>NC_089980.1:51310500-53810500 GCF_036417845.1 Apteryx mantelli | reverse complement strand
TATTATGGTGATTATGTGGCTAAAGCTGAAATGATCCAAAAGGGACAGCTCTCAAGCCTCACACTTTTTTTTCAAGATCTTTACCTCCTTAGGGGATAGGGAAAATTGGAAGGTGGGGGGTAAAGCTTACGGTATGCTGCCTTATTGCATATGTGGCCAGTAGCACTACTGCATGAGGCAGGCAGGGACTCTCCTACTGTGCCAAGACATGGGAGTTTTCGGTGACAAGGCATTTACTTGCAGAGAACCATTATAAGGGAAGCAAATCTCCAGAGAACCTGCCCACTTGCTGTGTGCACCATGGTTTTCATTATTTTCATAAATAACAGCTGAAATACAAGAAGAAGACCAGACCTGAGAGATTTATCCATTAAAATGTCATCTCCGATTATGAGACGCTCACTGCTCTCTTTTTGGCTTCTCTCTCCTCTTTGGCACCCCAAACTGTTGGAAAAAAACCTTGCGAATAAAAGCAGGACTTTCTATAAGGCCCATTAGAAGCATGTGCAGGAGTAGGTGAATTATGAATGGGCTGCAGAGCATCGTTGCCTTTTGTCAGCTGGCAGGAGTGTGGTGCAGAGCAGGGTGCCCAAGGCACCTCTTGTGTCTTTTGGGGTGGAGGTTAAAAGAGCCATATCTATGCCTCTCCATAACTTCTGCCTGGTGAGTTTTCAGATTATATAGGCAAGATGAAATGAAGCTGAGTCCTGGAGTTGCATCCAACAGCAAGGGTGAGGACACTGCCTCTGACCCCATCTCCTCTGCATGCAAGGGCCTGTGTGAGTGCCAAGGATGCTCAAAAACACTGCCAAATCTGGCACCACTGGCTGCAACTAGACCAGGAAATAACGTAGAGTCAAGGCATGAGCTCTGGCACTGGCTTGTGACCGTGCAAGCTGTCATATTTTGAGCATGTTCCCTGGCATGATTTTGGTCCATGCCAGCTAGCCACCAGGCAGGCAACACCTGAGGAGAGCACAAGCCAGAGACGATCCCTAATAGATAGTTTGCAGCCACCCTGTTTTGGGACAGTTGTGTGTACAACAAGCCATGGGACCTCACTTGGCCTCGGAGTCCAGAAATGGTCCGTGGGCTGTGTCATTTGTTAGTATGGAGAGCTACTGAGGGTCTCAGCATGGAGACTATGGCCTGAACAGGCCTGGAGCACAAAGTGATCTTTTGTCTATGCAGATGTTCCACTAGAGCTGGCAAGATGTTTTTAGCTCATTTTGCTGCTTCTGCAGATAAACCCAAGGCACGATGCTCGTGGGCTGCAGTAACTGGCATCAAATGTACACCAGCTCTTCAGCTACTGCTCCGATCACATCTGTGCTAAACGCAGGGCTCCTGGAAGGGGTTGATTAAAGCCCACAATGGCTGTGATTAGTCCTGTCAGCAGCACACCTCGCAGTGCCACAAAGGCATGTTCATTTGCTGTTTCAGCATTAGCCAGCACTCCCCCGTCAGAGTAGGAAGTCATTGGCTTGCTGCCCCGTTTCTTCAAAATAACTGTAACGGGCGGGAGAACATGAGGGGTATCGAGGAGAGGGCAGGAGCTCCTGGGCAGGCAGCCCGGCTGGGTCGTGCCGTCCCCGCCAGGCAGCGGGGAAGGCGGTCCCGGGGCCCTGCCAGGAGGCTCGACTTTCCTGGAGTACGGCATCGCTGCTGAGGCAAGCGCAAGAGTTAACCTGACACGGAGACACAGCCCAAGTTGCATGATACCACTGAGTTCAGATTGAGTAAGTTTAATTAGACAATGAGAACCTCATGGCAGGGCGTGCCCTAGTTTCAGTCAAAGGTGGAACATTATTAAGTACCATTTACATCCAGAGAAACACCCACTTTTGAAATCGCTGATGCCAGTAACACATGCTTTGTATTTAACTCGCTCAGTGAAATGGGAAGTCAGCAGTAGAACACAGAGCTTCTAATTTGCTTGCTGCCAACATCATGATTAATATAGTTTCAAAACAGCCCATCAGCCAATTATGATGGATTCTAACCCTTTAATAGGAATCTCTGGCTGGATCCTCGTTACTCAGATTTAGTGCTCAGACCAGTTAGACCATAAATTATTTTCTCTCTGGGAAAAAGAGTGAACCTCTCAGAGAAATAATAAGCAACTCAAGCTTTTTTGTTTCATAGACACTAACTGTATTAGCAGGGACGCTGAACATTTTGTGCTCCTTACCTATCAACATGCAATTAAGAATGATCACTCTGAACCACAGGCCACCTTTTTTGGGAGAGCGCTCCCTTTGGGTGGATGGAGGAAGTCTTCAGGCAAAAATCGAAACCTTAATTTAAAAAGCATTCTGCAGTAATGAGTCCAAACTCTGGGCAAAATGGATGCAATGTAGTGTATTAATGAAAAATAATATCATATTCATCTGCAATATTACAACAGTTTTTATTGTTATTTTAAGTGAGACATAGTTTTGTCTTCCCCTCATGGAATTATTGAGGAAGAAGATGGTCATGTTGCTGCACCTTGTTTTTTAGTTTGCTTGTGTTTAATTTATTGCAGACTTTAAATATAAAATGAACTGAGGGAATTCTATATCCCAGAGTGAACAAGAACAGGTGGAAGAATCATTTCCAGGTTTCTTCTATTTGCACAAATAGTGTCTTAAGTTTTGAAGATAAATTAACCTATGTGCACCTTGTAAAAGAAGAGAATCTTTCTCTTCTCAGTCTATTTATTATATGCTGCATAAATGCAGCAATTGCCAGTCCAGGAGCCTCTCTAATATCTATTGCTGTGATAAACCAGTCCCAGCTGCTGCAAAGGGAGAGAGGTAAAAGAATTACCGCAATTGGCAAACAAAGAATAATTATTCTAACAGAAGAATAGTGTGTAAAAATAGTGACCAAGTTACTTTTTGTTACAGCAAAGCAGAGCACTGGGGCTGAAGCACAATGAAATTTCCACACAAGATCAGATCATTCGTCCACCTTTTCCAGGCGCCTGCCTCTGGCCATAATGTGGATAGCTTTAAGCCAAGCATGTTGCTGCTCACTTGGGGACCTGTATCAAATTGTGCTAGTTCTTCAGCTCCCAAGAGGCCTTAGTTTCTGGCTCTGATGATGAGGAAGGAAGACTAGAGTCATACACTGTCAGGTTTCCCCGCTATGGCAGGAGCAAGCACACCTTCCATAGCAAAGCCTAATTCTTTAGCTTTAGGCACTCTGCACAGTCCCAGCCATAGGTCTTGCCGGCTGACCCACCCATCCTCACCAGCAGTGGTACGAAGTCCACAGGACAAAAACTGTCCCTGAAACTTTTGGACTAATTGTCTCAGTCACCACCCCTTGCCTCGGTCTCAGAGGACCCTCTGTGTCAGGGACTGTCTTCATTCCGTGTTTGTACTGCAAAGAGCACAAAGCGGTCCCAGGCCATGATCACACTCCTAAACCCCGTAGTAATAAAAAGAACATCAACACCATAATAAACTGTGTTGTGATAAGGAGAGCATGTGAGTGCGGATCACTTGTATTCCAGCAATTGCAACAATGCATCTTCATTTATTTAATATAAAATCACTAGCTGTATCATTGTCCTCTGAGGTTTTCAGTTTTTGTACTATCTCAGACCTCCCTGAAAGCGTTCTCTCCTCCTTTGTGTGGGCATAGGATAAGGAGTACAGAGGTGGTAGGGATCCCTAATAGATGTGACTCAGGAAAAATTCATCCCAGGAAACAACACTGCTGTCTCCCTTACACTTCACTTTTAATCAGGGGGGGAGCACAATAAATTGAATTCTTCTCTACTTCTCACTTTAAGGCTTGGCCTCAAAGTGCTGCCTCTGATTAAAGAAGATGTACTGACAGGCAAAAACAATGCTGTGGGATTTGGGTATAAGAGTAAGGGAGCAAAAGATGCATCGTCACCGTGTAGATGGTGACCTGTCTCCTCCCTCCACCTCACCCTGGGGCTGGGATGCTGAAGGCGTGGGGCTGAAGGAGGGACATGCAGGACTCAGGGGGCTGCAGGTTGCCCATCTGGAGGAAAGTGCCTAGGGGTGTAGGGTGGGGTGGGGTGCAGGAGGAGGTGCAAGCAGCATCCGTGAGGCCTGCCTAAAAGAAGGTGAGGAAACTTCTGTATTAGAGAATCACTTTGGTCTCTATTTTAGAGTTTCCGACAGATGCTGCTAATCTCTGCATTGAATTGTGGGCCATGAACTGGTAGCAATAATACACACTGACCCAATCCATCACAGAGCTATCTCAAAAATATGTGCTTTCATATGGCATTTGGCACCTGGGATCGATGCTGCGCATAGGTTTGTGGCAGCAAACACCTGATGTGGAGCAGTTAATCTGCAGGATCTTTGACAAAGTTTCTTCAGAGCTCTTGCAATGTGAATTATCAGTGTAGTAGCTAATACAGATCCATCCATCTCTGAGGCAATGCATTGCAGAGGCTCCAATCTCTTTTAATGCATCATGTTGGCATGCCATATGGAGCAGAGAGGCCTGTACTAAATCCATCTGTGAGCGCTGATAGCTCAGAAAGAGGATGCAGTCTCCCCTCCCATACCTATCAGTTAGACTTTGCCACTGACAGTGACAACAGGCTGTTACGCCCTGATGGATGGTTTGTTGCTTGTGCAAAATGGCTATGTTTGTAGGGGTCCTTTTCTGGCTAAAAGGTGTCCCAAGAGACAATTGCTCTGGATAAGGGCAAGAGCACATAAAGAGAGTGAAGTAGGAAAACTTATGCTGCTACCTGGGAAGCACCTATAGTCAGTCCAGGCCACAGTGGGAGATGTGGTGTTGCTGGGGTGAGCTCCTAACAGGTATGGGGAAGAAGTGTAAGCCAGCAGTGCAGCTGGCACATGTGCTGGCCTTGCTACTGCAGTGGGGTCCTGCTCTCAGGTTACGGAAACAGCTGGAGGCAGGGATAAATACATCAGCTGGCATGACCAGCATCTTCTGTTTCACTCTGGTCATGTGCACCATTGTCCCTGGAGTCTTTTGCACATTCTCAAATACTTGGTGGCACTTCATGGATGAAGGTAAAAGGTGAATATTGTTTCCAGACAGGAGGCCAAGCTGCTGGTGATGGACAAGGTATAATTAAGGACCAAAAAAAGACTCTTCCTCAGTAATGACATTGTCCAAGCCAAAGTACTTCCCTAAAAGCATACCTACCAATGGGAAATGTAATGTGCTCTCCCTAAGAGCAGTTCAGCTTTTCTCAGCCCTACTTTGGGTGCCATCCTCAAGAGGATATTGCAGATGCCAAGAAAAGACAACAGAGTCCCTTTTTCCCTGCAGCCATGAGGATTCAGGCACAACAGCTCACTTGGAATTATTTGGTACTAGAATAACTTGCCACAGTCCCAGGTCAGCTCCATCTGCTGTCACACGCTGCTCGGGTAAACAGCACCTTTACACTGTCTGCTGATATCTCACCCACATCACAGCAACTAGTTTCTCTGTTTCCTAACTCTTGCACAGCCCATCATTGGTCCTAACTCTGTCTCTTGACTGTTTTTGTTTTATGGGGGGAGGGGGGGATTTTTAATGGTATCACAGTGCTCTTCTCTTTTACATGCAGCCAAGGTGTACTCTTTTTTTTCTCACACCTCTTCAGAGGGGTACTGCTGTCTTCGAGATGAAGCTGGATGTCAAAGCCACACAGGTTTGGGCCTGTGTGATGAATTTGTGTCATACTGCATGAGAACAGGTGGCGTCATGCCTGGCCTCACTCTGCAGCTTTCCTCCTGTGCTGCAACTATTCCTGCCACTGTGGCAGCAAGGAGGAGTCCAGCCCATTGCAGAAACCCATATGCGCTCTCTAAACACAGCACACCAAGAGCCCCCATACCTATTCTGCTATGTGCATGGAGAAAGTAACTGAGATACTCAAAGCTCTGACTTGACACAGCTATCACAAAATACAGCCACAAAGCAGGATATTTCTCTCCTGTAAGGGACTTCCACACATCTTCTGTTCACAACTAGGCTGCTCCTTGCTCCTCTCTTCCCCGCAAACTAGCAGCACTGTGGCATTATTAAACCATGAATGGGAGGCATGCAAGGTATATTAAAAGGATATCCATATGGCAATGGCAATGGCAATGAAATCTGGAGCTGATTTTTCTTGTCAGTGTTCAGTTCTCAGCTCTAGAAGAGGCCAAGGACTAGTAACCATTTCAGCGACTGAAATTCAAGCAGGCAGTACAAAGCCTAGTGAGAATGAGTGATACAGTAGGAATCGAGCAGCAACTAAAATGGAGATAAACAGGAGGAGGAAGTGTTGCAGGCTACATGCATGAAAAAGCTATCAAGTAAAGTTCATTTCGCAGGATCCTCTGGAAAGGATGTCAGCTGCTGACGTAATCACTAGGCTATACCTTTTAGCCTCTTATTCATGTAACTGACTCTTTTCCCCGGGTCAAGAGTTCTGGGTTACTAATGGATCAATCAGTTCAGCTTGGTTGTATGCCATGTCAGCTTTGTTTAGGACCATGTCAGAAGTCATAAATCACAACCCAAATTTAGTTAGTTAATTCTCCTAGTTAACAGCATTTTTCCATCCTCCATTGGACACAATAACAGCTGAGCCACCTGCACAAAATGGGTCAAAATAATTTTTTTCCTGTATATAAAAGGATCAATGTTCTTGTTTTAGCAACAGTCTGGGTAGGTTAAATATTCAAGGTTTTTGCTAGTCAAAGTGAACCCCAAAAGTCTCTTTATAGGTAGCCCGAAACAGATTATAAATATTGTTCTTCCCAATATATCCTTTCCAATCAGAAACCTCATGTTAAAACCAGCTCTTGATCTTTATCCTAATGTGATAGGATGCATTTCCCTTTTCTCACAGGTAGCAAATTTTCCCTTTGGCTCAGTGATTTGATTTGAACTGACATTTTACACTTCTGTGTATCAGTCTGTATAGATTTCTCCATTTGTTACATTTGTAAAGGAATTACAAGCAGTAGACATTCACAGCAACTGACTTGAAAATGTTCAGTTTGTGACAACAATCGCTTTCTCAGTGGCTACTTGTGTCCACCTTTAAAACTTAGTCTGGCTGTGCACTTGCATCTCAAAACCATAATGTCCCTGTCACTTTCATTTGTTCTGTTTGTCCTGTTAGGGATGTACATGCTCTGATCTAGTTACTTCTAACTCCTTGATAAGACAAAACCGCTGCAGGATACTTTGAAAGTACTGAGGCTGTCAACCACAGAGTTTAGATGTTCCTGATACATGGAAACATAATGAGGGAGGATGTGTTTCAACAAAAATAGTAACTTTCACAAGATAGTATTTTTCCCAAAGTTTCACTTTCTGTGTCAGGAAACTGAAACGTCCAGCTCCTTGTAGATCATAGGCACAGACCGGTTTTGTACTGCTTGTTTGTACAGTCCCCCAAAGTCCTGGTCCACAACTGTGATATGAAAATGAAATAATAAGCTGAGGTTTATATAAGGGACACATGTTGTGCAGGGTCATAAGCACATATGCTTCCAGGCTGGAAGAAGCAAGCGAGGTATTACTGGTAGGTGGGTTTACTAGAGCTAGTGTGAAATAGGGAGTCCACTCTCATGCTGTCCTCCATGTCCCCTGGCGCCCTTCTCCGGCTGTCAGAGGGCAAGGAGCCCCAGGCAGCGAGGAACTGCTCTGCAGCAGTGCCCGGGGGGCTGGCACATACCGCTGCACTGGGGGGCGGCTATCAGCACTGGTGACATATTGCAAGGCCACAAATAAAAGCTGAAATCCAACTCTGCCAGAAAGCAGACTGAAAGAAACCTTAACCTAATCATTTCCTTACAGAATCTTCTTGGAGAATTATTCCTAATATTTTGCCTTAGAGTTTCTCCCACATGTGTTAGAACTCAGATTTATTTCTACAACTGCAACAATAAAACACTTGCTACATGTTTACTGTTCATTAGCCAGATAACTCCAGACAAGACTTTTTTCTGTCAAAAGGTGTTTGAAAACCTGGCTGTAAGTTAGATCTGAATCCAATCGCTGCCCAAGGACCCATTTTAAGCTTATGGTAATAAGTAACATGTCACCAATAGGTAAAAGCATTTTACTTGTAAAAGCACAAAACATTTTTATTATGCTCACCAAAATGCAATAAAGAGTTTTTCCTTAGACAGAAAATAATGAAAACTCGATGCTACAGCTGTCTTCAGGGTGCACTAAGCCCATACTAGGTGTATGCCTAAACACAATGCTTACCATTCACCTTAAAAAACATTGATTGTTTTCTTCAGTCATACTGTTGTTTTGTATCTAGCAAACACCAAAGAAAGTGACACCCATATGAACTTGAAAAGCCATTAAAATCCCACTTATTTCCCCTTCAAAGCACAATTATGGAAATAGCAAGATCTATACACCATTAGAGAAAGACAAGAATAGATTCGAGTAGAACTGGTTTTCAGCCTTTTCTCTTGTCAGCCTCACAGTCCTCCAGGATACTTGAAAGATGAAGAATTCATGTTTAACCAACCATGAGAAAAAAAAGTTAGAAATATTGTTTATTATGAACCTTTGAGAGTTTTTGCTGATTCTTCGGAGTATCAGTATTATATTATATGTAAATTTTTTTTAAGATATAGATGGGCAAAATCAGAACATAAATCAAAATGTGTTGCTTTAGACCAGCTGCATAGCTTAGCTCATCTCGATGCAATGAGGTAGAACTAAAGATCTTGATAAAGAGTGATATATGTGAGAATGGGGATGTTTTTGTGTTAGGAGCCTTGGTGGGAACTTGCTCACCAGCTATGCACCAGCTCCTGGCCAGCTGTTTCCAGGTGCCGTCTCCCAAAGGAGAGGTGTGGTCCATGACACCCTGTCCCGATTCCCCACCAAAGTGCAGTTGCTTCAGTTAAATTTGTCTCAAAAGGCCTTTCCACTTGAAAAGAGGGCAGATTCATATTTATTCAGCAGTTCTGCCATGTGGGAGGTGTCTTGCTAAACTAACCTGCTAACTAGGTAGCTAGCTGTTTAAATAACACCCAGGAAATGCCATTGATACTTTATAAATTTCTTGACAAAGAAATCTCATCTGGTTGTTTACTGCTGACCTTGACATAGTGAGCTCCTCGCAACTGGATTTTCAGCCTGAAATAAGGTCTAGTCCATTGTAAGCAAAACAGAAATAGCAAAGACTGAACTTGTCCTTCATTCCTTAGATGCTCATCCTCCTATCAGGCTTTGTAGGAATACTGAGTCCATGACAAATGTGTAAGGAAGCCCTCAGAGAACTTGCTCTTCTTTCCTTATATCACAAGCCTTTCAGACCTACTCGTTCATTTCAACCCAAACCACAGGAAAACAGCATTAGTCAAGCAATTAGCAGTCCTACCGCACGTCTGTTGCATACACATCATCAATAACCCATATTAACCCCACAAGCCCACCAGTCGTGTAGCTTCATTGCAATTGGCAGAATGATGAATGTTTACACCTGATATTGACTGTAAATAGAGCTGGCTGAAATATTTTGGTAAAAATGTTTATTCACCAAAAAATAAACAGTTTTAGACAAAACAAAACTATTTACAAATGAAGACAATTTTGTTGAAGTTTCACACACACCTCCTACCTTCCCCTCCCATGATAAGAAAAAGTAAGGGAAGTCATTCTGACATCTTTTCAAATGAGATTTTCTAAATAGGACTGACCTACATTCGTTTTGCAAGAATAAAAACTCCCCCACACGAAACACAATATTTTGTTTTGGACTGAACAAAGCGCTTCATTGAATCTTAGACATATTTCGCACAAGGCTCTTTTCTGTGAGAGGTCCAAAACATTTTCATGCTGAGTTGGCAGAAAATTACTTTTAATTTTTTTTTTTTTTGTACAGTTCCAAGAATCTGGGTTCTATCTAGCAACAAGGAAACATTGAAATAATTACTGTTATTGAGATGGCTTGGAACTACTTTTCATACTTTGAGAAATCCCCTTGTAATAAAACCTGCTGCCAGGCAAAATTCATCAGGCAGTTTTAGGAGAACTTGGGATGAATTTTGAGTATGCTTGGGTCAGATTTCAAGTTCAATCTGACAAGCCTGTGGTTACAAACTAGCAGGAATTGTCAGCTTTGCATGCATTCCAGTTTGGATTTTGCACTGTGTCAGGGCCTGTTATTCAAAGATAGGTCTGTGGGACTAAAGTCACAAGGACCAAAACTGGGTTTAGAAACCAAATTTAGGTTTGGTTGCAAATGGTTACAAATTTAGGTTGGTGCATTTCTCAAAAATGAACTCCCTATCATGGGATCTTAAAGAATTAATTACCTTGAATGATTCTCCCAAGAGAGAGAACTCTGTTAGACCAGGACCTCCCAGCATGCCACTTCTACCATTTATTTCCTCTTTTAAAAGTAGATCATACTAAAATACACATACATATCATTTAAAAGATATCTTAACATCTCCCTGGGTAGTGTCACTGCTTTGAGTGGCATCTCTAGGTATAAAACATTAAAACCTCTTCATGAGATTAGGGCTCCACAGACATGTGAAGGAAAGTCAGAAAAAGGTCCAGAACACTGTCAACATTTTCTGAAATTCCTGTTTCAAAAGCTTCCTTCCACCATTGCTCTTATTGTGCAGACTCCTATTCTCCTAATCCAAACAACCATCCTATAGAAACCAATGGAAAATGTGCATGGGTGAGGGCTATGTAAAATTAGAGAAAGGGACCCTAGTTTAATCCATTCATTTCTGTTAGATACACATGTAAAAGAAGCAAACTGTATATAGCCCTGTTCAGTACAGCTCAGCAAATGGCTGATTTTTAAGTTTCATCATTGAAAATGCTTAAAGGAAGGGGGAAAATTCAGTATAGCTGATTGATAGGATATGGAAAATGTTCAGGGATTTTTGGCAAGTACATTTTTAAAAATTATTTCTACTGGAAATATTTTGTTTAATTTTGTCACAGGGCAACAACAAAAGCTTAATCTTGGCCTATTTAATCCTTGTTTGACTTAACCCTTTAAAAAATGGATCATTTTAAAATGAAAACAATATTTCAGAATAAACATCAGAATCCTTTATTTGTAAATATCAAAAAGAAATGAATCTTTTTCTCAACTGTCCATTAAAAAAAACAACTGACTCTCTGTCCCAAATTCACAATACTTAAGTAGTGTTTTTGGTAAATTTATATTTAAAAATGAAAAAAAATCCTTTATACACTAAGTTTTCTGTTGTTTAAATATATTTCTTCAGATCATTGTAGCTAATTTTAAGTATCCTCATCAGCCAGTCTAATGTGTTTGATTTATTTGCTTTACAATAAAGGTTTTAGATGTCCTAAAAGCCCAGCCAAACTATGATCTAATGTAATCTATGGTCTGACACAAATTAATGGTCAGATGGTAAATGGCAAAACAACAAATATCTTGCATTTCACCAAGAAGAGGAATAAGGACAATACATAGAGGCAAAACTGGGATCTTGGTCAAGGAATCTAGTGGCTGAACAGGACCGTAGCATATGAAATGATGGCAAATTGAACCTGAAAGATCCAGGGCAGCAGAAGCTAGCAGGGTCACCCAAAAGTGTCCCTAGGAAAAGTGTAACACCAGTATCTGCACAGCATAATCCCCATTTTCTCCAGGCATCTGATACTACCTTCCTGCAAAGATTCAGTCAGGCAGATAGGGAGGTGGTGGTGATAGCAGAGGAATTTGGCACCACCTGGTGCTGCACCTGTGGTAAAACAAAAGTCCCGTCAAGATAGCTACACCTCCCATGTGTTGCAGCCCTGGCAATGGAGACCTCTCTTCCCAGTGAGGTTTCCTGGACGCAAGAGTTTCCTAAGACAACACAAGGTCTTCCCTGAAGGGTTCACCTGATGTGTTTAGCTGTGAGATAACTGGTCTTGTGAAGGGCTATTGGCCAGACCAAAACAACAGACCTCTTCAGTGATCAACTTAATGTAGCAGGGTGGTGGGATTACTGTCCCACTTGGGCACAAGGCTTTACCTTCATGGCACAGCCAAGTCCAGCTCACGGCACCCTCCCAACCAGATGAAAGACCTCAGTGAGTGTGGAAGGGACTTCACAGAGGGGCAACACACAAGCTAACTTTGAATAAACTCTGAAGTGTAGGCAAGCTCCAATTCAGTTCTGGAGAACTGGTTCCTCATCTCAAACCTGCCTCTGTGCACTGCAGCTGAGACTGGTGCTAAAGCTTAGGGCTGAATGATGGCTGCGATATATGTAGGGTTGCCATATTCCTGTCCAAGGCATCGGACTGTCTGTATGTACATAGGGACACAAGGCTTATGAGTGTGCAGTTGGCCTAACATGTCATTTAGCACTCAGAGCAGAAAGATATATGTGTTTGAACTCTTGAGATTCACAACACATAATGTTCACAACTGTGGGGTTGTGACTTTCTGTCCACACTGTCCATTTTCAGATATTTGTAGGGGTTGCACACATCCAGAAATTCAAACAAGGTTAAACAAAATGGGCATAAATCCACATGGACAATGCTTCCTTGCAAAATAAGATGACATGTCTCAGATATGGAATAGAGTTAATTACATGCTACAACAGCTAACATGACAACAGGTATGGGATTTTATAAACGTGGCTCATAGTCTAAAGCCATTCAAGAAACACCAAAAAGGTTCAAGGGGTGAAAAGAAGGGCTTTCAAAGTTCGTTGCTTAGCACAGTGCAATAACTCATGTGGTTGAGATGTGCAGGGCATGATTTTAATTCACTTACATGTCAATCTGCAATAATTATTGCATCAATGAAGTTACACCAGTGTTAACAGATACAGAAGATCCTCTAACATTCCATGTCTCTCAGTTTATTCTAGCTAGAGAAAGAAGCTTCATATTACTGACGTTTCAGATTTTACGTATTGTTACAAACATCCTGGAAGAAATTTTCATTTTTCAACTCCTTTTTATGGAACAAAATCTTGCTTTCTAAACTTAAAATTTCTCTTTACTTCTTTCCAGTGACAGTGGTTCTAGAAACCAGCTGTCTGAGTGTATTAACAATCTTGTCTAACCTGACTTCAAATTTACTAATTAAATTTGGAAGGGGCTAGAAGAAATAAATTCTTAGCACTCTTGGATGTGATTATTGGTCCTCAGGGAATAGCCTCCTCCCACCAGAACAAACACGTCTGGTTTTGTGCATCTTGTTGCTTCCGTGATCTCTGGTTCCGTATGGGCTTAACTTGATGAAGAATATGCAATTACACACGTTTTTTAGGGGTCTGGTATGACTCTCATTTAAACATAAACTATTATTAATAAGTGTTGGGATGTACACAGTCTGTAGTCACATCATTGACAAAACAGATTCATCTTACTGCAGACCATAAGCCATGTGTCCATTACAGCCCTGTGCAGAAAATATTCATCAGCATACGCTGATGAGCCTGTTCAAATGGGGGTCAGCATAATAAGGTAGATGTTGGATGCAGCTGAGGTGGCAGATTCACGGGTGAGAAGGAGCAGTTGTGTCTGAAAGCCTGAGAAAAACAATAGAGGCAGCAAAGACTAGACTAAATCTATGAAAAAAAATATTGGTTAAAAACAGTTATTTTCTTCCATATTCATAAAAAGTTCCTAGTGTTTGAATTTCTTTTTTCTCCTGGAGGCCAGTATGGATTAACATTCCCAGCAAAGGCTTTGGTATTTTATAGAGTAGATCTACCAGCACTTCAAAAACATTTACACTAAGTGCTGGACAGTAGCCCATTCTCACAGTACATATTTCATTTGGCCACACCACAGCTGTTATATATTGTCAAGAGCCCTATTATCAGTCAATAACTGCACCTCATTTTACTTCCTTGCTGCACCTTATCATAAGCCAAGTGCTGAGATCCTTGCATGGACATAACTCCTATTGCAATGGCTGATGAGACTAATGGCTGAAACTGCAGATGAAGGTATTCATGCGCTGAGATTCAGGCTGAGCCCAAGGTGATTTCAGATGGTGTGAATTAAATTCACTGACTCGACCAAAAGAAATGTTTTCAGAGAAGGTGCGGCTATTTTCCAATATTTTGCCTTTCTTCCTAAATACTGGACCATTGCATGAGGCTGCCATACTGCACCAGTAGGTAGGAACCATGATCCAGCAATTACAGCAAAAGGACTGCAAGTTACCGTCAGATTATTATTCCCTGTACACATGACTTTTCTTTTCCTGGGAATCAGCACCCCATCTGTAAAGCAGCATCATTAATAATTTGCTAGTTAACTGGGGCATACAAATTTGCAAAGCACTCTGCGGTTAAAGTCAGTATAGGAAAATATTGCAGTGTTGATATTTTGCATTTCAAAGCTATGCAGCATTCTGAAATACTGCTGTGCTATAATCTGTGCAACACTTTCAATGTCAGGACACTAAATCTTTTCTACTTTAGTAATCAGAGCTAGTGGCTATAGCAAATAAAACCCTGAGCAGAAGCCTGGTTTTGTAAGCATGCAAAACTGATGATGGGTTTTCAACTTTCTTCCCTAAACATTTGATAGAGTAGGAAAGGAAAGGTTACACTTCCATTTTGCACATTTTCTGATGGCATACTTTTACACATCTGTTTCCAGGACTCTGGTAAAAATGTATCCCACTGTAAACCCTGCTGCTGGGTCATCTGTGAGATAGCCTTGCTAGGCTGAGTTCCTGTTTTGCAAGTGTAAACATCAGTGGTAGGCACTTTATTTTATGTATATTTGTAAATTGCTATATAATGCTTATTTCATTGGAAAATGTACTTCAATATAAAATGACAAAATACAATTACAAAACAAAAAATCCTCATGCTGTCACTGGCTAACTAGAAGTCTGTTTTTTCATACTGCACAGTATTTAATATGCTTCACCTTCTGCCTTTCCTTACCAGGTTGGCTTTTTCATTCAGCTGAAGATTTTTTATTTTGCATTCTCTGCTTGTTCCTGTGCCTTATCCGTTTCCAACTTAATTGACTAGAAAAACTCCCAGTAACATCAATGTCATTTAGATAAGAATCTTTCTCCTCTTCTTCCCCTAAAATGCAAATATATACTGTGTTTATTTCCTAATTTTGATGTGGATGTTGCAAAACAGCCTATGGATGGGACAGGTAGTGCAGGTTATTGACAACACTGCGCAAAGTGGAACTGTTACTGGGGTAGATCTGCTTCACTACCAAACTCTTTAACAGGACTATGGATCAGGGGCCATAGACTACTGTTATGCCTGGGGTATAGAAAGCCCATCTCATAATGTGTCATGGTAGGCCTATAATGCACCTCTTCTGAACATACATTTGCTGGAGGTGACAAGAAATATTTAGAGGCTGGAGTTCATTTGTACGCTGTTTCCTTGTCAGGAAGAAGGACATGTTTTTAATACCTCGGACATAACAGCAGGAGTAGACATACTTTTTTTTACTGAGCCAGTCTGGGTATAAACCAAGCCAAAATCTTTAAGATCTGGCTACAACCAGCTAAGAACACCCAAAAAGGTATGGGCATGTTCTAGCCTTTGATGGGGAATATTCTGGTTTCTGGCCATGCAAGGCTACCTGTGGTCCTGGTCTGTCCTCAGCCAGCTCACCATTGCGATTTAAAGTTAGTTAAAACACAGCCAGGACTTTTCTTTCTCCTTAACAGAATATTTCCTGTCTCAGTGTCTGGTAGACTAAGTGCTAGTGAAAGAAACATGCACTTGCTTGAGTGAAGTGAGTTTTCATGCCCTTCCAGTTTGCCTTCATTGTCGAGCTCCTAGTTTCTCTGGAGATCCGTGGCTTCTCTTTGCTCTCTCAGCCCTGGTAGTCACAGCAGTTCTGCTCTGGGCACAGGGAGACTCTCAAGTCACTCCCCACACCCTGCCATCATGACCCAAACTCCCAGAGAAAAATGTACTTCTTGGTACCTTGTTGGAGCCCAGCAGGCTGCCTTAGCCCACCAGCCTTGGAAGAATCCTAATTTGCATTAAATCACAAGAAAGTATCGCCCAGGCACTGAATTAACAAACATGTGGCTGTGGCCAAAACATGTCTTCCAGAAAGGCACCAATTTTCTCTTGGAGTTCTCTCGATGGTTAATTACCCGTAATATTAAAAATATACACTTTGGGCTCAGCTTCCAGCCATCGGTTCATGTTTTATTGTTCTCTGCCAGAGTAAAGATCATTTTAATGCCCACAAAAGGAGAAAATATCCTTTAATCAAACAGCCCTTGCAGCTAAGCCTTCAAATAATTTTTGTGGCTCTTTTCTTCAAGCTCTCCAAGGTTTTAATTCTGTATCTGTCAAAAAATGTTGACACGACAACTGACAATTCTGTTATATGAGTCAGCCTCATGTAATATGAATCCATTATCTGTTTTTTTCCAGCAAACTATTTATTGCACACTTTGCCTTTTCCGTTTTGTTACTAACAATTTTACCACCCTTATCTAGTAAACAGCCTAAAATTAGTCTACGCTTGCTTTTATTTCTAATTTATTTATGGTTCTTCCTATTGTCCCTTGCCCTGCACTTTGTATACTATTTGTTTATATCCCCTTCTATCTATTTTCTGTATGTGATATATTGCTTCATTATTTCTAATTTCCTTCTCTTTGCAGCTAGGAAGCCAGGAAGCTAGGACAGTCTGTTAGCCAAAGCTCTCCTATCTCTGGAGGGTGAAACTGCAGCTTTCTGGCAAGCTAATTAGCTCTCTTAAAGGACTCCTGTTTCTTTCTTTACACCTTTCCTCCCAATTAATTTCACTGGTAATTTTCTTTAACTTTGGGAAATTAGCCCTTTTGAAGAACCAAACTGCAACCATCTTTTGTCTGCCCACAATGAATGTAATCAGGTCATGATCACTGATCCCTAGGCAACTAGAGCTTCCAGACAAGTGATTAATTCATCTTTACCCATCCTAATGAGGTCCAGAAGAGGTTTACCTCATGGTGAGTGCAATACCTTTTCTGAGAGTTGTTGAAATTATTGCCTGTAACTTTCAGAAAATCTAATAACGTCTCATTCCTGGCTATGTGGAAGGTGTCAGCTGCCATGTCACGAGAGAGCACACATCCTTCATTAATTAATACCTCCCTTAGGAGTGCATGAGAAAGTCCTGAAGCAGAAGTTGTTTTTCATTATAAATGTGATACACTACTTCTTCCATAGAAAGTAACACCCGGCCTGCTGGCTGGTGACAGAACTTGTTTTTGCAGCTGTTAAGATGATCAGTGGTTAAATCAGCTCCTCCTTTCTGGATCAGCCGTAGCTGATGGATAGGTAGGTGTGTGCAGTAGTCATGAGCTGGCGGAGGGTACGGTTCACTGACTGCCTAAGTCACTTTGAAGCTCAGGCACTTCTCCAGATGTCACACACTTCACTTCCAGTAATTAGATCACCGTGACAGTTCAGTACAAGAGGTTGAGCCTGTGCAGTCTGTCTTTGCTCTGGAAGTGCAGCCGCCTGAGTCTGCTGCATTCCCCTGTGCCACCACCCGTCCTGTCCCACAGCACAGCCGCTGCCGCCCTCGGCTTGTCCCTGAGCAGCCATGGTTCAAGCAGGACTGCTGTCCTCTGGGACTCTCTGCTATCCACAGGGTGAATCAGTGTTCCTGAGAGGAGGATGGAGTCCTCAGAAGGTTCTTTGCCCTCCATCAGGATAAGGTGATGCATTTTCATCCAACTATCAATGAAATAATTAGTATGTATGAAGCTGTGGAAATTGCTATCCACCTTTTTTTCCCCCTCAGGATCCTCATGATCTGGTTGCAAATTTTCTTTAAGATATCTGCATGGCTAACGATTAACTTTCCACATCCACCTTTTACCACTACCCTTTCAATGCATGTCTAGGGCTTGGATTACTTGTGTTCAGCAGAAAGGCTGCACAGTCCTTCTGAACAACAGCTTTCTTTTCAACCTGTTCAGCAGGAAGCCTATCTCCACTCCTTAGCCAGTTCCAGGGGGGAGAGGGGTAGTGAATAATTCATTAAAATATTCCTTTTCCTTCCACCAACACATTGATTCACAAGAGATAAAAATCTCTTTCTACCTGACTGTGTGAGTTTTCCTTTGACTCAGAAAGTCAAATTAGCACTGGTCACAAAAGGCCTATAGCTCTTCCTATTGCAGAGATATTTTGGATACCCTATGGAGAGCAGGGAAGCTAGGCTTTAATACAGACAGCTGCTATTATTGAGGTATAAGCTTTCCACCCTGTACCACCCCAAGGTGGTCCTTGGCCCACTCGGAGCTGGGAGTGCTCTCTGCACCAGGATAAAGGTTCAGGCCCACAAAACACATGGGGTGAGCCAGGCCAGTTTCAGGGTAATGCAAAGACCACCTGTTCTGCAACAGGACCTTTCTGAGGCACTGATAGTTTTAACATGTGTTCAAACATGTTCACATTTGGGCAACAAAATAAATAGCTGCCTACTCTAAACAGAGAGGATGAAAAAAGTGAATTGCATGTCATTATTGAGAGGGGACAGTGCTGGCATTTAGACCAGAGCCCTAGCTGTTAGGATTTCTTGAGGTCCCTGTTCTGCTAGAGGCTTTGTGTGCAAGCTTGGGCAAGTACTTAACTCTCTCTGTCACACAGTTTGTCTTCCCATCCTATAAAACCTGCCTCTCAGGGCATCTGGTTTTGGTAAACTTGTGTGACGTCCTTTGAAAGATGTATGTAAATATTTCACTGTTGCAAACAAAACAAGGGGGAAGAAAGAAAATCACATGAAATGTTTGTATGTGGAAGTGTTTTACGAAGTATCAGCCTTATAAAACAGCATGCGAGGACAGCGTTGAGCCAAGCTGAGCATGTCTGCGGTGTAATCACAGAATCACAGAATCACAGAATCGCTGAGGTTGGAAGGCACCTCTGGAGATCATCTAGTCCAACCCCCCTGCTCAAGCAGGGTCACCTAGAGCACGTTGCACAGGATTGCGTCCAGGCGGGTTTTGAATATCTCCAGAGAAGGAGACTCCACAACCTCTCTGGGCAACCTGTTCCAGTGCTCTGTCACCTTCACAGTGAAGAAGTTTTTTCTCATATCTCTTCAGTAATCTCTTCAGTTATGCAGAAAAAGGTGCAAGCAGCTGTCTGCGCTGGTACTTTTTCTCCCTTTGAAGCCTCTTTAGGAAAGGCAAAAGAGAATTTGAGACCTTTTATAAATTGGGCTTAACTCTATGTCCACCACAGTTAGTGTCACATCTCCTAGCAAGGAATGCTCAGAGGAAGAATACAAAAACAGTGCAGGTATGCAGTGCTAGATCCCTAATTTGTCTTCCTGGTCCCCAGTGACCTGCATCCTCAGGACTTCACAAGTGAGAAGTGGTATCCTTGTGTTTAGTAACCCACAATAGACTCATCTTCCATTAGTTTGTCTAATTCTTCCCATGGAAGTTTTGCTGTCAAGGACATCATGAAGTAATGAGTTCCACACCTTACTCATTTGTATGAAAAAGTACTTCCTCACATCTGAACTACCAGTAGGTGCTTCCACCTGACAACCTCTAGCTCTTGTACTACAAGATGCAATGCACAACGTTGCCCATTCACCTTTTCTATGCTTCTGAGGATTTTACAGATTTCTATAACATTCCCCCTGCAGTCATCCCTTTTTTAGGCTGAGTGCTCTTGTGTTTAGCCATTCTTCTGACATCCCTTCCATGCACTGGATCACCCCAGCTTTCCTTGCTGCACTCTTCCCTGTTCTACCACAGTTTGGAGGCTGATGGAGCCATCAGATCTGTGCACAGTAAAAAAAAAAAAGAAATGCACCCTGGATTTATTCAGATTATAATAATGGATTATGGTTTCTTATTTCTTTCCTTTCCTCCAAGTCCCTTATGCTCTATTTGCTTTCTGGACCTGCCCAAATATTGAGCTGCCAGTTCTGTAGTGCTCTCTCTTCTGTGCTCTCTCTTCTTTCCTCAAGATCTCACTCCGAAATGGTAAAATTAGTCTTGAATCAATTGTTGGGCTTAGTGTGTTCTCCCTTATGCATTACTCTACATTTATCAGTAGTGAATATGGTGCCCATACATATTTCAGCACAGCAAAGGAAAAAGGAAGAGGAAAAACACCAGCGAAGTGCCTGTATACAGAAGCACAAATGGATGACAGCACTATCAGTGGCCCCCACAAACTCAGCAGAAGCTAGGTGAGAGTGCCTGAACACTGAACTTGTCCTAAACCTCCTAGCTATGAGTTTGAACATGCCTCTAGGCACAGTGCCAGATTTTGTAACCCCACAACGAGCTACTGGGGTTGCCATGCACCTGCTCCCTCCCTGCGTGGAGTCAATAGCCCTGTGGAATTAGGTCCCTGTGCTCCTGCACAGAGACAGTGGGGATGGCAGCATCCCACAATGGCCCACACATTGACCAGGGAGCTAAGGGAGCCAACAGGAAATGCTGAAGAATGGGTTGTTTCTTGAACGGTACGCCTCTTAGGAGCTTAGTCTTCTATTTCCAGGCTACAAGAAAGTCAGTCTGTCAGATCACAATTCATAGCCTGTAATTCTCTTTTGGAGTTAGATGTCTGGGCATCCCTTCCAAAAGGACAGCTGTGGAAGAGAGGAGGAGTCACTCTTCTCTGCTAAAATACAGCCAGGGCAGAGTGCCCACATCTCACTTCAGGCAGTAGAAGAGTAATATGCCACTCATGCAGTCAACAGGAACTGTGGGTTCAATTCCTTCTCCAGGCTGAGAGGGTAAACACATCCCTTTGATCACCAAGCTCCTGGCCGTCCTAGGGCACAGGAAGCCGGTGGCACTCCCTCCTTCTCTTGCACATGCTGGCCTGTTTTACAGAAAATAAGTCAAGAGACACACAAGGCCAGAGAGCTGTAGCATGACTTTGTGAACTAAAGGTAGAGCTAACCAAGGGAACAAAGACCTGGGTTTTGGCCCTTGTGTCTGAGTTTGTAACACATGGCAGAGAGTACTGCTACTCTGAACACCCACCTGCCAAATCATGCCCAGAGCTATGCTGGTGCAGGGAGTGCAGAGTCCCTTGGTGATTAGGATTCTACTGACTCCTCTGGAGTTACAAGGGTAAAATGTGAGATGATGTAGTTCCATTATTTTCTTTGCCCTTCTGGGGAAAAGAAGGACAAAACTTGGACTATTTGGGTAAGAGATAGGAAGAAGGTTGCATAGACGAATCTTCTTCTTAGCACGGCTGCTGCACAACTTCCACGCCATGGGGAGATGGCTGGAATGGCTATGGAGGTAGGAGTGGGGGCAGTCAAAGAAAGGATGGGCCCTTCCTCTTTCTTGTGGGGCCTGAAACCATTGTCTATCTTTCATGTTGACTGGTATCTTCTCTTCCTCAGGCTCCTCCTTCTTAAGGAGTTTTATAAGTCTAATATCTCTTTCCTTGTCTTACAATGAGTCTGCACATTTTGGGGTCAGAAGTTTTCTTTCTTGCATAATGCTCAGTACAAATGACTTGTTAGAAGTTATTGTTAAAATTATATTATCAAGTCTGTATTATATGTTGGCAAAGTCTCTTCCCCTCTTCATGTACAAAGCAGTGGGGTTAACTGCTGCGTTTCAACACTCAGATTGTGAGGTTTTGTGCACTTTGTCAATAGTTAACATAATTCATGGAAAACAAGAATACAACCTTGAGGCTAAATGTAGCCCATTGAATTCCACAATGGGGCAATGGTTTGATCTGGGTACAGCAAAGCATGCCAGAAGCAAAAACCTTTGTGGGCCATAGCTCCATAGGAAAGATTAAGTCAGCTGCAATCTGCTCCATTTTATGTAAAATAGGTGCAGCCCTAAAGCTCCTGGCAAGTGGCCACTGAAGCCTTTGGCTGGACAAAGTTTGGGCATCTCTGTGTAAGTGTTAATTGCCAGCTGTTGGTGGCTGGAATGTTGCCAGTGATAGAGTGACTGCGGCAGTGTTTCCAGCTGAAATATGGCTTTTATAAAATAATCATCTCAAATCTGTTTAGTGCCTTGCAACAGTCACATCTGTACTTATCAGCCACTCTGTCTAGAGCATCTGCACTTGGAGATGACCTTAAAGCAGCATTATAAATACAATATACGTGACATTCAGGCTGTCTTTTCCAACCTCACAGTGGGAAGCAATGATAGATAGCAGATAGATAGCAATGATATCTCCACAGCAGTACTACATGATGGCTTAACCCACTCATGTTCATAGCCCTTCACATTTAATTTGTAGTAAGTCTGGGATATAGAGCACTTAGGCTTCTGATTCAGGCTATGAAGCCTTACGTGCTTCAGTATTCTAAATAATAATATAACCATCCCCGCCTTTTCAAGATTGGAGGTATTTGCAGATGTTGCAAATTTTGCAATATTGCAAATTGTGGATTTTCAAATATTGCAGATATTTGCAGATATCCAGCCTTACAATTATGACAAGTTAAATACTATTTTGCTCTGGGAGACAGAACATGAGGCCCAAAGGCCAACATTTTCAAACTTGAGTATCTACAGATCAGAACATAAGTCAGTGACCGAGTGCTTAGAATTAGTTACCTGCATGAGAAAATGCTGCCCTCAGAAATGCTCAGTCCAAAGTCATGCAGGAATCGCCTGAGGGCCTCCGGAAGAGGACTCAGATGCCTGGATAGCAGCACTCATCCATTAACAATTGTAACCTGGGAAGGATGCATGCCTGATGCTGGAGCACAAGACTAGTGAAGGCCTTTAACTCTCCCACGTCGAAAGATTACCATTAGACTTTGAGGCTGATGGTTTATTTGTGCAGCTCCCTCACCATTAGTGGAAGTGAATGAAACCATAATTCACAGAAATCATCATGCCCCTCAGCTGCTGCTCATTTTAATGCATCCCATCTCATCTTACCTCTTAACATCTCTCATCTTGCATTTCTGTATCATTAGGTACCTCAGTGATGTTATACCACTGACTTTCCCTCCCAAATGGCGTGCCACCAGGAGCGTTGCTGCCTGATCTTGGCTCTGGATGCTCCACACTACCGTGCTGGGACTGAGATGAGCTCTGCCCAGTCAAGCATCCTGTTCCAGGTCCCAGTTTGCAATCTCGATGCCTCTCGTTGCCATGTGTCTGCTTTTTGGAAGTCAGATCCGCTGTTACCAAATACAGCTCCACAACATAAGCTCCAAAGGGAGCTCCAGCACACAGGAGGACTCCTAGACTAAGCCTTAGCTCTCAGAAAGGGTCCTTTGACCTTTCTGTTGAATCTGAATGCTTTATTTGATCTCAGTCCACTGCCTGTCGGTGCAGGGTAAGCAACTTCCTTCAGTCTAGACTTTTCCTAAAGTCACCAGAGTGTATCGTTTCACATTCCTGTAAACAGCACATGTGCTCTGGACACTATAACTCAGAACCTTTTAAGGAACTTCAGGTTCAATTTCCATTGCTGTGCACTAAACCAGCTAGAATTTTTATTATCAGCATCAGCAATAAATATTTACATTGTCATATAGCACAAAAATCACAGAAGGGAGAGTCATTGTGCTGGATACCGTTTAAAGAAAAAGGAAGAAATCCTGCTCAGTCCAGTCAGATCTTTTCTTTGTATCCTGAGAAAGCTGTTTTCACAAGAAACTCTTACAACCAGCTGTCCTGATAATGATCTGCTTCATTGGGTGCCACTGAGCATCACCTGCACAGTACAACTCATGGTTCTGCCTGGGGAGCTGAGGAACACAAGGCATCTTCTCCTCTCTCCTTTGTTGTCTGTTTAATTCAGCTGGCCTCACGGCACAATCTCTCTAATTATACCTACACGCACATAGCATGAAGACTGATCATAGCTGGGTTTCTGTGTGCAACTGCAACATAAAACTATAATGACCTTTCAAAATAAAATTCTAATAGAATGTAGGTGTACAGACACATGGTTCTGCCACATTTGCAGGCACTTAAACTGTTATTAGAGCTACATGTAAGACTGTCCAGGTGTTCCATTATAATCTGCTCTTCTGCCACTACATCTCAGTTTGTGAAATTTCCAGTTCCGGTGCATGTCTTACCATGAATATTATTTTTGAAAAGCTTAGTAAAAATACTTCACTCATATAAAAAAATCAGAAGATTTTTTTCCAGTAATATCTCTAGACTGCTGATTCCTACTACTCATCACAGAGCAGAAACTGCTTACGGCTCATAGGTCTCGTTTAACAAATGTGTGATGGCTATTAGGCACCCAAATGGCCATTTTTAGTCATAGTAGTGGTTCATTAAATCCATTATCCATAGCTCCTTTTAACCAGACATGTTTCTATGACTGGTGTGAGAATTTTGATGCTAGCAATTCAAAGACACGGTGGAGCTAACTCCTACTGCAGGAAAGATTTTTAGCAACTCCCTTAACACCTTTATTGGCTCTGCTAAGCAGCTAAATGCAATTTAATCCAAATGGCCCAACAATTCAGATATAAACCTTCCATAAGCAAAGACTGTTCTGTGACTTATGCTGCTCTTAATGGGAACATATGCTGCAATACTTCAGAATGATTCAGAAACCACTTAAAGGACAGAATTGTATTTTTTTTGCCTTCTATGAGTTTAACACCTTTAGTATTTGAGAATGATAGTGGTGATATGTGCTATATTTGCCTTAACTTTACTTTTCATTTTGAGCCAGTGCAAGTTTAAGCAGAGCAAAGTTTTATGCAAAGTCTTTTCAGAAAGCTTTCCTTTGGAGAAGAGATGGATATTTAACACTTGTCACTATTGTACTGTATGCAAGTGCAGAACATATGATATGGATGAATGAGAGTTCAGTGATGGGACAGCAACATGGTTTTCAATTCAAAGTACCTTTCCCAAAAAGTCAGAAATCTCTTAGGAAAAAGAAATATTATTCTTGCTCCATCTTTTCAATTTGCCATGAGAAATTCTTCACAAAAAAATTAATCGGTGCATTAAAATCTTTGAAGGTTTCTTGATCCAAATTGGGAATGATTTGAACTTTAGGGCACAGAAGATCAGTCAGTTGAGCTGCTGTGATAATTCATTAGAAGGATAGATACCATTTTAACCCATGGGTGAAGGTGTAGGTGCTAGATTTCTGGCCAAATGAATTATATCATTTCTGTAACTCAGCCTCTTCAGAAGGAGTGTAAGAATGGCAGTAAGGCAGAGATTTTTAAGGAATCTTACCCTGTGCCTTTGTCTGTCACCAGAAGGAATGCAAAAAAAGGCAGAAGTGTTCAACAAATCTGTCTGCTCTGTATTTGGGGAAAAGGAAGACATCACTGATTTTCTAAACTGCATAGAATTTCTTCTATTCCAAAAGTCACTAAGGATGATGCTAAACAGCAACTACTCTCCTTAGACGTCTGAGATCTGGAAAACTTGCAATTAACAGGTTCAGAAGAGTTGATGGATGGTTCTTCCTGTCAGTAATATCAGTTTTCAATGGATCTTGAAACACTGGGGAAGTTCCAGGACACTTGCAGAAAGCCAATATGATGGCAATATCAGTAAAGTTAAATGAGATGATATCATAGTACCAGCCCTGTGAAACTGAACTGAGCCCTTGCAAAATAATCAAGGGAATGATAGAGAATTTGATTTCCTAAAGAAAAGAAAAAGATACAATTAATCCCAACTCACACAGGTTTAGACAAAATAAAATTCCATTCAAAGAATGTGATTTTTTTCTTTTAAAATCATGTAATTTCCAGACTTCACCACTAAAAGAATAGGGTTGAAATAACAGTCTTCTGCAAGATGTTCAGGTTGGTACTGCTTGACATTTTGAATGAGAAACTGGAAAGATACAAAATCATCATAGTGCAGGTGAAAGGGACAAAAAGCTAGCTGTCTTGGAGATCTGAAAAAATAATTGTGAATGGGAAATCATTTACAAAGAGGCCTGGTTTTGCAGATGTTCTATGGAGCTTATTTTTTGTACATACGCTATTCCAAACAAGTGTCCGTGATCTGGAAGAAAATGTAGAACAATCCCTTATCAAGTTTATGAGACAGTAAAAAGACTGGGAACGTGCTAATTACAGACTGATTTGAATCACTTGTAGGCTGGATGCAAGGGAAAAAAACGTGTGTTTAAATATAACCAGCTGTAAAGTCCTACATCTACTAGGAAAAAGAGCACTGGTCATATTTACAGAATGACAGTTTCTTTATAAAATGAGTTGGGCATGGTGTTGTATTGAACAATCCTAAAAAATAGCTTTGAAAACCTTTCCATTTGTACTTTAGGTAATACTGCAGGAACAACAAGAAAAGCACGATACATCACTGATATATATCTCAAGTCCTTATGGTGATTTACATTTTACAAGGGCAAAGATAAAAAGTTTTCCATCTCTGTGGTTGCTGGATCACTTTTAAATATTACAGCATATATTCCCTGTGGAGGGAGAACATGTTTCCCAAGCAATTGCTGTGACCCAGAAGAGTAAATATTATCTTTCAGTATATAGAATATCAGTTAGGACTGGACAGTTATATTACTATACCCTTCTGTGGTGCACCCACTGCAAGAATAACGTGAATCAGTTAAAGATACTTCAGAGAAAGCCACAGACTGAAAAACATGGTAGAAAAACTCAGGAGCTCAGATGGTTAATTCTAACAAAGTGAAGTTTAAGAGATGAATTAATCATAATATCTATTTGAGGAAGAGAAATAGGAAAGAGGACTCTTCAGATAAAGATAAAACTGGAAACAACAGCTGAAAGTTGAAGCTGACAAATTCAGTCTAGAAATAAAGAATGTATTTTTAATAGTAAGTAGCAAACAGAGCAACAAACAGCTAACACTTGTGGTGGCTGCTCCATCATCAGAAAGAATGAACTAAGAGCTGGCATTTTTGAATGTCTTTTTTAGAAAAGAGAGCAGGAAATAATTCAGAAAAGACCTATGGCATAAATTATACTAGAGATCAGACCAGATGGTCACAGCAATCACATCCAGCTATATCATCTATGAATAATAAATAAATTTAGCAGCAGTGATCAAAGGCCAGTGATATAGTCATGAAGAAATGAATTACCAAAGAGGCACATGTTGTCCATTTTAAGAGAAGACAGATGTTAGAAGGTGACAGAATGGGCAGTGTTGGTGGAGATGAGAGGGCATTTTGGGAAGTCAGGAATAATTGTCTAGAAGAATAGTTGGGGTAGTCTTCTGAAGCAGGCCAGGATGAACTGAGATTGAGGGAACAAAGAGTTTGTCCTGTCCAGTGTGGAGGGACGATCAGAAATTGGAGGATCAGAGAGTCCACAGAAGAAAACAAGTGGTGTGAGCGGTATAGGGAGAATCACAGAGCAAGGGGTGAGCAGGCATGGGAAGACAGAAGCACGCAGAGGAAATCAAAGAAGTGACCTGAAAGAGCATTCGGTGTCAATGGGCAGAGACAGGTTGCATTGGATTAAATGGGAGGAGATGGTCCAAGCAAAGGCAGACCAGGGTGCAGCCCACCCTGGCCTGCTGGCCACCGCATCCTTGAAGAGGGATAAGTGTGCCAGAAAAGGTGAAAGACTGGAAATTAGGGGCTCTGGAGGGAGAGCAATGGGAGGGTTTGAACAGACAGGGAGTGGAGCCTAAGCAACATATCTGGAAGAAAAGCAGAGATGCACGCAGAGGATTGGGCCTAACGGCATGGAGGTGGGGCAGGAAAGAGGCAAAAGACACAAATCTTTGCAGTCAGCTGGCCATGAAATAGTCTTAATGAACTGAAACACAAAATATGAATAGTCAGATCAGAAAAGATGATAGTGTAAAATTGCTTTGGCTCCTATCATTTTCAAGTGCTTTTATTTGTTCAAAATTACTATGACATCACCCTCTCCCTCAGAGAGAGCTAATGTAATTGCTGTTACTGATTCAAGGGCTTTGAGGGTAATTTCTGGAACCCTCTACTCCTGGGCTGAAAGGCAATTACCAGTTCCCTTGTTTTATAATGCAGTCACAATAAAATCTAGAGAAAAGCCCCGCATTAATATGTAGCCTCTTTTTTCTCCAAAGCAGCAGTGTGCAGGGCAAAGGTGGGCCCTGGTGTAGAGGTTGTTAAGTTTCAAAACCTTCCTTCCCGGGGCAGAGAGGGAAACCAATATTTAGGACTTGGAAGAGGATGGGAGCAGGGCAGCGGAGACACGCTGTGGAAGGAAGAGAGGAGGGGAACACAGATAAAACAACTAAAAACCTTATTTCCACACAATAAGATTTTAAATGGGGCCCTAGGCATAAAGGAATATAAAAATGTAGATAGTATAACATATCCTTCCTAAAATATACCGAAGTTTTAACACTGAAAGGCCAGTCATTAAATATTTCTCACCTAAGTGTGTCATTAGTCCTGTTGCAGCTTTTTGCCTATTCTGGTTTTTGATGTGGTGTTACATCTTATCATGTTTAGTTTTCCTCAAGCCTAGTATGTGCTATGTCTCTGAGAAGCAACACATAGGGACTTCTGAGGCAAGTGCCTTACTGTAATTAATTTTTAGTAGGATCATAAAATCGATATTCTGCTTAATATTAGTCTAATAATATTAAAACCCTAAGTGTTCCAAAAGGAAAACATAGCAGGCTACTATAAATCCACATACTATAAAAAATGTCAATTAGGTAAATCATGACCCTAGAAATTAAGTTTTACTCTAAGGTGATTGTCATTCCAGTGTTATAAAAATTAATATTGAAAAAAATGGAACTTCAAAACTACCAAATTGAAAAAAAAAGCCTCAATGTGCTGCTATTCCATCCTATTTTCAGTCAATGTAAAGTGCCACTGTGGCTTATGGGTGTGACCTAGCCAATCTGATCACATCAGATCGCATGAGAAAATAAAGATAATAGACATAGAAACAACTTCCTTCAGCAGATGTTCACCTATAATCTTCTTTTGAAATACAAATCATTCCTTCATAAAGCCCTTCAGGAAATACAACTATCTAAAAGTCAGGAATTCAG
This sequence comes from Apteryx mantelli, assembly GCF_036417845.1. NCBI lineage: Eukaryota > Metazoa > Chordata > Aves > Apterygiformes > Apterygidae > Apteryx > Apteryx mantelli. The sequence continues at coordinate 53,781,618 of NC_089980.1, read as the reverse complement.
CCAGCCCTTAGCGGTCTCTCACTGCATACCTAATAAAAGAGCATTGCCTGATTACTGTTGACTTCTTCGCGCCTTCCTAATCTTTGGCCCATTTAATGGTTGTGATTGAAAGTGATGCCTTGGCTAAGGACATCTGTGAGCTCTGGGCAGGTCCACTTGCACGCTGGGGTCACACAGATACAAGCCAGTTTCTTTCCTCTCTCCCCTCCCCAGTACAGTAACACTGGGGGTCCCACCCTAAGCACTTCCTTGGGCATCCTGTCTTCTTCAACTTCCCGTAACTTCAGTGGGAGCTGAGGGCACTTTTCAGGACATACATAATGTCGGATAGCATCAAGCTTATACAGCTAACAAGGCCACAGCTGTGTCTCTGACTGGGAGGCAGCCTAGAAGAGGAGATGGCAGCCTGTTTCAAGGGCCTGAGATAGAGGTGGTGTCTTGGTTCAGTTTAGTCTGTGTGGCATCTCATTGAAGGCCCAAATGCACTCCCTAACTTTCTGCATTTCTCAGAGAGATATTAAGGAGGTCAGGTAGGGACAGGTAGCACACAGCAGTCATTTGGCTTTTGTAATGTCACTGCTTATTCTGCTCACAGCTTGGACAATCATTTATGACGTGCTTACCAAGAAACTCTAGCTGATGTAGAAATTTTCCCCTAAATATAGAAACAGAGTTTCACAACTCCTTTCTTACAAAAGGAAAGAATTTATGCTGATGACTGTAATGCCATTATTATGCATCATTCGAAATACTGCCTGTCTTGGTTTCCTCACAGAGAAAACCTCCCCCCAGACAAAGCAACGCTGTCAAGGGAATATTTGCAGATTCTCATTTTCCTGTGCGCTTTCACGTTGGTTGCAGGCTGCACACAACCTGGGGCTACTGGTTCTGCCTTGTGACTCAGGGTGATGGGAATACCCTCTGTGCCTGCCAGTCTCGCTTGGCCTGCAGATCTCACAGATCTGTCAAAAAGAAAATGAAACACTGGTTTTAGTGGCTTGTTTATTATAACAACAAGAGCTGCCAAGCCAGCCTGGGCTGGTGCATCTGTGGAAGGATGTAAGAAAATCCTCTGAAGAAGCACTCTGTCTTTAAAGAGGTCCTCAGAGTCAGTTCTCTAACCACACCATAAGTATTTTGGGAATGTGATTAAGAAATGCTTGCCTCAGGACACGTTGTGACTAGCCCTGGGTGGGGAAGGACTTGCCTGACCTGTGAGAAGTGTGGAGTTTTTAATGATTTTTCCTGTTGAGCATCAAGATCAAAAGGCTTTCTGAAAACCTCATCACAGAAGTGCCTGTAATTCTGTGATCAGGGTGGTGAACGTGCCTTGTCGCCTCCTAGGTGGGCATGCTGACTACCCATTTGTGGGCTTCTTCTGAATGAGGAGCTCTCTCTTTCTCTCTCTTTCTCTCTTTGTTTTTTTTTTGTTTTTTTTTTCTCACTTCTGAAGCCATCCCATGCTGTAGAACAGATCAGATTAAGGAAAAACAGACTATCTGCAGCATAACAGATCCAGGCCCTAGATCTGAACCAGACAGGTTAGGAACTTGCATCTGTGGCTCTCCCACCCCGGGTGAATGATCTCACTCCTAGGCAAGCACCCAGGCTAACCAGGACTCACAGGATGCTCCTCACCCAACCTACAAGCAGAGCCCTTCAAGCATGACAACTCATTGTCTGTAGAGTTACCCCCTACATGCAACAGGGACCGACATGGCTTTCTTGCAGACATGGCACCCTGTTTCACAGCTGTAAGGCTGAGTTCAGAGCTGCCCCTACCTCTGTTTTTGCAAGTCACTCTGTGAGAACCTGTATTACCTGTTAACCCTGAGGCAAGCTGAATCACAGTGGAGAGCCATGACTCTTTCCCTCAGACCAAAGCCTCAAGCTAAAAAGCTTTGCTCTCCTCAAATGTTTCAAATATCTATAAATCCTCTCAGATTTGCATCTGAACAATGTTGCTTGGGCCCATCTTCGGTAACACCCCCCCCCCCCCAGCATGACTCACAGTGAAGCAAGATAGAGTACTGATGCAGACACATTCATCCACACAATCATTTTATAAAAGAACAGTTGACGCCTTGCCCCCTAGGCAATCAGCCTTAGACATGGAGCAAAAATAAATTGCAATGTTGCAATAGTGGTCCTTCCAGTTCCCTTTTCTCTGAGATATGACCCTGTAGAAATACAAGCTTTCACCATTTGGGGGTTCTTCTTCATATGTTCAGCACCTGCAAGTCCAGTCTTTCTAGCCAATTAGTGCCTCAGCTCACACTGCAGCGTAGCACTCTCATTACTTTGCGGAACCAGATATTAACAATTCCAGCAATGTTGCAGGGCCTTTGCATTGATCCCTGCTGGGACAAGCATGCCTCTGAGATCATGGCAAGTCGCTTCATTTCCTCAAGCTGTCGGCATTTCCAAAATGTCATAGGCATTTTCCTCTTGATGCACAGCACTCAATCAACTGAAGACCTTTTTCTTCCCCCTCCTAAACAATTTTTTTGGGGGGTGGGGTGGGGGGGAGCACGGCTTTTCAGATGAATCTGTTATCTCTAGCCAGTCCCTACTGTATTTTTCCACTGTTATCTTACAGGTGCTTCTTCTTTAGTTGTCTTACAGGTGGTCTGTTTCAAAACTGCACAGGCATTACCAGCTTTAGGGGAGCTGAATCCTTTTTAAGGTTCATCAGAGGAAGGCTGTTTCAAGGTGCACAAAAGGCTTTTTCTATGAAGACTGTATTTTCTGTGCATGGGGCCCAGAGTGTGATTCACCCCTTCATTTCCGCTCTTGCTGAGCACTTAAATATCACAGATCCCCTCCATTTTCCAGAGGAGAAGGGAAACATTCACTTGCTCTTTCAAGTCTCAAGGGAACCTGCTGTCCTTGAAGCTGCACCAGCCCAGGAGCTCACATCCAATGGCCACCACCACCGCTGACCAGTTCTGCCACTCTTCCACAGACCATTTTCAAGATACTCCCTTTCTGTATATCAGCATCTCACTAGACTAAAACACCTTTTTCCCACCATATGAAATGTGGTGGAGATGTCTTTCTCCACAGTAAAATCACTTCTCAGAAGTAAAGTGATAATAGATGTGATTCTCCAAGGCACCCTTTGGAGGGTCTGAAATCCTGGCTCAGATGGTGGGAACAGGTGACTTCCCAAATTCCCCACTTCTAGGCTCCATTGAAGCACAGTGGTAGATCCTCGTCACTTCACAGCCTCTTGCTCTGCTTTTCTTCAGTTATGCAGCAGTACAAAAGCAATGATATTATGATCTGCACCACAAGTACATTATATGTTATTCTGATAATGTAATTACTGCTTGCTAAGCAGGCATGCCTTGAACTGGGATAATACCACTATTTGCTGGCCCCACTTGGACACTGTTTCCCTAAGCATTGCTGTGGGCTACTGCTAGAAGCAGGGCACGTAGACAAATTTTTGATCTAACCCAAATAGCCATTTTTATCTTCTTGTGTTATTGGAGTATCTTTTCACGAACTTGGACAGCCAAACCTATCAGACATTGTCATCTTGTAGGCAGTAATCACTGGGTTTTTTTTCTTCTGTCCATTGCACCATCCCTCACTAGGTAAAAGATAATTAATTGTAACTCTGTTTCTAGTGTAATCAGCTACTGCATTTAAAAGTCTGTATGAACTGTGTTTAAAAAAAACCTCAGAAAATACTGAATTTTTAAAGTAATACTTCTATTTCAGGAAGCAAAAAACCTTGGCTTAGAAACCAATGTCACTTCTCCATCTTTCCTGTGTAGCTATAACCTTTGTTACATTACATGTTGCAGCAGATTTCTGCTTTGTCTCTGGCACTAGCTAACCCACTGGAGAAATCATGCTATACATGACCAGAATGCTTTTCTCTCTTTGGGAGACCTGATCTTTTTATCTTCTGTTTCCTCGCGGAATTATCTCTGACGCCCGTTATCTTTTTTCTCTTGCTCTTTGCTGCAGGTTGCTTCCATTCATTTTATACTCCAGCTCTTTTTCTGCTGCATAATCCTCTGGATGGTCCTCACTCCTCTCTGCTTTCTGCTCCTCCATCTCTGACTGCTGGGCACCCACTTCTGCCCTAAAGTGTAGGCAGAGGGGCCAGGCCCCATGCCTCACCTGCAAAGGGGATCCTGATGGCCAGTTCCAGTGCACCAATGCTCACAGGGAAGAAGCAGGTCCTGGACACCTCTTGTATTGTGAAAGCACAGGGGGTTGCACATTGCATGTGCAGGGAATCTGGGTGTGACATAGGGGCTGGTCTCATTCTGCAGAGATGTTCCACCAAATTTCCTGGAGGTTTTGACTGGCTCTGTTGACACTTCATTTTTTTGCCTTTGTCCCCTTCTTTCTAGGCACTTCAGCTGGCAGGAAGTTCATAGTAGGTGGAAGAAGGTGGTAATTTGGCAGAGGGCTATTTTATATTTTCCTTCAAGTGAAAAAGGTATGTAGGTTGTTAGTTTGGAGACAAGATTTGTGTTCGTACTGAGGCAGGTCCTCCTCTGGCCTGCCATCCTCTCAATAACTGTTAACCCATCAGCCAATTTCAGGCAGGTTTGTCAGAGGGGAAGTAGTCCCCATAGGTGAGGTGAAAATAGGAGAGAAGGAAGGCTGCAAGGTGAAGTTACCCCAGAGACACCAGCGGAGTCACATGGGAAAGAGACACTGAGAACACCTGAATCCCAGGGAAAACATTGTCTGGAGCTTGTGTCTTCTTAGGTACCAGTAAATATAGCTATAAGACTGAAATGGATAGGGAACCAGGCTTTACTTTTCTATGCTTTTGGAATAATTCATTAAATCTTTTTAAACAAGAAATGTGCTGGAAGCACTTGGAGAAAGAGCGGGAAGGTTTTGCATCCCGTCCTTTTCCTAGAGTAAGTACCTAGGGGACAGTAAGTGCAGTTCAGGCATGCTCATCCAACACAAGTAACATGAAAAATAACTGTTCCTGATTACATGGAGGTTTATTTTGCCCTGTAAATCCATTTCCATGGGTTATATTCAAACCCTTTCTCAGAGCCTGTATATAGCTGGTTCATGACAACAACAAAGTCTGAAAAGCAGTACATTACATAGCTGCTTGACTGAATAGCAAAAATGTTTCTAATTAACTCAGTCTCTTTGAGACAGCGAGGAAAAAATATCTCTGAGCATACGATCACCCCACACAGTGAAGTACTGGCCTTGTATTCCCAGCTAGGGTTGCTGCCAGAGAAGGTGTCAGCAGAGCTCCTGTGGGGGGAGCAGAGTGAGGGATCAGGACATCTTCTTTAGAGCGTTTCACTCTGCCTCTCAGGTCTTCAGATGGCAGGTTTGCTTGATGCAAGTGCCAGGTCTTACATGGAAAGAGCTGTGTCATGGCACAGCATGGACCAGGCATGCATGTGTTGCAGGCACTTTTGGTCTCACTGCAAGGCCAGACCTTGCGAGCACTCACAACATGGTTGTAAGAAAATCACCCTGGAGGGATAAACTCTCACCTCAGTTAAATCCAGGAGACCCAGGCAGAAGATAAGACTGTGCCTCCTGAGCTTGTAGCATGTATGACTCCAGGACCTCTTTAACCTGCAAAAGCAGCTGGTTGGGGTCAGTTGCCCCTCACCACTCCCTTTTTGGGGCAAAGACCCCAAAGCTGGCTATGCTCAGAGCCATCATGCATCTGGAAACCTCATCTGTCTGGGCTGCACCCAAGCAGCCTGACTGCCCCGGGGCAGGCAATGCCCCCAGCAGGCACCCGGCTCTCCTGTGCCAGACCTGGGCCAACTGTGCCTGGGCAAGCAGTGGCAAGAGCATCTGGGTTATTTTAAGCAGGTTATGTCAGTCCTGCCCCTCCCTCTCTCTCCCCCTTTCCCTGAAGCACTGATCACTGTGGAAGGATGGATTTGCTGGGCAAAAAGGCCCAATGGTTTAACTGATATGATATGGCAGCTCATATGTAATCTCATTATTCTGTCTAGCAGGACACATTATTCTCTATTTATCACACTTCTGTCATCGTAGGTCTGTTGTTCCCATGCTTTGAGGACAACAGAATACTCCTTTGTGCTAGGCAAATCTCACTGGGGGCAAGAGCAGAAGGGGGGTACTTCTGCAGTTGCACACAAAGCTATTTAACACTGTATGTTGATGGTAGGCACATGTGCCTCTAATCTTCATACAACAGGGCTGGGAAATGCAGAAGGGCTGGCAAATGAAGAACTGGGCTTTTTTCAGAGAGCAGTAAATTTCCTTGAAAATTAAGCTTTCACAAGCATGGGAGGGAATAGCCTAAGCAGCAAATCCAGGCTGCATCTGACAAATGCTGATTTCCCCCCTGACACACATCTCCAGGTAGGAGAGCAGACTTCTGATCAGCTGAACAATTCCATTTTGATGTTCTCTATGCTAGGCTTTCTGGTTTTTTTATACTGATTTTTTTCCTCTTTAAAACTGACCCAAAATTGAAAGGAGAAACAAAGAGAATAATAATCTGAAAATGCAAAAAAAAATCCCCAAAACACCTTCAGGTTAAAAAAAATACTTTGGTTGATTGAAGTGTTCTGAAACAAAATGTTTCCCTTTCTTACACCATCCTTTCCCCCTTAATTTTTTCCATTGATCCTTAAAACAAAAATAAAATGATTGTACAAGCTCTAGGTATATGCGTGCTCATGCTGCTTAAATAGCAACCTATAATACTGCTGCTGCTAGCTACTACTGTGTATGCTCACAGTTTAGCCTGGCAAGAGAAATCACAGGTTTTTTTAGAGGGATGTGCCTACATGGTCTTCACAAAGGAGCACAGTACATGTAAGCGTGTGTGTGTCAGTCGGGGGCTAGGGAGTATGGAATGGGACAGCCAGACAGCTAACAAAGTGTAATAATCATAGCAGCCACTTGTACAGCACTTTTCATGCATAGATCTGAAAATGCCTTGCAGAGGATGGAAAGCATAATTAGCACAGTATGCTGTAGGATAGATGTTAAAGCAATCTGTCTAGCAGACAGATACTACAGTACAGTATAATATAGACATTAAACCAATGACCCAGAATCTAGCCAGCTAAAATCTTAATCCCCTTTAAATAGATTCACAGACATCCTTTCATCGCAAACATTTGATCCGAGGAGACATTGTATACTGTTGTGTTGTATTTATAGAGCACCATGACAAAAGTTTGAGATGTTTGTGCTTAAATAATGCTATTTTTCCCTGTTAATCTGTCAGCAGAGTGCTGTCTTTGCATAACATGCTTTTGAGATGGGAAGAAAAAGAACATCAGCTCTGAATCCACACAGTCAGATAATAAACAAAAGGCTCTGTACAAGCAAACGCCGGCCTGTGTAAGACAGTGAGGCAGACAACAGGGTATCAGAGGTTAAAACAATGGCAGGCCTGATTAGTAAGGGACTTTTTGTCTAAATAACCCTGAGGCTGGAGTTAGGCAAATGTTTTCAGTAAATATATTATTTGACCAAAACAAAATTTCTCAAACCAGCAAATGGAACAGTTCTGTGGCAGCTGAAACTATCTGTGAATTCAATTTGCATTAAATAGTTTGGACCAAAATAAAAAGCAATCCTAGATGTAAACTGGCTTATTTGGGGATTTCTGAAATAAATTGCTTCAATTTTGAAGCTCGGTTCAAGGGTAGATTTACAAAACTGACAAGGCAAGGGTGACTTTCCCTTGACAGCTTGGGTGTTAGCAAACCCAGCCAGAATAGAAGAGACTATGGTTCAAAACCATCTTCTGCCAGGAGATAGACAGAAACTGAGCTAACGCTTCCCAATTCCTATTTTTCAGGAAAGTGCTGTAACCTCTGAGCTATTTGGGGATCTAAGAAAATGCCCTCTCAACCTCTCCCAGTAAAACTATTTTATTTGCATATCTGGGTAAGCGCTAATTGGAGCAAGGACTAGAGTCCAGCTGTTCCCACTGCTTGAGCCATCAGGCTGCTGAATCACTCAGGCTTTTCTTCCTTGGTCTAACCCCTATTTGACAGTTTTTCAGAGTACAACTGTTTCAAAACCAGAAGCATACTCTTGTGCCTGTGCCCAGAGCTCAGAGCGCTCAGATGGGATACAGAAATTTAATGTCCAGGACTATAGACTGGGAGAGTTAGGACCAAATTCTCTTTCTGCCTAATTCTACCTTACTACTCCACTCAGTCACGTGTGATGTCTGCCGGAAGGGCAGTGTTTTGTCTTCTGGTTTCCTTCACTGTAGAAAATAACTGAATAGTATAACTTGGCTCAAACTGTTTTTTCTCTTCAGTTAAGTGACTATTAAAAAGAAATAATTTGGTTTTGGTTCATTAAAAGAAAAGAATTGCTGGTGAAGAAAAGAAATATCAGTCATCCTCACATTTCTATCCTGGAGAATTGTTTACTTCCTAAGTAAGGTTTTTCTCCCCAGCAGAGAGGTAATTTTCCCCCCCCCGTGACAGAGGCCTGTTCTACCTCTCCTGGAGACGCCTCCATGTTTCTCCTTGCTCAGTCTAGCTTGTCCATGTGAGGTGTCGGGTCCTGCCAGGGGTGCCACGCACCAACAGCTGCTCAGCTTCAGTGGGACCAGGAAGAGCCAGCCTCCTGGAAAGTCTGCATGGTAAAAATGGAAACACCACGGTAAACACCATGGTATCACATGGGAAGACCACGGTAAAAATACCTGGCAGAGTCAGCTGGAGATGGCTGGCTGCAGCCACAAATGGTTGGGCAATAACACAAAAAAATCTTCTCTCGTTCCTGTAGGCAACTCCATTGTCCTGCAAGAAGAAATGTTAAATCACCTATTGTAAGGGGCCCTGCTGGTGCGAGATCTGAAACCATGTCAGCTCTGCTCACAGTCTGTGATTACAGAGCAGGCGACCTGGTTTATACTCCCTGGCTTATACTGAAGCACTATGGTGATGGAGTAAGGCTTGTCTGCCTGCTATCCCCTTGTGACGATGGCAAACATTGCTCACAGTGAAAAAATGGAACAAGAAATAAATGCATCCAAGTGAGTCAGTAATTTTCTTAGCAGGGAAATAATACCCAATGCAGGCAAACAGGCTTGAGTTTAATTTCCATCTTAGCATTCTTTCATATTTGGTTTCTTACCTATAATAATGATTTAAAAATATCCCAAGAGGACCTGTGCTATGTGAGCAGACATTACAACACCAAACCAGAGAGGTGCTCTTAGGTTACTTCGTTTATTCTGCTGATAGGCAGCAACAATATAATCCCATTCACAGTGTTTGAAAGCCACTGATATTCTTTGTTCTAATTACTCCTACCAGAAGACTGAGGCAGAACCTCACTCTTCTGATGAACAGAAATGTTCTGATTTTCCTCCTCAATTTATTCATGGATAATTTATTCACATTTGTTCTTGTGCCAGTATTGTTCAGCTCCCAGCTCTTTTCCCTTCTGTTTACTTGCTTATAGAAAGCAATCATATCAGTCTCAGACTTAATTTAGCAAAGCAAACAAGCAAAGTTCTTCTAGTTCTCTTACTGTAAGATGGGACTTTCATTTCCCTGCTCATCCTAGTAACCCTTCTCTGCACATGTTTCTGTTTGAACCTGCGGGCTCTCAAACCTGGTTGCTAGAATACTGCAGCTATTCCAGATAAGGTACTGTGAGCATCTCACAAAGTGGCATTCACATTTTTCCAGCTGTGCTGGAAATATTTCACTTGAAGGCATGTCCAGTCAAATTTAACTTCTTTATCTCTTCATTATGATGGTCTCTCTTGTTATCAGTCTCGACTGATAAACCTCTGTTTCAGCACAGAAATTCTTGTTATTAAACTCTAGTAGTTTGTGCAAGTGAATTTCAGCCCATTTTATTATTCTTATTCTGAAAGGCGTCTAATTCTCCCTGTATGATATCTGGATCCTCCACCACACTTGCAATGCCCTTAGTTTTGGGTCACCAGCAAATTTCATTACTATTTGCTTTGTATTATATCAATGTCATCCATGAAAATATTCAGTCAGACTAGCCTACTCCCTTAGAAGAATAGTAAAGTGGGAAAAGAATTGCTTACACCTGTTTTTCTACCCCTTGCAGAATCTGTGCCAGTTCCTAACACTCCCTTTTAATGGGTCATTAGTCCAGCTAATTTCAGACCTCTTTCCTAGTATTTTTTTCCCCCTTTGCAAATTTTGTAGAGATTTTGAAGTCCTGGTTTAACAAAACACTGAACTTTGCTAACTCACTCCCACACATTTCTCAGAGTTTGCACTAAAAAAAAATCCAGATATGCCTTCATTTCTCCTCCATTTAATTAGTATGTCATGACTAGTTGCTCCACAGTTATTTTCTAAGAGAAATTCTTCTTCACTAATTATGAAAATCATATATAAAATGTCATCATTTTCTCCTAATTACATTTTTGGTGCTGAAAGTTTTTGGCTATTACTTTAGGAATAACTGGACTTCAAATAATTAGTTCTGCAATCTGAAGCTGGAAAAGTAACATTTCTGTAATGATGCAATGCATGGTAGTAGTTCTCACTTTAATAGTGCAGAGCTTTCTAGTCATATTCCAGACCAGAGCTTAGAGGTCAGATAGGGACGTGGAACACTACCCTGCAAAGCCTCTTCTGCTGTTATTTCTTCAAATACCTTTACCAAAGCAGGTTCATTTTATCCATGCCTTTATTTTTCATGTTTTTCCAGTCTATGACACTGTTGACACACATTGCTTGCTAGCCTACCATCCACATCTTTCCTATAACTTTGCTGAACAATGCATTCTTGTATTCAATTTCTCTTTTATCGTATTAATATATCTGGGGAAAAATAAAGCACTCTCAATGACTGGGAGAAATACAAGCAGCAATAATGCTAGAGCAGCCTAAAGGAAATCCTGGACTATACTCAGTTATTTACCAGTTTGCAAGACAAAGGTCTGCAGAAAAGGCCATTGTGGTTTTAGCCTGTGTTAACAAAAGCCTCAGGTCCCCAGAAAGGGAGGCTGCCTTTTCTGTATGACTGCCCCTGCAGTTCCCTGCATTTAGTTCCTGGCACCATGAAAAGAAAAACACAGTGGTGAGTGGAAACATTTCTGACAAGACTAGCATAGGAAAATTTGGGACTGGGAGTGGCTACTGATGCCTTGATTAGCAGGGTGCTTAAGCTCAAGAATCCAACTGGTTTTGAATGAAGTCCTGGCTTGCCTAATGTTAGGCAGGTGCTCAGTTATCTTACTAAACCAGAGTCCTAATGGGAATAAAATAATAAGTATAAATGCATACAGCTTGGCTATGTGTTTCCTAAATGAGGTATAAATAAAAGAATAATAAGAAAAAATACATCTAGCTTGGCTACATGTTCCCAAATTAACCACATAACAGTCTACAGATATTTTATTTTACAGGCAATGATTCCTGATTTAGAAGTATTTATTGTGATGCTTAAGGCCTCCGTTAGGAGTACAAGAGGAAAAGAAAAAAGGGAAAATGTAGTCTGAGGGTGAAGAATTTGTATACTTTCAATTTTTGTAAGCCAAGAGCAAGCAGACTCTTTGGACTCTGTGTGTGTGTGTGACCAGGCAGGGTACATTCAGGAGGTCTTTTTCAAAGGGCATTTTTGGTGTAAATTTTGTAGGTCAGACTTTCTTTGAAGTGCTTCCAGTTAGCACCCTGGCAGCTTAGCTGTTCCGCAAAAGCCACATTATAACCCCATGAGAGAAGACATACTTCTGCATTTCACTTCTGTGGTCTTTAAGAAGACTTTTGGGGTGAAAAAAAAGGGAAATTCTGTTTCTTTTTGCTCACTTCAATCAGCCAGTAAAGGTCAAATGGCATCTATCTTTGTCATAAGTTACTAAACACTTAGAGGCTTGGCTGCAAGTAATGGGCCAAATCCTGTATTTCCGATGCAGTCAGTATTCAGTGAAATCTGTGAACATTTTGCCTAAGAAAAGCCTGCAGGATTTGACCTGTAAGAAATAACTACAATCATGAAGAGAAAGTTTGTTATATGCTTAATCAAATTTACTAAGTAATATTGTGCTTTCCAGATTCATCAGAGTCAGTCCGAGGGAAAATGGGGACCTCAGCTTTGAGAATGCGTGCTTTTGTGTGACCAAACTATCGTTGCAATGTCTGGAAATGAGAAAGCTGACTGATTTGGGAGTTTGATGGTGTCAGAAAAGAGCTAGCTGTAGGGATGTGTATTTTGTTTTTTTAAATGCCACAGCAAAACAGCTCAGTCTTCAAAGAGCAGCAAATATGCTGGTGTACAATTGCAAATCCCCTGCCACCCCTGCTCCAGCATGTTATCTCACTGGGATTACTGAGAAACTTGAAAGATGCACTTCTGTCATCCGAAAACTGACAAGTGGGCTGAAGCAAAACATTTGCTCCAAGTGTGGGCTTAATGAGGTCTGATGTTATCTTTGAGACCAAATGCCCAAGTGTTTCTAAACAAGTGTGTGGACTTCAGTGCCTGTGGTCTTTCCCTGATAGTAAGCACTTAGAAATAAACAAGGGAGCACTCTGGGAGCAGTGCGATGAGGCTCTTTGGACCCCTTGGAGGGCTGATGAGCAGAGACCATGGAACAAAAGAAGTGTTTGAGGATGCTCTAGTTAGCATCAGGCTCAAGCGACACCAGAACAGCATCCATGTCCTACTTCTTTGCAAAACTGTCCCTCTCTAGTTGATTTTGGGCTGAGATGCCTTTTGCCCATCAGAAGCATAGCCCTAACAATCACAGAAGAGTGAGCTTTTCATCATCTCTGTGCTTCTGCTCAATGCCCTTCACTATAATGTCACCTTTCCCTACTTGGCTGTGGCCAGCCAGCTCCTGACATTAGTCAGTGGGTGCAGTGATGTTCCTGCAGAGCAGCAGAGCTGACAGAGAAAGGCATCATGCTCCAAGCCCTGGTGGCCTCATTCTGGAAGCAGGATAAGAAGTGAGAGAAACATGTCACTGTCAATTAGCTGATGTTTGTACAAGGGATGGTTGAGCCCCATGGAGTTTTGTTAACCTCATGGCCTCTTCGCAAAACCCGCCTGAGTTCATGAACCTATTCCCATCTTGTAATTTAAACCCAGGCATTCTCTTTTGGGGTGGGGTTAATCAAAATATGTTTTTAGTTACGGAGAGCACAGTGCTGTGTATTGGGGTAGAATACGTCTCAATTTAGGCAGGCAGATGCTCTTGGCAGTATATGGGCTGTACATGTACTTCCATTTGTTTTTCCCTTCTTTTTCTTCTTCACTTTCACAGCCACTTGGAATTTTTTTTCTCCTTGCTGCATTTTCTCACTTGATTCCTTTGCAGGAATTTCTCTTTCTGGCACTCTCCGCAAGGTAACAAGGCTCTGCTAACTTACCAAATCTAACTTCTGGATCACATTCAAGTAGGCTTTGAAAACAGGCCAAATGCATTCCCTACTCTTTTGAAAACAGCTTTCTATAAACAAAAAGTATCAAATGCCACTAGTATTTTCTGCCTCTAGCAGAAAAGAGGGACCTAGGGATTCCCTTCAAACTGAAAGAGTGACCGGGGTTCACTGTGTCTTCCTCACTGCATATGGTGCTCAATGCCTTTGTCCTGTTGAGTATTCCTCTGGGCTGTAGGCACTTTATCTACTCAAGACTTTATTTCTCTTTTGTGTTGGATTCTGAGAAGAATACCTAAAGATGGGCCAAAATTTAGTACATTCAAAGGCATGATTCGGTTTGGTCCAAGTCCAAGTCATTCCATTCCCCTCACATTAATAATGTCAAGATAGTACTTCAGTATGTATCAGCTAAAACAATGTCAAACATTTCACAGCAAATTCAGCACTCTCAGGCAGACTGACAGCTCTAACTGAGATTGCTGTCTATCCACAATTAGAAACTGGTTTCCAGAATACGGTACATTATTTTCCCCATGCTTTTTGGAGGTGGTTTTTGTGGGTTTTTTTTGCAGTGGTATTTATGATACCTAATATTATAGCAACAGGAATTCAGCTTATGTAACACATACATATTTCATCAGAAAGCGTTCCAAAGTTTTGAATTTCATTATAGGTATAGTTTGAAATTGTAATGTTTAAAAGTTGTATTATGACTATATGAACTTGGACCCATGCTATAAGTCATTCTAGCTAATGCCAATAAAATAAATAGAGCTACCAATTTGCATCAAAGACTTGACACCTTATGTTTTCTGACAGAGGGAGAGTATAAAAGGAGTCATTTTAAAAATAATCTATTTCAGCACTTCATTTTTTAGAGGCTCTACTCTTCACTCATCTAAACCTACAGGACAAGGTAAATTTATGTATACATACACAATCTAGTAAGCTTTTTTGATTCATTAATGTGCTTGCTGGTTTATATGCCAATGCTGATTTGCCATGAAAAGAGTTTGGAGAAAATGCATTCAATTACATGACAAAATTTGTTCAGAATATGCTCTATTTTTACTGGCTTGGTTCATTAGATTCGGTATCCCTGTGACATTTCATTTAGCCCCCTGGTCATGCAACATTTCTCTGCCATCACCATCCTGCAAAAAGAGATGTGTTTTACAGATTTCAATGTTTGGAGCAGAATTCTTTCCTATTTTTCACTCAGATTTTGTATTATATTCATATGACTTGATTTTCATTTACATGAAGTCTGCTTTCTGTGGCAAAAGTAATGGAACATATTGGGGTCCAGACTAGAAACAAAGTTTCTTCATTTACTTCTGTTCACGTGGGCTGTATCATCAACTTAACTGTGAGCAGGACTAGCCTTCAGTACCTGCTGCATATGACAGAGATGTGAGTAAAACTAAGGCTAAAACCAGGCTTCTAGTAAACTAGGTCTGGCAAACAAACTTTGCCACCTCTGGCATTATTTTTGGCATGGGGCAGGTATCAAGCACTTTAAGTTGATTGCCCTAGGCAATTTTGAACAGCCCTGCAGAAGAGAAGCGTTCCTGTTCTGCCCAGCAGGGAGGTTCAAAAATTGGCGAATGTTACCGTCGCCTAGTAAACTCCATAGGACTTTGCGCTGAACAGCTGAGCAGCTGTGGAGCCGGGTCTGCCCTCTAATGCCTTCAGGCAGCCTGATTACAAAGCCACAGCAAGAGAAGCTGTGCATCAGGGCTGCTCCTGTTGTGCTAGTTCGGAGGATAAAAGAAATACGACTCTCTCAACTTCTTTCACGAGGGTTTCAAGTAGATATCCCCACTGAATCCAAAGAGCCTGCCCAGCAGGGACTATCACACAGGACTCAGACCTGAGACCCCTGTTTTTAGCCCCTTGTTCCAAACAGAGTCGCAGGCGTTCTGCAGGAGTGTTTCCCCCAGCGCCGGGTCCTTCGGCAGGGCAGGCAGGATCGATAAAGCACAGCCTCCACGGGCTGCAAATATTGAGGCACGAAATGCGTATGTGGCTTATTTCCTTATGGAGCAGCCTCTTTCCCTCCTCCTTCCCCTCCTCTGCAATTTTGTCTCATAAATGACGGTACAGGCTTTATATGTATTCAAAAATCTATGCAGTTTGGAGCTTCAGTCACAAGTTGCCATCATTAGGTACATATAGGCTCCATGCATGGAAATATGATACACAGGGGGTTGGAGGAATTATCCTACTGTGCCAGCAAGTCACAAAGTCCATTTATAGATGCTTTTACCACCGTGGCACTGAAAATGCCCATAAAGTATTGCTAGTTACTTCAGGTCTTGTAAAAGCCCTTAAAAAAAAAAGAAAAGAAAAGCTGGGGCCTAAATGGCTCAGCTATAACTCTTTAATGCCTTCAGTTTGTAATTCTATTTGGGGAATGGTTTTCATGTATAAAGGAAGGAAAGATAATTTCAGGAAGCATAGCACAACTAGTGATAAAAGGTAATAAAACTGCACTGTCCTTGCTCCTATAATTCCTCAGCTGCTTGCTTGCAATGCAGAGGGAGCGAAATGAAAGATAACAAAGAATAGTATGGAGCAGTCTAGTCAGTAAGTTGGATGTCTCAGCATAAGGTAAGTGCTGAACAGTATCGAAGTCTATAATTTTACTAGTTGCTTTACCAGCTTTTACAGACAAGAGCATCAACAACATCATAACAGGATATAACTTTTTATAGATGACACTTTGCTTTACAGAGTGAAAAGTCGTCCTTTTACCTATGCTTCTCAAGTCATTCCCTGTGGAAACAAACCAGTAATTGAGTTTTTCATCTTCTCTTACAATTCTTTGGATTTAAAACCATTTACAGGTATCCTGATTACACAGGACACAAAAAAACCAACTCCATTATGCATAGAGCCTGTTTATGCCTCAATGCACATCCTCAGCTTCTGCCACTTCTCATAGCACAGTCAAAGGGCAATTTGCACTGATGTCTCACCCACTTCTCTGCATAAAACTCTACCCTGAAGCCCCCTGTAATACCTAGGTAGTGCTGTAATACCTAGTAGTGCTAGGCAAAATATAATCAAGCCATAAATTACTCAAAGGAAGTCATTTAAGTATTTCAGGGAGTTTTGCTACTCCTAAAGGCTGAGATGCAAAGACAAAGTACAGCTGCTTATCAGCTTGCAGCATCAACTGACCTGTGGTAACTGCTGAGAGACTTTCAAGTTAAATTGCTTTTATTCACATTCGGATCAGGCAGAGGATTTACAGACAGGCCAGGGTACAGAAGGTCCTGAAACTGCCACAGCTCCATCACAAGTGCGAGCACCAAGCGGAAACTCTTAAACACCCATCCTAGAAGGCTTTGATTCTCAAAAGCAAATGAAGTTTATACATTGTAAGGCATGAGTTTCTCTTCTTTCAACTGAAAGGGACAGGACTAGAAAGACCCACATGGTCACTGACAAACACCCAGTGGATCTGGATTTTTTCTCACACCTGGCAATGCCTATTAAATTGTACCTGATTAAAAGGTGACTTGAAAGGGAAGCCTGAATAGGTCAGTCAAACTGCTGTATCTCTCCAGCAGGTATGAGAACCTCCTGCTTTCTGTTCCAGTTCATTCCCCCTTGACTGGTTTCTCTGGGGAGCATCTTTCCCCACAAAGGGAGGGATCTGCAGATCTGACCAAGACCTCCTTCTCCCTGCAGGTCTGCTTTGCACTCATTCTCCTGAGCTTCAAAGCAACCCCTTTTGTCATGTTTGGCTCCTGTTTGGAAAAAGAGTTATTTCCCTATCAGAGAAATAGCTGGTAGTGGAATCGTTTTCTTGGAAAATGTGACTTATTAGAACATGATGAGAAAGGATTTTTTTCCCCATCTTCTGAGAGTTTTTGAGACTGTAAATGTTTTTCTTCTCCTGAATAAGGATGAAAAGTCCAGAGCTAGGGGAAAGACAGCCAACTAAAAATCCCTAAAGTTATTTCACACCGGATGATTTTGTTTTGATAAATTTCAAAATACTTTGTTAAGATTTGGTGCTTTCATTTTGCATATTCATTGTACTATGAATTAATTTAGATCTTTAAATAAAGTCTGACTTCCAAACACAAATATTTCATTAGAATCACAACCCACACAAGAAAAATGGGATGTTTTGACAACTTCAAAACTTTTCTCCGTCTTCCTCCCACTCCTCCATTTATTTTAAAATAGTGACAATATCTGAAGTTACACTTTTCCCTCAATATATCCATATTCAACAAACTGGCAATTCATAATGAAAAAAATACTTGACTAAAAAAATTCTCCATGCACTTAGTTATCTGATTCAGTTTTCTTTCCTTTTTGCAGCAAACACTAGCATGAGGCTTAACTACTTGTAAATACCACCATCCAAAAGCCCTGGCCAGGTATCCACTTCGGGCATTTGCCTCTCTCTCATAGGCATCAGCCAAGTCTGGAGAAGCTAATAAAATTTGTCCACAAACAGCAAAAAATCAAAATCAAGAGAGCTTCTTGCATGTCATGTGTATGCCTATTAATTATTACCAGGCTGCTTTATTTCCTGTATAGATGGCACTGACATACCATTACAGTAATGAGTCCCACAGCCTAATATGCAGAGGTACCCCTCTGCAAGTTGCAAGACCAAGGTGCTGCAGGGGGATCAGCCCAGTGCCAGCTGGTTCATGGTGCTTTGCCAGGGAAGGAGAGCTCCACCCTGTTAGCCGGCTCCATAAAGGTTTGGCTGGTGAAAGCCTGGATGAGGAATATGTCCTGATGAAAGCCTCCCTTAGCCACCCTTTGCTATGGCACCACACTGTGACATTGCTGGAAAAGCAGGGACACAGGTATTATTATACCCTGGAGTAAGCAGGGAATTAATTCTTTGAAAATAGACTTGATGGCATAATAAAATTCAGGTCTCTTGTATTCACCACAGGTTTGCACCATATTTTGCAGTAGAACCATGATTCCTTCTCATTACTGTTATTTGTATTACTTGCTTCACTGCCCACAGAGCTAGTCACCATGCAGCTATATAAGGAGGCACAGCTCTTACTCCTAATGATTTGAGAAAGCTCTGTGTGAAATGCTAATCTATTTTCACTGTAAACAAGATTAACAGAAAAGGGCCTATGGCTTTGGAGGGGTAGTGGCAGATAGGAAGAGATTTTGCTTGTTCAGGCTTTATAGGACATTATTTTTCTTACATATAAAAGAAAGCATAAAATAGAAAGTTGATTTATATGAGGAATACATGAACAAGAAAGGGACGGGAGCATTTTAGTCTTTGATGGAGAAAGGCTAAAGGAAAAATCGCCTCCATCTCTATATCACACATTAAACATCTGAAAGAAATAACTGATGTGAATTTGAGTCTCACAGGAGATGAAGTCTGCCATCCTCTCTTTACCCAGGATACAGTTCTACACTGAAAGCAGCATGAGGTGGACCTTGCCACTGTATCAACATCCATCCACCATGACCCAGTGGAGTCTGTTTGGTCTTGATGTCCATCCAGCGTTGACTTTTCTGCTGAATTTATCAACAAAGCATGGAAATTATAGCAGTGGTTTTAAAAATAAGAGTATCCATTTATTGACTGCTGGGCCAAGATCCTACAACCTCATAGACCACCGAAAACCCTCAAATGGTCACGATTCTTATCCATGCTCTCTATGTATTGAGCTCAAGCCAGTTTTCTAAAAGCAGAAATACCAAAACAGAGTCCAAACACTCTTTGACAGACCCAGTCTGACTGAAAACCATGATGGGCTACTATTCCAGTGGGGGTATCCCTGGATCTCCTCTCACCAGGCTGCTGGGTTTCCTTGGTGTTGTGCAATAAGGCTAACCGAGAAGCTTCTGGGTCAACATTAACCATGAATTGCATAGCAACAAAGACAATTGCTTAGGACCCAAAAACAATTAAGCAGAGTCAGGCAAAAGAATTTAAAGGTTTTTTTATAAAGCAAACAGTCAAGCACTTGGTTGCCTTACCTCCCACAGAGAAAGTTCTCTGAGTGAAGGGCTGTTTGCAGCATTTCAGTCAGACTGAAAAACAGCTGTACCTGTTAAAAAAAATAACAAAAAACAACAGTATGTTGCAGGATGGACTTCTTCCCTATTGGGAGCTAATTATTCCCTCAAAGGAGGAAAGGCTTAGTTCGAGGCTTTGAAAAAGCTAGGGATATAGGCATGTGGGATGAGCTCAGGACTGTCCTGGCTGCATACAGAGGGCAGTCTGGATTAGAAAAATACAGTGGCCCACTTTTTGCATGCAAAACATTTGCCATTTGTAAAATGAATATTATTTTGGCCTACCTGGCCGTGATCTGATGAAGAAAATGAGAGCCTGTAATTCCAGTGGTTGTTGTTACAATAGGATATTTTACTTGAATTACATCACTGTGAGAGCAGAGCCAAGCTCATCTTCTCAAAAGGAGCTTTTTGGAGGGAAAATAGTACCTGAAATACTGGCATTTTCAATCTTTTAATATCCAACTATTTTAAAGAACATGTTTTTATTTTTTTAGGAAATTTTTGAGGAAGGTTTTTTTTATACTGTGCCAGCTCACTGACC
Source organism: Apteryx mantelli (assembly GCF_036417845.1). Classification (NCBI taxonomy): domain Eukaryota; kingdom Metazoa; phylum Chordata; class Aves; order Apterygiformes; family Apterygidae; genus Apteryx; species Apteryx mantelli. Next base: position 53,761,692 of record NC_089980.1, on the reverse strand, counting down.
TGCTTCCTCATTGCTGCAGAAATTCACTGCTTCTGACATTTTTATAAGGAAAGTATGTCAGGTCAGTCTCAGCCAGGGTACTCAGTAGCATGGCACCTGGTCCAGGGGAGACCCAAATGCAAGCTTCAGCTTTAATCAGCATAGCCTATCTGAAACACAGAAAGCCTATAAACCTGGAGCCACACCATCCCAGATGAAAGTCTCAGCCTTGGAGATGTCAAGGAAGGAGGTTTTCTCTTATCAGAAGTGATAAATTTTGGGCTGACACACAGAAGGAGAAAAATGCAGATTTTAGAATTTGTTGTGGGAGAAGAAAACCATTTTTCACCCAGCTGCATGGAGAGCATGCCCATCAGGAGGTATGAAATTGTCTCATGTCAGAAGACAAAACTGATGCCACCGGAGCCCAAATGACATGTGATGAACATCATGTGCTCCAAACACAGTGACTGATGTAAATGTGGTCCTAGGGTCATGTGCCTGTGCAGCCCCTGAACGAAGAACAGATCCACATGGCAAATAAACAAGCAGGAGTCATTAATTACATATCAATGCAGTCGCAGCAGCAAGATCAAGGAAAGGAAAGGAAAGAGCATGAGGAGGAGAGCTGACAGAGAGAAAAAGAAAAGCTAGGGGTGAAGAGGAGTTACCTGCCTTGCACCATCAGAACAAACTTTAGCACACCCTTCTCCTTCTGCTCTTCCTCCCAGCCATGTCGTTGAACCTCCACTATTTTGATCCTTACACAAGATGACTGTGAAATGTGACTACTGCTTTGGTAGCTCTGCACACTTCTGTTGCACAGGCTCATAACTTCAGTCCCCTCCTGATGTTTTACTCTTTCAGAAGGCCATCAGAGCCACTGCAGGTCAGTCAAAAGCCCACTTCAGTCACAACTGAATATACCCACTGCATCAAGGGAAGGCACAAAAGCAAGAAAATTATATTTGAACTGAATACAACCACTGGTCTTTCAGGTCTTTTCACCTTATTCTTTCTAACCCCACCTCTAACTCTTTAAATTATTTGAAAACCAGCTGTCCTTTTCCATGTCACATAGGGCACCACATGTTGTTCATGGTTAATAAGGAAATAAAACCATTAGGAGCAATAAATCATTACATTAAAAGGGAGCATCAGAAATCTCACATGGACTGATTATTACTTTTGCGGCATCCCTCGATTGCAAATCCAGAGAACATACAGCAAACTAATGCAGATGGAGTGTCTACGGATATTTGAGAATGCAATGTCCCTCATAAGCTATACAATTACTGTAATTTAAACTACTTAGCAATAGGACATTACTTTTTCTCTCAGCAAACCTAGTAAAAAACTAGTTTCCTTATTTCCAGTCTAGGATTGTGTGATTTCTCCCTAGGAAGAGGGAGGCTTTCTGACCGTGGCATGGGGGTTTCATACTCCAGTTCAGTTGTTGGCCTGGAATATTATATATGCTTGATACCACTGAGTTCTTATGTTGATATTACATTTTCTGTTTCTTTAAGAAATGCTCAGAGGAATCCAGCAAACATACCTGCTTAAGGTAGCAGGATGAGGAAAGGAGAAGCACTGCTTTTAAAGCATCCTCATTTTCCTCTGCTGACCCCACAAAAATTTCACTGACTTTTAATTCATGTATGGACAATAAAAGTCAGGTCAGTGATGGCTGCTCTCCATAGCATGTCCTTTGCACTTGCATATTCACAGATCTTTTACAAACATTTTACATGTACGTAGATGAAATGAATATTATCAGCATTTCTGCTAGGGAGAACGCTGTAGTCAGCAGAGAAGATGGGCTGGTGAAGTGGTGCAGGAGATGGAAGGAATAAGGGGTTGTGCAAATCTTCATGCAGCTTGCCACATATCTTCACATTTATCATAAACATCAGGCACTTATGGCCTGAAGTGGAATACCTCACATCAGCTCCATGAAGAGATGTGAGCCTAAACTCTACCCTATGTCATCCAGAAATATTCCAAGAAAAAACTGAATACAGATTTTTTTTTCTGCTCCACACTTGGAGATATAAAACATTAAAGCAAAACTCCATCCTCTGCCAAAGGCCATTGTAACCAATATTGCAGAGTCCATGGGCAACGTTACTACTAACAAAACAATCCACTCAGCTCAGATGTGTTTCAGCTCAGCGTCCACACTTGTCAACTGAGAAAATGATGCCATTTGTGTCAGCAGTGCTTTTTTTCATACTGGTTGTATGTGACACCTACAATGATTGTCTGGGGTTTTTTTCATCCCAATTTTCAAGACACAGGGAATCGGAACAACAAAAACCTGACAGCTTCTACTGGAAGGAGAGCTGTTTTGTTGTAATAAAGAGGTCTACTAGCTAGTTACGTAATAGACCTTGAAAGGCTCAGCTTACAAAGCATTTTAAGCCAATTTTTGCAAGCACAGTTATGTAAACCACTGAACAGGGATTTAGAATAGTAATGCTGAGAGTTGTTTAACTTCAGCAGTGCTAGTAGGAATGCGATGTAGTCAGGCAGAGGCAGGGGTAATGGATGAATGGGATGCTCCTCGGCTATGTCGGCCAACCAGACACGACTGCAGCAGCTAATGTTCATATCCAAGCAGGATCATTTCCATATTTGTAGGATGAAGCCAGAAAGTGTGTAGGTTACTACCCATGAATCTTTCAAGTGAGACATTAAACACTCTGCTTTTGTTTGCATTGTATGGACACTCATTCTCCCTTAGCACTCGCCCTAAGTAAAACATTTACTCATCTTTCTTGAGCTAAAATGTCTTCACTGTTGTAAAGTATGGTAAATATTTAGCACTTGCCCTCATCCACCCTGCATTGTGGCTATACCATGTAATGAGAAGATAGTCTTTGGGATGAAAAGTAATGTACCGATATTCTGTCATGAAATATAAATTGAAAATACAATATTGTTTTGGATATAAAGATTCTGAGGGCAAGGGTATTTTTTTACTATACATTTCTGTATTGGCAAATACAGTGGGACTCTGCCCCAGCCTCTAGCTCTCTAGGGGCATCATAACCCAAAAAATGAACACAAATATAGTAGAGAGATACATTTTTGTGTTATTAGCACTGCTCCAAGAGATGCAGTACGATATAATGTTACTGCATAAATATGTGGAGCCCTAGACAATTAAGCTAACCTCCAAAATCAGGGCACTCCATTACAAGGAACCAAAACCCACTTTCAGCTATCTATAAAACTTCCTCTAAGCCATGCCATTAAGCCTCCAGTATGTCAGCTGAGGTTTCAAGGGGATGCAAGAATCTGTGTTCTGCTACCAAAATGGCTATTGTACATTAAGTCACTGATATTTTCATATCTGTACATCATCATATCCATTGCACATTAGCACGTAGATCCCTGTAGTTGGCTTTGCTCCTGAATCAATTTCTAGGATAATGTGATCATCAGTGTTGAACTACCTTAGCCTATTTTCCCATATCAATAAAGTTCAATCACTTTCTGTGGAGCAATTCTGGGTTTAAACAGTCTGAGTGTGAGAGAAAAGCTCTAGACCTGCTCTTCTGAGGAAAGTAGGGAGGAGGGCAATTCTTTTCAGCCCAGTGAGCACATTGACCTCATGAAAGCAATTCCTCCACAACCACACAATTCCCTGGAAAAAGAAAGCACAAGGGAACATGTGGGTGGATAGCTGGAGTTGCCCCTTGCCTCTCCTCTCCTGATAAAACATTGTCCCTGTGTAACTCATTAAATCTTTTAATCTGCTCTTAATGAAATATTTTTCTCTTTTTCTACAGATCATTTAGTGTAGCTCAGCTGCTAGGATTAGACACCTGTATCCCCCCCAAGCAGTGTCTTGCTGTGGGGTGAGGGGCAGAAAGATTGGGCATGGCTGGACTAAGCCTTGTTCTCCCTTTCGCATTTCAATGGTGTTTCAGAAGCATGAAACAGGAGGGGGCCAAAATTAAACTCTGCCATGCCAAAGGATTACGTATAGCTCTTATTATACCCTGAAATGAGGAGCCCAAAGAGTGGATATTTGGGGGGAAAGCTGGTATTAGACTACCAGCTACCAGTTTAGTCAAAGCAAGCCTCAAAAAAACCCAAGGTGGTGGCTCAAGACAAAGAGCCCACTGCAAGTAAGCCAGCTGAAAAAACTGTTATTTTTTCTGTATGTGCAGGATACATTGGCAGCCTCCGTGTGGCTTAGGCAGGATGACAGAAAGCCTTCAAACAGGAGAACATCAGCAACAGCTGTTCTAGCTGCTGTTTCAATATTGCCTGGCTGCCATCAATTTGCCATTAATTCCCTTCAGATGCACCGAGTTTGCTTCGCTGCTTTCCAAAGGGAGGGCTCGGGCTGCACGCTGCACTGCGCCGGGCTATCACTCATTCCATCAGATGTTTGATAACTGCACCATGCTAGAGATTGGCAGTGACAGACATTAATGGGGGCATTACCAGCATCATTAATGTACGTTTGCTTTTCTGCTTCCCCCATCCCTGCCTGCTCAGCTTGCGGATCTGTTCAATTGTTTGCAGTGACATGACCCAATGCAAAATCATATGGGAAAGAGAAAATGTAGCAATAGCATTTCTTGGGTGTATATAATCTTGCATAATACCATGCTGTATTGACATGCATTATATCCTCTTTATATACGTCAAGAAAAGACACTTTTGAATGTCTTGAATACTGCACAGAAGGACAATATTGTGTTGTGCTATTGTGGTTTTCAGGACAGTAATGCTTTTAGCCTCAGAGCCCCTCTTCATCCATGCCTATTCTGAGTCACATAAGGAGTCTCTTTAAACTCACTAGGGCAAGTTCATCCCAGGAGTGTTGCCTGTCAGACAACAAAGTGATACTGAAAGTGGATGTGCTTTGTTTTCCCTCAGTTTCCTCCACAGTTTTCTCCACAGTTGCGCTGTGACACAACTGAGCGAATGACTGGAGCTCGTTTTACCTTCACAGTGTGCAGAGGTTGCTGGTTTAGAAAACTCTTCTGAACAGAGCACTATAACATGTAACATCTTACAAGAAAAAGGATGATATTTTGATACAACTTATTTTGATTATTATCCATGGTGCTTTACATGCATGTAATAAATAAGGTGCTCATCCTGAAAGAGAGTCAAACTATATTTAGGAATAGCCTGTGCAGGCAGGCTAATGCTGATACAGTCAGTGCATATTGTTTTTTAGCACAAGTCTTCCAGCAACAGCTCCTGACTGTGGTGGATGATGAGCATTTCCTTTCTCATAGTAACAACAGCTACCAGGAATTGGGTTTGTTTTGCAGCTGCCTTGAAGGGCATCCATGGGATTCCCAACAGCACTGATTCCTGGGAACAAAGTCTGCCCTTTTTTGTGTTCGGATATTAACCTCCTGCAATAAGTGACAACATACTTCACTTATTTCAACAGAAATGACACCTCTGCAGAGGGAGCATCCTGGGAAGGAGAGGGGAAGGAAGGTTTTCCAAAAAACACATAACTATCCTTTTCCTGGAAAATTTTCTGTCCAGGAACAAAGGGACAGAGCACTTAGAAATGTACAAATCTGGCCTTCAACTTTCCAATGAAAATGCTTCTCTTGGCAATTCCCCTTTTCTCCCTTACTTATTTCTTAGTCTCAGCATTGACTGCATGAAATACTGGTACTGAGACAGCATCTCACAAACAAAAATGCCCTCTGCTGTACTGCATAACAAAGCTCTTCTCAGTTGTCCTGAACTGTTTTCAAAGTTTAAAAGCACAGTTTTGTGCAAGTGGAGTCTCTGTCTAGGCAAATGCCAGAATCGGCACATTGGCAGAGGAGCGGGGAACACGCATTGCTCCTTTTGGCCACACTAAACTCACACACTCCGTGGCCTATAGGATCAGGTAATTTCCCTCTTATCTTGGTGAGATGCTGGTATGCACCTGACACTACTCCTAGTCTGCTTCGGGTTTCAGGGGACCAAAACCCAGGGTGAGGGCCAGAAGGAGACCACAGCAAGTTTCAGGAGGATTCATCCACCCTGACCAGGATGAGCAGAAGACCAGAAGACCTGAGAGAGCCAAAAGCACAGTCATTGCTCTGACCAGATACAGACTGAATGTCCTCACTGGCTGAGCAATCTGGAAAAGATGATCCCAGTGAAGTAGGGGACTGGGAGAAATACAAGTTACAGGCAGCTGAAAGCTGCTGTGAAGAAGTTCCAGCCCTCCTAAGTCCTAGAGAGCTGTGCGATACTAAACTAGTTCCTTCAGCTGAGCTTTTCACACATGCTCACTAACAGAGACAGTGAGCAATGCAACTTTTTTTCATTTTAGTTTAACATTCATTTAATGTCTTTAAATAAATAAAAAGTGAGATTTCTTGTCAAAATAAGTAGTAGTCTTTTAAAATAAAAAAATAGGAACAAAATGCTTTTCACATTCAAAATCAACAGCACAGCAAAACCTATGCAAATTTGCCAAATAATGTTGCAGTGCCAAATCTGCATTTTTCAGCAAGAACACATTTGGAGTAGACTCTCCCCACAAAGAAAAGCCCTACTCCAACACAGTTAGTGATTGTTCACTCTTCATTTTCTGATTTCTACCTAAAACCCCTTCTGTTTGACTGGCAGAAGTAGTGAACACTTAAAACTGCAATTGTAGTCCCTGGGAAATGTGCTTTGACCTTAATCTCCTTTTGCTTCATATTCCTTATGTGTGAAAAGGGGGCTAAAATTGCTTTTCGCTTTGAAGAGTTATTGTGACAGGATATTTCTAGAAGTCTGTGAAGCAACTCACACTCTGAGCGTAAAGTCCATGGGAAGGCTCATGAAGAAATGAATGATTTTTCCCTCAGTAGCGCATGGTAGATAAGGCATGGGACCACACACTGAACAATGCCAAGACAGAAATTTATTGCACAGTTTCTTATCAGGTGGGCACAATCCATTGTGTGCACAGTCTTAGGCAGGGTGAGTGCAAGATATTGTACGGGACTAGGGAGTTATGGACTGCCTCAAAGTCTCTCCTTTGGACAGGATGAGCTGAGGCTGCATAGGTGATTTTTAATTATGGCATCTACTGGCATAAGTGCATGACTTTGCAATCTTAAAAATGTGTTAGGGGCTTGTATGTGCTAAACATATGTGCAGAGCAAATGAAAATCCCTGCCTTAACAGGCTCTGTTATAGCACAATGGCACTTCTAAAGAAGTTATTTTCAAAAAATAAATGGGTTTAGGGCAGATCTGAGACAATTGTACAAAATTCTACCCCATTCCCTTGTCTGGCCTTTTCCCCATGTGGAAGTATTTCCTGTGCATCTCTTTTTGACCAGCTAAACCAAAAAGCTGGGGCAAGTCACCTTACAAAGCCCATCTTACAAGGTTTTTAGGCTACATGCATTTGGATAAATTTCAGACAAGCAGCCAAACTTCTGCATGCCTGTCCAAACCAAACCTCTTATGATGTTCACTCCCTACTATTAATCTTGTATCCTATTAGTAGGATTTATGGTGACTTTTCAGGATGCCAGTGTTGTATTTTGGTTAGAACTGGGTGACCTGCTCGGGATGAGCTAGGGATTGAAAGGTTAATTGAGGATTCCAGAAATGTAATTCATCCTAAATGTTTATCATCTCCTCTAACTCCATGGTGCTTAATTACACTGCTGATAGTAAATCCTGATTTATATGAAGCAGAATAAGAAAATAAGAATAGGAAAACCCACTTCCTTCTCCAGAACCAAAGACCAGGCAGACTCCTCTTCTATGAAAAGAAGAATTTTTCTGGGGCCGACTCTAATTGTGGGATTCTAAAGATTGCATTTTTCATTTAAAGTGGTACAATCCATAGCTAACATAAATCAGGGTATTCCCATTGACTCCAACTCTAGGAAACAGTCAGAAAAGAAAGGAAACACAAGACACTGCCTGGGCGCAAATTGATGTATGAATTGAGCCAGTCCCCAGTGTACAAGAGAGATTCAAAATGTATATATCTCGATACCACATCTGGGAGCTGGCGCAGTACCCTTTTCCCCGCTTTGCAGATGGGGAACTGAGATGCAGAATGAAAAACATCCAGGGTACCCTGGATGTGTGGGACCATGCAGCGCTGGGAACACTAGTCCCACATGGGCTAATTGCTATCTTGGGTATATTTCCCCACCCTCTCCTTTCACAACACAATGCAAAGGCCAGCAAGTGGCTCTGTGGGATGGGTAATTCCTCTCTGAACTAGTTCTGCCGTGTCTCTAAGTTTCTGCAACCTTGGGGAGGGCAAAACAGCTGGGCTTTTAACGGGAAATCATTCCATTTGCCTGTGTGAGAGAACAACCTGCACCTTGCACACTCCTGGAGCAGTTTCTGTCTAGAAGCACACTCAGCATGAGGTGATCAGAGTTAGTTCCTTGCACTCTAAAAAACAATTCCCCCCAAAATAGAGAACCTGGCCTGTTTTATGCTTAGGGCAATGGTGCAACCATTGCCATGCTGTGAAGGTAACAGACAGCTAGTACTTCAAGTGCCTACAGAAAGAACGTGTCCCTCTCCCTTCCTCACTTCCCTGCACCCTGTCACTCTTGCTTTAGTCTGCGCAGCAGAGAGTGACTGGTGATAAAGTATCGAAAGTTTGATATGTTTATTTCCTCTTCTCCTCCTACTTCATATTCCCTCAGGCAAGTTGCTTGAGTCTGAACTCTCACATGCTGAGATTTGTCTAGCACCCAAATGAAGTAAGGTCAGCATGCCACAGCAAAACAGCCGATGCTGAAGAAAGGATAGTGGGTGGTTAGGAGCTATGTGTGATCAGTCTTGTGTAGAAAGCATTTCCTTTTTTTGCTCATTAAAATCCAGGAGGAGGAGAGGGCCACACTTTAAGTGACAGGTGTTTTCAAGAAGTTTATTCTGTAATGCTTCAACCTGAATGACATCAGCACAACACCCAGGACTGAACGTTGAGCAGGACCAAGTGTGGCTGTAAGGACTGGAAGCAGATGTCTTGTCCCATCAGGCACAGTTCAGGTAAGCGCTAGAAGGGCAGGAGCTGGGGAAAGTCAACAACTTAATTCATATTACTACCTTCTTCAAGGTTGTGGGTTATTTTGTTTTGTTTAATCAACTGTGAGACATCCAAGAAATTAACATTTCAGAAATGTGTGTTGACATGCACGGTTATGTCCATAACTCATGAGGGTTTTAAGGAATTCAAGATCCATCAGGGCTGAAATCACAGAACAAATCCCTAATCACGCTAAGTTTATCCTCGTACACTTGGCACCAATCTGCTCAACATTAAAGCATCCAAGATGTGGTAACAGAAGAGAGAGCCCAAGGTCACTGTGTTGTGCTATCTGGTCTTTATCATTCTTTGATTGACTTTTGAAAAGATGAAACCTCTTGGGAAATACAAACCAGCAATACTTGAATGAGTAACTCCAGCTTCCAAAATTCTTTAAGATTTCAGTAAGTTGTTCACCTCTATGAAGGAAGTTTTGCCCAGGTACCTGTGCCAGTTTAGCCTGGTGGATCCCCCTCAGGCACAGCATTTGGGGCCTATGTGTGCTGAAATGTACTGGCTTAGCACTACTGAAGGACTGTAATCTCAGTCATGTGGCACAAACCTAATGCATCAGTTCCTCCAAGTTATTTCTGGAAGGGAAATGCCCATATAAAAAAAGTTATACTAGATGAAAGCTAATTTAATCAAGTACATTTATATAATCACTTTCATATGAACAACAATTGCTGCAATGGTTTGTAGAGACAGAGAGAGACTGAACACTGTAAGATGACATAACACGAGTGCTCAGGAATTTGCAGTCAAGGGGGAAATACGCCAGATGTTCTGTAGTACTTAAAGCTAATGGGATGCCACATTAATCACTGTTTAAGGCACCCTTTCATGCTTAGGTATTGGAAACTGTTACTTTCCGTCTGAGCTGCACATCCCCAATTTCATCTCATCAGGTGTCAATTTGAGATTGAGATTTTTACCCACTATAGGCCCAGGGATTCCTTGGAGATTTACTGCTAGCTCCTGACAAAGATACAGAACAGGTTATGCCTCCTAAACTGTCATAGTCCAAAGCTCTGCCAGGTATAGAAATCAGCTACAAGAGTAGTGTGTTTAATTACACATCCAAATTATTTGAAAGGGTTATAGCTGGTGCCCAAGAAGACACTGCAGTGGTCCTGCTAGGAGCTCCCAATAGCTCTCAGAACTGGTCTTTGTATCAAAATAAATAGCTGAATTTGCCATACTGACCCAGAAAAGAGAAACAAACTGGGAATGACAACAGTAATCTTAGTCCTACCTATTCTCTACCATGCCCTATAATATACTGCCAGTCCTGCCAAAACAAGGAACAGAGACTGAACCAGAGAGAGCAGATAAGGTGAGTATTTGGATCACCAGTCTGGAAACACCAAAGTGTTAAATATGCTAAGTAACAGCTGAATCTGTTAGCCCATATCCTTTGAGAAGCAGCATTCATGTAAGATGCTAGTCAAGAGTTGTCAGATCTCAAAAACCAATCCCACCTCTGCAGCACTTGGGCCTGAATTACCTATTAGGTTAAGTTGTCTGAAAGACCACCAATAGATTTTTCAGGGCAATTTTCTGAAAATTGGTTTTTTCCAGTCTTTCAAGCAGTGGTCAAGCCAAAATTTGGGAAGAAAATGAAAAGAAGGGCTAAGATGCAAATGCCAAAGGAGGCAAGGACAGACAGAGAAGAGGATGTTATGTGGGAGACTCAGGATTGGAAAAGGAGTCAGATGAGGTCTATCTGGAGGAAGATAATCTAAGGAAGTCCTGAGGATTGTTGAAGACTTTAACTCTGCAGATCAGGCTGGCAAAAATATGGTTGTAACTCTAATGCTTGCTAAGCTGTTTCTATTAAGTTGATGCCATAGTGTGCACAGTGATTGAATTTTAGCACGTTAGTATTACATTACATTAGTTCTGTCTCATGTTGACCAATTATTTCTGTAAGTTTTAGAAGCTTGGCAGATTTTATGGAAGGGGAAGAAGCTGTCCTAAGGAGATTTTAAAACTCAAAGGCATTTTCTAGGCCTTTCCATTACCACTTGAAAAGCCAGCTATGCATCCCAACAGCAATTAGATCAGGCCCAGCAGAAAAAGCAATTGAAGAACTAAATTGAAATCTTCACATAGCTGTATCCAGTGCACAAGCTGCATGAACAGAGTAGCCTGTACCAGCTAACACAGTCAAAAGAGAGAGATAACAGGATGTTCTTGCCAGCTATTTTATGTGAAGGATTTTGAGAGCCTGATTGTTGTAGTGAATGAGGGCTCAGTATCCCTTCGAATGCTTGTGCTAGCCACGACACTGACCCGCTTGTATGGAAACATCATCTGGCAAGGATATTAGCAAGCATCCTCTGCCACTTCCGCTGCTTGCCAGAAATAGTTGTTTGTCAATCAGGGAGAAAAAAGGAATGAAGTGTGTGACAGGAAATGGAACAAAGTGGTACAAGGAGCCCAGGAGTGCAGGAAGATGTTAAAGCAAAGGATGAACATCTGGGGAGAGAACTGGACCCTCCTGAAGTGTGTGGAAAAGTGCTTAATTGGCTCTTACAGGACCAGAATTTCAGCCCTGATGAAGAAGGGTTCTCAGGAGCAGGATGAAAAGCACGTCTGTGTGGAGGAAGTGACTGGACTGTCTGAAGTTCTAGGATAGTTTTAGCTGAAAAATCTTATATCCTGCATTTGTTTGCAGAAATAGATTGAACATGACCAAAGACTTTTGTATCACTTGAAGCACTCTGGGTACTGAGACATATAGAAAGAATAGCTACAGCCATTAAAACTCTGCAGGACAGATGTGTCTCTTAATGGCACATAAATGTAAGCTGTGGATAATTCCTGCAAGGGGGCTCCTTCTCCTTTCCCTGAACTCTGTTGCTTGGGCAGATCCAGGACCAATAATTAGAGAAGAACAAACCTTGTCACAAAGGATGGAGATACAGAGATGAGGATATCTAGAAGGATCTTAACTCAGACAGCAAATGAGACTTTGCCAGCACGACTTACTGATAAAATAGCAATAGGCTGATGAAAGATAGCCTTCTTAAGGTACTGTAGGAGCACCATTAATATTAGAGGAGCAGAAGAGATGTGCAAATGAGAGCAGAATTTGGCATGTAAGTCTGAAAACACATCAATGAAATAGCATCTACTCTGGAACAGGGCCAGCTGGAGAGTCCGCTGCGTGCTGGGGTGGCGCATTGCTGGGGCCAGACAGCTTGCGTGTGTAAGGCCCAGGACAGCCTGCCCTCACCATGTCCCACCAGTGATCTGTGAGAGTCATTCACTTTCCCCAGTGCCACCAAACGAGGTGAAATTAGCAGAAGGAACTTTTTAAAGGAAAAAGCCAGGTGATCTTGCTGAGAGTATGATCTGTAAGATGGCAGAACAGCTGCTCACGGGAAGAAATAAAGGCTCTGAATTTGAGACCTTTAACATAATGTTGGAGGAAGTCCTAGAAAATACAGTGTGGAGAACATTTTTTTGAAGTTGTGTGTTAATTAATTGCTTAGAGAATTTTGAAAAACTCACTCATTATTTGTCATGACAAACTTCCCTCCTGCCTTGGAAATAGGCTTTCCTCTTGGTTACAGCAGAATAAATCAGGAATAAATCCATTAAAGGCAACACATTAAACCAGTACAAAAGGTAGACCAGGCCTTCAAACATCAATAGCCTGTTACACTTCTTCCAGATTAGTCAATGATTACTGAAGTCTTGAACTAAATTTTGTTATCGGTTTCACAAATTTACCTCCCAAGTACTTCATCTGTGAGCAGAATTTGCCTGGTTTCATTCCAGAAAGGCTAACTTTTCATTGCCCTGACAGCACAAAGGGCATTAAAGCTAGTTGTTAATTATATTTTCATGTAATTTAGGTGGCTGTAGCTTAAGTGGTAATCCATCTTGGAGTCTGTACTCTCTATATGGCAAATATGTCAAGCTCAAGGAATCACCATTATTTAGAGATTGATGAAAGAATGTGTTTGAGAAAGCTAGGAATAACTGCAAATGATGAAATTACAATAGCAATTTAAATTAACAGTCAACTATCTGTGATCACTATTAAAATAACACTGTATAACATAGTAGATAGGAAATCAGTTAAAATTAAGACCTATAAGCTTTGATTATATCCACAGATCTCTTTTGAAAGAACACCAGAATTAAGTTTATATGCATGAGCAGCCAACTATAAAATACCAATAATTTTTCTATTTTAAATGTTCTTACCATGTTGTGTATTTTATTTCTCCACCCTTCAGGACTTAACTAATATTTCTGCAGTTAAAAGGGCAAAATCATTTAAAGAGGTTATTTTGAACTCTACTGACCACTGACTGCACATCACACTTGCAAAATTAGAGGGTATATAAATCTACCTTTCAGTATCTGAGGCTTTTCAAATGCTGTAAAAATCTTAATGTCTCTATAAAATCTATCCCAGAGGCAGTGGTGTAAACCCTGATGTGATAAAAAGCATATATCTCAATATGTGTATTCATTAGTCAGTGCAAAAACACGAGTGAGAACATGTTTACTGGCTGTCTCAAATGTCAGCTTGGACCAGTTAGTGGTTTTTACAAGAGAGAGCACTGCATACAGGAGCATGAAGTCAAATGAATGGTGGGTAGCTTCACTGAACATCTAATTTGCTGATCAACACAGCTGGATGAAGAGCTGAGAAAAAAACAGCAAGAGAGTGATTCCAGGAAGAAAACAATTATGAGATAACTTAGGATGGGCTGATCGCATGCAAGAGCTCTGCTGCTAGAGAGGGATGGCTGAAATAGGAAGGTCCAAGGCCAGTTTGTTACTTTGCTGTAGGCTGCTGGACTTTTGCATTCACTGCATTTTGGTGTTGTATTTTGCATCCCTCAGCTGCTCCCCCAGGACGTGATGTCCTGTAGTATTACGGGTTTTAGCTACTTTGCTGCTTACAACTAGACTCGTATAAGCAGAGTTCATGTCTAAGTGGCCTGCAACATTCAGGGGATTTTATCCTAACTGAGAGGCAAGGATTATTACTGCGGCTTTTTTAGGTGGAGAGCAGATACAGAAAGATTCAACGAACCACCAAGGACATACAGAAAAGGGCTATGGCACTGTGGGAACACAGATCACCTGCTCCAGTGCCTCAGCCGTTGGCCGTCTTCCACACTAAGGAGGGAAGCATTTGCGCAGTGAGCTCAGTCCTGCATGAAGGAAACAGAGGAGAGGAGGGTGGATACATGATCGGGTTTGGTTAAAGCCTCTTTTAAACTGTTATTTAAAAAAAAATTGGCTGAAGACAAGGATGATGAGATGAATGATCACAGTGAGGACTGAAGGGAGGGGAGCTCTCAGCTCGCCCTTCCCCTCTTACACAGGCCTGCCATTTTGCTCATGTACCAGCAAGGCAAAGGCAAGGAGAGACTCACGCACTGCACAGTAGCACAGCTTTCATGCTGATAACAGGTACAACAGAAAAAGGTGGCAGTCCTGGGAAGGCAGTCTTGGAAAGGCACCACTGGAGAAAGCAGTCATGTAACATAGCTTGGGAGGAAAAACAGTAGTTACCCCCTCATTCTGGGAGTAATATATAATTATCTCATAGCTAGTATGGGACTCGTATGGATGGGCAATGTGAATGTTCTTTATAAAGCCTTTGCTATTTCCAACTACATAACAAGGTGGAAAAATTCTACCTTAGGAAAACAGGAGGATATGAAGCTGGGATTAAGTTAGCCTTATGTATTTTTGTCTGAGAATATTCTAATTTTTTGCCAAAATGAAACAGGGACCACACACAGTGTGAGTTTTCTGGGGACTGTCTATCCACTGAGTACTGGCTGTGCTACTCTAATTTGATGAGCGACAAGAGAAATCAGGTATTTCTTATCCCAAACACAGACTGGGGAGTGCTCAGGACCTAAGGGAGCAGCAATAAAAACCTTTGGAAACGAGATGAATTATACATTCTGTGGGTTAATTTCTGCTCCACTGCATCACAGTCTCTTCCAATTACTATCTCAATTAAATCAGCCACTCTTACATAAAATTAGGATTCCATGACCTTTGAGCCATATGCAAGGTTAGAGTAATAGTTACTTCTTTTTCAGCTTCTCTTCAACTACAGAGAAACATCGAGGCCACAGACAAATCTGTTGTGAGGGCTGCAGAAATCCACTGCAGCTGCTCGTGGCCATCATTCCAAGAGTTTTTTTGGCACTTTCCTGGATGCAACGTTGGCCTTTGGAAGCCCTTTGGGATCATTTTCATGCTGTGCTCTGCTAACCGATTGCAGTCTTGAGCCATCTCTGTAAACCTTACACTAAAATAAAATGCGAATACACAACACTTGAGAAAGGGGAAGCAAAGAAGGTTGGACTGTGAAATCTCAGATACACTTTTTACTGTCTGTGACTTTCATCTGTTCCCTGGTAAATCACAAAATAAATCAGAATACGTGGAGGTGGAAAAGAGTAATCTAGATGGTTCGCCTGGTAAAGCTGTATGGAGGACAAGTTCTGCTCTTGACCCCGCGGAGAAGAATAACCTGAGATGCCACCTCCCAGGGCTCATCTGAGGGAGGGGCCTGGGACACAGCTTGTCCCTCCTCCCTTCTACACCTCCGCTCTCCACCTTTCTCCCCATCATGTGTGGGATGGTCACTCAAATCACATTGCATGAAATACATCTTCCCAAACACAATCTCTCTTTAGGAAAATAATTCCAGAACAGACATAGCTTCATGAAACCTCATATTCACATGTGAAACCTTGTAGTGGCTCTCTGGTCCTGGCAGCCCCATTTGCCCCAGCACAGTTCCTGTTACGAAAGGTTGCCCTGGCTGTGCAATAGTGACCAGGCTTTGGCACAAACTGTTATTGTGGTAACATCTCCCCAGGTGCCATCCCACTTCCTTTAAGGTCTGAACTCCATGGGGAGCTGCAAGAAGAACTGGCCCCAGCAAAGTGGCTGGTCCTCCACCCCTTCCCCCCTCCCGCTCATAGATGCCTGCAGTGCATTGCCTGTGGCTCTTGTTTTTAGCAGCCTAGTTCTTGCTATGTCAAGGTAACTCCTTTTTTTGTAGTTACCCTTAATGCATTTGTCAAGGACACATTTGTTGTGAAACTTTAAAAGGCGAGTGGCTCTTTGCTTCAGCATTTTTTTGATGTAGTAATCTCCAAAAAAGAAACATTTTTAAATTCTTTGTAAGTCCCAGTGTCATTGCAAATGACTGTTTTTTAGGCTACAGTTGCTTTTCAAATTGATGATGCCAGAGAGAGATCCTGACAGAAAAACTTTTTTTGTAAATAAGTACTTTTTTAAAGCTGCTCTTAATAAAAAAGAAAAACAAAGATACTGGCACAGTCAGGAAATATAATGAGCTGCATCTAATACACTTTGCTTGAAAAATAGGAAGTGCCCAGCATTTTAGAATATCATTCCAGGCCATTAGGTGAACAATGCAGGGTAGTGGTAAACACTGTCCTGACTTTTAGAGCTAGCTGGAAGATTTCATTCTGACAAAGTGTTTCAAAGGAAAAAATGTGTTTTCAGAAAACTTCCTTTGGGAAGGTTTTGTAGGCTGGACTGAAGAGAAGCAAAGGAAATAGCTAAAAGTTTTGGGTTCTGACTTTGGCTATAGAAGACTTCTCAAGAAAACTTTGCTCTTTCTGGCTGTAACTGCTGCAAAACACACACAAGATGCATTTCAAATGCCAGCTACCAGGCTTCAAAAATGTGAGACAAACCTTTTTCTTCTGTGCAGTGAAGCGTATTTACAAAGCCTTTATGAAGCCTCCATTTTCCCCCATCAGCCATACATACCCAAATACACTTGGCTATTGCACTAATTACCAGGAGAATACACCAAAGCCAATATGAAAAGAATATTTATGTATATATGCATGTCTTTTTCTCATTGTCTCCATCTCTTCTCTAAAATAATCTCTTCTGTTATTCCCCAATAAAAGCAATAGAAAGTTTTCATGTGTACTTCCTCTGTAGTCAGTTGTGGGTGGGCATAAATTAAGTTATTATGCTGCCACACAGGCCTCTTGAGGGAGGGATTAAGCCAGTTTTGAAACCCAGGCAAGGTCAAGAAAAGGAAAATGTAGCACCTGTACATTAACTAGAAGCCCATGCTGACCTTTCAAATGCCTGAGTAGCATGTCAAACACCAACTGCACTGTACAGAAGCAAACCCATGTTCTTAAGCACCATTCAGAAAAGCTTCAGAGTGAGATTTTCATTCCAGTTACTTTTCACCTCATTGTGCAATGCAGTATTTACTCCTATACCCTCACAGTCAGCTGTTGTCCAAGTCTGTAATTCAAGATTAGTCAATAAATGGCTGTTGGAGAGGAAAATCATCACAACCAAATAGGTGCTCTGTTTCAACATGCATACGCAGGCAATCAGTCTAAAGAGGAAGGGTGTGAGTGATCAAAGGGAATTAAACTCACAAATTATTCAAAACCTGGGCATTAGGATTCAAACTTTCTGATTTAAAGTGCTCCCTTTACCAAGGGCCTAAGCAAGCTCCCTGAATCTGAACCATCTCAAATTCTTACAGAGACCATTTAAGTTTGACCCTATCATTACCTTTCTGGCCCCTGCCAAACTAAAAAGCCTCTTTTTATTGCCTCTGCATTTCAGCGTAGCTAGAAAGATAGATTCCCTGTAGCCTCTCCAGACCCCACCATTAGTTACACACACAGCTCCTTGCTCTGGAAACAAGCTCTCTCACTCTCTGTGCTCACTGCTCCTTTCTCAACATGGGAAGTTGCTAAGGGAAGTTTCAGTGGCTAAAACATGAAGTCTAATCATTGCAAATTCTGTTCCCAATTTATTAGTGACAGCTGTGTGACAAGTTACTTAATATCTCCAGACCTTATTCTGCAGTGTCTTCCATTGTACAGAGGCATCCTCTGAGCTGGTGAAAAATACCCAAACCACTACGCTTTTGATTCATTCATATTTTATACTCATTTTGTACTGCCATAACCGGTATTTCAAGGTGCTGAATAAAGGGGACTCAGGACCTACTGTATGGACATAGTGATGCTTTGATCCTGTTCAGGTTCAACTGCTTACACAACATGTAATACTGGTGCCTTCCATGCCTTATTATCCTCATGTGGTCAAATTAAAAGAAAAAAAAATATTACTTCATGCCTGACCATATGCTTCATCAGGACATTGTCCAGGGTGGATATTAGCCCTTCCCTGGCTTTTTTATTTTCCTTACAAAAATACAATCTTGTTGTGCTCTATCAGATTAGCACATGATTAGCTGGATCAATAATGCTGCCCAGCCTTCTTAATTTCTGCTTTTCAAAGAGTTGATTTCAGACAGAGGAGAACAGAGGACTTTTGCTTTAAACACAAAATATGATCAGAAACAGAAAAGGAATGCAAAACGATCACCTTGTCATCTGACAACTTGAATCGATTCTTATCTTGCTAGCAAAAGACATATTGTTTCTAAGTGTGTGTGTGTGTTTAAAGCAGGTAATTCTGCTTTTTAAGGACAGAGAGGGAGAATATATTATTTTTACTCGTGGGGCTATCACCTGTCACTTACTTCTTGTCTCAGGTGAGCTCTGTAAGGCCCTTGTGCCAAAATAATTTACCCTTTTCTTGACAGTAAACAGGTTTCACTTCTGTGTTCAGCAGAGTTTGAAACAAATCTAATCTTTGACATCGTTAAAGTGCCCATAGAACAAAACTTTAATACCCTACAGGGTATTTCTGTATGTATATCTTATAACACTATTTCCATAAACATCAAGCCCATAAAACTAACTCCATAAAAATACACTTTGAAGGAGAACTATTTTCTCAGACACTAAACCAGGTGAACATGATTTTATGCCATGTATAAAATAGATCTCTCTGTTAGGACAAGGCTTGAGCTGCTTAGCTCAGATCCAAGTTGGCATCCAAACAGTCCAAAGTCCAAAGTAGCTTGGCACTTGGCTTTGGTCCAAGCCCAAATCCCTCCATATTTCCCAGGAGTTTGAGTCAATCACTTCCCCTTTTATCTTGGCATTGGTGGTTCAGACTCCCATGGACTGTTCCCTTCCTCAGAGCATTTAGCTCTACCTTGTGTTTCGTGTGTGTGATTGCAAATAGCTGAGTGGTACTTCTTGCTCCATCTGAAACTTGCACGTAAGGTGTGCTCATTTCACCATGATAGCTGCTGTTCAGCCCTGGCAGAAAGACAGAAACACCTAATTTTCCCACCATAACTTGTTGAAATCAAGTCCCATTATTCTCTGGCAACTAGTTGTGGAGAGGATCTGGGTCAGACTACCAGTGAACACTAGGATTTCTGCTTTGGTCCAACTGGTGGAAACCAATGGGTCTCAGGAGCTAACAGGCTCAAGTCCCAGTTTCAATGACTGCATAATTTAACTGATCATCACACTTTCTGCAATAGGAACTTTAGTTACTCCCTCTACTGTGCAGGAAGTGTTCATATTTCATTTACTTGGCATGGTAACACAAACAGGCAGTGTTAGCTGAAAAAAATGATGCCAAATCCATGGCTGAGCAGCAGGGAAGGCAAAGCTCCCTTCTGATTCTCTGGGTGATTGACAAATGGTGTAAGAAACTCTCTTTAGCTCACACTTTGCTCATCAGAGGCTTCACTGCCTTTCAAATACCTGATGGCTGATTTTGAGAGAGTGGACTGAGTTGTCCTGATGAAGGAGTACGGTACCACATTCTTAATAGCAGCACTAGAAATGTCCTACCTAATCCATAGCTTTGGCATGCACCACCCTTAGCTCACGCTTGGCAGCCCCTGTAGCTAGCCATCTCACCACTGCATGCAAGGGTAAAACCCAATAAAATAGGAATTGCCTCAATTCTACCGCAACATGTTGAATGTAGTGTTACAGCTCCGGCCCACAGCAGTACATGTGCATATTAAGGTCATTTCCCCTGCATAGCAATGATTTCCTTCCTCCCCTTTCACCCCCACTCTTGAATAGCATGTTTAACTGCCAGCACTATCAGTACCATTCTTGAAGACTCTCCTCCCATATGCACCTACAAGTCTCTTCTGCATATTTTCCCAGTCATTTACTAGTGATCTCCTTCACTCAGCAAGGCTTTTAAAGAGGTGGGAACTAGACTTTTCCCTCTGGCATTAACAAGGGCAGAGTCCAGCAGCAAGCCACTCCTGCTCTGTCAGCAATCTGCAGAGTATCAGCAATGCAATTAACTACCTTAGCGCCAGAAATGATAATCAGCCCAGCCCTTGCCTGTTCCACCCATATTTTGCTCCCAATTAAGTGCCATGGTGTTGATTGCTAATGTAGTGCACTGAACCTTCATTTAATCCTCATTCCTAGCGGAGATGCTTCACCATATGCAGTTGTCTTTCTGTCATCTTTTGGACCCACAGTAAAAGTTAACTGTACAAACAACCAACAGTGGCTGGGGTAAGCAGCATGATACAGCTGACACTTAGGCCTTACTTTCAGCTAGCATCTCATGTCATGATTACAACCTCCTTTTCAGTGGTTCATCTGCTAGCTCTCCTTGCCCAGTGTCCTTCAGCCAGCTTTTTGTAAGGGCTTCTTTCCTTCTATGCAAACACCTCCAAAATACAGAAACCAAGACGAGCAGCAGTCCCGCTGACTACAAGCCTAGGTGCCACATTTCCAGCACACTCACAGGAAGGCAATCCACAGCAGCAGTAAGGTCCATTCGGTAGTCAAATTTCTTTGTCCCAGTCTAAGGAGCCCCCTCTTCCACCTGCTTCTTTCCTCCTATCTCTCATGCTCCACTGAGGAGTGTTTCCAAGCATTCACAATGCTTTGCAGGATTCACTAGCTGGGGGTATGCAAGGTTATGTGCACACACTAAATGACTTTATCTTTTCCCCCACCCCAGCCCCAAATCCTGTCAAGGAGGTATGGAATCAACACCTTTTTTACAAAAAAGAAGAGTTTTCTGGTTTGCTTTAGCCTTTGAAAGAGCAGAGGACCTAGGTTCTCCTTCCTGATGGAAGCTTACAGAGAGTCCACCCAAATGCACATGGGTATTTCAATTTCAAGTGCCTTGCACAAGTGCCAGCCTATCTGAGAGAAATATATGGAGACATCATTTAAAACAAAACTGAAGTAAATCCAATAAGAACATTTTAAAAACATTCCACAAATGTCCTTTTCAGCAATAGCTATGAGCTTCTGAAGTGACAGTTCAGGAGGGAACGAACAACTACAAAGCCTAGATGAAAAACTTCTCATCTCCTTTTTTTTCAAGCAAAAGTTCAGTCACCTTTTGATTTTCACTTGGCAGCAATGAGGAGATGAGCTAACTGAATAGAATAAAATAATTATCAGGACACTAGGGGAGTTGCAAATTAGACTGTGAATAAATGCACACACACAACACTGATATGGGAAATCCATACTTAATTTCAATAAATTATGCCTTTGTACAGAACATACCAGCAAGTTCCAGCATTCCCCCAGTACAGATAATGTTAATTCTTACCACTGGAAATCTTTTTCCTGTACTTAAACTGTTCATTTTTCTACTAATGTAAGAATACCTCTGTGGAAGGGTAGAAGGATTCTGAGTACACAGCCCTTAGAGAAGGCCTATCTGAGTTTCATAATTTCAAATACAACTGAATAAAGCTGTATTTTTCAGATGATCGGTTAGACAAAAAATGAAGTAATCCATTTTACCTCCTAGAAAAATTCAGTAAATTTCAGAACAAAACACCATTTCAAATTGGAAAGTAGAAACATTTTGAAAATGTGGAAAAGAAGTACTTTGACTTTGTTTTTAAAAAGCTTTTTCTTCTTTTGCTAAAATGAACATCATCATTTAACATGTTTTAGTATCTAGTTTTGGTCACTGAGTCTGACCATTTTTCTAACTAAGAATTTTTTTTTCTTTGGTTCTTGGTTTGCTTTTGTAGTTTTTTTGCCTACACTCAATGTGAAGAAGTTTTATAAAGTATTTGATTCCTCCAATCCCTTCTGAGAATATAGATATTTTTATCCTTGGTTTCAGAGCAAGGAAGAATATGAGACTGTCACCAGGCCACAGAGCTAAGGTTTAAAGCCAGCATCTCCTTCCTGTGTTCATTCCTCTAAGCAATATTTTCCTAGCTCTAGAATGTGGCTCCCCTCTAACAACGTATTATTCTTAATATATTCAGCTGGAAAAAAAGGAACTCTTCTACTATACACCTGGAGCCTGAAAATGACCAGAGCAACTGTCAGTGCCCTCTGGAGCCTAAAATTCCCTAACGGTTCAGTCTTGTTAGGGAGTCTGAACAAAGACAGCCATCCTTGGAAACAGACATACTTTCAAACTGCATCTCTTTGCCTAGAAGAAAAAAACTATGAATTATTCCGTATAAACACACTCCTGTAATACAGCTCCTGTCAGCTTATATTATACATGAATAACAAACCAATCTCAGTCCCACAAATTTTAAAAGAGAGCAAAACCCCGTGAAGTATATAACATTAGCTGAATGGAACCAAAATAATAATCCATCTAGCAAGAAGAAAAACACACTTTTCAAGGGAAAAAGACTGCATTCTGCTTGAACCGTAGAATAAAAATATATCATTTATAATACCAAATAAAAGCAACACTATATCCAGTGCAGAGAGTAAGAAGACAGCATTACAGAGCAGATCCTGAACAATGAAAAAGTCACTCAAGAACTCATGTAAACATGAGTCCCTGCTAGCATTTTTCCACTTGTCACCATTTCTTCTGTTTTTGACATCTACTTCATGCTTCTGTGGTGGCATCTTACACTATATACTATATATTAAAGCTACTTAAAACATCCTCTGGCAAATTTTGATGAGAAAGTTTAAGATAATGCCACGTCCAGCTGTCTGTCTGCCACTTCTGCTGCATTTACCACCCCAGTAGCAGACACATCCTCACCACCAGGTTTCCATGCCCTGCGGGGTGTATAGTGGTGTGTAATGATGATATCGCATACACAATGAGTGCTCTAAGCCATCACAAGCCAGCTCTGCCTCTGAGAGATTGGGAAACTGATCTGGCTGGAAACTTTTTCTCCTCAGGTCAGTCTTTGGGTGGATCAGCCCTCCAGGCAGATCGCTGCACAGCCATGCAAACAGCTCTGCGGGCAGAGGGAATGGATGGTGCAGAAAGGGATGAACAGCCAGCTCTGCAAGGCAGGGAAACTCTTTATATTTGTCTCTTCAAGGCCACATAGTAAGTGGAAATGAAGAACGCACAGCCTTTGCAAAGGACTCTAACACAAATATTCTTTACGTGATACAAGAGTAAACACGGCTCAGACCAGAACTATAAAGCATTCTGATGCTGTCTCCTGCCCTACTCTCCTCATCACTCTGAACTATACTCTCAGATCTTTTAAAAAGTCCACCATGTTCCCTTCCCTGCTGCATGTGGTTTCTCTTCCTCCTCTGCTCTCTTCTATATTTACCCATAGTCTTTCCTCCTTTTCTTTTTCTCTATCAAAAGTGTTTTGTGAGACATGTTTTCCATTGTTGTCTCCTTCTCCCTTTGATGCCTCCATGAGCCTCAACAGCTAATAGTATCCCTGGTGATGCTGATGTGAATTTAGAGATAATAATACTGTGACCAAAATATCCCCCAAAATTACATTCAGTGTTTTATTCCATTCAAAATTGTTTTCCCTTCCATTTTCCTGTGCAGCAACTGAACAACCCCCTTCTTCCACTTTGCCCATTCTCTCCCTCCAGCTGCTTACTCAGCTCTAGCAGCATCATTCTTGGTGGTCTTCCTTCTATAGTTTCTAGCCCTACTTAAGTGCCATGGCATACTTAGCATGACCAAAGACAAGTGCATTCTGGTTGTTAATGATAGTGTTAAATGGACATATCTTGTCTCGACCACTAGCACACTGATTGCTGTGTATGCACAGCTTCACTCAGCAAAGTGGAATGGGACATAGGCAGGTATTTGTGGCTTTGTCCAATTTGATAGCTGCCCAAGAAAGGAAGAATAATCCCCACTAATTGATGTCTTCTTAGCCTAAAGTGCAGAAAAGTGCAGAACCCTTACTTATGTAGCAGAGGGAATAGGCACCCTCTGGCAGCAGTAAGAGGCACACATTTTAACTTGTGATTCTCACATCTGAGGTTGCAGTGTCTGGACCCACCAGCACTACAGAACTGCTAGGACCCACTAGCAAAGCTCATCTCCAGTCCAATTTTAGAGGTGAAAATGTCACCGTCTAAGTGAAAGTTGAAAGAGGTTGCTATATGCCTTCCAGTATTGGAAACAGGAACAAAATATTTTTGAAAGTTTTATCCAGAAGGTTTCTTTAAGCTTGTCTTACATGAAGCTATACAAACACACACACACCCACACCCACACACCCCCTGTCCTGCGTAGATTTTTTTTCTTCCCTTACGTATTTTCTCCTTAGTGGAGTACATACAGTTTGTGGATGGAGAAATACAGGTTTACAAACTTTGCAGGGTAACAGCCCTGTCTGATATAAGACCACATCTCTTTGTTTCCCGCCACTGCCATTTCAAGAGTTTATCATTAAAAAAAGGTGTGAAAAGGTAAAATGTAGCAAAGACAATGTTCTTTTCCCCATAACAACTCTTGTTTACAAAGAAAGGGAAAAGCTGAAGGTTCATTTGCTTGAATACAACTCTCCGATAAATATTCAAGCACAACAGAAATAAGTGTCTTAAAAATGGACCGCTGTCACTACTGGACTCTTTGACCCAAATGAAGGGGCCTAGTTTTATAGGTAACTAAACAATTTACTTCAATTGCTGGGCATCAGTGAGTGTCTTGGAGGTTCAGGGAAGAAGAGGGCATTCTTCAGTGAAGCTGAAGACCTTGCAACATTACATCTTCATTTAGTACAAAAAGGAGGAGTGATCCAAAACCATGACCATTCTTGGCAATCAACTTCCTATGACAGTGTTGTCAACATGTAATACAAGATCTCATCTAAAGAACTTACTTTGTCCCCTGTTTGTCATTTTTCTCCCACCAGTTTGCTAACAGGCTTTCATCCATTCAGCTTGAAGGCACCATAGATATTGGTGGTATTTTCAAGGGCTGCATGGAGCAGTGGTTGAGCACAGAGGGAACAGATGGCAGCAAGCCAGGGGAAGCCCAGCAGGAGCACACATAGAACTTTGTTCTGTAATTTAGCCAAGGTTTTCCAGCCAGAGCAGTCTTCTCATCAGCCCAGAGCAAGACACATTGATGTAGTCTGACAAGGACTTGTTTTTCTGTTTCTTGGAAAAGGAAAAAAAAAACATGGTCAGGCCTAAGTTCTTTAAATGGAATTTCTCACTGCCCTGGCTCTTTGCCAGGTTTGCCTTTGTTATCAAACAATCAAGTCTCAGCTGATAACAGAAAGGTTTTTTTTTTCCCCACTGATTTCAAGTCTTCTGTGAACTCCAAATAGTTCAGCAATAATCAAGGTACTACAGGATTTCCACCTTGAAAATGCAAGCTGCAATGCTACCATTGCAATAATCAAGCTGACTTATGACATGCATATGCTCTGCTATAAAGGGAGAGCTGGCGCCCACATCCATTTAAGCTAAATTGATATTTGATTTACTATTAACAGTCCTTTGAAAAGAAAAGACGAATCCTGTATATTAGTCTCAGAGCTGCACATGTTTCTTATGCAACATGCTGCAATATTTGTACAGCACACAGAAAAGACAGACACAAGTCTATCTCTGTATCCCCTTGTCTGCTTCAGTCAGCACAGTACGAGAGTTCATTAACTTGATCGAAAGCAGAAGTGCCTTTTCTCCCCTACCCATTAGAGAGATACGGATTCAAACTGGCAGAGAACCTACTCTTGTACCTGCTCAAACAGCCCCTGTAAATCACATCTTCCTCAGTGGCACTAAGCCATGAAGCTGGACTTACAGCTTCTATAAAATCAATTTGTTTTCCACTAGTTGCTAAACTCATCCTTCACCCTCCTAGATGCCTTTGCTACAGAAGGCCCTATGACAGCTTCCACTGCAATACTGCCTAGACATGCCTGTCAACAGGTCTTGTCCCCCCATAAGGGCCACTATTGGATTTTACAGCTAAGTGTGCTGAAGCCTGAAGTGAATTGTGCCTAATCAATCTTTTTAGAAACCCCCTGAACTGTTCCTTAGACCTTATGGGCAGATCTAGACAGTTTCTACAAAACATGAATAAAGTAATTTGACTGGAAGCAATGGTCAGGTTAGAGAAACACGGAGAGAGAAATCCCACTGCAGGCAGAGCACTGGCTGCTTCTCGGCCCTCCACACCCTGCTTAACATCATGTGGCATTCAAATAGTAGATGTGAACAAGACTAAAACAGTGCCTGGCTAAAATATGTCTCCTGAGCTGCCAGCAGCTCTTTAGTAATTCAAAGGTCCTTATCTGCTTTTGCCCATCCAGCCCATCAGTCCGTGCTGGGATGACTGGGCTGCCCCAGGCAGCAGCCCCCCGTCCTTCTGCATGCTGCTGGCACACAGCACCTTTGAGCATGGCCCATGCGGAAACCTTGCAAAGGGAGTGAGTGCCTGAAGCACCAGGGAGCTTCTGTGTCTCTCAAAAGGCACATATGGGCTCTGTAAGGGTAAGGAAGAAAAACAGGAACTACTTGTTGCTGTGCTGTGCAGAGACCTGGCAACCTGGTGAGGAGGGAATGGACTCATGCTGGGACTGGGGACCCACGAGCAAAGGCATCAAGGGGCTGCACAACACCCCTGCCACAGGCAAGAGGGATCTGTGGCCAGACCAAACCAAAAGTCACCTGGCTGTGCCTCAAGCATGCTTGGCTGAAGGGATAGAGGAGGAGCCAGGCAAGACACTCCTGCACATCCCACTGCTGTGGTTTTGGCACAGTTTTGGCTCTTGCCAACTAGCACTCTCCCGCACAATGCCAGGGCATGTTTTGGGGCGTATATTTAATGCATGTATATCTATATTAGCTTTTATGTTAAAAGTATCTGCCAAAGGCTAAATCTAGTAGTTTTTAAAACCTGTGATTCTCTGATTATATATATTTTATTTTATTGCCTCTCAGGCTCTGAAGGGTTGGCTACTACTGATCTAGGACAAGCCACATTTAACATCATAGCAATCGGCAGTAATCAAAGCTACTTCAGCTGAAAGTTCAGTTTTGACTGTGATACCGACTATTATTTCCAGCAGTGTGCACTGACTGTGTATGATCCTTTCCTCAGAAGGGATAAGTCCTCTTTACACCACACAGCACTGAACAAGATAACATTGTTTGTTCTTTACAACATCTGCTCTTAAAAGTGGTTCTGTTCTCAGCAGAAATGCTGCCAGGAGCCATAAGAATTCCTTAAAATGTCAAAGTTATCATTACTCTCACTTCATCAAAGATTGCATTTAGACAAATCACGGTGAAGTTCACCCCTTCCTGAAGATCTTTGCTGCCAGGAGACTCAATTCCATGGTCTTCTCAGACCACAGGCTCCTTTCCCATGGCAGGGTGTGAGGCTGCCTGGGCTTCATATGACACGTGTGTGATATGCCCTGGCTCTGTCAGAGATGCAACATGAGGACACCAAAATACTGACATAACATGTCTCTTTCCTCTCCAAGTTTTTCCCTGAGAGGAATTCCCTATAAGTGTCTGCAGAGTTTTAATCCCTGTATAAAAATCCTTCTTTCTGTGGTGCTTCCAAAAAGCCACCAATAACGCAGTCAATGTAAAGGTTCAATGAGTTGAGACAAGCATTTGTCAAGTTATTGCAATCCCACTAGACACATGGTCCTTTGGAGATCCTCCCTCAGGGCTTGCTTCTGAGTGCCTAAAGTTAGGCTTTGAGAGGGTTATTCAGAAATAACCCCCCCACCCCGTCAACGGAGAGAGAGTCTGGGGAGGCCCGTCTCCCTTAGAGAGAGTTACTTTTAGAGAGTTCTGCCCTTCTTCCCCCCCTCATTTCTTCTAACCTAACAGTAAGTTTGTGAATTCCTTCGGAGGCCGTAAATAGAAATCAACAGGAAGGGCACACAAGGTTGATCAGCTTTGCACACAGCAGGAGGTGCTACTGCAGTCATCAAGAATTAGCACGTGGGTTTCAACCCAGGGACAGAAAGACAATAAAGATGTTAAACCACACACGCAAATACACAGAGAAAGTTTTAATTCAGCATCACTGAGAAGACTCCAAGAAGCAAGTCTCTGTAACAGGTAGCATGATGCCACTGCCTTCAGATCTAGGGCTCCAGATTTACAGCGGTGCAGCCCTTTGCATCCCTTCTACCAAAGGAAGCATTACAGGTTTGGATTAACAATTCCCATTAAGAGAAAAGACAGTTGTATTAAAAGATCACAATGATCTGCAAATAATTTGGAAAAGAAAAGATCCTTATCAACTTATGTAAAATCACAGCATAAATTCAACATGTTAATTATTCTGTACAATGATAAGCAACTCATGCATTAGTTTGGGATATTCTGTGATAGTGAAAGCTAATTTTCTCATTTGTACTGACAACTTTAAAATCCAGGGATTCTATTCATTGACTAGCACATTTTTATTTAGTCCAAACAGCCAGATGACATCACTGAAAACAATGAAGCATAGCAGTGATACAACAAAGTAATTCCAAAGGCAGATTTTACAGACAACACAGAAAAAGGTTGTTGTTTTTTTTCCTTCCAAGCAGGGTACAAACCTGCCTCCATCAGCTGTTTCCAAAGGAGAGCTCTTGGGGCTTGTGGTGGATGTCATAACTCTAAGCTTAGCAAAAATGTGTGTGCAAATCTGATGGGTTATTTATAAAGCTTTCCTATGCAAATATTGATGAGCCACACATTCAGCTAATCCACACAGCATAGACATATTGTATCTGTGAACCAGAAGCATAAGAAGCTTAGCCAGCAATGAAAGTCTCTGGATATAGAAAGCCACTCTTTGAGGCCTACAAAGTCCGTAGTTGTAGTTCCCAAACAGGGGTGATATCAAAGTGTCAGGACAGTTAATCTCAGTGCTCAGCTCTTTGTTCCTTTTACAAGTATATTTCAAAACTTTTCTTTACAAAGATGGCTTATATTTGCAAGACTGAGTGCTCAAATTGGTTACTTTCCCCTTGAAATCTTGTTATTCACTTACTGTCATCCAGGGATACTCTTCTGAGGCTGAAAGCTACTGGTCCTTGGTTCTTGTTGGTCCAACTGCAAATGGATCACAGTCCCATCTTTGTAGTTTTGCATCCAATGAATAGAAATCAAACAGAAGCAGGACAGGCCTGTTGCCCAGGAGATGTGGTGCAGAGGACTCTGACTTTAATCCTAGGTCTTACATCACTGCCAAATGAAGGAATGTACTGAGAAAAAGAGGGAATTTACAGCCTAAAGAGGAAGCTGAAGAGCTAAAACTCTCTTCTCACAACATATAACCCTAAGAGGAACTCAAGAAAACTGATTCAAAACATGCAAGGGTTACATTTGCTCTACCTGCATCTGAGAGACCATTATGATTTGCCTTTATACCTCAGAGACAGAGCAACCTAAAACTAGCAAGAAGCTAAAAACTCTGCATCAGATTGCTTGGTCCCTATAGAGGCACAGTCTGAAAGGACTGCAAAATCTTTAATTTAAATGCAGACTGCATCTGGAGCTCCATTTTCTTACTGACTGAAAAGGGAGTTGTTCAGGCTGTAGTTTTACATGGCTGGTAGCAATTTTATCAAGCTGGAGTGAAGATGATGGAGTTGTATTAGTAGCCCCAAGAGGGGAAGAATTAAGATGTAGCATCAGACAATTTAGGAAGAGATTTTGGTTTAAAACCTCATTACAACCAGGGGGGTAGAGGGTGAGGGAAGCAGAGCTGTTAGAATTTCCTGATTCTCCATAACCAGTATGTTCAGCAGAGACAGCTGGGGTTTTATGAAGTTTTGGCAAAACCCAACTATGAGTTTAATAGAAATATGCCTTTCTTGCAAGTTCTCTTACCTGGCTCCTGGCCAGCACATATCTTCTACTGTCTCAAAGACAGAGACCCCAGGATCTGATGCAACCTCCAACACAGATTTCTTTCCTCTCCAAGACAGAATCCTTTTCTTCTCCTTCTTTCTGATTTGTCCCTTCCTTCCTCCCCTTCCTTCCTTTCCTTCCTTTGCAAAATACTGCTCTAGGACTTAGATATGCCTATACTGATATTGTTTCCTGCCTCCTTTGTTTATGAAAATGCAAAAGCAAGATGCTTTTTCTTCTCCCTAGGAGTGCCACTAACTTTTCACAGTATTCTCACCAGTGTGTTGCAGCACGGTGAAGTCCTTTGATTTAAAAATGGGCATCTTACCCTAGTTTCATAATGGCTCAATGTTAGGACCTAACAAGAACTACCTGAATGCCTCAAACACTTTTCCTTTCTCTTTTCTCTCTTCTTTCCCTCACCAGCTAGCCTAAGCTTTGCAATGCCAGTAATAATATTGTTACATGTCCTTTACATTCCTTTTGTGGGCCTATTCTTTCCACACAGGGGGGCTTTTCTGAAAGTTACAACATTTTATGATTGTTATCTTGCTTAATAAGCCATTTATCAAAGGTAACATGTACGTACATCTTATTGGACTTGTAACTGGTTAGCTTCATTGTTAGCTATTTAGCTTCATTCTTAGCTATTTAGTGACACTTCTTAACATATCATGTGGCAGAACTGGCATTTACTTTGCTTTTTTTCTAAATTATCTTCCTCCTTCATCTGAACTGGTTTTGGGGATGCAATGATCACAAAATAGTTTGTTCTCCCTTTTCTTTTCATATCACATAACAGACCTTTTTTTTTCCCTTCTCTTCAACCCTTATGTGCTCAGACCACTAGTCTTCCTTTATACCTGCAGCACTACTGTATTTATCTTATGAGGCAGCTGCTTCCTATTAGCTTCACCTGGGATATTGAAGACCTACTCACCAACTATCTGGGAGCATGTAGAGGACGTCTACTCTCCAGCTGTGCAACACTACACTGGACAATTCTCCCTTGCATTATTTTAATTAACCACTTTAACAAAACTGCACTAAAGCTATTGTGGTAACTTTTGTCCAGAGGTTCAGGAAATGCATTTCAGTTCCTTCAAGGGAGACTTTCACAACAAGGGTGGCTTATCACAACAATGTCAGATCCTCTGGGTTTCATTGCATTAGTCCTGCAAGTGAGAGCGGAGAATTAAACCCCCAAACAAGTAGCAGTTTAATCCATTGCACAACAGGCACGGCACGCTGGCACTGCCAAATCTAAAAGGCAGAACATTCACAACTTTATTATAGAGAAACAGTTTCTCTCTCTTCTTTGCAACTGAATTCTAAAGATTACTCCAT
This sequence comes from Apteryx mantelli, assembly GCF_036417845.1. Classification (NCBI taxonomy): domain Eukaryota; kingdom Metazoa; phylum Chordata; class Aves; order Apterygiformes; family Apterygidae; genus Apteryx; species Apteryx mantelli. The sequence goes on along the minus strand of NC_089980.1, from coordinate 53,730,349 downwards.
GAAAATAAGATAGCCAGCCAGACCAAAGGGTATCTTTCTTCTGAAACAGAAGATTACATGTAAATGCTGAATGGCAGATCCTTAAAACCTGGCGATGAGATGGTCAAAAGACTTAGTAGCTATTGTACTTTTATTTGATCTAGGCTTGAGAGGAAACACATCCCTTATCAGGTAAATGAATGTAAAACACCCTACTGACCATATGTTTAAAATCAGCTTAGTCTCACTAATTTTAATAGTTTAACGATCTTTTTCTGATTGCATATTCACTTCTCCACTTGTTCTCATTTGCCAACATTTTCTGCTGACAAAGGTAATATACCTTGGTATATTATAGCAATCTCAGCAAAGGAAGGTGAATATGTGTACAAATAAACAGAGTCTTTATGGATTCAAAAACTGGGACTTAAACACAACATGGGTAAAATTCATTACACTACTGTTAAAATAATAAATCTATTAGATCTCAGTAATTAGTATATTCCTGTCCTTGCTTGGATAAGGCAGTAAAAAATTAAGACTGTCTTCACTGAAAAAATAACATATAGGAAGTAGGAAGTAATTAGGAAGCCACATCTATGTTGCTTTAAAATCCCTTCTAGGGCCAAGGCGCCTGTAGATTTTACTATTAGGTAGGTAAATAAAGTAAGCATTGTGTCCCAAATTAACGGGTAAGCACACCTAGCTGACCTTAGAAAACTGTTGTGAGTTAATCTACAGTAAAATTAACACCTTTTGGCAGAGAAAACAAAACCTAAGTACAATAGTACTATACAACAGTAATAGGATAACAAAGTCTCAGCTTTGCCTGAGGAACCTCTCTGAATTCATCTGTGCTGACACAAGCTGATTTACACAGATTTCAAAGAAAGTTTTATTTTCCATTCCCCCTTGAGCTGTTCCAGAGCCATCATCCCACCTCAACGAGGTCTGCTGTAAAGTCCTGCCCTTGGCTGGTTCCTCAGACCTCCAAGGAGCAGTGTTCCCGCCTTCCACATCCGTGGGCAGAACGCTGTGCTGGAAAAATGGTTTTCTCATACCAGTATATAAAGGTCAAACTAAACAGAAGGTATTTTTTTCTTAATGGCATATAATGTATCAGGAAAGGTGTTAAACTGTAGAGATTTCATTCCTATCATGGCAAACCGCTTCTATGCAGATACAAAAATATCTGTCTTTGATCCGGAGAAATTAAACATGGATGCTGGTTCAATAATTAGATTACACTGGCCTTCAGAGTATAGCCTCATTTCCGCTCAGTGCTTTCCAACACAGGGCACGCATGGAGCCTGTGCACCGTTAAACTGTGTGTGGTGGCTGGTGAGCAAGCTGGTCAGATACCAGGAGAAATCAGTCCTGTTTTGTCTCCTTTAAATTGAGACTGCTGTGCTGTCATAAATAGGCACAAATGTTTCCAGAAGGCTGCATTTTAAGGGCCTTTTTTCCCCTCATCCAAACAGCAGTGAGTTATTATTCAATTAACGGGCAAACACGAGCACCCACAGCCATTTGGCCAAAACAGCTTCCTGCCATTATGGCGCAGCACACGCTCGAGACGATGGCTCAGCTCCGCGACATGCGCGCAGCCCCTGCAGAGCCAGCCTGCGTCTCCTGGCGGCTCTGGCAGCCGAGCCGCTGCCCCAGAGCGTTACGGCCGCAAGCGCGGCTGTGGGCCCCTCTCCCGTGTCCCCTCCTAATTCCTCCTCCTGCCCGACCCGCCTTCCCACGGGTGCTGCGGATTCGCAGCTCGCACGCAGCTTTCCACCCAAAGCAGGAAACAATTCATTTGTCTAGAAACACAAAGCCAGGCTAATCTGAAACATGCTGCTGTTTCAAATGGTTTCTGGCACGTTACTTTGTAGCCGGGTTGCATCAGGCAGAGCTGCCCGGGTTACAGCAAGAGAACCCAGACCGGGAGATGAAAATCATTTTGTCTGGAAACCAACAGCAGAGAGAGAATATGGAAAAAAAAAAAAAAAGAAGAAGATACCACTGAGCCTGCAGCCTCCCCTCCTAAAGATAAGTCAGAAGGACAGTGTGTATCTCCTTCCTGAAGTCCTGTAAATTTGAACGGTTTTTCTAGCTCTGAGATTTACAGGGAGGGGGTTAGCAAATTCTTTTGAATTGCCTCTGTGCCAGAAATTTCCCTGAAAGCATAAGATTTTGTCACACCCTCAGCTTTATAGCTGATTAAAAAAAAAAAAAAAATCTGTGACAAGCACAATCAAATCCATCTACAGTGAAAGTAGACATAGAGAAACTATTTTACAGATGCAGACTAACACATATTTTTCAGTGCACTGCAATGCCAAAAAGCTTAAAGTTTTGTGAGCAGGGAAGAAAATTAATTCCAGAAAAGCAACACTGTTACAGACTGACAGTAGTCAACACCATTCCAGTCTATCTTAATGCTCATTTTTTAGCAAGACAACTTTCCTTCCTCTCAGAAGGGCAGGATAACAGAGCACTCATATCTTGAAAATAAAGAGCAGAGACTGCCTTGCCTCTGACAGCAATCTCTTCAGCAACATGGAGAGCCTCATTAGAATTTTTCCCATGACACACCACAAAAGATGGCTGGAGAAAACAAAGTGAGATGCTAGAGCTCAGTATATTTCTTTGTCCTTGAGAATCCTGGCCTTGCTGAATCTCACAGGCTAATGCATGCATAATTTGGGGCAGCTGATTAAGTTTATTGTGTTCTTGCCTAAATCGAGAGGAGTGAGGGAGCGAGTGGGGGGAAAGAAACAAAGTTGGCTTTAATTAAGGCTCCACAATTGTCTTTAATATTTACATAATGTGCTATCATAATTGCCCCTGATTGGAGACTTAAGATGTGCAGAAGGAAATGACACACTGGATCTCCCCAGCTGAGAAAACAAAAAAACAATGCAACCCCTGCTCTCCCCCCGCATCACTCCTAAGCCAAATCAAAAGCCGTAGAAGAGGAATTGCGCAGGGGCAGTTTTAAACTCAAGAGCTCTGTCAATGGACTTAAATCAGCAAATCTCTTACCACACGTTGTTAGGCTGTAAATGGATCACTATGTTAGCAGAAACCATGGCATATCTTGACTTCATGTGTGTGGTCAGGTATGTGCTGTTCCTCTGGCGTATGGCTGAACGCTGGGCAGCTGGCTGGAGAGAGCTGTTAAAGTTGCTGCGTGCATTTGGTGCTAATTCTCAGATTCAATAGAGACGTTCCAAGGGAGGAAGAGAATATGAGCTACATGAGAAGGAGAAGGAAGCAATGCTGGCTAGAAAGAAGGTAATCCTTTCTTAGGGTCCATTCAACAGATGTTAAACATAATGAGTTTTTTGGATATGAAGCGAACATGTAATTGTATTGGAAATTGATAGGACTGTAATTTTTTTCTTAACTTTAGAAAAAAAAGAGCAAGAACTTGAGATCTGAATCAAAGATGGGAACCTCCTCCCAGAGGAGCTGAACTCCAGGTGGGTGTGAGTGCTATGGATCAGAGCCATGTCCATAGAATCCCTGGGCTGCAATCACAGACCTGCAGATGTTTCAATTTAATCACTTGTGCATGCAGTGTAGGTAGCTCCCAAAGAGATGCTTTTAGCACTTGTGTGATGTCCCATTTGATTTGAGACTGCAGATATTTTGTTTATAATTATGCACAAAGGCAGGCATCATTTTGTACTCAGTGTTGCTGCAGCCTGCTAAGAAGTAAAAATTTTCATTTTTCATGGAAAATTCTCTTCTGTTTTCTCATTGAATTTCCTAAGAGAAAACAATAAAGAAATAAAATATATGTTCTTTTTGTGAATAGAAGTATATCAAGATTGCTGGTGATAAAAAGAATTTCATCAACCAGGGACAAAAATAAAGTTTCCATGACAGTGGTGCCCCTCCACTTTGTAACAGACCACAGTATTGTGTGAAAATAAGGTTCTGTCTCTCCACGTTTTTCTCAGGCATTTAAGATCTATATCTAAAAGAGAGTCACAACTGGATCAATATATTCTCTGTAGATTGTGTGGGGCCAACCTGAATCTACAATGTCTTTCACAGGTTCACCTAATGAGAAAAATGATGATTTGTTTTCACTATTTAGTCTTAAAGATGTCATCACTGAAGGTTTTGCTACTGATTTTTTTCCTAACAGCCATGGAAAAATCATGATTTCTTAGGTATACAAAGTGCCACAATTCATATTTAATGACCACAGAAGCCATTGCTGTAAATCCATCTTCTTGGGAGAACTGCATATCCCAAGTGGAAGGACACTGAATTTGTCTGTAGTAACACTCAAGCCACTGCACACTTTGCCTTAGCACTTGCTTGCAGCTGAGCTGCTCCTAGACAGCTAGCGTTATCCTCCAACCATCAGAAGATGGGCGATAGGAGAGACAAAGACATTCGGTCGACTACATTTGGAAAGAAAAGGGGACACGTGCGTACTCCTTTCAGCTTGCACATCAGCTTTCTTGACACCACGTAGGCCAAATCGAACTGGCGATTCTCAGGGTGCTGCAGCTCCACATCGGCTCCCCTGCCCACAGCAAGCTCTTTGGGTCTCTGCATTAGCAGTCTTTGGTCATCCTGCGCTGAACCAAGGTGTGGAGGCACACAGAAAGGTGGCCTCATCACTTCAGCACCTTCATTTTCCATGAAGTAGAAAATAAACAGAGATACTTTCCTCCCTCAAGGCAAATTTACATCAATTAGTATTTGCAAAGAACTAAGAGAGAGCAGAGCATGTACAAATACCCCTTTCCAGCAGCTGCATGAAGGAGAAGGAGCAGGGATTGATGTAGTGGTCCTTATATTCCCAGCTTGTTCACTGCCCTCATTACAAGCAGCTGTTCTCCATTTCTCCTGCAGCAAGAGACTGAGGGAGACCAGAAAATTTCTATTTTAGTCCTCAAGGCAGAATGCCAGTTACAACATTTTACATCTAACTGCACCTTTTGCACTAGTAAGCCTGCTGAGAAGTGTCTGTTGTATTGTAGAGAGTCAATGCAATGCCTTTTGGTTGGACTGCTGTTTATAGTGATTTTTCTATAATTGGCATGATCCCACCAAGCAGCAGCAATGAAGCAACCGGGATGTGAGAACTACACCTGCTACTCCTAGCCACTGCTGGTGAAGCAGCTATCTTGGAGCACTAGGATTAAACTACAATAATTTTATTTACTTTTCAACACTAACTTACTTTTTCATATGGGCATCAGCATATCAATTTACCAGACTTTGACTTCATGTTTTTCATTGTTTTGCTTTAATTTTTGAGGCATTGCAGTACATACAAACCAAAAATGAGTTTCTGTCCATTTTTTCAGAGCATGGCTATGACTCATGATGTTTGTGCATTCACTTGGAAATATGGCGCAGTATCATTCACACTATATAACAGCAATAATGTACAGAAACTGCAATGATGCTCTAGGCACAAAATAACCTAACTATATACTGACAGGAAGGGCCTATATGTGTACTGCTATTCTGACTAGCTGCTGACTCAGAATACAGCAGGGACCACTAGCAGATTTGGGAACTATTTAGTTTAGCATCCTGGTTCAATCCATTATATATTCTTTGTCTTCAATACACAAATCACAATGTTGGAAGTGCATTATCATCATTAGATATACAACACAATGCCTGTGAGACCAATTAACAACACCTCTCTAGATTCTGTCCCATGGTCACCATGACAGTATCCAAAATAGTACAGTTGCTGACACCAGCAAGAACTTTCTGCTAGTAATCATAGGCCTATGATTCTCACAGAAGAAGAAAGGATTTAATAGATGCTAATATCACTGAAATTCAAGAGCCAAATATTGCTTTTCTCCTTCAGATTATTCTGTTTCAAACAGCCAGGCTTTTCTGTGTGAGGTCATCCTGTTGGCCTACAATATAATCCAAGCACGAAGCTAACTGATGAGGAACATGAGCAAGTTTGCAAGAGAAAAGCCAAGTGGGACATAAAAAACAAAGTGAGGAAAGAGTATTTCTATCCTAACACTACTGATTTCAGAAAGGAAATCTGTAACAAAGTTCAAGCTTCAGCATGGGCTGGTGCTTTATGCCAGGCCTAGGCATCCACTCCGTTCTGCAAAGAAACAAGTATAATACAGGCTGGTAACTGCACTGCCGGTAAGAGCCAAATTGTGAATGGAAGTGAATGATTTTCCCTCTTTTGTTGGTAAGCAGTCTGTTTTATCCTAGCTGTTTGCGCTTCCATTACATTTTCAGACATGTAAAAGTTACATGGGAATAAGGTAGCTGAACAGGTGGTCCTTTTAAAAACTCTTTTCTATTTAGATGGTATTTCAAAGTGGAGATGAACATGGAGCACTGGCTGGGGTAGAATCTCTGTAGCTTGCCATCTGCCATTGCACAGTGCATTACAACATTTATTGGCTTTACTTAACTGTTAATGAAAAACTACCATCAACAGCTGCCATCACTCCCACTACAGATTGTAATAAATAATAGTCTGTTTGGATCACAGCCCTCATTCTCATGCTCTAGAGAAATAAGAGCTAGGGAGTCTACAAAGAATCAGTAAAATTAGGGAACAAGAAAAGATGATTAGAACTCTGTGATCAATTTGGCTTTTATTGTAACTATTTTGCCCAGCCTCAACTATTTAAAAAAATATATTTTTTTTTTAAAGGGGTAATTGAGAGGATACTAGCCCTGCTTTTCCTTGGAGTCTTTTGCATTGGTTTCAGTGGGAGGAGGGATAATACGCTAGCCTATTATAAACAATCCACTGGTCTGTTATAAATGTAAGCATTCATACCTGGGTATGCATTCGATTTCAGACTCTATAATTTTGCCCTGTTTTATGTTTTTTTATAAATGAGCTTTGTTCTTCACCACTTCCCATTAAGCCATTAAATCCTCTGCTTCATTGTTCTGCGGTTCACTGGCTGGATTTTCAGAACTCTGCTTCTCTTTGAGCACCTCAGAGAAGTTGCCAGGTTCTCAGGGGGGTTCTCCAAAACTTCTACTGAAAATGTGTCTGATCCATTTTGGAGCAGAGGATTCAGCTTTTGAAAACATGTCTCCAAACATTTGCTTGTAGCTGTTGTTTCTGATCCTAAACTGGAGTCCTTTGTTTTCATACTTAGAAAAGCAGTATAGGTGAATCACTGTCAGTGTGATAAAACAATAGTCTTTAATTATATGTGAAGTGGTTGTAAAATCAGCAATACAGAGGCACTCAAGGCTCAACATCTCCTCCAGGTGAAGAGAAAAGCTCCACCCATGTTCTTCAGAGATCAATGAAATGATGAAAGATTGGATAGCTGGAAGAGCCAGCAGCTGTGCAATAACATGCATATAAGTGCAAATCCTAACAAAGATGTAGACACAGAAAGTGCAGAGCTGACAAATGCCTTGGAAGAAGGGCAGGTTGGGTTTTATCCACTTACACCTCCTTTAACTGAGAAGTAACTGAGAGAAGTGCATCATGAGTTCATCCGGTAAACTACTAACCTAAGAATAGGTTTAGACATATGGGAAATGAGCTATTCTCAGAGCTGTTCTAGAATAGCTGGCTATTTTCAGGCTCTTGTTTTGTTTCCATTACCTATCTAGTATATTTTCATTTTCTACTTTGAGAAATCCACACTGTGTGATTCCACATAATTAGCTATACTTGGAACGAGAAGAAAGAAATTTTCACTTTCATTTCCATAGTACTTGACACTGTTCAAGAAGAGAGCAAAGGAGGAGTGAGCAGACAAACAATTTTATCAGAGTGTGTGCAACTGGCAAGACCAATGAGAGAATACTGCACACAAATCTAAGTTTTGGAAAAGATACTTGAAAATTGGGAGAGAGGCAGAAAGGAGCCAGAAAAGTTTTCCGTAGGTCAGAGAAAATGTGTTGCAGTAGGAGAGTCAAGAAGCTCAACCTGCTTGGAATGCAAAAGTCAAGATAAAGGACAAGGAAGTGACTTGACAGAGTATATATAAATGCTTTCCCAGGGATAAACAAACAGGTACCAAGCCTGTAGGCTAAATGGATAAAAGTTAAAGCTACAGTTTCAGAATTATAAACAAATCCCATTTCCTCTTAGCTTGCTCATCCCCAACCATCCCAAGCTTACCCCTCCAGTAAGAGCCTAACTCATAAACTACCAAAGAAAATGTTGAATCCTCCATCTCTGATATCCTCAATTCAGGATCAAATCTGCATTAGACAGGCAAGAGGTACTGACATCAGTCCACAGGTAACTGGATGAAGTTAGTGGCCTCTAACAGGAAGGAAGTCAAAACCAGGCAATTTCATGGTCCTCTTTGGCTTAAGAACAAAACACCCTATGAAACAAAACACCTATGACTCCCTACAGTCAGCATATTTGAATATACAGTGCTTTATTGACAATCTGAAATGCAAAAAAGAAAATCAAACACAATGGACATTGAATTCCCTGAAAATTCAGACAGTTCTACGCAACAACTATGTCTTGTGCTACAGAGATATTTATGATCACGTCTCAAAATGTAGTGCTTTGACATTCTTTCTGCAGTTCCTTCTTTTGTCATAGACTGGACCTCCAATATTTAGCAGGGTAGCAAGCCAAGAACCCAAGATTACAGCAGTCTCCAGCACATTTGTCAGCCTTCAGCTGCTTTCCTGAGCTTGGGACACTCCTGGACACAGAGAATATAGGGACCTTATTTCCACCTCTTAGGTCATTCTCTTTGACCAGCTGTAGCACCTCTATCCTGGCTTTACAGTCCTCACATTTGTGAGAGCAGGGGAAAAGAATATTTACTCCCCTTTGCAATATACTTGGAGAAGTTTAAATAAAGGATTATATCAAGTTGCTGCATATTTCTATTTCTGCTTTTAGTATCTGTCCATCCCACAAGAGAGGACAAATCTGAGTGCTAATATCTGAAGTACACTAGGCAAGAACAGATTTACTGGGGGAATTATTGCTCCCTTCCCCCAGAACAGACTCCCTGGTTGAATGCATGAACTACTGTTCATGCAAAACAGTCCCAGCTCCACACCCAGGTCACATCTACCCACAACACTAAGGAAACTTTTATTTATGTGAAGTTGCTCTGAGTGAAAACATCTGCACAGTTAATTCCACCACACTACAGCTGAAGCTTTCCAATACTGCTCTAGAAATGCAGCCACCTTCAGACTCACGAGTGCTCTGCAGAGTGCTGGTGGACTCACAGTTCAGGTTTGTAAACAACTGGACCCCAACTTATCTCATATAAAATGGGCTCTTTCAAAGAATATCTTTGAGGTGCCACTCATTCCTAAAAAGACTATTAAAACCTCTTTTTCCTTGGTATTTCAGTCACAGATTGGACATCGGAATTGTCAAAACATGTTGCAGTCACTCAGATGACTAATACCTTAAGGTATTTTTGTGGCAGAGGACTGGAATACTTCTCATATTCCCTCTTTTGTCTTTCCAATACAGGTGGATTATCCCTTTGTTTGTCATTCCCAGCTGAATCCCCAAGATGTATGCTTCATCAAGACACAATGTCCCCGGAGGTTTGGAGCTACACGGCCTATATGGTCCTCCCTAAACCAGCCACTCATCATCATCCGCTCTTCTGAGAGATCATTGATGAGGATGCAGGGCTTACAGGAACCAGGCTTTGCAAGTTTGTTGCCCTAAGGCCAGCACCGTCTGGGTTCCTCAGCTGCAAAGTGGGAAGCTGAAGTCAGAAAGCTCTCAAAACTCACAGGCTGGTGTGTCCAGGATCCTGATGTTTGCCCAGGGGCCCTTTGGGCTTCCAGTGCCCAGAAAAGGGAGCTTCTGAATTTTATCTCTACTCCAGAAAAAAAAAATCCAGGTTCTTATATACTAGTCAGAACCATTTCATCTCAGAACAGACCAAAAACAGCTGCACCAAAAAAAAAAAATTAAAAAATCACAAATCCTAGAGGACAATAAAGATGTTTATTTTTCACCCATATGAGAACCAAGTTGCAAAGATATGCCAGAATTCCTTAGGAAACTGAAATCCAGTTCCAATATTAGCCCTTACCTTTCTAAATAGTCAAAGTCTCATCTCTTCTGCCCTGATTGCAGACTGACCTCTGAAGACAGGGCATGTTAAGCCTTCCCATAGCAGAAAAGCTATCTTGATTTAAAAGTTTGCACAAGTCTTCATTTGGTATTAGTTGTATGTGAAGCCCAGAAATTAATGACCATTTCCCTTGTCAGAGCACTTGTCCCTGTCTCTAAGGTAGTTCAGCTCCTAGGCCTCCTCTCAAGACTGTCAGCTTGTGCTAAACCTACTGGCAGGTACCCTCCCTACTGCTAAGGACTCAGTTGCCTCCCCCAGTTATGGACAGGGAGCGTAAGCTACCCAGGTAGGACTATGGTTTATAGGTTTTCCAAGAATGGAACTGAACCAACTGGTATTATTTAAAACCAGTCTTTGCCTTGCTTTTGGGATCACTGGAATACAAATTCTGTTCTTGCCTGTTCTTCTGTGGTTTTGCTCTGCTACTTCTCCAACAGCTGTTTCTAAAATACCTCCCAACAGTCATTGCCTTCCTCTCCTCAGCTTTCAACTGGGCAGGGGCAAAAGTATCCTATGTTTTATGAAGGCATGTAAGGTCACACTAATCTCTTGTGTTTTCTGTGTTGCATAATGAAGTCTATGATAACTGAAAAGGCTTTGGCATGTGTTACACAATTTCTATTTATTCAGTGTTAAGAGTCCTTTCCAAGGATTTGGTACTCTTTGTGGACTTCATTGTTTGTGGTGACGGGACTATTTTTAATTTGCTCACTTCTGCATACCGAAGTACCAATTCCACAACAGCCTCTGCACTCACTCAGGTGACTAGTCCCATAGACTTTGCCTGTGTGTCAAGACAGTCGTGTAAAGGAGCATGCCAGGGCTGTACACTCTTCTGACACATTTTGGGCACAATGCTGATCTACCTTTGATATAAATCTACAGTGAAACACTTGAAATTAATAGACTTTTCTTGCTGTGTAAAGACAATAGAAAAAATAATTTGAATAATAAATAGCATAGCATTAACTAATGCTATTTAGCTAAAAAAAACTGTGTAACACAGTGATCAATATTTTTATTAGTGCCAAACAGTAGCTTTAAATATAAACATTCCCCCTTTACAGCGATCAACAGTTTCAGAGCTTTTTGATTATTATTTTGTATCCTCACTGTTTTAATTATAATGTACTTTGCACTTCTCTAGCAGTTTTCATTTGAAATCTTAAATGACTTTGCAAGCATGAATTCATTAAACCTTACAACACCCCTCTGAGGAAGCTGTTTAATTAATATACCCAAGTTATGGATGGGCAAATTCAGGTACACAGATATTAAGTAATTTGCCCAAAGTCACAAGGTAAATCATCAAAAAGAACTGGAAGAGAATTTAAGGGCCACATGCTGCTGGATCACACAGATATGAATGTGGAGAAACACCGATAAGGTTCAGGAAGAGCTTGCAGGCTCCCACAAACAGCAACCAGGCCGGGGTGCACCCCCACACTGTCTACCAGACCACACACCCCTTTTTCAGAGCTAATTGTTTCAACCAAACTGGGCTTGCAGGTGTGCTAGTGTGGCATCATGGAGGTAGTGGCTTAGATCAAAGAAGAATACAGCCTTTGGTTTTGTCTGTGTAGGAGCTTGGCTTATTTCTGCAGTTCACCTGGGTACCTGGGTCAAGCACTGGGGTGGCAGAGACTGGGTAGATGCAGCAGCACCAGCCATAGTGAGAACCTCTGTCCCCACCTCTGACCAGCCCCCAAAATGGACAACTGCCTCATACCCTAGATCAGAGCACCCTCATATCCCCTGAACGTCCCAGAGGTTATTTCCATCTCCTCTCGTGTGAAAGTCTTGTTGTGTAAAGGAGTAAAGGGGACAGGGATGCAAAGCAGTTCAGCAGTGACAGAGGATGCTTCTATCCCCCCCGTGAAAACACCACCAGTATAAGGTCTTCTCATACAGTGGCAGGTTTTTAGGGGTCTTTCCTTTTGCTCAGGGCTCTTTTCTTTTAAGGAATTGAAATCCCTAAATCAGGCAGCAATGAAGAGGGGGCCGGGTCGCTGCAGCATCATACATGCTGCACATGCAGGGCCACGATGTTGCATGTGACTGACATCTTCTGCACTCGCAGCTCTGGTAGGAGTCAGGGTGTCCTAATGGTGCTGAATATCTCTCTAGACTGGATCAACACTGTCAACTAACTACTTCAGAAATAATTGCAGCCATGTTAACAAGGCATCAAGCACTTTCAGGGCTGCACTCATTCTCTTCCCTTTTTTGAATGCTATTCTGAATTGAAACCATCTATTTCCCCCAGTCCAACCCCCCCTTTTTTGGCTCCTTATTTTCCTCTTAAATGTTACAGAAATTGCTTTCCTGGGACATGAAAACTAATGTATGCAAATTGTTACACAGCATTACCACTGCTGTGGTGCCACTATATTGCTGAGATAGTTAATTACCAGGATAATGCAGTTTGTCTGCTCTCTATCCCCTTGTGCTGCTTCTAAAAGGAAACAAAGGAAACGACATCAGAGAGACAAAGAGAGAGAGAACTCGGTCACCTGTTAATAACTGCCATAAAGGAAATAAAGGATTAAAGATCATTCGCAGCACACATGGCACACGGCTTTGTACGGCACAGATGCTGAAGAAGATCTTGGAGCTGGGTCTGCACCTGGCCACATTATTCATCAAGAGATAAACCTTGAGGCCCTTTCCTAATTTACACTGAATTACTTTTATGCCGAAAGGAATTTCACAGAAGTGAGACCTGAGAGAAACCAAGGCCACCAGCAAGAGCACTGAGCCTGCATTCACGTAACACCTCTAGTCTTGGTTCTGCCACTTACATGTGGCTGTCACAATAGCAGGTGACTTAAATTGCCATTGCCTTCCTGGTCTGTGAAAGGAGAGATAACGTTGTCTCCCAGAAAGTATTTTGGGACCTACCTTAGAGCTGAAATTCTACTTCCCTGGTGTCTCCCAACAGGGCAATATGTTCTCAATAAATGTAAGAAGTCAGTTTCTCACAGGAGGTAAGTAACGTTGTCATCACCAGGCTTTTCATGCTCATTGCAATCAATGGTGACTTTTCTGAAAGCTGATGACAGAGAGTGGTTCCTGAATAAAAATGACATGATTTGGTCTTAGGAAGCATAAAGAGACTTAAAAAAATAAAAATCAAGAAGTCCTATGGATTCTAATAATTACATCCTTTTTACAGCTGTTCCGTGGGATTTAATAGCAATTTTAATAGGATGGTTTAAACTGCCATATTGAATATACGATTGTTTATTGCATTTACAGAGCTATTTATTTATTTTTAAAACCATTTCTATTGATCTCATTTAATCTCTTTATAATCGCGTTTGTTCTGTTCCTCCCAAGTTCCAAAAGATGTTTCCATAGAGGAGGGCTGTCCCAGTAGATGACACCCATTAAAAGGGTCGGTTGTTTTGAAAGAAGGAAAAAGAGACAGTGAGAAAATCCAGCACTCACTGAGCGGGTAGGCAATAGCACCCCACCTCCCGCTATCTCCAGCCAATAGCACTACGTGGCGATGAGGTAATGCGTGATTCGATACTCTATGGCAGTGCTTCCCTGGTTTATTAGTCTCCTTAAACCCGACAGAACCAGGAGGCTTCTCTCTCTGCAGTGCGAGTACGAATGAGCATCTGAATTCAGATCTTCACTGTCACAGGGGAAGTGTGTGTGGGGGGGGGGGGGGGGGAGCGTGCCAGCGCTCAAGCTTTTCTTCCCTCATTTGTAACACATAAGCAAGGCTGAAGGGTTTTACTCACAGCAGTTAAAGGAAATCTGAACAGGTGTTTTGGTTCATGCTGCAAAAAATCCCCAGGATGGACTGGTTCTGAAGGCTTCTAAGTAAATTTACCTGCCCTTTGTGTATCACTCACATGCCAGCTTACTCTCCTTTTTTCATCTTAACACACTCAAGAAAAGAAAAAAAAAATATGTGACTCGGTACTTAAAATATATCAGTGGGGAAAAAGACCATACAAACGACACTGTTTTCCTCAGCTGGTGTATTCTGCCTGCATTTCAATCATGCCTGTGTACTTTCTTTGACAGGAAGAACAGCTTCTCCTGTTGGGGCCACCACTGCTACGGCAGGCAGGCAGTGTATGGGCCTGACTCCCCTAACAACAGAGCATTTTCAAGTAAACCTTGAAAGCAGATTCTGTATTATGGACAATGCTTTTGGAGGGAGAAAATAATTCCTGTCTTAACTCCCAGGCCCCAGGCTACCTCTGCAAAGTTTTAACATTCTTACTAACTGAATGCATTTGGTGAGAAGTGACATTAAGAAAAAGGAGTGGTTGCACACAACAAGTCTGACCCCGATGTCCTGTCTGCACCCAGAGCAAGAGCCAGCCTGGTAGCATTTTTCAGTCACTCTTCTGACTGCAAGAGCAATTTAAAATGGATTAACTGCCCTCTATACTTGTGCATCACCAGCCAGATAATTGTCCTCGGCTGGCCGAACATTTTTAAGTGCTTATTTTTCTGCTAAAAAAAGTATTTCTCCCTTCAATCAAGCACAATTACCCCAACCATCTTTTTTAATCGTTGTCTTTCCAGAAGATATATTCCTTAGGGGCTTTTTGCCAATATCAGTGGATGTTTTATTAAGGGCTTGTATTGAGCTGCTGGAGCTGGTGGCCATCTTTTATCTCCAGCAAGCCAGTGTTAAAACCTTATGGACGTGGATATTCAGATTGCTTGTGGGCATGGGGGAAATGGGACAGAAATGGAAACCTAGAAACACACATGTGAATAGCAGTTGTGCCTCTTGAATTAAAGCCAAAACTCCACAGATGCCCAGCTGGGAGAGTCCATATGGAGCCTCTGGGGCTGGGAGCCATGGAGATGTTACTTATTTTTGAGATGTCTTCCAATTTTAATTGCTGAAGTAGTCCCTTTTCTTTATCTCAACAGGAGTTACAGTGGGAGACCAGAGATACACAGCTTGGCTGTTATTCTAGTATAAATCCACCCTGACAAGGGCAGTGGGAAATCAAAATCCGCTGCCACCTTACACAGCTCTCGGCTCCAGTCCAATCAGGAAGAAACAAAAGGAGAAATAGGAGTGTGTTTCATATTTGCAGCGCATCTGCTTCAGTGCACCCAGATACACAGATAAAAGTTCAGTGAGAAGAATGAACTGAACAGGAACTTAAAGAAATTCCCCCCTAAGGGTACAGTCCGGTGACTCTCTGCTTAAAGGGAAGAGATGTGCTGGCTTTGTATAGCATGTTATAGAAGAAGGAGAAGACTCAAATGCAAGAGACAAAAAGCTTTTATACAGCAAAAAAGACAAAAATGCTTCTTGCTCAATTAAACTCAAAAAATGATTTAAAGTCTGTCTTCACATGTATTTTAAATAAATTTTGCATTATAGTAGGTATTATAATTTCTGTCTCCTCTCTATTCGGTAACTGGCTTGGTTAAGTATGTCCTTGTTCATAGAGGGGGATTTCTTTTGCCTCTTCCTTTTTTGCCCTCTCAGAAAAAAAGGGTATTTTGGACAGATTTCTGCACTCGCTTTCTCTGCAGTAGTCTTGCAACATAAGTGTAGCATTATTCTTGGCAATGACAGCAACACTGTCCCTAGTTCCTCTTCACCAGGCAATGCAGCACGGATACACAGAGCTGTGATGGGGATGCTCTTCAAGGTGTTTGTCTGATGTCCAAATAGCATCATTGTACATTGGTGAAAATATTTATCAATTTACTCCATGTTGCCCTGTTATATAAAAGGTCTCTGCCTTTGCACAAATGCTGCCTCTGTGGGATACAGGGGCTGCCATTTGCTACCTGAGGGCTGTTCTAGCCTGTCTGAGTTGCAGGGGGCCAAAAGAAGCCTCCTGTTAGATAACAACAATTGGAGAATACAGTCAAACAGCCACATCTATCTTCCCTCATGTTAAGTTCCCACCTTACCTGATCCTTATTCCTAAACCCAGAGGAGGGATTAGTTTCTCCATGCTGCAGAAACAGTGGAACAGAATGAGTGTGCGGCGCAAAGCTGGACCACCTGAAATTTTCCTTGCTTCCAGCTGCCTCAGAAAGAATGAACCTAGCCTCCAGAATTCAGAACAGGATCCTGATTTTGATGCAGTAGTTAACGGTTTTGAATGCAAGGATTTTGTTCTTGTTGGAACTAGGCGCAATAATCTGATCAGCTCAGAACTTGACCACCATGCAACCTGCAGGGATTACAGCTGCCACACTTGATTTGGGCCCATGTTCAGGTTAAACTGTGTATGTTCAAGAGTGCTTCCTCCTACAGGGGAATATTGTGAATAAGAGCAGAGGAAGAGTCTGATCCCTGGAACATTTACAGATATTCAAAATTTTCTCGTTGAAGAAACTGTAAAAACTGTCCCTGTTGTGGGAGGAGGAGAGGAAACAAGACCCTCTAGCAAAAACAGAGTCACTAGACTGTCAGTCATGACCAAGAGAGGAACATCTCGAGGACAAACAGCCATATTGTTTGGCAAAGCAGTGAGACAAAGAGGACTACATTAATGAGGCAGAGCGAGTCAAAAGGTATGCAAGCTATCAGGAGGAAATAAGGTTCAGGGGAAGAAAGATGATATGCAGACATCTAGTTCGTATGACCAAGAAAAGACATATGGAGGGAGAAAAGGACTCTGTAAAAGAAGGTGGGAGGTAAATGCAGAGGGAATGGAAGCAGTGAAGTCAGTTTTCTTAGCCAAAGGCAAAGTACATGCCTGATGATTTGGAGCACTTCTCTCTGAGGATGACCCACTTGAAAGACCTCTCAGTGAAACCTGCTTTCCAGAAACCCATGAGTTCTCAGCCTCTCAGGGTCAGGGGCCCTTAAGAAAGGCAAGCAACAGCACTAGCGATTTTGGCCTACCCATGTAAAAGGAGCTAAATTGCCTCACTACTGCTTGGACTGCCTTGTCCCAGAAGAGCTGCCTACAGCTGCTCCAAAGCAGAAGGAAACTGGGAAATTTTTATATAGGGGAGAGCATCATCATGCCTGAAGGAACACAGAACTTAGGGCAGCGCAGCAGACACATGTGTGCTCCTAGAAACAGGACTTTCCCCAGGGTTAAAGAGCTGGGTGCAGGCTGGGGATGGCATGGGAAGGAAGCAGATAGGAACCATGGACATTTATAAACAGTGGAATGGCATGAGGCCATTGGCAGGGAGAGTAAGGATATCTCAGTGAGAAGGTGGAACAAAAAGTCCAAATCCTAGACACCAGGTCCTTGGTGTGTGAGTGTAAGCAGGCTGCCATGCCTCCCTCCCTCCATCATCCTGTGACAAACATCACCCCACATGACACAACCCCATGTGTCTGTCATGCAGTGGGGGAACAGCCATACCTTGTCTCAGCTTCCCATCAACACTAGTTCACCTAATGGTCTTCTAGTGTTTCATAAGCCGTAAGTAAGCTACAGGAAAATCAAAGCATCTTAGCTCTATGTTTACAGTGTAGTTTCCTCCTGTCCTTATCTTATATAACTTTTTTAGCCATTTGTGAGAATATTTTAGCTTTCTCTGTTCCTATCCCTTTCAGCTTCCAAGTGCTGATTTAAATGCAACTCTTCAGATTCTGTTCATTAAATGCTAAACTGTGTGTGTGTATTTCCCTTGGCAAAACAATCTATCTGCTGAGATCCTTTGCTCTGCAGAGGTGACTCTTGCATACTTGAAAGACAGGGAGATAAAGCTAAGAGAAAAAGCTAACAGGCAACAAGGGGAGACTCAATGACCACAGAAACTGGACATCTGTGATGAGATATAAATTGAAAATGAGAGATAGCACTGACATTCTGTTCTTCTACACACAGAGGTGATATCATTCACCTTGTCTAATGAGCAGTGTGCCACAAAACTGGCAAAGAGTGGGATCCAGCAGCACTGAATAATCTTCTAGTGCAAGCTGAACTAACAGGTGAGCTTCATCTGGTGATGAGCAAACATGCTCAGCAAACACAGCAGAAGGATCCCATGATTGTTACATGAGGGGGAAAACAAACTGAATTGCATTTATTGAAAGGGACACAGACAAGAGGTCCTTCTAAATTCTTAGAATTTTCACCTCTGCTCACAATTTTTATGAGTCACCTGGTGGAAGATTGAAACTGAAACCTGGTTCCCTAATAATTTCTTCCCTCCCCACACAACAACCCTCCCTGTTTTTGGCCGTTGGGCTGTGCCAGCACTGATCACTTTGGAATTAGAGAAACACTGATCACTTTGGAATTAGAGAAACACATCTGTGCTTTGTGCTTTTTCATGGGCTATGTTTCAGTGGTGCAACTTAACAGCCACAGAAGTGTCATAGATGCAAAAGGATCAGTCACTTACACAGAGAACAAGAATATTGAGTAAAAGAAGTGCTAATTCTCAAAAGCAATGTGAGAATTTTGGAAGATGTGTACCATCTTCAAGCTTCAGTGCACTGGTCAGCTATTAAATGTGGTGGGTAGGAAGAAGTCATCACTAGCAGCAATTATCCCATAGCTACCTTATGTGGGGTGGGATTTTTTTTTTTTTGCACCTTTCTCTGATGTGGTTGACTCTGGTCACTCTTGGATACACTGTACTGGACAACAGAAGCCATGGCACTGGCCAAATACAACAACTATGTTTATCTTCCTATTTCTCTAGTACTGAGAGGTGTCTACAACACCTTTCCTACCAAACCCTTGATATGTTTTACAAGCTTTAAGCACAAGACCCTCAAAAGGTACCATGCGCCTCACTCCAGTGCAGTTCAGAGGGAGTTAGGTACATACTTTTGACCTGCTCTGGACATGCTTTGTGCACTTTGGTCCTGCTGAATTCAGCAGGAGTTCAAGATGTGCAGCAGCATACACGAATAAGATTGAACTCCCATTAATGTCAATGGAAAAGGTTTTATTAGCTTCAGTAATATGAACAGGGTCCTAGCTGATTAAGCCTTGCTAGGCAGTATGAGGCTGGTAATGACTTAATGCTCTGCAAGACAAGGAACAGTGCTAAAGAAGTGAAGGGGAACAAGCACATCAAATTGAAGCCACAGGGAGAGGTAACAAACAACACAACACTCAAGCCACAAACTGGCCAGAAAGGTAGTAACAACTGTCCTGTAGAGGAAAAAATGCTCTGCTCAGATTCAGGTTAGACAGCAGTAAAAGGCATGTGCAATATAGTCTTATTTATCACAATTGTTTCATTTATCTCTGCTCGACAGGAAGGAAATAATAATAACAGTAAATGATAATGTTTTACATTTTTGTGGCACTACTCATTTCAAATTGCGAAACAGTAATTTAAGCATTTCAGTACAAAGGGTAGTTTATATGTGGGTCACTGAACCACTGAAATGCAGTCTCTGAAAAAATAACATGGCTTGCAACAGCAGTGGGAAAATGTGGTTTTGGTGAAGAATGCTGAAAGAAATAGCTGCTCCAGTGAACAATGACAGGAAAAGCTCATTGTTTGCACTGAGCTGGGAGATTCTTGGTGCCTAAGCCAGAGTCCAGAAGGCACCTGTGCTTTACACCACCTGGCACACTCGCTTCCTTAGGAAGAAGAGAGGTTGAGTCATAAAAAATGATGTATATTTTGTTTTGAAAAACAGTTCCCTGTCTGCTGGTATGGCCCTTGAGTGCTAGAAGGAAACGAAGAGGAGAAAGGGCTTAGAATGTGCCCAAATATGGATTTGGGATTGTCAAGCCAGTACTAGTAGCCTCGGGGACCCTGGTGTGTAGCCAAGCCCTGCTGTGCTGCTCATATACACAATAAAAAAAGTGATTGCCTCCTTCTTAACAGTTATTGTGTTACACTTATGAGAAATGAGCGTCACCTTCAGAAAAAAAAAAAAGCCATAATCTCCCCACTCCTCAGCATTAGTGTTGCCTGCAAAAGACTTAGCTCCAGAAGTGAAATTACTGAGCCACTCCCCGGCACCTCTGGGTCAGTATTTCCACACATCCTTCGCTCTGTGTGGATGGGGGGAGTGCCTATTTGCTGGCTTGTCTCAGAGCTAGGTAGCATTACAGTTTCTACAGCCTCTCTGCTCCCCTGGGGTATATTTTAGAAAAGAATATTTTAGAAAAGAAAAGGAAGCAGGACTATGTGGAGACTGTGAGAGGGGGGTGAAGAGGTTTGACTTCTCCAGTATGTCTTTGAAGGACAAAGCAGGGAACAGGAAGAATGGCTTCAAAGTAGAGAACGAATTCCTAACATCATTTAAATGAAACAGGTTTCTCCTCGTTTATGCTGTCAGGATATTAATCACTTTTAAAACAGGTTAATCCAAGAAGTAACCAAGTGGTAAGAGAAGAAGAAAAGACTATCATTGCTGATGCTCCTTTTATCTTCCTATTTCTGCATCTCCGACTACAAGCTGTTTCCTCCCAGCTAGGACAGAAACACCAGCTGGTGCTGGCCCATGATTCATGGGGACTCTGCCTGCAGTGTGCTGGGCAGGACCTTGGTAGCCTCAGAGGCCAAGTTAAGAATCTTCCATCACAGGAGAGGAAAAGATCTGGAAGATATCCCTGACTAAGGAACCACTCCACCCTTCCCCTGCCTGAAATACCCCAGGAGTCAAATACTGGTGAAACAGAAACTCTGAGAAACCCATGGCAGAAGACTCTCCTTGGGATTGCTCATCACAGGGGATGGGGCTTGCCTGCATGCGCCATTGATAGCAGGCCCTGAAAAGGGGCCAGGCAGAGGGGGTGTGCAAGGCCCACACAGCTCCTTCCCATTCTCTGAGGGCCCCACTTTCTTGCAAGTGTCAGCAAGCCCCACAGAAACATCTGGCTGTAAGGAGCACTGTGCAGACCTGGAGGCAGCCGTCACAGGCTAGCCAGCAAGCAAGTGCCAGGCATTTGCCATAAACAATGTTGATCACAGCAGCCATACAGTGTCCTGCTCTTGGAGGTCTTTTGAAAAAGTCTCTCAGCTTTAAGAACTTTACTTGGAAATAAGAAAAACCCACAACTTTTAGATCAAAATCTTAATCAGACTGGCTTAATCCTAAAGGGGGTGAAGGGTGGGGCAAGGTATTTTGTATATGTACAACATACAAATATTTTATATATGCTTCATGAGGGTGACTGGGCAGTCACCTGACTGGTGATATTGCCCAGTTAGAAAACCACTTGTTTTCCAGCACTGTAGGCCCATCCCCCAGCCCCTTTTTTTCCTGCCAGAGTCTGTCAGCTTCAAATGATATTAAAATAGATGTGTTTAAAAAAACAGCACACTATCAAAGCAGAATTTACACACATATAAATGTGTCAGCTATCTATTTTTGCTTCATTTTCTCTGACTTTCTTTCACAATGAAACCTCTGGAAAAATTGGCAACGTTTACATGAAATTTGAGTTAAACAAAGAAAAAAAAAACCGCAACACATCCAACAGTGATTTTGATAATAGAATGATTATTGTGCGACTCACCCGTATAAATACAACTGAGAGTTCATCAAATATGCACTTGGGCTCTGGGCTGTCCACCTACACTCAATTTCCTCTGACTGTGGAATGTCCTTTGGCAGCTTTGCAGCTGACGAATACCCAGGAGTCCAAGGAAAACACTACAACTTGTACAGTATTATTGGTCTAAATGCTGTGGCTCATATTTCAGCCAGACAGCACAAGGTTAGTTGTAAAATACAACCACACCTTGTGAGAGACAAGAATTCATAGGGTTCTGGCTGGGAATCTGTGCTCAGATAGTACTGATATATATGTGTTATTAAAACTGCTATATAGACATTACACTGAAAGGCATCTACAAATTTTTCCTTTCTGTCCCAACCTCTTGGCTCACAAGCCAAGCGGTGTGCTAGTTAAAGAGGAGTCTGAATGGCTACATGCCCATACATAACAACGTATGAGTGCTGATGGAAATACTGCCCCTTAACTCAGGTACCCATCCGCATTACTCAAGTGCCATGCCTAGTGTGCATTCATCACTCCTGTGCCATGCTCCCCAGTGGAGCTGTGACCACCCCTGTAGAAATCCCTTGCTAGTCATTCAACAGGCTTCTGCTGCACATTAAGCTTCCTGTAAGAGTGACAGGAGGCTGCTGTAACAGGTTTTTTCCTTCGCTTCCAGCATCCTTCTTTAGCCAGTGGTATATACTATCCTGGGGAAGGGACCTTCTATTCAGCTTGATTTAGGCTCCCCCAGAGATCAGAAGTGACCCTTACAGTTATTCAAAATATACCTGTATACACTTCTCCATCTTTTTTTGTATTCATTTAGCTTAGCTCATAACCCTTTAAGCAATTCAGTCCCTCTTCTACATGTGCCTTTTCCTCAGAATTGGACGCTCTGGAAGCAGACTGAGCCTCTCTCTCTGTAGGCAAAGGCATCCGTTCTCCCTTTCCTCCTGCTTTGGTGCTCTCCTTACCCATCTCAGTCAGAGCACAGACATTAATCCTAAAAACTTCTGTTTGTTTTTCCACTTCTTCCCAAAGGGGGAAGGGAAGGTTTTCTATTTGACTTACTGCACAGTGAAGCATTTCAGGAGAACCTGTTCCACATTCATTATTCAGAAGTCTTAAGAAATCATAGCAGTTCCCCAAACTGTGACACTGGTCCCCTGAGTTTGTCAGCACTGACCCATCAAATGAGAAACAGTCTTTACTTCAGTGACTGCTGGAGAGGCCTGAACTCAGCAGAATCTAGTAAAATCCCAAGCAATATTATCTCAGAAAGAACACATAAAAATATCAGGATAAGAAATCTTGAACTAAAAATATCCCAAACCCAGAACAGTGGACTTGTAGAAAGGTGCAGGAGCAGAGTACTTGAGCACAGGGGAGTTTGGAGTAGCAGTTCAGTAAAACCCATCTGGCACACTAGGTTGCTTATTTGACTTTAAGGAAAAACAAAGGTTCGCTTCTGATTGTGGGTGCATTAAAGCACCAACTGGTTCCACATTTAGATAGCTATTGGGCCTCTCACTTATTTCTTAGTCATTAAAAATAAAAACCCATAACCTACACAATAACCGAGTAGGATTAGGCTTGCCTCTGTTCCCCAAACGGTAGCTGACTCCAAAGTAGCCCTCGTTCAACAAGACAGATTGTTCCCTCCTGGGCTCCAGTTTCCAGAGGACCATGTAACAACCACTTTCTCAGCACAAATTCCTTTGCTGAAACAAACTCAAAACTAGTATGTGTAAACAAACACCAGACTGCTGGCTCCACCCGTTTACTTCACTGTGTATTATTATTTGTACCATAGTTGCAGCTACAATATACTAGGTGCCTTCTGAACCCAAAAGGGAAACTGATGCTTTTCCTGAGCAGTCAGAGTCTTAGGCCACAGCACAGAATCCATTAAAAGTGACAGGTTAGGGCCAGATATAAGTCCACAACACAAACAATCAGATCACCCTGATCCAAAATCCCCTGAAATTACTGGAAAGACTCTGCTGACTTAACAGGTCCTGCCTGAATAAAAGAGAAAGAAAGTGAAACCTTACAGGGCATTTTATCCATCTTAGTTTATTTCCTTTACGGAACTGACTTGTGCCTTTTTCACACAAGCCAGCAAACCTTCCCACGGCCCTGCCTTTTTTTCACTTATCTCTTCCCTCCCAGCTTTGAAAAAAGGCTGATACCACCAGATTATTTTTCAGCACTGTCACCAACTTGGTCATGACTGCCACTTGCTCCAGCAAAGCAAACCAGAACCCTCCCCTCTCCCAGGGCCCTTTCTGCAGTCACGCAGGGGAAAGGCTACTGAATTGCAGGGTGAGGAAGGTGTGATCCTGGCGCTCCACACTTACCACCCCACCTGCTCCGCCAGGATGGAAATGGCTGGTCTCCTGGGAGGCAAGAGGGCAGCCCTGCTGCTGGGGAGATGGCTTTCCTGCCCCTCAGTATCTGCACATACCTTGTGTTACTTTGCTTTTGCATGAAAATGAGGCTTTCTGCCTAGGTTTTTAACAATGCTTTGTATTTTAGGATTACAAAACCACATATCAGGACACTACACAATTTTACTGTCTTTTTAAGGTGAAAAATTCCAGAGCTTTCACTTTTCAGCTTAACTTCTTAGCTACCAGGATAGATTGTCATTTGTCTTCTTCAGAACCCAAATCACTTAGGACTTGACTAATGCAGGGATGGCCTTGACCTCTGTCCCTAGACACAGGGATGGAGCTATAGCGCGCAGCAGTGAAGACTGCTGAAGAGTTATGCTAGGAGCTGAACAGATTGCTTTCTTCTATCTCAAACTCCATGTGAGCAGTGAGCTCAGAGACAGTCAACAAACTATTCATTATCTCCTGCGTTTCAGTCAATATTAAGCACAACATTAGTGCTTTAAGACATAGAAAGTAGCAAGAGTAGACTATCATAACAATGCCCTGCTTCAGTGGAACAAAATAGATTTGTACAAGAACAAGCAACATCATTTTTCAGGGGGATTATTTTACATGAAGACATTAAATGCTGGGGGGAGAAAACCCCAAACCCTGAATCATCTACCAAAAGAACCACTCTTATTATCTAGGAGTTGCTTTCCCAATTCGCATTTGAAAAAAAAAAACAATGTATTTTTATCTCCTTCAAAAAGACAACAGTACCAAGCACTTAAGTCATGCATGTGTGTGCACAAGTGCATATATCACCTGCATTCACTGCACATGCCCCCAGATCACATGCCAGCTGATCCAGCAATGGGACATACAGTGCTGTGCAAGTCATAACAAAGACTGCAATGTGGAGAGCAGCCTATCTGACTGGGAGTGATGTGACACTGCTAGAACTGTAAATAAAGCAACAGCTTTGGAAAGGCACCTTTTCCTTTTAAACATCAAGAGCAGGAGGCAGGGGGAACCCAAACCCTCTCTCTATCCAGCACTGCTACTAACCTGCTCCCTTGCCCTGCCAGAGAGGCTGAACCTGAAGGTGCCTCTTTGCTGGGAGTCCTGACATACCAGGTGTAATACGGGTTTCTCCTGAAGAAACAGAATGGCCTGTTGAGGGCTGGACTAATTCACACATGGATCTGTTTGGCTTTGGATTTGGTAACACCTCCCAGGC
Organism: Apteryx mantelli; assembly: GCF_036417845.1. Classification (NCBI taxonomy): domain Eukaryota; kingdom Metazoa; phylum Chordata; class Aves; order Apterygiformes; family Apterygidae; genus Apteryx; species Apteryx mantelli. The sequence continues at coordinate 53,705,283 of NC_089980.1, read as the reverse complement.
CAGCGCAACTAGCCAGACCTCAATTGCTAGGGTACCTGAGGCTGCTAATAACTTCCTTAGCTCTGAGATACCTTTAGCAAATACCTCTTCTGCCTCAAATCATACTTACTTGCTGAGCTCAACAATGAGCTAACACAGGACAGAGAAAACATCTTATTTTCATCCCTGCAGCAGGTTAAAATAGTCATATCCTGAGAAAAGGCAGTCACTAGAGAGTGTCATCATCATCTTTCCACACAACTGGAGCTACTTAGCATAAACCAGTTAAGTCTGAGAAAGGAGTTTGTTTCAATAAGCAGTAAAATACACATTTCATTGATGTCTTTAGAAATGCTGTTCAAGCTCTCTGGGACAGAACTTTAACTAATATAGGTCAGTTCCACCATAACCAATCAAACATTAAGCACTTTACACCAGGAGGAATCTGTCTCTTTTTGTAATCTTTGGATGGCAGGATACTAATCTAGTAACCTTTGGACTGGTGGTACCAAGGGATCTGATCTGTTTCTGGAAAAAAAGGGCTAAAATACCCTTCCCAGTATAGCCTTTGCTTATCAGATCAGGCACTGTATAAAAAATTAGTTTGGCTCAAAGGGAACTATCATCTTTGGCCTAAAGATTGTGGTGATGTGATAAACAGAAAATGTAATTAATCAGGAGTGTTATATGTCTAATTTGTGCAACCTTGTAGCTGAGCAGCTATAAATTATATCACCATATTCAATTACTTGAAACATTTCCTGTATCAAAAAACCTCTACAATCTGTAGGGACATCTCCCAATTTCAGATGTACGTTTGTTAATCACTGCTTTAATTTTTCACTTGAAAGGAAAGAATAGAATCTGTACAGAGCAGGAAGTTCAAAAAACCTTTCAATCTGGAGTACTAAACCATTTGAGCATCTTTGTGAGCTTTGAGCTCATAACAACAAATATCCAGTGTAAACAGGCATCTTAAAGATACAGCTACCTTGTACATACAGACATTTTCAGTTAAAAGCCATTCCATCAAAAAATGCTGATTAAATCAAAGCCAAAATGTTTCTCCAAGATATACTTATTTTGATGAAATTTATGACAGGAAGTCTCAAAGGTCTAAAGTGGACTCTGGTAGTTTCTTGAGAGATAACCTGAACTGAAAGCCCAATCTTTTCCAATTCAGTAACTCATTTGAAAAGCTTTGAATTTATTCCAAAGCACAATGCAAACAAAATCTGACACTTAAAAAGTTGTTGCAAAAACTATGCACTATGGCACTTTTTACAAGGCAAGAGAGGACACAGAATGGCAAATGCTGTCTCTTGGCAGGGCATCTTCCAAATCAGTCTTGGGCACAAAGGCTCACCCCAGCTGCTAAGCCTCTTGGTCTGTCATACTGGAAAAGGCACTATGCTCTCCAAGGCACTGAGACAGCAGAAGCTAGAGGTACAGGCCACAGAGACATCAATATAAAGGATGCTGAGAGCAGGAATGAAACAAGAGGTGCAAAGAAGCCTACTTTGATCTTGGCCTCCTCAATACCTGAAAGTGAAACCTGTTAAGCATCTCTGCAGCTGCATCTGGATGCGTGGCACTCCTTCATGCTGACATGAGCATCTCTACCTTGAGCCTTGCTGTACTGTACAGCATGAGCCTTTGCTCAGACTCCACTTCCTTCATCTCAGACTAACAGAGTCCTCTCTTTCATGTCCCAGCATTTCATTAGTATTTACAGCACTAAGGCAAGTAAGACAGCAAAGGCTATGGACAAGTGGTTATGGCAAACACTTTGTGAGCTGCAGAGTCATAGGCCTCTTTCTGATAATGTTTGCACCATCTGTAACCCCAGTGATTTATATTAAGTTACTCTGGCTTGACAACAGTAATTGGGAGTAGCCGGTCCTCTTGGTTTAACTCTAAGAAAAAACACGTATTGATTGCCCTTTCTGACTTTGGATTTATCTTCTTTAAATTTCCCATCATTATATCTCCAGCACTGGCAAGAACTAAAGGTAGTGCAGATAAGACACTAGCTGCTGCTCTGTTACCAAAAGCCACTTTGAACAAGAATATGGACAGAGGTGGTTAAAAGGCTGATAGCTGGTATTTGCTTGTGCTGTCACTATTGCTGGCTCTAGAAGAAAGTTCACAGATTTTACTTCAGATTGCCAAATGCTGGAAGAAAAAACAACACTGCTGCATACTTATCCCCCTGGAGAAAGGAAGGGGCAGAGGTGTGCAGCGAATTAGTAAGAGCAGTGAGCTTCAGTGGTTAGACTCCTTGTGCTTTCATCTGAGGAAGAGCTGTCATAATACACAATCTGGACAGAGAGTTAGACTTAGCTAATCCACGCTCGGCAAAGCACATAGATGTCTTGCTGTTTGAAGTCTGAGAGTTGATCTTCTAGGCCAGTACCATAGTCACTGCTGTTATGCTAATATTAAGATTTTCTGCAAAACTGAGTAGGAAGGGGCAAGCTATTGGGAAGCAAATTATGTGAAAAAACAACAGGTCAGATTGCTTTTAGCTGTGTCTAAGGAATGACAAGCTCAGCAGAAGATGTAGTCCCCTTGGTCCTCAGTAAACTCTGAACTTGAGCACTCTCCTAAATGGCACCAACTGCCCATGGCCCAGAGGGACTCTCCCGGTAGTGGAGACTCACTGTGCCAGACAATAGCCTTTCTTTCCCAATGTCTTGGGCAAGCTTTTGAACCATCAGGAAGGGCACATCCTGCTGGGACTCTACCTCTTCAGTTTCTAGGGCTTTCAGTCCAGTATCTTTCATTAGCTCTGCCATGGTTGACACACTCACCCACATTAAAGTAAAATAGTGACAATAAACTAGAGAGCTATGTAAATAAAGGCCCCTTTTACAAACAAAGCTACATTTAAAATACTGTCAGGGAAGGATTATAACAGAAATGAAGCTCTCACTAAGCATTTATTAATGTACCAATAGCAGCTAGGTCCCCTGCAACTAACTGTTCAGGAGGAAGCTCTAGGTAGGAAAAACATTGCTCCCAGTTTCAGCAAAGAGCCATTCATCTCCTATTGAGTAGTCCTCCCAGGAGGTCCTGGTTCTCAAGTCTTTTGCCTCTTAGCAAGTTTGACTTCTTCCCTTCCTCTCTTTCTGAGATTCTCACCCATATCCACACACAAAGCTCAGATGCTAATTTGTTCTTCACTGACTATTCTTCCCTTGCTTCTTCTTCCTCTTTGAAGTCTGCAGTTATCTGCTATGGAAAAATCCCCTTTACCCAAAGTATGGTGCAAACCTCGTACACCAGAACCCTTTTCTTGCTGAATTAAGAAAACAAAACTTTCCTGCTGACTCATGATGAACTAGTAACAAAAATATTCCTTTGCTGTTACTTATGCAAGACATAAATCACTTCTAAGAAATTTGTCACCTACTTATTGTTAGATGTGCAAATTGTATAACTATTAGTGGAACAAGCTCAACCTCATTAAAAACAACATCTCAGAAAAACTATAAAAAGGAGAATTGGAAAACAGTGCATGAGGGCTATCACATCACAAATACCTTTGTATGAATAACAACTACCAGGATCAGCAGGAGTAAGCCTGCTCCATGAAGGGGGACAAACCAGGAGCTAACAGTGACCCCAGCATAGGCTATGCCCCCACCAAGGGGACACCATCTCACAGACGCTGAACACAGCAGGCAGAGCTGTGGGCTGGTAACAGGGTCCAGTGACAGCCCCAGACATGGCAAGCAGTGAACCAGGTCCAGAGTCCACCCGGGAGACAGAGACAGGACTGGAAGCAAGCTACCTACAACATAGGTCCAAGGTCCATACAGGAAACAGGCCTGAAGCTACATATCTCTACAGCATATCTCAGGCCAGGATTGACAGCCTAGGGTTGAGCTGAAATGAGGCTCCCAGGTCATGGGCAGAGGGTGTGGGTGTAGGTCCCAGGTGGGGCTGGTCAGAGCCCTTAAGGCCTATTGGTGTCCTCAGGACCCTGACAACAACCTCTCCAGTGAAGTGAGGACTGATCACCCTCAGTTTGGCTCCTTCCTATGTTTCAGCATAGTATGAGTATGTTACATAAGTGTAATGAGAACAGTGTTAGTAAAAGAGAAATATTAGCAAGAAAAGTCTATCAGTTGTCTACTCTGCAATAAGTAAAATTTGCAAGTGTTAGTAATGTATTTAATTGTAACATATCTCCACCTTTCTACCCCAGTCTTCTTTTCTGTCTTGCAAGGCTCAGTACAATTTCAACCCACTCTCCAAATTAACAAATTTGTCCATTAATCTAATTTTTATATTTCATCTGAAGTTTCTCTCACAGTCCCCTTTGTCTATCTTTCATTCTGCTCCCTACACACTTCTCAAGCTATACTTTCTTTGAAACTTAGTTCTGGTAAAATATCAGCAGAGCACAAGCTAATGAGAAATGACATGAGAACATTAGGAGCATCTCTATGACCCTTTTTTTTCCATTAGAACCTGTGTTGTTGGAAGCAAAGGCCACATTGCTCTCCACCGTTAGAGCTCTAAATACACTGCAGAAACTTCCATAACATCATCAATAACAACAGGCATTAGATAACTAGACTGAAATCCTGTAACAGAAGTGTGGAATATCATTGTTATGTTTATTTTTCAATAGCTATATGCACAGAACAGACATGATGAACTTCAAAATCCTGGCAAAAAAACTGTGATGGCTAATACACATGTCTGAAGTCAAGTCTATATATTCTTTTTTATGCGCCTGTGGTAAAAACACTCTGATTTTTGGTGGGCTTTGTGGCTGCTTAACTTGTCAATAAACCAGCCTGGTTTTGTTTCTGTTCTCATGCTTCCTGATTCCTGACTGGCAGGAGAGAGAAATGAACACAAAGGTGGTGTATTGGCAGGGAATTCTGCACTGTCCCAGCTGGAAAGTTTCCCCACCACAGAATCAAGCAGCTCAGGATTTCCTCCTACCATGCAATTGCTTTAAAATGTTTTCACCTACACTCAGCCCACTGGCACTATCATTTCCCGTTCATCAGGAAACAGTGGAAGGTGAATGGAAGATTTCCATATCTTCTATGACTGGGGCATGCTATGAAGTTCAAGGGACATTTGAATCTAAAAACACCCCCAAAGAATAAAAAACACATTTCTTCCAGGTAAAACAAAGAGAAAAGATGTATTGGACTCTAGGTTACTCCCATGGATTTTTTGTCTTACAATGATAGCGATGAGGAGATGGATTTCTAATAGTCTTTGTCTCTTAGCAATGCAGTGTGGCAGAGAGCTGTCATAAGTCAACTTTATCTGTTGGTAGCTCATAGCGGTCCTCAAAAAGGTCCTTAAGGCTATGCTGAAAACTCAGGGGGAATATAAAGAATCAGGAGCTAACAGGAGAGGCTGCCTCTTCCTTTGACAGACCCTTTGAAGCCCAACGCCAGCTAGAGCCCTAGGCTCTGTTTCTCTCTCCTAATCTTAACTATAACCATAGAAGTGGGCTAATCTCCAAACACTCCCACCTGTGGCACAAATAATGACAATCTGAAAGGAGAATTATTTTGCAACTAAACCATACTTTGGCAGCCCCTTTGCAGACCTATGCCAGCTGCAGCTCTAGGCTTTGTCCCTTATCCAACCCTAACCCTAACCCTAATCCTAGGTTATAGCTGTGGCTGAATGCAAGCTCAGAACCCCTACCAGGACCTGCAGAAAAAAGCTCTCAGGATAGTTTTCTTTGCAGCCCACATCATCCTTAGGCAGCCCCTTTGCAGACCCCTAACCCTGCAGGTCTAGGCTCAGGCTCTCACCCAGCCCTAGCCCCAGGATTTTGCCTGGGCCACAGAAGTCTTACACCATTGTCAGGCAGCCCCTCCAGCCCCATGTCCGCTGCTGTAGGCTTTGTTCTTCATCTAACCCTAAGGCTAGGCCCTGGCCTTGGCCTCAGCTGATCCTTACACTACAATACCCATCCATGGCCAGCATGAACAAGATCTCAGGAGGAGAAATCTTTTCACAGCTAACATCATCCTTTGTTGCAACCCCACACCAGCTGGAGTTTAAGGCTTTGCCTTTCTCCCATCCTAATCCTTACCCTACGCCTTGGCCTTGACTGAACCAAAGCCCTAGTCCCCCAGCCATAGCCCCCCTGAACAAGATGTCCATGGAGAATTTCTTCTGCAGCATACACCATCTTTTGGCAGCTCGCTTGCAGCTTCATGTCAGCTGGTGCTCTAGGCTTTGTCTCTCTCCTGACCCTAACCCTAACCCTCACATTAACCCTAGGCTTGGGTTCATCCCCTCTCCATGACCCCCAGGTGTGTCCCAGATGAACAAGCTTTCAAGGCAGAAATCTTTTTGCAGCCTACTCCTTCCTTGGGCAGTCCCCTTGCAGGCAATGCTCCAGTCAAGAGTTTGAGGCTTTGCCTATCTCCTAATCCTGTCCCTAGTCATCAGCTGATCTCTCAGTCCTCATGTCATGAGCTGTTCCTGTCGACAGGGTAGCTAGAATTATCCCTGTGCACCAGGCTGAAGTGCAACAAGGAATTCAGATGTATTTTCCTGGGATCCGGTTCTAAGTTTTATAACTGCTACTCACCTGCCAAGTCAGTCCCATGCACTCCCTGGAAATAGAGACAATGATTGGCAACATTTTGTTTACTGTCAGGTCTATGTTGTGAGATAGTGAAGTGCACTAAGAACAAGAAGATAACCAGGAAACAGAGTGCCTATGCAGATATCAGCCTCCTAGCTGCACCCTTCTGCTGTGCTAGGAAATCTCCTGGACACAGACACAAAGTGCAGACTCCTTCCTTCTTCAGAAGAACAGCAGCAGAGCAGCAGAGCCTACCTTGTGCTGAAGTTACAAAGGGGTTGCTAGAATAATTCATTCATCACAGTGGGGCTGTAATGTGATCTTCTTCCAGTCATGACTGAAGGTCAAGATGACTCTTTCTGGGGCTCCAGCTGACTGTAGTGTGCCATCAGTGATCATTACACAAATACTCTCCATTACAGATGAGTGTTTGATGGACTCTTATATAAGATACTCTGACATGCTGAAAAGACAGTCAGAATTAGCCTGTCTTGTCAATGAGTGCATATGGCAAGCCTGATTTTCACTCTGATACTCATAGCACTTCCTTAATTGAGCCCTGTGAAGCCCTATAATTTGGGGATAAAAAGACAGAGGCTACAGTTGCCCTGTAAACTTTAGCCCTTAAAACCGCAGTAGCAGATTTCTTTATGAATACTTGCTACAGCTTTATGTCTAAAAAAAAAAAAAACCCACAAAAATGCAAGAAACACAAAAACACAAGAGCTGCTTTAGGAAACAGCCAGGGACACAAGACAAGATGAGAGGTTCCATTTTCAGTTGACCTCAGAGACAAAATGAAAGGTTTTACAAGTACAATACTGCAGTCCTTAAGGTGAGAGCCACATCATGGAACATCTCTGGAGCCATATGGTTTTGATAGCGCTGGCAGCATCTTTTACATCCCATTATAAACCAACCTTCCCACACTTCAGAAAATGTTGGGCTAGGAGCAGATGAAATGAATAGACTTTCTGGATATTTATCCCTTTTGCTTCTGATATTTGTATTTAGTGCAGCCTGTGATATGCCTGAATAGCCGTTGACAGGCATGACACAGTGTCTCTGATTACATGAACACTATCAGTTGATGCAGTGCCATCAAATGCTGCACAATAAGTGCTTATATCCGGCTGCCCTCCTAAGACTCTCTGTCTCTTATTTCTCTCTCTCTCTCTCTCTCTTTCTCCCTCTCTCTTTCCGTCATTTACCTTTCAGACTGATTTCAGCATCACTATTCCTCCCTTCTCCTCCCTGAAAGAATATTTTGGAATGTATAGCTGATCACTGTCAACTATAATTGCTCAAAAATGTAAATGTGCTTCAGAGAAGAGGAAATACGGTATCTGTGACTCATACTTCAGGCAAAGTCTCTAGTTCAAGAGGAAAATGAAAAGACAGGCCCTAAAAAAAAGTAGAAGGCCGGAATAACAAAGTTAAACAGGAAGAGATATTGAATACAGTCAACAAGCTTTAGAAGTAGAAAACTTCTGATCCACAAGAAGGTAACAACAGGCTAAGAAACTAATTATTCCAGATGCACTGTATATCCTGCACACAAGTGGAACAGCAGACCTCAGCTCACAGAAGCATACAGCCTCTTTCAGTTTACATAAATAAAGGCCAGATTCTGACATACATACAATGAACAACACCTGACCCCCTAACAACTCCATTCACTTACGTGTGAGTCACCCCACCAGAGAGCACCTGGCTCTCTGCCAGAATCTCTCTCTCCTTAGAAACAATTGTGTCCAACTCTGGTATTTCCTTTCTTTTTTGCTGATGTCCCTCATGTTGAGTCACTGAGGTCACACACCATGGCTTTAAAGGGGCCATGAGCTCTGTGCAGAGTCAGTGGGACAAACCTTTGTCATCCTTCCGTTACTGCTCATGACCAAGACTTTTGGGCTAATGAAACAATGCAGTGACAGCCGGGGCACGTCACTCCCTCTTCCTCTCTGTTCTGATGACACTAATTCATGCAACACGCTCACTCTAGGCTTCTGCACAGCTGCTGGTGGCATTTGGGGGCCATAAACAAGACTGAAGGCAGTCTAATCTCAAAGCAATACAGTACTTCACATTTCAAGTCCTTCTACATACATCTGCAATCCATGTTTTAACATCTCTGTAATGACCTAATGTAGTTTCTGATGGGCTGGAAGTGTTTCCATGGAAGACTGGCTTTGAAACAAAAAAGCATAACAGGTGGTTGCCCAGGGCAGCAAAATATTAGGAGCTGCAAACTGTCAGTGCAGTGTGTGAACGGCTGCAGGTCCAGAAAGGCTGGATGTTTTCCAATAATGCCACTGACGTCAGCATTGGATGCGCCACTTCTACGCACCTCTCCTCAGTCTGAAAGGTGCAGTGCCAATGATGATCACAGAAAAAAATATGGTCAATGAATATAGGGAAGGACCTGAATCATTGAGCCTTAATATGCTTAAGCTGGAGCTTTCACTTTAAAAGATACCTCAGCAATTACATTTTTCCAGGCAACTTAAAAAGGACTGAGAGTATCCTGCTACTGTCCCTTTCACTGAATACCTAAGTAAAAGCCTAGTGTATTACTTAAATAAAATTACTTTATTGCAGAGAAAAACACAAGCCACGAAGTTCACATCTGCATTTAGATGCTAATTTCCATTGTGTTTTGATCTTGATGTTCAGTGTGCTCATTCAAGGTAGAGGCCAGTCACAGAATCCAGCTCAGATCTTCTCAGATTAGTGCCCAGGCCTGGGTGTTTTTTCAATATGAATCCATCTCCATTTTTTGCATTACTATTTCGTTTTGTTTTGTTTTTTTTCCTGGGGATAGTGCAGACATGGTTCTCCACTACCACAAATTAAAAAAAAAAAAACACATTTCCTAAGTTTGGGGAATTCGGAGAGGGGCTGGCACACTGGGAACACAAGGGATAAGCCCTGCCCCAGGAAACACCCTGCCTGATCATGGTGTCTTTCATACCACTGCTGTTAATATACTAAGCAGCTTAGCACGCTTCCTACTGAGTCACTACTCTGACCTGGCATGGGGCATTAGGTTACAGAAAGTGCTCTTGAGATAAACCCCAAACTTCGGGAATATTAATAAGCATAGTTCCAGCTAAGCACCTGGCCTACCTGCAGCTTCAATAGAATAGCCCTTCCCTATGCTATTCCGAAAAGACATGGTGTTCTCTGTTCTTTGTTCTTCAGAGCTCTTTTGACTGTGTTGTGTGTATTCAAAATACTATTGTTTAGGGTCACTGGAAAGACTCAAGTTAACTTCAAAGAGCACTGGATGGGGCCTTACTCCTCGTGTTCCTTTTCATAAAAGGCAAATCAGGCAATTTACATAGCTGTAATAAAAAGTCTAAGGCTTTCTGCCCTCCTTTCCCCGCAAGCACCTTGGAACAACCAGCAAAACCAGTACCTCTGCAGAATCCAGGCACCAATGCATACTGGGGGAGACCCTGTAGTGTTAGGTTAATGCCCATGACTGATAATGTTCATATGTATTCCCCTGTAACTTGACTGGGGAGCTGTCCATAACCAATGACACAGCAGTGAAAACAGTTTAAGAAGGCTGGGGTTGTTTCCAACTTAAAGGAGACTGCTTACCATGCAGAACAGTCTCCAAAAAGGCACTGTTTGCACCAATACAATCTGCTCAAACAGCTAGCTGAGGTAGCATTTTATGCCTACCTTGGCTGATCTTAATGTAAAGACATACCCTTTGGGATGAGGTTTGGGAGTTGATTAGTGTCTCTATTTATTAGACCTGATTTTCCAATCCCTGACTTTTGATTACTCATTGACATTTGTGCAAAGTGGCCGCAAAATGCTTCCAGGAAGCAAAAGGGCAGCAATTTTTATCCCCCTTTCCCCTTGAAGAGATATAAGTAGATGAAATGCCTAAAGAAATATGGCCTGTTGTTATTTGGGTGAAATATGTGCATAAATAAGTTGTCTGCACAGCACAACCCTTCAAGAAGTCAATCTAGCAGTCATCGGTTTGTGTTTTGTTTTTCAGCATTAATGCCCTGTGAATGCTGATGGTACTGAAAACAATTGCTAATGCTGCTACATTTCACTTGCTATAGGGAAAAAAAAAAAGGAGTAATTGACTACAAAAATCCAGGTACACTGCTCATAAGACCACATACTCTGAATGCCAGTTCAATTTCTGGGGGAGATGTTAAGCAGAAGAAGAGGCCTTCCGTGTTTTATGAAGGTGACTATAGTCAGCGTTTGCTCTGGAAACCTGTTGCACAGCCAGGCCTCCCAGGGAACAACGGCATTGCCCTTTTATCCCATACTCCCCACCCCTCTCTTTAGACACTTGCTTACCCAGGCTGCCCTTATACGAGTGGTGGGCTGGATCTGCAGCCCTTTTGGAGTTAGCTTTTGTTGCAGCCCTGGATGGACCTGCACTGTGGATAAATCAAAAATCAAGTGGGAAAGACCTGCTCCGATGCGCCTCACCCCAGCTTACTTTGAAAAAAAACCCCAAAGTTCTGCAAAATCTGCTCGCGGGAGATGTCAGCAGTTCACAGCCCCTCTGCAGATACCAGCAAACCTCCCCTGTCACGCACTGGCCTAATTTTAGTAGCTTGGACGTGGTCGCTGCCCTCACAGCGCTCGCTGGCTCTGAATACTGCTCCGTTTGCCTTGGGCCACAGGCTCACGCTGGAGGAGGACCAGCAAAAGTAATTTGCAGCTTGGTGTGCAGCCAGCAAACACAGTTGCACGGCTGGCATTGTTTCGCTGCGCTCCTCGGCTCCATGGACAGGCATGCAGCTTGCTTTATTCACGGGCTGCTTCTTCCTTTTTGCTTTCTTTCTTTCTTTTTTTATGACTACTTGGGAGCTGCCAAGCTTTGCCTTGAACGCGGGGGTCTGCGTTTCCACCCTGAGAGCCTCGAGTTTGGCCACCAGGCCTTTCCCAAGCACCGTTTGCATCTGATATCACACATAAAAAAATTTGCTCACATTTTATTTTCAGCCCCGGTGAATGAGCCAGCCCTGTCCAGCTCCCTGCCCCCGGCTGCGGACATCTGACGTGAGCGGAGACATCACTGCCTGAGGGGGACTTGTACCTCGGCGCTGGCTCTTAATTGACTTGCTGGCTTTTTCCCAGCAATAAGAAAAGCACACGATAATTTTGCAGTTTTCCTGCTGGTCATCTGAAGTCTTATATTTTCAAACAGCAAGCCAAGCTCTGGGTGCTCTTTGTGCGTGTTCGTTGAACACAAACCTGAGCGACGAATCAGGTCATGTAAATGCATGAAAACCCCTGGCACGCGCGCATACCTAAGAGGCACGAGGGTAGAGACCGCTGCGCCAGGCCGGCGGTGGGCTCGCCGCAGCAGCAGGGCTGCGGGGCCACAGCAGGAGATGAGCAGGGCCCCTGGGAGGTTTCGTGGTGGCGACCGGCGTGTCACCGGCGCGAAGCGCTCGCCGGCGCTCGGGGTGAAAATGAGGACAGTGGCGCCGGGGGGCTGCAGCAGAGCTGAACTGGGACAACCGTGGGGACCTCCCTGGGAATACTCACAGGGTGTAATTAGCAGAGCTCTGACACAGTCACAGGAAAATAAGACAGCATCAGTTATTTCCAGAGGAAAAGGTAACAGCCGTCAGAAAGAGTACACCAGTAATCTTGAGGAAAAGAAAAAAAGCAAAAAAAAAGGCAGTTGCTGTCTCACTGGGATTAGCTTTACTAACTCTTTCTGCTCCACGGGGCAGACCTATGAGCAGCTTTACGCGAGGGCTGCACAGTGCGGCAGGCACAGCCACGGAGAAGGTTAATTCGTGCCGCGGCGGTTTTGGGCGGTTGCTGGGAGACGGTGTCCTGCCCTCCGCAAGGGGGGAGCGGCGGGGTGATGTCGCGTCACTCCTATAGGGCTTGTTTGCGTTTAGTTGCCTGAGTTTCCTCAAGAACCTGCTGAGAGAACAGCAAAGCCGGTTGGAAGAGAAGCAAGTTTCCTTGCAGCTCGAGCAGCTGTAGCTGCCTCTTCACTTAAAGGCTTTGCTTTTTCTCCACTTTCTCCTTCGGATTCCTCAATCTTTTTGCTTCTCCCTTCATACAATCAACTATCCCTTGCCGGAGGAAAGCTTGAAGGGTGTCAGGTGACTTCAAAGAGCATGAGGGTAAAATCTGTGCCACCCAGCAGCAAGTTTTCCTTCATGCTTATTTTTCCACACACAGCACACTGAAGATTCAAGTTTCACATGTGAAAAGATGGGCTCTGAGCTGTCATTCCACTACCTGGGAGCAAGGTTACAACAGTTCCATGAAAACATGGAAAAGTAAATTAGAAATTAGGAATTATTAGGGAAGAAATAGAGAGCAAAACAGAAAGAAAACAGCATTATGTCAATACAGCTCTAAGGGCAGACTGAACAAATACTGGAGGGAATAGATCTATCAAAGGTTACTAAATAGACAAACCACATCAGACTCAGGAAACTGTCTAACTTGAAAACAACTAGATATTGGAAGACCACTTGAGAGGAGCATCACATGCTCTTGCCCAAACCTTACTCTTCCCTGTGCATCTGCCTGTGGCCCAATCAGAAACAGGCTATTGGTGCAGAGGGATCCCTGGTCTGAACCAAAACAGCTGTTCTTATGTCCCGGCTTGGGTGCGTCACTCACATGTAATGACCATTCATTTAATAGCCAAGGGACAGGCACTTCTCAGAGATACAGGGAGTGTTTCTCTCAGTGTAAACGGGGACAAAACACCATTCTTCTAATTCACAGCAGCAGAAGTGACAGAGCAGGTTGTACCGGATTCTGCTCTCACTGTCTGGAAATCCGCTGACACTCATGAAATACTTTGCTAGGAGACCAGAAACAAGGCTGAAGGTGCAAGGCATTGGCAGATTTGACCCAGAAGGTTTCTGAATTACTTGTTCTGCTTCATTCCTACTCTTTCCTGTTTGGCAAATTCATTCCAGTTGAAAGGTCAGAAAGTCTCACAATGTTATGTTTGACTAATTGAGCACACAACTTTGTGTTCAGCCTCCTCGATTGTTTGGACACGGTCAGGAGAGTCAGACTGATTTTTGTTAACTGGAACATGATGTCTGGGACTGGGGCATTTCCAACATTGCTACTTTCAGAGCTACAAGTAGCTGGGAACTGTCAGACTGGCCTGGCTGCTCTCAAGTAGAAATGCTGTTGATTCCAGGCTGTGCCAGTGGCAGTTGTGTCTGGTTTGCTAAAAACAAGCATTTAAAATCATAGATGGTTCCTGAAAACTCCTCTGCTTCCAGCCCTTCTTCCAGGCGCCAAGTTTTCCTTATTTAGCCTGAAGAGTAGTCCCTCCTTTTCTGCCTGCCCAGGCTAAGTCAGACCTGGATGGCTCCATCCAGTTGTATGCCGAAGGCTGTCACCCTTGTGCACTCCTCAATCACTGCTCCCAGAACTAGCCAGTACCCCTTTGACAGCGGCAACTTGGTGTTGCTGTTTTTTTCCTCCATAACCATCACTAGGAAGCATGGCTTATAAAAATACTTGTGCAGAGGTTGATTTAGTTTATGTTTTCACCTGGAAAAAAAAGTGGCATGCTGATGGAGGTTCTCTCTCTCTCTCTCTCTCTCTCTCTCTTTTTAGTCTTCATGCTATTTGGTATTTTAAAGTCCCAGTTTCTAGACTTGTGTACAAGAATCTCAGCTTTCATTTTAAAAAACACAGTTAGCTGTTAGTCCTCATAACTATTAAAAGTGAAGCTTGTATCTCCAAAACCAGGTGGCAAATGAAATTCTTACAGTTCTGATTCTTGAAATCTTATTATTTTGAAGACAAAATAATGATTTTATTTTCATGATGATGTTATTTATAATAATGATTCTAGCCGAATAATTTTTGAATATGTAGAACTGGTAGTACTGTCTTCATGATTTGATAAGCACAGGGAATGGAGGACACTAAAAAATCATTTTGAACAGCCTGGGGCCGAAAGCAGTAGTCTCTCCTCCAGATTGCCAGCTGCTAGAACAGTATCATCGTGCACGAATGTACACTCCTGAGTGAATAACATACATGGGACCTAAATATCTTAGTCTGCACCCTGAACAACAATCAGAATGCATATTTTGTATCCCATTTCCATCTTTGGAGAAAATAAACCTCCTAGAAAATTAACAGGAAACAACCCTTTTACTGAAAGACTAACACAGGGCATGGGACTAACCAGGGCATGGTGGGTTATTGAGTTTAGTCTGACAGGTGTCATTTATTACTCTCATAAATTGATTTTTTTTTTATTTTTTAATTTAGCTGAGTTTCCCTCAGATCACTTTCTCTAATAAACATCCCAGAATGTCATTCCTCTGATAATTTGACAGCATTCTCACATGGAGCCTCTATTTAATCATGACTGCTTCATACCTATTTAATCATGCACCATCTTTGTCCTTTAACTTACATAAATTTTCTCCTTCTCTAGTGTTTATTGGTAGATAGCAAGCACATGCTTCTCATCCTTTGTTTTGCTTTCCTTGCCTCTTCCTATCTAACAGACTTTCTCCCTCCCTCAACATCTTGCCTCTATTCAGTATGACTGAATGCGATTGCATGTGGTATCTCCAAAGGAAGGGTTCTTTTTCTAGGATGACATCAGTATTCTTCTGCCTCAGCACACTGAATTTCTTAGATTTTCAGGAAGGGAAAAAAGTAATCCCAGTTCACAACACTCAAATACATGATAGCTCAGTACTCAAATCTGAAGTAGTCAAAGTAAAAGAGAAGAAGCTGCCATTTAGATTCAAAATAATCCAGCCATAAAAGGACGCCAGATATCTTTTAATACCTAAGTGCCAAGCAACAGCCAATGAAGTTTATGGACAATTGAGCACAGTCATGGTAAACCAGGATAGCATCCGATTTTACACAGTGCCTTCTAGAGCTAGAGCATCTTAAAGTTCTTTAAATAGAATTGCTTCCCAGATGGCTGCATTTAGTAATTTACACCTATACATAGCAATAAGAGGCTAGGGAATGCCTCCTGTAGCTCCCATCTCCTCTGAGGGACTTTATGCAAGTATGCTGAGACATGTCTAATGTACCTCTGCAACACTGGACCCAGGCAAAACAAGGGCTAATTGCTTGGGCTGGAAACCTGAGGATGAAGTGGGGGATTACATTTACCCCAAAACATCTCCCTGCTCTGTAAATGGGCTAGTGATTAGAGTACTCCTGCTGTGGGACACAGAAATTCAATTCCTTCTTATTTCTGCAGCGATTCAAACCCATTTCTCTCACCTCCTGCAAGAAAGGTGCCCAGCCTGCTAGCTTATGGGCTGTACTGGTTGTATGATACACTTCTCCCTCTTCCATTTACAAAAAGACCAGAAAATTCATTAGGTGAGAGGGAAGAAAAAAAGCATGTGAATGATTCTGTACCCCAGTGACACAGGTTTAACATTGTGGGGAAAGAGCAAACAGACAGACTTGTTACTGGACCTTGTATTTTATCCAGTGTACTGGTTAATATGAAATACCAAAACATGGAACAAGGACCAACTCTACGTCTCTTCTCCCAAGCACCTAAAAGCAAGGGTTGAGAATTACAAAGCTTTATGTTCTTCTGTGGCTCTGTTCCTAATTCCCCAGCAATAAAACAAAAAAAGTCGGGGGGAGAGGAGTGGTTCATAATATGTTGCTTCTCCTATCCTGTGCTTCTCTGGCAAGTGTATGAGGAGAGGAATGTTTACTTTTAGAATCGTTTTGGATAGACCAGCAATCTGGTACTCTTAAGCACTTATCAGCAAGGGAGAAGTCTCCTAGAAATTATGCCTGCCTTTACAGGCATTTCATACAGTCCCATTAAAATATTTTGGTTTTCAAAAGGTTCCAAAAGAGGCAGGAAAAAAAAAAAGAGATTAATTACATAGATGCAGTAACACTCAGCAATTGTAAATTGACCTAGACCCATTGACTTTAGTGAAAGTACATTGGTTTAATATAAGTACAGATTTATCCTTTGAGGCTGATACAGTCCTAGATTTTCTCCTCTCATTACAAACTTACCCGTACCTGTAAGACTTGACTCTGACAATAGTGCTTCTCTTCAAACAGTAATAGCTGGTCAGCCAGCAATATTGCTTCCCCTCAAACAGCATTTATGAGAAACAGAGGAAGCACCATATATGGCTTTGTGCTTTTGGTGACATTCAACCCACTTAATTCAAACTCACCAGGTCTATTGGATTCCTCAACAAAAGTGCCCCAAATGTGATGTGCATGTCTGTGCACATGGACATTCCAGGTAATTAGTAAAAACTCACATTGGGGGTGCTTAGAGTATCAAGCATGAGAGAAATATTATGGTGTGTAATCCAGAAGGCTTTAATATGTTTATATGTGGGGTGAAGAGATCATTTGTATTTCATTTGCTTATAACATACCTGTAGATGTCTGTTTGACTGGGAGGCTTGAGTAAAGTAGAACTTGAGCATGGATGAGTGCTGTTATTTGTACAGTGTTGTGATTTGAGGGCAACCAGAAGCCATACAATAAATTCTTTCCTGTAGCACTGGGCATTAAACACTGCTTTGAGATTTGAAGTTTTCCATTTGGAGAAAACAAACGTATCTGGAACCCTCTTCCAATGGTGACTTTCCAATGAATCGGTAAAGGTCTGATGCTGCCTAGACAGGCAGGCTTGCCCAGTACAATAAATGCATAGATTCTCATCTATTCTTACAGATGGCAAGACTGCATAAGGAAGTATATGATACAGCATTACTTTCATTCCCATCACAAATAACCTGTGCCTTGGCTGCGTAGCTGACAGACTGATGGTACTATGCCAGGACATTTCTGTCCAGCTTTAGGTCTGAGATCATGTTAGATTTCCTCTGGCCCAAAGTCCCCTTCTCCCCAGATGTGAGCTGGGCCCTCCATGCTCAGAACGGAACAGCGCAGAATGGGGCCATTACATCGCTCCTTTCACAACAGTGTACCTAGGGAGTTCCTCAGCACCAGCTCCCCACAGCCATCCTGGGAGGTGGCTACATGGTACATTACATGATAAGATGTTTACATGATTACAGATGTTATTTGATTGCCTCATTTCTGAATACAGTGCAATGTTAGTAGCCACACATGGACAAAATGGTATTTCATGTTCCCAAATCATCAAATTCCAGCCTTCATTTTTAAACTCAATAGCTCAGCCAGTGACAAATTAGATCAGTTGATAGGTCTAGCCCAGGTTTATAAAGCTATTTGGTGTATTAGGTGGCAAAAGCAGTGAGTGCATCCAAACACAGAATGCCATGACACAGTATCTACATGTTACCCCCTCACATCCTTTTGAATCTGCTTTGAACTGTACGGATCCTCATACTGCCTTTGCAGCTTTTAAAGTGATGTCTGGCTTCCATTTTCATTAGGCCACTGCTACCACACTTCTAAGGGGAGCCTTTGGAAGGCAGCTTTGTCTTTTTATGTGCTTCGTGACACTAAATAAGTTTTCACAGAAAGCTCTTAGGAAAAAGGAGAAAGTCAGAAGAGGCAGAACTCCCTTTGATAATTCACCATACCCAGCTTAAGTTAAACAGATTCAATGCTGAAAGGACAGGTTGCCAGGTTCAAGTTGACAGGTCAGCTATGTCTGCTATGTTCAGCTTCTCTCTTTATCCACTCATGACTTACAGACTGGGAGGGTTGGGGAGGGGGGAGATGATACGATAAATAGGATAAAATAAAGACCAGCCATGAAGTAGGTGAGGATCTCTGAATAGATATGGAGGAAGCACAGAGAAAAATTAGTATCTTGAACAAATCCAGGGAAGTAACTGAGGCAAGGAATCAAGTCAGTTCGGTAACTGAGATTTGCTCTGATGGAGAGTTCAACTGGACTGAAAGAGTACATCAAAAATTGAAAAGCAGATCAAAAAGTGTTTGAATTCTTAAAGAAAATTCTTAAAATTCATTAGCATTTGGAGCATCAGAATGCTCCACCCAAGGAAAAAAAGGCATGTGCCAGCTCTAAAGGAAAAATAGATAAGCCTCCCCCAAAATTAAAAACATTTTTTTGCCATGACATGTATCCTAACTCTATATCTAGATCTGAATTCTCAGTCCTCCAAAGAACAAGGTATTTAAACTTAGTGATTTGCACTAGCCTGTTATCTACAAATGGATTCAAAATATGAACTCAAAACCAAGACTAAGGCAAAATTCAGGACTATAACCCTGATTTTTGACCACAGTCATTTCTAACAGGTGCTTATATTAACATCTACCTGTCATAAATTTCAAAATGGACTCTGGAGAAGCAGGTTCTCCTTTCTCTATGAGGCCACTCTTCACTTTAAGGCTCCATATGGTACCCAAGCAGTCTGTAAAATAACAAGCTCTCTCCATAAGCATCTAATAGTTGAACATGTTGCTCATCTGTGTCTCTGGGAAATGTCTCAGCAACAGGGCTTCCTGGATTAGGGCTGAAATTCATCAGCAGAGCCATCTGCAGGAAATTCCCCACTGTCCAGTATTATTTCATTCAAGCTAAATAGGTGGCAGTCCTCAATATAGCAACTTTAACTTCAGTCCAGTTTACACAGTTCTAAGACTTATATGGTTTTTCTTTTCAGGTAGTGTTTTAGTAATGTTACAATCTATTGCACACAATTAATGAGCAGAAAAAAACACCAATTCCATAAGTTTATGTCAAGAGCCAGCTGAACTCATAAACCATTCCACCCCTTTCAATGATGAAGTAGAAGGATCTTCGTTCTGGCCAGCCTTAAGTACCTAGCACCGGCCCTCTGAATCACTATCTGGAAGTGCCACTAATTCTCGATTAATAGAGAGGGCATTTAGGAAACCTGACTGACCAGTTGAGTTGAGTAGCTGAGGTGCCTGGAATCTGGCATCACAATAAATGTTTTCCCCCGTTCCGCTGAAGTTTGTGCAGGTAGGGTGTTTTTTCTCCTAATAAGAGAAGATTAACATAAAATTGAAAATATGTAGTAAAACTGAATGATTATTATTGCACTGGACAAAGGAAAACATTTCCCCACCATGAGGGTAGCACAGCACAGGAACAGGTTACCAGTAAGGCTGTGGAGTCTGCATCCTTGGAGGTTTTCCAAACCTCGGGTGAACAAAAAGTCGTGGCTGATCTGACCTAGTGCTGGTGACAGCACTGCTTGGAGTGGGAGGTTGGACTAGGTGACCTCCAGAAGTCCTTCCCAACCAACATTTCTGTGATTCTATGACTTTTATCCAAAGGGATCAGCCTATTTGTCTCAGATCTGCAGCAAACATACAATATAACACAGTTTGATTTTTACTTCTCTCAAATATACATACATTTTCAGTAGTGTCTCAATTATAAAAGTCAATTTCACAGTCAGTAAATGGTTCATTTATTGATTCTCATCTACTAAATCCAAGCAGCTCCACAAATAACAATATAGTGGTGGTGTACTGAGGGCTGAAAGAAATTACTCACATTTACAGAGAGAAAAAGCACAAAGCTACAAATTGACGGTCTGTCTCCAGTACTGGAACGATAATTTCAAATGTCAAAAACCTTTGACATATACCTCATAGATTACATCTTCAGGAGAGCTGTGCTTCTGTTTAAACACTGAAATGAAAGGACTTTTACCCATTTTAAATTATAATTTCAACAGACTCTTTAGGCTGCAGTATTTAATCTATTTCTGAGATTTAAGTTACTCACGCTGCCAAAATATTCTGTCTTAGTAAAAGCTGATCTCCTTTGGAATTCTGCACCTACACCCGAGACTTAAATAGAAAGGAGGAAGATTTAAAAGTATAATTAATTAAAATGCCATATCAGGACCTTGACTTGTAAAGCACCAAAGAATGCTTGTGACCCAAAATGCAGGCTTAAGCCCATTGCAAACCCAAGCCATGAATGCTTTAGCCTGTGGTATTAAGGCCCTGCTGGTGCTCCAATAGCAATGTAAAGGACAGGAAATAGCTTGCACCATTATATATCAAATTACACCACCAGTTATAGCCTCTACCATTATATAACAAGCTGTGCCTCATTGCAGCCCCAGTTCCACTGGATTTACAATCCCCAAAACTGACATTAACCACTGGATTCATACTGAGGTCCCACTGATTTTTACCATTCCCCTCCACAATAGGAGGATCTTCTGGGGAAATAACATGTGCACCCTGCACCACCAAAATCCCTGGCACGTCAAAGGCACCAGTTCCTCTGAGCTGTTGCCAGACGCCAGAGTTTAAAGCTGCCTCAACACTCAACACAGACTCAGGTTAAGGGAGTTGCAGGTGTCTCTTCTCTGGCTCTTCCCTGCTCTGTCCCCATCCAGCCATTCATTGTTCCTCGCACTTACATAGCCCTGAGGTTTCTGTATAAAAGATGCTTTCTCAGCTACTAGAAGATATTTTGTAGTTTACATATCCTTAAGTTATACATGAATTTAAACAGATGTTAAGAACCTCAGATCTAAACTCTTTAAATAAAACATAGATATAGCACTGCTATGTCACGAATCTGTTGCCACCACTTCCAACTTCTCAAAATCATCAAAACTATGCCAGCAATCCCAAGTACATCCACAATGAGCTTCACCAGTTAGATCCCAGCTCCACCGCTTTTCCCTTGGCAGCTTTCTCACTACAACATTTGTGCAACAAGTGCTGGGGTTTTCTGACCCTTCAGCATTGTTCTGCATGATTTGCATAAATGGGCTAACTGAAAAGAGCTTCAGTCCTTCACCCCTCCTTTGTGACTTTGTGACCACTCCAGGTAAAAGGCTAAGCCTTTTACAAGGTCTTAAAAGCCTTCTCATAAGTTGATAATCTAAAGCGACCTCATTTTGTAGGTCCTGGATTCAAATTCTTAGTGTTCAGATGCCCTTGTTATCAGCAGAACAATTGCTAGAAACAGTCTTACAGGACAAGAAACACTAGTTTGGCTAGTGCTTTCTACAGCTCCATAAGTATCAGCAAGGTTCAGTTTGTGTTAATAACAGTATTCAGTGAAATTATGTGATGCTGGGGAAGATAAAAATCAATGGCCAGTAGTCAAATGTATATGAAGCAGCTGCAGTTTCCAGGACAACTTCAACCCCACCTTATTCCTCACAGTACTTTAATGGGATAGCAGCCCTGAACCAGGACTAGATTTGACCCACTGGGACCTTGTTGAAATTAGTGAAAAAGACAGGCTACAGGGAATCTGATGTATTTATGAGCAAAGCCAGAATCATTTGTGGCTGAAAATAAAGATTAATTACCATTCATTACAGGTTTTTGTAGCATGGATTTTATATGTTTATTGTAAGCCTCTTCATGCATATTCTGCTTCTTTAATAGATAGCTGTGAATGTGTGTCTTCTGCCTCTGATCATTAAAAGATGTGAAGACTTCAATTGTTCAAGGGCTTGGTAATTGGAAAGACGGATCACCGGTTTGCCTGCTATTCTCTAACAGCTCCAATAAACTCTGTGGTGCTCCTTCTTTATGTAATGTGATTTCACTCCCTAATTTTCTTCTCTTCACTTGTACAGTGCAGAGCAGAGATTTCACAAAGAAAACACATATTCTCTGTAGGGTACTCTGGATTTCTTTCCATTGGTCTGTTTAAGAAAAATACTTACAGTCGCTTAAAATGCTACCTCTGGAAGAAAATGTTTAAGATAAAACTTAATTAATTCAGTCTTTAATGATGAATAATTAAAACTGCTATACCTCCAGAGGGCTGGCATGGAAGAATCTGAGTTTAACGTCACTTTTATTATTTCTGACAGTTAAGCATATTAAAATTTCTTCTTAAAGTAGCCACAGAAATATTTAGTCCACTCTGGCCTGCTTGTTGGCCTTAGGGAATCTAGCAAACAGAATAGATATACCTTTTATCATAGAAAGCCTACTGCAGTTAGAACTAGATACTGCTTCCAGATTTCCTGCCTGCTGCTCTGACAGCTTTTCCTACACAGTTCTCCTGAACTGTCCCATAGTACTTGGAAGTCTTTAGCCTCCTGCTCAAACTGACTTCACCAAGCTTTAGGTCTCTCATGTGGGAATGCCAAGGACATCTGACAGTGCAGTCCACAGGTATATGAAGGGCTGAAGCTGTTGTCACCAAAGTCAGCAGTCTTTCAGTGATTACAGTGAATGCTGGAACAGACTCCAGGAGGGACTCTTGGTATGAAAAAAAAAAAAAAAAAGGACAATTTTCCAGAGATATGATCCAAGCTGAAGCTATCTGTGTGCAGTGACTATTCCTGCAATATTGCTAAATGACTCCAGAACTGGTAATAAAATGTCACTTTTCACCTTCATGTCCCCACTAAGAGCCCACAAGATCATGTTGAGGGTTGCTGACAGTCCTCACCATCCTGACATTATTGAATGGCTTCTGTGAAATGGGCAGAGTGACTCTGATTGATTAGCACCCTGTGCACTTCTCTGGAAGCAGGAGCACTTCTGTAGAATATTAACAGTTCATAATAAATGAATATGCACACAAGAACACATTACTCAAAAAGTATTTACTCAAGGGAAGTTGTATGTGCCCTGTCTTGCTAAATAGTGTGTGTTTCTTAGTTCAAGAATCACATCAGAAGCTGACAAAATAAAGAAAACAAGGATGGGGTAGGAAGACGAGTTTTGCAACTCTCATGAGCACACTGGGGCTGTTTCCTGAGAGATCTGGGCAAGATTAGAAGCACGCAGCAGGGCTTGCAAATAGCCATAAAACGGACAGAAGTTGCAGAACTCGTTCAGAGCAGTGACTGTCAAGACGTTCCAGGCTGGACTCCAGTACCTGTTTCCAGGGAGCTCTGTCATCAGCTTCATAATCTCAATGTACGGGAATCTATTTGAAAAGGTAATTTGATTGGACTCCAGGAGACACAGTCTAATGGACCTGTGATTGGAGGGATGTATGTGGGAGAAGGCAGGGCTGCAGAGGGGGAAGAAGAGTCAGGGAGGGCTGGCAGAGAAAATATATCCTGGATGGCTGCATAATTTACCAATACTTGGGCAAGGGAAGGAGTCTGTTGCTTAGGCCTGGGAGAGACTCTCTGTCACCCTGAGGGAATGTTATGAAGCTTCCCCATATTTTGTGGCACAGAAAAGACCAGGTAAAACAGCAGTACCTTCTCCCATGCACACCAGGCAGTTGGTGATATCTACGAGCATATGGAAGCAGTTTTATCATCAACATTTGCTTCAGGAAAAAGCCAACAACAAAAACACCTGTTCTGATGAATTCTAATTGGATATCTTTACTTGTCTATAACAACCCATTTCAGTAACACCCTACTGCACACCAGCCTGTACAGAACAGAACTTTTTTTTCTGTTTTGCTCTCAAGAGCCCCTGCTTGCACTTCTGCAGCTTGTTAGTTCCTGCTCCTATGTGTGGTTATACTGTATTCAGAGACAAAAAATACTAGTGAGTGGGAGCAAGGCTTACAGAGGAAGAGTCTAGTGCTACCTCTTCCTTGTCTCCATCAAAGATATTTGTATCCAGGGCAAGTGGGTGGTAAATATTCCTCTTATGCTAGTCACCTGCCCTGGGTGCAAACAATACACAGATGAAGGGTGAAGGGCACTGGAGAGTCAGAACCTCCATGTCCAGAACATCTACACAGATGTGCCTTTAAGCAGCCCTGCTCTCTGGGATCAAGCACCAAAATTTGTGTATTAAGCCAATAGAGACAGCCAGTGATGTTTTACAGTTAACTGTCCACTCTTCTTCCCCTTTTACCTCCACAAGGAGATAAATTGATCACAAGTCCTTATGAGAGCCTTTCAAAAGCATGGACTTCCTGGCTGAGCATTATAGCCCCTTTTTTTGTGTTAGCTTGATAGTGGACATTAATAAAATGAGCAGCCACCTGTGAACCAAAAAGAAAGGTGAAGATACATGTCTGGCAAGTGGTCTGTCTGGGTTACTGATTCTCAGTTGCAGTGGGAGCAGTCCTCCCAGCCCATATCATGGGTGTGTGCAAGGAATTTCTGATGCACGTTTATGTGAACAACTAACATGCAGTCAAGCAGTTTCCAGTAAATAGCACTTAAGATTTCAGAGCCGACTGCCCTACAAAAGTCACATGCAGGATCTGCCTCCCTGCCCTGTCATTAGAAAAGCACGAATCACAACAGTGGCATGTTTATCTTAGCAGGGTGTTAAATCCTACCAAATTGAGTCACAGCCACTGTTTTAGGATTAGAAATAGGTTTATCCCAGTTATTCTGAAACATCCAAAATGCAGGATGAACATGTAAGTTCACAGCGCTCAGGCAACAGTTTTAGGACAGTAAAATGTGAATAGGCTGAATCTGAGCCAGATGAGAGTGCCCTTATACAAAAGAATGAATGCAAGACAATCACAATGGAGAAGCAGGTGATTGTTCACTGGCAACTGTTAGCCTGGGGATGCTGATCTCCCTAGGTGTCCTCTGCAGAGAGAGCTGCTCTTCCACAGGGTGAGATCCTTGGGGGGCAGCTCCAAGCAGGAGCTTAACTTCAAAATGCTTGAATCCCTCCCTAGGCTAGAATGAGCATCTGTGAACACTCTCATAGATGTGTTCATGTATTGAAAGCTGACTGTAGTAACATCTATAGTAAGTCCAACACTTTGCGGAACTGTTTCTCTGTCTCTTAAAAATTTATGGGTGAGTTTGGCTGGCATCATATCATCCCATCCCAAATCAACTCCTGCCTTTATTGTAGAGACAACGTAAGTTATTTGGACAGCTGGATCCAACAGAGCAGACAAATAACCTGCAAGGGAAGGCTGCACAGTCCTACTGATAGATAAGGAGGGAGTGGCAGTCAAACCTTTGGCCTGCACCCTCTCCACTCTCTCTGTTTGGACCCCTCTTCTACCATGAGCTGGCCCCCACTGCAGAAGGCAAGACATTTCTCCTCCTTGTCCTTGAGGAATGGTAGTGGAGTTAGAAAAAGGTCTAGCAAGATATTATGAACAATGTGGGGGCAGGGAGAGAAAGGGACCTTCCAGCCAGCAAGGCTAAAAGCAATGCAACAAACCATGAGCTGGGAACACATCCAGGGATTTTCAGGTGGTTCCTCTAAGAAGTTAAGAGTCTGTTGGCATTCAGGAGAGGAGTGGAGGAGGGAAAAGCAGAAAGACAAAGGTGAGGTGATGACCAGGAAATGACAAAGCAGTAATGGAGGATGGGCTAAATCAAGGACAGAGAGCAAGATTGAGGTAGACAGTTGGATGCCTCTGGAGAAAGACAGAGGACATCATCAGGTAGGATTCAGAC
Source organism: Apteryx mantelli (assembly GCF_036417845.1). Lineage (NCBI taxonomy): Eukaryota > Metazoa > Chordata > Aves > Apterygiformes > Apterygidae > Apteryx > Apteryx mantelli. The sequence continues at coordinate 53,679,471 of NC_089980.1, read as the reverse complement.
AGAAGTAGCATATTGATGTCTGTTGCAGCCATGCATGTAGAGGGGTCTTTGGAGAACAGATGAAAAAAACAATATCTATGGATACATTGCAAGGTGGAAAAGGAGAAGTGTTTGAAAGGAAAGAGAGGAAAGACAGCATACTTGGAGATGTGAGCTGAAGTGCTCGAGTAGGGGAAGATTTTTAGACCTTTAGAGGAGCACAGGAGGAATTCACACTGCTGGGGTTTTTGCTAAATAGTAGTTACTGGCACTATAAAAATCACTGTTTTCTTCTGACTCTGTGGGTGGAATGAGTTCACTGACTGGCAACTCCCCTCAGGCCCATCTCCTCGGAGAAGACAGCTTTTGCTTCATGATTTATTCAGCTTGGTATTATGAATCTTACCTCTCTGGAGTCCTGACCCTCTCTCGACATTTGATAGTCTGTATTTTCTAAGGCCACCAACCACAGGTAGCTGCGTCCCAGGCAGCACTCACCTGAGTGGTGCTGATGCAACCTCACAAACATCAAGAGAAGTCAAAAACGGTTTGACTCAGGCAGAATTGAGCACAGCCCTGAGGAAATGGGTGAGCTTAACCTTGCTGAGGTAAACTCCCCAAATCAAGAACCCCCTGTCAGGAATGGCACAGCTTTACAAGGCATATATGTCACATTTAGCAATCCTTGCCTGAACTCCAAAATCAGCATGGCATCAAAGTAGGTGTGGGAGGGGAGAAGAGTAGAGCAACACAGCCAGGCTTTCACAGTAAGAAAGGAAACACTTGGTAGGCAGCTTGTACCAAGCAGTCATGAATTTTAATTACCCTCTTTTCTTCTGAGAGGAGAACTCAGACATTGGACTGATGGGCTGGAACACTGCAGGCATTTCAGGACAGGCTAGTTCCCTGAGACAGAATTACTTTGGGAAAGAAAGAGTGGTCACAGTACAGTTAGACTTGTCTGGGAATCTCCAAGGAATCAGCCATGCTCTCCTACACCGGCTGCAAACTGTGAAAGATGTTTAGTATCTAGATCATTTAATGTTGCCTCATGAATCAGCCTTATGTTTTACAAGAACTCTACTCTCTGGAGAAGTAATTTATTTCCTCAGGACACTCACACCGCTACAGCCTAGGAAGAATATCTTCTGTTTGACAGCCTCAGAAGGTGAGTGTTTGGAGTGGTGTTAGATATGTTAAAGGAGGGTCTTGATTACCCCATAATAGGCTCTGGAAGAAAATTCAGGACTCGTCCGTTTAACAAAATGGATTGTATAGCAGGAACATGAGTTCCACCAGCTGGGAGTATTAGCCAGGTGGTTCTCCTGAACTTGCCAGGTAAGACCATGCAATCTGTTGTCTTTGCCTGAAGGGCTGCTTAGAGATAGCAGCCCACATTTAAGAGCTCCAGCACAAGCTAGTATGCTAAGGGCTTTGTAGTACTGCTACAACTCTGGATAATAGACTCTGTCCTGATGTTCCCCTCTAGTACATCTGTAATGCCCTCACCATGGAAAAAGGGCAGGAATATCTCTCCAAGTGGGAATATGCAAACTCTGTCACCACTCTCCCCTCATCTCATCTTTGTGCTTGGAGGTATCCACAAGCAAGCACCTGTCCTCTGCAACTTCTGCTCAGTGGTCAGTTCCTTGGAGACAAGTGCCAGTTAGGGCTAACTGAGAACAGCTCTTGCAACACTTGGCTACATTATTTGGGGGCCAAACCATTACCCAACTGGTGTATACTCATCCTTTCCACAGGCAAATTCAAGGGATACCGGGCACAGCAAAGGAACTAATCAGTCAACAGACTGCTAAGACAGAGTGGCCTTTGGTGAGTAGTCTGGGTTTTGCTGTTGTTTCTTGTTAAAATAACTGCCTAAGCAATATATTTAACCAGTAAAGAGGGAAATGATAGATAATGATGAAGCACACACACAACAAAAATTAACTTCTGGTTCTATAATGTTTTAAGCAAAGCCTGCCCTCAGTTACACTCACCTTAAAAAATAAACATAGTTGGCTTTGAGATGGAGTCATGAATTTAACTAGCCTCTTCCATCTCCCATTTTTGTGATTGCACAGATTTTGGTGACTGCAATCTCCTGTGCAAATGCTAAGACCAAAATACAGTGCGCAGATCCTAAGGCTCGCTTAATCTTAGTTAAACTGACAGAAAGAACGAAAGATGTGTCAAGGGTGATGCACACCAGGCCTGCTGGAGACACTCGCTTCATGGTACCAAATAAAAAGCTCCTCAGCCTTATCAGATTTCTTCAGTAAAGATTCTGCACATTCCTAAGGAGACGCTCATGACCAGGCAGTTGGATAACCCAAAGCTCTGGGAAAGGGATATAGAACAGGCCTAAATATCTTTGATCCAACAAAAAAAAAAAAACAAAAAACACCATCCCCAAAATGTTCCCAAGTGGTATGTTGCTGAAAGGAGGCACTGAGTTAGGAGTTAAGAATCCTTCCACAACAGAAGTGCTGAACAGATAACCTATCCAACATTGCATTTTAAAAACAGTGTCAGTTTAAGTTGTTTTTTTTAAAAAAAAACCTTCTTATCAGTATTGCTAATGCCAACAAAGAACATTAAAATAAAGGCTTTAAAACTGAGTATGTTTCGTATCTGCTTGAGCATGTGATAACTATACTTTTGTTTGGAATAGGTATTATTTGTATATTTTCTTAGTGGTTTTCAACCTATGATCTCAAACTCCTAGAATTTTGCAGACTATTTTTAAAGGGCCCAGAAAAGAAACAAGCATGCTATCAGCAAGTGTAAATTTATTAGGCAGGGTTAGGTACTGGAAGTTTGCAGAGGTCCATAAACCTAAAAAGATTGGAATTCACTAGGCCAAAGTACTACCAGTTTGCTTGATAAACCCTATAGAGGGTTGCAAACACTGCAAAACAGGAGTAGCACTGTGATCGAATTGAAACTGTTTGTATGTTGAGTGTAGTAGTCTATAAAATAAAAAGCCAGTATTTCACTATCTAGACTTGCAGTATAGAAGCACCATTAACAAAAGACAATTAAAAGATTATGGTTTTTATGTTAGTTCATGCAAGAAGATTATAAGACAAAAATAAGAAAATGAAAAGGCACATACTGGAATTTTCTCAAAAGTAGAAAAAAGCTGTGACCTCTTTAATGTATTAAAGGAATGAATACATTAAAACTTCCTCCCCTCACCCCTGAAAGTCCCTATGGGAAGCAAAATTCTGCCATCTAGTGGGATTTAGACTAAATCTCAACTGCATATTCCCACTAGACACTACAGACACACTACATGTAGGCCACATCTACTTGATTATGTTTAGCTTATGGCATAGGCTTCTTGGATTCCATTTTCCTCCCTAGTTCAAATCTCTCCTCTACTGCAGGAAGTATTTGCAGATGGTCTGTTAGTCCTGCCTGGCTTAGTGGCAGAGATCATTTTGTGTGTTCAAAAGGGGACTATTCAAAAACCCTGTCAGGACTCGCAGACTGGTCAATAAATCACGGAACAAATAGGCAATGCAAATTCACAAGTCCAGGCTCAGAAACAGAGAAAAGCAGGGGCAAACACTAGAGGTTGGCGGGGGGAAACATTTTACTCCTTGAGCCAGGAAGCACTGGGAAGATAAAAAGGTAAAATACATTCTGCAGAGCTTGAGCTTTTTTGGTGATGGTGAGGAGGAGGCGGGGAGGGCAGGGGTTGAGGGTGGTTGCTTTTTTGTTTATCCGCTAGACCCATATTTCTTCCTGGCTTCTGAGTTGATGGGAAAGATCAGGGAAATGATCTTCACAAGTATGACTTGGTAATGCTGGAACAGCAAAGCCATAATAGGGCTCCAAGATGGATGAAAAATCTTCTACTTGCCAAGCAGAGAGCAACCTTATTTTGATGTACTGCATAGCTATAGAAATGGTGTATGCAGACGACACTTTAATATAAACAATCTGGTTTGCTAGCAGTGTTTTGCAACCACAATTAAGCAATAAGCCTAATATAGATTTCAGTGCAATCTTTTAATCTTTGCCCTTTATTGATTAGTGTATCTTTATAGTGATAGGAGAGAACCATATAATGCATAACTGCAATATTAAAATTGGTTTAAGTGCTGCAAGTGACTTACATACCTGAATATCAAGAACAAACCCATATCAAAGTCCTTTGAGAGCATTCATTATTGCCTCACAGTCACAACAGGTGATACAGTAACACTCTCATAAGTTTTCCTTATCAGAGAAGGTAAAGTTCATTGGCCAATCCTCAAATAATTAACAACTCTTTCCACTAGAAATGCAGTGAGGAGCGACCTTTTCCAACAAAACATAAGCTGTTTTTCCTCCCTCTCAAAGCATTCCTTGGAATAATTGGACCAACTCTGTGCGCTGACAGACCTTTTTCTTGTATGAGTCAACATGGAAAGGAATCTTAAGAATGTTTTGGTCATCTCTTTTGGATTTTTACTTCTCTTTACTGCTTATGGAGGGCTCCAGAGTTTACAGGTAAGTGGAGCATCTGCCTCTAGTAGACAGGACAACTAGCCCGGAAGAGCATCAGGCCAGCTGGTGCTGTGAAATACGAAGGCCTTTCCATGGTTTCTGTGAGGAGGGCACAGGTTTTTTTCAATGAGGTAGGTTAGGACAGCAGCTTGGCAAAGGTTCATATCACTCACCCAAACTCCATAGCATCTACTAAATATTTTATTCTAGTAGTTCTCAAATAGTTTGAATACTCATGCCAGATCATTTTTTCCATCCACAAAAGCTGTATGAATGAAAATTAAATTTCTGTGAGATTTTTCTCATGAGAAAATATTGCAAAAAGGAAAACAAATTCCATTTCAGAGAAGGCTTCTTTTGAATGTTTCTAAATCTCTATAGCTTTATTATTATTATATAGCAATGTAAAATAATAAAAATGTATGTACAATGCACTAAATAATGTATGTATAAAATAATACAGTAACTCCTGATGTCATGATATAACACAAAAATCAAAATATCATTTTATAAAATAGACCACTGTCACATGTACTGACTTTAACATCTTAAAACCCAGTAGCAGAGATGAGTTTCTAAAATGACAAATGACTTGAACACTCAGGATACCACCAGAGCTGGCTTGTTTAGCACAGCAAAAAAAAAAAAAAAAAAAAAAAAAAAGTGATATTACTGATGTTTAAGAATATATCAGGGTAGATAAACACAAGGAGAAACTTTTCAGGGTAGAAGGCTGTGCTGGCCCAATAACAAACAAATGGATTTAAGTTGTCCATGAGCAAGTTTAGGCAGGATGCTAAAAGAAGACCCTGAGCATTTGGGTTTTAGACCAATTTTGCAACTGGTGTAAGAATCTGTATGCTTTAAAGGTAGAGCTGGATAAGTTTATTAAAACTTCTCCTTTTTTATAAAATGATACACTTGTCTGCAATAACAAGGGGCTGACCTCATTTCATGAGGAGGTCCCTTCTGGTCCTGTACACCTGCCTTCCTTTCCTAGATCAGTTTCTGCTCACTGACACTGTCAAATTCCAAGCTCAGAGCAATTCTGCAAAAACAATCCCAAAAATGGATGGAGATGTTATGAGCTGGGCAGACTAACAAGGGGGGAAATGTCAAACACAAAAAGCCATGGGTCAATCACACCATCTGAAACTATGAACTGTTGCAGGAACAGTCCTGGAACATAGTCTCCCCCACTGCAGCAAGAGGGAGTGGTGCAGATTCAGAAAATAACCCCCTCCTTCCTCCATTTTGTCTTGGTGGTTAAGGAGGACTTGTTGAGACACAGTCAAAAGTAGGTTATTTTATTTTATTGTAGCCTGCAGGAGAAACATTAAAAATATGTATAATCTATTTCAACATCCCCCTCCCCACCGAACAACTCTGGTAACAATTAAGCTAATCTTATGATTTTGGAGGCCTAGCTCCTAATTTTTAGAAGCTGTAGCTGAAAAAATCATGTGCTTGATATCTGTGTCTGAACTAAGACCTCTGTGATCAGGAAGTTTCTCTGCGTGTTTACGAAACAGCTATTTCAATTTCCAAATATCTTGACACAAGCATTGCTTAACAGAGAAAATTACCTCCGCACACCACTGTCCTGATGCCTGCTGCCTGCTGTGGGAGCTGTGTGACTGCTGATGTGTCTCTGCTCCACTGGACTGTGGCAAACACCAACAGGCTCAGCAGAATTCAGTGCTGCTACTGGCAGCCATGGTCTCCTTCAGGGCTCTCCAGTGTCACCTCCCTCCTTCAGGAACCTTATGGGATCATGTTAGCTTTTATGAAAACAAACAAGAAAATGTTGATAAGAAGCATTTTGATCTTCTCATTTTTATTTTCACATTACCAAGATAATATGAGAAATATTTTGAACATAAAAATACAAAATCACAGAATCACAGAATAGTTGAGGTTGGGAGGGACCTCTGGAGACCATCTAGTCCAACCTTCCTGCTCAAGCATGGTCAGCTAGAGCAGGTTGTCCAGAAATGTGTCCAGTCAGGTTTTGAATATCTCCAAGGACGGAGATGCCATAACTTCTCTGGGCAACCTGGTCCAGTATTTAAGCACCCTCACAGTAAAGAAGTGTTTTCTTGCGTTCAAGTGGGATTTCCTATGTTTCAGTTTGTGCCCATTGCCTCTCATCCCATCACTGGGCACTACTGAGAATAGTCTGGTTCCAGCTTCTTTACATCCTCCCATCAGATATTTATACACACTGATCAGATCCTCCCTTAGCCTTCTCTTCTCCAGGCTGAACAGTCCCAGCTATCTCAGCCTCTTCTCATGCGACCCTTCACTGGACTCGTTCCAGTAAATCCATGTCTTTCTTGTACTGGGGAGCCCAAAACTGGACACTATTCTAGATGTGGTTAGATCAGGTTAGAACAGTAAAATCTTGTTCCCCCATTGTGAAAATGTGTGTGATTCAACTACTTTCAACTACAAAGGGCCACTATAAAGATATTAGGTTTTTTAGGCCTTGGCTTCCGATTTTAAAAGTGTTCAGACCTGTTAAAAGCAAAGAATCTTTCACTGTTGCTGAGTCAGCCCTTGCAATATAGATCTAAGGATATTCTTGCTTGAGACAAAAAGGGAAGACCAAGAAAAGAGATTATTCTTCACTCAACTTGTTCTCAAAGAAAGAGAATTTCAAATTAATTAAATTAAATAATCTAAAATCTGACTTACCAAAACTTTGAAGCTGAGCCCCAAATTCACAGTCCTCACCTGGATCTGAATCAGATTTTCATAAATGGGCTATCATGTGAGGGAAACCATAAATCTTTAATCAGACTGTTTTGGGGAAAGAAAGATATCCAGCCCCAGTTTCTGTGTCTCTTTCTGCCTGAAGCCAGTCTCCATACACGATAGTAACATATGTCTGTGGTAAAGTCTGTGTGAACCGTTGTTTTTGTCTGTGCAGAGCAGTCTCCACTCAGAAGAAGGCCTGGGTGTTGCTTCCCTAAGTGTTATCTATGCTGCTCTTATCTTCTCATCCATGTTCCTCCCTCCAATCCTCATCAAGAAGTTGGGCTGCAAATGGACCATCGCAGGCTCTATGTGCTGCTACATCGCATTCTCCTTAGGCAACTTCTACGCTAGCTGGTACTAGTGTTCAGTTTAAGTAATTGAATTCTGTCCGTTATGTGTGGACTAAATAACCATCAGGGTGAAGTTCTCTTTCTACCCAATTTCTACCCTACTTCCGTGTTGTGGATTTGAAAGTTGGATGCTACCCAAAAGGTGTTACCTGCAAGAAAAAGGGATAAATCCAGTACCAGGTGGAGCAGAGAGATGAAAAGGTGCAAAGAGCCAGAATGAATGCATCCATCCACCCATTCACCTGAAGCTGCTTTTCTAACTTGTGTACATAGCAGACAACTACAACTACTTTCCCTTCAGAAAAAAAAAAGAAAAGAAAATTGAAAGTTTCATTTAAAAATGCCTTTTAAGACTATTTTGGAAAGATAGAAGGCGAGGCTGTCTTTCAGCTAGTGCCTCTGGGAGCACAGGAGGAAGTGAGCTCCTGCCTTGCCCTTTCTGAGGTGGAAGGACAATGCAGTTCTGCTTGTCAGCAAGAGGGGGATATAATTCTGCAGAGGAAAGTTGTTGTGATCTATGTCTTCTCAGGGGCAGGTGCAATCTAGTTCTCAATTGCAAGGGGATAGGGCACATGAGCACAGACCTAGCCAGTCCCTGGACACAGCTGCAAGTGCTCTCAGATCCTAAGCTTCACAAGGTTGGCTCATTCCTTGCTTCATCTAATAGATTTGCTGAATCACACAAAGGATAAATCTATTTCTTTGATGTCTTTTTTGCCTCTGGATCTTTGGGCAGATGATTATTATGCTAAGGGATGATAACCGTGCTAAATAAAGTGTTCTTTGGCAGGTACACACTGATCCCTACCTCTGTGATCCTGGGGTTAGGAGGAGCACCGCTCTGGTCTGCCAAATGCACTTACCTCACCATTGCTGGCAATTCATATGCTGAGAAAGCAGGAAAAAATGGAAAAGACATTATCAACCAATATTTTGGGGTCTTCTTTCTGGTATTTCAGTCCTCTGGAGTCTGGGGAAATCTTATCTCATCCCTGATATTTGGCCAATCTTCCAACAAAGGTAAAATATATTTAGATATCATAGCATTTCTTTCTACTATATATACCAACTAGCTCTGGATGGTTAAAAAGTAGATCTCTGTAGCTGAGCTAGTGACCCTCAATCTCCTTCATAGTCAGTGGAAACGGGCACTTCTGATATGACTTAGCTCATCTAAAGGTAGATGTCTGAAATAGTTCAGCTAAATTGCTCTCTGGAAGTGTCTGTTTTCTATCAATCAACTCTGCATCAACTATAAAGAGAATTCAGACAACTAGCTCAGAAATAGATGTCTATTGAATTCCTTTTGAATTCCACTCCTGTTTGGTAAAACATAGATTGGCTCCTGGCAGAGACAGTCTTTCAGATCTGACTTTTATTTAAAGTGGATTAAAACAAAAGGCAAAACACTGAAGCAGCTGTCTCAGGAAGCTTGTAGTATTTAATTAATTTTCTGTTCAAGGTTAGTCAAACTGATGTTGGCGCTTACTAAAATTTAGTGCTTTACAGAATTGTCAAGAAGAAATAGAGCTACCTATTGGCAGGAGCTTACATGCCAAGACTCCTCTGTTGTATTTCAGGCTCAGGCAGCAGATGCTGATGTAGCTTGAAGAAATCACTCAACAACACTGCCATAATTTCCCATGCTTGTAATTGGCATAAGCTTTAAAAGAGTGGTTGTGAAGATAAATTAATACCTAGACATCAGCTTTCAAAATGCTACAGTATTATTGTACTGTCTTGCATGCATTCTCTATCCTATCAAAGTCAAAACAGGATGGAAGCAGAAGGAGGGGCTTTCCATATATACTGCTACTATAAATAGCAAGAAGTTACCTCTCTCCCTGGCTCAGTTAAACATGTCCTCTGGAGGGTATTCAGATAGGTATTAGATTAAACATAAATGTCAGGATGCTGGCATCGGGTTTTAAACCTTGAATCCTTAGGTTTATGGCAGGGTGGTTGTCATGATCCATGATGTTACCAAGGTGTGATACTTGTGAAGAATCAGGCTTCCTTTAAACCCAGGCAACTATAGATGAAACACCATCAAAGCCGAATGCTGAAGGATTATATCAAGTGCAACAGTGTCATGCTGACCTAATTACTGAACCATACACTGTTTCAAAAGGGACTGACCATTTTCATTTCATTTTAGAGCAGAGGTAGCCAAGACATGGTGCAGATGTGGGATCTGCACAGATTGCAGCCATTCTACCCTCCCCTACCTCACAACTCACATCATGTTAAGTGATGTTAATAAGAGGATTAAAATCCTCCTTGTCCTTCTTATATATCCCCTCCTACTTTCATATCTAAGGATGTACTTGTGAATTCTAGGAAAATTCTAACTCTTATTTATTCATTATTACCTATTTTGCATTTCAGGAAATGCTATGATTCTGAGAGGTATGCAATGAACAGCTCTCAAAACCAAAGGCATGGTATATCCGCACAAGGGCAGTGGCAAGAACAGTCATACAATAAACTTCCCAACTCTGCCTTGCCAGTGATCCTCAGTTTTAGTCTACAGGGATCTTTCTGGGTGGGGGTAAGGATCTCCAGGGCACTCAGTCCTTGCCTCAGACACATACTTGCACTTGACGTATTGCTGGCATCACTGCATCCACACACAGCAAGACAAGGTACGCCATGAGGTAAAACTACAACAGAAGACAGTAATCAAAGTAAATTTTGATAGTTATCCTTTGTCACTCATCAGTATTACAAGCCATATTTCCAGAAGAGCAGAGCAAACCATGCCTTGCAGCTTCCGCATCTTCATCTTCAGATGATTTATGACCAGACAGAAAACTAGTTTTACACTCTTCCATGCTTTATTCATCTTTTGTATGACTCATCTTTTGTATGTGGTAACTTTGCTGAAGTTCTTTTGTCCAAAGTGGTGCAGTAATAGCCACTAGCCAAAATAAGGTAATGATTTTCTTCATCTTAATAAGTTTTATCTGATCTTGAAAATGAAGCTGTTCATGAAGCTACTGAATAGCTGATTCATGTCACTGTGATTGGAAGCAGCAAGAAAAACACAGTAGTAGTTACACAATAAGGTTAATTGAGCAATTACAGATCAAGTCCTATTTAAGGAATCAACCTAGATACATTGTATTGCCCTTTGGTTTGCTTGAACCAATGACAAATGCTGCAATAAAAATTGTTGAAATAATTGGAAGTTGGGGTTTTTTTGATGTTCCTCCAGCACTACACACAGCTTATTCAGGCACACACTTTGGGTTAGTATTTTGTATATACAGAAAGAATGCAGGAGGAAGAGGGCATTATGTCTTGTGACACACACAGTGTGTGAATCTGCATATGGATGCATCCTTGACATGTGCCCAGCACAAGACTGAAGAGATTAAACAAAGCAAAGGTCTTACTTTACACCCTGCTAAACTGTTTTATTTTCATGTTCTCAAATAGTAATAAAGCCAGGAAAAGCTGGTTCTTTGGAAGACTCAATTACAGCTAATTGCAGTTTAATTTTATAAAATGAAAAGGTGTCTCAAGGTGGTTTCCATTCCTGTAACACATACAGAAATTACCTGAAGAGGGACAGTGGGCTGTGGCTGTAGAACTCAGGTCCCACTGTTCAGCGATGTTGTAAACTAAGAGATCTGTCCTGCAGGGTATTATGATTAGGAGGTACAGTTACATACTGGAACTTTAAATACTGAAAATTGAGATTGGATTCAGATTTAAGCCTCTGAATTGAGTATCCTTGTAACCATCAAGTGCTGTGTCTTAAGCAACTGTTTCAGTTAAAGCAAGTTTTCATTCTGGAGTTAAACTTCTTTTGTTGGGATGGATTTGAAGCCATGACCAGCCACTGAACACTGGATTCCCTTCTCATTATATCTTTTTATGTAGTCTGCACTCATCTGATCTCCTCTCTTCTGCCTTTCTTTTGGTTCTTACTGATTTAGTGGAAATCTCAGAGGAAGACCTGGCATGCTGTGGAGCATATGACTGCATGACAAATGATGCCACTAACACCACTGGGTCAGCAGGACCCTCGAAGTCCTTAATCTACACTCTGCTAGGGATCTACACTGGTAAGTAATCCACACAAACTTTAATGAATATTACTGATGGGGAACCTGCTATTTGTGAAACCAAGGATGATTTTGCAGATTAAGTTTCTAACTTCCTCCTTCAATCCAATTTGCTAATAGGAAGTAAGATATCCCTGAGCTGTAAACAAACTCCTTCTTAAAAAGTTTCAAATGCTTTCTGCCAATGCCACATCATTTTTGTCTTAAGGAGCATGACATGCTTTGCATTTATTTTTCACCTGGAGTAAAGCAGAAGCCCAGTATGGTGCCCCACACTGTTTCAGTGTTTCTCTGCAAACTAGAATCAAAAGTATTCCTACACTGCAATTAGAGAATTAGAGAAGTTTGTCTAGATATAAATGAGATAGCTTTAAATTCACAGTCTTTGTTATCAGTAATAGCAAACAAGTTACTGACAGTAGATTTCTATTTGCACACAGAAGCCCATGGTGCTAATAGCAGCCCTGCTAATGGTACCTGAACTAGCTAACTTCTAGCCATCCTGGAATGCCTATACAGTTCCCTCAGAATTGGCTGGAGAATGTCTTACCACATATAACACAGCTTTATCACAAGAACCGTACTGTAATTCGAGGTGGACCTGAACCACAGCTCACAGAACATACAGTCATTTTGGGGGAGGTTTTGGGTTCCCTGCTGAGATTTTACAATTTCAGTCAAGTCTCATCTGTGGTGCTTGAATTATATCTTAGTGTGAAAGGCAAAAATAAAAGAAACACTAGGTGGATTGGCACATCTCTCTTTCATTTAGTACCTACAGCTGCTACAGACCTTCCTTGCATAAGGTTAGAGAGGAATCAAAGACAGGGAAGGCTGATGCTATCAAAAACTGGAAAGACAAAAATAGTTATGTAAAGATACCTTTCAGTGACATTTTGTAACAATGAGGAAAGTTCAAAATGTATCTGGCTCAAAATAAATTCTTCTCTGGATAACAGGGAAGTATGACAAGGTAATATGTCACCTTACTTCAGTTAAAATATCTTTGCATTCTCTGTACATAGATGCAGTCTTTATGCTGAGATTGATGTGCAGAATTTCTCATATATTCAGACAAAAAATGTGCAATCTGGTCAGACCCAGCCCCTACTAAACAAGGCCATCACAGAAAACCCTCTCTCCTTCCAGAACCTCCATTCCTAATTGCTGTGAAAATGCAAAGAATATTCCCCTACTCCCCTTCCAAAGTGTGCTGGAGCTAATGCCTTTCTGTTAAAAGCAGGTTTGGCTCACAAGTTCAAGTCTAAATTTGATGACTAACATATACAGCACTCCCTTAGGCTTTGCTCATATGAAATGAATGCAACCCTGCTGTCTACTGACCCAACATCAGTGGGCTCTCATTTTTCTTTTAAGCTCTTAATAAAAGATATGTGTTTTCCTACCTCGAGGGAAACTAAATAGCTAAATATTTCATTCACAGACATTTTTTATATATCTCCTCTATTTAGTTTCTGAATACATATTTGGCACAGCTTTGGTGGAGATAATAATAGATAAGTGTTTTGTTGTTTAGTTTTCTTGAGGAGTGTGGATATTTCTATCTGTGTTCATACCAACCGCTCTAAAGCCATATAGTTACTTGTCTCCTATACTTGCTCTTGATTCACTTGACACATTTGTTAGAATATTTGTTCTGTAGATGTGAATGTCCTGCTCTCATCCATAAATATCCTGCAATCAGTCCATGAACACTAGTAAACACCCTGACAGAGCTGACAATCATTTACATCACTAATGGTTTACACTCCAGCCATAGTGGAAAACCTGTACTTGGGAAAATATATTCCATTTTAAGAGACATGCATGAGAAATAAGTAATAAAACAGAATAAAAATTTGAGGCAGTTTACTGTCAATTTGCTAATGTATTTGGACATTAAAAGAACATACCCTTACACAGATACCATACCAAAGGAGCACATTAAACAAGCAATGTGGAGGGGAAGAGGGAACTGATTCTCCTCTTATTCTGTAAATCCATTTGCTTCCATGGATGGATTTCTAGTCAACATCAGTAAGAGAGGAGACATAATCACAGCTCACATTTGTTATAAAGCAATCAGTTGCCACTCTGTTGCTGCTTCTTGTATATTATGAACTACAATTATCTTCTTGACAACACGAACAAAATCCTATTGATTCACTTGAAAAGCAACAAACAGACCAATACATACACAATCATTTGTTGATTAACTACACAATTTACTCTTTTACATGCTGTTGCTGCTAGGAAGTTATAGGTTCAAAGCTGTAGCATCCATCTTTATCAAGTAATCCTGAGTTGCTCACTGTCATCTTTAAAATAGTACATATTCCTTACTCAAAGCATTGCTCAGAAAAAAATAAAAGAAAGAAAGGGGGGAAAGAAAAAAAAAAAAGAACCAATATATACTGGGATCTAAGACAGCAGTTCTACTTCTAGCCCTTTATTTTTCTTTCCATGCATTTGAAGGAAGATCCCCCCTAACCATGAATACTTTGGCACTGAAAGTGAATATTCCTCTCCTGTGTTGATTTAAAGCCTTTTGACAGATCCAAAGGGAGCTCTTTCTGGCCAGCTCCCCATCCCTGGGACCTCTGACCTGACCTGGAAGGGTGAGCCATTGCCCTCTGCAGCAGTGCAGCTGGCCTGGTGGCTGTAACAGGCAAGTCACAGTTAAGCAGACAGGATCTGCAAGGTCTGCAGCTGTATGCAGAAGATGTGAATTTAGATCAGGCCTTCTTGTTTACACAGAAATGGCCTTTATACTGAAGTGGAATCAAATTCATCTGCCAAAACATCTCATACAGAGCTAAGCACTAAGTCAGAACAATAAAGCAGCAAGCAATTTCCCATCATTCTTCTAGCATTTCTCATTTTTTCATGAACCTTTTTGTTTTGTTTTGCAGCTAGTGGTGTGCTAGCTGTGTTGCTGATTGTTATATTTCTGGACCAGATCAAATCTGACCAAGCAGAGACTGAGAGAGAAATAACAAAGACACCATCCTTTTGGTCTACGTTCCTAGCAACTTTCCAGCAACTTAAAGATAAAAGGCAGTGTCTTCTAATCCCTCTGACAATGTACAGTGGGTTTGAACAGGGATTTCTTGCTGGTGACTACACAAAGGTGTGGATGACAATGACAATGACAAATCTATTTGTGCCTGATTGTTCTTTGTGCCTTTGTGTCTTACTATTGCATCTGATCTATATTTACTTGTTATATTAAGATACTTTCAATGGCAATTTGTGGTTAGCCAAATTACTGTTTATTTCTACTTGAATGAACTCTGAGTGACATTATCAAAAAGGAGAGGTCATCAGTAAATATGTCCCTTGGAACAGCCTTAAAAAGAACATTGAGGAGATCTTAACTCATCAGTGGAGGCCACAGCAGAGAGCTACAGGTTCAAGCTCTTCAGCTTGTTATAAATAACAAACTGGGAGAAAAGCCAGAAGTCTGCAAAGCTTTTATATCTCCCTTCTTTCTGGTTTCCCCAGAATTTTTATAAGTGCAAGTCAGTACACACACTGCATATTTTATTTTGAAGACCTTTACAGCTGGTCACAAGCCCTCACCAGTCACAAATGCAACAGGTTCCAAAACCTGACAGACTGAAATGATCAGAACCACCTCTGCTCCTCCAATTTCTCTATAAAGCCTAGTACACAGCAGGTGTGTTCTCCAGACGTTTGCTGAGAAAGTCTCCAAAGAAAGGCAACAAACCTCCTGAGCTGTTTATTTGACACTTAAGCTTTTAAACCTCAAATATAAGCAGAGGGAAGAGTGTATTTGCTGCTGTATGTTCTTATAGGTGAAGTCCTCCTCATTTCCTGGGAGCTGCTCCACAACAGTTATAGTGCTGATTGTCAATTCTCATCTCATGGGCTATAAAGGGAAGGGCAGAGCATTCTTCATGCCACCACCAGGAGGTTTATTTGCACAGCAAGCAGTGCTCCAATTTCTTTCCCTGCATGTTACTGCTCTGTTTGCAAGGCACCAATCTGATTGGGAACTGGGTTAGGAGTAACACTGCTGAAGGCCAGCTATGTCAGTATTCCAGAGACTTGTCAGCAAACTCTGTAGCTATGCTCCTTTGATCATGTCCATGCTGGCTATTTACCAAATACTCAGGCTAAGACCCTTGAACCTCAGCCGCATATTTTCACCAAAACGAATGTGTCACCACTGTCTCTTCTCTTCCAGACCTATGTGACCTGTGCCCTGGGGATACATTATGTTGGCTTTGTGATGATCTGCTTTGCAGCTACAAATTCCCTCTGCTCTCTGCTCTTTGGAAAGATCTCTCAGTTCACAGGAAGAAAACTTCTATTTGCAATAGGTATGTAAAGGTCACTTGAAGGACTGATCATCTCATGTGGTTTGTCAAATCCAGTGCTGCCCCCCACCTGCTTGCATGCAGGACAAAGAGTGATCTTGTTATCAGCTATCAATTAAAACCAAAATGATCTGGAGACGAACATGATTCATAAGAAGAGAGGCAGCACAGTTAACTGCTGCATTCGAGTCATTGCCTTAAATTATTTTGCTGGTGGTATAGTTCACCCTGCTTTTGAGGGCACTATCTACTCAGAAACAGCATTATAGCTCTAATGCAACTGGTGATAAATGATCTTACAATACGGATGTCTATACCTGAGAAGGATTTCTCTATCCAGGTCAAACCTCCTCACATTTATGGGGTGAAAACCACAGAGAATCTAATAAGAGATACCATTAACTTGAGACAGAGGGTATCAGAGAACTTGGAATTTTAAGTAACCAGTCTGATCATTTCAGGACAAATTTTAAAGGTTGGACTGTGTCATTTTAACTGCTTGTTCTATATGGTGAAAAATATGCCAGTATGTCAGGCTAGAATAACTTGAGGGCCTGTCTAATGGCCAATAGTTTTCAGGTTGCCATGAGAAGAGATTTGCATAATTAAGAACATCTTTCTCTCTAGAGGACACTGTTCCAGTGAATAACTGGAGATAGAAAAATATCAAAAAATATTTCATTTGTGTCCCAGTATCCACTAAGTTATTCAGAGTGAAGTGTACTTCCATGAAGCCTGTGTGCATCTTTCTGGACGTTTCCTCCACAGGGATTTTTAAGCTTGGACAAAGAAGAAGAAATTTAGAGTCCTTCATGCTGCAGCCACTAATTTAGTGTTTCTTATATTTTTATGTCTGTCTTTAGCATATGTTTCACTCAGGAAAATCATTTTAGATTTAAAAATAACCAACAATCCAAGAAAATATGGTTTTAGTAATCCAAGACCTCTGAACCCCTCAATTCTCCTGAACAGGCTTTGAGTGACTAATCTACATTCTGCCTGCAAAAGAAAGACAGAAAGACAGCAGATCCTTCTATATATGCTTACTTGTCTCCTCTGGCCCTGAAAGGAAATCTGTGTTTAAGAACTATACAAAGAGAAGAGAACAGTGTTTCCTTTCCCCTTCCACATGCCCCACTCCAGGATTCCAAATCTTTCGGCAGCACCTTCTCCTACTCAATGATGTTTTGCTTTGCTTGTTCCCAATGGCAGTTCTTGACTTTTAGGATAAAAGCCATATCAGCTCAGAGGATCTCTGAGTTTAGGACAGTGCTCAGTATTATTAATTAAAGACTGTTAAAGGACTGTGTTGTCTTGTGTTTCATGTGATATCAACTCAGTGAGTGAAAACAAAAGAATTGCCTTGCGTTTTAGTTGGAGGAAGAATTTGAAAGTTTACCTACCTGTCCTATCTGTCCTGCTTATAATAATTTGTATTTCTCTTCTTTCTTTCTAAACTGACAGCTACAGTTACAAACATTGCCAGTATAATAGCACTACTGCTGTGGAAACCTCATCCTAACCAGCTTGTTGTGTTTTTCATATTCCCTGCTCTTTGGGGCATATCTGATGCCATTTGGCAGACACAAACTAATGGTAAGTCCTGGTGAAAGTGAAATGAATTCTCTTGAGATATAAAAATCTGCATGTTCTTATTTATAAGCAACCTGTTTTAGGACACATGGGCATAAAAATTATAATGGGTTTAAGATGGAATATGAAAGAAACATGATAGCTCACCAGACAGTAAAACAAATAAGATCAAATTGGGAATAAATAACTAGACGTTTATAAAAGCAGTTCTTTCTAAGGTGTAGAAGGGGGAACATCCTGGAGGATGATGACAGATTCAGAATAAATCTTCTGGAGGAGTATGGGTTTTTCAAAGAAAACTACACAGTTCAGAAGAATGATATATTTAGCCTGTCTGTTGTAATAAGGGAGAGTACTCTGAAAAAAATCAACTCAAAGCTCAGCAACAATAGACAAAGCAAATAGTCCGTTAGGAGTAATCAGAAAGAAATTGAAGGAGAAAACCACCGAGAGCAACATTATGCAACCAAGTAAATCCATGATGCATGCAGTTCTGATTTGCTCTATTTCAGAAAACATATAATCAAATATAATAAGGTACAAGAAGGCAGTAAAAATGAGTAAAGTCATGGGAGACTTCCACATGAAGGAAGACTAAACATACTAGGACACTCTATCCTGGACAAGTGATAACTAAGGGAGACTATCAGTAAGATCATAAATAGTATGTGGAAGTGAATAGAGGATGATTTATTTACTGTTCTTATAATAACAGAACTAGAAGCACCAAATGAAGTTATCGGGCAGCAGTCTTAATACAAAACAAAGGAAATACTTTTTCATACAACGCACAATTAAACCGTGGAATTCAATGCCAAAGGGTTTATGAAAACCCACAAATGTAAATGGCTTTAAGGTGGAATTACATCACTTCAGTGAGGAAATATTCTTGGGTGCTATTAAGCCAGACAGTCCAGAGGAATTCTCCAACTCAGGAAGTCCCTACTTTTTGATTGCCAGAATCAGGAGGGCATTGGAGGGGAAAGATCATTCTGTACTTGTCTCATTTTCTACACTCTTATCCTGAGAGTCCGTTACTGGAAGTATATGGTTGGGCTTCTTGTCTGAGGCATTACACCTGTCTATAATTTTTTCTTTTGTCTGTTTTGTGATTAGATATGACAGTTCATATAATGAGCTGATACAAATTCACTGCTGTAAGGGATTCTTTAAACTTATAGCTCACTCAAAACCAGAGGAAGTTCTCTTACAGAGAGACTGAAGTACATGCAACTTGAAGACATATTCTAAAGTGCTAGAGAGAGCAAGAAAGAGCTATAGTGTCTGGTGAATTGAATTACAGTCTGGTATTGATTGTCAGTGAGAGAGTTTTTAGCTCAATGCCATAATCTGTGTCAGCAAGACACAGTTAAATGCTTTCCCATCTGCTCACATGTTTTGCTTCCTTATTTCATGAATAATTTTTTCCTTCATCTCCAATTCAGATTTGGTTGATACCATATGAATACGCATTTGACAGAACTAGCTCACCTGGGCCCACATGAGGGTGTGTGGCTGGGCCTCTCTTCTCCTTATCCCTCTGGTTGCTTGAGTAGTTTAGATGACTTTGCCCACTGGGTGAATCAGCATGTTCCTCCTAGAGAGCCAAAGGGAAAACACCATGGTCCTTTGCCTGGCACTTACAAGCAATTTCCTTCCCAGCATATGTACAGTCTCACCTCTACAAACAGGGAAGTGAACAGTCGGACTTCTCTGTCACTCTGGCAGCTCCAGATCATATCCCTCAGATGAGAGCAGGTATGCACATCAAGCAACACCTTCTCATCTTCTCTCATCCCAACACACAGTCTTGTGCCTTTGGTACAATTTTAAATCGGCAGCTCTCATTACTCAGGTTCATGGAAAGATGGTATCAGTGGTGATTTGCCCTCTCTGAACTAAAGCCATTCATTCATTTCTTGCCTCTTCAGCCAACAGTCTTCCGGACTATTCATCAAGCTTTTTCCCAAAACTCTTCTGAGAGCTCAGTCTCCCACTGGAGAGACTCTCCTGCTTCTCTCTTCCCCTGCAAGCCTTGCCCTCCAACACTTGACTCCTTTGGGAAGGACATCTCCTCACTGAGAACCTTGCATGCCTGATGAAGGGGGACCCTGAGCCATTGTTAGGAAAAGTTGTTAGGTACAGAAGACCCAATGGGCACAGAATGAGGCTGTGAAATGGTTGCAGTTCCCCCAGAAGCGGTACAGATGATGAACAATGCTTTGTGCTTACAAAATGGCTAATGAGCTTTGCAGTGCTGTGGCAAGACTGACCTCTATTACAGTACTGTATTGTCCCAAATTCCTGGAAGATATTTATGACAATTTCACATTTTGTGGCTAGCTGGGGAGGGGGAAGAAAAAGTCTTTCTGTATGCACATCTTTTTTTTCTGTACCTTCAGCTGTTCTGCAGCTCCCAGTAACAAAACTGCACAGGTCGCACTGGATTATTGAGTGATGATCTTAATAGAGACCTTAATAGAGAGATTCAGTGACATTATTCCATAAAGAAGCATCCCAGAACAGGATCTTCACTTTGTCATGCCCATTTAGGACTAAATCTCTTCTCCCCTTCATCAGTTTTATACAGGGGTAAGAGCATTAATATCATGCAAGAAATTCCCAACTCCAAAGGCTGTGAGACTAAGATCTCTAAAATAGTAGTTGTGGGGCTAAGACCTGTGGTCCTTCCTTTGGCAAGTTCCCATGAATGCCCCTTCGGTATCAATAGGCTGAATAAAAACACCAACATTGTGCCCCATAATTAAGGCATTTTAGAGTAATCAGAAATGGTTTGCTCTGGTCTATGGTAGATAGTTAGTACTAGAGTCCCCCCTAGAGGATATATAGGCTCATACTAGATGAGTCACTTCATCTTATAAAGGTTTCCTATTATGTTTGTGTATGTGTGTGTGTGCTCTCATTTATTTCCAATGGAACCCATCTCATTTCAGAGTGCATGGTACCCTCTCTTATCTAAACTGAACACAGCTGCTGTTATTACCTTCCTGGTAATAATTGCACTTCATACAAAACAATTGTGTAGCACAAGTCTATCAGGTAGACTGCAATAAAATAAAGTTCTTTCCAGCCAGACAAGCTTCTTTAGAAAGGATATGAATCAGTCTGGAAAGTTTATAGAACTGGATTCAAATGATTTCCAGCAGTCCTGTTGTATACACATGCCTACAAGTACCAGGGGAAGATAAGGAAGGTGGAGGAGCAGCAAAACAGAGGCAGGGGTAAGCAGAGGGATTTATTTCCATGAAAGTGAAGGTCTGTCACTGCCAGCAAGAATTCAGACTTAACAGCCTCTCTGCTCAGTCCTGCAAGTCCTCCTGAAGCTTCAGCCAGGCAGCTTGTGCCAAACACTGCACTCAACAGCATTTGTGATACGGACAAATGTTTAGATTTGAGGAAGAGAAACTATTGTGTTCCTATGTGACTGCTAGCTAATACCACATATGCATCCTGGAAACTAGAACTTTCCTGCCAAGCCAGCTCTTCCCATAGCTTAACTTCAAACTTGATCCCCACTTGATTCCCCCATTGTTTTGACTAAAAAAGAAAGCTTCAAAATAGCAAAAAAAAGCTACCAGCTAAAAGCCAGAATCTTTACACTTAGATGTGTCATGGCATCAGAAACCATCCTATACAAAACTCCCTTCACTAATCTGCTATTTTCATGTATGCAAAAATCCTTTTTCAGAAGAAAACACAGGGCACATCAGCAGAGTCTCTGCTATGAACAACTTGTACAACAGCTCATTTATTAGGCAAAACTATGAAGGATTATCAAAAAAATCGCAGTACACTACACTCAGTGAGGTTAATGAACTAAGTACATGTTGTGATACATTCGCCCAGGTTTTCCATCATGTCTGCTCACTTAATAAATTGAAACATTCAGTAAATGTCATCGTGTAGTCATCAGGAAGCAGTGAGTTTTTACATACACGTCATGGCTTCCCCTTCATAACAAAGCTGAAAGGTTAGTTGAGTCTACCCACACTTCTAGAGAACTTTGTACTCCTCTGCCTCTTTTAGCTGAATGTGCATATTCTAAACAGATGTGCTGTTAGATACAAAAGTGGATAAGAAGGGTCAAGGTTCATTGTATTCCTCCCTCTCCCTCCCTACACACCACAGCTGAATCAGTGGAAATGCCACTGGTGCTAGCTCAGCACCCAGAGGAAAGCAGACACTCTTCCCTGTTCTGTGTCCCTGACCAGTCATATGTGGAGGCTGGGATCCCTCCCTGAATCCCAGTTCTGGGTGTGCAGCTGACTGAACTCAGTGAGAGCTTTCCAGTTAACACAAATGGAATAGGGCAATTGATTTAACCCTGTGCAATCACATAAGTCTTTATCAGCAAGCAAGTTATCCGGTTGCTGTCCACAGGTTTGGTATGCCTCAAGGATATCATTTTTGCCAGTTCATTCAGGAGCAGAAAATTTGGAAACTGGATTATCTCTGAGAAGCAAATCTCTTTCATATATTAAATATGAGCACAGTTGTAGCTCTGTATTCTATTTTCCAGGACTCTGATTCAAGTGTTTTGGATCTGTTTATTTGCTTCATATAACATAGCTAGTATGAATAGCACAAGTTGCTACCACTGGTAACACTGTGAAAATCTTACCTAGGAGTTTCCAAAAGCCAAGTTTTGATGAAAACAAGGTATTTTATGTAAATAGTCTCTGCACGTTCTTAGGTGGACAAAAGAAATGGTTTGAGAAAAAGTACACAGTGTATGCAGGGTCCCTGCAGGTTCTCCCACAGAACTGGGAAGGATGCCAGCAGGGAGTTCTTTATGGTTCCTTGATCCTTTCTACCCCACATGGTAAAAGCAACTTGGTTCCTAACGACCCTATCCCCTGTTCTTTGAACGGTTGTAAGGATTTGGTCAAGACTTCTCAGGCTCCATATAGCTGTACATGGAGACTCTACCGCACAGAGTGCCATTTCTGTCCATTTTTTCTTCCTCCTTATTTACGTTCTCACTGGTCAGTGTGAGAACCTTCCTGTTTTTGGCTGATAGTTTGAAAAATGAACTTCCTGCCACCTCACTTCAACAGAAAAGATTCTTTCTGCCTTCCTGCTATTTTTGTTCCTTTTTTCTCCAATATTCTATATTTTGTCACTTTCGCTCTGTTATTTAACTTCTTATAACAATTTGTATGAGTGCAAAATATTCTAAGACAAAACTTTTATTCTCCTTGATCTGACATTTATGCGGGACAGTTTATTCTCACCATTGTGTCTATTTACACCATTGCAGAAAATGGTTTCAGACTTAACCATCACAAGCCTTGTCTCTCCTTCCTCACAGGACTCTATGGTGTTTTATTCGAGAAACACAAGGAGGCTGCCTTTGCAAACTACCGCCTCTGGGAATCAGTTGGATTTGTCATTGCTTTTGGTTATAGCACCTTCTTGCAAGTCTACATCAAATTGTACATCCTATTGGCTGTGCTTGTGGTGTCTATGGTGATGTATGGAGTAGTAGAATACACAGAAGCCAAGAGCTCTCCTGGGACACCTACTACACCCACTGCAGAAAAGGTAAAAATAGGATCTCTTACCCAGGAAACACGCATGTGATCCAACAGGGTCAGAGTGATGCACGCACAGCAAGCTGGCCAGCTCCTCCTACATACGGTGTCTCCAACGGTGTTCTAAAGTGTACTGTCTGTTTCCAGAAACAGGGTAAAGGAACAGATTTCAAGCTCTGAGTAATATACATGTCTTAGGAGTAAAAAATCCTTTTGTCATCTCAGCTTTATAAGGGAAGATTATCTGACTTCATCCTTTCATACATATGACCAACTAAATTTTGTCTATTTTTAACTAATAAAATCTTTTTTTAACTTAAAACTTTTAAAATCCTTCTGTTTTTGTATCTGTGGATCAGACATGGCACAATAGATTTAGAACCAAACATGAAAAGCACACAAGCAACATCAGAAGAAGACAGCAACTGGGATCGCTGAGCTGTTTGCAGAGAACACACACCATAGTATGGAATCACTATTTATAAAGATTTGTATTGTTCTCATCCTGCATTTTTACAATTTGCTGTATATAACATCATATGGACTGGCTGTATCTATAGTTTGTATCCAAACATCATAAAATCCACTAACTGAAGAGTCCACCAATTTGTCTTAGGTCTTCAGATGACAGTGTTTTTGCTGATGTTGTTCCTTCATCATGGTACTCTTTTGGTTTTCCTGCTTCAAATTTTTCCCTCACCACTTCAGTCAGCCTTCCCCCAAAACAGATACCTTCCACATCACCAAATCCTTAAAGTCATAATGACCTTTCCCACCTATGGATATAGATATTTTATAGGTAAGCAGCCAGGGCATCTGCTTGGGGACCCAGCCATGAACAGGATGCAGATAACAGCGCAAGTCATATAGTGAGAAGGAGAAAAGAGGGATGGACCCACACTAAAATATCTCTTTGAGACCTATATGAGTCTAAGACTAGCTTTTCATACAGGACTCCTCTCATCTAAAGTTCTGTTTAGTTTTAGCCATTTTATATTGTTGTAAGGTCTGGATTGTTGTGGCTTTATTGCGAGGAAGAGAGTGCTTTTGTGAAATTACTGAGCAGTGTCCCAACGCCTTGAAGAGAGAGCAGCATACAGATATTATGATCTTTACTGGTAATGACACCATGATCATATCCTCTGCATGAGGCAGACAATGTAAGAGAATGCTGTTCACCTCCAAGATTAGTATCTGCCCTAGAAATAAACTGCAGTGTTAGTTGTGTTGCTGCATACAGTGGAGTTAACGTTTGAAACTAATTGATTGGAGGATGAGTCCCCATCTGGGGACTCTTCCATCCCACAGGTGGTGTAAGGAAAAGCTCAATTACTTTGCTAATGGAAGCCACAGATACATGTGGAGATACAGTGAACATGTTTATTCCTCGGATAGGGTAGGAAGAAGATGTCTGACTGTCTTAGACACCACCAAAACTGAAATTGCTGTTTAGAACATCATTATACATGAACAGTTCACACTTATGAAATTTATGTGATTTTATTTACTGTAAAGTCAATAGGGATTTTGCTGCATAGTGTTTCAACACAACATAAGGCAAAAGTTGAGCTAGAAACACCTCCTTACTGAAATGCAAGAAACAAAATCCTGGTTGAAGTCACTGTGGTGTGAGGCCTCTGCGCTTTCATGGCCAAGCCAGCCTCCATGAGCCCTGCTTCAGTTGAGCAGGCAGCAAGCAATGTATGTGCTGTTGTGTTGACGCCTGAACAGGCAGCAGGGTGCAGGCAGACTCACCCTTCTCTATCATCTACCTCACGTCTCACTACTACACAACCTATGATCTTAGCCACAGCAACAACCGTGTTCACAGTGAAACAAAAGCTTTTATCAGTCTGACTCTGATTGTGTGAGGTTAATGACAACCGATCTGATAGCAGCGCTAGCAGTCTCAGTGGACATGAACTTTAGGGTCTGAAGTCGTAGCAAGATGAATCCATGTGTCTAAAGCCTTCAAGAGCTACAAGCCTGGCAATGGGCAATAAGCCCATGTTTATCTCCAAAATGCTTATCTCCAAAATGCCTTGTGTCCCCTGAAATCTTCAGTCACAAACTGTACTTCCCTAAAGGCATATGAGGAGAGTCAAGCGTTTAAGCAAGAGAACCCAATGCATGAGGGAGCTCCTCAAGGGAGGGACCACCTGTGCCAGACGTGAGGAAAGGCCTTGGGAAAGGACAGCCGAGCCACTCCTCACGGAGACTTCAGAGACTCACGCATCAGCCTCTCTTCAGGAAGCAGGTTTTAGGTAGCCTAGGAATTACAGCATTCATCTGAAACACAAGAGAGTCAGGTACAGGTAATCAGTCTTGAAACATGAAGCAACTGTTCTGAGCAAGCGTGTAGTACCTTTGGGTCTCGGGGCATAAGCCAAAGGTCTGAGCAGCTGGAGGGTCTTGGGCTGGAGGTTGGGGACCAGCAAGGCCTCTGACGGCCTCCCCAGCGCCCAGGAAGCCCTCGTTTCTGCACGCCGGCCGCCCCGAGCGCTGTGCCAGACAGGGTCTGCCCTGGCCTGCAGCGGGTGACGGGGTTTCTCCCTTCCGGCTCCCTGTAGGTACGTCGTCACCATGCAGCTTGGGTAAAGAGGACACGGAGGGTTAAAAAAGACAAAACCAGCACCAACCCCTGTCTCCCACTCATTCCCGCCTTCCTGCGGGGAAGTACTGCAGGCTTCGGCTCACCACAGCAGGGCGAAGGAGCCCCGGAGGCGCCGCCAAGCCGGCTGCGCCGCGGTTCTCCGCCTTTGTGCCAGCTGGCGGTTTCCCATTGCTAGGCAACTGCCCGCCAGCCCCTCGGCGGCCCCCAGCAGCCCGCACCGCCGAGCCGGGCAGCAGCGGGCACGGGCACGGGCACGGGCACAGCGCGGCGTGGAGCGGCGGCCGCTCGCCCTCTCCCCGCACCCCGGTGGCGGCGAGGCCAGGCCTCGCAGGCAGCAGCAGGCCTCAGCCGGCGCGCCGGGCCGCCGACGGCACCACGGGGAGCCGCGGGAGGTACGTGCCCCTCGTCGGGTCCGGTTGGGTTGGGGGATGGACGGAGACCTGCCGGAGACTTCCTCTCCGGGCCCTGGTTTGTGCGGAAACCGCGCGTTTCCGGCCCGCCGCCTCGCCCTGCGGGAGGGAGCCCGCCTGGGTTTCGGGGGCGAGGTGACGCCTCCCTCTAATATAAGCAATAACCGCGTTTTAGATGGCAAGAGGTGCTAATGCAAACTCAGTATGTACCTGTTCGGTCTTGCCCCTGCTCCTTTAGCAAAGTTGCTTTAGTACTAACAATATGTACTACTAATACTAATCCTGCTGCTGGCAGATTTTGTACCATCGAAGCTCCAATGTTTAAAGAAAATGCTGTTATCAATGAGTTAGCCTTTATGCCTTGACTTTAGTCAAACACTAGTTGTCTGTACGAGCACCTGGATGAAGTCATATAGCCTGGGATATACAGGGGTTGAAACGAGATGAGCCAGCGATCCTTTCCAGCCTTAAAATATATTGCTGCTTACCAGGCAGAAATTGTGAGCTAAAGAAATAATTATAATGGTGATTGCTGAAATTAAATCAACGAGTGGGCAGCTTCCAAATCCGTGTCACGATCCGTGGCCATGAGGGTTTAAAGGCTTAATGCGACAGACTACCAGTCTAATGACTGAGTCTAGACTCACCAGACTAATCAGTCTGATGAGTTTAATTTTATAGCAATATGCCCCATTAACACAGCAAACAAACTGTTTTAATGCTTAACTGTTAAGGACCATATTTCCAAAGATTGTGACTGCCTCACAGAGGTGTACAAATGAGCAACAGAAATGCATGGACCTATCCCAAGTAGCCATGAAAAGCAACCCCTAAGTTTGCATGTATTCCTTTAATGGCAGGCAGGAGTTCTGGCTGGTGTCACAGTGCCAGTATTATTGCAGTGGTATGTGGAGCTGCAAGAGATGCACGATGGTGTTCTTTTATTTTTAAAGGGAATATCATGGTTTCTGGATGTCAGTCTGCAGCAGCTGTAGGTAGATGTTTAAATTTTAATGCAGTTAGTTAGATTTTTGCATTGTGAAAGAATGCCTGCAAATACACAGATGGATCTCCAAATTATTGAAGAATGGGCTAAAAAGAAAGCCCCGTGGGAATGCAGGCAAAATTTCACTGAATGAAGAGATGAGTGTTCATCTAGGCACATATTTACACAGAGTAAAGTGAGTGAAATTTGTGTTCACTCATTTAGACCAATGACTAATCCAAAGTTGTCTTTTGCTAATTGCACTTCAGTTAGAAATTGCTTATATGTGATATGACTTCTTTAAAAGCAAGGAGGTGTTCTTTGTTAGTGAAAATGTTTTATTTTCTTTGTATCTCATAATTACCAGGGAATTTGAAGTTGACATCTATTATATTCAGCCTTGTTGAGCCAGTATCCTGTAAACTACTCCCTGAATACCAGAGGTATTAAAGATGTTCCACTGATACAAGCTGACGTGAACAAAACACCAAAGAAGGCTGCATTGTTCAGACATTACTAACAGCTTAATTTATGATTACCTAGTGAAGACCATGGTGGCACAGTTTACCGTGCCCCTGGATTCACATGCCACAGTGCCTTTCACTGAAACACTACTAGTAGCAATGTTGCATCATGCAGAAAACTCAAATCTAACTGTAGTCTGTAAGTTGATTCATCCAGATGCTTATTATGGCTACTTCAGTTACAACTTTTTTTTAATTTAATAATCTTTGCCAGGTACTAAAAAAATTGTTTAGTTGTTGTACATTTTAGTTTTTAATTTTATCATGTTTTTACGAAGTGCTGTTTAGCAAGCAGGCATGAAAGAGAAGTCCTAGGAAAGAAAGCAGAAAAAAAGACAATAAACGTTTCTGGGGACCATCACATAAGTGTGTGCAAGCTCAGAAGCAAGCTGACAGTTTTCTGGGATCTGAAAAGAAGAACTGACTGCAAGATACACAGCAAGACTACTTTCCCCTTCATGGTATTGAGGTAAATCCTGTTACATGATGACTGCACTTCAGTACTTACTTACTCATCATGTCTCTCTCCCATTCCCTACAAATCCTTCACCCAAGGAAAGGTTTCACTAAGACAAATTCAACTGCAATCTGTGCAGAAGGGGCCTGGAGGGATTCTCTGATCACTAAGGGGTTTCAAAGAAATAATCACAGTGCAAGTTATATCTTGCTCCATTCCACCACTAGCTTAAACCTGAGGTGAAAAGATATTGCAAGTCTAATTGTAAAACATCAGTAAAATATATTAATACATGTGTTACTAAAATGACTTCAGAATACAAAAATCATCATATACAGAAATACAAATTTTGGCCACGGTCTCTACTCCTGAACAAGGCCTAAGGTCCCTTTCCAAAAGGACTCCCATCATTCCTCACACAGCCTGGGCCAAAGCTGGCTTCAAATCCCCTCCTTTTTTAGGCACTGATTCCCTCACTGCAGGATATAAGGTGGTCCAGGGCCTTTTTTCCCTACACGTTACAGTGGTGCCATCCTATGGCAAAGCAGCTACATACTTCTGACACCAGTGCTCTGCTTCCCTACTTCCCTGAAAAATACCCTGGACCCTCCTCTATAACCCCCCTCCTATCAAGCTTCTATTGAGACTTTCCTGTTTTTAGTCCCAGTGTTGTACTGATGAGGATCCCCTTCCCATCTCCATTCACATCACTGTGTGGAGAAGAGCTCTGTGACTGTTTTGTGGTTACCCTTGAGAGCCAGTTAGCAGCAGCAGAATGCATCAGACAGCCAAGGCACAGTTGCATCATACAAGAGAGTCACCAAATGTCAGTGAGGAGTGAAACAGGTTTTCATCCTGCAAGAATTTTTGCATTATTTTTCACATCTGAATGAAATAATGAGAATCTTATGCTGTTTTGTGAATGAAAAAACTTTTGAATTATGTTAACTAACATTTGATAATGGTAAAACATTTCATTTCATATTTGAGCTTTTAGTTTTAAAACTATATTAGTGTAATTATTAAACATAAAAACTTCCTGAACCAGAGGTCTCAAATCTGTCTTTTTTAAAAATGAAGATGAGATATTCTGACAACTTCAAAACAAGTAAAATTTGAATCAGAAAAAAAGCTGGCAAAGATTACTTTTTGCTGAGGAAGAAAGCTTTCCATTTCAGCAAATTGTAATTTTTTTACAAAAAAAAAAAATCACCCCTGGCCAGCTCATTTGCATATTGCATTGAGTGCTTCCAAGTCTGATGTCTGCCCTCGGTTTCCATAGCAGTTTGGAAGGCAGGGGCTACACATTCTGGAGTTTGAAACTCCAGGGTCACGATTCTTAACTTGAAAAGAAAGAACAAGGATATTAGTCTGATAATACATTAGCAGGACTTGACCAGTATCATCTAGGATATGTTCCACCCATTTTGTATTTCTATTGCTTGCCTTTTTCTATGAGTAAAATTTAGAGCTTGTCCCTGGAGGGGAGTTTCCATCCTTGGAGGAGGGAGAGGTAGGTTGTTAATGTTGTGTCAGGCTGGTGCAGAGCACAAACACTCTTCGTTCATCCAAAACACACTTTCCTCTCCAGATGCAGAGTCTAATCCTCAGGGAACAGTTCTGTAGGGTTTCAGAAAGGAAAAAAAAAGAGAGACAGCAACACTCTGTAGTTTACAGGTCCACCGAATATTTTGCCCCCTGTGCCATCAGTCAGTATGATGCACAGAGTTTTTAGTTTTAGCCGTGTGTATTTAGAACTAGCTGGGAAGGGAAGAGCACACTTCATGAACAGTTTATGTGAAAATTGCTATGCCCAAAAGAACTCAAAGTGTATTTCTCACCCATAAGAATAGACAAGAACCATCACTGGTTTCCACTGTACATCCTGTGAAATGGTATTTCATTCAAAGTCTACATACATATCTATGGAACATTATTTTCATGAGAGGGAAATTATGAGAGAAGAATATGCCCAGCTCTTCAGGAACTGGAGAAGACTTCAGTGGAAGAATAACAGAAAAGTATCAATTAGTTTAATTAGCAGATGTCAGAGGAAGAAAATGGCATTTGAATTCAATGACAGTTTTCCTACTGTCTGCCATTAGTTTTGAATCAGGCCTTATCCATGAATTACAAAAGCCTTGGGGCAAGTACTGCTGCAATAGGCTACCTTAAAAGAAAAAGTAGATAAAGCAAGTGTGGAGACATAAATGTTTGCAGCAATCAGTGCTTTGCATTGCCTTACAGCTATGTGAAATAAATGCCCTTTTACACATCTTTAGTAAACAGCCTTTGACTTGATTTCTCATTCACAGAATTGAGAAGCACAGGGGTGAGATGTTTTAATACACTGAGAGTGGCAGGCATTAAGAATACAACAAGGGTGATGACTGCTAGCACAATCATCTGTGGCATTAATTGTTTTCTTCATGATGATTCTTTTTTTTCAGCTGGTAAGATCTAAATGATGGCAGATGAGCATGATGCAAGAGAGATCTTGAAGCCTTTGGTGTTCCGTCTCCATGAGAATGTCCCTGCAATAGTCCGTGAGGTTTTACTGGAACGTGGCTGGACTGAATTTGACAAAAAAGAGCAAGATGACACAGACTGGAACCTGTACTGGCGGAACTCACCTTTCCGTATGACAGACTACTGCAGCATTAAACCATGGCAGAGACTCAATCACTACCCAGAAGCTGTCAGGATCACCAGAAAAGACTATTTGGCAAGGCATCTGAAACGTATGAAAGGAGCATATGGATCAGCTCTATATGAATTTAGTCCAGTGGTGTTCATCATGCCCAATGACTATGTCAAATTTATGGCAGAATATAGCAAAGAGAAACAGTCACTGGGTAGAAGACCTAGCTACTGGATTTGCAAGCCTGTGGATCTCTCCCGTGGAAGGGGAATACTCATTTTTCAAGACATTAAAGACTTTGTATATGACTGTACAGTCATTGTGCAGAAGTATATTAGCAACCCCTTGCTCATTTCAGGGTATAAATTGGATCTCCGCCTCTATGTATGTGTCACCAGTTTTTGCCCCCTCACTATCTACACTTATGAAGAAGGACTGGTGAGGTTTGCCACTGAAAAGTTCGACCTCAGTTCTTTGGACAATGTTTATTCGCACCTAACAAACACTAGCATCAACAAGTATGGAGCTTCATATAAAAAATATAAAGAAGGGATTGGCTGTGGCTGCAAATGGACATTCAGCAAATTTCGTTCCTACCTTCGAATTTATGGGGTGGATGACCTGCTCCTCTGGAAGAAGATCAACAACATTGTGATGCTGACCCTGCTTGCTGTAACTCCCTTACCAGCGGCTTCCAATTGCTTTGAGCTCTTTGGCTTTGACATCCTGATTGATGACAAATTCAAGCCATGGCTTTTAGAAGTCAACTACAATCCAGCTTTGCGTTTAGACTGTTCCATTGATGCCACTGTGAAAAGAAAACTTCTTCATGATATTGTTGAACTGCTGAACTACAAGCAAATTGACGCTCTCAGACAAAACCAAGTGGCTGGGACAAAAGCTGGTAGAACGCATGTGCCTTTGAGCACACCTGGTGAAAGTGCACTGGAGGAGGCCTCTGACTTACTCACTTGCCAAGGAGAGGCTGAATGCACTGCTACTTCTTCAGTACAATCTGCCTTGCAGGCTGCAAAAGGATCAATTCATAAGGTGGTCACTCAGACTAAGAAAACTGCCAGAGGACACCCAAGGAAAACACTGACTTCCCAGCTACGGGAAAGGATGAACATGCCAAAAACATCCTCCCAAGCAAAAGCTGATACAAAAAGCAAACAACTCCCAGGAGCTGTGTATTATCCACACCAGTTTGTCCAGCCCAGCCGCTGGTTACCTACACCTGAATTCTGGAACTGCAAATTAACCACGCTCCCCTATTTTCTCTCTGATAAGGACCAGAAGCCTATCCCCCGGGTAGGAGATTTTGTCCTTACTTTTCCTTTTAATGAAGCTGCACTTCAAGCTTCCAGGGATGGGATAGATGTAAAGAGCATCATACAGGAAATAAACAAGTTAGTGAACAAAGAGTTGCCATCAAAACAGCAGAAGACAAAGAAAAGGGTAGACTATTTAGCTTCTGTGTAACTTCATGGTGTTAGCTGTTAGATGTATCATAAATAACATCTTTAGCTGAAAGGTGGTAGAGGTACACTGAAATTGTATCAGAAACAGAGATATCTTAAGACATACACAATTCAGAAATTGATCTTGTAATTTAGCAATTACCATGAGATTATTTTTTAAATAGAAAGCACTGAATAATTCTTTAAAGTAATTCTTCTAATTTTTAAAGTCCCAAAATAAAAATGGAGAATTGCATTTCTCAAAAGATTCTCAAAAACATCAATCTTCGTTTATTATTTTTCTATTAATTTCAAACCTTGATCTCAGAGATCTTTGCTTCTTTTCTCTTCCTGACTAAGGGGGCTTTATGACTTGAAGAAGCTGGTCAGTTTGCACCCAGGAGTATTCAATATGTGCTCAGTTTACAAAGCTGCAAGTGATATGAATGGTTATAAAACTATCACGTTATTGAAGAATCCTGTAAGCTTCCTGACATTGCTTTCCACAGATTAATTTTGCACTGTATGAAAAAATACCATCAAATAAAATAACTTTCATTTTATCACCAGTAAGATTCTGTAGAAATTATTATGAAAGGTAATTTAAAAAAAATCTATACACTGTTCCAGTCTGTTTCTCAAATAAACTCTTAATAAAGAAGGCCTTGTAGACTGCATGAGTAAGAAAAATACAGTAATTAGGTTTTCCAAGCTAACAGAGAAATTTGATATTGGAGGGGGAATATAAACTGCAAGATCACACTCAGAACACCAGATCAAACCTCTCTCTCACTGACTCTGCATTAGCCATTTGACGGGTGCAGCAGTTAGGCAGCTTTGTCTTGCTTGCAATAAAACTTCCTCAGCGATAAACTGAGCATGGAAAAAAACACTAAACTGAAGTATTTTCAAAATACTATCCTTCCCTTGAACATCTCTGGTGCCTCCAGTTGTCTGAACGGAAGTAACTCTGGAAGTCACAGTGAATTTTGGAAATCACAATAAATTTGACTCAAAATTGAGGTTAAATACTGGCTGTAGTGTGCTTCATCTAATGTCCAGAAAACCTGTGGAAAAAAGAGAATTGAGGTTTCCCCACTGTGTTCCATCTCCCTGAAGGATTCATAAAAATTTGTTCACTATATGCCCTCTAGGACAAAAATCATAGAGAGCTGGCTTTTCCCAGGTAGATATGTATACCACTACAGTTTAAGCAAACATGCAGCCATACCTGTTTGGATTATTTGTGTTTCCACAACTAATCAGCTATAGCTGGTAGAGCCATTGCTGCTTATGATAACTGATGCATGGTGTACTTTACCATTGCCTTTGCAGCAAGAGGAAGTAGAGGAGATAAGATGTGAGAATCAGCCTGCGACAAATGAGCAGTAATATATGTCATAATTAATATTGGAAGAACGCCTAATTGTAACATACCTGACATGGCTCTTGTCATTTATGTAGGTATCTGTCTCCTCTTTATCAAACCAAAGTAATTCCTGCTGCTTGTTTCAACAAACCCATTGCTGTTATACTACAAAATATTACTTGAAAAAAAATGCCTTGGTAAGACTGGTGGCCAGAAGCTGGATGGCAAAAGTACTGTGAAATCCTTAGTAGTCTCACCCTCAAAGCAGTAGTTCTTTGTTATACTGGTAGCTTTGTTACATTACAGCTTTAAAAGGTTATGCTTAAATCTGGCTTGCCATTGTATATAGACAGCATACAGATAATGGAAAATTCTGTATTTCTTTTCATGGGGTCATCATTCACCAAGGTCAGTATTCCAAGGCTTTTCTTGAAAAAACAGCAAGAAGAGTTAAAAAAACCCTCTTGGCTGAATAATACCCTCAGTACTGTGTACTGGCAAAATTAGTAAGTACTTAGAGTACTTTTTTTCCTGTCATCTTTTCTGTAAGAGTCTTTCAATCTGTTGTTGGTTAAACAAAAACGCTTTGTTGGACAAAAAAAGCTTTTCTTCTTCACATGCATGTGAGAAGCATCATTAGGAAAGGTATAGTTCCCTTAGCCTGCAAAAGTTTTAGAAATTCAGGAATGTTTCCACTTTGCATTGAGATGAAAGTTGGGAACTTTTAACTTTTTTCGAAAAAAAAAAAGGCAAAAAAGAAGATATCCTAGTGGCCAGAGAACTTTCATGGGTTGTGAGAAGGCAGAGATTTTAATTCTTGTTTTAAATTAGGCAGTGATTTAAGCAGTGGACTTCCACCTCCTTATGGAGTTTCTTATCCTCTGGGTTATTCAGAGGTAAGTTGTTTTTGATCCTTCAGCAAAAATTCCCCTGGAAACTAATAACACTCAGTGACATTTCATCAAAATTTAGTAGAATCCTACAAAAACAGGTATGGTTTTAATAAAAGCAAATATTTTACCAAAAAGAGTTCTGAACAGCCTTACTGGAAATGTGCTTGTGCTATTTCCTTTCAAAGACCTACCTTCAAAAATCTGTGTGACTGCGATGACTGCAACATATACTGCACTGGCATGAGCCAATGGAGGGAACGTCTCTCAAGGGATTTAGTAGGGGAGAATATAATTGTTTAACTGTTAGATGAGAATTTAAACAAGAAATATCTTCCATTCATTATTGATTGTTTCATGTATCTCATTTTTACTTTTGGTGAAATTCAAAGTAATGTCTTTGATCTACAAAGCATTACAGCACATCTTTTAGACATAATTGTGTGAGAAGCAGCCTCTTTTTTCATATGCCAGAGAGTACACTTTGCTACAAAATGTAATATCACTCTATGCACGTTGATAAGGACAACAATCACAAAACAATTCCCATGCTTTTGCCAATGTTAGCAAATGCAAACAACCCAGACAACACAAGCAGAGAAAGCCAGTGTAAGCAGACCATGTAAGCACACTGTAAGCAGTGTGTCCTAATCCCAGCTCATTCAAACATTTCTCAGAGCAAGGGCATAACGTATATAGAAAAGAGCTTTATAGTTCCTGATGTCCTTTACACCACACAGATAACTGACAGCAGGAGCACATGTATAAAGGAAAAACATCTGCTCTCTGAACTTTACAAATACTTTTCAAATACTAATCAGAGCTGAGCAGTTTGTCACTCAGGTCACTGAAGGTGCTCAAGATGTTATTTCCTTCATATAAAGGCTACAGGCTGGGTTCAAAATAGTTTTTGTGGCTAGCCCTCAGCAGTGTAATTTGCTTCATTTTTAGGGTGGAACATGCTATTTGGAAGTTGGCCAAAGGTAGATGAAAAACAATATTTTGTTGGATATTTTACAGGGATAAGTTCACTATTTTACGGGCTTTTTCATAACAGACGTTAAAAGTGTGTTTATTAGACTTCACTAAGTGCCAGAGAGAAGGTGTTCCACTGATAAATATATTTACCTGAGGGCACCCCTCTGCAAATGATTGGGAAAAACAATAAATAAAACTTATATGTTGATATGTACCACACATATTTAGTTGCATCATAGGCACAGTTTTATGAAAGAAGCCTAGATGTTCAATACAGTTTGCTATTCAGAAATATTCCAAAAGACAGCATTTGTACTATATAGTTTGCAAGCAGGTTACAGAATAAAGTTTCAGACAGGTTTCTAGAATTCTACGTGCACTTGCCTTTCTAAAATGCAGTACCCATGTACTGCATATTTGGGGGCTCTGCATATTCCCACAGGTCTTGATCCTGCCCCTTTGATTTCACCAATGAAAGTTTTGCCATCGATTTTTCAGAAAGCAGAATCAGACTCCTACTACTATCATAACACCCATGTAAGCAGGACTAAGCAAGGTGTATGCACATGTGAGCCAGGTGTCTGCACACATGCATGTCTGCATGCACAGTTTCAGAGACTGAGGCACTTATGCATATCCCCTATGTGTTACACCTATGCAGGATAGTAGGCCTCATTATTCCAGAACATGAATGCTTCCTGCAGCTACAATGAGATCTGAGAGTGCTTAACGATGCTAAGGAGCAAGCAGCATACAAACAAGATTATTCCCTTATTTAATTCACAATTAGAAGAAATTATACACACAGATTGCTGAATAGTAAAGCATGGTTTAAGGCTAAAAGTTGCAAACAAAACCTGTCTGTTTTCTATAGGACTTCAGAAAAAAGAAGCCATCAGCATATTCACTGCAGAACAGGGACCTTTTGTTAAAAGGAATTCCTGGGAATAAAAGTGGTGTTCCTTTGGAAAATGTTAGTATCACATTTATTTTCCCAACCCAACTGAAAATGGATCTTCACATTCACTTTTGTTGTGATGATTAATTGAGGAAAAACCTTAGATTTGTTTCAGTCAGCATTGAACTGAAATTCCTATTAAAAAACAAGGAAAAGAATGATCTCTCAGAATTCTTTAATTAGAGTTTCCTCTTACAAAGCACATAAAATGTATTAAATATCTCAGTAGTGAAAAGCATAGGTTTATTAATAGTTTCTTTGTTATACAGGTGTAAAGGAAAACCAATGCAATTACGTTATCATACCAGCTGACATCAAATTGCATGGACTGAAAACTGAACACAAGAAAGAGCAATTCCATAATCTTGCAGTTATTTTGCATTTAGGTATGAGAAAAGGCTAAAGCAGCATGCTCTAAAAGTGTGTTGGTTGCGACAGGAATTTGAAGGCCATGAGGAGATAACTGGTCTTCTGAGTCACTGGGCAGGTAATGAGCTGAGCTCTACAGGGGAAATGCTTCAGTGCTTTAGAAAAATTCAAGGCAGATGATGGACAGACAGTCTATGGGGAAGACAGCTGAAAGCAGCATCTGATAATTCCCTTAGGTACAAACTGCAATCCAAAGAGCCTTGAAGCGGGACAGATTCACTGACCAGAAATATTTCTACAGTATCAGAAGAATAAAGGCAGTAGTGGAAGAGGTTAACTCAAAGGCAAAGCAACACAGATGAGGTCTGGAGAAAGACTGCTGGGGGAAAAAGGAAGGGTTGTTACATCTGGAATAATGACCAGGATGGAATAAGCATTAATTTTTTACTTCAAATGCAATAGACTATCAGATTACGATCACAGAATCAAAGAATAATTTAGGTAGGAAGGGACCCCCAGATGCCGTTCAATACAACCCCCCACTCAAAGCAGGTATAATTAGATCAGATTGCCAAGGGCTGTGTCCAGTCAAGTCTTGTACACCTCCAAGGATGGAGATTCCACAACCTCTCTGAGAAGCCTTTTCCAGTATTTGACCACCCTCATGGTAAAATCTTTTTTCCCCCAATATCTAATTGGATTATTCCATGTTCCAAAAGTTCAGTTCTAAGAGTTCTCCAAAATACTTTGGCCTTGAAAGTGTCATGCAACTTGGTATCCAGACTACACCTCTGTTCAGGCACTCCTCTGCTTACCCTCTCTGAGAAGTACTGAAACTCAGATCTTCTGATTGTGGAGGGAGTGATGGAGGCGCTGAGCCATTCAACAAAAGGATAGTGCCACTGGCAATATCATGGAAAGAGTTTCTAAGTTTCTAAGTACTTTTGGGGTCTAGCCAAATGTTTGAACCTGCAAATGAATTCTGAAAGCTGGACTGAAGTAATTTAATTTGAAAGAGAGATGATAAACAATACATAATTGCCCCAACCAGATAATACTGGTCCAGATCCTCTTCTGAGATCAGTCAGTTCACCTCTGCTCAATAGTCAACAGTGCTCTCCCCAGAGAATGATCTGACCCAGAAAAACCTTGGTTCTCTTCAACCTTGAGAAGCTGCATTTACATTAAAGATTGCATTATATTTTCAACCGATGAATTGGACCTACCATGCGAAACAATAAGAATGGTAAAACCTCACATTGATTTGATAATTTTTTCTCCAAAGAACCCCAAATACTTTATAGATTTGAGGTTCTTAAGCCATACTCCTTAACTGCAATCACTTTCGTAACCAACTAGCACAAAAACAAAAAGGGAAAATGTGACCAGTATCATGGAACAAACACTTTGATGAGAAGTACCACAAGCATTTTAATGTTACACAGAGAGGGCATGACTGTATTTCTCTAAAGTCTCACTCAAGAAACATTTCATTCAGGTAAAAAGTAAGGGGTGCTTACTCCAAAGTAAGCATCAGTCACTGAACCAAAGCAGATTTTAACCCTGAAGATCCATCCATTCATTCATTTTCACAAGGCTTAAATCTTCCTCATCAATTTTGACCCTATGCTGTAAAGCAATCTAAGCAAAATAACCTTATGCTCACCCTTCTTGTTCTTCCCCTTACTCCATAACCCCAGCACACAGAGGTAAAGAATCCTCCATCCATTCAGCTGTCTATATATGTACTTTTTGTGGCATATTATGTTAATTTGTAAATGTAGAGAACAGAGTCTATTAAGAGTTTTATCCTTAATTTATTTCAACAGAAATGGTAGTTTCCACTGCTGCACAAGTTCCAATCTTAATTATTTCAGGGAACAGAAAAGCATCAGGGATATAAGGAAAGATCC
Source organism: Apteryx mantelli (assembly GCF_036417845.1). Lineage (NCBI taxonomy): Eukaryota > Metazoa > Chordata > Aves > Apterygiformes > Apterygidae > Apteryx > Apteryx mantelli. Next base: position 53,640,750 of record NC_089980.1, on the reverse strand, counting down.
ATATTAACAGCCATACATATCCAATGGGTGGATATATTAAATCCTGCAGAGAAACTGGGTTGAGCCACTTATGTACAGCGCTGCCTTTTAAGGGGAGGAATCACTTCTTATCTAGAATGATATTACCCTCCTCATCTTTGATTCGAACCCGTCCAGAAGCAAACTTGGTTTCCCGTCTGCCATTGGAGTAGACAGTCTTTACAGTGCCATCTGGGTACTCTCGCCTCTTAAATTGCGCAGTGTGGATCTCCTTCTGACCATTACTGAATACCATTATTTTATCTCCATTCCTGAAAGCAAAGCAAACCAATCAGAAGATCCAGATATACACAGCAATACAGCACTGCCCAACAGTCAAATATACTTCATGAGGGGTACTGTAATAACACAGTAGAAACCTGGAGAAACACTACCCCTCCTTGGACTGCCTCCAAAGTGGTCAGCCTTTAACAATGATGAAGGTGAGATACTGCACAAGCATGGAAAAAGCCACAAGACAAAGACGCCACAGGCACCCTAGCTCCTTCACAATGAATCTTTCTTGTGATGTATGGGTTGAGGATAGGATAACAACCTACGTGCAACCAACATCTTCCTTTCCCAAAGATGATAAAACTAGGTCAGAAGATATATACACCTCCGTCAGGGGAAGGCTCTGTCTCTTATTAACTTATCTCACTGATCTATCTAATGTGATATAGTAAAAGTGAAAAATAATGTCAGATGGAAGCTTTCTCAGGTTGTAATTCACCTCAGAGTTTTACATGCAATGGCATTACAGAACAGATCCCACAATATGAGATCACCACATGGATTCTTCAGTACATAAAATAATACCTAATTGTGGCGGGGTCTGCAGATCCTGCAGAATTCTTCATGCAAGGATCTCAAGGAATTTTGCAAGCAGGAAATTATTTTTGCAACAGTGTAGTTCCTAAGCCAGCAAGGGACATGCATAAGTAAGTTCTAATATCATTAGTCTTAATTTTACACAGAGGAATAAAGAGATAATATCTAAAATGTTTTGCCCAAGATCAGAAAGTGAGCCAAAAAGCTAGGAAAAAGCTCAGGAGTCCTCATCCTCAGTCCTTCAGTGCTTGCACTGTTAACACAGACAGCTGTTTCTCCCATGTCTTGCAAGTTACACAGCAGTCCCAGCCTGATGTACAAAGCAAGTGTGAAGTTACATGGAACTGAATTAGGAACATTTCATGGTCACTTTGCCTGTGATAAATTATCACCTATGATTCAAGAAGTCAACAATTTGCAGTGACTTATTACAGCAAAACCCTAGTCATCTTCCAAATCCTTTCTCCTTTCGTCCTGAAATTTCTCAACCATACAGAATACAACCATAGTTTTAAATGTCAGGATCACTGTACCTGTGCCCAAAGCCCAGTTCCTGTCATTTAACATAAGACTTACTTTTCTACTTTTACTACTGTACCATCTGGGAAAAAAGTTTCCTCGAGTCCACCACTATAGAGGCATTTCACTGTCTGATCTGGGAATATAATTTCTTGTGTGCCATCAGGATGATGCTTTTCTGGGGGAAATAAGATGCAAAAAGTTTGTTTACAATTTTTTTCATGCTGCTTTATGCGGAGCTAGATTCTTGGGGGACATGGTAGTAAGGATGGAAATGATATCCAACATATTGCTAAAGAAATTAAAGAATCAAATAATCAGATAATCAGAAATATAAGCAATGCATTAGCACTTCATTGTTATCTTGCTTTGTAGGATGAACCTGAGCATGAATCATACTGGAAGTCAAATACAAATACAATGCAAACCAAGGAGAAAAAAAACATAATGTGCTGGAGTCAGAATGAGACAACACTTTCATAATAAAAAACTTCCTGTACATACAGTCCACATTCATGAGCTCTTGCATACCTATCTGATTATTAGGGAACTGCAGCACCTCCAGGCCATTGGGATAAGCAGTGTGGGTTGTCTGCGCATCTGCATAATAATAAATCTGTAAGGAGAGTGAAGTGTTTGCAGCATGTTCACAATATATGCATAAGCAGATTCAACCATAACAATGTGCTTAAAAATAAGCCGTCTTAGAAAAGTCATTTCAAGGTCATTTTCTGTATCTGCCATCCATACAAGTAGCTATGTTTGCATTTCTATTCCTAACTCTTAATCACTCCACTCCTTACGGATGCGTGTAGGTTTTGCTACTTTCCTCCTGATAAAGTACAACAGAATAGTCCACTCATGAAAGTGATCTTCCCGCCTCTTTGCTCTAGCTCCCATCCAGGCACCATTAATTTAAAATGTTTGCACTCCCATCAGACTCACTCACTTCCACTCTAGCTCACATTATTATTAACTATTCATATATACATAATACCTAGAGGGAAGAACCCTCTGTGCTACCTACCATACAAATGTAAGAGCCAGTCCTTGCTTCAGATAGCTGCCCTCGCCCTTTGTCTTCTTTCAGTCTCCTTTCCTCTGGAAACAACTACCCTGTTGTTCCTTCCAAGACTGTTTCTTCAGCCTCTTTCCCTTCTTGTCCTTGTATATAGAGAAGCCTCCCTTTTCAGGTTTATTAAATCAACACCCTTCCTAATCCATTTCTCCCAGAAATGACAGATTAACACAAATGGTAGGACCTTGTAGGACAAATCACTTAATTTTCCTTAAAGAAAAAGCAAATGTTACACACCACTCTCTGATCTGGCATGATCTTCTTTACATCTCCATTGAAAAAGCTAACCACTGTCATCCTTTTATCAGCACTGATCTCTTTTTTGGTACCATTGCGAAAAGTGATGATTCGACGTCCATCAGTAAGCACCTCTTCCACCTTCAAACACATAAAACATCTGATGCAAATGAAGACAAATCAAGCCAAAGCAGACTCATTACACAGCAACATCTGAAACTATAGGGAAACGAGTAAAACTGCACTACCTTCCAATGAAATTGGAGCTTGAAGTATTTCATTGGACCCATCCTATGTCTTTTTAATTCAAAAGCTATTTCTGCAACACAGGCAAGCTGTTTGCCTCATTTGTGTGTAAAAGAGAACAAATGTCAGGTATTTTCGTTTCTCAAAATGATCTCTTCTGTAGCACTTGGCCCAAATCTCCCCTTCTCCCCATCACGTTTTTTTTTTTCTGTTAATCTGTAAGGCACAAAGCCCTGTGGCAACAGTGAAGCCATTCAGTTTATTACTTGACTGACATCAGTTAGTTACTGTCTGTACTAATTTCATATATGCTGGTACAATTCCACCCAAGAGACCCAGATTCTGTATTGTGCAAACCAAAATGATTGAACTTGATGTATTAACATAGATTGCTGACATATGTTAACAACCATTTTATTCCAGGTAATGCAAGGCAGGAAGGACATTCAGTACTACAGAATTAAATGTGGCTACATGCAGAAACCTCCTGCAAAACCACTCAAGACTTCTTAACAAGACAACAGGTGGCAACAATGCCATCAGTATGCCCTTCTACCACCAACATATTGGTCAAAGAGACTTCTTACCTAGCATAGCCTCTGGTTAATCAATTTTCCTGGAATCACTATGGCAGCTAGTTCTGTCTAGCATATATCAAATCCCATAACAGAATTCATTTGATGAAATACAAAGAAGAATACAACCAGAAGGTGCATATAACTCAATTTTATGAGTAAAAGCCAGTGGTAAAAATATCAGAGTGCACTATTTTCATAACTGTTTTTCTTTCAAGGATCAGAACAACAGACGCTGTATTTTCTGCTTCTGCAAGAATGAACTGTGATTGGTAGAAGCTTTCACAAAGCCCACCTCAATATCAACTATAAAAGAATTGGCATCTCAAACCAGTATCCCCTGAACAAATGTTGTATCACAAAAGCTGTTTCTATGACTACCCACTGGTAAGTATCATTAATCAACACCTGCATTGGCAGGGTGAGAAGAGAGGCCTAGGACTGAGCAAACAGAGAAACTAAACTACTGTCTTAGCTTCACCTACCCAAAAACCTTACCCAGAGCTGACAACCGTGATTAGGCATAGAATTCCCTCAGTCAGTCAAAAAAGGCTTTAACAGGATGAGCCTACTTGGAGCAGTGTAGCTGAAGAGACATCTAAGACTGAGTTCAGATCTGAACCATAGGATCAGTGATGGTGCTGGAAAGAGTGCTTCTCTATCAGCAGCAAAGCTAGCGCCAGGTCACTTGGTCGCATTGCTGACAATCCTTCCCAACATCAACGCACCCCAGATAATGCAATGCATAAACTCATCTACAGAATCAGCCTTTCAAGATCATTTCTGAGCTGCCATGTAGGAACATGTTGCCTAGTTTGGCAGCAAGGAGCACAAAGGGAAGCCAGCAGGAATTGCTCACTCATCCCCTCCTCCCAGTGACAGGGACTGCCGAAGGGTGGGAAAGCCAGCTGCCAAGCGAAGCTCTGGTTCTAAGGACAATGGGCAGCTGGAAGCAATTTGTAAGAAGCAGCTGAGAAAACTTTGGGGATTTTGACAGGTGGTTTGAGCAAACTGGACTAGGCTGCATCTAGTGCAGAGCCTCTGACATTACTCCAGGTGTACTCAACTGCATGTAACGAAGGACTTCTCCCACAAGTGGTGTGCAGCTGGCACAGTTTACTGACATTATATTCACTTCCAAGGAAAGAAAGGCATAGTCTTTTATCTTGCACTGCAAAACTGTCACTACCCTACCAGCATATTTTCATCTCTAAACAGTATCATTCCTCCCATCTCACAAATGAGGTAGCTGAAACAAAAAAGACCTGATGAAAGTCATTGAGCAAATCAGGGTGGAAAATAAGAGAATTTGGTTACTGGACTTCCAGCCCTTCAGCTACTTTATACTTGAGCTCTCCTGTAAAGGAAAGACATTTCATTTGAGAAATAATTCTTGGTGGCTCCTTGAAGCAGTGATTCCCATCAATACTGCAGAACTACTGATGATCTCTCCAAGTCTTTTTCCTCCCTAATTTCTCTCACCTTTCCATCGTGATGCTCTATTTTTTCCTGCACATCTTCCTCACTTTTTCTTCTTTCTTGGTGTAAAAATGACCTTCTAGATAATATTGATTTTGGAAGCAATATCTATGAAAATATCACAGTCACAGTTTTAAGATTATTATTATTATTACATATTATTATTATTATTTAAAAATATTTTCATTAACTTTAATCAACTGTGCAAAAAAGGTGTTTATCTTAACATACACACAGAGGAAAGCTGCCTTTCTTTGAAGTATTGCCTTGCATTTACAATAAATTTTGATAATCTTTTAGTGAGACCTAGGAGTGCTTCATATTAGCTTCAATTAACTTCAGTTTGCAAAACAAAAAAGAAAATACAGAGAGTCCAAAAATCTGGGAAAAGAGTGCATTCTGGGAAACTACCCTGCAAGAAGTGGAGAGAATAAAAAGAACAAAGAACAGAATTATCTGTGAATATTGGGTTTCTGATTTGCAAAGGAACATACCTGCATTAGCTGGATCCTCTCTTCTGAAACAAATGACAGGGTCCTTAAGTGTAGGTAATGCTAACTATGTAACTAAGGGCTAATCAGGATGCTACACGCTCAGTTTACTGTTACAATGAGCGCTCTTTTCATTTTATGGCAATGTAAAGGAGCCTTAAACTAATTGACATTCAGGACATAATTTGCTTGAATAAGGGTCAGGCCAATAGCATCCAAAACAATTATTAGCTAACGTTAATTACAGTCTGAGGATGTGGTGTATTTTGAATTGTGGGATCCAATGGAACAGTGAATTCTTCTCCCTACAGCGCAATGATGTGTTCTAGTAAAAAGCTGTTAACTGTGATTAAAGTACCCAGATCCACTCCTACAGCACTGTGTCTGTTGCACAGCACCCTTGCAAAGCTTTTGCCAGCAGAATGCCCTCTCTCATCTTAGCATTCTCACTGTGGTGTTTTCCACAGTGGCCTCCCTTCCCTCTAAGGATAACATCCTTCAGTTCTCCATTTCCTTTCTAATCCAGACTTCATGTATGCAGGCCAAGACAGTTTGAGGTTTCTCTGGTGCTGTTGCCTATATGTCAAAATATCTCCCAAGGACTGAGCACGCTTTTCCAGTAGAGCCTCCAGAGCACATTAGCAATGCCAGGCAACAGATTGAAAAGCCACACATTGGAAAACTCCAAAGCCAGCAGTGGCATCTAAACACTAGCAAAAAAACTCAAATTTGGTCTGTCTTGCTTCAGGTTTGCATTGGAGACAGGTACAAATCTTATGGATAGAATAACCCCTCTCCCTTCATAATAATAATACATGTAATTTCATTAGAAAACAGAAACCGTGTTTTTCAGGAGATTATGACCCACTGTTAGTCTCAGAAGTAAAGGTTCTAAGTTTTACAGTGGCCAGGAAAGAAGTGTAAATATAAGATTTTCTTTTTGCCAGTGTGCTTCATTTAATTTCACAGACAGAAAGAAGACAGTTGCTGATCAGTACCAGAGCCAGAACTGTAAGTTGCTCAAACCTTTGCTTCAGCCTCCAGAAGAGTAGGAGAACTCTCTGCAGATATTTTGTTGTCATAAGCATTTATGCCATTTCTCCCGTTAGTGGTCACAAAAGCCACTTTATTCCAAGGTTTACGCATTTTTTCTATCTTTTTAAGATTCTCTTCTTCCTGAACCAAAATTAAAATGTTAACTAGCAACATAAATCTGTTTATGTCAAACAGTCATACAGGACTAACCTGATACAGAAATCTACTGTATTATTTGTAAGCCATTACAATATTGTTTTAAATACAGATCATCGTGAGCAGATGTGAGAAAATAAAGCCAGGAGAGCTAAATGGTAGTTAGCATGCTATATATGAAAACCGTGATCACAGAGGCACTCGATCATTTTGTAGTTACATAAAGAAATACCTGGGTTTCTCCATTGTTACTGCAGAATGTAAAGCTACAATTGTCACTGTCCTGGTTATGTGAGAGAGGCATTTCTTCTGTGCTACCTGAAATGGACAAATACCTGCCCGTAAGAAAACATAAATGAAAAGTCATTGAAAGCGTATGGAAATTGCTGAATCACATGCTTCCACACCTCTCAGAATGTTTTTGAAAGATGCCAGCTCTCAGATTCCTGCAACATATCACTTCGTATAGTGACAATGTTTGCTAACAGCTTGCCCATCCTCCTGAAGTCGCTTCATCCTGGACCAGAGCAGTGCAGCCCACCTCCGTTCTCTACCTTCTCTGCTTCCAGGACAAACTGAGCAGGTAACTACAGGCAACAGCATAATCTGCTCCCTCTTTCTTCTCAAAGTTAACTTTTTTAACTTCTGAGAAAAAGAGGAGAGTTTTCATGACAACACATTGTCTGTGATCCAAAGGTTGGAGAGCAGTGTCTCCAAGTCATTTGCAGACTGCTGTCAGCAGGCAGAAAGTTCCCACAAATCTTACCTTTTACATAAGAAGATGAGTCAGGCTCCTTAAAACCACTTGGATGCAAGACAGCTCCAGGTGATTTTCTATCATCTGTCTTCTTCCCCATAGGAGAGGGTGGATATGCAACCTGAAACAAAATGAAGAGGCACTGACATACAGCCATGCTTCACTGTAACTTGGGAACTGTCATTGATAGGGCCCAGAGTGCACTTCCTCTTGCTAGGAGTTTAGCTGTCTGCACTCAAGGCCAGCTTGCTGATAAGCTGCAGGTGTCTAATCTTGGTTCAGACTGTTGTGATGAAAGAGACAGGGGTGAAAGAGCTGGAAGAAGTCTCAGAGGGGGCTTCTTCCCCCACTCTCTCAGGAACTGAATTTAAGCTGAGGATCTCATTCCTAGTCCTTACTGGGCTGCACTGCAGCTGTGCCTGTGCCTGGCCACGCACCTCACTGATCCAAACTTGGACCTTGACCTGCCAGCCGACTTCCCGGCCTGACACTTCTCAGACCTGCCTCATCACTATGAACTTGCCTGATGACCAGGACTCTTGGCTGACCCCAATTACCACCCCCTCAGCTGCCCTGCTCCCTCGCGGGGTGGTGGGATAGGGCCCTTATCAGTGAGGTTGCTGTCTTGCCCACCTTGTCGTCACCTCAGCCCCTGGGGAGTGCCGGCTCATGCTGCATACCTATACTCGCTGTGTGTGATCAGCTGAGAACTTTTCTGAGACCATAAGAAGGGCAGGTTCCCAGCATTTACCCTTGCTCAGGCCTGGATATACCTGAATAACTCTATGTATGAACGATACCTGAGGTTATTTCTGGCAAGAGTATGGAAGAACCAGGGAAGGAAGACCAAGGTGTAGCTATGTGGGGACCGTGATCCCAATCCAGCTTCTGAACCACATTGTAAACAAAAAATAGCGACAGTCCAAATTGTCCTTGCTACTGACTTACTTTTTCTGGCTCAAAAGGTGTTACTCTTTCTTGATGAGGTGTTCTCCTGCCAGTGGGTGTTGTGCTTCTGCTAAGGAAGCAATTAGATGATTTCTTTTCTTGATGCTCCTTTGTTACTGATCTTAAATACTCAGTCCTTTGTACAGAGCTTTTTAGTGCCTAAAAGGTTTTGAATAGATTTGTGTTAAGTTGATATAAACATCTTAAAATACCATGAAAAATCCTACAACAGGAACATGATTAACTGTTCAACACTTTCAGAAAAATGTACATTTCTGTATGTGAGAGCTTCCATGCAGAACAGCGTTAATAAAGGTACTCCAGGTTGCTATATATGCTATTGTACAAGCTGCCCATTTCATTTTTTAATGTTGGCCATAGCATAGATTACACAGTTTTAAAGTATACACTATCATACCTACTTTAAAAGCAATAATGACAGGGGGATCAAGATAGGTGTAGAGAAGTACCTGTGGTCTTTCTTTGTTTTTGTACAGATGGGTGTCATTCTAAGAGATATTATTTCATAAATAAGAGCAATCACTGTAATCCAGGCAACCAGGTACTCAGTATTTGGGTTAGTCACACATGATCAGATTCTTGATGAAGGCTCTCTCAATTCTACCATTTTCATAGGCAGTCATCAAATCATCTGAATAAACCTTTTGGCTTTTCTTCACTGGAAGCAAATGAATCACCACTAAAGGAAAACCCTTGATGCAAAAAAGGTGCAGGGACTGAGGAGGAAACAGCCTTCCAGCATTAAGTAAAACTTTCTAATTAAAAGAATAGTTAGGCAGCATAAGATGCCAACTCATTTTGGAATCCTTTTCACGGGAGCTAGCTAAGCACATATTAATTAACTGTCAGTGTCACTGATCCTGCTCTTGGCAAAAGGAAGGACTAGCTGACCTCTCAAGGTTCCTTCCAGTCCTACAGATCTATGCTAACAGCCAGGCAGCAGAGAGCAGGAGTAGGTGGTGTTACTTAGAGCCTATGTACACCATACAAACTTTAAAAATGTGTTCTCCTTGTTCCCAATGTTCAGCAGTAATCCTTTAAATTTTCTAATGGGATCTTCCTCCCAGATTTTATACCTATATTTTTTTGTGATGCTGATACAAACTGGATTATTCTGGAAATCTCTCATTTGTCAAATCCCATAAATAAGGAGCTCTTATAACCTTCAAATATCACGGTTTGTGTCATATACAGTTTGAATTCCCACACCTTGACTGAAAAGCTGGGAAGAAGCAACAAATACTCAGATAAAGCAGTGAAAATACAGGTGCTACAAAAGGCTCTTTACATACTTCCAGAACTCATACTTCCCTGCTTCATAATTAGTAAATTCTCAGAAAGAATTCTCATAGACAAGGAAAGAACATAATCAAAAGTTCTCAAAATCCATGGCAAAATTAGACAGCAAAATCCTCCTAATAAGGTTAGAAGAAAGCACATTTGACCTCCACTGAAACTTTTCCAACAAGAATGTTAAAAAATAGCAATTTGTCTTTCAGCGTACAGCTCACCCTTATGCAGAGTGTCTCTTTTCTCATAGAAATCACTAATATCTATCCATATCCGTATGCCTTGCAGGAAACGGACATCTCATTTCTGCTGAAAATCTAATGTGAGGCACTCAGAAATCAGGTTGCCTGAAAAGAGTTGCAAGAATTATCCACTGAGGCCAGCCTGCAGATCTTCCAGGCCACACCCAGTTCCACCCTGCCGGAGGGGCCTGTGGCAGCTCTTGACTCATCATTGCATGAGCTGCTCGTGTCCTGTGCTCCCTGGGCACAGAGGAAACACGCATTTGCCATTTCCCTTGATAGGCAGCAGAAGAGGAAATACAGCTTTTTCAAAGGATATGCATTTATCCCTGCAGTTCCAAGTATTTTAGGAGTGAGATAAATGGTGACTAGTATCTTCAGAGTTTCCAAGTGTCACCTTTATCCTTTTTATAAACAGACACTAGCGGGTAAAATCCTAACAGTGGATTTGCTCTCCAGCTTTAGGCTTGTAATACAGATAAAAGGAACTAGTCCTTCCCCTCAAAAGAACGCTCCTGGACACCAAAACCAAAGACAATTGTACTGCAGTTAGGATACCACCAAGATCCCTGACTTGATCCTACCATGGTTTTCCATTTATGCTCTTCTGATTACAGACTGCTGCCTTTTGGGAAAGTGCCCTGGTAATAAAACTGACCCGGCACAGTTCTGCCCTTCCAGCTCTGGGGGCTTCTGTATCTTTTCACAGAAGTAAATGACACAGTGTGGGTTTGGGTGGGAGGAGAAGCATGTTACATTCAAAGCTGTAGGGACAGTATAAGCACCCTTCAAGACATGCTGTAAGTTTCTGGGTTCTTCATAAGTCACATAAAACAGTGACTGGATAACAGGGAAGAGGACCTCTGTGGACTGTATTTGTTGCCCTGGCAGAGTCCTGAGGATTTTAAACCTATATGCAGCCACACTGCTTGACAACACTTCCTTATCAATTTAGCACCTTTAATTCTTGCAGTCATAGTCAACAACTCTGTTATTTTTCCTGTGAACAATGTAAGCTTGTTTCAATTTTATTTTTTTTTGTATCCCGCTGGCAGTAACATGTCAGATCTCCGGTAGGTCAAATGTATTATTTTGATTAGACCAGTACCACTTCAGAAACTTGTTTTTCTTCCTAGGTATCAGGCTGTCAACTCCAGTGCCTGGAGGGGACATAACACAGTGTTTGGTTTTAAGGTATTTTTATAAATAACCAGGCTCCCCCAGTCAAGCCCATGCTCCTATAGAACTGACAGAAACCTGCGAACATAGCTGTCCTGACAGCTATGCACAGCAGGGCACAACCCTCAGAAACGCCTGGCTCTACACAGACTTTTTTTGACATCCAGGCTCATAATAAGCATCATCATGCAGCACTAAAACATAAGAAAACACACACTTTAAGCAGTAAAGGACATGAACTCCGGACTTGAAAATACCTCCACACCTTTCTCCTGTTGCAGAACACCTTGATGAGGACTCCTGGACATTGTTCAATGCTCCTATCCTGCCTCTTTTTTTCTCTCTCTAGAAAATACAATTTCTCAAGTAACTTTCTGCCCTTATCTGTGAACCTTCAGTGAGTTTCTCATCAAACATAGCTGACATGCAGGTGGTTGCAGAACTCAAACTACTGCCACCGTTGTTTAAAGCCACTCAACCCTTCTCTTAGAATCAACAGTCTAGGTAGGCTCAGATAGCTTTGTTAACCCTATCTTTCAAAACAGCCACAGTATAGATCAGTGATCCTACAGCAACCTCCTGACCTGATTTAGACACTTTTTCCTCTCAGCATCAGATAGAAAGGAAGGATTCAGACAACCTCTCCATTGCAAATACAGCAAAGTCTACAGGTTTTGGTGCATTCATACCACCGCCCTTGCACATCTAATTAGGAACTACCTCCAGTGCTGCAGTGAATGAATCAGTGCAAGTAAGTACACAAGAGGAAAATTTTGTACAAAAGAACCCTAAACTTTTGTAACGTCTTTTTCCCTTTTCTTCATTTTCTCTATACTAAACTTTGGCATAGGAGTGTTCAGGGGCTACTTGATTCTTTCTAAGGGATTATCAGTTGATGCCATTCACTTTCATGTGCTCCCATGCACAGTCTCTCAATTTTGGACAGAAAAAGCAAGAGAGTTTGTTTTATCTGTATCCAGAATTTATATTTGTCCAGATTCACAGAATCTTTTAGGGAAAGCATCCACCTGCTAGCAAGAGCTCAAATGCAAAAGAAATACAAGTGAGTCACTATATTCAGATCTACCACTATTACACAGATTTTGTCCTTCCTGGCTCTTTGCACTACTTCTTAGTGTTCTATTTACTTGAGCCTTCATTTCCTCATTCAAATAATCAGAAGCTACTGTGTTAACTACAGAGCCTTCCTCTACCACAAGATCAAACAAAGAATGCATGCCCCTTCAGATATTAAGAGTTCACTCAGGACATCCGGGCACTATGCCCGTCAGTCTTTCTCATGCTTGTGCTGGATAACGGTTGGACTGGAACCAATACTAGCTGGATTATGAAGGCTCAGACAACAGCTAGCCTAGAAGTCTGCTGTCCTCAACTTCCTCCTTCTCAGAACTGCTGCTGAAGACACAATTTTTTTTTGCACATTGCTGAGCACTGTATGAGGAAAATGAACTTAGCAAGCCTTAGGGAGCCTATAAGAAGATCGAACGTTTCTGTGTTTTCCTCATTTCACAAGAATGCTGGGGATGTTCCAATGAAACAAACTCTTTCATACCTTGAAAACTTCCAGGATAAGCTAACAGTTAGGACAGTTAGCTTTTGGCCATTACTGCCCACCTCAGCTGCAGATAGTATATCTCACATTATTATGCTGGTTCATAACTCTGCCCACCTCAGCACTCAGTGACAGAGATCCTGGCTGTAGAAGAGACTGGGGAGGTCCAACATCAGTATAGAACAAACAAAACGATTTCCTGCACCAAACCCATCAAACTTCTGATTTCTAAATGGCATATACTGCTTAGAAAGGTAGCCAGTCTTGAAAGCAGACACCTAATATCTGTGTCCCATTCAGAAGCTACTATTTCTGACATGAGTAACTCTGCTTTCTTATGCATATTCAGTTTGGAGTCATTTTTATGATCACCTTTTTTCATATCCAATACCATGCAAAATTCATTAAAGCCACTGCCTAGTGAATTTCAAGCCACACATTATCATTATCACTACAAGAGAATAGAAGCCTCCTGTCTCATTTGACATGCTTTAAGTTTCATTTCAGTCCCTAAACAGGCAGGGAGGGAATGGTAGTGTGTTGGCTAATCTGAGCTAATTTTTGCCATAGCCAGTGGAATCTGTTCCTATCAGAAGATCATTAATTTCCAACAGAGAAGAGGAATTTCAGAGAGGCTGTTCGCTGGAACAAACCACAGATTTCAGCTAAGTGTGAACAAAAAGAAGAAGGAGGGCTTGTAATAATTGAGGCACTCAAAAAGCAAGAAATATGAAGCCAAGAGAAGGAAAAGCACAGCAAGATATCTAAAAATATATATATTCTAAACTGTGTGCTGTGTTAAGCATTACAGTAAGCTAGCTGTGGAAGAGCAGTCATAGAGCTACCATTCAGAAACAAACATCTCATCTGACATAAAGAACCAACGTATCACAACTTGTAAAAAGCAAAGTGATTTTCCCACTGACTTTATCAGGCATAAGGGCACTAGGGATAATTTTTTGTTTTACACACAGGGCAAATTCTGTGGCATCTTATTGACAAGTAATGCCTTGAATGGCAAAATTTGCCGTTCTGGATTTATGCTTCACAGAGACAAGGTTGGAAAGAGCTCCTCTAAGTGGACTCCTTATGGTATTGCAGCCTTACTCTGTGACAGTTCTCTATAAAACCAAGCTGTGAAGCAGCATCTACAATGAATTCTGAGTACATCCGCAACAATAGGTAATTCAGTTAGGAAGAGGAGAAAGAAGCTTTCTCTCCTGCTATTGCAAAACCAGAAGACAAATACAAGTAAAGTCATGCTGAATCACAGCACAAACGTACTGCAAAAAACATGACTATGCTTTTACGGACACTTTCATTTGCACAAATTTTGATACCAAAGAACATTCTTTAAAATAAATAGTCGAAATTGTGGAAATGTAACTACTGACAATAGGAATGCATACTTTGCTATTCACATTTCTGAAGAAGTGTTTCTGCAAAGATGTCTTCAACCCCACAGGGGTGATGCTGTGGCTTTTATGACTGTCTCTCCATGATCTTTCTTCTTGTTTGGATGAAGATGATGTCTCTCGCAAAATAGCTTCTGCAAGCTAACGGAGAATTTGTTATAAATACGTAACTAATAGTTCAAGCTGCTTCTAGTAGAATCAGACACTTCTTAAATATGGCAAAAATAAGCAACAACTCTCAAAGCCTTCAGGTTTTCTGTCGTAATAAGAATGATGTCATCTAAGTATACCGATAGCCATTACTCAGATAATATGCTAGGATGGTGCGTAACTGCAGATTTTCTTTCAAAGCAAAGATACCACAGAGGATGGTAGTCTTTCATTATGAAAAAAACTGAGACTAGCATATTTAATGGCTCAGGATTGAAACCTAACCCCTATAAATTTAAACACAATGAATGAAATTCCACATCTTCTTCTGCTGATGCTCCCCAACATCAGAAACAGCGATCTTCATAATGTAGCATCCTAACATCTTTACATACAGATCCTAATGCCTGGCAAAGCATTCTCATGCCAGGCAAGAATTACTCTCACACAACAAAAATCTTCAGTGGCTTGAATGAAAGCTCTACATCACCAAATGTCCCAATAGAAGTGAGTTGGCTTTTTTCTTATCCTTGCTTTTACTGGAATTTCTATATCATTTATTCTGCACATGTGAGTCTATTCTTTTTTTTTTCTCTGACCTTAATAATATATGAAAGGATGAGCCATACTAAAAGATAGGTTTGGGCAAATTAAAAGTAAAGTGAAAAGCTAACTTGAAATGACATTTTCAAATGAACGTAACAGTGTTAGGTGATAAGTCTCATTAATGAGAACATTAAAATCAAATAAAAAGGGAGATCAAAAATTTGTTCACTACATAAATTATGCAAGAGACAGGTTAATTGGTGGTTCTAACATATTTTAAAGATACATTAATAGAAATTAGATATACAAATTAGAGAAATACCTAGGAGTTAAGGGCTAGATTCAATTCTCTCCTAGGAGCAGGCTCTCTGTGGAAGAGTAGGATTCATCTCACCAGACTGCATCATCTAGAAGATAGCTATCTATTCTAGATCCTCCATTTCATACAGGATGAAATTAATCACTCTTTGAAGGCACCTATTTTTCTCTCTTGAGTATACAAGGAAATGAAATAACCAACTTAAACCAGAGTTCTGTCTTTTGAATTCCAGTCTGAACCATTTAATTTCTCCAGATTGCTTTCCGTTGTGTAAAAAGGGGATAATAGCATTCTTCTCCCTCCCAGCATGCTGGAAGATGAACACATTAAATGTGGTTACTCAGTTCCACAGTAAGGTAGTGAGGGACCCTACAAATGTATTAAACAAATGAACTACTGAATGGGAAAGGACAATAGAAACTGTTAAACTATGATTAAACCTCTTCAATTTCAGAAGATCACCAGAGGCATTTATACTAGCCAATCATATCCTCCACCCTGCTCCTCTTCCCTGCTCCACCCAAGTATAACTCCCATTCAGTAGTCCAACTGCTGCTTTTGTAAGGCAGGCCACTGAGAGTGTTTTCTCCCCTGAATATTTACAGCACAACATAAGAACTGAAATGAGGCTTACTAAAAGGTCCCACTATATCTATTACTAACAACCAGCCTGCAGCTGGCTCAAGGGCTGCTTTATTAAAAAAGTAAATGGCATTAAACACATTCAGAATTCATCTCATTTGACTTTAGCTGACTAAGAAGTTAGGTACTTCATGTGACTTAGTTATCTAGACTCCCTCCTTTGTCAGTGGAGGGAGACAGGTACCGTCTGCCCTGATATAAGTGTCTGAGATAGGTGGTTTAAATCACCTGGTGGAGGTACACATTCCAAGGATAAATAAGACCCTAATGGAGCAGTCCCACACAAAGAGTATATTTAAACGTGGCTTACTATAGAGCTGATTTTTACCTCCTGCAGGCTAACCATGGAAGTAGTAGAGGAAGAGTATTCACACATGCCTGCTCAAAAGAAAAACTAAATCTGAATTTTTCAGAAAGTATTAAACAGATAATGTCTTCCAGTACCAGGGTCTCTGATTTTCTGTCCATGAAATTCACAGCTCCTGGTTTTTTTTCCACTTTCAGCCTCTGATGCTCTGAAACTCTGAGCTCATCTCGAAGCTCCATGTTCTGTCTGGTCAGCATCTCTACCTGGTCTCTTAGCTTGCTGTAGGCAGCATGCCAGCAGGACTCACTTCTCTTGAACTCCTCCTGCAGTCCTGCAATCTGCTGCTTTAATATCTGCCAACAGGAAAAAAGCGTGCCATGTCATTGCATAGCTCTGGACTAGGCATGCCCATTTTACAAATCCAGAAGGAAGCATGGAGAATTTTATTCTGCTTAAAGGTCTACTGCAATATTTAAAGAACCCATTTGAAATTACCTTTAAAAAAAAAAACTGAAAACTCCTGTATTTAGAACAAACTAAATCTCACCCACACATTTAGCCAATAATTAATACAAAAGAAAAATGAATGCAAACATAAATGACTGACTAAGAGTATATTTTGTCTTGGCTCCTTGAACCAAAGAAAGGTCCATCCTTGCTGCTCAGCTAGTCCTTTATTCTTAGTGGCATTGACTCAGTCAAATGGTTTGCACTTGACTGTGAATATCTTCCAGCTTGGAATGGCTAGATTATAAAGCTAGAATTGCTCACAAAACTCACTGAGTCTAGCTTCAAGCATAACACCGACCGTGGTATCTCACCCAATAACTTATGCACAGAAGCCACCAACTTTCTAGATAACTGTAGGTTTTCCCTTTAATGTTAAAAAGACACAATATATTTCTATCTGAATATATATACCTTCAGTGTCCAAACAACATCCAAACAACAGATCTTAATATGCACGCTCCACTAGAATCAATGAACCGTCTGGTATTACAAATCATTTCACTGTGTAGGCACTTGCAAACCATGACTGAATCATCTCAACCTTTTTTGGATAAATTAGGTTTAGAACTAAAAAACAAAATCCAGTTATTTCTGTTTCTTTTTTTTCCTAATTAATTATTTCCAATTTCTCATGAACTTTTTTTGAGAAATACACACAAGCTATAATTTCAGAAATGCTTTTACCAGTGGCATATATAGAAATAACACTGTCTTATTCTGCCAACTTGATATTCACCTTCATATATCCAGAGTTGCCACCTGTCCACTTAAATACAGCATTTCACTGAGATACAGTGTAAGCAAGTCACCTAGAATGTCTTTTCCTTGACAATATGCTGGTCTGTAAAATCACATTTTCTTCTTGTCCTTCATGTTCAAACATCTGTTCTTCAAAATATCTTTTCACTACTCTGTATCACCATACTGCATCTTTTTCAATATACTATTTTGCATTGCTTTAGTTTAACCTTTGGTTATAGATTAAATGTTGTAATTTCAACCCCCTCTCCCACTTTCCAAGATTTCAGGCACCTACTGTCTCTTCAGCATTGCAATGCAATAGATACATTCCTCGTTATGATACTAAGACAGGAACAGGTTATCAAGAGGTTTACTTACAAGGGCAGCAGTATGTTTCACCCAGTCTATCAGGCAGAGGATAAGTCAAAGATGCTACGTTTATATGCAGATCAACAGTGATAATTTCATGGCACCACTGAAGAAGTGTGAAGAAAGCACAAATAAAATGTGTAGATAACAGGAAACAAAGCAAAACACAAAAGAAAAAAGGAGGAAGAAGAAGAAGAAGACATGACTGTGTAAGTGGTGGGTAGAAATGAAGTGAACATGGGAACAACTGAGGTAGGCAAAGAACAGGCAGCAAAAATACAGAAACAGCTGGCGGAAGAATATCTGAAAGAAGGAAAAGAACTGAGAAAGTGGTGAGAAGAAAGTTAAAGGAGCTTATATGAGATTTGCCAAGGATGTTGATGAAATACAGACACAAACAAAACACTTCAGAGACACTCATTTTTGATGGCAATGGATAAAGAACCAAATACTAAGGGTACCAACCACAGTGCAGAGCTCTTGAGCTAGTTTTAAATGAGCTAGTTCAGGTATGATAAAAGGTCTAGCCCTGGTAGCATATAGATCAGCAAACATAGCAAAACCCACTTGAGAGACTGAATAAATTTCCCTGAACTGAGCAAAACTGTCAACCAGCATCTAATCCTCTCCATACCATGCTGTAGTCATTGGTGTGACAATACTCTTACAAAGATAACAGAGGGAGGTCTGTGTGAAGAAAAAGCAGGAAATGAAAATTAATCATGCAAATAAACACCATTAAATGCAGATGTTTTCAAAAAAAGGCAAGGTATGTCTTAAAGTCAAAACTGGCAGTTCATCAGCTTCTCATGTAGTGACAAGGGCACATGATCAGTTGAATAGTTCCCACAAACAGCAGGGAATAGCAAAGACATAATTTGTAACTGAGGTAAGGGAAATGGCAATAATGAAATTTGGTGCACCTTGGAGATGACTTTTTCATATGCATATGTCACTATAATTTTCCTCTATACTCTTCTTCTACACTCACCCATGCTGTCTCCAAAACTCAGTCTTCCAGTTTGTTCAGAGCACTCATGCTGGATACTGAAACTGTGACACCAGTAGAGTTAAGCAAGAAACATGCAATTTGCTCTCTAGTCAACCAATCGTCATGTGTACTCCCTTTTTCTTACTTTCCCTTCATTCGTGTATCTGCCTAATTCTGTCCTTCTCATCACCATCCTTTATTTGCTGTGAACTGCCCACTGTCAGAAGTCTGTACATCAATCAGCCGTTTTCAAGAAGAAACAGACTTATGAACATGGAAATCTCGCAGGTTTACAACTGTTCTGTTGCAAACTTTAATTTTGAATGTCAGCTCGTTATGTTGACAGCTGAGAACAAAAGATTGAAACAATTCTATTAAACTTCATTTCCAGGGCTAGACCTAGTCAGGAAACAGAATCAGTCCTCAGAATCAGTAGAAATTCTAACAACTTTTTAAAAACCCAGGTGGAGAAAAAGCTGATGTTTCAAAATATTTTGCAGAGAAGACATTCAAAATATTTTTATTCAAAAAGCTAAAATAACCTCACTGAAACTATTTAAATTTTCATGTTGTGAATGTTTCACTTAGAGAAATATGAAACATGAGCAGAGAAACCATTCACTATCTGTGTAGTACAAAAATTATGTATTTCAAAAACTTACAGATGAAAAACAGAAAGTACATAAAGTTTGAACAAAGCACTATCTTGCCATTCTGACTTTTTCCAAAATTTTTCTGGTCAAAAATTTCATTGAAATTGGCATGTTCCTGTCAAGTGTATCACATCCTTTTGTGCCAGAACATTGTTCTGTCCAACTTTTCTTACTAGGGATCATAGCCACAGATATTCAAATATGACTTTATTGCTAAGGAGACTGAAATGGAGGATGGAATAGATGGAACTCCCCTAAAGGAATTTAGAAGAATTTACAATGAATGACTCAGGAAAATGAACTCGAGAGCACCTAGAAGAAACCTTGCATTGGAAGAATGCCTGAAGAGAGAGCATCACCATCCAGGACTGGCACCATTCACAATGTGGTAGCAAGTAGCTCGATACCACGATTCTACTAAGCAACAACTGCAGTTCATGCTTTCTATCCTCTCAAATTAGAGACTATCCTGCTCCAGTAGATTATAATTTTATTTTGGTTGTGCACATCTTTCCTCCCCTACCTGGACTACCCTAGTGCAGCTCACCAGAGCATGAAGTTGACAAGATTTTATCAGACGCTTTCAAATTCTTATTAAAAACAAATGTAATGCGTCTCCTCAGCAAAACCAGATGATCAACGGCCTCCACAGCTTATTCTACCTTTTGGGTATAATTCTTTGTCTACGTCTAAATGAGCTAATGATGCTTGAGTTTGCTTTCCCTTTTCAGGTACACTAATTTTTCAATCAGTCTGTATAGCATCTCTTACCTTACGTTCATTCACCCATCAAGAGTTTTTCAAGTTCTAACCTTTCTGTGTACCTAGCTGACCTATGGACTAAGCCTTACAGCTAGCAAGAAGCAGACAAATTGCCTTTGCTAGATATTATTCTTTCTCAGCGTTACTAACCACTTCAAACCAATAGGTTTTGATGACGTTTTCACTAAATCTACATGAAATTCATGTTTTATTTCTATTTCTGATGACTCTGATAAATTCATTATTATTTTCTTACACTGAGTTTTCAGAGATTACTGATGACAGAGATGTTGGAGAGCATGCTCTGCCTCCCATGGGCACTTTGGGCAATTTCTAAGGACACTGAGATCCCATTTCACTGATCCTCCTCAGGAGATTTCCATGCTTTTATCAGAGACTTTATGGATAGATCTGTGGAGACAAGCTTTGGAAAATGGATTATTTTTGCATGTGTAGGTTTCATCTGAAGTAGGTAGACTAGAAATTAGTTGTCAGTAGGTGCAGAGCTAGAGAAAAAGCTGACTAAAAGAACTACAGACTTCGGAAGAAACCTCTGAAAGTGAATTTGGAAGCTTGGGTCATTTATAAGAGCAGACAAAGCAGGTAAGAAAGGGATTGATTGAACAGATTTATTTACATAACCTTGGCTCCCAGGACTGATTTTCATGGAAACATAGCATAATTAGGAAACGAGCCACTCCTAGATTATTTTTTATGTCCAGAAAGTACAATGTGAAGTACTCATACTTTTGTCTTGAGTGTACCCTGACATCTCTTGAAGGCCAGTGTCTAGCATCTGGCACTCAAGTTTAAAGTAACCTAGAGCCTTTTTAGGATGAATGTGGGATTTAATTGGGCAGGGCAGGCAGTTAAATTAGATACATAGCTAGATATATTCCAGGTACCAGAAAAACAAAGATCAGGATAGTTAAAAATCTTCACAAAGATTTAAAGTCCAGTATGGCAGGAGATGGAAATTTTTCAAGAGCCAGTTCAAATTTGGAAAAGCCAGTCCACAGAAATATAAAGAATAAGGGAGACCTCACAACCTTCTGCACCAAATAGAAGGCACATTTCTTCAGCCTATTTTTTCTTCTTATATAAAGATAATGGGATGTACATTTAAAACAAAAATGAAAACAATGACTTATTAACACAAAAAATCTTCATTGTACACACAACTGACCCAAGAAGTAGAAGAATAAATGGCCACCTGTGACAAATTGAAGGATTCAGGAACTACCATAAGATGCCTGCACTGAAGGACATACATGGAAGAAAACAGTGCATTTACTCTACAGAAGACAGCTTACTTGTATTTCTTCTGATTTCACATTTTCTCCAGTGACTCTAGCTCTTCCTTTGAACTTGCTACGTTCAACTTTTTCTTTCTGCAGTGTTTGAATTTGTTCTGTACTGTATTCCAAAGGGTGAGTCAGCTCCTGGTTCCTGATGGTCTCACACTCATCCGTTCGTGTTCTGTTCAGAAGGTAAACAAGGAGTATGAAGCTGGCATAAACACTATAACAAAGGACTGTCTTTAGGTATGTCTTCTTTAGGCATGGTTTTTGGAGGGCTTGAGCATGTCCCAGATACACTGATATTGCTGGAAGTGGCAACAAGAGATCAGCACTTCTGAAAATTCAGATCCTTTGTCACTGGAAACAGTCATGCACATGTTCAGCTGCAAAATTTATTCTACTGAGCAGATGGAAACAATTCTCATTAGGGTTTTCCTTCCCAACAGCTCAATGACCACAAAATTAGAGACTTTCAAACTCATTTTCTGTGCACAGGGAAAGCTAAATTAGGGCAGACCTGCAGAAGGCACTGATTGTTCCTTGGCACTGCACTTATGAAGATGAAGCACTTGACCATGCAAAGCTGGGTACTGAGCTGTACTGCCAGCAGTCCCGTCATTCCTGCAAATGAGAACAGTCACGCACCTGCATGGAAGGAGGTAAAGTACTTTGCTTGCCACAGATAAGTAAACTCCAAGTGTTAAATGTGGAAGCTCAGTATCGAGAAGACATTTTGCCTTCAAACCTAAGGTGTCAAGGCATGAGTAGTCTGGAAGTGTACCTTGTGTAGCCCTAAATGCAGCATATTTGTATGACTGACACAGCTGTTTAGTTCATTTTTAATATGTTATTAAATTATTTGTTAGCTTCCTGCTTCAGCTCACTTCATGGCCTACAGCCACCATCTGGCCATCAGTATTACCTGAAAGGCAACAAGAGCTACAGGTGGCAGCCATAATCTCATGTTTTCCTCTCAGTGATGAAGTTTATCACTTCAGCAGAAAAACATGAAAGTTCACAATGCTCCTAAGAAACAAATGGGCTTCCCATATCCTGTTGCCCAATACATTTATTACTTAATTTTTAATTTTTGGTTGTGTTCTATCTTAAATCTGACCATCTAATATTCTGGTTAAATGCATGTTAAAAAGAATGTCTCATCACTATTCAATAAAATTATTAATTTTTCTCACATTAATCCAGTTAAATTATCAAATATAGCTCCCGCATGATTATGTCCAACCCACCACTTCTCCAAATCCAGACCAGTTGCCCTGAAATATGATATACTTGAAGAAAAGCAAGAACCAAGTTCTATATAGAACACTTTCCACCAAAGACTGAACAGTACTGTTTTTCTTGCATCCAGTAAAATAAAAGCCAGGGAGTTATTCCCTCCAACATCTCAGCTGATATCAACCTCTTCATAATTACACAAAAGTTACGTCTGTACAAGTAAGCTAATCAGAGCTGGAGCACAAAGTCAAGCACGGAGTTGTCCACAGTGCCACATTGCTGATCTCTGGTCTTGGCGTAGGGCAGCAAACACTCCACTAGACAATGCCTGGCAAGGCTTGGAGGTTAGTGCAGGCCAGGAATCATTCCCAATAGGCAGTTTGGACACAGCCACCCTGGTCTGCAGGGTAAGATAGCTTAGCTGTATGGAGGTGTTATGGTTGGCCTCAAGGCCAACAGCCTCTACCCTGGAGAGATGTAACAGCTGACGATATCAAAAGCAAGCACAACAAAACCTCTTACGAGCCTCAGATATACCACAGTTCATACTTCTGCTATAAACTGCAAATAGGAGCAAGGTGCCCATCAGAGATGTAGAATGGAGAAAAAAGGCTATGTATTTTGTACCAACTCAAATTCTTGCATGACTCCCGAGCGTACCTCTGCATGAAGCACACTGCAGCGAGCTAGCTGTGAGGCAAAAAGCATACATATGTGAAGCAAAGGTCTCTTTCCAAGAAAAAGCCTCTTAGACAAATGCAGATGGAAAAAAAAAAGGATGGCTACTGCTGTAGATCCATGAACAGTGTGGATTCAATACTACAAGCAAATTATGTATTACAAATGGCAGACAATTTATCTTTGTTGAGGGAACTTAAATCATCATCACTGAATCCTCCAACTAATATCAAGAGTCAGCAGCAATTCCCTCAGCGCTGCCTGGGAGGAGTTGCAGCTCACTGCCTTGGTGACTCTCCAGGCTCCATTAGGCACAAGATAAACACAACATGCTACACCCCAACTGTTTTAAACCTCCTTCCTAAATCTTTCATGCCTGCAAAGGTTTAAAAACAAAGTACTTGGAAACCAAAGAATGGATAGGCTGGGCAGGTCCAGGCACGTCAAGTTGCTCTCAAAAGGATTTTCATTGCTTCCAGTGAGCACACATTGTCAACATGACATAAGTGAAGTGCTATTGCTGTAGTTACCAGCTAGGGTTCCTGATAGGCTTACTGGCTTAAAAATACAAAGCAGATACTCAGATTGCATAAATCAGCACAGGACCAATGTGGTCAAAGAGGATAAACTGCTTTTCACAATTAGTTTTAACTCATAATTTAGAAGAAGGAAATAAAAAGATGAACATGTCAAACTTCTCATGCATTTTTGGATAAATAGCTGTGTGAAAATGCTAGGGGGTACTGTGGCTGATGATATGAATAACTCCACTAAAATTTTGTTTAAAAACCTGTGGTATCATGAAACATCAAAGCACTGCCATCTGTAAGGCAGCCTCATTGGGAAGCACTGTCAGAAGAGAGAGAACGCAGTGCTGGCAGAGAGCATGCTGCAGTCATTCTGCACCAATATATCTTTCCACAGCCAAAATTGACACTAGGAAAAGTAAAAGCTGCATCCGATTTCATTAGTAGTTTTATAAACTGCCCAATCCCACAAATATTCACATCTGGAACTCCTATCACAGTCACTTGGAGATCATCTTCCAAGATGGTCGGAAGATCACAAACAAGATGGATCTTTAATGAAGCCATTTATTTTAATACATGCAAAGGTATTTTGCTGAAAGATAGCTATAAGAGGAAATCATACAGACTGATAAATATTATTCTGAAATACCATTTGCACTAATGGAACATAGTAATTTCTAACAGATTTCATCATTTTAAAAAAGAACATGTTTGATTTGATTGTAAACATACTAAAATTTTATTAGTCATTTGCATAACCTGTAATTAGTTACAGTTGTGAAAGCACTTCCATTCCAAACTCCATAGTTTCAAAACTTATTTCTTGCAGGGATTTTGTGCTAAGAATTATTTCCCTTTTATGAAGATGTAAAAAACAAAAAAAAACAAAAACAAAGCAATTTTCAGCACTTCTATTACATTTTAATAATTTTAAAAGCAACTCTTGAAATTTCAAGTTTGTCATTTATACAGTATCAAACATATCCTTGATCTTGCTTATACGTATTTATGAAATTACAATGCTGGTGGCATTGGCATGTGCTATACATTTTTTGTTGATTTTGGAAATACGGGCTACTTGAGTCAATGTGACATGAGAAGTTTATCCTTTACCCCATTAGAGGCCTGATCCCATAAAATGAAATATCCTCAGTTCTTACTGATTTCAGTGTAATTTGAAGATGCTCAGCAACTTATAAAAAACATTTGGCACTACTCAGCTTTAAGCCTACAAAATGCACCAGCGTTTTCAGAGTTGGCCCCTTCAGTCAAACACTTCATTGTGTTATCCACACAGTTTGTTTTCAGCACTTCAGTTTTCAGAAACTACATGGCTGCCTTGAAATGAGGCTAGCCAGTAAATATGAATTTAGCAGTCTCAATTTAAGGATCCTGAAGGAAATACTGGCCTTACTTCATGATCAAATAGATTTTTGGTGGATCCAGATTTACCTGAGAAAATGCCTTGCTTTCTCTTGTTCTTCTTTCATCTTAGTCAGTGAAGGGGTTCCTCCAAGACATACACCAGCCTCTAATCCTCTGTTAAGGATGTTCTGGGTTTCTTATATAAGAACAATCATTTTAGTACACAAAACACTGTGAATACTGACAAACCCTGTCTACGTATTTAAAACCACAAACAGACTGAATAAATACAGTAAGTTTTACTGCTTAACCTTTCAAACAGAATTAACTTATTTGTGCCTAATTATGCAATATTCAGTTCCCGGCATAGTTCTTGTTAGTGGAATCCAAGCTCTTCTGAACATGACATGGGAGCAAATTTGGGGATATATCAGTGTCAGCGGATAATTCCTTACTGGGTATGTGAATGGCAACTGATAGTTTAACCTTATTTTGAATGCAACTTTCAGATAGTCCTCAGGTACTCATTTTGTAACAAGAACTCAACATGGAGTAGACACAGTATGCTTAGCAAGCTGTGACAGAGCAATTGAGAACCATCAGAAATTAAAGTTTCTGCCTCAGTGATTGCTGCAGGCAGGACAACTGATTTTGATTGACTCTAAACAAAGAGACAGCCAGTGGGTTTGGGATGAGGAGACAATCTGAAGGGGGGAAAAAAGTCCTCCAGTGAAAACTGAGGGAACAGAAAAGTGTAAAAAGCAGTTTAATAAAAAGGACTAAATCCTGTCTAAGCAGGTATCATTTCACTGCCAGAAATAAGATGACCAGGACAAAAAAAGCTAAAAAGATTGGTTGGCTGAAGAACTGCAACCACATCCAGGACTAACTGAGAGAAGGTGCTCTTAGGAAATCACCATTTTCCACTGATGTGAAGCACTCCGTGTTCTAGGAACAAAATATGCAAATTTGAAAAATTCTTTTGCTCAGCTTGTGCCTCTTTTCTTGAAGTCACATTATATCTGAAGAGTATTAATAGAAAACATGGGCCTCCCACTACCAAGGGAACACTGGATGAATATATCTACGCTACAGGGAACTCCAGCACTGATTTCAGGGACTCATTGAAGAGAGCGTGAGTTCAAGATTCTGTATCTGAAAGTGCACTGCAAGCAACAGGTTTAGGAAAAACGGCCAGTAAAGATGGGGAGCCAAGCATAAAAAGGGGCTTGCAGGTGCACCTCTCCTCTCCTCTCCTCTCTGTTTTTTCCAGATTAGGACTTAGAAATACTGACAGAGGTGGGCATATACACAGGTAGCATGTATAGAATGAGTCATAAACTCTGAGAAATTTATTTTGCCTGTATCAGTGGAAATCAAAACTCAGGTAGCTCTTACCTAATGTGTTTGTAGACAGTTTTTTCTGTGGTTCCTCCACTGCAGGGGTTTCTTTAATCTTGAAAGTAGGAATCTGGCTCACCGCTGTTGAGGGTGGCACATCCAGGCTTTTAACATCCCTGACACTATTCTCATTCTTTGATTTAGGCTCACGCCCTCTCCTTTGGGATCTTGTGAGATAAACTGGAGATCGCTGAGGAGAAGAGTGAGCCTTGTTCCCTTTTGGTCTGACAACTCCAGCACTGGAATCACTGCTGCTTGTGCTGAGAGACAGACCTTGCTGTCTTGAGAGCTCTTGAACATCTTGTTTCCTCAGAGCTGATCTGCTGTACTTCTTCACAGGCATTTTTTCTGTTCCACTGGGCTCATCACTGGCATAATCCCCATCACAGAAATCCAAACACCTGCCAGTATAGTCTACCCCCTGAGCCCCACAGTTCAAGGCATAACAACCATGGTGAGATTTGAGGTCATCATCACTGTCGGAAGATAAGAAGCTTGACTCACAGGACAAAGATGCAACATGGCACATCGGTGCGGCTGTGCCGTTCCTTTGCCATCCCTGCTGGAATGCCAGGGATGAGCTTTTCTTCTCCACAGCCTGCGGTGAGCTATGGGCAATTTTTACTATCTTATCATTGACCATCTTAAACCCAGTACAGACTCCTCTTTTGCTTTCTGAGCTCTGGCTCCCTGTGACAAGTTCCTCAGGACATATTTGACCCCACTTCTGAATCTGTTTGAATGAAGGGGCTGCACTCCCTTCTGCCTGCCTGATTTGGCATCCTTCTAAATTCTTAAGTGGAGAATGCCTTTGTAGGACTTCAAAGGGGGTTTCTGCTCTGTTTGTGAGATCACCCGTCAAAGGCTGGTCCACTATACCTACATCCTTTTGCACAGTACCCTCCATAGGTCTTCCTTCAGTTTTGTTTGCTTCCTCTAGAGGATCTGTATGATGAGTTACACTTTCCTCACTTACTCGTAGGTTCATTTCTGTTACTGTTTCATGATACTGTTGCAGGAGTTCAGGCCAGTTTATTTGAGATGAGGCAGTAGGACTCCCCTTTGTATCCTCATCTCTCCCAATCCCTTCTCTTTCTTCTGCACTTTGCTCAGCTGCTTTTGCTTCACATTCAGTCTGAGCCTTCACTTCCCTCTCATCTAAAGCACAATTTGCTTGTTGTTCACGTGCACCCATCTGCATGGAGCTTCTGGCCTGCAGATTTAACTGAGGGCATTTCCCTAGCTGCAGTATGCCTGCATGCCCTGGGCCAGGCCAGGAGAAGTGACTCCAGCAGTCAAAAACAGCTCTTCTGGAATGCCTTCTCTGTTCTTTTAAAAGGTTCTCTTTATTTTTTTTGAGCCTTGCCATACCTTCTCTTCGTTTCAGAAAAGACTTCCGAGGGTTTAGTTTTGCTTTGCTCTGAAAAACACCAAAAATTGTGAGAATCACACAAACTTGTGATAATCACAAACTGAGAATCATTATCCAAAAAGGAAGGTATTTATGATAATGTAAAAAGTTGAGACACCAGAAGTGTTAAAGTAAGACACTGGCTTTGGATAGCTGACTGCATGTATAACACCCTCCAGACCACAGGGAAGATAAGAACTAGAATCAGTAGCTGTGCGACTCCTCCTTTAGTTCATTAGTAGAATCAAATGGTTAAGATGGTGCTAAGTGTCACATCTATAACACTTTCCTGCTTTATTTACTTTTAAAAGAATGTGGGGGAAAAAAGAACAGCTACTGAGATGGGAGAAGTTCTGCCTTTGTAGTTGTCTTTAAGGAAGTTTGAGTGTTTTGCATAAGATTACATATAAATACATAAATGCATCAGTTTGAGTTGTTATTTTGCCCAGTGACATTGCAAAAACTCCTTGATAATCAAATGTGCATCTTCCCAGTCAACAAGCCTAACAAAATGTTGAGTCTAACACCTAAAGGCTCCCAGCAAAAAAAATCCCTGTTGTATTTGGCACTAAGGGTTAGACTTTTAAAAGAACTCAGGTGTTTCCAGCAGAACAGTTGGGTATCCAGTACCGAGCTTACTTGAAAAGCTGACCATTAACTGTTGTCAGATTTGGCAGGAAGAGCCCTGAGGGGAAAAAAAATCTTTTCAACCTTTAGCTATACACCACAAAAAGCAAGGACAAGACAGCTTATGAGATGCTTCCACAGCTAGTGTGTGAGCTGTATCTCCTCTGTGAACAAAGTATTTCAGCTTTCAGGCCTTTGCAGTGCAATATTGTTCATGAGCCGGTAGGGCATAAAGCTGCCAACTCAGCCCTGCACATAAACTCATATTAATCTCTAAGCAGAGCTGGCTCGGGGTATCTCAGCAACAAAATGAGTTTTGCTTCTTAATGGATGAAGAGTGAGGGCATGGCTAGAACTGGACTGCTCCAATCAGGGGAAGTGAAAGGGACAGAGAACCAGCAGCAAAGGTGCTCCTCCTTCTGCCCCGGGGACAGGATGGGTGACGTGACATCTACTGCTGCTGGTGTCTGTGCGTGCACATGTGTGCACACATGCTTCCCCCTTCTCCTGCAGCAATGACTACCACCATTGCCCCAGGACCACCACACAGACAGCAGCAGCTGCCACGCTGCCTTTTCAGAGCTCTCAGAGGCAAAATAGGCAGTGGAGCCATGGCTGTTTTGCCACCAGGTGCCACTGGCATCCATGCCAGCAGCAAATGCCAATTTGACTATGCCTAGAGCCAGTCCTGCTTTCAGTCCTGTGAGAAATCTGGTATGAATTAGTGAGATCACTTCCATGCTTAAAGCGTGTGTGTAAAGGCTTGACTTGATTTGGACCCTTGGCAAAGGCAAAAAGCAGAAGAGTATTACAGAGTGACTGACAAGCAGTGTTAAGAAACAAACAGAATCAACCTTGAGGTTCAGTTTAGTTAAGTGACTGTGACCCAGAAAATATGTGGAAAAGAGAAAAATCCAATAGGAAAGAGTGGGAACTGTGACTGTGAGTGAATACTAAACAATCCACGCAGTACCTCACATGCCAATAATGCAAGGATGGGGGCATTTCTGAATACATTTTTTTTATTTGGGGGAAAATATTCTAATATTACATGAGAGATCAGTGGAAAAATTTGCTGTCATGCATTGAGTCAAAACATGGCCCATACAATGCCCAAATCCATGAGAACTTGTCAAAAACAAAGTAAAGGCACCAATGGGACAGTACCTGTTGCTCCTGCTGCTGTTCTTCTATGAGTTGAGTGTCTACTTTAAGTTGTTCTTCAACAAATTCTTCAAAAGTCTTCCATCTTATACCAATTCCTGGTGTGATTGGCCTAAGCAAGAAGGTACTAAACTGTAAAGTTCTCCAACTAGTTTTCTTTTGGTAAATCTGATGGAGCTGACACTGAGTTTGGAATTCCAATGTTTTGCCCCCTTTTTTTAAAAAAAACGTGAAGTGTCTTAGCAATAAGACCAGTATTACCTGGCACCCAACTCTCACTTTAAAATATCCTGTTTAGACTGAACATAAATTATGCTTTTAGTAGATTATGTTTTTAGGCTGGTATCAGCCCCTCCTTAAAAATGGAAAATAGAAACTATCCAAAAGGAAAAATATTTCAGGCATTTTCTCCAGACCAGACCTAGTTACAGTCACAAAGAACTCTGTAACTCTCTGTCAGAGAGGTTTGAACAAACTGGTGAAAAGAGTGACAGAAAAGAAAAGTGATGTCTACAATGTTCTGGAATGACAAATTGAAGTCTGACTAAAAATACAGCATAATACAGCATACATGAACATACGTTACTCCATTGGAAATGTACTTAGAGGCTTAATTCACGCACTTCCTAAAAATTCCTACTGAACATGAAAAAATCCTGCACGTAACAGACATACTGGTTATACACCACATTACAGCTTTTAGTATACCACACATCTACCTAACATCCCTGTACCAAAGATCATCTTTTGCTTTGTCAGCCTGGCTCTGTCCATATTAGCAAGCAGCATGGCCTAACAGGAGTAGATTTGCTGAGCAACAGTTGCTGCTGAGGACCCAATACACATTTCAGGGAGGGTTATTGCCAAATAGCTGTAGCCTGGTCACATGAGGAAAATGTCTACAAAGAATTGGAGCTCATTCTCTGCTTTAGTTTCATCCAGAGAGAATTAAGTTTGTGCTCTCTAAGACTGCACCACAGTGTGAACCAGAGCACAGTAATTACTTTCAGCCTGTTTTGGCTAGAAGTTTGCTGCTTCTCTTTAAAACTTGAAGGAGGGCTTACTGTGCCCAAAAGCTGCTGATTCTATTTGCATTAGGTGAGCAAAGGTAAGAATTTTAAAAGCATTTCTTCCATCACTAATGCTAGCATAACCAGTTTCTGCCTAGCCATGAGTTATCACCGCATCAGTGTGCTGGTACAACTCATTTGGCAATGGAGTGATGAACCAGATCAGAGCGCTGATAGAAACTAAAAATTACATTTCTCCCCTCTCCAGAAAACTTCAACCTGCATCACTTCCCTGATCTTGTTCATCATATAGGCACATAAAGATTAGTCTTGGCACAGCTGAAGAGGCAGGGCAAGGACAAGAGTGAATGAGCTACTCAGACTGACACTGCCATCACAAAGTGATGGTCACTGCAGACTGCAGGGCCACTGCAGAAGAAATGATGGCATAAGAAAAGATATTATTTCTCCCTGACAATTTTTGCCTTACTTACATCCTTAGAAAATCATAATTGCAAAACTGCTATTCCTTAAAAAATGTTTTAATCTTTGAATGCTAAGACAAAGACAAATAGAAGAACTTCAATTTTATATTTTGTAGTTCTCTTGAGTTTATAAGAAGCTGAATCACACTATTTTAATACATGGGGCTTGTAAAAATTATTTGTGGGGAAACATTACCTATGACTGGATGCGAAGTATTCTGGCATACAAGGAGTTTCACAAGGCTGATCTGCTTATAAACTTAAAAGAGAAGCTATATAAAAAGAGGTGAGCATAAAAAAGTGCTTGCTGTTGTGGTAAAATGCATATCTCATCTAATGAAGGATGTTAACAAGAAAACCATTCACTACTACTAGCTATTTTTAGTGTGATTACCAGGGTGTTTAAACACATTTCATTTTTTATCACAAAAACAGAACAAGATAAAGAGTCCTGGAATTCCAGTCCTTGAAATACAAAGTATTAAGTCTTAATCTCCTGTATTCTGGTTCACATTAGTGTTACAGTCTTAAAGGGAAAAACGCTGTTTGACAGTCATACACATTGCTTTGGCAAACCTTTTGGAAAGAAAAGCCAAGGCTAGTTCTGATGGCCTTGGGCTGTTGTTATCAAAGATTAATACATTATCTTCTAGCAAAATACACACCAAAACAAAAAAAACAGCAAACCCAGAAAATGTAGAAGTAGATCAACCACCAGTTCTTAGACCTGCCCCATCTCCGCCCATTCATACTGGCCACTTAAGCAAGGGAGAGAGCCTTTGTGTTGCAAATAGTTGCAAATGTAACACATACAGTATACATATAAGCAAGGAAAACATGCTTTTGTAGCTATGCCAGACTGAGTAAACCCATTTCTCACCTGTCTTCTGGACTGCTAGTCTTCAATGTTGCCTTTATACCAAAGGCAGATGGAGCAAGCTCCTCATTACCTTGTTCTTTGACTGCAGAAGTAGTTTCAGGGAAAGTTCTTTCTTCTAATTGACTATTATCTAAACAGCAAGAAAAAGGTCAATGAAAGCAAAACCTTTATTTACATAAATAAATGAAAAATGAACATAATAAAATAAAATAGAAATAATATTCTCAACAACCTGAAAATTTTAGGTTTTTGAAAATGCTTCCTAGAATGCTTCAGAATTAAGTAGGAGGAATGATGCAGCTCATGAAAAAAACATGCCTCCTAATCCTCAAGTCTAATGGTTGGAAAGAAGGAAAGGAGAAATGGTATGATTTCTACTCCTCAGCCCTAAAGAATTCCAGTGTATGCTTAACATGTTCACTGCAGAGCATTTCTCTTCACTTTGCTAGACAGTACTGAACTGCTCATGTGCTTGTGATTACAGGACTGCAGGCCAGTTTGTTAAACAAATAGAGAAGAGTAGTTGTATGCAGCAGATTTTGTAACTAGGCATATTCTATTCTATTTCACCAAAGGGTTCACACTGTCCAACTTCCCATTGAAGTTTACTGGCTATGTTCAGTAGAACAAGAAGGCTCCCACTCCCATGCATTTTCTTCCAAATGTCAGCTAATGGAGACTTGCTCTTTTAGCTCAAGTTAGAACTGTCTGCTGGAGCAGAATGCCTTTGTTGGCTCATTCATGCTAAACACTGTTGGTATAGTCACAAGCCACACAGCTCACTTCCTGAAATTAGGGCTTCCAGTGCTACTAAGTCTTGCAGGATACTGAAAGCACTTTCTGGTCTTCACCTTCCACAAAACCTCGCAGTGCCCTTGCCAGATCTCATGACTCCATCTGGCTGAGGGAGCACAGTGGTTAACAACTATTTCCCTTTGTCTTCAGTGACATAATGCAAGTGATTTCCAATAAAACACCAGCACTGGTAACATACAAGTTTCCAAAAATCTCCAGTCTCATGGTGGACAAGCAATCCTGCTTCTGCAACCCTCTCACCTGCCTCAGACAAGAATATAGCTCAGGAGCTAGAGATGACACAGCAGGTACGTGGCAGAAAGGGACGCACAACTCACATGTCCCTGCGCACTTGCAGTCTTGTGTGTGGCTATGCAGTTGCCAGTGTTTCAGATGGCCTACCCATCTCTCCATGAGAAAAGTGGTAATGGGAATGCTCTAACAGGAGAGCTGCCCCACAACTGCAATTTTCAAACTAAAAAGAAAATGGTGAATACAAGACACAATTGAACAAGAAAATGTTCCTGAGAACTCTCTAAAAGACATTTCTTGTTTTTCACACTGCAACTGGTTACTCCTAGTACTGTGCAACAACAAATGGGTCCAAGCAGTTCTGTTATTCACCTTTGTCTTCCGTTATGTCCTCTTCTTGAGCATCTTGTCTGGAAAGAGTTTTTGTGGGGCTCCCAGCACACTGAAGCAATGGCTCTGTGTCTGTCCCTTCAAGTAAGAACATGAAGTATTATACATGCCATCAGGCTCCTGTTGCCCTCCTCCATCCTCCCCCAGTTGTGCTTGCAGCAGAAGTATTTTTACAGCTCTCTGAAGAACTGCATCAGGGAACTCATCCAGGCTCAGATTAACCCAGCAAAAAAATCATATTCCTGGACAAAGGAAGGAGACAAGATTGCTTCTTTCAGTGAGAGCCCTGGTCTGAGTCAGCTTGAGGTATATGAAACTGAAATTTCAGTTGTTCTTAAGACTGTATCTTTGCATCATAGGCAGATCTTGCTGTACAAGTCCAAAACAATCTCGCATGAAGCTCTTATTTACATCCTCTTCCCCTTTAGTTCTTCTTTCTGTTTTTTTTCCCTCCCATTTTTAAACCTCTGATTGCTCACAAATTAGTCCTTCATCTTTCTCACCCTTTGGTATCTTCTCAGAGAAAACAAGGCTGGCCAATCATAGCAAAGAGAGGAAGCCAAGCAGTGGCTTTCATCTTTTTTCCTCCAAACAAAGAGATTACAGGTCAATGTGAGAAACAATGAGATTGTTGATAAAGAGCTGGCCTCCTCCACTAAATAGACACATTCTCTCACCTTTGGAAGCAAGATTCATGTTCTACTTTTTAACTTCTTCCCCTAAATGTAATATATTCCTTATGTCAAATGACTTAACTTTCCCATCTTAATGACTTTCTGCTCCATTTATATCTACGAGGCCCAACTTCTCTCTCAGTATCAGAAGCAGGGTGACTGTGATCTCAAAAAGTAAAAAAGAAAAAAACAAGTTTCCAGTTATTTAAAAGCATTTATGACAAGCTAGCAAAAAAAAAAAAAACAAAAAAACAAAAACAATTCCCCCCTGCCTTGCAATAAAATCAGGGACAGTCTTAGCATAGGAAAAAGTCACAGGACTTGTACAGTATCCTTAGACCCAGATGTCCCATGTTTCTTACCCACCTGAATCTGAAAGTTGCAGGTGTTCTCCTGAGATTTCTGAACTGCTCTCATTTGGCACCAACAGTGGAGATCTTCTTTGCAGGGCACAGCGCATTATCAAGAGACCAGTCTGTGAGCAGTCTTGGCTCTGGACTTGTGAAGAATTTTCTGATGAAAGCTGGACAGGGATTAAAGTAGCAGGGAAGCATGGCAGGGTTGTCGTCATGGCAACTAGATGAGAAGGTATCCCAGGAGAAACTGAAAAGCCTAAAAGAAAGTTACCAGAGAAGAACCATTAGACAAGCACAGGACAGCTATTTTCTGCTGAACTGGAAACCTCTGGCTATACTGGTATTGCACAAAGACACTGTTGCTTCCATGTTCCATGGTGCTTTGCATATTCAGTGTGAAAGGATCAAATTTTATTATCTTATTGGAATTATAAAATGGGCTTGTCATAACCAGGAGATATAACCAAAATTATTGAATGCCACAAGGATGCTGACTTAAAAAACTCTTAAAAAGTATAATTAAAACATACCTTTCCTCTAGCCCTTCTTCAGTCTCTTAGCAGATAAAAGCTAAGTCTTGCAAAGCATTTCTGAGGCACATCTCATTGCAAGAAAAAGGAATGTTCTCTTTTGAACTCTGCATGGCTTCTTACACATCTTATTAGAAGATTTCCAGTGGAAAAGATACAAGCAGCTCTGCAAGGGGACCAGAGCCCAGGCCTCACTGCTTCCAGGAAAGAATCCCCTCTAAAAGGTTACAAAACAGGATTAGTCCTTCTGATTTTCTTTCTTCTGACCCATGATTCCTTCCCATACAGTGACACAACATGAGGAACAGAGAGTGCCTGTGATGCACTCTAGCCCCTAGTTAGGGAACTTTTTGGAAGAAGGTTGATCTGGGGATTCAAACCCTGTCAGGTTGATATGGGCACGGGATAAAAAAAAAAAAGCCTCTTAATTTCTGGACAAATGCTCTAACTACTCAGCTAGGTGGGCAAAGCCATGATTTTACTGAAGGGAATCAATGCAGTGCAAGCAAGTTAGATGCCCCTGCAGGAACATAAGCAAAAGTGGAGATGGTTGATTTCTGGCACCTTTACATGTTACCTGATGTTCAATAATAATTGCTCATAGAATTGCTCTCGGTGTTTTCTTTAAATGCATGGCAATATTCAAGCAACTACCTCTATCTCAGTATGGTGAATCTTAATCCTAGTAGTTCTTCAGATTTTACCTCTTCAAAGCTCAATGGAGTCAGATTACACAATCATATTGGTACCCTCAACCTACACTGCCTTCACTAATAAAGGAGAAATTCCAGTGCAGGCTGTGGTCAAGTTTTCATCTTTAAGTTACCACTTTGGCTGTGGCTTTATATGTGGGTTAGAAATATCTGAATATATAAACAGACACACCTAAACAGCATCCTACAAATGTACCTCCAGATGAGCTGGGTTTTGAGCTCATGATACTGACTGTACTTACTTCCTTCAGAAATGCAGAAGTGATTTACAGTACTGGGGCAGGAGCAACAATATTCTGTATGATGGCACAGGGCGTGACCCAGGGCACCTTCCTTCTTACACAGTTCAGTCCTTCCTTAAGAAGGACTTCCCGAAGAAAATGGTGCAGTCTAACCATTCTGCTCCCAGTGAACCAGTGGAAATAACTACAAGCATCCTGCCAGTAGCAGAATTTGGGCTGTGATTAGTGAGCAATAAAATTGCTCTGTGAATATTCCACTTTCATTTGGAAGTTTGAAAACCACATACTGTGTGCTTGTTCAGCCTGGTCATCGCAGGCGGCTTGCTCAACATTTGCATGCCATTCCAACTGGTCTTTTCTCTGACGCAAAAAGCATGGGATCATAAAGATTTCATATATCCAATCACACTCATCGTATTGTCTCTTTCTCAAGCTGTCTCCATAGTATTCCTTACAGACTGGCTCTTGATAGCTATATCACAGCGGTCTCCTCCACCTGGAAAATCAGTACAATCACAGCCAGGCCTGCTGGAATTGTTCCTGGTGGGGCTTGGCTCTGGCAGCAGGGTTGACGGTTGACATCCTGGTTAC
Source organism: Apteryx mantelli (assembly GCF_036417845.1). Lineage (NCBI taxonomy): Eukaryota > Metazoa > Chordata > Aves > Apterygiformes > Apterygidae > Apteryx > Apteryx mantelli. Next base: position 53,604,039 of record NC_089980.1, on the reverse strand, counting down.
CCCCCAACCTAGAAATCTGATCAAATGCCACAGCATCAAATCTGAAGGAGAGACCACCTTCTGCACCATCAGGCATGATGGCATGCACCTGCTGTGCCAGGCACAAGGTTTGTGTACATGATACAGAGATCAGACACCTGTACAACTTTGCACGTTGATGTTAGAATATTTGATATCAATATCTGCTGCAGTTATCTTAATAGTGCAAAGAATCTGGTTGCAATTGTTTTTCCAGCCCAACTTTTCAGCATTCATACAGGAAATTCTCTAACCCCATGCAGCTGAAAGGGAATGAAGCAAAGCCCCAGAGCACTGATTTTCTTAAAGGATACTGATACTTGAAGTCAGTGGAGGTAGTCTCATAAATTTATACAGATGCATGCATGCACATAAACAGGTTTGAAAGGAGACTATTCTTCCTCTTCTTCCATTTTTTTGCACGGACCACTGTTGTTTAATTCTGCTTTTCTAAACCCTTTTATTTCCTTGCCCAATAATTGCATTATATGTATTATCAAGGTAGAGAAAACATGCTGCAACTTCCATTTCTTTCATGAGAATGACAATATAAAGCCTTGTTTCTCTAAAGCCAACTGGAAAACTCCCAAAGACTCCAGAGAAAAAAAGAAAGCAGCCCTAAACCATGGGTAATGATACACATAGAGGTCAAATAAATTCTCAGAGTTTTTTATTAGCATCATTACTTCTGCCTAATGTAAGGTCTATTTTTTGAAATGGACCTTGGCAAGCAGACTTTTCCCATGCAGTGACTGAAATTCAGTTCTGATTTTAAATAGTTCTCTCCAAATTAGTCAGCTGTGCGTTATGAAGTATTTTTTTATGTGCATAGAGGTATCTTAGTAGAAGGAGACCCTTGCAGGACCCTCACTGGGCAAAGCAGCTCGAAATTAGAGAGAGAAAACTGAGGCCAGCTCAATGCACAGATGCCTGCAGGGCATGTCCTAGGCTCATCAGGCTCCTACCACATCCTGCCCATTACATAAAGCTGCCTCCTCTGGCAGGATATCTGAGGACAGCAGCAAGCCACAGATGATCTGGCCTTCCTGTGCCCTGGTCCATGTTCCCTGCTTGTTGCTAGGCACAGCACCCCTGCTAAAGCCATATATAATCCTTCGGCAACTCCAGATGATCTCCCAAAAGTCCTCTTTCTCCATGGAGTCCACCCCAAGGAAAACACGCTACTGCTGAGAGCAGGGTGGAAGGGTGGTCTCCCTCTTTGCTACTTGCTGAGCAGATGCTGTTTTCTGGCAATGCCACTTGTAAAGATGAAGCTGTTCAACAAGTTGTATCATGCTGGGCGGAGTAGGCTGTATTATTCATGTTAAGAGTCTCTTAATAGAAGCATGGCTTGTTGACTTTTTTTCCTCTCCAGCTTTTCTGTAATACTCACCACTATATTAAAGCTTTCTGCAGTACCATTCAAATCTATACTTCAACAGATGTCTTTACACGAAGGTGGGTTATTAAACATGAAAGACTCCTCCTCATATTTCTCCTGGAAATTTGATGTACACAAGTGGAAAGAAACATTTTCTGGGGTTTACAGTTTGTGCACAAGTGTGTGTGCAGAAATAAATATTTTAGCCCAACTGCCAGATGAAGAGCCCTCAACCACTGCAAACCACCAGCAAACCTTGTGTTTCTTTAGGAAACTGCGACCTTTTGCTGCTGGAGTGCAAGCAGCTGGGGGCGGGGGGAGGGCGGGAGGGCACACTGCTGCAGCCTCAGGAGAAATTCCTCAAGTACCTGGGTTGCAAAATGCAATGATTTTCTGCTGTTCAGCCACCAGCCTTTGTAGCTGCTCCATCTGTTGCCTCATCACTTGGTCCTGCTGCCCTGGGCTCTGAAAACAGCACAAAGATGTAGTATCAAACTCTGTTTTGGGATGCTTCTTAATAAGAAAGAATCACCATATCAGGACTTTGGGTTTAGGTATTTCTTATGGTGTGTTATTGTATATCTCTGTATTTAAAAACTCCCTTGCCAATTTACAACTCAAACGCTACATTGACATTGTGCAGATAGTATGTGTTTTAAGCAGAATCTGATACTCTGCCTGGAATCGGGGCATTTTCCTGGCATCAGCCAGTATTTTCTTCTTGTCTCTGTGCTGGGATTTCCTTCCCACAGAAGCTAAAGCACAAACAGGAGAGTAGTGTGCATCCATGTTTCATACCAGTAAGGTGTCAAAACACAATCAAAGTAGACATCCCCCCAGTTTAGACTTAGCTATTAGGGTCATTGTTTGTTGAACTATCTGCTAAATGTAAATTAACAGTATCATTGATGAAAAGTAACTTTAAGATTCTCTCTGTTGCAATAACTTATGTCCCAGGAAAGAAAAAACTTTTTGTTTTGACAGTATCCTCCCCTATTTTTATTTCCTAGACTTTCTTGTCTGATGGTATTTTTATTTTATTATTTCCTTTTTCAGAAATATAGATGTTTGGGCAGACATAGAAATAATAAGCGGTTACTGCAAAACACAGTGTTCTACAAAATACTAGGGCTAGGCTTAGTTCATAAGACTGGTCCAGATAAGAAGCACCGCGATGAAGAACATCCCCCCACAGGTCTGGGGGAGGAACCACCACCAAAGGGGCAATATTCAGTGAACACAGATGCAGCAAGAACACCGTCTGAAATCTAGGACACCTGGGTTTTATATTGGCTCCTGCTTCCTACACTGCTGTCTAACTTTGTATCAGACACCTCATTGCTCAATTCCCATGCTTTAGTGGCCTGTTTACTTAGACTGACCACTCTCTGAGGAGAGACAGTCTCTTTCTCAGCATTTATATGCTGAGAATACATATGCCCGGCATAATTAAACACCAAATTTCACTTGCAGCCCTCAAATGTTGCTGTGTTAAAACTAAGTAACAGCCACGCTGGATGCCCTCTGTAGACCACAAAGACCTCCCCTGCTGGTCCCTGGACATTTTTTGTGGAGGCTGCAGGAGAGGAGAAGAAAGGAATAGACAGTAGAGGTCCAAGACCACATGCTCTGCACTACTCTTCTCTCCACACAAAAAGACAGAAGAATAAACCCAGCCTTGGCCTCCACAGAAATCCTTGCCAACACAGAGAAAGGGCTGATTCTGCCCCCAACTAAATTGGTGCCACTAGTTCCCCATTCCTCCTTCAGGCAAGGCGCTTCCCCTTGCCTCTCCGTAGCTATGCTCTGATACCACTGGCCTTGACCTTCAGAGTTTCCCAGCTGATGTTTATTTGACTCTTCCTCCCACCACTCTCCTTGTTCTGCCCCCTCCACTGTGAAGTATTCCCAGACACTAACGGTGCAAGAGCCAGTTGCGAATGAAGAGACAAAACCACCACAAGCTTCCAGAACCAAGCAAGCGGTGCCTTCTTTCTCCTGTCCTTCTTTGCCCTTACCCTTCCATTTATCCTCCTTCCGCTTTGCTTTTGCTTAGACTCCAAGCTCTTCCAGATAAAGCTCACGCCTTTTTTCACATTGCGAAGTGCCAGGTCATTTAGAGAACTACAACTCACAATGTAATAACACCCTCATGTTGTTGCCGTGCCTGGGATCTCCCAGGAGTCTCTCTGGAAGCACCATTCTCATTCTACTGCTCCTCCGTCTGGTACTACTCAAGAAGCATCATGTAATAAAACAACTCCCAAACTCACTTTTCCGTTATTGGACTCTCTGAGAGCATTTCAAGTATTTCACATAGTCAAACGCCAGGAGCCACAAGAGAGCAAAGAATGTCCATGATCCAATACCAGATTTTATGACTAGCTGGTGACAGTTTAGGATATCATAGAGATGTTCTGGTCATTAAACATTATAATCTATTTTATGTCATCCAGAAAGCAGCAGCAAACTTCAGTCACTCACAAGAACTCATCTTCAGCTACAGCCTTGTCTGCATGATACTTTTCCAACAACCTGGCAATAAGAAGCTTCCTGCCCCTATATGCAAACTTCTTTAGACCGAGAGCTGAAGGAGCTGGTCTCCTGACTGGCTTATCAACACCGCCTTGAGAATGGCAGTGGGAACTGGATCCCAGGGCAGCCTCACAACACCACATTCAGCAGTCCTCAGTCACTGGGAATTTAGATTGCCGAGGAGCCACTGCACTGACACAGCCCAACTGCAAATCTCCTGACATACGACTGAAGAACAACAGCTTTCCCAACTCTTGTCTGTTGTGTGGCTGTGGTACCAATAATAACCACAAAAGAAGCCCCAGGGTAAAATGGGCTAAGGGCAAGAGGCATGACAGAGCCTTGGTAGTACAAATACTTCCAATTTTTGTATCTTCAAAAAAGGTTACAGTGATGGTAGACTTACAGTGCAGAAAAGGTTGAAAACTCCCAGCACGGGGATAGCCTAAATAATAAATTAAACTGTACTGGAAATATAAGAGTTTCCTTAAAAACTGCAACTAAAGCAATGCATTGTTTACTATGGCTGGTTAAGAAGCACGCGGGGCACTCAGTAGAGGAGATAATGCTGAGTTACTCCTGTCCATCTCTTTGTCAAAACTAACCAGAAGAGAAAAAGTCAGAAAAAAAAGACAAAAAAAAGATGGAGGATGAGAAGAGATTGGCAGAAAGACACAGAGCAATAAAAACATGCACTTGACCCATAACCATCACACACATGAAAATGTGGTGCCAGAACAGGAAATCATTTTCTCCAAAAGCAGGGAAGATTGTAATAACTGTCCAACTAGAGGAATAATAAATTAGCTTATGGACTGTTTCCTGGCAAAAAAAAAATCAGTAATTATAAATCTTCAAAACACAGCAGCATTTTATTGCACGGACGCATTACAGCAACCTAATCAGACACAGGATTATATCACACTTCCCAGTGTTTGCCAGGAAAGCCTCCTGCCCATAGACACCAGCCCACTCCTGAAGAGGCTGTGCAATGACAAGAACATCAGAGAGGTTAATATGCAATTACAGATACCTTCAGTAATTAGTCAACGCAAACTAACCTGGTCTATGCTTTTGTATGTTGTAGCTTCTGGTCTCATCTGAGAATCTGAGGCAGGGAGCAGACAAGGACTGAATGTTTCCAAGGTGTCACTGGTTTTACCGGCCTCAAGAACACCAGTCTGGGTTACACTGGAAGCCAGCATTTGATGAAAAAAATCAGAGTTGGCCGAGTAATACAACTGCCTTGCATGAAACTCTTGGTCATTGCCCAAGTTATTTGAGGAGTCACTACTGTTGTCCATCTCACGGCTGGCTTCTGAACTGTATTAAAGTGGAAACTGCTTGCTGGAGGACTGACTTGTGTTGTGAACCCAGCCTGGGGATAAGGAAGGCATGACCTTCTCAATTATTCTGGTGGGAGATGGCACTACTCTTGCCAGATCATTGGCAGTCTTCTCTGACAGATGGTCCTCCTCCTTAAAAGCAGCTGCTACCATATTCTGATTTCCAAAATCCATGCTAGGGGTATACAGTAAAAACAACTGTGAACAGATGTGTCATACCGATATGGTAAATCCTTGAGTTTGCCTTCTTTATCTTTTTAATCCAAGAGATTTTTTTTTAGGCCAGGCTGAAAGCAAAGTATCTTCTGACTTCAGAAACTGTAAAATATATACAAATATATATATATAAAATGCAGTTAGGAAACAAGTACTACAAAAAGCTATAAGATCACAGTATTTCTACCAGCTAAAATGGCTTAGATATAGTGCCTGCTTTCTAAGTTCTAAAGTCTCAGACAAACAGGAATGGATATAAGACTCTACAACAGGAAAAAACAAGACTCATTCAGCACTAGAAGCATTTGCCAAAGTGGCCTGATCTTGCCTTTCAGCTGAATCATCAACCTTTCAGACCAGAGAAAGTACCTTAGTGGCCAAAGATAACAGGAGAAAACAGGGGCATACAAATGGAATGTGGAAAAAAAATAGCATCACCAAAAAAACACCTGATATTTCATAACTCAGAAGACAGCTTATTTCAAAAAGATGAAATAACACTGTCACAGCTTGCATCCATCCTCTCTGAGGATGCTGCTCTCTGAGAACAGTATGACCGAGTCAACTGTGGAACAACAGACAAACATCCTGCTTTCCCTGTTTAGGCACTTAGCTCCATTGTTTCTCAAAGAGCGGCCAGTCATTTTCTACTTACTGTGAAAGTTTTTAGGGGACATTTATTATTTCAGTGGCTGAAGCTTCTGAGCTCCCCCATCTTGTCTGCTACAGGAGGATTCAAAGGTAGTTTATTTGCACTCCTTGAGAAATGTAGACTTTCTAGGAACTTCGCTTGCAAGAAAATGATTCAGTACCTTCTTCTGACTTTAATGTAAGTGGTTTGTTTAAGATGTATACACAGCCTGTCAGGTTTGATGACTACTTTGACAGATCCAACATGTGGAGCTAGGAAACATGATGTTGTTTGCAAGTTTAAACTCCCTTTAGAGTAATCTACACTTCCACTGGGAAAATTTCAAGAATCTACAAGTCTAAAACAATTGAAACCCAGGCTCTCTGGGTGGGAACATGCGCATTAAAACAAGAACCCTGACAAATGTATCTGCAATAGGAGTGAAAAAAAGGAACCATGTGTGGTGAAGACAGAGGACCAGGCCAGGGAAAGATCAAAAAGGATGGGCTAAGCCAGAGTTAGAGAAAAGAGTAGAGCCCAGGACCCACTGCTGTAATTCCCACTAACACCTAAGATGGATCTCCAAATTCATGGGTCTCCCCATTCTTCTGCCATCAGTGAAGCCTGGGAAACCTCCTGGTGGACTGGACATTGGAGTCTTTACTGTTCCTTGCTATTGCACAGGATATGATAACTAGCTTCTGCTACAGATCCCCACTTTAGATCCATCCCAAGGGGAGCTAAAAGTTCCAATCTGCCAGTGATTTATGCAGGTGCAAGCAATGCTACACGCAAGTCTGTTTTCGGTTTGACTTTTTGTTTAAAGACCTGGGAAACAAACACATACACAGAAAAACCACTTAGATACTTGTACAAGGGTACAAGGTTTAAATGGTAAGCAGTTAGCATTTGCCAGCAGGAAGGTCACTCTCAGTAATAAGGAGGAGCTGTACAAAGGCCATCCATGGCCTGCCCCACTGCTGCCACATCATGCGCAAGGTGCAGTCTCCACGTTCCAGGTGTGCTCTGCCCAAAACATAAGGGCAGCAGCTACAATTTGAAGACTGTCAGTGATGGGCTCTGGACACAAGCAACGCTTGCTGAAGCTCTCTCCAAATACAGACTTCCCATTGGGCACCACACCCACTGCAGAGCAGTTAACGAACTTGGAAGAGCTTGATTTTATGAGGAAACCTCCATGATATCAGCAGCAAGGAAAAGTTGGTCAAGCCTAGATACTGATAAGGAGGTCTTGGAGAAAGTAACTTGATGGTATCAGCTTTTGCCCCATTCAGTATAAACATAAATATGATAATGGTCCATCATAAGTTGATTTTTCTGCATCAGCTTGACATATTGTAATTTCAAAAAGAGGGATATATATTTAATGTATGAGGTTTCGGCATAAGAAATTACTTGTATACAAAATTTAACACTGCCTAGGCTACTAGCTGACTTCAGTTTGGAGAAGAAACTGAACACTAAAACTTGCTCCGTCATGACACTTTTCAGTGTTTGCTTCCTCACTGTTGTGGATCGCCAGGGTATCAAGCCAGTGAGTAAACACAAACTCTCCTCCCCAGCCCTGATCCCAGCAGTACTGCATCCTCAGCACCACCTACACAAACCCACTCAAAGCCTCCTGCTCCAGGCAACAAAGCAGTTCTTCAGGCAATATGGCCAAAGTCGTGGAAATTATGCCTGCCAGGGACAAATACATTTGTACAGAGCACCTTAGTAGCCACAGGAGCAAACAAGGAAGCACAGAACAAGCTGACGACTGTCGTGTTCATTGTTTGTGTGGATTCTCTGTTTTAACAGATTTTTTCATTTAAAAAATATTATAAAGATTAACATGTTTTACCTGAAGAGGTCTCCCAATAAACAGAAGACAAAATGCATCAGTAGAATACTTGGCACTTTCATAGACCCTTCCATCCAAGCAGTTTTAAAGCACCCAGTGTGCTCACAGCATCCATAAAGTCAAACGCAAACGTACACGTGACCTGATCTTAAATCTGGTAAAACCTCACAAAACCCACGGAAACCAAGGAGAAAGCTAACCAAAAGCGCTGCGAGTTTTAATAAGGTGCCCAAAGAGAGAACGAGGAAATTACCACATGCCTGACAGCCTCCCGTGCAGTCCAGAAGTGACTCGGGATTGTCGCTGACATGGGGTGAGCCCACCACACGCAGCACTGGCGGCAAGGCTGCTGCAGGAAGACGTTTCCCAAAACCTGGAGCAGTTCCCCAAGTCTTTTCCTACTGGAGGTGGCAATGACAAGTTATAATTTACAGTTTTTCCATTTGCTTTTTTTGTAAAAATTGTTTTATTCGGAATGCAGCAACAGATGTAAACTTGATGCCCACAGACAGAGAGAATAATGAGACATAAATCACTGGCGACAATGTTCTTGGAAGCAGCACAGAATATAAAATTCCCAACAAGCAATATAAAATACCCCAAATTCCCACACGACGGAGCTGCCCTACTCCTTACCGCGGCCCTGCGCAGCTCCGCGGAGCACCAGCCTGTCACTTAAAATGCTTGAAAATCGTCATTTCTGTTGTTTCACCTTCTGTCTTATCACGAAAACAGCAACTATCACTGGGGGGAAAAAAAACAAAAAACCACACACACACACACACACACACACACACACACACACACACACAGAAAAACCCAAACCCAAGGCGCACCGGGGGCGCGCACCGCCACGCAGCCCGCGGCGGGGCCAGACCCACGCGCCGCCCCGGCGCCGCCCCGCGCGGCTCCCCGGGCCCCGCTGTCCCGGCGGGGGGGGAGGCCGCGCCGGGAACAGCCCGCGCCGCCTCCCGCCCCCCCGGGGCCGACGCCGAGGGGCTGTTCCGGCCTGTCGCCTCCCCTCCCGCCGCTGAGGGAGGGAGCTGGGACTGGGGCGCAGATGCGGTTTACCCAGGTCCCTCTCTCAGTTTTTCACGGATGTGAGGTTTGGAGGAAGGGAGGAGGTCGTAAGTTTTCTGTGTAGGGCCACTGAGCCCCTCATTACTCCTGAAGCCAGACTCTTTGCTTATGTTTTCTGGCGCTGCCTTCAGCAGAGCCCATGGACCATCAGGAGAGCGTGACCACCAGCAGGTTGTCTTCACTTTCCATTTCAGCCTAATGAACAGATATCAGGGCCAGTGCTCCCCCCCCCCCCCACCGTGTACCCAGCAGGACTTTTTCTTTTTTTTTCCTTCTGTTTACTGACCCTCCTTCTGGCCACGCAACACCTTGTTTCTCTTGTGTGCTGTTACCTCTCATTTTCATGGTCTCTCTCTTCAGCTTGGCTTCTGGCCTGCAGTTTAAGACCATGCTTGCGGCAGGCAGAAGGTGCGGCTTCACCAGTTTTCTGAGATCTATGCAGGGGCAGGGGATTGAACCAGATGTGCTTCCCCTCTGACAGGGCATTTGCAAACCCAGCAGGGTACAGGTATTGCCCTCCATGGTGAACCTGGAGGGTCTCATGTCCCCAAGCTCTCCGCGCTTCAGTGACATCCACATGGAGAAAGGTGCTAGGTGTGAGCTCTCCTGAGGCTACTCATGCCGCTTGTTGGAGCCAGGAGCTTTAATCACCAGCCTTTATGCTTGGACATTAAGCCCTGTACTTTGGAAGACAGCACCTTGTTGTCATTTTCATTAAAAAACAATGCCTTTCATGTTGGATACATCTATGCCTGTGTGCCACACAAAGGACAGCACAGCTGCCCCAGGATCCTGATGGCCCTCAGCCCTTTCACCTCATCCTGGGGGCAGCACGGATGCCTCTTCCCCCTTCTGCCCTTTCCCACAAGGAGACAGGGCAGAAACAGGCATCTCCTGCCCAGGCCCTCAGGAGAAAAGGAAAATAAAGCCAAAACGAGGAAAGAAAGAGAAAGAGAGTTAGAAAGAAGGGGAAAGAAACACATTCAACTGAGCAATGCAATGCTCAAAATACTCGGTGCCTTCCCAGATGAACATGCTGTTCCCTATGCCCATGCTCTCCACCACAGTTGTCACACAGACTTTGGGCAGCCTCCTCCTTCCTTCAGCAGCCCACGTGCAGCTCTGACTCTCTCCCAACCCTAACCCTAACCCTACACCTTGGTTGTGAGCTGAGCCTTGTCCCAAACATCCAGCCCCAGCTCAAGGGAAGAGTCTTGGGGAGAAACCTTTGTCCAGCCTCCCTCTTTCTTCAACAGCCCCTTCGCAGCAAACAGGAGCTCAAGGCTTTAGCCCTCTCCCAACCCTAACCCTAGGCCTAACCTTTGGGCAGCCCACCCTTTCTGTTGGCAGCTGGGGATCCTTTTCCAAGGGGTGCAGTCCAGATGACCACATGCATTCAGAGGAAACTTTTCTGTCTCCTGCAGTGACAGGTCAAGGCAACAGATGTGGTCTTCAAGGTAGCAGGGTGTGAAGGTGTTAGCAGATGTTGAATCCGAAGAGGTGCGAGGATGCTGCAGCTTCATGTATGCAGGCCCAGGTGGTAGCGAGTCTGAGCATGTGTTCCCCACAGGCATGTGAACACACACAGAGGGCACACGTGGCCAGTCGTGCAGATCAGCATAGGAGGACAACACACAGCACTCACACAAACTGCAACAGCACCGACAGCCCAGTCCTGCTCCTCCCCTTTGGCTGATCAGGGTCGATGGGTCATATCCATATGCAGATATATACAATATGGCTTGCTCCGATAGCTGGTCTTTGACACTGTATGTTTGAGATGCATAGAGGTCAGAGTCCAATACTCTCTGACCAGGTTCTATTAGATGTTCCATGCATGTAGGGTGCAATGTTTAATATCAAATTCACATATTTGATGTTACATGGGCTTTTTGATTTAGCAGAGTGATACAGCAATATACTGAAATCACAATACACATGCAAGTTTCACTTAGCAAAATATAGCAATTGCAATATACAGTTCAATCACAATACCAATATGACTCCCATTACTGGTCTCTATAATATGCTCACCATTAAGAAGATGGGTGTCCCCGGTCACTGGGAAGGAATATATGGGTTGAAACCAGATCAAGCTTGCAGCTCTCTTTGAAATTCTCTAGTTAGTTGTTCTGTTTTTATAGCCTATATTGGGCTGAGCCTTGTATACACTCCCCCCATGCTGGTCTGGCTAACTCAGGGAGACAGTCACACTCCTTCGATAAACTCAGGAAGAAACATTTACACCACCAGCTGATCCACTCAACTGGCATAGCTGTTTGTCTAATACAAAGACCACCTTCTGGTCCCCTTTGTGCTGAGATAAAGTCAGCTTTCTTTGCAACAGATGTGGGCAGTCACACCCTACATTATTCCTTCAACTTCATGGGCACATCACCCTTGCCCTTCTCTTCTGAGCCTTCTTCCATTTTAGGGATTTATTGGTTGGTCACAAGAGAAGACATAGGATTTTATAAAACCAGTAAGCTAGCTGTGGAATTTCCTGGCAGTGGGTAATGCTGAATTGCAGTTCTCAGTGTGGAAACCTGGAATTAAGCCATTATCTGGTGCCTGTCAGTGATTTCATTCACCAAATGGCTCTGAGTTTGAGAACTCGAAATTCTGAGATGGGCATATGTGATCCTTTGTCCCTTGTATTATCTGTTGCTGTGTCTTGGAAGAAGAGCAGTTGCTAGGTAGAGTAAACAAGGGCTGGAATTTAATTCTTTGCTGACAGTGCGATATCTGCCATGAAGCAAGAAAAGATTTCTAGTAAGCAGAGACAAACCATGGGAGAGAAAAACCAAGTAATTGATAATGCGTACTGGCGTAACTGGGTACATGTTCTCCCTTACACTAAGACAACTCATGCACCACAGAACAAGCTGAATTCAGCGTCTCTGTGCCTGCTGCTGTCTTGCATTGTAAAAACACAGGTAACTTTTTCCACCAAAGTGGCAATGACACTTGCAGCTAATGCCATTTGGAAGACCATAGCATCTCCTGCCTGTAATGGTTTTCTGAAGGAATCCCAGAGACACCAGAAACATTTTGTAAGTGCTGGAGAAAACAAGGGTGGTTGGGGAGGGGACAGCATCCCTGGTCAAAACACTCAGTAGCAGAGAAGCACCACCAAGTCTGGAAGACTTGGCTCCAGGAGCTGCAACCAGCACTCCAGCAGTCCCGAAGGGCCGATGTGACAGATTCTCACATGCTCTTCTTGCACTAAAGAGGACATAGGCCAGAAGGGAAAATGCACAGCCTATGCTCCAGGTGCTTTTCAAGTTTCAAGGAAGGCAAGAATCAGCTTTTTAGTTCAACATCTTCTCTCATGCCTTGTGCCTGTGTCCTCCTGTCTCACCACAGGGCATTTTACTGGAGGGCTCAAGTCCTGTGTGCTGCTTGAGCCTGGACAGCCTGGAAGCCTGGAAAAAAGCAGCTCTTCTGATGGGGCAGCCGTTGCCAGCATTGGGTTGGATCAGAGGCGGCCAGCTGCTGGTGGTGATGTGGGGCATGCCCAGCCCCCTTGGCTGGCTAGCTCCAAGCCAGCTGGGGGGTGCCAGTGCTGTGCCACAGCGTGACAGCAGTCATGGACATGCCCACAGTTTTCCAGGATCTAGAGAGGTCTTTACTGGTCTTTAAGATAGCCACCCCTTTATGCTCTAAAGCAAGTGTTTCCAGGCTCCCCAAAGCAACCGGGGATGCTGCAGCTGTGGGGGGAGGCCTGTGCACTTGGGGGTTTTCAGTGACGCAGACCCAGCTGCTAAACCTGTGAGGTCCTCCAACACCAAGCTCATCTCCTCTTTTGTCCCAGGCACCATTCACCTCCCACTAGCCACCACTAGGAAACAAAAAGGCAGCTTCTAGTCTCTAAGCCCATCTTTTACAGCCTCCAAATGGCAGGAGCTGGCATTGGGCATGTGGCGCGCAGACCAAAGGGAGCACTGTGTGAGCCAGTAGCAGTTCCCCAACCCCACCAGCTGTGGACACAGACTGCAGATGTAGAAATCCTGCACTGTGGAAAGCGATGCACAGCCAGGAAGCCTCCCCTTTCCTCCCACAGCCCCCAGCCCACGTTCCCCAGGAACTGTACTGTGGCCCAGCCAGTGCATTACAATGTGCTGTAGTGGCACCACAGTGACCCAGTCATCACCAGCAGCATCCCCCAGTGTGGTGCTGTGCTGGCATGGGGCAGCATGGAGAGAGGCAGGTTCCAAGCCCAGCGGCACTGTCCAGCACAGGAACACAGTTTCCAGCCTTCCGCAGGCCTGGCTGGCGCCTTGTGCTGCCCCGTACTGAGGCTGAGTGCCTTTGTGACAAGCAGGAACCCCGATTTCCTCCTCAATGACAATGGGGAAGTGACCTGCCACTACAAGATAAAAGGAAACTCCTGCTCTTCATGGAGTCAATCACAATTGCCAGGTTCATGTAAGAATTGTCAGTTTTTGATCTTGACAGGTATCTCCAACTATTAGTCTCAAGACCGATTTTATGATCGGTAGGGATCAATGCCTGTCAACATCGATAACTTTCCATATTGGGAAGCATGAATAAATATCAGTTTCCGTCCCTGTCAAGAGGCATCAAAACCTTTTGATTTTGACAGATATCTGGAAGTATCTGTTCTGAGCCTGATTTTGCTATTGGTGTGCATTGATGACTCTTAACATCTATAACTTTTGATATTGGGAGACAATGATTCCTACCAATGTCCATACCTATTGATAGGTATCAATATCAATCGATTTCGATTGACTGATATCAGTACCTATCGAAAGCTATCGATACCTTTTGATCTTGACAGAAACCTTGAGGCCCACTACTGAATGGGGCAGGGGTCCTGGTGACAAAGGGCCCAGAAGAGGCTGAGGGACTGCATGCTGCCTTTGCCTCAATATTTCCTGCTAAGACCATCCCTCAGGAATCCCAGGCCCCAGAGAGCAGGGAGAAAGTCTGGAGAAAGGAAGACTTTCCCTTGGTGGAGGAGGGTCGCATTAGGGATCACTTCAGCAAACTGCACATCCACAAGTCCATGGGCCCTGATGGGTTGCACCCACGAGTGCTGAGGGAGGTGGCCAATGTCACCTCAAGGCCACTCTCAATCCTCTTGGGAAGGTCATGGCGATGGGGAGAGGTGTCTGAGGACCAGAAGAAAGCAAATGTCCCTGCAGTCTTGCCAAAGGGCAAGAAGGAGGACTCAGAGAACCAGTGGCCAGTCAGCCTGCCCTCGATCCCTGGGGAGGTGATGGAGCAGCTGATGCTGGATCCCATTTCCAAGCACATGAGGGACAAGAAGGGTCCATGGTGGGTCCGATGCTCTTCCACTTATTCATCAGTGACTTGGATGATGGGGCAGAGTCACCCTCAGCAAGTTTGCTGATGATACACCACTGGGAGGAGTGGCTGACACCCCAGAGGGCTGTGCTGCCATTCAGAGGGATGTCGACGGGCTGGAGAAATGGGCAGAGAGGAAGTTCAGCGATGGGAAGTGCCGGCTCCTACCCCTGGGGAGCAATAGCCCCAGGCCCCAGTAGCAGCTGGGCACCGACCGGCTGGAAAGCAGCTCTGCAGGAAGGCCCTGGGGGTCCTGGTGGACAATAGGTGGACCAGGAGCCTGCAACGTGCCCTGGTGGCCAAGAAGGCCATGAGTATCCTGGGCTGTGTTAGGAAGAGCATTGTCAGCAGGTCGAGGGAGGTGATCCTGCGCCTCTGCTCGGCCACAGCTGTGGTGAGGCCACAGCTGCAGTGCTGGCTGCAGTGCTGGGCTCCGCAGGACAAGACAGGTGTGCAGCTGCTGGAGCGAGTCCAGCAAAGGGCTACGAAGATGCTGAAGGACCTGGAGCCGGGAGCGTTCTGGCTGGAGAAGAGCAGCCTGCCCCACGGGGGGATCTTATCAATGCATGTACATATCTGAAGGGAGGGGGTGAAAAAGATGGAGCCAGGCTCTTTTCAGTGGCCGAGAGGCGAGGGGCACAAGCTGAAACACGGGCAATTCCGCCTGAATCTAAGACAAACTTTTTTTGCGGTGAGGATGACTGAGCCCTGGCGCAGGTTGCCCAGAGAGGTTGTGCAGTCTCCACCCTTGGAGATATTCAGAAGGTGTCTGGACACGGTCCTGGGCAATGTGCTCTAGGTGAGCCTGCTTGAGCAGGGCGGTAGGAGCATGTGGTCTCTAAGGGTCCCTTCCAACCGCCACCGTTCTGCGATTCTGTGAACTCCCCTGTTCTTCTCTTTGCTCTTTCAAAGCCGAGAAAACCAGATGTGCCATGAAGTTCAAAGGCAGGGTGCTGTGCTGGGCAAGCTGAGCTGGGCAATGCCAGAGCTAAGATTTTCTCCTTTGCAGCACAGCCACGCTTCCTCACCAGGCCAGGTGTATTTGCTTGGGAAGAAGAGAGTGCATCATCGTGTGATTTAGAACACCCGCAGGATGCAGATGCCAGGAGCTTCATTCAGGCGGCACCAATAGGCTTTCAAAAGCCGTCTTGACAGCATCTTGGGCAATGTGCTCTAGGTGACCTTGCTTGAGTAAGGGGGTTGGACTAGGTGACCTTTTAAAGGTCCCTTCCAACCTCAACCATTCTGTGATTCTGTGATTGGATACCCCTTACTCAATTTCCTGTGCATTAACCAAATGTTTCACAATTGCTTCCACCAAAAAGTAGTCTGCAGAAAACCTAACACTATCACATAAGGCAGCAAGTAAGACACAAACATATTTCTTGTGCATGAATACAAGAGCACAGGCAATTTTATAAACAGAGTACATAGAAAATGTGTCTTTTGTTCCCTGTCACATCTGAGTATTTGTATGAATAATCAGAGTCTGGAAGTTTCTGCTAACAGAGTTCTTAGAGGTTATTTACATGAGGAAGTTTACCATTAATTATTCTACTACGGTTATGCCAAAATATCCCACAAAGACATTTTATTTGGAAGAACAGTGACCTTTTTTCCCCAGTTTTTCTTACATTGCTTCCCAAATATCCATGGGTCTGTTAGACTTGCTCCAGAATGTGTGGGGAATACCTATTAAGTTAAAGGGACTGTAACATTTTAACCATTACAGCTTTTTGGAGATTTAAGAATGCTTTCCCTTATTCTGGTACTGCGCAGGCCCTGAGAAACCAGAGAGCAGCAGCACTCTTAAAGATGGCTCCTTCTTTCTGCACCACGTACAGAAATGAAGAATCTCCCTCTCCGCCCGTCCCTGCCAAAAAAAAACCCAGAAGTGTCCTCATAGGACAATACATGAGATTAGATTCTGCTTCCTTGATTTGTCAGTGTGAATACACAATTGCAGAGCACTCACATTTGCTACTGAGATGAGCATATAATTACTGGCCTCAAATACTTCCTCTCAGACTAAAATTCACCCTCCTTTCTTTTTCTTTGCTAGCAGATTTTAAAACTGAAAGTGCAAAAGAAGTTGTAACTCTCCCACCAGCTAAAACCTGTGGTGAAAATGCCCAGTAAAGCAGCACTCTAACCTCAACATTCCTTGGAAGGGAAGTAGAGAATTTTTTGCAAAATGCTTGACATTTTTTTTCTGTTGATTTTGCAACTCTGCATTTTTTCTCCATTTAATTCCCATTCTCCAAGGACCACGGCCCACTGGTTGTAGAAATTATGGAATAATTATTATTTGTAAGGTCTTCCTATAAACTATTCCTGAAACTGACAGACTTCCTATTGCATATGCTACATAACAATGTTTCCATTCGTGGGATCCAGTTTATACGAAGGAAAATTCTTTTCAAATTCCCAGAGACTAGTTGTACAGGAGAGGGGGAAAAGAGATACAGCATTTAACATTTGAAATTCTCTACTGATTTTCATTACAATGCATTCTGTCACATTAACAGATAGCTTTCTCCGTCTCCGATTATGTCAAACATATCACTTAAAATTCTACATTGAACATACTACTCATGTCTTTGTTCTACTGCACTAAATGCATTCTCTTTTAATCCTTTTGTTCCTCCTACTGTTGGATTCTTCCATTAACTTCCTTAAGTGATGCTTACGTGATTTTTACTGTTGCATTCAGATAATCTCACAATGCTTAGCATTGCCTGCTACGGTACTCACATCTGCAGGCCTTCACAAGAAGAAAAATGTTGGTTATGGGGAAGTCTTGGCAAGTCCTTCCTCTGTCCTGTCAAACATTCCCTCCACCCAACTATACCATAATTCAAGTCACTAATTAACACTGCTAAACTTGTCAAGCAAACCCGTTAACTCCATGACTTGGTAACTCACCTGCTCCTTGCTGATCCAGATGACTCTTCCTCAGGGTCACCCAAAACATCATCTTAATTCTTCCCTTTATCATCCTCAACTTTAACTCTTTTCTGTTGTCTCTGGTACCTATTTCTTGTCCTTTCTTCCAAAAACTTTCACAGTCTAACTCTGCTTTGGTAACAGGCCTAGTTTCCACTTCTCTTCCTGCACTTTCACACTGCCTCCCATGTTACCCCAGAAAAACTTCCTCTCACAAGTCACTAAACCCATCACTACTGCACTGGTGAGTTTCTCTTCAAAACCAGGCCCTTCCCTAATGCATCCTGGTAACTACAACCCAATAACAAGGAGGCAAACAGTGAGCTCTGTGGACAAATTTTTACCCAGCTGTTTCTGTTCACTTTCCCCAGACCCTGCCTGCTCTGTGTATCATACCTCATGTTTCAGCCTGTAAGACCTCCACAAATGGGGCTGCTATTTTTCTCATGCATTTGTTTTCTTTCATATGCATTATGACCACAGGGTAGAATTTAAACCAAACCAAATCAGAAAAAGTTCCTCATTGTCTTAAGTTTGACAGTCTTCTTTAAGGCAGCAAAGATAGGCTGACTAAGCATTTTTAAAATCTCTGCTTTAGAGAAGGGTTGTGAACAGTTCCACTTGTTTCAAAAAGCAAAAAGGTCAAAAATTTCCACCGTCCACCCCTCCTTCTTCCCCTGAATCTGGCCTTACCCCCTACCTAAGATATCTCAGTGAACAGCCTACAAACAAAAGTAAAAAAGTCTTGCACCATGGTGTAAATGAGGAACAGACTTACTGAGTGAGCAGCAGAGCTGTGGTCCACCACTATCATTGGCAGCAAGGCAGCGAATGTGGTCAGATCTATGCAGTCTTCCTCCATATCTCTCTCCCCACTTTTGACCAAAGCTACATCTGCCCTGGTTCTGTAATATGGCAATTCTGTAAACCTTCTCATACTTAAGAGTCTTAAGTTCATCCTGACAGCATAACTGTGAGGTGAGAAGCTGCTGTCACCCCTGTTTTAAAGCAAAACAACTGAGCAAGTTGTATTATCCTGCTGTCCCAAAGCTGCCAAGAGAAAAGGTTTGAACACAAAGCGTTAACAAGGTTTGAACACAGGAGGCTGAACTCTCTCTTCCACGCTCAACTTATTCAAGAACTAAGACAGGTATTATTTCTGAAATTGTTAGTCATTACTTCTCAGGCCAGTAACTGTTCTACCAGGTAGTGTTTGCAATTCTGTACACTATTTAACCAGTACACTCACCCACAGCAAACCTGAGAGCAAAGCAGAGGAACCAGAGAGGGTCCCCTACACCAACCCCCAGCAAATATTACAAGACATTGAGCACCCACTCCATGACCTCCTAACCTCTCTCTCCCACAGGCACTAACCACCAAGCTTCTCGCCTTCTGCCTTCCTAACCTCTGCTGAGTAGGTGCCAAATACACTTTTAAGTCAGAGTAGTTGTTTCTAATCCATATTTGATCTGAAGTGTGTTGCTTCTGTTTCAGACCTGTGCCTTAAAACTATTTTCCCCAGCTGTTTGCTCTAATAAAAGATAACCCAGCTTCCTACAAACCTGGCCTCTTTGTAATAAGAGAGACATCGGAGGTCTCTCTCGTATATCAGATCAGTCAGTTTGTCAAGTTTCTCTGTCGAAAGCAGTGTCAAAGACAACTCATTGGAGCCGTGCAAAAAACTGGCAGTTGCAGGTGAGTTTATGATGGAAGGAGACACCTGGGGAAAGCTTCCAGATGTTGGCCAACAGAAAGAGAGCTGATAGCTGTTGGGTGAGTAAAAAGCTGCAGCTGTTGGGGCTGCCTACACTTGCTGGTGTATCAGTGCTTGTTTCCTAAGAAAGAAGAGCTAATTCAAAGTGCTGGGTCTGGGTGGATGGTGCTGAAGTAGGCAGTGGTTGCTGGATGCTCCCACAAGGACTGACTGGGGCTTTTGTCGGTGTCCCTTAGGAAAAAGTGAGAGAGCATGGTATCAATATTGAGCTCTTTGCTACTTGATGCTTCAGATGATAGTTTTTCCTAGAGGTAACGAGACTCTTTAATAGCATGATTTAAGACAACCCATTCTTGTTTCCAATATTGGGGAAGGTGGAGATTGTATTTTAAGGTGTTTTAAGTAAAGATGGGCTTGAGCTATACTAAATACAAGTTTTAAATTTACTCCACTAGTTACATGGACCCCAACTCTTCATGTGGTTCATTAGAGATGAATTACTGGACAAAGCGGGGCTACATCTGCCAGATTTTCTGATATGTGCCTTTTGGTGCAAGAACCACTCATTTCTTCTGCCTTCATGTGTACAGCCAACTTGTTTTAACACATTTGCCTCCAGACAGAGGTTCATGTCTGGAGCTTTCTGTGCATAGCCTAAAGCTCTGGTAAAGTATAAGGGTCTTTTCATAAGAGAGAATAATACCCAGCTGTGAAGTTTTGAATTTCAGACCCTCTCCAAACCTAGTGCCTCTGCACTGGAATTCACAATGCCTAAACGTCACTGTCCCACTTGAATGCCTTAAATTAGTAACTGGTCTGTTTTTTTGGGACAGCTCTTTTTTATTGTCAGCAGCTCAGCCGGTCTGATTTTAGACACCAATTTAAGACCTTTGGGCTTCAAGGCAGTGACCTCATCTTTCATGTAGCCATTGAGGAGTGAATGTTTTTCATAAGATGAAGTGTGGAATCAAAATACACTGTTAACAGGTGACTACCTATTTGTGTTGGGAGACAGCTCCAGTGAGCAAGATGCAAACTCTGTATCAACTTCCTGTGCTTGAGAGAAAGATGAGTTATAGAGGAGAGGGGGATGAATTTCAAGTTATCTGCTCTCCAGTTTTACTTTCTTTTGATAAATATTCATTCTTGACTAAAAGGCCTTGCAGACTGTGAACAGATTTGCCCTATTAATTAAGAGAAAAAAAGTACCTAGCACTGTTTTCAATTTTAGTCCTTTGTACTATATATAACAGCTCTGTATTATTAAGGTTGAGATTTGTTCCTTATTTTTGAATTTGTTTGTATTCTGCTGAGAAAAGGGCAACACAAGGAATCCATACTATTATCCTAGAGCCTCCACAACTCATCCATCATGTGGTGTAAACACACCAACACAAAGTGAGTCACTTAACATCCTGTTTGCAGTGTGCAAGCAAGTGGAAGTCAAAAAAGTAACACCTTATTTACAGAAAAAGGGCAAAAGGCACTAAAGCTTTGACAAATGTTTGTTTGTATAAACAACAACCAAACCAAACACTGAACTGCCTTCTGCCTCCTCAGACACTGCACTCTCCATTAACCTCAGAGCAACTGAATGAATATTAGGGAAAACCCGTGTTGCGAATAGTAAACAGAACCTTCCTTGAAAAGTTGTTCCTAAGCACTGCACTCAAACCATCCAGGTTTTCAAATCAGAGCAGAAGAAAAAAAATATATGAGGAAGCAACTGATTTAAAATATATTACTGAATTATAAAATCAGATTATTCCTAAACAAAATACTGATCAATCATATTCATTGGACAATCATTTCAATTAATAAATACATTGGGGAGGGTTGCAAACTACTGATAGATGATTTGACAAGAAGTTGACTTTTATGCTTAGTGAATTTGTGTATCACTACAACTAATAAATTTTTATTAGTGGTCACAGAAAGATCTTCAGCAAGATCTTTCAACCAACGCTTTGCCCTCTGTAAACACACGAACAAACCCCAAAGATTGGATCAACACATGACTGTAACCAGACTATTTTTGACCTTCTGACACTAGATGGTGTCCAGTTACAGAAGCTGTAACAGCACTTGCATTAATCAAAAAAACAACATTCAGAATTGCTGAATGCTCGCTCTTACAGCTCTTGCTGATATTTAGGGTAAGCTCTTTTCCTGGGAGATTTGACTTTTGAAGTCTTATTTTTGATCTCTGTATGATCTTTAAACCAGGAACGATGAAGTCTTTGATGTGGATTCTTGCATAAACAGAAGCAATGAACTACAGAGCATCTAACTGCAAACAAGGAAATGTTAGCCAGGGTTGAAGTAATGCAAAATATCCTTCCTAAGAGTAAAGGGGGAAGTGGAAATGAGAATGGCAAGGGGGAGCACAGATAGTGAGTACCACAACCACTGCCCAACTGAGCAAACAATAAAGATTATGAAAACCAGTATGAGCAAAATGAAACTCTTCCTGTGTGGCGGGGACCTTGGCATGTGGTCTTCTACCTCTCCTCTGAAAGCTATTGTAAAGCCATTCTATTATGAGGAAAATTGCAAGAAAAAGAAAGGGTAGGAGAGCACTGTAACAATATAAACAGTAACAGTATAAAAAATAAAATTATAAAAGTAAGGTTTTCAAGAACCAGACAGCATTGTGCATTGGAAAACACAGCCTTTTCGCCTTCCACCTTTATTCCTCTATTATCCATGTAATTAAACACAGGGCAAGCATGGAAAACTCAGTTACCACAATGCTTCACTCCTCAGTTCCCAGCTCTGCTAATAAATAAGGTAGCAGGCACCAGGGGGCCTCAGTCATTCACTAACAAGAAAAGAAGATCCCATTAACTCTTCACTTGCTGAACTAACACACTTTAAAGTCTTCATTTAGCAGAAGTAAAAATGTGTCCGCAAGGAAAAGGAGGAAGGAGCAATAGAAAAGGAGCATTAAAGCTGATCTACATAGAAGTCTGTAATGAAATGGCTAGAAAAATGTGACTCCAATTCAGTTTTACTATTTGCATGACACGATTCTATTGGGGGAAAACAACAAAAACCCTTTATGTTACAAAAGTGTCATACAGGGAGAAAGAGTGATTTACAACTGAGAAGAAAAAAGGATTAGTTTGAGACATTTTGATCAGCTCTACTAATAGATAATGACAGGTTTTTATAGCAACCTATGCTGTTTGAAAAAGAAGCTCAAGTCAGAGGTGGAGCTTACGATTTCAGGGATGTTTAATTGTAATTAAAAGAGTAGTCTCTTTTCTGTTTTCCTCAAAGTGATACCTGCATATAAAAGAACAATTTAGACTCTTATCCTGTAAGATTATTACAAATCAGTGCTCCCCTACAAGTGGACTTCACTGATGTCAGTCAGATTATATATGCAGTCTTTCTCCTACGGACCCTGGGCTTGTAATTGCTAGCATACGCTAAAAATATTCAACTACTGTGTTCTGCCATGTCTGACAATCAGATGACTTCAGAGTAACTCACATTTTCTACATAATTACCTTGATTTTACTTTTTTTTATATAAAACACTAGAATACAGCCAAGTGAGTTGTTGCAGAGGTGACTACAGAGTAAAGTAACAGGGCTGCGTGATCCAGACAATTACGAGGAGCCTGAAAAATCTTCTGTGATGCCCACTCTATTTTCCATTTGAGGCAGTTGCAGCTGGATGCATCCTGGAGCTCCAGTCAGCACACTGATCCAAGACACAAAGAACAAAAAATGTTCCTTTGCTCAGCTCCCTGAGAAGCATCTGAAACCATGAAAATGTACAAGCACCTAGGGAAGCAGTACTCAAATTCACATCCTCACTTTAGGATTAGTAATTTACCTGGCGACCTGCAGCACTGAATCAGAAATATGTAATTATTGTAACTAAAGTGATATTAGGCCATTTTGCAGTAACAAAATGACATCTGATCCATATACAAGACTATAGCTAATTTGAGGATGATAAAACGTGCAGCTAGCTAGCTATTTAACTAATAACATTAATAGAGTACTCACAGTTTAAAATATTATATGTGTTATGCTACTTGATGATATACCTTAACATCAAGGATTAAGCTCTGTGACATGCCTGAAGTCATACTGTATTCAGCTGCATTTTGCTCCTGAATGTTTTGGTATCCTGTGACTGGACTGACTGTCTTTTAAACATCTCACAAGCTCATGAGACTAATGGCAACTCAGAATGGAACAAATGCAGAATCTGAAACACAGACACAGAAAATAAGAGATCTTTTCTCTGACATAGCCTTCAACTACTCTTGACTATTTCTACCTCCTCCATATCCATTACCATATTTTAGATTGCTACATTAGCACAATTATTTTGTTTGTATTATATCTTGCTAGCATTTGAAGTGACAGTCTTTAATTTAAAAAAAAAAGTGTTTAACTAGACTCCATTTTCCATGACAGCAACAATTAAATGAATCCTGACTTTCTTTTAACATAATATAAATTGTTTACATGAAAACCCTTCTTGCCCTCTGAGAAGACACTTAGCCCCAACCACCCTGCCCTTGCAGTGTGTATAACTTTGCAGAGAGGCCTGATGGCAGTGCCCCTGAACCTCACAGTGTGAGACTACAATCTGACAGGTAACAGAGTTGCTGACCTCATTCCAACGTTAATAATCTTGTTTTTAACCAACTAAAGTTTCAAAATTTTCACATCTGGCTGGGGAGCTTGAAGTTGCTGATATTACTTTATACCAAATATTAACAGATGGAGAGTATTTTGACACAGAACATCCCACGACACTGAATGACACCAATAGCTACCATTGTTCAGCGAATCAAAATAAAGGAATGAGGAGCAAACCCAGAGAGTGGGCTTAAATCTCATCAGAGATGAGATAAGCCCCTCAAACGCCCTTCTGCCCACTCAGTCACTGCCTAATTCTACAAGGTCCAAATTTCAGCCAATGTATACCCAGCTCCCAATAGCTTGATGCTACCCAGTGCCTAAGCCCCAGGAGGGCTCTCGATGAGGCTCTCACTCTATCCTTCCCAGCCAAGCACCTCCAAGTGCTCCTGCTCTCCCATACCCAAGAGCCTTCCAGTTGCATTTTGACAGAAAGAAGCCTCCCCTGTTCACCCCAATCCTTCTAAAGCTGCAGTGTGGTGATCAATTCTCCTGACACATGGAGGAAGACTAAATCGGCTCTTATCTTCCAGGACTCCTGCTATACCCAGGGCTATCAGAGGAGAAGGGCAGTGGTGCAGCTCCTCGTTAGTTCCGAGAATTGAAACATGACTGACAGGTGCAGAAATGCCTATTTTGTGTGCAGGAATAAGACTCCAGCAAAAGAGAAGTGCAAAGAGCCATGAAGAATAATGTGCTTTTAGAATGACCAGAAAAAAAAAAAAATTAATGTAAAAAGCAAAACACGGACTCTATAGATAGTTCTTCCTAAGAACTGCATTCACTATTGCAAGCGAGCAATAGAAGAGCTTTGGTCAAGGCCCTGGTCAGGAACAAGGAGCGATTACACTCCTCTGCCCAGCACTTGTGAGGCTACAGCTGGAGTACTTCTGTGCCATTTTGTGCCCCCAGGGCAAGAATGACATTCATGAACTAGAAAAAGTGCAGCAGACAACCACTAAGATAACTAGGGGCCTGGAGTACATGGCATATGAGAAAAGGGTGAAGGAATTGCTGTCTTCCACTACCTGAAAGAAGGGTCCTAAAGCCAAATCTCTCTCACAGGCACACAGGGAAAGGACAAGAAGTAAAGGTCACTGGTATCATCTAAGGAAATTCTGACTGAACTTAATGAAAAAATTCTTCACAACCAAAGAGGTTCAGCACTGGGATGTGGCACAGGGAGGCTGTGGGATCTCCATCCTTGGAGATTTCTGAAGATGACTGGACAAGGTCCTGAGCAACCTGCTCTTACTTTGAAGTTGGCCCTGCTGTGAGCAGGGTTTTGGACTTGACATGCCTCAGAGGTGCCTTCCAACCTGAATATCTCTATGAATTTTCTAAGAAAGCATGTATTTAACACAAATATCAAAAAAATAATGTGGGTTGGGTCTTTTAATTTGCCTTTAGGAGTTGAGGTTTTGGGGGGTCATGAGTCTAAGAGCTGAGGCTGTAGGAGAAAATATTCCTGATAAAAATCTGTGAATAAATCTCTTATTGCGTGTTCCTTAACTAGCCAGTAATTAGCAATCTAATATTGTACATTTGTTGCTCATTACACAATGTCTTAAAGGGCTTTTTATACAAGAACATGTTCATTTTCCCTTTGTGATTCTTCATTCAAATAAAAATGAAGCTTAAAATGAAAAAAACATGAATTGCACAATTGCAGGAACATAAATTTGTCACAGTATTGGAGAACAAAAATGAAGATAAATTTTCTCATTCCACTACTAATAAAATACTGTGTCAGAGCAAATTTACAGACATTTCAGACCCTATGGTTGCATCTGAGAAATGACTGAATCTAGCAGACAAATAAAGGACTGATCAGGCAAATATAAGTACTGCCAATCTGAATCTGAAAAGTTTGGATTTCAGGGAACACCCAGTGAGGACTGTGAGTTTTCACAGGGAGCACATAAATCTCTGGCATAAGTTCCCCTGAGAGAACAATTTCCTCCTCTCTGTCTTAATCTATGGTTAACATAAAAAACAACTTTACTGACAAACTCCAGACTCCCAAGTTTATAAAATTAATCAGTAAAATCTATCAGTTAGAGAAGTATAAGTCACAGAGAGAGTAAAGCACATAAAGACCTCAGCCATCTGACACTGCTGAAAGTTACTCCTGCCATGAGAGAGCACAGACATGTCTATCTGGAGAAGATGTGCTATGCCAAATCTTTTTGTCCCAGGACCAAATACATTTTATTCAACTGCTACGGAGACCACACCAACCTCTACGCTCTGCCTATTAGTTGGTTGCAACACAGTACAGGATCTAGCAGACATACCAGGAGTTACGCTGAGACAACTGAAAACAAAAAACTACTGGTTCTGCAAGTTAAGGTCTGCTAAAAATGTCAGTGTGGCATGAGTGTTGAGTTACAAGACATATAAGCACAGCAACTGATTACAACACATCAGTTTCTTACTGTTTTGAAGAAATCAGTGTCATGGTTTGGCTGTCAGTTGGGATCCAAGAGCCTATAAGAATATTCTGCCTGGAAGAGAATGAGTTTAGCCGTGTGCTTTGCCGCTACCCCATATACATATACGTTTGATAGGACCTCAGGCCTCTCAGATAAATGATTAATCAAAGTGCAATCAATTAAAAACACGAGATACATCTGCTCAAAGATTAGTAACCAGTAAGACAGACTATAACACAATGCAAGGAAAACAATCTCAAGCTTACAGACATGTCATCAGTGACCTTTGGATTCAAGCTGCTGGATAGGTTTAGCAACTTGTTAGCAGACTAGTGTTTCGCTACTGTTTGTTATTAAAGAGCCCCCTATACATTTGGTGTACAGTTAATATGCATTGCAAAGTCATGGCTAGAAGATCTAGTCTTGAAACAGGTGGTGCAGGTAGGGATTAGAAACCGTTTTGGCAGTATGAACTTGGGAGAGCAGCTATGTCACAAAACACCAACAGTGGCTCTGCACCTGTATCAGGAGTGAGGGAGACAGTGCTTAGTAGCACATCCTCCATCTGGTAAGGACCTGGGTAGAGTGCACTGTGACTCTCCTCTGGCCTGTCTGCTCAGGTTTCTTATCTGTGTAAAGCAGGGAAGAGGATAGGAAGGAGAGAGCTAACTGATGACCACAAAAGCACAGCGAGTACTATAACCATCGTGCTAACTGTGCCCCCCCACAACTTCACACACATTTGCATCTACTGCCTCAGAATCTGCTTCCTTTCAGTTGCCTTCCATAGCACCACAGTTCTCCTTTCTCCACAACCCTATGCTCAGCTCTAGGGAGAATTTCCATTACCACCCCGAAAGCTGCTGCACAAGTTACTGGGGCAGATCCATATCCCCCAATTGGTATGTCCCACCAACATCTGCGCAGCAGGCCTTTTTTCTCATGTTGAAGGCCCTGTACTACACAGTTCCTCTGTATGCTTCATATGTCTTCTAGATATCCCATCAGGGGAGGAAACAGTGCTTGCCCAGAGTGTGCGACGACACCACAAACAGAGACTGGATGGTGCTGAATACTTAAGACAAAGAAACCAAAGGCTGAAATATGCCATTCTGGCTACTTGTGAGACCAGTAGTTTGTCCTTGCTCACTAATTTCAGAATCCTTCTTGAGGAAAATATCAATACAACACAGAAGAGCATTAAATATTACTGCAAGCCCAACTGCTTTGCTAAAGAGTAGCGACTGCTCACTGCATTCCACAGGCAGCTGAGCCTTTTGGTAGTTAAACAGAGCTTCAGAGTCATCAGTAGGTACATTTGGAGGAAATAATAGAGTATCTTTCACCCATTTTGCTAACACGCTGTCCCAAGCTTACAAATAAGATAAAGGACAGATTTCAAGTGAAGCAGAATTTAAACAAGGGTGATTCAATCACTTATTGAACAAATTGCTGCCAGAGCCCCAGCTGGGAACTTGGATTCTGGAGGTAGTATTTAGCTCCTTCAGAGAGGACAAGTAGGGAGCTTTTCACAGCTGTATTCTCTATAACCAGAAGTATTTCCCACTTGATTTTTTAAGAAAGATCTCCATTTTACAGTGCAGTCCTGATGCTTCTCACAAGCAAGACACTGTGAAATCCTACACAAAAATAGATTGCATTTAACCATAGGTTAAACTGATGCAGAGTGAAACTGTCATTGAGGGGCCATTATCCTCTTATCCTCTAATAATCACCTGTCATTCTTAATTATATGCCTGGAAATTAAAAATCTAATCTGTTGTGACAAAATTGTGCAATTGGAGAATTGCAGAGTAAGCACTTTGCCAGCTTGGAACAATACTGGACAGGATGCCGGGTTTCAGCAAGCCACATTGGATTTTCACCAGAACAAGAGAGTTCTCTAGAGGATAAAAAGTATGTCAAAGTAGGAGTTTTCAAATACCCTTCAGACTGAAAGGTTGCTGAACCACCCCATCAATTCCTCAGGAAGTCAATACTATTTTCAATAGAATTAATTCATTTGCTCCTTATGACATTATTGACAAAACTTACTAATGTTCTTATCATTAAATATGTTTATGTTTGCTGGAAGATCTGAGTGGAAACATTTCACAAAACATTTAACTTACGTCTGCAATAAATCTGAGAAATAGTTTGTCTTTTGTTTAACCATTGAACCAATTGTTCTCCCTTCCTGCAAAACTTGAGAAACTACTACTTTGCTTCTGTGAAAACAAAGTGAACTGTAGTTACACTGAATCATTTCTTCAGACACCACAGCACCAGAGACTGAGATGACTGCCAGTTCCAGACTATTATAATGATGAAATAAATTAATTTTGATAATGAAATAAAGCATATTATTTTCCATTACACATTTTTAACACCATGCACAGTGTAAAAAATATATCTGAAATTCAGTTGCTCCTGAGCAAGACTGCAATAGTCAAGACACTAATAAGCAACGGTCAGGAAAGGGATTGGGTAGATGAATTAGACCCAGGACAGCATGGGAAAACCCTGTGTTAGGAAAAAAAAAAAGAAAAAAGAAAGATTCTATTAACTCTCTAGGGTTAGAAGAAAGCAAACAGAAAATTCGTATTTTTAATGTCTCATTCAAAACACTCCTGAACATTTAACTGAAAAAACAGGATAGGTTGAGACAGACGCCCTGGAATGGCTAATTCCAAATCTCATCAAAGGATGAGATTCCTCCCCCAGACTGCGATTAAAATATGGAATTCAACACACAGGATGCTTTAGAGACCAAAAGATTTAGCAAGATTCAAAGAGGAGGTAGATGTTTATCAGAATAATGAATCCGTAGAGTGTCAGGGCCTGGAGCACACTACCCTTTCACTAGCAGCTTAGCTGGTTGTTCAAGGCCAGCTGGTTGATAAGAGGTGTGAATAAAGCTAAAAGGCGCCTCAGAGAGCAACCCTCCTTCCCTGCTGAGACTTTCACCCTGGGCCTGCTTGAGCTGCACTGTAGCCTGTGCCTGGTGAAGTACTCCACTGATCCAGACCCTGACCCATGGACTTTCTCCTTGCCCTGACCTCAGACCTGCCTCATCACTATGGACTTGCCTGGCAACCACTGGACTGTGTCTGACTCTGGTCACTGTCTCCAGACCTCATCCTCACCCTGACTTGACTTCCCAGCTTGACTTTGAACCTGCCCCATCACTTCAGACTTGCCTGGTGATCTGGTCTCATGGCTGAACCTGACTACCCTCACTTGCTCCCCCCACTTGGGTACTGTGGGACTGGTCCCTTGCTGGTGAGACCACTGCTCCTGCTGGCCTTGTTACTATGCTCTATACCTGGCTCCCTTTCCCTGAGGGAACAACCTGTCCTTGCTGCACCCTGACAGAGTGACAACAGCTGAAGCTAGCAATGAGCATATGCTGAGAAACAAAACCTGATGTTCCAGCTTTAAACAAGTTTCTCATTTTTAGGGCCTGGAACCCTGAAGGTTGTTTCAGAGCCAGGTGGTCTGCCACATCTATACTGCTGGCACAGATCTTCTGAAGCTTCTAATCTCTAATCTAGTACTCTAATCTAGTGCTAGCTACTGTCAGATGTGATACTGGAGTTAACGGATAGCCATTCGGTCTAGAAACTCAGTTCATACTAATATTGTTTCTCTCTACTTTACAGACTAAGTCAGAACTCTAGGACTCGCTTATTAACACTAAAAGTTCTGTATGCTGAGGTGTATTTTCTCTGACATCTTTGTAGTTGCTCATTGCTTTGCACAAATTAACCTGGGCTTAGTAAACAATAATTTTCTTAATGCACAAGGAGTAATATTGTACTGGTTCAAACACAAAGCAGGCAATTATCAATTTTAAGGGATCAGAATTAAAAAAAAACAAAAAGCATTTAGTAAAGAATGAGCCCCAGGAATGCTCTAAAGGGCAGATAACCTGCAATTCCCTGTGTAGCCCCCAGCATGGCTCAGCACCAATCTCCTGCAACTCCACGCAACCCCTTAGATCCCAGCAGCCCTGCTTGCTGTCTCACTGCTCATCTTCCCCATGGTTCACTTGCCAGGCATGCTGCTCTCCAGCTGTCAACTTTGGTAGTAGTAAATCCATCTGCTCAGTACTAACCTACAGCCTTTTGCTATCCCCACTGAGGCACTGATGCACTGTAGCAGTAAAGGTGCAGGAGCTTAACCCTCAGCATCACCATCTCCAACAGGCCACACTTCAGGTAGCTTGCAATTGTCCTGCAAGCACAGCAAACCTGCAGCCACACAGTGTTGTGATGCCAGGCAGCAAAGCAACCCCATCATTAAGCTCTAGCCGCATGCTGATGCTGGTGGGGCATCAAAAAAAACCTCAGCACTCAGAGCATCTTTGAGCAGAGTAACAGATTCTGCTCCCCACCCAGTCTAATGCTCCCCATATATTTGGACTAATGCAGAAGTTTAAAGTACATATAACTGAATTATGTTTACTTGACAACGTTAAACGGCAGTTAACAACTAATAAAAAGTCTGTGTCATCCAAGTCACAAAATAGAGGAAGCCACATATTCTTTAAGAAGTACTCTCACATATTTGTTTTAAATAAAAGTATCCTACTGAAGGATACTGAAAATACAGAAGACCAAACAGCAGTTTTTCCCGATAGTGCTGTATCTTAGAACAGAAGTATCATCACTGGCTGTGAGAGTTAGCTGAAAACCAGAACTGTACAGGAAACTGAGACACCACGTATCACTTCCTTCTTCTGCAGGCACACTTTTTTTTTATAGAAAATTAAAAAAACAAAAATCTTTATTGCTGTATTGTAGATACCTGTACAGAGTGTAAACTTTAATATTTCACCAGATATGCAAATAATTCTGGAGAAAGAGTTATCGAGCACCTTCATTGCAATGCATTTTTGATATTTACAGTAAGACATACCTGATTAAGTGTATGAGTAAAATGAATTAACAGTTATAAAAAGTTATACAAAAGAATTTTAAAATGTTTTATATAGTTTGTTACTTTTATGATAAATATATAATTAAAGAGGAAGATGTCACATAGTTAAGACTTAGAATTGTCTCTGTTTAAACTGTTAAGACCTGGAAAAGAATTGCCCAGAGACTGTAGTGTTTGAAGAGGAAGTGGGGAAATGGGGATGTTAATAGCTTACTGCTCAGATCATCAGGCTGTGAAGGGTAGTGTTCTGACAGAAGGCTCCCAAGCCCTGTTTTGGTCTGTTGTTGCAGGTAAGCTGCCCTCCCAACACACAGTGTGGAAGCTAAACTTCACTCCCAGATACGTACTGTTGCTTTGACATTAGAATGTGCATTTTCATTTTCCCTCCCCACTCCAAACTCAGTGGTGATAACAAAAACATTTCACCTTCGCTTTGATTTCCAGTATAGCTTTTTGCTGTTACTGAACACTGGCACATGAATGGAGCATCACCATCACTTATTTTCTAAAGCCCTAAGACACAGGTGACCTTTCTGAAAATCAGGTTTTTAACTGCCATGGTTTCTCATGGTCTGTGAAAAGGCATGTCAAGTTTGCTAAAAAAGAAAGACGGCTAGGATGAGATTCAAAGATCACTTTCAGGTTTATGATATAGGATCAAACATAGAAACATTATTAAAAAATCCTCGGGAAACAAACAAATGTGACTGTCTCTTTAAAAAACAAAGATATTCAAATGAATCAACACCCATTCTTTGATGAACAATTAACAATTGAGATCCATATCTAAAACCTGTTCTGTGGATTTTAGGAAACTACTCCGGAACCCACATCAGCCAGATGAAAAATAAATCTCTTGAAAACCAGTGAAAATGTTAAAAACAGGCAGGGTAATAACTACCCTGTCAGCAAATGGATAAGGCATTTCTGTAGCAGAAGGCAAGATTCAATTTTTGAAAATGAAAGGATGCTGGCAGTGGAAGGAATGCAGTTAGGCGTTAGATGTGTGTTATTACTAGGTGTTCTCAACCACATCTATTCATCCTTGGGACCCCATGCTTGCTTCTCAGCTAAAGCTGTGGCCCAGCTGCACTTGTGCCGGATTAAGCATGTCACTACGCAGATGAACTGCTGCATGCTCCAAGGTACAGCCCTGTCTCAGGATTGAGTCACATCATACCCTCTCTATTCTGTACTTTAATTTTGACAAGAGACACTAACTCCTAGCCCAGCACAGGTGCAACTAGGCCCCCACAATCATCTTTAAAAGCAAGAAGACAGTATCACAAGGAACAAGAAGCAGCTGGACCCAACCTGGGCAGCCCAGTCTTGCCTAACTGGTACAAAATGGTTATTGCTAGTGTGTGTGGCTGCAGGTGTCTGCTGTGGCCTGCTGTCGGCAGCATGGAGCACTTATCTATCTTTAGGGTCTGATTGTGCTGACAGGAGTGAAATATTTACAGTGCATTTCCAAAAGGAGCCTGCTGCTCTAGCTTGTTTTAATGCTCAGTTTCTTTCTATACAATCCACTCCAACTGTGTTGTCAGGGCAGCGGCAAGAACGGCCTCCTGGGGTAGCCAGGCAAAGGTGAGTACAACCACCATTATTCACCGTACAGTAGTTATGTCCTGAAAAAGAACAGAGATGAAAATGTTAAAGAAAAACAAGAATAAAACCACTAAACACATTCCCCAAAAGTACAGATTTCATGACTACACTAGAAAGACAAGCCACACTGAGGTTCAGAGTGAAACTCTGGGGAGATGGGAGTCACCATATCCTTTGTGTCAGCTTCAGATATTTACCTCAAAGATCCAGATATCTGTGACAGAGCAGGAGAAGCAAAATGAAGAAACTGGGCTGTTTCTGAAACGCGCTTTATAAACTGGCTGAGTGGTCACACACACATTAGAATGAAGAGATAGTGAGTGAAGAAATATAGAAGTGAAACAGAAGAGGACCAAGTCCAAAATTGTACAGGATATCACCCCTGGATAGCAGCCACTACAAAAACACAGAGGAATGATCCATTTAAACAAAAAAACTAGGGGCAGGGGAGAACACTGATGTTGAGGAATAAAATGAAAAAGAAGACAGTGTCATGGAAAGAAGGTGACAGGAAATCAGTCAGAGAGAAAGAAACACTTAACAGGCATATGATGAGAGAGAAATG
Source organism: Apteryx mantelli (assembly GCF_036417845.1). Classification (NCBI taxonomy): domain Eukaryota; kingdom Metazoa; phylum Chordata; class Aves; order Apterygiformes; family Apterygidae; genus Apteryx; species Apteryx mantelli. Next base: position 53,570,755 of record NC_089980.1, on the reverse strand, counting down.
ATGCCAAGGTTCTGAATAATATAAACATAAGCATTTACTCAAAGCACACAATGTTGTTTTGTTATACTCATACAGTGCCTACCACAATGGAACTGTGAATTAACTAGCAGTAACAAAATAACTGGTTTCTTAAGTATGATATTCATATGCATCTTTTTATACTCTGAATGAAACATGCACTTAAATTATTCAATATGTATAATAAAAAACATATACAATTTGAACACAAGTTATCTTAGGGGGGTTTTTTTGGTCTGAAGTAAAAGACCAGAACCACTACAACTCTAGCAGCATTGTAATAATAAAAACGCAAACTCTTCTAAATGCAATTTGCTAAAAACAACATAACTGAGCAGTGGTATTGCTCCCCAAAGAACAAACTGTTATTTCAAGACTATCAACTTCCTCTCTTCTAAGCTTCAAACGAGGCTTTTCAATAATACATCTGAGAATCTTAACATTCACAGAGCAGAAGGATCAGTCCACCCACCCTACCACCTGCTGTTTTCTGAACATTCCTTTTTTAAAACACTGGATCCCATTAAGGACATCTGGAAGACCATGATGTTTCTATAGTTTTAAGTTAAGAATAAGTAAATAAAAGGCCCTAGCCATGAATATAGCATTCAGTTTAGATGATGGCAACATAACAGCTTTTGCTATATCAGATCTTCGTCTTGTTCATAATCCTCATCTTGATCTTTCCATAAAGGACAAAACAGGCCCCTTTTCCCCTCCCCATTCTGGTTCCACATGGCAACTACAACTGCTTTTATGGAACAAATTTTAAGTGGTTTTTAATTTCTCAGCAAACAGAAATCTAAGCAATAACCAGTTCTTCACTAACTACCTAGACTGGTCAGCAGGCCCCCAACGGGAGCTGCCGATAAAGTCATTTACATGCTGAGGTGTTGCACAGCTGGAGAAACTTGAGGAACATCTGGATTACCTCCTGGGCACTGAGCAAAGGCTGTAGTGATTCCATAGAGACGAGAACGCTTGTGAGGCTGGAAGTTATCATTTTCTATTGAAATTGAGCGATCCACAGCTACAACAGCATCCCTTCAGTATGCAGGAGAGAATATACAGAAGTGAGATGAACTTGGAAGTACAGGGAGCAAGAAAAAAAAAGGGAGGGGGGAAGGAATCTGGAGCTGCTTTTTTTTCATGATTAGGCAATGACTTCAGAAGCAGAAATCCCTCAAGACCCCAGCTTTCCTGGGCAACTCAAACACATTACCACCCTCATTCTAGACAGCAAAGAGATCTAGCAGCAGGGAGCCACTTCCAACATAGAGTTACATCCCTCTAAAGGAACACAACTGTTGGTAGTTTTGACACACTTCTCCATATTCTGCCTCTTCAATATTTTCAGTGGCATAGCTGATATTAGTTATTATGCATAATGATTATGAACAATGTTGTATTTCAGCTGGAGCCTGATATCCAGAAGACAGGAATACAGCTATTCAAAAGCAGTCATTTCTTTCTAGGAACGAAAGTGCGGTCAACTGACAGAACTGTAACACTGTTTCCCATTTATACAAGACTATTCTAGAACAGTATTTCAGAGCTATTTATTACATTCTAGCTTGGAAATTCTTACACTTACTAATAGTTCTTCCTGCTGCAATTGATGGAATAATTTGTGTAACAGGTTTGCAGATACAGCCCATATCACTATTAACCTCAAGTAAAAATACCGATTTAAAAATACATGGTCTGTAATTTTTTCTGGGAATTCTAATAAACTCTAATGTCTAGATGTTTTAAATCATTTGCAACAAAGACAGTGTTGTCAAGACAGTGTAAATGTCTTTTTCTTATTTCTTGTTGAACATTCAGTTAATACTGAGGATAGAAAGCCTCAAATGACTAATTTCTGCCCTCTACATCACAGTAAGTACAGCCATGAGGCAAACATGTTAACTCCCACTCCTTTCCCAAAAATGTTCAGGATTAAAAGCATTTTCTTAGAGGACGAACCATCAAGTTGATACCCCCTCCCCCCAGTTAACTGGCAACATCAATAGGTCAACTCTACATATCCACTCCGCCCTGCATCAGCTATTGCCAGGAAAGAAAAAAAGGAGGAATGCGCGAGTGGTCAAAAATGAGAAACACAGTATTTACTTCAGTTTCTGCCAGAGGGAAGAACAGATAAAAGCACTCCATAATTTCTTTAGCAGATAACATACCTTCTCCAGTCTGTGTAGTATAAATTCTTCCCATAGCTTGTAACACTAAAAGGATACTGAATTCCTTCAACAATCTTTCGTCGACCAAGCTGATTAGGGTTCATGCATTCCAGTCTCTTGGTGCCTGAGTACAGTGAAACAATTAAGTCTTTGTAGCAGACCAAGAGAGCTCTCATGGGGGATGAAGGATAAGCATAAGCATACAGACATGAACATAGTAAAAATTTCTGGAAGTCTTCCAGTACCCTACTTGGCCAAAGCCTTGCCCATGCCACATATCAGTACGTGCCAAAGACTGGATGGGAAAGTACTGTGGTGTGACAATGCTGTTCAGCACCACACCTAACTTACAGGTTCTCACATGTCCAATATAGCCATGGTCATCACTCACAAGCTGACTCTCTTGGTACAGATACAAGCATCCTACTACACACCCAGAGAACGCCCCCAGTGAGCATAAACAGCCATAGGTTTACCTTAAGTAGGGGATTTCAAGATAAGGGAAAACAGAAAAAGAGACAAATGCAACTTTGTAATGACAAGAAGATACTCTGTAGGGTCAGATAAGATGAGCTGATATATTTTTCTGGTCTTAAACTCTTATCTATGACAACACAACTTCTTATACAAAGGGCTAAATACTATTTAAAAATATATCTACATATAAGAAACATAGATATAAACCTGTTGCGTTCCTAGAAAGATACCTGGTCAGAATTTAAATCTTGCAGTTTGCACACATCCTCATGCAAATTCTACAGTGCTAATAACAAATAAAGTGTGATTATTAAAGCCAAAGAGCAAAGTGTGAAGTCTAAGATGTAGCCCAAAGAACTATAAACATTAATTAGCTGTCCATCTTTTCAGGATTGGACATACTTAAGTCTTCTATTATTATGAACATACATTTCATCATCTCTTTACCTGCATCTACCCAGCACAGCATTGAGGAGTAAGTATCAAATGTCAGCCCATTTGGTAACCCCAGATCATCTTTAACAAGAATTCTTCTGTTCGTGCCATCCATGTAGGAGGTTTCAATTTTGGGAGCTTCTCTGTTCCAGTCAGTCCAATACAAGTTTCTTAAGAGGAAGAAAAGGCAAGAATTAAGACACTGATTGATCCCAAATGATTTTCTTAATTTAAGGAAAACTCTAAGGAAACAAAAATAACAAAACCAAAAACAAAGTAGTTAAAGCCATAAGAAGAACCATATTGCACTTGAATACAGAAGAGAAGTATAGTAAAGATGTATCAAATGTTATAACCCCCATTAAAAAACAAAGAAAGAAGCACACGCGCACACACACATGCGCACACACACAAAATGCTTTCCCTACATTGTGTATATTATTTGCAAGATGCCAGGCAAAAACATCTCTATTTCAACAGTTCTGAGTATTGTTCAGAATGTGTGCCTAGAGCTTCCTTCCTCACTGCCCATAACGTCTGCTCAGGTTAAGCAGCAGGAGCATTTGGCATACATTTATGGGATTCATTCAAAATTACCTTTTCCTTTCAGTGCACCAAATAAGCAATTCACAACAGAATTGATCAGAGTAGCTTATGGCCATGAGAAAAACCCAGACAGGGCAATTAGTTCATTAATGCCTTATTATTAACAGCCATTTTCTAGTGATCATTTTTTCTTTGGATGCACTTTCTGTGGCTGAGAATTAACATGACCCCTAAAGGCAAGCACCTTTATTGTTCATTCTCTAACACTGAAAAATAAATCTACTGGGAAACTGAGAAGTCTGTGCAGCTTGACCTGAACCCAGAGCTCTGCCAGAGTCAGCGGGTTGTGCACAGAACAGAGGTCTCCCATCAGGCTGATTATGCTTGGGCCTCTCCCCACCCTTCACACAATTAAGTGCATTTGATTTCTCTACCCTGCTGTCACTTGATGCTCATCCACAGATGTTTTCACCTCACAAATATCTGACTTAGTTGAAAGGTTTATATTATATAAATGAGAGAAGTCAGTGCCATTATTTTTTCATTTAATTTTCAACCACCTGCAATTTCAAGTGCTGTAGGCATTGTTTTTTCACTGCAAACCTTGTTTGCAAACATCTGGAATGAGGATGCATCTTCCAAAAACCTTTCACTGAACAATACACTACATGTGTTCAGAAATGAATTCTCACATAACAGCATTCCAAATGCCTCACATCAACTGAGTAATCATTTATTAGAGCTTTCCAGAAATTCATGACCAAAAAGAAAGCCTCTCTGCTTCTGTGCTTCTGAGTATTTTTGACTGAAATCTCTTCTCAGCAGTAGCCTTGCTGCAGAAAATTGCACCAAGACAATAGCAGACAAGCTCAGAAATTAATGAACACCCATTCGGCATTACCATAGGCACTCTATTTGTTTTAATTTTCCCTGTATTTCTTCCAATATTCAGGGAAAATAATGTCAACAGATCAAAGACTACGTAAAAGTATGTGTGCTTCTGTTTTTGCAAACTGGCGCCATAGCCTGAAAAAATTTAAATTGTCCTACTGAAACCCCACAGGGCTATTTCTGTGATTCCATTTTACAAGCCCAATTTTAAAGTATATAGTTATTTGTACCTTCAGATAAAAGCTTAATAGGATCTTCTCAGACAATTGAATGACAGGAATGAAAATGATGACAGAAAAGACACTATGGGAGTTTTTGAAAAAGGGACACTGTACAGGAAAAATGAAAATATCAAATTGTTTAATCTAGTATTTTATTCCAGTAATCTTGTAAAAATAAATTCTTTTAGATAGGGGAAATGCTTGTCATCTTGCAAACAATGTACTGAAAGCAAGGTGCAAACAAACATTTGATAGTCCTCTCAATAAAATATCATGGGATTACATAGCTGCATTTTAAACAAGTTTTATTTCCAATATACTACTCAGATATAGGACACTCAAGTAGTTTATTTAGTTTTTGTTTGTTAGTTGTTTTAGGAAAATACAGTCCTATTGTTGTCTGAAGACAGTCTAAAAACATGGACATAGAGTATATGCTCATGTTAAAGAAATAAAATAAAATATTCAAGCTTTGCATGCATTTCTTGAAAACATATCTGTACCCTCTCATGGGATCTGCTACAATTGCTCTAGGGTTCACCAGGCCAGTGTCAAAGAGGACACGACGGTGGCGCCCATCCAGCTTAGCCACTTCTATTCTATCAAGTTGAGAGTCCGTCCAGAAGATGTTGCGACCTAGATGATCTAGAGCTATTCCTTCAGGACTTCCCAAGTCTGCAAGAGAACAGAGAAAACAACCTTAGCCATCACATTTATTCCCAATATACAGCATCAGCCTCATAAGCATTCCCAGCTTTTAATTGAGAAGAGTATTTTTACAGTTTTCTGACTGTGGTCCAACAAAAGCCACTTCATATGGAATACGTTAGCACATCAGAAGAGGACTATGTATTTTGCCTTATGAAGTTTATATACACAGAACTCTTGGAGATGTCTCTGATACATAAATAAAAGATCTATAATCAGGGAAAGACAGCAAATCCCAGTGCTAATACTTATGTCACTACTGAACACATCAGAATTTTGTCCGGAATTCCAGTACACCTCTAAGAGGTTGGAGCCCTGGAGTGCCTTGTGGGCTCAAGGATAGCAAAATGGCAGGGCAGCAGCCAGGCAGCAGCCTCCCTAGCTCTTTGTTTCTTGTACTTCATGGGCATTGGTTTACTGCGATGCAATAACTGAAGTGGGTAGATGACACTGATGGAGCTGCACACCTCTCTGCTTAGGGTCACACTGCCCAGGTGCTAGCCAACAGAAACTGCTGTCTAACATAAAAGGCTTGCATCAGTCACTCTTCTCTTCAGATAATAGGGTTTCACCAGTGTCTAACCCAATTTACACATAGACTGCTCTGCTACACCCTGACCCTAAGAGTTGATGGCAGAGAAAACACAGTAGAGTTTATCAGAATCTATCTTTACCCTCTTTAGCAAGCCAGGACATAGAATGTATTTTATAATCTTTAATGTTCCCCCTTCTTTAGCACTGGCATACACGGCACCCCTCTGAAAACTGGATTTATTCTCATTTTAGCCAATGCAATACTTAGAAGATAATCAAGCTCCAAAGCACTAGAGATAATGACATTAGCTAACTGATGGAATTTAAATCCATTTCTTTGTTTTTGCAGAGCAATTTTTTTGGAACATGTTTTGGTACTGTATGTGCACAGCTTTCCTTGGACAGTTAGCTGTTCCAAAAGCAACAGGAAATAGCAAATAATGACCTTACTGCTTTAGCCTTAGTAGTTTCTAACTCAAATGAAGGATGCAGAATAAATATATAGCACTTGAAGATTTAATTCAGCCAATGCAAAAACTGCTCTATGCTTTTCAAGATCGATATATCCATTGAAAAAGAACTAGTAGTCTGTGTGGGATATAAGGAAGCCAAAGGCAGGTACAAATAGATTTTTAACTCCAATTACAGTTCCAAAAGAAATAGAAAAGACTGTATGTGGTCACTTCCAAAAGAGGCAAAATGACCCTTCGTACCAGTTAGCTGTCAAGGAAACCTTCAAATACAGATCTATACATCATGTAAATGTCCAAGAATGAGGGAATGTGGCATGTTGGCCTTCTATTAATTCTCAAGTTTATTTACTGATAGCCATTAAACAAACAATATGTGACACAAACTGCATTTCTGGAGAAAAGACATTTGGGCCAGAACACTGGATGGAGCTGTCTTAAATTTGCTACTGCAACTTTGTTGTGAATAAGTTGCACAATACTCTAAATAGCCTCTGCTCTCTCATCTGGATAGATTAAACTTGTCCTGGACACAGGACATTTTGGATGCATGTCCATTGTTGAAGAGGTGGAAACGAACAAATAAGATGTGGGCAAGTAGCTCACTGCTTCTGACTCACAGCTCACGCATAAGGGGGCTCCCAACAAAGTAAATGTTAATCAGCTCTCTCTTTACTCCTCTCAAGGGCACTTAGACATACTTTAACTTAGGTGCACTGACATCACACCACTGCTTTTACTTCCCCAAGTGCCCACATGGAGCTAAACCTGTCATCTGCAAGGAACCACCTCACATGTCAGTCAGACCCCAAAATGTTCCTACCTCCTTTTTGCTAAAGGCAGGAGCTGCTGAGGGTGGCCTCATTTTGAGGTGATGATAGGGACAATCCCCAGCCAGCCTCTGGGATGAGGAGAAGATCACTGAGTGAATGGTGGCAAGAGAGTTCCCAGTCTCTTTTAGAAAACAGAAGAAGCAGCAGGCAAGAGATCTGCTGTCACTGGTTCCCAGGAACCTCTGTTCCCTGGCCAACTTCCTTTTTCAGCTATGAGCCAGGACAGTTAAAATAATCTAGAGTAAATTTCTTTCCTGTCTGGCTGACAATCAGCCAGAAGAAACTGGCCTCCACGAAGAGGTAAGGAAATATACAGACTTCATGTATCACAACCCTCCACCTCACCATCCTTCCAGGAGCACAACTGCGTTCCTGCTATATTGCCGTAAGGCCAGGTCCTGTCACAGGCTCTGTCCCTGGGAAACAGACAGGCTCGTACGAATATGTGTGGCTGATATGATTTAAGCAATTATGACAAAGGGGAAAGCTCTCCTTCCAGACCTGCCTCCACAGCTGCAGAGCTCAGAAAGTCTCCACAGGCTATACATCTGCAGAAGCAGATGAGAACTGGATGGGGCCCCACAATAAAACATGTCTCTGCAAAGCAACCCAACTTGAATCACAAGAGCTTAAACAAAAAAAAAAAGTGCATTCCACAAAAATACATGTGAACTGAAGCAAGCAGCTGCAGCTCACAGGGGGAAAAAGGCAAAGATCAGAACAAAGACAGAAATTCTCACGGGTCTTCTGAGAGAGAGATATTTTCCTACTTCCTAACATTTTTAAAGTTTCAGTTTTGGCCAGCCATGCCCAGCAAAGACGACATCCATTCAAATACTGAGTACTCAGCCTTATTGCTCTGATTCCTTATCGAAGAGCCAGTTAACATTTTATACAGAAAGTAAAAAGCAGCATTGCTTAACATGTCTTCAGGAGTGCCATCCACATCCTATACAAGCAACAGGACAACAGAAGTCATGAGATGCCTTTACACGTATGATGTTTTTGCAGAAGATGAAAACCACAAGGTTATTTCCATATGGCATTGCTATGTTGTAAGCACCTTGCATAACCTAGAATAATCAAATTTAGTTGAAAGCTTTCATAAATATCTCTAAAATATATTATACACTGGAAGATTTTCAAGGCATGCACACACACTCTTCCTCAATCAATAGTGGAAATTAGAAACCCTTCCCCCGCTGAATTCATAGTTGCAGAGGCATACACCCCCACTAGGAATTAGAGTCTCTGTTAGATTAAACATGTTAGGCTGAAAAGAAAGTCTCACAAGTATCTCAGCCATCACATTGGACAGAAAGACCAAGCTCCATAGCTACTGTGTTAGTTAGGGATGGCTTTAAGCTCTCCCTCTTCTCTTCCTCGGGCAATGGTAGGATCCAGGCTGCTCCCATCTCTCTGCTACCCCTGAAAGCCTGAATGCAGTCACAGCAAACAATGGCTGTTCTGAAACAAACTCCAAGTGCAGATACTTAACACACACAAAACAAAACAAAGGTAAATTTATTGTAGAATTTTAAAATTGATTCATTGTTTTGCTAAAATAATTTCCTAAATTTTTGTGACAACAGCTGCAAAGGATCAAAACCAAGGGCGACCTACTCCAGTATCTTGCCTCTACTGTTCCAGTATCCTGAGGACTCTAGTACTCGGAAAGTTCCTCCAGCTACTTTTGCTGTTGTTTTTTAATGTCTCCACCTTCACTTGGTTCCCCACCTGTCCTTCTGCTCACTTCACTCCACTTACAAAAGGTTTTTATATTCAAGATGGGTGTATACTTATCCTTCTAATGAAAATGAACGTGGACTGCAGTCAGCAACAAAGGCTTTGGGGAAACAGTGTAAGAACAACACATGAACTGTAAAAGCACAATACCCTCTAGCCTAATTCTTGAAGCCTTGAGCAACTCCAAGGGTCAGAAATGAGCAAAATGGGTTTAATCACTTTTCTTTTACAATTTTAATGATAAGAAAGGAAAGTTGCAGCTGAAACAGTTTCTAACCACCTTTCAGCTGTTTGATCCCCAAACCCAGAAACAGAGAAGAGTTTTCCTCTTCATCCTCCCTTCTTACCAGTCCTTTCTCAGCAGAACAGACAGCTGTCAGAGGCAGAAAACAGGAGAGAAAAGGTCTATATATAACCAAACCTCACCTGGCCACTGGATTACCTTCTTCACTTGCCAGAACAAAAATCTAAGAGTCACACACACATATGGTATTCTGTGTGAACATATCAAAATATGAGACCTTTCTGCAACTCTTTAGTCAGCTTTGGTTTTAGTTATATTCAATACTTGTCCAACAGCAAACTGACAACTCACCATTCATCCCCTTTTCCAGATCATAAATACACTGAACAACATGGGTCTGCCCCAGCGTATGACCTAGGATTTAATGATAACTTACTTCTATTGTGAACATCAGCTATTTACTGCTACCCTTTGTCACTTACCTTTTAATCAGGCAATAAGTAGCTGTTAATACACCATAGGACCATCCCCCTAATCTCATGGTAACTTAGTCTATTCAAAGGCCCTTTGTGAAGAACTTCACTGAAGCGTTTTCAAAATCCACGTACACTGTACTTACTGGATCACCCTTACCTGCACGCTCACTGATTCTGTTGAAAAGCTCTAACAGATAAGGCGTGATTTTCCTCCATAAAAAACTAACCCATACTGTTAACTCTTCCCAACTTCACGTTTATTTATGCTTTTTTCCCCCCTCTTCACATATTTACATCTTGGAGCCATTAAATCATTGTAACCAGGAACAACGTCTCCATCTACAGCAGTCTGAGCTTAGACTACCTATATGTTCCACTCCTCATGGCCAGGGACACTGGAGCCTTTCAGAAAAGATGCTGGACCACATTTTCTGATCAGTATGGTTGACATGACATCACTATAACATAGGTGGGCTACACAGAGGCTGCCAGGCTGGACATAACATAGCATAGCATAGCATGGCCAATCATCATAGGAAAGTGAGGTCCTGAGTGTGTGTCATGACCTGGGGAATTTGCCTTGGAAGTACTACTTGTCCTGCCCCACCTTGGTGGCATCTTGAAGGTTGACACCACAGGTGGAGAGCACTAAAGCATGGTGAACAAGACCTCGAGCCTGCCTCAAGACCCCTTCTAGAAGCGTCAAAGCATCCAAAGGGGGGGGGGGGTTGCTTTGTTCAATGTAGCAAGAACATGAGCATAGTCTAGGACTGTAAAATGGTAAGAAACCCTCTAAACATTCATGGGAGGGTCAGCTGGGGCACGCTCAAAAGGCCAAACTGTGAGGCTATGAACCCCACACCTGTTAGTACCTTCACATGTGCTTTAAAAAAAACACAGCAACTTGATTCATCCTTCAAATCCCCTAACCTTCCTTTAAAATGTTCCCAGTGATGTTCACAAAACATGCAACGGTTAGATAGGTACAGTATCCTGCAACAGCAACTGTAAGTAAGAACAGAAACATATCACTGATGAGCTGCTCCCATTTCTGGCCTTAAACTTAGGTTATATAAAAAGAACAGACTTCTTGCCCGTCTCAGGAGGCAGAAGCCGATGAAGTGCTATTGCAGAGGATCTTATTTAAGTTATCCATGCTTTTTGGTCCTTGCTTACCCAACTAGTACCAACTTGTAATGCTAGAGCTCAGGCAACACCTGGAAACTGTCTGTTACTAAATTCAAGTCCCTATTGCCATTCCTAGGGTGGAGCAAGATGAAGAAACTTATGCTGCTACCTGTTTTGATGATGGTTGTTGGCTCTCCACCATGCAGGCTAGCTCTGCTGATTGAAGGGCCACTGATGTCTGTCCAGTAAACCATCTTGTCCATGCAATCATATGCAACTCCAATAATAACTTTGTCCTGTTGGTCAACAAGCAAATTAGCAGAGCTAATACTAAATAACAAATATTTGCCAGCAGTACTAGCTTATGTGTCTAAGTCTCAAGCCTGAAACAACAACATTCTTGGACAGAGCTGGGGGGGGGAAGGCAGGCAGAGAAAAGGGCAGGATGAGCAGTCATTGCAGAGTAGCTTAGAATAATATTTTCAGTTATAAGTCCCTTTTAACTAGCAGACAGCATTTACAATTCTTTTATTTCAAAGAAGTATTGTACATATTAGGGTTGAACTGTGGGTCTCACTTGTACAGTTTCATCTGCATATCCTTTTAAAGAAGGTTCATGTTGTTATTTTACTGTGTTACTCCTCATCTGCTTTTACCTCTCAATTATTCTCTGCCTTCAAGGAGGAATAATGACTTCATAAAGTCTCACTGCTGTTCTGTATTCACCAATCCATTCACAATGGCTGCATTTCAGCAGTGTTACCTATGTACCATAAGTTTTAACATAAAAAAACAGTTTATCCAGTAAAATAAATACTCCATAAACCATTCTGCTGCAGTGAATATGCTCAGGAACATGGAACATATACACGTAACAGTCTAGGCAGAAGAAAATGGGACTAGAGTTTGAATTTAGAGTTGAAACTTTTTCCTCCAAGCAAATGAGAAAGACTTTCTGGGCAAAACACTAATTTCATATTGATTCCTCAGTCTGTGTCTTTTGATGCTTTTGTAACTTAAAATTCTCTTTCACTGGATGAAAAATGGAAGATCAGTACCTTCTTAGAAATTTGCTGACTTTCTAAGCATGTTTCTTCCCTAAACATGCATTAAAACAGAGATGTGTTTATTTCTGAGCCTACATTAAAATTGTACACTATAAAACAATCTGGACATCTCCATGTTGCTACACACTGTCACTTCCCAAATAAGCAATGCTATAAAATTTACAGAAATTTATATCTTCTTAAAAAAGAAAACCAAAAATAGAGACAGCACTGTTAACAAAAAAAAAAGTTTCACTTTAATTAGAAGTTTTAACTAAGAATTGCATCTTATCTTTTGGAAGCTCTTTCCTGAATGTACTCTTAATGAATTTATTTAAGCTAGATCAGGTAGGTAATGAGACTAGCTGACAAGGATTCAGAATTGTGCCTCTGTATCAGTGTAACTACCCTATTTGCACACCATATTTTACTTAAAACATGACTGTAGCAATGCTTTAGACAAGGGACAGAGCCTGATTTTTCCCTTACATCACAGCACAGTTCATGGTACTATTCACTGAACTGACTCTGTGTAATTTGGTCAGTATTTGGTTCAGTAAATATTCACAGCAACACACAGAAGATGCCAGGCACACTACCTGGTAGCTATTATAAATATAGTAATGCTGGAGTGAAAACAGAAATCCCATGCTTCAGACAGAACAAATGGATGTGATGAAGCTGGAGGTGGAAAGAGTTGGTGTGTCACAGGTGATGGAAAAAATAGGTTCTCAGTATCAGGGATTCTTTTTCAAGGAAGAAGATTTTCAAAACAGTGGTGAGAAGTGTGGGAAAAAGATTTACCACCCATTGAGTCTACAAATGGAGACGGAAACAGGGGAAAAAAAAATCTATGTATCTATAGCCAAGAAGTGCAGGGTACTGACTGAAGAAAACAAAGAGATTAGGATTAAGGACAGAATTTTGAGGGACCGTGAGAAAAAGTTGCCTCTCCTATTGCTCTTCTAGGTCTCTTGGATTTTTATACCAGAGTCAGAAATGAACAGAAAGCCAATGAAAGCGTGAGTGTAGCAATGTTTGTATGATGAGCTCTTGGAGGCATGTGAGATCACAAATATTAGATTTTTGCCGTATGATCCATTCCTTTAAAGGCAAATAGTTTTTTCTATTTCTCAGTTTTATGGTCCTTTACTAATCAGGTCAAGAATTTTCAATGACAAAGTGACAGGATACCGAAATTTTAATGAAGAGTAAAACCTGAGTTTGGAACTTAAATAATCAAATGACATAAAAAACAAAACCTCTCACTTTTTATCTTTTTTGCAGTTCTTTCCACAGCTCATGACCCTTTATAGAACAGTACTTACTGGAATATGCAAGAGTGCTTTTGCTCCATTTTTCTTCATGTTGTTTCCCTCTAGCGGAACATGTTCAATTTTTCCACTTTGGGCAAAGAGCAAGTGCGTTCCAGGGGGGAGAGGTATTGTATCTGGTCGAACAGAGGGTCCAATAACAACAGGAGGAGCAGCTGTGCTCAAACCTTGTTAATAAAGAAAGAAACAGATGGAAACAAAATTAGCTTGTACAACATAACAAGGGTCCATGTTATTTACAGGGACACAATTATAGCTAGGCTTCTTAGATGAAGCAATCCTATAAGTGGAAACTAATAACTATAATCAGATGCAGAAAGCTTCTGAATTTTTCTCCTTAGATGATAGAGAAGGAGCAACTGACATAATACTCTTTCCATGTTTAGCTCTTTAATTGCTTTCCTTCAAATGTTTGAAAAAGCTTATTTGAACATTCCTGCTATTTTGCAGCTGAAGTAAGGAAGCTGTAAGGAAGGAACATCCTTCGTATCCTGAGGCTACAGTCAGTTGCCACACATTCAGACTTGTCACAGCTCCCAGAAGGCAGGAACTAGAGAACCCAATAGTTTCAAGGCAGGGAAGAACACAGACAACCATCTTATTCAGAGCTCACCACAGCTGTCCAGATGCACTGGCTGGAGGAACAGTGTATGTTGGAGTTACCAAAGGGCTGCAGCACGAGACATATGATCACTGGGATAAAAGAGGCCTGCACTGCTCCAAGCCAGCACTGTATCTCTGGAATGTGACCAAGCCCTGCATTTGGGAAACAATGCACTCCAACAGAGACATCCCCACAAAAAACAAGTGCTTTAGACACTTACATGGTGGTTGAACTCCTGGGCCACTTCTGGTGCCATCAATTTCATTTCCATCCCTATCCACACACCAACAATATCCTGTGCTGGAATGGCACTGAGTGGGTAGGTAATTCCCATGCTCATCACACTGGGGAACGAACTGACCAACTCTCATTTCTCTTGGGAAGAAAGTGCCTCCACTTCCAAGAGCTCGTTCTTGTTCATGCTGACATTTGGTCTTTTCCACTTCTGTGAAAAGATACAGTTCAGTGAATACTCTTATTTTTAACTAATAAATTTGTTCCGTTCACAATTAATGTACACTGGCCAGTTACAACATAAGCATTCTCATCTCCAGAGGACCATGGCACTGTCACAAATCTTGAAGGCGTATGCTTTCAGGGCACCTTCATAACAGTCTGCCCTATGTAAATGTGATGTGTTTGCCTTAAATTTATGTCATTTTCAATGTCACCCCCTACAGCTTCCTACCCAAGAGGGTCCTAAACAAAAGCTGAAAATCCCTTTCTTTTTCTCTTGGGGCACATCAGCAAGAAACATGTGAATGGAGCTAAACTAAGCTTACCCTAATGTCTAATCAGTTTGCATCTACCCATGGGTCCTAAAATCTGACTATTTAGTCAGGCAATACAGTGGATAAAGCTTGAGTCTCCGTTTAGAGTCACAAGAGAAAATGATGACAAGAGACTGATGGCAAGTTCTCTGTAGGACTTGGGAAGTGTGACAACTCATTGCTCTGATGCACGTTAGGATTTTGAAAGTTTGGGCATCAAATTTGAGCATCCATTTCATACTTTTGGACCAAAGAAAGGAAATGCCAGGACAGATTGTCCAGTGCCTGATAGGCATAGAAACTCACATACACAGAGAAACATATGATACGCAATGGCTACATCACCTGCATATGTGTTACTGTAGAGATTACAGAGGAAAGATTAACTTTCAAGATGATCAGGAAATTCAGGGATAATCTGTTCTTTTAGTTTTAATTTTAAAACAGTTTGGACTGAAAAAATACATTTTCATATGCTATCATCTCTCATGCAATCGGGAACATGTTTTTAGATCAATACATCCTTCCAGATGCCAAACAGCCTAATGAAATTAAAACATTTATTAAAATAACCTTTTCCCTTCTCTGGATAACCAAATCTGGGTCAGTTCTACCTTACACTTGAGACCCTTGAAGCGCTCTGTGCACTGGGAGAGCAAGAGCTGTGATTATGGAGCCTATCTTCTTCCTATCAATGATTTCCATAGACAGTTAGAAATACTTACTGCAAACTGCCTGATGAAGAGGCTTAAACACCACAGTTCCATTTATTCCTTTCATGCTTTATACATGGACTGCATTGGTGGACAGCATTAGTTTTGTGTGGCTCAGGCCAGACCCAGCCCTGCTGAACACAAAGCTAATCCCATGTGCCTGCAGACTACTGCGGTGCAACAGTCACACAAATACAAAACAGCATAGTTGGGTTTTTTATTATTTATTTACACTAGTTATGCAAGCAAAAGCTTTGGACAAGTTTCATGCACCTGGATACAATTAGAGAAATACAAATGTCTGGAGAACAGCTCACTCTAAACAACTGAAATATTTGGCCTCAGCTTTAATGTGGGTGGTGGAGAGCCCTGAGACAACCTACACAACCAGAACCCAAAGGAAGGCATTCATTATCTACCTCATACTTTATTTGCATGCATTCAATGAAATACGTAGATAAAAAGTATTGAATTCCAATAATAGATGGTGTTGCCACACTGCTCTTTTAGAGGTCATATTATGTGCACCATTCACAAGAGAAAGCAGGGGGGTACAGAGTATTGGTAAATTGACCCCATCCTGTTTTTGTTTTGCAATCCATCCGTGTTATCTTTGAGATGCACTATTAGCTCCTCCTCAGCGGGGATATAAAATAATTCTAGAAGCCGGCCATTTTTCCTTCCTGTCCCCAACTCCCAGAATTAGAAAATCTCAGTCATCTTATAAATGGCTTGCAATTTTTCAAATTAAACAGACTAGATAAATTTTATGAAAAAGGAGTTAGCAAATATAAACTATGCAAACAAATGTACTAACTCCCAGCTGGGACCCAGCTACTATACACAGAATATGCTCCTATACTTGGGAACTTGAAATACTGATGTCTGTTCAGATTTCAAGACATAACTCACATTTATAACTGCAGATTTGAAACAGGAATACTGATGGAAGTTTTGAAGAGTACCTATATTGCAATAATCAAACCCACCTCACAAATATCCTGCTTATGCAATTAGTCCTACTAAAGTCAAGAGACTAGTCAAAAACTAGTTTTCAAAGTCAGAACTCTGTTTCTAGAAGACTGCATATTATATGTTTTCTTTTTTAAAAGCCTATCAACACAGATTTTCCACTGCATAAAGAGATGCAAAAATTCCATTTCCACTCACTTTCAGTGATAACTAGATCTCCTATTGCCTCTGCTGCTGAAAGTCTTTCTTATAGATATTTATGATAAACATTATTAATAGTATAAAGTACAATATGTTGTCTACCTTAAAGAAATATTCTGAAAAGAAATAAAAGCAGTGTCATCATTTCCATTCGATGAAGACTCAATCATTTTAACTAGTCCTCAAAGGTTGTTTTCCACCAATTTCAACTCATAACCATGAATTTAGCTAATATTATGATTTATAAATGGAAAAAAAAAAAGAAGAAGTTATGTCAGTCCAAACCAGTCACTTAGTATCCATACTGTACTTTTTTTTCCTCCTTCTCTCTGAATCATGGGAAGAATTACTATGCTCCATGCTACAGCTCACTAACTTGCAGGTAGGCATCTTTCCAGTCTTCCCTCAAAACACATTCAGAAGAAGGGAAAAGTTAGTCTTACTTAAACACTTTTTACCCAAGAGATCAGCAGTGAGAGTATGTACCTTTCCTTTACCAGGCAAATGCTAAACAAGATCTCACACATCCTATAGCAGCACCTTCCCTGCACCTCTAGGCATGCTGCAGGGTGACTGTTTTAACCCCTTTTGCTGCAGCTATTCCCTAACATGAGCACATGTTAGACAGACACCACTGGGCCAGTGAACGCAAGAAAAAGTCTTCTTAACCTAAGAGTTAGGGTTCCCAACTAGGAGTGGGGAGTCTGACTAAGTGTGGGTACCCAGATCATAGCCACAGTCTCCTTTGAAGTGGAAAGAAATCTAGTCAACGTAGTCAGTGGATTATCCAGGGGGTAACTCATGTTATCCTGAAGTAGACACCAACATCTTAGCTAAATCAAGTTCTGAGTAAATTGCCGCTTAGACTTCCACTCACTATAAAGACGGTCTCAACAGCTAGCTTAACTGGAGACACTTAAAGGAAAGCAAGCTGAATCCCAGCCCAGCATTTGTAGCCTATGCAGCAATGGAAGCACAATAAACTTAGATAGAGCTGACAGCTGGTTGCAATAAACAGTCTGCTTATATAGTCATACATTTTCTCAGTGCTCTTAAGACAAGATGGTCTGATTTTGCAAACCTTAAATTGTTTTTAATTAACTGTCTGAAATGAGGCTAGCTATGACTGAGTTTGAAAGATGAGATTCACACAGTAAATAGAGCACATTCCTTCCCTTGATGAGTTAACAATACAAGCTAGACAAAACTTATAGCAAGAGTTGGCATGTATTCAGGCAGTACAGGGACTACTTTGTAAGTCAGCTTCCAGCTAGTAACTTTTCTTTCCTTCAGCATACCAGTCTGATAAAGGTTCTTAATGCTTCTCCTTTAATATAAACATAGCAATACTTCATCTAATCAAAGTTCTTCAGAGATACAGAACAATTAACATTAGGAGAGTTTTCTGATCTCTTTGACTCTTGCATAACGAAAACTTCCACTAACTACAATAGGAATTAAGAGCAAATAATATTTACCTGGTATAACTGTGTTGTTACATCTACTGCTATTCCTGGTTCTAGAAAATGGAAAATAAGTCATGCCTATTTCAAGGCTAAATTTGTATTTCTATATGGCATTCTACCTGGGCCTACAAGACAGTGTTATTTTTTAAATAGAGCACTATACCATAGGTTACCTTAATTTGATAAATGGTTAAAACCTGAAAAACACCTGAGTCAAAGGGCAAATATCATGAAGTACTGGTATCTTTAATAAGTTCCCACCTTATTTTAGTCTTGGTTTTAAATTTCCTTATTAAGAAATTTAATTTCTCCATTAGGATTCTGGAGGAAAATATACAACCATAGGTTGTATGATTTGTGGAAGACAAGCTGCAAAAGATGAGAACGACAGGACCTGGTGACTAGATAAACTGAGCTCATTAAATCAACAGTCATTTCACACAGTCAAATGGAAAGTTATACTTTCAGGAACACACTGTGTAGACCAGCTTCTAAAGATGGAGACTTATCTTGGAAAATGATGACTAAGAAAAGCTATCAGAAGATAGTCAATTCAATGTGACCACCCAGCTGAATGCCATAGGGAGTCTGAGGGGATGTAAAAAAGAATTCAGCATATACACGGGGAACACTGCACAGGTATGGAGAAACAATGTTATTGCTGTGCATGGAATTCATGAGATAAGTCACAGACTACTGTGTCCAGTTCTGGTATCCAAAGTTTAAGATATCAGTGAAAATTTGAACCAGCGTACAGAAAATTGCTCCTAAAAGAGAAGCTGTAGTTCAGAACAGGGATCATGAGCCAGACAAAGAAGTAATGTTTCATGGACCACATTACACACAAGTTGGACTAGATAAATAGAATGGTGCGTTTTGAACTCAAGCAAAATGAATTGCTTTCCTCAGAAAATTAAATTTGCATTATATGTTTTAAACAAATTTTTGCATTTGCTTTATAAACCACCATTAGCAATCTTGAATTTAAAAGTCACTAAAATATATCATGGAACTTGAAAAAATGAACTGAAAATAGCATCGATACTGAAAGTGGGTCAGATGAAAAATATGCATATACATATTCCCTGCATAAGCAAAAAAACAAGCAGAATGTGTAAAAAATAAAAGCCATATATGAATATTCAAAGTCTTTCTGGTCATGAAGGAAAGCTATTGCAGCAGCACTGCACAAGATAGTTTATGGATTTTTCCAGAAAGATTGAGACTGAGAATAAAGGGTGAGAAACAGGGATGTAGAGGACATCTTCCTTTCCACTTTGCAGAAGGAATTACAGCCTGATATATTATACCAAATTCAATTATTTAGTTTTGTGACATCATTCAAAAATTTGTAAAAACCTGATATAGCTACTCAAACAGGTTTACATTGAAAAGCTAAAGTTACAGAAGTGCTTTAAAACTGTATCCAGAATCGAAGAGTACTTTTAAATTTCTTATTTGGATCACTTCATTCCTCACATATCACAAGAAGCTATACTAGGATTTTTAATTGCTGTTCTCAAACATTGCCAAAAAAACGAGAGGTAAAAACAAAAGCAAACAAAATAACACACTTCCCTTTGTCCATTCATTTTGCTTTGCAATCCTTCACTTACAGTGTTGCTCTCTAAGTGCATTTCTCATGTGAAATGGATTGTATACAGACTAACAGGACTAGTGTATGGCTCTTAATGGTCATACTCCCAGTCCAAGAATCTGGATTTGTTTCTGTTTAGTAAACAGTGTCTGGGGTCTGCAGGGGTAGAAACACTCAGACATCTGGTTTTTTGAAATGGAAAAATGAAGCGTGAGGAAATAATGAAGTACAGACATGCTTAATAGCTGTGAGCAGTGGGACATTCCAACATCATTAACTCTTTCGTTAGCCCACTGGCTTACTCTGGAATAATTGCAATACTACAGACATTTTCCTATAGCGTTTTGCCTACAAGACTTGAAAAGTGATTTCTAAAGCCAAAACTGATAGGTTTTTTGCAAAGTTCTGATGCAAGACCAAAATGTACGACTCAAATGCATTTTACTTGTCAACTCTACTTGTTTTAAGAGTTCCTGTTCAGCAGTGGCTATATTCAACAATATGTTTCATAAAATAATAGACACCAAACAAACAGCAATTGTATGCATGGCTTGGAAAAAGATACAGCAAAAAGAACTGAGTATTTGGATGAATGAAATTTTCCATGCTGTTAACGACCAGGATTTCAGTGACTTGGCTGAGGCTAATTAGATCAAAACCTTAGTGGATAAAAAGGAGAAGAAAGAGCCTCTAATTAAAGCTGAATACAGTAGATTCTCATCTGGAAGCTCCATCCTGGAACAACTTGCTTTGCAAATTAGGTGCTAAAATAAACTAAGCCACTTTTGTTAGGCTTCAGAAAGTATATTTTGAGTCTAACTACAGGAAACGATTAACTGTCAGATTGTTGGATATTTGCTTGTAAAAGTACATATTGCTTTAGCAATAGATGACATCCCACAGGCAGCTATTGTTCCATTACCTCTCCTCTGAGGGAAGAGCAGCTAAGTTTATCATGAGCACTGCCATTGATGCAGACTAGCAAGGCAAAAGCAATAGTCTCCTGTACAGGTTTCAGCAAAAGCGAGATTTCTCATCTACCAAGTTTTTCTGCTCACAGCATTTCATGAACAGAATCAACTGATGCAAGTGCTTCTAAAGCATGTTCCACTGGTAATGCAGAACAGCATAAAAAAGACAGGCACATATGAAGATTAACAAAACCTGGCAGATCCCCTCCCATTGAAACAATAGATACAAAGCCCTCCAAAATAATTTGTTATTACCATTAACACCATTTTAGGAGAGATCCCCACTCAAGATACAATTGTAAAGAGTATGGAAAGTCAAGAAATCAACAGCAAAAATAATATAAAGCTACTACTAAATATAAAGACTGTACTTAGCAGTTTAATAGCTACACTGACTACTATATGCGGAAAGATGTTGTTTTCAATAAAAAGCTTAAATAAACCATCATATATATGCAGAAGAAATTAAATATGTCCTGGTAATAAAGCTAATTTGTTAAATTCAAGTATCACAGTCTACCAAACTACCTGTTTCAGCTACAAGAAAGGGGATGTGCCAGACATGAAATATTTCTGCCTCTGCAAATCTTACTGAAAAACTGTAAGCTTTACAGTTCGATTTTGCTTGAAGCTACCCACATCAAGTTTCTCCTCTAGGAAGAATAACCCTGCACGTTTATCTGTAGGTTGGTTTGAGAAATATTTTAACAGAGGCCAGAAATACTAGGTAATTCTCCATTCATCTGGCATTAAAATGAAAATACGAATGGGCATTCATGCATAAAAAATAAGTGAAAATAATACTAGAAGACTGGCATAAAGTGACAAAACCTATAGTTTCAGAATTAAATGCTGCAAAACCTCCTACAACCTACCTATGAAAGAAAAATCTACAGACACTGGATGATTTGACATACCACATGTACTGCTCAGGACATGAGGAAGTGTCATATAAATATGATCTATAAACAGAAATCACCTTGCAATTTTTTTTGCCTTTCCAATGAATGCTCCTTTGCCTTTTTGGTTCAAGGCATTGGTACCCAATTGTGCAAAAAAGTAAAAACTTCAGAATTAGGGATGATGGTGGTAGGCAGAGGGACAAAGAAAGAAAGTATGTTCCAGCTACACAGCAGGTAGTGATGTTGTGTCATGCAGACAAGCATGTTTAGGCAAGCATTTCAATTATATATTAAAAAAATCATATGTTAAAAAAAAAAAGAAATCACAGCTTTGAATTATCAAAGACTTTGGACATCAGCAAGACCACAGTGCAGAAGTGAATTTATAAAGACAGCCTACTCAGTCACACTGCTTCTTGCTTTCTTCCATTCTGGTCCTATGACTTTTGTACTCTGGGCTGCACAGTTCAGAGTTGCAATCTATAGAGAGGTGCAGGGTCTCTTGCCTGATATCAAGAATCTTAGGAAGCAGGAAAAGGGGATTTGAATCTGCTCAGAAATTAGGCCTTATTTCCTGAATGAGAGTATGCACCATTCTGCAAAACATGAGTGCTGTCTCCTGGTTTTGCCACACTTTTGAATGAAAGTAAGCACAGCAAGGCTACTTCATGCTTCAGTGTTCCTTACTTCTTATTTTTAGCATGCCTTCAAGATCAGGAGTTTAATACTTCAAGGCCCAAACTGCAGGGCATACATGCAAGAGCAGAAGTGCCGGGGGGGGGGGGTAAAGAACCTTCTGCTGAATAGGGAACAAGCTGAGTGAAAACAGAAACATCTAAGTGTTAGTTAGAAACTGGAGTTAGGCTTTCTGAACTCCTATTAGCTATACAGTGGAAATCAAGCATCTAGATCCTGCTGAAGACACCAGTGCAGGTACTCTGGTTTTATCCTTCACTTTCCTCTTGCAATTGTTCTGCATACACAGTAGCCACTTACCATAAAACATCTGGATTGTTGGTAATGTCAATGAAATGCAACAAAGTATTCACAGAATCAGTCTGTCACCAAATGTTTATGTAATGCAATCAAAAAAATACCACTAGCCTGGGACCAAGGACTACTGGGAATAGAACAATTAAAACATAATACAGGGGATATTGAGCAGGAAAAGGGATAGCAGCCAAGAAACAGATTTTAACAAGCTTGGTGAAGTTCAAAACTTGAGAGACTGTGGGAGAAAGAATAAAGACCATAATAAGAAAATACGCTATTTGTTCCAGAGAGGAACCAAATTAACATATGTCATCCAATTCCCAAATTATATTTCTGGTCCTACTTTCAAGAACTATAAAATTTTACCTCCTAACACACACCGGAAACCATCCCCACGATAACCTGCCTTACACTGGCAACTGAAGGACCCAGGTGTGTTGTAGCAGAAAGCATCTGGATGACAGCGGCCCTGTTGACATTCATCTACATCTGTAAAATAAAAGATCAGTTTCAGATAACTGTTCTTCCTGATGAACAATAACTTACAAATCAGAGTGATGAATTAAAGTACAAATCTGTTTTATGACTTTCAGGCACCTATTTGAGGATATCTGATTAGAATTATAGACTTATTTAGAATTATTGGAATTTGGAAGAATGTCTGTACAGAAATGCTAAGAAAAAAAAGTATGCATGTATTTTAGATTCTGGCTCTTAACAAATCCCTGCACCCTATTCTTAAATCAGCAATGTTGATAGGTAACTAGCACTGTTAACTCACAGTATTCTAGAATAACTTATAGATAAATGTAGTAAGAGGGATAGGATTTGGCCAGCAAGATTTCCAACATGTCAGCTGGAGTGTAGTGGGGAAGCAGCCTTACCCAAAGAAATGAAACACAGTATAGCATTTCTACAAATTCAGAATTCTAAGCATCATGTGTCACCACCTTAATAATATAAACCAATATAGTGCAAACAGTTCCAGCAGATGACAATCTGATCTGCTAACTATTGCAACTATTGCAATTTTTATACCTAACTCATCTCTGACCAACTGTAGCACAAATATTGAAGAGTGAATTCAAACATGGGGGGAGGAAGGGACAAGAGCTTAATGTAGTGCTTGCCTGGGGGGCTTAAGCTATGACATTTCCTATTTTAAATCAGAAGTAACTACAGGACATTGCAATAACCAGCCGAGTTGTACAATAAAGAGTATTAAAAAACCCACAACAAATAGTGCTACCCACCCTCACAGGCACGCCCATCACCAGAGAAGCCAGGGAGACATGAGCAGATGTAGGCAGACCCTCCGGTGTATACACACTGGGCGCGCTGAGGAATGTCGCAGTTGTGTGTGCCTGTCTGACAATGGTTTATGGCATATTCAACAGCTGCAGGTAATATATAAAAAAAAAAAGAGATGAAAATTTGAATTTCCCTCCTCAAAGTCTGAAGCTTGTAAGACATTTGTAGAGAGAGAACAGCTGTGAAAGCATACAAAAGAGAAAGGAAAGGGTTTTTTTGCCGAGATCTCCCTTTTCACTGACATTACATGTTTAACAATGTTTTACAAAGAAAGGGGCTGACTCCTCTCAGCATCTCACAAACGTTTGTTAACATGCAGTATGAGAGAAAGGCTACCACAGTCACAGACTCTAACATCCAAGATACTTTTGTTTATAGAAAAGAGTCCTGGAACAAGAAATGTAAGGAATCTCACAGAGACACCTCACATATTAGCTAAGCGGCCAGTTCACTGCACTGGGAATTATTAGATATCCTGCTACACTAACCTAGCATTGACCCAGGGTTGTTGTCACTTGGCAACAAATAAGAACTGTGACTCACTCAATAGGAGGTAAACACATTTGCCAACTAATGGAGAGATTTTGACTAATTGTGGCAGCTGGGACCAGTCCTGCAGCTTTCCATAACTTACTTTGTCAGTGTTGACAGCAGTGACTCTGACAGCATTTCATTGTTTTACACACAAATATATTTCAACCAGTCTCCAGAGCTCTCCCCATGCCTACCTGATATGCCAAGGAAGAGTAAAGGAGACCATGATATTTAAAAAAGAAAGAGGCAAAATACTACAAAATTCTTGATCCCAGAAATACACAAGTCTGCAGCATGTGCATCTAGGAATAGACTTCCAGCTGCTATAGCAAGGCATCACTGAGGCTTTCTTTACACAGTTCTTACTAAGAGCTGTCAGGGTGCTGAGAGCAGACTCTACAATGCTCCTTTCACCACACACACAGATGGAAACTACCACAGTATCAGCATGAAAATAACAAAATCTTGTGATCATAGCAAGATCTGAAAACAGCCATTTTCTCCATTTCTCTGGGGGAGATGACATTGTTAGAATCATTTAGGAGATATGTTCTACTTGATGAAGTAAGTTTTAGACTGCAAAATTACCTATTTAGGACTGCATTTAAAACCACCCATTTTAGACTCTGAGTTCCTAAGAAGTCCCTGAGTCCTTCTATTCTTCAGTCTACAAATAAGAGAACAGCATTTATTCACAACTCTATTATGCCATTTGGTGAGTCACAGAGCCGGTATGAAAAAGCTGCAGTTCCAGAAAAGCTGAGTCAGAGCTGGTATCCCAGAGCAAGCAGCAAAAGCACAAAGAGGGTAACTGCCGTCTCTTCAGGAGTTCAAGTTGTCTATGGGCTGTAAACCCCTCCCCTGTGGGAAGGGGAACAAGAACACCATAACATTTATTTTCATCCCTTTGGGAAAATACAGTTCATCTTCCGCCTGCTCAGACTTATGGATGCAAAATTTGGTTTTGATTGAAGGAAGGGATCAAACTGAAATCATTCAAGCTAAGCAAGGAATTGGAATAAGCATTTGGAACAAGTGTGTCAGATCAGCTTCATGGGAAAGGGGTATAATGATGCCAGCAAGGTCATGCCTGGAGAGAAGGAGGTTTCCTTTCAGGTCGAAGCGTCAAAAGGGCAGTGGTGGATATAATGGAAATAGTATAAAGCTCCACTCCCACATCGCACCCTATCCCTTCCAGTATCTTGGCGGAAGTTGCCTTTTCCAACTGTTCTGCAATAAAGGGGAGGGTCAGGGTGCACTGTGAGCAGATGCAAATGGTAACTCCTACTGGACCAGAGAGATGGACTTGCACTGGAATGTAATACACAGCATGCAAGGTCCCACATCTAGGGGAAGTAATGCAACTTTCTCAGGTAAGACGGAGGCTCTTCAGTTGGGAACAGCTATGATGAGCAGAGATCTGAATGGATTAGCTGATCACAGGGTAACTGAGCTGCCACCATGAAGCAGTCATGAAAGAAGCAAAGGTGACCCCCACCTGTTTCAGTTATTTTCAAAAGAGAGAGGAACTGGTCCAGTCACACTGGAACAGTGTGTACAGGTCTTGTCATCCAGGTGCAAGAAATATGAACTCAAACTTAAGCATGCAACGTTACTAGGCTAATCAGAGAAGTATGAAAAAAGTAAATAAATAAATAAATAAATAAATAAAGCCTGTTTTAAAAGATGAGGCTGAAAGGGCTTGGCATGTTTGGAATAGTAAAACCAAGACTGTGAAAGCATGTAATTGTTTTCTGCACTTTAAACTTGTTGATTTGTCCCTTGATATCAGGTATGGAGAGTATGATGCAAAAATAAGTGTTTATGAAAACTGTCAGGCTGCAAAATTAAGACAAAAACTCTAATTAAAAAAGCTAATCTATATCCTATCCTCTCTGCCCAGAGAAATTTCCCCACTGAGGAGACTTCCAAACTGGAAGTAGATAAGATACCCTGCCTTAAATATTATTCAACAGTCAAACAGCAAAAACCAGACAGTTGGAGCTCTAGCAGAAGAGTCATAACCCTTTCTCCATCTGCCATTTGTAGATTTTGGGGGTTTACAGCCTTTAATATTTGCAATGTAACTGACACCCAAAAGAAGCAGCTTAATGTTCACTAGGGTAAAGCTCATGGGTTTTCCCTCTATAAGGAAAATTCGCTTTCAATACACAACCCACATAAACACCTTCAAACTCTGCAGCTACCACATGGAATTTTTACATTTTAGTGAAAAAACAGAACAAATAAGAAAAAAGAGCCCTTGGTAAGAGAATCTAGTCTGGCAAGCACAGGTTAACTCAGGCTTCCTATAGGGAAATGTTTTAAAAACATTAAATAAACATAATTCAGTGACAACTACTGAATTTGGAGCTTTAATGGTCCATTATCACACCAGCTAGGTTTCCTCAGAATCCCAAAGATTTTTTCAGTGAAATGATCTGCAGTTGTAATTTCTTTTCTGCATGGTTAACAATCACTTCAGGATAAGCCTGCAAATAGCCTAGACACACTTGTTTTGACCTGGGCACTGCCTTGTTTAAATGATGAATCAGAAACATTTATTTTGGATTAGAATTAACAAAGGGGGAAAAAAAACAAACTCCAAAAAGCCAAAGCTCAAGACTACAGAAAATGATTTAAAGTGATGGTGTAATACATGCAACACCTAGTGTTGAGAGTGAGATGCTGTGAAATGAGGGCAAATTAATAATGGCTCCCACTAATTCTTTTTCTTTTACAAATTTGAATTTTGCTTCCATGTGAAGTCTGCAGCTAAATAACGGTACAGAAAAGGTAGAAGCATTCAATAAACAATTCCATTTTATATTTGGATAAAATATGAATGGGCAATTTTTATGAGAGGAAAACAAAGTACTGTAGGCACCTTCTTCGGTTACCTAATGGATTGTAATCAATAACTGCTGCACAAACTTCTAAATTCAACTCAAGTTAGAAGTAGCACAGCTCCTAGAAGCTCTGTCTCCTGGTTCTGCGAGACAAAGCACAACCCAAAATCAGCCAGGCAGTGCGTTAAGAAATCTGAAACTCACCAACACACGTCCGCCCATCTGCTGCAAACTGGTATCCATCAACACACTCACATCGGTAGGTTCCCGGCTGGTTACTGCACACTGCATTACTGCCACATAACACTGGTTGCTCTGAGCATTCATCAACATCTAGATTATTATAAGGATTCCAGTTATTACAATGCTGCATTCAATACAGGAGCCAGAAAAGCAGAAACTGTGCAACTGTTGAATAACAGCAACCTTCTGTATTTAATCCATATCTTGGATAGATCACACCTCTTATAATATATTAGTAACCTGAAAATAAGTTTTCAGGTAACTGTGCCCTCAGTTAATCTGCAAAAAATCAGAAGAGGTGCTACAGCAGGGTACTAAGGACAAGGGACAGGAAATCAAAGGGGGAAGAGGAGGAAGCACTGAGAAAGAAAATGCAGGCTACAAAGTGATTAGAAGTAGCGATGGCTACTGGGAGAACAGGAACTTTAGGAGAGAGTTCCCTTTTTGTTATCCACATATATCTCTAATCCACACTGCTGCTCAGCTCACAGGACTGGAAGACTGGGAGGGACAGTTGGCGCTGTTGTTCTCATTTGTGATTTTTTTTTTTTTTAACTCAGTTAACTCATAGGGATGCATATTTCATTAATACACTCATTTTCAAGAGGTGAAAATGTATTTGTGCTGTGATCTGATTATGAAACAAAAACCAAACACCTTAAAAAACACATGCTCTACAATAACCTGCAAATTCTTTTTAAGGACAGGAGACAACAAATACACAGAAGTAATGCGTATTATTATGTTAAGATACGGACTAAACTAACACTGGAGATAAAACCTTTAAATTTGGTTTTAAAGTACAGACTTTTGACCTTACATGCAATAACTAGGTTTATTCCAAAAGGTTACTGTCTGCTAATAAATATGCACACACATATAAGAGGTAGAGATCACATGTTCAAAAACTAAAATGATCTAAATTTTTACTAAATAGTGCTACGTAACAGTCAGCAACTGGAGTTTAGCTAACTTAACATGTGGAAGACATTTGCTCATGTGGAGATTTTGCTTCATTACTTTCTGCTGCAAGTTGTGTACCTCATATCTTGCATAATCAGATTTTAAAATCCTCCAGTAAGCACGGGGCCTTTATTAAGTTTCTAATATGATCTGGGGCATGCAGAACAGATTAAAATATGAAAGAGAAGAAAACTTCGTACTGCAAAGCAATCCTAGCTTTGTCAACCTAACAACACACTTCATGCCAAGATGAAAACTAAATAAAGAAGTGGAGCTTTAACCTTTTTTATAACTCTTACAAAGGATCTCAGAATCCTGTCATATACTACAGAGAGCAGATTTTAGGCAACAGGAATGCTGTACAGAGCTGGAGAATGAAAGATTTCTTGAAAAAAAGTTTCTAGTTAGATCTTGAAAAAGATGGTTTCAAGGGGCTCCATCGCAGCCCTGTATCCTATGCACCTGTTCTCTGTATGCAAGTGCGTATGCCATTCCTCCTCTCCCTCAAGAACTTTCAACATAGCAGACTGATTTTAACCAGATTTTACAGTAAAATTCTCACAGGTAAGTTCCTACAAGTTTTATGAAAACAGGAATTAGGTATGAAAGATGCCTTGTAAGCTAGCAAGAAATACTCAAGTTTGACCCTTCAGGGGAGATAAATTTGCTTAAATTGGTTATTCAGATATGCCGGCTGTTCCAGCATCCCTCTCAACTATCTCTCCCAAAACCAACCTCTTAGGACAGTTCATTTTACTGGAATAGCTAGTCCTGAAGGTCAACTCATTCCAAAGAAACCAGACTCTGCGTTAGCTGTCATTTTGTAATGAAAGGCTTCTCATACCATAACAAACATGTCCATCTCCACGGAAGCCAACTGAACATTCACAGAAGAAATGGTTCCCCATTCCTGGACGACATATTGCATTGGTGTCACAGTTATGGGTACCAGTGTAGCAAGGATTCCGGTTAATATCAGCAGAACCATCTGACAAGAGAGACCATGTTTAGTCATAATGACTCTGTCCAAGTAGAAGGACCAAGATACAGCCCAGAAGATTGCTTGTAGTGTGCATCAAATAAGGAAAGAGAACATGTTTTGCACTAGGAAGAGGGGGCCCTGCAGGCAATATGCAGGACGTGAGTCTCAAATATATGACAACAGCACCTGTATTCCTTGTTACTTCTGCAAAGAATTGTTGAGCTAAAAACAAACAAAAAAAGAAAACCAACTGAAAAACTGACAAAGATAACAACTGACCCTATGCCCCAAATATGATTCTTAATGCCCATTTTGTTCATTGTAATTAGTAGAACTTTATCTTTGGAGTAAAAATAGATAGATAGATAGATAGATAGATTAAAAAAAAGAGCACAGTGCTTCCTGTGCTCATCTGATACACATTTTCATATTGTTCCTTTGCTTTCTTCTGATTTTAGTGCATTTGGAAAAAATTGGAGACAGGCTCACAAGCAACCTTTCCAGGAAAAAAAATAAAAAAAAATAGAACAACTGCAAATTAAGGAAACACATTGACAAAATGCTAGCAAGTTTTCAGCTAGTCTCAATAAGACATTTCATAAGCTGCCTAACTTCCAAAGATATAGTGTCATGTTTCAAGGTGAACTATAGAAACTAGTCTTTCCAATGGCAGATCTTATTCCCCTGTTCTCCCCTTTGTTCTGTCAATAAAAAAAAAAAAAAAATTAACAAAGGAACAATAATTCAGGTAAAGATCAATGATACATTCCATGCATCTAAGCAGCAATAGATTCAAGCTGATATGTGGAGAATATTTCAATGAATTCAGCACACAAACTCCACTCGATTTCAAGAGGAGATAAGCACCTCCCCCAAGTAAAAATACACCCTTCAACAGTGTTATTTTTCTTCTTAATGGATGGAAACAGACTTTCAGTGACCTATGCAACTAATTAATTCATTAGCACCCAGCTAAGTTAGGCTAGAAGAATATAGGAGCTTGGCTCTTAACTATTCTTGAAAGAGAAAAAATGAAAGATTTCCAATTCATACATACCACTGATTGGGCCGATGGAATTACTCATGGCATATCGCAGAATCTGCTCATCTTTGTTATACAGGACAAACACACTGTCTACTGAGAGCTGCTGAGTAGCAGAAGTGGCATGGTGAGAGTCATCATGAATGCATTCATCAAAGGAGATGGTTTGTCGCCACTGATAGGCAGCCGTGTAAGAGGAAGCAATCCCATCCCTTTCCGGCTCTGTCACTGTGTACTCCCTGGTGGACGATGAAGTGATCACTGTAGAATGGCAACAAACAGCAAGAAGCTATTAAAGCAGACCTATTTCCAGGCAAAGGAATAAAATGTCACTTGACTAGGCTTATTTTGTTCTCAGATAGCAAAGCCTTGAAGAACGAGCCATATAATATACCTAGACAAAATCTAAAAATTGAACTTTACTCTGGGGCGTGATGCTTCCCCCAGAGGGGATAGCCTTTCTGCAGAGTAGGCAGATGTTTAACACAGCATACACTGCCCAAACAACTCCTCTGAAACTTTGAAGTAGTTTGGCACTAAGTGGAAGCTTCTTGTTGCCTCCAAGACATCACAGTTCACAACAATAGGCGAAACAGAAAGAGGGGTTCAAAACTGGCTACTGAAGCCAGACCCTAGTGGAAATAGAGCAGCAATGATGCAGCTACACCAGTTTGAGCTGTCTCTAGCAATCAGAACATGCCCTTGGAGCGAAGTGTATTCTCCCAAGTATCCAAATGCACTCGGCTGCTTGGGTACACCCCAGGCTGCTGCATCTTTATTGCTCTTTGACAGTGGGGCTGGCTGGCCGGCAGCAACACTCCAGCCACACTTTGATTTTGTTGTGTTGAAACACCCATGATTTTATCCAAGAAGAAGAAAGCAAAATGAGAGGTATCCTACTGTAAATGGTGACATGAAACACAGATCGCTCTTACCAAATCTCAGACTTTGAAAGAAGGAATTGAGAGAAGCACTGAAAAGATAGTGAGAAAAAATTGGTAATGAAATTAAGAGCGTTTTAATTTTCTGGTCAGTCATTCAAATTAAATTCAAATGATACTGACAAATGCTTGTTACCAGCATATGGCATGGTCACTGCTATGCAGCTTATGTAACATGTACTGGGGCATAAACAGTTTGTACGCTTTCGCTGGACAAGACCAAAGCCTGCTTAATGACAAAATCCCTACAGATATGTATATCCCAGTCTAGCTCCTACTGAAGAGCTGTGGACACCACAAAAAGTTTTGTAAGCTGTATGACTGCCATCAGCAGTGTAAGAACAAGACCAATGGAAAGGGAATCTGGTGTGTTTTGCAAACATCAGTTCACAGAAAGTTAAACTCAGAAACTCTTCAATAAAAAGATTAGAAGTATTTGCATTGCCTCAGTTACAATCCACCTTTTCCAGGACCTGTTCCTAAGAGGCAAAAAACAACTTTGTATTAATTGAAGAATCAAAAATACACCTGTGAAGAATGCAATAAAATAACATTTTTTCAGATTGTCTTACTTTCCACTCTGAGAAACATGCACTCTCATATGATTTCATTCTTAGGGCACCTTACCAGAACTAGAAGTGTGATAGAGCTCAGTGTATGGTTCTATATGGACTGATGAATCAGAGGGGATCTCAGGTATTCTGCCCTCCATTTCTGTGCTGATGGTAAGGTGACCATGCTCATCAATTCCACTGAATTTCTGTTTGATAACCAGCTTCTCGTTGTTGCCAAGAAAGGTTACTTCAGTTTGCCGTGTAAACTCACCACCTAAAGAAACAGTATTAGTTAAAGCACTTAATAGTAATTTCTGAATCCTTCTATCAAACTATTGTTTCTAGTAGCTAAAATATAAATCAGTATTTTCTGCCAGCTTTTATGCAGTGTAATTGCTAATGTTTTGGGTTCCTACAGAAATAACTTCCAGAGGTGTACAGATAATACCTTTGGATACTGTAAGTAAACTATCTTAAGCATTGAACATGCTGAGCTGCAAGTAAGCCTGAAGTAGTAGTTAAAAAAGTTCACCAAAACCTTTGATTTTATCATATTAGTTAAAATGGGAAAGGAGTTGTACATTTTAGGGAAAATATCTCCATTGAAAATACAGTCAGTTAAAGAGATTCAATACACTTATTTCCAAATCAAAATCAAGAGAAATGCATGTTGTAAATTCCAGGAAAAACCTTAAACACACAAAATCAAAAAAAAAAAAAGTTATGCTCAGCTAACACAATGATGATATTAATCTAAATTCACACTACAGCACTGTAAAGGAAAAAAAAGAAAGCACGTGTTCTCCTAAAACAGGCTGGACCTACGGCTTAAATTCATGTGCACAAGTAAGAGTCCAGGCCCGTATCTACTTATGAAGAGCCTTAATTCTGAAGTGGGGTTTCCCTCAAACAAGTTAAAAGACTCATTAGCATCTCATGCAGAAATTCCTTGTTTAGAATTTCAGACCTTCACGAGGTCAGACTTCCACTGTGTTTTGTGCCCTTGGCACAATCTAAGACAGACCTAATTAGATATTAATTCCCTGAAAAGAAGTCTGTCAGGAGAATGAAATCAGCAACAGAGACGGGAGGCAGCAAGGAGGTGAAAATGCAGCTAGGGTGTAGCTCTAGAAGACCACTGGCAATTAATATGTTACACCTCTTGTAGACTACAGGCATCTTATTGCAGTAGTTCTGCATACTTTGCTACCAAAAATCAGATAATTTCTTATAATCTGTTTCTTATATGGGAACTGGCCAATTCATTCTCCTTGGCCGATCCGTTATCCTTCTCTGTAAGAGACTTACATGCTTGTGCACTGATTGTAAAATAGAAATCCCAATATCAATACAATGTAAACAGGAAAAATGAAAAGGATCATGACAAAGCAATCCATTTTCAACTCAGAACAAGTAAATTTTTCACCCTGTATTGCTTCTAGATAAGCATTTCTTTTATCTCAAGCCAGATGAAAGAATAACACCATTTTTAAACACTATTTTAATTAAAAAGTTACCAGTAACACTGAATCCATTTTTATATCCTTCTTGTTCCACAGCAAACATCCATCCTATGATACCTCCAATAGAGGCAAGAGGCAGTAAAGAATACCCCAAAGTCTCTGGGATTGTGCTGATGGCAGTGTAGGCACGCCCTTGGTTCATCACAACATAAGAGTGGAGGTCAGTATTCTCAAATATCACTGGAACTGGGTTATTTCCCACAAAGATTCTTCCTTTGACTTTCCCATTGACCCTCTGAGGAGATCCTGGCAAATCAATACAGTGAATCAGAATAAAATGACAGTTCTCACATACTCTCCAAGAAACATGTTCAGAGCATTCACTGTGTTCAAAGATATTAATATCAACATGAAGAGCAAAAACAACAAACAAGCAAAAAACAATTAAATAGACAGGCTAGGCAGGAAACTGCCTACAAACAGTGTGTGAATTTGGTTATATATGTTTTTGTCATTACACGGTGACTGAATGGCTATAACTGCCTAAAGAGATGTTTGTTATCCTCATTAACAATTTTTCATCTGTGGATAACTCAATGAACAGACTAAGTTGTTACAGTATCTCTGACCATAAGTGGCATACAGTAATTTCAGTGGAAGATCACACTTCATATCAATACCTCCTGAATGCAAATTTGGTCATCCCTTATTAGAAGGCTACCACCATTAGGCATTCAGAATAACTTGATTATTTACCTGAAGATGTGGAAAATAAACCCACTTTAGAGAAAAATTGTTTTAAGAAGAAGTATAGAGGTAGTTACGTTGGATTACTAAGTGTCTTCTATATATAATTTCCTAAGTACCTAAGATAAGCTCATGTTGCATTATCATCAGAGGCTTTGTTTCCTTCTCTGGAAAATCCATCAACTGAATGCTAAGCAGTAGTTTTTGCTTTCCTGCCTTATAAAACATGAAGTCTGCAGTCAGCTATTTTAGTTGTTGAAATGCATCTATAGTCTGAGTCAAGTCACTGTGAGGATTACCAGTGTATACATAAGAAATTCCTTCATGGATCTTGCACAGGAACAAAGTTTAAATGGATATCTAACAAAAACCTGGCAGATTAGCCCTTTAGTAAAGAAGCTTAAGGATCAGATAAAGAAGAGCCATGCTTTTTACTTTGATGATCAAAGTTAATTTGCTCATCCCTTTTAAATTGTCCATTTCTAGACTGGTGACCAGATCAGATTATACAACACATTGGAACTTCATTACTGTAATTCCAGTAATAAACACTGGATGTTATGCTATTGATTAAGTTATGTCTGTTACATAGGAGTTTATTTGCTCTAAAAAGTCAAACTAAAATATAATGCATTTAATTGATCACCCAAAATAATTTGCTTCATTTAAAAAAACAATCCTTTTTTAAAGTATAGCTCACTTCTTAATATACCTTTCAAAACATCTCTATTGATAAATCTTTTAAGAAGTATTTATGACATATCTTTTTTTTACTCTTGAAAATAGGTTGTCTCATTCAAAAATGTCATGTGTAATTGCTGCATGTGTGTCCAATTTTCAAAAGTTACCTTCTGCTACACACTGTCTGCCATTTCCTTTGTAACCAGCAATACAACTGCAACAAAATCCATTGGGATAATCTTTGCAAATAGCATGAATGGAGCACCGGTGACGGTTGTTAGCACAGGTCTGTTGGACATCCGTGTGGTAGCGGAACACTGCAGAAAATAAGATCAGCCATTTAAACTAGAAGTAGCTACTATAGTATTCACACATCCCAGGTGTAGTTTTGAAATCCCAGTAGACTCACTGGATCAGGTTTTTCACATTGTCTTTATGGAAAACAAACAACTGCAATTGACTTATGCTAACGTTGCAATATGCAAGTAACAGTCCACTATTTTCCAGAAAACATCAGGGCTTCAGATGTTAGAAATCTGTGTAGTTCTATTGACTTCAGTGGATCTGTATTAATATACAGTGGTTTACAAACTGTCTTGGTGAAAAAAAAAATACACAGAAAGTTTAACATGTTCTGGTTTCCAAACCAAAGCAAAAAGTAGCCTCTCTAAACTCAGAACAAACCGCATCAATACAGTACTTAGGAGCCCATACCAACTGATGTACCCTGTAATTCTAGCGGCTTACTCCATTAATTCATAGAGATGGCAATCTTCTCATCTAGTTCAAGGAACATTTAACATCTGGGCAGTCAGTCATACTGTTTTGAATTTTCTATAAACACTCCCTCAGAAGTTAGATTTGCCAATCCTGTCCTTGTAAAACACAAGGCCATGAAACCCTAAGTTGACAATTTTTACAGCAGATGCTATTCTCAGCCTTTATTAAATCACCTGTATTCAATAGCATGTCTATGAAAGGCAAAAAACTAGGTTTCAATAGATCTGATCATAAAATCCTTACTAGAAACAGCCAGTTAATGCAGCTATTGAAGTTCAGATCATACTTTTAACAACAGTCCTGGGTAAAAGACATGGATAAAGTAGTTTCTACCAAGAATGTGTTGGCTTTAGAAATACCAGTATCCCTATAGGAGGCTTTCCTTAGGACAGATTCAGGTCTCACAGATACATTGCAGACTTGCTCTCCTGTGAGCTTGACTAGTAGGATAAGTTGACTAAACTGGCAGGATCTGAATCAGAGGTGACATCCAACCTAACTGCCTCCATGAATAACACAAACTCATTAAATATGTGCAGATTTTTAAATATGAAGGTAGTGAGAAGGAAACAGATTACTCCTTTAATAACTCAATTTCATGTGCATCTCTGATTTTTTCCAACCTACCCACCGTACAAGGACCCAAGCACTACAAGAGACCTTACCTATCCCAGTTTCATCAAATTCTTCCACATCTATGACCTGGGGTTGTTGTGGCGGGAACTGCTGAACTTGGAACTGGCGAGGTGGAGCTTTTGCTGTTGGGAAATCTTGCTGACCGTAAAAAGACTCAGTTGAAGGTGTTTCTGTTACATCTTGGTATGAAGTCATAAAGTCTTCTGCAGGTAGGTGAGAAACACTAAATGTAATGTGGGGCTGATCCCCTTCTGTACTGTCCATAGTGCTGGTTACGTGTTCCAGTCTTATTTCAGTGGAGCCATAATCTGACATAAACGGTTTTGAAGTCATCTCTTGGTCTTGTTCACTTGACTCTAGGCTCTCCAAAACGCTGCTGATCTTGGCAGGCACAATACTGTCAGACGTGCTACCAATCTCAAACACCCAGACACCTTGCCTGCCAGCATTGCTACCTCTGTCAAAGAGAAGCATATGCCAAATCGAACTGGTCAAGTACAAATTCTGTGATATTTACATCCTACACATAAAATGTTATACTCCACTGAGAAATACCAGGACAAAACTGCTGGGTTATCTTTTTCTACATAGTACTAAATAGGTACAGTTTATTAAGCTATAACACACCCCTGAGAGTTTGGGCAGCATTTACCTTCCACAGCCAGAGCTCTCCTTGAGAACTTCTACCCTCCTTGCCTCCAAAGAGATGGGAACAAAAGGAGGAGACATCTGAGCCACAAAAATTTTCTTAACAGTTGTTAGACCTTTCTAACACATTCCCTTTTATTCTTGCCCACATTTTTGCAGAAAAAACTGTACAGGTAAAAGTATTAAGAGTTAAAGTACTAAATAAGTGCCAATTTTTAGAAGGGCTGAGTATACAGCAGCTACCAGTGACAACAGGACTATGGATTTCTGACAAATTAGACCAAAGTCCTTATATTCTTTGAGAGGGTGTATATTTATCACTGGCAGGCAGACTTTGCGATTTCTCATGCAGTTGCTAATGGCATCTTGTAATTTCTCATTGTCTCATGCTGCAATTATTAAAAAGAATGTGGAACTCCTCGGTATTTTCTTGGGGAGTTTAAACAAACAAAAGAAGCATACTTCTGTAGGTTTCTGATGGTGCCTTCATCATTAGCAATGACATTGTAGGATCCCGGTTTTTCCCAAAAGTAGTAATTTGTAGAGGCTTGACTAAAGCCAACCATAGCAGGAATCTTTCCATCATCATTCTTGGAGTATGTACTATAGAACTGCAAACTATCTTCTGGATAAAGGAAAATAGCATAGGAACTGGAGTCAGAAGAGGCTAAAACAGCCTGGAATGTGTTTCTCTGTGAAGAAAATTTAAAATCCACTTACTCATGGAAAAATAGTCAAGATAGACAACAGGATGATATTTTACAGTCAAAATCTGAGTTTCTGTAAGAGGTAATGTATCATGTACTTATTATAGACTGGTCAACCAACTTTTCAGATAAATCAATATTAAGCAAGCTTACGTTTTGCTATGGTAGTTTTTGCTTAAATATTGATAAATATTAAAAGGTAAGTTAAAGGTGTTACAAAATAGCCATAGAGGCTGCCTAAAGCACAACAGTCCTAAATTCTATAACATGCAGAGCATGCTAGACAGTCTCCTTAAAACAGAGTGATGTACTAGACTAATTAGAAAGATGTATAAAATTGATATGAGTATATTTATAAACAGAATATTTAAAGAAGAGTTCAAGTTTTATGTTGTTGCAACTCTGTCATTCTCTGTAGGAACACTCCTACATACTGTAGGAACCATCAAGACAGTACCTCATACATCAGCTACTCATCACTACCACAGTGTGGAACCATTACTGTGAAACAGTTGTTGTGCCAAGTCAGGCACAAGAAATTATGTTAGGCAAAATAAGATCTGCTAAGTCACAGTGATGCTCTCAACTTAATACATTGTGAGCAGATTCACCAGCTGGGATTATTACAGTGCATAGTTACACATGTTCTGAAGTCTTTGCAGGATGGTACCTTACATGTTTCAAAAAGGGAAAATGAAATGCAAGTAATACAAAAAATAAGCTTCTTCCAAATAAGCCACCTACTTCTTCAATCAAGGAAGATAAATAGTCTCTTACCAAAAGAGTAGCTACAATATATGAGCTTTTTGTGAATGCAATGTCATCCATTGAAAATGAGTTCACAGTTTAGCATAATTAAAGTTTCTACTAGTCCATATACCTATCACATTTTGGATAGTTTGATACCAAATAAAATGACTTAAAGAGTCTGTTGAACAGTGCAAGCCAGCTGGATTATACCGCACAGATACAGAGCAGGACATCCTAGTATTTCCAGCTATTGCCACATCACAACTAACAGATTCAAAATAAGGATTGTTGGGCAATACAAAGAAATTCATCTATTTAGGCTTAAGCATTTTCTTCTAAATGACTAAAATACTATAAAAGTCAAGTAAAAATTCTGGAAACTCCCATCTTGCTACATCCCTTTCAACAACAAAAGAATACATTCTTAACTGTACAGGATTTATTTACACACAAAGGAATTCAAGCCTTCAGAACAATAGATTATGGTGTGAAACTTCTGCTGAACTTGCTGTCCAACATGTATTAAAGCTCTGCTTAACATTCACCTTTTCTTTCAAAGTAACATCTTCTCCAGGTGCCCGGTAAGGAGCCACAAGCTTCCACGTAACAATCACAACACTGCTAGGATCAAATGTAGTCTCAGGAAAACCTCTTTTGATGTAGTCTGAAGCAAGCTGTAAGACATCTGGGGATGAATCTTCTCTGTAATACACATTTCCATGTCCATCTGTTGTGTCCAGATCAGCCATAAAGGGAGCAATAGCCCCAAAACTGACTGGGAACTGACCAAGATATTCTTCTTCATTTGAAGGTTCATTCACTGCAATAATCCCATTAGTGGCAATCTAATAAAAAAGTGGAAATCATAAGATAAATACTGTTCATATGACTGTCTCCCACACCTATGTGCTTGAGATCATGGTATTTTCATTGTATTTCTAAAATAAATTGAGCTAAAAGTCAGTCTGGTATTTGTGAAGTAACTGAAATTTTACAAGTTTTGTTTTGTTTTATATCCCAAGTCAGGAGTCTTAGGATTTCAGTTCCCCAAAAGTCTACTTTAGGGATAAACCAACCTTCTCCCTCCAGAACAAGATTTTAGGTATTTAAATTTCAAATTTTTATTGCCTCTTCTAACAAATATGTACAGAACCCCCACATTTCACATGTTTCCAGTTGTCTCACAAACCAAGACCCAGTGCAACCCTTCTGTGAGTCTGTAAAGAACTGTGCACAGACCCACTTAGATAATTATAAACTCATCTCACTTTTTCACTGTTCCTCTCTTGCAAAGTATTTTTACAACAGCAAGACTGGAGATGGTGGGGAGGAAGCAAGTACTTGCAAGAGTTTCTCCTCTGGTTAACCAGTAAGCTAAATTCTTACTTGGTGTTTAAAACAGAGCTGACTGCAGAGAAGCTGTATTGAAGTCACACCCCTGAGAATTTAACTTCTACTATGAAAGCAGAGGAGGCTTAATCTGAACAGTTTAGAAAACTGTTCATTCCTGTGAAAGTCTGGCACTGATGAAAAAGGGGAGAGGAGAAAGTAAGCAGCTCTCTCTTGTTCCCCTCATACACGAAGAAGTCATGCCACAACAGGTTGTACCATTTCCATGAAATCCTGCATAGGCTGTTAGGATGGAAGTGGTTCAGTTGAGCTTTTCTTTGCTAATACAGCACTGCCTCAGAAGGTGATAAGAGAATTTCTGGGCAAAATATCAGTCTACACAGAGAGGTCTACCCAAAAAGCTGCTCCATTCTGCTTAAATATTGTAATAGCTTAGGTGAAAGTCTTCTGAGACAATGACAGAGACTTTGACTGGCTGGGACTGCTCTAATTTTCACTTCACTACAACCATCCTCCTAGGAATTTTTTTGCCACTGTGCAAGGCAGACCACAATGAGCTGCTGCTTACTCTAGAAGCCAAGGAGACAGAGTCTGTATGACAGATACAGGCCATCCAGTAAATTCCCTCATAGCAGGGAATGACAGTTCCTCTTCAGGTGCCCTGTCACAGTAACATGGAGAACTGGCTCCATTACTTGAAAAAGATTTAGTATTAATAAATGCAAGTGAAACTCTTGGTCTGAAGACTGCAGACATGACTGGCTCAGGGAGATTTAACTGGCCAGTGAGATGATTACTTGCAGCCCACCACCTCTGACTGAAAAAAATGGAAAATGGCTTGATGCTAGGGCATGGCCTCATGTGACAGCCAACCCTCTTGACAGTGTATACAATAAACCAGGGCTGACTCTCGCAGAAGAGGCAAGCAAGACTACTGGTCTTGAGGCAGTGCATAGACTGCACTCCCACACACCTTTTTATTCCAGGCCCTTCTTCCAGGTGGGTATGGCACCATATGAATCAGACACATACAAATATATTTTCAGGTGTTTGATCCCCTGATACCAGAAACACATCTGACTACCTGCAGGCAGCCACGCGCTTGGACTCTGGAGCTGCTGCCACATATCCAGGTGGCTCACACGGGCACAGAGCTCCCAAAACTGGCACCACAAGCTGTGAAACTAAAAGAGCAATTTTCTACAGATTTGTCTCATTCACATGGATTATTGCATGTCCAAGAACAAATTGCCACTGACCTTTTTCATGTTTGAGACATTCAGAATATATGTAACCTTTGTGAATGCCTGGAAGAACATAAGAATTGCCACAGTGACTCAGACAGCAAAACCAGCTAACCCAGCATCCTGTCCCTGACTGCAGCCACTAGCTTACGGCCTCAGAAGAGCAAGAGAAAAACATGCACGTACTTCACCGAATACCAACCAGCTTCCAGGCATGTTCAGCTGAAGGGATTCCCTGTGGTTTGACTGTTTAGTCACCCTCAGTGGATCTCTTTCAAATATTTGTTAGTCTTCCCTTGAACACACATAAACTTTACACATCCACAAATTCCTTTAAAAAGGAATTCCACAGATCTGTGACTCATACTCCGAGCTCTCTTCTACTTTTTTTTTTTGTTTTGAACCTGGCTCCCTGCTTCATTTGATGGCCACTAGCTTTTGTACTCAGACACACTGTCAAATCCTGTCCAGTCTATCACCTCTCCTCTTGTGTAATCTCTCCTCCAGAACAAAGACTTCCAGCCTATTTACTCATTCCCTGCATAAAAGCTGTTCCATGTCTCTGATCCTTCTCATTGCCTCTGATTTTTTCTCCCCTCTGCCACTTTATCCTTCTGAAAACAAGGAGGCCAGTACTACATATATCTGTCAAGGCACAGATGAACCCCACATTCACACAGTGACATAATGATGATTTCCAGTTTGTACTGTACTCCTTTCCTAATACTCTGAACATTTGTTTCACTTTTTGACTACTACTGAGCCAATGTTTTTGTGGATTTTTTTTTTTAATCACACCTCCAAGATCTTGCTCTGGAATGACAACGGTCAGCTCAGTGTCTACCATTTTACCTGTGAAGCAAGGATTGCTTTTCCTTATTCACATTTATCTACAGTAGATTTCATCTCCTAATTATTATGCAGTCATTCATCCCTGTAAGGCCCTTTTGAAATACCTCCTAGTCATTTCCAGGACGTTCTCTAGCATCTAATAAGCACTGCACTCACACTTCCTTTCAGGGGAAACATTATTAAAGGACACTTCACAAGAACTGTGAGGGCTACTGACATGAAACTTCTAGTGATCATAAAGATTTTAGGCTCCTGTTAAAGTTTATTGAAATTCACCAACAGGTTCAGAAGTTGCTTCATAATCTTTGCTTTCTCAACAAACCAAGCTAAAAACCTAAACACCCCAGAATTCAGTTGCTACTAAGGTTACTATATTTGTTGTTTGCAATGTAGAACGAAAACGCAAAGAGGAAAAGGAGAGAATTTGGTGGCCCCCATAAAAACAATCCAGATTTTAATTAGTCCGCTCAGCTCCTCACAGAAACAGCTGTTCCAAGGGAATGGAAAAGATATGTGAAGCTACAGAGCAAGCTGTTCACAGACTAATGCTTAATATTCCTGAAGAGACAGTGCAAAAACATCTGTATCCAAGATGACATCAGTAGTGGCAGAAATGAAGACAGAGCCCCTCCTCACACACACACACCCTTCCCACTTCTGCAGATTTGCTACTGCAGCAAAACAGGAAATAGATGAGTCTCTCAATATGTCTCACAGAAAACAAAGAGAGACTGTAGCACATTTCAACGTACCTGCTGTAGGCTTCTTTAGCACGGGTAACAATAGTACGTAACCAGTCAGCATGGGGCATGCAAGCCTGTCAGGTATCTTGGCTGTATATGTCTTGGCAACATCCTTTACAATGCAGACCACCATTACTACTGCTATATACAGCAAATCACAAAAAGGGTGGTGCAGGTACTTAAGCTACAAATCACCCCTTCATGTATTGCACACACCCACCCCTTGAGCCCTCCTTTGACTACCCAGGGTCAGAGCATGTGCCCTGCGAAAGGCCAGCAGTCAGCCATCTTGATACAGGATAATGGTCAACATGACGAACCATTGCCTCAACTTTGCAAATAGCTAACATGATGTATCAGAAGTGATTAAAAAAAATGGTTAACTATATGGACTATATCCTCACCAGATGCATAAGTAATTCAGTTAGAAGTTATAAATCAGTATTTAGATGCTACAGTGAAAAATACTACAGCAAAAGTTAAGATCATGTAAAAAACAAGAAGTTGCCTTTATTCATAAACAGTATATATAAGGTATTGAAGCACTATGTAATCTACACAAGCAGGATGGGAATGCAGGTCATGTTAGAAAAGGGGAGAAGAAGCAAATAAAGTGACCATTTTTCCTCTATTCTATTTGTGATTTACAGTGGCCGCAGATCCTAAAGTAAACTATGAATTTTAGGAACACAGAACTACAGAGACAAGGTGGGTTAACCCAGCACAGACTCCCCAATTGCAGGCAGCCATGCAACAGAAAGCTACTTCAGAATGGTTCCCACAACATCTGTTACACCTGCACACCATAAATCGTCACTGTAAAACAAAGCTAAGACTTATCCTCAAAATTAAAAGCCACCAGCTGTATTGTACCACTGGAAGACAGCAAGAAAGACAGTGAGCATTACAGTGGGCTTGCTAAGGCATGTTAGCACGGAGGTGGACTCCACCTTTAAAACTGGCACTTAAGAGTACCTGTTGCAGGTAGAGAGTAAGAATTTATAGTGTCAGGTCTAAGTTTTTCCCTTCCTTCTTCTTGCTTATACTTTTTGTACACAAGCAGTCTGAGTCCCACTCTAAATCTTCTTGTGAGGGATGACTGGTGTTTGAAAGAGCAGAGAATTAGTATAAAATATTTATCAGAGTTTAAGTGTGCAGACTTTGTGTCTACATGGTCCCCCCATTTATGCAACAGATTAA
Organism: Apteryx mantelli; assembly: GCF_036417845.1. NCBI lineage: Eukaryota > Metazoa > Chordata > Aves > Apterygiformes > Apterygidae > Apteryx > Apteryx mantelli. The sequence goes on along the minus strand of NC_089980.1, from coordinate 53,527,059 downwards.
AATAACATTAAGATAAAATTCAATTGGGATTACTAAATATAATAGAATAGGGAGCAGAGATCAGAAGAAACCATCTAACACCTCTTTTCACCCATTAGGGGCGTGCTTCTGGCTATTCATTTCTTAGATTGCTAAAAAATTAACTGTACCAAGTAATTTTATTACGGAGATACAAAAACGCCAACCATTTTCATTCTATGCTTGTAGCTTATAAATGAGACAGTTCAGATTTAATGTTAAGGGAATACTTGATCAAAAACCTTGCAGGTTCTCTACCACCTAGAAAACATTTGCAAGCCTTTAAATGAAAATAAATTAAAAAATGAGCATTTTGTAAAGAGATTCTAGTGTAGAGAATGAATATTCATCATTACTGAAAAAAATGTTTTTAGTTTTCATATTTAACAATACATTTATATTGACACAGATAGTGAATAGTATGATTTTACTTCACCCTGTTCCTTTTAAGCTCACACTGGAAAGTTAAAGTGTGAACCCCCCCAAAAAAGAGAAGTAATTCAGAGTAAGCACTGGGTTTCATTAAAGTAACATTCCTGTCAAAAGGGAAAGAAAAGCAAAGCAAAAGGCCTCAGGGGGGCGTTGTCTCAAGACCAGCTGTACTGTACATCTTTCCTTTTAGGGTATAATTCTATTTAAATTGACAGGAAATAAAACAGATATATTTTTAGCATGTTAAACTTCTGGATGACACACACAGTTAAGATATATTCACGGTTTGTACCAGAACAAATCACACACACACTCTACAGATAGTCCTAGCTCAACTAAGCAAGTGAGGAAAAGGAGGCATAAAAAGAAGCAATAAAACACTCCCAGAAAAAGAGACAGACAGACAGACAGAGACAGACAGACAGACAGACAGACACACACACACACACACACACAAAGAGACAGAGAGAGGCAGGCGGGGAGGGGGAGGGGGAGGGGGAGGGAGCGAGCGCGCACGAGAGAGCGCGAGCACACAGGCAAGAGAGAACGAGAAAGCGAGAGCGCGCGGGAGCGAGGGAGAGCACACGCGAATGAGCACGAGAGAGCAAACAAGCGCGAGCGAAAGGCATGCCTGTGCATGTATAACACAAAATCAAAAATTCACACAAATGAGAGATTTTCCCTGACCAGTTACCAGGCATTTGAGGACATGAACTTTTCTAGGCAAGAGAGTTCAGAACAATTGAATTTGCTTGTATAACCAAGTGCCAGCTGAGTTAAAGCAGTAGAACTTTCTAATATAAACATAGCCAAGTGTTCATTTAGCAAGTTAATAAAAGTAACAATTAACAAATTGATCCAAGCTTGACTTATAGGACTCTCGTTCTTCCCCAAAAGGAAGCAATCCCAAATCCTTCAGCTTCTCCTCCTCAGTAAGCCCTAGCGTAAACAAGATAAAACTTTACTAAATGTGTCCCATTAAAACAAACAGATCAACACAGGTTAGCGATAGGATTCAATGTTATAAACCTTGTTTTGTTGTTGCATAGGAAAACATCACATTTTCCTTGAAGATACTCTCATGAGATTTTAGTATGTGAAAGCCTCATGTTTCAATTTATATAAAAAAGTTACTATCTCTTCTGGCTATAAAAAGAAAAATGTTTTGTTGCCAGGGATTTTAAGACAAGTCAGTACTAAACAATCCTTCCTTAGAACTCCCTGCCTTATTTATTCATATGCAGAGCTAACTCAAACAACGCAGCTTCTCAACTGTTTGAGAAACAGAGGCAGAGTGCCATGTAAATTTTGAGCTGATTAAAGCTGAAAGCTGCAAAAAGTCAAGCACTCAATAATTAGGACAAGCTTTTCACATTATTCTGATCAACCATACAGAAATACGTATTTCACCACAACAACTCAAAATCTAATATACGAATTTCTGGAATAACTGCATGTTAATAAATTGGTAATATTTACTATCAAATAATTTATAGTATTTACTATCAGCTAGCAATACTTCAGTAAATTCTGCTTACAGAATAATACCATATAGCTTAATAAGTACTTACAATCAATATACAACAAAACTGTATATTGTGACCGTGCATTTAGGACTGTTCAATACATTTCTGTAACAGGTATGCATCTCCTTTCCTTATCCCCCTACTTTTTGTACTGTGCTTCTGTTTTGTAATACTTCTGACAGATTAAATGCAAAATAAAGTCTCTGGGTATTATGTAGACTGATACTGAAATGTCATTACCAAACTCTGCCTAAATGAAAATCACCCATCCTTAGTATTCAGTAATTATGCTGAAATATCCCTAAAAACAATTCTGGAGTAGCCTTACACAGGCATTCTTCCAGACAAAAAAAAAAAAAAAAAGGAAGCATTCCTCTGCTTTAGGGCATGAGCAAGTAACAAGATCACTAAACCAAAGAAACCTCGTGCTGTTAGCCAATTCACTGCTCTTTGAAAACTGCACCCTTTCACCTCTTATCCTACACATTACATGTTATCTGTGCTTCTCAGTGACTGGATACACAGCCCACTATCTTTCAAGAAGTCCCTATGGCAAAAAGCGTATTTTTTACTTGGGTTGGCTAATCAGTTACCAAACTTGGAGAAGTGAAGACACAATAATGAACTAATGGTCAAACTGCAGTCTCAACTCCAGTTAATACTTGCAAATTACTTCACCTTTACCACTAGTGTCAGTTACAAACATCCCTTTCCGACAGAGGCATAACTTGAATACCTCTGGATCTTGGATTTCAGACATGATTTCAGAGCTTATCTAGGTGGGGACAGTGTAGAAAGTGAAAAAAGGGCACAATTTAAGGCATAATGATAGTGTAATTCAATGTAATTTAAGCATGTTGAATCCTCATGTGAACACCCTCATACAGTAGTAAAGCAGACTCAAGTACATGTGAACTGCACCAAACCTGAAATGACAGCAGCCATGTGAAGGGTCTTGCATTCTTTAAAGCAAAGGAATTAGAAGGTGTGAAGTTACATTTCTTGAGTGTCCCCATGTAGATTAGTCCCAAAAGTCATATCTTAGACCCATGATGCTAGAGCATGTTGGTTTATCTGGACAGGGAGGCGGGTTTTAACTTGAGTAGATTAGCATGTTAAACACACTGGGCCTTTCCTAAGGCTCTTCTAAATATGCTAGTTAGCATCTTCAACTGCCATCCTAGATGAGGCCTCAGGGGAAAGGAAGAAGCAGTGATAAAACAGACAGAGCTACAAGCCAGGACTCTAGCAAAGCTCTGGAGACATGCTGCTATCTTCAACATTTTCTTCTGGTTACCTTTGAGCAGTTCTGCTCCAGGCAATCTGTTTTCAATCCCACTTTCAGATACTAAATGTCCTCCATGAGCTGTAAACACGCACACACAACGCAGGGATGCAGATTCTGCTAGGAGGCATGCACACATGGCAGAGGTCTGTCTGCAGCACGAAGCCTGAAGTTGCTCTGTCTGCGCATTCCCATGCGCCAGCAGACCTTTAAGCAATGAACATCACACAGAGAGCCCCCAAGGCATTGAGAAAAGGGACAGAACGGCACTCACAACACTAAGAGATGCCCATCTTGGACATGTCAGGCTGCTGTTTAGACACCCATTGTCAAAGTTGTGTGACTTGGCACAATCAAGCACACAAACACAGACCGTGACAAGGACATTTCTTAGCTGTTAACGTATCCCATACAGAAGGCATAGAAGTTACTGGGGGATGGCGTTCGTTCTGGGTAGCTGGTTAAATGCTCCTTTCCCCCTTACCATCTGTTGCATCGCCTCCCAGGCAGACTGTGTATACCACAAAGAATCAGCAACTGCCACAGCACTGAGAAGCGAACGAGCACAGACCTGACACAACTCAACCGGAACGCGTAAGCCCTTCTGACCAGAACTACCACGGACCAGCATTTGACCATGCCGCTACCGCAACCGACGTAAAACCCAACAGGCACCACCACGCACCGACCCATCGCCAGGCAGGGCCACGGCGGCGGGCAGCAAGCCCGCGGGGCCCCCTACCAGCCTCCCCGGCCCCCCGGCCCCCCGCCGCAGCCAACCCCGCCGCGCCCGCACTCACGTAGAGGGAGCGGGCGGCAGCGCCGTAGAAGCGCAGCGCCGTGCGCAGCCCCAGCGCCGCCGAGCGCGCATCGTCGCCGGGCTCCAGCGCGGCGTCGCCCCGCTCCGCGCCGTGCGGCAGCAGCAGCGGCGGCGGCAGCTGCGCGGGCGCGGCCAGCGCCAGGCGCAGCGCCAGGGCCAGGAGCGCCCAGCGCGGGCAGCCGGCCGCGGCGCGCATGCTGGCGGCTCCCGGCACGGCGGCGCCGCGCCGCCCCGCCGCTATAAGCGCAGCGCAGCGCGGGGCCGGGCGGGCCGGCGGGCGGGGGGGCCGCGCCGCCGCCAATAGCTGCCGGGGGGCGGCCGGGCGCCGCCGCCCCGGCCCCGGCCCCGCTCCGCCAGCATGCGCGCCGCGGCCGGCACCCACCTGAGAAACAGTCCTCCGTTTTCGCGGTTGGGGTGTGCCGTTCTTGAGCGAGGGGCTTCGGACCCGAAATCAGTTCAGTTCTTCGGGAATCTGGCAGGCGTTTCCAAAGCCACGGCTCTGCCCCAGCACTGGTGGGGTCTTTGCGTTAGTGCTGGAAATGCAAGCTCTTCTAGCGGTAGCCGCACTGCAAGTTTTTCCAGCAGCTGCGGTGTATTACAATAGTGTTCCAACAGCTAACATACTGAAACAAAGTATGGATCAAAAATCAGTATGAATAAAAAATAGGAATTCTTATATTGTTTTCTGAAATCTTTTCAACACCAGCTGCTCATTACTGGAAGAAACAGAAGAAATACGCTGAAATGTGTTTCATAATTAACTCCATCAATGTCAGAGCTTCATTTGATTGTAAAATAAAATTCAAAAACCAGCTGTAAATGAAAACTTATTAATGATACAAGATATATACAAAAGAAATATGGAATATCTATATAGGACCTTTCTGACTCTGTCTTCCTGTCTTAGAGTCTTGGTCCTACTCCCAGGAAACACTCAGAATCAGCTGAAGAATGAATGTATTTGATATCTTTTCCTAAACTCCCAAGTAAACATATTTCTAGAAAACAGCAGTGTTCAAGGAATCAATCTTGTCCAGCAAAGCATACACCATGGTATTTCAACAGAATGTTTATAGAAGAAAAGCACCCAAGGGAAAGCAGCTGAAACACTACTCATACACACTATTTTACATAGCCAGATGCAACACCACTTTTCTTTAAACACCTGCTCATTCCATTTCTCTCATTAGCCCCATTAGTATTTGTCTTCCACTCATCTGGTTCTTTCTCCTAAAATCTTATAGAACCTTTTTTTGGTAAGAAAACACAATTTTGCATTTGGTGAGTTACAAGAGCACAGGACATTCCAAGGTAAGGTTATAACTGTGCCTAAAGAGAGGGAAACCCACTTGTATATCAAGAACATTGTTATCACTAGCAACTACTTACAGTTGACTTTTGTATTTCAGGGAAGACAACCACGGAGACAAGTAGCACAGTGGTCTGGGAAGAAGAGAAGCCTTCTCTGCACACAGTGCAGAGCTATCTGCAGCTTCTCCTCCAACTTCTCTGTATTTTCACAGCTCAAAAGACAGTAACTGGTGGATTCAGGGATATCTGGCTGATCAGTGCTATCAAAGTAGACTCTTGGCTGGATCACCACCATACCTAAGCATAGTCATTAGTTTATCCTCAGAAGACCCATGTGAGGTATCTTCCTTCTCATTTGACAAAACAGATACCTAAACTACAAGCAATTAAGCAGCCTGTATCTCCTCACCCATGTAAGCGTTTACACTGTAATACCTTCTTGTAGTAAATTTGAAATTGATTTGAATGCTAGAGAGTTAAATGTATACAGCTCTGTATTTAAATCACTAACAGCTTTGTAAATCCTCTGTCCATGAGTCAGTATATTGTGATTGTTCAGTCTATTTTTATATTGAGAGGATCGCATTGTTTCTATCACAATTGAGTAAGTTTACCTCATATGCAGCTCCCACTGTGATGAGTAATAAGAATCATTAGTTCCAAGACTCAAAAAAATATTTTATTTAAGCTGTCCTTTCTAGCATCTTCATTAATGATTTGGAAAAGGGGTGGAAAAGCATGCTCACAGATGTTGTAATTAACTTGGGAGACATTAATTGCAAACACCAGTCAGAATGGAGAATGTAAAGGACTTCAGTGAAATTAAAGATGAAAAGAAATGTATTCAAAAACAAACTGGAATAATGCCAGCTAATATACCATGGAGCAAAATCTTTCAAAACATAGATATTAAATACTGAAAGGAACATCACATTTTTAGTGGATAACAAATTAGGTATGACAGCAGTTTACAAAGCAACACCATGTCCAGAACAGCCAATTAGAACCTGTGCTACAAATGAGCAGGTTTTATTGTGTTATAAGGAGGTGAATGACCTTTTCTAAAGGGATAATAATGACACTGCTTTTCCACAGACTGTTTGTGAGATGAGAGATCTCACAAAAAATGCACCACGGGAGAGAATTCAGAGTGAAACAATGAAAAAGTTTAGAGGACCAGAGGGAGTGACATACAAAGACTTACTAAAGAACAGAGCATGTGTACTTAGCTAAATGATAACAGGGAGGAAATTTGATTACCATCTCATGTTAAAGATATGAACTGTTTTCAACTCAAATATCTGAAGGGTGTTACCAAACAGAGGGAAGAATTGTATGCACAAGTTTGAGAAGTACAGATAACTAGGGGATCAAAGTAACTAAAAGAAACCATGAAACCAAGTATCAGAAAATGCTTCCTAACCAGGGGGTCTATTTTCAGAAAACCGTAGATTTGGCATAGTAGAAGCAGAATGATAGAAACCTTTGAGTTGCCCAACACTAGGTTGATTGGATTACTAAAGAGCAAACCTTGAGGAATAACTCTGTGTTTGGTCCTGGGATAAGATAACCCATCAGATTTTTCACTTGAGTTTCTATGTTGATACGCTACATAAATAGTTCACAGAGATAAACATGCATATCTTTGAAAATTTCCACTGCCTGGATATGAGGAGATGTGGAAAAGGTGACTGCAGATATTGCTTCAGACATCACCTTCTTGACCTTCTCAACCTCCTCCCCAGGTTCTAACAGAGAAAGGGAGCTAAAATGTTCCCTTTGCTGGCCCAGTTGGGGGAAGGAAAACAATGACGTGGGCCTCTCATGAGGATCTTCAGCTGTCCAAAGATGATGAAGCATTCTAGTGGATAGATCATCAAAAGTAATCATATGGTAATAACTGGAAAGAACTGGACAGTTGGGATAATGACAGGAAAGAATAGGACTGAGGTCTGCTGAGAAGGAACATTTTTTAGAGACACAAGGTCATGGGAATCAGAGGGTCACAAGCAAAGGCAAGGATTGCAGGAAGATCATGGAGTGAGCATCATTAATCACTGGCTTGGCACTTGATGTTTGTGGCTCATTAGAGTGGAACATTATGAGATTCCCTCTGTAACTCTAAATGAGCCCTATATCATTAAGGAGGTCACAAAATTTAGGAACAACACCAAAAAAAAGGATATTTTGCAGCTGAACTCTCTACAGAAAGAGACTAATTTTTGAAGCACAGTTAGATGCTTAAGAGATGTGGATGAAGGCAATATTGTATCATGCCCTCTGCATTAGTACAGGTATAAAAGATTGTAAAGTGCCTTCTTTTTCTCTCATGTGGAAATATTGCAAAGCAACAAAAGGACAACTTCCTTGGGAACTCATATCCTGTTCTGGAGAACAGCTGGGCAGGCATGGGGATGTGTAACACTTGGCCGATGACCTGGTCAGTACAGAAGAGATATACTGCTGGGATCTAATGGTACAGAGCAGCAACACATTATTTACTGCCTGAAGGAGGGGAAGAAGCATGGGTGAAACAATAGTTCTCAGGCCCTTGCTAGGTCTGCTGCTAGGAGAAACTATTTATATTTCTAAGGTTACCTTCAATTATTTCTGTGCCCCATTACTAGAACTGATAACTATATCAATAAGGGACAGAAAAAAATTATCACATCAGAAGCTATGCAGTGAAATTATGCTTATAAAGAAGCATGAACACTTTTATTCATCTCAGTTTATAATCTTGGAAAAATGAGATGGAAAATGGAATAGAAAAATAACAGCTTCACAGCAACCGGCTAGCTAAAAAAGCAGTCTTACAATTCTCCCATCTGTGATTTAGCCACATGAAAAATATGAGGGTTTTTATCAAACATAAAAAGATATCCTTCTTACATCCTAACGCCTGCTGTCTCCCAAGAATGGAGTCTCTAACTCAGGAAGAATAATCAGACTTCTTTTGAAGTGAGAGAGAGTTGGAATAGGGCAACAAGACTTACAGTTAGCCTTCTATTTAAAAATTCAACACAGCACAAAACTACTACACCTATTCTGAGTCTTACTGTTTTGTCATTATCTAAAAGTTTAAGCTCTATGCAACAACAGACTCCAAACAAAGACACTAAGAATGGACTTCAGACTTGTAAAAAACCTCACAGAAGACAGGAAGACAAAAGGTACAACCAACTTCTCATATATGTAAAAAACTGATTACAATATGAAGGATCATTGTTTTCTAAACAATGGTAATGCGATGTGGAAAAGCAAATTGAACAGGACAGGAAGACAGATATGGAAAAGGTATCCTTTATGTCCTATCTACTGTGAGAGTAAAAAAAATAAGTATTCTGTCTCACTGATATCTTACTGTATCAGACAGAACAGAAATAGTAAACACAGGGAAACTACATCTCCTTGTAGTCTGGTGATGAGATGGTATTTAATGCATCTCATGTTAAACCATCACTTCAGAATAAACATGCACCCAAACCAAAAATATTGCTAAATTTTGCTTTCTGTTTTTCTTAGGCATCCTGACTTTCAATCCAATGAAAATGAATGTGAATTTCAGCTGCCCAAGAATGCAGGTTTTTTGCATGAGTCCCAGCAGTAAAGTCTCAAGATGATAATGAACAAGAAAAGAAAAGCCAGGTGCTAGTCTGATGTTAGTGGTGGCTAGAAATTCAACTACAAATGATACTACAGAAGCTCAGCCTTAACTATTGCATGAAGTTAAATTCAAAAAGGGCTAATTAAGCCTGAAACATTGGCACAGATTTTCATGTGACAACCAAGCTATTATCTCAGAGTTTTCTGTTCGCAGTATGTGCCTTTACAGCATCCAGTCTCATGGAGCCTAACTCTGACTTGAGTCTCTGACTGCTAGAGTAACACAAGTTGAAACACTTATAATTTAGAAAGGGAGCACATGGTTTCTCAGATGAGTCTAAATAACCATGACAAGTTAGAAAAGGCACTTACTAATTTTTCCCCATCCATGATTTGATGGTCTCTTTAGAAGGAAAAGGACTTTTTTTCTGAAACCGATTTTCTGAAGTGGAATCCATTGCCTAAGCTGGTGAAATTCATCAAGAAGAATATATCATTAACATGGGCAGCTATGAGTAAAGCAGAGAAACGGATTTTCAATCAGGTAAATGATGCTGTGGTGCAACAAAGGCCAACAATCTTAATTACTGTTTTTTACAACAGGATTGGATAAGGTAAGAGATCTTTAGTAAAGTAATCACCTGTTCTTATGATGTGGTCTCAAAATTATCTGGTGGCTCACCTTTACATGTAGAGACAGTTGTGAAAGCCCTGCATAGATGGAGGACAGAATTCCTTATTTGAGTCTATCCTCGGCCAGATTGAACACTAGGTATTAATATTTCCTACAGTGAGGTTGCTTGTAAATGTTTTCTTTGTTGGACAAGATCTACTAAGAACGGAGAAATTTCTGCCATTAAGAAAAAGAAGATACTTGTGTTTCCTGACATCTCCTGATCAACTGTTCAGTTATCTACACTGAAAGTTTGTCTTTAAATGATAAAAGTAAAGCAGATGTTTCGCATGTAGTAACTCTAGAAGCAGTGGAACTTATGAAGTCTATTTTTATGTCCCTTGGTGTTTACTGATGAATGATTATGTATCTAATAATATGCAAGCTCTGACCAAATTTCTACATTCATTACACTCATTACATTGTGCATCTTCAGCAGTGTGATGAGCCTTCTCAGTGATGGACTTACGCACATGCTGAACAAAAATCTTTCTGTAATCCAGGAGTCCACTCAGCATATGTCAAAGTTTTCACCAAGTTACTGCAATTTATTTGTGAGCTTAAGGTATTTTGCTAAAAGAGGATGGACTTAAGCGTGTGCTTAAAGGCTAAAATACTCTCTCTCCAAAGCTTGCCTGAGGATGGTTGAATCGTAACATTAGTCTTCAAGAATAGGCAAAATATTGGAGAGACATACAAAATGTTAGTGAAAACTGGTGGACAACAGTTTAGTGTTTTCAGCAGTTTCTTCATCTCTTTTTCATTTTTTTCTCATAAGATTTCTAGTCCTTAAAGTTAAAATTGAAGCTATGAGATGCTATAAACATAACCATTTCTTCTTAGATTAGACACACAAAAATTTAAGAATTTACTGTACCTTTTTAGCCTGAAGAGCTAATTTCTGTGCTTTGAGATAAACTACATTTAAAATTAGTTGGACATAATGCATATTGTCTGTAACATACTATACATCCATAATGCTGAGTGAAGATATCTCTCTCCTCTTTTTTTAAAAAACTGTTTTGCATCCATTTTGCAAATTTTCCCCTAGCCTGAAACAGTCCAGATCCAAGAACCAGGAGTAATTCAATGAATTACAACTATTTATTCTCCCTGACCCGAGGACTTTATGTTGCTGTTCACTTCACTAGGAAACTGCAGACTAACAAAAACAGTGGCACACTCATTTCTTCCCAAACCTAGTTTAATGTTTTAGCTTAGCTCTTAACATGGTTTTGTCACAGAGCAACAGTAAAACATTAAGATCTGCACTACAGCAACTCTGCACAGAAATAATCACTGTCTCTGGGAAAAGAGGCATTATTTGCAAACACAAGGGCTGATGCAGTAACTCTTATTCACTTGTGAAGTTACAGGGTTGGTGCAAGAAGAGCAGGAACTCTCTTCCTGCAAGAGCTTGCTGAGAGCAGACTCTGTGGGTAGTCTATACTCCTAACTGAAAGAGGGACAGAGTGTGATCCCTGAGGCCAGGTAGCAAGGACTGGATTGTATCCCAGCTGCTTAGCCCCATCTCCTAGAGCATTCTGGCTGTGTCCACCCTACATAGCATTTAGCCCCAGATCTCTGCTGGGTCCTTGTAGCCCTAAGACACAAAAAATATCTTTCTGGTATGCTCTTTCAGTTCAAAGTGGCTAAAATAAAGTGAACCATTATGCCGTCCAGAAGTGGTTTAGTTGCAACATGAAACTGAGGGTATGTGTTGCATGCCATAGGCTGTGACATAAGGGCACGTGCAGGTATTTGAAGTTGCAAAGCTTTGGGGTTTGTTTTCAAAGACTGTGTAGGGTAGAGACCAAGACTGATCCTGCCCTGTGCACAGTTGCCTTTTGAGCGTGGTCCTTGAAGCAAACTGTCCCCAGACTGCTCCTGGGCTTTGTCTTGGAGATGGCCATTTGGAGCAGGCAGCAAACGAGCTAACACTCAAACAGTTTGGATATTCAGGGGTCTAGTGCATGAAGGAGATCTCTGGCCTTCTTTTATTTAACACTACAGATGTACCTAACATATCTGCAGCCTGAGTTTATCAGAGGCATATTTACAGGGAGTTTTTCAAGGAGGAGAGGCATCAACTGAGAAGTTACACTTACAAAAGAAAAGGCTACCAAAGACATTTTCAGGTAATTATTTGTTCTTGTGCTCGCCAGTCACTATTGGACTTCTCTCTAAATGATTTTTCTTGTCACGTCTCCTCTCCTTTTAACGTCCCTTAAGCTCTTTAAAAAATCTATAACATCCTCCTCCTTTTACCTTTTCCCCACAAGAGCCCTTAATTCTGTACCAGTATGTTCTTCTTTGTTTCCTTCCTCCTCTTTGTCCAGTACAGGCTTTTTATTAACCCTTTGGGATCTTAGGGCTGACCTACTTTATGGCTCATTTGACCAGTTCTCATTCCTGGAATTCTTTCTCAGAGAAATTCATGTCTGTTTTCCTTTAATTGCAAAATCTTTTATGATTCTCTCAAGCTTCCAGCATGGAAAACATTTTAATGTTTCCAACAGCACAGATCTTTAAAAGCCCGCTCTGCCAGCATTGGCTTATTTACAAGACCACTAAACTTAAGGAAATTACTCATTTCATAAAAACATATTATTTAAAATAAGATTATCTTAATCTGGTCCTTAATTCTCTATTTTTTCTTGAAATACAGTAATTCTAATAACTGCTTAAAATGTATTTAATGCACTTGTCTCCTAAAACAATGATCCAATCCAGTAATCCCCATCCACCTTTACAGCTATTAAACACGAAACAAAATCGACATTTATAGACTCCTTTTCACCATGTGTATACAGTTTATACAATCTGAAAATATTTGGACACACAATTATTGGAAACAAACAATGCAGAAAATGTGCATCACATTAGACATAAGTTTTAATAAAAAGATTGATTTTGTGGATTTACTGATATTTACATTTTTATCACAGCAAATTTAAGTTCTGAAGAATGAGCCATGGCCTTTGAACAAACAAGACCATTGTGCTCTTGCTGAGGGAAGTCTACTGTACTCTGCTTCTTCCATATTAGTAACTACAATTTAGCACTCAGCACAGGACTTTGCCTCATTCAAAATGTAATTGTTTTCCGCAACTTATTCCCTGCAGTAGCATTAAAGCACAGAGCAGATTTTCATACAGCAATCACGGTATAATAGTCTCAGCAGCCCTTCTCATTATTACTGTGTCAAGTCTCAAAACCTCCTCTGTTGATTTAAGAAACTATCATTACCTTGCTTCACAAATAGAAGAATGAAGGCACCAAAAGACTACAGCTTGTCCACCTAGTGAATCAGAAGATACACAGGAAACTCAGTGGAGATTTCCTGACAAACAGAAAGCTTTCTGAACTGCACTAGATTATGTTTCTTCCCAAGGCAAATGCCATTTCAACTGTTAACTATCTCTGTGGGTATCCAGGGTGTGAAGCTGTTTTTTTATTCTTAATGCTCAGAAACCTCAGGAAGGCTCACCAACTTCAGATAATTCAGGAGGCTACTACATGGCAGAAATGAATGAAAAATCACAAGGAGGATTTACAGTCTTTTTTTTTTTCTTTTTTAAGATGGATATGTAATGTAGAATTCTGCTGCTGCCTGATAAATTCTGCCTTATTGGCAAGGAGAGAATTGATAAATAAATTCAGTAACTAAAAAAAGATCTAAAAATTTTGCAACAATTTCCATTCTGTGTGGTGGAGGCATTAAAAGGGTGGCCTTAAATAACTACAAGCCAATTCTGATCTCCATAAATTCTGCCATAACTTTGAAAACAGGAAATATGCTTCAGAGTAAAGTACAACAAACAGGCTGATTTGACACAACAGCAGTAGCGAATCACCTCTGACAGGACAGTATTTTTCAATAACCCTCTACCCAAAGACAGCAAAATATAAAAACATATGAATTACAGAAGAACTGCTTGGAATGATTCTGTGCTGAATAACACCCTACCCTTCAGGTTTCCACAGCCTCAGGTCTACTTGACCCAGCAAACTGACCAAACTAATTTCTCTTGTTTACTGATGCTGATTTTCACATATATCGCTATGACACTGAACCACTCACCAATGTGCCCTGCACATTTCATATACCTAAGTTTTCTCACATACTTGGGAATGGTTCTGCCCAAGCACTTGCAAACTCAGGGCTTACATTTAGCATCGTATTACAAGTACAGAAGAATTTATAAGTGCATTACCTTTATTATTTCACTACCACTAACTCTGGTAGTTTTTCCTAGTTATTAAGATTTCTGAGCACTCCCTGCAGTTGCCTACAGTTTTCTCAGGCTTTTCAGACTGACTTAAACAGAAATCCCCTCAAACTGATGAGCCTTTTCTACAGACAAGACCTAGGAAAATGCTGTCATCTCCAAAGACTCCATCCTCACTGAGCATGCGTTATCCCTCCTGGTACCAGATATAACCAGATGTTGCATGTGCTGTCTCAGCAGAGTAACTGAGCTGTTACTCAGTTACTGTCCCAGCATCTGAACCAGCTGCTCTCAGCTGTTCCTAGCTGTGGTGGAGGCAGACTCAGAAAAGAGAAGAGGAAGCCTGCTGGACTGCCACTGGCCTCAGCGACCTCACCTACTTTGGAGGATGTCTTTTTTAAATTGAGAAGGGGCAACCACAAAGGGAAAGGAGGGGATTTGGAAAAGGAGTCAAATGAGAGGAGGGAGGATGGTGGGAAAGACAAAGAGAACCTGAGCCTTTTGAGTAACAGGAAAGAAAGAGAAGCCCTGACATTGCTAGCATTTGTGCCTGCAAATTAAAGGAGGACTGCTGTTGCTTACTAATCAGGAAGGTTGCTTAGAGAAAGGAAAGGAACAAGCATCCCTGACTCTTTGGGCCCAAGAAAGGCACTGGTACTGGTCCAAAGAGCATAAACTGAGTGAAGTTAGTGCTCACCAAAAAGACAGAGCAGCACACAGGAGGAACTAAGAGGCTTAAACTGTGTATTTGAGAGTTGCTTCTTGTTGAGATTGACTCAACAAGAGTCAATGTGCTTCCCATATCTAATAAATTCCTTCTGTCATCAGACTCCATTCAGTGATTGTTAAAGAGTTCTTGGTATTTCAGGCTTTCTCTTAGGACCTCTCATAGACTGAAGATATAATGAAGCAGATGCTGAGGGCTCCACCAGGGTTTTTCCTGGTCAGATGTTCCAAATCTCTGAAGTCAATGAACAAAGCTCCAGGCATGCTCCAGGCATATGCCATCCGACATACAAGGGCTGCAATACATGATACTTTTAGTATTGCATACCTTGCAACCTTTAAAAGGTAACTTTTCAAAGTTGGCATTGAGATTGCTTGAAAGCAGCCAAGTAGTCACAACTATCACAAGGGAAGCAAAAGCTCACTACAAAGGACGCTCTCTATGCAGCCAAAGCCTGTGCTAAAGGAGGTAAATCCCCATCTGTGCAGCTCTGCAGTTACTTCAAAATAGAAACAAAGCTCAGACAAATTTAAACAGTTAGCAAGGCGGAGAGAGTCCAGTGGCTGATGGGAACCTCTTGCCTGCCAATGTGTCAAGCCTCACACACTGAAAGTGAGACAAACAACTGCCTCCCACCATCATACATAGCTTTTTGCAGTGCTCCACCACAGACTCTCTAAATGACCCCATGTGCAAAGCTATGTGTGGTGGTGGGAGGCAGCTGCTCAGCCTTATCTGTGATCTGCTGACCCGTTGGGATGGGCTTAGCCTCTACATCTGTACAGGGTAGGTGCTTCAGAGCACGGACTCATCTGGGGCCATCACAGTGCCCCATGTGGTGTGCATGGTAGCTGCCTCCTGCCTCACCTTTTTCTGGAAAGACCTCCAGGATTCCCTGGGCTTCCTTGTACATCAGACCTGAGATACCTTCCGCACTGCCATGACCAGCCCTGCAGCAGGTGGCTGGCTTACTTATACCCTAGATGTTGCTTTGCAGAACCTTTTGGTGGCACTTGGCACCCATTGTCCGAGCCCCCGTCTACCCTTTCTGTCACCAGGCCTGCATTCAGACTAACATGAAGCAAGTGGCTAACAAGAGGGGGAGAAGTGGCAGCACGCTACGGTTGCAGGACTATGTGTTACTTGTGCAACTCCATGCTCACAGCCTAGAAAGCCTTTCCCCTCCTGCTCCATGACTCCCCCACCTCTCCCTGTCACACCACAGCTAACACACTGTACCTTTCAGACTAGAGACAGTGCTCACTGACAACCATTTCTAGTTACTTCGTAGACTTTTAAGGCTGTGGTGGGTGGGAGTTTGCACAGACCATGCTTGGAGAACAGCAAAACACACCACCACCACCCCCTGCACACTACACTTCTCCCAGGACAAGGCTACCTTCAGCCTTTTTTCACCATACCTCACTACAGAAAAGTACCAACAGCACCCTCTGATGGTCCCTGCTATAAAGTCATTTGCAGTAAACAGGCTGGCTAGAGATGCTACTAGATCTGTTAAGTCCAGAGGAAAAAATACCTTTTTACTAATCATACTAATAGACCGTTTCCTCTATAAGTGGCCTGCAGCTGCCTCCAGTTACTATACACATATGCCTTTTAAAAGCAGGGGCAGTGACTTGAAAGCTCATGCACAGAACAGGCACTTAATAATAGTGCTAATAATAAGTATTATAAATTATGATTCCATATATCAAAAGGTACTTTTCCCAAACAGACAAATGTTAATTAACACTTGAATTATAGTGCTGACCTTATTTCGAGGGTGGTAATGAAAAGGTAAATGTAAGATCAGGTATCATTATCAACATTTTTTTCTTCCTCCAAGACTTCCGGTAGTTGGATATATGCAAAATTCAAACCTGAAAGGAAAAATGGACAATCTAAACCACTACTCTCCCTACTGTACATGAAGAAGATGGGGTGTCTGTGTGCATGAGAGTTTATAAAAAATTTCTTTCATTTGATCCAGAAGTAAACAGTGACACTCTGTGATTAGGCACATTCAGCACATTCTAAAAGTTACTTTTTCTTTGAAGATCACCTGTAAATTACCAATTGACAGATCTTTGCTTTGTGTAGTTGTGGAAAATCTTTTTCTAGTCATATTGAGGTATCCAATAATACAGACACATGCAGATGCTGAAAATAGATCAGGTAACCTTTGATGCTCTGTATTCTTAGAAGAGCTGTGTAACAGTAAAGACCTACTCAAGTCTACATATGTTCCCAAGTTTGGAAAAAATATACCAGTAATGCAAGGATGTAAGAAGAAGTTGGTAGATTCTTCTTTGATTCAACTCACTCCACAGTCTGAGCACCTTCCAGAAATAAATGTGTTTGTCTTTCCCAGACAACACTTGCCGGAAGGGCCGTACTGAAAATAATGGTATATTTAAACCAGTTCATGATCTGATTACTTTTTTTTTTTCTTTCCTTTTAGCATATGTGCATCCATGCATGTTAATGCAGCTTATTTTTATTTTAGTGGCTGCTCCTGCAGAGCAGCAGTCATTCCAAGAACTGACCGAAATGCGTATTTGGTTCTGCTTATTCTTACCAATTAGACAACCAAAAATACTTAGACTGAAACTGGGAAAGGTCACTTATAGTTATTACATGGGCTTACTGTAATTGTATGGAATTTGGAGGTTTATGTGGAATTCAAATGAGAATGTGAAATATATTCTCCATGATCATGTGAGTGGATAGACACAGAATATATATGCAATGACTAGATTAGTTCGTATTCTTATTACAAATTACTGGACAAAATTTGCCTTGACTACGTTCAGGAATTCATACTGAATCAGATCTTCAGCCAGTATGTTGTCGTAACTTGAGTGAAAACAATATATACACAGTGACTTCCAAGACAGAAATATGGCCCTGAACTGGGGGATAAAAAAAAATCAACATCATCTCTTCCTGCCCAAAAAGACAAGCTGTCACATTGTTGGTAAATTTACCTGTTTGATTTCTAGTGATGCTCAAGCTTCTTTGTAACATTCAGGCAGTGTGCAGTCTTACAGAATTTAGAAATGCCCAGATTGTGTATTAGAAAAGTTAACAAAAAATTACCTTATAAAAATGCTTAAATGTAAAAATCATGAAAAAAGTGGTTGAAGCTAATAAAAACAGAAAAACGAAAAATGAAACCTAATTCACTAAGTCAGACTGTTGCATCTTTACTCGTGGAATCCTCCTGAATAACGGGCAGTCCATCGTGCTCAGAAAAAATGGAATTTGGGCCTGCATCTGAGTTTCTGGGCTCATTAACCACTTTGCATACACAGGCATAATATTTCTCTTATAAAAAACATAAAATGTGTTAGAAACATTTTTATCTTCTCTTCATTAATCACTGCATTTTACAGTGAATTATTATGCTTTTAATAGAAAGCATAAAAGGAGAGATGGTTGCATTATTTTTTAATGAAAAGTTACTTTTTTCCAAAGTAAACCTTATGTCTTCTAACATTAAAATCATTTTTGATATGCCATTATTATAATGTTTTTATAAAGAGAACATACTGCACAAATAACTACCTTTCATTTTTTCACACCATTTGATAAAAACTACCTTATTTTTACAAAGTTCTAAAAACTAAACAGATGAAATTAATCTACATTTAGTATGTCTCAATGAAAACATCTGAAAGACTAAACTTTGCTTGTGCAACTGATTTTTTATACAAATCTATGCATGAGACCGACTCCCAAACTCACTTCTGACTATCAGGTCACACTGTCTTTTTTATTGCAATCTTTCTCTCACATGACTATTTTGCCTCTTTTAATTCAAATTTATTGATAAACATAAACACAGTAAAACAGGTAAGCTGCTGGAATAGATTTGGGAGGATCCTAACTAAATTAGAATCACAGCTGTCTGAAGATACAGACAGAGGTCTGCATACTCTACCTTCAAAGATACAGTCCTGGAAAAATTTTTTCCTTCATATCTTTATACTTTTATGTCATATCTTTGAGCACAGGAAACATTCTTTTAGCCAGGTGCAATACATGGCCTGGTGCTGTAGAGTTCTTATGACTATAATTTTATTATATTCGTGATTCTCTACAGTCTGTACTCTCTTTTCAAAAAACAATACTTAGCATGACATGTGTAATGGGCATCTGATGTCAGTGACCGGAGAAATAATTGAGACAAGATCCAAAATATGACAATCTCAACAAGCATTATCACTTAGCACTTTTGATTTTAGCTTTGTTAGTGATCCCACCAGCAAAAGTTTCTTTAATGCACACAAATCAGATCATGCATATCTCAAAATTCTTCTTACTGATTAATCAGACTCAAATTCAGCTGCTCATTTTCTTTCATTGAAGTATTTTGAAATTATGTATGTATCTTCTATTCATTACTCAAGTGGCTGTACTACCTTTGCCTAGTTGAGATTTAGACTTTTTCAACTCTGGGACATCAAAATTTGAGAAATTAAGACAAAAGACAGCAGTTTCCGACAGAACATTCTCTGCAATGGCATAATTAAGAGGAAGCAAATATAGTTGCATACAGGAACACATTTCATGGTATGTCTTAACAGCAAAAATGACTTTTTACTGCATGTTGTCTGTTCTATTTCTAGGACTGGAAATCTGCCATTGTATTATACAGGAGTTTTCTCCAAAATAAACTACAGACAGCATGGCAGGAGGTGACAGAAGTATGTCCAGGATAAATACCTACTCCCGACCCTCCATCCCAGCTGTTAAATCATTCTTTCTCTTTGCCCTTTACAGCATGATGCACTGGGCAGTTTCCATCCTCTCTGCAAAGCTCCTCAGCTCTCTTTATCCTACGCTCACCAGAATACTCTATACGATGCTCAGGACAAGCAGCCTGCAATTACAAAGACCTTCTGACGTGTCCTAAGACGAACCCTTATTTTGCCAAACACCAATTCTCATACGCTTTATATCCTACAAACAAGTGCATTACTCCCTATTAACTTTGGTTCCTTCCCGAACACTTGTTGCACTGTCCACCCTGTCCTCTGACAGAAACGAAGGTCCTGGGGAAAAAGCAGTCACTAAAGACAACACCAAAAAGCATTTGCAAATGGGGTTCAAATTAAGCTTGCACTGACAATCTTAATTCCACCATTTCCCAATTTTTAAATAATTGACATAATATCTTATTATTTATTATTATAATAAACTTGCATAGAGGCAGGTTTCTGAAAAGAAATAGAAAGACAAACAAATGCTTTACTATCTGCGTGATGATGGCTTCAAACTCTAATTTTTAATCTGAGAGTTTATGGAGGAAGTATAACCACTTGTTTTAAAGAATTTTACAGAAACTTCCCAAAGGTTAAGAGAACTGCATAGTACTTACTTTCTGCTAGCAGGCTTGATTTTCTTTTATCTAGTTCATATAATAACATCTGCAGCTTTATTTCTTCGAACTTTCTCCTTTTTTCACACTTTCAGAGCTCTCTGCTGTGTTCCATCCACTCACCCGATTTATCCAGCTGGGCCATTTGATGTCTAATGTATTCAAAGTTCTACCACAGTATAAGCAAACATGTGGTTTGCATGATCATTAAATTCATGGAATGACCATCTTTTATTTTACTATGTCAGAAGCAAAAGTAATTCAATTTAGAAATGTACAATATATTATTGGAACTTTTCCACCAACAAAAACAACACTTTGCTAAATCAGCTACTATTAAATATATTTTTCACAGAAACGTATTCTAATGATGTTAAGGAAGAGGAGAGATGAAGCACGACTGATTTTTGCCACTGAGTCACAATTTATGAACAAATAAATTGCTTTAGAAGGAATCAGAACAAAGAACTAGGCTACTCTGATTATTGCTTTGCAACAAAAGTAAATCTGGAAAAGCTGCTGGCTGGGACAGGAAGCTGCCTGTCTAAATGCAGCTGGCTCAAGGACATGAACCTACGTTAACTTTTCTGTTTCTCCTCCAGAAGGGCTTCATGCAGAAAACAGGCATCTTCAGAGGCAGGCAATACAGAAAAGCAGATGTCCTCAGGACAGACAGAGGTACAAAAAAAAAAAAAAAGAAGCTGCAATCTCCTTTCAATCATTCCTTCCAGGTGATCAGCAGAAACAAGTCAACTGCTTGTCTGGACTCCTGGCTCCTGTGTAACTCTGAATGTTGTATATGCATGTGCATGTGCCTGCAACTAAACCCAGACAAGAAACACACGCGCTCCAAAGAGCTTAAAGCCTAGCCCACAGCACTGTGAGTCAAGCAGGAATTATGGAGAGGCCTGGGGGAATAGCCCAGGGAGTTCACAGAGCTGCGGTAGGACACATCACCCTGCAGCTGCGGCCGGGCAGCAGGGAGCAGAACCAGGAGGGTTTATTTGCTCCTGTACCAGGGAGGAAGGGGGCCCAGCGCAGCTTCTTCCACTGCATGAAATCAGCCTCCACGTCTGGCTCCTTCTTGAAATGCTCATCTTTTTGTTTTCTTTACAGTCTTAAAAATAACAAACTGCCCATAGAACATGGATTAGTTTCCTTGTTCTCTTCAGATTCAGACTCACTATGAGTATAGAAAATGAACGCATCTGTAGTGTACGCTGGCGTAACTACGGCACGTTAACCTGGCTGGTCTGGGTGCTGCCGCTGCGAGGAGCCAGCGCAGGGGTCTCGGGGCAAGCTGGGCACTGCAGCGCGCCCTCAGATCTAAGAGACCCAGGTGCTCTGCCTTAAAAGTTTTAAATAGAAGCTGTTAAGCTCACCATGCAGCCCTAAAAATTAAAAAAAAAAAAAAAGCAATTTTAAAACATCAAACAGCTGGTAAAGCTCCTCCCACTCCTAATCTTCCTTTCACAGAGCAGCGCCTAAGCAGTATTAGAGGCAGCAGCCGTGCTCGCAGAACAGCAACACGGCAGCAAAACCGGCCATTGCCCCCCGCCCCGCCGCCACCACCGCCCGGTTCCGGCCGGCACCGCGGCGGGCGCCGCGCAGCGGCTGCGCTGCGCCACCAGGGGGCGCCGCGCTGCCGGGAGCCGGCGGAGTGCGGCCCCGGCGCTGCCCGAGGCGCGGAGCCGGCCTCCCGCCGCCTGTCCGGCCCCGGGGCGCCCTCTCCGGTCCCCGCCGCCCTCAGGGCCGCGGCTGGGGGGCGCCATGAGCGCGGTCCCCCGCCGCCCGCGCTGGCCGAGGGGGCCGGGCCGGGCCGGCGGCTGAAGCCGAGGTGCGGCCGCGCGTCCTCGCCTCCTCTCTGCTGACAGGGAGCCGCCTCGGAGGGGGTCAGTGCAGGGGGCTGTCGACGGCGCCCTCCCCTCACCCCAGGTGAGGTGCCGGCTCCCTGAGGTGGAGCTGCAGGGGTGTCTGAATCCTTGGGCCGCGGGTGGAGCCAACGGCTTGGGCAAGTCAGCCTGCAGCAGCAAAATCATAGCCCAAATATATGCATATAAACATACGATATGTGCATACAAATGCATATATGGGGGGGGGGGGTGGCCTGTTGACTGAATCCTCTGCGTTAAGCCCAAATGTTGGGCGTAAGTTTGCTGTAAAGCTCCTCTGGACATCTGAGCCCGCTCCCTAACACTGTACAATCCTCTGAGCTAATCTGGACGTCAGTACTCCTTGGAGCAGATTTAGGATGCTGGAGTTAAAAGTCCTCATCAGGTATTGACTTCTGCAGGTTTCAGCAAGACTCAGGTATTTTTGCTTCCAGAGCTGAATTTTCAGCTGCTGGAACTAGCAGACAATCAGGGCTGAAACAGATAAGTTAATGTCTAACATGTGGGACTTTATTGACTGTGAGCCAGACACTTCATAATGTCTAAGTATCAGAAGCCAAGGGAGGAGAATGAATTAATTTATCCTTTACTGGATGTAGCTAAAGTCATACCTATTTAAATGGGCTTTTATTCTGTATTCATCAAGGTTCTGATAAAGAGAAGACACACTCCCTGCAAGGATGCATTATAGATTATATGAAACCCCAGACACTGTGCAAGTGATCCTTAGCAGTCTAATCCACCTCCCTCTTTTGTGGGTCTGCCTTTAGTCTACCTCCCTTTTTCAGTCAGCTCATACCCAGCTGACTGAGATATCTGAGGGAATCCCCACTGAAGGGAAATACCCAGCAGTTTTAGTGCCTGTTTTATGTTTGTTTGTTTTTTTCCAGCAGAGGGGGTGGGGGGCAGAGTGCAAAGAAGAGGGTAAATCCTAAGTCAGAGACAGCAGAGAAGGCTACCAAAGGGGAAAATACATTCCACTTGAGCTAACGTGGATTTAAAGTAGTCTCCCAAGTTATGGAGGTACCCAGGAAACTGAAGGCTGCACAGAACTATTTAAGCAATGAAAAGCAACAAAGCCTTTTTGGTGCTTTTCAATCTTAGACCTGCAGATTGCTGAGTCTTGTTTTAAACCCCAAGGAACATTGACTATGGACAGAAATTTCAGGTTTTTGAAGACTTCTGACCAGTCTGGAATGCAGACAGCTTCTCCAAGCTCAAATCTGCTCCTGTTGTGCAATGGGGAAGTCTGCGGGAGAGCCTGAAATCCGTTTATAACCACCAGATAGAGACAGAACTCCAAAATGAAACAAAGATGCTGACATTCTGATGCTTGTGGTTCACAAAATCTGTCTCTTTCAATCTTCCATTCACTGAGTAACATATTTAATTCTAGACAATTTTCTTCTGGCCAAATATATCAGCTGAAAATATCAAACCCCAATTTTCTTGCTTTAAAGCTACTTTCATTACTCCGATTAGTTTGTGAGGATTACATCCTGCCCTTGATGCATAGCCATTACTTTATTTGAAACCAATGGAAGCTTTGGCTGCCTTAAGGATTGTAGGTTAGGGCCCTACATTTGTACTGTTGTACACCACTGTATGACCTATACGAGATTAGAATAATAAATCCTGATTTATTATGAGGGCTTTATTTAGACATGGTTTGAGTACGAGGTCTGTGTCAGGATTAATAATGAAATCTAACATGCCCAGGCACAGGGAAAGCCCAACAATGAAAAGACATTTTTTCCCTTGAGAAAAATGGTTCCCAGCCCTCTGTTTGGCTTTTGTCAGAATTGCTAAATACTGAATGGCACAGAGACGCTGGATCCCAAAGATGATGACGTAGTCCATGACTTGGAGATGAGCCACGCTGAGCAAAGGACGGAAGTATCCCATCAACAGTGTTTTCCAAGGCTAAGTACTCATGCTCTGCAATGCAATAGCATTCAGAAAGCTTCCAGTATAAGCTGCTCAGAATCCAAACACAAACAAGAAATTATGCCTTCAGGATTTACTGGTTAATTCATCTGTGGTGTTGAACAGGCACTAGCCTAGATACCTGTCCTGTAGTTAAGTCCCATTCCTGAACCTGCTGTTCAGGAAAATGTAAGAAAATGTCTGTTCTTTTCTGCATCCTGGCCACCATTTCTCATCAGGTTACCTGATGTCATTTAACATACCAAATTGCAGTGGCCTAAGTAGTAGACACAGACATGTAGTTAAGTTCCTCTTCACTAATAGCCACATTAATAAAGGCTTCAGAGGAATTTGCCTTTCCAAAAAGTCCTAACCAGGACAGGGAAAAAATTGTAAGTAGTGAGCTGCAAGAACATGATCTTGAGTTTTAAGCGTGGTCAGGTGAATGAAATCATGATGAATTCCACAGTATCTTTACCTTCTGTCTAATGCAAATAGTTTCTATACTTCCACTTTCCACCGGCTAGTTGACTGATCTTGTTCAATAGCGGGTTTTTGTCCCACTTGTTTGTTGAGTAGAAATAGCAAGAGTTATTTCCTTTGAAATGTTGATGTTGAGTTTTGGTAATCACAAGCCTCATGGTGTTTGTGCAGAGCAAAAGGAAATGCTGAATCAGAACACCTTTTTCTTTTATTCGGCAAGAGGCTTGCCTGCTGGCCTGGCAGCCTGTCCTGGTATGCCTCAGCTGGGTAGAGCTGGAAGGAGCAGCCTCAGACAATTTTTTCAGACTACTTTAGGGAAAAGCAACTTTTGAAGAAGGACACACTTTTAGGTCCTGCTGTGATTCTTTACTCAGTACTCAGGAGTTAAACCATGAGAACCAGGTATCTGTAAGAAACAGAATCCAAAAAAGCATGAAACCTCAAAAGGATGAAAAGGCTACCAATATACCTGAGGACAATACTCTGGACTATCAAAGTATAAAATCAAATATGAAGATGTTTCAGTATCTAACAAAATTTTTAACTGTTTTTTTTCACTCCCTAGAAGTGCCACTTTCTTCAAAGCCCTTTCTAAAAAACCTTTTAAACTATACTCTAGATGGTGAGAATCATTAGGTGCAGAGTACTTTAAGACACAGTGATTCATTAACAGTGTTGCCAGCAGACTCTTTAAGGTCAAGTAACATCAAAGATGAGAATCCTAGACCTTTCTGCTCAGGAACAGGGCAGCATTTCAGCTCTCACAATCCAGAGGCTTCATGTTATCTACTTCTGATCATTTGAAGTCAAATAGCAGTGTGACAGCCTAGCCAAGCAACTTTTTGAACCCTCAAGCTCCACTCATGTTTATTCCCTTGGACACTGACCCTTAGAAAGAAAACAGTAATACAAACAAATCCTCTGGAATTGCCCAACATCCCTAGACAGCAGGAGTATGATGAAGACCAAACTGTGGCTGAAGTCCTTAGGCACTGGAGATCTGCATGGGAAGCTTCGTCTATTCAAAAGTTTTAATGCTGCAGTGCAGGGCTTCCCAACCAACCTCAGCTGTTGGCAAGGACATGAGTCTGTAATGCAGTCTGCATGCCTGCTGTCCCTGACAACACCTGATCAAGGGAACAGCAGCTTTTTGTGGCTTTTTACAACATACTGCCCTGATTCACAACTTGGCAATCACATCCACAAGGGCATTAAGGGAAACCAGCACTTTGTTCCTGCTTCATTGTACATTTTAGAGTATGTTTCAGGTGTATTGCAGTCTGAAAATCCTGGTGTTTTTGCTGATGGCATATCATCGAAGCCTTTACCCTCATTTAGCAGGTTAAAGTCTTATAGCACAAGCTGTGAACAGTTGTTACAGGTCACTGATAAAAAGCAATAGAGGTTTCATGGGCCACCCTAGGTTAATGTTAGCCACAAGCAGCATGAGAATGAGAAGGTTTGTGCTGAGAACAGAGAGGCAGTTTGTAACCCATTGCATCTCATTATCACTGTACTCTGGCCTCTAGATAGTGTGTGTATACACTGAGGTGGTGGAGACTCCAAGGGATGTACAAGACAGGCCTATTAGTAGAACTTGGAAAGGCTAGGAAGAGGTTTTCCTTATCTGCTAGGAGGAAGTATGTATCAATCTAGGGGAGACGCTTTCCCGGTCTGGGGGACAAAGCCTTCTGTAGTATGTATTGAAATTATTTTTATTATATCTATTTTATTTGTTGTACATATTGTCTAACCTCCTGTCCAGGCTCTTTACTTTCCCTGTCTTTGCATAATGGAAACACTAGCCTGAATGCTGCTCCGACAAACTTGCTTCACTAACTGCTCAGTTCTCGGTGTTCTGCCCTGGTATTGACTCAGTTTTACCTTTTTTCTGGGAGATATGCAAGAGCTAGGAGCAGGTGCTCATATAAAACTCAGTCCAAGATTATTTATATTGAAACCATAAAACTCTCTTTCCATGCCTGCTCTAACATATCTCTGGACAAGTACATGATTACTACTGTTTTGACATTTCTTATCCTCATTCCTCTTTCCCATTATTCTCTGTGTTTTATGTATTTCTGAACTTAGCCCAGTTAGTGTGTAGGCCCCTCAATGCTGTGCACCACCCTGCTTCAGTGGGCTTTTTATCCAAAATTCCCAAACCTGATTGTTCATGGTGAAGGTCTTCAATTCATATCTAGGCTCCTCAGTATAAGTGTTCTCATTTACAGAAGCACAGAGAACACACAGATCTGTTTCAGTCGGAGGAAGCTGAGTTTGCATGTCACCTTTAAAATCAAACCACTTACGTTTTAGTACCTGAACATGGATTTTGGAGCATAGCTTTAAGTATTCAGTGTAGGTATTTTTAGGGCATGACAGGCATCTCTAAAAATCTTTTTAAAGATACTATGCAAACTTATATGTACTATACATATACTTAATCAGCCCTTAATCAGCACAATTATCATAATAATTGTCTTTTTCAACAAAATATTAGTTATCATCAACTCTTTTCTGGATGAGGCATTATTAATATAAATCATTATCTCATTTAGTACTCAGGGTCAATATCAACATCTCCGTACCCTGTATTCTACACTGTATTAGCCTTTCCTACAAGGAATCTTTTGCTAAAGGAATTTTCTCTCCCTGCTCACCAGAAATGTGGGGATCCTCCCTGGGAATCATTCCAGGTAAGAAGCACTTCTTGTAGTCAGCTTGCTATAAATGATAGAACAAAACACAGCACTGCTCTAGCCACAACCAAGGTGCCTTTTAACAAGCTTGTTATTTGATGGTATATGACGCTATGCATGACCTAGAGATACATTAAGCATTTCCACCATGCTACAAGTATCTAAACCACTGAGTTTCAGTTCTCCCTTCTCACCCCTGTAAGTCAAATCCAGCAGCCTGCAATAGCGCCTATTAATTTATAGACTTAATCCCAAGGGCATAGCTGCACGCTTGCGAGAAGGCGTGTTTGGTCAGCTGTTGCCACAGTGATGGCACAAAAAGACAACAACCAAGAAGAAAAGAACCTGTAGCTGCATGTATGCTTTGATGGATCTGGGCATTTAGGGGGGTTTATTTGTTCCTCTATGCAGCACATTTGGAGATGTTTATGTACCTTTTCTACCATTCTAGTGGAATGTAGGATGTTAGAAGAAAAAGAGGATGCTGAATGTATTAGATTTGCTGTGCAAATTTTGTATTCCTTACAGACATAAGAGATATAGACTATTCCTTATAGACAAAAAGGTTTCTGCAATACGAAGCTGAAATGTTATAGCTTATTGCAGTGTTTTGAATTTCATGAGTACATTAAGGTGTTTAAAATTATTTATAATGAAATGCAGCTAAATAAAGTACTTGTTAAAGCAAAACAAAACAAAAAAATCCTGAGAAGATATGATGTGATTACCACCAGGAAAAATGACAGGTAGCTGCTTGTTACAGAAAATACAACATTACTGAACTAATTTAAAATCCAGATAATTTTCCTTAGGAAAAGATTCAGCAGTAAACTGTTTAGGGGCTGGTGGATTTCTTTGTTTCTTAAAGATGGTAGAGATTCGTACACAAGCATCAGCAAAGGGCAGCTTTCTGAGCTGTTCCCTGCCAATTGCTGACAAAGGCAGTCCTAATGAATCATTCTGAATTGTGATCATGTGCTACCAGCCCACAGTGAGCTGCCAAAGAGGAAGTGCAGCTTGTTTTCTTTCATTTTCTTGATTCCTATGCTGTAGGAAGATGAAAGGAGAAGGAGGAGGAGGCAACAGCGGCAGCCAAACTTAATAAATAATTCTGACGATTCCTGATATCAAATGGAGGCCCCTGAGTGGGATCCACTGAAAAATGACACCCTTCCGCCAACCCTGACGCCAGCTGTCCCTCCGTATGTGAAGTTGGGCCTGACCATTGTTTATACTGTTTTTTATTCACTTCTTTTTGTGTTCATCTACGTCCAGCTCTGGCTGGTCCTTCACTACAGGCACAAGAGGTTCAGTTACCAAACTGTCTTTCTGTTTCTGTGCTTGTTTTGGGCCTCTCTTAGGACTGTGCTCTTTTCATTTTACTTCAAAGACTTTGTCACAGCAAATTCTCTCAGCCCCTTCATCTTCTGGCTTCTCTATTGCTTCCCAGTCTGCCTCCAATTTTTCACCCTGACCCTGATGAATCTTTACTTCACACAGGTAAGCAACAGACATTTGGTTGATTAAATCTAGCATAATGGTAAAGCATTATTTTTTTAAGGTTCATGAGAAAGATGTAATTTCCTAATGTACTTGGGCAGGGCAAGAAGCACGTATCAGGTATTTGGTTGGGAATTTAACTTTTAATCTATATGCAACCGATCAGTGTTACAATGAAACCCAGAGCCTGAAGTGATTGCTTCAGGAATGGCAAAAGAATATATCTACTGTCCATTAAAATGATGTCATTTAATTTGAAGACTGGGAAAAATTTTTACAGGAGAGCTTGAAGGTTAGACCTCCAAAGTGCCTTTCTATTGTTATTCTTTGTTGTTGTTGTTGTTGTTGTTGTTGTTGTTGTTAGACCCCATAAACTCCCTGGCTTAGCAAACCTAATCTCTGTGTGCAGTCAGAATTGTAATTTCTAATTTTGCTGACAGCTGCTCCCCACCCCCCCAGATTTTACGTAGGTTGACTGAAATGTTTCTGGGTGAGTAGATTTCTCTTTTGTGTATCAATAGTCAAATTGTTGATAGAGTCCTACCACAGCCCCAAATTTCTATTATGATCTGTGTTACAAGTAGCACTGAGTGCTCTTTGTGTCTAGGCCCCTGTAAGTGCTAGGTGCTGTACAGAGATGTACCTTCTGCATCAAGGGCACTGTGATGTAAAGGTAAATTAGCTGTATAGAGGGGGAAGGGAGTAGTATCTGTGCTTTGGAAAGAGACCTTGAGAGGGTATCTATGCTATGGACAGCTAAGAAGCCAGAAGAATTAGACTGCACGGTGCTCCATGTTGCTGCAGTTAGACTGGCTTGGATGCACTTACAGTGGGCTTGGGTGTCTCGGCACTGGGCTGCAGGCTGGGATGTTAGCATGCTGGGAGGCAAAGAGAGGCTGCCTGGCTTGCCTGAGAGCTCGCAGGAAGCTTCCAGGAGGGCAGGGATTTGATTCAGTATCTCCTGAATCTCACTCCAGTGCCTTGAGCAAGAAGCCAAGCCTGCCCTCAGATGACCTATGGCAAAGTCTGCTTTCCCAGCACAGGTGTAGCTGGCCATGAGAGCACCCGCCAGCCCTGCAGCACCCGCGACAGTGCTCAGGACGCTTTGGGCTTTGCCATGAGCCCCGCTAGGGACCAGCTCAGGGCCTGGATCTGGGTGCCTCTGTAGTGGTTACAGCTACCACAGGACTGTAAATTCTGAACATCCTGGCTGGAGAGATCAGGCTGCTTGTGAGAGCTACCAGCCCAGAGCTGTAAAAGCAGAGGTGGTAAGCATGAAAGCTAGAAGAGGACTTTAGTAGAGGATATTAAATACTTAGAACCACATACACGTTTTTGCAAATTTATTTACTTTTCTGGATTCAGTGTCTGAAACACCTGCTAACACACTCTGCTCCACTCCCCTGGACTTGAGATATATTAGAGGGTTACAGGAACCTTTCATCTGTATGCTACTCAAATCCAGCTCAGGCATGTAGTGACCTATGCTTTATCCCATGGCTATTGTGAGAGACATTTGATGATGGTGCAGTTCCCAAGGGGCAAGTGTCCATCATCATGCAGAGTCCATCACCGTCACAGCAGTTGGGACTAAATCATAGCCCTGGGCCAGATTCTTCCTTCAGACACATGTAGAGGTCCCATTGAAGTTCGAAGGCAGAATGCAGTATCTTGGCTCTCAGGCAAGAGAAGCTGAGGATGATATGAGCACGGAGAATGCACTGCAGTCTGCACTCTGTGCATTAGAGTGCCAGCTCTCAGGGGCTTAGTGTCGTGGTAACCGATTCCTTTTGTCTGAGGAAAAATCCAAGAAGAGAGTATACAGAATGCACTCATACGTCCTTTTAACCTATTTTTGGCATTTCTGTCTGATATCATTAAGGAAGTACAAGTCAGCAGTTGGAAACATGGAAAATGCTAAGGCTATTGGTTCTGCCTTTAACACAGTTTCTGCTTTGTCACCATGAGCCCTCACAGTCTTCCTCTGAGCTCTTCTATAAAAGAGTGTAATGGTTACCTGTCTTACATAGCTGTTGAGAGGCTTTTGAAACAGTATTTAAAAGGACTTTAAGACTTTGTGGTATGTCTCACAATCTTTAAAGATTGTGAGCCACTGTAGACAAGCATATTATCAAGCATATTATTAGTATTACTGTTTGCTTTGGAGCTGGTTGCTCCTGTGAAATCTCATCTCAAATATCTCCCCAGCCAGAACAAAGCCTTAAGAAATACAAGCATAGCCATTGTAAGAATATAATGTAAGACATGGAATCAATGCACACACTTTTAATTCCCTGTTATTAATTCTTTACTTCTAACCATTAAAAGGTGGTTTGGCTTGAAATTCAGCATCTTCTTGAGACTGTATTTTTAATGTGCATCTAGCTTTCCACAGTGGACAAGCAAGAACTAGTGTGAAAGGGGTGGGGAGAAAGAATTTTGTTTTCAGTAATGGCTTATAACTTCACAGACCTGTTTGGAAGCAACTTTTATCCCCTTTTTTCTCCAGAAAGAAGGAAAGGGACGACAGCTGTGTCTCACTGCATGGAAACCATGCTAGTTAACTGGTGCTAAGCTAGAGGAAAAGAAGTTATCTAGGTATGGCATACGAACAAAGGACTAGAAGAGACCTCATGAGCCTGGAACATGGCAGTGTTTATTAACTGCTGTATGGCACACAGCATTTCTACATGGGGCACTGCTAAGAACACTTTTGGACATGGATATGAGATGAAAAATTAGTTCCAAAAAACTGCAGATCCTCCTAGCCAAAGAAAAAAACTCATTTGACAAGTGCCTGAGGGCATTTTTTAGAATAATAAGCAGCTTTGAATCTGACAGGAAGTTAGCCACAACTGTTGTCTTTATAATAGGTATCCCTAAGCAATGGGGTCACAAATTTGGACTGTATCTTTTGTGTAGCAGGACAAATAAGCCACGATGGCATCAGCACAGCAGGGGTTATTCCCAGATTTGCACATCACCTTCAACAGAAAGAACAGAGGAATTCTAATGCATCGGGGCAGGATGCTAAACCAGGGGACCAGTAGACAGGAGAGAAGTTACAGTCAAAATAGTTTTGACTCAGAACAATTCCTTAGAGGTCTTTAGGTTGAATGCCAAATTCAGAGTCCTTTCTTACTGTCTTGATACCCTACTTATGGCAAAATGAAAAGGATGCTGAAGGTAAGGCATATATAATGTTACCTCCTCTCAGAAATCATGTACTGCAGAAAATACACGTGGTCTCTAGTAAGACAGCTGAAGAGAATTTATTAATCCTTTGTCTGTATTCATTCTCTTGTCTTATAAAGGAAAAAAAATACGTGACCTGCCTCTCAGGATAAGCTTCTGTTTACTTAGAAATCATTAAAGTAAGTCTTAAATAGAAATGAGATCCAGTGGCAGTTTCATAAAAGAACAGCCCAACACCTGCAAATAACCAAGCCAGAGAAACTCCCTGGTCCATTAGATAGTGAACAGAAGTGTGCATTTCCACCTACAGAGACCAAAAAGCCCATAGGTCTGTTTGCTTCACACCTGCACCTCCCACAGGTTTATTTTGGCTGTTTGATAAAGTAAAGACTGTAAATTGGCAAATAACATTTTCCACTTTAACCAAATCCAGACAGCGAGGATCCCAGCATTCAAGCACTCTTTTGTTTGTGTCCTGCCTAGCCAAATCTTCCATTCTTCCCTGCCAATGGCAAGGGGAGACTGAGATGAGTCCTCAGGCTTTACAGTCAGTGCTGTGGGCATAAGTTTAAAGAGGATCTGGGAAAGAAAATAAAAGAAAATAAAAACTTGCCTTTTATGGTAGTGAGGTGGGGGGAGGCAGAGAAGGGCTTGCTTCAGTTTGTTCTGTTTCTTTCAGACTTTACGTTTCCCTGGGGAACAGGATACAAATGAAGGAGGAGGAAGGCGAGGATGGAGGGCTACAGACTCAAAAAACAAGGTCAAGGCCAAAGACTGTGAGTGGTAGGGAAGGTTGGAAATCCCAGCCCCCCTCTATGGCCAGGCACAGCAAACTATTTGGTGGCCTGTAGGTTTAACCGTTACGTTCTCAAGCACCTAGGGAAAGTGGTGCTGAGCTAAAGAACTGAGAGGCTGTATAGGTGGAGAGGGTCTGGTAGGTGGATTTAGCTCTCCTTCCTCTTCCCTAACCATCTTCCCTTTCTCTGGCATCCAGATTGGGAAGTTTACCTTGCCTCCCAGGCAGGGCTGATAAAAATCAGGGACTTTCTAATGAAGAGAAATTGTGCAGGGTAAGACAGTTTGGAGAGGAGCTGGCCATGCTAGAAGTACTTTGAAGGGTGGGGTAAAACCAGTGCAACACTTTCGGAGAGGTTTCGTATCTCAGTGGAATTCTAATTGAGGTACATGTTATCTCTGTGAAGAAAATTAAGAGAACTTATCCTCTAATTACTCTGGATAGAACTTTAAAAGTAATACCAACAGTGAGAGAACAGAAAGGACTTTTTATTTAGTATTTATTTTTAATAAAAAATAATACACCATTTTTTACAGAGCTTTATATTAATTTAAAACATGCTCTAGATGTACATAGGACTACACAGGAGTCAAAATACAGGTGGTAAAGCATCAGCAAATATGTTGGGTCTATAGGAGAGAAGTTAGAAGTGCGCACAGAGATGCTGTCTGCCAGCGTCTGACAGAAGGAATAAGGTGATTTGAGTTAGCAAATGATTTGATGGGAAAGCTATACATGCAAGTTTACTGTGACTGCCAGACTCATGATGGTCCCTCTCCCACCTGTACTAGTTTTACAAAGTTACACAAAGCTGCATATGATAGTGAGACGTTGTCTGTGTCAGTAGGCCTTGCAAACCATGTAGAGTTTAGCGAGTAGAGAGAAGACTGGGCATATTTAGGGGAATCTGATCCAAATGTAGGAATATTTAACATGAAAGAATGAACAATGGGAGAAGGAAAGAAGGGGAAGGTGGGCCTTGGACTGGAACATACACAGTGGAGGAAAGGTGTCCAAGCTGACGGGGGTGGGTCTGGGCCCGCATGAGGCAGATTTTCAAGGTGCAAAGAGATGTTTGCATGGAATGTGACAGAGGAAGGGAGAGGGGCAGTCGTGAAAAGATCTGAGAGGAAAGAGCACACCCTGAACTCTACAGTTTTCTGAAATGAGAACTGGTGAATAAAGGTAAACTTCATTCCTGTGCAGAGAGCCAGCTTGAGATGTATGCAAGCACTTAACACATACCTGAAGCTTTATGGTGAGCTGTGGTTCCTGTAAAAGTGAATTGATTAACTAGACCTGGGGGTACACTGAAGGCCTATGCCAGCATTAGTATCAGCTCAGCTAAATCAGAGCACGGATTGAAAATTGCTGTAGTGAGATTTTTTTTTCTTTTGCTCTGGGCATATGTGAGTTGGCTTTGACACCTGATTCATTGCTACTTACCAGGCCTGAGTGGCTCCTGATGTAACTTGCATAGCCATAGCAGGAGCCCCCTTAACTTCCAGCTCCACTGCCCGTGGGCCCTCCTGCCAACCCCATCGCTCTTCTGCTGGGGCCCTGGTAGGACATCCTGCAAAGTTAGCTTGCAGCTGTTTGCATCAGTTCCTGCAAGAGAGGAATTTTCCTTGGCTCAAGGGCTTTTTGGAGTCCTTTTGTACTGCTGCAGTTCTGTATGCCAGACGTATACCTCAGGGGAGTGGAGGAGGGAGTGTGAGAATCTCATTTGAGGTTTCCAGTTCTTCAGCAAAAACAAGAAATCAAAACAGTAAATTTCTACTTTAAAGAACAAGCAAAAGGGGAAATGTTTTTAAGAAGAAAAAGTAATCTTTTAGACATTAGAAAATTAGCAGGGAATTTCACTAGCTGATTTTTTTTCCTTGTTGCTATTCATTTTGGGGCTCTCTGAAAGATCTTTTTTAAAAAATCTGCCTTCTGCTTGCTCTTTAGTCTATTCTTAGGAGTAGCCTGGTTTGCTCTGGTTTGCTGGAAGACTTGCTTAGATGACTCAGATGTTGACTGGAAGCTTTCTCAATGCTGTTGCGGGGAGGGGCCATTGAGCAACCAGTCTTTTCTTGCAGGGTGCTTTGAGTTAAATGACTGTAAAAGCAAAAAGCTGCACCCACGCGTGTAAGGTGTATTGAGATCAGCTTCTGACATCCTTAGTCCCACTGAACAGCCCTTTTTTTGTGACGGTCACACTGCTTCCAGCAAGGGTGCTCATGGAATAAGGCACTATCAGTGTAAGCAAAGGTAGCAGAACCTGGCCGCCTATGTTTCTGTCTAGTGGTGAATTTGTGAGAGTGCCAACGCCTTACACTACAGCTTTCACTCTGTGTAGTGTTCGGTTTTTTTTCTTAATGGTCATTTTGCTCTGATAAAATTCAGAAGCATATTATCCACTGGCACAGTTTCACCAAATGTAGAATCACAATAACACAGCCATTTTGGCAGTCTCACCTCTAGAGATGTTGTCCTGCAAATTACCTGCAACAGGAACATGTCACATCTGGTTTTAGCTAGGTTAGCCACAGAGTTTTTGCTGAGTAGGGCGGACTTGCACTGTGTCTTGTGACAGGAGTGCTCTGTGACATTAGAGGGGTGAGTGGGTCCTTGTTGGGGGACCACAGGAGATGGTATTCCTGGACTTATGAATCTCCTAGGTTTTGTGGACCCAGTGTAACTCATGGCCCACTGCAAATTGCTTGTCTTGGGCGGTTCTCTACAGTAGCTTTGAACGCTTCTGTTCAGCACTGCTCGTGAAAGTTGTCAAAATTAACGGTACAATATGTGTGAGTAAGCACTACTCAGAACAGGTGAGGATTGTGGAATGGCCCTAGAGACAGGTTTTTACTTGTTCAGTTTAAATGAGGTCAGGAATCTGTTTACTCCCCAATTGACCACAGTGTCATCCAGAATAAACAGGGTAGGCAAAATGTCTCATACAAAAAGGGTACAGGAAGTATTTGGAACCCCATCCCTCCTCTAAAAACTGCCAGCCCCCAACTGCACCACAGAAAAATGAAACTTTCACAAGCTTCTTATACCTTTCCTTCAAGTAGCAAGTAAATAACATAAAACTTGCTCCTAAATTCCTGTGAGAATTCATGATCTAGGTATTTAGATAATGAATCACAAAAATCTTCTCTAAGGGATAGTGCCAGAGGTGTTAACTATTTGGAAACAGTATCGATGGTTGCAGAATATTTTTAGGGTTTTTTTTCAATTTCTCAATTTTATTCTCAGCTATTATTTTTGCAGGGCCTGCTAAAAAGCTCCATGCTCTCTACTGGTTCACCTAGTGCTAAGCAGACTGACATGCCACAGAAATAATTTCCATGTTAAGGCAGCTATTTATGGTGAATAGGAGTTAAATGACAAGTTGTTCCAGGAGCACTGGAACAAGTGAAGCCTGATTTCTCCAGATCTGTGTCTCATGCTTGACTTTGAGCTGTGACTGAAGCTGTTTCCATAACTGGGGCATTTCTTATGGTACTTTCCTATGCAGAGTTTCTCATTTTGGGTGACATGTAGGATCATTATGCAGTATTCTGCATACAGAGGGCATATATGAGATGCATTTACAGGGTCCCTCACTTCTATCGAGTCACTGATTTTTAAGAGGGTGATAGAAAGGCCATGTCTTTGACACTTCAAGAATTCTGTCTTCAATTCTCTGACCAGACCATTTAAAATTTGGTGGGGACAGGTAGACAGGTTCACAGGCAGGCGCATGCCTACACATACTTAGTGATCATGTAAGTCCTGTTTCCTTGGGAAAGTATGGTAATCCTAGCAAATATTATGCAAGATACATTAAAGTGCATGCAAAACCAAATGAAATGGGTAAGGCGAGATAAGCTGAGAAGAAAACAATTAGGAAATAACACACAATATATCATGTGGCATGATTTTTTTGTAATACTAGTAATCAGTGTGTTTCAGTGTAGGCTGCTGAATTTAAATAAATGACCTTTATAAACTGAGTTTGCTTGGAGTTGTGTTAGCTTGTGAAAAAGCAATGATGCTTCTTTTTAAGCTTTTTTTTTAAATCAAGATAAAAATTTGTTAATATTTTTTTCTATAATTTCTGACAGTGGTTACACATCTGGGACTGATATTACATACATATTACATACATACATAATTACATGCAGCAAAAGTGTCAATATTTTGTCTTTTCTGCTACAGCAAGATAACTATTGTGCCTGAGCTATCTCACTGTAAAAATATGTACTGTTCTCTTAGTGAACTTGTAGTCAGTGGAAGCCAAACACATCTCAGAGTAAAACAAGGAGTTTGGTTCTCACCAACATCCTTCTGGTGATATGACATGTTTAAACATATATATCCAATTTCAGGCCAGTGTACTATGGGCAGGGTACTAAGGGCTCTTTATGTGAATAGAGCATCTCTCCCAATATGCCAGTATGAGCTGATCTGCATGAGAGACAGGTACTGATAGGTCTCATAAGGGCATAATTATTTACCTTTTTGATCGTACCGGCATTGGTCCTCTGGTGAATATTGGTGTAAAGGACCTAATTCCCAAGCCAAAATAAGCAAAAATAATGATACGGACAATTTGTATACAGGTATATCTTAATCTCCTGCTGAGTGATTTTAATAATTTGTTTATAGGTTGCCTGCCATGGATAAGCCATAAATGCAAATTTATTGTGTAATGAAACCTGTCATTACATTTCATGTGATGTGAGACAGGATTCCTGTGGATCACAGGGTCTTTCTTTACTTACATGTATCCTACGTCTGATGCAATATTTTTCTGTTTTCCAGGTGATTTTCAAGGCTAAGTCAAAATATTCCCCAGAGCTACTGAAATACAGGTAAGAACTGTCATAAAGAAAAGTAGCCATGCACTCAGAGAAACACTACATCTTTGATAATATGCAGTGGTCATAACTACTCATATTTATATACAAATGTTTTATAATGATGAATGGTGGTTCTGACACCAGCTTCTCTCCTGTGATATTTAGAAGTCTGTGTCATTTCCCAACACAAGCACCATTTTTAGACATTCAGATATTTCAAAGGCAAGTATTTCAATTGCAAGCAGGAAACACTGAGTTTGGTGATCTGTTTACAGGTTCTTAAAGAAACTCTGTATGTTGATGAATTCAGGTCCAGTGCTTTGGTAAACGTGGCGGGAATGAGTGAAACTGGATATGTCTTAGTTCAGAATTGAGGCCAGCGGTAATAAAAGAGAGACTCAAAAGCTTTGAGAAGGTGAGAGAAGAGTTGTGAAGGGAAGGAGGTAGAGAGAATGG
Organism: Apteryx mantelli; assembly: GCF_036417845.1. Taxonomy (NCBI): domain Eukaryota; kingdom Metazoa; phylum Chordata; class Aves; order Apterygiformes; family Apterygidae; genus Apteryx; species Apteryx mantelli. Next base: position 53,489,261 of record NC_089980.1, on the reverse strand, counting down.
ATTCAACTTGATGGTGTGCCTGGGAGCTCACAGATAACTTCCCATAACTCCAGAGAGTAGAGGTTATGGCAGCTTTGCATTTACGTTAGGAATTTGTTTGAGATCTTGTTTGAGACGGAGGAATTATCAGAAACTACTTAAAAGCTCTCCAAAAGGTGGTAGATGTCCAGGAAGCTGAAGAAGAGCTCAATAAATTAATGTTTATATACCTAGAAGCCTCAGTCAAGGGCAAAGTTGTTTAGTTAGGATAAGAGAGAGAGACTGTCTCTTCTCTAAAGAATTTACAGTCTAAAGTCAGGATAGGAAAGCAGAGTAATTTGCAACTGTAATCTGACCTGTTACTTGCTGACTGTTCAGCAGAATATGGTACTGTATCAACAGGTCAAATACTAAAATTGTTCTTGCCCTGGAAAGCTTGTTATCAAGTCTGGTTTTGATACCACTGGAGAGGCAGAGGTCTGGAGCAAGTGTTTCAGAAACTGTGTTTGGTAGGATGTACAATGAGAGCAGGGTTGGGGTGGGCTGTGCTGGGGCTGGTAACCAGTATGGGCCAGGCAGGGTTTGCCGGCTGAGTGAGGGATGAGGGCTCCTTGCTGGAGAGCAGCTGACGCAGCAAATGTAAAGATGAGAACAGAAAGGCTGCATCTGTTTGGTGGACCCAGGAATGCTTCCAAGTTAGTGGGTCTGTGTGCACACCTTGGCCACATCCCAAACCACAAGGGGCAAGAGCCGGATGCTCCATGGTCAGCACCGTGGCACACAGATCGGCATTCCCCTTTGGTTTCTGTGGGAAGGAAACCCAGGAGTGTGGGCTGGCTGACAACCATGACACACACCAGCCAGGTCCCCAGCCAGCCCCCAGAATGAGTGCGGGGCATGCCTGCCTCTGACAATACACAGAGCCAGGAGGAACAAAGAGGAAGGCTTTGCAGAAAGCCTGGGCCGTAGGACAGGGTGGTGTGAGGCAGGTCTGTGAGCATGTTCCTGGCTGGCTTTGAAGGTGAGACAGGAGGTTTGAACCTCATCTGCTACTGGTGTTTGTGGCAAGGCTTTGTTCTTGAAAAAATGCTTGAAAGTGTCTTTAAGCAAAGGGGGCTTCAATGGGTCATGGGTATGGAATGAGTACTTCAGCACCCTGCACATAGCTCTTGGAGCATTTCCATTCCTAAATACTTATGTATTGTGACCTGAGTTATTCTTGTACAGACTACCTATCCCACAACAGCTTCATGTCTACCCTGCCTCTCGTCTACTGCATTTCTAACAGAGCACTCTCAGGTCTGGCCTAGCCTTCTTCCTCTTGTGCAGCTCTACTGGTGAAGGACCTGATTAGCATTTTGTTTTAATGTCTGCAGCTCTTAGCATGGATGTGGTTAGCTTGCATATAAGGGCCATATAAAGCTGACCTGGTTTCCTTTCTTGTACAGGGTAACTGAAGTGGTGTAAATACATACACACCCAGATAGTTGATACACCACTGCGTATTAACTATAATAGGCCAGTGAGAGACGAATGATTTTGGCCTACAGACAGGAGCTAGAGTCTGCACTTACTGAATTTGATTTTTCTTCATTGCCGAATGTTCACTTTTTGATTTTTTTTTATTTTCTTTAATAAATGTCAGGCCTTGTTGCCTGGTGTTGTCATTCCTGCTATAGGTAACGACTACAGGAACCGGGCAGCAGTGAAGTAGGACTGCATCTGTGTATTGACACAGGCCTCAGAAATCAGAATCTTTCCAGATAAGGAAAAAAATGATAAAATGCTGACAGAGATCCAGAATCTAAAGCGAACTTTACTCAGCACAGCCTTCATGTTGTTAGTCACTATAGCAAAAGAGCTTATGGCCAGGCCTGTGACAACCCACCTTTGTATTTAAATAGCCCTGCTGCATGTCTCCCTGGGCTTGGGGATTTCTTAAAATCACTGGGTTTGGGTGAGGCTTACTGTTCTGTGTGTGCATGCCTGGTTACACACAAGCCTCAGACCCTGTATGGTTTCTGAGGAAACCACATACAAAATGCAGTAGTTTCACACAGATTTTCCTGATAAGCCAGCCAAAACTCACTGCATTCAGCTGAAGTTTGATTTTAGGTTCAAAGAAGAACTTAGAGGGTGCATCCAGGCTGGCACAGTAAGAGCAGAACACCCTAGCACATGCCTTCCACAGAGCTTTTTATTACACAGAGCTCCTTTTCAGGGACCAGCCCCAAAATGAGGATTATGCGCAATAGGTTGGACAAATAGTCGCTGGTGTAATGTGGGAGCATCTCCCTGCCCTGCCTTTCTGTTTTCTAAAAAAATGTTTATTCAACCCTTGTAGGTGCCCTGGTAGCTGAGATTTAGTGACACATTTTGCCTTTAAGTGAGGCAGTAATGCTTTCTGCAGCTGCAGAGATCCTAAAACTGCCCTGAGAGATGTAGCCTTCATCTCCATCGGTGCTTATTCAGAGGCTCAGCAACAACGCCTCTGTTGTCAAAATAGGCAGCCGTTTCCCCAGCCGCATCATGTTAATAAGGGGGATGGAAGATCATTATGTGAAGAGCTGCACAACTGGCTGGCCATGACAGCTCACCCTGGCACATACAAGAGTGTGTGGGCATGACAGCGTTACAGTGCTTTTTTTTGCTGGACCCAGGCAAGGAGGAGCCTGGCCTGGAAGCCTCTAAGCCTCACTGGTGGCAAGCCACCATCAAGGACATGCAGGCTGCACTGAAGCAGAAGGTCCTCCTGACTAAGCTGAGCAACAAGGGAGCATGTTCTTCTTACAGGCAGGCAAGGTGTGAGAGCCAGCCTTTCCTCCTCGAGCCTGACCCTCACGAGAATATTTTACCTGCATTGCAGTCAGGGAGCAGAGATGAATCCATTAAATGGGCTTTGGGAGAGGAGGGGAAGGAAGACACATGACCATCACTTAAAGACTTTTGAAGTATTAATAAATACAAGCTGTAAAGATACTACCACTACAACTGGGAACTGAGTTCTCCAGAGGAAGCCATGTGAGAGAGGAGCTTCAGGACTGCACTGATTCCAGCATTAGAGTGTGAGGTTTATAAGAGCAATCTGCAGCCACTTATCCTAAAACCAGAGCCCTCCTCCAGAAAGTTAAGAATGAGTATAATCTTCCCCCTCAAGAGGAAATTTCCATGGCTGACCAAGAAAAGACAGCAGCCCTGCTCACTGCCAGATATAACTGAGAACAAGGGCATTGATTCATAAACACAAACAGACTTTTAGGCTTTCAGTTCTCCCAGTTACACATCCGAAGGGTCTCAGAGATGTACCCCTTCCTTTCCTGTCCTCAAAAAAAGCCAGCTGTTCTTCAGTTTTATGGGTGGGTTGATACCATCCCAAAAGGATATGAGCATGTGGAAATAAAAGATCACCACTGGGTGAAAGTATTTTTAAACAATCAGATTTCGATTCCTCAGAGATAATCTGGGCATTTCCTATCAGCCAAATTCAAAATTCCCAGCAGACATGAAGAGCTGGGGACCAAAAGCTCTTGTTCAGTGACTGCAGTTCATGAACCTTACCTGAAATTGCTTTGGTCAGCAGTGATAATGAAATAAGCAACACCAGAAATGGAAACACACTTCATTTTTTTTTTAATGAAGAGCTCTGCAGCTGTGTGTAGGAGTAAAGAGAAATTAAAAACAGCCTTCCTTCAGTATATGCCATACTGGTATTGCAGGTATCAGTGCTGGGGAGATGGATAAAAGAGATGGGGGAAAACAGCCCAGCTTCTGGGCTTCTCTCTCTCTCACATTTCTGTTCCAGCTCTGCTCCTGTGGTTGTGCAAATGAACCCTTTGCCTGGCATGGATGGCAAATGCCAATTCAGAATCAATGTGCATATTTAAAATTCTTGATTCTCCTTTCAAAAAGCTGCTCATGATCAAAATATTTAGGAAAAGGGACAGAGAAAGGAGCTGGGGAGCTAGTACCTGAGAGATTTTTCCTCCTATTAGACACTTCGTTAATTTAATATGCAGTCTGACTGCAGACACAGGCAGTCAGTGATGCTGTTCATGGGAATAATCATGTACTAAAACCAAGATCAAAACTGGTCCTTTCCAAGCAGCTCAACCTTTTACAAGGTTTCTCATGCAAGTGAATAGTCGTGTAAGAATAGGTCTGTGCTGTATGATGTGTACACTCTAAGAAAGCACATGCATTTTTAAAGTCATTTTTAAGAACTGTGCCATTGTATTTCTGCTACAGACACGTTCATGTTTTGTTGCTTGCCATTAGTTTCTTATGGCCTAAAGTTCTTACACTGTAGAACTTCAAAAGCAGGTTTGAAATGAGCGATGTTCATCTCCAGCAAGCTGGAGCACTTTGATTTAGGCTTGGGCAGCTGGTTTCTATGCGAGCTCTCGCAGCCCCAAGATGTGTGCTTCCATCGCTCAGAGTGCAGCACCAATCTCATGACTGACACTTGCTGAACAATGTTGCTAAAACTCTGTTTTCTCCTCACCCTCCCAGGTTGCCCCTCTACCTGGCTTCTCTTTTCATAAGTCTCCTCTTCCTCTTGGTGAATTTAACATGTGCGGTATTGGTGAGAACAGAGAATTCAGAGAGAAAAGTCATTGTCTCTGTCCGGGTGGCAATTAATGACACGTTGTTTGTGCTGTGTGCTGTCTCACTCTCCATCTGCCTGTATAAGATTTCCAAGATGTCTTTAGCCAACATTTACTTGGAGTCCAAGGTAAGGTACATTTTCAGTTCTTTTACAGTACCTTCTCGGAGACAATGGCAGTGCAAGGCAAAGGCCTACAATTCTTTAGATCCCCTGAGAGCTGGAGGCCTTAAACTTCACAGCTTGCACCTGGCTGTCCATCCTGCCCACAGAGATACTAAATAGTAGGTTGTAGCAAAGGTGCTTTTGGCTAATACCAGAGACCTCAAAATACAGTGTTGTGAGACAAAGAATTTACAGAACATGGTAGCTGGAGTTTCTCACAGCTGTTTTCCAGTTGGATGCTGCTTTCTCCAGACCCCCAACTGAAAACCACTTCATTTCAGTACTACTACATAAAGGTGGTCTATACTTCAGGATCCTTCACCTTGTCAAATTATTGGCTGATTATTTTAAATATTTAAAGTAGCAGTGTGCTGAAGATAAGCCAGAAAGAGGAATATGAACCTCCCTTTATGAATTTGTATACTGTCCTATAGATAGTGAGAGTGCATTTTAAAAGACTTAAGCATTACAAATTCAGTCCAGTGGGTAGAAGGGGGAAAAAGTCTCTTTTATTACAGAATGTTTCTTAAAGAAATATTGTTAGGTTGACAGCTTTGAACACATTCTGTGGTCAAACGGCTGGGTTTACTGGTGGCATCACACAATTTGCAGTAAATGGTTAAATCTTAAAAAATAGAGTTTAACCAATACCGATTACCATAGCAAACCTTTCAAAAAAATTACTTTTCAGCTAGTATTTAGAAAATCTTACAATAAGATTCTTCTCTCCATTTGCTTAATCAGATGATGGGAATATTTTTCCTGTTTAATCAAATCTGGCCTTACTGCACAACTGAAAGTTCATGGCTGAACGGAAGATTTAAAAACGCAGCTTAGTTTGTTTGTTTCTTTCAAATCTGTCATTTGCTGACCAAAGGGCATGAGCAATGGATTATTTTTACTAGTAAGAAAAGGTTTTCTACTATTGCAAATCTCAGAAGCATAAATCTCTGTAACAAAGCAGTGTTAACCTAAGGGAGGCTTTGGTAGATTACTTTGTTCCGTTTCCTCCTCCTGCTGGAAACCTGATCTTCTCTATTTCAAGCTATTTCACAAAAAAACAAACAAACTCTGACATTACTACAGAAAGGAAAAGAGAACACTCACTTGATGGAAGTTTGAATGTGGAAATGAGAATTAATGAGAGCTTTACTTCTTTCTGCTGACCTGAAATTGGAGTTCCTCTGGGGACTTCCAGTAGGATTTGACTGCACATATTTATGGACACAGAAGGCTGGAGCCAGCAGTGAAAAAACATCCTAGTTTAATCTGCTACCGTTGTGCTGAAACACTAGGTAAAAAGAAAAATCCATTTTCTGCAGTGATGTGACAGAAGTAGAGTTGGAGATAATGTGCACTCTGGGGTGTACAGAGATAGGGATTGGTAAACAGGTGAAAACTCATGCAGACATGCTGTATTCCCTTATGTGGTCTGGCCTAGGGGACAGACCTGGCTCTCCAAGCCAAGGTTAAGACAGCACAGAGGAGGTGCAGAGCCCTCCCTTTAGCTGCTGCCTTGGGCTGGATGTGCTACCAGTGCAGGGCTCCCCTCTTCTGTAGCGACCTGTGACTGAGAAAGGATTCCTCTGCCTTTGCTTTACCCTGGCATTCTCCCTTCACCAAGCCACCATGTACATTTGACTGACAGTGAAAATAGGACATGTTTCTTCTTTTTTTTTTTGTACTTGGTGGGTTTAAAGTTTGTTAAACCTGCAGCATATTTAAATGTTAAAGTCCCTGCACCACAAGCTCTCTCCCAAGAATGACAGCTATATGGGGAAACACATATAGGGAAATACCAGCCCCTTTCTGCTCTATAGTTCTGCTGTCCCATGTCTGTAAATGCCACTGAACTGGGATACAGTATGTGCCAGTCAGCAGCTTCTCTGTGCTCTTTCACCCTTGGTTTCCATGACAGCATCGCTGACTTGCTAATACAGAAGAAGAATAGAGAAGTGCCTAGCAAACATTTCCTCTTTGTGGCATTTCTTGCTTGCTGGTCTTGCCACTGCTTTCACCACCACATACTATATTTCTGGTCTCAATTCACATATGACAGCAGGCTCTTGGCTCACTTCTGACATCAGTGCAGGTTATAGCCCCTTTGATGGGGCAGTTCCAGCAGTGTTTTAAGCAGGGAGTCAGAGAGATTGACTGCACTGTGGGTTTCATAATGTTCCTGAGCCTGGCTGTTCTCTGAATTCATATGTGTTTTATTTATTTTGGTGGGAAAGAAGGCAAACTAATTTTCTGCTAGCTTTTTTGGCCAGTCCCTGAACTCCTCTTTAATGACATCAGAGAACACCCAGCTGGAGGAGGTTGGCTAGCAGAGCCACAGGACAACAGCCACAAGCAGGGATGAGCAGCAGAGGGAGTCTGGTACTCTCCTGAAGGCCAGGGCTTCAGGCATGGTGACTTCCTATACTTCAGTAACCACTCTGGTACATGTGTGATCTACCTGCCATGGCTGTTCGGACCTCTACTGCCTGTAAATCAGGAAGCAGAGTGTTTGAGTGGAGGGAATGGGATGTAGACCTTCATGCCTCCTGCACTGCTACAAAGGGTCCTATGAGAAGAGGAGCAACTGCCCTCTTGGTTCCTCTTTCTCACGTAGATGAGAGGAGCCCATCTACATGGTGTGTGTCTCTGCTGGAAGAGGGAAAGGGGAGGGCTAGTGAAGCAAACAAACTCAAGGCATTTTGTTCCTCTAAAAGGGCACAAAGCACTAACCTGTCTTTCCTGCTCTGGCTGTGCAAGGCACTACTCCAGGGCTAACTGCACAGAATTTCCTTTGAGCTTCTTCTTTCAAAGCCAGTCCCATTTTTGTGCATATGACTGCCTCCATGATCACACACTGATCCTGTAGTGTTGGCTCCCGGATCCCTTCCTTTCTTGCTGTTGCAACAACTGTCAGCCCTCCTGTGCTGGTCTCTCCACACCCTGAGTCCTGTGCACAGCAGTGGGGTGCCTCTCTCGTTCCTGCCACAGGACTAGGCTGTTTCCCTTGCTCTGTCCATTTTCTTCCCTAGGACTAAGAAACTGTCTTGATTTCACACTCTGTAGTCTCCTTCCTCCCCCCATGCTGGAACTCCCACTCACAGACTGCCCTGCTGTGGTCACTGCACTTGTAGGCTGTGCTCCTACCTTGTCACCTCCATGCTGACGTTAGGTAAGGCAGGATGTTCTGCTCCTGTCTGCACTGTGTTTAACTGCAGACTATTACTATCTGCTCTTTACTTAGAGGGGGAAATAGGTGCACAGCAAGCAGCTGTAAAAAGATGCAAGGCTGCATCATACTAGCTAGCCAGCATCTGATACAGGATGCTCTACAGCTAATGCAGAGCTGGAGGCTGAATTCTCTTGCTCCATCTGATACCATGTGTAATTCTTATGTGCTTCCATTGCTCTGAAAATAGCACTTCTATGACATTAGCAGGAATGAGACACAGCCCATTTTGGTGGGGGCTGGAGCTGCTACCATCAGCTGGAAAATGTTATAGTGATCAAATATAATAAAAGGAAAGAGAAAAATAATCAGTCACATTAGGCAGAGTAGCATGACAACCCCCAAGTCCATGCAAAACAATGTTCTTGTCAACTTCCTTTATGAATAATAACCTATGTTTAAATCTCTTCTAGGGCTCATCTGTCTGTCAGGTGACAAGTATAGGAGTGACTGTTATACTACTTTATACCTCACGAGCCTGTTACAACTTGTTCATCTTATCATTTTCTCAAACCAAGAAAGTCAATTCTTTTGATTATGATTGGTACAATGTATCTGATCAGGCAAGTATGAAAATAAGTGCTGATGAGAAAAACTCATTCTATATGTGATGGCTAATTTTCAAAATGCTATGACAAGAGGCACTTATATAATAAAATCCTATTGATTTTTCTTGTTGAATAAACTAAGATGGCTTTGTTCCAGGAATATAAATTTCTGGTAATAGCAGCATAAGGGGGGGGGGGAGGGGAAACAGTGCTAAAATAGTGCATTAACCAAACAATTTAAAAAATCAGTCTTTTAGTTATTGTATTTTATTTACCATGATTATAATGTTCAAAAAATGAAATCCTTTTGTTTAGAAAAGAGTGGTTTGTCCATTAGAAAGAATGTACTGTATTTGGAGAGGAAGAAAAACAGTACTTGATTCCACTAAAATGTTAAATTCTGAAGCTGTTGTAAAATCTTCCATTGTCATCCAGTGCAGTGGGGTTATTTACATTAATTCTATCAGTCATGCAATCTCATACTATGATTTTTGTCAGCTTTTAATTGCAAATGACAATTCAGATGATGATTGATTGAAAACTAACAGTGATAAAAGTGCCTGAGGATATGAGCAGGTGATTCTTTGTTGAATTTTATGAAGTTTGGGCATCCAACTCCTTTCTTACATTGAAAAATGTAGATTTAGACTTAAAAAAAAAATCACCTTACGAGTTGAGAGGATAATGTTCAGGTCTCAGTAGTTTTCCAACTCTTTCAAGGCTGGCCAGAATGGCAGGCTCTGATCCAGGTCTGGACCATGAGTAGATTTTGTTTGTCCTCAAAGCCCCAGACACCCAGTGTTTCCCCCCCCGTCTCAGCAAGCATCTGCAGAGCACAAGCCGTGTTCCCAGCCATCCAGGTGCCTTGTAGTGCCAGGATGGCTGAGCAAAGCTGGAGCCATTACAGTTTTCTGCTGAGTGGTAGATACAATTGCAAATAAGTAGGTAAGCAGTAGGGTAGGAATGCCTAGAGGACCTCATTAAGAGTTACTTGAGCAGAGTATGTCAAGGGATGGCTGATCTCCCCTGCTGCAGCGTAGCTGAGAGGAGTGCAGCTAGGCTGTGCCACTCCATGTGATTAAAAGGCATTAATTTGAGGCAGAAAGGCACTAGGCTGCGATTCCTCTCCTGAATTTACCTTCTGTTGTTGGGACCTGGAGTGTTGCGGTGGCTGCAACACTCTTAGGCATTTGCAGTGCAGACACCTCTTGTGCTGACTGCTGCCGACCTGGAATACAGGTGCTGGGACTTTATAGCCAAAATATTTGGTCCAGTTTCCCACATGAGGCCACAATTTTAGGGAACTTACTGGAGTACTTTAGGACCTAGAACACCACTGTTGCTTTTTGAACATCCAATCTGACACGTGACATTAGGGCTGCCTTGATTTTGGGGCAAACAATTTGAGCCATATGAAAAGGGCCTGGAACTGAAGGGGCAGGTGCTCATGTTGATACCAGAATAAATAGTCACTTTTAATAGTGCAGCCCCATTTTTGTATTGTGGTAGTTCCTCAGGTCACCTGTCAGAAACATTCCCCCTCTTTCCCCTGTACAAAACACATGAAAGGACAGGATTTGCCTTCTGCAACTACAGTGAACGATAGAGAGAAAGGTAGCTAGGAGTTCAAAGATAACACTAGAGTAACAGCACAGTTGTTTAAGCTAACAACGTACACCAACTTGGAGGGATCCAACCCTTAATTTTTAAGCCAGATTTTCAGCAATGCCCTTGAAGGCTTAGGCATTGTTTGTTCCTTCACATATTATTCTCACCTGGAAAGGGGCTAGAAGACTAGTTTCTCATTACCCTGATTTTAATACTTTCTTCCCAGTCAGAAAACCTGGCAAGCAACCACTGAACTTAGATTTTTGTGAAAGGAGAAATAGGAGGAGGCGAAAGAGGGAGGAGGAAACTAGAAGGAAAGGGAAGCCGTGTACCCAGCAACATGAAATATTGATTCTTTTTAATAGGCCTTTAATCATTAGCCAGGTTAATCCAGCTTTACCAGATGGAGTTTCTGGCCATGCTGTCAAGCATTTCAGCTGCTTAAGTATAGGTCTTTATAATAAGATATGTTGCCTCCTGCACCTTTTAAACAAGCTGCCATTTTCATTTGTAAACATTTTTCTCTTTGACATTTCAACAGGCAGATCTGAAATGTCAGCTGGGAGATGCAGGTTACATTGTGTTTGGAGTGATCCTTTTCATCTGGGAGCTGTTGCCAACTTCCTTGGTTGTGTATTTCTTCCGTGTCCGAAACCCTACAAAAGATCTAGTGAGTAGAACTTGTTATATATTTTGGTAACGTAATGTCCAGGCAGGTCTGGGGAGTGCAGCTTCTGGGGGAGCTTTTGCTTTACATTTTAACTTCTCTTTTTCACAGTGTCTTTGGCAGAATAAAAACAACCCAAGCTTCCCACTTCTTCATACTAAGTCCTCATGGGAGAAACTCGTCATATTTACCCAGAAGACAGACAAGTAGTTTACCGTAAAAATCAGGAATTGGTTTAAACTCAGGGTCATCTTCCTTTTGGGTTAATATGGTCCTTACTTGAGTCAGTGGAAAATAAGTGTGCTATCCAAACTTAGGGTCTTTTATCACATAGATAGATAGCAATGAAAATGATTGCCTGCTAACTGTTTAATGGTATATGGATTGTGCACATTGAATTATTTCCATGTCAAACACCGATAACAAGCACTAGCTGACATTTTTGTTGGCTCTTTCAGTAGAACAGAGATTAAGGTGAGAGTTGTAAGGATACCTTTAAATGTTCTCACTATCTGTAACATAATTAATAGATGGACAAGTGTCTTCTTGTAGCCACAGGCAACCTCTCCAGGTTAGCATGGGATACGTTGGCAGGCACATGCAGAATATCAGCACTGCTCTAGGATTACCTGGGTAACATATCTGTTTCTGTAGGACAAACCAAACCAAAGCTAATATTCCCCAAGGAGGATGCAAATGGCAAATTCACAAGTAAGTGAAGCAATTCATAGAATAACTTGTTAGGTAAGGACACGTCTTTATTCTCACACACAAATTTCAGAGACAATAATAAAGTCAAACCTAACAAGGAAATAACAACTCCCCACCTGAAAGGGTAACAGTAAGTTAACAGTACCAGTAAGCCATTCTTACTGTTCACCTGTGACTCATGACATCACACTAGGAAACCTACCCTTTACTCCAGTGTCCTTCCAAAAAAAATCTCAGAGCCACTCCTGCCAAGGAATTAGCCCTGGACAATTGTAAAGAAAAGAATCAATATTTTTAAAAAAGACAGCCCAATAGTGCTGCTCATCTGAAATGTGAGTACAAAGAGATCTCATTTTATTTAAAGTCAGTTTAGCAAGGCTAGACCTGGTGGTCAATTTAGGACAGTGTGAAAGAGAATCACAAGAGAAGAAAAGTAAGGGACATGTCTGATCTTCCTTTCCAAAAAACTGACCACATAAGGACTTGGAATCCTACTCAGATGAGAGCTCCAATGAAGTCAAACAGGCAGTTTTCTCTCACAAGTCAAAGACAAGCACTGCAGTTAGCAGACAATATTATATTTTTGTATTTCGGTTTGCAGAAAGCCTTAAATCTCAAACTTATTAAAGATACAGTTCAGAAGAGTCAATCAGTGATACCACTTCTTTTATGGGTACCTTTTAGGGTGAACATTATCTGCCATAGCAGATCAGTCATTGGTGAAATTTTTCTACACAGAACAACAACATTTTTGCTAGAAAACATCATTGTAAGAAGAAAACTGAAAACAATGTTAAAAGAAAGAAACAAAAAACCCCGAAAGATTCTGTAGCAAGGCAAAACTGAACTTCAATGCAAATTTGCCACAAGAGGGAGACCAAGGGCCACAGGACTGTAGTCTAATCTGTTCAGTAAACTGTTAAGTACCAAATGGCCCAGCAGTATTTGCCCAAAAAGCATGAGGACAGAATTAAAACAAACCCTCTTTTTGTTAAAAAACACCCCTCTGATTTAGTAAAAATCCAGAGTATTCTCTATTTGTAGAAAGGAAAAAGCCCCAAGAAATAGTTGTGCTTTGCTTATACATTTGATTCAGGACTTCAGAAATGAAAAGTGTGAGTAGAGGCAACGCTTAGTGCTGTTTAGATTTAAAGCTCTGCTCTTCAAAGAAGATTATAATCTGGGACTTGCTATCTGTGTGCTTTGGTACTGACACAGGATAACTGTAATGATTGGTCCTTTGCCTTGCCAGACCTTCCAACAGACAAATATGGGAAATGGGGAGGAGACAGAGATGCGTTTTTAGTTCATCTGTATCAAAGTTATTTACATATAAAAAAAATAATAAGAGGTTAAACTTTTCTCCTGCTTTAGGCCAAGGAGATAATGTCATCCAAGTTTACCAGGTGCAGGGAATACTGTTCCCTGGGGGTACAAACAGTGGATCAGTGGGAAAGGCTCAGCTGGGTCCTAGCACATAGTCTCTATGCAGTGTTTCAAGAATCAAAATGACCCTTTGAATCCTGTATGTTTTCCACACTCACTCATAGGGAAATAAAAAGCAAAATGCTTTGTAAATGAAGGAGTTATGCATACACCCCTTTCTCCATTTTGCCAAGGGATGTTTCCTTGGGATTTGGCCCTTGAAACACTGGGTAGACATTGAAAATGCTGAGCGAGGTCCCGGTGGCCTTTCAGCCAGTTTCTTAACTGGGTACCAAGGTTCTGTATGATCAGTTCCCAAGATGAGGAAGGTAACATGCCAGCAGGAAGGGCTCCAAAACATGGGAGGTAAAACCAGATCTCTTTACATGCTTAATATGCTGCTTCCCTGCTGCTTACTTCAAGGCAACTGGCTAGTAGCACCAACTGTCCAGGGCAGACAAGAATTCAGCAGACAGACTAGAACCATACTGGAGAGTGGTTTTGGAAGTGGGTCATACCTGTTAGCTATAAGGAAGGGGAAAAAAAATTGTTAAGGTCAGTAGGCTATCTCTATACAGGTGGAGAAACAGAGAATGCAAAGAGATTGGTATTGTATACAGCAAATTTAAGATTGCCTATTTTATGTCAGAAGCCAGGAGGTAAGTCTGCAGTGACTTCTTTTAGAAGTTAGGCACCAAGCAGTTTATCTGTTGCAATCACTGACTGACATTTCCCTTCCCTCAGGCCAATGCAGGAATGGTCCCAAGCCATGGCTTCAGTCCCAGATCTTATTTCTTTGACAACCCTCGCAGATACGACAGCGATGACGATCTAGCATGGAATATTGCACCACAGGGGGCACAGGGCAGGTGAGATACAAGAGGGAACAACTTGCTTCCCATAGCAGGAACAGCTAGAGGAAGGAGATGTCACACTGCAAAAGACTACTGCAAATTGTTCTGCTCAAATTCTCATATAAATTGGCCAGGGCAGGAGAGCAAAGGGGGAGCTGAAGTGAAAAGGCAGCAGTGAGTGACTGTAAGGATCCAAGGGCCATTCAGAGAAATCAAAGACACAACAATGAAAACAGTTACATAATTTAAGAACTGCAACAGTGTGCCTCCCTTTAAAGAAAAGTGAGTTTAGATCTTTGGGTTGCAAGTTTGGCCCTCTATTTCTTTCAAGAGTAGCCTAAGTGCCATTTACTGGTAAATGTGTGAGAGCAAGGTGGCCTAGAAAAACAGCTAACCAGCTCTGGGGAGAGAAAAGCCTGAGAGTGCAGGCAGCAGTTTGTGACAGTGGCAGTGAGAAGCTGCTCAGACTTTGGTTGCTCTGTAGCATGGCTAAATGACTTGGGGTTTACCTGATGTGAAAGGGACATTTGCTTTCCCAGTTACCAAAAGCTTACGCAAACCCTCCTAACTGCTGCAGTCCTATGCAACACAACTTGGGGATGGCACAGAAAGCCTGTTTTCCCTGCAGAACGGTAAAAAGGATTAGCCCACACTTCCAGAAAGAAGCAGTTCACCGCAAGAATGATAGCGTATAATTCAGAGAAGGGAAGGCACTGCAAGAACACTATCCTATAAGATGACTCCAGCATCTGTAATTCAACTGCTCTTCCTATATCTACAACATGCTTGTAGTAGATCAGTGTAATCAATCATCTTAAAATGAAGACTTGCTCACTAGCCAAAGCTAACATATCCAGATCCAGTTCCTATCACTCATTTATCTAAAATTATGTAGTCACTTACTCTGAGTCCAAACCATGATTCAGCAAAGTTAGCTATTCACTATTTACAGTTCCCATCCTATCTCTGCATTAGTTTTCTACCTAGTGACTAGTCCTATGGAGGATGCCAGAGGTGGTGCACTCCAGGCTAGTATCCAGCCTACAGCTAAAGACAGCCTTCCAGACAAAGGCATGGAGGAACCAGCCACCCGGGTAACAGAGGCACAGCTCCCAGTGGTAACCAGACCAGCCACGGGAAGCTGTCTCTCACTGCCTGTGGGAGAAGAGGCACTTTGCCAGAGTTACTGACCAAGTACAAGTCTCTTGTACATGGACACAGGAGGTTTAGGTCTGTCACTGATACTCTTGTAGTGACAGAACTTTATGTAGATTAGAAGCTTTACAGTCCAGCACTGGGACTTTCAACCACCTTCTGGTTTAGTGAAGCAGAAAGCAGGGAGTCTTTAACAAACTAGAGGAACTAGGAAACAGACAACGAGCTGGAAATGCTTCAGCTGAAATAATTGACAGATCATAAATATAACTAACAGCCCAAAGATGGTGTGTGTTGTTTTGTTTTGTTTTGTTTTGGGGGGGGGGGGGGTTCTTTCTGCACTTCAGTGTGAGAACTGCATCTATGGAATTGCATTTTGTCCCCATTCACCAACCAAGCATCTCTAGAACCAATCTGCCAGTCACCAATTCTTCCATTTTCTTTTTAAGTTTCTCTCCAGACTATTACGATTGGGGTCATCAGAACAACAGCTTCATGGCTTATATAGGATCACTCCAACAAGATCCAACACTGGACACAGACCGGCCAAGCCCTATATAACTTCAATCAACTACAGCATTCTAGGACATTCCAATATTAAAACAATTATTCTGAAGAACAAAGCTTAGCAATTTTCTTCACCCTTTGGTTTTTAGAAGTGTTCCTATGCACAAGTAAATGAGGAACTCATCTTTGCCACAAGCTTTTTGTAGTTCAAGGAGAAGTATAAGCTAATGATTTAAACTTTGAAGCCCATTCTACTTAATACCCTGTTCTAAGCCATGGTATTTTTGGCTTTGAATAGAGTTGTTAGAGGGTATAATTTAATCATTTTATGCTCATTTTAAAAGAGCAAATTTCATGGAGCTAAATGGCATAATTATTTTCTAAGAATTTTTATTTTTTACACTGTGTATTTGGTTAGAAATACATGATTGTATAAACTATACTGTAAACAACATATGAAAGGGTTGTTCAAATGCATGACGGTTGGGATTCTTACATGCACTTAGAAGCCTGTAAGGGAAAAATGCCAGCTCTATTAAATATTGTCTTTTTAAGTTACTGCTGAGTTCTTGGAGCACAGTTTACTCTTTGGATCCTCACAGCTTACTCTCTGATGCAAGATGTTTGGAGGCTAACCACCATCTATACACTGTAGTAAGATCTGAAGAAACACTGCATTCCTCTAAGAAAATAAGATCAGAAAATTGTGTCTTCTCAGCAGCTGTAGGGACCTTCTCAGAAAGGAAGAGATGGTCAACTCCTCCAACATAAGCATTTTGAAATATTAAACAGGCTAAAAACTTGTAAGTTTGAAGATTAAAGTTCTATGATCATGTCTGTCAAGCAATTACTGGGTACATTTTTAGGTATTTTATTTCAAAGAGTAATTCAAATACTTGCATACTTATGTAAGTACACATGACCAGAGAGATAGATACATATAATTTTTTTTTTTTAATAAGACTAGGAAATCTAGAAATAGAATGGAAAAAGGAATACAGAAGAGCAAGAAATACTTTAAGCAGAAAAACCTCAAGTGGACCAAGAGGTTAAAATCAGCATAACTGGCAGAACGTCAGGAACGCCCTGCTTCAGCCTTATGCACTTCAGGGATGAATTTGATTTAAATGCTATTCTAATATATGAAACACTAGCACACAGTAAGTATTAAAAAAAAGAAAAAAAACAAACACTAGTCTAAGGCAAGCAAGAACGCTAACTATGCTTTAGGTTCTTTTTATTGTGCCTGATACTGACTGGTGCACTCTGCTGTGAAGAGAACAACCCCACACAGCCAGAACATTCATTTTCCTTCCTCATTTGAAACAAATACTGTAATTCACTCCTTATTTCCATAGGAAAAATCTGTATTTCTCATAACAAGCTCTGCTTCTATTGAAGAAGTTCATTTTGATGCATATTACAGCATCTCCAAATGGTAGACAGACTTGACATTTTCCTTTCACATACAACTTCAATAAATCTTTAGTAAGTAATAGAGAATTCTTGCACACATTTCCACAGATAATGTAGAGAAAGAAAAGCTCTGATATAAGAAATACTGGGCGGGGGGGGGACTATCTATCCACTTAAGCAGTGTTTTTCTTTATATCAGAAAACCCCACCACAAACCATATGCTTGATCTAAAGAGCTTCAGGCAGGTAGTCACTAAGATTTATCCTGTGGTGCACCAGGATACACTCCAGTCAGATGCCCACACTGACAGACTGCATTGCTCACAACTCCAGCCAGAGCAGGGTGGCAAGCAGACCTCACCAGGTCCACCTGGGAGCTGGCAGCACCCTAGCAATCCACGTCAGTGCAGCACTCCAGCGCCAACACTGGGGTGCCAAGGCTTCCATAGGGGCTTTGATTTTGGGGGCCTTTGCAGAAGGATCAAGCACAAGCCCTGCCCCTGGCAGAAGCAAAGTACACCTTTGTCAACATTTTTTTTTTTGCCCTCCAAAGCTTCCATTTTTTTTTGCTTTTTCCCAAATACTCTTTGAAGAAAAAAGCCAATTAAACTATCAGTCAGAGATTAAAAAGTATGCTACAGGGTTGGGAGAACAACAGAAATCCTATTAAGAAGACATCAATCTGAACTCCACAAAGAAGTGGTTGGACAAGATTCTTGCACCTTCAGAGAAAGAAGCACTGTAAGATGCACTGATTTCCTGAAGCTCTCATTCTCTGCTAGACAGCAGCCTGAGACAGCCTGAAAAATCAAAACAAAGCTGCAGCAGCTAGGGTAAGGAGGAATTAGTATGAAACTAAACACGCCTGAAACATTGCAAGTCTACAGCACAAATCTTATTACCAGCAAAGGGGAGATAACAATTTATGGGGAATCAGGAAGACATAATACAATCAAGCTACAGTACAAAAGTTGTGTAGCTGTTTCATAAGCTAAAACATATATAAATTGTTTAGATTACCTATTTAATATTTATTCTATATATCTATTATATAGATAAGTTATCCTTAGTTACTCCTAACACTTTAGGACACTGGAATGTTACTTATTAGTATTTAATCTTTATGAGGACTTTCTATGTTAACACTCTGAACAAAATTTCACACAAAAAGCGTAAGAAGGCCAAATTCTGCCCAAGAGAATTATGGGAAAAAAATGTGTAATACTCTTCCCAGAAAAATGTGGGCTTCAGCTGAAGCTTCTGGGTCCAGAAATGAATAAAAATTGAGGGAGTTTCTAATCTACACCCTCCCACTTCAACACAACCCACAGCCCTGCAGGGGCTCCACATCTCCTGCGAGCAGATTCTGCCCCATCCCTCTGCCTCCCCCCATACTCTTGATCTATTAAGGACCTGCTGCACCTTTGTGAAGTAGGGTCTTGAACCCACAAAACAACCACTATCCCTCAACCACCATTAACAATGATTTATGTAATACTTTGGTATATTAAAAAAAACTAAATAGCTGCTCTTAAGGGTATATTCTGCCTACAGAAAGCTGACAGGCTTCTGAGGCAAACAGTCAACTGAGATGACAAACAGTTGTCAAGTACTGTTTACCACAGCAGTCTCTCTTCTGAGTTAGTGTGGGCAGGTTCTTAATGTTTTTCTCTGTGAATCATAAGCACTCCTAGTTACTTAAAATGTGTTAAAAAGCTAAATCTCCCTGGAGTTGGTTGCTGTTCCAGGTTGGAATGAGAGCCCCTTGGAGACCTACTGTGGTGTTTGTACAAAACTGCATGAAGACCTAGGGCAAAAAAAATGGCAGAAATTATGTTTTTCTTCACACTAGATATAGTTGCACAGCAAACATTTAATTATGAGAATTCTACACTTAAAGCAAGCTTAATCCCTTTGCCACAGTATATTTGCAAAAGTGGACTTACAAGTGACTATAATCAATCACAGTAACAATTACTCTCAAACCCAGGAGACTTAAAGGACAACGTTAAAGGTAAGATATCTAACTTAAAAACCACCTCATTTTAATTACTGTTGGTATAACAGATACTTACCCACTTAAACTGAGGGCAGAACATGGTATATTGATACCCATATTGTTAATAAGATAATTTGTTAAATATGTACATGGAATGAAACAAAGCTGGAGTCCCATTAGGGAGCCCAACAGGGTGAACAAAACAGATATAAAACAATTTTGTAATTTCTTAAGCTGCTTTTGAGAAGTCAGGGAAAGAACAGACCAAACTCAATTTCAAAAATGAGCTTTTTGGTTCTTAATATAATTGGACTTAAAAACCAATGGCTAAATTTGGCTATATTCATACAGAAACATACTTTAATTTTGCCACATTAATTTCTGATGCACTGCTATACTACAAGACACCATAAATAGTAACAGATATGCAGCGTCATTTTTATGACAAATCCAAATGTTACAGTCATCTTTGGAACTGAACTAAAGTGAGAATGAGAGCCTGCTCATTATCTTAAGCTTAAATGACAATGACACACAAATAATTTAAATTGCATGATTCTTACAAAGTGTAGTTGAAAGGTAAATGAAATTAAAGGTAAAAAAAGATTTCAACTGAAAGATCTATAAATTACAATCACAAAAAGATGTAGCAGAAAATACTTTAATTTGCATTTTACAGATTCAAAGATTCAAACAGATAGCAAAGATTCAGAAATGTGTTTAGATCTCAGTAAGCAGTTCAAACATTAATTTTGATTTTAATAAATATCATTTTAATAGGCTAGATATAAGGAGGAATTGTAAAGTGATGAGTTGCTGATTGCTAGTTTATAAACATAAGCATCTAGCTTATTTACAACATATTATAGGTCATTTCCCAGAAAAGCACAGAGCAAGGTCAGATAAAGGTGACCCAACCATCAAAAACACAACTCAAGAAAGTGTGGCACAGTATTTCATGCATATACAGTGACATATAACACATCACCAGCTGAAGTAGGAAAACACTTTTATTATTCCAGCTTACAGAAGTCTGTATCTTACTTTTCTCAATGTATATTTTTATCTTCCCCTTCAGGCACTGAAGATGAAGCTTTTCAGCAACAGTGCCTTACATTTTACATATGCAGTTTGCACCAAATCTTTTTTACCATTTTGGTTAAGTCTTCATGACTTTGGGGGTGGGGGGGGCTTTGTCTTCTCACTACTTCTGTGATTACAATCAGTGTGTCATTTGTACAAGGAAATGTAATTTTGCTCTGAAATGAATGGCAGACAATGTTGACAAGCTGATCTCCATCAACAGGAAGCTGGAATTTAAAACAGTTTACAGCTTATGAACAGTGTAACTAACCTGATTCTTTAATATAAAAACAGATTTGTAATTTGCTAAAATTTACTTTAACATAAAGAACTAAGTCATCCGATTCACATGACAAAACTTCACAGACAGCATGGTCAAACAATGTACATCAAATACAGTAAAAAAAAGTGACAGGAAAATTGCTTCAACTAGATTTCTAACATGAAAAAAATCTTACTTTGTATTTTTACAATGACAATGAAGCGAAATGCTTTCCATATTAAGTGAGATGTACATTCAAATGCAACAGAACTTCCCTGTACACAGAATTTTCTATTGAATTGCATTCCTGTGTTTTCATGACACAAAGGAAGAGAACTTCCATCTCTTTATGCCCTTATCCAACTGTATTAACCTTGCCTGGTTTGTGCCAAAGAGGGTTACAAGGAGCAGGTATCCAGGATCTGCATGCCTGAATCTCACCTGTCCCATGAGCAAGTGCATGACACTAGCATATGATGCTGCTTCAGTGTCCATACATTTTAGCCAGGCACTGGTGGAAGAAGAAAAATAACAAGTTGCACCGCCAGAAGAAGGTTGGAAGCAATTCACTTTCCCCACAAAGCAAGGGGGAAAAAGGGAAGAAACAATTCTAAGACTCAAGTCCTTCCTGGGTCAGCGTAGACAATATATATAATTTTTTTCTCCCCACTAGAAAATCCTGCCTAAAGTTTTAGGCACTACAGTAATACAGAAAAGTCTCAGCTATATAGCATTCTTCAAATAAGTGAGCCTACAAGTTCCAGCCCTTGCAGGTCAATCCAAAAGGCAAGAAATTTACAGCCAACCAGAAAAAAAAAAGAAATCTCTTTCAATATATACACTAACCCAGAATAGTTAGATGTTCATTTGACCAAAAACAGCTGTTCACATTTGAACTAGTTATCTAGGTTCCCTTTTCAATTTAAATGGAGAAGAAAAACTCCAGGGTGAAAAGCATTGCACCCTAAAGTCTAATCCTGTACAGACCTCAAAACAGGTCAGATGAATCTGCCTAGAAATCACCTACTCTCCACCATTAACTAGGAAGGGAGCCTGTGGTGACCTGCTCAGATGGGGGTGCCTGCAGGCAAGCGAGGCTGCTGGGTAAGAACATGACAACGTCATCCCCAGACTGGCATCAGCTTTCTCTAACACTGTGTTAAAATATCTGCTGGCTTAAACAGGAACATAAGACTGGATACCAGTTCATTGCCAATTTATGCAACTACCACCAAAATTCTGTTCATTTTTTTCCCCCCCATTTAGCTTTCCCCAGTTCAGCTCAAGGGCTTACTTTCTCAAGAAACAATACTTCTATAGTACCAGCATAGCAAGTGTCAGCAGGACAGTCTGTCTCATTTCCAGTCAGGTAGAAATTCAAGCAGTTTCTAGATAGTCTGGAAACAGAGGACACGGAGCACACTCCAGCTCTCAGAAAATCTCAACTGTAAAGGACCACAATATGGAAGCCAATACAGTTACAGTAAGTTATATAAACAAGTCACAAAAATCTGCTTGGGTGAGAAACGTTTAAGAGTTTAAGAGCACTTTATTCTGTGAAGATTATTACTTTTATAAACAAAAGATAAATATATCTATGCTGTACCAGCTTTTCCTACATTCATAACTCCTACCTCCACTTGCAAACAAACTTTAAAAAAAAAATTACTTCACTTTAAATTTAAACCAATATATAGTTGCTACTAATCAGTAGTACTGTTTCTGAATTTTGGACAATGATAAATTATCATTGACATTTGTGGACAATGATTAAGTAATTTCTTATTTTATGCAAGTTATATCATTAATATACCCGTTTTATTATGCTGAATATCCTTTTAAAGAAGGTACAATTAGGGATTGCATAGATAGAATATGCAGTATTAAATGTCAGTATGATTATGAATTTTAAAAAGCATCTTTTTTTAAAAGTGACTATAAAAACAAGTTATTACATTTTTGCACTGACCTTTTAACATAGCAGTAAAACATAACCCATTGAGCAATGGAAAGAGATTTTCTCTTAAAGAGAAAAATGTGCTATTTTAACATTTTAAACATTAAAAGGACAACTTCTGGAAACTGAACTTGTAATTACTATTTGGAAGAAGATAAAAGGGGCTAGATGCAAACTTGATTGAGCAAGGCTTTTCTGCTAGCAGCACACCACTAACCATCCCCCTCCCCTCCACAAGCAAATGCAGGTAGCCAAGTTAAGGGGCTGCAGAAAAGTTACCTCCAACTATACTGCATCAGAGATAAGGTGGTTCTTCTAAAGTGAAAAGGAACCTTTTAAAAGCACCAGATAGGAAAAAAATCTTGGTATCAGCACAACGCAAAGGAGCTCAGCGAGAAATAACATTTTCTGCTCAACAGATTTCCTATTTTTAAGTAAGCTTCATAATTACAAGTCAGAACTCAACAAGACCCTTATCTCCTTTTTCAGTTTTTCTTTTACACAGCCAGAATCAGAGTACCCAAACCTCAGAATATACCAAAGCTCAGTACTGGGCATGAGGGGGAGGCAGGAAAGAACAACCTCTCACAGGAAAGGCCAAGTCAGGATGGAGGTACAGTAATTTCATATAGAACAACTATCTTTGAAAGAAAGGGAAATAAAGAAAATTTAGAAAGTGTCAATACAACAGAATTGTGAGCAGAGAACTTAAAAAATAAACAGATTAGCATAATTTACATGTTTAAAAACTATATACTTCATTCATAAATATCTTTTCTAATAGCCATTCTTAGTTTAAACATAAATATTCAAGTTGGTATTTGATTTTACTTTTGATCAGTTCATAAGAGTCCAGTAAGGATCAGTTCCTTCTGCTCAACGCAATCATGTAAATGATCTTCACTAATGGGTTGTGCAAAGGCCTTCATTACCTAGTTTGTTGTAATAAAACTTTAAAATTCTGCAATTCCTTTATACTCGTGGAAAGCCTGTAAAAGAAACAACCCCCCTAAGTGTTAGTAAGTCAGCCGTAGGAGAAGTGCAAAATTTTTGGGGGGTGGAGGGCGCAATTCTATCCCAAAAAATTAACACGCTAAGATACTATTTTTCTTCCAAAGATCTACTATCTGGCACTCCATTATATTTGAATAAAACATTACAGGGACTAAAGTTTAGATATATTTAAAATTGTCCTCATTCAACATATCTAAGACCTTACAACAGAGGTAATAATTTTTAATATCCACACTCTTTTAAACAGAAACATAACTAGAAGTCTTTATGCTCAAGATCTGAAGAACTAGCATGATGAACAAAGCAAATTCTACATGTCTTTTAAATCTGTTGGAAAGTTTTATTTCATCACTTGAACAGACAAAATTATTGCCGTTTTCAAAAAAAAATTAGTCAAAACTAAAGATCTAACAAAAATAATCACACCACACAGAAAATCTGAATGCCTGGGGGCATTATAAAAAACAAGGTATTTTTGTTTCTTTTCACTACTTTTTATGTATATCCATTTAAAACAGAAGTGCAAAATGTATTTGTAGAACAGTTGTAGTCAGTGTTCCAGGTTCAAAAAGGAGGAGACATACCCAAACTCTAATAATTAAGACTGTTCAAGAGACTGAAATCCAGCTTTCATAAGATCGAATTTATGAGATCTGGGATAAAGAGATGAATTAGATCCCAACATAAACAAAGCTAATATTCAATACTTCACATTCTCAGTTTGATGGCATTAAGTTTATCCATGCCACTACTAATTACTCAGCCTTTAAAACTTACAGCCACATGATCAATACCATCTTTTCACAGATCTTGTGCATCAACACTGAAGATTTTTTTTAAACTATACAAGTGACAAAATAAACCTACCTTCCAAAGGCATTTACAAGAGCAACTATTTCTTGACGTGTGAGTTGAAAACCTTTTGATGGACTATTCTCAGGAAGGCTCTGTATTTCTTTTTCAGAAAATAAAATCTTCAGAGCAGTTCCTAAGCCTTGAGTCTACAAGAAAATTAGTGTTTTCATATCAAAAAGATTACTCCTCTTAGTCTCAAAAAATTGTAAAGAAGTTACAAAATTACTAATTCAGACAAACATGCATTACCAATTCTTATATACTGACACTCCCTCAACCTAAGAATACTTTGCATGCAAACCAAAACACTAATGCAAATGCATGCCAACGGTTGTGCACTAAGTTCATTCACTTAAGAACATTTGTTCCTTCAAATGTACTTGCTCTTCCTCTTGTTTTTAATCTCTTCCTTTCCCATCTCTTTTCTTGCCAGCCATATCAGATGCACCTGAAAGCAGACCTGTTAACAACACTTCCAGCTCCCTTCCCCGCTAACAGTACAGATGCCTCACTGCTGTGGGAGCTGTTAGATCAGATCTCCCTCTTCTTTCCTCCCCCACTTTTTCCAAGTCAAACTAGGTTTTTAATATTATGAGGTGTCACAACACATCTCCTGCTTTTTCCATATCCAGTCTCAATGGTGGACACTGCAGCTTCAGTTTCAACCCCTATTTTCTGCACAGGAGTAGAACAGAAGAAGCTATTCTTACTTCCCCTTTTAATCAGGCTGGGAAGAACCACTGGCTTTTGACACAAAGTGGTTGAGGCTGGATGCAAGAGAATTCTAGAGGTCAAGAGATTCATCTGACCCTACTTCATTTTGCATGAGAAGGAAAAAAAAATGATTAGTAGATCAGAAACATCGGCTAGGACAAGACAAGCAGAACGCTGGGAATTCTGCAGAGGCCACTGATTTTTCTGTTGTTACGAATTTTTTTTTTGAGAACTGTACTCTGATAAGCCTAGTGTTATACAACAGTAGGCACCCCAAAGTACCAACTATCCTCAGTCTAGACTTAACATTAACCTTGAGAGTTAAAATCTTATTCTCAATAAAATAAAAATATGAAGTCTCCAGAAACAGACTTTTTTAAAAACTCTCTCGTCTTTACTGTGCATCTTGCAGTACTTTATAGTTCTCTTAAGACCACCCTTCAGGTGGTAAGGTATCTCTACTTTCATTTTTAAAAAGTTCTAAATCCTTCGGGTTCTAGAGAAGTTTCTAAATCTAAGCAAAACATGTTATTTGTTTGCTGGCTTCTGCATAAATTATGAAAATCTGAATGACTACTTTTTCTTATGCCTCAACTTGTGGAATTAAGTCTCATGTTAAACTTTAAAAATTGATCAAGCAAGTGCAGTATTTCCAGGAAGGCTTCCCGCAGCTGACTCTGCAAGGCTTATCTGATCAGTGAATACAGATGTTGATTGCCAGCAAAACTTTGCCTTTGAAGCATCTGCTCTAAATCAGATTTCAGAGAATACAAACTATACTTTTTAGTCAATAGAACAGCTGTGGAAAGTTTTTATCATTTTATGTTTCTAAGAAATTAAATTTATTTTGTTTAAAAGTAAGCTAAAAATACCTTTATTTTGAATATATAAGTAAGGATATCAAACAACCAAACATGTGCAGAAAGTCTAGATATTTAGGTAAGAGACATCCTGCCAAACTGAAATAGATGCTAATCTCCCAACCCCAATACACACACAATAAACCATACCTGCAGTTTGCCCCACAATCTGCATTTATCACATCCAACACAATCCATTATGCGGGATATGTTCTTGAAATGTAATCTAAATTCTTCCTAGTTGTCAAAAACAAAAAAGGTTAGCTTAAAGTACTTACAGTTTTATAAAAACAGGTTAACTAATTAAGTACCACTAGAGTATCAATCCTCTACTGCTAAGACTGTACAAAACCTCTACCACACAGGCCAGGCCATAACAAAGGTCTGTGTAAGCCTAGTATCTTCTTTCCAAGCTCAGCATTTCCTGAGCTGTAAGTACTGTATCTTTGTGTCCCTGCCAGATTTTTCTTCCATTAAATTGTCCAATTCCTTTTTGAACACACATGCATTTTTGACACACAGGTGAACAAAGTTACAATTCACAAGAGACATTTTCTGTTCAAAGCTATGGGCAGATTGTTACTTTGCAGCTCCAGTTAGAGTGAAAGCTATGGGACCTGCCAAGGAAACAAAAGCAGCACAGAACTAATTAAGATGATCTAAATTAAATATTTAAGGTCAGAAAAAGACTATCTGGGCTATAAACTATTAGCATCTTTTTATGCTGATAAATTCCAGCTACTACCAAAATAACTACTAAAACAGACTTGCACCTTTATTACTATCAGCCACACTACAGTTGTGGAATTTTAATGCATACCAATTTGAACAACAGCCTGTTAACATTGGAAGTCACTAGGCAACAACAGCATTTCCATTAGGTTCTTGCCTCTAGGAACCATGCCTTTCTAATGTTAAGTTCATTCTTGTTCATCCACATGTACATATATACATAGGGCATTTGTTTTTTAAGAAAAAAAAAATCACTGGATTTTTCCTTTGGGAAACCTATTCTATTTAAATACAATATTGCTTCTAATAGACTTATTTGCCTCACCACAGTCCTAATGGCAGGCCCAAGGCACTAAAACAGAGATTTCAGTCTGTTTGGGTATGAATAACACCTTTCATTCATTTAGTATAAAGTAGATTAAGAAGCCTTGGATATCATTCTGTAAATTCTTAATCCCTGCCTTTTATACTTTATTTTCCCCATCTACCAGAAGTGTGCTGCTGAGAGAGGTTTTCTAAAATAAAAACAGTATTTTGTGTGTTAATCAGAAACTAGCGATTAACAATACTACTTTACCTTTAATGACTTGGCTCCTTTTTTGTCTCCAGCAAACATGGACTTTTCATCAAAGTGCATACGGAAGGACCTAATAAAGACAAAACACAAAAAAACTGGCATAAACTACAATGTACCATCAAGCTCACTGAGCAGCGGTTATGATCAGTGTAAGCTGGCACATACAAATCCATACACAAAGACCAATATACTAACATAACTAAGAAGAGTCCAATATACTAACATTCAGGATGTGAAAGAGATACTTTCCTGAGTTCGTAGTCTTCACAGAATAGCTCTGCAAAATTTTACTGAATAGTAGCAGTTTCACTATTTAATCTTTATAACTTGAAACATGTTATTTACAGTTTTGTTGAGAATTTTCTTCACTCCATTTCCACTGATCAATACTTCCTTCTAATACACAATACAATCCTTTTAATATTTGCCTTTTGGCTTGATCAGTTGTCTGACCACATCTCAAATACCTAGCAAGATTACAACTAGAGAAAACAACGAAGCCACAGAGCATGTTACCTATCACAAAAATTAGTGAGAAGGTGAGCAAAGAAACTGAACTGAAGAACCTTACAGAGCATACAGAAGAAGGGAGGGACGGCTAAAACACCAGAGCTAAAATCTGTGCTAAAAATTGGATTAGTCACTGGATCATTAAAAGACTACATGTAGCATTCTCCTTTTCCAAATAAATTAGGTGTCTCATATACCGAAGAGTTAAAAAAACAACAAACGGGGTGGCTTTTTTTTTTTTCTTTTTTTTTTGATTGGCATATTAGAACCTCTGAAAAATATTTACCTCTTCTTGTCAAAAGTACAAGTTCCTCTTGCTCCCCCCACGGCTTAATTTTATTTCCTCATCCTACATAGTCCAAGTGTCATCTATTTTCACTTGAGAACATAATTGAGAACATAATTGAGAATTTCAAACTAGTGATAAAAAAGTTTATGCCTTACTTTGTATCCCTGAAGATATCTAGTAAGAGAGCTTTAGATTCAGCATCCTCATGGCCATTTCCAGTGTAAAGGTCAACAACTGAACGCTCAAAGTATGGTGCAACCTTTGACAAAGCACGCAGCTCTATCAAATATAGAAAATACAAGTTTTTGAGCCTCCTTGGTCCTTCTCCTTTTGTTTCAATAGGGTCAAAGCGGCGAGTGAACTCTTTCACATTTGGTCCCCAGCGAGGCTTTCCCCAGGTTTCTAAGCCAGAAAAAAAAAAAAAAAAGAGGGAGGGGAGACAAATATATTTGGATGAGGACTACAACTAAGTACACACCAAAAATATTCAGAGAAAACAAATACACATCAAGGATAATACAGAAGTCCATTCAGCAGTTTTACCTAGACTTAGATTACCTTCAAGAAGATAATTTGCACATAGATGCAAGTTGATGCTAGCATGAAGTCCAGAAATGAGTTTATAGAATACTCTTTTCTCAAGGCAAAGACCTGTCCAGGAGAAAGGAAAAGAAAAAAAGACAACAAAAAACAAACTAAATACTTGAAATAATGTATTAAAATTAACACATCATGGCCTTTCACATAAAGTCTGTCATTTAACTTTCAAGAGTTACAATTACAGTACTTCAGCATTATTTTAGCAGTACTTTTAATAAGTCCTTATATCCATCATATGGAAAGTACACATCTTATTTTTTACATAAACAAGCCCTAAGAATAAAGTTTGACATTACTTACTCAGTATTTTAGTGCTCTAATAAATGCAATCAAATGATTAGTATCTGGTCAATTAGTACCAATAAACTGCCACGCAAAAATAAGATGTTTATGTTGTTTGAGCAATGAGTTTAAAGTAGTTTTGAATGTTTACAATCTGGAAACCAGAACTATACTATGACCATCCTTATTCTCATGAAAGCTACAATTGAACTAGGGTAGCTATTTTATGGGGAAAAAACCTTACAGCATTGCAAAACAGCCAAAATACTTCTTCACAACTGTACTGCAAGTTCACTGAAGACATAAATGCACTGAACAAAACTTTGAAAGTATGACTTTGACTAAAAGAATTTTACATCAGAACAGAAGTGTAATGGCACAGGATGGGCAAAATATAATTTAAATGTAAGTTAGTTAAGATAAAGCTTACAACAAGAGACAGAGACTACACTTGGAGTTAAAGTTCTTGAATATCGTTTTGGGCAACTTCCCTGCCACTCCAATTTCCACAAACCAAAGAAGGTAAAGCTGATGGTGAAGACTGTCTGTAAGTGATGCTGAGATACGGCCTCATTTAGAGCCATCACTGTATTTCAAAGAGCATGTGAATTTGCATGCTTTCCTACAATAGCACTGATTAAAAATTTTCAGCAGAGAAGTAAAGGAAATGCAGAATTAACTAAGTTTAAAACCCAAGTACCTTTTCTTCCTCAATTTACTTTTTTTTTTGCACATCTCCAATATACATTTTGTAACAATAATTTGCATTTAAATATGAACAAGCAGCAATCTGTTTTGCCTTTGAACACAAATTGTTCATATGTTAGTCAGTTTGTATACTGGGGACAGAACCATCAAAAGCTTTAACGCTTTTTAAAGCTGTTTTCAAATAAACTCCCCTAAGCAATGCTACTAATTATCATGGCTTAGCTTATATACCTAAAATGGGTAGAAAATTCAAAGTAACTGGTATCGAAGTGAACTTCCCCTTTTAGAAGATTAAACATTGAAGCATTTAAGTGGTGCACCATCTAAATGGGTAAAAAGTTTTCCAAAGGCCCTCAAGCAAAAATATTCTTTGAGTGACATTCAGAAGTTCTGCACAATTTATTAAAAACCTACACTATGAAAAATATTTGGGGAGAGGAAAAAAGTGCTGTGTTTCTTCTAGTGAATTTATTATGTTAACCATCCAAGAGGCTTTACCTTCTAGCCATGTGTAGAAAGATTCTCCTGTAAATATAAAACATATAGTTAAATGAACAGTATTCAGTTTGAACATTACAGTATGTCTATTAGCTGCCAGCTAGTCACAAAGCTAAATAATTTAGCTATTCAGTCACTGAGGTGACTGGATTTTGAGGTTAGTTTAAATCTGTTAGAGTCAAGAAAAAAATACAAGAATGAGCATGACTAAGCTACTGGTGAGGGCATTCAGAAAGCAGAAGCCTGATTCTATGTACTAGTGGTGAAGGACATGTGACAGAAGAGTAAATGTGCAAAGAGGAATGTCTATGGAAAAGACATCTCATTCACATTCCCTGCATCCACCTCTGATCATATACTTCACAGCAGTCATTTAAAGAACAATTATTTCCATGAGCAGAGGAACTACTGAAACCTGGTTTCCAATAGATATCATTTTAGATACTCCAGGTTTGACACCATGGGCCAGCATCCTTGGTTAAATATTGTATTACCCAAACTTGTAGATATACCAGTTCTTTACTGGATCTGTTCTTAGGCTCTAAGCTCACAAAGACCTTATGTATACTAAGTTTCGATAGATTCAGCTTCACATAGGTAGTAGCACCCTTTCTGTACCGCATCATGTTGGACATTGTTAACAACAATGAAAAACTGAATCTCTGTGCTCTGATTCAAACAAAGAAGCATTTAAGATAAAGGAACAGACTGTTATTGTATCAGAAGACATCTAGCTAATCTCTTGCAAACTATGTACAAATAGCAACATGTCCTTAAGTCTTACATCAACTAAAAAAAACTCATAATTTTAAAGAGTCTGCTGAGCAAAAACTGCTGAATAAGCATTCAGCACACAAGACAGTTGTACACTAAATTAGTCTAAGCATCAAGGTAGTGCTTTAAAGCAATCTTAGCTTTATATCATAGCTAGTATCAAAAAGGTAAACATTATTCATTTCACCAGAAAAAAAGTAAGTATTATTTCATTACTACCTTTAAATGAGGATTCTCCAACAGTCAACATTAACTAAACTCAAAGCAAAGAGGAAAATCCTACATTTAGGAGTTTCACAGTGATCTCTCAAAGTTCTTTTTCTGTTACATGCAATAAGCAATTAATTCATGCTCTTGAAACATAAGGTGGGAAAAAAATCCTGCTTATATTTTTTTAAATCCTGTCCAGTAAAATATCTTTTCTATAAACATTATGTATTTGGATTCAAAAGACAGCTTTTTTTGGCTCAGCAGGTCACAGGAGATCATTGGTAAGTATTAAAAACACTTGGCAGGTTTAATATTATTACCTACACTAATTAGCTTTCAACCCATTCTTTTCTGAGAGAATAAGATGCATGGTGCTGATTCCTCACAGAACTGGTAAAGCTGTATATAATTTTGAAAACATCCTTTCACTGACTGAATTAAATCATTTCTCTGTTTTTCTATCTTAAATAGGCTTCCACCATTCATTCTCTCACTCCCTTTCATTGAAAAGGGGAAAGTTGTGTGCTATCCAAAAATCAATTTTCAGAACAAATTTGCAATTTTAATAAAAATTATAATGACCTTCGAATTTTTCAAGAGACTTCAAAGGAGCACAGTTGCCACTTTGTCATCACAAGCCTCAGTCATCTAAAAATGGACAAAAACTTGATCTCTCTGATCAAAAGAATTTTGGATTAAACATTTTAGCCCTAACAGATTTTTCCCCAATCCCTTGAATAACTTTCACCAATTTTCTCTGTCTCTTCCTGCTTCTGCAACCTTGTTTTGGGTATGGAATGACCAGAAGTCACCATGATAATCCTACCAAGCATGTAACCACCTATTAAACAATACAAACTAACACTTATTTCCTCTGCATCCTAAGTGATAGCCTTTACTTTGTCTGTTACTGTGCAAAAGGTTTCCTGTAGGCTCTCCACACTGACACCTAGATCTTTTGCCTGAGAGCTTTTAGTTAATGGAAGATTCTTAAGTCTATCCCATTGTGGACAGACCCACTGCTTTTTCCTCCCCACCCTGCCCTTGCTTTCCCCAAATCAAAAGAACATTCAATGAAGTACACAAAAAACCTGTCCCTATTCTTTTAAGGAATCAGACACACACACGTCTGGAGGAGACCCCAGACTCAAGAATCTTTTAATTTATGTGTATCTACTCTTCTTGCTAGTAAGGTTATTACAACAATACAAAAACTCGGTAACAAGGATAAGAACCAACAACAGAACTGTATTGCGTCCTTTCTCACTCCTTTCCCTTATTCCAACTGAAAGAACTGTCCTGATAAATTACTTTGATAAAAACATAACTTTCCTACCCTCTAATGCAAGTGTATCAGAAGCCCAAGACTCTGCAATGCTTACTTCATTTCTAGAGGTTAAGCATAATAAGATGACTTACCATCATCCCCTCCTAGGAAGAGAGGGGGGGGGGGAAAAAGACCATTAAACAGACCATTCTCACAGCAAAGCAGTAATGAAACAAGCTTTACTATAAACACTAAAAAAAGCCTAAGAAACCTTCCAAGAAACCTTACTGAATCTATCAGAAAATGTAAGCAGCTTTCCACCTTCTTCTTCCTCCCCAAAACAAGCTGAGACTAAAATACATTACTATAGTAAAGTCACTTGGAATTTAAAATGTTAATAGCATCTGATTTATGCATTTTTTTTGAAAGATATGTTCCAGCTTCAGAAAGCCAAGCAGGAGTCATGTTCTTCAGTTCACATTATTCAACAATCTGACCGGTGCTCCATTTCGGAATTCTGATCCACAAGTTAAACTACTTTTACAATTCTTTTTGTGTGTATACACCGGCAGTACATTAAGAATAACACAATAATTACAACCTTATGTCTCTTTATATTGCTCGTGTTTGTAATCTGTGGTGGTATTTTCTAACTTAGTCATTGGTTATTAGTTCATTTTTATGGGAGCGACAAACAGATGGGGGAAAGCTGTATACAGATCAGTTAGGAACACAAACTTATAATTTTCAATTTAAATTGGAAAATTTTAAACCCAAACCATTGGCATACATTACAATATTAATTTTAATACATTTCTGAAGATAACTGAGCATTTCCTAAGAATCCATACTTTCTTACAACAGTGCAATTATTTGTACATCTGTAATATACTAAATATTAATTATGGAAAACTTATAGCTATATTACATTAGGATGTCTGTCAGCTGAAGTGACTAATTTAAATGCTTTAGGGAAAAAGGACAAGGGAAGACTATAAGAGTGGTGAAGAGTCTTGTTGAACTTTAATCCTTCAACTTCTCATCCACCTTGGAAAATTACTGTAACACTGAGCCAGTAAACCGTTCTAGATATACTTGAATTCTCATGTCAGCTCCACTGACATTGATGAGCCTATTCACATGAACAAAATTAAGCATGTATGTAACCAAGCATGATCATGAATCTAAATCTAAATTTTGAAAATAGATAGCTACTTCTACATAAGAGGGAGGAAAAGAAAAGAGCACACCTACTGCCTGAAGAATATTATTTGCATCACTTGCACTGCAACAGTCAATCTGTTAAAAAAAACTTCATTAAAAATAAAATAGGCAAGACCCACCCCTACTAGGCGCCAGTGGATTTAAAGGACGATAGACAGATCGAGGCCTAGAAAAAGAAGTTAGAAAATACAAAAATCAGTTCTAAAGTATGTTGAAGTGCAGATATAAAAACAGACTCCCTCTCCATCCCAATTACTTGAAGCAGTTTTCTTCATAGATGCTGTTCCACACTCTCCACGCAGAGGGCCCTTTGTATCCAGTGTAGCGTTCTGGATTCAGCAGCAAATCCACATACTGTGCATCTGGGGATCTCTCATCTAAATCAGAAAATTTTTGTTATATATTCTAGCTGATCATTTAAAAAGAGACTTCATTTAACAAAAACAGTTGCAAAGAATTAAATATGAGCTTCGATACAATACTATTTTGCCTTCTTCTTGGATTATAAATGCCCTGTGCATAACAATACAGCAACATACACACCAAATAGAAACCCCAAAAGGATATGATTTCTTCCAGTCTCTTGTTCTGCCATAATTTCTGCTGTCTGAACACTTTCTATGGGGTCAGTCAACAACACTAGCAACACTTGTCACAATGTATGTGTTCTCTCACCTTATAATAAGATACAAATAGTGTTTTGTTTTAAATGGGCTTCGAATTAAGGGTTATTTGTCTGGAAGTGTTGGGGGAGAGTGTTAAATGGGAATACTACTAACTGGTTTTCTTAGGAAAGACAAGGTCAAAGTGGTGCATCTTGTAGTTGGAACATACTGTGCATTTATTGGCTAAAACTTTTCTTCCCCCACCAGATACTCATTTATACTGGCAGAAAGCTAGGCTCACATCACTTAATTGAATGAACTCTCAGTATATACTAGATGATCTGTTGGTTACAGCACAAAATATGCTATTTAAGCAGAATTTCAACAAGTTATACCCTTGTCTCTAAAGTTCACTTCAAATTTCAGGCAACATACCCAAAGAAAACTGTTAAACTGCTCTCTCTGCTTGAAAACTCTGTAGGAATAAAAACTTAAGTTTTGAGTTACAACCAGCAAAAGCAAGAAGAATTCCCTCCCCCTATGTTAAGGGCAACTCATGCTTAAAAAAAAACAACAACCAAACAACAACAAAATAAAGCCAGTAGTTCACAGACTTAATCATAAGAATAGGCCAAGCAGCGCCACTGAGTATTTCCTCAGATGTTGGAAAAGAAGCCACAGGAATAGACAGTGAGAACTGCTCTAGAAAGAAGAGATGATCCTGCATACGCAGTTAAGCATCGCTTCAGCAGTATTAGAAAAAAAGAAAAGGAGACAGACAAGACACAAGAACACACTGAGTGCCAGATGGGACAAAGTCAAACTACAGCTTGCTTTATTTGTCAGCATGGCTGACCTAAGCAGTTCCTAGCCTTCCTGGTCACTTCAGGTCCCCACTTGTTCCTCTCGTTGTCCACCCACACCTGGAGTCTGTGGGGCAGTGCAGCAAAACAGATGGAAATCTGATCTGGGTTAAGAAGGTTTTTTCCAGTTAGATCAATTCCCTGATCTAGTTTATCATAAGCCTGACAAAAAGCTATAGGAGCAAAACTGAAGGTATAGTTTTGCACTGCAGCTGAGTCAATGAGGAGCTCCCTGTCACCAATGGGAAGAGAGGAGAGCAAGAGAACAAGAGTTTCTTCCCCCTCCCAGTCACTCCCAGTCAGGTGATTTCCTCTCCCTCACCTCTCCCACTGCACCAGCTAAGCCAGTCCATCCCAACAACCCAGGGGCTAGGGAGAGAAGATACCAACTTACTTTTTGGCTATTCTAATCAACTGAACCAGCTTCCCACCATGCAGTGAGACGCGTGCCAGAGGCAGTGCAAAAAGGCACTGGAAGTACACAGTGGCGGGCAGCACTTCCCCATTCAGCAGGGCATGACATGAGGAGAGGTGCAGCGGAATCAAGAATTACTTAAGTTAATCCTCCTTCTAAAAGAAATGTTCCATAAACTAAACACCTCTCCCAAAGGAGTCCTCTTAAAAAGCTGAGTAAGTGGGCAACTTGAAGATAGCAGAGACAACAGCAGCTTATTGCATATACGGTTTCAGGTCTACAGTAATGCTCACTGAGTATTTACTACTAAACAGTTTATACAGAAAATTTTCACAGCTAAAACACAGTAAAAGTGCTGAAAGAGAACTGCAATTAAGTCCACTACAGCTGCTACTTTCTCAGGTGAAACCAAACATCAGCCTAAAGATAGATTAAAACATCTTGCATTACGTCCTGAGTCTTTCTAGCATGGGAGGCTAAGGTATTTATTAAAAAGGATTTAGGCAGCCATTGCTAGATTCCTGAATATAACAATTTTCATGTTTATCTGCAAAACATTCCTCTATGCTTTGAATGTTAGAAGCAAATAAAAGGACTTACACATGTGGAGCAGAGGAAAGAGACAACCCCAGTATCCTACTGTTTTAACAATAAGAAAGTCTTTACAAATAAGGGTGAGTTTAGTACAGAGATCATTTGAAACATAGGAAGGCTGGAAAGGAACAGATTCAGCCCAAGCATAGACAATAGAATAGCAGCAAAGATAATACGGCAGTAAGAAACTAAATTAGGTGCAATTAAGTTGTCTTGTATTTGTATCATATGCAACTCTTCTGTCAGAAGTAAATTTTTAAAAAATATGCTAAAATTTTCCCATTTATTTTCTTGTTTTCTATTTACATCGATGTCGCCTGCTCACTATACCAAAAGGAGGTAATAGTCTGTGCGTACTATACAGACTACCAATTGCTCCATGTAAAAACTGCATTCTCTACATGTAAGATAATATGAACTATCACATGTCCATTTAGTACAAAATTAAAACTTTTTAAAAATAGTTATTTGCAGAGCAACTACAATCTGGTGTGTGTGCACATGTTTTGTTTTAAAGAGACAGCAAATCAAACAAACACTCTGAAAAAGCTTAAACATTTTACCATCAAGTTCACAAAAATGATCCTGTGAATCATCGTATCTTGCCCAGTCAATGAAAGCCTCCTTACTTTGGTTACTGAAGGGAAGAAAATACATTTGGTTTTAAACTTTTAAATAAACAATGTTAATAAGAGCTACCAAAAGAAATATGATCCACATAAAGTAACCTGGAACTGAATTCTGAATTACTGTATCTGACACTCTAGAATATATGGAGTTACTGCTCTTTAGCTGTACAAAGATTCAAGAAGGCATCAACTGCAACACATCTAAAGGTAAGATTAACATAAGACAGCAAGAAAGATTTCATTGTCCTTATCTGAACAAACTGTGCAATGGCAATGACTTCTCTCCCTTCAGTAAAAGCTTGATAAAATATTTCCATAGCACAAGTTTTTAAACACTTTTCAAAGTAGTTCTTTTAGCAACTATCATTTTTAATAGATTATAGTATTTTTTAACCCTTACTTTCAAAGGGACATACAATAGCTAGCCTTGCTTTGAGTGCGAGGTTGGATCCCTAAAGGCCCCTTCCAAACTAAATTATTCTATGAGTATGATTTGTCTTAAGCCTTCTAAACAACAACGGTATTACACTCATCCTGGCATTTTCAAGGCAGAGAGACAGGTACCTAGAAGTTCCCATATTATGAAACACAGTGCCAAAAGTTGAATGCTTCCTTCTACATACATATGCAGTACAAAACTACTGATGTTAATAGCAAAATGTAAGCAAAGTTAAGTTTGGGAACTCCTGTTCTAGGATAGAGTGAAGTGCCTTGAAATAATGAGAACCCCCCATTCAGTGCGATCAAATTAGAACGAGCTCACTTGTATAGAGGCAATTCTGCAACAAGATACAGTTCTTATCTTCTGCCAAATCACAATAGGAGACTTTATATTTGGTATTAGCCGAGAAGCCTTAAAAGCTTCCCTGATGAACCTCTCCAGTAATTACTACCAGAAAACATTTGCTATCATAAGAAATACAGTTGATAAAGGAAAATAACCCAAACCCATGAGAATGATGCACTACTAGATAGAGAATGTGGAGGTTGGCCTACAAATCACAAGCTCTTCTTGCTCTTTCAAGATCCATTACCTGCCCTCTCCCAACTCCCCAATCTCACAAAAGGTAATCTTCTCTTTAATTCTCTGTACATATGCTCAATTTCATATTCTTTTGTCCTACAGGAGTGGGACTTATTTTCCCTAAAAAAATGGAGAGACACTCCACTCAGGTTTAAAATACTACACACCAGGCAGAAGCAGTTGCTTTTTCATGGCAGCCTCATTTTGCTAGAGGAAAGAGTCCAAACATCTCTATCAGGTAAAACTGTTTCTATGGCCAAAGTCACCAGATCTCTCCTTCAACAGAACCGATTTTTCTATTTCTACTTTTTAAAGGTGGAGAATCTAGAAGAACACAAGTTTCTGTGAGTGCTGTTAACACACTTTCTTACTCAGTGGCAACACCATCCTGCAGAATTCCTCCCACCCAACCTTGACTGTGCCATGCAATAAGCAAGATCAGGGAATTGATCCAAGCTAAAAAAGTAACTTTGCCAACAATACAATAACTTATAGGCTCCCTGATCTGGTTCACTGAATGATCACAAACAGGCACATCAGTAACAGAGGACAGAGCAGGACAGAATCCCTTAATTCAGCACAGTCATCAAGAACAAAGAAGGTTAATATCAGTAAAAAGTAGGAAAAAAAATGTGTTTTTATTTGCAAGGTTCCTCCCTCCCGATGCCATAAAATATCTCCTTCAACTAATATTGAAGTCTACTTTTTAGAAAGGAAAGAGTCTACTTATCACTTTCTTAAAACCTTTACTGTCAGATGTTCTTGCATCATTTCACATTTACTTTTTAATGGACTATGGAAAGAATGAAGAACGAAAACCAGCACATGGCAAAAACAAGACAGACAAAATGAAATGCTGTTTTATTACTATTTTTGTATTATTTTTGTAAATCACAGCATACCTTAAAGTACTGTTAACTGCTCCTAGTTTGTTAGCTTGCTCACAGTCTTCCAATTCTTCGGAATTATTTGCTGCTTTTGAATACTGTAAGAAAGTTTATATTTAGTATGCAAGTAAATTACCTAAAATTCTTTGAGGGAAAAAAAAAGGTGATGTGAGAGGTATTTCTGAGTTTAGAAGTGAATCTGCCAGTATTGGGGAAAAATCATCAGTTTTGGAAGCGGCAAGTAATTTTGGAACATTTCTTATTTCTGTCTTTCTTCACTAACTTTCATCAGGCCAATTTCATCCTGTTGATTTAAATACCACAGATAATTCAGCCAAATATGTCAAAAAAGTTTTTTTATTAAATAGAGTTCTGAAGTGGTTTAGATACTTTTTTACATTCTTATAAACTGACCTTGAAAGACAAGCGTTGTTATACCCATACACATTGTATTTTGCAAGCATCATCACGCTGCAAGGTTTTTTTGGTCAGTTTTGTAGGAAAGCTTATCAGTTTTGGTCATTTCCCCCTTATGTTTCACTTCATCCTGTCCATAAACACAATTTAAGCATGCACAGACCAGAAAGAGAGGCTTCTTGAACTGAATTCAGATTTTGATTGTTCTAGAGTAAAACCAGAATTGAAGAATTTGAGCTGAACTCTGATTCTACATTTTTAAGAAGTAATCCAGGAAAAAAAGAAGTATTCTAATAGTAAGAGGTTAAGTAAAACATTTAAAGAATTAAAGATAGAATTCCCCTATTCCACTATACTATGTTTATGTCACCAGGAAATTTGTTAGCCTGTCAGCTAAAAGCTCGAAAAGAAGTTCTAACAGTTTGGGAACATAATAGATGGTATCAGTACTCATTAAAAACAAACAAACAAACAAACCCAACTTCCTCTTTTTGGGGGGTTTTCAGATTGAGCCTAAGGATCACAGAGATTTTTATCTTATCAGCCTCCAAGAAATACAGAAAATGACTTAATGTTAGCAACCAATAGCTTACCATAAAGCTAAACCACTGGCCTCCCTTCACTCCAGAGCACATACTTGCATCAATTCACAAGCCAAAACTAAACCATTATTCAGATTGTCACTGTGAAATTCATGTTTTCAAATCATAAGATTTATTTTAGTGTCCAGTACATTTGATAGTATCAAAGCCTATTATTGAGTTCACAACATTGTACTATTATTGACATGACTATTATTGGCATTAGCTTCCATTTTTATTTTGAGCTGTCTCTGCATAGTAAAGGTTTTGATCAACTCTTCAGAAACAGCGAAGAAAGAGAATAATTAGATAAATTTAAAAAAAAAAAAAGTGTAATTCATTTCTGAGGACAGACTTGTGGTCAAACTCCAGTTCTTATTTCTTACATGCATTTAGAAAAGCTGCAGGGTTTTTATTCACAATGCACATGCCACAGCAAGGATTTACTTAAAACTGTTCATGTAAGTAAGCAAGAACATTTGTTTCAAATATACATTTGCATTTGTACTTTTACTGCTCCTTAAAAATTTGTTTATCATATGTTCAGTAAACCTAAAGGTTGAGCTGTGATCCAAGGTCTAGTTTTGACATGGCACAACTGCTTGAGTTGTGCATTTGTGCACAAGTTAAATTTCTGAGAAAACTGCTAAGTTTGTGAGAATGCTTTGAGAAAATATAAAAATATGTAGACTGGGTCTAAGAAAGATACAGGTAAAACTGCAGACAGAGATAAGATTGTTGAGATGTCGATATGCAGCAGCTCAAAGATTTGAGAGCAAAGAAACCGACTCAAAAACGTATAAAATCAGTATGGAAGGTGTCAGACAATGGCAGCTCAGCCACACTGAGGATCACCCTATACCAAGGAGCAAGGGAGGCTAACCCTTTCCCATTTGACTGACAACTGTCTGGCAAGCAAAGACTTAAGGACTTTATCATACTAAAATTAATGCTTAGGCTAAGAGTTTGTTAGTCCTAGCTAGCCACATTGCACATTAGTCAATTGCTCTGCACTTCCATGTTGTCCACCCAGCTTAGAGTCTCTTTGCACACTCTAAAAGTTGCCTAAAATGACCCAGAGAAGGAGGGTTACATAACAAAACCTTGCACATGATGCCCTGCATTATACATCAAGGACAAAAGACTTTGGGGAGGATGATGAAAGGTTACGGAGAACAACATTCATTTCTAAAGAGCATTTTTGAAGGGTTCATATTATCTCATACACCATGCGAATACAAGCAATTACATGGTTCAACACAGCAAAACAAACCTGCACTTCTGTTGTAGGACAGATGAATAACTAACAGGCCTTCCTCTCACCTGGAAATGGTACTGTGCAAGATGAGCCTAATGTACACTTAGAAACACTAGAATGGAATAAGATGTAATTGTTAGAGGAGAAATAGCAGATCCTACTGAAGACCAAAAAAGTGAAGGCGATTTTTAAAAAAAATCATTTAAGCTTTTTTAGGGGACTTGCCTCTAATAAATAATTACTCTTGAAAACTTTTCACTCAATTTTCTTGGATTTCCTAGGTGTGGGGCTCATTCTTTAGCATCATATGGCTGTTAAATGGAAAAAACAACTAAAAATGGATCTGACCTAAAATGAAACAGATCCTGCTGATGAAATAACATACTGAGATGCTGAAGTAAACATTCTGCATGTCTAGATTTGCAAACCAATCCCTACCCTGAAGTGAAAAAATTACTGCCAAGAATATCATACTAAATCTAAGTTTCCAAACAGAGTGAACATTCAAGTCTAAAGTATGTTTCCAGACTCCACTATTCTCCAGTGTTTACCAGAAAAGGCTATGGGACCTCTGTTGCTCTGTGATCTAGATCAGGACAAAGTATCGGTTCTTGCCAAAGCAAGATCTCCCAAGAGCAGCCTCTGAAAGAAAACAGAAGAGAAGTGGCCAGGAAGTAATAAATGAAGTTAAATGTTGTAACCTTGAGTTACTGCATCCTGTACCTTGCTTCAAAGGTTAATATACCAACTGTCATGACAGTTCTTGAGAGCCTGTCCCCAGAAAACGCTTTCACCACTCAGATGAAACAAGGCCATAGAAAGGGAAGCTACTTTGGGCCTCTCCATCACCACTTCAAAAAAGGCTATCTTGGTGCAAAGAGTTAAAAAGAGATTCTCTATTGCTAACCGCACATCTGTGAGGAAGCTGTGGAAATGTAACCCTGGTCTTTGAGGCTAGCTAATATTCCAAAAGCAGAAGAGTCATCTCTGCTAAGCTCTATAGTTAAACAAAAAAGCAAACAGAAAAACATGAAAATCTGAAAAAAAGCTTTAAGTTTACAAGCCCTTCTACATTAGAAGAGAAGGGTAATAGGAAACTGCTCAGAAGCCAAGGACTTGGACCACAGAAGATCTCTCCACAGGATTCTACCTTGAGTGCACCTACTTAAGAGAGTATAACTCAGATAATACAAAATATATCGCAGACTGGCATGAGTGACTGATACAGAGGGTTGTGTTGCCAGAGGGACCTTGACAGGCTGGGGAAATGGGCAGAGAGAAACCTCATGACACTCAACAATGGGAAATGCCAAGTCCTGCACTTGGGGAAAAATAACCCCGTGCACCAGTACAGGCTGGGGGCCAACCAGCTACAGAGCAGCTTTTCA
The DNA here is from genome assembly GCF_036417845.1 of Apteryx mantelli. NCBI lineage: Eukaryota > Metazoa > Chordata > Aves > Apterygiformes > Apterygidae > Apteryx > Apteryx mantelli. The sequence continues at coordinate 53,447,321 of NC_089980.1, read as the reverse complement.
GAGAAGGACCTTGGAGTCCTGGCGGACAACATGGTGAACATGGGTCAGCAATGCAACCTTGTGGCAAAGACAACCAACGGTATCCTGGGCTGCATTAGGAAGAACGTTGCCAGCAGGCTGAGGGAGGTGATCCATTTCTCTAGTCAACACTGGTGAGGCCACATCTGTCCAGTTCTGGCCTCCCAGTATGAGACAGATACAGATTTACTGGAGCAAGTCTAGTGAAAGGCCACAAAGATGATTAAGGGATTGGAACAACTCTCATACGAGTAGAGGCTGAGAGAGCTGGGACTGTTCAGCCTGGAGAAGAGAAGGTCGGGGGGAAGGGGGAGGGGGAAATCTCATCAATGTTTCTAAATGTCTGATGAGAGGGTGTAAAGACGACAGGACCAGACACTTTTCAGTGGTGTTCAGCAACAGGGTGAGAGGCAACGGGCACAAACTGAAACACAGAAAATTCCATCTGAACATGAGAAAATACTTCTTCACTGTGAGGGTGACTGAGCACTGGAACAGGTTGCCCAGAGAGGTTCTGCAGTCTCCATCCTTGGAGATATTCAGAAGTTGTCTGGACACGGTCCTGGGCAATGTGCTCAAGGCGAGCCTGCTTGAGCAGGGTGGGAGTTGGACCAGATGATCTTCAGAGGCCCCTTCCAAACTCAGTTATTCTTTGATTTTGTGATTATTGAAAGATGCCTTTGGTTGTTTCCCCCCTTTGCAAGACAGACACTATCTGGATGAAAGAGATGAACTGGCCAAGTATAAAACTAGTATGTCCCCCCTCTACCCCCATTTTTTCCCCCTTAAACCAATACTTTAAGGATAACCCACAAGATGCAAGATATTCCCAAACAAACCAAGCACAGTCTAATAGCACAGTACTTAAAGGTCTACATACTCCTTGAATCAAAACGTCCATACTAAGATGAATCTGATGTTTCCTTAAAAGGGATATTCAACGAGATTGCCAATTTTTAATTGGTTCCAAGAAAGATCAATCATAAGAAGTATCATAACAGTGTAGGTAAGACTTATGTCAGTCCTGATGACAATTTTCTTACAGAAGTATTTATAATTCTGAGAGAAAAGCAGGTAAGAAGAATCTCTTAGTTCCACTAAAATTAAAGGTGTGGAATTGCCCAACTTCCAGTACTGCAGCTGATTGCAACAGCCTGCAAGGCAATTCAAAAAAGGAAACTGTAACGAATATACCAGCAAATGATAGTTTCCCAAATCCTCCCCCTCTAGTGTTGGGAAATAAAAAGGTGGCTGATGTTTCACTTTGGAAGTACAACTCAATCTCCTCTTGTGAACTATCTTAAAAACAGCATACTGTTTTGGTACTAATTAACACCTTCATTAGGGCTCACAGGAATAATCAGGAGGCTCAAATGCCTCAATTCGTGTTCACTTATTGGAAGAATCATTATCACTTCTAAAAGCTTGTCTCCAAAAAGGCATTATGGTATTTCAGGAGTCAGTTTCTCTCCAATAAAGCTTAGAGGAGGACAGAGTCAATGAAAAAGAGAAGTAGCAACTGATTTTCCAGCTAAAACTCAAAATCTTCTGTCCAGAGACAGCACCAAAGTTCTTCCAGAGCAACTACTGCTTATACCAAAACACATTTAGTCACACTTGATTTCAGACTGAGCTTACCAATATGTGTACAAATAGGAGACAAGACTTCCTCTTGAGCTGGAGCTTGGACAGACTTGTCTGCATTGTCCATGCCAGTAGAATACACGGAAGTCATCCACTTACAATAAAGTATTCCCCTCAGCTGTCTTTAGTGATCTTTCTTGGCATAAGGTTTAAACCTAATGCCAAGAAAATTCCAAAATGCCAAAATGCCAAGAAAATTTATGACACAGTGGACTATACTCAGGCTAGTAAGCAGTGACTATAGCTGTCCAGTGAGGTGGAAAGTCCACCTGAAGTACTGCACTGCCTATGACAGATAACTGCAGAGGATGAAGATTCATAGTTAAGCAACAGTAAGTACGAGTCTACAACAGAGCGAAGGCACTCAACAGAAAAACCTTCCTTCAGTTGCTAAGATCCTTATCTTGGGCACTGTGTTTGGGATTTTGGGGGTATTCTGGGTTTTGGGGAGGGGGGGGTTGGTTTTTTTTTGTTTTGTTTTCTCTGACCTCCTTTATAGGTCTTCATGCCTTCTTCACTTGTTTGGCTTTGCTAAGATCACTTGGCGATCTAAGCAGGATGGCTCAGAAGCAAGCAAAAGCCAACAGCGCACACTGACAGCTTAAGCTTGCAGCTAAATCATTTTAAAATGGTTTAGCCTAAATTATCTTTAGGCTAATGACCTCCTCAAGATTAGATGTGACATAACTACATACAATCATTCTTCTTTTTTGAATATTACAGGTCGTATTTATACACGGTTCTTACAAAAGACTGCACTGCTACTGCAACTGTGTATCTGTCTACAGCATTAGAGAAGGTAGCTCAGAAATTAATGAGAATTTTACATCAGGCATTCAGTGACCATGTACAGCCATCTTCGGTCATTCATTGATTCAGTGAGTGCCAACTCAAGCTATGAAAGACTCAGAATGGCATGACAGTACTAATTAGGTCAGAAACACGATGTTACATTATGCATAAAAGTAAAAATACAAGCCACAAAGAAACTCATCAGTTATGTTAACAATTTCATCACTATGCCAAGATGGAAAGTTTGTGATAGAAAGCTAGACACTACTGAATTGTTAGGATTACAGTGAATCAGAAAAAAGTCCAAAAATAAATGACTACTTACTTTATTAGAGCTCCCAGCTTTAATTCCAACAGGTACTTTGCTCTAAAATAGAAATAATTCACTGTTCTTATATTGTTCATACAAATGATTATGGCTAGATTAAAGTCTAGGAATTAGAAATATCATTTCTACAGAAGCCAACTTGTTTTATGTAATTAGCTTGCACCTTTATTTTCTCAACATATTATATCCAAAACAGTGCTACAGTTTATAACAAATTTAAAGTTATTTATTCTATTTGAAAAAATGACTGAGACCTTAGGGTATTTCAAATATATTATTTTTGAAGGGAAAAATAACTATTATCATCCTTTTATTTAAATTTAAGATTTCATTAGTAAATATTGTTACAATTAATCTGAACTTTATTACCTGATGATTGAGTAAAAATACAGATGAGTCATAATTTAAACATAGTTAAACCAATCTGCAGAAAGTGTTTATAAACTGATGTATATAATATCTCAAAAATTTAAATTAAGCGTGACATTTACCACATATCAAGGGAAGACTACCTTTTAATTGAAGACACAAAATTTCCAAATAGGCTAAGAAATGATTGTCTTCAGTGTCTTCTGAAAAGCCAAGATGTACATTGTATACATGTCCTGACGAGTCACTTGGGTGACAGTGAGGTATCAATTACTGTAAGTTCTAGTCTCAGTCATGAAGTTTCAATAAATCACATTTGCAAAATGCTTTGTCATCCATAAAGGAAGAAACCTATATAAATGGATCATTAGGATTCATCATATAATTAAGAATCTACCAGATTTTTCAAATGGACAGCTAAGTTGCCTTCCTTCCCACCTCACCCCACCAAATTTTTTTAAACCCATAGGTTCACACTCGGATTGATTTTTGCTAAGCCTGGCAATGAACAGGACATCTTTTTAATACTAGACACAAAGAAAAGTTGTAAACATTTATTTTCCACTATTCAACTTTTTAAATACAAAATTCTAAACTTTACCTTGAAATTTTTATCTTTCATTGTTAAACAATACAGCTATGTGAATTAGTGTACTGCTACCACTGTTAATATAACCATGCTCAAAACCTCCAAATTTATACACACTATTTTTGGTGAAATGTGTTTAGCTCTACATAACAAAAGAAAGAGTAGGAACTTCTTCCCATTGATAAAACTGACTCTTTAAAAATACAGAAAAACATATTAAGTGAGTGAAAGTTCATATTTACCAACTACCATAAAATTTTTTTCCCATCAGCTATGTACTGAATTATTTACCCTGCTTTCTGGTCAAATCTGTAGTTAAAACATTCTGTTGTTAAGAGATTAAAATTGCTCTTGTAGACTCAACAGTGCTTTGCAGTTTATAAAATCAGACAATTCCACCACCTATTATTTTGCACCAATGTCTGTTAAGAGCATGCTGTAGGTCACTGGATAGAAGACTACCCCAGGAAGCAAAAAGGCCTAGGCTACAAATACCTTGCTCTGACTTTGGACAGGCAAGGACCTATCTCAGTCTCTAGATCTTAGAAACTGAGATGAGAATGACTATTTCTAGAAGTCACTTTCTTTTCCAGAAGTAAGCTATGTATTTTACAGTTGTGTTTATTTGGAAAGAATGAAAATAGCAGCAGCAGCAGACATTTTGTGTAAGAGAGTCCTGGATTAAGAAATACCTGATTAAAGCTAACCATGGATGGTAATACATTTGCTGATGTACTAACAACTATTACAGCATTTGACTTACACTCAGCATAACCATTTCCTTAAGCAAATTATACAGCATGACTGGAAAGGAGATTTCTTCTAAAGGAGAGGAGATAATGGAACTACACCTATGAAGTCTGATATTCCAAAAGTTTTGAAGTTTACTATTGCGGAGTAGTATCGTGCACCGTAAATTAGCAAACTGTTTAGCCTAACAAACCTTTTCTATTTTATATTATTTGATCCATACCTCTGGACAAGGCTCTACATGACAATCTTTGATAGAGCAATGGCCATCGTCAGCCCAGAACGGGCATGGTCTCTTTAGATTGACCTAAAGATACAAAAACAAAAATTCACAATTAACACTAACTTTAAAACAGACATCTCTCAATACCAGGAAATCTTTTCAAATTAAAAGAGAAGATATGAGGAAAAAGGATTAAATCTAATACTTTTAAGGGTTTTTTTTTAAAGCACTCTCCCATAGAGACTGTTATCACAATTCCCTACCACAAGCTTCAGCTGAAATACTCAGGGGGAAACAAACATGCAGTATCTTAAAGCACAGATTAGATCTCTCACCATCAACATAACTGTTCAAAGCAGTAACTAAACTGTAACAAAGAACACTGAATCAGATGTGCAGCTATAAAATGGTCTACTTAAAATCAGTTGTATTTGTACTACACTAATCAAGGAAATACATTTGATGGAAGATAAGACACTAGTGCAGAAGTTCACTGATTTAAATAAGTGCTTGGATAATTTCAGATTTTGAGCAATAAAAACAGACTGATGATTAGTACACTTCATAGTGATTCAAGGAAGAACAAATATCAAAATACTAATGGTCTTAAATTAGAGAGCTGACATAGCATAAATACAAATAATGAAGAGAAACCACTTCAGAAACATTACCAGCAAACCAGATGCTTTCTGGTCAACGCTCCTATTTGTCATCAAATGGCACAATAAAGGTAGAGAGTACCACATGTATTAGCATCTACTACATGGCAAGAGAGTCAAACATTTCTTCACTACATTTCATTTGAATTGTTTATGTGAAAAAGTCAGTGAAGTATGAAAACACAGTTTTCCTTTGCATTAGCCTTATACATACTAACAATGACTAGCGATGAAAGATTACCTTGACCTCTTCACTCCTAAAGCAAAGACTAAAGGTTTTTCTGCAAAATCTATCAGAAACACTTCAAAAGCACACCATCTTTGAAACCTAAAATTATAAATAAAATACAAAGCATTTATCCCCAGTAGTTATCACCATCTTCTGGTTTAAAAAATATATATATATCAGTTTGGCAACTTTCAGAGTAATGGTAAAGTTACTGCTATTCTTTGATTTTGTTTTCCTTTAGCACAGCTTGTACTAGTTTCCTTTAGTTGATAAATACTATTCATGAAGACACTCAACTGAAGTTACTACTTGTATCTAACAACTTGCATCCTTAATGTTTTGAGGTAAGTACCACTTCACATTTGAAACTGTTGTAGATATGGGATTTGATCCTGCAGTCAAAGTCAGCAAGTTCTATAAAATGCACTGTAAAATTAAGCCTATTACCAAAGATGGCACTTGGCCCTAGAGCAGTTTCAACACAAGAATTTAAGAATCATAAATGCAATTATAAGAAGTAATTTAAGTCTATAAATCTTAAGTCATAAAACTAATCCATACAGTAATTTAGGGGGAAAAAAAATACACTCAAGCTGTACAGCATATGTGTAGAGCCACATACTACAAGAACAGTATTCTTGCTATAGCTAATTTGTTGAAAGTTTAAATTGATGGGGGAGTTAATCTCAGTCTTCAGAAAAACATGGTTTTCCCTCCTCATATGTAGGAACATTTTTGTAGTACGTCTCTCTTGCATGCTATTCTACACTATCCATTTTACACATGGAGAAAAAACAAACAGGAAACAAAGCTTAAACACCTAGTGCACTAGTGCCAGAGCAGCCCCTTGTGCACAGAACTGGCAGCTAAACTCCAAATCCCATGCCCTGATGAGCTCGGCGTCCACTGCATATAGTTCCTGCAGGATTCCTGCTATGATAAAAGAAACATACTACTCAGCCTTTTAATTTGGAGAAAAACTGAAACCACTGAGCACACTTGAATAACTGTTCCATTAACAACAACAACAGTTTTATTTTAAAATCACAAATCTCTTATAATGCAAGCTAACATTTTAGCAGCACTTTATAAAAGTGTTTTAAAATAGGCAGTGGAATTAAAGGTTTGTTATACCTCAAATAATTTTCAAATGGGATTGCTTTATTTTTTTAAAAACTTCACTGCTGAAAAAATTAAACAGAATTAATAATATTAATACTAGTTCCGTTGAGTTTCTATAATTATGTAAAACTATACTACATCATGGAAACTTGAAAGAAAAGCAGTACTTGAAGTTCACACTCAAGGAAATTACTTTCTAGAGCTAACTCCTTTCCACCAGTTAATCTAAAATTTCACAGTTACTGTGAATTAGTAGATTGTACTGACAATGAATCAATCCACAGAAGAATCACTTAAAGCAGCTTCACCAGCATCTGAGTGAAGAAAAAATTTTCTTTAAAATATCAATACAGGGAAGCCATCCCAGATAAGATTTTTGTGACCATGCAAGAGAACATTTGAGACTCAAGAATACTGCACTGAAGCTGAATCCTAACTTATTTCAACAGGCATACTTCAGTATTAGTGAAAACGAAAAAGTCTATGTACGACAGAAAAAGCCGTAGCATATTGATTAAAGACAACTGTTGACAAACTGAGCTTAGAGCTAATTGTTTACAGTTGATGACTCTCCCAAATACACTCCTAAATTTATTTTACTGTACTCAGCAGAAAATTACAATCCTAAGAACATAATGCAAATCTAACTGTATACTTTCAGACAAGCCATCCTTTTCCTCTACAGGAGATATGGATCCTGGAAACACGGAAGTTTGAGAAACCTCACTTTAAAAGCTTATTACCAAGATCCCTCTCTCACTACCCAACTGCTAGACAACTTAGAGTGGGGCAAGACCACCAAGTATCATGCTCATAATTCTGGGTAAGTAGAACAAGAATTCAGAACTACTTTAATCTGAGCCAGAACATCAATAACAATATTACAGAAATCCTAGACTTGATTTGATAAACCACTAAAACTAAGAAATTATTCCGGAAGTAGCAAGTGCAACATTTATTTTGTTCTTTCTACAAGCTACAAAAAAAGTACAAATCCTGATAAATCTTTGTTTTTTAATTAGAATGCTTTACTTCAAATAATCTTCAGCTGTTCCTGGTCATCATCATTCTCAAAAACGTTCACCACTCTAATAAGCAGTGTTAGAATATTATAGGGACATCCACACATCTCCCCTGTAACAATACAGTTCAAGAAAAAAAAAAAAAAGATCTAGACTACTTGTTACAAATTCAGTCAAGCTGGCAGTTAGCTTTAAATGCTAGGACTTCAAAGAGACCTTAGAAATCACAGGACTGCCTGAAAGCTACAGGTATTCTTTGAAGATGGGGAAAAGAATGTTGGCCCCCACCCTCTCAATGCAGCTAATGAAAAGGTCATCCTTTGCTTATTAGAAAGGATTTTCCCCTTTTCTCCATTCAAAGAGGCAGGTATCTATATATTAGCTGTTCCTACCTTTCATTCACAGAAACTATCCAACATCTTGTGGAGTCTCCACCCTTGGAGATATTCAAAACTCAACTTGATACGATCCCGGGCAACCTGCTCTAGCTGACCCTGCTTTGAGCGGGGGGGTTGGACCGGATGATCTCGAGAGGTTCCAACATCAACTATTCTGTGACTCTATGATCTTTATTATCCAGTAGTTCTTCTTTATTCAAACAAAAAACTCTCAAAGCACTTCTAATAATCTTTTGAAAGGCCTTAAAACAGAAAGGCCATACTTCATATTATTGATCCTTCATAGATGGACTGGCAGTAATGGAAAGGGGAAGGAAGCAAAGCTTAAACTCAATTTTTCCATAATATTCCTTTCTCCTAACTTTGTTTTCCTCTTAAAATGAAATAGAAAAAAACTGAAGTCAGATCACCTGCTTAAAAAAAAATAAAAATTATGTCATAAACCAGTACAGGTCAGGACTGTTTCAGTTCAAGGAGCAGTTACAGCACCTGCTAAACCTGTAGAGCTACAGCAATCAGGTCCTTTACATCAGAACTTCAACATGTAGTTTTGCAGTCATTCATTCTGTTGGGTCACAGATTCACACCGTCGAGCAAATACCATATTACCCACACGTGATCTAGATCAGATGCAGGTGTACATCTGCATCACTGTGTCTAATCTACAGAACACAATATTAAGCTTGTGTGACTGTGAGGAATGGAAAGACAAACACTGATCTAACAGACTTTAATCCATCAGAGTGCTCTGAACATGTTTTACTGCCAGAGTGCATTTATACTGGATCAGTGATTTGCTTTAAGGGGCTTCTTTTTGTTTCTTTTTCTTTTTTTCCTTTTGGATACTATATTAGAAGTCCAATGGCTAAATTCATTGAATTGTCAAAGCACAGTCTCAGCAGTTAAAAAAAAAAAAAAAAGAATTTTTCCAACATTATACATAACGTACTAAGCATAAGGAGAAATGTACCAAAATGAATCTCATACAAAGCAGACACAATATGAAGAACCTGAGAGGCATTATAGTCAGATTTTACTCTCCCTCCAGTCCGTTTTCTTTGTTTTGACAGCTAAAGAAAATCAAAACTATGTACCAGAAAAAGAAACAAACTTTCAAGCTTGAAGGAATTTTTTTTGTGGCACTACTTACCAACGTAAAGCAAACAAACAAGCACAAAAAAAACCCCAAAAACACACAAATCCAGATTTCTTCAGACATTCTATGAATACCTCTAAAGAATCACCATCACCTACCCCGTGTTTTAAGGCAACTAATCTTCTCCACTCTATTTATGCTTTTAAAATACAGAATGAGGTGCTGTTTTTTAAATGAGTAGGAAGTATTTAGCATACCATCAGGTAGAAGAGTTAGAAAAATGCATTAGTTTCTTTTGCCCTAATATAAGAAATTAATTTTGTACATACATGGAGTCAAGATTACTCAAAAGGAGCAGGAGAGAAGATTAGGAGCAAAACTAAAATTTGACTTGCTCAACTACCATTATACTGAATTCATTCCTCAAACCTTTCAGCAAGTACTCTTCATTCTATATTTTCAAAACATACATACAGTTAACTGTTACGCTGGTAGGAAAGCAATGGCTTTGCACTACTGTCCACTACTAACATTTTGAAAGACAGACTTTCTTCCAGGTTTCCATTTTGATGCACTTAACTCAGCATGAATGGGAAATATAAAGTCAGCTTTGAAGTGTTAAAGCCATTCCTCAGTGAAAAAACAAACCAAAAAGCTAACCAAAAAAAGATACTCAGCAGATGGTATAACTTCCTAGAAATGACAACTATCTTCTAGTTACAGTACAAGCCATGCTAGCACAGTTCCTTTAAAAGACAAGATTTTAGGCTGCTTTCCCCCCTCCCCTTCATTTCCTCTATTAATTCTAGAAACACCGCCCCTGGAAAAAACATGCAAAGCTTCAGAATTTTTTTTTCTTCTTCCCACTTTTTTTTAATAAAGCACAGAAAACTGCTATATTATGCATTACCACCACTATCACAATAAGAGCTCAGAATTACACGAAGACATGCCCTCCCACACCAATTGCTACACAAAAAATGACCAGCTACCATAGTTAAAACTATAACCTTCTTTAAAATTAATCCCTAACAACATAAATACTGACACACTTTGGAATATATAAGGGTCAAGTAACTAGGGAATCTCTCTTCTTATACAGAGGAACACTTTTATTTAAAAGGATATTGCTGTTTAAACTATAGATTAATTCTGGAAAACACCTGAATATCAAGATCTACTAGTTCCATAATGACTCAACAGCACTAAAATCCAGCACATGCGCTTGCAAGACAAACTGAGGTTGTACAGTACACGTGCTTTAATCAATACCAGCTATGCACTCACTACACAAAACATCCTTTATTTTCTTTAGAGACCAAAGTATTAGACTTTGTTGTTCACAGTGTTATTCACTATTATCACAAAATAAATGTTAGATTCCTTATCATTAGGCTTCCATATTTTGTGTTTTGTATAAACACAGTATAAAACTACACTGAGAGAAAATTATTCCTTTATTATTTCACTGAGAAAATGTCCCACTAGCTATCTAGCAACCAACTAGCATAAATTAAGCAAGACTTTAAACAAAAACTAGCCAGCCCATTAAGTCTTACAGATTAAAGTTTGAGTTCTCTGGCTGTTGAACTAGTAACACAATGGGGATGGTGCAACTCAAGTTACAAGAGCTGATGATCCAAATTCCTGCTACAAGTTAACTTGCTTCAGAGTAGGAGTGTTTTCACTCCCAAAATTAATATACTACCTATACTAATTAATATACCTTTATGCAGTATTCAGCTACCCTGTAGTTGACCTAGATGAGCACTGCATACCCTCACAATTTCCTCATTCACCTATGTGCACTTCCATGATTTTGTGCAGGGACATCAAAAACTCCGTTGCTTTTACAAAAAGGAAAGTGTAGAAAAACTTTGCTAGTTTCTGTAATCAGTTTGCTTGTTCAACATATTCTTCCCTACTACAATTTAAAGCACATAATTACGGTGTGGGGATGAGGACTGCACAACAGCACTTGTAGTTGCACATCAATTATAAAGGTCAGTAATGCAAAAAAGTTTAAATGCCTGGCTATCCTCCCAGCTCTGTATGTTGAAACACTACATTTTGTTTTCTCAGTTCTGTGCCAACTGGAAGAACACAACTATCCACTGGAGGACTAATCAGTAATACGGACAGATTCCAACTTGAATAAAAGTATTGCTCAGGTGTTAACCTATGCTCTCTGCAATGCAGGCAAATTCTAAGCATGAATGCTTATATACTTGGGCGTATGAACAGTATTGTTGGTGAGACAAAAACTGTATGAAAGATGAGGTAGGATTGTACTACAGACACTATTAAAGTAGGATCTGCAGAACTGCAGGAATACAAGCTTTTGAAATGAAAATTTTATCCTCCCCTAAATTTGCAGGATAAAATTCCTGTTGTATAGTTTGTAAACCTGTTACTCCCCTTCTTCAAATACTTTGTTTTACATGTTCTTAGTGCCTCTGGAGAATCTAATTACCACTACTATGTGATATGTTTTCACTGAAGTTGCACGTATCTTGTTTCTCCTGAACACTGAAGTTAGAACTGCACCATGTAGCAGGAGGAGATTCAGGGTGAAGTTACATGTTACTGCTTGCTCATACTAGAAAGTGAAGATGCTAGTAGTCTTCTTCTCTCCTTCCTCTCATACATAACCCCATCCTCCATGAATTCTGATACTTGCCCAATTCCAACTCAGACAGATAATTTGTTAAATCCTGCAAAAAAAAATTTTCTATCAGGTTAATGAGTTACACTGGCCTACTGCACAGCTAGACAAGCCACAGAAGTAAAAGTAGTGAAGGGGCAGGATGGTCTGCCCAGGAGTGGAACATCTCTTCCCCGTAGTAAAGAGCCACTTGATTAGCTCAGTCAAAAATGCAACCTCTATTTCCTGTCAAGCACATCTGAGAAAGAATAGAAGCATCAAGCTGCAAAGTCCTATTTTGCTCATCAAATTTGAGTATACAGAAAGCCCAATCTTTCAAATCATTAGAGAATAATAGTATATACTATTTGAAAATTAATATTTATACTTTTTTTTTTCCAAAGGAATAAAGGTTCTCTATAGAGCAAAGACTAAAACCAGAACAAAGACAACAACTGATAAGAAAAGAAAATCATCACAAAATTTCAAATTCCAAATTATGCACATTAGTTAGAAGACAAGTTCTGCATGGTATCAGAGTGTCTAATACAGTCCTTTCCCAGATGCAGCAGTACAAAGATACTACCTTTAAAATTACCACTTCAGTTTAATGAGAAAAGTTATGATTTACTGTCACTGGCCACAGGATTAACATAGCAAATACAGGATTTATGACCAGCATAACTGTCAGGGACTGAAAATCAGCTATGACCAAATTAGACAGCTGTGGGCTTCTAAAAGAGAACTTAATGCAAGTTGAGTTGATTTGATCGGTAATCCTCCCTACATTTTCTGGATTTTATTTAAATTATACAGGAAAATGCCATTCTAATTGTACCTTGTAATATCTGAAGTAATCACGCTCTTGCAGTTTCTGTATTTTCGGGAAGATCTTGAAAGTATTGAAGTCATCGATGCTTTCTATGTCGCATAAGCAGTCATCTAGGACTCCTGTGAGCTATTAGAAAAATACATCAGATTGATTAATTTTTTTTAATCAAGAAATGCAACATTAGCCTCATAAATCCTCTAGAGAAGAAAAAAAAACAGTCAAAAGAAATATTAGTGATATGCAGTTCCACAGCAAATAAGTTCTTATCATTAAAATACTCTGTAACTAACATGATACTTTACACATCCAGAATTGGAAAATAATAGATCTTTACATTTTCTTGAGCTTATGTCCACCTCCTAGTGCAATACCAAATCAATGTCAATCAGAGGCCAACAATTTCAGCCCTGAAATTTGTTCTTTGGCAGATCTAACATATAGAACCTTCCACGAAATGAGCAGCAAGATTTTCCAGACTACCAAGACATTAGATTAGCGCATCAGAAAACTGTGTTTCAAGTACACTCCTACCAAATGTTCACTGGCTTAATAGCAGAATTACCTAAAGAAGCACAATCATGCGTTGTCATCCTAGTCTTCTATTCCTTCTCAAAGTTTAAGAGGAGTCCAGCTAGTTTCTTTAGAGGCATGGGAAAAGGGGAATAGGTATTTTTCTACCCAACAAGTTAATAACTTCACAGTTAAATTCTACCAATAAATATTAGGAAAAACAGGTACAGGCACCTATACTGTAAGGCTGAAGATCTATTTAAGGTGTTGTGAAACTACATCTGAGCTTCCAAGGCCCCATCCCTTCTCTTGTGCCAGCACAGCATGCTAGCTCAAAGCACTGCACCAGCAAGACTACTTCTACCAAAACAAGTGCAGGAGAGCTACTGCCAACACAGGAGAGGAAATAGGACTGTACAAGTGAGTAGAGAAAGCAGGCCCAACTTATACCAGCTTAAACTACCGCAAAACAGCAACCTAACAGTGTCCATGGGAAAGGCTTAAACACAGAGTGTGATTCTATAAATGTTCATATAATAAATGTCATTAAATCTCATAAGCATAGCTTCCTAAACAAATATAAACAAGTTTTAAAGGCCTTTAAATTATAACTTTAAATGCATGTTAATGCTTTAGTCCATGTCTAAGAGAAATGGAACCAAATGCTGCTGCTAACTATGGCTATTCTTTAGCAAGACAAGTAATTCATCAACATACAGGATGGCCTGAAAGCATTTAAAAATAGGGAGGCCTGTACATTTTATATCTTGAATGGGTTAGTAGATTTCTAACTATTAAAAGGTTATGTGTGAAAGGAGAAGAAAAATATTTCATGTTTGTTTTTCCATAGATTTCAAGGCTAGATGAGATTATGAAATCATCTGTTTTATGCATGATAAAAGACTCAACTACTTTATAGCACAGATACCCTTATATAACCAAAGCCATCAAGCTTAATGTAAAAACATCACTAGAAACTGAATTGTAGGCTTCTGTTCTTTTATGAAGCATAAAGGAAGCCTGGAAAGTGGGTTTATTATTATTTATTTTTTTAAAGATATTTTTCCCCTGAGAGAATGGAGATGTGAGAGCTTGACAATAAAGCATTTTTAGCAGAAAATTCAGCTTTTATAGATCTTGCCTTTCCTGAGAGACTAAACAGGATGTCACAGATCTGCAGATTAAATATCAGGGATGGCAATGAAGTGAAACTCATTTAAGAAAAGTAACTTTACCCAACTGTTCCATGTTGCTATGTTTGCCATTATTAATGTTGTTTAACTTCAAACCTGGACAGACATCTAGGAAGGTGACTGCTCATTTAAAGGCATTTCACAAAAGCCAAGAAAGCTCACGATCTACAGAAGTGCCAATTTCAAAGTCAGAAGACAAATATCAAATTCTTGATACTTCCAGAAATAAAATCCCCAGGCATTTTAATCTAGGAAGATTTTATTTTAAAAAGTTCAAACTTTCTTATCAGTCACAAATAGGCAGAAATTCATTTTGTCATCTTTACGTGTAACACTTTACCACAAAAAAAAAAACAACAAAACTTTTCATTCTAATAAAAAGTACAAAAAAAGATAACTATGAACAAATTGCTCAAATATTAAACTGGATAAACCATACGTGAAGATAAGAATTCATTAAGCTGAAAGGAGAGTGGCAAAAATTTGGACTCAGAAGATAAAGAGTAGGAAATGATTTTGATGACCATCTCATGAAGCTATCCACTGCTTTCAAAAACATTTTTCCACCATCTATGTGAAACTGAAATGGAAGTTTCAGGGGAAAACCTTCCAAACAAACATGTAGTAGTTATAAACAGTGTCAAATCCCTGTAGAAAAAGCTGTAGCTGCTTTATTTAACTAAGATCGCAAACTAATGAAAGTTGCACTTTGGCCAGATGTTTCCCATAAATTTTTGATTCTAACAAAATCTTTCAAAGTGCACTGCAGCTTATTCAGAAGATTATAAAGAGCCAAAGATAAACCCTCTCCCAAAACTAAAAGAGGTCTAAGAATTTTTAAAGAGAAAAGTTCATTTAAAGTAACAAGAGCAAGGAAATGAAGTTCTTAGTTTCTCACTACTTTCCAAAATTGGAGCAGTTAGCTCCCTGTGTATATAAAATAGCAAAAACAACGTTTCCTTTGAAAGTGTGATATAGAAATAAACAACACTATTTCTGTACCAAAGCGCAATATATAAAATGTTTTGACAACACATATGAAATGCCAATTCTGAACAAAGGAGTCAGTTCACTACAGACTAATACAACAGCAGCACAGGGTTCAAGTGCCCCAGTTAGAACCATTTTACTATTACTGTAATCTTCAGTGCTCTAACTTGCTGAATGACAGAACACTCTGAGAAGATGCAGAAGACTGCTTCATTTTCATCAGCACTAGGATCCTCCAGGAAATTCTTTGTTAAACTATAGACAACAAAATAAGAACGATGTATTACACAGTTAAAACTAGGTGTTAAGCAAAACCCGTTTTTTTTAGTCACACAATTAGTATTTTGCCTTTTTTAAAATGGACTATACTAGTTAATTTATTTCACAAGTGTAGAGCCAAGCACTCTAGTGTAAGCTATCACAACTTTTATTACAGTGGCAAGTATCAAGTTTATGCCATCAATTATTTTGAATTCTATGGTAAATTCTAGAAACATTAACCTACTATGATTTGTGACCAAAAAGAAGACAGAAGTCAGTTGCTATTCCTTCTGTATTTCCAATGTGCTTATCCAAGTATTTCTATGAACTGTCAAACCTAGCTTAGCCCTTGTATAGATATCAGAGCTGCACTGGAGGTGTTAAACCTCTAACTTATCTTCTCCAAGTTATATCAACCTTTTACAATAAAAGAACAATATCTAACCTGCATCAATTTCTCCTTATGAAATCAGGACAGAGAAATGTATACAGCACTTTAACAAAAACCTGAATAAATGCATATACTAACAAGCAACATATTTATATCGACAAACTTATTAGTGTTGTCAGGTTGTTGTACTTTAATTGCTTCAACATATCCTCATTAGAAAGACACCTGGGACTCCTTGTTTTGTTCCTCCATGTTTTACTTCGCAATTGTTGCAGAATGAGAGAAAAGAAATAGGTACTATCACTCTGAGAACTAATGGCTAACTTATTTTTTCTCTGTGCAAATCAAACTGCAGTTTAAACACTGAATACAATATATTAATTTTATGAAAGAGCAACAACGAATCTCTCTCAGTACTCCTAAGAAAACCACATGACAGTTTGCTGATGACTCCATTAAGAATCCCAATAAAAGAACTGCATTTTATACTAATATAGCTACTAAAACAAGCTTAAAAAAAAACCCAAAAAACTCATGTTATACTTGAGGGCCCGAGGGGTTAAAAAAAATACTGCAATAAAAGCTATCTATGCTAGGCTACACACTGCCTTGGATGGTCACTTAAAATATGGCAGGTTACTATACAAAGCAGAAATATAAAAAAAATAAGAAAAATAATCAGAAACACAAGACACTTTGCACCATTGCGCATTTCCTATTTTCATACAAACTCACTCTAATGTCTTTGGCCCTGCTAAAATCTTTCCCTACTTGACACCAGTTCTTATTATTACATGGATGTACTGCTCATGAACACCAGGCTCTCACCTACAGACACTTGCCCTTCCGAAGCCATGAGGGCAACTTACAGAAAGAAGGAGCGTTCTTATCCTTCGCTGTCCCACAGGTACACAGACACAACCAAAACACGCACCGCATTCAGCAGCCAAGCCCGGGCATTGATATTACCACGAGAACATGCGGCCATCAACTTTCTAAGGACACCGAAGTTTCTGTCTAAAGGGCCAAGGGCGTGATGCGCCCCAGATCTCTGAACACAACACTCCTCAGACAGCAAGCACTGTTGTTTACCTGGATCAGGCAACTCCTCCGTGCAACTGGACCGTTATATAAGGATACTACCAGTAGTTCCCACGCCAACCGGCTACTCCAGCGCTCCCTCTCCGCACACCGCGGCCGCGGGGCCTCGCACCCCCCAGACCGGAGGCACTCGGACCCCAGGCACCCTCCAGCGGGCCCGGCAGCACTTCAGCGCTGGACAAGCTCAGCCCCGGGCTCGACCACAGCGAGCAGCAACCGCGCGGCATCGGGTGGGAGCCGGGGCGAGTGGCTCCTCCGCCGGGGAGGAGGCACAAGACACCCCCTGAGGATGCGCTCGCCCCCGCGCCTCTCCAAAGCGCCCTTATCGCCTCCTCCAGCCCAAGAGCCGGGGAGGACCTCAGCGCTCCTTCCGCTCAGGCTGGGGCCCGCAACCCTCCGCACCGCCGAGGAAGGGCGCTCCTGCCCGGCCACGCTCCCCCCGCATCCTCCTGCCCGCCCTCGGCTCCCACCTGGGCCTCCGCTGTCAGGACGCAGCTGAGCACGGCCAGCAGCCGCGTTGCCAGCCGTGCCCTCGCCGCTGCGCTCCGGACGGCGCCGCCGCTGCTGCTCATGCTGCCTCCGCTGCGATTGACGGGGGAGGGGGGCCCTCGCCCCGCTGCGCAGCAGCCGCCGCCGCAGGAAGCGCACGGGCGAGGCGAGGGCCGGCGGCGGTGGCAGCGGCTCCTGCCCGCGACGGGAGCCGTCGGGCGGGGGCGCCGCGCTCACCTCAACCTGCCCGCGCGCGGCCGCCGCGGCCGCCACGGCACCGACGAGCGAGCGCCGTTCTCTCGCGCAGCAACCGCCACCGCCCAACCGCCGCACGGCATCCTGGGAGCTGTAGTCCGCGCGCGCGCGCGCACCCCCCCCGCTGCGGCAGGCCGAGGACTACAGCGGGGCGAGGCGAGCGCGGCCCCCAATCGGAGAGGACCACGCGCGCCTCCAAAACAAGCAGCGAGTGGACGGCTGCCGCGCGTGCGGCGGCGCGGTGGGTGCGGGGCGGGCATTGCCCGCGCGCCGCGGCGCGAGGGGAGGTGCGAGAGGCGGGGCGGGGAAGATGGCGGCGGGCGGCACCCGTGCGGCCGCGGCCGGTGACGAGCCGCGGGCCGGGCCGGGCCGCCCGAGCTGTGTGCTACGTGGTTGCGCGAGGCAGAGGCGGTGCCGCCGCCGCCGCGCCGGGAAGTTCAAGCGTCCGGTGCTTGTCGGGGCCCGCCGCCGCCCCAGGCGGGGCCCCGCGCGGCGTGAAGAGCCGATCTAGAGACGTCGTGTCTTCCTGCTGCTGAAAAGTGCCTCAGAGGCGCATCGCGTCCAGTACTTGAAAGTGGCTTTTTCTCTTTCTTTCTTTCTTTCTGGTTAAAAAGCCCATTTCTTTCAGCACACTTTTTTTATGAGCAGTCATTTATAGAGACACGTATTTTTTTTTTTAACTGCAGGACACACACGAAGATAGGGAATATGTTTCAGCCTTGTCTGATTTTCTTTTTATCTGCTCCCCTTGAGACCGCGGCTGAAAGTTAATGAAAAAGCTAGAGACTCTCTCCATCCCCTGGCTTTTAATCTTTTCTTTTTCAGTTGTAGACCCTTATATTTTTTTCAGTATAAGTACAGGCTACTGTGCAGCAAATTGAAGCCTACAGACAAGAGGAAAGTGTTTGCACATTAGCTAGGCTAGTGAAATACTGAGTTACTGTGGAAAGAGGCTGCCCCATTCCTCCCCCTCCACCTTCTGGAGGTTCCCCATCCTTTGTGTCTGAGCCAGCAACCCTGCAGTTGCATGGTAAGTCGAGATACCTGTTTTGTTTGTTTGCTTGCTTGCTTCCAGGGATAGTTTTCTGCCAGAGTAGCCAGCTGAACTGACTGACTCACTCTGTGGCTGCCTGATCACTGGATCTGATCCAAGGGAAGTGGCAGGAGCACATACCCTGGGAGGAACAAAAGAGGGTAGGACCATCCCTTCCAGCGGCTGCTTGCTGTTAGATGAGTTTTCCTACCTTTTTTTTTTTATTTTTTAATTTTTACTGACTCCTTAGGGAGGTTGGTTGGCTGTTAACAGGTTGAAAGTTACCGTGCTACATCAGCTGAGTTTGTCTAGCTTTGCTTTTCAGTTCCTTTGAAAATGCTAAAGAACCAGCTCAGAAACAATCTTTTGCTCCCACCAGTTAAACACATGGGTGTAATTCTCTTCCAGAATTGCAAAAGTTCACATTTTTGTGTGAAAACATTAGTGTTGCACTGACACTGTTGACTGAATTTCTGGCATATATGATTTCTGGCATATATGATTTCTTGGGCAGGGTTGCTTTAATCATGATTCTTTTTCAGTCCATCTACCAACACAAGTCCTTCTGATACCCTCTCAGTTAGAAGAGAATACTCCTTTACTGGAGCATGGAGACAAGCTTAACAGTCAGGGCAACTATTTCTGATAGTTTAAAATATTTTAGATTGGTCATTTTTATTTATTTCCGAACTAATTCAAATTAGTTTTCTTCACCCCTAAGTGACAATATGTCACAGGTTTTTGCATTGCTGAAACTGGCTTGAAACGATGAAGATTTGAAAGCTATGAGTTACAGAGTCCATGAAACAGAGTAGGACGTAGCCTCGTATTTGGTCCCAGAGAAAAGATATAATGCTTCTTCCTTTCCTCTCTAGAGTATAAGCAGCAGACACACGATTTGGAAACAAGGATTAAATTAGAATCTGTTCATACTTGCAGCTTCAGGAGACCAATATCTCTACTAGAGAACTGAGAAGAAATTAAAAAATGGCTAAACAGCTAATGCTAATGTTTACATTGCTGTGGCTGGCTTTCACTATCATTACTCCATACTTTATTGTGAGTGGTGTGTACTTGTAACAAAGTTACTGTTTCTGTTGGCAGATTCAGATGAGTTCACTGCATTTAATTTCTTTTTAGAGCTTTGATTCTGGAACACAATTTCAGTAATGATTATATACACATATACATACATATATATATATATATATAAACTTAGCTGTAACGAGCACCTGCACCACCACACATTTGCAGTGCATATAAAACTATGTTTAGTTCATGCAAATTAGATGTAAACCATCATATTTCCCAAGTCATAACGTTCACTCAGCTGTCAATTCAGAACATTCTATGTTAGTTATGGAGAGTACTTTTTATCTTTACCTCAGAGCCTAATCCTGCTTGCATTGAAAATCAATGACAGTTTAGTTTCTGACTATAGTGGCAATAATATAAGGATTTGGCTGTAGAAATATATAATGAATTATTTTAAAAGGTAAAACATGAAATTAGTTCTCTATATACATATGTATTGTCTGTTATACCAGACCCGAGTTTTGCTCAATACAGTGTTTAAGCTTTGCAATATCTTTTATCTTATTTTATGTTTTCGTATTGGTTTCAATCTATGAATGCTATTTTGCCAGTGGTATAAAATGGAAAAAAAAATTATCCTAATGTAGACAATGTCTTTGTGAAGTCATTTTTAGGGAATCCTTGCAGAAGGAACAGTCTTGCAATTGCAAACAAACCCTAACAGCAGATATAGAGAGCTGGGAATACCTACTAAGCCTGTTTCTTTTAAGGAAATTTGCTATAATGTTATAATATTCTAGTGGGGGCTGAGGACAAGTCTTTACTGGGTAGAGGAATAATCATGTCTTCTGTCCAAATAGTTTACAGTATGCTGGGCTCATGAAAGCAATCTGGCATATATATTTAACTTTTCAATGTACATGTGTGTAGCCTAGCATAAGAACAAATATCTTTTCTATGTGATTTCATAATATGTATTGTTGTTAAAAATATTGACAGTTTTATTTGAAAGCTCTGATATTTTCTTTCTATCTGCAAGTAAAGAAAGCCCTGAACACAGAGCAACTGGAACTATTCTTCTGTACTAGTAAATAAGCCAAGCATTAAATAATCTACATCAAAGTCACCTCTTCTCCATCCTAACACCATTCTCTAAAGGGGACAGAGATCTGCACGCACAGACAGTGACAGACAGCCATATAGACAATTGACTTGCAATTACATGGACCCCCTGGCCAAATTTGCCTTTGGTCTGCAGGGAGGGCACAGCAGGAATTGAAACTGTTAAGTCTTGCTGCTTTACTTGTAGTAGCTCCATTAGTGCATTGTGGTCAGCTTTTATTTGCCAGAATCCAGCTCATGCACTCTGACTGTACATAGAATTCAGGATCTGTGATCAGCAGCCATGTAAAAATATATCTTAGAAATTCTTACAGATGAATTTAAGCAACCAGTCAAGCAAAACATAAATGGGTGGCTTCACATTTCACTTTAGGAGAAACTTGATAAATCACAACTGCTTTGCCAAGTTCATGAACTAGATTTCAGTAATCTCAAACACGTGGATTTCTGGAAAATTTTTGCCCTTGAAACTTTTGCCTTTATTTATTTTTCCAAATTAGCATTTGAATGACTCCTTTCTAAAGTTAGCAGAGTAAACCATAAGAATCAATACGTCACAAATTCCTCTGCGAGTCAACAGACTTGTTTTGGAGCACCCGAGTTCTGTGGTTTTTAGGCCTCTTAAACTGAAGAGCTTGCAAACACAGAAACTTGTCTATTTTTTCCACTATGTCATTAGTCCTATTAAAAGTTACTATGTTTCCTCGCAAGTCATGCTTCACATAATGTGGTGGTCTCACCTACTTAAAACCACAATATACTCTCAAGTCTGAGGCAACTGTTACAAATTACTTTTGAAAGATACCTATGGATGTCTAGGCAACCAGACATGTGAAAAGAACTGTGGCCTGTAAATAGAAAGACAACAGGTCAAATTCATTACAGTGAAAAAAGGGAAAAATTTTAATATGAAAATTGCATACAGTAAGATCTTCACAACAAATAAAAACAAGGAAGAAAAAAGATGGAATGCAGTAAAAATAAAGAATAGCAAAGTATAAAGAGGGGATACATTAAAAAAATTTTTGTAG
Organism: Apteryx mantelli; assembly: GCF_036417845.1. Taxonomy (NCBI): domain Eukaryota; kingdom Metazoa; phylum Chordata; class Aves; order Apterygiformes; family Apterygidae; genus Apteryx; species Apteryx mantelli. The sequence goes on along the minus strand of NC_089980.1, from coordinate 53,425,195 downwards.
GTGGTGAAAAATTAATTACAAATTTTAGTTATATACCTGAATTCCTGATTCCTGTTTTGTATGTGTGCTATTGTTGAATATTAACAAACTGCACTGTGTAGTGTGTGACTGCAGCTCCTACTCTGATGCTAGAGTACAGAAGAAAAATAGCCTCTGATGTCTTACTGTGGTCCCTTTAGCACCTATGATTTTTGAAGAAGAAATACTAACAAAGAAATGACTCTACTGTTAAACTTCTGAATATAGCAGGTACAGATCAACATAATTAGTCTGGTTTCCAAAAGATCCAAGATTTATTCATTTGCACTCTGTGTGCATGTGCTTATCTGTCAACAAATTTTGTGGTAAGGTAGAGGTCTCAGCTAAACTGTTGCATACTTTATGAAAACAAGCAGCCAGGCAGGGACAGCCCACTAATGCTCCCACAGAAGGATAAACTGCAGCCTGAAGCCAACCATATTAGGCTCAGTTTCAATATGCCAATCCAGAAAAAGCAAAAGGTTATTGTTTCTGTGGCTCATGGAGCTTCTTGTTTGCCTTAGACACTTATAGCACAGCCCCTGGCGTGGTGGGAGCATTCCCTGATCATGCAGTCCTGTCAGACAGACTGTCCCCAGGCTTACATGGGATGGTCTAGGTGTGTATCATTTCTTACATTTTCTCCATTTTTTTTATTTTGTTTCTGTCAAATGAATGTCTAAACCATGACACTCCTGTAAAGGTGTGAAAGAACAAACCAATATAATTATCAGCAAAGAAAGTAATTTAATTTTTAAGCTGCTGGTTAATTATTCCTACCCCAAAACATTCTCAGAATTTTAAAGAACTGGTTTAGCAACATACTGAAGCTGCCAACATTTGGAAGCTATAGAGGAATACCTGAGAAAGGAAATACAGGGACATATCTTCTAACTCTGCTGAAATACATGAGCGCTCAAGAGTTGATGTTGAAACAGAGAAGTATTTTTCCAAATAAGAAAGAACTTTCTTAAATAAAGATGTTTAAAATGTGTATAGCAAAAGAATGAGAAAATAAAAACAAGTTTTTTAAATGACACTGGCAGGTAAACAGTTACCATGATTATCAGCAACTGCTGCCTGTGAGGGGAAGGCTGTTGTTCCACCACGTTAGTCAAAGTGGCATTTGTCATCTGGAACAGTTGTTCTCCTTTATTTCCCCGGGAAAAAGCTTTAGATGATCAGTTAGAATAATATTTAATGTCACTTTGTAGAGAGTTAGCAGTAATATTTTGCTGGACAAGACTATGTTGTCCATGGGTGAAAAAAGGTCTAATTTGCAGCCTTTTGTTCAGATGCCGGGAAGCCCCTTCCTGACTATGGGTCAATTGTTAGTTCAAACAGTGAAGTAACTGGCTGTGTATTACCGGATAATTTGTAACTCTCTGGGAACTGCCTCTGCGCTGAAAGGTAGTCTTTTCTGGATGGGGCCAGGGAGGGGACAAGAAGAGGCAAGTGTGTCCTTGGTTTTTAAAAACATTATTTGAAAATGTTTGGTCTGGATTCAAGCATAAATCTACAAAATCATGAACTCTTCAAATTATCCTCAGTTAACACTGAATTAGCTGCTTGCAGGGTTGTGGCAATATAAGATACAAATTGCACTTAAGTGTAGAAATTTGATTAGAGAGTTAATACACTGTTTTAGATAATTCCATTGTTTAAACTTATCTAATTCTGGTGTTTAATTTTTATGATAAAATTATAATTAGTTTTGCCAAAATAATTTCTGTTTTTCTTGACTGATCAGTTAAGTAAGTAACAAACAGTGATTTCTGTATTTCTCATTAAAGTATGATACAAGAACAGGCATGTAAAAGCCAAATTAATTTGTACTGTTTACAGTACAGTAGAGATATTTGCATGTAATTGCCGAATCCTCCAATTAAGTACTAAGAATAAATTGTTAAATTATGATGACTAACCTAAGTTTTGAGCCAGTAATGTTATCTAGAATATTGACCTCTTTGTTATTAAATTCCATTATTTTAAAGGGTACTTTAAGAATAATGTGCTAAAAATTAAAAAATTCTATTTGAAATTTAAAAATTAATGTGATTTACAGATACACTTTTAAAAATACATGATTTTTAACAAAATTAACCAGTTTCAGCTGCTGGCACAAGAGTTGTTCTGCTAAAATTATTTTGTTATTGTTTACTAAAATTATTTTTGAATCCTACTATAGGAAGATTTTAGGGTGTAAATTATGGGAAGAGTAAATGCCACATTGATGGTCAAACCCACCTTAGCCTTCAACACCAATACCCTAGGGATATTTTGAAGGACCTTAATGGATACATTTTATATAGATCATGCATATATTTATCCAATATTTTTGTAGTCACTAACTGTATCTATCTCTGAGGTTAAAACCTTAGTCTTCAAACCATGCACAGAGGCAGTGTTTACAGGCAGGTCCTCAGGCCAGACATGGCATTTGTTTTATTGAAGCATAAATTAGGCAAGTTTGAAATCCAGAAAATTCTTAGCTCTACCATGGCTTTATGGTTCATTACATTTCTAGCAGAAGCTCCAGTTCTTACTCCAGTATTTGAGTAGATCTGTGTTAGTAGGAGTACATTTTCTTTTCCCTCTGAATCTCAGCCTGATTATCCATCATCAGAAACACTGTGCCTCTATGCTTCCAGGGAAGCATCCAGAATCAGCAAGTTTATTTCCAATTAGACTCAAGGTTGCCCTTTTAAGCTATGAAATGGCTCCATTTGCTGGGACTGAGTTTCAGTGGTAATATGCAAGCCATTAGAGTTGACCTGTACCGTGAACAGCCTGACTCAAATTTATGAGCCCGACAAAAATACTTCTCCTCTCTTTTTTTACCCATTATGAATGACAGAAATATTAGTGACCTGGTAGCTGTGTTGTGGAGATTGTGTGTGTGTGTAACTCAGTGGCAAATCCTCCATTTATCTCAGGAGAAATAAGGCTGTCTAAAAACACTAAACACTCAAATTCTAGATATGAGTGAAAAGCCAGATAATGGAATGAGCCACTGTATTTAATCTAATTCTGAAAACAAGACCAATTTAATCTTTATCACTGATTTTTAGATTTGTAAAATGCATGAGATATGGAAAATAAACTATGCAAAAGCACACAATTTTAACACCTCATGGGCCAAAGGCTGCTTTCAGTTACACTAGTGCAAATCAGTCTGCTAAACTGGAACTCTCCCCTTGCAATAGAGCAGAATTTGGCTATAGAGTAACCTCGTTAATGAAAGAGGGCTGTAGCTAATGCACAAACATAGCAGACTATAGTGGTAAAATAACCTAACTCAGTTATGCTGGTTTCTTTTGCATGTATCTGTATACTAAATAACAATACATGCTATTTCTTACTTAGAAATTGATTCCTTGCGTGGACCCCCTGAAAAAATCCGTATTGCTTTGAGCGCATCGGAACCTTGAGTGAGATAGTCTGGTAGCGACCGGGTCGGTGGGAACAACGGGGAACTCGAGCAACTACGTAAAAAGATGTGTCACCACCACGGCCTTGCAAACGCCGCCGGTACAAGAGGATGGACTTTAAGTGTCTCTCGAAGAAAACGAGCGCAGCTTCTGAGCGCCGCCCTGCAGCTGCAGCGCCCGCGAGCCGCGCGGGGAGGCAGCTTGAAGCCTCGCCCGCATCCGAACCGGCCCTGCCCGCCCGCCCGTCCCTACCTGGGGGCCGCGCCAGGAAGGGGCGGCGCGGCGCGACGCGGCGGAGGGAGGGAGGGAGGGAGGAAGGAAGAGAGGGGAGGGGAGGGGAGGAGAAGAGAAGAGAGGAGGTGGCGGCGGCGGCGGCGGCGGTTCCGGGCACGTCGGCGGCGCCGCCGCTCCTCGCCCCGCGACCCGCCGCCGCCCGCCCCATGGCCGCTCCGCGGGACCCGCCGCCCCCAGGTGAGGAGGCTGCCGCCGCCGCCCCCTGCCCGCTCCTCCGCCGGGGTGGCCCGGCGAGCCTCGGGGGGGTTATTAGCTGTCCCCCCCCCCATTAAGCTTGGCAGTAATTTATCACGTGCTCCGCTGGTGCGATTTAGTGCGACTTGTCTTGTCAAGCCCGCGACGGTGTTCAGCGTATTAGTTAGGTTGTACTTGCTAACAGCGTTTCGAAAAGGCTTTATTTTTTTTTCTTTTCTTTCTTTTCTTTTTTTTTAATCCTAGACTTTAAGTGGTCAGGAAGCCAACGCTGTCTAATTTACACAGCTAATGGCCCACGAGAATTTGAGCACCTAGTATCAGGTGTGCCAGTCTGCTCAGGCAGTGATAGGTTTTGAGTATTTAACAATAAACAGAAAAATACTCAAGCACTGAAAGACTTAGTTTTAGATTTATCAAAGGACTCGTTTTTCAGAGAATTGTAATACAACTTACTCTATTTCCTCCTCATATTCAAATCTGCAACTCATGTGCCTCTGATCAAAGTACCAGTTTTTGGTTTTAATCAAAGGGTCTGTCTGTATTAACATGTGTATTGGCGTGATCCCTTTGAGCTGTACTAAGTTGTGCCATTGGTGTGAATGCCCTGCCTTGGCATGAAGCAGGTCTTAAATGCATATGGTGGAATTACATAACGAAGGTAGGCCTTATGTGCTTCACTTAAGGCCTCAGGGGTGTGTTTCAGGGAAGAGGCTGTGAGAGAGGGGAATACCGACTGCTGCACGGTGTGTGGTGAACCTCCTCCTGCCTAAAGGCCACATATTCTGAGTTCTCTGAAATGCACCTTCCAGCTTCCTTCCCATGTGAGGATGAAGGACAGATGCAGGACTGGGAATTTGAATGTGTGTGTGTGTATGTATATAAATGGGCAATGTTCAAGCCATGTTTACACCGGTAAGTGCACGGCCCTGCTTCCCCATTAGAGCAGCAGAGTTGAGCAGGGAGAAACTGTGCTGATGAGCCCAAGCCTGATGCTCCTGTCACAGCCTCGTGATACTGGCCAGGCTCAGGGAGAAGAGCCACAAGGACTCCTGGGCAGCCAGCGTGCAAGTGCTGGGCTGCTAAAAGGAGCCTTGGGAGCAGCTATTGAACCTGGGTCAATTCGCATGTGATTCCTGGCAGAAATGTGAGGAAGTAAACGTAGGCCAGTGGTGGCATGCTATCAGTTGGGAGTGTTTTGGTGGTGGTGGGGGATCCTAGAAAATGATGTTATCAAGCTGTGTGTCACAGTAACTGTGAAATCATATGGTCTGCATCATCAGTCGGATGATATTAAATATTTTTTCAGCCTTTAAACGTGCAAAACTGGATGTTTTCAGTTTGAGATAAACAGAGAACTTTCCCATCCTGCTGTTTGGAAAAGCACTTGAATCCAGCTATATGAAATGAGTTGCAGAATGTTTTGGGAGATGTGTGTGGGAAAGGGGGGGGGGCATGGCATTTTAATTGCCTTATTCACAATTAAATATTATGCCAACTATCAGTGTTCAGCAAGACCATGGTGAATCATTCACAGCTGGTACATGGAACCTTTATATTCAGGTACAAATATTCATATGCATACATGCCACCTGCAGAAAATGTTGGGAGTTGGTAGTGCTCTGCAGTGTAAAAAAACAGGGAAATTACTGCTCTTCATAAAGAACTAGAATAACAAGAGGGAAGAAATTGAGGTATAGGGAAAGAAAGATAGTCTTTAAGTAATATTTTATGAAATGAGTACTAAGCAAGAAATATGTGCAGTCACTGATTCACAGTTACTGTTTCTGTGGGAGATCTGGAAAGCAGGAGTCAATTACAGCTACCTCCCTGTGCCCCATCTCTGCTTGTGGGGTCGCTCCGGGATCTGTCAAGTCCTTGTTCCAAATAGCTGCCTACTCCAAGCTGCTCCCGCTTGTTCCGTGCTTCCCTCTGGATTGTGGAAAGTACCAATACTGCAATGTGCCTTGGCCACATGTTGGAGGTGTAATAGCAGACAGAGGATGGAGCCTTTACCATAGCTGCAGTAGCCCCCAAGACTCACTAGGGCATGGACCATTTGAGGGTCCTGCTTTTATCTACATTAAGGCTCCCCTTACAAGGGCCAAAGAAAGATTTTCTTATTATTTTTTTCACCAGGCAAGAATCTCTACAGCCATAAGGCTTCTGGAATAAACTGATGACAAGATGTCAATTATTTAATATTTCTGTTAACTAGTTGGTATGTTGCTGTATGTTGCTAAATGTTGATTTGTTGCTATTTTGCTATAAATACTTGGTCAGAGATGAATTCAGAATACATGGGAGGTGGTCAAACAGTTCTAAAGAGCTAATCAGAAGAAAAATCAAAAGTTAATTCTAACTAGATATTGAAACAAACTCTAGAGTTATTTTTGTAAGGTTAGGTATTGTGCTACTTCCATTTGACTGACTGTGGAGTTATTCAATGACATTACCTAGAAAGTCCAGCAAGTTGTTGCATATTGATACTTCTGTGGTTCAAAACAAGATTTGAAACTTCTCCTGAAGTGATAACTAATGGCAGTGATAGATTACGATCCTCAGTGGAGAGTGGCACTAAAGGGAATTGAGTTGCGTGCTTTGCCACTGGGTTTGTTGGGTCTTTGCTGATAGTGGAGAAATGGTGAAACTCGGGATCTGTGGGCTTTGAGAGTAGACAGCCTTCTGCCTCTTCTTGTCAAGGTTTTTCCCTTTGGCATGTCACCTCCAGCCTGTTCCTCCCCTAGCCCCAGTCCTGTTTCTTCCCTGCCGGTGGCTTTTCTTTGCAGCCTATTCTTTAACCTAGGTATGTCCATATTTTTGCTCATAATTTCTGCCACTCATTTTCTTAATATGCTCATGGAGAAAGCAGTATTCCTTTTTTCAAATGATCATGTGAGGCACAGAGCGTGAGACTAGTCGGTCAGCTGCATAGGAAGTTTTTGACAGCATGGGGAAATGAGCCTGTGCCTTTAGAGGGTCCAGCCCCTGGGCCATGCTTCCTCCCCCTTTCCTTTTCTCTTATCATCCCCCTCCACCCCAGAGCTCCTCAGTGTCCTTTCCAGTAGTCCTAATTTCTCCTCTCCTGACTTTTCTTACCTGGACCATCTCGCCACAATCCCAGTCTTCCTCCTCAAGCATTTCACTCTCTCTGACTCCCAGCTCTCACGCTCTCCATCCCTGATAGATCTGCCATCAGCCTTCCTGCTTGCTCGCTTCTGGTCCAGCCAGGCCCATTTTGCATCACTCAAGCCCTTGTTCAGCACTGCTGTTTCTATTTTATCAACTTCTAGTTCTGGTTTCGGGGTTTCTTTTCCTGCCAAATAGGCCAGCTCCCCTTTCTTCATCCTTGGTTCCTGGTCTCAGCTGTCTTTCCAACCCTTTTTCCCTGGCTCCCAGTATGTGCTGCTTTTATAGCTTTCCTTCACAGGGTGGGCTCTGCAATTAGCTAGTGGCGCTCTCTGCCCAAATTCCCCTTTCAGTTCCTTCGCAGCTCCCAGTTACAGTTCCCATGTGCATTCTCCATTTTTGGTCCTACTCTTTGGCAATGACTACTCTAGTTTATAGTCTTTTCTTGTATCCCACTCTGCATTTGAGTTGAGGAGTTTATGGTAGTTTTTGCTGTCTCTTGCTGTCAGGGCAGGCTTTCTTTAGGACATTCTGTTAAAACCATGTTTCTGGAGCAAGGATTTAAAACTCACCAGAAAGGTCTTCTGTTAAAATGATATGGTTTTGTTGTGCTTTGGGTTGGGTGCTCTTCTGTATATGTGTTTCCAAACTCTGTACTGCAGTGTGAATGTGCTCACCTGAAATTTCTTAGACCTCTCCCATTTAAAAACCTCTGTGGAGTCTGTGTGCGTGGGATGTGCTCAAGCCTTGTAGGACTGATCCCTCTGGCTATGTGTGACCTGCCTGGAAAACGTGTATGGTCTTCTTGCGGGTGCTAGTGCTCAGAATGATGTTTCCTATAATTTCTGCTCTGGGCAAAGAGGGGGCCAGGCACCGGCCTCCACAGCCAGGAACTGCTGCTGCTGGGGCTGCATCGGGGAACCCTGGAGCTTTTTCCATCCCTTCACGGCTACATTTTTTATTTTTAGGCCTGTTTCCTGGTACAGTGATGCTTTAGCTTGTCACTATTGTTTTGAGTTGATTTAGTAGGAGTAGGCCCAAAAGTTTTAAAAAAAAAAAAAAAAGCTAAATTTCAGTTGGTTATAATAGCGTCTGTGCAACTTCACTGCTATTTGGGCATCAGTGTTTATATTGTGAATTTTGTAATTCATTTTTGGGACTAAGTGTGTTCTAAAATGCACTGACTTCTGTATTTGGAAGATAATCACCTCATATTTATTTCTACCACCCTCTTCTGGTCGAGGCAGAAAGAGCATTTAATGCATTCTTGTGGTAAGTATGAGGACTATTAGAATGACAGTGACAAAAAAGCTAATGCTATTACATCATTTAAAATGCTTTTCATAATTTTCAAGAAAATGATACTTACCAGCAGAAGAGATCCTCCTCGTGGAAATGGCATGAAGACATGAAATTTAAGGAGGGTGCTGTGAATCCTGGCTTATGTATGAGATTTGTTTCAGATTCTCTGTAATTCTGGTCAGTGTTCAACTATTAGTTAGCCATCAGTGCAGAAGGGATGACATTTAATGACTCATCTGAAAGGGCTTTGAAGATTTGTTCTCATATCCTTTTGATGTTAATATAAGTTTATGATTCTATTGTGCAAATAATTAATGTTTAGCAGTTTGTACTGCAATGTGCTGTTTATTTTAATATTTTTTGTTGCAGTGGATATATTTACTGTTTGAATTATTGCTTTAAGGAAAAATGGAGTGCTGCTATTTGGAGAAAAGACTTATTTTTTAGCTGATTTGCTGATTTCATTCTTTATTGTTGAATTGTTTTGTGTTTTGTTTTTTTTAATTAGAATTTTCATTTAAGTCTATCTTTTATCAGCTCGGAGTTGGATTTCCTTGTTGCATGCAGTTTCTCATCTATTGGCTAGTTAGTATCCCTGACATTTTCTAGTTTGTCATATTTTCTTGTGTAAATGAAACTTGACCTAATGCATGTAATGGCTGTATAGTTGTGCTTTATCTTGATCAGACACAGAGGCAGAATATGAGTTGCTAGACAGAAATATTTTGCGGATTATAAAGTGATAAAACTTATTCATTTCCAGCAGATCACGCAGCAAAAGAGCCAGTAGAGGATACAGACCCGAGCACTCTTTCCTTAACAATGGTATGTGTCTCTGTTCTAACACACTTATAATCTTTATAGCTCTCTACAGTTATGTAATGCAGAATTGAGCTAAAACATTCAATAATGTTATTAATCCAAACCATGCATATACACACACACACACACACACACACACACACCAATTATTGTGCAACTAAAACTTAATTTACTAACCTTCCACAATTAACTTGGAAATAAAATTGTTGATAGGTACTGAATTGGATGTTATCAACTAAGCCATGGGTTAGACAGGAAGGAAGCATTGTTACAGTATTTTTTATGGTGCCTTTGATTTATATATCAACAATATGTTTACTTGACAAATTATTTTCTACTATAGGAATAGGCCCATCTAGCTAATTATTTACTCTTTCACCACTGTATTTTTTTTTTAATATATATATAATAAAATAATTAGAGGAAAGACTGGCACTGAGATTCTTCTGTCTGTATGGGTTGGAGGGATAAGAAAACCAACTTAAAACAGAACTTAAAATGTCAATTGTATTCAGTTGTTATTCCTTCCTGTACCTATTTTCTCTGATGAGATAAGGTGATAGAAAGATGTGACCAAAAACAAGTGCCTTACAAAAGACACAGGGTGAACCTAGTGAGAGAACAAACGGGGTTCTCCTGGGCTTGCTGGCACACCCTTTACAACAAGTTTTTGTGTCTTAGGATACTAAGCATGCCAGTCTTCTGCTGAGACAAGACGTGTATCAGGTAAATGGAATATAACATTCTGTGAAGTCTTTTAAGAGTTTTTATTTTTAATGTTGCTATGGATTGTTTACTATAGAGGAAAATAACAGTGTTGTGTAGCCCAGGGAAGACTGTTGTCTAATGTAGTTATGTAAATAGATTAAAATACGTTGGTTTATTTTATGGATGGCAAGTGAGCAAGCTATTGCTTTCCACTGATGTTTTCTTCCCATTCTGAAGTTTTGCGAAAAGGAGTCAGCAAAAAAACTTAGAAAATGTGATAAGTCCTTTAAATACTGATCTTCTCTGGGATCTGTTATTACAGCCTGTGTACACGCATTTGTGTTAGCAGGCTGTAATAAAAGGTAGAGACTTTTGTGACTGTTTTTGTGGATTGACTAAACTAAAAACCGTGCTCTTGCTAAGGGGAGCTTTTAAAAGGTGGAGAAAAGTTTCTGTGCCTGTTTAAGACAAATGAAATTTCACCTGCCCCCACACACAGCAAATTAAGAGATCTTTAGTCTGTTTGGCTAAGAGCTTCTATAAAAGCCTCTCTTACTTTTACATAAGGGTAGGAGTCATAGGGAAGGAGGTGGATGTTTAGGTCTAATAGCAAGTTATAACACGGATGCCTGGAAATCAGCAGCTATCTCCTTAAACTCAGTAATAATAGTTTTCTTTTGCATCTTAATCAGCTTTTTAATTTCAAAGCAGAAAGGAAAATATTTTTTTTCCTTCAGTGCAGTAACATTTTAATAAAGCTTTATCTTTGTTAAAAGAGCTTTTGAAATCATCTTTGTTCCTCTTGATATGCATTACCTTTTCTAGATTGGTATCTTGCTAGTTAAATGCAAAACTTCTTTCCCAATTTCTCTGCTTCCCCACCAAACTGTTATAACGTAGTAAAGCAGCAAGCCATATTACTTTTGGATTTTAAGTGATCTGCTGATCAGCAGTGTTAGTAGTGTCTCACTTCCCACATAAGAAGCGCATTGCTATGTATATGATTGTAGACAGATCAACTAGTAGCAATTTAAAAGATATAACTATAATTATGCAGATTTTGTGCACTCTTTCTCCAGCACAATTACACTGAAAATAACAAAAATCTGTGTGTCTTTCCTTTCTGTGACAGACTGAAAAATACCCTGTCCAAGATACAGGAGTCCCTAAAGGTAAGTAGTGTGAATTCTGTGTATTAGTTCAGGTGTTGTAGATCTGTGTTGTTACATGCAAAGCTGTTGGTGTTATCCAACAGATTGAAATACTTCCCCCCTTCCCCCCCCCCCCCCAGGTGTTTGTTTTTTAAATGTAGTGTCTGTATTTTATGGTCAGTTTGGTATACATAACTTTTGAAATTTCCTGACAAAGTTTAGTTTTGGTCCAAAAATCATGACTAGCTATCATCAGAAGATCTTGCTTCTCACCTTGGAAGGAAAATATGGTGCTGCCATCAAAAAAAAGAGTTCAGAGAATTGATGTTAGAGACACAATAATGTTAAAAGGTGGCTTTGAAGAGGTTACCAGTGCCTTCAGGTTATCAGAAATATAATCCAGAAATACCTTCCAGGTCTCTTGCCTCTGATCGCATTCCCGGCCCTATAACTAGTTAACTCTTCATGCTGTCTCTTACTTTGGGCAGATATTAATACCATTTCCTTAGGCACTTAAGGTAGGTACTTTTTGTGCAAGTTCCTGCCTCTCCTCACTGGAAGTGGAGCGAGTGCAGGTTCTGTATTACACTGAAGCTGAGTTGGGTAGTGTGCATATCCCCTTTACGGTTTCCTTGACTGTGGGGTGGGTTTTTTGGCATCCCAGACTTCGCTGTTGGCTTTTGCCCAGGGGACGCACTGGTAGGGTCTCAGGTGGGGCACGCTCTGCAGGGAGGGTGTTCTGCACCCTGTGCCGCACTGTGAGTCTGCGAGGGGGAGAGATGCGGGAAACCAGGCAGAAGCTAGTCAGGAGGGGAACTTTTGTTGAGGATAGTGGGCAATATAACACTGGAGTTAAAAGTTAAAGGGTTATTCGTGGGGCTTGAGGGAGCCAGCCACAGAAAATAAGCATATTCTCAGAAACACTGCTCAGTAGAGAAGTAGAACTAATTTAAAATCATAAGCTAACTTCTGTTTATTTGCAGGCAGATGGTTTGTTCCTTCACAACTGTTTACTAACACTAAAGAAATTTTTCTGTAGCCTTTTTTCTGTCCTATTTTTTTTTCTTTCACCCATGACACTAGGTCCCCCTCAAAATGGATTAGATAATTCCTAACTAGTTAATACTTTCAAAGTCTTGAAATCTGACATTACATGTTTTAAGTATATTTGTCGCACTGTCACGCTATGAAGGTTCGATAGCAAAAACTGAGACAGTAATATAATAATAATAAAAAAGATGTTTATTTCCTCACACAAGTTCTTGGATTAGTAACATCCATTAAAATAATGCGATTACTAATTTAGAAAGGATAACACAAAACCATCAGTTACTAATTTAGAAAGGATAACCTGAAACCATCAATTACTGCACTATTAATTGGAAGGACTGCTTATCCCTACTTGAAAGCTTTCTTGTTCACTCTCCTAGTGAGAGGGCTCTCGACCTCGAGGAGTTACCTTACCCCAGCGTCCCAGGAAAAGGGGAGGGGGGGGATACTCACGGTCCAGCCGGAGAGGATGGTCAGGTCATGTTCCCGTCCCTGCTCAAACTCTCCTAGCTGCCAAGTCTCTTTTTATACGGCTGGGGCTCTGGGCAAACACTGCTTTTGCTGACTTTTGCGAGTTTCACAATCACAGGACTGTCTGTTTGCCTGCTGGGAGGACCCTGCTGGCGAGGCAAGACCCCAACACCTCCGTATTGCTTCTTCCCTCCGTGGGGGTCCGTGCGGATTCCAGGTGGCAGACTCCTTCGGTCTTGTTAATGCTGCCATTCCGCAGCCTTCCGCATATCAGTCCTTGCGCATATCGGTTGGTGGACGATTTTAGTCCTGTGAAGTCCTCTGTTCAGCAGCTTTGCGCACATCAGCTCTTGTGCTATCAGTTCTTCTGCATATCAATTGACAAACTTCAGTCCTGTTAACTCTTCACTCGCCCATCAATATTTAATTGAAAAAGCAAAGCTGAGAGGAAGTGGAAATTTCAGCACTTTCTGTAGAAAGGAAGCAGACTTGTTTTTTTTTTAATTTTAGTTTCTGCTTCCTCTTGCTATGTGTAAAAAGATGTAAGTACTAATATAGCTTAGCATTTCCTCTTTAGAATAGGAAGTGATGCAAATACTTCTTAATGTTCTGTTCATTTTTGGAATTTCTTTTTTCTTTTTTTTTTCCTGGACATGATTTTTAGAAGTATTTCTTTCCCTGCTGTACGTTTTGAAACTTTGAATCAGTCCTAGACAGTTCCTTAGAGGATGCCCTTTCAGTGTGCTCAATAAGAATTAATTTTTGTTTTTATAAAAATACAGACTTCTCAATATGAATCTGGGAGCTAAAAAATGTTACAGATATGCAGGCCTGTTTCTATATTATACAATTTGTTTGCTTCAGATTTAACGTTTGAATAAAAAGTACATAGGCTTTTTTTTTTTTTAGTCAGTTAGTTAATGGACCATTTTAGGACCTATCTTATTAAAGTTCTCAGCACCCTCTACTGATTCTGAATTAAAGCTGAGTTGAGGGAACTTTTCATCTTTCAGGATTAGGCTTAATGTTTATTTCATGTTTTGATTATACAGTAGTTCTCCTTTCTGTCAAATATAGAACAAACTTGACATGCAGTATTTCCACATGAATTAAATGGAGTTTTGATAACCATGTTCTGCATTTTCAGACAGATTTCTTTTGGTCTCTGGGAGGGGGGGAGTAGGGAAACACCTTCAATAAACATTTACAACTGTTGGTGATGGAACACTATTTGGCTTTATTTCAACAGTCTTATAGAAAAAGAAAAAGAGGAAAATCATTATTTATTTTTTTTCCTGCAAGTGTAAGAATGAATTATGTGAATCAGATCAATTCCTTGAGTGAGATAAGAAATATGTCTCCTTTTTGTTATCTGACGATTCATAAAGATGATAGCTGTTTTTTAATGAGATTTTATTGCTAAATGAACAAACAGCAAGTAGTAATGTACTGATACTACAGAGGCACTCACCATCAGGGAGTCTTCTGGTGTGTGTGCGGAATATAACCTCTGTTAAGCTGCCCTTCATGTTTCATCAGCACTTGACTCATGGGATTTAAGCAAATGGTTTGCTAACAGAGACCTTATTAATCATGCAGAATGAAATTTGTTTGCACAAGGTTCACAAGAGGCTTATGCATTGTTTATACACCATTTTGAGAGCTGAAGTTAGGCTTGAAAGGTGAACAGAGTTTGTGCTGTTTCTCTGTACTGGGGAGTTGTTGCCCTTTTCAATGGACGCCCAAGGCAGGGGGTAAACACAGTGTTTGAAATGGATTATTTCAGTGCTTCAGAACCCCCCTGCGTAATAGAGAGAAATAAGATGGTGAGCCTAATTCACAAAGGGGCAGAAGTAAAAATATACACTTGTATAGTACATATTTCAATAATGATCTTTATAAGTGTGATGAAAAAAGCAAAGCAAAAGGAGGGTTATATTGACTTGTGACATTTTTTTTCCAGCCTATTTTGATTGTATTGGTTTGGTTAATATTCTCTTGGTTCTACTCCCGGTCAGCTTTATGAAAGAACGTGACTCTTCCATCAAAAAATGTGTAGCAGTTGTTTTTTAAACAATGGCTACAATAATATTTGATTTCTGCAAGAATTATTTTTCTTTGTACAGTCATGTTCTGCGTGATTTTTACAGTTGCTGCCAGTTTAATGCTTTGGGTTTTTTTTAATCCAGTATTTCCTAGTGACCGATATGGAGTTAAATGTTGTGTGTTAGACATGGGTGAGGTATGTTTGAGAGCCTTACTATTTAAATTTGTATTTGAATGGGAGACCAATGTCTCCCAATTTTTGTCTCAGATGATGAATACCTAACAGATCAAGTTACGTTGGAAATTGCCTCTGTGAACATCAAGACTCTTGCATCAGATTCTGGCCTAGTTCAACAGGTAAGGAAAATTTATATCTGAATTTAAGCTAAGATCTCTTCAAACTGATTCAAGAGAGCAAGGAATTTTTCAGTAAAATAGACCAGAAATAGCCTCATTTTTCAGGGTTCAGTGAAGTGAGCTCCTGTGGAGAAAAGCAAAGCAAAGGTTATATAATCCTGAACATTTGCTTTGTAGTTTAAATAGGTTTTGATTGATGCACAGAGGCTCTGAAGAAGAGCTGCCACTGGGGTGAGGCTTTGGCATGCATGTTCTCCCTTTTTCTGGCTGAAAGTAGAGCTGGGACAGAGAATAAGTAATGGAGTGAGGAATCCTGGGGTTTGGCCTCCTTGTGTTTTGCCTTAGGAAGCTGTTTGTTCTGCTTTGATTTTTGGGACCCTGCTCTTCCTGTAGTGGAAATGCTCTCTGTTGGTTGTGAAGTCTCACTTTGCCACAGGGTGGGCAATGCTGAGTGATCCCCATGCATCATGGTTGCCATCTTTCAGACAAGTGTTACTTGCCAAATTTATTGATTCTCTTTGGGTTGAGCAGAAAACTCGGAGAAGAGAAATGAGCATTGTCCAGTGAAAAGAATGAAATGGAGTTCTTTATGCCAGAGTCCCATCTGTATTTTACCAGAAACGAACATGTGGGTTTAATATGCATTTTATAGGTGATGGAGGTAACCTTCTTATCATTCTCATCATCAAGAAGAAAGCATTTGTTGTCAGATCATGCCTCTTTTGCTGAAATTGTTATGATGGAGTGACTATACAGATATTTCAGTGTATTAGGGCGTTAATTGGTCTAAAGACCTGGAAAATATTCTGCTTATCTTCAGTCTGTGCATAGGTTTATAGCTTTGATTAATTTTGTAGAACTTGGCTTGATTTTAATTGTAGGCAAAAAATACTCTTGTTTAATAGCTGCATTTTATGGGCACTAACAGTGCATTGCATTATTGCAATTACATTACAAGAAAATGATCTTGAATACGCCTGAGTGCATCTGAGTTGATAAAAGTGGATAATAACCAATGGGTAAAATACCAGTTTTGGAAGATGATGAATGGCACAGATAAGTATGCTTTTTTTTTTTTCCTGTGTACTTCTTCTTGCAGTACTAGCCACTCCTGTTGTTTTTATCACAAGACATGTGTATAATGACATTTCTTAAAGGCACTTGCATATTAGCTTTCATAATATGGTTCTAAGTTCCATGACTTCAGTAAGTCTGGAAGATGTTACTGAAGTGCAGCACAGCAACTTAGCTATTGCAAACCAAACGAAAAATACCTAGTTTTCTCCCATTTTTCTTTGGTTGGTTGATTTTATTTCTCTTTAAACAGATTTCTGGAGAGAGGATTTAAAATGTCCTGGCATTTTTTCAGTGCCTGGGTCAGCAATAGTGCAAATACTGCATATTAACTCCATGTAGTTGTGGACCAAGGGAAAGAGCTGATTTTTTTTGTTTATTTGTAGCATATTTTAATCACTGTCCTTAGGCATAGTTAACCAAGAACGCGTTGAGCTGTGATGGGCAGCTGCTCTTCCAATATGTTACCTCTTGGGGGATTTGCTCCTCAGGACTTAATACTCCTCCCTTTTAAGAATTTAGTGGAAATGGAAACAATGACTATAATCAGGATTTTCAGATTTATTTTTTCTTAAACTTAGGATGCTCATATGGCAAGAATGTCAAGTTTGTAAGTTAAAAAGCTCTGTCCAGAGAAAGCTTATCCGGTGCCAGTGGAAAAGCAAACTACTAGAAGATAAAGGCAAGGGTTATCCTGTTGAAAGGTGGCATGTTCAGTATTCAACCTCTCTTGAGCAGAGACCAGTCATTGCGAGAAGAATTGATGTTGCATGTGTGATCCTGCAGTTTTCAGGGAAGAGAGAAATAGCACGCAAATTTTACCATTCCTGACAGGCTTTAATTTTGGAGATACTTCACCACGTTACCTGAAACTGCCTATAAACTGCTTGTAGTGGATTTCTTAGTACAGAAGGTGTAGATAGGAATAGAGTATCTTATTACACTGTATTGTTACACAGTTGGCTCATGTTTGCATGAACAGCCTCCAAGATGCTAAGAGGCATACTATGATAGTTTTGGAAGAATGATGCAATACTAAAATCAACAATGCTTTATTGCAGTTATCTAAGGGGAAAATCCCCTTCTGCTTTCATCTTTAAATCCTCAATAGAAGAAAGCTATTTCACCTGGCTCCACACCCGCAGTTGAAGTTAAAGTAAGGGCAGCTGCAGTTTCCCGCAGTTCTAGGATCAAGGTGCTGTCCTTCCAGTTTTTAGGTGTTCCTCTCCAAATAGTGGTAGAATTGAAATGTTACAACCTGTGTTGTAGTCTCAAGCTGCTAAGTAATTTCATTATGGTTTAATTAGCAGGCAAAAAGTCACTGAGGGAATGGTTACTTCAAACAGGAGTGTTAGATGTGAGCCAGCAGAAATGTTCAAGTCCGGCCATTGTCTAGAAATGCTTCCTATGTATGTAAAGAAGCCTGTAAAAAGCTCCTCCGCTTTAACTAGATCAGTGAAACAGTCCATTACTCTTTCATGTTACAGGTAAAGTTCTTGGGGGTCTCATTATAAAACACTTTAAAATCTTTTAAATCAAATTGTGTGAATTGTTGAACAGCTTTGTACATACTTTATAAATAAAAATCTTAAAGAAACTGTTTTTCATGCTTACAGTATGAGCTGTTGACTCATAGTTGTGGTTCAGCAGCAGTGTTTCATGACTGTGTACTGGGAGGTCACCCTGTAATAATTGATAAGTGCCCAGACTATCATTTTTCAAACAGTGAGTACTGCAGTCAGTGTTGAATTAACACCAATCAAATAAGGAAGATTAAAAAAACATGAAAAATGTGGGGAAGTGGAAGGAGGGAGTAAGAGCAAATTACTCCAAAGATGTAACTCCATAGCATGTCACTAATAGGGATAACATTGTTCAGTAGATACAACCAAAATGGCAGGTTTGTGGTAACTTAAACAAGGCTTATTTTAGAGCAAAAATGAGCTTAAAGTCTGGAGGTATTTTCATTACATGCTTTGCTGGCATGGATTCCTCAGGAAGCAGCCCCAAGGTTAAAGGACCTGAGACTTCTGCTATATTCACTGGAGAAGCATGAGTATGTGTACTTCTTTTTTTCTGTTAATTTCTTAATTTCTGTTTCTAAATAAGTTTATATATAATGGTAACTAGTGAGAGTGTAAATAATAGGTTAGTGCTAACTGCTTGAAGCACTAGTGCCATTCTGTCATAGGAGTAGCCAAAACACAAAAATGCTGCCTAAAAAGACTGCAGATTGTTGGTAATTTCTCATAGCAGATATGTTCCCTGTCTGACTTTACAAGCAGCTGAAGATTCTTCTAAGTAATCCTCTGTCACTTGTAAATTAGACAAATAGTTACTCTGATGTTTGAATATTTTGTTTTGATTTGTATTTATTTTCTGCTTTTTAGCCAGAAGAAAAAGACTCGCAAAATCATACTGGTGAATCACTTTCAGGTAATAAGTCAGCTTTACTATTCTATGTATTTTATTCCTAGATTTTCTTTGAAAGTGCTTTATTTAAAAACTGCTTTTTGCCATTACCTAGAACTGCCTGGATAATCAATGCTTGTGAAGCTCATTTCATTGCCAAGACATGGTCTATATCTGCTCATCAGGGCCACTTAGAGCTAGCCCTTTGTTCTAAATCGATAATGCAGATCATGCAAAAGACATGTAGACTGTCCGAATACATCTAGTACATCCACCTTTGAAAAAAATCTGTAAACAGGAATCTGTAGAAAATAGAGGCTGGCAGTAGGCAGTGTGGGCTTATCCCATATGGTACAAACTCAGCAGGGGAATGGCTGATATAGAACCCGATTAATCCAACAGTGAACAACTGAGAATTTCCTCTTAATGAAGAAGTTTGTCCTATCATGTAACATTAGAACCATGCAATTAGGTGGGTAGGTCATCATTTTGCTCATCAGTATCTAACACAGGGCACCTTAGAAAAGCAGGATTCTTTATAATGCTTTTGATAGTCTGCACATGGTATAGGACAAGAAGCAGGCTGGTTTAGTTTTGTTTACCTATAATTGTGCCCTATGTTTTCTTTACCCCCTCTTCCCTGCTTTTATTGGAGGATAAAACACTGGCACCCTTGCAAAGCAAAATAAGATGAAATTCAGATAGGGTGCTCTCCTGCCCTTTGAGCTCATGCAGAACTTTGACTGGATTAGACTCATTTTGCCTTGTTTGTGTAACTAAATCCTGGTATGACTAAAGCAAACAATTTTTCTTTCTCACTTCAGCAAGAGCTCAGGGTGCACAAGAAGAGCAGAATAGCTAATATATACCTTACTTTAAAGAACAGCTGCAAGGCCTGTGGAATACCTGAGAGCAGAGACGTCACCAGAACATGTTTTTCTTTTAATAGGGAATCTAAGCATTCATATAAAGTTATGTGTCTGCAGCAGTGTTGTAGCTGCATGTCCTAACTTGTTGAAAAGCTCAGAAGTTGTCTTTAGCCTGCTAAAAAAGCAAGCTGATGAGCAACATTACAAAAATAACAATAGCCTGTTCTTCCCCTAGAAATTAAACCCGGAATGCACACAAAAGCTACAGCCAGCTGAGTTGCTTTCATAAGGACTAATATTCAGAGTAAAAAAGTCGGTATCTGAAGGTCTTTCTGGAATTTTCACACAATCTGACAGTAACCTTAACAGATGCTGTTATTTGTAGGAAAGGGTGGCATTGACTGATTTGGCCTTTCCCAGAGCTATAGTTCAAGTCTCTTACACCAGCGCTGATCCAGCACTTGTAAATTGTGCATCACTGTTTCCTGTTGTTGATTTTTAATCAATACTGTGATTAATGCAGTTCTGTTCTTGCAATGTCCCTTTTTCAAAGAGTTTCATTCCAAGTAGGAGCAGTTACTTAGCTGTACAATGAGGCTGCAGGGCAGAAGTTGTGTAAAGTGCTTCTAGGCTATGTTTGTTATCTACTGTTCTTTGGACATGTCAGACGCTCCCTTCCTTCATAAAGGGGCTGGTTGAGGTCATGTCTGCAGCCAAAACGTTGAAACAGTACCCTAGACTACTGTAATGTTAAAGGCCTTACTTTTTAATCAGAAACAGAACTAGAACTGGTTTCTACATACTTTTACAGGTTATTAATATATAATATAGTCTGATAGCACTGCACTGTGAAGAGCAGTGGGAAGATATTTTGTTGTGTGTGGGAGACCTCCAAATGGCAAGTTCTGATATCTAATGCAAATTTTAGAACATATCACCACCTACTTCCAGCAGTGTGGTATTCTTATTTTTCTCTGACATGGAGGAGTGTGTATTTTGTTTCTTTCCATAACATGCATTTAAAGTAGGCTTCTTAGATAGAACAGGGACAACTTCTTTTGTAAGAACCTTTAAAAACACAGGAACACTTTAATTTCATCATCATTTAAAGTACTAGATGTTAGCTGTGTTTGCAGCTGTCAGCAGATATACTCCTGGTGCAAATCTCTCTCTCTTTTTTTTTTTTTTTTTTTTTTTTGTAAAGGCAGCAGCTCAGGAGTGTGAAGCCTTTGCCTTTATCCTACAACATGTCTGTAGGAGATTTTAATACAAGTCCCTTCACATAATGTTGGTGGTGGCATAAGCAAATTATGGCAGTTTCCAGGAAGAAAGGTAGTTCCCAAACACAGACACAGGAATATTCTAGCTCACACAGTGGTACAAGTAACATGCCTTTTTTATAAATGGATAAATAATTTTCAAATTATTGTCCTTTTGATTATAGACCTTGGACACAGTCAAGAGAAGTCTTGGAAAGTTAATTTCATGAGTAATTCACATTGGAACATGAATTTGAAAACATCAATATTCTGACTGTTTCAGAAATGGTTCCCAGAAACGTGATATTCTTCAACCCTTTGCGCTTTTAACTTCTTGTTCATGGTGAAACCACAGTAACTCCTAACTTCTCCCCATGTAATGGTTCTAATTGCAGATCTCAAGAAAGCCTGTAAGGAAAATGGCACCTGCTCCTTGTGCTTATTTCGCGCACCGACCATCAGTGACATGCTCAATGATGAGGACTTGTTGTACACTGTGAGGCTAAAGCTGGATCCCTGTCACCCAACAGTGAAAAACTGGAGAAATTTAGCAAGCAAATGGGGGATGACTTATGATGAATTGTGTTTCCTTGAACAGAAGCCACAGAGTCCCACCTTGGAGTTCTTGCTACGCAATAGTGACAGGACTGTGGAGCAGCTGATTGAGCTCTGTAAATTTTATAAGAGGATTGATGTCGTGAAAGTGCTACTGAAATGGGTGGAGGAAGAATGGCCCAAGAGAGGGAACAGAACTTACCAGAATGACTTCTAGGTCAAAAAAACCTGTTAGTCTGTATTGGTTAAAAGTTGGGACTAGGTGCCACTAGTAGATGGGAAGCTTCCCTTTGCTAGAGAAAGAGCCTCTACCAACAGTTCGTATACTGTGTAAACTTTATGTACTGTATACACATATATATGCTATCTGCCCTCAGGGTTGCAAAGATAACCTTCCCAAAGTAAGCTGAATAACGCAGGTTGTATTCTTGAGTCTACAAACACCTTCAGTTTTTTTGCTGCTGTTTGTAGGCTTCCTAAGCAGAAGAGGAATGAAAAAGCCAGACCACTAATTTTACTGCAGCAGTTGTGAACCAAGTCAGTTGTGTGCTGCTACTATTAGGAAAGCCATGATAAAGAGGTGAGTCTCTTGGCCTTGCTGGCAGCCCTTCCACAGTTTTTTACATCTTCTACCTAGTACAAGATGAGTTTTTTTCTTTTCTTTCTTTCTTTTAAGGAAGCTTTATGACACTGGTTTTGGCATAGGAACACCTGTGTGTTCCAAGCAGCAGTTTGGATTTGCATGTTCCAATTAATTTAAAGTTTGAACATCATTTTCAGGAAAACTAAGTTCTGGTTCTCTTTTATAAACAAAAAGAGACATTAAGCAAAGTAATTGCATAGTTTCACATCATTAGGACATATATTTGCTACAAAAGAAATCATGCAGTTCAGAGAGGCTTCCCAGCCCATAACCATTGGGGACAAAAAAGCAATGTTAAAGCAAAAATGCTTTAGACTTAAAATTAGTTTCCAAAGTTTTGAAGAAAATGCTCACGCTGGGTGTTATCTGTCTATCTCAAATGCCTCTCACTTTGCAGTGGGAGTAGACAGCTAATGCCTTACCCAAAGTATATCCTTAGAACTGACTATAACTTTCCTGTTTACAAGCTGTGGTTTTCTTCAAGAGAACACAACACAGTCCTGTGGGCTGACATACTTTCTGTCCCACACAGGAGTAGTTGCACACATGTATGGAATTAACACAAGTTTATGTATTGATTAAAGCCACTGTAATGGGAATTCACCTACAGTCCTGGTGGATTGTTCTTAAAGCGCTTAATGGTAGTTTAGACTGACATTTCCCAAAGGATTATGTCACTTTGGTACTCTGAATTATATTGTTTACATTTAAAATATTTTTAGAAATTGGTCTTTTTTGTACCATTCTACTGAGTTCTAATGTTTAAAAAGCTCTTGAAAAATCAGTAATATAGTGGGCTGTATAAAGTACTTATTGCTATAATGCCATAAGAATAAGAAATGTTGTGACCTAAAAATACTTTGGTTGCTACCCTTACTAAAGTATCTTGGACAATGCTAATATGTACATAGGTGTATATACCAAAGCAGTGGACCGTATGCCAAGATGTGGGACAAACTAGAATGGGATACAGGTTGATACACTGTTTACTTTCCTCAAGTAGAAATGACTAATTAAGAATTAGTAGCAAAGCTAATGGAAGTCAAAGTAGGGTTGTATACAGAGTTCCTTACTGTAAGCAAATGAGAAGGGACCTCTAGTCATACTGTACTATAGATATTGTGGGGAGTAGTTACAGAGTAGCTGGAAGTAAAGACTAATATTTTCAATGTCAGGCACTAGTTCTGGGGGTGACATAAATTATCTTTACTGCAATTACTTCAAGACGTTGAAGATTTTTTTTCAAGGTGAGAAAAGACCTAAATTTGAGGGGGGGGGGGGTTGTTTGTTTGTTTGTTTTTTTAAGCATGTGAAAGACTGGAATTTTCATTAACTTTTTTTTAATTATTACTCAAAAAAGCTGCCACACTTTAGAACAGTATGTTTTTTTAGCCATATTTTTAAGTGTAAATTGCACTGCTATATCTCACAGGGGCTGCAGTTCAGATGTTTCATGTTCCTCTCTTGGCAGCAGGGGTCTCCTGATAGAAGCCTATCAACTCTCACTTTTGCAAATAATCTTCTCGTTTTGGTTAGGAGTTCTGGAATCAGCTTTGAGGATAACTGCTCTGGCTGGGCTGCCTGCTATTTCCAGTACCTACAGAGGCATCCAGTGCATATGTGCAAATAGCTAGTCCAAGCTGATGCCCATACTTTGGGCCTACCATATGCATGATTTAGGGTGATGTGTCTGTTAAGTTGCTCTGCTTAGGGATGAGTGTTGGCAGGTGTGCCAACAGCTTTTCTCTCCCACAGCATACCTCAACTATATGCATGTGGTACAATTTGCTCTGCTGTAGTAGATCCTGTCCAGCAGGGAGTCTGACTGGAGCCCTCACATAAGGACTCACAATGGGAACATGAAATGATGCAGTGGCATTTCTGAATCAAGAAAAAGTTTAACTGAAATCTGCCCCTTTTCCTGTTTTCTGGCTAAAATCTGTAGTATTTTGAGGAGACCCCATCATCTAGTGAAAATGAGTTCTGATTCCCTGTAGCTCTTGAAAAATCAATATAAGCTGCAAGGATTCATCTGCTGCTTCTGAGAGTTCATATGTGGATTCTGTGTAAATTCAGCACCGAATGTTGAAAATGTTAGCTTTAAACTTCATTACACACTGGATTGTTCATTAGTATACTTGAAACGATCTTAATTTCTTTTCCCTTTTGTATGGCATGAATTGAGATGTACACTTTTTTTTAGTTTTATATCTATTTACAAGGTACTGGGTCTGAGTGTCCAGTTTAAGTGTTATTATATCTCCTGTCGTAATGTATACTTTATTTAGAAGAAATATAGATTGTCAATTTTTTTTTTATTGTGTTTGTTTTCATTTCTTATGTCTAGGAAAACAGCTGTTTTTCCTTCCCTCCAGTCATGATTTTTTTTGGAAGCCCTGAACTATCAACTAGATGTGCTGTGCAAAAACATCCTACATATGAGATGTATCACTTCTTAAACCACCTATGTTTGCAACAGATACATCACTACAGTATGATGTAAGATGCACCTTTTTCTTTCCCATGTGAAAGATGAGTTAATTATAAGATGATGAACAAGGATGTTTGCAGAGCTACTAACTAGAAAGGTGTGAAATCTCCACTGGGTGAACTCTTCCTGAATTAATAACTAATCTGATAACAAAGGTTAGAGAATCAAGTGGACACTGAAGATACTCTACTAGACCATCAGTTTCATTCCATTATATCTTTCTCCTATTCCCACGCCAGACCCAGCCTCCCTTTGTGGACTTTCAGTTCTGCTGGGAAGCTGGCAATAGCTAGCAACCCATTCTGCCATCTCTCTGTCTGTGGGATAATCAGCAGCCTTGCCACCCACTTTGTCTTCATGAGAGTATGCCAAACTACTATATTCCTTCATTCCTGCAGCATTATCCAAAAGACAATGAGCCTAGTAATTGTTCTTCAACACCAAAGGTACAGTCTTGTGCTCCAGGAGCCTCCAGTTTCGCTATGAAGCCAACTATGGGGCATTCCCAAAAAGTCAGGGTGACAGCGCCCAGTTGCCTTACTCACTGCATGCATGTTACTTTGGTCTGTGGAGAGGAGTGGAAGATGGTTTTGGGGCTGTCCTTTGGATGCCTATGATAAAGGGTAGGGTAGTCAGCACGGCTCCAGGTGCTTGCTTGAAAGGCAGTTGTACAGAAGCTCTAAAACGCACTAGTTCCTGAAGCACTATTCAGTAATAGAGGGTTGCAACTGTCTGGGGTAACACTCAGTGCAAGAGTCTGCATATTTTTCTACTGTCTCAAACTGACTGTCCGCCACAATTTCAAGTCGGGTTGTTAGCAAGTGAAAAAATGCAAATTCTTACTTCTAGTGGTGTAAGTTAGGGTAGCATCGTTGACTTGGGTCCGAACATAGTTGGAAATTATTCATCAGACACAACAGAGTTGTTTAAATGAGCTAAAAGAAAGTGCATGGCATCTATAATAATTTAAAGGTTGTCCTACTTCTGTGATTTTTACAGCATATCATGTCCTTCCATCCATGAAGGAAAGGTGATTAGTTATTCATAACTGATTTCAATATGTCTTGTAAGCCTTAAGTTTTAGACAGTGGATCAGAGTGCCCTCAGACTTGGGTTGTTGCCTGCTTTGATGACAAAGTGCTTCTCCTGCCCCCTTGCAGCTTGGCTAGTCCTGGCTACCAGGCTGAGGTCAGCTATCAGCCTTAGCTGGGTAGGGTGGCTGAACACAAGGAGCACTAAGAAGAATTTATGCTTAAAGGCAGACTCTGTGTAGTAATTGTAAGCAGGTGCACACCTTGACCAAGGCTTGGTACTGGCTTGATCTTAGCAGAAACTGGTGGCAAAGAGGAGTTGCCAGGCTTGGGAGAGACTTGTCTGCCCACTTTGTTTGGGGGCAATTAAACAGCCAGGCAGACTTGCTAGTTGGTTTGGAAATTGTTCACCCCAGGCTGGGTTGAGCTCTGGTGAGAGAGCTGATCACCACAGTGCAGGGTTTGCCTGGGGATGGCTGTTGAGAATGGATTTGTGCAGAAACCGAGGCAGGGTGAGTAGAATTTGATGTCCTGCAGGGGAGACTTAGAGACAGATCCTGCTGCAAAGTGCTTAGAGATGCTCTCTTGAATGCTTACATATTTTTATAAATATGGCCCTTAGGGTCTCTGTATTTTGCCTTTGTAAAATGATGATTCCCAGTTTCAAAGGCAGGTCACTGGGGATAAATGTATGTTGGTTATTAGGGTAATGCGAGTCACACGAGAATTTTAAATGTGAGAAGGATAGAGCAGCGCAAGTTCTGTTAGGGTGAACTTAGCAAGGTGAACTTTGACTTTTCTGTACTCAGACATGAGAGAGCATTGGTATATTGGTTTTAGGCTTGGTTTACTGGCCTTCACAGTGCAGCATTAAAACTGTAGAGATGAGAAAGAGGTAGCTTCTGACAGAAATGACTAGTGAGAAGTAATGTCTATGGTGTTAACTTCCTCGTGCCTCCGATTAATGTTAAAGTAGTTATCTTGACTAAAAATCTTTGTTCCTACCAGCTGCATCTTTCAGCCTTCTTGAGAAAAATACAAAAACAAGGCCAAATGTGTTAATAACTTTAAGAATAAATGAGCGTGTTCTGTGTATTTCTGCCCTAAATAGATCTTCAACTTAGCATATCTAAAGAAAGGTTTTTTCCCTCTTTCCCTCTAAATTAACCAGTACATAGTTTGAGAATACTTTTTGTCTCCAAAAATAAACAAAATGCTGTGTTGTTGACAACATGAAGCACACTTACACAGCTAAAAAGATTCATAACAGGAAGAGGCAGGATTAGAATGAGAAAGGGACACCCAAATTCTTACGCTAGCAATGATGCCTGAGGTTTTTTTCATGTTTATGCCCAGTATATGTGAGCTTCCAGCACTTCTCTCGAAATTCAGTTCATTTATGAGCCCATAATAGTTTATTAGATTTTTTTTGTCCTAATTTACTTTTGTCTCTAACTTAATTTCTCTGCAAGCTGAGAAACTTGGAAGCCTACTGAAAGTCTATTCCCCTCTAACCATCAGAAAACACCTACCATCTCGTGGTGAGAGGTGATATTGCAGCCCTCTTGTTTCTCCCTTGAAAATGCGGCAACACTAGGGGAAGGTGAGCACATCTGTAACTGCAGAGACCCCACAGGGAGATCCCAGGAGCCTGCAGCGAGGCTGGCGGTGTAGCTAAGGCGTGATGGTGCCGTCCTGGGGATCTCGGCTGCGTTCTTGGGCTCGGTCACAGCGCTGGTTTAGAGCCCATCACGCAGTTCTTTGTTTTGCACAGATGCAGGCTGTTTCTTGTTTTTAATCTGCCGCTGTAGGTAGGGACTGAGGTGCTGCGTTTGTGTACATCTTGGCACAACCATCTTTTGGTGAGGGGTAATGGGACAGGCATAGGCACAGGTTTGCTCTAGTGCCTGTTGCAATGCAAATGAAGATGTGATCCTGACTACTTACAAAAGGCTAGAGCGTTATGTCATTGGTTTCAAAAAGAGGGGGTGAGTATGCTTCATGTGGCCCATATTCTGGGGAGCGGTTTTCAAAAGGAGCAGTGACTTCCCTGTAACTCTTGCGTGTCCTTTGGTCCTTGTATCTGATCTGTATCTTGTTTGTTCATATGCTTCTCTTGAACCTTTTGCTTTAAAAGGCAGGCACTGCAACAAAAAGTTAGAAGACTACTTGCTACTCTCTGAAGTGGGAGGAACATCTTAAATTTCTAAATGGGCTGAAGTGCAAACCCATTTAAAAATGGGCTTTTAATTTTGTTCACTGTGATTTGTGAGATTTGTTCTTCTAGGCTTTAAAATAAAAACTGGAAGACCTGAATGATCACTGGAGCTAAACATTAACATATCAAAGAAGAGTTATAAAAGGCCATTGATCAACTTGCAAGTAAATAACATCTGAACCAGCTGGGCTATCAACTGACCTATTTTAATGTTGCTGTATCAAAAACTGATGACTCATGTCCACTTAGTATCTAGTTAAAGCCCTTCAAATAAGCTGGGGGAATAATTTCCATCTGAAATTGCTGTGATGCACAGGCAGTTCCACTAAAGCTATTGAATACACAGCAATGTTAGGCTTTTGAGAGCATATGAAATTCTTACACATAAAATTCCTACTGAACAGTACAGTGTGCTAGAGGCTTTATCCCTCTGGTCTGTTGTACAGTATTAATTAGGGGAAGAAGTTACAGTTAGTCAGGTACCACTCAACATAAAAAGAAGATCAGGTGAGAGTAATGTCCACTGGGCAGATTTCTTAATAAGGGCTAATGATCTTGAATACCTAATTAAGAAGCTAGATAATGTGCATGTCCATCAACTTTGGGTGAACACAGATAAACTTGTCATAACCCATATGTTTGATCTGCTACCAGACTTGCCAAAAACTCTTGATGAGACCTGCAGAAAGCCATGGCGATAATATTGAATGGTCATGGTGGGGCATTATCATGACTTATAGGCAGTATACAGAGCAGGGAGAAGCTTCTGGTTCTCAGCAGGATGTTGGTTACAGGATATTCGGATAGTGATTCATGAAAGTGCACTACATGCTGCCATGAATTGTTGTGGAGGCCGAAAAGTGCCAGTGGTCTAAAAAGGAATTGGGCAAATTCATGGTCTGTTTGTTAAGTAAGATGGTGCAATTGCGATCTCTGGTTCAGAAAACCTTAAACTGCTGATGGCCAGAGGCTGAGCACGTGGTACTTGGTGCTTGGCTTGTTTCTAACTCTGCTTCTCCAGGCAGCTCCTGCTGACCACCATTTGGAATGAGCATGGGTATGTAGCCCTTCGACTTGAGACAGGACAGCCAATCTTGCCTTAACCACAGTGCAGAACAGCAAAGCAGATGTCTTATACCAGCCTCAAATGAACAGCAATACTTAGGAAGCTGTTACGGTGCTGTATGCTTCAGAGAAAGGACAAATGTAGCCATGGAGTTCAAGCTGCACCAAGCTGCAGGGCAGGCCAATCCTGTAAATAAGCATGACTTTGTTTGGGCTTTGGTATGTAGGCCAGGAAGAAAAGTAAATGAGATTTATCTGAATAACAAGAGACCATAAGAAGCCTATTACAGAAAGTGCTGGATGTGCCTGAAAAGGAATAGCAGCTGCTTCCATAAAAGGAAGAGTGGTGTTTTGACTTGTAGATAGGAGGAGAGATGAATAAAAGGCACCCATGAGAGGGCCTGCAATATGATTATTTGTATAAAGTCCAGTGACTTTTTTTTTTTTTGGAAGTAGCTCACCAGTAATTGGAAGAAATTTCATGATTGGAATGGTGTATAAAACACTGGGCCAGGTAACTGTCACTAAGCAGGTGGTCACTTGGGCAATGCCTTGCCGCCCGGAGAGGAACAGGTCATAGGCTGAAAAGAAAGGACAGGGGAGCTCCTCAAGAAGTCTCCTTTGGGGAAGTAGGGCTGCATGTAATCACGTACTCTGTGGCACTGCTGAAAATGAGGAGGGACTGGAGAGCAGGAGTATGGAGCTGAATTGAAGTGGGTAGCTGAGGCAGGCAGCAGAGTCAGAGCGTGGCTCCAGTGGCTTGCACTGCTCAGTGCAGATGGCAGCGCTGCTGGGGCTGTGCAGGGTGGATGTGGCCCTGCTGTCTGGCAGAGAAGATGGCGGTCCCCACACTGGAGGAGTGTGGGTGTGAGGCGAGGGGTTTGCTGCAGGTGGTAAGGAGCAGACGTAGCAGCTCCTTTACCAAGAAATCATATGAATGTGCAAAATATTTTGTGTTTGTACCTGTTGTACTATTCTTTTTTTATCCAATAAGGTGGCATTTCTTAAGCCACCTGATTAAATATGTGAGAAGTAGAAAGCACGTGCCACGTCATTAGTTTACTTTAATTTTCCCGCATTTCTGGGTGGGTTTTAACTGTTACTAGCATGGCCTGAGTTGCTGCCAGATTACACTAAAACATGCTACAATTATACAGGTACATATCAAATCCATTTTTGTTGACACTAGACTGCTTTCAGTGAGCATGAATTTAAGCATTTCATTTATCTGAACTAAAAATTTATTTCCACTATTAGACCCCATCACTTAGATCCAGAAGTTCTGTGTAAAATGGTGCCAGACACCATCGGTCTGTCTTAATGAGGGTTGTGGTCTGACACTACACTGCCCAAGTGCTAGAGTCAGTCTCTTTTCCTGAGTGGAGAAGAAAAACAAGATGCAAATGGAGAGCTGAATATGTAAAACATCACGTTTCAATTTTCAGTGAAGCAAGTCAAAGCAGTTCTTGGTATTCAAGAAGAAATAGGTAAGATTTAGAAATCTCCTAATTATCACTTAAAATGAGCAGAAAGTTCGTAAAGGCTGTACTCAGTAGAGCTGCTATGGGAGCAGCTGATGTGCACTGATGGCTCCCTGTGTTGCTGGTGTCCTGCAATAATAGTCCCCCCCTCACAGTTCTTGTGGTTGGGGCAGGGTGTAGGAAAGGCAGGTAACATTTCTCAGGGATAGTAGAGTCCTCCCTCAAATGCTACCCTTTGGCCAAGAATAGCTTCGAAATTTGGTTCAGCTGAAATTGTCTGCCTGTATCTTGACGCAGCACTTCTGTTTCTTCAGCAAGCAAATTTCACTGGAGTATAGAAAATCAGACTATGCTGACAGGAAAATACACAACCCCAGCAATGGCTGTATGCATAGTAATTCAGTGAAGTTCTAATTTTAAAACCAAAAGCCTGAATTAGACTCAGACCATAGAAATAAAGGAAGATTTTTGTGATTACCTTCATAATTGCCACCAGTAAATGTTGTTAAAAATAGCACTGTCACATGAAATCAGCAGGAAAATCACAGTCTATAAACTATCTAAATAAATGTAGTGTGGTGCAAGGCTACTCAGCCTGACTGAGTCATTATCAGTGGCATTTTAGTTTTGAAAGCTGAAGTAGGGATTTTCCTTTAAATGTCATAAACCACCTATGACTCAGCCCTTAAAGAGGTGATCAGCATGTTAATCAAACAACTGTTTTGCTTTAGTAAAGAACTGGTGCACACTTTAAATTAGTTTACTACTTTTGAGTTGTTTCTTCTCAAAAGTAGAAGACCTCTGAGCCAGAAGGAGTAGAAAAATTTTATTTTCTGTAGTTCTTCTAGAAATACTTCCACTTACTGTTCTTCCTTCCAGTATCACTACTTTTTTTTTCCAACCCTTCATCATCTCTCTTGTCCCTGTTGTTTGACCTGAACTTTCAAACCTGCTTTAAGGTTGGTTTCAATTACTGAAAAGGATTTCACATGCTTATGTTGGTTTGGGTTTGTCAAAATTTTTTACTCTTTAATCTAGTGTGTCTTGGAATAATAGTTCCAAATAATTCCAAAGTTTTCAAAGGAAAACTAACTTGTAGTTCAGCCTCTAGGACCTTTTCTTAATTCTCTTTTAAAAGTAGCAATGGAATTTTGTAGAGCAGTTTCATAGCAGGCTTTTTGCTATCACCTGATTACAGACATTATTTCTTGGTACTCTCTCAAAACTATGTATGACTCTAAGTATGATATCTTTCTCCAAGCAGTCTGCTTTGCAGCTGTTTAATCAGAATAGATACTTCTGCAATTCTCCTCAAAGGAAATGTTCTCATCATACCTTTCTGTGAATGAATCCTTCAGACTTGATATAGTTAAGGTGATGTAACCTTAAAGCAACTATCTTGCAACTATTAGCAGAATTCTAGCAAGTAAATATGATGTGGTATGTTTATTATTTTGTGCTTAGCTCTCCTAACACACTGATTGGTTGTGGAATACAGAAAGACTGGCTATTATCTAGCTAAGATATTTAAATAGTCCTGTGACAAGAGTGCCTGAATACCACTCCAACTTTGCTATAGGCATGTGCACTGCTTTTTGCAAGGCAAAGTAGTACTGTAATGCCTGCAGTTGAATAGGATATGGTGATTTAATTTTGTGGGTTTTTTGTATTGCAACCTTCATTTTTGTGCTTGTCTTTCTCCTGTACGCAGCGTGAACAGGGAGAGCTTTAAGAAAGCAGTGTTTCTTGGATGCTACATGTTACGAGCCAGAAATCTCATAGGGACTTCATTGTCCTATCTGTTGACTAGATCAAAACAGCCAAAATTGGACTTAGTAAGCCATTTTCAAACAAAGCTCTGTTATTGCTCAGTGTTCTCCCAAGAATGAAGGAACTGGCTGAGAAATTACTTGACTGAAATGTTTTCTTTTCTTGATTGTCAGCTGATTCCTAAGTTTCCTTCAGAGAAAACACTTAATTCTTGAGAAGGTGAGCATCTGGGGACATGGGAGGGTAAAAACACTGCCTTAGGGGAGGGTATAAGATTTTCAGGTTTCAGAAACTCCTCATCCCTGGGAGACTACAGGGTCTGCTCCTGGGACTGCACTTCAGAGACTCGATGTAAGCAACAATGATGCAATCAGCTTAGGAAACTGCAGCCAGGTCTGGTTACAAGGGATACGTGCCTTGCTAGGAGGAGACATGGTTAGGCTGTAATGGGGGATTTAAAGAGGAAACATAAGGCATAGAGGAAGTGAAGGGTTTTACTTGGGGAAGCTTGTGGGAGTATAAGGAATTGAATTAAATTTGGGGCTTCATAGTTACTTTAGCACTAGTAAATTAGAGACTGCTGGGGCATATGCCTGACATGGGGTCTCTGACATAGATTGGCCTCGCGTAGCTGCAGTCTCTCAGATATGACCTGAAGATGGCTCAGGAGCTAACCCAGCCCAAGAAATGGTTCCAGTAGGCAGAATGGGCCACTTTAGTGTGGTCCTCTAACCGTATTCGTGCACATCCCTCCTCCCCAAGTCATGTTGAATACACCCTTGGTGTCCAATTGCAACACCACTGCCCTAGGGCAGCAAAGCAATTTCTCCACTGGAGGTAGCTGTCAGTCCTTGGCAGAGAGAAAAGGGAGCCATATGGGGCTGGGAGCAGGTGGCAGGCTTGGCTGTGGTGTGTGTGGGGCTGTTGCAGGGCTGAGGGTAGGTTTGGCTCTGGCCAGATGCCCTGTGGCATCTGTGCCAAGGGGGGTTTAATAGCTGGCATCAAAGAGATGCTGGGGAATATGCTTTGCAGGGGGAAGAAACAGTCACTGCCTCAGCAGACGGTTTCCCACAGCAACTGCAGCTGATTCAAGCAGCAATGGCTGGAGACTGCAACACCTGGCTGCTGTCAGAGCAGAGGCAGTCCCTGCTGTGCTTACAGTGCTGTTGCAGTAGCTATGTGATGCACAACTCTGCCAACCCTCCCCATCTCTCAGGCAGACACCAAAACCAGGGCTGTGCTACCTAAACCTGCACACAGCTGCATCAAGCCTTCCCAAGCACTGCTGGACCCAGCATGCACAGCCAGCAAAAGTGAACTTGGTTGGTTTACAGGCAGAGCCCTGAAATATGCTCCTAGCACAGTCCCAAGGCCACCCCAAAGGCAAGAGGTTATTATTGTTCCCTTTTGGATCGGCTCTTGCCAAGCCTTGGCTGCTCCCTGGCACCACCCCAGCTCACAGCCAGACTAATCTGGGTTACCTGAGATTTGTGTGGGTCTGGCACAACAGGGAGGGAAGATCCACATTACTGCTGGCATCCTGGGAGGAAGGTAGGTGCCACCCAGACCCTTGAATAAGATGGGCCCTGGATCCAGGGAAGGAGCAGAGGTTTGGAGCTCACCACAGGGGCTTCCCCAGGATTTGGGGCTTCCAGTAGGGCACAGTGTTCACAGCTCTTAAGACACCCAGCTGTTTGGCAGGAGGCAGCATGGCCTGCTCCCCCTCCGCAAGCTCTCCTGCTGGTGTGGTGGTAGGGGTCCCAGGGCAGCATGCCTGCTGCATTAGGGGAAGTGATGGTAGAGGGCAGGGCACGGTGCCCCTGGCCCACTATTTGAAGTATTTTTTTGCAGGGCAGGCCTCTTTATGGGATTGCGAAGTGTTGAGGCCTTCCATTTTGGGGAGTTTTGGAGGATTTCTGTGGAGTGATGGGGACTGTAGATCTGGCATAGACCAAGGTGGTGATGGGAAGGAAGAGAGAGTACCAGCAAGCCCTGGTGGTGGTGGTGACCTGTGTTCATGAGCTGTGTTGGGGAAGGACAAAGTCTTTTAGAGAACCATCTGTGTGCATAAGATGGAGACTGGAAAGACGTCGGGGAGGGAAAACACCAAGCTCAGCGAGTGAGAGGGGGCCAGTACCCAACAACAGCCCTGTGGCTCTTCAAGTGAGAGGCTGTGGCCAGAGATAGGGAAGAGGTGGCAGAGGATGCTTGTCTCTGTGTGAGCACACAGTGAGAGCAGGTTCAAGGAGACTGCTGAAGGCTGCCTGCATGAGGAGTGTAGAGCGAAGGAGAGAAGCTGGATTTTTTTTTTTTTTCTTTTTCTTTTTAGCTACTCTAAAGGTCAAACTAAATGGATTACTGCTGGAGCAGTTGTGGGGAAACTGGTCCTGAGCCAGATGAGCACAGGTAGCCTCATGGATGTCTGTCTTTGCACTGTCTCTTAGTGTGCAGGAGCTGGAGTTTCCCAGTCCTGTTGCAATTAATACTATCAAAATGACTTGCCAGAGCCCTAGCAAAGCTTATGCAAGGTTTATGTGCAAGGTAATGTGCACAGTTTTGGCCATGCTGGCATCCAGTCTGCATCTCCAGTCTGCTTTGTGGCAGTTGGCAGGCTGAATGCTTGTGCCCCAGAGGTTTGGCAGGGTTCTGCTGATGCAAGTGTGTAGCCTGTGCTTGTCAGTATATGGTTGCGTGATCCAAGATTGCAGAGCTTGTGCCACCCAGACCCCATGCAGGTTGGTACCTGCAGAGAGGAAGGGGTTCCCCCTCCTCTCCTTGTTGCATGGAGGGCAGCTTCTCAAGGTCTCTGGCATCACAGCTGTGGCCTGGTCCTGTCTGTGAATATTTCCAGGTCACCCTCAGGGTGCCACAACCAGTACCCTTGGACAGGCTGGTGCATGGGTGAGGGGGAGTGAACGATGCACAGGCCAGACTGGGCAAGTTGGCCTCAGTACTGGAGAACGTTCCTAGGTCCATTTAATTGCCTAGACATAGTCCTCAAGTCTCGCAGATGAATCTTTGTCTTGCTCTTCCCTCTAATGCAATTCCCAAGTGGTAGTCAATGTACTCACCCCTGTCCTCCTCACACTTGGTCTGTCAGTCTGCCACAACTTACTGAAGTACTACAGTGTGGATATGTGTGTGTGTGTGAT
Source organism: Apteryx mantelli (assembly GCF_036417845.1). Lineage (NCBI taxonomy): Eukaryota > Metazoa > Chordata > Aves > Apterygiformes > Apterygidae > Apteryx > Apteryx mantelli. The sequence continues at coordinate 53,390,204 of NC_089980.1, read as the reverse complement.
TGGCGCTAGAAAGTTTCTCTGGTCACATGAAGTTGGGGTAAAGTGATGGAAGGAAGCAAGGAAAACATAGCAGTTATTTCCTACAAAAAAGAAACTTAGTACTACTATATACATTGACATGGTGTATTGAGTAAAGACTTCAGGGAGCTTGGTATAAACAAGTAGCTCTGTTCTGTCACATTGGCAGATGTGGCAACAGGGCAGCTGCTAAAACTGAGCTGTCTTTGGGCACATGGGCAGTGAGAGAGGGAAGGATGCAAGAACTAGAGAGCATGAAAAGGCCATGAGTATGTGCTAAAGTTAGAAAAGAGAAGTAGGAATCTATCTCAGAGTAGTGAGCTAGAAAACAGATTCACAACCTGCAAATAGAAACCACTGTTGATAGGAAATAAAATTCCTAGTTGTTCAGTGTTTGTAGAGGAGAGTTTGTGATGATCCTCCCCTCAGTCTTGGGGGTTCTCTCATCATCATCCTGTCCCTAAGCCACCTAAGCTAATGCTCAGCTGAAAGTCTTTTTGCAGTTGTGTTGCATACACAAAAGCTCTTCAGAGTCTTTGAAGATTTCTGGGATACCCACAATATACTGGAGGATGATCAGCTGGAGCCTGCCAATCTTCCCTTGCATTATGGGTTCAGTACAGCCAGTGGTTGTAGCAAGTGTTCAATCAGTCAGCTCTATCACTAGACAAGACTTGAAGAGGAGAAAATGTTTACTTTACAATGTAAAACTATGATAATCAAACAAAGGTACAAGAAGACAAAATGCTGATATGCATAAGAAGATAGAAGTTCCATCATCGTGGTCAAGCTTCACAAACTAACTGTAACCTACTAAAGGTTTGGTAGACTCAGGAAAGGTCTATGTCCTTCATCTTTTTTGCTCTTATTACTACAGTGCCTGGAAAATGTGTGCTCCTCTGCTCAGGGTGGGATGGTCAAGCCTGTTCATTCGTGTCATGTGAGATGCTCCTTCCTCACTGCTTGTGAGTGGGAAAGGAAGAGCCACATAATAATGTCAGACTAGGCCACCTTCTTTTGTGGATCTCTTGATTTAACATTGATGTTGCATGTTAGCATGTTCATGGCTTCAGATCACTTTGCTGTGTAGATGGCCTCCTTAAAGTGGTAAGCTTCATAAGGTACATGGTGCAAAAATTTAAAGGTATACATTTCAAGCATTTAAATATTTAGCTTGCTACCATTTGCAGAGAACCCACATAAGACAGATAAAAGACTGAGTTGAGAAGCCAGCGCAATGTAACTCTCCTTTTATGAGATTTTTTTAGACTTAAGGAAACACTGTCAGGGAGCAGCAAAGGCTGGCTGCTCCCTAACGGAGGGTGAGCCAGGAGTTGGGGGGTGTGACAGGGCTGCCAGGGCAGGGGCCTTGCTGGCCAGGACCCAGTCCTGCAGTATCCAAGTGAGGGAGCAGGGCAGGCCTGGAGGTGGTGGCCATGTCCAACCAAGAGTCCACATCATAAGGCAGTATAATGGTGATGAGGCAGGTCTGAGGTCAAGTCAAGAAGTCAATACACAGGTCAGGGTTAGGATCAGACCCAGTGATTGTGGGGCAAGTCCATAGTGACAAAGCAGGGCCACGGTCAAGCCAGGAAATCAGTCCGTGGTTGGGGGTCTGGATTAATGGGGTCCATAGCCAGGAATGGGCTTGACAGTGACTGAACTGGAGACTGATGCTCCTCTGACATAGCTCAGGCAGGGATTGATGGCCCCGGGCTGAGCTGAAATGGGGTCCTGGGCCCATGGACAGGGTGGGGGGAGGCCTCAGGAGAGGCTGGTCAGGGCCAGTAAGGACTGTCAGTGCCCTCAGGGCCCTGACAAACAATGATAATACACCAGATTGTGGAGGAGATGTGAAATGTGGTTGCTTAAAGCAACAGCATGCTAGACATTAATCTAGGGGTCTGTCCTGTCCTTATGTCAAAGTAGTATGAGGATCTCAACTATATATTGCTTATGGTTATCTATCAATTAAAATACATATTTTTAGCTGTAATCTTAGAAGCCAGGGCTAGGGTACTGAGTATGTGAAAGTGGTGTGCAGAGATAAAGGAACTTCATATTCAGTGCCAACGACTGCGAGGTGCTGTGATATTCAGCAATGTGGGAGGGAATGTGGTATGTAGCTGTGGCTCTGGATTAAAGAAGATTATCAGTGTCCTGTGGTAACACTTATATTGGTCCTCAGACACACAACATGAAAAAACTGGATCACAAAACTCTATTTCTTTCAATTTCTTTATGAGAAAATGACTAAAATGAAATGGCTAATGCACTGCCTACTTCTACCACGAGTACCCCCAGTCCTTATTCTGCTTCTTCTTACTGAAACCCCCCAAAAGGACTTTATCTCACCTAAGAATTTGGAATTAGCTGACAAATACTAGGTAAGAAGTTAAGGAGGAGAAGACAAGGTCAAAGGCACTTTGGGGGAAAAAGCACTCTAAATTCTGATCCTGTCATTTATGATATTGCTGTATTTTGCAGTCTCTACAAAGAGAAAGGAATTTAAAGTTGAGTTCAATAAGAAGTATGAATAATGAATAAAACTCCTATACATTCCCTAAGTAAAAAGCTAGAGTAATTCAGTTTCCTGGAACAAATTGTAATTGCCAAGCACTTTCTAGTACTATCATTGTGCAGTCTAATTTGGTAATTTCTTACACATATGACTCCTCAACTCTCTCCTGGAGTGTCAGATGTTCTTGTGTACCTTCAACTAAGCTTTTAGTGTGTATATCATTCTGGGAAGAGACTACATCTCAGCTGTGAAGCCAAAAACACCTATTTATAGACAGACTATGACATATGTTGTGGGAATCAAACCTTACCAGGAATTAGAGTCAAAAGTTCAAAATTAAGTTACATTTCCTAATCAGTTGAATAATGGAAACTTGTGGATTTTGCCAAACAAAAGAGGAAAGCAAAACTGGAATAATCTAGTTCTATGCAATGTTCTCTCTGTTCTCTGCTGCAAAAATGTTATGTGAGAGGGATGCAAACTAGTTTTCTCTTTCAACTTAGCTACAGTGTGATTTTATCACTTGCTGGGGGATTTGGAGTTTGTCTGGATGGATATAGTTTGGAGACAAGCTATTTTTTCCATCTCTTCCATTTCTTTGCCTTAGAAGGGGCGTTGTAATAATTCAGGTTTGTAAAGAATCTGTTGTCAGGATTCTGTGGATATATCACAAAACATTGCAGGTTTTGTAACTTGTCTTTTTGGAGCTTTTGCTGAATTCACGCTTCAACCTAGTTTTCCTTTCTCTGATGATTGCTCTATTTTTTTCTCCCTATGAGAGAATATAACAGAATATTGTTACTGCTCTCATCGTAGCCATCTGAAAGCAATAAAATTTCACATAGGATCTCATGTGAAGGAATTTGGCTTCGGACAAATATAACCTGCATGCCTACACATGAACGCGTTACTCCCATTAGCCAAGCTGTTGGTATTCCGTTGTTGCTGAATCCCATTCTGTACCCCAAGCTACCTTTCTACAAAAAGATCTACCAGGATCCTTACTAAACTGTACAACCAGAAAAATGTAGGAGGAAGGACAGACAGTGTTTGTGCAAAAAAACTGTTGTTAATGCCCTTTATTTCCAAAATAAAATCCTGTTGGTCAAAGGGAAGAAATGGGTTAAAGGAAGCAGCATGATTCATAGGCTGGGTGCACAGTTTGCTGTTTCAGGGCGTAAAGCAAGCTCACAGAGCAGGATGGATGTCTGACATGTCTCACAGTTTTTTATCCTCTCAGTAAGTTCAGCTTTTTAAAACGAAACTAAGAACATTGTGATCTTTGAATATTTTGACTTGTGATGTAGCACTGTGGTAAAAGATTTAGGTCCTTTTCTCAGAAAGCGTCTCCATTTTCCATACAGGAAGATGTCAACGCATGGCAGTTAGGTTAATAACAGAGGCTGGGTCGACACTCGAGAGGTGTCTGTAAAGTATTTCCACTGTCATTTCAAGTCTGCTTCTTGTCTCAACAAAGTTAAGTCCTAGGTGGAAACTTACTTGGTTTGGTGAAAACTAAACCACCTGTAAGTCTAGTTCATGGCTCTTTGTGCTGAGCTTATCTAGTGACAAGCATGATAAACTTGAAAAGCTGGATCAGTTATTCCATTGTTATCTAACGTATTGCCTAAATCATTATCCCACTGGGGGCACAAAATGATATTGCTGATTTATTTCTGCTGCTGTTTGGGAAGCCCGCATGCCTGGGAACGGGCTCTTCACAGCAGCCCCAAAGGGGAGAGTGGCCCCTTTCTCAGCCCTGCTGCCCCCCCAGGGCCTGGCACCTGCGGTGTGGGGGGAGGTGAGCCAGAGGGACCCCCACGGCCGCCAGGGCCCCGCTGTTTCCTCGTGATCACGTTTCCTCCATTTTGCCAGGGGAAATCATCACCGCCCTGCCTCTGGCCTACATTTCAGACTGTTAAATGCTGCCTCTCTCGGACACACTGGGAGACAGTGAGCTGGTTTCTCTCACTGCCAGCGGACAGGGGGTGAGAAGCGGAGAAAGGTGGCCGAGTAGCTGGGCTGGGCCGGGGGCATGGCTGGCATCAGGTCGAATCTGCTTTTATTCCTTTGGGAAGAGAAGGGAGAGAAACGGGAGCTCAGGGATAACCGGCCCTGGCCCGCGTCTGAGAGGGCACGGGGGGTAACGGGCGACCGTTGGCCCTTTAAAGGAGGGAGGGGGCCGCGCGCGGTGACGTCGCAGCGGGCACACGGGGGGAGGAGCCGTGGGGCGGGGCGGAGCGGTGGCAGCTCCCCCTGGCGGGGCGGGGGCAATGGCTGCGCGGCCCGGCCTCGGCCCGGCCGTGTCCGGGTGCTGCTAGTGACGGAGGTAAGTTACACAGACACGGGCAGTCCCTAAAGGGGCTTTAGGGGGAAAATGGGGGTTAAAAATAATAACAGTGATTCCCCCCTGCCCCATTTGCGTCTAACCGAGGGGGTTCCTCCCTCGGCTGCAGGCGCCGAGGCGAAGGGCACGTTCTGTGGAGTTGCGAGTGTTTTGGGATGATTTGAGGCTTTATTAAGCTTTAATTTTGTAGTTCTTGGTGAAACTACTCCTGTAGTTCTGTGGGTTTTTAATTTTTTTTTTTTGCATGTTGTAGCATTGGATTTACAGCTGGAGAGGATGCTGGTGTTTTTTACTTGAATTGTTTAAGAATACCCAGAAAGTGTCTCGCTTATTCTTCTTGCAGAAGCCTTGTTTGCCTTGATACAAAATTTAGCCTTGGTTATAAAGTCTGTCTTGATGTTTTTTTCCTTGCAAAAGACATTTTCTGCATGTCATAAAGTGATAATGTCACAGCTGATGGTAGGCCTTCCTGTTTCTTCTTCTTGAAGAGGCTTTGTATTTTGTGAATTGATAAGAAAGTATATGTATTTTTTTAATTCTAAAATATCATTAGAAAACCCTCACTGTGTAATGTTGTGGTTTTAGGACTTGGCATAATGTTTACTTGCAGTAATTCTTCTGTTAAAACGTTACAGCTAAACCTTGCGGATGCAGACCCATCTCCTGTTCAGTCAAATAGTGCCCACATTACAGCTTTCCCTTGTTTTTGTGGCCTCCTTTTTTAATAAAAGGAAATAAACCAAAAACCCCATCACTTTGCCCTAGTGCCGCCTGATCTGCCAAAACTATCAATGGTGGGCTTAAGTTTGGGCATATGCAACTAGAGCTGTTTCTGTTGCAGGGTGCCCTTTCAATGAGGTCTAGACTGGTATTGCAGACCAGAGAAAGTTCAGTTAGCGGGCTGCTGGACACTGAACTGTAAATTTGGGCTTCATTTCTTGATTTGCTATTAGACTTTCCCATGCTGTAGCCAGAAGTGTTGCTTGCTTTGGCCTTGGTTTCCCCATTTTTAAAATGAAGATACTGAAACTTGGCTGTCTTCACACATTCTGTTTGCGAATTGGTGGTGGTATCCCATGAGAGGCTCAAAATAGTTATGCAGTCTAGGTTGATTGTATAACACTTTATGTTCTCTGAACTTCATGTTAGGCTCTGGACTTAAGTAGGTGGGTTAATGCCCTCCTGATCCTAATCCCCCACAAGATAAACCAGATGCTGCTATGGGTCACTCCATTGTTGAATCATTTCAGAAGATTAATCCCAGGTCCTTGTGGAGTAGGTCACTGACTCTTGATTGCATGTTGTTGTCTTGTTTGTTTGTTTGTTTTTTGGTTTTGTTAAATGTTGAAATGTTGCTAGCAGTTTTAACATTGCTATTGCTTGACAACTGTCTCCTTTGTCATCTTCCCTGTCTGCCTCTTTTTCTTCCCACAATTTGCATGCTACCTTAAGATGTCTCTCCAGAATGTACAAGAAATAATTGCCTAGTAGTTTTGAAGTTGGGTACTGAGTTTTGGTCACTTTCTTTAGAGAATTTGCTAAAGAAATTACAGTGTAGCTAGACATACCCACAAACTGTTATTTCATTTCTTATTAGTGCTGTGCATTTAATGCAAGTCTTACAGACTCCTGTAGTTATTTGTGGAGGTCAAGGATTGTGTATGTTGAAGGAAGAAATGGAAAACACCCTTTGCTTTCTTTGGCTAGTATCTCTTAGCTTTATGTAAGATAGAACTGGAAAAATCAAGAAGTTCTGCCTCTAGGGCTTGTCTCCCTTGAGAAATTTGGGAAAAGGACATAAAGTGGTGAAAGAAACAAAATGGCTGTTTACCTTGAAAAACTGTGTTTTGTACTGGGTGTCTTTTCCCTGGCTGCTGGCAGGGTCAGGTGCAAATGGAGAGTTATTGAGGCCCAGCTAAAGGGGCTCCAAGTCATCAACGTTTCCTGTACAATGACGATTTTTGTGGGGAATTTTCTCTCAGTGTACATAATCCCCTCAGGAAGCTGCTGATAAAATTGTGTGTAGATGTGTGCACTGTCCCTTGCTAGGGTAGTGTTTTAGTTATTTAACCAAGCCTTTAATTTCCATATCACTAAACTCCAGCAAATTCCTTGGAAAGAAAGGAAGGGTGTTTGTATTGTTTCTTGTGCTGTTTGGCAGGATACGTTGAAGGTTTCACTTTTGTTTCATGTAGTTTCACTTTGCTTCTTTCTAATTAAAAGCTTTGGCTTTTTGAAGGGATCCCTGCTTTGGTGCTGCCAGACAAGTGATACTTCTAATCACAGTTCAACAAGTGGTCACACAGAACTGACAGATTTAAACTGGAGGAGGGAAGATGATGTCCTCGGATGAGCCACAGAAGACAATCAATAACCCGGTAACTCTCCTGTCATATAAACAGCTTCTCCTCTGGGAAATTGGACTTTGCTGTTTTATGTCAATAATTAGTAAAGCATTCATGCTGTTTGCAGAGAGTGATGAGTGTTACCAAGAACTCTTTGCATTGCTCAAGTATTTGAGAAAGAAACTTACAGGTGGTGCTGGGAGCTGATGGTGCTTAGAGTTTGTGCTATAAGCAAATGAAGACTAAATGCACAATAGCTCCAAAACAGGAAGGAAGCTCTCTCAGCCTTGGAGGATAATGCTTTTTCATACACAGCTTTTGTGGATGTCTGGCATTCTTGCAGAATGTGTTGGAACACCGGTAAAAATATGATAAGCAGTATTTTCAGTCCTATTTCTCTGTAAACATGGGTGGTGTCTTGCAGCTCTTAAGACTGTTTTTTGGTGCTTATAACTTCAGTCTGAACAATTAAACTTGGAATCTTTATCCGTAGTTGATGTCTTATCTTGCACTAGAACTTATTTTGTGGAAAACTTGAGCTACAGCAGTTCAGCCGTTGCAGAGAGTGGAGTTGACAGGATGTTGTTAGCCAAGTTTAGCATCGGGAGACTTTCTCTGAAAAGCTCAAGTATTCTCATGCTCTGGGGCAGTGGCTTGACATTGGCATGAGACTAAAGGGATGAGCTGGATGTGTATGTTTTGTTGCCTCTTTAGAAAAGTTAGTTTTTGAGCCTGGAGAAAATAGTATTTTTAACATTCCGTACTGAAACATTTCTAAAATGTTAAAGTCTCTAAAGAATCTGCGTGGAGTATACAGCAGTGCATGCCTGCACAGGGCTTCCATATCTATTGCAGTTTTGCTCTGATACAGTCCTGTGCCCTCAGTGAATCTGGTTGTTGAATCCTTTTGTTCTCTCACTGCTTGTGAAGAAGATGGACTGGAGGGGTGACAGGGAAGGAGCTTCAACCTTCTTCTTGACAAGAACCCAGCTGGGAGAGGAGGCAAAAGCTGTGTGGACATGGACCAGAAGCTGGAAGGCCTGAACTGCAAAAGAAAAGGGAGGGTGAAAGCTGGCAGATGGTATTGGAACCTGGTTTGCGTGGGGGAGGAGAGCAGATGTGAAGAGAGGGATTGGGAGGTGTTTAGTACAGATTTCTCTGTGTAAGAAAGAGTGAAAGACTTTAGCAAAAGTTGATGGCTGCAAGGGGACTGATTATGATGGGTGACAAGACCAGACTGGAGAGAATAGTGGGGTAAAACTAGGGCTTGAGGGGTCAAGAGCTTAGGCTGGGAATAAGAGTGAGTGTTTGGGATTGGAGTGTGGAGGCAGAGTTGGGAAGGCATGTGCCAGCGGCCTCAGGACAGACTCAAGACTAGGCCCTGAGCAACCTGCTCTAGCTGACCCTGCATTTGAGCAGGGCATTGGACTCCAGAGGTGCCTTCCTCCTGCTCTGTGATTATCACCTGAATCAGCTGAACCAGCTGAAGGGAAAGAAGTAGGGAGGGTTCATGATACCCTTGTAGTGGGGATATTAGCAGAGCAGACAATGCCTGTGAGAGCAAACCCCAAATGAGACCTGGTTGTCCAAACTTCAGGTTTGAGTTTGACTGCTTTGCTGTTTGCACAAAATCTCTCCAACTAGCTGGTTCAGTCACTGATAGACTACTTGAGCTATTGTGTGTGTGACCTTCATTGAACTACAGGTTCAGGCATGCTGTTGTTCTTTGTGTAGCTATATGGTATAGGTATACCTAAACCACAAGATAAAACTTAGTAGGGATGGAGGGAAGCAGTCTGTGAAGTTTTCATTGTTTCAGTGAATTGTTCCATGAGCAGTAGAACTGAAGAGCTCTCTTACACATTTGGGTCTGTGATATATTTCTTCGCTACCATACGGTTTTGAATTGTCCAGAAAATCCTGCTTTCCCTCTTATGCCCTTTATTCCACCTGTCTGGCAAGAAATGTTATGCCCCTCCTGAAGGGGCAACTCCCTGCTACAGAGTGAGCTAGATAAAAGCTGTGTTATCCCAGCCTCTTCCTCGGTAAGGCCATAAATTGTTGTCCTCTTGTTTTATGCAAATTGGCAGACATTAGCAGTAACTTTATCTTTGAGACCTCTCAAACTTGATTGATATTAGCCAAATAGATTCAAAGGTAATTTTAGGAGATTTGGAAGAAAGCTGGGATGATGATGGACCATTTGATGTCACAAGCTTTGCTTCTTAATGGATGAGGAAGAATTACCCCCCTCCCCCCAGAGAAGAGCCTTAAGACATAAGGAAATTACATGTGCATTCTATGATGACAAAACCTCATTAAGTCTGTAGTATTACACCCGGGAAATGCTGTACTATGTCCATTCGCATTCCATGTCTGAAATTCTGAGGACTTGATGGGACAACCTTCTTTGCTCTTGAATAAATACATCCTTTTGGGGCGTAAGGAAGCTTTTTGCCACAGCTCCTCCAGGGCTAAGTAACTTTGACCCACTAGCGTAGTCTAGTGCCAGCATCCCTGGCCTGTGTCTGTCTGTTTCTCATTGGTTCGTCTTTGGAGACTGAACCAGCTATTTCTTACCCTACTGCAGTATACAGAGTTCCAAACCACTCAGGAGTAGTGTGTTAAAACTGTATTAAATACAGAAAATAATCAGGATGCTTTTCTTTTATTCTTCAGATAAAACTGTGAGCCTCCTGTGTACATCTTATTCATTAGGAAACCAAGCTACTACACTACCAGTAGTAAGCAAAGGGATTTCAGCCTTTTTATTCATTCACTAGGGAAGATTGCCAGATGACTAAAAATGATCTTTTTGTAGGAGTGGTCTTCAGGTGACACCTATTGGCTATACCATATGCTCTTGTTGCGTGTGGTTAATATCTTCTTTTGCCTGTAGTAAGCAAAAGTTTCCCTACTAATGGAATAAACTTTTTAATAGGCAACAGTCCCTGTTCCCTTTCTATCTGTGTTTATTTTGTTTTCCTGAGGTGCTTTGTTTCTAAAGTGCTTGTGGGAGTCTACTTCAAGGTAGTTGGAGCTGTTTGTGCTGATAAAGTATGAAGACTTAGGACAGCTGCAAGCAACTGAAGATGTTAGACATTCACTTTCAATACTTGTTTTCACATCTTGCCCCTCTTCCACTGTGCATGCTTAAGCTAATAAAATACATGAGTCTTTGAACAACTTAACCACTTGTAAGCTTCTATTACTTGAGAAGTAAGTTCTTTAAATCTGTTCTGCTTGATGTAGTGGTTGACTGTATGCTAGGTTTTGTGCAACGTGTGGGTGGCTGAGAAGAGAAGGGGAGAGAGGGCAGGAAAGAATGTGAATCTATTGGCAGAAGAGAGCAGAGAGATATTAACACAACACTCTGGATTTAGTTTTTGCTGTTATTTACCCCCTCCCCTCTCCTCCTCACAAATTCACAAGTATAGGTGTCAGCAAACACCTTCCTGTTTTCCATGATGCTATATATGTATATTAAAAAAATCGCAACTTTCCCCCTTATGGTCCAATATTTTATTCAAGAATAGTGTTTCTTATCTCTTCATTTTTCATTGTTAATTTCCTGGAACTCTTGTTTACAATTTATGTTTCATTTCAAAGTTGTTCTAAAATTTTATATATAATTCCATAGTTCATGCATTTTGGGGCAAAAGAAACCTGAGCAGAAATTTGTCTGTTAACCAGAGCAAATGTAACACTTGCTACCACTTACCTCCTTTTTCCATATAAATCTCACCTGGTGAGATGCAGATGTACAGCTGTGCTTTCCAAACAGTTTCCTCTAGGCCTCCACAGTTTTCTCTTATGGGGCTCCCTTTCCCTCACTGAAGTGCTTGGTGCTCCAGGAGGTAGTCAAGGTGGCGTGTCTGTCTGCATGTCTGAAGCTGTGTCGTCATTAGCCATGTTGCCAGTGTGGGTTTTTTTAAATTTTGTTTTAACTGACGTATCTCCTCATACGGCTTAACAACTCCTACCATGTTGCCTTTTCAGTTTAGCATAATGTATGCGTTACCTTCTCCAGCTATTAATAAGGAAGAGAAAATAGACAAGGCTGTTGCTCTGACACAGACTGCAAATTGCAAATACCATTAAGACTGAGATTCCTGAATGGGCTGTTTCAGTGCGCCCTGCAGTTCACAGTTCATTAGAATGAAGTATTTTCCTGTGTTTGTTGTGCAGTTTTTACTAAGATGGCACACTGCTCTCTGCCATAGTCTCTTCTCCTCTTCCCATCACTGTTTTTCCAAAGGGAGCAAGAACAAGCAGAAAGGCAGCTGGTGTGGTCTGGTGTCAGAAGGGTTGTGGAGGGGTGGGACAGTTTGCCTTCTGCTGCCAGCAAAGGGCTGCTAATAGTCAGCCCTTGGAAATGACCTAATTTGATGTGAATCTTCTTCAAACTTTCATAAAAGTGAGGCAGTAAAGTGTTGCCACTCTTCATTTGAGGGCTAGGAATGGAAGCTGTAAACTTTAATTTTACCTGAAAAATTTGGTTTCCATAGATAAAAATCCCCTGGGATTTTCTTTTCCATTATGGCAGGTACTTAATGCTGTTCTAGTGTTTTTTACATGAAATGCTAGTTGTCTTTCCTTTAATGGGCTAGACTACCACATAATGAAGTATTAGAATATTGTTTTAAAAACTACTTTGTTTTTTTGCCTTGATCCTAACGTGTTATTTCGAATTTTTTTTCCCCCACTTCTTCTAGATCATTCCCTACGTTGGGACAATTCTTGGTGGCCTTGTTCCTGGAGAGCTGGTTGTAATACATGGGAGTGTTCCTGATGATGCAGACAGGTAATGACTAAGGTGTCGCTTTTCACAATGCAATCGTGTGAGCAAACATAATGAATGAAAATGTTTCCAGGGTCCTGCCTGTGATTTCAAATAAAGACTTGTTCTAAATCCTTGTGGTAGCATGATGGAGAATACAAAAATTCATGATGAGAATTGGAGGATAAGCTGCTGCTTGCATTCTGCTGATCCTCTCTTGTCTTTTCTTGATTTGCCTGCTCTGGCTATTGCTCCCCTGTCCCCTTCATTGCATATATCTGCATTTCTGAAGAGATTTGCTGAGGCTAACAAAACTGATAATTGAATGTGTTCCTTGAAGGAATTGTCTTAACAAGTGGGATGAGGAGATGTGAACTCTACTGTTTACGGCACAGTGTGGGGATTCTGTTCCCTGACTTGACCCAAAGTTCATTTCTGAATTTGGTTATTCTACCTAGGAACATGATGGGAGGGAAGGTGATGAACACAGTAAGTGAGAAGCTCAGATGGTATGAAGGATGAGCATTAAGTAAATGCTTAAATCTTTCAATTCATTGCAATGAATCACAGGAGAACTTTTTGGAGATGTTTAGGCATTAGACAAAGATTTGTTTTTTCTTATCCAGCAACACTCCTTGTGTCTGCCTGTCCTGAGGTTCAATAGTAAAACACTAAGTGCTTTTTGCATTGAATTTGAAGGTGTTTTCTAGATAGACTGAGCTCAATGTGGTTTGACTTGTTTTTTATGTTTAGATTCCAGGTGGATTTCCAGTGTGGCAGTAGCATAAAGCCTCGTGCTGATGTGGCCTTTCATTTCAACCCCCGCTTCAAAAGGTCTGGCTGCATTGTTTGCAACACACTGGACAAGGAAAAATGGGGCTGGGAGGAGATCACTTATAAGATGCCCTTTCAAAAGGGGAAGTCATTTGAAATCGTCATCGTGGTTTTGAAGGATAAATTCCAGGTGAGCTTGGGCTGTAGTTTTTGTTGTTATTTTCTTTCTTTTTCCCCTTAGCCAGCTGTCAGGCTAATAGACAGAGATATTTGCTATATGTACAAAATAATGGTAAGCCTTGGTTTCTCTGTTACAAAGGTACAGTCTAATTACAGAGAAGGTTAGAAACCTCTTTAAAGAGGTGCAAAGTAAATCAGACCTCTCCCTTTGCATGGTTTCCTTCAAAGTTGCCTGAGTAGACAAAAAACTTCCTGCCATGGCGGCTGACTCCACCTCCTCCCTTTTTATGTGCAAAGGGCTGACCTTACAGTAAACTTCTGCAAGAACAGCGTAGGATGGTCCTTCTCTTGGAGAAAACAATTTGAGGTGCATTTGTCTTGTTCTGTTAGACTGCAGTAACGTAGATTCTGTCCGATTGGTCGTACCATGTTGGCAAGTGATTGGGTGATGGAAACAAAAGGAGGGAAATGCAACATTTAGTATAGTCAAATCTCCCTCGTAGTGAGTGGAAAGAGAGAGGCTGAATCATGGATGAGCTGAACTTAGTTGCTCTAAATCTTCTGAAATACTCCCTGCATTTGTACCAAAACAGAATAAAATAGAATAGAGATGCATGCAGATAATTTGATATATGAATGGTGTAATATATGTTTAATGGCACTTTCCTGTTTTGTTTCATTTTGTTTCTTGTCTCTTTAGGTGACTGTAAATGAGAAGCACTTGCTGCTATACAACCACAGAATTAGCCTTGAAAGAATAGATACTCTTGGGATATATGGCAAAGTGCGGATCAAAAGTATAGATTTTATTTCTAATGTAAGTTATATAGCTAACTGACTCCTTAGTTTTGTTGTTGTTGTTCTGTAACTTGTGAAAGTGCAGAATAGGATTTATGGTGAAACGGAAGTAACAAAAGCAGCTTCACAGTTAAATTCAATACGGGGGAATCTTCCTTCCCAGTTTAACATGTGAGTGTCATTTAAAGAGCCTCCCCATTTTAGCCTTGAGGTTAAGGGTGAAAGGATGACAAAATCTACAGCTTACAAAGTTAATAGGAGAGATGGTATAAAAATATATTGGATGCGGAATTGGAGGGATGGACTAGTCTTTTCAGATATTTCAGAAGCTCTGAAATGAGCTCTCGAGGAATTCAGTGCTTCCAAGTGCCTGTATTTAGCCACAACTGGAACTACTTGTGTGCAAAACCCTGTTTTTGCAACAAAAAATGACTGAATTGTTGAATGAAGTGATAACTAGAAGTGTGTGCATATTTGTCGGATGGGGGGATGGGCAGCCTTCTTTCTCAGGGGAAGGTCTTATGGTTTGACTTGCACTCAGACCAAGCTGCAAGGACTTTGAAATGTAGGCAATGCTGTGCTTCCTCTGAGCAAAGCTGCCAGGTCTGCTGGAGAAAGTAAACCAATAGGAAGGAACTGAACATCTTGCTCTTTCCTGTGCTTTTCTCCTTCTGCTTTGAAATGGTGAGATTTGTAATCTGAAGCAGAAGGTGGTAAATTCCAGGGAGGTACAGAAGATGGATGATCACGTTATCCCACCCTCCTTCCTTACCTCCACTCAGTGAGATAGCCTACCTACTCCTCTGTAATACTCAGTCTTTTCTGCTCCAGTCTCACTTCAGTGTGGACAAAGCTTAGGTCTCTTGCTGCCAAGCATCAGGTCTAACAGATCAGCAGACTAATAACTGTATTGAAGGAGGGTGAAGATTTGAGCCTGAGTTTTAAAGATGCATCTACTTGCTGATCAGTTGTAAGCCCTATATACTGATTCTTTGTTTGAGCCTCATCACTTGACCTTGGGCATGTTGTCAGCGTATTGGTAATCTAAAGCTGTCTAAATCCCAGTCTTGGAGGATTGATTCTAAGAAGAGCTTGGGGGCAAGCAGATGCTAGAGGTTGGTTTCTATCCCAAGCACAAAACAAAGTTAAGTGTTGCTTTAGTCTGTGGTGCTGATCATGTATCCTTTGGGGAAGAGAGGAAAGGAGAGAGTGGTTGTTTCCTTTTTACTTTTGCTTCTAGTGTACTATTCTGAAGAGGAAGAGGATGAGTTGTACTGAAATAAACAAGCTGAAGATATGATCTGCCAAGGCTAGGCCAGAATTTACCTGTGCACTGGGGAGGGACTGGGATGCAGAGGGCTGCCTGGAATCTCGGGGTTCCTCTGAGGTCCCATTTCTGGATGGACCAGCCCTCCTGGTATTCCTACCCCAGTAAGGAAAGCTGAGTGGGTACCCTCAGGTGCCAAGGTGTTAACAGTTGGTGCTGTGATTGTTGAATGAGGACTCAAACTGTAATGAGGTCATCTTTAGAAATCTGCTTGGCTTCACTAATTGATCTTCAGGATATTTCCTTGGTTTGTGGGGGTTTGGCTATCTTTTCTTGACCATAATCCTACATTTCCATGTTAATATTTCACCCTTCAAAACTGCACAGATCCATGTATGTTTCTAAAACAATTTTTATGTTAGAGTTCTGTCATGTTAGCAGCGATCTCTAAATATCTCTTTTTTTCTGCAGTCTTTACAAGGCAGTCAGCCATCATCTCTAGGAATAACAAAGATAAACACAGAAAATGTATGTATGATTTTATGAAGGTTAAATGAATCTTCCTGTTGTCTGATAATCTAGTTAATATTTGTTTTTCTTTTGTAGGGGGAAATGCCAGATGATTCACAGTTTGTAAGTGTCTCATGTAGATGTATAGCAAATGTGAAGAGTTTAAAAAAAAAGGGGGGGGGGAGGATAGAAACATCTCAGTTATTCAAGAAGCAGCATGCACAGAACACGGGAATTGAGAACCTACTGGGAGATGATCATCAGTGAGGCTTTATAGAGAGCAGTCATCTTTTCCACTTGCTAGTCAAAGTAAGGCTATTCCTTAAAGCATATGGAAAAAGGATAAACATGGCATCCACAGCCATACACAGGAATATAAAGTGAGGTACCTAAAGATTTAAAGGACCAAATAACACCAAAAGTGTTGTTCAAATAAGCATGCTCCATTTTCTCAACTTTGGGAAATACTTGCAAAACAAGCCTGTGTTAAAAGCATTTTGCAGACACTGAGACTGAATTGCCTTATCTTAATGTGCTTAGTATCTCCAAAACTTTTATGTATAGTGCTTAGTAAGTCAGGCTGTTAAACTCAGAAGTGCCAAATACTGTATTTGTGTGATATTCATGTTTGGATAAATGTGCAGCCACCATTTCAACCTCCAGTTAAAAGATACTGTATTTTAATATCTGAGTGAAATTTTCATCCTGTTCATCCACAATATAATGTTCAAACCTGTCTGGCTACATCTTCCTCTTGCTGACAGATCTGGCCTACCATATATATACACTCCAGATAGCTGGATGCAAACATTGCACCTTAGGGTCAGAACTTGCACCCAGCTAGCATGGAGCCTAGGCAGAGTGAGTGCTCATCTTTTTGCAAAAAGCTGTACAGGTGGTCAGTATCCAGCATCTAGTAGCCAGGTTTGAGTAAGGACCTTCCTCAAACTGAAGAGGGGTTGGAAGCCAGGAATGCGTACAAGTAGAGTTTGTGGAGAAGCCAGAGCTGCAGTGAGGGCTGTGATTTTGGTTGCCTTGTCAGCTGATGCTCTACTTCCTTCAATCCTCTTTCTAAAACCAAATAATAGGAAATACTGCCATTTGCAAATGGTGGTTTTAAAAAAAATAGGCTAAAAATCTCCTGCTTGCTCCTTTTCCCTGACCAAAATAAAAAACACAAATAAAATACTTGCAGTATCTGCCATTATGAACCAGTACCTGGAGAATTGAATACTCGGTGACCTTACTTCTAGTACTTAGGCAACTGTGGGACTACAAACTTAGCATGAGTCTTACTCTTCTGAAGTATAACCGAAGCTTTCAGAAAGAAGAGGTTGGTCTGTTTGTGCATGAGTGTTTGTGTCTGAATAACTGTGTGTTACAAACCGAAATCAGTGCACAGAGTTTCATGCTTATTGTGATAGCTTGTTTAAATCAGCTGATGCTTCTCAAATGTGGCAAACTATGTTGGAGTATCTGTGTGACAGATCAAATCTGGCGTTTGTCAGTACTGGCCTTTTTGGTGTTTAGAAAGGTCCTGACCCTGGATTAAGGCATTTGTTGTTGCTTTTCCCCAGTGCAACACCCCTCCATTAGTGGTGGCAGAAGCAGCTGTAGATTATGTCGATTTTGAACCCAAGGTTCTAGATCTAGGGGAAGAAAAGTAAACATTGATGTGTTCATGTCAGTATAGCTTTACCACAGTATTAGTATCCAGGAATGTATTGGTAGGACTAACTTTCGCTGTGGGTGCAGATGTGTAATTATAGATCAGACTAGAGTAAAAGCTCAGCTTGTATATTGAAAAAGTAAGTCGCAGTCAAAATTATGCCCGATTATACTTCCAGGGAGTTCCTTATGTTGGCAGACTCAATTCTGCACTTCGTCCAGGACACACAGTTGCTATTAAAGGAGAAGTGAACAAAAATGCAAATAGGTAAGTTACTGATTTTTTTGTTTTTTGTTTTTTTTCCCCCCTTACCCTTGCCCTTAACTAAGCTACTCTTGAGAAGAAATAGGCTTTTTCCATTGCCTCAGTGTATCTTTACTGACTTGCAACTTTGCATCTGGAGTCATCTGAAACTAAAGTGCAGTTTTCTTGGGAACCTGTGGGGTACTACTTTAGAAATGACTCACAGAGCAGCTTCATTGTGAAAAGTGAAGATAAAACCTGATTTGATTTTATTTTTTTTACCTGCTAAACCTGCATCCTTCACAAGATTATGTGCATCTGTTTTGGATTTCTGTTATGCAAGGCATGTGAGTGTGCACACGTGCAATACAAGGATCACTTTTATCCTAA
Source organism: Apteryx mantelli (assembly GCF_036417845.1). NCBI lineage: Eukaryota > Metazoa > Chordata > Aves > Apterygiformes > Apterygidae > Apteryx > Apteryx mantelli. The sequence continues at coordinate 53,372,362 of NC_089980.1, read as the reverse complement.
AGAGATCCAACAGTAAGGAAATTGGCAGAAGTAGATGGAATATGAGTGAGTTAATGAGATGGGTTGCTAGCGTGCTCAAATGCTGCATGTTGCAAGGTTCCTCTGAATGCATCTAGGAATATCCCCTCAGGCATATGAGGGGCATGAAGGTGCTTAACTGACAACAGTTGAGGGATAAAAGCTGGTGGGGGAGTAGGAGCTATCATTTTAATAGCAAAGAAGGAATGACGGATTGCAAAGAAGGCACCTTATCAATGTGATTTAAAAAAAAAAGGGGGGTGGGGGAAGGGGAGCACAACATGGTCAAAACAGAGCTAGGCAAATGTGTGCGCTCCAGCATTCCCTTTGCTTGAAGGGTGTCTTTGACTCTGCAGAAACATGCCTAAAAATGAAGCAATTAGTGCAGATTGAGAAGTGTGCTCTTTATTCATTGTGTGTGTATGCATTGCACTCCTGCTTCCTCAGAACACATTTAAATCTTTCCAGCAGCTGTACAGCACTTAGAGTTCAAATTATTACTAGAACTCAAACTCTAGAAATCTCATCAATAAAGCTGAATGGACTTGAAATGGGACAAGATCTTTAATACTCAAGTAGTAGCATTTTGGTTTTTTTTTTTGTTTGTTTGAAAAGCTTGTTAGCATGTTTAAAGTGCTCTTGCTTATATGCATGAAGAGACTGTTAGGAGCTAGTTAAAGCACAGTCAGTTGTCTGCTCTTTGTGTTTGCTTTAAACATACAGATTTTTGTGGAGTTTGCAAGTTGTATAAAGCCTTTCTCTCAGTTGACACAGGTGTATGTGTTCCTAGTTCTCAGCGAGAAAGAACTTAATAGCTTCAAAATATGGCAGTTGCTCTCTGGACTGTAAGCAGTTCTAGGCTTCACCAAAGGAAGGGAACAATCTGACAGCTGGAGTTAATTTGGAGAGAAGTGTTTCTTCAGACTCAGTGGGGTCTTTGCCAGAGGTTGAAGCACTTCTCTAAATTTGGCTCACTCTTTTCTCCGACCACGCTTCTCTAGAGCTTCCCTGTTAGGAATCCTGTGCTGTGGACACGTCTGGGATTGCAGGGTGCATCAGCCTGGGCAGAGCTACTGTGCCTACAAAGTACTGTTTCGTATGAATGGTCTCCTATCATTCTTAAATGTACAGAGAATCCTCAAACCTTTACTTACACAGTTGAACCAGTTTGTCAGCAGAAAGAATATAATAATGTCACTTCAGTAAAACAAAGCCTCCCAATCATCTCCATTGCCTGCCCTTGTTAAGGGAAAGAGATGGTGGCGTGTGTAGCATGGTACGTTCCTGTGAGAACACTGCTTTCTAGTCAGCACTGACTGCAGTCAGCTTTGCTCAGTGCCTCCTTGCTCTTCCCTTCCCCCAGATTGCTGAGGCATGAACAGAACGTTGTTAGGGAAAAAGCAGATCTGTCAGGGTCATGTCCTATGTTTGCTGCCTCCAGCACAAGCTGCTGTGCAAAGGAGGCAGTTGCATGTTAACTGCCTGCTTGGTTCTTTGATAATCACAGCCCTGGTTCCAGAACAGCTCTGAGTATCAGTTAAAGGCTTGGTAGACAGCATGGATTAGTGCCTCATATTTATAAACTCTTGGTATAACAAACTTAAAAAAAAAAAAAATGTCTTCCAGCTTTGCTATAAACCTGAAATCAAGTGACTCAGAGGACATTGCATTACATCTGAATCCCCGAATGAAGACTGAAGTTTTTGTAAGAAACTCTTACCTCCATGACAGCTGGGGAGAAGAAGAAAAGGAAGTTGCCAATTTCCCTTTCAGTCCAGGAATGTACTTTGAGGTAAGATTAACTGAAATACAGCACCATACTTGTAATTCTGCACAAAAATAGTTTGCAGCGGGGCTTAAAAGTCATGCCACTAATACAGATTTTACAAAACTGGCATTCCTACATCTTAATGTCTTGAATGTTTAGGATTAGGTGGGATCACAGGAAGCAAAGATCTGATGAGAGCCATCTCTCCCTGATTTAAGTAGTTGCAAGTAATTCAAGCTGTGCTCAGGACTAAGTTTAATTAATTGAATTTTGTTGAAGTACCACATTTTCTGTTTCTTTCCTGTGAAAGGATTTTTCAGACCAGAAGCAGAGCTTGCTTGAGCCCAAGCTTGATCATCAGGTTGTTTTTCTTGTCTTAACTGAACTTAAAACTTGACTGTTCCTCTTCTTGTTTTCAGCTGATAATCTTCTGTGATGCCCATCAGTTCAAAGTTGCTATTAATGGTGTGCACACTCTGGAGTACAAGCATCGCTTTAAACAGCTTGAAAAGATCAATCTGCTGGAAGTCACAGGAGATGTTCAATTGCTAGATGTGAGGAGCTGGTAGTTCCTTTCAGTCAATCAGTACTAAAAGAAGTAAACTTATTCTAATGAGTTGTTTCTTTCTTGTCAAGTACAAACTGGTGCTGACTCATCCTCAGCCTGTCTTTATCTATTCAGGCTTCTGTATCTGCCTCTCTGATTTAGGTGAGTACCAGCATTGCTAACTCTGAGATTAAATCTCCCCCTAGTTTACAATATCCTGGCAAGATAAGTAAGTGTCTGCTCAGATAGCTCACCTCTATTACTGAACGTAGCAATATAAAAATGCTGCATCATACTGTGCCTAACAACTGCACTCTGTATGTTTAAGTTAAACTACTACTAGTCATTCCTTAATAGCATACATTCAATACTGTGAAGTAGAAACTAGACTGAAATAGGAGCTGAAAATATGACTATCCACTGTTAATGGGCCACTACCTGGTCATTTAAAATAAAATTACGAAAAAGTCTCCTGCTTCAGTTTTTGTTAGTGGTTGTAACCTTTTTGCCACGGCTAGATTAAGCAACCAGTTGATGCATTAGTTTTGGGAAAGGCAAGGAGGAATTTGATCCTACTTAGCCTGCTACTGCAGTAGTATCCTCTCTGCTATTCATGGCTATGTCAACTCTACTTATAGCTGGCTTAAATCAACCACACAGAAGCATTTCTAGCTTTCAGTTTTCCAAAATGAAGCAAATAAATAAATCAAAAAAAACCAACCAAACAAAAAAACCCCCAAATCCCCAAAGCCTGCTAGCTTTGATCTTGTCATGAGCTTCTGAAAACCCTTTAGTTGATCTGAAAGGGCTCCCAACTGAGCTGAGATTGCTCAGGGACTGAAGTAGATATTTCTGATTTCATTTTAAAACATGTGAACCTAGGTGTTCCACAGAAAGTTTCATTTGAGGTGAGACTTGGATATTCATCAGTGGAAAAGAGAATGAATCCTTTTTCAGATTCTTGTATTAAAATGCTATCTGAAAGAAACTGTTCCTATTGAGTTTTCCTTACAACTGGCAACAGTCTTAATTTTTATACTGTTATTTTTAAAAAGTAGCTATTGTCTGTCAGTACATGCTTGAAAGATATTCCTATTTATCTTAATATCTGCTAAAAGACTGAAGCAAGTTTCAAGAAGTACCTGAAAAGATAAACTACTAGCTTTGATGTATAAAAACTGTAAGTGAAAATAAAACTTATGAACTATGGTTTTCTTCAGGAGTAGCTAAATTGCTGTGATCCTTCTTTGTCTTATTTTGTCGTTTCACTTATTGTCTTTCTTACCCATATCTGCAACAGATTGGGCAAATTCATTAACATAGATTATTTACCTGAAGATCAACTTAAACTACTAATAGGTGGCAGTCTCTTAAATCTCCTACATGAATCCTGTGTTGTTTTGTATCTATCTTCTGTGGGATCACTTTTTTACTTCTCTAAAAACCATAGAAAAGCACAGAAAAGGCTGCAGTGCATGCTTTCACTGAGTACCATAGCCTGGCAGCTCCTGCACAGGGACAGTGACTGCAGCCCCTACCACAGCGGAATTTAGTGAGTCTTGCACATTTGCACCATGTGTTTGTGCATAACTATCAGAATTTGCTTATAGCTTGTTCCAGTTCCCTAGTCTTAGAGCTGCTTGCAGAAAAACAAACCTAGTCCCCAAACCATCCAGAAGTGATAAAGCCAGATTCTTACAATATTTTATTAAAAAAATTAAGATCTTAACTCTGATAAAAATGAGAATGACAGTTTGCCCATATCACTTGCATGTCTGAAGTTAAGATACAGACAAAAGATGAAAACAAAGGGGATAACTTAAAAGTAGCTCTGGAGTGGTTCTCCCAAAATGACCTCCAGTTGCTGAATTGTTTTCTGACACTGGTGTTCAACTTCTTCACATTCATCTAGGAAAAAAAAGTTAAAGGAGGAAAAGTAAGTAGAACAGTGATTACAAAGCTACCATAAGGATACCTCATCATTCTTCAAGGCCAGAACTGTCTTCAAGCACCAAGTATGAGATCAGTGCCAAATATTTTTGAATGCTGACTCAGGACTTCAGCAAATTAAAACTGACCTAAGCCGTGCAACTCAAGAGATCTGCACAGGCTGTAACACTGAAGAAGCTACCTTAATTTAACTGAATTTTAAGAATGTGGTGGATACAATACAACCCATTTCAGTTTGTATCCTACATAGTAAAAGCCAGATTAATATGGCAAACCATATACTAATTCATAGTGATTTACAGTAATTATAGCAATCACCTTGTCTCAGTCTTTGAATTATGCTGTCCTTATCCTTTTTTGGTCATAGGCCAGTGTCTGCCTTCACTAAGATCACTTTATAACATTACCTTCCATGAGCTCAGCAAGGAATGGAACAGATTCTGGTAGCAGAACCAGGTAGTTCTCCTTCAGTTTTCCTGCAACTTCTAGCAAAGCAAGCAGAGCAGCAAATCGGACCTATAAAAAAACAATCTGTGTAAGGAAACAAGCAGTAAAGTTCCTTGATTCCTAGCCCACCCCCCTGCACAAGATTCCTTTAGCTCTTGAAACATGCTAAATTAGCTTTCTCTAGTGAAGGGTTCCAGTTTTAAACTAACTCAAATCTTCTCAACATCTGGATTAAGATACTAATCAAAGGAAGAATAGGCTACAGGAAGCAGGTATTTTGCTGGGAGCTGTCTAACAGTCTTAACTTTCCTTTACAATACCAGTCTGTTACACTGTAGCAGAAAGGCTTAACTCTGTACAACAAACCAACTGCTCCCCTGGATGCCTATAACCTGTCAAACAGGAGAGACATGACAAACTCCTCTGTACACAAAGGGGTTGAAGGTTGATAAATAACTGTCCTCTGAGGCCCCCTCTAAAGATCCCCTTTCTTCATACATGAATAGGTTAGCTCTTACTCAAACAGCTGATGTCTTTAAAGAAGCAGTATGGAGAACATCCATGTATGGAGAGTTATCTGCTTCTAGTAAGCACGGAAGGCAATGTTGTATACATTGTATCTGGAACTTGGGGGGGGGGGGCCTCTCTTCACATCTTCTAAGACAATAAAGAAAATAAATACAGTTCCTAACCTTAGAAGAGGTGTGCCTCATTTTCAGCAGGATCTGGTAATTCAGTGGTTTCCAAAGAGAATCATCTGCCATTGCCACTGAAAACTGAGCTATGCATGGTATCAGATGGGCTGTCACTCTTTCCTGGAACTTCTCATCTCCTCCAAGCATATTTTCTAGCTGTGAAAGTAAAAAAGCATGTAAAACAAGTCCAGGCTGAAATAAACCTTGCCAAAAAATTCTACCATTGGCTTAGGTCAGAGAGCACTGGTAAAAGGGCACTGGGTCTGCAAGACCTCAAGAACATATATGAACTTCATGGAGTGTATAAGTCTAGAAAGAGGATAAAAGAACTAGAAATTCAGAGCTTTAGGCAATGCAGTTAATACAGTCCGTAGCTCAATGACAGTAAATTAATTCCTCCCTTTTTATGAAGGGGGAAAACTGAGTGAAGCCTGATATTTATTAAAAAAAAAATCTTAAGATGAAAAAAGAATCTGATATGAATTATTTTTGTACATTTGTCAATACCTGATCGACTAAAGGCATCATCAAGGTTTCTGCTCTTTCCTTACTCAGGAAATTCTGGGTGTCAAAGAGGAAGAGTTTATGCAGGCAGTCCATGGTGAACTGCAACAGTAAACAGCTCTTTTCGGTGCCATTCTCAGAGTCAAAGAAAGCTTCATCTGGGGGGGGGGGAGAAGGGGGGGGGAAACAAACAAACAAACAAACAAACAAACCCCAGACAGTCATCATCACAGGAACCAGAAATACAAAGTTTCCCCACAAGCTAGAAACATTGTTAGTTATGAATATAACTAAAGGAGATATTACATGTAATTGTGTACTTACCACAGAATAATAAACCAAATTTAATATGTTATCTGACTTTTGTCTAATGCCCTTGCAGGTCTGCCACTGCAGTTCACAGACAGCTGGGAATAAAAGCAAATACTCACAGGCTATAACAGGAGTGTTTGGCCATATTTGTGGAGATGGAGAACTGCTTCAGGTAGCTAGATAGGGGGAGGGGGAAATAGTTCCCCATACAAAAAAAGTGGTACCTATTCTTGCCAAGGCAGCAGAGGAGTCTGAATAAACCAGTTGACAGCAGGCTGGCATGTAAGAGAAGTCAATGAATGAGAAGAATACATATGCAAGGACAAGTGCCAGAAACAAGCAATCCTCCTGCCACACAATTTCATTCTCATGGAATTCACGGAGACTGACATTGAAAATTTTCATATCATCCCAACTTTGTACTAGCAGTCCAGACCCCACAGATGGAAAGTATCCTTTGGTTCCATCAGACTAAGAAAGATGCCTTATTTATAAGAAAAAGAAGGGAGAGGTATGTCTTGGGGAATTAATCCTGTAAGATAATTGCTGAAAGTTTAATAATTACTCTGCCAACACATCGATGTAGTTAGTAACTGAAAACTTACCAGTTTTAGAGATGTTGACCTGGTTCAGTGTCTCAGCGAATGGCTTCACCAGATGACCAGCAAACAGGGTGAAGAGACTCTTGAGCTTGTCTGCAATGCAATCTGCTAACCGGTGGAATGTCAGCAGTCTGTCTTTTAGGGTACACTCTGTTTTTGACCAATCAAAGAGCTGAAAGTGACAGGCAAATTAGCTCTTTCCTGTGTATATGCACTGGAAAATACAAATATGCTGATGCAGATGGACTATATTTGAACTCCTTACCTTGAAGAAGAGGGGTCTGAAAGAAGCCTCAGAAAGTTTCATAACCATACTTATTAGACAATCAATAATATAAGTCTCTGTCTTACCAACTTCATCCAAATCATCCTAGAAAAATTGGAAAACATAATTCCAAATTTGTAATGCAAGAAACTGAGCTTTCAAGGCATGTTTCAATCCTGTCTGTTCCAGGTTAAAGACGTAACCATAATTTTCTACCCCCAATGAACAGTATTTCAGAACAGAATATTTGATGCCCAAAATTTCAGAGCACATACGCTCTGAACGGGAACTCTAATGTTCTTTAGAACAACTGATAGAATTGGCATGTAGAAGCTGCCTTTATTTGTCCCCCTAAACAATCCACCTGGGCACGCTCTGTTCGGAAGTCCAGGGCTTTCATGAAAAATGCTGTCAGCTCAGACTGATGAGAGATCAGGTGCTCCTTCTCCATAACCACGATGTGCTCCTTCAGTATGTTCATAAGGGGACCCAGGCAGTTCTGTTAGAACAAAAGCAAAGCAAAACAAAGACAACTGTTATACTGACAGTAACTGAGAAACATAACAAGGAAATTGGATTTTTGAACTTTTAAGAGTAAAAATAGTATCAATAAAATAACTAAACTTTTTGCTTCACTATTTTTTGATGAAAGCTAGTAGTACTTCTGAAAAAAGTTTGGTCTCCCCCTCTCCAATCCTGGAGAGAGCAGTTAAGACCGAAATGTTTGCTCCTATGAGGTAGGAGGAAAGCCCAGATGAAAATTATGACTCTTAACTCACGTTCCCAGAAGATAAAGAAAGGCCTTTGTGAACAAAATAATCTCTCATGCATTCGTGATCTAACATGCTAACAACAGTAAACTGGTATATTCCTCCCAGTTCTAACTTTTCTGTATAAACTTTCCAGTATAAAAAGATACTTAAGAAACAAACAGATATTTTAAGCACAATGCAAAAGAATGAAAAAACCCCTAACCTTCCTGGTACTTGCAACTTCACCATAACACTTGGTAATCGCAGGCAAGAGTATTCGGGGAGCAAGCTTTGTAGCTAGGATAGTTTTCAGTGATGTTACACGTAAGCTGATCTGGGAAGAAGGACCAAATTCCACCACAGTGTTTTCCAAGCGGACTACCTATCAGGGAATCCAACAGCAAAGTTAGTATACTTGAAAGCAACTCAGGAGATTTATTTTACAACAGTTGTCCTTCAGCACAATTTTGCCTGAAAACAACTACAGAGACTACATCTTATGGGCATATGCTTATGTAAATTAGCGCTTGCAAGCATCTGGAAGTGAAAAGCACACTCGCAGTGCTGCAAGTCACTGCTGTCAATGAAGAGCCACTGTCACTAGCATAAGACTGGAATTCTGCTGTTTGTACCCCTCAAAGCACATTAAGGTAGGATGTCTGTGTGCAGGAGTTCACTGTCTTCAGAGGACAAACACTGAAAAAAATGCTTAAGTCAGTGGCAGAGGGTCAGAATTACCTTATTGGAGCTTTTATAGATAGACACATTTGATGAGATCATGGGTATTATGGAACGATCCTTCAGGATTAACCTCCCTTCCCAAAGGGACAAACTACAACCTATCAGAGGGAGGAGACTATCTTGTATCTTCTATCTTAGTGATTTGCATATGAAGGTGAGTAGAACAGTAACAGGTTATAACCTTCCACTTAAATCAGATGCACACATTCCTACTTCAGTTTCAGAGCTAGAAAAATAACCTCTACCTTTAGCTTCTTCTAAGAACTGGGCATTCTGCCCCACTTTACATATCTGTAGGAAATAGGTGGCTCACCTGCAGCAAGCAATCCAAGAGATAAGGACTGAGGAAGTGTGGTAACGTTTCTGCAACCTTTAGCAGAGCTGTCACAGCACTCAGCAAGTAAATCTCACTGGAGATCAGCTCCTTCTTACTTTTTAAAGTCTTCAACAGTGCTGGCATCAGCCTGCAAATAACCAAGCATAAACACAGACAGGTGAAACAACTGACAATTTGAAGGCACATTTCCAGACCTCTAATCCAGCCCTTTAAGACTGCAGAGACAATTTTCACATGCATAATTTCAAAAGGTAACTTCTTGTGCTCTTCTGTTGTATTTTGTTCCTTCAAAGATAATGAAAGATACTAGATTTAGTTTAAGATGTTATTAAAATAGGAAATTTATATTTGTAATGAGATAAAGCAATCTTAAAACCAATGGGTTAAATGCTTGACTTCTTGAATAGGTAGAATAAAATAATGTAATATGCAGGGTTTCCAACTGTACTGGTTCTCATGTTTTTAAATACAATCTATTCTACAGTAAAAATACAGAACATGGTCTGACTTCTCTAAAGCCATACAGACTGCCTCACTGTTCATAGCAGCAGACTCTGTAAAGAACCGGACTGATTGTAAAACACTCTCTTACAATTTGCCCAGTAGCTTCATAGCTCTATGACCAGGAAGCACCTTCAGGCGCTATGAATACCTTTATTCATATCTACACAAAACATACATGGGCAGACTGCCACTTAGCCTTCATTCAGCAGTCTTTCTTTCAGTAATGCTTTTTATTTTAATTGATTCCTCCTGCATTTAGTTCTGTCAAAAAGAACCCAACAATACCTTGGAAGCTGAGGTATTGCTTGGGCTTTCAATGTACAGGTGACCTCAGCTATACAGAGCAAAGCACTTCCCATCACATTCTTTTCTTCCTTTTCTGAAGAAATCAGATCAATGGCAGTTTTCAGAACAGGTATAAATGGCACTGGATTTTCTGTGCCGAAACCTTTGCAGAGTAGCTTGAGGCTGAACAAAGCAGTTTGCCTGTTGATGGCTTGCTCCTCCTCCTTCTCCTTTATTTTACATTGCACAATAGCAATGAGCTCAGGAACTAGCTCTAGGAGCTGACGGATCTACAAAGGCAACAAAACACACACATTAGACATACAGTTAGAAACTCAGACCCTGCAAGGTAACTACGGCAGGTAACCCACATCTTACTATTCAAGAACTGACTGCTGGGCTCGGCACTGGTCCCTAATGTCACTAATTCCACCTCAATCTCTGCATTCCTTGGCAAAAGGAACTGAGTTTTAACCATTTGGCCTCACCTGACTCTTCTGCCACCTGGTGCGCTGCTGCACCTTATTGTTCAAAAGGTCCATTGCCTTACGTCTCACAGAGGGCAGCTGATTCGTCATTAGTCCTCTAATTACAGGGATAAAGGTTTCTGTCGGTAGTAAGGCATTGACCTACAAGAAAACACAAACAAAACAAAGGCATAAATACTATTCCATTCACTGGGACATAGTAGCCCCAAAATAAGGCAGGCAAACTCTTTTTAAACTCTGCATGGGTTTCAGGATCAAAGAAAAGAGTACAGGCCAGCAAAGCTGTATCCAAGACAAGCAAAAGGACAAAAAAGGTACCATCTACAAAATTTAATGTATGTTTGCTAGCTGCTAACCAGCCAATATCTGCTAGCTCCAAGGTTTTCTCAGCAATTTCCTCTTTCTTGTGTCTACACTGGTTAGCTATCCCTCCTTCCCCTAAAATACTTTTGATGGTGCCCCATGCCTGTGCATCACAAAAAGCAGAATGTGTTTCACAGACAAAAAACAAAAAAACAAAAAAAACAGGCAGTTCATGTGGAGACTGAAGAGAGATTTGATTCACAGCACTGTTGATGCTGCTAAATAGTCAGCCCAATACAGCAAATATATTTCTGATGAAAAAAGGATTTAAAAGAAAAACATAATCTTTTTCCTCCCTTTAGATTCCACTTAGAAATACAAAGCAGACTCACTAGCATTAATTAAATCATTTTATGAGTTAACAGTGAGAAAAGCTGCCAAAAAGCCATCATTCCCTACCAGATAATGAGTGAAACAACTGCTTCCAGCCAGCAGAGTATTAATTAGAGGAAATCAACATTCCTGAATTTATTTTCTGCTTGTTCTGTCTAAAGTTGTTGGCATTGTATGAATTCAAACAATGCACCAGGGTTCTGACCATCCAATAAAGATTAGTGATGAGTTATGTAATATTAATCCAACAAAAAAACCTACAAAGGTTATAATTAATAAGCAAAAGCAGAAGAGTCCCACTGTTAACAAGAGGGCTAATGAGACATACTTTATCCAGCATATCATAGGACTTGTTAAGCAGAACCCTCCAAAATTTGGCTGTTGGCTTGTCCGTGTTTCCTTCCACTGAGGATGCCACTGTGTTTATATAGTGAAGAACTTCTTCTAATAACCTAGATAAAAAGTAAGCACTTTTAGTATGTACTAAGGACACTGAAGAAGTTGATTTTATTCCTAGAAAGCACAAAATTTCCCAGAACAATAACAATAAAGGAAAATGAAACACCTACTGGAGAAGACTAGCAGATCACATCTGTATATTAACAAAAGACTATAGCAATAGCAAAAATCATGTGTGTAGATTAAAGTCTATCTGGTACCCCCAAATTAACATCTACCTACAATAATAGTTCTGTTTAAGAGCAATATTTTAAAAGAAAAACAACCTGGGAATATACAGAAGTCTCAAAATGAACACTTAAGAAACACAGCATTTCATCTGAATCCCCCATCCTTTGTCCCTTAAAATAAAAGGGAAACCTCCCACAAAAAAACCCTCAATTTTGCATCATGAAAATATCTGTTATAGCCCAGCGACTACAATTGTAAGCTGTGATTACTGGTAGTTTTCTTACACCAATATAGGGGCATCCATGATTTTCTCCCCCCTAAGAGTGAAGCAATACAATATTTTGCTAAAAATTTTAAATTCTTTTAGAGACTTCATCATCAACAGCATACAGATTATGGCCAGGTATGTAAATAAACATCAAAACTACAGAAACAGTGTGGATATTGGACAGAATTCTTTGGACAGAGTAACCTGTCAGAGACAAAGATCTCTGAGTCAAATTTAATAAACCAGTTAACTTGCCTGTAATAAATACTGCTTGTTGCTGCTGATGACATTAAGTGTATCCTTGGAAAAATATTTGGGGAAAAATATTCTGATGGGACTATACTTCAAAAATATTCCTGGGCTGCAGTATAAGCTAGAAATCAGAGGAAGAATGGAGCAGATTTAAAGCATACCTCTGTTCCAATTTCTGTAGCTCTTCTGTTTCTTCACATTCAACTATCTGTTTTAAAAAGGAAGAATGAAAATCCTAATTGTTAAGATTATATCCCCTCATTAAGTTTATATCGCAGCATATACAAATTTGGTTGCTTTGAATGAAAGGTCCATTAACATGATAATTATGAGTTTCTTATTTCTGCACCTGAGCCATTATTCTAGAAGGTAATTTGAGAATCTTAGGCAATACAGTCACTGTAGCAAATACATTTCATACTGGTGGATGATGTTCAGTTAAAACACTGGGAACTACTCCCAGCTAGATCCCCAGCCTAATTTTTAATATATATATTTTTAATCTTTTCAGGCTTTATACTATAAAACCCACCCCAGACTTGGAGTTATACAAACTGTGAATGAAATCTCAGCCTCAATAGAGCCAGTGGAAATCCACTGGAGCCAGAATTTCACTTTTTTACTTATTCTTCAATCATGCAGATTGAGTCTCTCTGAAAGAGCCCTATTAAAAGTAATGAACATTAAGGAGAGATTTCAGAACTGTGTAAACAAAGGTGTCAGCAAAATACACTAGAGTATTCTTTTATCCTCCTCTGTGAATATAAAGCCATAATGAAAAGCAGATTAAGCCTCATCTATTGTAGCGTGGTACAGTTACTTAATATGATCAGTTAAAAGCAATCTGCCACTATTACCTTTTTCACAAAACTCTGAGAGGTTAAGAGTTGTGACATGAAGGAGACAGACAAGAATTTGAAATGTCGAAGCTGTTTGTCTGAGTGAGACTCCACATTAAAGAGCTGCCCATCCTGATTTTTTAGCTTCATCTTGCATGTTCTTGATTTTTTTGGCCCAGGATCATCTGTTAAAAACATACCCAAAACAAATTTGCAACCAAGAGAAGATGAGATTTGATTTCTAATTACAGAACAAAATTAAATTACAGTCAGATGCCTATCAAGGATACTAATTTTGCAGTATCCAAAATCACATGGAAGTTTGAAAACAGATGGTTTAAAATACAGAACATGAATTTTTCATTTCAACAGCCTGAAAAGCAGTACTGCCATTCCACTTGATCATATTTTTCCCTTATGAATTTTCTTTTTTGTTGGTGCTAAAGCTATGGCACACTGCCTACAAACACAAGACATATTTGAGGCATGATCATAAATACTACATGTCATGTACTTAGAAAGACTGATTTCAGTGTCATTACCTGTTCCTTCCTGACTGAGAAGATGTATTCAAAAATAACAAATACACTAAGCCCTCCCTTTAAAAGGAACAAACACACCCCTCAACACTCTTTAAAATAAGAGATTGGAAAAGTACTAAATCATATTGTTTACTTATTGCTCCATTACACTGTAGTAGAAAGAAATGAAGCCTTTCTTCCTTAAAGAAGGAAAACAAACAAACAAAAAACCCCACACCAACCTGACTGGTGGTTCCTGTAATCTTGTTGGCTATGAATAATACCATTTAGTTGAAATAAAAGGTATACTGTACTGTCTAAACGAGGAGTACTGTTTGATTGCAAATACTCAAAGTAATCGAAAATTACATATTAGTCACAAAACAGTAACCACATATCTTAACCATATTATTAAAAAAAGGGGAAACTCATCAGAGTAATTCTGCACCGCCTAATTTTCTATCTACGGGAATAACAGGAAGGTTCACACGCATTTGCTGGCTCTGTTTTGTGGTTACCTTCTTTGTTCTCTGGCAGCTTTGTCAAGTACTGGATTATTTTCATCATACTCTGGAACTGAGAACGTACGTTAAATTCACAACAGATGGAAATCCAAAATTCAGTGTCTGCCTCCAAGACAGCATCCTGTTTATGGTTTAAAAAGATAAAAATGTTTATTTCAGGACTTATTTAAAAAAAAAAAAAAAAAAAAACACCACTCAAAAAGACTTGTTATGAAGTCTGCGAACATGGTGGGCTGGATACTGCCAGGATTAACACCATGGGTAACAGCAGCAAGCTCTTGGAGGAATCTTAGTTCCAGAGCGTGGCAGAAAGCATCAGCTCACTCCATGTACTGAAAAATACCAGAGGGTCCATCTGCGATAGTCTATACCAGCAGGTGAGGGTATGTGTCCTAAACCTCAGCTACCAACTAATGGTTAAACAATCCATATTTCATTAAGGATGCCTCTAACCAGTTCACACCCTGCTGAAAAATTACCTAAGACAGAGAGAAAACAGTTATCTTTTCCCACCATTTTGATCAGTGCAAGTATTTGATTCTTTAAACCAACCAAAACCTAATCTTTTCTAGGCAAAGACTTGTTTTCAACAAAAAACTCAAGATGCTCTAAAGGATGGCCAAGACTGGCACACCTGAGTAGTATCACACACAAAGTTAATCAAAAAAACAGTGAAAATAACAGGATGCTCAAAGAGCTATCCAAAACACAAACTTAGTTTTCCTCTCCATTTTTAACAGCTATCATATGTTCAATTTCAAAAATGCTTTCTAACACATCAGAAAATTAGGCTGTGAAGAGTTTGGGGGGAATTTTTCACACACGTACCACCAAAACTTAAGATGACATCCAAACCTTAGGCAGCAGTAAAATGGATCCAGAGACAAAGGGCTACCAGCAGCAGCAGCAGCAGCAAACTGCTAGGTAGCTAATTTAGTTAAAAGGCTGGAATTGCCACCTAGAAACAGCGTAGCTTTTGGTGGCTGGACCTATCTAAAAGGCACTGCACGTCAATATACATTGTAAGGAGAAACCATTATATTTAAGAACACTCAAAAAAAATAGTCTTGACTCATTTCAGACTTGTCTGAAAGGCTGTAAATAGAAATGGAAGCTACCCCAATGCAGAGGCAAGGCATCTCACTGATTTTTCAGAACTAGCAGGCAGAAGACCACTGCGGGCTCCAGCCAGGGTGAAACCGTCCGTGGCTCACCACAGAGCAAGAGGTAGCCAGGAGTTCTGGCCCGACGCTGCGCTCCCGTAACAGCCTTCAGCCAAGAAACAGCTGCATGTAACTGCTGCCTTCCCTGCTGGTGGTCTGCTTCGGCGCTTGTGCAAAGGCCCAGCCTTAACCCAATCAAACCCAAACACTCCAGCTCACTGCGCTGACTCAGTTTACTTCATGGCTGCTGATGCCACTACAAGGGAGGCACAGAAACATCATTTTCTGCAGTTGCAGAAAGTGATTAAACTGTTACAGCAAAGACTGTATTTGGGGCTTACCCTTCTTATCAGGGTTCCTTTAATAATCACTGTGAGAGCCTGCCTTCACTATGACAGGAAAAACCTTTACATATTTCTGACGTAATAGGGTTTATCGTAGTTTGAACAGGAAGACCAGAATCAAATTTCACAGACAAATATAACTACAGAAAAAAAAACATTAAAATGTTGAAGCACTTTCTAATTAGAGACTATCAGCTTCCAAGACAAAGATTGTCCTTGTGTTTTTGCTGTATAAATGGTAACTCTTAAAAGGCAAGAGTATGAACAGAGAGGAGGAGGTCAGTCTCTTGAAGAAAATGATGATTTCTAACCTTGTCTGTGCTTGATGTTGCGGTCACGGTTTTGGTCACGTACTGCTCAAACAGCAGCATGAGGAGAACCCAGAGGAACCTGTCTCCTCCCACCGTAGCGATCAGTTGGGCCAGGATTGGCAGGCGTCGGTGCTCCGGCACATGGGGCAAGGCATCCACAAACACACGAATGATTTTTATCACCACTTCTTCCACACTTCCTGAGGCCTCTGACAAATCGCTGTCTTCAGCCTATTAACAGCAAACAGGTAAGGCAGTTCAAAGAGATGATCACAGACAGGTACAAGTTCTTCCCTGCAGACTCAGCAAACGAGAGCAAGTGCTATGTGCCTCATAAGAGCAGTATCAAAATTACAATCCCAAGAAAAATAAATGCTCCAAGAAAAGTCTTTACACTGTTGAACAGCTTTCAATCACATAGTTCCTTTTTAATGTCCATAGAAGATATTTCAAACAAAATCTTCCCCCCTCCAAAAAAAAAAAATCCCCCAAATCGCTCAGATTATGCTGAAACAGCGAGAAGGTTTTCAAGGGAGAATAATGCCACACCCTTACGAAAACTTTGCTTACAGAGTGACCCATAGTTGGGGCCTTGGTTTCTAGAGCCTAGTAAAAATAATGCAAGTATACTGCATGAACTCAGCTAAGTCACATTAGATTCTCCTTACAAGTAATAGTTACATGCACCACAAATATTTTTGTCACAATAACGAATGATGACTGTAATTACTTTTTTTTAAATGAGAACAGCTTGATTTCTTTAACAGAGACCTGGATGAAAAAGGTATCTATGTACCATTAAAAAAAAAAAAAAAAAAAAAAAAAAAAAGCACCCCCAAAACCCCTAACCAATCCAAAAGCCCCCCAAACTTCCAGCCCTTTGTTAGAAGTAGGAAAAGTTTTTTTCTACTGTTCTACTGTTTTTCCGTAAGAAATTTACATGACATTTTTCATGCTTAAATCTATGAATGACTGAAAAATTAAGAACATTTATTAGCTGCAAGTGAAACCTGACTGAAGAAAAAAGTCCTCTTTGAAAAACGTTCATTTCCCGATTTGAAAAACATGTATTTCTGTTTTGGTTTGTAACTATTTATCTAAGATGTCCAGACACAAACAAAAAACCCATACAAATACCAACTGGAAAAAATAAAAGTTTTTGTCAAATGTTTTATCCTTCTACTTCTTTCAGATCATGACTATTATTGACCATGACTATTATAATTTATTTATTATTTTCAATGTTTCCTGGTATTTCTACGGTAAAAAAACAGAACAGAGTACATTTCAGGTCTTCTTTAGGTGCAGCTATGATGCTCTTTTGACTAAATCATTTATAAAATTCAGGAGCTCAGAAAATTAATAAGAAGTAGTAGTCTTTGCTGAATTCAGAGCTGGTTAGACAAGGGTCAGTCTGTTGATACATATTTTTTAATCTTAGAATAGGCTACAGTTTATTCTGTTACTGATATTCTAAACCATTTACTCTATTTAATTTTACTAATGATCTTATTGTTCAGTATTTTCTACTCCTCTTCATTAAGTAGAGAAATTTACCTGTATAAGAGCAGGAATAACCATCTGCACAGTCTTATTAATTACTTGGAAAGTGTAAGTATCATCCAGACGCAAGACATTTGCTCCCATGAATGTAAAAATGGGCATGATGTTATGGAGAACTTTATCCTGGAAAACAAGACAGATGAGATTAGTTTGTTTTTTGAACTGTGCTTTTGTTGCTTCCTTCCCTGTACATTATACCGTAAGGCATCTCTACTTCTCCCAAGTGTCATCAGATTCCTGTAGAAGAGAGTAAAGAAAATGAGTCTCATTATCATCTTCAAAAAATCTCCACTAAACTAATTTCAAATGTATAGTGTCCCTTAAAGCTACTTACTACGTGATTGTTCTAAATATTACTTAGAAACCTAGATACACTTCTAAGCAAATAATTAGAGAATAAAAGTTGAAAGTTTAGTCTGATAAAAATAATTCTCAGTGCCATGGTAGTATGACATGCAAAATCAATTATGGAGAGATATGTGACTGAGGCACATAACTTCCAGTGATTTTCAGTATCTTCCCTCTGCCCCCCTCTTTTCAAACTTGTAAAATACCTACAATATCTACTATGATTCTATGAAAGCAACAGCACCCACATTAAATTTTGGCTTTTCTGAGGCATGATCATAACCACAATATCACTTAATTCTGAGAGTGCTGGACTGGTAATGTCACCGAGCTGAAGAATTAGTGTCTTAGATTTTCTCAGCATGTAGAGTAAGTAATTATGGATAGGTTTCTCATCCAGGTTTAGTATGCTGAAGGAACATTTTACAAAAAGAGAGATAAGACTCATACCAAATATTTCATTTTAAAATTGAAAATCCTGTCAAAGCCCTTATTAGGGAAGAATAAAAGCTGGATTACTGGGTTCTGTAGCAGGTGATGTTAGTAAGACAGCAACAAAGAAAAATAACCCCAACAATAAACAAAAGCCAAAGCCATACCCAATCCTCCACAAGTTTGATTGTCAAAAACATTTCGGTTTTGTCTTTGGGGAAAGAGCGCCTTTTCAAATGTGTGGAAAAAGTAATGGGCTAAAGACAAAAAACCCAAACTGAGTTTAGATACGCTTAGATATATTTTACTGCTTTTATAGATCCAAAGCAAAAGAATCTTACTTAAAAAAAAAAATCAGCGTATAGGTTTTATCATCAATTAAAACTACATTTCTCAGTGCTGTATAAGCTAGGAACTTGTAAGAATACACATACTGTTGGGCTAGATGTTTTCCATCTTCTACATAAAAAAGCAGGGGAAAGAAAAAAATAATATACCAAAGCTTTAACTATAACAGGAAGGTGAGACAGGGCTGTTATCAGAAAGTTTCTTCCATTTCTGATGTGCTTCATTGCAAGGGATAAAATTTATTGATAATTAACGAGCAAAGCATCAAGACAGAGGCTTGTTTTCAAATAAAGGGAAATAGAAAGTGCTAAAAGGACAGGGAACCTGCAAGTTTTACTTCTTGCTCCCTTCACAAAGGCTCTCCCCATAAAACAGCTCTATATGTTCTTCCCCGTACTCAGAAAAGGAAAACTCCAGATACTACTTACAGGAAACATGCCAGCAACAGCACCAAGGAGTAGCAGTGCATGGTGATGTGTCTGTGGCATTTTAGATATCCTGATGCACTGAACTATCAATTCCACATTGAATTTTTCTTTATCAAGGACATCTGCAAGGAAAAAAGAACTGCCATTAATACACACCTTAATGGTTAACCACATAAGACAGAACAGTACACTCAATCACTGGTTTCAGTTTGCAGACTAGACCTAAGTGATCTACAAAAAACGATTAAGAGGTCAAACTCACACATGCTATAGAGGAATCTCTCTTTCCACAACAATACACTATAGACTCACAAAGAAGAAAAAAGTCAGATATCACTGTTTCAACACAGTACTGGTGAGAAAATAACCTAGAAATGGGTCTGGCAGTTTTACCTGCTGGGATCTTGCTACCATCTGAAGACAGTTTCTGACAGATGTTTAGTAGGCAGCTGAGGATTAGTTGCTTTGTATATTCCATATTTTCTTCTTCTGATGCTAGAGGTTCCAAACATCTATACATTCAGGAACAAATTTAGGAAATAGTAAAAGGAGATAGAAAAATAAGTCAGCAAACTGCATATTTTTTAAAAAAAAAAAAAGAGAGAGAGAGAAACTGCAATATTCATGCTACAGAAGTTCTAAATTGAGACTTCTAAAAAGTAAAGTGTTTACCCCCAAAGTGTCTGTTCCATTTTGTTTTCAAATATATCAACTGGTCTAAAAAACAATATTTAGCAAAGCTCTGTCAGGAGTTTCAGATGATTACCTGACATATGATTGCCAGTTAATGCAAACACACACGATAAAGGGGGGGGGGGGGGGGGAACGACAAAAAAAAAACTACCTAATCTATACGCAACCTGATAAATGCCTGGAGATAGGGCAGGCAGGAAGAGCCATAGTTTTCTTAGGTTCCACTGGTGATGGCAGTACCACTATGTTTGGGGAGGAACTTTAAAGCTTATTTTATTTTATTTTTTATACTAGTTCTGCAAAAGAAACAAGTCCTGTCATTTGTGCCAGTTTTAGCATGTCATCCTTAGCACTCCCAAGCCCTCCACCTGAGAAATAAAATCTACGCGTCAGCAGCTATACATCAGGTAACCATCTTAAAATGCCCCTTATATTGTTCACGAAACAAAAAACCCATAGCAACCTCACATTCCCCTCACCTGATTTACCTAAAATAAATTCAAGTAAAAAAGGCAAGTCACAGAACAGCACTACAAACAATAGAAAAAGCAGCCCATGTTTTAATGCTTTACATTCTCTGCTGTAGAAGACAATGAAAAAGGAAGTCATGTTTTATGAGGGCACCATTACCGGCTCAGCAGGTTAAAAAGCACAGGTACCAGTGCCTGCGGACGTTTAAGTTTCTTCTTATGCTGCAGTAATTCCAGAACAAGCATAACCCTCTGCCAGCTGAAATTGCTTGTTTCTGGTGCCAGTTCTGCATCTTGGAGCTTTCTAAAAAGGTAAGACAAGCAATCAGGATATACATCTCCAGAGCAAATAGTACAGTGTTTCAGGGAACCAGCAGAGACATAAGCAAATATTTTCACATAGTGAGTTATATCCTTTACTGCAAGGAGAGGTAGCAGTGTGCAGGCTTTTGACTGAAGTAAAAACAGGTTTTAAACATCAAAGGGAGAAAACAGATCTAGGTTGAAGGGCGGGGGGCATACAGCATGCCTTCTGTACATAAAGTCCACACTATGAAGCAGACTTTCGGGGGGAACCATCTACTACTGAATAATTGCCCAAATGCTGACCAGAATGGCCCAATGCCATCCAGAAAATCTGCATCTTCTCTACGGAATATCCAGGCAGTGAGGGCATTCGTGAGTATACTCTGACAGACAAAGTTTATGGTGGATCAATCTAAAGTGCAGTGACCCTTAAAGAAAGGTCAAGCGAAGTAAAATAAGAACATAAGAACAGCCATTCTAGGTCAAACCAAGAAAATCAGCTCAATATCCTGTTTCAATAGCAGCTGATAGCAGATGCTTAAGGAAGAAAATAAGTACATTGTATGAAACAGCTCTTTCCTTATGAGAATGAAGAAGAAACAAAACGAGATGAAAAAAATCTAAAAAAAAATTTTTTTTTAAACTTTTTAAATTCATTTACTTTAAATGAAAGAAAATACTGCCTTTTAATTGACTAATGGCAACATTTTGAGGACCGTCTTAAAGACTTCAGTCACATGTACAATAATTTGTCCATACACCTTTATTACTAATGAAGTTTAATAACTACAAAAATCTTGCCCAATTGTGTCAAGTCAAATTCTACGATTGCAAATGCCAACATAA
The DNA here is from genome assembly GCF_036417845.1 of Apteryx mantelli. NCBI lineage: Eukaryota > Metazoa > Chordata > Aves > Apterygiformes > Apterygidae > Apteryx > Apteryx mantelli. Next base: position 53,351,165 of record NC_089980.1, on the reverse strand, counting down.
TAAGTTCTGGAAGAGGAACCGTATTTTTATTTTTTTTTCCTGTTTGTTTTTTTGTTCTTAGTTAGGAGTACAGTTCCATCAGCTCTCAAACAGCAACATGGGCAGGTTTTCTCCTGCCATGAGTAGCTCAGAGTTATTTTACTCTGGGCAGGGGGGAAGGAAAAAAAAAAAAAAAAAAAGATTCTTATGCTTTCAATACAACCTATGAAATGCAGTAAAACAAGTGGCGTTTTCAAACCATACAGAAAACATTTTTGGATCTCTAATCATTTTACCTCTGTTGCTGCATTTTCTGCCTTCTAGTTTGCTGAACAGTGGTCAGACTTTTGGTTTTCTCAGGAGGCTCCAGTTCTGTGACAATCTGCTCAGCACATACTGAAATCTGAAACAAAGTAAAGAACAATACTGCAATTAGGTGTGTCATATCACACATCTACATGGCATTTTTTTGTTTTAAGTATGCCTCATTTATGCACATATGGGTATATAATCCACATGTTCAAGTCACTTCAACCTCTGAAGGCCTGTCCTACTGTAGTTCTTATAGCAAACAAAACCAGGAAGTGATTTCTAGTCCATGTAATATGATAAATTGCTACAGGAAAGCCACAATTAATGTATTTGGGGAAAAGTCTTCTGATAACATGGAAAAAAAAAAAACCCAAACAAAAAAGGAAACCAAAAAAGAACACCAGATTTTATCCAGAAAGTAAAATTCATGTGCGGCATAAGGGAGTGACTTCTGCCAAATTCATTCTCACAGTATAACTAATAACCTTTGATACATCACTTCTATACATATACCCTTTAAAAACAGTAGTTGAACAAACTTGTCATGCCATTAATGCAATTATATTATGTGATCTAGATTGTTTCTGATTACTTTCATGCTATGAATAATACAAATAACGAACATTACTGATTGTAGCAACATAGAATCACCTCAGTAGGTTTGAACATATTTCTTGGTTTTAGAGTCTACCACTTACCCCTTTAAACACACTGCTAATTGTCTGGGCACAAAGTGGGTTTTTACAGTTTAAGAGCAAGTCAAACAACACTTTTAGCAGTTTCTGTTGTACCGTCCCATCTGACACAGCTGCAAAGAATGGTTTAGTTATCTACAAAAGAGAAGAAAAGAAAGAATTTAGAGAGAACTGCTATAAGAGGATAACTTAAAATTGCAAGCTATGAATCTTGGGTATGTTAGGTTACATATGATATACACCCAACCATACATGCATGTATATGAATGCATATAGTAAATATTTGCGTATTAGCTAGGTATTTGTAAACATGGAGGAATGTTTACATGCAAAGCACATACTTCTGAAATACTCAGACATCTCGGCACTCTAAATTTTTCACACACCTCAGCTGATGGGTGGAAACAACCTGCTGCTGCCAGCCTTTTATAAGTATAGGTTAATACCTGGCTAATAGAAGACCTGCATTTGTAGCAGGTTATTTCCTTCAAATAAGGTTATTTCTCACCTACTGTATTTTCTTGACATTTTTTCCTCAGAATAAAATCATGAAATAAAGCCCAGGCACAACTGGCAAAAACTAAGGGCTCTGGAGCAGCAGTATCTGCAGGCAATGATACAGGTTTTCACCTGCATCTGCAGGCAAATACAAATTTTTTTTTTTTAGTAAGTACAGAATACAAACAAAGCAAGCAGCAATTTCTTCTTCCAGTAAGTTTATGAGAAAGAGTTTTGCAGCACCTATTTAAATGTTTTAAAACACTATGGAGACCTTGAACACAGGTACCAAAAGAAAGACAGCTCAAAAGCTATGGGCCCCTTAACACAGAAATAATCCTTTTAAATCCAAACTCTAACACTGGCATCTGCTTTAAGCATAAAAATAAATCAAAGATCTTTCAGAAGGCCATACCTGCCTAAGTGCTGTGATCTGGAAAGGCGGAATTTCTTCATAGATTTTCTTGGCAGCATGCAGACTTTTGATAAACAAATCCAGACTCTGCCGATTCTTGCACAAGAGGGTTGCTGAATGTTCATTGTATTTTCCAAGGATGAGATGCAGGAGAACAACTTCATCTTTCAACATTGCCTCAGGTTCCTTCAAAACCTTCTCTAGCAACCAGTCTAGTGCAGGCAAGAGGTGAGAAAGAATCATCTGTAAATAGAAAATTTCAGAGAGAAGTTTGCTTTTTATCCATTTTGTTTTAACAAACTTCCAACAGCTTAGCTTCATTTTACTGCAACGCCCTTTCCCCAGTACCGCACTGCATACTGTATTTTACACTAAAACTATTAAAGAGGAAAAATACAAGACCTATTGTGAGGTTACCATCAGTACATGCTCATGAGCTACTTTGTTACTCTCCTTTGCAGAACAGTATTTCTCGAGTACAGAAATAAGGCATATTTTCTCAGCGCATTTATGACTGCTGTCCCCTACAAAACCCAAACGTGAGGCAAGAACACTCATCTCTATATTGTTTACACTCCCTTCAAGGAGCATCCAATAGAACAGATCAAAAATCCTAACTTCATTCATTATTTTTTGAACAATGAACAACACTTAGAACAGAAATTCTGAATACACTAGTTAAAAGGAGATTAACATCTACAAATAAAACTAATTACACAAATAGTACTTCCTATTAGGTTACAATTCTGTACAGAAAAGTCTATATATTCACTGATATCTAGATGACCAGTTTCTTCTGGAAGAATTTTCTTTTGAAACAGCCTTTTTGAATAACATGAAGGGAATTTCTTTCCTCTAGTGCAAAATTCCACAGCACAAATATTCCTGGATAGAGCATGAGAATGTTTTATGCTTCACTAAATCATACTTTGCAGAACTACTGCACAGGTGTCAACTTAATGCCTAACAATCTATAAGTGATAAAGTTATTTAACTGCATTATTACCAAATAAAATCTGATTTCAATATTAACTGCAGTGAATGCAGTTAGGAAATGTAACCATCCCATAAAACAAGTGTGACACTGGAAAGGCTGCACTCACCTCACCATGGACTTCACGAAGAATTTTCATTAGGTTTCTTGCAACGTATGATGGGCAAATAGGGTTTTTTACACAATCAAGTAGGCTTTCCAAAGCTTCCAACGATTTTTTCTTCTGGGATTTCTGCTTTGTTTGAGGAGCTTCAGACACAAATAGAGTTCCCACAATCTAGTTCATTAACAAAGTAAAAAGTAAGTTCTTTCCCCACAATAAAAACGGTGCCTTAAAACAGCATTTATTTACTGCTTTGTAATAATGCAGTCTAGGTACAAACTGAATTGTTCATCTGTAAATAATTCACAAGTGAACATCTGTTATTTGACTGATATCTCAATTCTCTGCAAGTAACAAGTCACTTGCATGTTTTTATAACCTCCCCACCCTTTTTTTTTCTTTTTAAATCCATCTACTATTGTATACAAATATAGGCTCCTTAGAGGATGTTAGGAAAATGGTATTTAAAGGAAATCATCACAAAAGAAACCCCAAAAGCATAGCATTATAAAACACTGGGGATGACTCTTCAATTCTTAAATAAACTTGAGGAGGATAATTCCCATGGGAAAAGTATATGCAAAACTTTAGACCCAGTATTTTACTTACTGGCAGCAACCTCTCTTGCACACAGTGTCAGCCAGTATCGCAATTACTGTTCCTGAAAACATGGCTACTGCTCTTTCAATCAAAAAGAATTTGCTAATGTAACTTGAATACAAACTACATGACTCAAAATGTCGTAAATTAAGTTTTACAAACAGACCGCTGCATTTCATTTTTCACTATGCTAGTGGCTACATCAACTCTCATCAGGTATCCAAGTGAAAAACACTACCTTTTCTTTTATATTCTAGTTTGGCTGACACAAACACATCTGTGCCCCTTTCCACTTCTCCAGTTCCCCATCATCTAAAGCATCTAAATGAATCATCTTCCTTTAAAGTTGACAAAAGCCTGACAGAGACAGTTAACTTCTCCAGTTAACTTGATACATTTTGGAAAAGATGGGAGTTCACAGCAGCAGACAAAACTTGTATTAATATGTATCTTAATAACAAAGATACCTGTGTTATGTATGTAGGGTCAGATATGATCTCTTCTGTTTTTTGCTCCAGATTCTGAAGAATAGGATGAAACACAGACTCCTTTATCCCACTCAAGCAATGGAAGCAGTTGAGAGCAGCTCTTCGAACTTCACTCACAGGACTACCCAAATTAATTAGCAAAGATATTACCACTGGGGGGGGGAGGGGGAAGAGTGAAGGAGGGGAGGAGGAAAAGACAGCAAAATAAAGTAAAGTAGTCAGAATTTTGCTTATCTGTCTATTAAGAGGCATCAACAGTCCTTTTTAATTATAAAGTCATTTCTCCACTATAAATCTCAGGACTGCACAAAGACAACATGAAGCTCACCCTGAACTTCAACACCACAGTCTTTGTATCTGTGTTTAAGCTCAAAGAATTCATATTTTGCTATTGACTGCCACATTCTTATGTAGTGCACAGAAAGTAAGATACCATAATTGACTTTCTCATCATAGGAACTTGTTTTTTTAACAATCTTAAGATTAAAAAAAGAAGTGGTTTCACGTAATTCCAAGATTGGGCTAGTGGCATGCCAGCAGCCCATGAACAAAAAAGAGAGCTATCTCAGCCTAGTGCAGCTGAACATAAATGACTAGAGATACTCTTTGAAGTGTGAAATACAGTAAAATTGCAAGAAATTAAAAAAAAACCAACAACAACACTTTTTTCACCCACTTGTTAATATGTGATTAAATCTTAAGACAAGAAATACTGTTCTACTTTACCTGGAGATGACAGTGACAGCAGCTGTTTCTTCTTTTGGTATGTCTGTAACACAAGCAGTGCACAGCCAATATACAAAGCTCGAGTCTGTAGCATTGCATTGACTTCATAGTTCAGCTGATTTGAAAGGTTACAGTTGTAAGTCCATAAAATTGAAAGGAATTTGAAGAGAACCTCTGAATCTTCTAGATGTACCTTAAATTTAACAATAAAAAATCAGTTGTTCTACAGCTTTAATTTATTTCACCAACTCACAACATCAGATAAACCACCCAAAAGCAAAGGAGAAAGCAAAAAGAGAATGAAAGATTCAAAACCAGTTACTTTTCAGAAGAAAAAGTTTTTGATTAAGATGCTTTGGGATAAGCTTCTGATCACAATACTTGCACGTACATAAAGCCCACATGTTGCTGACAAAACACTTGTGGGCTATAGGTATGTAAATACAGTATATTTTTTTCTTGTTATTAGAGACTGAAAAGGCATCCACTTGTATAATGTTCAACTGAGCATGAAAATTGTTGTATGCAAAATAAAGCAAAATTAAGAACTTTTATTTTTTGTTTTGAGTGGTAGTTATCTTCATATTAGAACTGCTCTCAGAAACTAATCCCTGGCTTTTTCATCATTCTTAGTCTTCTGAAAAATCACTTTTTAAACTAGTTTCTCAGAAGAACTGGGCATGCAATTTCCTTGTGCAGCACAGCTTTCAGAGTTGAACATGCACACTGAACTTCATTCTTAGATTTCATACTGGATTTGCTGCACGATTTGTAATAATACAGGATGGATTAAATTAACAAACTCTGAATCCAACATGTATCACCAACTATCTCAGATACAGGCTGGAACGATTTTTCCCCCCTCCATAGTTGTAGCTGTTCCAGAAGATTTGGATCAGTTTTTCACACATCTATAGCCAATTACTTCAATCTTACTTTAGGACCTTTCTGTCACAATTAAATGAGGAGCTTCTGGTTTTGAAGTAATTATATTGTCTCCTCATAGTATGCCAAATCAATTTAAAGTTCTTGCTTATCACATAGACTGTCAATAGCTTACAGGTTTTCTGTCTGCAAGGGGCCCTCTGAAATCCTAAGAGCTCCCCACGCATCAAACAGGAGTGCCCATGCAACATCCTGCAAGACTGAACATAGTTTGCCAGCACAACTGATTCAGCCTCTAACATACTCTTGCCTATTCTTTCTCAGGAGTCCATCAGGTTCTAACTTCTGGCTGTATTAATTATTCTGGAGCAGACAGAATTATCTGTCTTATCCCTTTCGCATCAAACACACCCCAAAATGGGAGACAGCAGTAGTCCATAAGTGAAAGAATCAAACTATTATTGCAACTATTGCTTTCACCAGATTCTAGGACATTACCAACTTCATTCCATTCCACAAACTTCCTATAATCCTTCCCCCCCACACACCTTCTTATTAATCTCTCTCTTCTTCTGTGCAATATGAACCCAATTTACTTATTCAAAAAACCCAAAATAACATCCTTGTTTCCCTGATGACAGCCTGTAACTGTCCAGGCACTGAATCAATCTCTATAACAGCTCCGTGTTGGCACAACTTCCCTAGATCTTGGGGTGACCAATAATTAGACAAAGAAGTTGCATACAAGAATCAGCATCAGAAACAAATTTTGTTTTGAAATCATTGCTATTCTTTCCTTCTCCCATTGTGTTTGTCGTGTGCTGATCTTCATTAAACAGCATCAAATTTCAGTAACAACGGCATGAACCTACATCAATTACCTGCTTCTACTCTGTTCCTCAGAACAGACAGTTACTACTCCGTCCTCTAGAAAAACTGCCAAAATCCAGTTCGTCTCCTCACAAAAAAAAAATCTCACTACATTGATGAGAGCAAGAGAATATGAGATGATGCTATAAGGAAAAAGATTTATATAGCTTTGCAATACCTTCCAAAACTGCTCCCTTAATTTTTGTATTTTTTATTTTAAGAACTGTAACAAATTTTACAGGGCAACTCTTCGCCTTGTTCTTTGGAAGTACAGAAGCTCTAACTCAAAACTCCAGCCATTTATCTTGTCCTACAAATCAGGGCTACGTTTTCATACATGGTGGTACTTTTTTTTTTTTTTTTTAACTTTAGTTTTCTGTTACATTCAACGAGGGTTGGCTTGCCAGCTGAAGCACAGACTCCAATTTACTCACAGTACTAGCAGGTCCACAAGTAGTATTGCATGATCAATTCTCATCTTTCTTCAAAATTCTGAATTTCTGCATAAGAGTTAATGATTAATAACTCTAAACAACAATTAAGAAAATAAATGTAAAAAATACCTTGAGTAAGAGATTCATCAATGCTCTGAACTGAACAGCATTGCTTCCCTCACTAGCTCCACAGACAAGTAGGTCAAAGAGACCCAAAAGAAGGTGCAGGTAGTCTTGGCTATCTTGATTCAGAGATTCAGGATTCCACCAAGTTTCTTCTAAAAATATAGATCATTAATAAATAAGACACAGTGGATACATATAAACAACTTCGGAAACAAAAGAGAAAACAAACATCTCTACAGTTAAAAGAAAACAAGATGTTTGACTGATTCCATGCTCATAACTAAGAAACCTTTACTGATTTCAATACAATATAAACAAACTTCTGAAGACAAAAAACAATTAGCTTTCCTTCTTCACTTCAAACTGATGTTGAACGGATCACAGTTAAAGCCTTAACACTCACCTTTTGAAAAGGACAGAGGTGGTTTCAGGTCATTAATGAAGCTTTTCAACAAAAACATGAACATAGCTGAATCTTCTGCATCAACAATCTGACCACTACTGAGTTTTTCTACATATGCAGTTAACAAGTCTACTGGCACCAAAGTTTCCTGCATTACTTCAACAGACCAGTTTGGGGGAACTTCCTGCAAATGAAAATTTCATTTTAATGTATGCCTTCACAATTTCGTCCAACAGAAAACATGGCATATTTAGAATGAGAAGTTCAACAATATTTGATTTCCAACCTCAAAAGAGGTATCCTATGAACTGAATTACATTTTTGATTTCATATTTAAACTCACATCTGCAGTTATAAAGTCTATACCTGCTATTACTGCCATTATTAAGAATGTACATAAGCAAGGTAACAGAAGGGTTAAATAGAAATCTTTCTAAAAATACCTCTTTAAAGAGATTAGATGTTACTCATAGCAGTTTGTGGACACTCAGTTTTATCCCTTCATCTAGCTCTGCTAAGGCAACAAAATCCATGTCTTTCAAATACCTGTACATATAAAATCTCTTTAATGGAATAATCTGAGTTGAGAATAACTAATTATCATGTATTGATAGATATGTCTGTGTGGCAGTGCACACAGAAACACAGCCCTGCTCATGTGGTTTTGTTACACACAAAAGACCCCAAGCTGTTTTAACAACAAAGATTAAAAAATAAATGGGAAATGTGGAAAAAACAAAACCAAATAAGCAAAAACATGCAGAAATAGTCTCTCAACACTCTTCCTGCTTCTCTGATGGCTCCTCATTCCCCCTCGTCACCTCCCAACAAGCGCTAACACAACTGCTTGCAGAGGCTGTGCAATGAACCAAAACCCAGCAACCCAGCATCAACACCTTCAATATTATTCCAAGGATTTACTTGAGACTGTAATTAATACAAGCTCTTTTTGTACTCAACTGCTTTTTTTTCCTTCCCCTACCGAACAAGCTGGAAAACCCTTTACTCAGTGACTAACAAAACTGGTATTCCTAAACAAACAATATCACACGATGCAACAGGGTAGCTCACAGATGCACTCCAAACTCAGTGCCCACCCCATAGCACTGACAGGTTGAACCACTTCACGCGGTGTTAGCCTAAAGCACAAGAGTTTTTCAACTCCCATTGTGGACTTACTAGAGTGGTAAAATGTAACAGAGCAATTCTTAACAGCAGCGTCTAGTACAGCTGCCAAGTGTGCGATTTTGTTTTGAAAACAAAAGAAGCCAAGATTTTCAGTCCCTCTCAAGGTTGCTGAACTTCCTGTTCCTCCTATGAAAAAGACCCTTCCCTTAAAGGGAAAATGTCACCTCCAAAGTGTCTACACCTTACCTCTGCAGGATGACAACCTTCAAGATTTCGTATTTTTTCATCCAAGAAACGGAAAACTCTGATAGCCACTGAAAAATAACTTTCCTTCCTCTGTGAATTGCAGCAGCACTGAACAAGCACGGAACCAATTATATGAGCAGTTACTTTCTGCCTCACACTGTCAGACTCCGTTTCAGCAACAAGTATCAGACCATCAACCTTGGAAAAGGGAGGGAAGGAACAAGAAGTCTGTAAGACAGTAAGACTTTGCTATGACTTTACACCATGTTTCATTTGCATGTCCAATTAAATCTCTGTTACCTTTTATCATTGGTAAAAAATTACTGTGATGTAATGGTACTTTTGGAATCCAGGAATGCACAAACATCAGTATCTATGAGCTAGCCAAAGTTATACAAGTTTATTCTCTATAAGATTTTTTTTTTTCCCAAGAAACCAAAAATTCATGGAATTTCGTTACACTAATAATTTGTCCAAATAGGTAACTGCTTCACTTGTTACTTTCTTTAATTTAAAGCAGAAATTTATTTCTACCAAGATTGTATTGGAGTTATGCAATAAATATATTTTCCTAGCAGCTTGATGATGACATCTTAATGCCAAGAACAGCACATATCAAGTTCCTCCATATCACATTCGTTCTACTACAGTAACCACCTAGAAAGTAAGATCTCTTAAGGTTAGGGTAACACGGCACACACACCATTTGGAGTAGTAAGGCAGGGTCCCCTGAAGTCATATTCTCAGAAAATAGCAGAATCATTTTCTTGTTGACCACTCCAATCAGCTCTGCAGACTTGCTAGATTTAATTGCTTCTTCAAGAACTATTCCAAGGGGGGGGGGGGGAGCGGGGGAGGGGGGAAATCAGACAAGGTGGATAGATAAATCACATATTAAAACACTGGCAGCTCAACAACATTTAGAAACAGTGAGAAACATACTAGACAATTTCTTCACCGTAGACTTGAATGCTCTTCCTGCTCAGCTCTAAGAGTTCTGATTCTGCCCCCACACATTACCCTTGCACTTATCTTCACCTTGTTTTTTTATCCCTTGTTTCTCTTTGCTCTTCTCTGTATCAGGAAGTTTATTTTGCTGAGCACAAGAAAGTCTACCATTTCCTTCAAGAAAACAACTCCTTTTTTTCATTTTGTCTAGCCACCTATTGCTGATAGCTTCCTTCACACTTCACACTTCAGCTCAATTTACAAAAAAGGCTAAGCCTCAAAACAGCAAGTCTAAGAAAATAATTCCTTGATGAATTACAGTGGTTAATACCACTGCAAGACCACCTCATTTCATATCAATGTATGACTGCAAAACACAAGCAAAAAAGCTCATAAGAGCTTTTAAAAAAACCTGTAATCACACTGTTAGCATAACTTGTTAATGCTAGCCAGTCTCCTCCTATTCGCATTAAGATTCAATAAGCATAAAGATCTAAATTATCACAGTTTTTCTTTTATCAAATTAATTACAATTAATACTTTACCTTCTGGCCAACCTTTCAGTAAAGGGTGTAACAAGCAGAGACCAGATTCTGACAAGCATACTGCCATTTTCCATTCTGAAGATTTTGAATTTGCATTAGTGATTACCATAAAAGGTAACAATTGCATTACTGCTTCATTTAGTAGTTCTTTTTTCTCTTTCAAAATCTCTTCTTTGACTAAAATTTGTATTGCTCGCTCCAGAACCTTATACCTAAATGAAAAAAACAAAAAAACAACCCCCCCCACCATTGAAAAACTACTGCTCAATCATATCAGCAACAACATCTGTTTGGTTTGGTCTCAACTTTCTACGCTTTTCAGAATCCAAACAGCAAGTAAGAACAAATAAGGAATTCAGGGGAAATGGTGCAAATAACTGCAAGTTGCTCTTATAACTCAGCATAGATGTATCATAAAAGTAGTTGCAAAGTCAAAAATACTTTTTAAAGCATTGTTTAAAATTATTTAATTATTTAAACAGAAAGAAAACAGACTGAAAAAAAGCCCACAAACATACCACTTTCCATCCTTTGAAAGATCAACTCTCTGAAAGATGTTCAAAAGACTTGAAACTACTATTTCTGGATTGACTTCTTTTCTGAAAATCTGGAAAGTAATAAAGAGAAAGAAATGAAAGTATAATAAAACAAAACATAATTTACCATATCAAAATGGAAAGTGCATCTGCCATACCAAGATGACTGATTGAACTCCTAGTGATGAGCATGTACTAAAAACATTATTCATGAAAACAGATGTTATGTGGATGGGCAGCATGCCCTCTTGTAGGGAGAATTTATCTTAATGCAGAAATGTTTGGCAAAATTGGTAAACATACAATAAGCAGAACATTTTATAATTTAGTAAGAATTTTTACTTTACGTAGCATATGACAAAAAAATAAGGCACACTAGAAAAAAACATTAAAGTTTAAACACTCACACACTTCTATTCATATCTTTTCATGATTGAGAATGAATGAATGCACAAAACCAATTATATTATTGCTAATAATATTCTCAGCTACTACTAGCAGAAATAATAAAGAAAGACTGTTACTGCAGTGGGAAACAATCAGTACAATGCATACCAGGGTCCTATCCAGTAAAACTGAGCTGGAGTTTAGGACATGGCTACAATCAGCTGACCAAATGACTCCCATATGGAAAAACTCAACGGGGCAATTCTAACTAGAGTAATGACTTGTCATTGCACCATTTTTCATTCAAGGGGCAGATGACGTGGCTTGCATTTTTACAAAAGAATGTATGGGATAAGCAGAAGCACACTTCAAATAATAATCAAAGATTAAAATATGCTTTAGTAGCTACACAGAAAACCATAATACCAAGACAAAATAAATTCAGTCAAACTACAAGTGCTTTGGGAAACACCAAGAAGCGGAAATTTGAGGGAAAAGTAAGTGTGAGGAGGTAAACAACAAAAGCCTCCTAAAATGCATGATGCTTCATCTGGTTAAAGGACAAAAGCCATAAACCAAAGAGATGAGTAGAAGGACACAAAGGGTCATTACAAGGAATAGATTCCAGACATGTATTTAGAACCAGCTAAAATCTCACCTGATGCATCAAAATATACACACTTACCTCCAAAGCACTGAAAGCAGACATTACAACATCTTTGTTGTCATCCTTAAGCCGCCCAAAGATCGCTTCTTCTATGAAGGACTGATCAAAGCCTTCCTGGGGAAAAAAAAAAAAAAAAAAGGGAAAAAACAGCTAAAAAAAAAGTTTGTTGGCAGCAAAATTTAAAGGTTTTAAATGAAATATTTGAATCCTAGCACAAAAAAGTGGTAACGTCATTGAAATTAAACCTCAAATAACTGACAGGCTAACTTTCAACAACAAAAGAAAGAAAAACAGAAGTAGCCACTAACTTAGACTAGACTACAAGTAGCTCCATAACCAAAAATATATCCAGACCCTGGAACAGAGGGAGCAATGGTGACAGGAGCTAACTGGAAACACCAAGCAAAACATCAGGATGATATTTCAAAATAGCTTAATGTAGCACTTGTCTTCAACTGATATTTCTGGCACACAGCTTTTTCAAGACATTTTATGTTACGTAAGTTCTACAAGTGAGAGATTGAAGACACAAACCTTTGATGTTTCAATAATGTCTTTCAAATGCTGAACAGCCAGGACTCGCACAGCTGGCTGGGGATGATTCAAACTAAGCAGAAGAGAGGTATCAGAGTCTTCCAGAAACTGAAACACAGATTTCAGAGTGACTCACTGCATGTTAAAAATACTTTAAGTATATGTAAGGATAATGAGAGAGACTCAGCAATCTTTTAGACCAGAGGAGAACCTGTGTAATTCAGACTACAAAGTGTCAACTGCAGTACAATGATGGAGCATAACTGTTTCAAATATGGTCTTCCTTATGTTAGCAGCCAGTTTTTGGAACATAGCTTGAAAAGTACAGTAAGCCACAGATACATTTTCGTCCTAGAAAAACACTACACTTATCTAAGGATTCTGAGAAAGCTCTAGTGACACAGCCAATATGACAGAGCACAGACAGAAACTGTTAAAAAGGCATCCCTGCCAATTCAATTGCCTGTACCTTATCTCAGGAGCCTTAAAGGCTCGAACAGTCATATACCTTCATTCTCCATGCGTTGTCTATTTTTTTTTTAAATCCACTTGCTCAGTCACAGAACCTGTGCCTTCCTTAAATCAGTACAAAATATATTAAAGCACTATTTTATATAGTTTATCTTTTCCCGTGTGCTTTCAGTCATTGCAAACAACAGGCACAATACTAATCATCTTTTAAAAAGAAAAAAAATAACCCCAAAGTTCCTTAAACAAATTTGTTGTGCTCACACTTATTCAATATTACAGCTGAGTTTCAGTTACTCTTCAGAAACTGCACAGGAAAAACTCTGTAGTCCCTATATTCCTCCATGTTACTGACTGCAAGCATTTGTAAAATCAAGACAACAAAAAGGACCAAACCACCGTCTCTCAACTGGGATAAATTTGTTTTTCACCTCCCCCAAAACGGAGGCTTTGACACTCTCAAAATTCTTAAGCAAGATGAGGCCTTGCTGAACACCACCATGTTGTCATTATCTACCTGTAGAGGATTAGTAATGGGAAAGTTCACAAGGGAAAAAATTATTGATAGCAATCAGAGGGGGAGGTGGAAATGTGTACATTTTTATCATGGAAAAAAGCTCACACTCATGACTGTTCATGATAAATGGGAACTCTAAATATTTGATAGGTTTTGATTTGATCACAGTTTTGATCAAGCCCCTCAAATCTCACTTGAATAAGGGTTTTTGTGGGGAGGGCGGAGATGTGTTTAAACAGGAAAACAGAGAACAGCACACTGCCAAAACACCAGCCTTCTGGCAGCATAACCGGATAAGAGCTAGACTGAGGAACTGACCTTTTACCCACCTTATACTTGCTACAGCTTAATGAAAGAGAAATAAATTGGTGAAAAAGAATTTGGTCAGCCTGATCTGTAACATCTTCCAGATACTCCTCCAAAACAGAATCTAAAGCTTTAGGATACCTGCCAACAGGAGAAAAAAAAAAATCCACGGAGTGTTACTGAAGAACATGTATTTGCTAGAGAAATACAAGGAAATACAAGGAAGCTGAAAGCACATGCACTCGTCTAAACCAACTATTATAAGTAGCTTTGCAAAAGCAATTAACCATTATGTCTTAACACAGATGATACGCAACCCTCTAAGATAAATAATGAACAGACAAGTTCATGCTACATAGCAAAAAGCCATACAAAGCCAGCAGCTCTGTGTCCAGGTACAACAGAAATGACAAAATATACATGGATAGCTTAAATATAATTTAGACAAAGATTAGGAGTCAGTTGCTTTTACTGTATTTATCTGGGCAAGAATAGTCCCTTTTATGCCTAGTAAGTTAAAGTTATAGTTGGTCTCATCATTCTACACATCGTGGGTCTGGCATAGAAAAACAGAACTTACTTTCTCTCAAGAAGTCTGATAAGAGGAAGCAGCTTCTGATTGAGTGCAGCCATTTTGGTGGGATTAGATTCAATCTCTGTACCATATGAGATAAACTCTTCAAGAATCTTGCTACAATTACAAACAAACAAACAAAAAGGCCATAATTTTTAGGAAAATAGTTTTAATTAGTGTTACAGAACATGCTGCTAAAGACGTTAGAGTTAATACACATTAACTATTACAAGTAAAGCTTTGCCCCTGACCTGCAGTTTCACTCTTTGTCTCACAAGTACTCCTATAACTGCTAAAAGGGTGGCTATTTTGGACTACTGAATGCCTGAGTTTCAACATCCAAGTTTGGAGTTGACATAAGAACTCAGAAGAACATGACACTAAAAGACATGGTCATATAATTCTAATGACATTGTCAAATATTAGTTATTATATCAGAAGTGACTGCTGTGCTATGGGGAAAAAAAAAAAAAAAATCTAAGTTAACTCACGAGGCCAATAGGCGATCTAAATCCTTTTCCAGTGTTATACTCTGAAGAATAGCTTCAAGATGTCTGATGTAAATATTATTCTCTCTCTCCTCAGATTCTTCTTGTTCCTCTAAGAACAAAACATACAATCATAGAAGATGAACATCAGTTTGAGAATAATCTCTCCATACTGATTAAAACTAACAGCTTGTATAAGCAGTATCATCTGGTGAACCGAGCACTGAAGGCAGCAATGTTTATCCATTGCTAACACTAACTCTCAGCGTGTGCTGCTAGCAATGCTTCACACTGATGTCATTAAAATGTTGAAGGCTGTATCTCTACCAATAAACTCAAGTATGCTTTGGAACATTCCAGATCTGTTATCCACTACCTGTGTTAACAAATTGCTATCATGTTCCCCAGCACGAATCTGGCCCTTTTCAACTAAAGGGCTTTCCCAACCATGACTGGGCAATTAAAACAGCCCACAGTGCATGCAGCCACCCTGTTTTGCAGACTAACTAGTACACACACAAGCCACTGCATGCCATTTGACCGCATTGCCCAGGAGCATTCCCAGGCACATTTAATTTACTAAGCTAAACACAGATGTCCATCACTTAAACTACATATGGAGTACATGGGATCTACCTGTCTTCTATGCACAGGACTGAAATCATGGATTTTGCCATACTAGACTTCTTTAAGAGTAAGAAATTTCATACATCAAAAGTAAGTTACTACTGAAATATTGCAAATCAACATCTAAATCAAAGTGACATAGATATAGGAATGCCTAAAATGGCATCCTCTGTAAGAACTGGGAAAACAAAATGCAACACACAAAAAGCACAGCCAGGTCTTCACATGTATTGGTGCAGTTTTCATAGCAGCAGCAATTAGAATTACATAGCTAAGATTTACCACAGCAATCTGCCTATAAGACTCTACAAAACACTGAATATATATGCTAACTTACCTGTATTGCATCTAATGACAGTGCAAACAAGGTGAGGCAACAGGTAACCCAGAAGAGGAGAGAGATCATAGCTTGCTGAAAGGCCTTGCAAAAGTGTTACCAGTTCTGGGTTGCTGCACAGGTAATTAAATGGCCTGCACAAAGAGCAGGGAAGAGAAGGGAAAAAATGCACATTGTTCCCAATTACCAACATTTTCAAACCATGTAGAATTCCTAAGGATTCAATTTTCAGCATCAATCAACAACTTCATTGTAAATAAACGCTGAAAAAATCTAAAGGGTACCAATTACTAATTGCCAGAGTGGTATTGGCACATTTCATATTCTACAAGAAAACAGACTACTGCCACTTGTGTTGAACATAGACGCTGCATCAGCACAGCCAATATCCTTATGTTTTCAAGAAGTTGATGGTACAAGGGAAAATATTTGCATGGATCACATGAAGACCTATCCTCAGAAACACCTCTTTGTCCTTTGGCTATGTACTATTAGACACAGTAAATTCCAGGACCTATGTGGAAAAAAAAAGGTAGAAAGTAGAGCATTGTGAAGAGCACATCACCTATTCAGTGGTAGCAAAAGGAAAGGAGGAGAAATAACAGCAACTCAATGACAGAAGCTCCTCAAAGAGCAAAGTAATCTCACTTTCTGCTAATGGAAGTTTCTCTCATTTTATCTCCCTTCACATCCACCTGGCTGTCACTGGCTGGGTGTTGTGCAATGCATCCAGCATGCCTGTCCTTAGCTCCTCACTTCTCAGCTTTTAACCCATGTCTCTGTTCCATGACTGTTTCCAAGTATCTAGGAGATCAGTGTGCATATCCCAGCAGAGAAAAGATTGAACCTACTGGAATACCCACGCAAATTTCTCCAGCAGCAAGTAAACTCCCTGTAGTGTTCAGGACTTCCACCACTGTGTCTGACAGCATGTAACAGCACTAGCTAACAAACTGTCTCGGGTTGGAACAGAGAGACTGAGGGAGATGAAATACCACAAGTACTTCTGAAAGAACACCTGACTTTGGGGACCAAAGAAACGATGGTATGGAAGCACTAACACTTCAGATGTAAAACTATACAAACTCAAAGTCCTTCCATTCAGGGGACAATTTCTTTTCTCCAAGCTGTTCAAATAACTCCAGATTTGCACTACCATTATCACATTAGCTTCTCTTCCAGGATTCCCATTTTCAAGATAACCTCTTACTGACAGGCTTCAGTTTTGTATGTTGAAAGCGATCCCTTACTGAAAGGGGTGACAACCGAGGGACCAAAACCCACAGACTTGCACTACAGCTCATTTGCTGTAACGAGCATACAAATTTTCAAAGCACAAAGAAGAAATCTCAGATTCCTTCGGAATATCAGCTATCCAATAGCTGATATTTCCAATAGGAAAATACTCCTTTAATGAGCAGGATGAAAACATTCAAATTATCAAAGTGCAATCTAAGCTTTAAAAGGAGGGAACTCAACTTTTTTCCAAGGTTGTCTCCTTTCTGAGTTTGCAGAAGAAGGTTCAAACATGCCACGCCTTCCCTGGCTAATGAAGGTACTTTAGACAATGTCTTGCTTATTTGTAACATCAAGGAATGCACCAAGGAGGTTTCCACTGTCACTTTTACTGTCATCTGGCAGATTATCATGTATGTTGCAGCTCTGTAATCCTGTACAGAGGATTTCAGACCCTAGGAAAAGAGAAAGAGATAAAGATGCATTTTTGACACATGTAAATTAAAAAAGGAAAAAAAAAAAAAACCAACAACCCAAGCATATTAATATAAAAATCATTTTCATCCCAACATCCATGGAATCACTCTACCTTTTTTTCAGTGTGTTAACTCTTAAATAAACCATAAACTCAATTTTAAGAAGAAAATGCTGTCATGTATGGTACACATATGCAAAAAGGCACACATTCATTAACAGAGCAACATTCCCATATGCTGGAGCAAAGAAGGCAGCAAAGCAAGTTGTCCACTCTGACTCCACTTCCACATTGTTTACCACAGTAAGTCTCTAATGTGAAGAGGTTTATTTAGGCTGTGTATACAGTTCTCACAGCTCCATTCCTCATGCAAAGTAGGAAATAGAGAACAAAGTTCTTAAAATGCTCATCTGAGGTTTGAGGAAACATTTATTAGCCATGAACCTTCACCTGCCTGATGCATCAAAGCAGGGTACAAGTGGTACAATACATTTCATATACACTCTACCTTGCACAGCTGTGACTGTCCCTCTTGAATGTTAGCTGCAGGAAGCATGTTAGCAAAACACAGTACATGTCAACACACAGGAAGGAAAACAAGGCTTCAGGTACCTTTTGGATGTAAGGGAGCAGCATGGAGACTATACTGTCTGTTATCTTCTCCATTGCCCCAAGAGCAGACACAATGGTGGAAGCATAAAATGCAAGAAGAACTCTCAGTTGAGCTGAGTTGCCAGGATATTCTGAAAAGACCTAGACCATAGAAAAATAGTTGTTCAGACATCAGGAAAAGTGTAAAGACAAGCATGGCTTCTCAAAAAAGCGCAAGATTTCAATCCTCTGACATATAAACTCTACCAACTCCTGCTAGCATGACTGAAGGGATCACCTTCTCCAGGACCCACACTAGAGGCTACTGCTTCACCTTGCAGACCAGGTAGAACGAAATGGGTACTACTCCTCAGCTACTGCAGTTTATCATAATAAGGTAACTTAAACCACTTGTGATTTTGGTGTTATGCTCAAGACTGTGAACTGGACAGCTGAAAAGCTAACAGATGTATGTTTAGTTTTAACACTCCTACTATATGTTTGAACAATCCCTATAATCACGTCTGCTTTGCTTACTTTGATAGTACATACATTCTAGTTCTCTAAATAACTGGGACTGCTATATGTACTATCTTTCCAAAAAAAAAGACAAGTTTTCTTTTTGATATTAACTGCAAATAAAACAAAAAAAGACCATTTAACCTCCTAGAACAAGGAAGGTAACATTCTCAACTTTAAGTTCTCATTACTTTTGAAAACATACACTTACAACATCCATGACCACCCCAAAAGAGGGATTTGACAGTGCCATCCATTTGATTACCCCCAAATTCAAAGCATAATTATAAACAAATGGCAGGAATGAGCTCATAAAAGAAATGAAGAAAGTGAATTTGTTCTTTAAGTAACGCAGTATTGCCAAATTGTTTTGTCATGGTTCAATAGTTCTTAAAAATCTCCTTATAGCAATTTCTGATAGATGCCATCTATATAAATAATAAGAAAAAAAGATTTTCATATTGTTTATTGGTATGAGTCCTTTTACTGATTGACACACAATTAAAAGTAGTAAATTGTATAATCTTATACAAATATAAAGATTGGGAAAGCAATACACAAATATTGTTCTAGAATAAATAAATGGACAACCTTCACGGATTTTGCCACCAGTCTGCAGATGAAATCCATGAAATCCAGGTCTTTGTAACAGTGTGTAATGAGAGTACCCCTTGCCAGTGGGACTCCAGGTTTCTTTCCATGGTTTAAAAAAAAATAAAATAAAAAAAATAAATTAGAATACTCTAGGGTAAACTGAAGCAAAGTACCCAACATAAAAATTAATATAATCTCTTAAAATTAAACCTAGTGATCAGATAACACTGTTCAAATTGAAATAAGCAATGGAAACCCACGCACCTCTCTAGCATTTTTTATATCCACATTAAGACACTTAATGAATAGCATTATATATAGTCTATATTCAAATAAACAGATATTTTAGTAGTTGACATGCCTTCCTAGCAGTAACAAATACTGGCACCTTAAAAGCATACTTTATCTTTGCAAAAACAGAGTTATTACAATCAAATCTTTTTATAATTAACTTTATATTTAAAGAAAGATAGCAGAAACAACAGGTGGGCATTCAGGCTCCAATTCTGCAATTAAATCTTTCAGTACAGCCCTACAACTAACCACATAAACAGGTGGAACACATTCATAAAGCCAGTAGAAGAGTCAGGATATTATTAATAAAGTTCCTCATATTTCTCCTAACTTGCATTTGTTAAGTACTTTACCCTTATTGGATTCAGCCAGTGCCATTTATGAGTTGGATTTTTTATATTTAAAAGCTGAATAACTCTCACAAATAGCTTAGTCTCATGATATGGCAAAACACAACCAATCAAACTGTCTTGATTGTAGAGATGGATGTGAAATCTAAGAAAAAACAAACATATATATACAGTTAAAAATTCTCATGAAGTTGAAAACAAAGACCCAGCCATGTTCTTCTCAGAACACCTGGCCTGCTTGTTTTCAGGCAAGACCCCAGGAGATTACCACGTTGAATCAGTGAGCCTACCTACAGTCCCAAATCCAACGGTGGCCACTAGCCCAGAAGTGTAGAAAGACATTACAAGAAAGAAACTGTACTAGCAGATTTCTTCCTCACTCTCCTAATTTTATGTCCCTACAGGACATAAGTTTACCTTAGTTTCTTCTGTATAGATTTTAATACTAAACTAGGCAGTACAACAATTTAGTATGAATTTCAGTACAAAACATAAAATGTTGTAATTCAAAGGCTCTATCAACAGCAATCATCCACTCATTCTTTCATGATATGAAATATCACACTTTCTGCATCTGGATATGTCAATTTATATAAAGATAACAACACTTTACAATACCTGGTTTACTTTCCCTCACACCTTCTTATGTGACCTTGAAATAAGAATATTTATCTCATTATCTTATAATACAGGGGTGTGACATTCACAGCTTATATTGAAAAGCTGCTATTTTACACAGCCCTTTTCTTAAAGCTTACATAAATGCCTCTCTAGATGCTCTGTAAGGTGGCTAGAGCTAGGCAAATTTGGTGGAAGCCAGGCAAAGAAATAATTGCTTTTACACAGATTATCATGGAATCATCAACAATCAACATCTTCACAGAAATGTATCAGAAGACAAAAATCTAATTTGGAAAGAATTACATCTGGCTCCATAAAGACAAAGCCTGAACTGCTATTTTAAGCATTTTAATTTGTATTTCCAGTAAACTCTGGTAACATTGTTAAAAGTTATTCTTATCAGGAAAAAAAATCTTGCCTTTCTAGTAGCCTTTCCTATTGACATGTAGGGTAGTTAGTGGATTACCTGTGAATTAGCCATTCAAGGCACTTTTGGGCTGGCTTAAGCATGAAGTAAGGGGACAGATGAGTCAGGAACAATGAAATATTCTGATTCAGCTGCTGATTTACTGCTTTAGTCTGAACACTGCGTTCGAGGCCTTTGGACATGGAACTGAACAAACTGTGTTGGAACACTTCAAAGGTAGGATCGATCCCCATCAGCTCTTCTAAGCCGGTGCACCCTGTGGAAAGGACGGAAGAATGTCTTAAATGAAACAGTTTTAATCACCAGTCCTACTCGTCTACCTCCTCAATGACATACCCAACCTCCATGCTCTACAGGTATATGTCATTCTTACTGAGCAAACCAAACCAAACAGTAACAGATCTAACACTAAAACTTTTGCTACATTTAAAACATTTCTTAACTGATGAGGATGAAGGACACTAAAAGGTATTAGCAGTGTGCTCTTGCAGCAATGAAGGCCAACAGCATTTTTGGCTGTATTGGCAAGAGTGTAGCCAGCAGGTCAAGGGGAGTGATCCTTCCCCTCTACCTGGCACTTGTGAGACTGCATCTGGAGTACTGTGCACAGTTTTGAGCTCCCCAAGAAAAACACTGACATACTGGAGTGAACCAGTAGAGGACCACCAAGATGATCAAGGGACTGGAAAATGACAAACCAGAAAACTGGAGAGAACTGGGTTTGTTCAGCCTTGAGAAGAGAAGGCCAAGTGGAAATCTACTGCTGTCTACAACTATCTAATGGGACAGTGTGGGTTATAGAGAAGATGGAGCTAGACTCTTCTCAGAGGTGCACACTGGAAGGATGAGAGGCAATGGATACAAGCAGTAACATGGGAAATATGAAGTCAGTATTAGGAAGAGGGGTTTTTTGTTTTTTTTTTTCCTATGGGGGTGGTCAAATATTGGGTCAGATGCCCAGGGAGGCTGTGAAAACCTCTGTCCTCAAACTCGACTGAACACAGCCCTAAGCAACCTGAGCTAACTGGCTCTGTGGTGAGTTGGGGTTGGACCAAATGATTTGCAAAGGTCCCTTCCAGCCTTCTATGATTCCAAATTGAAGAAGCAGGCAAGGGTACCTTTTCGAACAAGTTAAAATACAAAAGTTTATGCACAATACACACAGGAAAAAGCATACTCCACAACAGAACCATAGGAATTATTTCATTATTTTACACAAGCTTATAAATATTAATGGCTAAGCACAAAGCAGACAACTATAGAAACCAGGCAGCTAGGCAAAATATGCAAGAAATAAATGATCATATGCAAGGAGTTCCATAATGACTATTTAAGAAATACATAACTCAGAAATAGCTGTGGTACATTAAAGACAGATACATGTCTACAGTCTTGTTACTTAAGACAGATATACGCTGTCAAATGCAGCCCAGACTTTCTGCCAATTATTGTGGCTTTATAAACGGCTTTCCTATTTAAGAAATTTCATATTCCTCATTAAAGATCCGCACAAAAAAGGAAAGAGATAAGCACAAACATCTTTAAGTGTGCAAACAGAGTAATGTCTTTTTCCACTTTATATCATTTGTAACTATAAAGTTACCACAGAGCAGGATGTCAGGAGGTTTTCATGAAATCACAGAATAATTCAGGTTGGAAGGGACCTCAGGAGGTCTCTACTCCAACTCCCTGCTCCAAGTAGGGTCAGCTCTGAGGTCAGACCAGGTTGCTCAGGGCTTTAACGAGTCAGGTTTTGAAAACCTCCAAGGATGGAGACTACACAACCTCACTGGACAAACTGTTCCACTGCTTGATTGACCTCATGGTGACATCCTCATATCCAGGCTGAACCTCTCTTGTTCCAACTTATGCCCATGGTATCTTGTCTTCCTGCTGTGCACCACCATGAAGAGCCTGGCTCCATTTTCCTCAATAACCTCCTTGTAGGTATTGTCAGGCTGCTATTAGACTTCCCCCAAAAGTTTTCTCTTCTCCAGGCTGAACAAGTCCAGACCCCTCAGCCTCTCCTCACAGGGCAAGTTCTCCAGCCCCTGACCCCCTGGGGCCCCTGCACTGAACTCACTCCAGTTTAATCAATGCTTTTCTTATATTGGGGGGCCCTAAACTGGACACAATTTTATAGATGCGATCTAACAAGTGCTGAATAGGGAGGATATAATTTCCTTTAACCTACCAGCTGTGTTCATGTTAATACAGCCCAGAATGCTGTTGGCCTTCTTTGCTGCCAGAGCACACTGCTGGCTCATGTTCAGCTTGTTGCCCACCAGGACTTGACACTTGTCTTCGTTGAATTTCATAAGGTTCCTATTGGCCCATTCCCCTAGCCTGTCTAGGTGTCTCTAAATTGCAGCCCTGCCCTGGAGTGCATCAACTAGCCCACCCCAATTCCATGTAATCCGCAAACTTGACAAGAGCACACGCATATCACCTCCTTCAGATCTGATAAAGATGTTAAACAGGACAGGTCCCAGAACAGACCCCTGCAGTGCTCTGCTTGTTACCATCCTCCAGGTAGGGTACAACCCATTAACCACTACCTTCTGAGTCTGATCATCCAACCAGTTTTTTATTCATCTCACTGTGCACCCATCTAGACTAGGACATCCTAACTTGGATACAAAAATATTACATGAAACAGTGTAGAAAGCCTTACTAAAATTAAGATAAACGACGTGCACTGCTGTTGTCCACAAATCCAGTCTTTTTATCACAGAAGACAATCATGTCAGGCAGGCATAATTTACCCTTAGTAAATCCATGCTGAATGTTATCAACTACTTCCTCCTACATGTGCTCAGAAACAAGCTCCAAGAAAACCCACTTCATGATTTTCCCAGGAACTGAAGTGAGGTTGACTAGCCAGTAGTTGCCTGAATTATCCTTTCAGCCTTTTTTGAAGATAAGTTGTCTTTGCCATTTACCTTTTCCTAACCATTTTTTGACAGATAAACGATTCTTAAGTCACTAGGATCTAAAGAGCCAAACTCACCAATGGCAAAAAAGGTGTCCCTGTCAATAGTAGCAGCTTCCTTGCAATCAAACAGCAGCGATGCTGCTTCAGCGCGGGATAAGAGGCTGGGATCATTCTGGGGAAGAGCGAGCCGCTTCAATTGCTCCGCGAGAGACGTCATTGCTTCGTGTTTCTGGGAAAGAAATCTAAAGAAAGAAAACCAAAACAGAACCGCAGATAAAGCAACCCTTGAACAACTCGTACTTACTCCCTCTGAAAAAGACGTTTCCAACGTTTAAAGCCTGCCCCAAACAACAGCAACGCCCTGTACTCGCGGTGGCGACCCGCGCCGCCGTACCCGGGCCCCGCCGAGGCTCACCCCGCCTGCTTGGCTGCCAGCGGCCCATAGCGGTAACGGGCGCCCAACGGCCGCCGGCCCCGCGGCAGCGGTTGCTATGGAGGCACGTGCTCTCTCTCACCCCCCTTCCCGCCGCGGTCCGGGCCCCGCTGCCAGCTGCCCCTCAGGGACGCGCACACTTTGGGCTGAGCCGGGCCCAGTCTGCTCGGGAGAGAAGAGGGGACAGTGGCAGGCGGCGACACGTCCCCCCGCCCGCCCCGAGAGCGGCGGGCCCCGACACTGACCTGGCTCCGAGCCGCGCTGCCCCCCGCCACACTGGGCCCCACGTGGGCTGCGCGCGCCGCGAACCCGGAAGCAGCAGCTCGAGCGGAAGAGGAACCTCCACCCCCGACGGGCAGGGAGGCACCTCCCTCCTCCGGCGGCGTCGGCTGCGGGCACTGAGCATGCGCCCGCCTGCCAGCCGCTACAGCGTGGCTGGGGGCGGGGCGGGGGGGAGGTGGCAGTTGAGCGCGCGCCGTTGGCGTGGCCGTTAGTGGCGGCTGCGCGCGCTCGGGCGGGTGCTGGGGTTGTGGTGTGGGGCCTCGGCGTGTAGCGTCGTGTGGTGGCTGTGTGCAGGTGCGGGGCGGGGACCGGCCGGCCTACGTTGAGGACGTGGCCGGTCCAGGTGTGAAATCCAGCAGCAGCCCCAGCGCCGAAAGGTAGAGGGAGAGGCATCAGTGGCATGTCTGTGGTAGGAGGCACTGGTGGCTTTGTGCTGAGCCCAGCAATGCAACATCCTGGTCTGTGGTGGGGGATCCACTAAGCAGGGTCAACATATAGTTTTAATGGTAAGGGCACATACAACTTGAGTTGTTCTACCCTAAGCTTTTATCATATATAGAGTAAGTCATGCTAAGGAAGGTAGAAGAATCCTATGAGCAAAAGTGCTTGAAAGCTACTGTACTGTGTGTGGTCTGTATTCTAGTTACAGGACCATAGAATAATGTAAGTTGGAAAGGTCCCCTGGAAGCCCTCTGGTCTGGCCCCAAAGCAGGGCCAGCTTAGAGCAAATCATGGAGAGTCCGAGACTTGTCCAGTTGTGTTTTGAATATCTGCAAGGATGGAAGTTCCACAGCCTCCCTCAGCCTTTGATCCAAGGTTTGGTTACCCTCAGGTTAAGGAAAGATTCCTAATATTAAAAAGCATGATGCCACCCACCATTTTGCATTTGAGGCTACGAGGTTCAGCACATTGGAGTCTTAGCAGAAAGGGAACATGGCTTGTGACAATCCAGGAAAAGCCTGGAGAAAAGCAGAAATAAAACTGATTTCAGTTAATGTGAACTGATGGGCAAAATGATACCAAATCCAATAATTACAGTACCAGATCTGTAAGATTTTTCCCATATGTTATTGAGAAGCTATATAGCTATGACACAAATAACAAATTTGTTTGCCTAGTAAAGCTGCCTTATTTTGGCAGTAGAAATACAACTGATAAAAATTCAGCCTTACAGAGAATTATTTAAATCCTTAATATTACCCATTAGGAGTAGTTCCACTGACTTCAGCAAGACTGTACTAAGTTAAATGCTTCAGCATTGCTTCAGCAAGCTTGTATTAAGTTAAATGTATGTGAACCTTTGTAGGAGTGGAACCCAAGAGAAGAAATGAAGTTGGACAGCTAACTTTGTGCCTGACTGTATTTACTGGTGCCTTGTCAGAGAGAGTGTATTAACAATGCATTGTTGTGTTGCTTCTGATATGGTGTTATCTGGGTGTACAATTACAGCAATTGCTTAGCTGTTAAAAGTTGCTACCCCTGCTGTTATGTGTTAAAAGTATTTGGAGGATATTGTTGATTTATGGGATTGCTGTTATTTTTCTGATTGTTCTAGCATTGAGGTTCTGATCATCTAGCAAGTGAGCTGGCCAGGGGTGATGCAAAACAAGATGCCAATTTATTATCCTTTTTCACATTCTCTGTGGCTTCTGTACGTCTTTTTCCTTTATGAAGCCTTCATATGACCTTATTTTTAAGATAGTTTAAGTCTGTATAAATATGCGTGCTTCTGTATATTATAATAATATTTAGTATTTATAGACATAGACTCTCCAAAGTACAGAAAGCTATTTCTAAAAAAGGACTATACTACAGATACCTAATTAAAACCAGAAAAATTAGAAGTTGCAAAAGTGTTCAGGTTTTTCAGTACTCTCCTATTCTGCTGTATTCTTTCCCACAGAGGGCTGCAAGACAGGGAGTTTATATCTTTGTGCTTTCTGTTCCATCTTCATTCGGTTTCAGAGTCAAGCTGGGATTCCCTTTAGGAGGTTACCTGGAGGAGCAGAGACACCTTCTGCGGAGAGAAAAAAAAAGTGTTCTTGATCTAATTCCAGAAAAGTGTATTCTGGGAAAAAAATATAAAAATAGAAAGACTATGAGGAAATATGCTTACTTGGCTTTGTAAGTCCCTGACTGTGAGGCTTAATATCACAGAGATTTGCTCAAATTTGTATTTATGTGGGTTAAGCTCCTGAGGCCCACACTGAATACCTAAGAGGTTTTTAAATATTTTTTGTAGTTAAACTCAGACTTGTTTTGACCAGTCCACTGAGCTTCTCAGTGCCTGCATTGCCACATAGCTAGTCCATATGCATGGAATACTAGTAGCCATACCATGGCTAAGATCTATGACTATGATTGGATTTTGACAGATTGGATTCAATCTGATAAAAAATCTTGGAGTTTAAGAATACAGGTTTTCATGTGCTAATTTTTATTAGAAAAATTTATTTGTTTCAAGTGTTTTTTGTAAGCTTACTCACTCCTGAGAATTGGTATATTTGCAAAGATTTGATTGAGAAATGCAAACTCTATTAATCTTTTGATTACTTATGGAAAGATTTTGCTACGGCTGGAGGAAATAAAACCAATGTCTTTATTTTATAGTTCCTTTCCTTCCAATTCATTTCACTGGCTGTGCAGATGTACAGCTATGTCTGCATTAGTAAGTAATGCAGCCTAGTAGAATGAAATATGTAAAATAAAATAGTTGGTGCTGAGAACCCTTGTCCACACTGTACATGTTTCAGAGGTTTTAGGCGGACTAGGTCTTGTTCTGTCCTGTAGACTGAATTCCCTTTAAGTGCGCTCATGGACTCATCTTTTGCTCAATAGAATTCAATTGCAATATATCAAAATGCAGGAAAGGGATTGACGTAAATTGTACATACAATTTACTATTTACATACAAAGTCATGAGCTTGGCCAGGGTGTTTGTTTGAAGTACTCTTAAGAACTCTCAAAAACTTTTAAATTTATTTACTAAGATGTTATTTCTTTTTTTCTTCTCGTACCACCTCCTGTAACCTAGTGTATGCACCATCATTTAGGATTGTTAAAACAGTTCTGAAGCAGAAGGAAGAGGGTCACCTTCCACGTGCTCCACCATCTCTTTCTAATAATCTTGGTACATTCCCTGACATTGCCCCATGCCATTGCTAACAGGTAATGTGACTGTGCCTGACATCTTAAAATATGATGGGATTGCAATGTAATGAAGTAATATTAGAACCTTTCTAGGATATGCAAAGGAGACTGTAACCTCTTGAGAGTGTATCAAGTTCTCCAATTTTTTTAAGCAAAAGTAGGTGTTAACAGATATGTGTGTTTAATATGAGCGTATGTATGCTAACTGAGCTGTAAATCAATCCATGTTCTAGAGCAGGGAACTGAACAGCTTGCAAGCCAAGGTAAACTTCTTGTCAAGAGATATGTTTTGTTTTGCTATTGGTTGCACTAGGCATGCCAATGTTTTGCAGTTTGGGAGGCTGTGCAGTTAAATCTGGTACTCAGAGCTAATCTGTGTCCTTTGTTCTTAATTGGTATACTTTTCTGCTCTCTAATGAAAGTTCATCATGTATAAGAAGACTCCTGTAGTCCTTGAAATTGTAGTATTACTGTAATTTTTAGGAAGAAGGGAAGACCAGTGCTTTATTTAATTTAAGGCTGCACTAATGTATCTTTCTCGGTTTTCAATTCTTTCTGCTCTCTATGCCAATGCAGCAGTCACCCTTCACTTCTGGACTTCATTGTTAAATGATCCAGACAGCACCCTTCTGCAATGTATACTTTGATAAGGCCTTGAGGCCATTATTCCCTTGCCTAAGCATCTGATTGAAGCAAGGAGACTGGAGTTATTATATTATGTAGGAAAGCAAATATGTAAAATTAGAGAGTTAAGATTTGTCTTCCCTAACTACCCCTCCTTCCCTCAGGACTCGATCCTTTTATGCTTACATCAGTAAACTGAGGAGTAGCTCTGATGAGGTCAGTAAAGTTTTATGAGTGTGTAGCTGATGTAATGGGAGGCAGAAACAAGCATAATTTGGTGGTGGATGAGGTTACAGAGAATTGCAGTTCTGGTTGGAACAGGACTGAAGGGAAAAGAACTCTTTGGTTGAACTGAAGGGCTGGAAGAAGCTTGCTTGCTAGGCAGTATCAAGCATATCATCAAATTACTGACCAGTGTTGTGGACAGTATCGTGTTTCCCTGGCTCTTATTGGAAAATCTATCACAGCTTCCCCAAGCCACAAATTCTCGTGTGTGGCTGCATTCCAGATCTAATAATAAATAGAAACCCTCTGGATGGGGTGGAAGGAGGCTATTTTGGGAATTTTGCTGTATTAATGTCTTTCTGATATGATACTGTAAACTAAGATCTCTTAATCAAAATGATTGTAACACAAACTTTTAAATATTTCTTTCGGATAGCCACAAATAAACAAGCTAGGTCTGTATATGCAGAAAAAGCATTGGCTTGACAGGGGTAGGCAAACGTTGTCTTTGTAACTCTTTATTTGTATACACCCAAGGTAGGTCTAGTTTGTCCCCAGAACATCAGGGAGAATATGGAAGACGAATGGAGATGATGAAAGATGCAAGAAAAAAGCAGTCATTTCGTTGCTGAGCTATGTGATGGATTGTAGTATTTTTGATGTTTATTATGTATTGCTATAGAAAGTCAACAAGAAAGCTGGATTTCAAAGACCACACAATTATTGGAATGAAAAACAGGAAGATGTCTCTCATGATTACTGTGATTTTAGTCCTTTATTATGATGTGATATTTATTAAGTTGGGAAATAAGATGCTGTGTATATAAGCTAGCTATTTATTATTACGAAAAGATACCTGTGCCAGACAAACTACTGAGAGAGTAGATGTTATAGATCTACTGTGTCATAGTTGTGGGTTATGTTGTTTAATGCATTTGGAGAACTTGGTAATCAGAGCGTAGCAATGTGGCCATTAGGGACTTGGATGTAATAAGCAACAATGAGAGTGCTGTGTACTAGATGTCTCATCTTTCATAGCAGGAATGTAAACAATAAAAGAGAAAATATAGAAGCTGAGGGATGGAGAGAAGGAAAAAGTGCTCAATAAGGAACATGCTTTTTGACACAGCATGTTTTTTCTTACTGCAATATACTGTCTTGCAATCAGCTCCCTCATTTGCCTCTGTTATTCAAGCAACTTACAGGCCATGGAATAGCAGTAGATCTCACATGGCACAACTGCCCATTCCCGACCTGCAGCTGTTTGAACCTCTGTGTACTTGTCAGCTAGCCAGTTGCTGGGATTTTTTTGAAATGCTAAGATGAATCACAGCTCTTTCCCTGGAAGAGTAATAGTGTAATTCCTATCTAGAAGCCCTAAATATAAATTTAAGCTTTTTTCCCAAGCTGGCCACTGAAGCCAGTGCCAGTTCTCATTTCTTTGTTTGCTCCAGTTGCTGTCTGTCCACACACCTTCTCCTTACTTGGTTAACAGATGGTTTGAACTAGAATGAGATTGCAGCTCTAGATGATAATGCCTGAAAACAGTATGATCCACATACAGTAGCAGAGGGAGAAAACATAGCTAGTGTTTTTTCTGTTTGATTATATTCAGTGAAATACTTCTATTTATCCACTGTCTAAAATATATTTTACACACACGTGTGGGAATAGTTATTGCATGCATACAATACCTAGCACATTGGAGACAGAGTCTCAGGTGAACACTGAGAACAAATGAAAGACAATTTTTAAACATATGTATGTATGTGTATATATATGAGATTAAAACTATGATACTTAAAAATAATATTAAAAGTCACAGAGTGCATTTCTTTGATACTGAATTATACAAAATATCTGCAGTCACAAAAATACTATTGAAACTTTTCTGTATATTTCAGTGTGGTTTTAAAAAATGTTTGGATTTTGCATGTGCTTTCATTGTACCTTGGAAACTGTCATGCTGTTATGTGCTTTGGTGATTCTTGGGGGAAAAATAGTTACTAAAAGAAATAGTGTGTTTGACTTAGGTGCTGGGGGCATGCACTTGAGTTTTATTGATAAGCCTAGATCTCCAGATGTGCTGTTTTGCTGGAGGTGCCATGTTTTCAGAGTTAAAATAGTGGCCCTGCTGTCTTGAGATAATTTAAAGACTCTGTGCTGCCTTTCATAGAATAGTTTTGACAAGTTGAAATGTTCTAGATGACAGCTAATTACTCTTACTGATGAAAGTCTATGTCAATGTTTCCTGTTAGTGCATTTCCTATCCTTTGGCACTCTGCATCTGTTGTGTATGTCCGTGTCTTAAGACGGTGCTCTGCAGGTGCTGAGAAGCCATGTGAGAGACCCCAAGACCCAGTAACATCAGAGGCAATTCCTTGATTATGCAACTGTTAAGCTGCACTGGAAACCGTTAACTGCTTTCCTTAACATTGTGTATGAAATATCTTTCAATTCAGAATTTATTTGCTCTATAATTAATTTCATATACAAACCCATATCTTAAAAGAACACAAAGGTCACAAGTCAATTAATGGTGGGCTATGCCAGAATTAAAGTTTTCCAAGCAACCTTAATTTGGCTACTTTGTGTGTGTCATCAATCAGACTTTACTTAGTCACAAGCTACTTTTTCTCCAGAAATCTTGCTGTGTTCAATGCATAGTTTAAACTATGCTTTACAGCATTATGATTTCTCTTTTTTATTCAATAAGACTTGTTGCACACTGTAGAAACCTATTCCCAAATACATATTATTGATTTTCAGTTGCGGTCATCACAGTATTTGTATTCAAGTTCTTACAAATCTGTTTGGGAATTTATTTTCACATATATCCTTATATTTCACAGCATGAATATTATGCCTGGTCTACAGAAAGACACATGCTCCAAATTGTTCGTAGTTCCATTTCCTCATCCAGTGGGTTTTAGGATAATGAATGCTGATACTAGGGGATTTTGTCTATTCTCTAAAGTGCTTTAAAGTATAGAATTACCTACCCTCTTTTTACCAGCTGAGTAGGCCTTGTGGCTTGAACCTTTAGGCCCAGCAGAATCCTATTTTTGCCTGGTATTTCCATTTCCACATTGTTTTAGACATTCTTTGCCGCAATTGAAAGTGCAGTCTATGACTCTTCTGAGTGCTGCTTCTACCACTAGTGGCTTAAACAGTAAAAAATCAGGCCCTAAGTTTACAGGGCCTGGCCTGCTCCATTGGCCTAATTCTCTGTAGATGGTCTGTGTGCCAAGGTAACCTATGAAGTAGGTGTAAGGGGGACTGCTGAGCCATGAGAAAGAATGAAAAAGTCTCTTGGTGTTCCAGAAGCTCCTTCGTAACACAATAGTCTCCCCTAGAGAAGTCCAAGATACATTTGAATCCATCCCTTTGAGCTGCAAGATAAGGTTTCTGCTGAATGCTTTTATCAGGGGAAAAGAGGTCAGGGTAAGATGTGCTCAGACTCTCTCAGCTAAAAAATGAATTCCAGAGTTCACTCTAAATATATGTGAAGCCTTACAGCCTAGGGATAGGCTCACCTTTGTCCTAGTTCCTGACTCAGCCCACAGTAACTATTGTTCATATGAATTTATGAGAAGTACCTAGAACAAACTCTGACATGAAAGACCATGAATTCAGTTCAAATATGAAATTCAAGAAGACTACAGCTATTCCAGATTTAACTTCAGGACGTAGCAGAGGACTAAACTGCATATAACCACAGCTCCACTGCATTTGTCTTGCAGACAAATTGGCTTCAGAATGAACAAAGGTGGGAATACTCTCATCTCTTCCTTCGCTTATGCTAAATGAAACTCACATCGGGAGAGAAGTGAACCAATCAAGAACCAACTGGCTCATCCAGAGGGACTGACACTGTACAAGAGCCATCACCATGACTGGTTTATTGCTGGAAATGATTTTATGAGCAGCCAGTCTTGTACTGGAAAATATGATGTGCAAAACTGAGAGCTATTGCTCCTCAGATAAGAATATGGCCAAAGTTAGCGGAAGAGATCACAGATGGACAGAGAGCTATTTCTTCAGACAAGGAATTGGAAAATTCAGGCCCTGTTGCTTAAATGTCAGACTTAGCAGGAACATTGCTAATTTTTTCAGTGCTGATTCTTAATACATCTGAGTGTCAGAGTAAAGCTTTGTTGATCAAGCTGTAAGAACAACCGTTCTGGAAAAGGAAAACTTGCACTGTACATACTGCAAAAAGAATGTAAAACCTTATCCCTGTTTGGCAGTAATTCAGGTTCATCCTGAC
This sequence comes from Apteryx mantelli, assembly GCF_036417845.1. Taxonomy (NCBI): domain Eukaryota; kingdom Metazoa; phylum Chordata; class Aves; order Apterygiformes; family Apterygidae; genus Apteryx; species Apteryx mantelli. The sequence goes on along the minus strand of NC_089980.1, from coordinate 53,318,303 downwards.
ACTGCCTTATACAGGGATGAATTTACCCCTTTTACTGATCTTTGTATTACTCCTGCGGAATGAAGTAGTAGTTGATACTCACTTCTACAGATGGGCAGTGCATACAACCAAGTTACTTTCCTGAGTATATTGCTTTAATCTCATTGACATTAATGAAATTACATTGGTGTATCTGGAAGGAGAAATGAGGCCAGAGAGACTGCAACTTGTCTAAGGTAATTCAGTGAATCAGTACAAATGCTGAGTTTAGAACACAGCCGTGTCTGATTTCCAGTGCCCATATCCTGTGCCCATAAGCTCTACCTCATGCCACAGTGATTTGAAGCCTGCCAGGTCTCATCTGTGTCCCACAGATTATTATTGTCTGGAAATTTTGACTTAGTTGGCAATGTTTCTAGATAAAGAAATATATATTGTCCATGTATTCTTTATCTGACACCCATCTCTCTTCTCAGTGTGACCCAAGCTATTCCTGAATAATGTGCATTTTTTAGAAAATAATCTGGGTTAAATCAATTATGGGCCATAGACTGGCTTACTAAGGGATTTTTTAACTGCTAATATTCATGAAGTACAAACTGTTTACAGTTGCAGGCTTTAGCATTGCACTAGACCCACAATTTCTTGCTTGCTTAAAATTTTTGTGTAATAAGGCTAAGCTAACATTAAAGAGTAGCAGCCAGGATTCTCAGAGTACATGACAATTCTTCTTTGTAATAGGCCACGCTGTACCCCAAGTCCTGCCCCATTCTCATCACTGAATTATTTTTAAAATCCTGGATCTGTCTCACCATTTTTCCAATCTTATGCCAGCACTATTTGTAGTTTGGCCACCTGTTACTATGTGTATTACATTGTAACTGTCTGCATATTGCTCTACAACTCCAGTCTGCTAACAGACTGACTGTTCTATGTAAATTGCCATATACATTTACCATTTTTTCCTTTGATACTACATTTCTAATCTATGCAAGGCATCTATCAAAGCTTCTGATTTTGTTTCCTTCATGATCTGTCTTTGTGAGTTGCACCTAGCCAGGCAAGAACCATTAAATAAAAGAGGCATCATGAAGAGGCTAGCTCAAGTGAGACAGGAGTTCAGGGATCACCATTTCTTCTGGAATATTTGATAGAAATATGTAAGAATATAAGGGCTGAGGACTCTTCTCATTCATGAAAGGCATGATCTTGTGTAGTGCTGTCTGGCAGTAGTCATCACTAGAGGATTCTTCCTCTGCTGTGTTACATCTTTCAGCACTCACACTGGAGTCTGTGATTATTATTATGTATTATAGTACTTCATAGTGGTGCTGTGGCAGAGACCAGAGATTGCATGTTTCCTGCTAATATCTGCCTTGAAGCCTCCCTGAGAACCAGGTCCATCTGCTGTGCAGGCTGCAAGTGTGGCCCTAGGAATGGCAGGGACATCTCCTCCAGAGCATAAGGGACCCCAGATGCCTTAGCAAGTCTGACATACTAGCACATTGTCAAGCATGTTTGGGAACAGGCTACACACAGACCTGTGAGAGAAACATGGAGGTGAAGGGCATGGGAAAGTCAAGTGCACTGTAACTATAATTGTTCTGCAGGCTGATCAGGGTTTTTAGAGAGAAAAAACCTCTTTACCCTCTGGGGTAAAGATGGACTTTAAGGGCCAAAGGAAGCATTACTGACACTATGTTAGAGATTGAAGAGTGGCAGTGCAGCAAGCTTGTTTCTGTATCTTTTAGGGAGAGCAGTATAATGGGCCAAAACATAGCTTTTTGGGAAAATTTCACCTGAAGTGACTTCCGAAGGTCATATAGGACGTCTTAAGCCAGTCTGGATTGCCCAGTATCTCAGCCCTGTGATTTTCCTTCCTCTCAAATTGTTGGCAAAACCCAGTGATCTCAGTGCAGTCATCATTTTCTCCGTACTCCTGAAGCCCAAACTATGCTTTGGTAGTATTTGTTCTATAAATGTTTCTTGCTACACTTCATCCATGGCTGCATTTCAGGGACAGAGTAAGTTGTTTCTATATATAGCTGGTGAAGCACTTTGGGATCTGCTGACAGTGTCAGTCATTACCATGAAGCCACAAATGCATTTTTCAGCTCTTCCTCCATTTGTATTTCCCAACATGTCATGTGAAACAGCATACTTTTAAAAAAAGACTAATATAATGTATACTTAGCTTTTTTTTATAGCTAATACCACCACACGTGAGTGGGATGGGGACTTTTAGGAGTCAAAATTTGGGTCCCTTGGTGCTAGGTACGGCAGGACTTGTATACTCAGTGCCCATTGTGCTGCTTTTGCTTAGCTCAGGCAGAAACAGAGCTTGATTCACGGATGTATGCTTCTCTTCTCTCCTCTCTTTTCCCTTTTCTGTGTGTTAATTTCAGGAATAGGAAGCAAGTTTAACATTTATTCACTGTCTTTGAATATAGATTTCATTTCTTGGTTTTCTTCTGGAATGACAAAATAGTGTATTTGTTTATTATATTGAAGAAGGCAGCTTATTTGTTTTTATTACATGAAGAATGTTTATTTCTCCCAAACTAATAAAAAAGAAAATACATTTTATAATACATATCCCTTTTCTGCTAAGATTTGAGTAATGCATCATTTTTAAGAGAATTCAACATTCTAGCCCAATCTGAATGATCAAAGTTGTCTTTAAAAAATTTGAATTTTTATAGGTTAGGCTTTGACTAGTGGATATTTGCTACAAGCAGAAGGACATTATAAGCAGCAATTATGATACTCTTTGAAAATAGAAGGGCTTTTTGATTCCCGTTTTAAGATTCTGTTAACAGATTACACAAGAGAACAATTACTTTGAATTTCTTTTATATTTCATTAACATTTCTCTTGAAAAACCATTCTACTGTTCTTTTTCCTAGAGAAACGAGCTGTACCTGTTGCAAGATGATTCCTTAAAGACTCACTTGCCAATTTATGGAGCTCTCACAAGGTTCCTCATCTTCCTATGACCTTTCTGAAACAGTTCAGGCAGATGTAAACTATTGTATTCTTACACAGAAATGTTAAAGCTGAAAACTAATGATGATCATTTTCACATCAGTTGATTGTTTCACAAATGATTATGTAAGTAGAGAAATCTGGCTAATTCCTTATTCTAATCTGACTAAGTTCAGATGGAAGAATAATCTGTTGCAGTGTTTAACATTTTTGAAGCTTTATTAAAAAGTTTTTTTTTTTAATCCTTATTCTAAGATATTGTGAGAGAGAAGAATAAGAAAAGGGTTGAAGGGATTGAAAGTCTGATGAACAGTGAAAATATGGAGAAGGGATTTCTTGAGAGAATGATAGGACTGCTTTTGGGGAGCAAATGGGTGTTAAAAATAAATTGTGTGAAGCAATTTTCATTTCATTAAAAAAATGACACAAGCTGGCACAGGAGGTGAAATTTGTGCTTCCTTTAGTTAGAAAAACCCTTTGACTTTCAAGGAGCTTAATGGAAAGCATGCCAAGAGGCTTTTGCTTCGGCAGTGTTAGTTTCATAAATTGGAACTGAAATAAAGAAATACTGAATGAGTTCACCCACAGATCTGCTCCTCCCTTTAGGAAAATGTTGGCCTACTTGGTGCTCCTTATGCATGGAAAATGGAAATCATATCTTGTCACCACAGTGTTCTCCTGGGGTGAAGTCATTTTTCTGGGTAGGCCTTTACTAGCATTTATATTAGCATGAACTACAACTGCATACCTTTTGCCAAATAAAAGATAAAAATAGTTGACAATTGAGCACTGCTGTATCCATTTCTGACCTCCCTGAGCCATCTTATTTCTTCTAATTTGTCTGGAAATCATGAATACTCTTTTTGTCTTACCACATTATTGGCAATCTGTCATTTCTATCTCAGGTATACCTACTGGCTCTCAGTGTCCTTGTCAGATTAAAATTCCTTATCTATATGGGTCACTGTGTTTCTTCCTCTGTCTCTACCTAGGACTAGTGTCCTTTCTTTCTTGCTCAGCTTACTTATTTCTCTTGTTTGATCTGATTTTCTTTCTCCATAGGAACACATGCTTTGTAGCTGTGCGACTTTTTTAGTGGGGATAGTCCTAAACTGCCCAATGTGGGAATAAGCCAACTGAAGCACACTGCTGCCTATTCATGACTGCTTTCTTCATGCTATCTGCTGGGCACAGCTTTCTTTTTCTCTAGGTGGGCTGGAAGAGGCAGCTCCCTTTGCACTTCAAATTTGGTGTCAGAATTCCATTTTGGCTGTCTTTCTATTACAGAGCTCCATTCATATGCTTCTTGTTACCATCTGCACAGTTAGTTTATAAAATTAAATTAAAGTTGTAAACAAAATACCAGATATTCCTCCTAAAGCTCCATCTATAAATATCTCCCTTGCCTACTCATGCTGTTTGATGAAGGAAAAGTAAGCACTTAGAGAACCTAAAACAAGTTGGACTACATCAAAATAGGCAGTTCTGTTAAAATCAGAACATTGCATTTAGCTTCCTATTTCATATTTTAAAAAGCCCAGTTCCCTCAAAAAGCACACTGACAAAACTGAAGCTCCCTATTTTGACATTTTCAGAATGAAAATTTTAAATTTTTCATTCTGAAATATTTTTTCATCCAAAATAAACTATCATGATCTACCAAAGTGGATTTTAAAAATACTTTTCCCTTATAGAAAAAATGTGGGTTTATTTGGTTTGGATTTGCTCTGATTTGGAAGGAACTTGAAATTTTTTGATCTCTCAGTCTTCCATTCTCCCTGCAGATCTAGCTGTTGGTTCCTTGGAACAATGATGACAACTGGTTTTTTGTTTGTTTGTTTTTCTTGTTACTAAAGTATTAAGTTTACCTATGCACATAGTAAACATGAAAAAATGTACAGTAAATTTGCAGTAGTGGCTAGCTGTGTTTTGGTTAAATTCAGTTATTAAAAAAAAAAAAAAACTTAATATCCTTCCTTCGGAACTCTAGAAAACCTGGAGCGATTTCCCTTTGATTTCCAGAAATCTAGATGCGGAGCTGATTCCAGTGCTAATCCACAATGTGATCAGATACTCTTTGTCATCATAATGCCTCAGTTTTTATTCCATGACACAGGCAGTCTGATCCGTGTTGTGTGATGAAGGCCAACAAATAGTGTGTGTCTTCTGACCAGTACGTCTCTGTATGAAGCCCTCAGTACTGGTAAGGCTCACCTACACTGCACGGTGGGGAGTGGCGTAGTGACATGTGACTTCATCCACATCGGTCACCAGAGGAGGCAGTGCTGAGGAAAAGCACTGAGCTGGTTGCAGTGGCTCACCTGTAACGCAGCAGTTGGGCTTGCTTTCTGCATAAAAGGTCTCAGGTTGGTCATTCTGTCAATGCAGGACAGCTGTTCACGCAGGAGACAGCTCTGGTTCAGAGCATCATCACTTTACATGTATACTTCTGTGACTGTTGTGACTTCTTCCTACTTTTCCTATGCTGTTATAGTGAATAAGAAGAAATTGTGTTACTCACTTCAAAGGCTTAAATAGTCATTTAAATGGTTGAAATCAAACATGTATCACAAAACACAGATGACTACCCATCTGTAAAAATAATCCACACAAAATACATCAGCATACACATAATGTGTGCAAATATGAAATATGTGCTTTGTAATCACTATTTGACATGGGCTGAGAGTTCCCTGAGGTAGTACTCATTTGCACTGGAACAAAAATTCCAGGCACAGCATTCATCAACATTTGCTTCTTTAAAGATGGGAATGCTGTAGCAACTTTGAGAATATTTGTACTGAGTAGGTGAAAAGCATGAGGCTCTGACATAGCTTCTTAGGTTTGGATTTTTAGACTGTTTATCTTCTAGTATGTGCATCAATTTTAGGAAGTTAAGCTTGCTTTGACTGTGTGAAACATTCTTCTGAATTGAAATTTGCAACCTCAGTATTGCATTAATGAAGTTTTTTGAACTGATAGGTAGGTATTATCTGTGCGTGTACATGTTTTCTTCTATGCTGCATAGAGTGTCACGCTTCTATAGAATAGAAGGCAACTTGGCAGAAAGCAGAGCTTTAATTAGCAATATGAAGTTGCAGGCATATGCTGTCTAGCTGTTACTTATTGTGGTTATTCAATCACATTGGCTTAGAGACCTTTAGTTGCCCACACTGAACAGTTCTCCCCTTTTCTGTTTGGCTTTGTCTTTCACGATTTCCAAAAGCTCAGCTTGTGTGAGCATTTTCTCTTTGTAAATTAGGTTCAAATTGTATCCAATAAGGACACTGCTAGAGAGGGTGACCTTGGCTGGTAATACTGTGCAGGCATTAATGACAGACTAGATGAAGAACGTAGTAAACTTGCCAATTCCCAGAAGAAATACTGTCGCCAGGACAACTGAAATGATATGACACAGGAGATTAGGGATATGCTTGCCAGCATGCTCGATCACAGTGCTCTTTTCAAATTTTACCCAGCGGAAAACACAGATGGATGGTTCTTGCCACACATTTATAAAATTACTGCTTCCACACACCTTTGCATGCACTTCTTGGTACCTGCTTTTGGGAAGCACTGAGCATGTTTCCTGGAAGAAAAAGATGTTGCTTTGCCAGGTTGTGCTTCCATGTTCTCTGGTTTGATTCCAGACCTGATCTCCTTTGTAAATTGTTTCATATCTCGTGTGCCATCTTCTGCACTGGCTCTTGTGATCCTTAATCAGAAAAGGAAAGTGGGAAGTGACTCAAAGGTCCACAGACTCTAAGCTAATGCTAAGTAATGTAATACAACATTTGCAAATCATAGACAGTTCTTTAGAAATAAAGATACATCTAAGTAGAAGAAAAGAGAGATCTTGAAAGGTGGAAAGACAGACAATCGAGAACAACGCTTTGGGTAGAGAGCCCCCGGGAAGTGACTGCCCTCAGCCAGCCTTGCCATCCTGGGGACACAGTCTGGCTGCGCGGCACAGGAGCAGCGCCGCGCCTGGAGCCGCACCGTGCCACGTGACGGCCCGGCGGGGATAATAAGCCGCAGCAATGAACCGCGCTGGGCTTCTCCGGAGACTCAGCCGCAGGGACCTGCAGCAGCAGCAGCAGCAGCAGCAGCAGCAGCAGCAGCAGCAGCAGCAGCAGCAGCCAGAGGGAAAGAGAGAGAAGGTCACCACAGGTCAGCTCCTACCTGACAGCTTCTGCCTCTGCTCTCAGCAGAACTCATCAATATTCACACCCTGTCACCTTGGAAAAAGAAAAAGAGAAAGAAAAAAGACACACTGCTACCAACCCATCAGTAACTAAACTAAACTAAGACAACAGCAACAACAACAATAGTTTAAAAGTAGTCAGAGCCACAGCAGTTGAAGCTGATCCTGGGAAGCATGAATCAGATAGAAACGAACATGCAGTACACCTACAACTATGAAGAAGAAGAGTACATGACCCAAGAGGAAGAATGGGACAGAGACCTGCTCCTGGACCCAGCATGGGAGAAACAGCAAAGGAAGGTCGGGAAATGAAGTAATGTGTGTCTGTGTATGTGCTTCTTTGTGGAATAATGTCCTGCTCTAGTGCCATGCTGCATCTAGAATTGCCAGGGATGTGCAATAATGAGTTCAGATTCTCTAATTTTATAAGAGAATATATTATCCATTGTATAAAATATGTATATAATATATACATTTTTAGTTATGTCCTTATATCTTGTGGAGAAAGCACTCACTTTTTGGATCCTTAAGTGATCATCTATGTAAGATGAAACTGTAATCAATGACAGTCAGGAGAGGGTTTTTTATGTTTTAGTGGAAATAGTCTCTCAGTCCTTTTACATTCATGTATTAGGTGTTGATAGAAATTCCAGTAATTTTTAACTTTGCTTCCTGGGTCTTATTTTCTGAAGGCAGTCTCTGAATTGATGCGTGTGCCTGACTGCTTTTAGAAGACAGTCAGTTGTAAGTGTAACCAGGAAGATGCAGGAGATAGTTCAAAATAGGTGTGCAGAAAAATCTGCATGCAGTATTTCTGAGAGCAAACCAAGATATCACTGTTGAAATTGTGATCCTGTGAGTCAACTCTTACTAGAACTTACTGTGATATCTGATCGAATGATCTGACAAAGTATATACTGCCTGGAAATATATGCAGTTTGAAAAACTGTATTTAATGAGTCAGGCTCCTGCATGCCAATTCACTGTCTAGGAAAAAACAACTCTGTAAGCTCCTTGGAATATACCATTACAGAGGGAGTACTTCCTGCCTTTTAGGTATAGGAAAACTATTGTGCCAGCAGGTACTACCCATGCTCCGTTTTTGAACCTAGCCAGAGATTATAATCCTATCAGCAATCTTGTCAGCGGTTGGGTACTTCAATAGTAATTGCTAATATGGCACGTTTAATTTGTGAAAAAATAAAAATCATCTCATTTCAGAACAGTGAGTTTTAAGCAGCATGTGGAAGAGAGAGATAGGAAATATTTAAAAGTATTTGTTACTTCCTAATGTAAAAGATGACGTTGAAGTCACAGCTGACAGATCTGGGATTAAAAGGTTATCAGCTGGTTACAGGAGTGGGGGGAAGAAAAAAAAAAGAAACAGACCTCTAGACTATAAGGTCAAATACGCTTTTTGCCGTAGTTGATCAGCTCACTCAAAAACCTTAAGTGGAAGTTGCCAAATTATATCTGAAGATAGTCTGGCCCACTGTTAGCATCATAACCTCACTACAACTGAAAGTAAGAGCTGTTAGAATCACTGAGACCAATGAGTTTGCTTTTCCATTAAAATCAGTGGAGCCAATATACTCCTGTCAGTTTTTACTTGTAGCTTTCCTCCATCTGTGAGTTTTATCTGGTTTTGCTCATTTAATTTTCCAGCGTTTGCATCTGTTCAGACCCTGTTGTTCAAGTATAATATGAGAAGTGCTGGGTTACGCTGAAGTTTATCTTTCTTGATCTACCTACTGCTGCATCTTCTAAATGAGTAATAAAATTGTACTCATCAATGCTGACATTTATTTTAGTTTGACACTCTTCAGATGATGAACTATTTTTTTATGTTTTATGATGAGTATGGAAATTATTTCAGTGCTAGTAATATGAAGCTACTCAACTGTAACAGATTGTGCTTACAAGTCTAAGAGGTCTAAGGAAGACAAAACCCCATAACTACATAACCAACTGCATTTTTAACCTAACAGTGCAGTTCTGTGCACAGAATTTTTGTACTTTCTGTAAACATCAGCTAGATTTATTTTAGTTCTTTAGGAGAGAATACCTGGCATGAATCAGTTTCTCTGTCTAAAGTGAGTGGGATGGGTTGCTCAGCATTTCAGAGAATGCTGTGTTTTTGAAATGAAGAAATAATGGGCAGCTTACTAGATAGTCAACACTAAAGTTATTTCTTAGAACATGGATAAATAATTCAGAGAATTTGGATTCTATAGTTTTTCTTATGTTTGCAGTAAATCTGTTGATTTTTACAGGAGAACAAGTAGTAGTTAGTAGTTGCCCCATGGCAAATTCTGTGCTTTCCTTTGTCCAAACAGACAACGCTTCAGTGGAAAGTCAGCAGTTTCCACACTGGTAAATTAAAGCTTACATTCATAGAATAGAGAGATTTTTGCTGCTGTGTTATTTTATGTCCCCAGCACTTGTCTATGATATTAAAGTGATACCACATTTAAATAAGATCTAAGAAGGGGCATCCTCATTTCTTGTCTTGGAAAGGAGTCTGATTTTATTATTACATGAAAAATAAGTACTCTCATGATAAAGAGACTGACAGATTTTATAAAATTTAAAGGCTTCCGTCTTTTTTTTAATAGTGCTATGACAGTGCTGAAAGTGCATTCTTTATTCCCTTATTTATGAAGAAAAGATTGTAGATACCTGGGCACAAATCTTTGTTCAAACTGGTAATATAATATTGAAAGGTGATCTCAGTGGAGCCCTGGCAGTTGGCAGCGTATATTTTCTATGAGACAGTCTTGGAACAAACCAAAAATAAATGCCATTGTTTCTATTGTGGGCTGCCCTCTCCAGACTTGCCATTTCAGTGATATGCATGGTATGAGATCTGTCAACAGATGCTGGTAACACATGATGACGTCCATAGGATTACAATGGATGCGATGCCTAATTATAACCACAGTTCATAGAGTATTATGGTCTGTAGTAATCCAGACTCCTTGGTGTAGAATTCATGGTTGCAGATGTCTGAATAAATATGAAGTGCTCTATATGAAAGGAGGCCGAGTAGTAGCTTAGCTGTTCCTCTGTGAATGTGAATACCAATTTAAATGCTTTGATTAGGGTAACATTTAGACTGTGTCAAATGAAGAAATCAAGAAAATACACCAATTTCCTGCATTAGACATGCTGTTGGTAAAAAACTTACACAGGATGGTTGGAATTTCCAACCATGTGTTGAAAACCAACATACAGTTGGAAAGTTCAGGAACCAATTTTAAAGAAAGTCTAAATAATGAAATGATTAATTTGTTATATTCATTATATTTTTGTTGGACATGTCTTCAGTAGGAACTAATTACAAAACTACACCTTTGATGTCTTTTGAGCATGTAGATGGGAACCATGAGATTGGAAACTACTGAATTCTACTGCTTGACCCAGTAAGCTGCCACTGTCAATGTGCACTCTGCTTCCTTGTTAACTTGAACAGCACCTGGAAGATACATGAAAGTGGCCCCTCGTTTCCTCAGAACTAAGTGGAAATCAAAAAGCAGAGTCTGAATGGCTTGAGGGGATGGTACAGTGCCTGCGGCACTGGACACGGGCTAGGTTCTCTCTTGACTCTGCTCTGTAACCTTAGGCAAGGTCCGTTCACCTCCTTACACCTCAGTTTTCCCACTGGTAAAAATAGGGCAGCAGTGATGATTTGCAAAACACTTTGATCTACTGATAGAAGTAGTTGGTTTTATGGTATGTTGGACTAGTGATTAGCTATCTTTCGATCACTACCCTGCAGGACTGGGGTGGAAGTAAAGGTCATACTAGCTTGTAGTGGAAGACTTAAAACCTGGTATCTCTTCTTTCCATGTTAAAATTATTTCTTAAGTTTCCAAAAAAAGTCCAACAAAATCCACAAAGCTCTCTTAGCCTTCACTAGCCTATATCTCAATATAGCTAAAAGGGACATAGGAGAATACAATATCCCTTAGCTTAGGAAACCAAGGATAACAATGCTACTCAAAATGCAAAAATACTGTATTGTTTGCAGTATGTCTGAACTGCCAACACTAATTATTGAGTTGTGTGTTAAATAGTGTTTTTTCTTCCCCTCTTTCTCTCATTAAGGCTAGAAAAAAAGTTTTGAAATTATTTTTCTCAAACTTGAAAATAATCTTTGGAAAATAAGGAGGAGAATTCTACAGCATGTATGTTTTTCAAAATTAATGAGTCTACAGAACTGCATCCATTTTACTCAATTGCCATGCTCTGTGGTTAATAAATCCATAGATAAAAGTGTGTGTTGTCAAAACTAGAAGCTAGGCAAAAAATTTGAATTAACTGTCTACCCATTTAAATAATGAGACGAAAGTATTTTATTGCATATTATGACTCTTGTAAAAATATATATGGTAAAAATAATTCTCAAGATAATTAGTCATTACTGGTACTTTATTTAAACTGATTTTATATTACTCTGTTCTGTGTAACTTTAAATAGCATTACACTACATTCCTGGGTTTTCTGGGATAGGCGGAGTACAACACTACGTTGCAGGGATGCTGCCTCAAGGGAGGATGCTATGTTATTGAAGGTCCTGGTGTGCAGAGTACCATTGTATCAGGGCATGCTAGAAGGAGGACAGGAGCACAGGGCAGAGAGCAAATGGTTGTTCTGGCAGTGATGGGTGTTAAGGGAATACCTGAAACATGTAAGACAGGGAAAGGGTGTTTTCAGAAGATGATACAGAAACAACCATAAGTTCATAAAGAAAACAACATTTCTTGGACTAGGAGCTTCCATGCAGACAGCTGCAAAGAAGTTCATACTCCTAAATGGAAACACAGCTACGCCCTAAGTAACAGGCAGTAAGATTTGTCTGCTGCACACATTTTATTTTTAGATAACTTTTGTCAGAAATAATTTATTTTAGGACATGCGGGTTTTTTTAAGCTGTGGCATAAAACGTTATTCGTTAGTTATTAAAGTCTTGAGCCTTCAGGATAGAAAAAAAAGATATGAAGGTTGTGGAACAGGTGTGATCTCTTCTTCAGGGTACTCATAAGAGATTAAACAAGCTCCACACATTTCATACTTGTCTTCTGCAGTCATTAGGACACATCTCTGACACTGTTGCACTAATGTGTGTAAGGAAAGAACTGGAAACATACTCCTGGCCTTACTGATATTACTGTAGATGAAGGGTCTTATTCCAGTGTGCTGTATGGCCCTGGTGCTACTTTCCACTACTATGTTAGGGCAGAATGGCCTTAATGTAGATGTCAATGCAATTTATGACCATTTTGATGGCTTTTTACAGTGATACAGAATAAACAGCAAGACTTAGAGTATTCATGTGCCTTGATATTGTACTCCTTGTGAATGCAAGTCTTCTTAATGACACTGGATGCTGTGCATAAGTGAGGACTACCGAAAAGTGTATTTAGGAAAGAAGCTGTCTCTTTCCAGTCTTCAGCAGTCCCTATCAGATTAAATTTTCAGTGTGATGTATAAGGATTTATCTGTGTTACCTCCTTTGGCTGGTAATGCAGCTCCTGTTGTTCTTGCAAATAAAAAAAATTGCATTTAGAAGCCACAAGTACAGAAAATTCTTTGGAAAGAGCTGCCAGCACTATGAATTTTGGACAAAATTGTCCTTTTACTTGTGTTGGTGCAGCTTCATAAGTTCAGCGGATTCAAGGGGGTTTATTGCAACCTAAAAGATAAATTGACCTTTTGTTCAATCTGACTGCAGTGTCTATAAATAGACTAACAGTCAATGGCCTGGATTCACTCTGAAGTCTGTGCTGTCTTCTGTGGATGGAATCTAAATTGATTTCTTATCAGAAGTCTCTTCCTGGGGGAAAGTCTACTGGTGTGTGAGAAGACAGATGAAGTAGTGGAAGAGAATAGCTTTGTTCTTCAACCAGGAGTAGAAGAGGAATGACCAAGCCTGAATGAATGAAAAAGAAATGTAAAGAAGAAAAGTGTTGCCAGGAGAAACTGGATGCTATCAGCAAAATTCAGTACTGTAGAACCACTCCTCATGGACTGATAAGCTTAGGACTGAAATCATTATCATGAATAATATAACAATACTTACAGTGCTTACAGGGCATTCCAGCCTAGGTCTCTGGAAATAGTCAGAGTAAGGGTCTTGTAGATGGTGGAAAATTTTTGCTTCAACAGTTAGTGTTGGGGTAGAGGTCCCACAGCACACGGAGAAACAGTGCATCCCTTGAGAGTTTTCAGTGAGGTGACACCTTGTACCCCCATGGAATCTCAATGGGACAGTTGAGAAGGCACAGAGATTCCCCTCTGTAAGTAAATCAGAAGAACAGGATCAATGAGAACTGGTAGTGAAAGCAGGATGTGTGAGGGATCAAAAATGTGCGCTCTGTTTAAAGAAAGTATTAGCCTTCTCGTTACTCATTCTTAGTGCTTACCTGTTATTAGTTGGTTATTTCTAATAAACATGGGTGCTCTGGGTTGAATAGCTTTAGGACTAACTTCAGGAGAGGATCTCATTTGTAAGGAGGAAAATCCTCCACGTGCCAGGGCAGAAGGCAGAATGATATTCTGTGGAGAAATTATGTGACATTCTGAGTCCTGCACTGCAATTCTTGCCTTCCTTGCCTTTTATCCACAAGATTAGGATACTGTAGGTGTCCTGGAATTTCTACAGGTTGAAATACAGGATTTCCTATTGCTAGTAATAGATACAAAAGCAAAAAATTTCAGCTTTTTAGATCTGTTTTTCTGCTAGTATTCAACCAGTATCATGTCTGTCTTCTACAGAAGAACAATGTGATGCCAAATGATATATGCCACTACAGATGCAGAAGGTGTGCTTTATGGCAACATGAAGTTTCAGCGCTCTAAGGCCAAATGCTTCTTCTACAGGTGCATTGAGACTTTTCTTTTTAAACAGTGAATGCCAAAAGCTCTAGTTTTAGGAGCACATACACAAAAAATCTATCTCCTTTTAAATCCTGTAGGTTGACTTTCTGGGTGGTAGATGGTACCATATCGGGTTTGACTCAGAGCTTGCTAGTCAGTGGACTCCATTCTTTCTACCACACTGCATCCTGATTTTTCAGCATATACTATGATTATAACTGCCTTAAATATTAGCCACTGATGGAACAGAAAGACACAGAGTTGCAGTGTCTCTCCTATGGAGAGCTGCCATGAGGGTAGAGATGTAGAAATATGGGCTGTGTTTATGGCTTGTTCTGTATGATTGGCCTCTTAGAGATTAGTGCTTGTTAAAATAGTAACATGTTAAATTCCTCTTGCTGATGTTATTTGCATGGAATGGTGTTTGAGAGGAGCATGCTGAAAGGATGGTGCAATGATCATATTTTGTCAGGGTGCTTCATATTCTATCTTGGAAGCTATCAATAAGGTGTGCAGCTGAGGGGGCAGTGAATACCGTGGAGCTTATATGTGAAGGAAAATTCAAATAAAGCTATTATAAAATTCACTTAACTAGAAATGTTTATGGAGGTGGAATTTTATAATGTGAAAATCTTTGTCAATACCGAATATGGGAAATCAATATATTACTCAGTATTATTTTCTTCTGTTTACACTCAACCAGCCCTCTCAATGTTGAACCATTCCAGGCTCTGGATATTTTTGTTAGCGTTGTCAAATGGACAATTCCTACAGTCTCAGTTTAGCTGTTAATTGCCACCCACCCCCTAATATCTGCCAGCAGCAAAACTGTATGGTTATGAGAGGAAATGATAAAGAGCCATTTTGTGAGGGGAACCAAAAGCTATCAGTTTCCTCCCTACTCATGGGTATACACCATAGCCTCTTGAGAAATTTGTGTAGTAAAATATCTGCAGATACACTGATCCAATTAGTAAAACAATACGGATTGGAAGAAAGTGTGGGTCTAAGTGGGTTTCCATAAACTGAAACCAAGGTGCTTAAGAGCTAGAGGAGAGCTGTGTGTTAATCAGTGGACTTTGCTATAATCCCTTGGGGGAGGGAACTCTGCATTTTGCTCTGCATTTATGTGTGTGTCATTGGAGAGTTGAACAGAGAGGCAAGGGAGGTGCCTTGGAAGAGCACTGAGGGTCTTGACCCCTGAGACGGCTGTAAATAGGGAACCTCCACTCATAAAACGAGTTTGTAGCCCTGTGCAAGCAAAAGCAGGGTTCAGGTATATTCTAAAAACTAGTGGATGCCAGTAAGAAAATATCTTGATTACATGTCACACTTTTCCTAATCAAACTAAGACAGCTCTGCAAGCTGAATTTTGACAGCTTTTTGCCAGTTGGGTGAAACAGTTCAAAATCTTCCACTAAAACTCCCCCATTCTCTTACAAGACAAAAGGAATTTCATCATCATGATTGAAAAATCAAACACCAAATGCCTAATATAGATCTCCTCACTGTTGCATAAATTCTGACTCATTTAATGATGTTTAGTTTGGGTGGTTGTTTCTGTACTGCACTGTACAGTTCTACTGAATAAATTTCAGTGACTCTGAATGGCAAATACTATATGGATATTGGTAGTATTTTAGATGTTGTGCTGCAGAGTTTGCTTACAGAAGAATGTGTTGGATTATTCATCTGGAATGTAGGTGGACATGATGCAGGAAGAAACAGTACAGTAAAACAGAATTGAATGGAAATTTGTGCTGCTTAGCTTTGTCCCAAGACAAAAGAGGTCCCTCCCACATGTTATTTTATATCCTTGCAAGCAAACAAATATAAATGTGTTCATATACTTAACAAAACTGAGCCATTTTAGATGGCTTTAATGCCAAGCACAATGTCTTCTGAGCCCTAATTGTCCAGATAAACGACATGTATCTGATGTTATATTCCTCTCTTGTGTGCAGTGAAATATTGCTGACTCTGAGTAAATGTATTTTAATCACTATGCATTCTTTCTCTCAGTTGATTGCAGAAGAAATTTGTATTCACATCAAGCAGTCCATTTCCTCCAGAATTAATTTCATTACTAGTAGTTTGGAGTGATTTTCAAGTCTTCAAGTGTTTGAAGGACATCCTTTCATGAAGAGCTGTGATAAGAGTGTGTGACATTTGTTCTTACAGTGTTATCACTAGATTTGTTGGATTTCAGTGTGCTTCAAATTGAGAGATTGATGTATAAAGCTGATCATAATCTACAGAGGTGCTATACAATGCTCTTTTTCTACCTAGTAAAACAGGACATATGTTTAAAGATAGAAGTTACCTCTTTCTTCAACATTTAACCAGCAAATGCCATGCTAATGATCACTGTCTGTGATAGTTTCTGTACCAAGTTTGTAGTAGCTTTTCCCTCCGGCAGTACAAGTAACTCTTAGATGCAAACCAAGATGGCATGATTTTGCTAGTACTCAAACTATTAGTGTGAAAGGATTACAGGGTAGGCACAACTGCAATACTGATTTTCCTCTGTCGTTACAGATGCTGTAACAGAGCATCTGCAGAAACAGAGATAGAAGACTTTGAAATACAGTGTTCCCCCTTTATGAAAGTGTCCCAGTTGAAATGATAGCTTGTAGAAATATATTTCACTCTTTAGAAGGCCTGTCCAGAGGGAAACAGAAGCTGCCCATTGTGTAGCTAATAATGTTTAGTTAGTTACTATATTCATCTCTTAAATTTCCATGCATCCACATAGGTGACAAAAGTAGTCCTGAATTTATTTTCTTTGTGCAAGAATGGATGCAGCTGCTTCTATGTCTGGTCCCAATTTGCCCTGCTTTTGAGTTATAAGGATATACCATTTTGTCCTTGTCATCATCTCCAAAACAGTGGTTGTATTTCCTATGTGATGGCTTTACACATGAAAAGTGCTAAGTGTTTATTTTAGTTGGTGTGAATTAGACGCTCCCATTTAATTTAAATGCTTCTTCCCAACTGCTCTTAACCGTCAGAAGCTCTTAAACTTGAAATCTGATGGTTGTTCTTTATTCTTTTTTTTTTCTTCAAAAAGCTGTAAGCAACATCAGTCCAACTATCTATTACTTTATTTGATAACAACTAACTTTAGTAACAAGTAACAGACCCTAATTGAGAACACATTGCTTCTTCTCTGAACTGCCCTCTAGAAAAGCCTGCCCCCCTCCACTACCAAAGCAAGAGTGTGGGGAAAGTGACTGCCCTAGGCTAAAATTAGCCTCTGTGATTATTCCTTAAGTATCTAAGGAAACTCTAGTATTTTTTACAGATGTTGAACACCCAGTCATTTCCACTGACGTCAGGAGAAACTTCTATTTAGCACCTCTGAAGATCAGTCTGCGATTTTGGCACTCACAGAAAGGCTTAACCATCTAGCATTAAGTGATTCTTTTTAACTGTTTTGTGTTTAATCTTGGCACCAGCGTAGCTTTTCAGAGCTTCAAGACTTAAGGCATTGCACTTTTGCATATGAGGCTAGAAGAAAATTGGCAACCAGTTGCATTAAATGCAAATAAAAAATTGCACAAATGATTGCGTGGTGCTGGGTTATTATTTCAGCTAGAGGGCTTTCTTTAGGCTATGGAAAACCTATATGGCCCAATTTAATCTCCAGTTGTAGTTCCACCATGCATTTTCTTTGGTGGAGGAGCTGGCTTACAACATTTTGTCCATCCTTGACTCAGCTCCTGGCCATAGAAGTCCAGTCCCCTTCATTTGCTGGCACAACTTTCTTCTACTGTACACCAGAACATTGAAATAATTTGGACTGAAAAACAAACAAACTGTTCCTACTACTTTTTTAATCCTAAGTCATTTCAGTAATGTAGTTTGCAGTGCAGCCCCACAAGCAATTATATCTGTATATGTATGTATTATGTATAATGCACGTATTATCCATCTGCCATTAATATTTGAAGTCAGAAAAACCCACCATACCTGAGGCTGAAGTCTGTTTGCTTTCTTTTTGCTTGTGGCGTCCATTTCCCTGATACAGCACAGGTATTCTGTTAAGAATAGATATGCTATAAACAAAGAACTGTATGTTTAATTGACAAAGAGGTTTGCTTATCACAAGTATGGTACTCTTTAAAACACAGATGTTTATGCTTTCAGCTGTTACAGCCATCTTTGCTTATTATTTCCCCAACTATTTTTAGCTAAGGACGTAAGAACAAGTTAGTTAAATTTTATATGCATATATAATCAAGCTATCCATGGACTGTGAGTAATGCTTTGCTTTTTATTCTGTTTGTAAGAAAAGCTCAGTAATTCAGGAAACTACATCTCTCTAAAAATTATTTAGGAATTATTCCAGGTTTGTGGAATTTTTCTTAAAGTCCTTTGGCTTATAGGATATTTTAAATGCTTTAGAAAATGTTATTCTGTATCTAATTCCTCATAAAAACATTACAGAGCTTAAAAAAATCAACCCAATACGTATAAGCAGCAACTTTAACAGCAGAAGTTAACAAATTTTTTAAAGGCAGATGCTTAAAACAAGCATGAAATCAAAATTAAAAAATGTTCCTTCTTAATAATCAGTTATCATAATCAGTAAAGAAGTTAACTTGGACAGATTAATACTGAGAAGTATTGTGTTCAGTAACTCGGCATATATACCAGAGAGGAGCTTGGCATTACATAATTGTGAATTAATGCACAAGGTTTTCCTTTCTCTGTAAGAATCTCAACTGAAACCTTAGTTCAGGTCACAGGTGAAACTAGTTTTGGTAAGCTTCAAGTCTACTACACAACAGAGTACATAGACATTAACTTACTGTGTAAGTATCTCAGTGTCTGACAATGAACGTATTTTTTTCCCATCATTTGTTGGTGTCAGAGTCTTAAAACTAAAAGAGGTGTATGCTGAAGTATGTGCCATTGAAAATGCTTTCAGGATCTTTTTTAACTTTATCGGGTGGAAGACATGCTTTTCTGCTTATGAAAGTGTTTTAAAGAATGTTGATAAATTGGGTAGGGACATACTTTTATCCCACTCTGACTGACTGTTTTAACTAATTTATAATGGATTTAATTACTCACCTGGCAATGCAGTATATAATTAGTGGATAAAGACAGCAAGGTGAAGAAAATGAACAGAGAAAGCATGGGAAAGACATTTGGAAATCCAGTCAACTAAATCCTGGATTAGCCTACTTTAATCCTTCTATTTCCAGAGGGCATACCTTTAGTTTATTCCGTACTATAATATGTGAATATTTCTTTCATGACATCCTAAACAGCATTTGATCATTTATATATGTATCTTCTGAAAAAAAAAAAATTAGCCAGCACTTTCCATAGTAGTTCAGGAACTCTTAGGAAACCAAAAGAGGACTGTAGGACACAGCTGGTGGAAGAAGGACCTGAGACTGGGAAGGAGAATAGGAAATAAAGTCTCCCGATAGGAAGGTTTATTTGGCACTGATGGGGCAATGGTAATGCGGGTTCATTGTTTAAAATACTTGCGAGAAAGCATCAAACAGTCTAAAGGACTTACCACCTTCACATTATAAAGCACACAGGCTGATTTGCCTCTGCAGAACCACCACTATATTCAAGACCCTTTTTGGATTACCTACACTTAATTTTTAACTCTCCACAGGGAGAGGCAAATATAACAGAGGTTCTGCTTTTATTCCCTAATAGTGAAAGAGAGTTGTACAACTGGGAAAGAATATAGAGGGAGAGAGAAAATAGAAGAATGGCTAGCCTCAAATTTTTTATCATTACTGAACTGTTCCCTCCAATCCTGGTAGCATTTTACTGTGAATTCCTTTTCTCAAGATGCCTTCAGTTCGTTGATAATCTTGTGAGGTGGAAATGCTGAGCACAGAAGGATGTGCTTCAGAATTAACTCTTTCTGAGCCATGTAGAGATGAGTGGATTTCTTTTTGCCCTATAACAGTTCAACTTTTATTTGGATATTTTGGTCCCATGGCATACTAAATACTTTTCTCTATCTTCCTGTTTCTTAGTTTTCAGTAGTTAACAACCCTAACAACTTCATGCTCTGCAAGCTCTTTGCTTAGGTCCCTTGTGTCCTACCTAATTGGGAGGGGATATCTTTAGGACAGTGTTTTATGAGTTATAAATATATATCTCTTACATAAATATAAAGCTGCAATCTTTATTGCATAGGTGATAAGGAGTCCGTTAAAATTCTTATAAAAATTGGTACATTTCTTTGCTGCACTCAACTTTGTGCAGTGTAGTGACAGATCTGTTTTAATGCTCTCTCCCAACTGGGAGTGAACTAACTTCTTTGTAGGTATGGGTTGTAAAGAGGTTTGTGTTGTAAAGTACTTTGTGATGAGGAAGACTGTGTAATATATTTTTTTCTATAGCTGTACTACTTTAAGTTGCAATGTCAGAATGACTTGCTTTTATAGTGTAAACTCAAGCTCTGCAAAGTGCAGTATATTGGAACAGATAATATCTGGTTAGTAAGCTATAAAGTTAGTTCACCCTAGTAAATATTGTTTTGCCATGCAAATACCTGACATAGTCCTCAGAGATTCAGTCTGGATGTGGAACACTCTCTAGTCATGCTGTGTGGGAATACTGTGTCTCTGTCAAGCAGGCACAGGTCCTTGTGGGCGACGCTTCTGTGTTTCTGCACATTTCAATAAGAGCCATTTTGAATGGCAAAATTTGGCATTGTATTGTGTGTAAAAAATAGTGTGATCTGTTAAATGTTAAATTATTAAATGCTAGAACAATATGATCTACTGAAAGAGATCAGCTTGTTCACAAACTTTTGCTACGAGGGAAATACAAAATCATTTTAGCCAATGGCCAGAAATAGATTATTCAAAACTCTGCACTTGTATTGTTCCATTAGTCCCTTTGTTGTTTTTGTTTTGTTTTTAAAGCTTTACTTCCATTTAGCAACTGTGGTTCTGAATGTGCTTGATTCACAGCCACTTTTTTCACCAGTGTTTATTTTTGAGCCTTGTGAAGTAGAAGCTCATTCACTTGCTTCAGCATTTTAGATTTGCAAAACTTCCATGTGAACACCCAAAGCTATCCCACCATCAGTCAGTTTTGGAGATCAGCAGAGCCCTCCTAATTCTGTGTTTGGAACTCTCAATCTTTGTGGCACATTTAAATCTCAGCTCTGCTGTGGGGTAAGGATTTTGGACAGAGGCGTAAAGAGGTTTGACTACTTGAAAAAAGTTATACAAAAAGCTGTGGCAGGGCAAGGACTCAAGTGCTGAAGCCTTCAAAGTTTTTACTCACTGGTTGCCTTTTCACTCTCATTAGAGAAAGCAATTGAATATGGGGGCTAGTATAACTGGGAGATTTGTTAGTAATCTGAGAACTTCATGTTTACTTCACAGATTATACCATTTATTTAACATTTTGTAACTACATTCTTTCATTCATGGTATGGTAACTTTCATTCTTTCTTTTACCTTGAGCTTTTTAATGCACTAAAGAGTGGTAAGTAATCAAAAAAATTTTAAGGTATTAATGCTTTTGTGACAAGGGTCACGAGGAGATACTAAGATATATTAACATCCTTGTTGCTTTACATAGAAGACAAGCAGTATACAGTCACTGGAAATATAGTGTATAACTGTAAATTATGTGATGCATATTCTTTTTAAAGTAGAAGGGGAGATAGAGAGGTAAGATTATTGCAAACAGCAAGGGATTTCTCCCCATTATACTCCATCTAGCTAGAATTGATTATACAGAGCTCTTATAGGACAACATGACATTGCTCTTTGGACAGAGGCTTCTCAAAGAGGATATTGCCTAGATGCTGTTTGTGATCAGCTTTGTTCAAAGATCTGTGCATCTAGTGAAAATAAACTATGCTGCAAAAGTAGTCTATCACATCCAAGAGAAAGCTAACTTACAAAATCTTGCCCTTTGTCACCCCTTTGCAGGGTGGTGACAATATTAATTAAAAGCATTTCAGTATTGCTAAGCCTTCCAAGTGGAATATTCTAATAGCTCCTTCACCCCAACTCATGATGAAAGATAACCTTGTACTGAGGAGGGACTTTTAATTTATAGGTTGAGATTGGATGGCTGGGGGGAACCTTTCACTTCTAGGTCAATGTTTTGAATCCAGGCCAGGTGAATAAGTGACAAGGTTGCTAACACATGCAGGCTGTTTGGTAGTGTCTGTGAGATGAGTTGTAGTCTCAGTTTAGCTCTTGGAGGAACAGGTGTCCATATCACTTAAACTGCCAGAAATGGCAGCTTCATTGGAGATGCCCAAAACTGGCCTTAGTAGTGAGGGTTTGGGGCAGAGACTTTTCATTCTAGGGTAAAAGCTAAAGCAATTCCCTGTATGTAAAGATGATTTCTCAAATTACATCTGTGGGGTTACTCACAGCCATTGCTATTCTTAGAGTTTCCTAAACAGAAGAGCTCTTTCTCCATACTTACATGGGTGGCACATTTCATAATTCATTATGATTTTAAGGACTAGGAGGGAAAGATAACTAGCATGCAGCTAGATTTACAGTGGTAGGTAACTGGCTTATGCTAAACAGCTAGCTTTGTTTGTTTAAATGTAAAATTAACTTTGGATGACTGAGAACAGATGCTAAAGATGTTGGTAATTATTATGTGTTGTTTCTGTCTGTTTGTGGTAGGTTCTGATTTTGATTAATTTTACACTTCTTCATTTACAGCACTTTTATAGCTTTGTCAGCCTTCTAAATTTTTCTTGCTACTATATCTTTATTGGGCTTTTTTCAGGGTAGTGTCTGAGCACCTGAAAAGCAACAGTGAATTTTTTCTCACAATAGTGCTGTGGGATATGAAGGGTTTATTATTCTCATTATCCTTGAATACAGAAGTGGGACACTTAAAAGTACTCAGCTATGGCTAACATCTGCTCACATTGATGTTAAATGGCTTCTCATCGCAGATGAAGAATCATGGATCATAAAATGCTCAGCATTTAGGTCAATAAAAGCATTTTTTAAATTCCTGTCTTAAATGACTTAACAAAGTCTGGCAAAATTGGGACAAAAACATGAATATCAAGATTTTTGCTCCTGGATCATAACACAGATCTTGGGAAATGTAATGATTATTCTGGTACCCATATAACAGATCAGTGCTTCCACTTTCACTTTAATTTGCATCATATTTAACTTTCCCTGAATGTTCTGTCCACTGACTTTGAATCTTCTTTTTTTCCCCCTCTATCCTGATACATTTCATTGCCTTTGTTTCCTTACTTATTCTGTCTTCACCCTTTTATTTTATTTTTCTCCAATATCTCTGCCAAATCTTCCTCAATATTTCTTTTTCCTAAGGGAAATCAGAGGATCATATGAAAGTAGGAGAGAGAAGGAGGGATCAGCACACAAAAAATACCCTGAGAGAAACAATGTTTACAGCAATCTGTAGCATGTCAAGTGCTTGAATTCCTGAAAGGGGGTTATCCTCTGCTAAATGACTTCTTATTTTGTAGTCTTTGGATAACAAATATATGGTAAATTTTAGGGCCTCTCTACTACAGAATCTGGAAGGAAAATTAGTCTTCTTGCTTCTTCTCGCTTTTCAAGGCTGTGGTGTAGATGTCAATTAGGATGGGAGTCTTCCATGAACATCATGGAAAATATGACTGGAAGAATTCCCTGCTTTCAGGCAGAATCAGATATGTTCCTGCTATTCTTGACACATTTATCCAACATTTTCTTGACTATCTCCAAGAATAAGGACTCCACGTTTCCCCAGCCAATGTCTTCCAATGTTTCACTACTTCTAGAGTTAAAAGGTAATCTAAACCTTCCTTACTTATTTCCACTCATGAGTCCTTGTTTTGTCTTCAGGGAACACAGAGAACTGTTTTATTCTCTTCTTCTCTATTGTGAACTCTTAAAAGGTTGAGACAACTATCAGTCTATTTTCAAACTTCTCATGATTAAATTACCCCAATGGTTCTACAGTTTTCATAGATTAAGTTTTCTAAAATTTGGTGGTTTTCATGGCTCTTTTGTGGATTCTCTCCAACTAGTCCATGTTCTTCTTGAATTTTGTGCCAAAAAGTGGGGACAATATTCCACCTAAAACCTTTCCAGCACTGAGTAGAATGGAAGAAATACTTCAGATGTCTAGAGACAGTTCTCCTGTTCATGCATTACAGTATGGTGTTTGCCTTTATAACAGCATGACACTTTTGAATCAGGTTCAGTTGTGATCCACTGTCATTCCCAAATCATTTTCTTCAGTGCTGCTACCCTGCCAGTAGTTCTCCATCCTGTGTTCTTTGCAGTTACTTGTTACTGGAGAAGGGCAGAACCTCACATTTCTCCTTGCTAATCTGCATACAGCTTTCTTCACCATTTCACTGATTTGTCAAAATTAGTTTGAATTGTACTCCTGTCATTTAACACATTCACAGACTCATTATTTTGCTGTCATGTTCAAATGTTATAAGTGTACACTCTATTCTGCCATCTAAATGAGTAACTAAAGTGCTGAATGGCTCAGGACAAATTCCAGTAGAACACTTAAAAAGCCCTTCTGCTTAATGGTGAACAGGTTTTGTATTTAGTTTTCTTCCCAGATAGACTATTGTTATTGCTACTAGCTGAACTACGTGACATAAAAGATGTTTGGCTTCTTGAGAGTCCTGGTGGGACCCTCAAAATATTCTAATTAGTGCGACTAGACAGAATCACTGGAGTTTAGGTAGGCAAAACCATGAGGGGAGGACATGGATGTACCTAAGTGCAGATTTAGAAAGGTAGCACAATGTAAGTTTTGTGCTTGCTTGTCCTTGGAAGTTTAATTTTTTAATTACAATATTGAATTCTGCAACAGTTGATGTTAATTGTCTAGTGATATTTCCCACTCCTCCTGTGTGAGTAAAATCTTCCAAACCTTTTATCATCTGTAAGACTGTGCTTTCTATTTCTTACAAAATTTACTACATGTCCTTGCTCTGGTTTGCTTAGTTATAGGAATGTGCTAAAAATATTCAGAATTAAAAAGAACACACCAAAAGTAGACGGTAGTTTTTTTCTGATAGTTCATATTTTTCCATTTCCTTCAATTTAAGGAATCACACTTTCTCTGAAATAACAAAATAGGTTTCATTTATATTGTAAAGATAAGGAGTAAAGATATCTTGCAGTTTTCATAATGGAAGGTAAAACCATGCCCCTGCTTTGCCAAAGTTTCTTATTACAATCTTGCCTCTTTTACTTCTGTATTATTTTTCTGAGCTGGGTTCTCTTATTTGAGTGGATTCCTGGAATTATAAAAATGAAAAATAGGTTTAGACCATAATTACCCTATAGATCCTGAACACTTTATCTTCAGATAGGATTTTAAACATTGCATATGTTCTTATTTTTTTAAATGTTAATGTTTCTGATAAAAAATACATTTAAAATAGGCAGAAAGTATTTAAAGCTGATGAAAATAGATGACTGGACAAGCCTGTGGCACTGCATGCATTTTGAGAAGTCACACATTTGGATGATGTATGTACCTGCTGCTGTAAAACTGCTTTCATAAGTGGATGTGTCATCAGCAGTAATGTAAAAGTAAGGAGCTTCCTCCAGGAAACAGGGCAGTTGTAGCATTATACCCATGGCCCGTTAAAGTCCTGATTTCTCTGAAGACTCACCTGAATTTTCACACTTAAGACTGATACTTCTATCCCACACGTGAAGGTGCGCTTGTGTGTCTGAAAGCTTCTCTGTCTTTTCCAGCTATCTCAGGTGATGTAACAAAAAATAGTATTTACCTGTTCCTAAATACTTTGCTATATTTTAACAGTTTTACCCCTTCCAAAGGCCTTGGAAAACCTGTCATCTTCCTTCCTTCCTGTTCTTCCCTTAAGATAAAAAATGATGAGAACAGTGCATGCAATGACCCATACTGAATTTCCCTTAAAACTTGCTGCCTTCTGAGTTTTCTTCTGTTTTATACCAACATGACAACATAACCTTTGTCTGTCTCCTCTGAAAGAAAGAACTAACATCACTTTGTAACAAAATGCTCAGTAATCTTCTTGACATTTGTCAGTGTTCAGCCTAGCAAAGTTATTTTTGAAGGGATATTTACATACTTTGGTTTTTTGGGGAGCAATAATCAGCACTGTAAAATGGACATGCAATCATACAGTTCTGAGAGGTGGTTGCATGTTTTGAAGGAAACCCTAGCCTCACACAGGATTAAGCCAACTGCTTTGTAAGGACTGAGATCTTCCCAGGCTGTTCCATACGAGCAGAACACAGAAGAATGCTTGTGAGACGTGTTACGTCCTGTGTGATGAAAGTATCCCTTTGACTATGTCTCCTAAAAATGATAAAATTAAGGAACGGGGGAAAAGTTCCCTTGGTTATTAATCTACTGGTAGTGGAAAATACATTAGGGTATCATCTTTGATATCACCTCTTCAGCATGATAGATGGATGTGCTGGAGCAGAATGGACTTTCCCCAACTTTGGATTTGGGGACCTTGTGATAGATTTTCCACTAACTTTCTTTGTGAGATGGTTCCATATGATCCTTGCTGTTGTTCCAAGGAATTTGGCTTTGACAAGCCATGTGTGGTTTGGGGGTTTCCTTCCGATGGCCTTTTGGAATCTGCTAAACATTTCTCCCACCTCAGCCTTCGTGGCATCCTTTGCCATGCTTTCACTGTGCTTCAGTTGAATTGTTGCTGTGCTCTGGTCTGTTTAGCTTTAAAATTCTGCTCTGCCTTTTGAAGTGTTTTAGCATGAGTAAGTTGTGCTGGTGAACCATCTTTCCTGTTACAGTTACTCTAGTTATTTTATTAGCATTTACCAAGTGCATGTAGGCTTCTTCTGCACAGAAAAAAAGAGTAAGGGACAGTTAATAATGATTCAAACAGGTAAATAAGATGTAATATTTTATTTATTTTCCATTCATACAAATATACTCATGCATGAAATATACTAAAAGTACAGCTGTTCTAGATGTTCTAAAAACATCTTCAAGATGCCATGTTAACTCATTAGTTCACATAACGTTAATTTGTAAATGCTGTCCAATTTTCTGCTTCTTTGCACCTTCATGCTTCCTCTTCTGGGAGCAGAATTTTAAAGAAGACAAGGGCTAATGCTGACCGTATCCCAAGCCCAGAGAAAGGCTCTGATCCTGAAGTCACTAGAATGATGTATGGACACAGGAGCTAGGTGATCATGTTGCAGGATCACAACTTACATTTTTAAATATGGATAACAGACAGAGACTGGCAATTCTTCAAAGGGAGACATCAGTCTTCTCTAGAGGGAATGTTCTGGCAGAGCTTTCTGTAATGCTCTTCCCATGTGCTCAGAACACAGTAATGTCCTGTGTAACTACAGAGTGAATCACTGCATCCCATTTAGGCTGGAAGTAATGAAGACGCTCAACTAGCACAAATGGAGGGGAAAAATACTTTGGGAGAAGTGCTATAAAGCAGAGAGTTTTAAGAAATGGCCCCTTCAGACTGAGAAAATTAGGGATAATACATATACATGTGCATATTAACAAATGGTTACCAGATTGGGCCCTGTTGATTATTTATATTTGAAGTTAATTTTCTTTAGGTGTGTTCTCCTGCTCTGGGTATTAGAATTTAAAGTCTAGAATAAGTTGTGCTTCTGGTTTACTAAACAGATACAGGAAGTATTATGTTTCCCCTTAGAGCAGTATTTTTCATAGTTTCATAGGCTGCCATTGAATTTTGTCTCTTTTATGGAAATGTTACAGAAGGGACTAGAAACACCAAAAGAAATGACTCATGCAGGCCAGTAGCCTGCACTGGAGGGAGGTAGACAAGCAGGCACATGCATTTTAAAGCCAATTTGTAAATATTGTGGCGGACAGAAATTGTTTTGAGTTGGAAGGAGTCAAAAGCAGTGTTAACCTTTGTTATGAGATACACGTACTAAAACAGGACATGGCTCTCCAACCTTTTATGGGGCCTGATCCACTTCTCGATTTCAGGTTTGAGTACAAGTGAATAAATGATCCTGAGCTTGCAGAGGGTATCCCCTGTGCATGTCCCCATGCAAGCTGTGCTGTTATTTTGGTGATGTGCGTTTTAAGCTCACTGTCAGTGGCAAACTATAAATTTACCCTGTGTCTTTCGCAGATGTATCAAATTGTCTTGTGACCCATTGGTGAGTAACAGTATTGGAGAGGGTGGTAACTGATGTTTTCTCAGTTCACTTTATCCCTATTGTCACGTGCTCATGTGAAGCTTGTTATTATAGCATCCTTCTTGTTTTATTGCTTCGAGGCAATTGCTTTGAGGTATCAAAAGTAAGTTATCATTACACCCACATACAAAGCATGTGTGGGCTTTCTCAGGAGTGTGGTACTGTTCAGCTCTCAGAAACATCACTTCTTCCATCAAAGCATGTCCTTCCTTATACATATATAAAAATATTTGCACTACACAGCAGACTTACCCTATTATTTTTTGGCATTAGCTGCACTTGTTTGATAGTTAGTGAGGGATATCTCCTTCTTCTTCCACCCCCTAGATTGCAATTCTTCTTGTCAAGTGTTTGTAAAAATAGACTGGCCTAAGTAGATGGCCTCATAAGTTTGTATCTTGGGGCACACACTTTCCCATCACAGGTCTGTGAATCCAAATTATGCAGACTATGATACTGGCAGTCTTCACAGTGAGGCTAAGGGGGCATAGAACATAAACTGCCCTTCTTTTTCTAGAGTCGGCTTTTCCAAAATAGAGCTATGACAGTAGTAAGCAATTAATAGTGCATTAGGAATAAATTTACCTAGGGGACTGCTAACACTTAGGCTTCCTGCCTGCATCCCCTTCTCTGTGGTCTCTTATCTAAGAATGTCAGCAAACATTTTTTTTTGTAGTAATAGCTTTAGAAAGGAGAATTTTATTTCTTTTGTAGAGTCTACCTCTGGTAAATAAATTCTAAAAAGAAAAGTCTAGCTTTTTAGGCACATATTTGTATCCCTCCTGGTATTCAGCTCTGTGCCTTCAGTCCTGCCTTATTTTTCTGGGCAATCTGATATGCCTGTACAGTTCAGCAGAAAAAGGAATTTGCTTTGTCTAAGTCATTTAATAGCTTTTAAATCCCAATGGATTATAAATTTGCAGGGAACTATTTGCTGATTGTATCTTGATCTCCAGGACTTAAGCATGCTTTGAATTGTTTCTTAATAACTATTAATAGTACTGTTAGTAAAGGCCAGTGACAGTTTAGACCCTAAACAAATGGTATCACAATAAGAATGGAAGGATGGGAGATGTAAAATGTGGATTGTGCAAAGTATTAAAATTTACAAGTGAAGTTTTGCAGTAGCTTTAATACAATGACTTACTGATTACATCACTGCACCAGGTAATAAATACTTTCTTAAGCAGCATCTCTATAACCATGAGAGGTTTAGTCCTAGGAAAAAATGCCAGCTTGGAAGGTACTGGGTTGTGAAATCATATGCAGAGAGTCTTCTAGACAGTTATGCTTTCCATGAGGCACAAGACAGCTGTGGTAAATGGATAGCGGTATTTCATGAACAGAGGGAGTGCCCTGGTAAAACAGATAGCTCTGAGAAACTGTAGTTTAGATAGATGATCCAGATCTTTTATCTTAGATACAGAAGATAAATCTTGACTATCTAGATGTAGATAGTGAAAATTCAGAATCCATGCATAGTACAGTGCTGTCGCGAAAGGAGTGATGCGCTTCACTCTTAAGAGGGAAGCAGCACAACGTTTATTGCAGTGAGACAGGGAGGTCAGGTTGAGGGGGAGAGAGCACATCAGTGGGGGGGGAAAGGAGCACACCGTCACAAGCGCTTCAGCAGAATTTAATTTATCTCATGAACGGAGGCTTTGTCAGTAACTCCAAGTTTTTCATTGAAAATGATACAGTTCTAGTGACAAGCCCCTATACAGCTGGAAAGAACTGTAAATAATCTACAGATTTAAAAAGGCAGCCCATCAAACAAACTATTTATTGAGAACAGTTTGACTCAGCAGTAGTAGCATCTTTTCGTTGCTTCTATCATAGCAAGATTGGCTACTTAGTTTCTTTATCAAATGAAAAGAGGTGTACAGATCAGAACAGAAGAGGCATTACTGAGTGATTAGGAGACAGTACTGAGTGCTGGAACATTGAGCATATGTTTCTAGTTTTGCCACCAAGATTCAGTGAGCTTCTGTGCCTCAGTTTGTCCGTCAGCAAATTCTGTGCCATAAAAATGTCCATCTCTGAGAGGAAATATTTAAATTGTTTGCAAACTGTTTGGGATCTTTGGATAAAACTATATCCTTTATCTATCAGTATGGCATCCAGTAAATTAAATGTGCTGTTGTAGAGGCAAAGTAGAGGACCATGGTGAGATTAGAGGTAGACAAGATTTTATTTTGCTTTTATGGTATTATATATATGTACGTATGAGCTAGGAAGTGCACGATTCCACTTCTCCTTAAGAAGTTAAGTGAGAAGTAGCTTTTTTCACACTAGGGAATCAGATTTATATTTTATGACCTTTAGACTGGTGGGATCATTGGCATTAAGCCCTTAATGAAATGAAAAATGGGAAAAAATCATTTACTTGAGTGGTACAAAGTGAAAGTGACCACCATAAATGCCTAAAAGAAGACATGGAAATGGCTGATGTTTTCTTCCAAATTACCCTTTGAGTTTACCCTTTGAGGAACAATTCTACAAACTGCAGTAGCATCTGCAGATAGGCATACACCCATCACTTAAGCAATTTTTGAAAGGCTCATTCATTTACTAGTTCAGCTTTCTAATATTTACTGCCAAATTGCCATGTAAAGTTCATGTGAATTTACCTCTGAGTGCTTTCAGCTATTTTTCTATATTATCATAATATTGCTTCTTCAAATGATGCTTGTCATCTTTTCCAGTATTTGCAAATAACTTAATATGGTGTTAAGCCTATTAGATATATATCACTAGAACAGGATACTGCTGGAGGCAAATTAGTCTTATAAACTAGATCCTAACCGTATAATGATCCAAACCAAATACCAAATACCAGCCTAAGTCTCCACTGCATCATGTCCAGCCCTGACGGGAGAGGTGCCTGATATGCCTGCTGTGATGCCTAGCACAACCTAGTTTCAGGACTGCCATGAGCTCAGTAAAGCAAGTTTCCCTGAAATGAAGTATGCTTTTCCTTTGTGACTGACTCTCCTTTTCAAGCTAACTTGGCCCTTTATTTAAATAGAGGTATTTGCAGACATGCTTCATCTGCAGCTTGACTTATCTCCATCTACACACAGAACAATTTTCTCATGCCTCTGTCAGCAATCTGTCCTCTGCAGGTCAACATGACCCCGGCCCAGAACCACTTCCAATGCTGTTTTCCCTCTCTCCTCCTTTCTCTGAGTATCTAGAATTAGGGATTTCACTGCACAGTTCCTGAAAATTCACAGGACTTCTTGCTTCTTCCTTTCAGTCAGAGAGGAGAAGTAGACAGAACTGGAAAAGAGAGCTCAAAGATAACTTACCACAGAAGAAAAGCTTGAAGGAAGCAAGGTTTATCCAGCTCAGGAAGAGGAATTTTTTCCTGCTGTCTACTTTCCAGGAGCAGAGGGAGGACTTCTTTTAACTTTTAGCTTCTGAAAAATCCACTAATTCTCCTGCACCAACCATGAGTATGAGGGGGTATTTGAGAATTGCACTCTGCAGCAACCCGTATCTTATGACTGGCAATATCCCTAGTATATTCGGTACCCTCTGTCATGCACCTGTAAAAATTCAGTGCCTCACCAAGGGACCAGATATTTCCCATCACAAGGTGGGGAGACCTGCATTTTTGTCACATGCTGGGTGCCCAACAGATCCTGTAAATGGAATAAAGGTGAGAGTCCTGAAGAAAGATATTTGCAGAGATCAAGCTGCAGGTTGCCAGAACAAATCACGTGTCCTGCAGGCTGGTCCTTGGACACTGTGGGAGCTCGGAGGAAAGAGCCCAGCAAGCTGCAAGAATTCTTTACATAAATTGAATCAAAGTTAACAACAGTCAGAATGCAATTCTCTAACGGAAGCTTGCATTTTTAAGAATAAACCATTTTTGAAAATTCGAGCCATATCTTACTAAAGCAAAGAGACTATCCAATATTTACATGATTTAGTTCCAAGGAGAAGTTTTTGCCTTCATTTACTGGCCTTTCCTATTCTGTTTCTGAGATACCAGAAATTAAATATTCTAAGAAACCAAGAAAGAAAAAAGAGGGCCAAAGGAAATTTCTTACTGAAAAAGGGGATTTAGGGTATATTTTGGTTTTGAAACTATTTACACGTATGGTTTAAAAAACTATTGCACATTTGAAATAGCGAAAGAAGGGAAATACCAAATTTCTGACAATCTTAGGTAGCTGAAGTCTAACTTACTAAGATGTATGGCCTTGTTATATACCTAGAATTAAATATCTGGTAAAATACCTGTTAAATACAAACTTACTTTATATATCCTCACAGTAATTGAAGAGCAAGAAGAATTTTTCAGAAGGTTGAGAAGTAGGGGATATTTGAAAACAGATTAATATTAACTAATAAATTTTTTTAGTAATCCCTGTTTTAATTTCATTCACACAAAGGTAATGTAATGTGTATATGACCTCTGTAGATCAAAATGGAGTTAGTTCTGCTTTTCATCTTTGCAATTAAAAGCATGCAGACTTAGTGATTCTCCACAGAGAGAAAAATGCTCGTTGCTTTTGTAACCATTTTTACCCTGAAAACCTAATTATCTGCATTTGTGTGTTTCACAAAGTTGTGGTAGTTTTCTGAAAATTGTATAATACAATTTAAAAATAAAATCCTTGATAAAGCAGACCAAATTAAAATAGAGCTGCTATGCAGAGTCTGCGTGTGAAATCTCTATGCTTGAATTACTGTAAACTTTCTAAAATCCATTCTGATTGTCCCTGTTTTTAAAAGGCTTTCTCTTTTTCACTGTAGTTGGAAGTAGGAGCAGATGCAATTTTGCCGGTATCCTTGCTCTATAAACTCTCTCTTCTTCTGTAACTTCATCCTGAAGAAGTGTTCTCAAGCAAGATACTGCTTATGAGAAATGTATGTTACCTATCCCCGACATGGATAATCTATATATGGACAGTTTATCATGGCTGCCAGTTCAGGTGGCTGATGTTTCTGTTTCAGCACTTGCTATCAGCCTGCATTTTGCTGTCACATAGCTTCCTTTATACTATATCAGTCTTTCTTTTCAGGGAGTATGTGTAAAGGATAAGTCCCAACAACTGATTGTGTGCTCAAAAATGTTAAATGTAGTAATGACTATTAGACAAATTCTGTCTCCATGTGTTGATCTTTTGGGGGAAGCATTTGTGAGCAGAATCTAGCACAATATTGCCTCTAATCAAGTAATTCTTTGGATTTTCATGAACATCAGGGATAGGAATTTTGAACTCACCTATGTGAGTATAAAATGAATGGGAGTTGGATATCCAAGTCTCCTTGGCAGCTCTGACAATCTGAGATACAGTGTTTATTCAGATGGCTTAGCATTTTTGTTTTGGAAAATGCCATGTTGACAAGTGTGTGGGTTTTTTTTTGTCGTTGTTGTTATTATAGACATTTACAGCCTGGTGTAATTCCCATCTCAGGAAAGCAGGCACACAGATTGAGAACATTGAGGAGGACTTCAGGAATGGCCTCAAACTGATGCTCCTCTTGGAAGTTATCTCAGGTTGGTTAAAATAAAGTTTGCTATGTATTTACAGCATGCTAACTGAAACAGTCTTTTAAAGAACAAAAATTGTTAACAATTCAAAACAACACAAATCATAAGTAGGCTTAAAAGGGACAGATGAAACACGCTGGAAAGCAAAAGGGAGAAAAAAAAGCGATGCTTTTTCCTTACCTCCAAAGTCTTGTGTTTCATGGTTCTGTGCTTCCCTGTGAGAGTTCCTAGTGTCCAGGGATGGGATAGGAGCTCAGCAGTCTGAACTTTTGGCTTTTGTGATATCACAGGTTGGGCAGACCAGAAACCCAGAAAACCTGGTCCGAGCCCCTAACAATTAAAAAGCCTCTATACTTAGGTTACAGATTCATTTTATTTCAGTTTTACTATAAAAGTTTCATTTTTCTTTTAATGACCTTACTTGATGCACCAACACTTTCATAAGTGAGTGCCTGAAGTAAAATTCCTAGATAAATATGTAGTCACAAGTAAATGGTCTCATTTTTCAGGAGGGTGGAACATCAAAGAACTCCTTTTGGCAAGTCATGTAAACTCGCTATGTCACCCATTTCTTCTGCTATTCAAAGGGGCAGTCCCCAGGAGACACTTAAAATGGCCCTCTGCATGGGAAGTAGTAACACAAGTTACAGACACACAGTAAAGGTGAAAAAGGGAAAGAGGATTTTAAGGACAT
Source organism: Apteryx mantelli (assembly GCF_036417845.1). NCBI lineage: Eukaryota > Metazoa > Chordata > Aves > Apterygiformes > Apterygidae > Apteryx > Apteryx mantelli. The sequence goes on along the minus strand of NC_089980.1, from coordinate 53,283,858 downwards.
GTTTTTATGGAAAAGGCAGTTTTACATTTCTGCTGGAGGTTTCACTGGAGGCAGAAATATTTCAAATGACCATTATTCATGAAATGAAGAAATCATTCTTCTTGATGGTCATTTGAGAAGATAAATTCATCCAAACATAGAAGCCCATGGCAACATTACTCTGAAATTAGCTGGTCTGCTATACTGGTTAAGGTTGAGGTGAGTCCAGAGGGTGTGCAAATGCCCACAGCCAGTGGTATTTGGCCTCACCTAGCTCCTACCCAGCCTCTTTCCAGCATGTTTCCCAGCACAGCTTTCTTCCTCACTCTTATGTACTATTTCTGCTCATTGTTAAAAGTCATTGATCTTGGTCAGATTGGGAAGGATGCTTATCTGGTGGATAGAATCCAGCCTCTCTTTGCAGTCAGGCAGGTAAGGGTGATGGCTTCTGAGAACACCCTGCCTTCTTAACATTAGCTACTCTAAAGCAGACAGTAGTAGTGAACCAGAAGTTTGTAAGCAGAAAGTAGTCACATATCCTCTAGGTGTTTAGGGCAAACGTAAAAATTTTATTCTGGTTTTACTGTTTTATCAGAAAGATCTAAGTCAGATGCTTCTGCATTTGAATTTACTCTTTGGAGTTTTGTTCAAAGGCATTTGACATTCTTTCAGAAAAATACCTGCTAAAATAACTGCTAACTTTTAGACAGGTTTCAGCACAGATGCACTCTGAGTTCTAATCACTTGGGTGTCTGTAGCCAGGTGCATGTAACAATAAATACCTTATATTTGTTATCCTGCAGGGGAAAGACTACCAAAACCAGACAGAGGAAAGATGCGCTTCCATAAAATTGCTAATGTCAACAAAGCTCTGGATTATATTGCCAGCAAAGGAGTGAAGCTTGTGTCAATTGGTGCAGAAGGTATGTTGCAGAACTTGACAATACACCTTAGATCCTAAGTATTCACATCTTAAAGAAGGCTGACAGAGACCACAGGCCAATTTGTGTTGGCTGTTCTCTATATATGGGTGGCTCAAATATCTCTTAATAGTGGTGGCTGTCTTATGCCTTTGAAAGGAGGAGAGATGGAAATGTGTGGACACCTGGAGAGGGATAGGGGTATGGTTGGGCTGAGGGACACTCTAAGATTAGTTTCTCTCCAAGGTTAAATTGAATTGTCTGTAAGTGTCTCAGTGGGTTTTCACTCCATTTCCTCAGATAATGATTTCTTCAGCTGTACCCTTTTCCTATACATTATTAAAAATAAATAATTCATTTAGAGATCAGGTTGGGTGCTAAGGTGTGCTTTATCCAACCTGGGATCTTTTTTTTATCTTTAGGAGACATTATTCAGACAAGACAAAGGCTGACATCACTGCCAGGTGGCTGGGACCTACTCCCACTTTATTATGAAACTGGCTGTGCATGCAGCTGTGCTTCCAAAATTCAGCTGTAGAGTTAAGGCAGTGATCAAAAGAAATTGTGACAGCTGGCGAGAGACTGAACATATGAAGAAAGTGGGGTGGGATGTTATTTACTGAAGTTATTACTTTGTTGTTGTTGCGCTGTTGTTCAGTTAGTTAAATAAAAATATGCAGTTGTCTGGTTAAATGCTGATAGATATAAGCTCCCAGCAAAAGAAGGCAGGCCTCACTGCAAGTGAAGCTATGCCTCCCATGAGATTAAAATGATGGTTTAAAAAGGACAAAAGTCTGCCTAGAACTAGCTAGTCCATGAAGATAGTTGCACACTGCTTTGCATAATCATTACCATACAAGGGAGTGATGTGGCTGGTGTGATATCCAACTAATTTTGATTCCCCAACCTAAATGATTTGCCCACCATTTTCATGGCAGCCTCTAGCATGACCTTAGAGCAAAACTGTGGCTCTAACCTCTCTATCATAGTGAGAAGCATTAGCTATATTCTGCCCTCACATTGCTAGGCCTATTTAGATGGATTTATGGGCCTTCTCTTCCTTCCTTCTGATTTCCTCAGTCTTACATACATCTTTATTCTGGCTTCCAAACCTTGACCTCAGGGAGCTTACTGTGATTGTGACAAGAGCAGGAAGATTTCATTATGTGGGATGCAGGCATCTGTAGAAGTTATGGAAACATCTGTCAGTATCTGATGATTCCACGATGGTTTAACCTAGCCCAGTGGGTTCCTCAAGTGTGGTTTACCAGATATGATCAGTTTCTAGATCCAGACTCCCAAGAAATGGGTGTTTTATGGGCAGAGTGTCTGTTTGAGATCATGCTTACTTCATTTTAGACTGTACTGAATGGTCCATCTGTGTCCAAATTTCTCCTTTCTATCTTTAGGCACATAAACAGAGACATTTTGGGGGAATATATCACCACAGGGGAGAGACAGGGAATTCCCAAAGGCAGTTCAGATCTCAGAAGGACTCTGCTGTTTTTCAGCTGTGCCTGACTCTCTCTATTGGCTCAATGCCGAGAGTCGGGCATCTGGGTCCCTTGCTCAATTAAATGAGGTGCAGTGGAAGAATAAATAACTGTCCTAAATGTCTGCAGATAAAGGCTATTCTGAGAGCTACATGGTATCAAACAGACAGCAGAGGGCACTGAAGAGATGGTTTATGCATGGAACTGAAAATCATACCTAGAGGAGCTTGTTTAATAGCTGGCACAGAAATACTGACAGTACATAGCATGGAGCAAACAAATGGTAGTTTCTGTCCTGTCATGCTGGGACTCAGAAGCTTCCTGACAGAAAACAAGAGTATAGCAAAGGGAGTGGGATCTTGTGGACAGAGTGATTCCCCTCTGACCACAGTTTGCATAGCAGGCTAATGTTTTCACCCCTAGATTCTTCAAGTAAGGCTGGAGCATTTAAACTGAGATACATCAGCTCATATCTGCTGCGGAGAAGAGCAGACTTGTTTTCTGCCTTCCCGTCCCCTGCATTTTACCCTGCTTATTGTTTATTACTGCCAGGCTGTTCAGACAGGGGAGCAGCATGAGAACACTCAATACATCACCTGAAGGCAAAGCACTTGCTATAGCTCAGATCAGCCGTTAAAATTGTTTAAGCTAACCCTGCTGCTCTCCTTGGCAGTGACTGGTGTGTGCTTACATATTCTGTTATGATAGGTAATTCCCTCTGAGAGGGAGGCAGTGGCAAGCAGCTAGAGGCAAGGCAGTAACCTCTTCCAGCTGCTCAGCCAGTTGCTGTAAGGTGATGTCTGTCCATGCCCTAAGTATTTCTTCCTGTATTTAACAGCAGGCCTTAGTTAGTAAGCCAGGAGATCAAGGTGATGTTCTTGGCTGTGCTACAGGCTTTATTGCCTGTTTCTGGAACTCCAGATCTGTAAAATATGGGGATTAGAAGCAAAGCTTCATTCATTAGCATTTAAAACCCCTTTTAAATTCTTGGATGGAAGCACAGGAGCAAAATCAACTGTTGCTATCATAGCTTACACACAAAGAGGAACCTGTCATTATAAGACATTGCACTATCTCAAGTGTGGCTACTAACCTGCATTAGATTACATCCATGTGGGCAGGAGCAGAGAGATTTGTGTGCCTTCCACCCCTACTCTAAGCCAGCTCTGGCCCAGACACAGTTAGTGCCCTGGCTAGTTTACCCTCTCCCCTCTGCTAAACTTGTTATCTAAGGCACAGTGCTGTGCTGATGCAGCTATGCAGTATCACATATGACTGGATATGGTTTCACCTCTGGCATCAGTACCTGTTTAAGGAGTCCCTGGGCTTCCTCGTCCAGCATACTTGCTCCCACACTTCACAGAACAACCCTGTCATTTGGGCTGACAGCTATTTCTGTAGCTACCCTGGGAACTAGATCAGTAACTTGGTCTAGATTTAAAACACATGCCACATGTTTTTTCCTTTTGTTGCATTTTTTAAGCACTTTTGACTGGGCAGTCACTGCAGCATGAAGATGGGAATGAATGCCAGCAAGGAGGCAGGGCACAGGCTCCTTAAGCTTGTATTGTCCTCAGAATCCTTAATCTTGAACTCAGTACCCCTGTGTGTGAGCCTGGAGTAGGTGGGCTCATCTGTACCCATCAGTTTTGTCATTCTCTGAGTTGCCTCGATGCTTGGGATACTTTTTAATTTCTAAAGCATGGAAATGTTGTATCTACATCTGCTAAGGATCATGTTTTATTATCTGACACTCTGAGTGGTGAAGAGTATACCTCCAAATACTTTGAATTTTCTGCCCATTTTAGGCATATAAGCTAGGACACGATTATTAGTAGCATTGCTAGGGTTTTTATTTAAAAAAACTTTAAAAAGCATTAAAACTTTTCACGGTTCTGTCCCCAGTACACAAACTAAATAACATAAGAACAATTTGTGTTCAAAAGGCAAAACAAATTGCTTTTTGTTCATATTTAAATGCAAATTTTTATTACAGTGGTAGCAATCAAAAGGGTATTTTGGAGCCTCAAAACGGAGATTAAACCATGATTCCTGTGGGCCTTAAGTACAAAGTTCAATTTAATATGTTTAAGAGGCCAGAGGTATTCTTCAAAGCCATCTCTAGTGTCCTGAGGCTGATTTCCTTGGACTGTCTGTGGAGTGGATGGAGAGAGATGATCACCTTGAATAGTGATTCTGAGTAGGAGCCCAGTTTAGCTATTCTGATCTGTCCTGTAGGAGAGCCTTTCTCTCCACTGGAGAAGGAAGAGTCAAGAAGCTAGAGCTAAAGCTGGAAAAATAGCCCTTCTGAGTCATTCACAGACCAGGAGATGCTGAAGTTTTCCCTAAATTAAAAAAAAAAAAAAAAAAAAAGGTAATGACTGCATTTACAAGGTAATTGTATCCTGAATGAAATGAACTGAGATATGGAGAAGCACAAAAGATAAGTACCCTGTTAATATGAAACCCTTCTGTATTGCTTTTCTTGGGAGGGAGAGAAATAGCAAAGACCAAATGATCTGTGAATCTTCTATAGGAAGGTTAGATTTAAAAAGCACCTCAAACCCTAACATCAAAGCAGAATAGGAAACAAAAGCAGGACATTTGGGGCCTTGTCACGCTGCTCTGCTCAGCTTTTTCCCTAAGCAGTTTTTATTGTTTCCCCTTCCCTTCCCTTCCCTTACAGGTCAGCAAGACCTTTCTCCCCAGAAAGCAGTAGCTTTGCATATGTCAGGGTTTGAGCTAAGCTGAGGCATAGGATCTGTATTCCTCCCAGAACAAACAGGCAATGCAAAGAAAATAGTGAAAAAGTCTTCTATTGGCCTGTAGAAGAAAATGATTGGAATGAATCAGTATTTTTTTAAATCGCTGATACATTTAGCTGCTTTGTTTTCCTTGTGTTTAGATATTTTTCCTTGTCTTTCATACATGTCTTTTTGTATCTTATTTGAGCAATAGATAATGAGAAATTGAAGCTGGCAAATAGCTTGAAAATTTTCTGGGGGCACAACATAGAAAATTCTCTCTCTTGCTCTTTCACTCTGTTTGTGTACGTGTGGATATGTAAATCAAAATAACAATGTAGTGATTATGCAAATCTATGAATTGATTGCCTGACAATCAGCAATGCCCCCTGAGTATTTAAATTAATTTATTATAAATTTGAAGAAATTAAATATATATATATATATATAAAAATAAAATTTATTATAAATTTGAAGAAATTCTTGTGTGTGTATATATATATATACACACACACACACACACATATCAGACATCCACAGCTACATGCCCTAATTGCTGTTTGGTCTTCTTTGGCTGAAAGAGTTCAGTTTTGAAATTTGAAGAGACTAGAGGTCTTTCAGAGGCAATATTTAGTGATAATGCATGGACAAGTGAGGAAGAAGGTAGGAAAAGTGAGGTAAGAATTCTAGGAAATTAATGTAGAACCCAAAGGGAATGTAGGAAAATAGCCATTCATAAATAAAAACTTGGATTATTATACTACCAAAATAAGTATAGACTAGTGATGGGTGATATATTGCATACAATGTTTGTTAATACCACAGGTTCAAATGACAGCTTGTATCACATACTACTACAATTTAGCATGCATTTGAAGTCCCAGAGCAGCAGCTGATCTACTCTGTAAAAGTTGCCCATGGATTCAGGCAACTTTTAAGTAGCAGAGTGATTGTCTTTTCTGCTGGCACCTCTGCTGGCATTTGACACTGGATTGAGGCGAATCCTCCTGCTGCAGGTCCTCTTGCCCCTTCCACAGGAGAACACCAGTGGGCTGCCCAGGCAGCCACAGCTGCTGCACTTATTGGGGAAGGCTAGAGGCGGCTTTCGAGTTGGGGAACAGCTGGTGACTTCCCTGCCCCGTTGGTCATCTGCTGTGGGTGGACTGGACAGGCAGCTGGCAGTTCCCCTCTCTCATCTTATCCTCCCCTCTTCTCCCCATCCAGTGTTTGTTCCTCCTTATAGTCACGCTATGTTCTTCTGAGTCTCTCACCATATTTTTCAGACTGATGTAACATAATCACCACCCTTAAGTGATCTTGCAGTATATTTCTTTTGGTATTACTATTGTGAGAAATTTAAGTGGTATCACTATTAGTATTATAGAGAATGTAAGAGCACTAAATTCTGACTTGGCTTGTGGAAGGGACTCCCATATATGTATAAGCAGGGATGGAAAAAGCACTTTCCTAGCACCTTTTGTTGTGGGTAAATGCAAGCAGTCTTGAAACGAGTTCAAACCACAGAAGTGAAAAATCCTGTTTTATAATAAAGATATGTAAGTGTGCATGGGCATCAGAGCTTTAAGACAACTACAGTCTTGTGGCTATGTTTCTAGAACTGCTTGGCAGGAAGCCACATAGCCTAGTATTAGGAGGTGCTGTGTATCCTGAGCTGTTCTGCATTTCTGGCGCTTGCTAGGCACTGTGAATGAATTTTTCAAAAGTATCTAAATAATATAGGGGAATTTGGGAAATTAGGCACTTCTGAGTGTCATTTTATTTAAAAAAATCAGTTAAATTGGGGTGCAGACTTCTAAGTCATTTAACAGTTCTTATGTCTACTGCCAAATTTTCAATTTCTACCTCAAACAGTTAATGACTTGTACTTCCTTAGAATATTTGTTAAAAGCATATTTTTTCAGTTCCTTTGTATTTGAAAAGAGCAAGGCTGCTATTGTTCAGACTTTCAACATATATTTTCCCTCAGGCTCAGCCTACAAAAGTCAGCCTAAAAGGCAGAGGTTTGAGACAGTTACAGCTAGCTGCACAGAAGCCTTTTAGCATGGAAGTGCTGAGGTGACCTTAACCTCAGTAATCTTTGGTCTTACTGCCAAGGTAGCGGAAGCATGAGTTTGTTGAAAAATGAAGCCAGATGAACCCTATGTGGCTAAAGAGTTATACTGAAAATATAATGGATGAGATACATTATATTATTTATATAAATATTCAATTAAAGTAAGAGAAAACTTAGGAAGCATTCTAAAAATTCTCTGATACCTCTTTTTTCACCTTAGAAATTGTTGATGGCAATGTGAAAATGACGTTGGGTATGATCTGGACTATTATCCTTCGTTTTGCTATTCAGGATATTTCAGTGGAAGGTAAGAGTAATGCAACTGTCTTAAGTGATTAGGAAAAATATATCAATTGGAATAAACACTTAAAAATTAACAAATTACTTTACAGTTTTATTGACTATTGCACACTAACCTTTGCTTAAAGATTTTTTTAATGTGAATTGTGCAAAAGTGAGATAAGCATTATAAAAATTAATTACTTTTTAACAGAAAAAGATACTGCAAGTTCCCTGCCTCGTGACAAAATCAATTTCTGAAGGGAAAAAGTAATTACTCTCCTTATACTGACAGAGACATTGAGCCAACTTTCTAAATGGGGAGATTCTGGGCCTATGTCTCAGAGAGAGAGAGAGAGAGAGAGAAAGAAAGAGAAACAGCGCGACTATGTTTCTGCGCTTCAGGGGCCCAAAACTATGCTGTAGTCTGTACTGTGGTCCTATTTCCAACTTTTCTAGTCCTGCTCATTTATCTTCTTTTTTGAAGAAGATATTATCTGATTATATCCCTCTTCCTATTTATCTATTACTTAGTTTTTTCCACTTCTTCAGAAATTTTTGTTTTTTTAACTTTCACTTATAACTGGCTCCAAAAAGTGTGTCATAGTTAAAATACTCTTTAAATCAGGTCTATGTTGTGAAAAGTCTTAGAATTCTAGAAACTAATTTCAATTTTCAATGAAAGTAAAGTCAATTCAAGCTTTGTGTGCTGTCTTGCCCATAATTCTTGGGACATAAATTGTGGACCTAGTGGTCTATTTGATCTTTGCAGTCCTTTACTCATGCATTCAGATGGTCACAGGGTGCAGATAATGGAGGTATTTCTTTGGCATTTATACCTCTCCATAAACAAATGGACTGAGACCACAAGCCTATTTCAAGTAGGCACCAACATAATCTTTTACGCCTAATTCTATTACATTTGTTTGAGGTATTTTGCTTCAGGTATACATTCTGCTGTCCAACTAATAGAATTTCTTAAACTTCTAATATCACAGAATTACTGTGCAGGCTGAGATTCCAGTCTCTTCCAAATGATCTGACCTCTGTGTCCACACAGAACCCCATTAGTCCATTTGCATGAGTATCTTTTAGGATTAGATGTTCTTATGCTGACCAGTTTTAGATGGTTGACCTCATTTAAGATAACAAGATATGAATTACTTGAGCACTTCTTACATTTTTCCTTTTTTTACTCCCTGGTGTCTTTTACAGAGACCTCTGCCAAAGAAGGGCTGCTGCTGTGGTGTCAAAGAAAAACTGCTCCTTACAGAAATGTGAATATTCAGAACTTCCATCTTAGGTAAACTTCCATTATTTCAAGAGCAATAAAAGCAATATAAAATATTTTGGGTCAATTTTTTCCGACAGTTGTTTAGGTATATCTGAGAGCAACATTTCACTCTTCACTGTTAACCTAAGCTTTCCTTCAAATTCTCATGCTCTGTTTTCAGAGTCTTACTTTGCCTAGCCTTCTGGATTATTTACCATGCCTTCTGTAGTTACTATTTAAAAGAAAAAAATCCCCACTCACACAGAACGAACATATTACATTATTAGAGGCCCAGGTATATGGGAATGTCTGAGTACCACAGCATAGTAACTTAGCAAATGCCACTCCAAATGACTGTAATGTAGATGTAGACTGTTCTCGGCAAAATATCAATCTGATGAACATGCAAATATCCCATTACAACAAATCAGTCTTTTTGATTTTGTAACATAGACAGAAATAGGAAGCCCCAACCCCCTTATAGCATTTCCAGCAAAAGCTCTGTATTATAGTGTTTTGAGTTCATTCTTAATGTGCAGCAGCTGAAGATTATTCTCCATGTAGTGATAGAGATGATATAATTCACACATCCATACACAGATAAAAAGAATTTGTTTGACTTACAGTCACTGTAGAGCCATTAAGAGATCCAAAATTTGTTATGTGGTATTTTCCTTGAATATATAGAAATGTATTTCAGCAGAGCTTTATACAGACACAGGGAACACTGTAAATTACAAGATCAGAATCTTAGTATTTTAACATATATATGCTGGCTCTGATATACTGTATGGGGAAAATATTTTGAACAGAACAATCTTTATTAATGCTTGGAAAGCTTACCTTAAGTTTTAATCAGCTCTTACAGAACTGCTTTACAAAGAGATGTGCCAGACCATCTTAGCCAATACCTTTTCATTTAAGGAAAATGCTTTTTGATAGTTTGGTGCTCATTTTGATTGCATTTTACCTTCTAGATTTTATATTATATCATGTATGTATATTCTGCTTAGTTATATTACATTTTTATTGGAGATGATCTGTTATCTGAATGATCTACCCAGAAGTATAATTGACAGGGAGTCTAACAATCTAACACATTTAGTATCACACAGTTAATGCACAGGATAAGACCCCACGCCCACAGTCCCAATGATCTACTTGCATAAAGTATCTTTCAGAATAAATGCTTCTGGCTGAAAGGGACCTCTCATAATCTTTACAAACAGATGTTATTCATAGCTCCTTTTATGGCCTATTATTGGCTCCAAAGTTGGTGGGTACTAAGACTTGAAGTCGTATTGAAGTATCAGAGCTCAGTAGTACCGAGGATCTGACCTGTCATATGTGTGAAGTGTTTTAAATAACCTAAGCTAATTTACAATTTCATAATTCTGTGTGCACAACATGGTTGTGTAATTAAAATTGTCTGAAATAAGTGACACAAGAAAAGTCAATTGTACAAGCAAGTTCAAGTAATTGCAGCTTTTCTTCTCCCTTTATTGTTTCACAAGAATGCTATAAGTGTTATAGGGTATTATGCACTTTCATTGATGAACATATACTCTGAACTGTCCTGGAACATTGCAGAAATTAAACAGTTGAAATCAGGGATTGTTTTACATAATGTATACTAACTAGAAAGTATTATGGAGTGCTTAGGTACATATGGACTATCTGTAGGAGGAGGAGTACAGTAACAGAAAACAAGGGGTGAGAGATGACGGAACATAGTTATCAGGATTTGACAGGAGTGTTCCTGCTTGTTTTTAAGCCTTGAGCAAGGAGCAAACTGTAAAATGCCATGATTTTATTAACTATTTTTTTTCCATTCTATTTTTTCTTGTAAAGCTGGAAAGATGGCCTTGGATTATGTGCACTTATCCACAGACACCGACCTGATCTTATTGACTACTCCAAGCTAAATAAGGTCATCAGTCTGGGCGGTACAGCATGCTGTTCTGCATGCTCACTTCCTGTTTGCTTAGCATGTTTGCTAAAAGACAAGCTGAGGGGTGCATACTAATTCTGACTGGCTTTCTAAGCTCCCTCCAGAAACAAACAGTTATTTGGAGAAGGGGACCCCTTGACTCTCCCGTGTCCTTTTCTCCTTGCCACTACAATGGCTTCAGGATTTAATTGCAGTTAACCTGGTCCTTAGCTGCCAGGCAGTTGATGAAGTCTTTTATGCTACACAATATTGATATTAAATCAAATACATTGGAATTCTCCATTCACAGCTGATAATACTGTTTTATGTCTAGTGTAAATGACTATGTAGATTGCAAAACAGTAAAGTAGCAGGCTCATTGTGGTGATTAATCCTAAGATTCCTCAGAACAAACACTGCCCTTGGTAATCAGGAGTATGCAATAAATTACTAGGTTTATACATTAAATTCACAATGAAAATATTCCTCACTTTTTACTTTTGTTTTTCATTATACTTCTACCTGTACCCCAGACAAGTGCAAACAAAACCGATACACTAACTTCCTTAGGTAGTACCACATGGGGATTACAGAACCATTGTATTACCATGGCACATTGTATTACTTATGGCACAATGTACAGATCATGATCTCAGTTCTGAGAGATACCTTTGGCTTGAGAGGGAGGAATGAGGAATGAGTAATAATCTCAGAATTTCTCAGTTCCATTACTGAAGAATAAAACCAGAAGATAAAGTGAAATGTTGTAATTTCATATTAGCTCTCACTACATGAATCCCATTTTCTGTTCTCTGGAATTAGAATGTATCTTGAAGTCTCCCCTAAACACCAGTAAAGCAGAAAGTTTAATCATGGTTTTAATTTGCTCAATGCTACTTTTCATTGGTGAGAGTGGTAAATCATAGACTACATTTTACATTCCCTTCTCTTCCATGGCAAATCGATTTTTACCAGTGGAATTGACTGTTATCAGAAAGCCTTTGAGAAGGGAGAAAAATGACAGAATGAAATGAAACGATCTGAAAACCTTGTCTGCTTTATATATATATAAAATTTATGCTGGAGCCTCCAAGGTGGACAGTGATGAAAATCAAATGAATTTACTCCTAAACACATAGGAGTTTAATTTAAGCGGTTGTGAAGTCTTCATTTGGAGCTTATTCTTTCTTGTTTTACTGAGGGAAGTAGAAGAAGTAGTTTTTGGCTCTTCAACCTTCTGCAGCCATGGTGTACAGTTTGGATAGTCCCTCCATGCTCTTAGTGCAGTGACCCCAACTACAAATCTGAAGTGAAGGACAAAATATTAGCCATCAACACTCGGTTGGTCTCTTATTCAATATATATTCCGTCCTATGGCCAAAGAGAGCCATGGAGTATATAAGATACCTGTCTCTTTGTGTGAATATGCTCAAGCATGGCACAAACAGAAGTCAATTTGTTTGAGTTTGTGCTTTGAAAAGTGGTACACAGTACTAAAAAACTTCACAGTAAAACCATCCTATTTATGTGTGCTGAAAAAAATGGAATAGAACGTAAGCAGATCTGCTTCAGCATCACTATTTCCCTCTTAGAGATTTCCAAAATAAAAGCAGGTCAGGTTTCAAACTGAGGCTGAGCTGTGGCACGTAAAGCACATGCGGGAAAGATCCTAAAATAGATCTTGCTTTTCTGGCTTGGCTGTGTTTGATTGACTATTCATTTTGATTGTATTAACAACTGTTTTCGTGTCTTGTTTCTTAGTTTGCTATCTTCTGCACACTGTCTTTTCTTCTTCTCACCACTGTGTTTTGTGTGAACCTGTAGCTGGAAAGATGGCCTTGCTTTCAATGCCCTTATCCATAGATACAGGCCTGATCTTCTTGACTATGACAAGTTAGATGAGGTATTTCTTTAGCAGTAGCAGAGAATTTTAATTACTGTGGCTTATAGTTTTGTTTAAAAGGATGGGTGATGGAGATCTCCAATTATTCAGAAGCTGGTGTGATTTTAATCAAATCCTTTGCCTGTGTAACGCTGCTTACTCATGGACTTAATACCAACCACACAAATAGGAGGTGCCCATCACTCATCTGTGAGCAAAGTGTTTTAACCTAGTCAATAGGTCTCACTTAGATTTAGTGCTTTTGCCTATTTAATTTCAGTAGGATTTTTTGTAGAGACATTTAGTAAATGTTGTATTAGACATGTATAATAGCAAAAATAAGTTTATATTGTCCCCACTTTAAGTTCCTCTCATTTTAAATGATGCATAAAACTGCCAAATGATGATAGAATGAGAATTTATGATTAGAGACTTTGTATTCTATTATACCCAAATTGTTAGGTCTCAAAATGCAAACTCTTCTTCATAACACATTTTATTGAACATGCAGCTTTTAAAGGAAAAGCTAGCTAGTATGGTATGTTTATAAAAAGATATGCTATGGGCATTACTACTTATGATCTGAAAATCTATGTATAAGCTACAGTAAACTGATACAGATACCAAGTATATGTACGTGCATGAAGAATAGACTTCTGTGAAACTTAAATCATTGCTCTAATTCCATAGTAAGTAGTCTTACTAAGTTCACTGTAAAGCAACAGCAAGAATGCTCAAGACAAGATCCTCCTGTAGGAAGTGTTTGTATTCAAATGGAGGCCTGGGAAGTTCCATACAGAAAACCTGTTAACCTTTTTCTGGTTCCCATCCAGATTCCCATCCAGGTTCTCTAACTTTGCTCTTCTGTGTCCTGTTTTCCTCAGCTCTCTTTGTAGACATTGGCATTGTTCAGAGAGGCTGTGTTCATTTAGCAGTTTGTGAATACTTGAAAATAATAATAGCATTAATGGCATGAACTGCCATTTCATGTAGGGTGTTTTACTCTTCTTCAAAAACTAAAGACTCTAAATCTATATGGAAAGTTTGCCTTAAGAGCAACCCAAATCTGACACGCTCTTTCCCTGTCAGCAGTAGCTGTCTGTAATGTAAGACATGAAATGTGTGCTGTTTGCCTGAGTTGTGCTCACTGCTCCCTTTCCTTTTCCTTCAAAAACCAAAATCAAACCCTCCAAACCAGAGGGAGTTCTTGTTTTTCAACAACTCTAAAATTCAAGTTATAGATATTCTGTAGATTTGGTTGTCCAAGCCAAAAATGGGAAGTTTTCCTCCTTCTGAATAACTGTTTTTCTGTCTGTGCTTGCTTGTTCTCATGCATGCCCCTGACCAGCAGAGAACTGTTAGCTCAGTAGAATTCATATCACTGTAAAATAGTGTATATACAAAAACATGCAGGACCAATTCTGGAACAATCCAGCAAAGCTTACTGGACCAGTGGCCTTGACTCAGAATTAACCCTGTATGAGTGTACACTGCATGTGTTATCTATGTCCTCCACCCGAATAAATTTGCAGTAGAGGCCTAGTGGCACATAGTATCTTAATGATTTCTTTTGAAAGTACAGCAGTAGATGGACCAAAAGTTCATATACCTGCACTCTGCTTTTTGAAAACAGCAGTTGTGATTCCAGTTTACAGTTGGGAAAAGCCTATGCTTTGTATCAGGCTGTGTAAGTTTTCATGTACCTACTGTAGTGGTCTTGCTTTAAGCAAAACCTCTGTGTTGGACTAGTTATATTCTCTTCTTTAATGCAGGATGACCCCATAGGAAATATCAATCTTGCCATGGAAATTGCTGAAAAGCATTTGGATATCCCTAAGATGCTGGATGCAGAAGGTAAGGGCTATAAGTTACCTAAATTTCTGTCATTCATAACACTTTTTCAGGAGACACTAAACTTCTATTGCTTTGTATCTAGCAAATTTTCAACATTTCTTATTACATGAATCGTCATGGAACAATCTCACCCTTCTGTGTCTTTTTCAAACAATCTTTTCCTTCCTGTTGCCCATATACTGGATAATTCCACTTACTTTTTGCTTCATTCCTTATTCTTTGTTATTGTTTATATTTGTTATAGCACTTTGGGTCCTAACCTTAGCACATGGCCCCACTGTGGCAGTTCAGGTACAAATGCAAGATCAAAAGCTATCATTGCCTTGAAGAACTTAAAATCTAAGCCTAATAAAGGGAAATGCAGCTGTTAGCAGCTTAAAGCATATTCACTTTTTTAATGTTGAAATGAAGGAATTGGAAAGAGAAATAGTAGTACAGACCTTCCAGAATATGCTACTAATAACATGCCTTCTATGAGAGAGAACTAGGTTGAGGGAAGTATTTTTTTCATTTTGTTTTAATTGTAAACCTCTTGCAGTGATCAGTTTTATCAAATAATTTCATGTTTGGTTCCTCCAATAATCTTTAGAGTTTGTCTAAAAATAACAGGGAAATATTAATTAAAATTTCCTTAACTTCTTCAAGGTAGACAATCATTTGAAATCCAGGCAAGAATGATACCAAAATACTGGAACTGGCCTACATTAGTGCAAAGCATTCTTCTCTTAAGTATGCAAACTCTGGTCTGGTGACTTGTCAGTAGAGCAGTGATAAGAGAGGAATTATCCAAAGCATTCAAACTCACCTTGTCTGCTCCCCTTGAAGACTTTGGTAGGAAAGTTAGGCCACCATAGGATGCTTTTGAAAATCCAGGTTGTAATCTCTTCAGTGAAGAGGTTTCTTGGTTTCACTTCCATGCTTCAAGGTAATCATTTTCATTTTGGAACTGTGATTCCACTTTCAAGCACCACTTAATTGTTTTACTCTAAAATACTATGCAAGGATTTAACAGATGTGCTACCTCCTTACCATTGGACAGCTCCTGCTATCATTCTCCTTTCCTTCATTTTTTCTCTTCACATACAATTCAAGAAACCTTTTTTTCACCAGATTTCATGCATATTGTAGCCTTTACCTTACTATCCTCTATCCTGGCAAGTTTTAGGGGGGAATGAAATCTTGCTTCTTCTGACAGTCTCTAAGTATTTGCCATCAATTTTTAATGTAATTGTAATCTCAGTAGAGACTTTTCAAGAGTTTATTCACAACTATGTGAAGTAGATGCAAAATCAGTAAATACTTTGGCTCTGAAGTTAGAAGATCTCACTATTAATATTAGAAATTGTCACCTCATCCCTGGGTCTTTTCACACCAACATCTTCCCACTCCTATATTGGCAGGAATCTTTGCAGTTGGCACTGCATCCTTCGTCACACACTCATAATTGGTGTAAAACCACCTTTTTCTGCTTTGTCTGTTGAAGTATTAAAAGGATCCATTTTTACCATTGCACCCACACTTCAATCACGCCCTCTCTATACTCTTAATCTTTCCTCTCAGAATAGGGACAAAACTATCAACCAGACAAGCCAAACTTTCTATGATTCATGCTATTACCTAAAAAGACAATCTGGCTAAAGGATTGGAAAACTGTTACTATCCAAGCTTTTCTTAGCACAAAATTTATTCCTGGACTGCAGGAGTGCATGTTCTTAAGGTTTCCAATATATGTCATTTCTCTGTCAGTCACAGGGACCCTGTGCTAATATGCACCATATGCACTCCTATTTTGTGACTGTCAGTAGCCATGTTTAACTCTGGAATAATTCTAGTGATGTAGATAAAGTTGCTCTGGAGTGACAGTGAAACTGAACCCAGTAGATCTGCCAGCCATGCCATCTGCTCTGGAAGTTTCCACAAAACCAGAATGTAGCAATACCCTTCTGTACAGTCTCTGTCTTCAGATGCTTTAACATTTCAAGGAGAGATATATCTTTTCCATTTATTGATTCTTAAAGCTTAGGCAGCTTTGCACTGATATCAGTAAACAAGTAAACAAATGCAAGCTGAATGATGGTATATTTATTTCTAATCCTTGCAGCACTGAGGTGGCATCATCATCATAATCTGATGGAAGTACCTTGTTGTTAGAATTTCTGAGCAGTTAACCCTCTTCTCTCTACACAGATGTAGTAAACACTGCCAGACCTGATGAAAGAGCCATTATGACTTATGTTTCCTGTTACTACCATGCATTTGCTGGTGCTCAGAAGGTGAGGTTGTAGAAGATGCATCAGATCTCACCCTTCACCTTCTGTGTTGTTGTTTCTTTCAGCAGTTTTCCTATTCTGATCTTTTTCTCACTAGTTTCTAGGATAGCATCTTAGAATTGAGCTTATTTCCTGTTGCCTGATTTTCTCTGTGAGCAACTGTCTGGTAGAGCCAGTAGTATTCTACTCATCTGTCTGTAGAAGCAAACCTTCCTGTTTCACCTTCTGTATATATTTACTAATAATATCCAGTAGGTTTTCAACAGTTGGCTACTGAACTGGATAGAGGACATTATTCTCCTAAATAGAACTTTCGTGCATTGATTTGAAGCACCTTTAAAAATGCAAGATGAAAATAAGCTCACAGAGAAAAAACAATTTCAATAGTAGAATGCCATCTTTCTCTCCCTGCTGGATATTATTCCTGCTACAGATGTCAAAATCATCATAACAGATGCTCAGAAAATGAACCATTCTCTTATGTTTTCAGGATTGTTTTAAAAATGTAAAATGCTTAATGGTAAGTACAAACAGCAACATAAAACATTGCTAATATGCAAAGTAGACACAGAAACATATTCAGACTTCTCAGAGGAGCTCTGGAATCATGTCCTAATGAAAAGGAGCACAAGTAAAGAAAGCAAGGCAGTTTACAGAATTAGACATACTTCAGATATTAGTAAAATCAAGAGCACTGATACACAGCGCTAAAATTGTAACTAATCCACATGCAACTTCCAGAGAACATCTTCCCAGATCAAAACGTAGCCTGTTTTTCCTATGCCTTAGTCAAAAAACCATACTCTAAATCACCGGAGATATGGGTGCCATGCAACAACCAGTAGTCATGCTTACTCCTGTGTACAACCCATAGTTCTGTGAACAATTCTGAGGCAGATAGTCCTGGTGAAATTAAGGGTATTCCCTCTGTTCTGCATGATCAGGCCCATTAAAAAAATTCCACCTTTTTGTAACAGCTCATTCCGAATTTCTAGGGTACATTTTTTTTCTGCCAGCACCAGTCAATCTAACGATTTATTACATCTTTGTGTAGTTTCTAGAGTACAGAGCTATCTATGGGCAATAAAACAATCAGAATGACAACTATATTGTGCTTTTATTTATTCAACCTGTTTTCTACTCCTCGATTTTTTTGTTTTGTTTTCATTTCTCCCTCCCCCTTGTAGATATTGTGAACACTCCTAAACCTGATGAGAGAGCTATCATGACATATGTGTCCTGCTTCTACCATGCTTTTGCTGGAGCAGAGCAGGTATTATTCATCTGTCCCTTCAGGTTGCTGTGTTTTTGATTGGTTGTTTCACATTTCCACTAGCTTATTGAAAAACCCTAATTTAGTACTTTGTGGTTTTAATTAACAATTGCAAGTACTTGTTTTTAACCAGCACTTGAATCTGATTTAGTTAAAGGTTGTGTAGCAAGTTGAAAGTTTTTATTCCAATGGGCATTACTGCTTCCTATCAGAATTTTTAATTTTGGGTGTCCTTATTTGGTAATTGCAAAGGCTATTTCAGGAAAATTGTATTTGAAGATGCTGTGTTTGTTGCTGCATCAAAAAATGTTCTTGTCGTGCTTTTTCTGCATAGAAGAATGTTTGACCTTTGGAGAGTGAGACTATACTAGCCTTACTCCTGCTGAGTAATAGTTTAGGACTAGATTTTCAAAGATGCCTAAAGATACAGAGAGACACGTAAAATGTCTAAACAGTGTTGGTGTCTGTTTCCCAATGAAACCAACAGAACTATTTGTGGAGTAAAGAGCTAGTACAAGTATCAAGAGCACCAGGAGCAAATCTGTCTTACTGGATGGGTTTCTCACTAAAAAAGTCACATTTCCCTCTCTGCTACTCTGTATATTTGTAATCTACAAATGGACACAACCCAAATTATGTGAAAATAAAAATGCCTTAAAGTAACTGATATTTTGCCTCCATGCTCGAGATTTAATTTCCTTTCCCATCTGGTAGGCCTCCTACACCTTACCACAGCACAGCTACATATTGTTGTACCCTCTTGCTTCTGGGTATGCAGGTTCTCCTTTGCCTCAAGGAGCTATATTAGTGCTGTTAATTTTTGTTATTAATGCAGAAGAGAGATTCCAAATATCCTCTGTAACACAGAAGTCTACACAGATTTTTTTTTATTCCACTGGATTTATTCCAGACTCACATTTGTATGAAAGTATAGATCTGTGATGTCAAACTATTAGTGTCAGTTTTAAACATGGCAGAGCAACAGTGCTTTTGCAAATAAATTTGGCAGGAGGCACAAAAAGGGTTGCTGTCAGTGGCTGAGCTGCATACATCCTCAAGGGTATATGTGCATGTGATGTGCAGATATGGAATGGTATGGGACTCCTAAATCACACGGGGTGTCTTTCCAGTGTGGGTAACAAACCTAATGTTTCTCGTGTGATTAAAAAAAAATAACCTAATAAGATAACTTGAAGAATGTCCTAAGCTGCTTTGAAAATGATTTATCAGACAACTATAATGGTAGTGTGAAATTCCCTCTTATACAACAAAGTGACTTCTGTGCCGATCTGTGCCTCATTCAGGCCATTGGAATTAGTCAGTACAGACTTTGCCCCAACAGCTCTAAGGTGGGTAAAGGTATGTTTGAGTGACTTACGAGCACGGATCAACAACTGTAAAACAGTGTAACTTTTATTTGCAGCAGCCACATTCTGTCTCTTTCTCCAAGCCTGTACCAGTTTCAGAATGTGATTATGAATATGTCTTATTTATTTGCTGTATTTTATAGGCTGAGACTGCAGCTAACCGGATCTGTAAGGTGCTTGCTGTGAATCAAGAAAATGAGAGGTTGATGGAAGAATATGAGAGATTAGCAAGTGAGGTAAAGACAGCTGTGTCTGTAACACAGTGATAGTTATGTTAATGAAACATGCAAGCTGAAAGATTCATGCCCTGTCTGCAAGACCGCAAAGTGAAAATACTCTGAAGGTGAATCTCGCAGTGGTAGGATGAAAAACTCAGTTGCCCAAGACACCAAGGTTCAGGTCACTCCTTTGTCATAAACTTTTTGGTGTGACCTCCAGCAGGTCACTCAATCTCTTTAGTGTGCCAGCAGGGGTGTTTTTTGAAGACTGTCCTGGGTCTACCCCAAGACCAGGCTCAGTGACCTGGGTCACTTGACCAGTATCTATCCTGATCTCATAACTATGACTGCTTGAGACATCAAGACCAACAATTTTGAATGCGGCCAGTTATTTAGCTAAAGACAGCTTACATGTGTGTTCAGCTCTTTCTAAAAATCAGGGCATTTCTAGAAATATCTTAATTCTAGGCATACCTTAATTTGGGCAAATTAGGAAAAAAAATTAAGGTATCCCATATTATTGTTCACTTTTGAAAATCTTGTGCTGCCAGTATGGCATTGATACTAACTGAAGGCAATAAAAATAAGATGGAGCAAAAATGTTTGAGGTTTGTGCATTCAATATTATCTTCATTGTTTGCTCTTTCATTGCCTGTATTTCAATTGTTCGTGTGGGTTTGACAGCTTTTAGAATGGATTCGCCGGACAATTCCCTGGCTGGAAAACAGGACCCCAGAAAAAACAATGCAGGCCATGCAGAAGAAATTAGAGGATTTCCGGGACTACCGCCGCAAACACAAACCCCCCAAAGTCCAGGAAAAATGTCAGTTGGAGATCAATTTCAACACCTTGCAGACAAAACTGAGGATCAGCAATCGGCCAGCTTTCATGCCGTCAGAGGGAAAAATGGTTTCAGTAAGTAAAAGAGGGATCAATATTCCCTTCTCCTTTAAATCAATATTCTCATGAAAATTTCAATAGGAAGGATGGAATTGCCATTCTAAATCATCTTCAAAAACTTCATTTTGTTGCACTTTATCAGACCATTCTTTCTACACATTCCCTTTCATTTTAGAATCTTGCTTCCCTTCAGCATGCTCCTGCCTCTTTTAAGGCTTTCTCTGATAGCAAATTGTCTTGCCACATGACAAAATACAGACCCTCCTTTGGGAGTGTTATCAATACTTCTCTATCAGGGAGGGCAAGTGCTGTTGTTTATTTAAGAAAAACTCACACTAGTTTCCGTGAAGTTTTGGTCATCAGACTTACAGAAACAAACATGGATCTATATATCTTTCTGCCTTTTTCTACTTTTTAAAATTCCATTTGATCTTTACTTATGTCTCTGAAGATGAGAACAGTCTGTACCAAGAATTCTCATCTGTTGCTAAATATTGTGACTTGAGTGTGGGTCAAAACACTTCCTGTGAAATATAGCAAACCTGTTCTAATATTGCATTTTGGTTGCTCAGATTTGATAAATAGACAGTTACACTACCTGAAAACGATGACTACCGTTATTCACTCCCCATACTCAAAAAACAAGGTGCCTGTCAGTTCAGTTTGCTACTGATGTCTTTGAGTTTCTGTGGAATCTCATAAAACATTATGTGCACCACAGAAAGTGAAATGAATTTGTATTCCAGATAAAACAAACACTAAATCCCACTTAATACTAATTGTTTTGTTATTTTCAACTTCTGAGAGCAAAACACATTTATTCTGATAACAGACATGCACTTCATAAAAGAACGTGCACTTTGTAAAATGGGAAGTAAAAGCAATATTTCATGAAGACCCTGAACAGATAGGTGCACTTGGAGGCTGTTTCTATAAGGGTTCACTTCATGTGTGCTAATACCTGAACCTACACACCTGAATAGGATGCTCCATTTTGAGCAGGAGTTTGTACTACAGGACTTCCAGAGGTGCCTCAGAACCAACATTTCTATGATTCTGTGATTTAAAAAAAATATGGACATAACTTCCATTTTGGAACAATATTATGAATGAATAACAAATTTGCAAATTTGGATAAAAAGAGATTATAATTTCATCCCCTGTCTTCCATGTATTCTCCTCACAGGATATTGCTGGTGCTTGGCAAAGACTTGAGCAAGCTGAGAAAGGCTATGAAGAGTGGCTGCTGAATGAAATACGAAGACTGGAAAGACTTGAACACTTGGCTGAGAAATTTAGGCAGAAGGCTTCCACTCATGAACACTGGGCATATGGTGAGCATAGGGGGCTTTTAACATTTTTAATGTTTTAATGTTCAAAGCTGAACTGTCGATGCTGCATATTTGCCAGCCAGAAACTAACTAGTAAGCACTTTGGACAGTTTTAGAAAACTCAAATAATAACAGATGAAATTTCAGGTTTTGTTGGCTACAGTCATGATCCTAACTTGTAGCTGTGTTGCTAATTAAATTTAACTGTAAAAATCATAATCTTTTTCATAGAGGTAATGGCTAATAATGGAGTCTGTGGTTGGTTAAACATTAAATTGTTAACAGAGTGTTTTGAGTTGACTATCATTTGGTCATTGTGATGGTTTTGAATAGTCTACATAAACTGCATGATAACCGACTCATTTCTGCTGTGCTCCATACCCTGGATTACAGCCCAGTTATAGTCCTGTATTTTAATGGTAGCCTAACCTTATGTGTACTTATAACAGGTTCAGGACTGCATATTTTACAGCACTGGCAGAAAGTGTGTTGGGGACCATAAAACATAGATCTGTTCTATTATCCTATTGTTTGCCATGACAACAGTTTTCCCACTTCTGCCATGCTCCCAATCTTAGCTTTTGCCATCTAGAATCTTTTCACACTGTGCAAGTAAACCATAGAGTCCATCCCATAACACAGTTGTTGGAAGCATACAAGGCAGTAAGTGGCTGCCAAGCAGATACTAGAAGTGAAACTACAGTGCTTTTCATCCCCGAGAGCCTATTTTCTGAGCATATACTACTCATGGTGATATGTTTTGACTGTTATGCAGGGAAAACCTCACAAAAGCTGGTACATAGCAAGTGAAACAATAGTTCTTTCTGGCTTTAGAATCCGCAGATCTGTGTAATGCCATGTGGCAAGCTGCAGTTGAAGGGGCTTTCTCTATAGATTCAGTCATCCAACACAGGACTTACTGAGGAGTAATGGCTCAGTTTCTCATTTCCTCTGTTTACTTCTCTAGTCCTTTGTAACTAGGTTGGCATTTTCCACTTAAAATTCAATAACTGATGCAAAAGACAACCACACCTCTCAATCTTAACTTTTTGGGGGAAGTGCTGAAAGGAATAATGAATTGAAGGCACAACATGAAAAAGAATAATAGATCATTAATAAGAGTGGAGCTGAGCATAGCAGTGTGATTTCAGGTTTCATAAATCAGGAATACACTACAAAAGACTTACCAGAATAGCTTAGAGTTCCAGTTTTTGCCAATACACCATTTTTATGCCAGTATGCCACTCTCTCAAGCAGTGTAATACTAGCTATTTGAGGCCGGTTTAACCAGCCTGTGCAAGAATAATGGAATTATTGAAAGGTCTTTGAAAAATATGTATTCCTAACCAAAACTGTTGCACTGACAATTAGCCACTGGTTTCAGTGGGGTCAGGATTTCATCACAGTGTGATACTGACCATGCCTCAGTTACAAGAATTGTCTAAATTTGCAATTGTTCTAATTAATAAATTAGTAAAAAAATTACTAATGTTTTAATTTTCTCTTTCAGGCAAAGAGCAGATCTTACTTCAGAAGGATTATGAATCTGCTTCTCTGACAGAAGTTCGCGCTATGTTGAGGAAACATGAAGCTTTTGAGAGTGATTTGGCTGCTCACCAGGACAGGGTGGAACAGATCGCTGCCATTGCCCAGGAGCTGAAGTATGTTCCATTTAAAGGCTTGCAGCTGCTGACATTTAACTTTGTGATAAACTCTTTCCAGTGAATTCGATAGTGTCATAGGTACCAATGTAAAAATTCCAGAGATAGCTTCATAAGTATATTATCTGAGCTGGTCACTGAGACCTTCCCCTCCTCTCCTCTCGACCCCCAGTCAAATATAGATATTAAACTGACCACAGTTACTCAGAAAAAAAAAATTCTAAATTGACTTAACAGTGAGCTTTTAGTATTAGATCTACTGAGGAGTAAACTGTGTGTTGTGATGGGGATGCTGGAGGTGTTTATTTCTCAGTTCATATGGTCTGCTGAGAGGCACTGGCTATGAGTTGTTCGCCTTAGAAAACAATTTCACGTGACCTAGACAAATTACAGATCAAGCATTTTCACTTTAAAATCAAGTATTTTCCCACAAGTATATAGGTCATTTCCAAAGGTTCACATCCCCAGATTATCCTCTCTATAGTTAGTGGGCCATGCACTACACTTTTATTCTCCAATAACAAGAATCCAAAGATTTTATTGTCTCTAATATACTTACTTTCGCAATCTCTTCCTTTGATTTTGGGAATTGCTGTTGTCTTCCTTTTACAGAAAGGGCAGTGGGGCATGTGGAGCCTAAATGACTTGCTCAGGGTTACACAAACCAGCTGTAGGAGAGCACAAATTTTCACCCACAGCTCTAGCAATTTAGTCATAGGACCAACACTTGCTCATTCAACATGCTATATCCAAAGAAAGCACATTTGATTTTATAATCTACTCTAGTTGATTGTGTTGTTTTTGTCCTGCAAATCAGTGGCACTACTCCTGATCTTAACATTTGGCAGATACTTAAATTCATTGCTCACCTGCAGTATAAATCTGCAGTATAAATCCATAACGCTAAGAGAAACAAATGTGTGTTAGTGATCAAAACAGGAGCCAACATAAAGGTACTCAGATTCCTACCCCTGGCTTCCTGCATCAACTCTCCAGGTTTCAGCTTCTTGACTTCTTAAATGGGCGAAACAGTTACTACTCAAAAGGAAGTGTTAAAAAACATTCTCTTTTCACTTGGTAAAGGACTATAACTCATAAACAGCTCCAAATTCATTAACAATTTAAAAATCAAAGACCTATCTAAAAAGGTAGTTCATACCTGATAGCAGCAGAAACTATGTCATTAAAATGGATCTGGAAGAAAAATTCTCTGTTTTTCAAGTGTATTTAAAGGAGGCTAAGTAGAGCACAGTGGGCAGAGTAAGTACCTTTTTTTTTAGTTAGTATGAAAGAAGTTTGAAAGATTCAGACTATGCAGATTTCATTGACTGCTTCAGCTTGTGAAACACCTTGTGTCTCACCCTGACCTATAGGCCTCTCTGGTGTGGAGTTACTGCTCCTCTTTATATTACGGAAAGTTTCTGAAATACCTAATCATTGTTAATTCAGCTTCAGCTTTGCAAGTCATGGGAAACCTTGAATATGTAGTATACATAGTACAGCAACTGCTACCAGCTTTTTAAACTCTGTGTCCTTTACCTCTGGTGAGGCCAGTGAACACTGTATCCTGTTTCAGGGTTTTCTCTTCTCTGTTGTTTCTGTGATTTGCTGTGTGAAACTAAACAACTTATTTGTGGCCTGGGTTGCAAAGGTGCTGAAGATCCATTGCCTATAGAGATGTTCTCCTTCACTTCTCTGTTCATCCGTACAATGGGGCTATCAGAGCCTGATTTTTCACTAAGGCTCAGCAGCTCGGGCTTATGCCCTTGGAGAACACTGAATGAAACGTAGAATAAAGGCCAAGTTTTATTATTAGCTACAAGCAAGTGGGCAGCTTCTATTTAAATGTTGTTTTTAATTATTTATCCACAGTTTCTCACACCACCATTAAAATTATGGAGGAAAATGCTAGTTCCTTTGTCCAATCATATTTTTTAGAAAGACTGAGCTATGATCTAAATGCTGAGAAATGTGCGTTAGTGCCTGATTCAAAGCCCATTGAAGTCAATGTCAGGTGTCTTTTTGTTGATTTCTTTGGTCACTGGATCGGGCCCTTACAGAAGTCATCATCGTCTGTGTCTAAATTCCAAGTCAGTACACCTCCATACCTTTTCTTTTAGTCATTTCTTGGCTGTCTGATGTTGCTACTTTGAAGGTGAACAATTGCTGTGTGACCTTGAACTGTACCAGTTACAGTTCACTGTCTGCTCTGATATCTTTTGCTGCAGCAGCTGAGTCCACTGTGAGCTAAAGGTTGAAGTTGTTAAAAGCTTGTTGACTGATGCTCTTTCGATAGAGGATCTGTGTGTGTGTGCACACAGGTCATTCCAGCCTGGATGCTGCTATAAGATCGTTGTGTGCCAGCCTGTACAGACTTGGAAATCCTTGGCTGTGTGACATGATAAGGCTTGGATGGGGCCATATACAAAACTGGAAGAAGAGTGAGAGATTTCTAAAATGGGATTTACCATTTATAATGTAGCAAATGCTAAATAGAACTGGAGTGAGATGTACTACAAGGAGCTATATTAATTTATGGTCCTGTGTGCTCATTCCAATGTTTTTAATCATCAAGACAAAATTTATTGAATGTAGTTTCTTGCACATTCATCACTTTTACTATAGCAAGTTATTTTCAGCCAAGATGACTGCTATGTGAGACTATAACATAGACTGATCAGGAGAGCCCTTTTGCTTTTGGAAACCTGGACTCAAATTGTGCTTATGTGCATGATTAACATAAATCTGATTCTGAATCAGTGCTGAAGCATGTTGCTCAGCAGGTTATTTCTGTGTCACTATCACTCTTCCTAAAGTGAGCTCATACTTAAATGCTTCTCAGGACAAAATTTGCCTAAATTTTTCATTCTTTAAGGATAAGATTTAATTACTTGTGAGAACAAAATAAATAGCTTCCTGATTTTTAAATTCCAAAGCCTGTAGATTTCAAATAACCAAATAAATAGAAATGACTGTTCCCTTGGAAGCTCTGTTAACACATGTGCAGCAGTGGTCTGTTTATGCATGATAAGCCAAACTTCTTTTTACAAAAATGTGAAATCTAGTCTTTTCACAGTTTCAATGTTGAAAGAGATACAAAAATTAATAGGACAAGGAATGTAAACCTGTGTTTTATTTCTATGTAAATTATCTCCAATAAGTTGTTATTTCTTCCTCTGTTACTGCTTCAAGCATAAAAATGTTCTCTGATGCATATAATGCACTTATTTGAAGTAAGCTATGGCAGGCCCAGAAAGGTAGTGGAACTACACTGATTAATGCCACTTGGCGATCTAGCTTATGATTTTTGACCCATTGGTGCTCTTTTTAAAAGTTGTCTTGATAATGTTATTCTACTTATTTGTCCACAGCACATATTAAAATCCCAGGAAGAAATAGGATAGCAGAGGTATTGTGGGGAGTGACTGAATCTGCCTGGTAGGGCTGGTGGAGGAATGTTGTACATTACCTTCCAGGGCTGTGATCAGAGTTGAATCCATCCCTCACTCTCTCAGAAGGACACCTGCCCTTATCCTAACTGACAAAAAGAAATAAGCGATCCACTGAACCAGAAATAAAATTTGCAGTAGTCTCAAGAATAGCTTGCTGGCAACTTCCTCCTTATACATAGCAGTTCTCCTTTTACAATTTTGGGTTGATTTTGTTACTTTTTTAAATTGTTATGGCATTTTATTTTTACTTGTTTTAGCATTCTTCACTTTCAACAGTCAATTGATTGCAGCATATCTGAAGCCTCTTTTTAACAGAATGGTTCAAATATTTCTTGACTTTGTTTGCCTTTGGGGCCTATGCTGTAGCTTTGCTGAGGAAAACTACCTCTGTTCTCATTTTGTCCACTATGATTCACTAAGTTACTGGAAGAAGTGATCTGTACATTCCTCTTGCAATTGTCTAAAGAAGAATGTTCAAAAGAAGGGAACAAATTCTATTATTTTTGTGACACTATTGCTGTTCTTAAAGGGATCTCATACTTAAATGTTTCTCTGGATCAGGACAAAATTTGCCTAAATTTTTAATTTAGTCTTGTGCATTTAAGGTCTTGTTCAAGCCTTAGAGTAAATCGTAGCTTCATGTTGTCATGCTGTCACGTAAACAGTCTCTGCAATGCTTAGTGCTGTGCAAAGTGTCCTCAAGGAGCAGCCAAGAGCTAAATTCAGCGGATGATGATACACTGATAAAAGTGAGCTTCCGAAGTGCCAAATGTATGTATTTTATTATGGTCATGAAGGCTGCAGCAGAACCAAGGGGCTTATCTGTCACTGAGATCCAAAACTTGATTTGAGACAGACTCAGCTCAGAATTTCAAAACAGAGCCTTAAAAAGTTCTTGCACATCTTAGGCAGAATAAGTCACTTCCTGGCAGCATAATATAAACCTATTCAGCAGGTAAGAAAGCAATGCTAGCTGCTACCTCCTTTGTGTGTGCTCTGATTCGTGCTGGTGGCATACCTTGGTCTGGAGATGCCTGTTCCTTCCAAACTAGTCCATCCTAGGTTGTAGCTCTGCAAGGTTTTCCTGGAAAGAATGATGCAAGTTGTTCCCTGTGTCCCAGGTCTGAGCAGCTTCTGTTAGTATGGCCAGGCCTGTGAGAGAGGGATTATGCCTGGAATGCAAACTGAGGTATGTTTCTCAGGTAAATAATTTCACAGATTACAAGGCTGGAAAGGATCACTGGATTATTTAAAATGAAACTATTACATCTCAGGCAGTTTAATTTAACACTGTACCAAGCTCCAGGAAATTGATAAAGTCCCAGACTGAAGCATTCTGAGCTTCAGGAGATCAAACTGCTGTGCGCCACAGGAAAACCTGAGATGATGTTGATGGTTAGGCACCTTAATGGTCACAGATGGACACTTGATTTTTCTCACAACAGAGGGTGATCCTATTCTTGTGCTGTGCTTCTTAAAATGTTGAATGCCTAGATCACACATGGCAATGCTGCAACATTTGCCTAGCTGGAGGAGAAATACTGCAAAAGAGAGGGGAAGAATTACTAAGGGCCAGTGGAAAAGGATGCGGAATGTGCAACTTGCTCCTGTCTCTCAGAAAGTCACACAGACTTGTGTCTTTACTCTCTCTTAGTGAGCTGGACTACCATGATGCTGCAAGTGTCAATGATCGATGCCAAAAGATATGTGACCAATGGGACAGACTGGGAACACTTACTCAGAAAAGGAGAGAGGCACTGGAGGTAAACTGTACAGCAACAATCAGCAGCTCAGTTGAGGTGGGGGCAAAGAAACCTTTTGTTCGAGATCTGGAGACAGTGCTATTGAGCATCCACTGTGGAATCCAAACAGCAATAAATCCTTTCTTCAGATCTCCATTTCAATTTGCTGTCATTTCATCTGCAAACAGATTGAATTGCTCAGAACAAATTTTACAGTGCTCAGCTGCCAAGGACAGTTATAAAGCAGCAACAAATGGAATTTGGTTTGTAGCACCACGTCTTGGGAATTTGATGCCCAGCAAGAATAATAAAATCTGTTAGGCACTTACCTTTTCTTACTTGTCTGAATATAAATCAGGTGAGTTATGGGATAATGGCTAATACTGGGTGAATTTTTTGGTAGTGAGTATTCCAAAGCCATGTTCATTAAGAAAAGAGGGAGTCATACATACACATGCTAAGGTGGAAAACGCATGTCTAACTCCTTCTATTTATACTTACAAGAAATTGCTAAAGCAAGATTAGCATATTTTAATTGATTTGCAGATAGATTACAATAACAAAAAGATACTTAAAATATCAGAAGTGACAAAAAATAATTTCACCTCTTATCCTTCAAAGGCATATACCCCTTTTAACATGTTTGATACAAAATTAATTTTAATGCAATTAGCCCTGTTGCATTGAATGAGAATATTCAGTGTGTCTCAAGCAAGTGGTGAAATCAGTCAACAAAATCAGTGGCTTTTGAAAAAATGAGGCATGACTTTGTGCATGGATATGTGCTTGGAGTTAGCTTGTGCCCTAGTAACAAAGGAATGTACCTTTCCCAACCTGTACAGAGGACGGAGAAGTTGCTGGAAACAATTGATCAGCTTCACCTGGAGTTTGCCAAAAGAGCTGCTCCTTTCAACAATTGGATGGAAGGTGCTATGGAAGACCTACAGGACATGTTTATTGTTCATAGCATAGAGGAAATTCAGGTATGTGGTTGTCTATTTTTGGCTTGCAGTCATAAGGGAAGACAAGAAAGGAAATTTTTCTTTCTTGTAGAATACAACATGTGTAAGAAGAAAACATATCCTGCCTTGACATTTTCTTTGTGATGTCTTCTCTATTATAAATAGGGTTCTTTCTTTATTGGTATGAAAGAGTATTCCAGAGATCATGGAGGAAATGATGGCCCGGATAAAATGAGGGCTTTTTCATTAAATTAGACATATACGTGTAGACAGGGTGTTTGAGAGGGTGAGAGGCGAACTGTGCTTATTTACAGCAGATCCTAAAGATGTTAGAAGCAACATTAAAGTTTTCATGCTTTCCCTCTCTCTCATTTTAGAGTTTAATCTCTGCACACGATCAGTTTAAAGCTACTTTGCCAGAGGCGGATGGTGAAAGACAGGCCATACTGTCAATCCAGAATGAAGTTGAGAAAGTTATTCAGAGTTACAACATGAGAATAAGCTCAAGCAATCCTTACAGCACTGTAACTGTGGAAGAAATCCGTACCAAGTGGGAAAAGGTAGTGTATGCTAAATGCAGAAAGGACATTGTAACATATTATTGTGGTTTATAAATACTGAGAATATTCAGAGAACTTTACAATAAATATGTTAATTATTCTAGATCCTCAGATGTCAGGATGAGCCTATCAGTGGTTAAAAACTGTTGGAACTGGCACAAAGTAAAAATTAATTCTTAGAAATCTTTACAGATATGGACAGCAGAAAGACATGGCAGCATAAGATTAGATTATTACCTATTATACTAACAGCATATTGAACAAATTTTGCATCCATTACATAAAGTAAAAATAATAGATCATCTGAGTACCTGATGTTGAGATGAAAGAAGAAATAGGGTTTTATGTTAGTTTTCATGATATAAAACATTTAAAAATATTTCAGCAGTTTCATATTAATTATGGCATAGAATTACAGTCTCCTAAATTACAATTGTTTTCTTCAGTCTTGTGGATATATAGTTACATAGAGAATAAGTGCCCAGTTGTAGGGACTATTTCTATCGAAGTTAACAGCAAAAAGCGCAGAGATTTCACTTTGAGATGGTCATATTTCAGATTTGCATTTAAAGTAAGTTTTTCTGTGAGCAGTGGAACTAACGAAGCTACCTTTCTATCGATTTGTATCCTATACCTCACTCCTAGTCCAGAACCACTTGTATTTTCCTATTTGTGTACAACTCGTCCACCTGCACATGCCTTTACCACAGCACTGAGTCCTTGTAGTATCTCTTATCATCCCTCTCACACATTCCCTAAAACTTTTTACACTATCTTATGCTCTCTCCCATGTTTGCTAGGCCCGCTTCACAATATCCCCTGCTCCCTACTCCATATTACCTATGTATTTTTTTAGCTTCTTGGCTGGGCAAGAGAAGCATGTGTTGTGGCTAGTGCAGAACTGGTGGCTGGCCAGCAGGTGGGCCAGAGGGTGCCCTCCAACAGAACAGAAAATGATTACTTTGTTTTTGTCAGTGTAAACACTAGTTTGTGGGTCTCTACTACCCTGCTGCTGGGTTTTCTACCCAGTTTCATGAAACATGTAAAAATGTAACATCCTTGAGCCCTCTAATGTTCAATCCAGTTGGACTGAAACTGGCTAATGCATTAAAAAATTACTGCAGAGGGATTAAAGAGAGGCTCCCAGAGTGATCACATAAGGTTTATTTTATTAGAAACCAAGACAGAAAATATGCTGGAGGTAAATGAATGTGTAGAACATACAAATTTACCAAATACATAAATTTATATGGCAAAGAACAAGAACATGCTCTTAGTGGGTTATAAGAACCAAGCAATAAGGACTAAATACAAAATCTCCCAGGACAATCAAGAAGAGTAAGCCAAGAAAAGCAATTGCAACCTATTAGAGACCTTCAGATATGCATGATGGACTGAACATATCTCATGTTATCCTATCTTAATGGCTCTGCTTGAATGAAATGTTTGCACTGATAACTCTTAGAGTTATTGCTTAGAGATTGAGAATGACCTGTGTTTCAAAAGAAAAACAAAGTACCTGCTCTAGTAACTGAGTTAAAGTTAAATAATCATCTTAATCTTGAATCCCACCAGAGGTGAGAATTTCTTCTCCCTACACATCAGTCTCTCTGGCCAGGCTGCCCAAGGCCGTGTTAGCAAGTACCCAGTATTAGCTGGGTAAATAGATTAATGATAATGTTTCTGGCTTGTCCTTCTGATATCCATATTCAGACCAATGTGGAAAATGAATAATTGTAGTCTTATTTGTTCTATTTGTTTTGAAAGTATACAGTCATGTCTACTCACACTTTCTTTCACACTGTGACAGGTGAAACAGCTGGTGCCTCAGAGGGATCAATCCTTGCAGGAGGAGCTAGCCCGCCAGCACTCGAACGAGCGCCTACGTCGCCAGTTTGCTGCTCAGGCCAATGTCATTGGGCCGTGGATCCAGACCAAGATGGAGGTGAGCGTTGGACCCTCAAGCAAAAGCAGATGAACAAAGTGTTTTATCATTTTTCTCTGCTTTATATGTGGGACATCAACAATCTCCATGACAGTTCACCAACTCTTTGATCCTGAAGTAATTAGCACCTTTTAAGACAATTTTGAAAGCTGTGCAAGCTTGTACAAGTGTACCCTGATGGTGAACAGGAGATGTAGCTTTGAAAAAATCAATCGCTAGATGATTATTATTTTGCTTCTGCTCTTTGCGGAAGGATCCAGGGATTTCAATGTTGATTCCAAAAATAAATGTGCCACATTTATTTTGAAACTTGCTTTCTTCAGTAAAATACATCCTGTCTTTCATATGAAGGTTTTATTTCTATTGCTTCTTAGTCTGCAAATGTTACATATTTATGTGAACATTCAGAAAATCAGCAAATCCAAAGCTTAAATTTTGGGGTGGGGATTCTTTGTTTCTTTTGACAGGAAATTGCCCGCAGCTCTGTTGAAATGACGGGGCCTTTGGAGGACCAGATGAATCAGCTGAAGCAATATGAGCACAATATCATCAACTATAAAACCAATATTGACAAACTGGAAGGAGATCATCAGCTTATACAAGAAGCCCTGGTGTTTGACAACAAGCACACCAACTATACTATGGAGGTAGCCATTTAGTCAGTTTTGTACTTGTTAGTTTATTCTGCGCTCTTGTGTCCTGTAACTACCTCCCCCAATCTGCAGAGACTGCAACAGAGGTTGGAATTCGGCAGACTTTATGACAGTATTATAAGAAAGTCTGAATGGATTTGTAAGGTTCAGTGTGTCCCAGCCATGGCTTATGGCTGAAGTCACAAGACTGCTGCTCTTATTTTATGAAACACTTTGTTTTTTGACACTTTTCCCCATGCTGCTGAGGATGGCCAAAAGCTGAGTAGGGGCTGTTTATGTGTCTGAGGCATAAGATATTTTAAAGAGCTCTTCCTGGGTCTGAGAAAGACGTAGAAGAAGTTGCTAAATGCTTTTTAATGGAACATAAAGAGTATTGCTTAATTGCTCTTATAATTTCCTATGACCAAAAAATTAAAATGAAAATATAGCTAGTCATGACTTGTCTTATTTTCTTTGAACAGTAGTGGATTGTTTTGCTTTGACAAAGCAATGTTTCTTCTTTACTATTTTGCCATGAGAATTTACAGATTACCAGTGAAGGCACCAGTCCTGATGAAGCTTCTGTGAGAGATATTTTACACAGAAGACTCCTCCTCTGTTTTAAAGCAAACTTCCCATATTTGTAAATTGACTTAGAGACTGCTAATTTAAAGAATGTAGCAAACTGGCTGAAACTGGGAATGCTGGGAACAGTGCTGGTCAAATACTTCCCCTGACTAAACAGAGATTACAGAAAATAACAGATCTCAAACCCAAGTCTATGGTGTAGAATAAAAGCTAGGAACACTTACTTTTCTTAAAGAAGTACCCATTTAGAAACCAATTCCATATTTTTCTGAAAGCCTATTTTATTATTAAAGACACTTGAGCATAATATGCTGTCAGTGGTACTGAAAAGGTTCCACATAAATATGTAGAGATTTTTTTTTTTGCTTATTGTACTTTTTATAGTCTTAGAAGAATATATTTTATTCCTTTATAAATCAGTGTTTTCTCTCTCTTAGCACATCCGTGTTGGATGGGAGCTCCTACTTACCACCATTGCTCGAACTATCAATGAGGTTGAGACTCAGATCCTCACAAGAGATGCCAAGGGAATCACCCAGGAACAAATGAATGAATTCAGAGCATCATTCAATCATTTTGACAGGGTACAGTATTCCTGCTTTTTCTTCTCTAACAATATTCATTGTTTCCAAAAGCAAGTCTCTTTCCATTCCAGATGAAATCCTCTTAAAAAACACTAAATGTAGTAAGAATAGACTCTTTCAAAAACAGTAATAAAGATCAGTTAAAATAGGATTTATATCATTATAAAATCATAGCATTGTGCAGATACTTTAAAGATTAATTTGTAGTCTTTAGATGTAATGAAAAACTGTACTTCAGTGAATATGGTTGAGTATTTGTTCAAATAACAGACAGGACTGGATACATCTGTGTGTTTTTAAAAATAATGTGCCCCTTTATTTTAAGGCAGTACAGCATGTTCTGTGTGCTTGCCAGTGGCTTCTGTTTCATTAAATGTAAATGTTAAATTTTCATTTAGATATAATGTGGATTACAATATTTTTTTCTTTAAATAACAACTTGTCCCCCCAAAATAGATCTGTAGGGAGTATAGTTGGGGCAGTGATAGCTGTCAAGGAAAATCCTTTACATTTCTGGATGTGAGTGGGGAATGGGAGGCTGTATGTGTCAGTCATCTAATTAGGGCTGAACAAAAAAGTAGGAATGAAAACACTGTTGTGAAGAAACTTAACTCACTCCTGTGGTTTAAACAGTATTCATGGCTAAAGAGTTAAAAAGATAGCTATTGATAGACACAATAGCAAAATACATACAGACAGGGAACCGACATTCCATCTGGGGAACCATCTGTGCATGAGTTCAGCAGCTCTGCTGGCTCTGTGTTCACAAAAACCCTACTTCAAAACCCAGTTCATTTCAAATACTGAAAAAGATTACCATAACACAACACCAAGCTGTTGTCTTTATCTCAGTACAGATTCCTGTGTTTATCAGACCGTGCTTGACCCCTGACTGTTAACCCCCATTCTGTTATCAGATGGGTTGGTTCCTTCAAATCATCAGAGGCTATAGCAAAATGCCACTTTTCTCCTTCAGTTTTATTCTCAAGGCTGACTTTCCTGTTCACTGACATCCTGTTTGACCAGCTCTATCCAAAATGTTTACCCATACCTGGACTTATAGTTGATGTGTGTTGGATACTGATAGTCACAGTTTGCTAAATATCCTTTTGGCTATCCTTAATTGTTTAGGAAGAAAAGCAGAAATCCCAAATCTCTGCTTTTTGAGGAAACATGCAAGCATAGAAAAGGTTAGCTACATAGGAATCAGGGACAGATTTTATGCAAAATCTCAATGTGATTGTAATGCAGAGTAGTTCCTTTTCATATTTGCTAAGGAAGCAGAAGATAATATCACAGAAGCAGAGATAAATTTCCTGGGGTGGAAGGAAGTAACATACTAATTGGCTTTCCCAATGCACTGGAGCAGATAACTGAGCAATTAGGGCTATTAAAAGCAGACAGAGCACCAGGCCTGGATAAATTACACACCAGTATTTAAAAGACCCTGTTAATGGAAACCAGGAGCTTTGCACAAAGATCTGACAGCTCCCTAAGGAAAAGGAATCAAGGTGGTTGAATCCTAGTATATCTTACACTTGATAGCCATTTCTAGCATCCCAATATCAGCATAGTTGAGAGATGAGTTCTCTGCAACTGTGGCAGCAAGCCTGGTTCAGTGGGTTTGTCATTCTGCTGAGGACATATTATGGGCATCTCTTGGTGCCTCAGAAGGTCTTGCAAGGGCAAGTTTGTTCCTACAGCAACCAGCCCTATTGTTATGGATCTTTAGGCTTTGCAGAAGTAGAAAGACTTTGAGATACCAAAGGATACATCAGAGCAAGGCCTTAGGAAAGGCTGCAAGACAGGGCCTGGGAGAGGTGCTGATGTCACGTAGCTGCAGGCAGGCTGGAGATGGGCTGTGACAATAATGTGCAACACAGAAGTGCTTCCCAGCTCCTAGATTCCCACCTACCCCTGGCTGCCCCCTTTCTCCAGTTTGAAATGAGACACAGCTGCATGCAGTGTCCCCTCTGCCCTTGCTTCTATCACAGGAAACCTGAGCAGCCAGGTCAGAGGCACGAGAAGATGCTCCAGTAGATTGCATGGCATCAACAACCCGCCAAGACTGCGAGTTGAGCTGCACACCTCACCTGCCCCGTCTACAGATATAATCTAAAAGCCTTAAAAAAGAGGCCTAGAAGGATTGCCTTAAGGGACGACCATTTTGCATATGCCCCCTGTTATTATACTCCTTCCGTTAGCATCAAAGATAGGAAATTAATCTAGAAGGACCTTTGGACTGACACAATACAGTAATTATGTTCTTAGTAGCATCATGCAAGTTTAAAAAAGTTTAAGATCTAAAACCACTTCACTGACAAGCCAGACTTTCTGCAGGGGACAGATAGTAGAAACGCTAATAAAAGAGTGTCTTATACTGATTAAATTACAGTGTAATTTAATAGGCAGATGTGACCAATCTACACAGGCTAGAAGGAGACATTGAACAATTTTGTTGGAATGAGGGAGGCTTGTTTTTCTTTTTGATGTCCTCCTCTGTCCTATATGAAAACTCCAAACTTGGAATTTAGATAGAGAGGGCAGAAATGGATTCTTTTATGGACTTGATTACCTTAAATACAAATAAAGATGAAACTAGGTCACCTGAACATAAGCACTAACATGAAAAACATTGAGTTCTCCATGTAAGATGGAATTGGCATTTGGTATTGTATGTAATAATTCTGTTGTTCTTAACAGCATCTCTGAATGCATGAGGTAGTTAAAAAATACACTGAAAGACTGCAATTCACAATGATGAACATCCAGAAAAGATTCAGAAAATTAATATTGTCCCTGACAAGTAGGCTTTAAATGCATAAGCACAACAGAATCATTTATGCATGCGATAGCTCTGACTTCCATGGCATTTCTCCAATTTAAGACAGATCTTAATATCTGACTCTTCATGTGCGTTGAGGATGCCATCAAAGTATTAATGTGCAGAGTTGCTCCCTTCTCCATTTTAAAATAATGTATTTTGATACACATAATCCTAATAGCTTTTTATAGGCTGCTTCTTAAAACAACCTCCTTTGGTTACAAATCTGAGGAAGGAACCCCTTTCTCCCTCTCCAGAAAGAAAATATACAAAAAATAATAACCTTATATTTTATAATCTGTTATGGGGCTTAATGCTACAGCTGTTAACCCTTTGAAAGAGAGTTGAATAACTGGGTGAAATTACTCTAAATGGCTTCTACATCTTGAATATTGGAAAGAAAACTATTTGGTATTTTACAAGCTTTTATTTGGGGCTGCATGCCCCTGACCTGCAAACTGCACTGAGTAAGTGGGCAACAAGCATATAAGAATTACAAGGGCAGAAACAGTTCGTACTTCTTTCAGTACCTCCACCAGCACAGCTGTGCTAGCATGGAAAGTGTGACAAGTCATCCTTGTTAAAGGCCAGTGGTAAATATAGTCTCTCTCTTGGGGCAAGGGGGCAGCCCTGTAGGCTCTTCTGTTTCCAGCAAGCATGTATGCCTGGTACCCCAGAGGCTGTTCCTGGGGAAGCTGCTGTTTACTCACTACTCCTTGCTGGAAGCTGTGCCTAAAGGCACAGTCTGCTTCTAGGTATAAATACAAATCTTTAGTAGTGCTTGTCTATTTCCCTCCTTAGTGTGACTGCATAGAGAGGAAAAAAAAAGAAAAAGAAAGTAGGACACCATGTCTGAATCACAGGAGGAATTTTTGAAGTGTTCAAAAATGGTGCATAGCTGAATTACTGTACACAGACAAACTGGAACACTGACACAGATATGTTGTCAGTCACTGGTTTTCAGGTCTTTTTATGCAGAGATTCCTTTTTCAGATTCAGCATGTTTAGTAAATTTTAAATAAGATTGCAAAGCATGTGATAAAATATCTGCAGATGCTCTACATGTAATATCCTAATGGCTGCTAACATATTCTACTATTGATTTTTGTGCAAACTACAGATTTTAAGTAAGAGGTCTGCATGCAGAACAATAGCATCATAATATCCTATATTTTACTAACAAAAACAACAGCTCCCTATTAAAGGAACCTCATGATCAGGCAGGTCAATTAACATTCAGAAAACTGAAGCACATATTTGAGAATGTATTACTTTGACTCAGAAGCTCTTTTTTGTATAATGTCACATATAAATCACACAGGAAAAATAACAGATTTCTGGGGACTTGTAATGAAACAATATGGAAGATTTCAGTGTTTTACCTTGTATTGGCAGGAAATGATGAACAAGACAAAAAACTTTAAAAAACTCATTTCAGCGCTTAAAGAGTACGAATAAATACGAAGAACTATTTCCCAATGAGCAAGCCCATACATAGGCTTGATCTACGACTTAGTTGCAAAATTGTATCCCATGCAGCTCTGATACATAGCCGTGGCAGAGATGCCTTTTTACGCCATATATCATGCAGATGAAAAAAATCACTACAAGAATGTGAGATCTTGCTGCAGCACATGGTGTGACTACTGGCCCTCCTCTGGTAAGTCCAGCTTAACCAGATGGCAGCTGTGAGCTCCAGCACAACACTGGCACTCCTCTCCTAGAGCAAACTGTTGCTTGAGAGATCTGCTGGTCTCCCATTCACCCCATCTGCCCTCAGCTACCTGTTGCATGACTACAGCTGCCACGTGTGGCAAGGTACAGAGCTCACATGCACATTGTCCACCACCTCCCTGGGTGTACTTCAGTAACAGCAGGTTCCTCTACCAACTCCTGTAGAAGAGGAGGGACACGATTTGGCTCTTAGCTCCCATTTTTATATTGTTTTGCTTGTAGTCATACATTTGTTTGGCTTTAGAAATAAGGCAAAACGAACTGACTTCACTCCTGGTGTGACTTACTCCTGCAGCCTGCCCCCAGAATGATTTTGGAGAGTTTCAAGCCAGCCTAAATTAACATTCTCAGTGAATGATGTAATAAACTATTTTGAAATACTGTACATTACAGCAGAAATTATCCCATAAAATAGAGCCAATGTTAGAGGAAAAACTTCACTGTGATTATGGCTTTCAACTAAATGCTTCTTCAAATTTGCAGTTTTGCTTTATCTCTTGTCATCAACTTCACACTGCTCTTTTTCATCTTCTCTTTATGGAGCTGGCGGAGGCTGATGCAGAGGGAGTCAATATAATAACTGCATGAGATGTCAAAAATGCTTGGCATCATGAACTTAATAAAGCACCACTTTATCCTATTAATTTATGAAATAAACCCAATGCAGCTGTTAAAACTACTGTAATTTTAGTTATGCGTAACTATGTAGAAGTTATCTTTCAAAAATAAATTAATCAGCCAAACCCCTTTCTAATATATACAAAACACACAAAACCTTGGATCTTCTGCAAACTGTCAGTCTGTCAAATCAATAAAGGTAACAGTTTCCCAGTTTAGGAACATCTCCTTAATTGTATATACATTAACTTAATCTGGAATACAGTTCCAATAGGAGGCATTTTTTATGAACAGAAAGGAAAAAAAGAAGAGCCAGTCTGGTTTTTAGAAGTTAGTGTGAATTTTTTGGCCTGCAAAGAGAAAAATAATTGGTTCAAAACAGTAATCCAGTTTGATCTGATGTTACTAAGAGCCATTTAAAATGGAATTCAATAGGGCTTTTTTAAAGTCAGTTTGCAAAGCAAAACTTTACTGTATAGGTCATCAAAGAAGACAAACACTGAAAATAAGTGAAGACAGATATCAGTTTCTTTTAGATCTAGGCAAGAAATCAATTGATTTTTACTTTTACTCTCTTTTATTTCAGATACGCATATCCAATTGTTAAGTAATGTTATCAGATCAAGAGGGAAGTAACAAAAATAACTGAGTGGGAAAAAAAGGTTTTGTCCAGATTCAGTAATCTTTCTAATGCGTCTCACATATGCTGTATGGCAATAGAAAATGAAGGAAGCAAAGGGTAGTTCAGTAGAACAAAAAGGGGCTTATCAGCAAAAATAATAAAAAAGCATCTGTATCGGAAGCACCACTTTAACATTGTTGTTGAAGTAAGGACACTTCTCCATTAAGAGCAAACCTAAAGCATGAGACTATAAAAGTTGTGCACTTTTTATGTAACTCTTTGTATGCATACAAAGGGTCCATGAAATTCTAATATAAAAACATGATTTCTAATACAAGTGTAGTGTGTTCTCTACTAATCAGCTAACCTAATCTGTGATTTTTCTTTCTTCCCTCTCACCTTCCAAATGCATGACCTGTGATGGGATGCTAGAATGAATCTGGCAAACTGCAGTCTGATGAATTTAAAGCCTGCCTCATCAGTCTAGGACAGGTTGGAAATGACCTGCAGGTAGAGAAAAATGATGCTATTCTGTTTTCAAATAGGCCAGTATAATAATAACCAAAGAGATTGTGGGTTTAAACTCCAATGTATTGGTCAGAATGCTTTAAAAAGATCCTGCCTCTGGGAAGACAACTGGATTAGATGGATTCTCAGCATCCCTCAGAGCCATATTTTTCTATGTGCATTTTTAAAAGTTTTTCCAGGTTGCTTTTTCTACTTGATTTCAGATGTTTTATTTGGACTCTAATGGATAACTATGGATAACTGCTATCCTTCTTGCACCCAGACTTTTGTTCATTTTCCTTTCCCTGGACTCAACCCAGGCTCTCTACTGCTCTTTCCCCATTTAGGATACGACTCTATCCAAACCTCTGTATTAGATCACAACATCACAACTCAGAGGAACCTTTTATATTCCTTCTTACTATAATGCCCTTTAGTGTTTACTCAGCTCTGAGCCAGAAATACCACATATATGTTATTGCTTGGAAAAATGAGCAATCTCCTGTCATAAAAGATCTTCCAGTGACCACCTTCTCTTTGTACTAAGTCTTGCAAGTCTCATCTTTTAAGCCCATGTGCTATCTCTACTGTAGTCCAAGTCCTGTTAGCCTATAGGCAGAAGAAGGAAAATCCCTGTAGTTATTTCCCGTACTTCAGCACACAGTTCTCATCATGTACCTATGTTAGTCTTGGAGTGCAGTATTTTAAATAGTCAGTGATACACTATTTTCAGACAGTTTTTAACTACACCTGTAGTCAATACACCATCTCGTGCAGAACCTTCAAAACACGTTGCATATCAGGGAGGCAGCTTGTGCATTTCCTGAGTTTGGCTAGTTTAGTAACAAACTTTTCTCTTTGCCTTTATCTTCTCTGGCTGTGCTCTATGTATTCCTGTCTCATTCACCTCCTCTTCTTCCTTCTGTCTCCCCCAAACCTTTCCTGATATTCCTCCTTGTGGTGAATATGTCTGTGTCCTGTGTGTAATCTGTTAGCTACTTCTTCCTCCTTTAAAACTGATGATGCATCTGGTGACCTGCTTGGGCAATATCAATGAATACTGTTCATACACTGGATCCAATTTCCCAATGGTCTAAACTTATCGTCTCTGGAAATGACCCTGGATGCCTCAAACCTTCCCTTCTATATTCCTTATGTTGTTTTGGTCAATAGAGGAAGAATGGACTGATGGACCACGATGATTTCAGAGCTTGCTTAATTTCAATGGGTTATGATTTGGTATGAATTTTAAGATACAATGAAAATGGACTTTGCTTACAGCTTGTAACATTAACCACAGCAATACTAAAACTTATTTATGTTGACAGGATACTAATAATGTAATTCATACTTTATACAGCAGTTCCTTGTTTGTTTGCTTTTTCTCTATTTTCAAATGGTTAAAAGGAAGCTAAAAGTAAAACTAGACACTTGCAAATCATATTCCATGGTCTGCTGCATGGCTCTTTGAATTATAAAGAAACCTAAAAAGTTGAAATTTACAGTTGATTAAATGAATATTTATTTTTTTCTTTCTCCTTGTATATAAAATTTAACTTTTTATTTGCAGGAGGAAGAATGAGTTTGATGCTTTTAAATTCTTACAATTATTGTAAGCTAGCTTCAGGGGTTGCACTTTCTTTCCTTCATCTATTTATGTATTTTAATTTTTCCAAAAATATTCACACTTTTTTGTGAGAAAAAAAGATTAGCCTAAGTTGAACTGTCCTATATTTGGCATGATGTTTTCATAATTGTTTCTCTGCCTTCTTCAGTGGGTCTGCATGTACACTGCTTCACGGGGAATCTTTTTTCCATCGTGTGCAGTACCTAGATTACAATGGGAACATAACTGATTTTAGGAAGGCGTGAGAAATGAAGTGTTAGGTTAGAACAGGTTAAACAGGCATTGAGGGAGGAAGGGCCAGGGGAGAAGTTACAGAAAGTTAATTGAAAGATACATCTGTTTCTTTAGGATAAAGAATGCTTTTTTCAAAAGCATCAAATCCTTTTACAAAAGAGGGAGGGGTCGGCATTTAAGATCCCAGATTTCACTGGCTGTTTGTGACATTTATGTCCCTATGTCAGTAAGAGGTGTTAAAGATTTTGTAACCACCAATTCCTCCTGGCTTGTCAGAGAGGCAGACTGCTGGAGGTTGATACTGTGGTGACCATTTCTTTGTTTTGGATTCTGTGAAAGGGTGAGGCTGAGTTTGCCCGAATCATGTCTCTGGTTGACCCCAATGGGCAAGGAACCGTCACTTTCCAGTCCTTCATTGACTTCATGACCAGAGAAACAGCAGACACAGACACAGCTGAACAAGTGATCGCTTCCTTCAGAATCCTCGCTTCAGATAAGGTCAGTCATCATGCTGCTGGCCGTAAGGATTAATTTAGCCCTTCTTTGCTGAAAGTCTCATGCAAAGTGTTTAGTAATAGTGAAGCTTTGCTTTCAGTTTGTAAGACTTCAGAGAAAGCACTTGCCTTTTATTCCCAATTGGAACCAAGATGCTTAGCTGAAATATGTATAGAATTCAAAGTGTGGTCTGTATTGCTTCACATCAGAAAGAGCTAACATAACATTAGACATCTAAGACAATATTTGCTCAAAAACCACAGTTTGTCTGTATAATGGATATACTGTATCCCAGGTTATTTCCACACAGCAGCCTTGATTAGAGGGGAAGTCATTCTGCCTTGTCATAGTGTTGACTGGATGTTTCATGCAGAGTTTGTAACATGGCCTCTGTAACATGGCCTGGATCAGTTGTGTAAGACTACACCTAATTGAGAGCCCGGTTGTGACCATTCAGCTGGGTGAGGCAATGTGGTATTGCCTTACCCTTGAAGGAAGCAGGAGGAGGCCTTCTCTAGTTACTAGGTACATGGGGGGAGTGAGTTTCTTACTCATCTCCTAAAGGAAATTTAGTGTGCTCTCCTCCCCGCAGCCAGATCCACCAGTGAGTGGTGTATGAAGATGAAAGGGAGGACAATAGCAACAAAATTGTTTCTGGTGAAGTAAGGGCGATAAACAATGCTGCCAGGAAACTAATCCTGTGCTATGGAGAAAGGAGAGATCACAGCAATACAGATCTATTTGCCCAAGCTTGCTCTATTGATTTTTTCATTTTTATATTGA
Source organism: Apteryx mantelli (assembly GCF_036417845.1). NCBI lineage: Eukaryota > Metazoa > Chordata > Aves > Apterygiformes > Apterygidae > Apteryx > Apteryx mantelli. The sequence continues at coordinate 53,240,501 of NC_089980.1, read as the reverse complement.
TTTTGTGATCTCAGTTATTGTGGACCACATTTTGAATTCCAGACATGTTCTCAACAGAAATTTGTTTGGTAGATGAAAGCCAAGGTCCCAGGAAAATAAGGTTTTCATTATGTTGTTATTTTAAGTAATGTCAAGTCTCTTAACAGTTTCAGAGAGTATCTTTTATATCATAAATGCAAACCATTAAGAGTAATAATGCATCTTTCATTATAAATATATTATGACATTGAAACAAACAGGATCTAATTGAAAACGTCTGTCCTGTCTTTGCAGAAGGGGCAGCAATGCACTCTAGAGATACTGAGAAGCTAGCTATTCATGGATGAGTTCTTGTATCAGTAGCAGTCTACCCATGGCTGCACAGTGCTCAGTGGCTAATGTACGCAGTCCCATATCCTGAGACTGGATTTTGACCTAGTCAGTTTGTTGATAAGATTGTCCCCTTCAACTCATCGTTAAGGCTGGAGTTAACCAAGGAAAATATTTTGGTCTCAGGAAAACAGGCAGGACATCCAAGCTTATTAGCCACAGCTACAAAAGATATTTTGTGTTTTTGAAGAATATACACTGAATTTGTCAATCCCTTTCGCCCCCCAGCCTTATATCCTGGCAGATGAGTTACGCCGAGAGTTGCCTCCTGATCAGGCTCAGTACTGCATCAAGAGGATGCCTCCCTACACTGGCCCAGGTTCTGTTCCTGGGGCTCTGGATTACACCTCTTTTTCATCAGCACTGTATGGAGAAAGTGACCTCTAATTCTGTAATTGACCGTATTCATGTTAGACACTAAAAATACCCACCTGATTTCCCAGATTGCTTTTCAAAAGCTTTGGCAAGCCAATTTAAAAATGAGTTTTACAAATATGGTAGGTACCTTCAGTGTAAAGTGCTAGTAACTAAACTAGTGTATATTAAAGTGTGCAGCACGCATAGATTTCTGCATTGTTCATTTTAGGTTGTCTGTCCTATACAATGCTAGAAAATATTTTGAAGATAAAACAAATTCCAGAATATTAACTTTGGAAATATCCATTGAGAAAATAAAATGTAAAATCTAAGAACATTTAAAATTTAAATTCTTAAGATTCACAAAATATTTTTTTCATTTTCAAAATGTCTCAATGCTGTATATGCTTCTTTTACCATGTTCATAAAACTACATTAAAATAACGCTTTTTCCTTTCATACAGCAGTATTGTTTTTCTCTAATGATTTATGATTTTGTATGCTACTACTGGTGGAATTTAATAAAACATTAAAATGCAATTTTTCAGGGAATAAAAATATCAACCAAGTAAACTCCTTAATCACTGAAATAATCCAGAATGCTATGTTTTTGTCTCTTAAAGATGGTTTTCTGTTATCAAAAAGAATTGTAATATAGGGAGAAAACAGCTGCAAAGCTGATTAAATTGCAGTTTTAGAGCTCTGTAAGCAGTACTTTTCTTTTAATCCTTTAACTTTTACAGCTGAGAGAGTACAACTTTTATAATAAGAAATAAGGAAGCTAATTTACGTGAGCCGTTTTGTTTTGAAACCCTCATTCTTGTCTGTGTTGGATAGTCTTTGTTTCTCAGTATATGAAGGCCAGTCCCTTCTTGTATTAGAGGGCAACATTCATCTCCATTCTGTATAAGGAAAATCCCATCTGAGCAAATGTGTAGTTGTCTTGCAGCTTTAACTGTACAGTGCTCAAATTACAGTTCGTCTTGAGTTCTGCAGGATCGCAGGCAGTTCTGTCTGTACTCCGCTTCTGTGCGCTAGTTGTTTTACTGGTTTTTTTCCATCTTGAGAAATAATAGAGAAGTAAAAGCAGTAACTTTTTTACTTGAATCCTACTGTCACTGAGGAAATGCAATGTAATCAAACCAAACCATTCACAAAAGGTGAAGTGAGCTGTGCAGCCCAGAGCTATTAAAGCAATGATGTGCCTATTAAATAAAGTCTGCTTTTCAAAACCTTATGAGCCTTCTGTCATTGGCAGTCATATACTGTTTTCCTACAAGAACCTGCAATATTTCTGCACATTAAAAGAGGTTTCAACCTGCTGAAAGTAAAAATATAGGAAATGTATATCATGTATTTCTGTAACCTATACGCTCATTGCGTTGGTGTGAACAACACGTGCTACGTGCTGGAGGGACAGGTAAGGCCTCATGAGGTGAGATGGAGCTCCGAATGAGTAGGACAGTGTTCCCACCTAACTGCATTAGCCAAGACATCCGAGCACAGACGTTCAAAGTTTATTAGATTCCTAGCTTAGGCTGATTTCAATGAGACCTGGCCACTAATACTTCTGAGGTTGTTGGTCATAATCTTTCTGTATCTCTCTTTTTCCTCAGGTGTCAATAGGTAATAACGCTTTTGCATTATTGGCCTTTGCTTTGAAATCTATGAACGTGAAGCATTAAAAATAATCACTCTGTATATAGTTTTAATCCCCAAATAGGCATCCCAAAGTTAAGGTGTGTATGGTGTGAACAGCTTCAAAACAATTCCACCGGAGATGGGCAATGGCAAATAACTTTCTCCTCCTTGTATACAGAGGCCAGCAGAGGGCTTAGAGGAAAAATCAGGGCTAGAATCACATCTGCAGTGCATGAACAGCCTTGCACACAGCCAGAAGCTGCTCCTGCCACTGCTGATGCTGACATGGTGCAGTGTAATTCTCTTTTTGTGATGACAGTGCCTGTACAAACTAAGTTTGGGAAGATCTGCCTTAGAGCAACAGCATTTCCAGCCAAATGACTGTGGGCAGGTGGAATCCTCCTAAAAAATAAATCTGTATTTCTCTCATTGTCACAGTTTAATGTGATTGGAACAATAAAACAGGAAACTTCCAAACTGGTCACAAAAGTAAAATCTCAGTCTTAGAGACAGGGTTTTACTAAAAATTAGCACAAAGGCAGTTTATAACTGACGCTCCGATTGGATACCATGTTCTTTACCTGCTGATTTTTATATTGTGATATTCTTTCTATCTTTGATAGCATGGAAGAGACTTCTAAACTCATCCTTTAGCTAAATGCTCTGTTGATCAAAGCAGGTGAGAGATAACATTATCAGCACTAAGAGAAAAAGACTTTTGTAAAGTAATTTTTTTATTCCCATGTCAGGTTTCTAATTTCTAAAGTAGAGTGAACAGAAACGGTAGCAGACAGCTGCAGGGATTAATTACCCATCTGTACTTGCCTAAAAATGTGATGCCATATTTGTTACTTTAATATGTCTTTCATGAAAAAAATATGCATCATAAAGTTCTTTCTCCCAGCATTAATGAATTTTAGGGTAACTAAGTTAAATGAGTAAGCTCTGTTATTTTACCCTGAACTGGGTAAAATTCAAGGTCTTTAAAATACTCTGTGGTCAGGTTCCAGGGCTGTGGGTCTGCGACTGAGATTTCCTGTTTCTCTAAGGTTTCATCTTTGGTAGCTGGCAGTTGTATTTTTCTGTTGAATCACTCTGTTCACACTGGGAAGCAGTGGTTTCAGTGGCATTTTCTGTCTATACCATTCTGGCAGCAAACTAGAGTTTTCCTATAAAAATGTAACTGAGCCCATGGTAATGAATGTACTAATCACAAGGGCCAAATCAAGGTGCAACAGGAGAAGGTACAGCATTTTTTAGGATCATGTGAATGAAGAATATAGAATAAATTAAAATCCAGTGAGACAGTAAAGGTTATCAGTTGCTTTGATGACTGTAAGGCAGATGACTTCTGTGACTTTAGGTGGATACAACAGTTCTTTGAAAAACTTCCTGCCAAAATAATCCTGATTTTGCAGTAATCATTTTCAGCCAATGTTCTTCAGCAAGGCGCTAAGGCAGGCAAAAGACAGTGTTGTCAGCTCTGTGCTACCTTTGTACATCCTTTCTTCATTAATAGGGTTTTCAGCTGTTCTTCATTTCTTACCTACTGGCCAAAAAAACCTTGGACCAGAGCTGCTCCTAGTGGCTTATATTTTCATCAGAACATCCTGTTCAGTTTGCCTGCTTCTTGGAGGAGACCATGCACTTTTATTTAGGTTGTTCCTGGTGTCTATAGAGGTTATCCCAGACACAAGTGGTCTCAATGAAAGAGGAAAATAGTTCCTGTTAGCAGCTGGATTTGGAAGATAAGCAGAATATTCTTTTTTGACTACATGGCTTGTGGTTCAGAGTAATTCAGTAACGAAGTAATTCTTTGATAGTCACTAGTGTAAGAACAGGCCCTTACGAGTTGTGTCAATATTTTTCAGTGTTCTTCTAAGAACAACTCTGGTAATATGTAGATAAGAGAATAATATTTAGATAAAAGGTGCCACTTCTTTGAAGAACATTCATGACTTAATTTTGCCAAATCCAAGTCCTTAGACCTTATTTTCTTCAGAGAGACTGTGCCATTTGGTGCCAGATGGAGTTTTAGACTGTCAGGAGTGGAAAAAGCCTTATGTCATTCTCCCCAAAAAATATGCAACAAAGTCAGTGAAGGTCCAATATACATGCAGACAGAAAGCAGGAAATCATCTTTATGAAAAGTACTTGTAAAGAAGGATCTGGTCTGCCAAACAAGAAGTCAAGTGCATCATTTACTTATCTAGAGCACAAAGTAAAAATGATTACATATAAGATCTGGTGCTCAGCTTGTGTTGTAATAGGAACTGATATTAAAGCAGCTGTACTACCTGCCAGTGAAAGTTTAGCACAATATGCCTGTGCTTTGGATTACTTGACTAGCATATTTCTTACCAGAGAAAACTGCTCAGCAGTCTATAAATTACTGTATTATGTCAAGATTTGTATGTTTTTCTGAAAAATCTTCCCATTGGCTGCTTCTGGAGAGAGAGCACCAGAGGAGATGGGGCTATTGTGGTGTGGACATTTTGATGCATTACACAAAGAACCCCCAAAGGTGCTTTCCTGAGTCAGAAAAGCATTCCCTGAGATGCCTAGATGCTTTAATGTACAATACCTACTATAATTACACAGTGTAAACAGTATAATCACTGCTAATGTTGCTTTAACCTCACTGCTCTCTGAGGTATTTCTTTCCTGGTAAATACTCACTAGGGTTTAGAATAACTGAAATGCCTGTTCTTTCCCTGTGTCCTTCTTCCCCAAGTTTTATGTTTCTCAGCCTGTGCGCTTGTTTGCTTGTGACTCAGTACCTTCTGCTCTTGTTCTGAGGACATTGTATTGAGGAACCACTTCACCAGGGTTAAGTCTGCACCACAACTAGTTGTTAGTATATTCTAGTGAGATTTTACTTGTTTCAGACTAAATATTTTAATATAGGAAAACTGACTGTTCTAAGCTGGATTTCATTTTGTTTTTTACTCTCTTTTTTAATGTATGATTCCTCTATAATTTTAAGCCAAGGTGTGGGTAGCCCCCCCCCCCAAAGGATGAGTCTATCACCTCTTTTCCCATGGTCCTATTTATTTATAAATAGAACATTTCCCAGGTCTGGTTATCATGTGGTTGGGAATATATATCTACAGTACTAGGGAAGGTAAAATTAGCCCTTCCAACAGCAGCCTGTATTTACATTATATTAAAGTGATTGTGGAAGTGTGGAACTAGGGAACCAACTGCATATTTTCACTAGAAGTCCTTTATTATTCACAACAAAAGAATGTTTATGTGCACCCCAAAAAGACAGAATTTTCTAAACATTGAGACAATAGTGGGAATACCATTCATTTCACTCATAAAATGAGACAGCTACATTAATCCACAATCCCAGGCATGAGAGCTTAACTAGGGTTTCATATTCCAAGCTTCAAAATAAATTCCCCTGCCAGTCTACTAGGTTTTTGGAAATTTCATTAGCATCTGTAATATTGCTTTGCACAAATTGGATTATCGGCATATTGCTTTAATTACTTGGAAATCAAGTATATTGAAGGTTTTCTATGAATATAAATGTCTTGAGGCTATTTTAACACCTGTTCATCCCTCATCTACTTGCTCCGGGTTGTTTTATTTCAAAAGTTTGGCCCCAATTCATGAAAGCATTCTTCCCTTCAAGATACCTTTTGAGCAAATGCTTTAAGTGAAAAATGCTTTCAAGTGCTGTCTGCCCTCAGGAGGGGTGATTAAAAAATGTGCTCTCCTGAACAGGAGCCTTCAAATTGAGTAATGGCTACTTGTGTCAGAAGCTTGGATAGCAAGGATAGCTTGGCATAGCTTGCCAACAGGTCTGGGACTGATAGGGGCTGGGGGCTTAACTGGCAACACAGGCACACCGTAATTAAAAAAAAAAAACATAAAAAGATGGAATGGCTATTCCAAAGGTCTGCTCAGACTAGTATCCTGGCTCTGACAGTTACCAATACCAGGCACAGTGGAAAAGTGTAAAACCAAGGCACGCGTATGGCCATATGTGCCCGGAATGATCTCCTGGCCACCAGCGATCTGTGGGAGAGGAGCTTGTGGACACTGCACACCAATGCCAAAGATTTATTCTGTTTTTCTGTTATAGCAATATCTTCTCTGAGAGCTCTTTTTATATTCTTGTCAACAGGACCCACCGTTCACAGAATCAGAGAATCACAGAATCACAGAATCGCTGAGGTTGGAAGGGACCTCTGGAGATCATCTAGTCCAACCCCCCTGCTCAAGCAGGGTCACCTAGAGCACATTGCACAGGATTGCATCCAGATGGGTTTTGAATATCTCCAGAGAAGGAGACTCCACAACCTCTCGGGGCAACCTGTTCCAGTGCTCTGTCATCCTCACAGTGAAGAAGTATTTCCTCATGTTCAGATGGAACTTCCTGTGTTTCAGTTTGTGCCCGTTGCCTCCTGTCCCGCTGCTGGGCACCACTGAAAAGAGTCTGGTCCCATCCTCTCAACACCCTCCCTTCAGATGCTTGTACACGTTAATAAGATCTCCTCTCAGCCTTCTCCTCTCCAAGCTAAACAGGCCCAGCTCTCTCAGCTTTTCCTCATAAGTGAGATGCTCCAGTCCCCTAATCATCTTAGTAGCCCTTCGCTGCACTTGCTCCAGTAGTGCCACATCCCTCTTGTACTGGGGAGCCCAGAACTGGACGCAGTACTCCAGATGTGGCCTCACAAGGGTTGAGTAGAGGGGGAGGATCACCTCCCTCCACCTGCTGGCAACACTCTTCCTGATGCAGCCCAGGATACCATTGGCCTTCTTGGCCACAAGGGCACATTGCTGCCTCATGCTTAACTTGGTGTCCACCAGCACTCCCAGGTCCTTCTCTGCAGAGCTGCTTTCCAGCAGGTCAACCCCCAACCTGTACTGGTGCATGGGGTTATTCCTCCCTAGGTGCAGGACCCTGCACTTGCCTTTGTTGAACTTCATGAGGTTCCTCTCCGCCCACCTCTCCAGCCTGTCCAGGTCTCTCTGAATGGCAGCACAGCCCTCTGGTGTATCCGCCACTCCTCCCAGTTTTGTATCGTCAGCAAACCTGCTGAGGGTGCACTCTGTCCCTTCATCCAGGTCACTGATGAAGAAGTTGAACAAGACTGGACCCAGTACTGACCCCTGGGGGACACCGCTAGCTACAGGCCTCCAACTAGACTCTGCGCCACTGATCACAACTCTCTGAGCTCTGCCATTCAGCCACTTCTCAATCCACCTCACTGTCCACTCATCTAACCCACACTTCCTGAGCTTGTCTCTGAGGATGTTATGGGAGACAGTGTCAAAAGCCTTGCTGAAGTCTAGGCAGACAACATCCACTGCTCTCCCCTCATCTACCCAGCCAGTCATTCCATCATAGAAGGCTATCAGGTTGGTTAGGCATGATTTGCCCTTGGTGAAGCCATGCTGACTACTCCTGATCACTTTCTTTTCCTCCACATGCTTGGAGATGGCCTCCAGGATGAGCTGCTCCATCACCTTTCCAGGGATGCAGGTGAGGCTGCCTGGCCTGTAGTTCCCTGGGTCCTCCTTCTTGCCCTTTTTGAAGACTGGGGTGACATTGGCTTTCTTCCAGTCCTCAGGCACCTCTCCTGTCCTCCATGACCTTTCAAAGATGATGGAGAGGGGCCTAGCAATAACACCCGCCAGCTCCCTCAGCACTCGTGGGTGCATCCCATCGGGGCCCATGGATTTGTGGGTGTCAGGTTTGCTTAAATGATCTCTAACCCACTCCTCCTCCACCAAGGGAAAGTCTTCCTTTCTCCAGACTTTGTCTCTTGCCTCCAGGGTCTGGGGTTCCTGAGGGCTGGCCTGAGCAGTAAAGACTGAAGCAAAGAAGGCATTCAGTAACTCTGCCTTCTCTGCATCCTTCGTCACCAGGGCACCCACCCCATTCAGCAAAGGGCCCACATTTTCCCTAGTCTTCCTCTTGCTACTGATGTATTTGAAGAAGCCCTTCTTGCTGTCCTTGACATCTCTCGCCAGATTTAATTCCAAACGGGCCTTAGCCTTCCTCGTCGCATCCCTGCATACTCTGACAACGTTCCTGTATTCCTCCCAAGTGGCCTGTCCCCCTTTCCGCTTTCTGTAGACTTCCTTCTTCTGGTTGAGTTTTGCCAGGAGCTCCTTGCTCATCCATGCAGGTCTCCTACCTCCTTTGCTTGACTTCCTACTCATAGGGATGCACCGCTCTTGAGCCTGGAGGTGGTGATATTTGAATATTAACCAGCTCTCTTGGACCCCGCTTCCTTCTAGGGCCCTAATCCATGGGATTCCTCCAAGTAGGTCCCTGAAGAGGCCAAAGTTTGCTCTCCTGAAGTCCAGGGTTGCGATCCTACTTGGTGCCCTGCTGCCTCCTCGCAGGATCCTGAACTCCACGATCTCATGGTCACTGCAGCCAAGGCAGCCCCTGACCTTCACATCTTCCACCAGTCCTTCTTTGTTTGTTAGTACGAGGTCCAGCAGCACACCTCTCCTTGTTGGCTCCTCCACCACCTGTGTCAAGAAGTTGTCACCAATGCTCTGCAGGAACCTCCAGGACTGTTTGTGCCTAGCTGTGTTGTCTTTCCAGCAGATATGAGGGTGGTTGAAGTCCCCCATGAGAGCCAGGGCCTGGGATTGTGAGGCTACTTCCAGCTGTCTGTAGAAGGCCTCATCGACTTCCTCTTCCTGTTCCTATAAATTCTCCAGCAGGCTATTGGATATGTTTGAAAAAAGGTTTACTGTTTGTTCTTATATCTTTTGGAAGCCGTTCCTCAATGTCTTTTTGGTTTCCCTTATTATCTCTTTAAATTTAACCTGCCAGAATTTATAATCCTTTTTGTTTTCCTCATATGGACATGATGCCAGCTTTCTGAAGGATGCCTACAAAACATAGGCAATCCAATAGAGAGGAAATCCTACCTCCTGTGAGATAATGGAAAATCTTCCGTTCATCCTGAATTTCACCAGTAGCCCTGGAGAGTAACAGTGGGCAAAAGAAGTTCATGTAAATAGTTCATTTTCTGGAAATATGAAATTGATTTAAGACAAAAGCTCCAGCTGACAAAAGTCTTCCCATGCACCGCCCCCCCCCCCCAAAAAAAAACCCAAAAAACCAGCCCAGTCACTGTTTTAACAAACTATTTAGCAAACCTGATTTTTTAAATCAAAATCAGGTAGCCAGTAATGTTTGGCGGATGCCTGGATGACCATGATGAATAGGTAAGGCAGATACAATGCTGTTGGACACTAAATCTGTGAGGTCCTATCTACTGACATTGTGATTAAACCAAAGAAACAGAAATTAATATTGTGCGGTGTGTTGAATAACAGTCTTGCTGTAGTTTGCACATCATCCAGGGACAGCACTCCATGACAATTCTAACTTTGCTGCTTGCTAACTGAAGATGACAAAGCCTTATTTGCCACAGCAAGCTGACAAGCAACTGTACTGTCCAGCCAACAGTTCTGCCACTCAGAATAATAACTGTGTCATTATCTGAAGTGACTTGTGGAAGAAGGAGTTGAAACAGTAATATTTTTATACATAATAAATTTACAAGAACATATTATTTCATTAGTCATTGCGTTATATTTCTTTTTTTATTTGAATATAGTTTTGTATGCACTTGTAACAAGTCAAAAGTAGTATATGTAGCAAAAACACAAATGCAAATTAAAAAAATTAATAAAAACACAATTTTAAATATTTTTCTTTCTTCCCCATAACAATCAATACATTTCTGTCATCCACCCAAACCTAAGAAGACTGGCACTGAGGGCACTCCAAATTAAATATTTTGATTCTGCTTGTGTAAAACATTTCATTTCATCAAAAATGAGTAATTGGGTTTTTCATTTTATTTCAAAGAGAAAAAAAAAATGTTCATTTGCGATTGCAAAGCGCTGACTGCTCTTCCTCCCTTCCTCCCATTCTGGGACCTTAGGCAGACTTTTCATTAGACTTATTGCTTCTTCAAGCCAGGCCAAAAATGCAGATGGTCCAATTGGCTTTATTTGCAGAGGGCAATCGACTGGAATAGCTATAGTGGAATCTGCCTTATTGGAATAACTCCTCATGTCAACACCTCACCCAGAGTAATTACCCCCTTTTTATGACAGGCGCATTTAACTAAAGTCTTATTCTGCAGATAGAATTTTCCTTGTCAGAGACCAGTCATTCACCTTTTCTTCTAGGGTTAGGGCCCTAGAAGGAAGGGGCATTCAAGAGAGCTGGTTAATATTCAAACATCACCTCCTCCAGGCTCAAGAGCAGTGCATCCCTATGAGTAGGAAGTCAAGCAAAGGAGGCAGGAGACCTGCATGGATGAGCAAGGAGCTCCTGGCAAAACTCAACCAGAAGAAGGAAGTATACAGAAAGTGGAAAGGGGGACAGGCCACTTGGGAGGAATACAGGAATGTTGTGAGAGTATGCAGGGATGTGACAAGGAAGGCTAAGGCCCGTTTGGAATTAAATCTGGCGAGAGATGTCAAGGACAGCAAGAAGGGCTTCTTCAAATACATCAATAGCAAGAGGAAGACTAGGGAAAATGTGGGCCCTTTGCTGAATGGGGTGGGTGCCCTGGTGACGAAGGATGCAGAGAAGGCAGAGTTACTGAATGCCTTCTTTGCTTCAGTCTTTACTGCTCAGGCCAGCCCTCAGGAACCCCAGACCCTGGAGGCAAGAGACAAAGTCTGGAGGAAGGAAGACTTTCCCTTGGTGGAGGAGGAGTGGGTTAGAGATCAGTTAAGCAAACCTGACACCCACAAATCCATGGGCCCTGATGGGATGCACCCACGAGTGCTGAGGGAGCTGGCAGATGTCATTGCTAAGGCACTCTCCATCATCTTTGAAAGGTCATGGAGGACAGGAGAGGTGCCTGAGGACTGGAAGAAAGCCAATGTCACCCCAGTCTTCAAAAAGGGCAAGAAGGAGGACCCAGGGAACTACAGGCCAGGCAGCCTCACCTGCATCCCTGGAAAGGTGATGGAGCAGCTCATCCTGGAGGCCATCTCCAAGCATGTGGAGGAAAAGAAGGTGATCAGGAGTAGTCAGCATGGCTTCACCAAGGGCAAATCATGCCTAACCAATCTGATAGCCTTCTATGATGGAATGACTGGCTGGGTAGATGAGGGGAGAGCAGTGGATGTTGTCTACCTAGACTTCAGCAAGGCTTTTGACACTGTCTCCCATAACATCCTCAGAGACAAGCTCAGGAAGTGTGGGTTAGATGAGTGGACAGTGAGGTGGATTGAGAAGTGGCTGAATGGCAGAGCTCAGAGAGTTGCGATCAGCGGCGCAGAGTCTAGTTGGAGGCCTGTAGCTAGCGGTGTCCCCCAGGGGTCAGTACTGGGTCCAGCCTTGTTCAACTTCTTCATCAGTGACCTGGATGAAGGGACAGAGTGCACCCTCAGCAGGTTTGCTGACGATACAAAACTGGGAGGAGTGGCTGATACACCAGAGGGCTGTGCTGCCATTCAGAGAGACCTGGACAGGCTGGAGAGGTGGGCGGAGAGGAACCTCATGAAGTTCAACAAAGGCAAGTGCAGGGTCCTGCACCTAGGGAGGAATAACCCCATGCACCAGTACAGGTTGGGGGTTGACCTGCTGGAAAGCAGCTCTGCAGAGAAGGACCTGGGAGTGCTGGTGGACACCAAGTTAAGCATGAGGCAGCAATGTGCCCTTGTGGCCAAGAAGGCCAATGGTATCCTGGGCTGCATCAGGAAGAGTGTTGCCAGCAGGTGGAGGGAGGTGATTCTCCCCCTCTGCTCAGCCCTGGTGAGGCCACATCTGGAGTACTGTGTCCAGTTCTGGGCTCCCCAGTACAAGAGGGATGTGGCACTACTGGAGCAAGTGCAGCGAAGGGCTACAAAGATGATTAGGGGACTGGAGCATCTCTCTTATGAGGAAAGACTGAAAGAGCTGGGCCTGTTTAGCTTGGAGAAGAGAAGGCTGAGAGGAGATCTTATCAACGTGTACAAGTATCTGAAGGGAGGGTGTTGAGAGGATGGGACCAGACTCTTTTCAGTGGTGCCCAGCAGCGGGACAGGAGGCAACGGGCACAAACTGAAACACAGGAAGTTCCATCTGAACATGAGGAAATACTTCTTCACTGTGAGGGTGACAGAGCACTGGAAGAGGTTGCCCAGAGAGGTTGTGGAGTCTCCTTCTCTGGAGATATTCAAAACCCGTCTGGATGCAATCCTGTGCAACGTGCTCTAGGTGACCCTGCTTGAGCAGGGGGGTTGGACTAGATGATCTCCAGAGGTCCCTTCCAACCTCAGCGATTCTGTGATTCTGTGATTCTGAAGAGGCATCTCTCTTCCTGCAAGCTTTTTGGTCTTCACTCAGATTACTTTCTCTCCTAAGCCAGTTGTCAACCTCTTTCTAAGACTGCCCTTTTCCCATGTCTAACAGCTGTCTGTTAGAATTTAATTGTTCCAGACTGGAGATGTTAACTTCAATCTAGTTCAATGATCTCACTGTTCCCTTGAATCTGATTCTGGAGGGAGACACTTTATTCTTATTTTACATCAAACAGGGATTCCTGACAGTAAAACTGAACTGTAAAACGAACATGCTAACATTTTCTTTATCTGTTTTTCCTCTCATTAAATTAGTTTTATAACAAAATAATGCAATTGATTAGAATGTGGTTATTCTGGATTTGTATTAAGGTAATAAACGAAGTATTACTCCCTTTGCTGTTATATCTTTGGCTCTAATAGCTAGTCTTAGAGTACTTGCTAAATTAGACCCTTCAATAGACAAGAATGATGGTATGTCTCTCTGGCCACCAGCTGTGTATGGGGAGACATTAATGCGCCATGTGGAAAATGAAGCTATAAACCACAGACTATTCCACCAAAGTTTTCTGGCATCAAAACCCAGGTGCTTGCAGCTAGTTTACACAGCAAAGAGGGTAGAGGAGAGTTGAGCCTGATTAACCTACCCACCAGCTCATACCCTCCTCATACCCTCCAGGCAGCTTTGCCAGCTTGAGATGTACTTGCCCTGAATGCATGTTTAAATGCAAATAGGAGAGGGGAAAAGTGGAGGGTAATACAGAGTATTTTTATGTGCCAGAATATACAGGGGCGCTGTGGGCAGTCTCAGATCTGCTTTGCCTTGTAGTCCTCTAACAGCACCTATGAGCTCAACCCATTGATGCAGGCTCTATCATGCGAGGTGCTGTGCAGCATAAAAAGGCTGCTCCTAGTCTAAAGAACAGTTAGGAAATGTATACATAAAATGCTAGAAGGGACACAGTGATGCTAATAGAGACGTCTGAGGACTTTTCAGCAGATCTTAGACTACTTCATAAGTTTCAGGCTTTATAAACTTTAAGTCTCATAAGTAAGTCTTTAAGCTTGACAGGACCAAAAGAGATGTCAAGGAAAAAAGATTCAAAGGGAATGATTGTAGATCATAGACTACAGAATAAACGTTTCACTTCCAGATTGAGAACTAACTGAAAGTAAGGCCTGACTGATATAAGTAACTGCAGGGTATAAATATTAGGCCTGACAAGTAAAGTGCATCCACTTGCCATATTTGTTTTAATGTAAACTTATATTAGTGATTAAATAACAAAAGAAGGGCTCTACCCTAGAGCAGTATTCTCTGTCAGTGTCAGTGTTCATGCTGTGGTTACTGCTTGCAGATGCAAGAGACTTCTGCTTCCTCACAACTTAATTTCTGAAGCTTGGGTGGGACACAGACCCAACAGCCCTTGTGAGTATTTCTTCATATCACAGAATGGTTGAGGTTGGAAGGGACCTCTGGAGATCATCTAGTCCAACCCCCCTGCTCAAGCAGGGTCACCTAGAGCACATTGCACAGGATTGCATCCAGGCGTGTTTTGAATATCTCCAGAGAAGGAGACTCCACAACCTCTCTGGGCAACCTCTTCCAGTGCTCTGTCACCCTCACAGTGAAAAAGTTTTTCCTCATGTTCAGATGGAACTGTCTGTGTTTCAGTTCGTGCCCGTTGCCTCGCGTCCTGTCGCTCGGCACCACTGAAAAGAGTCTGGTCCCATCCTCTCAACACCCTCCCTTCAGATACTTGTACACGTTGATAAGATCTCCTCTCAGCCTTCTCTTCTCCAGGCTAAACAGGCCCAGCTCTCTCAGCTTTTCCTCATAAGAGAGATGCTCCAGTCCCCTAATCATCTTAGTAGCCCTTCGCTGCACTTGCTCCAGTAGTGCCACATCCCTCTTGTACTGGGGAGCCCAGAACTGGACGCAGTACTCCAGATGTGGCCTCACAAGGGTTGAGTAGAGGGGGAGGATCACCTCCCTCCACCTGCTGGCAACACTCTTCCTGATGCAGCCCAGGATACCATTGGCTTTCTTGGCCACAAGGGCACATTGCTGCCTCATGCTTAACTTGGTGTCCACCAGCACTCCCAGGTCCTTCTCCGCAGAGCTGCTTTCCAGCAGGTCAACCCCCAACCTGTACTGCTGCATGGGGTTATTCCTCCCTAGGTGCAGGACCCTGCACTTGTCTTTGTTGAACTTCATGAGGTTCCTCTCCACCCACCTCTCCAGCCTGTCCAGGTCTCTCTGAATGGCAGCACAGCCCTCTGGTGTATCAGCCACTCCTCCCAGTTTTGTATCGTCAGCAAACCTGCTGAGGGTGCACTCTGTCCCTTCATCCAGGTCACTGATGAAGAAGTTGAACAAGGCTGGACCCAGTACTGACCCCTGGGGGACACCGCTAGCTACAGGCCTCCAACTAGACTCTGCACCGCTGATCGCAACTCTCTGAGCTCTGCCATTCAGCCACTTCTCAATCCACCTCACTGTCCACTCATCTAACCCACACTTCCTGAGCTTGTCTCTGAGGATGTTATGGGAGACAGTGTCAAAAGCCTTGCTGAAGTCTAGGTAGACAACATCCACTGCTCTCCCCTCATCTACCCAGCCAGTCATTCCATCATAGAAGGCTATCAGATTGGTTAGGCATGATTTGCCCTTGGTGAAGCCATGCTGACTACTCCTGATCACCTTCTTTTCCTCCACATGCTTGGAGATGGCCTCCAGGATGAGCTGCTCCATCACCTTTCCAGGGATGCAGGTGAGGCTGCCTGGCCTGTAGTTCCCTGGGTCCTCCTTCTTGCCCTTTTTGAAGACTGGGGTGACATTGGCTTTCTTCCAGTCCTCAGGCACCTCTCCTGTTCTCCATGACCTTTCAAAGATGATGGAGAGTGCCTTAGCAATGACATCTGCCAGCTCCCTCAGCACTCGTGGGTGCATCCCATCAGGGCCCATGGATTTGTGGGTGTCAGGTTTGCTTAATTGATCTCTAACCCACTCCTCCTCCACCAAGGGAAAGTCTTCCTTCCTCCAGACTTTGTCTCTTGCCTCCAGGATCTGGGGTTCCTGAGGGCTGGCCTGAGAAAATCTGAAAATCTGTAAGACATTCAACATTAAGATTCTTTTCTTTCTGCTAAGTTTATAACATTATATCACTTAGGTATTTCTTTCACTAAATATTTTGATTTAAAAACAATTTTCTTTATTCATGGTTAATATTTCCAGCAAAACCTGGGGAAAAAAATGCTGCATGTATGCTACACCTTGCCTAGTCTTGCCTAGTCTACTAGACTTTCTGGCCTGACCTTGGTTCTGCCTCATGACTATGGATTGGTCTAGTGATCACTGGACTGTTGGCTGGACCTGGTTTCCCCATTGCACCTGCTCGTCTTGTTCAGGTAGTGTGGGACTGCGTGCTCATCTGTGAGGTTACAGCCCTACCTGCCTTGCTGTCACCCTCAGCTCCTGGCTTGTCTTCCCCTGCAGAGCAGCCTGCTCCTGCTGTTCCCTGACACCTACTTGCTTTCCACTTGTGCTCCTTGTCACAGAGCTACTTGACAGCTTAGTGATTGACCGTGTGACCTGCTCCAGTTTCTGTGAGTACTTCAGTCCAGCACTGTGAAGTAGCACACCAGGTGCCTGCTCCCCTAGGCACGATGCTACCACACAGAGGAGCACATGCGGGGCTAGTCAACTTCTGCTGGCTGCCCACTGGCAATTATGACAGCAGTTTCTATCTACGACTGCTGCTGAATCTCTCCTGTCACCAAGACCCCTTAGTTCTCCTTCACAGTACAAGTCTTGCAGCCTTTACTGGTTTCTGAGCACTCCCTCTGTCTAAAGAAGAGCTTCACAAATGGCTTGCACTAGCTGCTCAGCCTGTGGGTGCTTTGCAACACAGGCAAGAAGTTCAGCCAGGGAGTAAGAGAACAGGTGATGCACTTCAGAAATCCGTTTCCATAAACAGCCCAGACTGATCCAGGACAGATGTAGTCCTGCCCTGTGCAGGGACGGTTAGTTCAGACTTCTCCAGCTAGTGCTAATGGGGAGAAAGAGGTTCAGAACCTCATGTAAATCCACACCAAAATGATCTATAAAACTCTGCGCTCAGACAGTCTTCAGCTGCTTTTCCCTGGTGCACACACTTAGCTGCATGTGACCTGATGTACACACTGGCCTTTTTTCCCCATTTTTCATAGCTGTCAATGGGCAGTTGGCAGGCCTGCAGTGGTTCTTTCGCTCCCTTCTACTGGCTTGATGTGGATACCTAGAAAAGAAAGAACAGGCTGAAAGGTGCATACTGAAGCTTTTAAGAAAGCTGCAAAATTTCATGACCACATGAAATATATACCAAATTGAGAGCAATCAACAGAATTTGCCTGACATGGCAGTACAGATAGGCTGTAAGACTCTACCTCCTATTGCATTCCTGGCCTTCTTCATGCTGATGTTTCAGCCCTTTTAGGCGTTTATACACTTTTCGATCAGCAAAGATTCTATACAGAGATGTAAAAGGCTATACCGGGTTCACTTTAGTGTATTAGTGTTTTCTTTGTGATGGACACTCTGGGTTTTTTTTAAGTGGTGAAGTCCAAAATCTTGTCTATGGTAAGCAGCTTAAATATGATTGATATTCCTCTAAGAGGCAGCAGTTTAATAGGCTATTTTAGCATTTGGAACGTTTTTAGAACTGATACTGGAACAGTTTTATTTTGGTTTCTGGTAACATTTTGATCCTAGAATAAGAAATGTTAACATAATCTGACTTAAATGGAACAAATAATTTATATTTGGGTCACTTAAAATTACCTTCAAAGTTGTGGGGGCTAGAAAATTACTTATTAAATGGAAATTGTAATTCCTGAGCACAGAGTGAATTCTGAAAAAAACAACTAGTGTAACTTAATCATCATAAATAGGGCAAGGATCCAACTACAGCAAAATAGCACAAGTCATAAGCAACCTTACAGAACAGAGTGCCAAGAGCTGTGTTCTGAAATCCAGCTAATCTGTTTGTTTTGTTTTTCTTTCAGAATTCTGCACGTTGATTTGAATGCTTCACTAGGATATAATGAAAGATAACTGTTTTCTGTTAACATGAAAAATCTCACTCTTCTTGTTTAAGTAAGGATTACTTATTGAATAGTTCATTGGGAGCAACATCCATAGGAATAAAGATAGATAACACAGGGATGAAAGGCATGTTTTTGTAATGAATGTTACTGAGGTATCTAATACCCATACCCAAAAGCTAAGAGAGCATGCTAAAACACGGGGTTTGATTTCTACTCTTACACAAACAAATTGAGTATGTCATTTGAATACATCAGTGTTCAAGTAGAACAACAAACTGGTTAATCAGATCTTTGGCACTGGGGGGAAAAAAAAAAGACAGTTTTGTTATCTTCAAAGACTACCTGATTTTAAAAGATCCATGGCAGAGTTAAGCTGTTTGTGGGAATAGGTGGGAAGAATGCGAATTTGAAAACAGCTCCGAATATTTTTGAAATACCAGAACTCAAACTGGCTTGAAGTTTTTTGGTTTTTTTTTGACTAAGGATATTAATTTGGATTTATAGCTCAATCCTGTTGCAACTAGGAAGATGTTAGTTTCACTGAAGAACAATTTACAACCACCTTCAGAAACCAGGAGGCTTAGCATGCTGATAGATGTTTGCGTGAGTGATACTATGTGTGCAACAGATGTCTAGACAGGCCTAACTCCTAATAGTGCTAAACACTTTTTTCTGCCTACCTTTGGTCTAAAGATGACATAGGAAACAGTATTTGTAAAAAACCATAAAGGAATACAGCTTTGTGGTCAGAATTCTAAGTCTGGCTCATTTAGATGAGCAACAACTGACACAAGTGAAGATATTTCTATTCATGCTAACAGATGCTGGGATGGCTAAGAGAATAATTTTGGCTTTTTAATACTAGCAGTATGAAGGAGATTTTGCATATACTTGCCCAGCTGAAAAAAGCTGATCTTTCAGGTATCAATATGTTCTCAGAAGACAACATGAAGGTCATGATTACATAATGCTCCTATGTGTTCTAGGACTCTCATCTATTGCCTCAACATTTTTTCTCTACTGAATTACTAATCTTACTGATTGTCAAAATACATAAACCGCTCATCCTGCTATGTATTTCTTGTATGATGCTATTGCATTCATTAACTGGCTCTTCTGTGACCACAATGCACATGATAATGTTTTCCCAACCTGAAATATCTACAAAGCATCACCTGTTCTACGGATATCCATATGAGTTGCTCCCACCTTACTGTGACCTTAGCACACTAGTTTTATTTTTAAAGGCTGTACAGTATATTTTTTATTTATATGCTGAAAGTTCATCTGGATAAATCAGGCAAACTATGAGCTTCAGTAGAGAATAGAGAACTGACTTCAGATAAGGAATTTGAGAACTTAGGAACTTCTATGCATCAAACATTTAATATCAAAGTTTCATTTGGCCATCCAGCCCCCAAAGAGGTGAGATAGAATAGGATGTTGAGTTTCTTGGACATGGGAATGACGGCACCTTTGTGTCCTCCTTTATTCCATTGCTCCAGCAACTCTAAATTGTTTCTGGCATTACTCTAAATATTAAAAAAGAGAATGACATTTTAACAGCCTAACTTAGCAAAATATGAACAACACTTCATGAGATGAAGGAAAGCACTTTTCTAGCTCAAGGATATTCTTGAAGGGTTCCTACAAACATGGCACATATTAGAACTTTTCAAAGAAACAGCCGCAAGTAACTTTGTAACTGCAAGTCTGCAGCAGCCTATGCATAGGGATTCCTAGCACTGCCCATTAAAATAATCACTGAAACTACATCAAGAAAAGGGACCCCAAATCCTCTAACATCTCAAATAATATTAAGGCTAAAATTTTCTCTAACTGTTTTCTTACTGTTCCTTTGTTGGATGATCTGGTATGCAGATCACATCATCACTGTCCTTAACCTCTCATTCCTTTTCCTTTCACCCTCTGGAGAGTATTTTGCCTCAGTTGTGCTCATTCAGTTGTCTGTATAGCTCAAGTTTCAGGAGGAGATTAAATGAATCTGAGCCTGGGCTGCTGCTGCTGCCCTCTCTCCCTGCTACTTCCCTTGCGACAGCTCTAGAGAACTGTACAGCTGTAGATGAACTGGATCTGAGAGCTGTTCTGACTGAAAATTGGCCTTTAAGAAAGAACTCTGTTCAGGGCGAGCGCCCACACAAAGGAAGGAATGCAAGTACAAGGATGGGGCAGAGTGGAATTTGGGATTGCCTTTTCACAGTCAAAACTGACTCAAACCGTTGGGGCATTGCAAAGTAAATGGAATATGTGACATGATCCTTTCTAAAAGCACCTTCAAATTTTCAACTTCTTTTTTTTCCACTGACCTGGTTTGCAGCACAGTTACACAAACAACTGCAACAGCACAAGCAAGGGCATTGCTGATCTGCAGTACAAAGATCTGTCTCCACGCAACAACTGTGGAGACAGCGAGCTTTTTAACCTGAATTGCTGCCAGAGGAAATTTTTGTGGTGTTACATGGCAGGACAAAAGGTTGGAAGTCGAAGACAGAAAATCAAACAAAGAAATATACAGCCCTAAAATCCTTAATGGTAGGTCCTTAAAACGCTGCCCACCTCTACCCTGTCTGCAATTTCTGTGTAAAACTGATAACAGGGAAATTAACCAGTCTCTAGGAGTCAATGACTTTTGCTTATGTGTAGTGTATTTCTCCTCTGTTGTTAGGCTTTTAAAGTTGATGAGTGATGACCTTCACATCTTATACTGGAATTCTGGGCCACTTTTTTGCAGTGAAAGCACTTGGGCTGACCGTTAGAATGGTTTGCCTAGAGGTCAAGGTCCAGTCTCCAGCAACGCCTCCTTTCATGAAAAACTGGAGTATGGCCTATACAGCTGAAGAAGTTGGACTATTCTGATTCTATGTAGTTGATTTGTAGGTTAGCTGTATTTCTTTGGAAGCTGAATTAGACACAAATCTATTAAACATGAATCTACATTTTTATACCTGCTTGCGTCACTATTGACTGAAGCAACAGTTGATTATGAAAATTTCTAGATCACATTGGACTCAGAGGGCCTGTAACCAACTGTTCTTGTATCTTAAATCAAAACTCAAGAGTAAACTTTTAGCCTATGGGAATTATCTACACTAATGGTTTTTAACTCTGATTTGTGGTCCCCTCAAAATTTTCCAGTGAAAATGCAGAACTCATTATAAGTATCATATATGTAGCAACACATATTCTTAGCTGATAAAGGACTTCACAACTGTCGTACAGAACTGAGTCCCAGATGCCCGAAGGATGGAAATCAAACCTGTTTCTTTTAAGAACCAAATTAGAGGCCTCTGCATCTTCATTTACAGCATTTTCTTTGCTTAAGTTATTGAACCCATCAAGGAAAACAGGAAAGACTGATCTATATCCACCTTACATACTTAGTTTTCCATGTTTTGAACACTGAAATAGTTTAAATGACAGTACCATGAATGGTTATTACTGACATTTGAACTAGTAATACTTAAATTGAGTCTGGTGAGTTCCTTGAGCTATTCTGACTCTTGGCAAACTCAAGCATTAGCTATTCTCAATGCAATTTTTGAAAGGCTGATCTGCAGCTGTAACAGATGTTTTTATTTCATTTACAATGTGGGTTCTCAGATAATAAGTCGATAGGATGCATCATCATTGAAAAGAAGTCAAACTCTAATGTCAAACTAGGACTTACATTATTCATGTTGTTCAAC
The DNA here is from genome assembly GCF_036417845.1 of Apteryx mantelli. Classification (NCBI taxonomy): domain Eukaryota; kingdom Metazoa; phylum Chordata; class Aves; order Apterygiformes; family Apterygidae; genus Apteryx; species Apteryx mantelli. Next base: position 53,219,046 of record NC_089980.1, on the reverse strand, counting down.
AGTCAAACTGTGCCTTAGTTTACTCAATTCATTTAGTATAAATTTGTTTCCAGTCTCATTTGCCAGTAATCCATTATATTCAAGTCTCTGTCTTCCAGTTTAAGACACATTTGCCTCTCTCATGACATTAAGAAGTCTTTAATTACAATATGATTGTTTTTGTCATTTCAAAGACTTACTTTCCCATCTTACCCCAATGCAGGTGAGAGCTGGTTAGCCCTGCCCAGCCGCACAATTACTCTCCAGTAACTACAGGGGCACCTAAAGCTAATGGCATTTAATGATCATCTCAGAAGGTAAGACCATGGTTTGTTTTCCTTTTCCTGCCGTAAGGTTAAGAGCAGCAATCCTCAGGCCACAAAAGGAAAGCAAACCAACTTCTCAGGTTAGTTTTTAGCCCGCTTGCTGTGGCTGCCAACCACCTTGCGACAACTCCAGTGTGTATTGCCTAATCCCACCAAAGCCGTCCAAGGGGCAGAGGTCTCCAAGAGCGAAATCGCCCTCAGCTTTGGCGAACAGCAGACCTCAGTGAGCGCAGCCGCCCGCGCAGGGCAGCCCCCCGAGCCCCGCAGGCGTGGGCCGTGCCGGCGGCTCCCTCAGGGGCCAGCTGACGCCTGCGGCCGCCGCCCCGCTGCCCCCACAAGGGGGAGGCGGCAGGCAGCGCTGGCGGCAGCAGGGACGCCCTCCCCCCATGGCCGCCGGCTGCGGCAACGGTCGCTCGCTGCGCGGCGCCGCGCGCGGCGGGTAGCGCGCGCTCCCTCCCCCACCTGCCGGCGGCGCGGCGCTCGAGCGTCAGGGGCTGACGCAGCAGCCCCGCGGCTCGTGCCCGCCCCGCCACCCGCGCACGGGCCCTGCTCCCCTCCCTGCGGCCCGCGCAGCGCCGGTGACGTCTCGGCAGTATGGCGCCCACGCAGCACGCGGGCGCGGAGCCGCCGGGTAACGCGCGCGGCGCGACCGTTGCGGGGGGAGAAGGGGAGAGAGGGGTCTGCGCGCGCGCAGGGAGCGCGGCGCGGGCGGGGCCGCCACCTGCCCCCTCCCCCCACGCGCGCCGCCGCCGCCGCGCGTGGGACGAGGCGGGGGGAGCCGAGCTGGAGCCCCACGCGGCCGCGCGTGGGGTGCGGCGGCGGGAGCTGGGCACCTCGGGAGAAAAGCTGCATGCGCTTTGCGGCGGCGGCCGGCAGCCCGTGGCGCGGGAGGCGGCTAGTCTGCCTGCGCCGCTCGCGCCTCTGTGGTCACGCGTGGCCCTAACGTAGCAAAATCCCCAGTTAAAGCAGTTCTAGTGCGGGTAACATAGGGATAGCCGTTTGTAATGTTTCGCTTCGATAAAACCTGCGTTTATGGTCCAGAGGCGTTGAACAGCATGCATTTAAAAGTATTATACCAACCAAAAAGTTCAACGTTGATGGTGTTACTTAATAAGGACATTTGTTTCAGAGGCCCTTAGCCACTCCCTTGCGTAATCAGTGCTTTGCGCGAAAAGGGCTTGATCTGGAAAGAGTTTTAAAGTGCCTGTAAGCCCACATGGGGCTGGTGGACAGAGTTAAGCTGAAAAAAAAAAGAGTGCTTTGTGATGCTGCTGCTTTGACGTAGGGCCTGTGTGTGCTCCACCTTTATCTGTTCATTGACTAAGCAAAAAAATCCATTTTTTAGATTACAAAAATAATTAAAAAGACATGGGAGAGGGGAGGGAAAGTTAGCTTCTAATTGACATTGCCGTATTTTAAATGGACAGTTCTTTTGGTGGGTGCTTTCAGCGATTCTGCTACATGAAGAGATCCCAAGCACGTTGCTTTTTAGTATTTCTGAGGGGATGCCTGCCTTTTCGCCTATGCTTCAGTCCAGGCGTGCATCCCTAGGCTTGTTAAAGTGGCCTGCAGTCATCCCCTCTGCAGAGTTGCATGCAGCTGCCACCCATGGAGGTATTCTCCGCTGATGCTGCTGTTATTGAAGGTGGTGCCTGTGACAGCAGGGGAGTGTAATTGATTCAAGGAGCCTTTTACGATCTTTTATATAGATATAAAATACATAGCTGAGGTTGCCTGGTCTTAGCACCTCACTGACTCTCGAAACTGCTTTTGTGTTGTGAGGTTCTTCCAGACTCTTCTGGCACAAGTGGCTTTGACCTGTCTGTCCCTTTTCCCACGCCACATAGGGTCAAACCAAGCATCCGTCACTAGTGACTGTTCTGCTGTTGCAGAACTGAGGGTGTTTGACTGAAGCAGGAAACGATAGAGGGTATTTGTAATGCTTTTGAGAAGTGCTGGCAAGTCAGAGAAGAGTTGGAATATTTTGTTGTGTGCATATGAGTGTGTCTTCATTCTGAAATGATCCTATGTAAATTCTAGAGAGGAAAATGAAGATAAGGTTCTCTTTGTTTCAAAGAAGGAAGAGATGCCACAGTTTTGCGGGGTGTTTGTTTGTTTGTTTTTTAAGGTCTCAGATTAGTGTTTTGGGTTTTGTTTTATGTATGGGTTGGACTTTTAGATCTCAAAGCATTAAAATACTATATCTTCATTCCTAATGACAGTTCTGCAATATCTGTTGCTTTCTATTTCAGTCAGTATTAGACTTACCCTATCCAATACCTTATTACTAGCATATGATTTGCTACATTAGTTTTCTTCTGGCATTGTTGTGGAGCAAGAGAAGATCTTCCTGTGTTTGTACAAAGAGCTTTATAAAGCCTGGGCATTATCTATTAGTGTGTCTGGGCATTTGCTAGCTAGTAGAAGTGCGAAATCTTTACTTACTGTTCTAATCTTGGAAGGAGAAAGAGGTCCTGTGACTATCTGTGAATTTAGGACTCAGAGGTGCTTGCAGTTGAAGAACTGTCTCTGCTTGCTCAGTTTTTCTTTCTCTGCATCATTACTGTATAGTCAATTAAAGTAGAATTTTTTTTAAATGAAGTTTACTGGTTTCTGCTTTGCAGTTGTGTACCATTTATGGTATGGTCTCTGGTACAAAAAGAGGCAGTCTTGCGTTTTCCTTTTTTTTTTTTTTTGATGTTGCTGTAATAGAAATTGTCATACTTTTCCATGTTGGAAACTAGATTGTAGAAAGACTTTAGTGTATGCCCTTGTGAACTTTCAGTATTCTGTTTCTGGAGCTGACTGTATGCAGGTGACTGTTGTACTTAGGCAAAAGACCAATTAATTCTAATTCTACTTGGATAGATGCAGTTGTTCCCTGACATTAAGTGATTTCTGCTCTGGGTGAAGTAAACCAATTATGGTTTGATTTCAATAGAGGATTAGTTATTTTATTCTGCTTCTTAAACTGGAAGAACGCAGGTTGCAGAAGTATGTACATATGGAATTTCAAAGCTGCTTAACTTCTGGGTTTATTTTCTTACAGTGAATACCCAGAAGAGTGTGAGAGAGGAAATTGAATCGGTTCTGCAGGAGCGGATAATGGTTTTGGATGGAGGCATGGGTACCATGATCCAGCAGCATGCCCTATCAGAAGAGGATTTCCGAGGGCATGAATTTAAAGATCATTCCAAGCCTCTGAAAGGCAATAATGACCTTCTCAGCATAACTCAACCTGATATCGTTTGCAGCATTCACAAGGTAGGGTGTTTTGATTTCTGTCTCTTGACAAGAGATGGAAGGAGAATTCAACCTCTGTGCTTCCCTTCCTTTCCCCAGGCTGCTGGCTCTCTGGAGTCTGCTGGGGATGTGGAGGAGAATGCTAGGTAACCACGTCAAAAAAAAAGAGCAGATTTGACTGTTCTCGTTGTGTAGGAACAGCATTTGTGTCTTGGTTTCTAACATCACCCAGCCAGTGTTGTTTTTAAATCTTTTTTTGACTTACATTCCTGATGCATTTCTATTAATTGTAGATTCTGATTTCTTTCATTATTCTTTCCTTTCCTTCTCCTCAGCTAACATTTAAAGTGCATCTAAGTAGGACAAATCTGGATTCTACGTGTGTGTTTCTATAACTGTGCACTAAAGAGCTGTTAAATGTGACAGTCTGAAGCAGACTTCTCCACAGAGCTTGAGTATACCTGTTTCTATGTGCTGTCTCCTAGAATACTGATTTGTGGCCCATAGAATAAATGGGTTGACCTTTAGGAATTTGCAATCAGATTTTATTATTTCCATATCATCGTTAAGACTTTTTGACTTGTCTTTTATTTCTTGAGCTGCAGATATTTATGGATCTTACTGTAGTAATTAGAACATTCAAATACCGTTGCAAACTAGTTATACAGTTGAAGCCTCACATCTGTTTTTCCAATCACTTACTAAAAAGATCAATATTTCATTGCTTAGAATCATAATTAACCTACAGTTGTGAAGCTTGGTATGCATTCTATATTTTTATATTCACATTCTAACTTTTGGTCTTTAAGAATGACAAGAATTGAAAAGAATCAGTGCGACCTATAGAAATTGACCTATAGAAATTTGATTGACGTGTAGAAATTTGAGGAGGAAACATTTCTAGATTGAGTTTAGTCCCTAGCCTGTTAACTAAGCTGTTGTGGTTGTGACCCTTAGAAGTTCACTAGGCTGCTGAGCTTGTACTATTAATTAGGTAAACTGGTATAACAGTTGAATTTTTACAGGTTTAGCAAGATGGAACACTACTTGAGAAGGAGTATTTTGAATTAGACCACTGGTAGCCTGCTGTCCTGTCTCTGACAATGGCCAGTTGTAGGCGCTTTAGGAAGAGTGGAAGAAAAGACCAAGTCTGTGGTGATCCTCATGCCTGCAGCAACTTGTGGGTCAGGAGCTTTCTGAGCCATCAGTGGTGTCTTCATATTTTATAGCTACCAGTGGGTATTTTTTCTGAGGAGTGGACAGAACTCAAATTAACAGATGAAAATATTTCTATAGAGTAACTGTAATCCCATCATATGCTTTTCTTTTTTTCTCTTTATTTATTTTTTTAATGGTCCAGTGAATCAGATCTCAGAAATCAGTGACTTTAAAAAGAAATATTAACTGTACCTTATTTGGCAAAGTAAGATTCAGTGATAAGATAGGTGACATTTTCAGAGACAGAACTGATTTTCCTGTTTAGAGCATATTACTTCCTATTATGGTGGTACACAGTAAAGTTGTAAAGGTGTTTGCCAGAATAAAGTTCTGAACTATACAAAAGAACTATACACAAGGCTATACACATTTAACAAATCTTTCTCTTAAAAAAGTAGTGAAACTCATCAGTCTAGGTGATGTTCTGAAACTCCATTACTTGGTTATTTGCATATATATAGGAGTCTGTATATTCTCATATTTGTATTTCCATACATATTCAGGAGAAAGAGTTGAGAGAAGCAATATCAGTTCGCAGCAAAACACATTTTAAAGCAAATTTAATTCTGTTCCATTGTCATTTGGATCAAGACTTTATTTGTCCTAATATCTCTTGAGCTCATCTGCTTCTTAAGGGAAAATCCCAGTGGTATGTTTTTAATGGTTGCATCACTATTTTTGATTCACTAATAGTTGAAATGTCTTTATCTCCTTGAATGTGCAGGGGAAACAATGTAACATAACTTGTTTACTTGTGTTGAAGCAGATTTTTTTTTTCTAATCATTTCTCATCAAACCTAATAGATAAAGGGCAGTAATGCTGTCAAATTATTGGAAAGGCATTACAGTGATTGTTGTTCCCAGTTATACAAAAATATCTAAGAAACAGTTGATTCTCCCTGAGCTTGCTTAGTTCAGTTTTGATCTTTAAAGGGGCACTTACAGAAAGCTTATACATCAGCCTGAAGTTTCCTCTTAATTATTGTTATAAATCCACAGATGTGGAATAAATTGAATACTGGTGGATTAAAATCATGTTCCAATATATGATTTTATGTACTCTTGTCTCAGAATGAAAAATAGGGTGGTTCTTTTTTTCTATACCTTCAGTGGTGCCTGAAATGAGGAAGTGTTTCCTAAATATGTGGATGGATAATGTTCCTGTCACTGAAGAGTTAACCTGATCAGCAAGAGTAGTTAGGGAAAAAGGAAGGTGGTTGATAAAGGTCATCAAAATGCAAGCTAGAATCTACAGAAGTATTTCAATTTACATTGATTTCAGTTTACTTCACAGGGAGTTAGACAAATAACTGAAGTGGAACACTTAATTATTTTTGTGAGTCTGGGCCATTAGTTAAAGTTTAAATGTGATCTGCACAAACCATAATTCTCCCAAAGCTTGTATTCTGTCCCAATATGCTCTTCTGTGCAACTCCCTCCATGATGTTTTAAGTTTTCTATCCCTCGCTTGTTATATAACTACTGCCTTTTCTGGGATTGCCCACAGCAGGCCCTGCTTGCTGATGGCAATTGGGCTGCTCCTCGCTGTGTCCCTGTTTGAAAATGTAGAGTCTGCTCCAGGCTATGAAGTCAGTAGTGGAGCTGACTCTGTAAATGTCACCTGTTAATAGAAAGTGTGACTGACACTAAAACGCTGAAAACTTGTTATATGGAACACTTCTATTGCTTTGACCTTGTGCTTTAGACTTAGAGTAAGGACTTAGAATTTGATCTGCTTTGAATTAGGAGATGACTTGTGACTTCTTTCAACTGAATGTGACAAAATAATCGGGGGGCCTTCATTCCAGATCTCGGTTCTGGAAGTGCTGGGGATATATATATATTTTTTTCTTTCCTGTCTTGCAGGAATACTTGCTGTCAGGTGCTGACATCATTGAAACTAACACTTTCAGCAGCACCCGAGTTGCACAAGCTGACTATGGCCTTGAGCATTTGGTAAGAATTCTGATCTATTTAGGCATTAAAATGTTAATCAAGATTTTTGGCTCAGCAGCCAAGACTAGCTTAGTCCCAGAGTCCATCAGGATTGTGTTGACTGCATGCTGTCTCTTGAGCTATGTGACCAGGCTTTCTGCTGACAGCCAGAGATCATCCCAGTGTCTTTGCAGCTCATTTTCATTGTTGTAGACAAGAGAAAGAAAACAATTATGCTTGTTATGTGTAACAGTCATAGCATGCCACGTGTTGATGGAGGCACAGGCAGTAGTGATTTGGCCTAGATTTTGTTTGAGTGTTCACAGAAGGTCTTAGTTCTGTGAACAGGAACGTTTTGCTTCAGTGCTTCCAGTTTGCCAAGTGCTATGGTGGAACCGCTTGTTCCCGGTCGATGTCTGTGTGCTCAGCTCTCTGGCCCAGAGAGCTGTTGCAGGCAGGAGAGGATTGTGCTATGTGGAACTCCTCTTAAGTTTGCATTTATTTTATCTATTCTGTGGTTTATATTGTTTTGAGGTTGGAGATATTTTTGAAAGCAAATAAATGGAAATATGCCACCTGAATGAAAAGTCATTTTAAAAGTAGGTTAATTTTATCCACTTAATGTCCTGCTCTTGAGCTTCCATTGACTTCAGTAGGGTTTAATTAGTATGTTGCAGAATTAAATTTTACTATTAGCAGCTGTAGGGTGAGACATATGTGGGATGAGTTCTGTCATGTGATGCTGTTGCTCAGATGTATAAAACTGTTCCCTTTGAGGTCTTATAATAGTGCATGTGTGTATTTTTCTGGTTTAGGGAGCCTTCAGAGTACACTGCAGATACTTAATGAAAGAGTTGTGTTTCTTTGAGGAAGAGGTATTCTGTACAGAGCTAAGAGTTTGTTGGTAATTTTCTGTAATTGTTCTAGGCATATCAGTTAAACAGAGTCTCAGCACAGGTGGCCAGAAAAGCAGCAGATGATGTAACTGCTCAGACAGGTGAGCAATATTTATTTTAATTTCTTATTCCTTTATGTTTTTTAACTGTCTTGCTACAATTTTTGGAAAGTTGTTAGATGGAGGGTAACTTTGTGGTTTACATCACAGGGACACAGCCTGCAGAGACGAGCACACAGTAACAATCTTGCTGAAATCGGTGTCATATGAAGAAAGAGATGCATTTTTGCAAGGTGTGGTCCTTAGTATGGTCTGCAGGATGACTGTCCTGTGCCCAGCTGCTTTAGACTGCAAGAGATACACTTGCAAAATGACTTGAAGGTCTTCAGATGCATTTTAGAGAAGATAAATTCGGTAGTGACTGTTAGAAGTAGCTTAGGTTTGTAAGATACAGCTCTCATCTTTTTAATACAGAATTAGGATAATTGACTCTGGGTGGATGTGGATTACCAGTTACTCCTAGTGTAAATCTCTTTTTTTTAGGAGCTCGACAATGGCTGGAATTTTCCTAGTACCTGACCATCACCTGTAAATGCATAGTCTTTTACCTTTGTGGCTTTATTAATGCCTTCTTTCAAAGACAAGAAATTTGTTCTTGTATTCTAGCATCAAAGTGTATTTCAAGCTAATAGTGCTACTGTGTGTCCAGATACCACCTTATTGATGTGATTCATAATATGCAACAAAAATGTAAGATTTGAAACATGCTTTAAAAAAAATTTTTTTTTCTTTTGGATGAGTATCCAAGTCATGATATGTAATGAAAAATTCCAGAATAGTTTGGTGCAGTGCATTTGCAGTAGCTGAGTGAGGCTTCCTATGTAAGAGACAAATGATACTTTAAAGAAAATTTGAGTAAAGTAATAGCTTGCAGTTGCCTTTTTCTTAAATGTTCTTTTCTGTAGCGTGTGTATATACAGAACATCTTGTGGGATAAAATTAAACAAAGAAGTCAGCTGTGCTGGGTGATCATATATGCTATCCAGAGCAAAGTAAATTCTTGCTTTGAGACAGGAGTTTCTTGTATGATAGTTCTTCACCTTTGAATAATATCTATGTCTTGGAGACCTTGGAGGTTTTTTCTAATGATATGACTGTCATTGTGAAACCAAAGGTAAGTTGGGGGTTTTTGCTCTCTCTTGGTTTAGGAATTAGGAGATATGTTGCTGGAGCCGTGGGTCCAACAAACAGGACGCTCTCTGTGTCCCCCTCTGTGGAAAGACCAGATTACAGGAACATCAGTAAGTATTTGTAACAATCAAGTTACTTAATTTAGGTAATAGACTTAAAAAAGATACTTCCAGGTAATGTTAGCATAATTTCTGTTTTACAGCTTTTGATGAACTGGTTGAAGCCTATACAGAACAAGCCAAAGGACTTTTGGATGGAGGAGTGGATATCATGTTAGTAGAAACAATATTTGATACAGCCAATGCTAAGGTGAGACTCCTGGAAAAAAATCCTCAGTAATATAAGTATTTGGTGAACTGCCTAAGTAAATTCAGTATGGTACTTGAAAGAACTATCAGCTACTGCTTATTAAACGCATGAAAAGACTTCAGTTCATTGTAAGCAGATAAAACGTAAGGAAATATTTTTTTTTAATGATAAAACAACCTTTTCCACAGTTTTTTCCTTTGCCTTTTAATATATGCTGTTAATGTCTTTCTGGCTATCTGTGCCAGCTGTCCACTTTTATTCCAAGCGGCACTACTGTATTGCAAGACACCTCTGAATGTGTTTGATGTTTTTATTTTTCAGTGTAAGCATGTCTATCCAAAGGATGCTTGTGTTACACACTGGAGAGAGGATGTCCAGTGTGTCTGATTGCAGGAGTAGGAAGGCTTGTGAGACAGTCCTGTTAAAATATGTTTTTTGGGAACTCTGACACTTTGCAGGCAGCTTTATTAAAAGAGGGGGGGGGAGGGACAGGGAACCATGGGATTAAAGCAGGTGATGAATTATGCTAAAATTCATCTGATTTTGATACCTCCTCATTTTTCAAATAATTGCTCAATGCAAGTGATGGAATTGTTAGGCAGCTTTTAACTGTCTTGCAATTTTATGTGGAAAAGTGTGGCTGGATATGCACATAGCATTCCTTCAGGTGTTTGCCACAGACTGATGTGCAGTGGAATTACTCATCCTTTGCAGAATTGACCAGTCTTCATAGAGGCTCGTCGTGGACCCCATAGGCTTGGCAATGCTGAAGGAAGTTTGTATTCACATGGAATTTCCTAGGGAGTCAGGAAGTTTTCAGGACCTTTCCAGGGGGCCACTGCAGTCCTTACTGTTACAATCTGTGGGGGTTAGAATTCTTCTCCAGGCTGCATGCCTCATCACATTCAAGGGCAGTTAATATATGCTGAGAATAGTATACACAGCCATTTTGAGGGTGGGGGTTATTCTGCAGAAAGGATTGATGAGTATAGGCTCATGTGATTTGGGGTTCATAAAAGCCCTGATCTTATTCGGTTACTCCATGATACTTACTTTCTCCTTGTTACCAAGATATGTTTGAAAATCTAGAAGATGTTAGAGGTGAGGGAAACCTTTGAGTGCACTAAGTTCTCACAGGCAGTATGAAGTAGCAAGTTATATGAAGAGCCACAAAAACCTGGGGAAAAAAAAAAAGAAAAAAGAAAAAAAAAAAGGTGTTTGTGTGCAATAGACCAAACAGACAAAAAAATGAACTGAATAACCCCCAAATCAGTCATTAACATTTTGCAATTTATTATTCTATAGGCAGCTCTTTTTGCTCTCCAGAAGTTGTTTGAGGAAGAGTATGATCCCCGACCAATATTTGTAAGTATATATTGCTTATTTACTTATACTTAGGCCCAGTTCCTGAACTAGATGGAGGTGGCAGTTGATAAAGGCATTTTGAAATATAGCTTGAAATGAAGGAAGTCAGTGTTGTCTTAGAAATGTGCTTTTCTCTCCTGTCACATGGTTGTGTCAGGAGAAACTTATATGGGAAGCATTTCATGAAATCAGCCTTAAGTAGTTCCATCCAGCTTATCAAACTGAAGCTTAAGGAATGACTTCATTCCTGTGTCTGCATATTTATACAAGAAAAAGAGCTGGTAATAGGACTTTTTCAGGCTTACTTCCCAAGGTATAATAAGAACCAGTGCTTCAAAGATGAAATTAAGTAATTTTTTGCAAATATTCAAGCGATAGATGTATAAGAGTGGTGATTTTATGTCAAAAAAGGTCTGTCTAATGCCTTTCTCTGACAGTGGGCAATAATGAATGCATAGGGACAAATACAAAAACAGGATAAGCTTATTTTGAAAGGTTTTTTTTTATTCTTCCAGCTTTCTGTAGTTTGCAGCTCTGGCTTTCTGATCTACAGTTTGTATCTGTTCATATCTTCTGTTGAACATGTTTATTCCTTTCTTGAACCCATGTTCAAACTGTTGTGGGACCCAGGCATCCACAAAATTCAGTGTCAGTAAATTTTGCAGCTTAATGCATTGTGCGAAAGTGTGTTTACTCTTGGCTGTTCCACCTGATAACTTCTTTGGTGTCTCTCCCTTTCTTGCTTAAAAGAGCTAGTGAGCAGCTGTTCTGTGTTTCTCTTTGTTATGTGGTCATGGCATTTATAGATCTCTATGATATCCTCCCTTAGTCACCTTTTTTTTTTTTTCCATATTGAAGAGTCCTTGTCTGTTTAGTTGCTCCATACCATTCCTTCATCATGCTTGTCACCTTTCTGTTTGCAACTTCCCTGAATCAAAGGGGAATCAGAATAGCATAGAGTAGTCTAACTGCAGCAGGGATTTGTGTGATAGCACAGTGACATTTTCTGCCTTGTTCCATTTCTTTCTTGGTAGTTCCTGCCATTTCACTTGCTTTACTGGTAGGGAGCTTTGAGTTTGTCTTCGTAAAACTTTCTCCTGTTACTCAGATTTGTTTCTTGAGCAGTAAGGGCTAGTTCAGAATGTGTCATTATGTAAAGTTAGAATTTTTCCTGCATTCGCCACTTGGTATTTATCAACAGTGAGTTTCAATTTATTTTATTTTCCATTTAGTTGATACAGTGAGAGTTTTCTGATTTCTTGTAGTAGGCTTTCTGTCTTCATTATTCTGAATAGAGTTGTCAGTAAGCTTGGCTGCCTCATTCTCTACTCCCTTTTCAGTTCAGTTATGAATATGTTGAAGAGTACAATCTCTAGCACAGCATTCTTTGGGATTCCACTGGTCACCTTGACTGAGTAGTTTGCTGAAGCAAAATAGCATCGGCATTAAGGCATGTTTTGGAGGACATCATGGGTTCACCTTTGCATGGAGTCTTCTAAGGCAAAACCTATTCCAGCTCCTGGAAAAGGGCAATACTGTATAGATGTAGGAAGTCTTTTCTGGATCATTCAAATGCTCTTGGAATTCTGAGTTCTCAACATGGTTATTGTTACTTGGGGTCAAGACATTATTTATTATTTGCACATCTCTCTCTGTGTATAGTACTTAGTAGATGTGTGTCTGCTGGGAGATTGCAACATAGCTGATGTTCCCCTGTGACCAAAGGAGTCACTTGTTTAACATTTCCCCCTCTCTTGTCCCCACCCCCCCCCAAAAAAAACCCCACAACCCCCCCCCAAAAAAACAACCCTTAATAGCAGTCCTGAGACCTGAAATAACTTAAAGGAGGAGGCAAGGAATATGAGAGGCGCTGTGCCTGCTGATAGCTGCCTAAATAAATGGGTAACCACTACTAATTTCAAGCGCCTAGGTTTAGAGGCCATCAGAGTGGTACTGCAGTACTAATGCCGCCTGGCTGTTGAGTGGTTTGTGGTAGCTGTTGTTGAGAGAGAGAAAACTGATTGGTCAAAGGTTTAAAGGCTTCCAGGGGATAGAAGATTTAATTTTTTTTCTTTGGGTTGTGTCTCATCACTTTGAGTGGAACACAGTTCCATCTATTTTGACTTTTAACAGTTAAACCTTATAAACTCTTGTCTTTATTGTTAATTTAATTCTTCCCTTTTCTCTGTGTCCCTTTGAAATTTAGGTGTCTGGAACTATTGTAGATAAGAGTGGGCGCATTCTCTCAGGCCAGACAGGAGAGGCGTTCATCATTAGTGTTTCCCACAGTAAGCCACTTTGGTAAGGAAATGCATCTTTATGTTAGTAAGTTATTTGTAGATTGTGATTCTTTTTATTTGAACTCCTTGCTTACAGCAAAATCAAAGATATACTAGCTGTGATCATATTCAGTCATGTATGTTGCTAGTGTGTTGTTCTGTTACTGTTCCCTTGGCAGGAATTATGTTTCCAAAGAATGCTAAACTCCTTTTAAAACATTGTTCTAAATTTTTTTGTTTGTTTGTTTGTTTGTTTTTTCTGTTTATAACAGCCACTGAAATCACAATTAGGTCACAGCATTAAAAAAAAAACTCTTGAAACTTTGATTTGACACCCACTGTCTCAAATTCTGCAAAGAGCTAATTCCTGATGTATGCAGGACCTACATCTCTTTGTTAGAGGGAAGCAATACCAATTCAAAAATGTTTCAGGATGGCTTGAAAGAGCAAATCATAATACTTCCTTCTGGTGTTCTTTTTTCTAAATTCTTATCAAATTGCATACATTCACAAGAGTTTTTCTCAAAGTGCATTGCTGTTTTGAAAGTTCCTGATGCTTCCATTTACTTACATTCTTTTCTGTTCAGGCAAAAAAAAATGAAATAGGTATAAAATTAGAGCTGTGAAGAAGCAAAATATAGCAGATTTTGGTCATTGTACAATCTTGCATGTTTAATTTGCATAATATTCTGTTTCTCTAGTCTTTTGTGTTTCTATGTTCTTTTCTGCCTCTTCCTTCCCTCTTCTTCCTTTCCTACATTTCTTCTTTCAGGTTAGTTCTTTGCATGAAAATTTACACTGAAAATAGAATATTCTAGCAAAAAGACACCTAACTTAAAATATTTGACTCACTGGTAGCAGTGCATGCCAAGCACATTGTGATGAGCCATTGTTTGTTTTTACAACAAAATTCCAGCTAAAACTTGCAATCTGTCATCCTGGTGATACAAAAGCAGAAGACTGCATTCACAGCTTTCCTGACTGCCCTTGAGGCTCCACTTTCCCAGACCAGACGGTGCTCCAGAAGTAACATATGGAGCCTCTTGGAACAGGGTGGTAGCTGACTCCTTCACTCAGCATCACAGCCTAGCGATCCATATTTGGCATGAGTCTGCCTCTGATGCCTCTGAAGAGGAGAGAAGGGCACTGGAGCAGAAATCAGGAATTTATTAAACCATTTTTTTGTAAAAGCTATCTTATGTGTTTGAATGTTTAGAGCTTGTTTCTCTTTTATGTAAAGGCCACTATATAGCAATGTGGCAAAAGGGTCTTAATGTAGGAGCACGTTGTGTTTTAATTCTGTTTCTGCTGCCAAATTGGTACACAGTGACTTTAGGGTTGAGGAGAAGCTGGTTGTCTCCATTTAGTAATAGTATCATAGGGATCATCTTATATCTGTTTGCATGTTTCCAGTTGGGTTTCATGTCCCATTCAGGGTGATGCATTGCCCTTAAATCAGTTTGGTTTGAGGCCCATTTAAAAAGGATATGATCTGTGTCCTGTTGATGTAGCTAGTGGCTGAGAAATGTGTGAACTGTTCTTAAAGGAGTGTTGAAGGATGGGTGGCAGGCTGCTATGAAGGGTGCTCAGATGTGGCATGAGTTCCCTTTGTGCTATTTCAGATCCTGTGATTGTTTTTACTGTGGTAGTGTTAAGAAGACATTCTTTGAGTTCAGGGCCCTAATGTATTGTTTGTTCTGATCCCAAAGGTGCTCTGCAGTTTTAGCTTTCACAGGAGCTGATAAGTGGATGCTATGAAGAAATGAGCAAGGGAGAGATGATTTTCAAGGTGAGGGTGTGATGGTTATTACACTAGCAATGATAGTGTACCAGCTGCCTGGTTCCAGACTGCTGGCTTTTGAGGCCGGGCTAATGGATTTGCTTTCTCAAATATTTTCTCTCATAATGATGCTGAGTGGCACGTGAAGATGATGCTGGCAGTGGAAGCTACTTTTTGCTTCTGAATGAGTGTACATGTCTGTGCTTAGTTTGATTGCATAGTGTTGAAACAAGGCATGGATGGTGCCATGCTCATAGATCTGTTAACTACCCCTGCGGCAGGCAATCCTTCAGGCAGTCTGGAGGCGTTCTGGAGGGCTGGTACACAGTAAGTCAAGTGAGAAGATCAAAAAGTGCTCATTTGCTGAGTATGCCAGCTTGCTTTACGGTATCTCACTGCTGAGATGAGGTAAAGAGAATGACAGATGAGTCAATACTCAGAAACAGTCAGATGGATCTGAGATGAGGCAGGGAGTAATGAAGCTACCTAATATGAAAGACAGTTATCTTACGAGGGGAGAGGGGGAGAAAGTGTGAGCTGGAGGCTTGTAAATTGAACGTGACTTAACAGTAGTAAATACATTGCATTCATCTACATTTGATTAAGACAGACAGTCTCATTAACAACTCTTAGCCTGCTTTGCTTCAGTAATCCTAAAGGATGAGCCCACACTGCAATAAATTCCAGATCTTCATTGTTGTAATTGTGTATTCCCTGATTTAGTACATGCTCTATATATCTGGGGGATCTATGTGAATGATTTAAATGTATGTAAGCACAAAATGGGGAGATGGAAATAAAGGATTCTTTTAAAACCTCTTCTGTATAAGTAGAATGGCCCATACAAAAAGCATCGGAAAAAACATTTTAGAGGTAGATGTGGCTATTAAAAAAAACAAGCTGTGGGAAGAAGGGGTTTGTGCATTGTTTGGTTCAGGAAACTGACTGTTCAGTGTTCAGGTCCCTGCTCTCAGATGGTGCTATGAGCCCCTTGCATCTCAAGGTTTTGTCATTCTGTCCAACAGGTGAATCGGGCTGCAAGTATTTGCTGCTGTTATCTGTGTAGTTATCAATACGAAACCCCCTACCTGCTCCTAGGAAACAGGAGAAAAGTAAAAGCCATTTTGTGCTCCCAGTCCTGTGCAGGGCTTTATTGCTTCTCACCTCTGGGAAGCTGAGTGGGCATATGTGCACTTTATTAACTTTGCTACTTCTGAGGCGGCCTGTCGTTCAGTTAGCTGGGAGATGTGGATATTATCTCCTCCAGCCTGTGTCCTCCCTGAGACTATTCTAGGAAAGGAGAAAGTTTTTTTGCATCTTCTTCTTCCAGCTGCACTGTGAGCACCTTTTGAGTTTTGCAGAGCTGTTAGGATGGCTACTAGAATGGTGCAGAGTGATCAGGAAACATCTGTAAAAGGTCTCCGACATACTTTATGAAAGAAAAGTTTCCCTTTTTAATATCAATATAGTCATTTTGAGTTCAAGTCACACTTATGTATCTGTGGTTGAATTAAAGAAAACAGGGTTGTACCTCTTATAGTGGTGAAATTGTTTAAGAAGCTTATTCATGTGAAAAGATTCCTGCTGTAGTGCTGTCTAGGTCACTAAGATGCAGGATAATACACTGAGCAGATTCAATGCAAAAGCTTAATGCTGCCATAAGGCATCTTCAGGGATGCACTCAGTTTCTTCTAGGGTTGACAAAATTTATGTGCAAATTTTAAAGAAAATTATAAGTTAACAGTTTGAGGCAATTCTTTGATCTTTCAACTTTTCTCATACTTCTTCCTGCAACACAGAACTCCTTTTCACTCTGTCATTCTCATTCCACCCCTTCTCTCTCTCCTCTGGAAAGTACAGAGCTGTCATGTTGCTATAGTTGCTGTCAGAATGCCACCACTTTCCTCCTGCACTTTGAAATGAAATCTTGATTTACCATTCCCAATTCAATTCAGTCCCTTCCTTGGGGACTCCCCCTTGCCCTTCTCTTTCACCCTCAGAAGCTTGTCATTTTGCTGAGATGGTATCTTCCCCCATCCATCCAGTCTTGCTGTGTTGATGATTGTTAAAGAAAAGAGAGACCAGGGTGGTTGATTTGCAGATGATTGTGGGAATTAGTAATTACCAGCACTAACTTTGATCTCTTTTGTTTGTAATGGGTGTTTTTGTGCTTTACCTACAAATAAAAAAAATTTTTTTTTTCTAGTGTTGGCTTAAATTGTGCTTTAGGGGCAGTTGAAATGCGGCCTTTCATTGAAACAATTGGGAAATGTACAACGGCCTACATCATCTGTTACCCCAATGCAGGTGTGTTGTGAGTGCACGTGCCCATATTCCTATGCTTATATACAGAAGAAATGTATTTAAACATTCTATCCCATTGGAAATAATAGAGTTGAATTAGCTTGAAAAGGTTGTTGCTACCATTAAAAGCAAATTAAGAATTTTTTAAGCTTCTAAAAGTAACTTTTTAGTTCTGTGACAATTCAGAATGCTGTCTTGCATAGTTAGTAATAATCTATTGAGTAATGGTTGCAAGGGTGACAAGGCACTGTAGTTCTCATACAAGTGTAGATACTTTAAATGTGTCTTTTATGGAATTTAATTGTGCTCTTGTAAGGTTTTAAACAAATTACAATAGTAGGAAAATTATTTTTCAAGGTCTTCCCAATGCTTTTGGTGGTTATGATGAAACTCCAGAAGTGACTGCCAAGCATATAAAGGTATGTAATATTTCTCATAAACCTGTCATATCTGGCAAATTAGTAGCCATAGACATACATCTTTATATTTTATGTGCATTTGTTACAGTACTGTGTTAGTTTCTTCCTTGGGTAGCTCTGCATGTCATTTTGTCTGTTTATAGCCAGTAGTGCTTTTGAGATGCCAGGGTAAGAGAAACTGTTTAGGTAATTCTGAAAACCTTGATTACTTTGGACTCCCTTTGCCTACACTAAACAGCTTTGTTGCAGCTTGATCTGCAGATATTTTTCATTTGCACTCCTACATTCTTGCTTGCCCATTTGGGAATTGTTCAAAAAGCTGAGCAGTTTTTATGAACTTGGCAGAGTTTTACAGAGTTGCATTTGTAGGAACAGCTGATACTGGTGGTGTTCCAGTGCAAGGTGTCCTTCCAAGTGCTACTCGATCTGTGTGAGGCAGAACTGTGTGGTTGGACTTGCTGTGTGTCAGCAAGAATGCAGTATCTTCTGCATGTTAATTCTATACTGTAGTATCAATGATCTCGGTATTCATCCAAGTTTTCATCTGGGACTTGGGCATAAAGTGGGCCAGTTTCAAATGTACTTTGCTAAAATTAGGTATCAAAATTGCCAGTTAGCCTTAGGCATCCACATCTGAAAACAAATCCTAAGAAAAAAAAACAGTACTGATGTTTCTTCATCTGATTTTTTTTTTTTCATGTGATCCTCTGACTTGCTTAATATATGGAGAATATAGATGTTAGATACCTTTATTAACTTGAAACTAAATTCTTTTTTTCCCTCCGTTTTACAGAATTTTGCTTTGGATGGTTTGGTTAATATAGTTGGAGGTTGCTGTGGGACTACACCAGCACATATCAGGTGCTTTATGAACTACAATTTTAGATGCATTGAAAAGTAGATTAAATGCAGTTTCCTTGGAGCAATATTCTGTGGCATGTCTTAGAGTTTCCTTAAAAGATGGATCACTTGAATGAAAATAGCAGCAGTGTGTGCAGTAGAAATAATCTGGCTTTCATAGCCATGTGTATTTTGAGGAATGGGTGGAGGCATGGTTCTAACAAGGTTATATCTCTGCTGTTTTGTCTTCTAAAATTGTTCCAGAACCATTCCTCCTGCTTTACCATTGGATAGAATAGAGTTCCCATCTTTGTTCCCTTACTTTCTACATTCTTCCTCTTTCTCGGGCCCCTAGCTAGCTGGTAAAATGTCAGATTTTCTCTGATGGTAAAAGGAAGGCTGGGGGAGGGGAGAAAGGGGGGGAAAATCTATAATAGGTTTTGGGAGTGCTATAAAGTTGGTGTTAGTCCTGGCCAGTTGGGAGAAGTATTTCATATCTTTCTCCCTAGAACTAGCACAGAAAAAACCCGACCTTCTTCACTTGGGCTTAAAAGAGAAGGGGCCTTTATGGTTCATTTTTACCCTTATACAAACTGGGAGGAGGTGGTACATGAGTGTGCAGAGGACAGCGTGTGTTGTTCCTGACTGGAGTGAAAAGAAGGATAATAGCTCATGAACTTCATGAGTTGTTCTGGGATCTGAGAAATGCATCTCGACACAGAGTGATATTTGTCCTGTGTTGTTTCACTGCAATCAGCAATTGCTCAGCTCAGTAAATCATGAATGCGGATAAGAGTCACTGTAGTTGAAGGCTGGTACTGATATCCATCAGGCTACCTGCATGTGAGCATCCAGTTGTCATAGTTTATAATGTTCTACATTTGATAAATCTTCATCTTTGTACATTCCCTGCAAATAGTTACATAGGATCTTCCAGGAGTATATTTTTGCCTTTGGCCACACAAGTGAAACATGTTCATTAGCCTTGTCTGTGAAGGGCTGAATTGGAGATATGGGGTGTGTGTCAAGTATATTCTGCTAGAGTCTTGTTTGGAGTGGTTTAATTTTATTCAAAACCTTTGAGAGTCTTTATCTTCCTCTTTCTGTAACTCAGGAAAATTGCTGAAGCCGTGAAATTATGTAAACCTCGCATTCCACCTTCTTCTCTCTCTGAAGGATACATGCTGCTGTCAGGTAAAACAGGGTGTAACAGTTTGAGCTTTCTAACTCATGTAACCTTCCTTTATAAATGTATTTGCTATTCTCCACTAATCAGAATGGCTATGCGTTTCTGGTTCTACCTGAACCCAGCAAGCTTATGGATGTATATCCAGATGTAAACCTTGTTGCTTTGGCCTGTCTCAAGCTGAATCCAAAGGATTAATGGCACAATTTATTGCAGTCTTGTATAATATAACCAAGCCAGCATATATTTTACTCAGTAAATCTCAGACACTTTGTAATGGTGAGTTATCTTTATCCTTACTTTGCAGCTGGGGAGAGCTAGGCACAGAGAGGTCGGGTAATTTGGCTACAGCTGGTGGCAGAGCTGGGGAGAGATCCTAGTTCATCTGCTGTGATGCAGCTGCCCCCTATGGCCTCAGACTTGGATCCATCTGCACTGGGACAATGTTATAGCGATACATGTAGCTCTATAATGTCTTTGTTTAAACAACAACAACAAAAAGTTTGGCTCTGTAGATTATTCAGCCAGGCCTTCTTTTAAGCCACTGGGCAGTGTTTTCAAATAAAACAGACCCTTCGTTTTGGGTTTGTATTTTATATCTCAAAGTCAAAACAGTTTAATATAAGTGAAATAAATCGTGGTTGCCCCATGGTTTCATGCAGGAGCCCTCTCTGTTCTACCGTAAGGTTTGTTCACCACTGAGCTGTTACCCAAGAGTCCTTCTTGGCTGTTGCCTGGTTTCTCTGAACTTAGATATGTGGTTAAGAGCCATCACTTTGTTTGGCAATTAATTCAGTGGGCTTCTTCTCTGGTGGTGCTAGAGTCATGAGATAACATAAGCTGGAAATGGAGAGGCATGCATGGATGCCCAAAGCATCACGGCTTCATGTCATTTTATATTGGACAAATCAGGTAATATTTACTGTGGGTCAGGTAAATTATTGACTCTCCCTGAGGAAGCATAGAAACCTTTGGCATATGTGTTGGAAGTGGCTGTGTATTTATAATTAACTTGTTTCATTGCATTGCTTTGCTCGTTACTCATTAGATCTGTGCATGTCCTCATATGCTGATAAACCTCAATTCCCAAAGAAAGAAAGATTTGTCTGTCACAAATTAGAAGGGGAATTTTGCCTTTCTTGCACAGTTTTTCTTCTTTTCTTTTCTGTATTTTTACAAACATGCTCAAAAATATCTTTTTAAGGTCTGGAGCCGTTCAGGATTGGGCCATACACCAACTTCGTTAATATTGGCGAACGCTGCAATGTTGCAGGATCACGGAAGTTTGCTAGACTCATCATGGCAGGCAACTACGAAGTATATTTTTTAACAATGATCTTTATAGATAATGCTCTGATTTTCATTGCTCTGTTGCACTGCATTAGTAGCTGCTTCTTTTGCTGGCACAAAGCACTACTCTATGTCAGTTACAAGAGGAAGAAAACAAGAAGAATTTACTTTCTCACTGCCCTTTGTTTCTGTGCTTATCAGCTCCTATTAAATGTGCAAGAAGGGTTTCACAAGGGCTTTTTTTGACAAGTATTACAGGAAACATGATTTTCCATTTTGATTTTAGTTACACAGGGTGATGGTATAGAAAATGTCCTGGTCTGTGTTGTATCTGGGGTGGATTTACAGAGGAGAGAGAAAGAAGGAAAGGGATTGTAATCCCTCCTCCCTCACATGTGTGGGGTATATCTGACATGGGAGAGACTGTGCCGCTTTGCAGCCCCACTCTCCTACCCCTTCCTTCTCCAGTCCTGGTCAGCATCATGGTTGCATCTGTGTGTACTTTGATCACTGGCTCTAGCATGCTAAGTGAGAGTTGCTACAGAAAAAGGTGTTTAGAAAGTAATTGCCACTTGAAATGGCTATAGGGCCAAAATGAAAAGGCCAAAGGGCTCATTCTTTACTGGTGTAAATTGTTACTATAACTTTATTAAAACAAATAGTACAGTAATGTTTCTTGCCAGCTGAGGTTCTGCCCCAAAACATGCTCTACTGTTCTAATTGATGTGATCAAATTAAAGCTTTAGCTTGGCTTTACGAAGTCTAACTCTTAAGGTCTTACGATTCATTAAGCAAGTTAGACCTATTAAGTAAGGAGCTTAAATGCAGCTCGTTAGGGACTGTGAACAACTAAAAGCCTTTTTGTTTTGTTTTGTTTTGCTTTTTTCTCTCCTTAATCTTCAGCATGATTAAAAAAGAAAATTATGTGGGCTGGAAGGAAAGCTTTAGTATTTCCTTCTTAGCACTTGGTGATTATCCTGCAGCTGGAAAAAATGCCGAACAACCTCCAAAAATAAAGTACTCTGTGTTAAAAAAGAGCATAGCTTGTGACACCAGACCCTTATTTTATACCATCACAGAGACTGTTTCCTGTCATCATGTGCAATCAGAAATCCTTGTTACCATGCAAATCTTAGGTCTTTCAATTAAATATATGACCAACTGTCTAAAACTAATGGCACTATCAGCACGTGTAGGTCTCTGGTGCTGTGTTTTTGTGAATAAAATAGTTATCGATTGTGCCATGCTAATGACTTCTGTATTGCTGTACATTAAGGACTATTTCCTTATTCTCTTACAGATTGCCTTGTAAATTTTTAAGAAAGGATACTTTTATTTTGATAATTTGTAGGGCTGCACACTTTTTCGGAAAGTGAAATGTTATCTTGAGAACGACTAGGCCCTGTTTTCTGCTGACTTGTTTTGGTTTTTGAATCTTTTTTTTAGGAAGCCCTTAGCGTAGCCAAAGTGCAAGTTGAGATGGGAGCCCAGGTTCTTGATATCAATATGGACGATGGGATGTTGGACGGCCCTGCTGCTATGACCAGATTTTGTAACTTGATTTCTTCAGAACCTGATATTGCAAAGGTAGTAACTGAGTTGCACCAAAGCACAATACAAAATATCTTGTTGAGCTGGAAGCTGCCTTTCAGAAGATTTTGATATTGATTTGTTTAGTAACCAGGTTAGATGCTTCGTAAGCAGGTGTAGATGTATAAAATGATCCTTCATTAGATGTGTAGTAAAAAAACCAGAGGCATCAGAGCACCCTGTTCTGATGCCTTTCTTGGGGCAGTGTTGGACGGTAGTGAAGAGGGGAAGGTACTGTAATAGGAAAGCCTTTTGGAGGAACTGACGTTTTAACGTTCTCTGTTTTCAACTAAACATATGTCAGTCTTTTTCATTGGTTAAAACTGCGTGTAGGTTTCTGCTCCAACAATTTTGAGCCACAGTCTATGTATAGGCAATGCATGACCTTAAAAATGCTAGGGATATGCGATCTAAAAGGTGCTCCTGCTAAGTAAGTGCATTTTCTAGAAATAAGTATCTCATTCAGAAACACAAGACAATACAGAGAGGAGAGGTCTCTGTGTGATGGAATATTCGTAGAAGCTCTTGAGTTAAATTTGCTCTGAGTTTGCATTTAAAGCAAAGTGAATCAACAAGTGCCATCTAGAAACTTCTTATTCATAAAAGCTGATAAATATTGTGCTTGCTTTTATGTCCAAATTGGCAAACAACATGTGGAACATTTAACTCATAACCTGTATGTATTGTCCTTGCTCACCTCTGTGTTATTTGCAGGTGCCGTTATGCATTGACTCCTCAAATTTCTCAGTGATTGAAGCAGGTTTGAAATGCTGCCAAGGGAAATGCATTGTGAATAGCATCAGTCTGAAGGAAGGTGAGAAAGACTTTCTGGACAAAGCAAGGAAAATTAAGTTGTATGGAGCAGCTGTGGTTGTCATGGCTTTTGATGAAGTGGGTCAGGTGAGTGTTGCTTTGTTAAAGGAGATATTTTTCACTGGCATAGGTGATTTAAAGAGGCCTCTGCTCTTAGCAGTATTTTTGACCCTGATTTATAAGCATTTCTTATGTTGTTCACCCATTTGAGGAATTCAAGTTTTGCTCCAAATTTACTGCTGTTAGCACAAGACTGGATTTTTTGCTTACTCTGCTATGCTGAGCTCTTCCTTCCTTCACAAAAGACTTTTTAATTCAGAAATCGAGTTTTATATTAGAGGGGAATCTTTGTGAATTCATTTTTTTTTTTTCAAAAACCAAATGTTAAACTTTGCAAAGGATGATGAAATGTTGGAGAACAAAATCTTTTTTTTCTTTTTTAACGGGTAGAATCAAAACTCCAGATACAGGCGTGGTGGTGGTGTTTTATAATACAAAATTCTTATGTATAATCCTTTTCTTATATTCATGGTGTTCAGATTGGGAATTCCCAATCTTGTAGTCACTAGGGCTGTAACTGATATCTGAGGACTTTGCTTTTCATGTTGTCTGTTAGTTTCAAGGAAGAATTCTTTTTCTTCCCCAGGCGACAGAAACGGAAACCAAGATTGCAGTCTGTACCAGAGCTTATCACCTCCTTGTGGAAAAACTGTACTTCAATCCAAATGATATAATATTTGACCCTAATATTTTGACCATAGGCACTGGAATGGAAGAACATAACCAATATGCCATGAATTTTATCAATGCTGCTAAAACCATAAAAGTGAGTTATAAGCTTATTTTGACTTAAAGTATTTTACTGGGTTTACTTTAAAAAAAATCTGACTGCTACAAAATAACAAGCATTTTAAATTAATGGGGGGGGGGTATTCCTGTGAAGTGCAGCTGTTCCCCTATATTGCTTTATTTCCAGTAGAAGACCTTTAAATAGTTCTGTAAATATATTTCAATACATTAACTCTACTGTAAAAATGCTATACTAATTAAATAAGGTAAGAATCACATTCAGTGTTCTAGCCAAAAAGACCTCTTTGAAGGTATGTGAAAGCTGCTCTTTTTAATTAATACAGGTTCAATTACTGTGGATGGACTTTGTGCAGTAAGCTGACTTTTTGTTTAGCCAAAATGTGTGCATCAGGAGATGCAAAAATGAAGATTATTACCTGAATACAGCCAGGGAAGCTGTACTCTTGTATTTCAAAGGGTAAATAAGCTGGTCTGGAGATGTTCTGCCAGCAGCAGAACACCTCGCAGGGCATTTTGTCGGCATGTGCCTTTCTGGAGGAAGGCTGCTCCCTCAAGGTTAGCTGCTCAAGTACATGAGCTAGCTCAAGTTCATGAGCAGCTAACCATTCCTGAGGCATGCAGGTGGGCAGGGAGGTTGCTCCTGCCTTGCTGGCTGAGGGATGGGAAGAGACGCAAGTAGGTCTGCCGGGGGGAACATCTGGAATGCTGCTGTGCATTTAGAAGAGCACCAGTGACTACAGATACCATGGTAGTTGCTTACATGTAACTAAGGTGGATCTTTTCTTTTATTTGTAGTTTTTTGTGTAGAGATTTGAATTTCTTTTCGTGAGCTTCAGTAACTGTAGAAGGATCTGAAACAGGAAAGAGAAAAAGAGAGGGCATCGGCAGTGCTCCACAGCTCAGCGACCAGGTGTTTTGTGGACTGTTTACTTTGTTTAGATTTCCTTTTTGGAAACAGGTTTTCTAAAAATTTACATACAATTCCATCAGGAAACACTGCCAGGAGCCAGGATAAGTGGAGGCCTTTCCAACCTGTCTTTCTCCTTTCGAGGAATGGATGCTATTCGAGAAGCAATGCACGGGGTGTTCCTTTACCATGCAATTAAGGTATGGTGTGCTTTTGGCCCCCATGTATTTGCATTTGGCAAATGTGCAGGGCTATGTCTGAGAGCCCTGGTGAGGGGATTCTGTATACTTTTTTCAGTATGGCATGGACATGGGAATTGTGAATGCTGGGAATCTGCCAGTGTATGATGATATCCACAAGGATTTGCTGCAGCTGTGTGAGAATCTAATCTGGAACAAAGATCCTGATGCGACAGAGAAACTTTTACATTATGCTCAGGTAACTGCCAATTTTAAGCTTTGAATAGTGGTTAGCTTAGCACCTGGGTTTCAGCACCTCCCTGCTGATGATAGATAGAACAGCCTATAAAACATGTGCCAATATAACAGTGGGCATTAGAAGTTACTACTGATACTGTGTGCGGTTCAGTTACTGAAAAAGAACAAAACGTGAACTCTGTAACAGATTGAGCCTGTCCAGTTTCACAGGTGCCTTGAAAGATCCTGCACTGGAGTTTTTCAGGTGCTTCAGGAGATCAGACTGCATATGTGTTCTCTTAAAAAATCAAGACAGAAAAGGCTAACCCACAGCCAAACTAAACCTTGTTGCTGGAGCACAATCGACGAGTGCCCTGCAGGAGGGAAAGACGTTAAACATGTCTCTTTAGTGGTAAAGGTTTGCTTGGAGTATATATGAAAAGTTAAGTGGTTGGCTATGGTTCCTGGCTATGCTGTAGACTTCTAGTGCAGGATGCCACCCATGTCAAAATGGGGATCAGCTCATTAGTGTTTATGAGATACTGTCACGATGGTGGTGATAAAAGATACATATTACACTTGTGGTGGGTTCCAGATTATCAACCATAAGATTAGTGAAATGCTGTTCTAACAGAGCCAAGAGCAAAAATCTCTCTGGGTTAGGTGGCTCCTAGAGTTAGAGATGAGTGCACCTGAAAGTTGCATGCCCTTTTTGTAGCTCCTGGCTGCATTGTTTACATGTGCAGATTCATTTGTTCTGTAGCTTGCACCACAGTTACACCTGCTTTTCAGAAATGATGGCAACATGTTTAAAACCAGTACAGGAAGACTCTCTCTACACCTTGTACCTAGGCGGTTTTATAATGTGCTGTTAGTATCTCAGCAATTCACTTGTAAGTGATCTTCTGTGTGTAAGAAGATTCTTACTGTTAGGGTGTTTAGAGTTGCGTGGAGAGGAAGAAGAAAAACACACACATGCGCACACACACACACACACGCACACACATGCAAAAGAATAAAACGTAGTGGAAAGATGAAGGCCTTAAAGGACAGAGCTACACAACCATTGACACAGCATACACAGACCACTATTTAATGGAATTTTCAGAAATTACTTACAGGCATTTGGGATTTTAAATACCTTCTGTATGAATCTCTGAGAGCAACAGAAATACACTTCAGAGGATCACTTAAAATGAAACATTTCTGTTAAGGAAGTCTTAATTCAAGGTGACTTAAATTTGAAGAAGATCAATCACATAAATATATTTTTAAAAAGTTTAGAAAGAGATTGCTTAGGTAGTGTTTCTGCAGAACGTGGAACATGAATCTAAATGGAGCATGAAAAGTAAAAATGTGAGTGGACACCTCCTTTTAGGTCTGTAAGTGTGGGAAACTATTGTTGGTATTTCAAAAATTGGAATCTCTGTTCTTGCTTGTGGCAATTGTTCTATTGCATGGATAGAACAGTCCCCAGTTACAAAAAAGAAAGAATATCTTGATTCAAAACATCTTTAAAAGATGTATTAAAAGTTAGCATAAAATACTATTGAAACCAAAAATTTAAGCATGTTGATTTGGATATCATCCTGGCTCTGGAGAAATGCAAGAGGCTGGATACATTATAATTTACTTACAACTAAGGGAAGGGCCTATATAATATAAGACTTTGGAGTTTGGAGCGTTTTTCAAATATTTTTTCTGATCTTCCTCTGATTTAGTGCACTGGAATAACTCTAAATTCTTTTCTGTAAAGGCTTTTTTAAATTCTTTTTTAATTTTTTAAACACAGACGTGTATTCACCAGTCAGTAAGTGCATATGTTCTTTTTATTTCTGATTACTGCAGTTTATTCTGCACAAAGAACATAGAATGTGCAGTGTCATTTCAAGTATTGCACCTCTCATAGAGCTCCAGTGAAGTGTCCTCCTAATTCCTTCAGGTAATAGTGCGTGCCAGTTGCTTGAATGCTAGACCTTTGGGGAAAGCAAGGCATTTATTCCTTGTCCATTTAGGAGATCTGTTTACGTCTGAAGTTTGAGATTAAAAAACATTTTCCATCATGTGTACAGCTGCAAAATTCTCAAACTGAAATTTAGTCCCATTTACGGCAGTGGGAGTTGTGCTTCTGAAGCTGTTTTTTTCCTCTAGCATGCAGTATAATCATCCTGTTTTTTAAAGACCTGCATGTAGTGTTTGCTGCTGTGGTCCCTGCATGCCTACCCTACAGCTTCATGGGTTGGTTAAAGCAGTGTTATTTTTAGGTCAGGATGATCTCCTTGCTAAAATGTCTGGCCAGAGGTTCAGGAGCACTTAGCAGCTTTTGACAGAAGGGTGACCCTCGAGGCAGGGTCATCCACAGCAGGTTGCTCAGGGCCGTGCCCAGTTGTGTTTTGACTATCTCTAAGACTCCACAACCTCTCTAGTCAACCTTTTCCTCCTTCTTTCGTTCTCTTTTTACAAACTAGATCCATGAGGGGAGTGGGATTGGTAATGAGAAGCAGTGAAGTTAGCTAACATTCATATCAACACAAATGAGGACTTACTCTTGTTGTTGTTCTCATGAATGAGATCTTGCTTTGGATGAGGTTTCCGTGACTTTTTCCGCGGCTTTGTCTTTAAAGAGTTGCTAATGAGCACTCAAAAGTAGAGGAGGGTTCACAGGGAAAGAAAAACTTCAGATTATGAGGACTAGCTGGGGGAGAAAAAGAATCATTTGCCTGGAGTGTGGTAGTTGAAGTAATGGGCAGTGTGCTCTTCCATGAGCCTTCATCATGGGTGCTTAAGAGCCTTCTTGTACCATGAAGCCCTTTTGGCCTTTGCATTCATAGAGAAGGTGGGGGAGAAGGGGAGTGTGAGGCAGAGAGAGTGTGCGAGGGACCAGGACAGTCCATATGCGTGATAAACGGTAGCCCTTTAGGCCTTCTGATTGCAAAGATGTCTGTGATATGAAATAGCATAAACTGTCCCAGCAGAAACTGTTTTAGTGCCAAATTAATTAGAATTTTAAAATGAGGTGGCATTGTGTGGGCCAGGAATCAGTTTAGATTATGTTCCCAGAAGTAAAACCCTCAGGATTAGTCATTTCAGCCTTTTTTTAAGAATGTGAAAATTGTTAGAATTGTTCCTTTTTTTTAATTTTTTTTAACATCTTCATTGAGACATGTACTTTTTGGGATGTTGACCCACTAACTGTCTGCCCTACATCACATACATTTACAACGTGACTTGCATGTATGACAAACTCTTCAGAATAATTTAAAAATATTTTATGTACAGTACATAAAATTATTCTGACTTCTCTGAAACTGAAGTCCATAATTGTACTTCTTTTACTGTCAAGCTCCTATGAATGTCTTTCCTTTTCAGAATCATGCCCAAGGAGGGAAAAAAGTGGTACAGACTGATGAATGGCGGAAAAGCTCTGTGGAGGAAAGGCTGGAATACGCTCTCATAAAGGTGAATCTGTGTAGAAAATTGCCCTGCCCAAGCAAATGGCTGATGAGCACTCTCAAGCATAAAATTTCAGCTCTTAGACTAGAAGGGCCACTCTTGGCTTAAAAATCCTTCAACAACTATACTTTTTTAATTAATAAAGCTTCGAAATCAGTAAACCAGACAGAATTGTGATGATTTTAGTTTAAACTTCACAACTGAGGTCTTTAATTTTTGATATTTTATTCTGCTAGTGCTGGTAGCACTAGTTCATTGCTACTTACTGCTTTTACTATCCAGTTGTTCTCTGGTCCTTTAACAGTATAACCGTATTGCACTGAGTTGCACATCTGCTGAGGGAGCAATCTTTATGCGAATGTCTTTTGACAAGGTTAAGAAAAACAAACAAAAACACTAATATTTGTGACTATTGTTTAGAATAATTTTATATGCCTTGGACATACAGTGTTTGTTTCCTAAGAAAACCTGTTTTAAATATACATTTGAAATATTCTTAAAGACTAGTAGTATGTAAAGTATCTCTTTATACTTCTGTTTTGATTTTTGGGGGAGAGAAGACAACTCTAAATATAGGCTGTATTTTTAGAAAGTTGAAAGCTTTTCAATTTTTTTCCCAGGGCATTGAGAAGTATGTCATTGCAGATACAGAAGAGGCAAGATTAAATCATGAAAAATATCCTAGACCTCTAAATATAATTGAAGGGCCTTTGATGAATGGCATGAAAATTGTTGGTGATCTTTTTGGTGCTGGAAAGATGTTTCTGCCTCAGGTAAAGAGAAAATTATTTCTTATGTTTTCATATTTCCCAAAAACTAGCATTGTAAAATGTAGCCAAAATATTCTATGCTGGCTCTCTTTTCAGATATAGCACTTGATTTCAGAAAATTGAGGTGCTGCTAGTAAGTTGCCTTAATTTTCTTTATTTTTGAACTTGACTATACACTTTTCCACAATTGTTTTCCTTTTCTCCTGAGTGTTTTTGCTTGATTTGGAAGGTAGTTTTAAATCAAGTGATGTTTGTTTGGATCTTCTTTTCTCTCTTGCTCTTTTTCATGGATTTTACTTAAAGGTACAGACTTGGAAAGTGCTAAACGTCATTGCCTGTTCGTAGCTTCTCATTCTGTCGTGAGTGGTCCCAGAGGTTGCACTGTGAAAACAAGTGTTGTGTGTGGACAATTAGTCCAATAGGACCAGCAGCCTCGTACCACAGAATGCTTTGCAAAGCTGGAATCTCAGTTTGCAAATGATGAGAAGTTTTGTTGCTTGTTTGAATGGGTATAGAAGAAAGCTATGAGAAGTTTGAGGGTATTCCTCCATCTGATTTTTTTTTTTTTTTCTCCCTCTCTCCATTTATCCATTCAGGTGATAAAGTCTGCTCGAGTTATGAAGAAAGCAGTTGGCCACCTTGTTCCCTATATGGAAAAAGAGAGAAAGGAAAGGAGAATTGAACAAGGCAGCATAGAGGAAGAGGCAAGATACAGTCACTTGTGCTGTAACTCTTTCATAGCATGTCTTGACAGAAAATGAAATTGTTTTCCTAATGACATTTATGCCTGCTTTTTATGCCTGAGAGTTGAACAAGGCATACAGAAACGGATAATCTTGGCTTAATTTGAAGTGGAATGCATAAAGTGCAGAGTTTGTGGAATTTGCTTGGTATGTGTCTAACCTGTTCTTAAAAACCTCCTGAAGGGTGCCATAAGCTTTTGTAGGCATTTAATTCTAGTATTAGTTATTTCTGGTATTTTTGATCTAAGTCTTCCTTACGGGAAATTTTGCCAGTATCTGCTACTTCCTCTACCTTTGATAAACTCCATAACTCCCTCTTAGATGTTCAAAGCAGGTTACAATATTTTTCTTTAATCATCTTTCTCCCTAGCGCCCCCCCCCTCCTGCCCCAAACTGTTCTCTCAGCTAAAAACCCCAAATTCTTCTAACATTTCTGTATAGATCATGACTTCCAGGCCTCATGTTATGATAGCATAGTAGGCTGATTATATTTGCAGTCACAACCAAGTTGTGGGGTGCTATCAAGTATTTAAGAAAACAGGATCTGAATTTAGTCTTTTCATGTATGATTTTTTTTTGTTTTCTCAAGACTGCTTTGATTATAGTACAGT
Organism: Apteryx mantelli; assembly: GCF_036417845.1. Taxonomy (NCBI): domain Eukaryota; kingdom Metazoa; phylum Chordata; class Aves; order Apterygiformes; family Apterygidae; genus Apteryx; species Apteryx mantelli. Next base: position 53,188,374 of record NC_089980.1, on the reverse strand, counting down.
AGATACTAGTGCATGGTACTAATATGGAAGCAAAAATAACCAAATGGCACAAATAAAAGATGGAAAATGACTGGCTAGGTGGTAGCTTCCTAGAGAAAGGTCTGAGGGTTGTAGTTGTTACAAATGGCATGTCAGTCAACAATGTCATACTATTGCAAAAAAACCCACACCCTCTCCCCCCCCCAAAAAACCCCAACAACTACCAAACTAGAATTTGTAAGTGTGAAGTGCAGTGATTTTTATGCTCCACTCAGCACTGATAGAAACACAGCATCCCATTTTGAAGGTGGTGCTCAAGGAAAATATATGAACTAATTAGAGTTTCAAAAGAGAGCCATGATTAGAAGCACAGAGAATGTAATCTTCAGTGAAAGTTTGGAGGAATTGAGTGACATATGTTTTCTTTCAGACTTTTGTTGCCTAAAATCTTCATCTTTATGAGAGATATCTGTAGGGAAGAAAAAAATAAAATCTTCACATCTTGTCAAGAGTAAATGGGGCTTAAATTTCAGTGGGAAGATACTTAGGTTAGGTGGTGGGGGGAAGGAAATGCTGTAATGATATCAAAGCACTGCAGTATACTACCTGAGAAAGTTATGAGCTATCATAAGTAAGTGACTCACGATTTAAGTGGCTTCAGAAGGACATCCAGTTCTGTGTCTGATTCTGTAATCCTTCTTAACATGTGGTGAGGCTTCAGCTGGATACCAGTGGCAGACAGAGTTGAGCAATTACCTTTGTTTCACGTAAGGCTAGTGCTAATATCTGGCATTCTGCAGCAGTGTGCCATGTGGTCTTGTATTGACTTTGCAGTCCACTTTCGTCCTCTAACAAATCTTGCAGTTATGTTGTTTTTTTAGTTATTCCCCATCTTACATTTTCTTCTTGATGCCTTTTTTTTTTTTTTTCCCATGCAATACTCGGCAGTTCTGTTACGGAATTCTATCTTACTGATTTTAGGGATGCTTATTTAATTTGTCAAGTTAATCTTGAATCCTAGTCCTGTCCTTCAGCATCCATTCTCCCCTCCTTTGTTGTCATCTTTCCATTTTATAGATCATCTTAAATCACTGATGAAAATATTAAATGATTTTCAGGTTCTTGTGGGCTTCTCCTTTATAGCGTTTCTTGTTTGACAGCTAACAGTTGGTGGTTCTTCTTTGAGAATGTTTTTATCAACTACCTGTGCATATACTTGAAGTAATTTCTTCCAAATTTGATTGATGGAATATATGATGTGATGACCCTGATAATCAAACCTGTGTAATCTTAATGAAAGAAGGAGAATGCCTAGTCTCTTTTCCCATTCTCTCTTGGATGTAAAGACAATGTCTTCTCTCCATTGTCTCAAGTGTATCTGTTCTTTCTGTCATGAGTCACCTTTCTGTGTATTATCTCCCTCCTGCTTATTCTTTCCTTTTCCACTGCTGTTCTTTTTTATTTTAATTCAGATGCACTACCGGTTTAGACTCTTAGAAGTGCCTGAGTTTGGCATCTTCTGCTTTATTCTGATGCTGTGTGAAGTCAGCAAAAATTACTTCCTCCATTGTTTTCAGTGGGCACTAAATTGGGACCTACTGTGAACCCTCTGGCACTTAAGTCTTTTCCTAAAAAGAAGTTAAATGGGGTTTGAGAGACTCTGAAAAATATAATAAGCACTCTGCAGAGGTTGTGAGGTATTCTGTGTTGCTGAGGAAAGCAGGAAGGAAAAAAGTAAGGCCTCTGTCCTGCTTCTTCCATCTTCTGCTGAGTGAGGATTGTAGTGCCTTCCTCCTCTGTGTATATTTTTTCTCTGCATAGAGAGTTGGAGAGAAAGAGGACAGCTGCCTCTGTCTCTGATGTTAGATGTTGACTTGGAGGCAAGTGATTGTGGTAGCTTATCCATCTAACGTTACTCAGCCTATTGAAACCTCCCAGACAGTTTTAGTTGCAGACTGCCAGGCAATGCAAGTTGCTGATCGTTATGTTTGAGGATAAGTGGCTGTGGCTGTGGATCTCTACCAAGATTTAAAAAAGAAGCCATCTGGATCTGTGCCCAGAACTTGAGGACCTCCTTGCTTGAGACAACTGAAATCAGTGTGCTGTAAACACAATTTATGTAAAATAGTGTGTGCTCTAGCCCATACTGCTTGCTGCCAAGCACAGATTTTCCTTCTTATTTGCAGATCAGTCAATTTTCTTCCTTGGATATCAATCACTAGTTAAATCAACAATAGTTATTGGATATGATGCGTGTGTATAGTGTTTTTTGTTCTTCCCCCAATCCTTGATTAAATTTTTTTTTTTTTTAGTTTTCTCTTATAGTACAGCAGTATATTTTCACCTGCAAAATTTTTCATTGATGTCCAGAGGTGCTGTCCTAAATAAAAATAAAATCTTGTGTTCTCAGTTAACTGGTCTTCTGAAAAGACGAGCACTGGGGAAGTGCTAGATTAACCATTTAAACAGCAGCATTGGTGGGGATGTAGGGATTTTTATTCAACAAAGGTGTTAGTATCATGGGAAATGTCACTCTCCCTCTTGGTAATATATAAAGAAGGTGATATAGATTCATGAAGGAGAGAGCTGCTTGATAAAGTCCAGAATGATAACATGCTTTATAGAAAGATCTAATCTACCAGTTCTGTCATCTGCAAAAGAGATAAGTTAGTGGACAGAAAAATGTTTTGTGTTTTCCCATAGAATGCACTCAGGTTTCCCCTTTGTATAAATGCTGTGTGATTCAAGTAGTCTGTTATTCCCCTTTGATCCTGAACAAATTCAAACATGGCACTGTGATAGCCTGGAGCTGCTCCAAATGACAGCACTGATTATACTATTAATAAAGTATCATGAAGGCCCATGTCCTGGTGGAGAGCTGCTGCAGGGAAGTTTCACTGTTGTCCTGCTGGTTAAGGCCCCTTTTGCAGGGTTGGAGGGTGCCATCTAACTTAGGAACAGTCTGTGACAGTAGGGCTTCCCTTCTTCAAGGAGATTCTTTTTCCAGCCTGTTTCGTAGTCTGAAGTCACCTGATAGGTACACGGGAATGTTTTCCTTGCTAATGATGTTGCATAAAAAAATAGACCCTTTTGCTTTTCCTAATTCCTCTCATTCTTTTCAGCACTGCATTGGGAGATTGCCCTGGATGCTCAAATGGGTGTGTGATTATGAATGTTCATACTCTCTTGTTCTAAATATGTAATCCATTTAAACTATTTATCGGGGGGGGGTTATGTTTGAAGCAGAGGTACTTTACAAGTTCGAGCATTGCACTGCACAAAATGCCATCCAGATCTGAAACTTTTTATCTGTAACTTTTGTTAAACCCAGATATTTGAATAACATGCACTCAATCTGCAAGAACATTTCTTTTTATTATTAATCATTTGTATGTTTAAGTGCAGGGTTTTATGACCAAGATCTTTTATAATAATTTTTAATACTGGTTACATCACATACACTATGTTTTACAATTACGTGTATTATCATAGGAGTCTCAGTTGTGGATCAGGATTCCACTGTTGAAGAATTTGTGCAAACGTTTTGAGGCTTCTGAGCAATTTAATTCCGATGTTACTTGTTCACCTTTCAGGATCCTTACCATGGTACAATAGTACTAGCCACGGTCAAAGGAGATGTACATGATATTGGCAAGAACATTGTGGGAGTCGTTCTGGGCTGTAACAACTTCAGGTAAAGAGATGAACGGTTATGTTCCTGGTTACTGTCATAATGTGTAAGGTTAGCTAATGTGTAAGGCTACCTGAGTAGTAGGTGAGCCTAGCTGCAGCTGCGATGATGACAGCAGATTAGAGGTGGACATTTTGTGGTTACTGTCCTCCTCTGTTCCCCTAGCTGTGACTGGGAACACTGATCATACCAGCTATTGCTAATGGGGAGGCAAGAGGGAATATCTCCTTTTTTAGTAGCCTTTTGTTCTAGTAAATCAGTGTCTGAGATGAATAAAGTTTAACATTAACTGAAACATGGATGAGATGATCAATTTTTGTATTTAAGAAAACAGGACAATTGCAGCAGGCAAGACTGCCTGCGCGTAGTGTTGTGTTTTGGAAAAAAGGAAGTCTTACTTGTAAGATTCTAATGAACCTTTTGGTATGTTTTTCAAGGTGTTTGCTAACTAAGGTTTTAAAAACTTATTGGAGGTGTGTTTTTTTTTTTTTAAATAAAGGACAAGATTCTAATCCTGAGTCTCCAAAAGACTTTAAGAAAAGTCAGCTCTTTCCAGGCCTGTATGCATGCTGCTGAATCTGCTTTGGAGTTGCATCTTGTCTCATCAGCCATACTTTTTTTTTTCCCCTTTGTGTTGTTTTTGACTGTGTGGCTGTAACTTATTCTACAGAAGAGCCAAAGTCATCTCTTCATTAAAGCAAAAGTGTTGAAGCCAGCAACAGTGCTGTGTACATGCTATATATTCCATTTCAGTGTTGCTTTAACTTCTGTTGATTATTTCAGGCTTCTTTGAGCTTTATTTAGAATGAGCCACTTACTTATAAAACACCATGGCTTCAGTTCACTGTGAGCATGAGTAGGAGTGAGGCTGAGTGAAGCCAGCAGGCTGGGGTGGCTCACTGGAAATAACAAACAAACAGAAATGCTGGCAGTGGCTAGGGATAATAGCAATAGAATGCTAGCAAGGAAAGTGCGATGTCTCATTTCACAAAATGTGGGCTTTAATAATAAAGGGATACTTAATATAAATCAGCTTATATTCCTGACATAAGGTACGATGTCCACATCATATCCAAACCTTTTAGTATTGCCCAACTGACTTCAGAAATAACATGAAAAAGTAATTAAAAAAATTATTTTAAATAATTTAAATTTTTTTCTTTGGTACTATATCATCTAAAATTCTAGTGTGCTGAAAATTATTGCAGACCCAGAGGTTGTTTCCTACATTAAAATTACTAGCAGAAGTTTTAAAATGAAGATTTTGTTTTGTTTTGTTTTTCTTAGCTTCAATATTAGGTCAGTCATTTACCGTAAGAGCAATGTTTGCCCTTTAACAGAAATATTTGACTACTTTTTAAAAAATACTGTGTCATCTCACTTCTTTTCACAGAGTTATTGATTTAGGAGTCATGACTCCATGTGATAAGATATTGAGAGCTGCTGTTGAAAACAAAGCAGGTATGGAGAGATTTCATTAGTACTCCTGAATTGCTTGATTTTTAAACCCCACTTGCATTTTTTTGCTACTCGTTGCATTCCTATGCTGCCTATGATTTGGTCAGACTACCTTCGAATAAATCAGAACTTGTACATTAACAACAGTAATTATTTAGTATTTGGCACTTCTGTGAAACTTATCCAAGGAACTGAAAACATTTATTACAAGGACAAGTCCAAGAGAGATGTTTTAGTTATTTGTTTTACAGATGAATAAATGGAGGCTTGGAAAGGTTAAGTAACTTTGTACTGAGTCTTAAATCCGTAAAATAACTTGATATTCAGCCTTCCAAACCAGTGAGTGTGAAAACCAGGATGAATTGTTCTAAAAAATAATGAAGTTTCTTTCTGACCCAAGTTACAGTTGCTTTAAAATTGTGTATTGCATCTTGGAAGAGGTGAATTGTGTGGAATATAAGTGGTGAAGTTTGAAAGTGTTTGCTGACCGTTTCTAAGAGCAGAGCCTATAATTATTTTGTCTCATTTCATGTCTCGATGAAACTCCTAATCTTACATACCTTGGCTAGAAATTAGGTTTTTTTGTTTTTTTTTTTTAATCTCTTACCCCCTCAGTTACTGCAGTTTCAACAAAGCGACAAACCTCAGTGAGGTATGAAGCTTGATAATCAGAAGTACTGTGTATTTCTGTCTGAAACTAGAGCAGTAGGTGCTCAGCAGCTGTGAAGACTGGGGATTTGGAACCACCTTCATTCTTGGAAATCTTTGACTTTGTAATTAGGTCAAACCTAGCTTCCAGGTTAGCGATTACCATGCTTTTATCTCACTATGTTGTGTCTGATGCATGAAGCTAGAAATGAAACATTTTCTGTAATAATTTTTACATTTTTCTAGAGTGGATTTGCTAAATCTTTTTTGTGTGTGTTTGTAAATTTGCAATAGATATAATTGGCCTGTCTGGTCTCATCACCCCTTCTTTGGATGAAATGATTTTTGTCGCCAAGGAAATGGAGAGATTAGCAATAAAGATTCCATTGCTGATTGGAGGAGCAACTACTTCTAAGTAAGATGTCTGGGTTGGGAAGATGGGAAAACATGTATGCAAATATTGGTAACTGGGAAGAAAGGAACTTTATAGTCATTTCTTTCCCCCTTTCCCTCATTTTCCCCCAACACAGTTATTGTTATGCATTTACTCAAAACTGATAAAGTTATTTCTTATATTAGAGGTGCTGGATTATAGTGGTAGAATGCAATTGGGACACAACTAATAATGGACACCTTAAACATTTCCTTTGTGCAAGTGCTGTATGTGCTGACCTTAATCTTTCTGTCTAGAAGTGCACAGACATATGCATATGAATAGAGCCCTGTTCTTCTAAGGGGTCGAACAGTCTGGTTTCGATTTACCAGTGAATAGGCATGATTTTTAGCCTAGAAATGATACTGCTGACAGTGGGCAGTTAACTATCTTTAGGAAAGTTAGCGTAACTTTCTGGGTTGTTGTTCAGCACTTTGCAATGCTGAGCCCCCCAGTCCTGCTCAAGCAGGCTTACAGGGGATGTGTTCTAGCTGCATACCTTGAAGTAGTTATATTTTTGCGCTTGATAGACTGAGCTTTTCTGTTGAGATCTAATTCTCTCAGATCCATTCAAATGAAATAATATAGCTGCTATGATGTACTGAAGAACAGTGTTGACAGCTGGCTGACACCTAGTATTAGCCTTACCACAAATGTGTTTTGGGCATGTGTAAAGGCCTTGGGTCACGCTTTGCTAACTGGTTTATGTCCAATATGTTTGAGTAGGTGACAGCTCAGGAGATTGAAGAGGTCATTTCTTGTGTAACTAAAAGCTGTTAGTGGTGTTCATTTCTTTACCAGAGCAGTGCATGTTCTGATCAGAACCAGTAGGTCCATGAATTCTGTAGTTTCAGCCTTAGCAAATGACTTTAAGACTAATGTAAAAGTTAGCATTTGAAGTTAACATAACTTTACAGATAGTAAATAGTAGGATTATTGTCTGTCTTTATTAGTTCTGTAGTTATAAAGCAAGGTTAACTGTGTCCTTTTTCTCCTTTTTCATGGGAGCCCCTTTTCCTATAGCTTTGACACTTTGAGAACAAACATGGAATTTTTCTCTGCAAAAAAGCTTTATTCTAAGTGGACGGCTTAGGAGGGCCCCTTCGTCATATCTTTTTAGTGTTTGTGCATTGGACATTGTGTCCTAATAGCCAATGTCACACAGTTTTGTAGACTTCTTGGAGATGAATGTAACCAACAGCAAGGCAGCATAAGTTTTATTGCTGAATATGGAGATTATTGAATAATATATGTATAATTTTATTTACGTAAATAATAATTTCTTCTTCACGTGAACTGTATATAAATATATACACATGCACCTGCCCAGATAAATACAATTTCTGTGAAACAGATGTAAAGGAAAAGTATTCTTTATGGCATACTGGATAGATAATAAACATTTAATTTTGCTTCTTTTCATAGTCTTAAGTTTAACCACACATGTGCATTCTGAAAGCTTGTATATGTTAGATGGTTCTTCATTAGCAACCTCTACACTTATTCTCCATAATGAGTAGATCTCATTCTTTGCAATGAGTGGACCATAAATACTTGGAAAGGGGGGGAAATGAGGTTAGTTTGAGAGAAAGAGTCTGGGTGCTGCCTACAGAATGTATGTAATTGAGTTTCTTCTTAACTTACTATGATGTTTGCACTATTATTATACTGCTTGGGTAAATTCAGATGCTGACAAATAATGGTGACAGTCTTGTTGTGGCAGTGTTTATAAAAAATAGTTTTCATTAAATGATACAGAGCCACTGTAGGACTATGCCCTATTTGCTCTGTTTTTCTGCTCCTATCAAAATGAAAGATACAATATCTTGTTTGTAGTGAATGGATCTGCTAAGATCAAAAGTGCCTTGTCAAGAAGCAGATTAAGAAGATCCTAAGCTATGTTGCACTGTGATCAGTAGCCTCTGTGTCCAAATGCTTTAAATATTTGACAGAACTTGAAGAAAAAGGAGATCTTATCTTCGCTGTGGAAGATCACATCCTGTGTTCTGATTTAAATCAGTCAGAAAATGGGGTTTGACCTTAGGACTCAAGAAAGCAAACTGAACTTTTGTCTGCAAGATCATCGGTCCTGCACTTACTTGCACATAGTTTGGCAGGACTGTGAGCAACTGCGGTAGTCAGCTGCATTTTGTATGTTAGCTTAGGCCTTGGTTAGGACTCCAAACTTTGATCAACAAAGCAATATAATAGGGAAGTGATTCTTCATTATATGCTGAAGTATTTTGATGAGTAAGGTTGGAATATGAGTAAATATTTAATACTTGGATGAACTGGGAGTTTTTCATTATTGCATATGACATGACTGGCCTAGGAGGAACAAGTTTTTCTGTTTATTGACCACTAACAGAATCCCTTCTTCAGGTGAGTAGAGAGCTTATGCTTCTGGCTCTGAGATAGAGCACTGTAGAAACTGAAGTAATAGTCATTAGAATATGTTAATGCAAGTCTGTAAACCTAGAAACTTATATATGGGAGGGAAAAATCTAAGAAGCACCAAAAAGGTAAATTTCTGTAGTTGTTGGTAGGCTTAGCTTGGAATGTTCTTCCTGAAATTTCCTGAGATTTGAACTAAGGAGTTGCTGACTTTCAGTCAATGATAAGACAGTGAGGGAGGGTGAGTAAGTTGGAGTATTGCTTATAAAGCATTCTGATACTCTTCGAAGGAAAGTGTTTATGTACCTGTTTATTATAATCTGTGTTTAATCATCCAAATGTAGCAGATGGATGAATTCCTTTCTTCTTTTGAAGTTCTGGTCTATCCATTAAGTCAGGATTTATCTGACTGTAGAGAGAAAGATTCTGGGGTTTTGTCTGTTTTTTGTTTCAGTTGTGAAAATACTCACTCTTTTTCTTTTTCATTTAAGAACACACACAGCTGTTAAAATTGCCCCACGATATAGCGCACCTGTAATTCATGTCCTGGATGCATCCAAGAGTGTTGTGGTTGTAAGTTCTACATTATAGTTTCTCATCCATGCAAAAATATATGCCCTGTTTTTCTGTTATGCCCCTCATCCTTTCCTCTAAGGCTTAACATTACAGCAGAAAACTGAAGAGGCACTACAGAGACCACGGTTTCCAAACTACTGTTGCTTGAGTTATTTTTTGCTGTTGCTTGGTTATTTCATCAGACTTATTTTAATTATTGTCATTGAGTACCTTTATTTAAATGCCTGTTTCTCCAGTGACAGTGACATGATTCAGTTTGAGGCCTTTATCGTAGTTTTCAGACATTTCTTAGTGAGAAGTGATGTGATTTGGTGACATTTCCTGCTATTTGTTCTCTAATCTTTTTGTTCCTGAAGTTAGTGATATGTCAATAAAAAAATGTTAGTGCTGTGAAGTGGCTGACTGGAGTTTTCTGTGATAGATGCTCTCTCTCTTAGATGAATGGGTAATGTTAGTTGGCAAATACCTACTGGAAAGAACTAAGCCAAGCTGTGGAGGTGTTTCTAAGACTATTCAAGCTCTAAAGTCCTGGGGTATCTTCCTCTCAGATTTTTCCAGAGCCAGATTGGTCTCTCTTAATACTACCTGTGTAGTAGGGCAGTACTTCCAGTAATATTCTTAAACATGCTTTAAGTCTAGTTTGTAGATTAGTGGTGAGGCTGAGTTTAGCATTGTCAAGTTTAATTAGGTAAGGTTCATGAAAACTGATGGCTTAATCTGAAGTTCATGCTCCGTCCTTACTATTCCATGTTACAGTATCTATCTAGTGCTTTCTCTTTGCTTTTTTCAGTGCTCCCAGCTCCTAGATGAAAGTTTAAAGGATGACTTCTTTGAAGAAATATTAGAGGAATATGAAGAAATTAGGCAAGAGCACTATGAGTCTCTCAAGGTACAAATATGATTGATTTAGCTTCTTTTCTTGTCCAGAGTGGTTGCTACATCATTATTAACTCTCAATTTCAGTTTCTTATTAATGACTTTCAGGTCTGTTTGTGCGGATTTAAAATATACAGTAGAATTGATGGAAAACTTACAGAAGTGAATATGAAGTCAAATTTTCTAGCCTATAAGGGAAAATTCTGCCTGACCATCATAATATTCTTGGGAAAATCAGTGGTATTCAGGACTTGTTCATGGGGCTGGCAGTCATGCCAACCTGCAGGAGACCTGTGCTCTCCTAGAACAGTAGCTGGAAGCAGAGAGATACAGGGGTAACTAAAATGGCAGTGGTTGCCTATACTGGTAGCTGAGCCATACTCCATTGGATATTTTACAACACCATGTTCTCATGATGTGTTCATGTTGCCTAGGCTAGGGACCTAAGCAATCTTGAAATAATTGAGGTTGCAATTTCAGGAGAATTAAGAGGACGCAATGAAATGTGGAGATAGACTGTGCAGACTAACAACAGGAGCCAAATAACAAATTACTCTTTTAGGCCTTCTCTGTAAAGAAACCCAGAAGCCAGCTGAAAGTCATCTAGCTCTTACATGGTCTCTTGATAAAGAAAGATAAAGCAGGAGGCCTCTTGCTGTGAACGTTTTGCCCTTCTGAGCTTAAGACTGTCTTTGGGCAAGGAACCCGTTCACCAGGCTGAGATCAGTGAGGGCAGCATTCTCCTCTGTAAGGAGAGGTCAGCAGTGAATTCATGGACCCCACTGAAGTTGCTGTAAATTTTCCATGGGTTTCAGCAGAGCCAGTGATTTGCCTAGAGGCATGCTGATGTCACTGATGGTGTTACCACTGCAGTCGTAAGCTTTCTGCAAGTATTAGGACAGCATCTTGCTGTACCTCTGTGTTCATGTAATTTGCAGTAGTAAAGGAACTTACGGTATAGTTCAGAACTAGAAATCTTGTAGGCAAGTTCCATTAAAAGCATGCAGGAAAAGATAATGGTATGGTATAGCTAGTTTGTTGTGATTTCATTTTACCCATGCAAACTGGGAGTTGAGGGAACTGAGGTGTTTCCCAAAGACTGCTTTGAGTAAAACTGTACAACCTCCTCAGTGGTTACAGTTTATCTGAAAGATAAGAGGCTTTGTAAAAGTATCCTTTATGTTCATACAGGAAAGAAGATATTTGTCTCTAGAGCAAGCTAGGAGAAAAGGTTTCCATAACAACTGGCTCTCAGGCCATAAACCAGGTCAGTTTGTATGTTTTTGTTGTGTTGTTTTGTTTTTTAATTGAATTACGCTTCATTAAACTTTAGGATATACGGTAGTAGCGTTTTGTCAGGAAATGTATGACAACTTGAAAAAAATGTTGTCTATTTGACCAGGGTTTTTTTTGTTGCATAAGTTGGATGTTGCTGTCCTGTTTTTACTCCATGTTTTCATAAATATATTCAAAAAATTCAGTAAATCTTTAACAAAAAATTGGGGGGGGGAACCCCAAACAGCAGGTTACCCGTAACGCTGTATGATCAAAGATAAGTTTAACGCCTGCTTTCTGAAAGAATGTTGGGCTAGATCATTATATTGTGAACCTTGTTAGTTCACATTTAGAAAACACAAGTTGTGACACAACATTTTTATCAAATTCTACCTTAAAATTGAAGGGAGGAAGAGTTAAAGGCTTTTTCTACCCCTCCCCCTACTAGTTTCTGTACCAGTTTGTTTCGATTTGAATTTTTTTAAATGCTAGAAATCAGAAGTATAAACAGCATTTCACAAGAAGTCTTATCTTGCAGTGGCATTAACACGTCTCTGCTTTCTGCGATTTCATTTAGAAGACTCAAAAGAATGCTAATTTTCAATAGCTCATCTTAGTAAAGTTCTTGTTATAAAGTAGCAGACAACATAGATGAAACACATGCAAAGATTGTGGCTACATCATAACATGGATCCATCTCTCTTTCTCACTTGTGCATATGCATCCTACGAAGTGTGTGGCAATGGCAAAAACTCTTAGAAAATTCATATTAGTTGTCAGAAATATCCTAGAATACCCTAGCATATAGTATGTCTGTATATAGAAAGCAAGCTTTATAATTATGAATGTCATGTGCACATAAAATATGTTAGATATGGATAAGTTGTGTTATTTTTTCTGGTCTTCTGTTAAATATTTTGGCCAATGAAATAAGTTCAGAAATCTAACAGCTAATTTATCTATATGAATCAGTAAAAGGCCTTAATTTTCATATTTTGATTATTTTTATGCTTAGCAGTCAATATATCACATCATAATTGTAGAGTATGGTATCACATGGGAAGAATATGGCAGTAAGAATTTTAAGGCAGTACTTTGAAAGAGGTCGTTTGTAGTGGTTGAGGTTGGTGAGCATTGGTTAGGCTGCACATATAAGAATAATATGCAATTATTTCCTTCATGTCAGATTGTACTTCTGATTCCTACAGTTAAACCAAGATTCATTGGCACAAAAGTCTTTGAAGATTATGACCTGAAGAGATTGGTAGAGTACATTGACTGGAAGCCTTTCTTTGATGTCTGGCAACTTAGGGGAAAGTATCCCAACCGAGGTTTCCCAAAAATCTTTAATGATAAAACTGTAGGTAAGTATTGAAATTGTATTTACCTCATGTAAGTAATCCTATTAGACATGACAGGCTGCATTAAAATTCTGAATGTTTTGAAATACATAGGAATAGTTAAAAAATACGTGGAAACTTAAATTTCACTGAGATCTTCTGTATGAAGCAACACTGACTGAAGGAAGTGTTGGGATGCGAGACTGAAAAATAATGGAAAAATGTTTAATTATCTTATTTGGAGTTCACCTGGATGCCAAAACACAGGGATCTATTTTAATGACAGAAAATGGCAACAGAGCACCTAATAGGTCTGTGTCCCTGTTGTGGGCGAGGATGACAAGAAGGCTCTGTCTCCTTTTGAAACTACTCAGTAGGCCTTGGAATACATGATGAAACTGAAAGCATGACACTGAAGTTAATGTTCTGATCTGCTGCGCTATGATAACATAGGTGCACACACATTTTCCCTATCACTCATCTTGTTCTGCATCTTCTGCCTCTACTAGAATGGTGCTGCTGAAACATTTATTTCAAGATATATGTTGTTAGAGCTGTATAGACATAGTCACAGTGATGTCTTCTCTGTTTGCTGTAGCTGATAGATTGTCGCAGTGATCTGAGAATTATGTGGAAAATGAATCAATCTTGAGCTCGTTTAAATAGTTGTGAAAACAGGCCTTTTCTAAAGTTTTTTTTTTTTTTTTGATAGGTGAAGAAGCAAAGAGAGTTTATAATGATGCTCAAAATCTGCTGAAAACATTGATTAATCAAAAGAAATTACAAGCCAGGGGTGTGGTTGGATTCTGGCCAGCTCAAAGTGTTCAAGATGATATTCATTTATATGCCGTAGAAGATGCAGTAGGATCTATGGAACCAATAGCAAAATTTTATGGCTTGAGGCAACAGGTATAATGAAAGAATATTTGTTAATTAAAGTAAAAATTTTTGTGGTGAATTACAAGAACGGAACAAAATGGTCCTATTAAAATCTGTGCAGAAAATGCTTGCTGTTATCTGACTTCATTCATTATCTGTTGCCATTTCTTTCTCTTTTAGTAATAACAAGATCTTGTTAGTGATGACCCAAGCCTAATATTTGTACAGAAAGCTTAACAGCTTAACAGCTTTCTGTACAACAGAGTTGACATCCTCAAATATGACCTGTGTTTTCTGTCTCTGTTTTAATATTTGAGCTGTCCTAAAGCACTCTGCTCTATAAATTCATCACATAGACCCTGTGTGCTAAATTAGAACCTAATGAACCTAAATTCTCTAATAATATCATTGGATTCTGCCTTACATGAGAAATTCTGCTGGAATGTGTTAAAGCTTAAAAAATACTTATAATATATGGAAAATAAAGCTCAATGAAGATAAGAGTTCCTGGTAGTCTTAATTTTTATGTAAAATTCCCCATATCCAGTGGCAGTTTAGAATTATTTTGTTGGCTGGTAATTGTGATCGAGAGAATCACTATTGTAAGTATTAATGCTTCAATCATACTTACACAGATTGGCATGTATCTTGATAGGTTGAGCAACATTTACAAGATGTTATGCCTCTCCTTCTCCCCCAAATTCTGATTTGGCTTCTTTATAGTTTATGTATTCAGAGTCATCAAATGTAGTGGAAACAAATTTAAGATACCTCAGTTTTTGGAGTGCAGTGTTCTGTGAGGACAACCCTATGTCAGTATTGCAGAACTGTAGTAAAAAATTAATGGCTTTAGGATTATCTGTTCCAGTTCCTTGCATGGATACAGCTCTAATGTCCCTTGACAATCCATGGCAGATGTTTATTTAAACTGTTCTCACAAACATCCAGGGAGGGCTGTCTTAAAACTCCTCCTGGTAGCTTGTTCCAGGGCTTTACAACCTAGTTAAAAGTTTTGATATCCCATCTAAATCATTTTTACTACAGTTTCTTTTCTTGGCATTTTCCCAGTGCTCTCCCATGGAGAATATCTGATTTGTCTTTCTTTTTATAGTGGTTTTTACGTGTTGGAATACTGTTACTTTCCTTTTTCCATATTCTTTTCATGTCATATATTACCCATTCTTCAGGTTTTCTCAAAGGTTAAGGTCATGAAACTCTTGATGCTTTTGGGGGTACCATTATGGACTCCGTGTATTTTATCTGCATCTCTTTCAGTCCTGTGCATACAGTAATTCAGCTGAGGCTTCACCAGAGCAAAGTAGAAGAGAATAATTGCCTCTTTCTACTTACATAAAACATTTCTTTCAGTACACAGGATTTTCTCTGTGACATTGCCACTAGTAAGGAGTTGATGTAAATCTAAAATTTGTAGATGCATTTAATATTTTTTAACTGTGATCATTAAAAGGGAACCTCAAAATTAGTATTGAGATCATCTGTGTGGAACAAGCTTTTATATTTCTTCACTTTTATGATACTTTCTACAGCCTATTTGGTTATAGAACAAGGCAAACAGTTGATCATTTTCCTCTATTTTCCTCTTTTTTTTAAATTGCTGTTGGGAACTGGATAAAAAGTGTTGTTAATGCCAGAATGCCGTTGCAGAATAAGAAAACTTGGTGGAGAATCTTGTGAGTCAAGTGATACCCATGAAATAGCTTTTATCTTCTTGTAAGTTGGGCAGATTTCAAAAGCTGTGCCACTCTTTAAATAGCAGTCCTGTTACTATAGTGAATATGCCGATTTGATGCTCAACTGTCAAATTTTGTTTTAAATGCTATTGCCAGCATTCAGTCAACTCTTTCTCTTTTCCCCTTTTTCTATTTTGGGAGAGGCCCCAGTGAGCAGGATATTCCCTTTTTGCATAAACCCTCTTGAACCTTGCTTGGGTTTCACCTTTTCGGTGGTGGTAGGTACATTTTGTTTGTTAGCGTGTGGTTAGTGCAAATGTAGAGTTTGGGGCATCATTTTGTCTGGATTACTGAGCATGCGGTTTGTAGCTTATGAAATTATGAGTGTTTATAAACTCTCAGAGGCATTCTAAAGCGCTAAAGAGTTGTTGAAGAATTCTGCGGTTTGAGTAATTGGGATGCAAGCTATCAGCCCTCAGTTTTGGTAACAAATGTGCAATCAGTGAGTGCTGGAAATGGAAAATTCCTCTTCCCTAGTGGCTGGCAAAAGTACGTTCCTCATTTTGTAATGCTTTGTGTGCAGAATAAACTGTTAAAGCTTGCTAGCTGTAAATAGAGGCAAAACATCTCTCCATATCTGTTCAGTGCAGCATCTCTTTCCAAACACCCTCAGAGGAGGAGAGGTGTTTTTCATCTAATTCAAGCACAGGAAAGACATCATGTCTCAAAGGCTAGGGTAGATATTTTTCAGAAATGGGTTACATCCGTTAATCTTAAAACTCTACTCTTTAGATCGATAGTGATTAATTAATGTTTTTTAAAATGTTCTGATTTATTGCATTATTTTTGTTATTTTAGGCTGAAAAAGACTCTGCCTGCACAGATCCCTATTACTGCCTCTCTGACTTCATAGCACCGCTAGATTCTGGCATTTGTGACTACTTAGGCCTGTTTGCTGTGGCCTGCTTTGGAGTAGATGAGCTGTGCAATGAATTTAGGAAACAGGATGATGAGTACAACATCATAATGGTAAAGGCTCTTGGGGACCGGTTAGCGGAGGTACGAGGTTTTATCCTATGTCTCTGTGTAAGTTTTCTCTGACTCTGTTTGACAAGTTGCTATTTCAAGTTCTAGACTGTTGCCTCTGAGGTATGCTCTGCATTAAATCTGAAAGTGAACTGCTTCCACTGAACTTGTCTCGAGAAGAGAGTCGTCTTCTGAGCCTGAGGGGAGTCTGCTATTCATATCTTTCAGTTGCAAAAACACCTCCCAGTTCTTTATGTGGATTTTGATAAAATTTAGTAGATTTTAAAACAAGACAATTAAAAAAGATCTTTAAAGCTTGCTTTATTTAAATGAGAGAGAGTGTTTGGACCCAGGTGTGACCCACTGGTTATATTCTTGAATTGCAGACAGGCCTTCCTCTTGCTTTAATGGTAGCCATGCAGATGTATCCAGGCTACAAGTCTTTGACTTCACATGTCTTAGGCATAGACAGACATGCTCGTAAAGCTCTAGCTGAAGCAATTTAGAAAGTCCCTGTCCATGCATCTCCCCGCCCTCCTCCTGCCCCAACTGACAGCCCCAAGCTTACACCTAAGTAATCATGTTAAAACTTGCAGCAACTTAAGTGCAAAGTGAACAGGGTTAGCTTCAGTTGTGTATCTTTAGCTATAACAGAGTTTCAGAAATTATTATTTGATGCCATCTGAACATATTTACTGAAGTGGGAATTTGTCTTGAATGCAGCCATTGCTGGCAAAATTCTGGTGTAAGCTGTAGGAGCAGATAAGAAAAGCTATAGCCCACTTTCAGCTAGATGAAAGCTCTTCTGCTAAAAAGAACAGTGGTGCTTATTTATATCTGATGCTAGCATGAATGCAAGAATGATCTGGCCTTCCATAGCTAGAACTGGAGATGTCCAAACTAGTCAGCACCTAATGTCTTCAGTGCTATAGTGGTATATCATCACCACATGCTAATGTACTTCATCTTTTCCTGTTATTGCCCACATCTTTACATCTTCAAGCAGATATGATTTTAAAGCAGGACAACCAAAAAACTCAGTCTACCAAAAAGCAAAAAATCTAAAAAACCTGAATAGGAAAAGTTGTATGTGAATTTAAATTTAATCCAATTTCTCACCTATAATAAGATCCCCCTTAAGAAATAAAAGGGGGACAAGGAGAAAGCCTCTTATCTTTTTTCATCTTAATCAAATGGCTGTTGCATCAGCCTCCACAAACTAAGAAAATCTTTGCACTCTATTCCAAGGCATTTGCTGAGGAGCTCCATGAAAGGGTTCGAAGGGAATTCTGGGCTTACTGCAGTAGTGAGCAGCTGGATCTCTCAGACCTGCATAGAATTAAATATGAGGGAATTCGCCCTGCCCCTGGATATCCAAGCCAGCCAGACCATACAGAAAAACTCACCATGTGGAAACTTGCAAATGTTGAGGAAACAACAGGTACTTCTGTACATTTTTCTAAGATCCTTTGGCTTTTATTTATTTGTTTTTTTAAAAGTAAATTAAAGATTGAAATGCTAACAAAACAATGACATGGGCAGTGCAGATCTATGTAAAAAATCAAACTGAAGCAGTTTTGGGAATTGCTGTCTTTCCCCTTTCATTGCCATTTTTATTTTGCCTCATTCAGGGAAGAGTTTGCAAAATACTGCCAGTGCTGTTGATGAAGGAGTTATGTCCCTAATTAGCAGATTGCGTGCAAACAGGGTTCTGCTGCACAAAAAGAAAAATTCTAGCATCCTTATGGCTGCAAGAAGACATTCCAGATATAAACGGAATAAAAGCCAATTCATTAATGTCTTTCCTGGACCACAGAAACCTTGAGATGGTAACTCTTAAAAAGGAACAAATTATTTCGTTTGTTTTCCTCTGATATTTTAAATGTCAGCTACTTCACTGCTAATTTCACAATCCCAGAATACCTTCCTGTGTGTCAAAGCTCTAGCTACCCTTCTCAGTTGCCAAAGCATCCAAGTTTTTCCCTTCAAACAAATTCTAAATTACTCTACAGTAACCCTATAATGAAAGCCTGCAATATATGTAAAGCTATGCCTATTTTTTGGAATAGATAACAAGTGGAAAATGGTTTTGTATTTTTAGTGCAGTTGAAAGCTTCTTGGTTTTTGAGTTTGGCAGAAGCTGTCTCAGGATTTCTGGTCTGCCCAACAAAAGAGGCTCTGAATTGATAACATGCATAAATCAATAAATCAATTCAGAGAACAAAAAAGTTGTTCATTCTCTTTTCCAGGAATTGGTTTGACTGAATCACTAGCAATGACACCTGCTTCTGCAATTTCTGGCCTCTACTTTTCCAGTCCCAAATCCAAATATTTTGCTGTTGGCAGGATATGTAAAGATCAGGTAACTTGCAACTGTGCATTATAATACTGTTATAGTTATTCACAAACACCTTGTGGCTAGATGTTCCAAAATTTTTTGGAAACAGTAAAAGCTGGAGATTCCAAATCATGTTTTGTGCTCCCTTTGCAGGTTGAAGATTATGCACTGAGAAAAAATTTGCCTGTGCCAGAGGTGGAGAAATGGCTGGGATCCATCTTGGGATATGATCCTGAATAACTGTGTGTGTGTATGTGTGTGCGTGCGTGCCTTGTGGGCAAGCATTTTCCTTTGATCAGTCCGTTTCCCAGAAGGAAGAATAGAGTGGTGTCTGTAATCCTACATCACTGTTCTTTGTATTCTTTGGAAATGGTTTGTATTGTTTGTCACTGGTCTGTCCAGAAAAACAAACAAACTCCAACAAATTCAAGTCCAATAAGAAAATCCTTCCTATTGAAACCAGCTCTTTCCGTGCCCTCTTCCAATACTTTATCTGATTGTTTTTACTTTTGATCGAGGAACTTTATATTTCAAAGCTGCCCTGTATTCTTGCTTTGGGACTATGAATGCCTTGCAAATCTCTTAGCCATAGCAATATGCATTTATTTATTTTTATTTTTTGCACAAGTACTCTAGCTGAGCTAGATCTACATGTGAGATGTGGGAGTTGCAAAGCTCTCCTGTCCCAAAGAAGGCTTTGAGATCGGGGACAAGAATTTGTATCCCACTGGCTGTGGATGTACATAGAACAAAACTTGGCTTCTATTTTTTTAATATCTTTTGGCAAGTCAGGGTACAGAAATATGATGCATTTTTGTCTCTGAAGTCAGAAAGGGTTTTATACTGAGTGATCAAGAACAACTGAAGTACAACAGATCTCCTTTTTAAAAACAAAAACAAAAAACAACTGTCTGTTCCATGTTTAGGGCTTGTGATCTGGAATGTACTGTTGCTATGTCTACAGAACAACTCAAGTTTTTAAATACACTTCATGATGATGACTGTAGTTAGAACTATCAAAGCTGTATGATGGACTGGAGTAAAATCAAATGCTGTATTATCACAAAACGTTAAATGGGATGATTGAGCCTGTGGAGTTGTCACCTGAGCAATCATCTCATGCTTCCTCTCCCTTTCAGCAAGCCACAATCTGTTTCTACTCTGTATAAAGGGTAACAGTATTTCCTACCTCACAGTTATGCTGTGGAGCCTGATTCATTTTGAAACAACCTTTTTTATGTGAAAAGTACGAGAGAAGCATGACTATTGCTGTAAGTACACAGACAGCAAGCTTGGAGCTGACTTCAGTGTTTTACTAACTCTAAGAGTCTGGGTACCTGGATTTTAAAAGCGAATAGTAGCAGTGCTATTCATTGGGCAGAGATGTTTTGAAGGCTCTCATCTTTTTATTTTCTTCATTCATTTCATGTAGAAAAAATGTTAAGTAGATTAAATACCTACATTTCATGCTCAGTCATATCTTGTCATATCATACTATCATAAATAATAGCTAACCCTGTAGTTTTATTCTTCACATGCATAGTTAACTTTGAGCTAATTGTTTGCAGCTTTTAAACTAGTTCCACTTTCTTGAGATTATTAACTCAGGTATTACTTAAATGCTAATTCACTAAAATGTTATGAGGGTGAAATCCTGTTTTTCTGGTCTCTAATTATCAAGAAAACACCAATACTATGAAGAGAATGTTCTTCTAAATAGTTTATCTGTAATTATTAATATTTATGTATTTTTTTATAATGTCTTCATCTGACTTTATACTAAAAGAATCATAATGTATCAACAGTTTAATAAAGGTTAAGCTGTCAATAGTGTTATCCTTTAAATGGCAGCAATAAAATCTGTGCAATGATATGAACAGATGATGGTGAAATTAATATTCACATTGTAAGGTGAATCTGAAAGTATAAAAGCTGCTATGGGGTTTTTTAAGTGGCTCAGTAAGTGTGCTCTCAACTGAATGCTTTAGAATATCTCATCCTTTAATGACTTACAAAAGTCATTTCTAAATGAGTCTCTCTCTTCCTCCCTCCCACCCTCCCTCTCTCTCTTCTTTTGAAATCTCTTTTGATATTTGATATCCTCACCATTCTTCCATATCTTTGTAGTTGGAAGAAGAGTGCCTTATTTGAAGTTGTGATTGTGGGAATGAGGTCAAAATTTGACTTGCACAACTTGGTATTTTTTGTTATAATTGTTGCTTCTGTTGAAATCGGTAGTTCATATTCTAGTTACTACAGCTGCAGCAGAATCAGACCCACAAAGCAATGGGTGCACCAGCATATAACCCAGTGGTGGTGTTACTTTGTGTGCAAGAACTTGGTTTCAAATGGTGTGCTGTTACTTTGTCCTAGCACAGATGTATAATGCACTGACAAAAGTCTTCATCTTTACCTGCATCTCTCGTTGTGAGAATCTGTTTGGAAGAATTTTTCCTTGTTATTATGCAAATGTTTTTAACCAGGTCAATTTCTTCAAAAGTTTTTTTACTTCAAATTGTCAGTTGACATTTTGAATACGACAAGTCTTCGTTCTTCTCTCTAGAACAAGGGTACATTGTGAAGGAAAAGGTTCTCATGGTTCTACCAGGTAAGATTATTTCACTTCCGTGGAACCATGTTGAAAAACCATAGAATGTACCTCTTTAAAGTAATGAATTGGAGCTGATAGTGTCCAAGAAAGACCGATAGTTTTAGAATACATAAAAGATTTTTTGCTGTGCTTTTTCAAGTATGACTAATGAAAATGCAAAATGTAAGAGATTAGAATTGAGAATGATTTGTAAACAATTCTGTTTTAATCCTCATGGGTAATTCCTTTGCATACTCATGTTGCTTTCACTTTTTGGCTGTAAGTCAGGCCAGCAGTCCGGAGATGAAGTTTTGAGGCACATACCTTAGTCTGTGGGTGTCAGGAGGGACTACTGTCCCTAAGTCTGCATCCTCATTTTGAGGTCTGTTTCAGTGCTGCTGTTATTCCTGGGAAGATTATAGTTCAGTTTATTTTGTGTGCTATAGGTTAGATGTCACCCTTCTGAAAAAAAAAACAAAACCCAGATTTATTTGTTGTGCAAATATTTGAGCATTTTTTGTGATAAAACTTGAAAATTGTCTGCCTCCTTGTTCAACAGTATGAACATCAGCGCACCCTTTCTGTTTTTATCACAGGAACATCCAGGACTTCTGCCCCTGTGTTGTGCTTGATGCAACAGGTGGAGTAATCTCTGCTCCTAGATCTCTAAAACATGTGTGATGCCCAGAAACTGAGGGGAGGAGTGAGAGGCCATTGAGGGTAGTGTATTAACTTTTGAAAGTTTTGCTTTTTGGAAAGGGGCTACTTATTAATAACTGTGACTGCGTTGCATAAAATACACTTTGAAACATTGGCTGATTTACCTGAACGTGTCATGACAAAAATGGATTTAGCGTCTTAGAGTTTGAAATGCAAGACAAGAAATAACCTTACTAATTAATCCAAGAAGTCTGTTCTGTACAGAAGCAGTAGCACTTGCTCTCAGTTGCTGGAGAAATGATTCCTGTGTGTGTCCATGTCTTGGTGTGGCACAACTTGTTCTGCCCTCTTTAAAAAGCCATTTCAGTTGATTTTCAAGCTTCTGTAGGTGCCATTTTTCAAAACAAAATATATTGTGAACAAAATAAATACATGTTTGTCCTGCTTTCACACATCATTGATCTGTTGAGCAGCTAAAAGCAGAACAGAAAAACAAATGCAATAGGCCTCCATGTTCTTTTGTTCTATTAATACTACCATGGCTGAATATCCTCTGAATATCTTCTTTGACCAAGTGACATGCCTGATATAAATAGCTATGCAAGGAGAATTCAGCTGAGATTACCAAACTTGGTACTTTGGATTTGAAATTCAGCTTGAACCAGGATGTTTAAAAACAAGCTAATATTAATCATCGCTAGCCTGAAGTTGCCATGATGGCTGACAAATTAAAGGCCACATTTCCAAGACTCTCTCTCACAGCACCAGGATGGTCTGTGCTTAAAGCTCTTGGTCAGGCTAAGGGGGTGTGTGCTCAAAGCAGGGTGGTCTCTGCCATTCCTTGCTACAGACAGCATGAAGTAAGTGGAGGGACAGTGGAAATTCAGCCTTACCTCATCTTAGTCCCTTTTCTACCCCATCTCCCTGCCAAATCAGCCTTTTCCTCCTCCTTTCTCTTCCAGCAGTCCCCCTTACTCTGGGTGCTGATGTTTTCTCAGTCAGGGTTTTGCCCAAATGCAATTGTAAAAGGTTTTAAAGTCTCTTCTAAAGCCAGAACCAGTTATCTGTGCACTCAGGTATTTTGCCTATAGCTTAGGCAAATCAAGAATCAGACAAACGTTTCCCTGACAAACAGTACTGGTTTGCTGAATTTCAGACCCTTGCTCCAAATCATGATGTTACTTAAAAAAAAAAAAAAAAAAAAAAGTCAATTTGCAATGAATTTGTACATCCATACAATATTTTGTGTTTTGGCTGAAAATGTTGGCGTAACAACAAAAAAATTAGGCTTGGAGAGATTCATGTGGTGAGCACTGTTGTCTAAGTGGGCTGAAATTCGGTGAATTTAAAACCAAACGAAAAGAATTTTTTACTGGAAGGTGTTGGATGACATTAAAAAATGGTGCTAGTAGCTCTGCCTATAGCAGCCTTTTATTATGTGTGTATATTAATAGCATCCTTTGTCAGTGTACTCTTTTAACAATAATACAACTAGTGTCACTTTGGACTGAAGTATTTTAACGATATGAATTGTGAAGATGAAGCAGAGAATTTATCTATGCCCTGACATTATAAACAAATGCTTTTAAAGTTCTTTACAGATAGTTGGAGGCTTAATTATTTTATGGTGAAAATTTTATCTGAGCACAAACTCAAGTTACAAACCACCCATCTTTGCATTGGTGTCTAGAAGTAGCTGATAAAGTGATTTAGTTAGGAGACTGGAAGATGAGCTGCACTATTTCAGCAAATTACTATGCATATAGGATTGCCTACATGTAACAAAAGAAGCTAGAATAGTGTGGGCTTCCCAGAGAGTAACTTGATTTCAGAAGAACGAGCAGTTCTTTAGGTAGGAGGTGCAAGATTAAGAAAGAGTTACAGCAAATGTGTCTTTTCAAAATATGGGTATTTTAAATATTTGTCTTAAAGTAAATGACAGTTAAGGCTGTAGCCCATAATTATGTCTACTATCAGAATGTCAGAAATACAATTTGACAACATTTTTAAGGAGCTTTCAATAATTTAATGCATGCTTGGGATTCATGAGTTATATTTGTGTGCTTATGTATGAGAGAAGAAGGAAATGATAATTAACTTGTAGTCAGCTTATTGCTAGAGGTAAGTTACAAGCTCCTGGAAGAAGGAAAGAAAAAAACCACCTGTTAGGAGTTGTTGGAGTCATTACTTAGAAGAAAGTTCTTGACAAAATTTTCAGTTGACACTGGTGTTCCCTGACTTTGGCAGAATATTGTGGTATGTGAAAATAAAACATCCTTCCTTTTCCAGGACTGTCGATTTTAAATATGTAAAAACTCTGCATCAACTGTGTATCTGCACATACACTTCATCAGCAATTTTGATCTTATGCTTGCTTCAGTCTAGTGTATAAAACAGTACCAGCGGTATCATAGATTTAATCTTCATTCTTTTTGTTTTCCTTACTCTTAAGGTGTTTAAAAGAGTTAATTTATTTTTTTCTTTATGTGGAAGTGCAACTTTTCAATTTGATGTTCTTACCTTACTACTTTCCCGTACTCAGTCTGTATACCTCCCCCTTTTCCTGCCCCACAAGTGTGGAGATGTAACTCAGAGCTCTCTAATGGCCGGTGAGTGCCACCTGTTGCCTTTCTTTTCATACAAACTATATGTTGCTTTGTTTGTTGGATTTCAGCAAAGTTCTTTTCATGTGGCCTCTTCCCAGGAAGTGGATGGTTTTATTCCTTTTCATCTGGGCTATCAATTTTAACACTAGGTTGGGTTTCACAGGTAAAGTGCAAATATGACATCTAAAAAGGTGTCAGTTCTTTGTGGCTGTAGACTCCTGCCCTTTTGTTTCTGTTATGACCTCGTGAGAACAAATATCTCTGTAGACAGGGCAATAACGTTACAGGAAGTAGAGAGATAAAAAGCTGCACCGGACAGGCAAGAGAGTTATTTAGCAAACTCTTCTTTAGGGATACATTGGTGCAACATGTACTCTAGCTATTGTCGTAAGTCATGCTCCATTTTAAACTCTTGCCTCATTCTTGTCTGTACTTAGCTGCTTTTACTTCAAGAAATCACTACTTGTGAGATCTCATGTTTGCTAAATACTGTACAAGGTCCTCTTCACCTAATCAGGCTTTTATAGTGAATGGCTTTGCAGTAACTATCTGCTATATTTTTGGCTTTCATAAATCTTTCTCCAACTCAAACAGAGATGGCTTTCTTCAGAATACTATTATGTAGTAAATACATACACCGTTTCTCTACTAAGGCCTGTAAGATCAGATCTGATTATCAACACCTGTCTAACAAACCTACTCATGTGGTTATGGATTTGCAAGACCAGTCTCCTTAGTCAAGAAGTTTACTGCTTACAAAACCATGACCATCTTTATGCGCTTTATTTAAAAAATAAATGTAAACAGCTAATTTTTCTGCTGTGTTACTTTCTTCCAAATATTATTCCTCACATCAGGACAGCTAAAAAAATGTTTCAATGCAGTTGTTATAATACTGTCTGTACACATATGGTGAGAAGCACTGAAGCAAGAGATTCAAAGCCTAATATGATGTAAAAGTATACCATGCACTTACTTAACACTATCTTGTCTCTTCAGATAAACATTAAGTGAAGATGCTATAAAACAGGAGGCAGCAGTCAGCTAAGGCTAACTGAGGATTATGTACTTTCATGTGTTGGATCAGCACCATTTCATGTCATTTTAGGCATTACTACATGCTTTGCTTCACCCTTTCATGGCAATTTCTTCCACAACAGAATCCTCCTGCTGTGTCCTAGTCCTCAGCATTGATATTCCTGGTTGTTTCACAAGAAGAAATGCTTAACATGGGTTTTGCTGAAGGTTGTTCACTTTCAGGATTATTCTTCCTAAAGAGTTTAAAGCACCACCCTGTAGGTTAACATTTCAGGTTCTTGAACTTTCAAGTACTTGTTCTTCCCTCAAAAAGTCTCTAGTTATTGGTGCTCTTCTTAGCACTCAGTAAGCCTAATCAAATAACTTGCATTTCCTCATAGCTCTGAGTGTGTTGGAGGAGGGAGTGAAGAGAGGAAGGCAATTTTATGGTACTGTTTTATTCTCAGGTCATGACTAGTGTATCTGTCTGCTGTCATGTTCATTACTTGGGAATTGAAGTGAGTGCCTCTTAGGAGCAATTCTGGTGTCTGATCCAGCTGTTATTAAAGTCTATGGAAAAATTACTACTTACCTCAAACACAGCTTGGTTTGATCCTAATGCAATAATCAGGAAGGAAAATTCAGAGTTAAAGTCCTGTCATAAAAGCTGGAAGATTAGCAGGATGTGCAGTTAAACCTCCTTCAGTGACTCAACTTCATTGAAATAGATGGCTGTGACTATAAAAGTAACTTTTATCCTCATTTTGAAACGTTTATCTGACAGAAAGTTGTGCCCTATCAAGCCGGGAACAGATGAGCTTTTCAGCTGCAGGCCCAATATGATCAATTGTGGCCATCCATCTCGGGGAAGCTGGAGGGAGATTGCAGCACAAAACCAGCAGCATGGGTATTGATTCTGTTTTGCAGTCTGAATGATTGAAGGTGTTAAGGCGTCCTGATTCAACAGACAAGGGCTGGCAAATGCAGGCAGTTAAGATCTTGCTCTGAACACATTTTCATGAGTTCAACCCTCTTGTGGCTTTAAAAAAAGTGATAGTTTAATGAGATTTTTAAGATTTATAAACCTTTATTTTCTTATGAAGATATGTTATGCTAACTATCTATATGCTGTTGGAGTGTCATTTGGCCTTATTTTAAACAAGTGCTGCCTGTTAGTTAGGTTTCCCCATAAATTTCTTTCTGTTTCATGTTATGTAATTCTGCAAATATCAGTAAAATTGCAGCACTGTCACATTTCTTTCATGCTGTTTGTGCCTGCAAAGTGCTGAAAAACAGCAAGGCAGCTGCTGTACTATGACTACTGCTAATAAGTCTGAATACATTTAAAATAGAAGTGTGTTACGGTTTCTCTCCAGAAAGGTGAGTATGAAGTATACAAAAATCTCTTGCTTTTGTAATTGAATGAAATCTGTAATGCTGTGAGGTCTGTAATAGTGCCAAGTTCTTGATGTTATCTGAAGCATCTTATTATGCGATCTCTGGATCTATGAGTAAAATATGCCTTAGTGTAAGTGAAGTAGTAGTTCTTTAATTTTCTCATGATACCTTTAATGACTGTATACCTTCTTGGAACAAAAAGCTCCATTCATCCTTTTTTGCTGATCCTTCCATTCTTGTCATTAGTTTTTAGTTAGCTTCCAGACTCTTCCAACTCATATCTTCCACCCATGCTTATTGGCTAAATAACTTGGAAGTCAGATTTACTACTTTGGTATCTTCTCTTGGAAATGGCACCAGTCTTGAAGGGACTGGCTCCATGTTGCTGGCTGCAGCACGTGTGTTGGACAACGCCTGCCTGGCTGTGCTGCAGAGACAGCTGAGGCTGATGCTCTGCACAGATCTCTTGCTGTGCACAGATCTCTCACTGTGCCATGTGGTGCTGGCGCTGTCCTAGGGAGGAGTCTCCTGACAACTGCATTTGTTGGTCAGTGTTTGCCACAAGTGTTTTGCTGCAAGGGAAATGGGCTGGATGTTGACTGCAGGACACAGACTTTCTGGTCTGTTCATATTCAGCATGTCTTTATGCCCAAACATGGGGGTGAGAGCCAAGTTTGCACTTGGAGTACACTGCAGACTTGACAGCCAGAGCTCAGTGAAACCCAATTCCAGTATGACGCCTCTTTTGGTTTACTGTGAAGCTACCACCAAAATTCTCAGCACAAAAAGCAGATCCCTTTCTTCTAATTTTTTGTATGAATTATATTCTTGGGAATCTTCCACAGGGATGATTGGATTCATCTCAGTGGCTGTACCTGTTGTGGCAACAGGTTCCTCCTCCTGCCAGAAGGTAGCTGCAACAATCGCACAAGTTTTGCCTGCAGAAGCGACCAGCTTAGTGCAGCGTGCGGAGGAACTGCAGCTAGTTAAAGGAATGGGGAGCCAGTAGCTGGCTGGCCACACGACAGAGTACTTAAGATGGACTGCTGCGTCTTACCAGCCTGCAATTTGTGTTCCAATTTGAGCCAAAAGAGGGTCTTTTTAAACTGATGGATTGTTAACTACATACACATGAATAATATATTCTATATAATCTTGCGATCCTTTAATCAGAGCTTGAACATTTGCTGAAATCTAACTTGTAATATAGCCCTGATCCATCTTAGAATGTGATTTGCCTGGCTTTAAAATATATTCTGTAGGTAAAGAGTAATTAGACTGACTTTTCACAGTAAAAAACAAACTTGCTTAACACAGACACTCAGTTGTTCTGCAGAAGCCAGATCCACTGAACTGTAGCTACACATTTTCTTGGCCGGAGAAATTATTACTGATCCCAAAATTGGAAATCTGCTACATATTCTTTTTTTTTAATTCTAGAATACATGAACAGTGGATGTTAGATTAGTAGACATAAAGCATAGCTGAGCATGTTTCATTTCCAAAGGCACGATAAGTAACTCCTTGATAGAAAAATGGTGTATAAGCATAAAATCCTTCCTGCTGTCAGAAAGATAACCAAACAGTATTTATGTGAGCAAATGAAGTATGTACTGTGTATGCACAATGTGAAAAGAACAGTCTCCTAAAGGAAGGCTTGCTGTTGGACTATCAGCTTTGGAGAAGTGGTGCTCGGGCTCAGACACCTCGCAGTTGCTTAGTGTACTCAATATTATTTAATCAGTACCTCTCTGATGAATGCTGCTTAATCTGGACAGCCAGATTGGATTTTATTTCATAAATATGTATTCAGCTGGTGTGCCTTCATATAAGCACAGCCTTGTTCTCCATAAGGGAGGGCTAGAGGAGCACAGTGTAATTAATCACCAATGCTTGTGTTGATCAGTATGAATATTCTTTAGAATAACTCTGTTTTTAGCTTGAAGGTTTACTGCTTTTATATGCTATGCCTTTAGAGTACAGCTGATAAGAGTTCACATGCTTTGTGGGGAGTTTGTATTCTTTGTTGCTTGTGAAATAGAAAATGCCAGCCTCTGTTGCAACAGAAATGTTTATTAGGATGATTTGTTTTTTCACTGGAGTGAGAACTTAGTCTTAACCACAATTGATTGTCTGAAGGATCCAAGTGTCATATAAAGAAGGGATAATTAACAAGAGATGTCATTCATCTGGGAAGAACAATCTGACTTGGTTGACGTTTTAATTATCAAGGTCCTTATTGAAGAATTCCTATCATCCATCAGCCAAAAAGATTTGGTTTCCACTGATAGCAACTCTACTTTTTATGTTTCCTTCCTCATCCTTGATATTGCAACAAGTACCGCAGATTTATAGGACAGGCACTACATTGTTGAGTACACGTTGTGAAACTGCTTAGCATCAGTGAGGGTAAACACTAATAAATACATGCACCATTGCATGTATAAGTCAGATAAACAGTTTGAATTTATAGCTGACCAGAAATAAAGGTTTTGATATATCCAAACTCTGGTTTGATATATAGACAAACTGCGAAAAGAGACAGCCTCTTACGCCTCTTTCACAGGTTAACTGTGATATCTGCTTCCCTTTAGGTTATTTTTGTAGTTATTTCAGAGAAATGCAATCTGAATTACATGTTTCCAAACTTTCTCTCTTTGAGGTATGCCCAGTTACAGAAGCTGTGTATTTTAGTTTCCATATGTGTCATTATGATGATAGTTTTGTAGGTTCTTTGCATACAGTTTGAAACTATTCATATTTTCTAGTTTTCTTAAAAATGGCCATATTCATGCCTACTGCAACACCATGGAATAATAATAGAATTATGTGAAGAATTAAGTCCTGTAGTTTTATTGTTTAGCAATGAAGACAAACTACTGAGAGTTTCAAGATGAATTATTTCAAATAGCTAACATGCTACTGATTTGGCTCAGATTATGTTCAGATTTATATTCTTTTTTGACTACTAATCCCATTCTTCTGATTTTTACTGCATGTTGGTAATCCTCTTGAAAGCATTGGAAGTGTTTTTGGTAGGGTCTATCCAAACACTGAAAATGTAGCTCTTGAGACTGCTCTGCACCATTGCCTCCAGAATTTTGCCTGCCTTTATTGTTTCCTACTTGGAATCAGATGTGTTTAGCACAGAATTAATGACGACGTTAAGAGAGATGCTCTTGGATGAGGTGATGTGAGGCTTGCCAAATGCCTCTGTAGAATATATGAGTGCGCAGCGGGTTGCGCAAATTGGAAGTCTGCCAGCGACCTACTGCTGCGGTTCGTGCCCTGAAGCCGGTGCTGTCAGTGCCTGTCCCTGTCCGCGTCCCCAGCCACAGCTCCCTTCCCTGCTGGCACCAGTGCTGGGGGCTGAGGGGAGGTGGGGCAGGGAACTGGTATGGCTGCAAAACTCTCTCCCGACCCTACTGGGAAACCAAACCAACTGAGAATAACCTCACCTTATTTTACTATATGGCTGCATACTGTGAATTAAGAGACATGCAGATGTGCACAGGAAACATGCAGAGAGAAAGGTGGGCAATGTATGAGAACTGCTTTTATGTGCTAGAGGTGTCAACGTAAGCACATATTAAAGCATGGCTCAGGTAGCTTTCTAAAGGAGTTATGGCTCCACATAGTTGAAGTTATGAACATGGAGGTAGGGGGAGAGAGAGAGACAGTCTGTCTTTAAAAGCTTGAAGGTGTAACGGTACTGACAGGACACCTAACTTACCCTGCAAATGTTATCCCTGGTTTGTTGGTGGTGTTTTATGCCGCTCACTTAAACTATTCAGAAATGCTTGCCTGAAAGGTGTAATGAGAACTGGCTGAAAAATCCACAGTTCAGATGTAGACTTTTCTTTGACAAAAAGAGGCTTAAACTGATTCTTATCCCTTGAATTAAGTATTTCTTCAGTATTGAAACACTCTGACAACTAAGGACTGTATCATGGTATTGCAGTGAATTAAAAAGCATAGTAAAAATATATGTGGGAGATGTATAATAGCAAGAAGTACTGTGTGAACAAGTACTTTAGGCTCTTAAAGCTCTTCTGTCACATTCAGTTTATCGTAAGCACTGAAAACTAAAGGCTTCAGAATGACTGAACTATCTGAAGGAGGAAATGCAGAAAGAAAAGTATCAGCAATTTTCAAAATCCTCTGTGGAGAGAAAAGATTTCCTGAGAAGATCCAAAGCAGAGTCCTGACCAAATGTGGTCACTGAAGAGCGCATGGTGATTTTCACAAGAGCAGGGAGGTTAACACCGGCAGTATTTCCAGGAGGGTACAATCATCCTTCCTGAATTTGACGTGCTGTTCCATAGTTCCTGTCTTAAATTGCTGCATCATGTTTTTGTGAGCTATCAAACACCTGCCACCCTGCTCAGCTGCGGAGGGGCTCTGCTTTACACAACACTATACTGAGAGTATTCCACACCATACAAACAAGCGATGCCAATACGAGTGTTGTTTTCCTGGTGTAACTGTGTCTGCACTCAGGGATTTGGGTTTTTTCCTGTGCCAGGGAGGTTACTGCATCCTCCTGCCTATCTTGCAGAAGTCTGTAGATCAAACTGCAAATGAAATATATACCTTTATATTTTAACAATGAGAGTAATGATGTTTGAACGAATCACTGAATGCTAAAATCCTAAGGGTTTTTTAACATATAGCCTATATACTGAAAGATACCAGTCTTTTCATCTGCAGTTACTGTGCAAGAATCACCTGGTGAAATCGCAGTTGTGCTATTGGGAAGTCAGCTAACGTGGTCAAAATGGTCTGTTGAAATCTGGTCAGTGAATTTGTAAGTGGGGTGATGCTTTGCAATGGCTCTGTCAACACTATGCCTAATTTTAGGCAAGAACTTTCTCCCTTTTTATGCTTATTTTATCTTAATAGTACTTATCTTTGGCTAGGCTAATTTAGGGATTATCTACTACCCCCAAAATATATCTGCACTCAGTGGCCACAAGTGAACCAAAAGCTTCCTACAGTGGAGACAAATCTCATGAGTTTAAGCTACAGAATAACTTGCTAGAAAAGATCAGACTGAGCACTGTGCTTTTGGAGCATAGTGGAAAGCCAGTCATTTCACACAGCTTCTTCTACTGGGAGTAAGGGAGCAAGGCCTCTCCTCCTTCTCCTCCTCCTCCTTGCACAGAGGGCTGTGGAGGAGGTGAGGCGAGAGAGGTTACACCTAGCCTGATCGCTGTGCCCCCTCCTTCTGCTCTTATATCCTCATTCTAGAGCTGGTTCGAGCATGCAACATCTCCCTTTCACACATCTGTCTCCGTTTTCTTGCCACAGCAGCACACCAAAGGAGGGCAGTGGGGCTGAAGTCACAACATACTGCCTAGAGTGAAGCTGGGGCTTACAAATGCTCCCAGGTTGACTGCTTAAAATATAGCCCCTCACACCAGATTCCTGGAGTCTCCTACAGCTCCTTGAAAAACATCACTATCCTCAGTCCTGAAGCGCTACCATCCCCTTTCCTGTATCTTCACCTCCTTCAAACCACTGGCTGGTCCGAGCTCTCTTCTCTCCCAGCCTAAAGGCCCCCTGACGCCTCGCTGTGTGCTGCCTGCACAGCTGAGCGCTTGGCCAGCTCATCTGGGAGAAGGAGGGATTTATGGCACAAGTAATGTTACCCCAGATGTACTTTATTTCTCTGGACCTGTTGCTCGTGCACTGGGACATGAATGGGTAAGCGCGGGAGCCCTCTTTCAGTGCCCTCTGGTCCTCCTGTAGCACCTGGATGTTGTGTTAGTGGTAGGGAGATAGCTTTTTTTTGACATCCCAGCTGGCCATGTAAGGCAACAGCAATACAGCAC
This sequence comes from Apteryx mantelli, assembly GCF_036417845.1. Classification (NCBI taxonomy): domain Eukaryota; kingdom Metazoa; phylum Chordata; class Aves; order Apterygiformes; family Apterygidae; genus Apteryx; species Apteryx mantelli. The sequence goes on along the minus strand of NC_089980.1, from coordinate 53,155,665 downwards.
TTTCTGGCAGATTCATGTTGTGTACACAGGTTTCCACTGCATGCAAAACATTGCCACTGCATGAAGCAAGCCTGCCTGTGAGTGTGCACTCTGCTATTTGCTTCACATGGCAAAAAGGCTGCCTTGCTTGTGGGTTTAAGTGCATGCTATTCTATGCACAGGAGTATTCCCATTGCATAACTTCAGGCACCTAATTTAGAAACCTAACGGTGCTAGGTTCCCTGTGTGGTCAGTAGAGAGAAAAATCCTTCCTCAGAGAGAGATTCAGGGCAGCAGCTGAGCTGCTCTTCCATTCAGCACAATAAAAATGACACACTAAAAGCCCTAAGCAAATAATTGTTATAAAAGGTTTTTACAAGTTTAAGTGGTCTGGTAAATGCCTATATTTGCTCTCTTATACACAGAGTTGTAAGGTCTGTATTCCTTCACAGCTTCTTCAGTCTGCTGTGAATCTTTTAAAGGACTGTGGTGTGTGGAGTGGAAAATTAAAACTTTTGATTTATGTGTTGCTGCTTTGCCACTTTCAGCCACAGTAAGATACTTATGAATGTGAGATGGCAGCAAAGATTTAGTCATACAAATAACTGAGATGGTTGTATCTGGGAGCAAAAGGAACAGATAACTCATCAGTCTAATAGTTTTTATGTGCTAGAAAAGACTGTATGGTTCTGTAGCAGAGAAGTAGTAAACGGAGAAGCAATCCCAGTCTCTCAAGCTGCAGGGATTGGACAAAGACTGAGTTCCTGAAAAACAACTTTACAGAAGTTTTGCCAGCCTGATGGACACAGTAACAGTTAGCAAAATAACAGCTGCAGTAAGAACAGAACAACCTGTGTGCATGAAAAATCTTGGTAATGCACAGTTTGGTTTTACCAAACTTAGTGTGAGATTAATTTTTCTACATTTTTCTTTTCTCAAGTAGCAAATGCTTTAAATGTTTTGAAAATCTGTGTAATATCTGTGTTAGCTTGGGACCTGTCCAAATATGGCAAAAGGCACTGCAGTCTTGATGATCAGCTTTACAGAAAAAAAGCAAAACAAGGCTACCATGATTTTTAAGCTCAGAAGGGACTATTAGAATCATCATCCTCTCTAATCTCTTGCAAAACAGGCTGTACAACCTTATCAGTTAATTCTGCATAATACCTTTACTTCCTATTTGAATTACATCTTTCTTTCTTAAAAACTCACATAGGCTGCAGAATTAAAATCTCTGTCTTTAGTCGGTGTATGTTTTGTTTCAGAAATATGCGGAGCTATAGATAAAGTGCTTTATCATCTGTGTGAGCAGACAAAGGCACAGCTGAATTGCTCCAGCCAAACTTTTCCCCTCCCTGAATTTTGAATTTATTTTCCATGGGTTGTGCTCTGATAGTATGGCAGGCCTAGCCCCTAGCACAGAGGACTTTGCTGGCTTTCTCAGTCATCAGAATCTGTTCAGTATTACTCTGAGATGTCTGAATAATCAGATTTATAACAGGTATCAGAAGAGAGAAAGCAGTTATAGGAAGACTAGCAATTATATGAAGACTTCACGTAAATAAGTTTATGAGGGGGAGAACTTAACATGCTGAAGTTAACTTTTGAGAACTAAAGTAACTAGGTTTTCCTATAAGAATTTAGATTTCCAGGGGCTCTCCACTATGTAATTTTTCATTAGTAGTTAGGAAGGCACCTGTATGGTATAAATCTGAACAAATTGAGAGTTCAATCTTGGTGGGTGTGTTGCTTTGATCATGATGGCTTTAGCAAATTTTGAAGGCCTGGCATCTTTAGAAACAGGCTAATAGTAATCGACACTGTCAGCTTGATTATGCCCTCACTTTGGCTAATGTTACTTAGAAAAAATAATCCTGTAAAAATCACTAAAGTTTGTTTCCATCTGTACTGTCAGAACTGAGCAAAGTCATAATTTTCTTTCTATAGTTTTGCTAGCTGAAAAAAATATGAATGTTTTGTCTACTTGCCCATAGTACAGTACATCTTTTGTTTCACAGAATTTGGATTTTAGAGGCTTCCTGCCATTTGAATAAGCTGTTTCTGATTTCAGTGTTTTTTGATTCAGACAATGACAGGCCAGAAGTGCTGAATATTCTGCCTGGACACCTTGGCATCCATCTGTCTTCTCATAGACCCCTTTTAAGAGCTTGTGGAATAACATTTTGACATTGATGAAATGTCATTTTCAGTGGTATTCAAGCAATTTAGGAAGTGACTTTGAAGATTAACTAGAGTGAATTTAACCTCAAAGCTGGATGTATAGCTTCATTCTCAATTTTAGAGAAAAATGGTTGTTGATTCAGTATGTGAAGAACTACTACTTTTAATCAGAGTGATACCTAATGTGATTTTGAAACCATGAAAACAATTCCTACAAATACCTGTTTAACTAAAAGCAATTTTTAGTATATGCAAAGTATAACAATGTATTTTCTGGCATGCAGTAATATGTGTACAGTTGACCATTAGGAAATGAAAAGAATTAAGGAGGGTAAAAGCTAAAAATCAATAGGCTTTGTAGGTAGAATTTAAATTGGAATAATGAGTCAGTACAAATAGTGAGTCATAAAATAAAGAGGATAATCTGAAATGATAAATGGAGTAAATATACTAAAAATATGTAAGCAAAATTTTCATTCAGGTATATGAAATTTCAGAGTGATAGTCCTAGAAGGTATAATTTGAAAGATCTCAAGAACTCCTATTAGCTAGATAGGAGCACTGAGATCTTATGGGGCTATTAGAAAGTCCTGGAAGGAAAGAAACAGAACCATCCAACATCTTAATCACATCAGTCATTTAAACAGGCTTGGACTTTAATTCCCTTTAGGCAGTCAATTGCATATCCACCTGCCATCCTGTTCTGAAATTAGGCCTTTGTGTTCTTGAAAAACTGGTTATTCAGCTACTGAAGGAATTAGGGCTGCTTTGTATCCAAGGGTTTCTTTTAACTGGCTTAATATTTTCTTCTATTTGGTGAAAGAAAAGAGTACATGCCCATTAGATGAAAAACTTCCCTTTTTCAGTATTCATCATTTTTCAGCAAAAGGCCACAAAATACTATCTTGAAAGTGGCTCTGAGGAGCTTGTATAAAGAAAGAATCTTTTTATCTCCTGCAGCTTCTTCTCAGGGGGCCGTTGTCCCCTGGATGGCTGCAGAGCTGCCTCCGAGCCCTGTGCTGGCAGTGCGGCAAGCACGGCCAGCACTGTGGCAGGCTACAAAGAATTAGGATTGTTTCTTTACATGGCTTCAATTTTATCACAAATTCAAGTATTCGTGTAGGGATCTCTTTTACACAGAATGTAGCTATCTTGGTTCCAGCGCCTTAGTGAAGGTCATCATAAGTCTAAATAGCATTAGCGCATTATTTATTGTGATTCTCTTAAATATGCCTTTCTTTTGTTACAGGGTCGATGCAGAATAATGCATTTTGTTTTAACAGACATTAGCAACTTGCACATTAATATGAGAAAAAGAAGAATGCTTCTTGAGATAGAAACACAGAAGCAGTACTGGTCAAGGACATCCTTTAGTATATCAGTTTCAAAATCTGGATTTCTGACTCTTCAAAATGCATAAGAAACCTGTCACTGCGTCTCTTCTACAGTGAATTCTATACTCTGATGATTACCCAGGGACAATATTTGTATACCCCAAGATGGTTAATGAATTACTTGCCACTTGAAATTTCAATTCTGAAAACATAGATAGAGCATGAGAGATTAATAGTATCAGTAGCTATATTGTTTAGAAAAACAGGGTCAAGTTACACTTGTTCTTATCACTGGATGTCCTTAGCTAAACACTGTTTCAAGATAGTGTTGAAATTTATGGACTAAAAATATCCACTATAACTGACAACTAAATGGAATCAAACCTATAAGGCTGTTTTATGTAACAGAGAAAGGGAAAGAAAAGCCAACAGACCCAGACCAAGGAGGAAACTTGCCAGCAGTTTGCATAGTAGATTTGGTGATTTTACCTCAAGTTTTATGTTTACCACTACCTCCAAACACATGCATGAGTATCTGGAGACTACTACCAAGCAAGAAGCAAGCAAAATATACAGATCTTCTGGACACCTGGGGGAAATCGCATAGCTCTATACCTAGCCAAGGCTCCCTCTAGGGGAGGGCCAGAGCACAGTTCAAAGTTACTTTTCAGATGTAGTTTTGAACCTGTGACTGGGCTATGTAAGCTCAAACATCTTAAAGTTCATCTTAAAGAAGGGTGGCTTATTCATGGCTGGGTAGGAAAGAGACAAAAAGAAGTATTCAGTGAGCTGATGCCAGCATGTATAGTGTAGTTGTCTTTATTCTGAGACACTAAAGTAGCAGCCGTCTTTACAATGAAAGTCATTCCATGAGCAAATTATGTTCAGATTTCAGCTTCTGTGAATTTCCTTGTTCATTGATGTTGTCTAACCCTCTTTAATGCAATTTTATTTCTCTTATCATTTGGTGTCTCTGTAGCCCTGCTATTCATCACTTTTTTTGATATGTAGCATAGGACCCAGCATGTCAAACAGCGCACTGTATCATGCTTTCCTATTGTAAAACGTCCTTTGCTTCAAGGACTACTTGAGCATCAAGCTCTACCATTGCTTCTTATGATGCAAGCATTAAGAACTTGAGTTTGTTGTGGCAAGTAACTTCCTCCTTGCTTGGCTGTTAAGGATTATATAACCTCATCTCCTACATAAACTTTTTTTTCAAATCTGATCTTTGATCAAATGGAGTTACTACTTACCTAGCTCATATAGATGTTTTGGTCTTTGCAGTGGTTTTTCCCTAGGATATCATACTAGCCTTGTTTCCAAATGCTTTAATGTTTGGGGCTCATGTCTGATCCTCTGGAATGAAGTTTCCAGGAGCCAGGGGCTGACAACAGTAATAGTTCCTCACTCCACTCCAAGTGTATGGCACATGCACTCCCTTAATTCAATGCTTGTATTTAAAAAATGTCAAACCCATTCAGAAGAACTGCATGCACCATTCTTCCTGTGGAGAGATGAGGAGAATTAATTCTCTCAAATGAACTGGATGTGACAGATGTTAGTCATGAGCTTATTGCTTATCTCGGAGGTGCTCGGATAATACAGTGATGAGGAAAAATACTGTGTAGAACAGAAGGGGTTGCTCAGAACTTGCATGGCAGTGCTGAAGTATTTGAATTAACTCTTCCAGAGGACAACGTTCTCTTAGGATCAGGCCTGGGTGCACTAGATGCTATAAAACACAAAGTCAAAGTGTTTACTTCTGTGCCTTCTGTTATCAAACACTATCACATGAGAATACTGATATGTTGCTTTCATGTGCCACAGGTGCATAAGAACAGAAGCATAAGGCACAAACATTAAGTGTTTTCTTATAATGGTTTCTCATATGTAGTTTCTTATAATGACTTTGTTGTTACAAGACATTTTTTCCCCTCTGGCAAATTGAGAAATGAGAAAGTGACAGTTGACATCAAAAGGATTTCCTGTTTGTACTCCAGCCTGTGGATACACTGGAACCTTCAATAAGCATCTGTTGTATTTCACTAGCTTTTCCTCGTTTATTCCAAACTTATTCCAGTACACCAGGGCCTTGGTTATATTTTCCATACACCAACAACAATCAACATATTTGTAATCAGAACAATTTTTAGTTGCTTTTTAGGGCAAAAGAAATGAAACAGTTTTAGTGGTGATGAGAAAAACTGTAACATGGTGAGTTATGAACTCAGGTTCCTTGTGCCTATTCATTAAATGCTACTAGTGTGAGCAGAAACTGTAAGCTGAATGGCAAATCATAACTCTCAGTGCAAACTGTTGAGCAACCCCATGGACCACAAACCTCTTGAAGTGGTTTTCTTATGCAAGACAGTATAATAGAAAGTGTGATATTCTTTCTGCACTCTAAAGAAAATTGAGGACCTAATAAATAGCAAATGGGGGTGAGATGCTAGTTTGTTGGCTAAGATAAGCAGTTTGCTCCAGATGTAGTAATGACAGTAGAAGGTGTTGCTGTCCTATGACACGGAGCATATATCTCACCAGGGTATCTCAGGAGACATTTATTGTATCATTTATGCTCTAACAGTACAGGGATGTGCCTGATCTTGTTCCTATGGAATAGTGCAGTAACTCCCTCCTGGAAATGCAGGTAGTGCTGTACAAACCTTGGGACTGGTACTATCCTGGTGTATGCTCCTGGGTGTTGTGCTGATGGCTCCTTTCTATACACAAGAAAACATCTCCAGCTGCCCCCACCCTTAAATTCTAGAATTTCTTTCCTCTAAGCCTTTTCTGTTACATAAATGAGAGATAGGATCCTGGCCAAGGTGAATTGGTACCCATGGTGGTATCAAGAAACTTCAGTTGTTTGATCAGTGTGTTTTCTGTGTGTTCAGGATCAAGCTGAAACAACAGATTTTGGATTAGAAAAGAAATCTCCTTCACTTCCCCTCCCCTCCCCTCCCAAAGGCCTGACTGATAAAGAGACTGGGATTTTTATTTTTTACTTTTTGTGAAAGCGTGAGGTATTGCTCACTTCCTTCGGTCATGTGAGCATTTTTCACTAACAAATTCCCTGTGTTTTTCAAGAGGGTAATGCATTGCTGATGTCCCTGTAGGTCTCAGCTCTCTTCCTGTGTCACAATGCAATGTCAAAAATTTTCATCTAGTATTAAAAATTTTGTTCGTTCTAGTGTGCTTAAGTATATTATGGAACAGTGTTCTTGTGGATGCTGCTGTACTGACTGTTGCCCTTATGACAGGTGTTGTGTTCAGTCACATGGCTCTGTTACAGTCCTGTGTATCTATATCCTTCCAACTTACACCAGACGTAATTAAATTACCTGTAATGTAATTTTGCAGTTTGAGCATTGTATAGTTGGGACTGTATGCGAAAACAAGTCCCAACCATACAGAGTACACAGGGTCAGTATCACCTTCCTTGTCACTTGGTATTTCTCTGTGAACAGGACATTAGTGCAAGCACCCTTTCTGGCATTCCTTGCTGCTGGCCATGCTCCCCAGGAGGTGCAGCCCTTGCAGATGCAGTGCTGCTGCCTGTTGCAGCTTCCAGGGGACTCAGAGCAGGCCTGAGACACAGCACCTTGCTTCACCTGACAAATGTGACCTGCTGCTCCAACCCTGCAGGGAGCTGTTGTGGTGTCTTTTTGTTCTTTGCCTTGCTTTTCTTTTCCTGGTCATGCACTGGGTTTTGCTTCATTTTAGAAAAAGGGCAGCAAACACAGAAAGAGGTATTTTTTACTGCTAATGTCATGAAGCACAGTGTCCCTGAGAAATCTACTTTGGAAGTATTCCACTCACTATTGTAGGAAAGGGCTTTTTTGTGAGCAGGTAGTTTGTGTGATTCATACTGTAGTCAAAAAGATGGGGCTCATTTATTTACCTTTTTTTTTTTTTTTAATGGAAGTGACTTGCCTACTCTAGACACATGCTCAGTGAAGCCATCCAATTGCTGGGCCATGAAGTATGAATGTGAGTTATCCTCTTATATTTTGTCAGTTGCATATGAATCAGAAACTTGTTGTCCATAAATGTTTTGATTCCTCTTGCTACAGAAGTTGTATTTGTGCAACCTTATTGTAACAAAGTCATTCAAAAGCATGAGATGTAGGAGCAGGCTCTTTGTGTGAAAACAAGATTCTAATATGTATTGTGCAAAATCTTCAGCATTAATATCTTGAATTATGTATGCTTAAAGAGGAAAAACATTTAGCATAGTAAGAATTAATAGCAAGAAACGAAGAAAGCAAAATCATTGTTGCTTGATAACCAGTTTTAAAAATTTCCAAGATACACAATTAGTTTCTATGTTGTGAAGTAATATCCTCAGGGAAGTCGATGGATACAAATTAATCTGAACAAAAGGAAAGTAAAACTGGCAATAATACTGTGTTAACGGGTAATCTTTATACCTCTAGGTCTAATCTCTACTATGCCTAGATTCTGTGGGATCAACAACAAATGAAGGATAAATCCAATTGGACTTTAAAATAGTGTCTTTTGTATACTACAGGGCAAATCTGATAACCTAAGAAAGCTGAGAAAAATAGACTTTTTCTACTTCTCTGAAAAATACAGTAATTGATTGTTGTGAGGTTTAGGAAATGACATGGTTATTTCTGCTTGTGCTGAAATTTTTCCTTTAGTCCAAATGCAATGATCTGTTTGCTTCCACATTGTTTGAATACTTAAGCAGTGCAAGACTAACTTTTTTTTTTAATAATGGAGGAGCAGAATATGTAAAATACTCCATTGTGTGAAAACATATCAAAATATATGACTGACTGCTCTTTCTAAAATAATTAAACACAGTGAGTAAATCCACTGTCTTTTCCCCTTTCACTGATCCTTTGGGCTTACAGATGTTGAAATTAAGGGAAGGCACAGATGAGTCAGGAGCTTTAGCATCTGATCCTGACAGATGTCCTGTTCAGGCTCAACTGGGGAGAGAAGGAAGTGTGTTATCAGCCCCCTGAGTTTAGCTAAGTCCATGATACCAAATGGAATATATATAATATACATGAATTGGGTCTCACCATTACCTCCTGTGTCCATTTTCTTTCCTACCCTCTTCTTACAGGTCTTTTTCTGACCTCTGTGTGTGTGCGTTTTCCTAAGAGGTGTGACTTAGCTGATTATAGACTGTGGCATGTCTTCTTTCACTGCTGTGAACCCATGACTAAAAGGACAGCTAAAAGCAGGCTTTTAATCATCGGAGGCAGCTAGAAGTTTGCCAGGTTTTGGAGTGGTTGATAAGACCATGTGATGGGTCTGCCATTTTCCAGGTGCAAGTGAGTTGAAAGTAAGAGTCAGCACCAAAGGAGAAGCTGTTTTTTTTTTCTTCTGTTTTCTGTTTTTTTCTCCCCTTCTGTGTCTTGTTTTAAAGAAGTAGTGCCGGTACATTGTAAACAGTTTCCAGATCCTGCTGGTTTCAACTAACTATTTCTTTTTGCCCCAAATGGACAGTTATTACCCTCTTTAACACAAATTAGCAGGGGCTTTTCCGTATGAAGGCTCTCTCTGTAGCTAAAGGAATGGAAAATGAAAATTGTATTTACTGTTCTACTTAAAACACTTTTCTTTTCCATTTCCAAATCTTTTCCATTTCTTTCCTATTATTTAATAAAAGGTTCAAACCATTTTAATGAAGTGTTCATTGTGAAACTAGATGGACATTTTGAAACTCTTAAATCTAGCTATGTTATACATCATCATGCTCACATTAATACTTTTGACTCATTTTTTTTCTATCAAAATCGATATACGTCCCTGGTCATTTGATAGAAAAAAACAGTTCTCTTGACTGTTTGGGGAATGACACAACTATTTGGACATCTGCCTGACTAGTGTCCTATCCTGGATTTCTCATAAAGCTTATGAAGAATGGCAGCAGCTAACATTTCATCTCTGACTAGCAAGAATAATTCTCTTGTATACCTCCAAATATTACATAATCATAGAAAAGAGAAGTGAAATACAACAACTTTCCCCCAGCCCTAATCAGAGATCAAAATGTCTTCTGTCTGCAGGAAACTGCTCTAATATGTGTTTTCAAATTGGAGCAGATATAAAGCGTGATCCAAGACTCTGCTCTCCACCATTTGGTGCTCTATCAGGACATGGACATAAGCATGCTACATAAATCTAAGGTGTTTTGCTTTTAATTTGGCAAAAGTTAAAGTTGTGTATTGGTCTGTATGCAGTGAAAGAAAAAAGCACAGCTCTTTGGATAAAGTTAGCTTTCTGGGTTACTTGAAGTGGACCTACTATTACTATTTAGCTGTACTCACACTTATAATGGGCAGAGCTTGGAGGGGGTGGTTATGCAAGCACTGCAAGGGAAAATAAATGCATGGAAACATCACTACAAATAGCTGCCTCCTTGAAATTCAGTATATATTTAGTTCCTGGGCTGTTTCTTTCTTTCACCAGTAGTGAAGGATAATGAGCTTCAAGGACTGTGGGAACCTGCAATTGCAGCAGTACTGAGACATCTTGCAAAAACAACATCAAAAGAACAACGGGGGATCAAACTTGAGGGGAGAGGAAGCGCAGAATTACCTGTGTGACTACCTGAATGACAAAGCTTCATGTCAAGATTTATTAAATGTCCTGCTTTGTGTTTCCTTTCCTTGGCTAGCACTAACATGTCACTTGAATGTTTTATCTTGCCAATGAAAGATTACTTGCAAATTCTGAAAGCAGATCCAAAGGGCCCACATGGGCCACTGCATGCAAAAGCTGCAGTTACTTCCCCTGTAACCAAGTCACATTGAAATACAGCTGAAGAGCCCAACACAACTGACCATTGTTCATACAAGCCAGTGCATGTGTGTGAGTGTGTACGTAAAGCAATAACAATATCACTGCAGGTAATAGCTATCCTATAGGAAATGCTACCTGGTGTGGGCAAAATTCTTAAACAGTTCACTCCCTTAGGCCCCTGCTTGGCTTTAACTAAAAATAAACTCAGCTGTGAGTAGAAGATACACCACCTGGCTTAAATGGGAGCTTGTCTTCTAGTAATAAAAGCACATTCCTGCAATAGGAGCAAAGCAGTGCTGCTTCTGTCATTCTGAAAGTCTAATTCTGAGCAGATTTTGCATTTGGTGCTGCTGCAGTTGCACTGCTAGTTCTACCCTTGCTTAATGCTAGCGCACGTATATTTATAGTCTCGCTATACCCAGGTGAGACCTATATAAGACAGGTGAAGAATATTAGCTTTATGCTTTAGGATCACCAGGCAGGTACTGAAATGGACTAGCAAATTATTTATTCCGGTAAGCAGGATAAGCAATGAATAACAAACAAATTGCTGCCTTCTGCTAAATCAGCACAAACCTGAATGTTCCACTGTTAATTGTTTATGAGCTTGCTTTAATAGTTTCCTGTTGCAGTCAGCTCAAAATCTACTAATATGTTCTAAAAGATAAAATCCTTATTCTCTGCTGCTTCATAGTTATATACATCTGGGTAATGTGGGTGTAAAATGCTATCATTCTGGTGTGGGAGAGCTTTACACCCACTTAGCACTGGTGTAAATGACTAGACATGCTAAGAGGCAAGTATGGAATCGAGCCTTTAAAATAAAGTTCAATAAGCAGATTAGGCAGAGCTGTCAGAGAAAGTCAAGCTACATAGCTGCTGTTAATGCCAGAAATCATGATGTATTGTTAAAAAGTAAATGTTAATTGGATAATTAAAATCCTCACTTACGAGATGCAGAAAAGCCTGGGGGTTCTACTTGAATGTAAAGCTGAGTGTTTCAACTGCAACTTTGCCTGGCTGCAATGAGATGTGGAAATTTTACAAGCCTCTGATTTCTAAGTGGGCAACACTGCAGTGCAGTTTCCCTGCTTTGCTTAAGGGTTAGAAATGTTGAAGATGGATGGTGCTCCAGTGTCCCACTGCTTCAAGCACAATTGCTCTATTCAGATTGAAAGACCCAGTCTGCCCAGAGCTGGCCTTTTCACACTGTGGTTATGAGGGTGTTAGCCCTAATGAATTAGGCTAATGAGGTCTCCAAAGCTCCTGAAATGATCTTAGTAACTTTAAAGAGAAGATGGCCTTAAGTGGGGTGGGTGTGATTCTTTTGGTTTTAATGATGCAAAAATTCCTGTTTACAGTGACTCACTGACAATACTTTTCAATAGTTATTTTTACATGGTAAAGTTTTTTTTATGTGATTTTTTTTTTTGCTGTAACATAAAGCACACAATACATTGTCATATAAACAAAATTAACAGGCTGCAGATGTTTAATCATTAGGGAAAGAGCCATGCACTAAAAGCTGTGAAAAGAAAGAAACTGAAATATTATCATTAATTTTAGGGTTCAAATAGAGAAAAGCAAAAATAAAGATGAGAAATATATATTAACTGACATTTGCTTACTGTTTTAGTGAATATGAAATTGGTCTCTGCTATCAGATGACCTTGGAGAGCAGCAGCACCTTAGTTAAGAGCCCTAGCTGATATGCAGAAAAAATAGTTCCTCTCTTGTCTGCACTGACCACTCGCTGAAGAGTGGAAGTGTCCAGACATGAAAGAAGAATGAACTGGGATGTTAGAACTGGTTTTCAAAATCCCATACTCTGGGAATTGTAAAGGAGCTTTGACTATGGAATCAGTCCTAGCTACATGAGTCAGAGCAGAATCCGTGAACTGAGAGGGAAGACTGAACAGGAAGAATAAAGCCTGAAGGAAACCAGTACTCCTGAAAATTTTGTGAACAGTTCTACAAAAGTAAACACATTTTAGATCTTAGTGATGGTATAAAACAATACAATTAAGAGCTGGAAAATATTTCTGAAATGTTAAATGATTAGTGTGTTGTTTAACTTAACATGAGTCACTGAGGTTTAAGCAAGATTAAAAGAGACTTATGCACATAATAGGAATAACCGTTGTTATTACAAATCAGCTAGGACAAAGATTTTGAAAGGGATATCCAACCAAGATCATATTTATGACTGGAAAGGAAGGGAGAGCTACATTCTTCCTATCTACAGCAGTTCTTTGTTTGCCACTAGAAACTGGACTTAATGGATTTTAGGTACAGTTTAATATGACAAATTGTATACTTCTTTAAAATAACAACAGAAAACCCCAAATCCTTCCTTCTTCTCAGAATTCTGAGTATTAAGATCTATAAATTTCAATTCAGGTGCATCCAGCATTTCTCCTTATTTTGTTAGGTAAGCAGTCACATAAAGATGCACTTGCCAGTTTCTAAAGGTGAGCTCTTTTATTAGTGCTAAGGGATGAGATAGCAAGTGCCTAAACAGTGTTAAAATATTTACGTAATATAGTTTCCTCACAGACCTTCAGAAAACAGTTTTCTTTTTAATTAAAGAAGTAACTGAACCATAGTAAATATAAATCTTGTGCTCAAACAAGATGTCTGAAGTACTGTTAATGTGTTGCTTTATTCTTAATGTGTGACATAGGACTCCAATTAAGGAGCTCTCCTACTCACTTAAATTAACTATTGTTTTCCAATAAATCTATTTGTTTCTGTTTTATAATTTTGTTAATGAATAATTCTTAAAGTCATATTAGTGAAATGGGCAATTGAATGTTGGTTATTTACTATATATCATTGTCCAGATGCTGTATCTACAATAGTTAAGTGCTTGTTCTGTCTGGAATGTAATCTCAGCAGTTTTGGTTGTGTTACCTCCATAGAGCTTTCACTTCTTAATGGCTAAAGAGACTAATCTTGAGTTAAGAGCTGAACATTTTTTCCTCTGCATTACTGCAGTGCTGTAGATTTGTGGCTTTTAATGTCAAAAGGAAATTATAGCTCATGCATGCCTTTCCAGGCAGAGTAGCTCATGTAGAGAACATTAGAATGACTTAGAGGAAGTCTGCAATAGATTCTGGAATCAACTCATCATAATTATAAAGAAAAACAAATCCCTTACCCTGTTTAATTATCTTATGTTTAAGAAATTATAACTGACAATGAAATCTGGGGCCTATCTTTTTCGTGGTCTGGTCAAGTAATTGTGGGAAAATGTAGCCTCATGACAGATTTTTCCTATGAGTATGTAGGGAAAGCCTTTTTTTTTTTTTTCATTCAGTTATCTGCACTGGCATGTGGACAAGGTTATTTGTGCTTACATACTTACTGCTGACTCTTTTGACTTTGTCACCCAGTGAGGAAGTAGAAACAATACCCTGTCACTTATGTGACAGCACAGGCACCACAAAAGCTAGTAATAAGTATTCTAAGATAGAAATCAATTGCATAATTCCCACAACTGTGGCCAGCACTTTTTGCAAAATGTCTTTGAGCAATTATGAATAACATATATTAGTAAAGCGGTTTGCAACTATTTTTTGACTCAAAAAGCTAAATTAATCATTTGTTCACAGTAAACAGTTTGCCTAGTAACAGTTGTAATCCAGTACTTGTGTTGTCATAGTCACAATTTAAATCAGGCGTTTGCATTATGACTAGTTATAGATCCAAGGTTTAGGTTAAAGCTTCAATTTTTGGTAGTTTTGCATCTTGAACTGTGTGAATGTTGCAGTCCTGGACTTTATGTTATGATACATTTGAAAAAGCAAACAAGAAATGACAGATGAAAGGTAATATTAAGATCCTAATCTATTGATATTGTGGTTTGTAGATTCAACATTTACATTCAAAAGACCTTTAAAAGTTTCCTCCTTCCTTTCCTCCGCTTCCTCCCACTTCTTCCTTTCTGACAGCTTCTCCAGGCTACTGCTAACATCATTACCTCACATAATTCTCTATGAGACAAGTATGTTTCAACTGCTGGCATAAAGGATATTAAACTGAAGAATGGTCAGTCCAACTGGCTTTTTTTTTTACATTGATTATCAATTTATTTTATCAGTACTTTGTAACATTTTAAGTAATTTAAGCATTTCCCCATGCAAGTAACCTTCATTTTCTCCAAAGACACAAGGATTACTGGTTACTTCTCCAGATCTTGACAACATTCACCATTGGTAGCCAGTGTCTGATTAATATCTGTAATGCAAAGAGTTCACTTTCTCTTAGTGGAAGTTTCATTCTATTCTCAGGGTTTGTGCTTTCTGCCTTGGTCCTTTCCTCCACCATGTACAATTCGTTATCTGAGCAGCCATGAAAATACTGCTCTACATCTTCTCAGAACAAAATGCAAGCTGCTAAAGCACTGAAAATTTCTTTTTTGAAAATGAAAGTGTGAAAAGAACTGCCATCTGAAACAAGTTTCTTTTGAGAGAGACAAATCTCTAACAATTATTTCCATTCATCAAGTAACAGAGCAGCATCATAACTATCAACATTTTTCCCAGAAAACTGCCTGATGTTTCTTTAGAAAAATGACTAGAGCTCTTAAATATCACACTGAATTTTATAGCAAAAAATATCCTTTTAGGGACAGAGGACAAAATTATCCTAGTTTAATATATCATGTAGGTCTTTACTGGAAGACTAGACAGCAGATTGCTGAATATTAATAATAAAAAGGAGGGATTTTCCCTGCTTTGTTCCAGGGACTTATTTAGGTACTCAAATATAAACTCATTCAGAATAAATCAGGTACACTGAAAATTTAGATGCTTACTTGAAAACATTTTGAAACATCTTGAAAACCTGATTCTTATCTCCAGCTATTTGCAACTGGATTGATTGAGAGACTGACATGTGAGTCACAGCAGTTACTGGTAGGGTTAGAATTACTTTCCCGTCGCTTCCATGTCACTGGCTGCACAAAGATAGAATTCCAATTTGAAGGATGTAAGCTGGAGAGAGCACCAACACATCTCCATTTGTCAATAATGGCACATGTAAGAATTGGGTATATTCTTACATGCAGTTATAATCTTATAATAATATAATATATTTACATGATGACATAACTATAAACTGTTAGAAAACCTAAGAAATGAGGAAATTCTAGTTTAAAGATGGTATTTAATGTGCTCTTTTAATGTATACCAAGAATATTTAGAAACAAAATATGTTAATCCTCCTAATCAACTCAAAGCAAAAAAAAAGGAAAACATACCCTAAAAAACCTATTTCTTTTGGCTTTAGGCTTCCTGACAGCTTCCAGTGAATTTATCAGACAGTATATTAGAAAAAGATTTAAAATGGGTAATAAAAACTTCAAGGAGACAGTCTAACATGAAAATCTAAGCAAACTATTACCCCCAAAATCTAAAACACAAGATACCATCCTTCATGTTAATAATCCCACACACAATAACGAAAAGAGAAAATAAATGCTTTGAGCTTTGCTAAAAAGGACGTTTCAGACAGTGTTAGTTTCTTGTTTTAGGGGGAGAAGTGTAGATTTCCAGAGTCAGCCACAGTCATGTTCCAGAATATATTTAGGAATGAACTCACCAGTTGCAGCTGACAACTGAAGGCAAGGTAATAGAAAAGCTCTCAGAAAACTACTATACATGTCCAAATGCAAAATGCAAATTGTTGGAAGACCTTTCCTATAATTAAGCACTATATGATATGATATGAGCTTGCCTTTGTTTTTGCTTAATACCAAAGTTCTCAGAAAAGCTTCATTGTCTCAATTTTATGGTAATATTGTATTCCTAAGTAATTTTTTTTTTTGTATAGGTGATGTATCTAGAGTACAGGACATATACTTAATGACAGACATGCAATTGACAATTATACGGTATCTTATGTATGAACACTAACGAAAGAAAAATGCAGTATACTATTGAACTCTGGGGAGATCACGATAGGCATATAACTACTTGGTTGTAGGTATATTTATGATTCTTTAACCTCTGCAATAAAATCTCATTTAAAATTCAATGCAGAATTGGGTCTGCTGATCTTATTCTTGCTTCCTAGTCACAGTTGGGACATAAACTGATATAGAATTTACATTGCTTTTGTTTCATTGACCACAGTGGCATTGATTTATGAAATGAGATAGGAGAAGCAATCCCTTTAGTTTTACACCATTTGGAATAACATGTTTTCAAGATTGATATCTGGCTGACAATAACTTAAAAGTCTGAGATACTGTAAGAAAGAACAGTGTGAGGAAGAAAGGGTAGTATCTCCCTCATTCTATTCCTACAGGCATCATCTTAGGCTGTGCTTCTGAGAATACAAAATAGCATAGTAGTATATCCTGCTGGAGACAGAAAACAAAGAAGCACCTGGGAATTCCCTTTATGTTACTGAACACTGAATGTTCACAGTACCTGTTATTATGATTGTGAACAGCTGACATTGTTTGTTTTACATAGTTTATTATTCTGAGTGCGTGCATACCATCATATCTATGCATCTTATCCTAACATCATATTAGACTTCCTAATTTAGGGGATTAAAATTTTTGAAATTAAAGTGCTAAAACTCTTATGATACTGTCAATTTACGTTCATTTGAGAATCCTGCCGAGGTGTCTCAGAAACACTGTTGCACTGGTGCTGCTGTACTGGTTCTGCATCACACCAAGGCCCAGGTTTTTGGAGAGGAAGTGGTAATGGCATATTATGAATCCTCACAGTGTCGTTTCCGTGATAAACCAAGGGTAATAGTAGCAAGAAGCACTTACTGTCTAAAGGCAAAATGCACTAAGGAAATAATGCATCATAGTGACAATTACAAATGTGCACTGTGATGGGCAGATTTAGACTGGGATTGTAAGAGGAACAAAGCAATATGGCAACAAAGGGAACAGTATATGGGAGCAGCAGGGTCACACGTAATGTGGGAGAAGGTCTGGACTGAGAATTTGGAAGACTGCTTCTAGATAGGAGGAATAAGCAGCAGATACTCATGATGACAATTAATTAACTAATAAAATATAGATTAGAACAGTAAGGGAATGGCACTTCCTACTGAACATTTTATAAAAAGCTTTTTCTTTTCCCTTTTTGTTAATCTTCAGAGGCTTTGTTAAAAACTATCACTCCCTAAATCAGTATTGGGTTGTTTTGGCAGAAATAGAAACTGTTTTTCTGCATTTTTCTGTGGAAAACACAGGTATCAGTTAATAAAAATCTTCAGTCTTCCAGAAAATAGTGGGCATAATGAGATGTAATGTAGATTGAAACTGAGCAAAGAATGGGGAACACAAATTAACTGCTATGAGGTTGACTGGCATCGTGAAATTTGGGACTGGCAGTCTGTAGCAAAGTGCCCTATACTTCCACACCCACACAAAAAATGCAATCCCACTGAATTCCACTTGCAAATATCAGCTGTGGAGGATTTGTATTATTTTATTTTCCCACTAGTTCATCTAAACAACAAACCTGCAAACTACATAACTTCCTGTTATGATAGAAACTATAATGTTATTTCCACTTTCAGAACAACCAGTTGTTTTTAATTATCACAGAATCACAGAATGGCTGAGGTTGGAAGGGACCTCTGGAGATCATCTAGTCCAACCCCCCTGCTCAAGCAGGGTCACCTAGAGCACATTGCACAGGATTGCATCCAGATGGGTTTTGAATATCTCCAGAGAAGGAGACTCCACAACCTCTCGGGGCAACCTCTTCCAGTGCTCTGTCATCCTCACAGTGAAGAAGTATTTCCTCATGTTCAGATGGAACTTCCTGTGTTTCAGTTTGTGCCCGTTGCCTCCTGTCCCGCTGCTGGGCACCACTGAAAAGAGTCTGGTCCCATCCTCTCAACACCCTCCCTTCAGATACTTGTACACGTTAATAAGATCTCCTCTCAGCCTTCTCCTCTCCAAGCTAAACAGGCCCAGCTCTTTCAGTCTTTCCTCATAAGAGAGATGCTCCAGTCCCCTAATCATCTTAGTAGCCCTTCGCTGCACTTGCTCCAGTAGTGCCACATCCCTCTTGTACTGGGGAGCCCAGAACTGGACGCAGTACTCCAGATGTGGCCTCACCAGGGCTGAGTAGAGGGGGAGGATCACCTCCCTCCACCTGCTGGCAACACTCTTCCTGATGCAGCCCAGGATACCATTGGCTTTCTTGGCCACAAGGGCACATTGCTGCCTCATGCTTAACTTGGTGTCCACCAGCACTCCCAGGTCCTTCTCCGCAGAGCTGCTTTCCAGCAGGTCAACCCCCAACCTGTACTGGTGCATGGGGTTATTCCTCCCTAGGTGCAGGACCCTGCACTTGCCTTTGTTCAACATCATGAGGTTCCTCTCCACCCAATTATCCAATGCAAGTAAATATAACTACTGATTAAAACTTTGCATTAGCCAAAGTACATTCCTTTTTAAACACAATTCCATTCCAACATCCTGAGCATTCAGAAAATGTATCTCATCTTTTCACATGGTTAGAGTAAGCCTGCACATTTTGTAGAGATGGAAAGGAGAGAGGCACATAAATTGTAGCTGATGGATGAGGTAATATAGAGGAAGGCAAAGCTGTGGATTAGGAATTTACTTAGTTTGTTTAGGCTTTTATGTGCTTGCAGTTATTTTATATTCTATGCACATTCTATAACTATATTTATTATGCATTTAGTGTGTGTGCATACATATAACAGTCTATATGTATGGTGTACACACATGTGAATATTAATCCTTGATGAACAACTTATGAAGTTGTGCTTCCAACTACATTTGCTCTTTATCCCTCTGTTCACAAACTTATCAGAAGAATCTTTTGTATCTACTGCTTTTAGCTCGTTTCCTAAGCAAATTAGATTATGTAGCCATGTGCTGTGTGTGTCTTTCTGTTATTGCATACTATCTCTTGAACTAACTGGGAAATTTCAACATATTTGACAGAGGGCTAACCGTATCATAAATGTTAGTTCCTAGCCATTTCATGAAAACGAGCGCTTCAGTAAAGAAGATACCAAAGAGTGTTATCTGCTGTCAGAAAAAACTGCTGCATAAATTTGACCCATATTAGGCAGCAACAAATCTGCATATGAGAAAAATATGACTGCCATAGCATGGAGAAGCTTCAACTGGAGTTCATATCTTGCTAAACCCCAAGCAATCTAATTAGGAGCTTCAGATCCACAGGAAAACAGGTCTCATCAGTTCCATGGTTCCTGGAACTACTTTCATTATCTCCTAAGGTTGTCCTAAGGACTGTACAAAAAGTTTTGGCCATTGATGTTATTGTGTATATTTTTTTGTGTAAACTATTGTGTACCCTTTTTCTCTTTCTTTTCTTTATAATGTCCCTGCCTTATCTGCAGCAAATAGAGCAGATGTCTAATCCACTACTCAAAAGAAAGACAAAAGCATCCTGTGTGTTCTGTGATCTAAACAAGACCTGGATCCTGTAAATATTTGCAAGTGAACTGACTTTTACATCCATGACTATTATGAAATACATTTCCAAACTGTAGTGTGGAACCAGACTTGTTCTGTACATGGGCATGTAATTGAAATTTTATTTGTTCAGGACACCTTTGTGAAACACAATATTGTAAAGATCCAAAACTTACCAAGCAAGCTCAGAAGCCTTTTCTTCTAATAGAGGGCTGTTTTGGAAAAACTTCTCAACCTAAATAATTTAGAGGAAGGGATGTTTAAAAGGTTTGAATATCATAATTTTGTAACAATATGAAAAACATTTTGCTGTTTTCTTTTATCATACCTAAATTATTAAATTATTTTCAGTCAAGAGAGTAAGTCCAAGAGGTAAAAATCTCTAGAAATTAGCAGCACCTGAAAACAGGAAATTATAAAAGAAATGCTTAACCTGTCCTAATTTTGGAGTTCATCTGCAGAACCTCTGTATTAAATACTCTTACATCACTTGCTCTACAGACCTTATGCGTCTTGGCTGCTCTTGCAATTGCCAATCTGTCAGAAGAACAGTTTCTCTACTGCTGGAAGTAACAATAAAATCTCTTCAGAAACGTTTAGTGTTACTTTTTCACTATGTTCTTGAACAGTGTAAGGTTAAAGACTACAGGTATGGCTTCTCAAGAAAGTAATGTCTTCTGGTATCGTAGCCACACTCTCTATTCACCAGAATTACTGTGATTTCATTATGTTTACTGGTTTTGGTCCTTCAAAAGCCTTCTGCAGTTGTGCACTCTTCACATATACTGCTCTGCCAATGATACAATGTTCATTTCACTATATTTTAAGGTAGTCTGCTGTTCTGACCTCATGATGGTTCCACTGAACTAGTACAGCTTATCTACCATATATTTATTCCTACGTGCTATTGACTGTAGCAGTCAGGCAGCTCTTACAGGCTGCCCAACTTTCTGTGGGAGGCCCAGCACCTCCACTGCTAGAAATAATGTTTCCTTTTTAAGGTATGACTGCATGAATGCTCCTGAAAGATGAGCTATTCCACGGTAACTGCCTGCATGCATGCTCTACCCTGTGGTAAATACAGGGTAGCAATCCTTCAAGGAAACTACATTGAACAGCCTCTCGTTTACCTTGGGTTAGGAGCATTCACGTGATGGTTAGAGGCTAATGCCTGGTGAAACCATGTTGTAGTTGTCTCGCGTCGCCGTGTACTGTATCTTCCGTGCTTTCTTCTACCAGAGAATACTGTCAGCTGGCAAAAACCTCATGAAAAGCCACTTAAATTCTCTCTCCGCTGAGGCATCTCTCAGTGCAGCGTCTCTGCGCTAACTTGTGAGGACCAGACTGGCCCGGGCGGCCAGGGGCTGCGGGGACGCATGCTTGCATGTTAAAGCCCAGTTCCCAGCAATCCCCGGCAGGGCCGAAGCCCCACAGGGCTCCGGTCCCGGGCCGACGTCCGCCAACGGCCGCCCCGCTTCGCCCGCCCGGCTCCTGCGGCGCCGTCAACGGCCGCCGCGCCGCGCCGCTCAACGGCCGCCGTGGCAGCGCCGCGGCGCTTCCCCCAGCCGCGTCCCAGTGCGGCGGCCGAGCCGGCGGGTCGGGCAGCCCCCACCCGAGGCAAGCCCGGCGGCGGCGGCAGACCGGCGCAGCCCGCGGGCCGCCTCTCGGCGAAACACCAGCAAGGGGCGCTGGGCGGCGAGCCGGGCTGCGGATCACCTGCGGCAGCGGGCGGGCGGGGAGCCCCGCCCCCCGCGCCTGGCCCCGCCCCCGAGGCCGGCGCGAGCTCGGCGGCGGCTGGGCAGAGCGGAGCACCTGCCGCCGGCGCGCGGGCCCGGCCTGGGGCTGCCGGTCCGTCGCGTCGCACCTGCCCCGGCCCCGGCCCCGGCCCCGGCCCCGGCCCCGGCGCGGTGCCCCCGTGAGCATCCTGCCTCGCCGCCCGCCGCCGCCGCCGCCCGCCCGGGCACCGGGAGAGAGGGGGAGCCATGGCCGAGGGGGGCGAGGGCGAGGACGAGATCCAGTTCCTGCGAACTGTAAGCGCGGCGCTGCCCCTCCGCGCTGCCTCGGGGCCGCGGCCGGGCGGGCGGGAGGGGGGAGGCGGGGCCCCCGCGGGGAGCCCTGAGGCGGGCCGGGGGCGCGGGGCTCCCGGGGGCAGCAGCGGGGGGGTGGGAGCAGGGCCGGCGGCAGCGCCGCGGGAGCGCTGTGCCCGCCGTGCCCGCCGCCCGCACCCGCGGGCGGAGCGGGGCAGCTCGCGGTGCCGCGGGGTGGAGGCGGCCCGCGGGGGTTGGTTTCGGGGGGGGGAGTGGGTAGGGCGCCCCCCGGGACCCTCCGCGTTGCCCTGCCGCCCGCCGCGTACTGCGGATACTAACCCGCCCCGGCCTGAAAGCTGCAGTCGCGCTTCTCTTGCAAAAATAGAATTAAAAAAAAAAAAAAAACACCTCTCCTCCTCCCCGCCGAGGTTCCCACTAACTTGCAGGTTTTCTCCTCGTTGGGCACGAGCTAACACATTTTTTTTGGTGCGAGCTTCCTTTCTTTACTTCTCTCTTCAATCCAAAGCATGTTAAGGTGGTGAAGCATTTCTTCTCTCAGTTTAATTCCTGTATTAGGACTGTGGCATTTATGCTTATCGGGTTTGTTTTTCTTCAAGCGATGCTTTTACTCACCTTCTGGGGCATCTCCCAAGCGCTGTTTCTATGCACAATCCTAGCAAGTTTTGCAGATGGGCGTATTTGACTGGTGCTGTACACAAATCCTGTCACAGTTTTAGGAAAAATTGCTGAGATATTTGGTAGGTAGAGACACTGAAACTGCATGGTAAAGCTTAGCTTCATTTTTTTTTTTTATTTAGTACAGTCTGCTTTAGAAAGTGCTCATAGTGTCATGCAAGAAAGTGCATTAAAGCAGGGAGGGGGGAAGTAAGCCACATAGATAGCATATGTGAAGCATGTTCATATGAGTTTTGCAGCATTGTGAAGCCTGGTTCTCCCTCTTTTTAGGTTTACTTTGGTCAGAAACCTTAAAACAATAGATAGATAACTTACTCATTATTCATTTATTTTGAACTCATGGAAAATCTAGTCTTACTGGGAATATAGCTGTTATGCAATGCTGACATGAAGACTGTCAACTTTTTTTCTCTCAGCAGTATGTGACTTCTGTTGTAGGCTTGTGTAACGTTTAAAGGCAAAACAAAAATATGTCTTTGAAAGAAAATGTGTCGTTTCAATTTATGTGAGTTTTATTGTTAGTACTTCTTACTGTTAAATATTTTTGGAAGACTTCCACAATGACAGGCTTACTGCAGGTTTAAATGTTAAGCTGAGCTCATGGAAGTGCTGTTATCTGAATGCTTAATAGGGAAAAAGAAGCAGCGTGCATGCTAATGCTGCTTTGCTCATAAAGAGTAATGTTAAGCTACAGCACCTGACAGCAGCAGCACATTATGTAAAACAACACTCCAGATAATGTGTGTCAGGCTTAATAAAGATTTGGCAATCCTAGCCTTAGACTAGCCTTAAAAATCTTTTAGAATGTCGTATGAGTGGTAAAGTGACCTTGAAGAACATGGTGAACTGAGGCTTTTTTTCTAATGTAGTGAAAGGAAAAGGGCCTGAGAAATTTCCTTTTCTGTGAAGTTTTGACTCTCTAATCCATAGCTGTGTGTTTGTGGTGATGTGACTTTTCACTTCTTTGTCTAAGTTTTGAATGCTTCTTGGAAAAGTTGCTTTTAAAACATTCTCAACCTAGTCTTTCTTTTATCTATTCTTAGAAGGTTTGTATTAATATTCTCTAAAGCTATTAGATGTGTTTAACTTTCTGAATGGCATGGATAGAAAGCACTGGAAACTGAATATTACCTGATAATTGCTGCAGTTTCTGTTTTTAGTTGCTAATTTTTAGGGTGGTAATTAGGGACCAACAAATGCATGAATGATTTGGTAGATAAACACAAGTTTTCAAAGAACGCCTTATGCAAATGAAAAAGCTTTTTGTGCTTTTAATACCTTAATCATGATGTCTGTAGACCCACTCACTATGTGTAAGGAGTATTCTTTTTATTTTCTTCTTTTGCTAGATACTGCTAAACTTCCTAAAATGCAGGTTCTTTTTCTGATGTTTCAGAATTACTATACTGTCTTTAAAGTTTACCTTGGGATGTAAACACAATATAGTATTTTTAATATTTAAAGAGGAATATGGGATTTTCTTCAGCACAAATTCCATATTTATTTGCATTAAACAATTCCTCTTCTTTGTTTGGTGCTTTCATTTTTTGATAAAGTGGAGTCATGCATTTTCTCCTGCCAGCTCGCTGCTAGCGTGGATTTTTGTTTCTTATGGGAACAATCTGAGTTTGACACGTCACTTTTGATGAAATGTATGTGACCTGCAAATGCCTTGGATTTCTGGAAGCGTCACTCTTTAAATTGTTTGAGAATCCTTCCGACAGGCTGGAATTCAACTGCTGTGCTATTCGGGCTCTCCCCAAGGAAATTTTTTCTAGTCCTGTGAATTTTGTGCTTCCAGGGACGATGGTTCCCTTGTTACTTTGCTGAATGCTCCAGTTGGAGATAGCCTTGTATCACACGTGTCCTTTGTTGGGCTTCAGCATCCTGACTTCTCCCACTGAATGCATACGTGGTGTCCAAGAGGAATGGAGAGGAGCAAGTGCCTTGCTTTTGCTTGTATTAGTTTTGAGGGGAACTACTTCCCTGTACAGTTTTTAAAAATATTGACATGTACAAAATGAGCTCCCACTCTTCAGTCTTCACATTGAAGAATATAAAACATTTACAGTTAATATAGGAATGACACATTTATTTTTTCAGGATGCCTAGTTTGCCCCCAGTGAAAACAATTCAGAGTTCCAGGAGAGAACAGAAAATGCTTTAGTCTAAGCTCATAGGCTCTTGCTATGCTGCATACATGGAAGGACTGATTTTCATGGTGCAGAACCCCCATAAGGCAAGGCCTTGTCATGGAGCAGGTTTGTAAGCTGATAATGAAGTTAAAACAATTGCAGTATGTCGGCAAAACACTATCTGGTAGTATCCTTTATATTTGATAAAGGGGTTCTGAGTCTTGGGAGCAGTTATGTACCTAGGAGTGATGAAAAACTGTGTAATCTACCCATTAGATCTGAGGATTTTCCCAGTACCGTTGGGTGTGGCTTTCTGGAGCTGTGGAGTAAATTAGAGGCAGATCTGCTTTTAGATGTTCGCGGTAGGACACACAACTAAGACACACTGAACAGAGGCTGATGGGGTTATGGCCTTTCTCACTGTCCTTTGAGGTGGTGAAGGCTAACATGCCTGTGAGAGATCAAAAGCATAATCAGTGTGAGCAGCACGCTTCCCCAGGTCTGCTGGACATGTCTCCTTTCCATCTCTTTTTTTTCAAGACTGGAATGCTGATATTCCACTGTGTGCTCTCTGCTAATCTTTTTTTCATTTGTTTAATAGGTAGCTTGCAGTAAAATACAATCTTTTGCTTGCATGAACATATTCTGTGCTGGCTTATTTTCTACATGGATTTATAATTCTTTTGAGTGTGGCTGTTGGAGAAAAGTATAAGGGTACTTTCCAACACTGGAAAATTACTTCTAACTGAAACTGAACTTTATTTAGGATTCATGTTTGATGGGCAGGGGATTTCCTTAACTCAGTCCTGGGTGGGACTTAATACTTCAGATAATAAGAGAACTGATTGGATGGCAGAGAATTTTTCTTCAGTCTGAAATGAAGAATGTAACATGGTCTTGTTTGAAGGACAAGAACTCTGTGATTCCAGAGTTGCTTCCCTTCTGTTGCAGATATTCCTCATCAAGATCCCATTTAAACAATGAATGTCACTTTAACTCTGATTAAAAGTATATGCTTAGGTGTGATCCTGAATGACCATATCATGACTATTGGACTACAGACAAATAAAGAACCTGGACAAACACAGTCTGAAGATCATGTTAATTGTTCCAAATACTAAGGAACTAAACATAAAAAGAATTGTTTCTGTGTGCATCTCACAGTTAAATGGAATAGAAATGTATTGTTTTTCCTGTAATATTTTTTTTATATCACTGCATGTCTTAAAGTAGTTTATCATAGTATGTTAGATTCTGGTAGCTACAATCATCAAACATAAAAACACAGCTGCTAATGGGCACTGAGGAAAATGCTCAAAAGCAGCCTTGGATATTAGAAGCAATTTTAAAAGGAAAGAGCACCAAAACCCACTTTGGCTAGCCTCTGTTTATTTTAAAAAGTATTTCTTGTAACTGTCAGTATGTGGGTTTTGAAGATTCACCAGGGACTGGCACGGGAGACCACTGTTTAGCAGGTCATATGAGGGATGGCATGGCTGAGATTGCAGGGTTTGTACCTTCCTCTCTAAGGCACTGCACTGCAGTATGGATACTGAATATGCTCTCAAATTCTGTTTTGGAATTGAGCTGGACAGACTGTTTGTAGTGAACAGATTTTAGCTAGGACATTTTGTCCCTTTTTTATTTGGGAATTATGTGCAAACATTTTATATACAATTTTTTTTGATTCAAAAATTTTGACAAACATTTTATATCACCATTAGGATGATCTTACTGGATAAAATCAGTTGTCTAGTCTGTATACTGTCTTGTCCAGTGTTCTGTATCTGGAGGCTGTCTGTATTGGATGTGTCAGGTGGCAGTTAAGGAAGCTCTGTAGCAGCATGGTCGGTTTGCCTGGGAGGCTTTTCCTGCCCCGTGAATGAGTTGGCAAATGTTTTGAGGCATAAAGGGCTTCTCTTCAGTGTCCGAGTATGTTTTAACGCATGGTGCTCCTTAACGTCACTGAGGCCTGGGGAATTGATTGCAGGAGTTCGAGCCGTGGGGCTGGTTAGACAAACAGAATTCCAGTATGAAAACTGGTGAATTTCTGAACGAAGACTTAATGCAGTTTCAGGATCTGCATCTGGCTTCGACTTCCCTATTTGAATGCTGCATTGTTACAGGCATGTTTTAAAGGTGGTTTTCCTCCTATAGAGTTGTGTGGAAGATGCACAAGAAGACTGTAATTCGGGAAGGTGCACCACTCTTTCTTGCATGCTATACCTGACATGGTGAATGGCCTTTGCTGAACTGTAAAATGAACACATTTTATTAGGGTGGATGAAAGAAGCTTAAATTTCTCTTAGTGTGGCTCTTGCAATTAGACTTGTGGTTGATGAAAGAAAT
Organism: Apteryx mantelli; assembly: GCF_036417845.1. NCBI lineage: Eukaryota > Metazoa > Chordata > Aves > Apterygiformes > Apterygidae > Apteryx > Apteryx mantelli. Next base: position 53,128,718 of record NC_089980.1, on the reverse strand, counting down.
CAGCAGTGTACTTTCTATGCATCTGTCTTAATCTTTTTTTCTTAATTTGCACACAAAATGAGTAGTATCTCTTATTAGCAAATAATTACTTGCAAATGCTATAAAGCAGTCTCATAGTATGAAGCTCTGCTTAATTGTCATAAATATGTACCACACATTTACTGCCGTGTGTTGTTAAGAATAACTAAAATATTAGTCAAATGAACAAAATATTTTTATAGTATCACTTATTTAAAAATATGTTTGCTCAAATCAATTTATGATGGGTCTCATAGTTACCATGGGTTAGTGAAGTTCTGTTCTGTAGCTCAAGGGTGAAGCTGTGATTCCTGTGAAGACAGAGTTCCTATTGATTTCAGTGGAATCAAGATTTCATCTCCAGATTTAGTTTGCAGGCAGAATGGCCAGAAATGTACAGGTAATATGTGTTATTTTATAAATGCAAGCTTGGTTCTGAAAAATACTACAAAAAATCTATGAGAAGATTCGATCTTTGAATTGCTCCCAGCTATGACACTGTTAAGAGACTTTTTTTGTGGCTTATCTGATGTATCTCTTAGTGCAGCAGTTCTGGGAAATTAAGCTGTGTGAGTCTGTGGAGATGGCTGTCCCTGTCATGGTACTAATGTGCAAAGGAAATTACAGCAATTTTCTGCTTGTATTTTCAACTAGTGAAGGGCTTCCTCTTTTATCCATCATCAGTGGGAATTTTCTGTTGACTGCAAGTGGATGCTTTACTTCCTCAAAAGAAAAAGTTCTCAAGATTACTCATTTGCCTTTGGAAATTACTTTTGTTTTCCTGTTAATGTTGTTCTAGACTTCATTTCTGAACAAGAGTGGTCTTGTCAGCGTGCAGAAAGCTCTGTATCTCTGCAGTGAGAACTTACATATCAGAAGACTGACAGAAGTTGAGCTCTGGTTTGAGTGAGCTACTTGGTTTGAATTTTTTCCTAAAGCACTAAGTGTAGGTAAAGAGAAGGGATAACTAATGAGAATGGTTCAGGAGCCCTGTTTTTTTTGTTTAAATAAATTTTGTCCAATTTCATCCATCTCCCTTAGAGAGATGTATTTCATGTGGTCTAACTTTTCCTTCATTGTGTAGATATTTGCATTCATAATGCGAACTCTTAAAGTAGTATTAGCATTTTTCCGAAGTGGGAAGAAGATGATTTGATAGGTATGGAATTCAAAGCTAAGTTCATTCCTGAAGAAGAACAAGTAAACAAATCAAAACAAAACAAAAAACCCTACTAAAACAGAAAAGTGAGGGCAGACTTTTAGTCCAAGTTATCTTGTCAGTGCCTCTTCTTATTAAGATTAAAAAAAAAAAAAAAACTTTAATAGACTTTTAATCATGTGTTACAAATAAAATTATAAAACTTAAGTAACTTGTTTTCTTTTGATGGGGGCTGCAAATGGGAAGCGTGTTACTTGATCCTTCAAACAGCTTGAAAACGCCCATTTTAGATCTTAACCGTGGTCAGGCAGAAGGGAGAACAGAGCACTTCCATTACTGACACAGTTTATAACCTGGAAACTCTCCCAATAGCAAAGTAAGAGTAGCCTTGTGCAATTTTCTACCTCTAGTCTATGTGCTGCCATTATCATAAGCCCTATGCTATGTTTTGCATGTGTGTGGTGCTTAAGTCCTGTCTGGCTGGGTTGTCTATAGCACGCTCAGTGTGGAGCGCCTCTTGAAGAGGCTGCCTGTTGCCTGGTGCATCTCAGTGAATGAGAAAAGGCATGAAGGGACTAGTTTAGATAACAGCATAAGTGTTCTAAAGGCAACTGTAACAGTGCAGAGCTGCTTCAATAGTCCGTGCCCATCGGGGGCACAGCGGTGGTGGTATTTCTTGGCTGTCAGTGCAGCAAATCAAACAACTTAGGGTAGTCACTGCCTGCAATGTCTTTGCAGGAAAGGTCGTTCGGGTTTTGTAACAAAAACTAGCAGGGGCTTGCACCAGCTTCTGGGGTGGTGTAGCTTTATATATTTGCTGTTCTCAGCTGTTAATAAACTGGAGTTTCATTGAATAGTTGTGTAATCATTTATGAAAGAATTCTTGCTTGTCTTTGTCTCTTTTGCTGTATAATAGTGGTAGTGTAACTTGTCAGGGAAAGTGCCTAAACTTTTAAAATATGGTGCTACTTGCAGAGCCCAATGATATTTATTCAACTATAGATTCAAATATATCTATTTGCTAATTCACATTTAAGTTTGAGACATACATTGCCATTTAGCTGCAGCTTTGCTTAGCCTCTCAAAATTGCTAAAAAATCTAGGATTTAGGTGCCCACTGTTTGGAAGCTAAGCTGCAAATGAGAAGTATAAAGGATAAGGAAGGTATCATAAAATGAACTGCATTAACTTATTTTGACAGCTGCAATTTTTGTTTAAATGTAATGTCATAATGGTCAATTTTACAGAGTTAATAATGTGTTTATAAAAGCCCTCACAGTAGCAGCTACATTACATTTTCAATAAAAAGATGGATACAGTCTTTAAATGTTGAGGCATAAATCAGTGTTTATCATAGTCAGGAGTGACTTCCTTATAATTATTATGTGTTTGAAGAAAATAGGAAATATAATAGGTTACACAGTAATATAATACACTCCCTAGTAAGATTTTGTCAAAAGTTGACAAGATACCATTCTGTAAGATGCATGGATTAGTGAATTTTTAACATGCAGAATATTTTATTGCAGGATTCCCCCCCCCACACATTCTGAACACAGAAAAGAAGCAACAAGGTCATTACGTTTGGTGAGATCCAGCTTCCCAGAAGATTTCAGAATAATTCATTCTCTATAAGGACATACTTCCTGTTATAAGGTTATCATGATTTTTAACTCGATGAAGGGAAATAAAATCCGATGAATATTAGCTAGTGGGCTAGTTACAGAACACAGTGTGGAGCACCAGCACATTGTGTCTCTCCACCTGTGTGGAAGCTTCTCTGGAATCCCGCTGTGAAAGCTGAGTGTGCTGAATTTGGAGGGTGTCCTGGCTTAAATCCTGCTTTCAAAGGAATGGTGGAAGGAAGCAACACCAAATTTGCATTGGCTGTCTATGCATTTTCCCAGGGACTGCCAGAAAATGAAGTTGTATTACTGGCATCAAGCCAGAAATGGCTGTCTCCTGTAGCTATATTCCTTCATTCCAAACAATGCAAATCTAGAAAAAAGACTGCCTGGGCTTTGTGTGGGATGCCTTCTTTGGGTTCGTAAGAGGAAAAAGGGAAAAGAGGAAAACAACTTCCTTAGATGTATGTATCAGACAATTTTCCTTGATATATGAACATCTTTCATTCCTGTGATGATTAAACACAAATGCTTAAATAGAGATTGAGGTGGAGGAATGGAAAGAATTTGAAGGGTGTTCAGAGTAAGCCTAGGTAATTGGATAGATCTGGTTAAGACTCGGTAAACTACTGGAGAGATGGATTCATTCGCTGGTAATTGATCCTCATCATACATCAGGGATGTAGCCACGCTGATAAACATTTGGAAATCATTAATGGAATTCTTGGTGTGTTTATTGCGTACTTGTAAACTGAAACCATTTTGGTGGCACTAGGAGAGCACAAGCTATGTGATTAAATCTCTTTATATGGACACATGGCATTCATCCCAAAGCAGTCTCTGATAAAGCATTTGGTTGCAATGGCGATAGTGGCCTCCTACATGCCTACATGGTGTCTAAGAGTCTGTTAGCCCCACAGCAGTCTTGAGAATGCTGCGCCAGACTGAAAATAGACATAAACTGTGTGACTTCATGTTTTTTAACTACATTTACAGCGTTGGTAATGCTAAGGCATAGACCTTTACATGTGTTTACTCAGTCTTGTAGGGAGTACCAGGGAGGTGGAACGCACACCCTTTTTTCCAGGCAGCAGATGAATAATACAATTTGCAATATGTGATGCAGGGAGTTGTTCAATAAGAATGAAATGAAGATAGAGAACACTTTTGTGTTGGTGTCACAGGTAATATAATAACCCTTTGTTGCTAAAGAGATGGATTAATATTATTTTAGAAGCTTGTATTAAATACATGTGTTCATCTTCTTCTCTCCCCCCCACCCCCCAACTTCAGTTGACATTTATGGAAAGCCAAGATTTGCCTAGTGTTTTGACACATGCCAGCCAGTCCAGCAAGCAACTGGAGGAACCGCAATGCTGCATTCATGCAGACATGACAATTCATTTGTGAGAACTGTCATAGCAGGTGTGGTGGAAGAGATCTAACTCTCCTCATAAAGGAACTGATGGAGATTGAAGTCTGTGCTGAAGACACTGTAAAAACTTTCAGGGCCAAAAATGCTAGGTAGCAGTCACAAAGCGTGCTTGCTTAAGCAAAGAATCCATAAGCCAGTACCGTTGGAGTTGTAAGCAGTGCTGGAATAGTAAGGATAACAGAGATAAGAGCTGGATTTATTGGTATGTGCAAAAGAAGTGTGCCTGATATCTTCATCTTCATAGAATTAGGTAGCACAGTTAGTCCTTAGAAAGGCTAGTGAGCAAAAAACCACTAGTTCAGTACATATTAACTGCAGAATGGTGATAGCTATATAGGCAAAATGAGAAATCTTCTCAAACGCTGCAGGTGTTCCATCACTGTTGACTGAATTTCTGCAGGGTAGGCTTCATGAAATAATGGTTCGCAAACTGAAATGTTTTTGAGTAGGTCTTAGCATGATAGTCTGACTGCTTGGTCAGGTATATCAGCCCTTATTGACTCTTTAAACCCTTTTAATACATCTGATGTAGTGAATACTATGCATTTTAGAAGCTGCTACTTTTGGCACTGGTATTTTGGTGAAATAATCTTAAAGTTTACAAAAGGAAAAAAATTGCAAATGAAGTAGCCAATGAAGGACTGATCTTCCATTTTGAGCTGAGCAGGGTTCTTGTAGAAATATCCTATAAATTTTCTTTTGATATGAGAAGGTTTCTAGAAAAACTATGGAAGAAGTGCATTTGCATTTTTGGATTGTTTCAAAATGTTACTTGCAGTGTTACGTCTCTGATTAAAGCTTAATTGAAGCTGGTAGAAAGATGTTTTCCAGAGGGGGATTCTTATGCTTGGATTTTTTTTTTCCCCCTGCTTTCCTGATCTGACAAAGGGTAAGGAGAAGTATTTTTTTTTTCTTTTTTTCCCTCACAGAACAAGAAAAGAAGTGTATTAAAAACAATGCATCAGGTTTACAAGGCACGGGGGAGTTCATGATGAGAACTTCAGTAGTCTGTTTCTCTGCATCATTTGTATTGATCTATGACTAGTCTGCATTTTCTCCCCCTTCTCCTTTCCTTTTGCACGCCTGCCCTCGGGAAACTACCTGCCCCTCACGGAGGTGAGGGATTCCCAAAGCCTTAATTTCGACTGAGCAACATTTGGCTAGAAAGAGAGAGGGATGGAATGAGGGAGGGATGTCAAATCTCATAGGTGATCTTTGCTATCCTCTTTAGACATATAACTTGTTGCCTGGCTTTTCTCTGAAATAAAATAGTTGTTTTTGCAACTGAGTTTAGACAAAAGTATAAAGCTTCCCCTGCCCCCCAATGGAGTAGGAGGAGAAAAATGAGAAAATATGTAGTGAAAGTTAGATTTTCCTATCCCTAAAGCTGAAGGTCGGTATCTTTTTGTAGGAGAAACATGCTGCTCAATTCAATAAACATTATAAACTTGCATTTTTAAAAACTGAAATGTGTATACCTCTTTATTGACAATAGCCAGCTGAGAATGTAGGAATTTAAATTTTTACTGACTTGGGACTGTTTTTGAATGGTCAAGTCAACCCTTCTCACATCTGTTTTAGTCTACTGAAAATTTGTAGATGATGTATTGATTTTTAGACAATGATGTATTTTATTGAGAATGTTATAGGCATCACTTTCTGGATTATTCCGATTTTATCACAAGTTATGTATTTCTTTTTTTTCATTCTGAGATTTTTAGTTGATTTCTAGCTTATAATTTGGGGGTCTGCTGCAAATGCAGCTGAAGTTCCAGAATTTATTTCCTCGTATACTACTTCACAGGTCTGTTAGTGGTGCAGAATCGGGCGTTTCCTGTTTTATATTCTTTGTTAGCCTGCCCTCCGGTCCACAGTTTCTTTTTCACTGGACAGCTGCAGAGCTGAGAGAGCATCGGTGGCAATCTTATTCCCTTTCAGAGTAATCTGTTCTGGGGGCTGCCCCTCAGGTTTGGTGTCACCTCTCTGCAGAAGTCCAGTTCCTCGGCTGAAGGAACCACGTAGTCTGGCCCTCTGCACAGAGATGAGCTCTGCTGACTCAGAGAAAATCTTTAGGTGAGAGAGACTGTATCAGTTCTCCTAAACTTCTAATCCTGTAAAGTAATCCAATTAATATGCTGTGTGAGAAATGCTCAACCTTCAGAACTTGATGGGGGAGACTTGTTTCCATGCATGGCATTCGCATTTCTTTTTACATAGGAAGGTCTTGCTGCACTTTTTGATTTACTAACAGAATAAACTAACATGGATCAGAACAAACATTCAATGAAGGAAAGAGTTTAACTGGACAGTAAACTGTGTAGGGGTGTGAACATAACAAAATTACATCTTTTCTCTGTACCTGTGTGCTTTTCTGTTGATGAGTGAGGTTTTTTATGATCATTTGTCTGTTACAGAATTACAGTTTGACAATTGGAACCACATCTAGAGCTTGAGAAGCACACTTTGTTGTAGTAAGTTCTTATTCAAAAGTTACGGTTTGCTATTAGTAATTGTATCATAATGATTTATTTTTATTTTTGGGTGGGGCAGAGAAATAAAGAGTTCTGGTCTTAAAATGGATTTGTAGCAGCATTATATAACTTTAAGTACAGTAATCAGCTGAAGAAAATCCTTAAACTCCTTTGGAAATTTCTAGCTGGATCTCATTTTCCCTGCCTAAGGAATAAATAGTTTAAATAAAGTAAATACATAAAACAGGCAGGTTGCTGTAACATGCTGTTAAGGGCTATTTCATTAGCAAAAGGGTAGGAGAAAATACTTATGGTACAAATATAATTTTTGGCCATAAGCCTGAAAACAAATCTTGTATTACAAAGGCTGCTTCAAGTAAAAACCTGGCTCTTTGACCTATTGCTTAAATTCTACTGCAATCTGAATGTAAATTAATTGATTTTAGTTTAATATCTAGCAGAATAATCTGCTCTACATCCGTTAAACACTTTATGAACCGGTTTACCTGTTAGTGACTGCACAGGATTTAAAATAGGCAACATTTTCTTAAATGTTTAAATTGATCTTTTGAAAGAGGAGTTTAAAGGTCATTTGTGGCTTGATCATTATGCGCAGCAGTTCATGTCAGTGAGTTACATACATCAAGGAAGGCTGCACACTAATAGCCTTGTGTACTGTTCTACATAATGGTCTAAATGTATAGGATGCATATGCTCTTCTGTGCTCTTTGTCTGCCGTTTTAACTACAATTAATATTTATCTTGCTTATGCACCAAAAGTGTGTGCCCTGGCTTTGCACCATTAGTGTAAAAATATATACCGTGTTGCTATTCAAAAATGTTTACATCTAATTATGGGTAGGCTGTTCCAAGTTTGCTACACAGATGTACTGTTTTGTCCACTTCAACAAAGGTAATCATCTGTCATATGTTTCTCTTTTCTGAGAAGAAAGCTAGAGTTACTTATTGTACTAAGCTCCCTGAAGTCTTTGTTTGTAAGCTAAATACTGTTCTTGCCGAGTAGCATTTTTAATTTGTGTGCTGTTACTGTGTCCAGCTAATTTTTATTATGTCATCTGTGTAATCTGTAGTAAGTGCTAGTTTGGAATTGAGATAATGTATACTATGTAATTTACTCAGAAAGTTGTATATGCTGTACTGTTCTAAAGGGGAGTACTGCTTTTTAGTTGCTTGATACACACAAAACGCTTATTTTTCTATTCTATTTCTCTTACACTTCTAGTGTGGTATCTTTATTTCTGTATTTTCTTGTTGGAAAAAAAAATCTTTTTGCCTCATCTGTATTGTAAGGTCGGAGACTGGTATTGTCTTGAAGGTCTTATTTTTAGGTGAATACAGTTGCTTTTGTGTAGTTATTGAGGAAAGTTTCAATCACACTTCAAGGTAAGAAACCGTAAGTTATCACCAGTAGGTCCTGAAAGAGCCTAGGCTCTCCTGTCTCCATGGTATCTTCAAGCCTAATAAAAGCCAATTTGAGTTTAGGGATATCAACACTCAATGAAACTGAGCTCTCACTGTGCAGTGTTGCTGTTTGAGACTTATATGTTAACTACAACGATAGTGAAATAGTGAAAATTACGCCCACTTTCAGGTTAATTTTAGACAGCAGGTTAATTGTAAAATAGGCCTACTTTTTCTGAGTTTATCAGGATTATTTACGCTGTACTTAGAATGTAGCAGAATATGTGATGAAAATGTGTGTAGACATAGGAATGTTCAAGCCTTTACCTTCTACTTTCATTTTTTCACTCTGCTTAGTCTGGCACTTTGACTCCTGGCTTACAGTAAAACTGTGACCATCTGTAATGGAAAGGTCTTCAACCAGTTGTTGTTTACAGATGATTTGCGTGGCAATACCTGATAATGATCCTTTTCCACCTTATTTCCTGCTAAAATGGTCCTTGAATTTACCTCTGTATTTATTAAATTGTTCATATATGGAACCAAACCTTCTGTGCACCCTTGCATCTGTTGTATTGTAAAGCAGTCATTGCTTTCCTCTTGAGTATGACCCACGTGTTGCCTAATTGTGGTTCATTATTTCAGATGATACATATGCCATGTTTTCAGGACTATGTTTGCTGATAATGTGTGCTGCTTACTCCTCTTAAGCACTGAAATTAATTTGGATCAGAGTAAAGTAAGAAAATCATCAATATCAATACTCACTTGAAGGTACATATTACTTACTTTTTTTCTTCCATATTTCTTTCTTGTTGATGATTCATGGTGGTTCTTGACCTTGTATGAATGTATGTTTGAATTTACTGTCTAAATTAACCTGTATCTGGATTTGAACCCAATTTCAATCTTTAAATTCCTTCAGAAACACACCTCCTTTTCTTTGAGGAGCTGCAGAGATGTGCCCTAAATACTAGTTCTGCATCTTAAGGAAGACAGTAATGTTGAGGGAAAATAGAGGAGTTTTTATATAGAGCTATCCAATCTCTTGTCCTCTTTTGAAAACTGACCTGCTATTACATATTGTTTTGTTCCCTTGGTCCAACTCTTGCTGAAGTCAAGGTTAATGTAGTTCTTTGTTTAGATTAGGATCTTACTAAATAGAATGCATTCTTGTATGAAAAAGTATATATTCTAAAGAGCTCAGTGTATTGTAATAATCTTAGTCATTGAATAATCTTAAAGTCATTGTAGTTTTATGATTAAAAAAATGAAATGGTTTATCACTTTATCATGCTTTTTTCTTTGGCTGTGGGTAAAGAATTATTTTGAAATGTTTTAACTGTGTATTATTAATTATGTAGGAGATAAAAATTACTTTTATATATTGCTTAACACTTTCTGTCATCTAAGATTTTTGTGACTCTTTGTATTTCCTCTCTTGCAGTTACTCTTTGGTTTTTCTATTTCAGGCAAACAGTAGAAGGGCCTTTTCTTTTGTCCTATAAAATTTTGTTCATTTTTTTTTTCAAGGTAGAAAGCAACTAAAAATTCCAACATCTCTTCTCTAATTTTTGTTCCTCAGAAAGGAGGTACAGTATGGTAAAACCATAAATACATACATTTTCTAAGACAGGTCATGTTTTTGAAAGCTGTGGCAATATTGGGATCAGAGAAGAGAAAAGAATTTGGGTGGATTTGGTTGCTTCTCACCTGGAAGATAGCCCAAAACACCTATTCCTTCCACTCCTTATGTGGTAAGGGAAAGCGTGTTGCAGAAGTCACTCCATCACTCCCCTCAAACGCCAAGATGGAAAGCAGGGAGATCTCAGTCAGACTGCCCAGGTTTGTCACAGACTTCCAGAAGTAATTCATTCCTCACTGGCCTCTCCTTGTCCGACCTTCTAATTTCTCAGCAGGAAGAAAAAGCTGGATTGCACTGGGTTACTCCCATCAAGCCCTCGGGTCTACGGGGGCAGTCCTCTTTGTTCCTGACCAGTTTTTGGACGGTTCGGCTGGGTATGTGAAGTGTTCGCCACGTTCGCCTCTTTCATTGGGTGTATAAGAGAATTCAAATAAGGAAGCGTGGTCAGGCAGCTATGTAGTATTCACTATGTTTTGGCTGTGCAACTTCTGTTATTTAAAAAGTGTTCCTTTAATAAGCTATCTAAAGATGATTGTATATTTTAGGCTGTTTATCTTTCTTAGTTTTGGATTCAAAGACATTTGTGCTAAGGATTGTATCTTTACATACCATATGTTCAGACAGTGTTTAGCAGGTAGGAGAGGCCAACAGAACACAAAAATCAGTGCATTGTCATCAGTCCAGTGCTGCAAAATGTTAATAATTGCGGAGAGTAAATCTTTGTAGCTGAAATGTGCACAAAGTCCACCATTATCTTTTGATATTCAGTCACGTTTAAGGGCAGGGATGTGTCAGTGGAAAGTATAATTGTAACTGCACTGTAATCATGTGATGTTTGTGAGCTGACTCTGGCGTGTGAAAAGCTCCCGTTTTCAGATTCAGTGATGATCCAGTGAACAAACAGTCATAGAATATTATTAAAGATTAGCTTATAGAAGTATCTTTCATATCTGAGTAGTCAGCATGACACCTATGAAACTGTAGTACAGCTTGCAGTGTGGAACCATCCTTTCCAGTATTGTTCTAAAATGAAGGCTTTTCCTATGAGAAAAGGGTTATGTTTTTAGATTTTTTTTTTTTTAACAGAGTGTTAGATTAGTAAAGTTACTTAAAAGAACTATCAAACTAGCAAGTTTCTTGAAAGGTTTCATGAACTGTGTGTGTTTTCCCCCCCCACCCCCCCCCCCCCACACTCTTGAGACCTGGGGCATTAGAGATTCTGCTGCATTGTTGTGCTGTATTTCAGGGCATTAGCTACACAGCTTAGCTGGCATGGTTTGTTGTTGGCAACAAGGCTATCCAAAGGAGATGAATCATCCAATTTTATAGTCGTGAGCCTTGCAAGATCAAGAACGATTTTTTTTCTTTTTTCCTGGCAGAGAATTGTAAAACATGAGAAATGTAATGAGTAATGACTGTTCCTGACTATTTCACTTGAATGCAGATTGGTGTGTGTGTGTGTGTGTGTGTGTGTATATATATATATATATTTAACAACAAATATTCTGGTATTTGTTTCTCTTCCTAAACTGACAGAGATATCAATAGGATTCATCCCATAATTAAAAAAAAAAAATTGTAAGAGAAGCCAAGCATACATTAACAGATTTTGTGTGGATATGTGTAGACCTGGTTAGGAATCTTGGTGGAAAGTGGTTTAGCTTTTCCTTTAGATTAGAGGGAAGGAAATCTGATGTAAGGGCTTGCAAGAGAGTGGAGTCCAGACAACTGTGAAAAATTAAGTGCTGTCCTTTTTAGCTACAGAGCAGTTGTAAAGATCAGTGGTGGACTGGGTGTTAAGGATCCAGTCTACTTGTTGGTTAATGAATTTGGGGTCTTTGAAGTATAGTCCTTGTGGTCTCTTGGAAAATGCTGCAGATTAGTTCAGCTTTTGATTGACCCTCACCCCTGTATCCTGATCCTCAGTGTGCATACCCAGATTTCCATCTATAATTTGAGCATGAAGATGTTTTCCTCTCTCTGTAAATTGCCTGGAGAGGGATTGATCAAAAATATAAAGTGTGAATTAATTATTTGTTTTCCTGCTGATTTTGGCTGCTTCTGGGCCCTGCATAGGGGCCCAGAAGGTGTTTTAATTGAACCAGGCTTTTCTTGGTGATTTGCGTAGTCTGAATAGTTAAAATTATTCCTTTCATTATCCCACACTTGTTGGATTTCTTCTGAATAAGGTCCTTCTGCAGTCAAAATGTCACATCTTGTCCTAATCCATGATATAGGAGGCTATTGGAATTGTGACTGTTCTGTCTCCTGTCATGTTCTTCAGGTGAAACCTATACCCATCTTTATGAAGAAAAGAGTTATTCTTAGTTGTCTATGGCTCCTTTACACTATGCAGAGACAAATTAAGTGGGCTTCTGTAGTACTTGCAGAAGACCTCTCAGCCAGAAAACCCTCATCTTTTGCGCGAAGGTTGTGCCAACTTAGATTCCCTTGGGGCTGGCTTTATGTTCATCTCCTGTTCATGAACCCTGTGAGGTATTGTGTATGCTTTCAGAAGTTAATGTATATCTTTCAGAGAAACTTCTCAGGTTATTGTTGGAAGTTCTCTTAAGCTTTAATTACTGAGCAAAGGACAGTGTGTGCAAGCGAATTATTCTGTGTCTTTCCTTCTCTTGCAGTTACTGTTTGAAATCTTCCAGTGGTTCATCCCTGTATTAGGTGAATGAGAAGAAGCTATATTAAGTAGCTGCTAAAGAACAAGACTAACTTGTCTGGGGATGGAAGACACTTATAAAAAGTTTGCAGAAGTTTAGACTGCTGAAAAGGAGAGACTACTAATGCAATAAGAGTTGGGGGAAGAAGGAAGAAAAAGGAAAGTATTTAGCATATCAGGTTTTCCCAGTTTGAAGAAAAGTGTGTATATAGAAAATTTCTCCTTTTTCTTTCAAGAATGAAATAAGATGAAGTGTTTGAAGAGTGGCTTTAATGAACAAAACAAGGTGATTCTTTTTTGTTAAGAGTGACCTGGATTTCATTCTCATTCTCTTTTTTTCACCAGTGGAATTATTTCCTAGTGTCTAGTTTTACATGTGATACTAAGTCTCTCGGCTCAAAATTTAGGTTTAGACATTGTGCAGTGAATTACAAAGGAAATGCTGTTTCAGTGCTAACCGTCATACTTGGACAACATATTTATTATGAAGTATGGAATATCTAGTCAATTAACATTGTGTACTTCTTTACATGTATAAGTGTGAAATGTAATAGGAATAGTTGTGATATGAGCAGTATGAAGTTTTTATAATTATTAATTTTTCTGGGCTAATTCCCATCCAGAAAAGTGTTTTATTTTGTGAATGTTGAAGAAGTATATTTTTCAAGTGCAGTTAGAATAAAAAATTGCTGTCATGGAAGTAATGTTTTACCATAAAACAGTTGCATTTTAGGAAAAGATGTACATGAAATTTGTGTTCCAGCTATCTGTGAAGAACATTTCTAGCTTTTTATCTCATGTTCAGTACAATGCAACTGCTTCAGCAGTCTAAAAACGTTTTAATGTTTGGAGCTGTCTTGGCGACAGCAAACCAAGTGATAATGATGTGATATGCTAGTGTAGATAACCTGCCTATAGTTTAATCCAAATTTTACTTAGTGTTGCTCAAAGTATGCTATCTGCAGTCACTTAAAATGGCACAAGTTGCCTGTGATTCATCCACCTTCACGTCTGACCTTTGAGGGAGGTATCCATAAAGGAGCTTTAAGAAGCTGTGTTAGGGATGATTACATGGTAGAGGTTTGTGTTTTCCTTCCAGCAACAGGTGCTGCTATATTTAAGTGACCAGTGCAAAGGAGCTGTTGATGACTATGCTGGCAGAAAACACAGATCTTGCCACAAGAGCTCTGTCTCTGTCTTGGCTCTGTGTGTGCGCGCGCGCGCATGCATATGTAGGAGCATAGGCAGAAATACGTGGACATCTTTTCTGATCATTTTCCTGTATTAATAATTTAAGGTTGTTTTAAGGCTCCTTGGTAGTATATTAATGTATAGGAATCTGTTGAAATAATTGAAGCCAGTGTCAGAGCTCCCAAACTGGACTGAGGGATCTGCCCTGTATAGGGGCTTCTTGTTACCCTTTAGTTTGATAAGAGTTAAATCAACATATGCGTATTGAAAATGTAATTTCCCATGTATCCCACACATTTCAATTCTGAAACATATTTATTACGTTTACTTCTTGCTCCCTTAACCTACGTATTTAAAATGGTATAAGGTGCTTTAGATTGGTAATGAAAGAATACCTGAAGTATATAAACTTTGGGATAGGGTTCGAAGAAGGCAAATCAATTGTTGCATCTTTCTTGAAAAATTGGGTAAAATGTTCTTGGTCTGAGGAGAGGGGAAGAATAGGCCGAGTTGTTAGTGAGACAAGACCTGGGGAGTTTCAATGTACATTCAGTTGTTGGAGCAAAGATCACAGCTGTTGGGTGCAATAGGAAGCAAGGGACAAAGCTAATTATTGTTTTCATTGATTGTTTGTACTGCATAGTGCCCAGAGGGCTCAGCTGAGCTGCAGGCCCCACTGTGCTACTGGACAAATGCGCGGTGAGTCACCACTTGCTGCCTGGAAGAGCAGAGACTCTGAATAGGCAAGAGGGAGGAACGCTGACAGGAGATGGAAGGGAAACCAAGTAATGTTTCCAGCAACAGAGAGGATATCTGGGATCCATTTGGGGTTTCTCTGGGCTTGTGTTGACATAGCATATAGGTTTTTCAAGAGCCGTGCCATTGAAGATGAGACGATGTAATTGGGACATGATGTGGGAGGAGGCTGGAAGTCAGTGCATGGATTCAAGGCCTAATGGACAGAAGAATGGACAGATAAAGGTGACTGTATTTGCAGCTCATAGGGTGGTCTTTACCAGAAATAAGTGAAAATGTCTCTGTAGAAAGTGCATAATACTAATAATACTGCAGTTGCTGAATTTGAAGCTTTAAATAGTGGATGCCTGGTTGATTTGAGATACTTCCTAGTCTGTAGTTGTAATAATTAATTTTAAATAGTATACATTATGGTCTTGTGTTTATGGCATATCGGAATGAAACAAAAGGAGAACTTGTCCTGGGAAGGAGTTGTTGTTTTTGAGAAGCTATTGCTAAAGGGGGAAGAAAAATACCACAAAAAAGGGGGGGGGGGAAATTATTGAGAAACTATAGTCAAGTAATATATCTATAAAACATATATCTATGAAACGTGGTAGTTTTGAGTCTTCATTTATTGAGTGGTGTGGCAGCTTACACATCCTCACATACTATAATACACGAAATAGTGCTTAGTTAAAAGTGAGCAAAAACAGCAACTAATTTCTGTGTTGTTGTCCCAAGTTTCAAGTGTTAACGGTAAGTAATAAGTCTGCTCCAGCAATGAATTGTGAGAAGGGAAGTTTGGCAGCTGTATTATCTTTGTAGATGCACATGCCGTGCATTATTTGTTTCAATTACAAATGGTTCTCAAATGTCAATTAAAAGAAGGAACCTAGGCTGAAAAATTTTTATTTTGTGCTGTGAGGGAAGTATTGGTTGGCCTAACTTAGAATTTCCGGAAGGATTTGGAATTAGGATTGACTAAAGATAGGAATCCTCCGAGCATGTTTCCAAGGTGATCTGAGTTGACTCTGAAGATAATTTTTTTAAGTTGTTTCCTCTGTGTATGTACAAAATGGGTTTTATTTCATGTTTTGTGATAGTTCATTGATTTATTGTGTTATTCCCTATGTTGCATATATACTACTGTTATAGGTGGTCAGTGAGTTTTTTACTTGTGCTGAATAATGGGCTTGTTTAAAAGTTTTTCTTTGCAGCTGTCTTCCGTAAATAGAAGATACATTTCTTTAAGAAGACAAAGTACAGAGCACTTTGCTATGATGAAGTATGATCAAACTTTAGTCTTGAAGATGTATGCAATGAAAATGACGGCTGTTTAATGACTGCATAATTAAAACTCTTAATTTTCACTCTAAAATTAAACCCCTCAATTGTTGTAGTTAGCTATTGGGTTCCTGGCTTTGTATTTAATGTATTATCATTGTTGTAGGAGATTCTGGATGCAATATTTCAAGTGGTGGTAATTCATTCCTAGAATCTATGCATTCTGTGGCAATTCAGTTTGATGTTGTTACATATGGTGTGTGGGTTTTTTTTTTTTTTTTTGAACAGTGGAAAATAATGAAAGGGCAATGAATTAATAAGACCTTAGAGTGTTTTCTGGTAAATCAGTGAATTTGTATTTGGAAATTTGAATAAGAGAAGCTTTTTTGATGGGTTAACACAATTGAATTTTTCCTTCCTTTGTGAAAGCTAGCTTCAGAAAGTTTCACATAGATCAAGATTTGAAAATTTTGTTTCAGTACAGTGAAAGAATGCTTTTAGAGTCGTATCTTCTCTCTTTTCTTTAAGTTGGTACACAGCTGTTTTGTCAGGTATTACTGGGTTGGAAGAGATGTAAAGGATTATTTTATGGTTGTCTTTAGTTCTCAGAATTAAGACTGGCATTTTCTCTAGATTTTTCTGACTCACCTGAAATCTGAATGCAGAACTGTACTGTTGAATAAAAAAGGCAAACAGAAGCAGAGATATCCAACCTGTAATGTACAGTGTTTCTAAAATGAGCAGAAATACCATATGAAGATGGAATCTGAAGATTTAAGCAAAATAGGGGTGTCACTCAGCATGAAGTACCAACTGTTTTCGGCTTATTTAGTATGCGCGAGCATACTTACAGATGACTCACAGTTAAAATGTTTTATGTAAGGTTGCCCAAGTATTTAGTTCACTTTAGGTGATGGAAAGATACCATAAAAATAGTTAAAAAACAAAACAAAAAAACTCTATCCAATTGCTCTTACTGATGTATAGGGTATTTTGTTTGTCAGGCCCTGTATTGTATTCATGTATGTATGTACTATGGATAGAGATTATGTGGAGTTGTCTTAGTTGACTGTTACTGGACACTATTGTGATAGCACAAATATTTTTCCCCTCCCTGTGGTCTTAAAAATGCAAATTAATGACTTGAATAGTTAAAAGAAATCTATGTAGGAATGCACTTTTAATTTCAGATTTAATGCTACAGGTCCACCTAACTCAGAAAATATAAATAGCAGGCTAAAGCACTGTTTGCTGTCTCAAAAGAAAGACCATTTAAGACTTCACCTTTTGCTAACATAATGTATTTTAAAAATCTGTATACCTTTTATTATATTCCGCATCAGTGCTCCCAGTGCAGTAAGCTAGAATGCTTTTATCCTTAATTGCGGTGCCTTTATGTTTCCTGTATTTATCTACTATAGATTACATAAGAACATAAAAATAACTGTAGTAATTCAGACCAAGGGGTCCATTTAGCTCAGTATTGTGTCCCCAGCAGTGGTCAGTAGCAGATACCAAGAAGACAGTGAAAGAACAGGAAAAGAATATAGTTTATGTAACTTTGCTATATGCTGTCAGTCTGAATTTGGTGTCAGATTGAGTTCTGCAGTTGAAATGGATGATGCATGAGGAAGTATCACCTTTTGTTTGTTTTGAAGCTACTGTGTGCAACTTCTATTTGATGATCCCTAGTTCTGATATTGGAACTGGCAGTGAATCATAAATCAAAATATTACTGCATGTATTTGCAAAAAATTGTAATAACTTTTGTTGGATTATACAAAAGGTTCAGTATTTAAAAATTTCAGTAGTGTTTTCAATTATCAAAATTTTGCTTCTATCTTTCTGCTTTTCTTTTTCCTTTTCCCTTTTCTTCTTTTCTTTTTGCATTTTCTCCTTGCTGCTGAAAAAAGAAAAAACAGAGTGAAAATGAGTAGTAAATCCTCCTCAAGTTTGAGGAAATAAGCAAAACTTTTTGAACATAAAATGGTTGTAACAAGACTTCATTTTTTTAAGGAAGGAACTATTTAAAAATTGTCTTTACAACAGAAGCAATCTTAGAAGAAGGATGTGCAGAAGTAGCTTGAGTTCTTCATGTGTTTCTTCTACAATTTTACATTCCCCACCCACCTTCTTCTCTTTTTTGTTCTTAATTTGAGCTTTTGTGGAAGGATTTGCAATTGCAGATTTCCTGCCCTTTAGCAGCCCGGGTGCAAACAGCTGGATCTGCATGCCGCCTGTTCTCTGGAGGCTTCCTGACCCTTTGGGACTTTCACAGAGAGCACTTGGGGAATTAGAAGTACTGTCAGACATGCTTATAGATTTCACCTGAAAGGCAATCATTACTTTTTGCTTATTGTGTTTTCTTCACTGTATTGGAATCATTCCGCTTGGAGGAATTTTGATTCCCGATGGATTCCCTGCTCCACGGTTTTGATTTGGTGCCCTGACGGGGGGTTCATGTGGCTGGGCTTGGGGTTGTGAGGCCCACCGAAATAGCCCCAGGAGGGGCCCAGCAAGGGGTGTTTGTGGTGATGCCCAGCTGGCTGCTGCTGCCTGGGCAGAGAGATTCAGAGTGCGGTAAGGAGGTGCACTGACCCCTCTCAGCTGGAGGGAGCTGATGCCGGGGAAGGGGCATGCTCTGGGGGAAAAACGCAGAGCAGGCGCTCATACATTTTGCGGGGTCTAGATTCTGGTCCTATACTCTGCCCCTTCATGATGTTGCTATTCTCGCATACTTGAGGGGATGATGTGGCTGAGAAATAGCTTAAAAAACCTCTTGGAGTTGGGCTATGCAGGTCTCCTTTTAGCCAGCGGCCTGAGAAGTCACCAGTAGCCGTGATCAGAAATCACGGACAAGACTGTAATGTGATGACTGTACAGCATGTGATTTTTCCAGGCTGCACAGGCTGCCTGCTTTCCTGTGCAGCAGAAGAGAGCCCCCCAGGCAGACCAGTGCCAGGAGCATTGGCAGGGCGAGAAGTGGTTCGAACCCCGGCCTTCGGGAACGTGTCGGTGAGCAGAGCAAATAGGGGGCAGGCGACGCACTGCGTGGCGCTCCGCAGGCACAGGCTGTCAGTGGTCCGACACGGCCAAGTGCTCACCCCTTCATCGAGGTGGAGAGCAAGCTTGCAGTGTAAATGTTTCATTAGTAAGGCAGTAAAATCTCTTATGTGTTCTGGCCAGATTTGTTTTGTTTGCAGTAATGGTGCTTAGCAATTACAGGCGTATTTTCTTCTGAGTGCTGGAAAGCATTAACTAATAAGTGCAAGTGTTCAAACAGTAAATCTTAGAAAATATTTTTTTTATTCCACTAGTTGCAATCTGTAAACAAATGATAATGAAGCAGTATGAGTATTTTTAATTTGATTTTTACTGTAAAGAATAAGTTGAACTGCAAAGTAGATTTTTCCTTACCTATGAAAGGCTGCTGAATTGATTAATATTAAAAGTGGGTTGCTGACTTGAATTTGATAGCAAGGAGAAATCCGACCTCAATTAGAAACAAAAATTAATAGTTGCTGTCTCTCCATTTGCTTTAAAATTACTTATGGTAATGAGCTCCCTCTTCCTGCTCAAGTATTCAAATGCCGGCTCTTCTTGAAGCGCCCAGTCTGAGGTTAGAAAAACAGGGAGGTGAAGGGAATTTGCTCAGACAGCAAACAAACCCAAGGGTGCTGCACCTGCACCTCCTCGCTTCCCAGCATATGTTGGTGCTCCCAGGCAGCAGACGGGGTTTGGAACAGCCCCTGCAAACATGTAGAGGAGAGAAAACAGCAGCTGTTTTTGTTGGTAGCTGCACACTGCAAATGACAGCGTCTATAGGTAGCAGGATGCACTGTATGGTAACCAAGTGGCAGACATCTCTGTGCTCCTTATGCTCAAAAATGGAGGTCACTAATTCCCACCAGTCATGGCACTTAAGGCTTGGAGATCTGGAGAAATGGTTATTTCAGTAGTCCTGAGAGACAGAATCGAAAAATACCAGGTTGGCTAAAAATACTGTTAATTTTAGGAGAAAAGAAACACAAGCTCTTGAGTTCCTTTCAATTGTTTTTTTTTGTTTGTTTTTCTTTTTAAGAAAGACACCCTGGTTTTAAAATTTAGCAATAGATCTTTTTTCTTATGTAAGATATAGGATTACACTTTCCAGAACACCCTGGTCCCATCTTCAAAAGCAACATACGTAGACAAGATTTTGAGCTTTTGTGGTTGGGGGCAGGGAGAAAGAAAAAACGAAGTACCTCCTTCTGCCCTAACAACAAAACCAAAAATTTGTGTTATCTTTGTCGTAATTATGTGCAGAAGTCCACATTACCAAGTAGGTCAAAGAATAAAATTTACTCATATCTATCTATCTATCTATCTGAAATTTCCCAACTTAATTTTTTTCTTTTGAGCTACTAGGCTACTCACTTGTTTTAAATGGGATGCATATGTCCTGAGGGATCACATGTACCCTTTTTTTGCTAGATGTATTTTTCATGTTCTCAGACTAATAGGGAGAATAATGCATTTACATTACTGCTCCATTTAAACAATAACTGAAGATAAGAAATAAGTACTTAATTCTCAAATCATGTCTACAGTATTTAAAGGTTTGGCTAGTTTTCAAGAGGATAAGCATGAATTCCACATTAAATTGCTGCTGCTTCTGTGGAAAATAAGGAACTGTCATTTGAACAGGGACAAAATGACTGCTGAGTAGGTGTGATTTCAAGAAAGTAGCTTTTAATAATAAAGGAAAAATACCATTTCCCAAACTCTTCCCATAGTCTGTTTGTAAAGTAAATAATGTAGTTCACATAGTAGGGAAAATCTTGAGAAATGTGGATTGCAGCAGAAACTTGGTCACTGCCTATTTCCCTAGAAAGTCTCATTGGTCATTG
The DNA here is from genome assembly GCF_036417845.1 of Apteryx mantelli. Classification (NCBI taxonomy): domain Eukaryota; kingdom Metazoa; phylum Chordata; class Aves; order Apterygiformes; family Apterygidae; genus Apteryx; species Apteryx mantelli. The sequence goes on along the minus strand of NC_089980.1, from coordinate 53,108,167 downwards.
CTTCACGCTGTTGTGCTGCTGCCGGTGCCCTTGCCACCAGTTTGTCAGCTCCTCCTGGGAACACCTCCCTGTCTCCCTTGCGGTGCCTGTTGTACAGAAGCAACCTTCCTGAAGTGCTCATTAGTGACGGTGCCTTCCCCTTTTTCACCATGTTTGTTGATAAGCCGTGGTCTGAGACATGAAATACTGATTGGGCTGGCCCTGTTAAGCTGGTGGGAAGCACGTTGCGTGGCCTAGGGGTGGGAAGGTCAGTCACACTTTCTGTACAAAATTACAGTCTTTAATGATCTCTTTTTGTGTTTCTGATTTGATTGGGCTTGTGCTATTCAGTACAGTCCAGTAGTTTTACTTTATGTTAGTATAGTATAATAGCTCAGGCAGATTTTGACATACCACTCTGAACTGAGCTAAGTATCTCCAATTTACTCAGCCGGGAGCCTGTGAGACTTGTCTCTTGTACATTTGAGGAAAACGGTTTTGGGCTTTGAAGGCTTTTGCAACAGTATCTGCTCAGTGATGAAGATATTCTCAGAATCACCTGATAGCTAAGGCTCTCTCTCATTTTTACTGGCAGCTGTACCTACTCTTTTTTAGAGTTAAATCTTGAATATATAAGAGCTGTCTGAAAGTAGTGAAAGTAGACACAATTTGTCATTTCTGCACTCCGCAATCCAAGCATATTGTCTCTTGACACGAACATTTCTGTCTTATTTTTCACTTTTTCTGGAAGTGTCGTAGAACCCTTTTTTGAGCTGTGACAAGTCAGGGACGTAGCTGTGCTCGCAGAGGCTCAAAGAGCCCACTGCTGCTCTTCAGTCTCTTTTCCTACGTTACCACAAGCCTCCACTCTTCAGCAAGTGATGTTCTTGCTTGTCTAAGGTTGGATGTTTGGTGACTTCAGAGAGTTGTTTGTTGTGGATGTAAGTGGGCTGCCCGAAGTCCACTAAGGTACAGTTAAGCTAAATCATGTGTTTGAAACAAAACCAAAACCCCTAAACAGCTAATATTTTATTATGAACTAATAATTTCTCTCGAAAATATGTTCCAGTGTCTAGGTGCCTTCTCAGTTAAAATCCATGCATTCTTTTCCTCTTTGACTTTTTTCCTTACTTTATCTTCTGGTGATGTCTAATTACCAAAAGATAAATTTGGAATGAATTCATAACTTAGAGCAGGATAAATGTTTGCAGTCCTGAGAGATAGGACTTCAGTCCAGTTTGTACTGTTCTCAGGTTTAATTTCATGTCTGTGTGCTGGTGCTTTTTCCTATGTAGTGGATTTACCATAGATTACATTCAAATAGACACAGTCATTTTGTTTACCCCTTACTACTTATATTGCAGCTGTTTTCAGAGAATATTTTCTACTTCAGAATTTTATTGCAGAGGCAGTTTCCCCTTTATAACCATTTCTGTTTTTAATGTAGTTATATTTTGTGTTTTTTTAAATTTTTTTTCTTGTAAGTTCTTCCTTTATTGTGCTTTTAAATTTCCTCAGACAATTCAATAATGCCTTATTTTTGGTTTTATTGTGGATTTTTTCAGGCTTTTTTTTTTGTTTTTACTCACAAAAAACTTGTATTCTTTAAATCTGTTTTAGCTATTTAATTACTGACAGGTCATTAGAGAACAAATCCATTTCAATTTGTAGTCAGTGTGAATAGTGTTGTGTTTCCTTTTTCTGGTTTACATTTCTTGGATTGTTTGTTTCTTTTTTGCCTGGCTAGGAGTGAGTAAATTATCATTTATACATTTCAGAAGAAATCCAGTATGTTTTTTTGTTTGTTTGTTTTTAACTTCAGTTAAAGATTGTTCCGGTGAAATGTGCATAGGTACTTTTTACAGTTGGGTGCATCGCGTCACGGCCCAGGGACTTATGCATGTCCAATTTGTTTAAGTGATCCCTAATCTGATCCTCTCCCACCAAGGATAAGTCTTCACTGATCTGGATTTCCCCTCTGCTGTCCGTGATGTGGGATTCCTGAGGGATGGTCTTACCAGGAAGGACTGAGGCAAAGGCATCATGCAGTCCCCCAGACTTTTCTGGGCCCGTTGTCACCAGGGCCCCTGCCCCATTCGGCAGCGGCCCCGCATTGCCCCTAGCCTTCCTGTGCTGTCAGGGTACTGACAGAAGCCTTTCCTGTTGCCTTTCACGTCCCTTGCCAGGTTCAACTCCATGCGGGCTTTAGCTCTCCTAACCCCATCCTTGCAAGCTCAGACAGTGTCTGTGTATTCCTCTTGCCTCACCTGTCTGTGCTTCTGCCTCTTACACGCTTCCTTTTCATGTTGGAGTTTAGTCAGGATCTCCCCGTTCATCCATGCAGGCTGCCTGCTGCCTTTGCTTGATTTCTTGCTTGTTGGGATGGACCATTTTTTGCATGTGTCCAAACGTTTAAACACAGAAGCTTGGGTTTCCTACCAGAAAATAAACTTTTGTAGTTAGCTGCATTTTTTTTTTTGTTATCTTACTTGTGCAACTAAATGCATTTTAATTCATTCACATTATAATTTTTCTGTGTATTGGGACAAAGAAGTCAAAAGGTATTTGTTCTACAAATCAATTGGACAATAGGTCATGTACCCTAAAAGCATGTGGTATTGATCTTGACCTGTAATATCAACAGCAAGCCTGAATGCAGTCTGAGTGTTATGTGACACGCAGAATGCACCACAGCAGTGCATGCTATGGGGAGAAGGACAGAGAAAGAGTAGTAGTGCATTAATGCCCCTTAAAGCTTTCCAGCAAATCTATGCCTGAAAACTGTTTCAATTTTCAGTTGTTAGGGAAGTAAATAGAAAATGAGAATGGTTATCAGATAGTTTGTATTACAGTGTACATCTGGATTGTTATTAAATCTTAAGACTCTTCTTATGTGAATGATTTCATAAATCCATTTGCACTGGAGTTTTGTCTTCTGCTGATGGTTATATAATGGTAATCTCAGCTCATCTCAACAGGAAGATATCTGGAAGGCATTAGTAATTCTTGCTTGTGTCAGCTGGGAAGAAAAATATATAGTGTATGCTGGGAAGTTATACACAGTCTGTCTTTATGGGCCAACTTAAAAAGGTGCCTCCTTATGAACATGTGCAATTGTTATGATTAGAATATGCACATCAAGACAGTATTTCAGTTTTCATTGGTCAGCTAAGATTATTTGGGATTTGATATTTGGGTTGAAATTATGGTAATGTGAATTTATCTGTTTTCAGAAATTGTACCCTTTTCTGTGGTCATCTTCCTGGGTGTAATATATTTGTGTATCCTTAATTTTTCAATTTTGTTAATTTTCCTGAGTGATCAAGATCCATAACTGGGCTTGAGAGCATAGTGCCAACAATATTACATAGTCATGGACAGTTCCAACAAAGCAGTGCTATGTGCTTCTGTAAATCCCTATGACAGAGATACTGAAGTAGGAAAATCCTTACTGCTATTTACGTTTTCAAACCAGCAATGTATTCATAAACAACTTCAAATTTTACAATGTCCTAGAAACAGCACAGTGCCCCTCTGCTGCTTCCGTTGGTCTTCCCCACGTTCCAACTGATGGGCTGCTTTGCTGCCTGTGTTGTAGCAGCTGTTGTATGGAGGCTTCTAGGTTAACCTGAACATGCTCTGGTAAGCGCGTCTCCTGGCTGAGGAAACAAAGACGTGCCTTTCCGTTGCAAAGAGCCTTTGTTTGCTTAAGTGACAAGCCGGTGTTGTCTAGCACTGTTTGCAGAGGGTTTTAGTGAAGAATATGCTTGATATGGCTTTCTCCCACCTGGGCTGGATAAAAATCTAGACATATTTTCCTTCTGAATTCAGGTCCTTGTTTCACTGCAGTTAGCAGTATTATAGCTAGCCAGGTCAGGTTTTGCTATTGAAATATTTAGACTTTGTTCTGAGCCTGGATTTTCCGCTGTTGAGTGCCCCAATGACAAGAATGGAGAAGCAGATATATCACAGCAAGTGCTGATATTGTTCAAATCTGATTCCAAAGTTTGAGTCGTTCTCAGACTTGCCAAATTTGGCAGAAAACCACTCGAGAATATTAAACTAGCACTGTCATTACAGCCCCATGCTGTTACAATATCATGCTCTGAAAATCCTGTATTAGCATGGATAGTGCTGATAACTGAGTGGCACTTCAAGAGATATGTTCTTCTTTTCATAATAAAAAACATTATCTGTTTAAATAAATGCTAGGTGTTTCTTATGTTTTGTCTTCTTATTGCCTGACTGTAGAAAAATGAAGAATAAAAAGGAGGAATTAATTTTTGTTTCTTCCTGTCCAGCCAGGATCAAAGTTGCCTAGTTGAACATTTCTCTTTTAATTGACTGTCTTCAGTTTGACTTCAAGTCTGACTGTTTGATTAATTGAAAAGCAAGTTTTTCAAATATTTAATTTTAAGACCTTGAATATGTTTGGAAAGTTTATTGATATTCCCAGTTGTGACTGCTGTGAATTGTACCAACGTGTAGACTGTGTTTTCTGAACTTGGCCCCTATAGTGTTTGACCACGCTCTGTTTGCTGAGATACCATCAGATTTCAAGAGAAGCAATATTGATTTGAGCTCTCTGTGCCTTGAAACCCACAACTTCTGAAGCTGTTCTTAATTTCTATTTATCAGCTGTCAACTGTCCCAAATCCACTACGTCAACAAGAACGGTGTCCAACAGTGTTTCCATCCTGCCCAAAAGCTGATGCACATGATGCTTGATCAGTTCTAAAATTGTCAGTGAATGCATGAGCAAACGCCTTGATAAACTTGGCTTTCTGTCTGCATGTCTATGAAAACTTGCCTGGGAACTGTTATGATTTGTCTTTTAAGTATTTCTGTCAGTGTTAAAATAGTTTGATCCGTAAGTCAGATTATTTTAAAAATCAAACAAGCTTGCATAAAAAAATTGTTAATAAATGATTTTTTTTTTCCATGTAGCCGAAATGTAAATGCAATGTTGGTTTATAGTTTAAACTATGTATCCCTGGTCGCAGAAGCTATATTTGCAACTAAAAAGTAACAATGAAGCTCTGAAGAGGCTCTCTGCTCTCCAAAATCAAATAAAATTACTTACAGCAGCAGAATCCAATAGTTTACTTATCATGAGGCCATCGCATGGCTTGCTTGGTAAATTAAATTTATTGCTTACCTTTCTTTAAAAAACAGAAATTCAGATGGTAGTTTTTCAACTTAGAATTTTAGGTTTTACCCTTTGCTTTTTTAAATTGCATTGTTGCAGGCTGTCTTATGTAGCTGTCATGAGGAAGTGTGAGCGCTTGCCTGTTGGCTCTGATCAGAGCGCTGGCGTGGAGGGTGGGCGATGCAGAGGAGGATGCCCTGGGGCTTGGTGTCTGTAGCTGCAGCTGTGCCACCGGTCCTCTGCAGCACTGAGCAACTTCAGACCAACTTCTCGGAGATGTTTCTGGGGGATCCAACATGAAATGCTTGGACCTGATTTGGAGAAGTGCCACAGAAGCCAGTGTTCGATGTGTTTTGAATATGTAAGCTGTTGTTTAGGTACTCCAAAAGCACTGATTCTAGACAGTGTGTGTTGGACACTCAGAATTAGTCATTTTACCTTCAGTTTGTCTTGTTTCAGTTTGTGAAATGAAGGCAATGATGTTTTACCTCAGGGGGCTTTTAAATGGAATTCTTCAATGTCCGTGAGGCTGTCGGGGCCTGAGTGCTGTGTCCTATGGAGAGAGCACCTGGCAGGACAGGACGTCTGCTGGTGAAATGCAATGAAGCAGTGTGGAATATGCTGTCTGCCTTACCTCTTTTCCTTCAGTTATTTCAGTGCTAATGCACTGTTCTTTCTTTTCTCCTGTCTTATCTGCAGTCTTTTCCTTCATGCCTTTGTAAGCTGTGTGCGCAGCTGAAGGTGAGTTTCACCTCTGCTTCTTTACAGTGCCTAGACTATAAAGCATACAGTAGCTCAACTTAACATTTGAGATATAGAAAAACTTTTAATGGAGTTGCATCTTCACATATATTTAGCAACGCAAATGGCTGTGATTTGTCTACTGCCTTTCATCTTGCTGGAGTCATTAATACAGAAAATGAGCATAGAGTAAGTGTAGGGCGGAGTTTCTGTTTATTTTGCACAACTGTAAATTATATAATACATGGTGCAAGATAATGGACATTCAAGACTTGTATTTTTTTTTTATACAAGTAGCTACATTTTCTTACATCTGGTCAGCAAAGTGTGCCTTGCGCTTTACAGTTCCTGTCCTAGAAAATCATTTATGTAACTCAGCCTTAAAGGAGACTTTTTCCTGGTATTATCTGATATGTGTCCGGCAGTGAGGTTTTTAGCTCTCTCAGAAAGCAAAAAGATCCAATATATTATACCTATGCTATGTCAGGGAAGATGAAGGAAGATGATGGAAAAAAACCATAAAGGATGTACAAGAGTACAAATGTACAATACATTTGTTGGTTTACAGAGCAGCAGATCTCAGAGATGGATGCAAATCTATGACATGTCCCTGAGTGAGTTATAAGGTGTGTAACAATGGAAACGTTGGGTGAAATCTTTCCGTCTTTGGATGGGGCTCCTCTGCATTGTCTGTTCAGACAGTGCTTCCAGTCTTTGTTTTCAGGAAAATGTGCCCCAGATAAATACCTTTATGTAAAGTGCAGCTGAGTAAGTGAGATAGATAGAATTGAAGGTTTTATCTCTCTCATCCATGATCTACGTTTTGTAGCTGACTACGTTTTGTAGCTGACTGCCTATGAAATAATTTTTTTTCAGCTTTCTTAAGAATAGTTTCTGTACGTTTCCCATTCCTATCACTCTAGTACAGGCAAATATGTTTTTACATGCTAGCAACATTTATAGCGAATGACAGTGATACCTTAAACAGCAAGTCTTAGAGGCATTCTTTCTATAAAGTTACCTTTGGTCTTACTTCTCGGTGTGTGAAATAAAATAATCAGACATCTCCCATATTCAGAAACTTATGTTCTGTTTACCTTATAACAGTATAAAAAAGAAGCAGACAGGTGATGTGGGAGAAAGTATAGATTCAATGAATTTTTTCCAGAGACTCTTGGCTACTTCAGCTGCCTCTAGCAACAAGTCTTTAGACGTTCTCCACTTCCAGAGAGCTTGCTTTCCTGGCAGCTATAGCTCTTCCAAATTGACTCATGGCAAAAAGTCTTAAAATCTCCTGTCCAATCTGCCAGCTTCTCAATATTTTACAGGAAACTCTTCTCAAGAGCGTCTTTATATTCACCCTAGTGTGCTGGTTAAAAGGACTCCTGCTGTCTTTGGGACACTTGCCATCAGCAATGTGGAGAGAATTATTGTCTCTAATACAGTAACTGCTGGGAACCTCAGTGGAAGATGAGGGCCCCCTTTGTGCTAGATGATTCATTAAAAAAACAAAACAAAACAAAAACCAAAAAATGCCTGACATTCATCTTTAGAGTGTGCAGTTCACTCTTCAGACAGAATAAAATGGATTAAAGGATGAGATAATCATAAAAAGCAGAACTGAGGAAAAGGTACAGCTTACCACAGAGTGAGCTGGAGTTAAGAGTAGTGAAACGACTTGTAGGCTTGACAACAGAGTTGTGCTCCCTTGTTGAAGAAACAGTGGCGAAAAATCAACTTTAAGTAGCTTTTTAATTATTTTACTTGTTCCGATGGTGTTTTAACACTGTAAAAATCTGCTAATTTCTGGTCAATCCTGGAGGAACTGTAAAAGCAAAGCTCCCTTTTTTCTTGCAATCCATGATTGTGCTTTATGGAGAGAATGGGGTTTCTGTGCTTTCCATCTGTTCTTTTGCACTTTCAACTGCAAACATGAACTCATCCTCCGGTTAAGAGGAGCAAGTCCCTATATTTACTGCCCATCTCTGTCCTGGGTTTGAGTCCAGCTGGCTACCCAGGCAGCAAGGGAGGAAAGAAGGAGGAAAACTGCTGCTGCAGCTGCAGGAAGATCTGCAGGACATCTCAGGAGAAATGGGTACTATTTTTCTGTCCAGAGTTTTCAGATAGTCCCTGTTTCACCTGACTTCTACAAGTACATTGTGGAAGTTGTGTTTAAAAAAAAAAACAAAAAAAACAAAAAAAAACCCTTGATAAACTAGAACTTTAGTTCTATCCTTTATGTATGATGGATAGGATTAGTATTTGTTTCAGATACAATCCCTATCAGAAATTTTTCAGAAGATGTAGGAAATTGTGATTCTAATATTTCTTCCTAGACAACATTTTATTTCCTGGATTAGAATGATCAAACAGATGAACAGACCACTGGGACTATAAGACAGTCTTCCCGTTATTAGGACACTTTTTTGTGTTACCTGGCTACTGATTTCAGCTAAATACATTTGGATTGTACTTAGGATTGTTAAAGAGATTCAGTCAAAAAGTAAGACACTCGCTTAACATTCCTAGCATTGCATTCAAAAAAGTTCACAGAATTTAAACAATAAACTTGGCTGTTGAGTTTTTACTGCTTGTTTAAAAATCATTTTGAGATTTTCACAGTAGAAATAACTATCTTTTTACTTAGGAGCAAATATTTTGATCAAATGTAACAGACTTTTCACTGTTAGAAAATTGTTTCAGACTGAGAAGGCTATCTTTACTGGTATTTGTGACCCTCTGAAGTGATTTTGATTATCATCATTGTGTTTTTGATTCAGAAACATGCCTAAGTTTTCTTCTGAGCATCTGGTGACCTCTCAAAGCATTTGTACCATAAACTTGGAAATACAGCTGAGTTTGTGTTTTGAGACTGCATGACTGCTCTGGATTTGGGGCAAGTCCTTCCAGGTATCCAAGGTATCTCTGTATGGGTTCTCAGGAGTCTGTTCACTGATGGAGCTATTCCATGGACATGCTTTATCATATGATACCTTTTCCTTTCCATAGTTAATTTTCTTGACCTTGTGGCAAACTAATGTAACTCACTATCGGTGAAAATACTGAAGGAGTGTATTCTACTCAGAGACTGAGTAAGAGCAGACAATAAATGCGTATTGACCTTAGAAGCACAGATGTGTATAGTAGTGGGTGCTGAGGGGAAATCGAAGCAGCCCTTATATTCTGACAGTCAGATAGTACATTATTTATGTGTATTCTACTTACCTGGAGGACATAACCAAAGTTTTTGTCCTCCCTCTTTCCACATATTTTTCAAATCTGTGTAGCAAAACTAAATAAATTCATTATCAAAAGAGATGACTTTGTGTAAGTATACATAAGAATAAGTACAGATGGAAAAAAGCAAATTCTTTTGTACTTAAGATCATTTGGAAGGTATAGATATGAATAGATGCAGACTTAAAATCTGCAAAATGTCAAAATATCAGAATTTCTAATATGATACTGATATTTTGGGGGTGGATTAAAGTATTTATTTGCACAGTGATGTGAATGCCAATCTTGTATCTAGCCATTTACTCTTTAAAATTTGATCTCACCCATCGTATCATGTTGTTTTGAGGTGCGTTTGTCTAAAATCGTGTGCCACTTGAAAATAAATGGCAGGAATATGAACAAACTTCAAAAACTGGAAATGATAGCCTAGAATTAGTATCAGTCTTTCTGATCAGTATGTCCACCATGTCTTCAAAACAATTGGAATAAAAAGATTTTAAACTATAATTTAAAATTAACATCATAAATAGCGTTCAGCTCCCCTATTGCTCATGAGGTTTCTTAAAGCAAAATGAGGAACACTTCTCCCTCTGAAGTTGTGGGCAGAATTTACCCCTTCCCACAGATCTCTGGAAAAACTGATTTTGGAGCCTGAGGGGAAAAAAAAAAAATCCTGGGATTATAGTTTTGCATAACTTAATTGATTTTTTTGGATGAAGATTTATTTGATTTAGAACCTGATATTTGACTCTTGGCAATCTCTGTGCAGATTTTAGAATCCAGGCCATAAAGAGCTCTATAACCTATGTTCTGTCTAAAGTTCTGGGAAATTTTCAAGTTTTCTATTATTAAATATGGAAAAATTTTACTGAATGATGGGGAAAAATTTCCTTTTCAACTGACTTGTCTTCGAGAAAGTTATTAGTGCTTGTAATTCAGAAAGAGGAACAGTTTGTTGTAGGTTAAATACCTAGCTTCAGCAGATGATTTTTATTAATATAACTTTACTATAGCAATAATCATGATTAGATTAGGTCATTTGTTTTCAGTTTGTCATTCCAGATTAGAGCGTCTATTAAACTGGTTATTTTGCTTCATGTTTTTCATTGCTGCTTGTACAGTATTTGAAGTTTAAAATAACCTATTGAAGCATGACTGGGAATTTTTCTAGGGAAGAGCCACTCTAGATGGAGGAAGGCTTTACAATGTCAAGCATGCTATCGTCTGTGCTTTCTCAGGGCAAAACAGGAGTTGGGGTCCACCATGTCATGCTCCATAGCTCTGTCTGCGCAGGGAATATACAGGAGAATGTTTTTATGTCTGAATAAGTAGTAGGAGAATGGTCCCACTTAAATCAAAAAGTGCCATTGGGTTTCTAATGTATGCAGATGATCATTGAATTATGTTTAAAGAGAACCATAAATTCTTGTTTTAGGCATACTTTATGACTTTTTAAAATGGAAATATAGCATTAGGTTAAGTTAAATTTATTGTGTATATTTTATTTACCAGTTTGGTATATAAATTGATGTTTCTTTTGATGACTCTCCTGCAAGCTTGGATCTGTTGCTTTCTAAAGCTTGGTTATTAACTTCAGTAATCGTTTGGTTAATAGATGTGGATTTTGGGAAACCACAGTCCATAAAAATATGCAAATTTCATTAGCTTTGCTTTGGGAATCGTTACCACTGCAAACACAGTTGAGGCTTAGGTGTTGAGAAGCAATAGTAATCTCACAGCAAGCCCTAGGAAGCAAGAAATTTCAGCAACGAGTAGGGGTCTTCTATTATAGCTAATACTTGGGCAGTGTGGATGTAAGACAGGAGGTCAGATAGGATGTGAGATAGAGCGGAACATGTTATCATCTATTGAAGAATACTTAAGATGATGGCTTTTTTTTCTCCTCTTCGTTGGCTAGCGGGGTGAGTGATGATTTTAGTTTTGTACAATACTGTCTTTTTTTTTCCCTGTTACATTCTTTTGATGTAACAGGTTAAGCTTATAATTATGTGTTACTTTCTCCTTGGCATGTTCCTAGAGCAATTTAACATCCCATGCTCGTCAGTAGGGTGCATTTAGGTAGATGTTTATGCTAAAATTGTTGAAGTGTTGATTTTTCTAAATTCTGATTGTTCCCTTTCTTTTACCAACAATCAACATAAAGTGGATATCTGTCTTTTGAAATTAACTGGGCATGACAAATGAGGTGAATGTTGGCATATATAACTATATTGTGACTTTAGTCAGATGGGGGTGTTTGAGGTGGACAGAGATTTGTCTCCAGGTGGGTTTGTTGTTCCTCCCTGGGGAAGGAAAGGTAGGAGGGTGCTGAGAGCAGGGCTCTTTCCAGGGCTCCCTTTCAGCAGTACCAGCCGTGGCTTAATACTTGCTTTTAAAATCGTATAATTTAACAGTTTAGTCATGCGTTTTTGCAGTTAAGTAAAATGCCTTTCTGGAATAATATGGTTACACTCTCTTTTTCTTTAGAAGTAATTAGATTTTATTTCCGAATTGGTCTGTGTTGTAGTCTTAGCGCTCAAAGCGCTTCTTAAAATCCCTGCCTCTACCCCCACCCAGCTGTCATTTTCTGTCCCATAATGTGGTTACATTTTCAAGCACCACTGTTAAAGTCAGCATGAAAGAGGAGATATATGACCCAAATCCGTCAGAAGTCAGGCCTTACTGGTTTCAGTGCTCCCAGAAGAACTCAAACAGATATGCACAGGCAGCTCTTGAGTTATGCCAAGCTCTTTAACAGATCGTAAATGCGAACAAGTGGAAGTGTCTTTAGCAAGAGTTCATGGTGAAGGAGAAAAAGGGAGAGAAGAAACTTTATTCACATCTGTGAATGAAAAAAGGACATATCATACCACAGAAAATCCATAATTTTATAGAGGTTTATTTTGCATATTCCACAAAGTTTAAAATGTGGAACTCTGATGTATGATCGTGTAAAGCCGCATGGGAATAATGCTGCTCAAATTAGATTTTAGGTTTTTTTGAGTAATATTTTCTGTAGCCTAATTAGCATAATATTCTATATAACATTTTTTCATAACTATTTCTGGTCCTTAGTTTGGCAGATGATAGACCTATTAGAGTACATTTCCTAACAAAGATTCCTGTGTTTTGATTGGAGTTCTTGTGTCCTGGCTGCTACAAGATCCTACTTATGTAATTGTAAGTGGCTTTAAACTGGAGTGGAGGTTGAATGTTGACAAATTTTGAATGAATCCTTACTTTATTTGGTCAGGAGGACCGCAAGCATGGTTTTGAGGATGCTTACAGCATGAAGGGAGAAGAGTTCTAAGTTATGTAGGGGCTATATGGTTTTTTCGATCAGTATTTATAGCAAATAACAGTTTGTTGGAGACTATTATCAAAAAGTATTTCGTATCTTCATGTTAGCTCGCTAATGGGAAATGAATTAGGAAGAGGTGAGGGAGACTTCATCAGAGGGCTTCGTCAGGATGCTGTGGGCCAACTGATACTACTTCTTAATCTGCTGGAAGAATGAATTCCACTACCCAAGGTATTAAGGAAGGCTGTTCTGGCATGCTCTTCTGCCATACATGTAGCTTCTTGCTTAAATTGTATTTAAATTCTGGTTATTAACTTTAGTTTTTTAAAATTATTGTAAGTTGAACAGAATCAAGTGGACATTACATTGTATTTGTGTACATTAATAGAAATCGAATGCATTATTATGAAGAGATAAGGGGTGGTATTTTATGCATATAGCTTTTCTTCTTCTGAGAAGTTTTTCTTCATCATTTCCCTGTCAAAGCTTCAGTAGAAATGTAATTGCCAAAGGTAATTCCAGTATTGTGTTGCATAACTGCAGTGCAGAATTTGGCTTTGGCTTAGAATTGCACTGTTTTTCTGTCAATTCACAGACTGAGGACAGAGTGATCATTAGTCTCATTAAATTAGTTATTCTTGTTTTCCGAATTCTAGGCTTAACTTACCTTTATCTGTCTAAAAAGCAACTTAATGCTCAGTGTGTTACACTGGTAGCATTAAATGAACTGGAATGTTGTGGCCATACAAGTGCCATACAAAAAACTTCAGAACCTATCAATCAAAAAAGCGCTGGCAACGAGATGATGAAAGCCTATAAAAATGGATAGTCATGAGGAAAAAAGGGGACCTGCAAATAAGACCTCTGTTTGGCTTTGGCTGCTTTGCTTTCCTGACTCTTTGATGAAAGAGATCACAGCTCCAGTCGAATGGCCCTGGCGGTGGCGGGAGGGCTGCCCTCGCCGGGGTGTGCGCTGATCGAGTCTCCCCTCCGCGCTGCCTGGGAAGAGGAGAAGAGACAGGGGGAGCAGCGGCAGCGGTGGGCACAAGGTACAAAACACATAAACAGCTGTTTGGACTTTGGGTGCTCTCAGGATGCAGCTGCTCCTCCTGCAAAAGTACCACAGGACAAAGTCCTGCCATTTCTCTAGGTGTTTTAATCAACCAGGATTTTGACTCGGGAAGAGTAGCATGGTGTATAACGGTATGACTCAAACTTTGCATGTAACAAAACCCCATTTTAAACTACCATTGGAACCTTAAGGGAGTAAGGGCTAAAGTATAACATTCCAAGCAGCAGGGGCAAACAGGTAATAATAATTTAATGCTATAATGGATTTGACAACATTTGCCTCCTCACACTCCCTCCTACGAGGCAGGCAGGTAACTGCTGGATGAGGTGTAACTACTGCTGTTATCTGCAGTGAAGAAAATACAGGGATGTATGACCTAGATTTAGGGAACAATAGAAAGAACAAGAAGAACTTAAAGGCCACTTTAATCTTTAATTTTAACCTTTTAAAAGTACGTGTAACAGCCAACTGAGATATGAGGAAAAAACCTCTTTTTAGTACTGTAGTACTGAAGTACTACTACTGTTGGAAGGGATTTTAATTTTTTCATGTGCTTATCTTATTTAATGGTTTTGATAAGGTTATGTGTTTTAATGATTTATAATGACCATGAGGGTAGCAAAGAAGCATCAACACTTCCATTTATGCACCAAGGGTTTTGTGCAGGGCTGTTGGGAGCAGGGGTGGAACAAATGGAAGGGATGAAAAATTAATAACCAAGAAAAGCAGATGGGTGCTGGGGTGGGAAAGGGAATGAGTAATAGAGTGGAGAAGGAAAGTGGTAAAAACAACTTTTTTCCAGAAGTTTCCAGAAAAATAAAGGAAGGCATTGGGGGGACAGAGGTGTAAAGAAAAACAAGAAGGAATGGAGAGAGAGGAGCAAGAGAATAAACATAGAATAAATAGAGGGAGGAAGGTTGAGGAAAATCCATCTTGCCAAAACAGCACTTTTTTTTTTCATGAATATAAAAGGTGCTGTTCCAGGTATGTGCTAAGTCCATATCTCCCATCCTGTTCAACTGATCAGTTATCTGGGCAAAGGATGGTAGGGCTATCAAATAATAGTGCATGCAAATTTACTTATGAAAAAGGAAAAATATCACCTTAATGATATCAGGAAAAAAACAAGCCAACTCGTGTTCTTAATTTTTAGTGTGAACTTTTCAAGTGCTGGAGCATTATCGCTTGGTAAAAGTAGCATTGTCTTGTGCCGGACCATGTTATTTTGATGACATTATCAATTGCATTTATGATAGTTATAGTTCATGTGAGGTATAGCTTTTATTCATTCTGTGGTGGTTTTAGAATATACACTTCTTACAAGGGCGTGAAGAAAATGTGTATAACTAATATATGCAGTGGAGAGGCAAAGATTTATGTCTGTATTTTGAAAAGGGACTACAGAAGCTGGGCAATTCTGTAGCCAATCTTTACTTGAGAGTAAGAGAGGATCAATAAAACATATAAACTTTATATAAAAATATAAATTTACAGTAACTTTACAGGGATACCATTAAGTTTGTAGGAATCTACCTTTGTACTAGTTGCCATAACTCTCAAGTATTTTATTTCAAGCTGTAGTCTTTTAAAACATAAATGTATACATATACATATGCAAAATAATAACAGCAGAGTTATTTGGCTGATAAAAAAGATTTGTATAGAAACATGCTTTGGATTACTTTTTCCTGCTCTGTATGTTCCCACTCCTCTGGAAAAATTGATATTTAAATTTGTCATTTACCTTGTCTGGTTTTGTCCAACAAAAGATAAACCATTGAAAAGGAGTTTCTTGTTTCTTAATCAAGCATATATATTTTCATCTTCCAAAGTAGAATGAAAAGAAGTTAAAGTTAGACTTAAAATTTTTTTTTGTAAATACCCTGAATGCTAAACAGGAAGTTAGACTCGGGAGTAAATATGAAGACTTTGCTTCATCCATCACAAATGTAGCTGTGTGGGCAGGAAAGGAACTCAAAAGGTCATGTAATTCAGTCAAATACCCTGACCAAGATGAGAGCATACCAAACAGCTGTTACTTCTGGGCATTTGAGCATGTATATGAAGTATTTCAGATCATACATTTTTCTGAGACAAGGATAACATATTTATATGTTTTTATGTGATAACAGATTTAACTCTTCTTTCTCTGATACTTTGAAAGTAAAGAAGACTGGGTGGCTTTCTACTGATATGATACAATTCAGGTGTTCTTCCAAATATAAAGATTTCTTGTCATTTAAAAAAAATTGTTCTTGCAGCTGGTCAAATTGAAAGAAAAATATGAAAGATAATCACAACATAGCTAGTTCATTTATTTAGATACCTCATCCCAGGACTTGAGCTTGATTTTATAGCAGTTGATATGTTGCTACTTTGTTCATTGAGGAAAAGTATCAAACATTAATTAGTGAAATGGTATTAATGTGTAATTTTGAAATCTAAAATTCATAAATTCATTTATTGTGCAAGAGTCGTTTTGGAATCTAAAGCACTCTGATCTGTTCACTACTGCTGTTGGTGAAGCTCATACTTTAACATTGCCAGCCAATATTTTCCAAATTGGGAGATGGAGATTAACCTAACCTAATTTTGATGCTTGATTTTTTTTTCAGGTGAACTTGAGTAAGCCAGTGGTTCTCTGAAGGATATATAGAAAATGTTGTGCCCTGTCATTCAAATCTATTTTTTTAAACCTATTCTTACTTTAAACAACCTCAGTTCCTGATGCAGAAAAACATTTACAACCTTACTCAAGACTGAGTGGATTTAAGGTACATACTTGAAGCCAGGACATGCTTCAATGCTTTCTTGAATTGAGGCCTCAAGAAAGTAGTGTTTTTCTCTTAAAATTTCATCATAATAGCAAAAGAACATCTTTGCAGAGGCTAAAAGATAATTCTTTTCTGAGAGAAAGTGTTGTGCTGATTTGCAAAAGGTGAATCTTTGTGGATTTACACCCTTGATGACCAATGTACAATAGGGATAAAAAATGAGAAGAAAAATGCTGAAGTGCTTCCAATGTGATTATATCCAAATTATATTCCTCGCGTCTTTCAGAACAGAAAACAATGGCAGGCTAATTAGAGCTCTTCTGTAATATAATAAAGCTAGTAAAGAACTGGATCTTCAAACTTTTGTTTCTGCCACTTGCATCTGTCCAAATGGCATTATAGAGATAAAACAGTTAATTTCTATTAGCTCCTGAAATCACATAAAAGCCCAGAAAACTGTAGTGGAAGCAGTTATATTTTCAGTGATGCATTACTTCATCCAGCCTTAGGTCTGAAATAATGTCACTATCTGATCATTATCTCTTTTCAGTAATAATATGCTGCTTTTTCAAACCCCATCATAAAGTTATCTATGGATTATTTGCAGAATTCATTCCCTTCTTTACATCTGGTTTCAATAAAGATAATAGCAGTCAGGGACAAGACAACACTAAACGCCTTCATGCAACACTGCTTTTGTGTAGTAAAATAATCTTATCATTTCCAGGAATGACACTGAGCAGGTTAAATTATGGGCAGGCGAGCTTGAAACCTAATGCAGAGCTTTGTGTGTATAAGGTTAGTGGTGATTAAAATATTCAGTAAGTCAGCCAGGGCTGTAATCTGAGGCTGGTGCTTTCTGATTAATATTTGCTTGAGGAAAAAATGATAGGGGAGGTAACTTTTAAATTCTTTTTTCCCCAAGCTGGAAAATATGAGCATCTCACCCTAAAGCATTTCGTTTTGGTGTTTTTTTTCTCTTTTGTTATAATAAATTATTTTAAGGGCCTGAGAAGTTAGACCTTTTGATAGAGGCCAATACTACTTCTTCAGATGTTTTCCTTGAAACACAGCTCTGACAATATATTGTGCCACCCTGCAAATCCAAGGATGACACCCAAGTTCAGTAGCACACTGCTGCCCTCCTGGTCTGATTATAATGAGTGTGGGGGAGACTAGTGGGAGTCTTCTCTCAATCTTTACATGCTTTTAACATCCCTTTTTTGAGTATGCGTGTCTTGGACTGGTGAGAGATTTAGGAAGCAGATGCAATGCAGTGCTTGTGACCCTCTATTTTGGAGTAGCCAGATCAGTCAGTAAAATTGCTGTGTGTCGGATGAGTGGCATACAGATGAGAGCGAGCTGGATGGAATCTGAATAATTCTGAGGAGACATTAGCTGGCAGAGGGAATCGACCAGGATCTGGCAGGCACGATATCCGATGCTGTGGCTGAGAACTGAGTACCCTCAGGCCACTGGTTTTAATCTGGGCGCTTGGTGAGGCTCCTAGATGCTATTGGATGGCAGTAGTAGCAGCCACTATTACTTTTATTTCTGTGTGGCCGTCTGGTCTTTGTTATGTTACTTTTAGAGAAGATTAGTGCAGTGTTTCGTCTTTCCAACAGGGTGCAGGGTTTCGTTATGATGTGGTTTACTTTTCCATGAGTTCGTTAGATCCAAGCTGCAACGTGATAACCCTTCTTCAAATAGGCAGGATCTACAACCTGAGCGCTGATACTACAGGAACTAAAATGATACAAACCTCTGATTGTTATCTAAATGCATATTCATTTTTTGGCGAAAACGAATGCTGATAGTTTTCAAGTCTCTTCAGGAGTTTGATGTTCAAGTTCTCCTTAGTTTTTCCATAGGTATACACCATGTTTGAGTCGTTCAGTCATTGCTCCAGCCACGCACTGTAAATAACCTAGTGATGTATACGCTATATTCCATACTGACAGTATCACAAAGGAACACATCAGGTGTGCTCGTGAAAGTCAGAATGTGTTGGATACTGCCTTCCCTTGCGCATAAAATTACAGCATGTCAGTACTTCCCAACTAAAGAATGCAAGTGTTTAAAAATAGAAGGTGTTTCTAGAGAGTTTCCAGGCTCTCAAATAGCAGACGTGCTCCAGTTTATCTGAGTTTCCTGGAGGAATACCATCTGAGTGGTGAACTGAGCTTCGCTGGAGATAGTGGAGTGTTAGGATTCAGACTGACTAATGCTGAGCCATGAGAAACACCAGGGAAGGTTACCGTTAATATTTTGTGTGAAGGATGTTTCTGAATGTGTTGGTGGGGTTGGTTGGTTTGTTTTAGAAGACCATTTGTACCATTACAGTAAGCCCAAAAGTAGAACTGAATATTCCTGAAACTATTCTAAGCCAAAAAATACTACTTAGTGATACATATATCACAAAATAGCAGCGCTTAGGGTTCTGGACTTGGTGTTTCAAGCCTTTATTATAGTTCTTTTAGTCTTTGTGTAAGAGATTAGAAAGAAGTGTAGGAGTAGATTAATAACAATTCTTTCATTTTCTCAATCACTTGTAACTGCATTAGCTGATATTTTTGTCTCAAAACTTCACTGTTTTGTGATGTTTTCTTGGATTATGCAAACGGAAAATGTTAGGTCCTGATGAAAAATATACTGAACCAATATATGTATTCAGTGTTCGTGAGTGTGATATGTCAGAACTTTACTACTTTTGTGATACAAAGGCATTACAGGTTTTCTTTTGAATTGCATCCACTGCAATCATGGTAATGGCAGGTTACTATGTTGATAGCTGTTTGGGGGAGCGGAAGCATGAGATAGCAGAAGAGGGGAAGAAAATGTCTGTCTTAAAAATATTGCATGAATAGTTCAGATTGTTTTGTATATCGTACTTTGTGTCTTTTCTGGTCTGATATAAGCTTCTCTCTTACAATAGCTTCTTCTTTCGTAACATCTGAGGCGTCATGCATCTGGTCAGGCGTAAGAAGATAGCTATATGTGGTCAGAGGTCATGTGGCCTGAGGCACTGGGCTACCTTATTAGGCTAGGAAATACATGTTACTTATCTTGGCTTCTGTAAATGCAAATGTATAGGAGGTAGCATATTCTTAGCTTCAGTGCAGCAGTCTTTCCACTGTTTTGTAGTCCCCTTGATGGATCTGTATTTCACTTTAATTAGATAAATATACATCAGTCAGTGGTACGGTTTATCTGAAGTTTGTGTCAGCTTGCTACTCTGGCCGCGTAATGTTCACTGGCCAGACAGGCAATATAAATGGAAAGCAGGGCCTATGCAAAACCAGTACAGAATAATAATAGTTAGTGGTGGCAGAGAGGAGAGTACGTGGCCTTGGTGCAGCTCTGGGGCACGCTCAGCCACTGGGATGTTTGTGCAATACTGTGTGATACAGCTGCTTAGCCCCAATAGGTATTGCAAAAGAGGAAAAGCGGCTCTGACAGTAACCGTTTGCTCACTCTCTCATTTTTTTCCTCTCACTAGTGGGTCTAAACTGGGTATATGGAGACATAAATGATTCTTTGTTCTCTCCATTTCTGTGAATCTGGCCATCATACCTGAGGATTATTCTGTGCTATTTCTGTGTATGGTTTATTCTACGATTATTCAGTTTCCTGGATTTTTTTTTTTTTTCCCCTGTTGCTCTAGTATAAGAACTTTGTACTGTAGTAAAGCTTTGCTGGTGGAAGTTTTAACAATTGCTGCCTGTTAGCTAGGCTTTACATAGTCTTAAATGAGGCAATTTCATCTACAAGAAGGCTTTGCTCTTCTTTATTATTCTCAGATTGAATTTGTGTCCAGCAGTCTACAGTCAAAGATTTCTAATGAAAATGAAATCCCACACCAGAACCTCTTCTGCCCTGTTACTTAAACATGAAACTGGCTGTCTCCACCTGCTCGCTCAGTGTTGGCTTAAGATCTGTGCGAGACAAGAACACTAACTCAGAAGCCTTACAGGCAACACTTCACTCTGAAACTCAGTATATGCTGGGTCTCTGAAGCCCAGACATGTCCAAGCAGCAAAGTGTTGCCTTTGGACAAACAGCAAAATGTGCTGTTGAAGTTACATATATGTTATTTCTGGGATGAGAATCTTGCTGGAAATGTTTGTGCTTATCAGTAAAACAGTTTGTTTAATTAGGCGGTTTTATATTCTACACGGTGCATGGTTGGTTCAGATATTTACTTATTAAATTCCTTTACTTACTAGTTCTTTTCTACAGAGTGTGAGCTTAATTTTTCTGAGTACCACAACATAATGGAAGAATCCTTATCTTACATCTCTACTTTTCTCTACTCCCCGTGCTTAAAACTTCCCATTGGACATGTGTTTTACCTCTTGGTGCTACTGTAACATAGGCACTGTTCTTTCAAGCAGGGAGAGCCACTCCATCACCTGAAGAGGCTTAACTTGAAAAGAGAATCAAGCTCAGAGCTTGACCAGTGTCTTGGTCACTGGCCAGTCTGATTCTTTTTCTTTCCAACCTAGCTGTTTTCTCACTTCGGACAAAAAGACTACGGACATAGAAGATCACGTACCCTTCCCTGCCCCACTTGTATTGCCCCATAAGACTGGGAAGTTCATTGATGTCTCTTCCTTGCAGCTATATCAACAAGTGCTGTCAGCATTGTCTATCTTGCTGCATCCCTGCTGAGATAGGCAAGGCTTCTTGTGAGGGTAAGATGGGAAGGAGATGTAAGACAGGTTAATTCGGGATCGTCTCCCCTAAGAGTACTCCCAGACCCCCCTATCCTGATCCAAGACCCTTGCTTCTTGCAGTGTTCTGCAATATTCTGGAGCTCTACTGAAATCAGAGAGTGATGCCAATGCACACATAAACGTATCCCATATGTGTTATGAAGTTATTAACATAGATTTGTTTAAGCTTAGCC
The DNA here is from genome assembly GCF_036417845.1 of Apteryx mantelli. Lineage (NCBI taxonomy): Eukaryota > Metazoa > Chordata > Aves > Apterygiformes > Apterygidae > Apteryx > Apteryx mantelli. The sequence goes on along the minus strand of NC_089980.1, from coordinate 53,087,005 downwards.
ACATCTTTGGCCCAGGCAAAAATCATTATCAGCTAAATAGAAAAGGACATTTATGTTTTCCTTTTTTCCCCCTAAATTTTGCATTAGTACATTTCAGATTCTCAAAAGATATTAAACAATGAGAAGCAAAAGGTATGAGGGAAGAGATGAGTCTCTTGAAATGATAAATCATAAGGTTGCTTAAAAATGCACAAGCAATAATATATCATCTGCTTTAGTTAACAAGAACAGAAAATTCAGATAAGTCACACTTCTAACTAAACCTCTGAAGACTCATTGGATTGTTACCAGGATTCTAGAGAGAAGGGTCTCTTTTTATATTAAAAAATGCTGTAGAAATACAGTGGTAATAATCTAATCAGAATACTTTTAGTTTATGTTTCTACTTTCTTTGCTTTAAAGAATGAGCAGTAGGGGATTCAGCATTCATAACTTTGGAGTTTGGGAGAACCATGTCACATTATGCATATCTTTCCTGCTGTATCTGTATTATAAAACTTTTTAACAGAAAGATAACTTTGCATGTGGATTTGATCTGTGCATTCTGGCACACACAGACAAAGGTGGAAACAATTTTTGGCTACGTTTTCAGCACTTGGCAAATTAGCATTTTGTGGTATGTCACCATTAACCAAAGTATATACTAAATAAATTATAGCAAAAAGCATAGCCCTTGGACACTGAGCACTCATCTTGCAGGGATTTTTTTTTTTTTCTCCAGACCACAATGACACAACTGTTTCCAAGGTCTTCCTGAAAGTGTTGACAAATATTCTTACCCTAAATTAAAATCTGAATTGCTGCATCTTCCAGAGAGAGGTTTATTAACTTTAATGTGGGATATCAGGAGAAGTTTGGCTCGGTGTAATATCACTTGCCACCTGAGAAAGTGTGTCAGATGAAGCTGCAAAGATATCAGGTGATTTAAGGATTATGAAATTACCACTCTAATAAGAGATAGCCTTGGATTAGTCCCTTTTAAAATATAAAGGGACAAGTAAGGATCCCTATGGCCATATATGCATTCAGTAATAAAATGCAGCTTGAATTAAAGCCCCACAGTCATCTATATACACAATTACTGTGAAGGAAAGAAGAAACAGCTTATGTGTTTGACAATGATTTTGCAGCTGACTTTATGGTACATAGTGAGATAGATCCTAAATCCTTGGAGAAGGCAGCAAAAACTTTGGAAGAGAGGAAGAAGAGAGCAACTGCTTGGTTTGATGTTCTCTTCCTTTCTGCAACCTTGCCCTCCTGCAAAGACCATTTTTTCCCACTGGCTGTGTGTGTAGTGTGAAGATATGGAGTATGGCATGAAGTAGGACTACTTATAGATAAATTAATAGTGTTTTAGAGAATTAAATGGTTACTTGCCTAGCATGAGAGAACGTATTGAATATCCCTGGAAAATGAGAAGACTATAGCAAAGATGCATGTAACTATGCAGTGGTCTCTACTTAGTAGATGCAATGTTAACAGAGTGGGAAAGAGCTCAATTTTATGAGACTTCTGAGGACCTGCATGGATGGATGGCCTCTGGGTTATGTATGGAGACATAACATAGTAAAAAATAGGATAATGGTGATGCAAAGGAAATTATTTTGTTGAGATCTGTGGTTTTGGCTTATGCTTAATTTCTGATGAGTTGTTCTTAAAATCTAAATGCTTGTTTAGTTGAGATCTGTGGTTTTGGCTTATGCTTAATTTCTGATGAGTTGTTCTTAAAATCTAAATGCTTGTTTAGTCGCAAGTTTTATTTTGGGGGGATGTTGATCCCTTTCTTTCTAAAATAACTGCATTTGTCCTGTTTTTTTTTTAATTAAAAAAATCCAACAAAATGCAGGTGAAGCTATATTTAAAAAAAAATATATATATTGAGTGGTCCAGTCCATACAGGATCACAGCTGAGGAATTTGCTTTTCATTCTACTTCTACTTGCCTTTCACTGCAGACTGGGAATAAAGGGACTAGAAGAGCATACCATGGGAACTCAGCCATCCAGACTTCTTCGTTTGGCTTATGGTCCCTGAATTTTGGACACTACTGAAACTCATTACAGAGTCAGTGGACAGCAAAATAAAAGGGAAGAGAGAAGGAAGAAGAATAAGATATTAAAAATAATGGGTGAGACAGGAATGAGGAACGAGCTCAAGGCTGAAAAAGCCGGAGGATGTTCAGGAGATTGGGGAGAAGCAGAATTCTTTGTATGAGGTGCAGGGTAAAAAAAGGAAGAAATAAGAAGGTAAAGAAAGTGAATCGAGACTAGAAAGTAAACAAAAGTTGGAGGAAGCAATCCCTGAAGAAGAGGCGAGGAAGATTTGTGAGGATGGACAGTAGAGCATAGCAGAAGCATGCCAATGTGGAAGGAGTTTCTCCCCTGTGAAGAACTGGACAAAGCAGATATAGAAACTCCACAGTAAGGTAGAGTAAATAATCATTCATTGTCGATGTTGTGTAGGAGCCATGTGAATGGGAAAGAGACATCATTAAATTAAGGGAAATGGATAATGTGTGCAAATACAAGAAGAGAGCCTTATAAAGAAGAGAAGATGGGAAGAGTTCAGATGACATGGAAAAAAAACAAGAATAGGCCAAAACAGAGACAATGGGATTGAATGTGCGATAGACCATAAAAATAAGTGTATAGGAAACAGAAGAAGAAGCTAAACAATCAGAGAAGTCATTTAAGGCTATTTACTATTCTATTTAATCCTATGATTTTATTGTATTTTCCTGCTGAACATCTCTACGTATAATACTGGGATTACTTTTTTGAGAATTTACGTATACTCATATTACAAAAATTGTGCTCATACTTGTTCAAACATTCCTTTCTAGTCATCTTCCAGATCAGTCTTTTTTTTTTTGTTTATTATGACCTCACCTGGTTCTTGCTTTTCTGTCTTCTGCTATGGAAGCTCCACGTACTGCATTACTCATGCTTCTCCCTTCAGTGAGGTCAGCAGTCACTTTCTGGATGTTGCAGGAGCAGCTGATCCAACAGAAGCATTGACATAGCTATACCAAATAACCTTTGTTTTTGAAGTTGGGGAAAAGGAAAAAGAAGAATGTGTCCAAAGTACTGCTTATGTTTGTCAAGTTAAATGTGATCAAAGCAGCTGCTTGGATTCTCCGTTTAGTTGCAGAAAATTTTGGCTGTATTACCCCATTCTCAGCATCTTGGGGTTTCTGTTTTTTTTTTTTTTGTGATTGTCAGTTTTGTGATTTCTGTGGCTTTAGAAGTGAAAATGCTGAGAAATCTTCATTAGCATGTTCTATACTGCCTCATCCTTTAATTTAGATATTATTACATAAATTGAACTCTTATTTCAAATTTTTTTATTTGATTAGACTAAGTGGAAGACTTGAGTGGAGGAGACATGCCTAAAATTAGGCATGTTACTCCATGTTTTCAATCTTTAATATTTTCAAAGATGCTGAACATCCACAATTCCTACTGAAGTGAAGATGCATCTCCTTAGTCACTTAAGCGCCAAAGAAACTAAGTATGAATGGAGGAGACTGATTTTAATTAATTATATGTTTATAAAAATATGCTAATTAATTAAAAACAGTCATATATTCCTTTTCCTCAGACAAGTAATCCTTCAGTTTTTACACTTCTGTGCATGTGAAAAATGTTCCTCTCCTAAGAAACAAATTCTTTGACACCTTTTTTAGGCTGGACAAACAGTTTGTTAAGTAACAGCTGATTAGTGATCCCAGAAGATGTATCTTGAATCACATTTAGTCTTTCAGAGCATTCAAATCCCAATTATATATCTTTCTGCATGTGTCCTCTTTGCAGGAATTTGTCTTAGTATGTTAATGAACATATCACCCTGGGAGTGCTTTCTTTTGTGTTAGCTGAATACAGGTAGGAGAATTAAAGCTGTGAGAAATTAAAACTGTGATAGTAATTGCAGTTCAGATAGCAAAGTTCTGACTTATGCTGAAGTTTATAGCTCTGAATTTTTTTTTTGCTTGAATTACGTGGATTATTACTACGAGAGTATTATTTTGCACTTTTCTGTTTGTAATTTTGGCATGATTCAGAGTGAATCTGCTGTGAGTTTATTCCCTCCTTTCTAACCTTTCACTCCCAGTACCATTTCTCTTTATACTGAACAGCCTGCAAATTGAGGCTGAGCACCCTTTTCACTGAGTTAGGACAAGTGAAAAGTTTGAATTGTTCTGTCCTAAGTTAGTGCTCCCATTGAAGGACTCTCAGGGATAAAGAACCAAGTACGTCCCTGACTTGGTGGACTTCTACCATCTTCTCACATATTGTTAGGGCAGATATTGTTTTTTAATTACAGGCTCATACTTCTCTAGAGTAGATTTCCTATTCTGTTTTGTTTTTTCTACCAACCCCAGTGCTTACAACTATGGAATATGTTACATAGTGTCAAAACTGTATTTTTAAAATCATATAGGAAAGGGACTGTATTGCTCTGCCTTCTGCAAAATTGCTTCATTTGGATACTGCTAACATGGCATTATTTACTTAAATCACTGCTGCTTTGAACAAAAATGCCCCTTTTTTAAAAAGCAAAAGTGCATACTGATTTTTGGCTACCCAATTTTGGGCAGTTTGTACCTGATTTTTCAGAAGCGCAGCCACAGCTCCCTTGCGAGTTGAGTGGAAAGGAACCAGTAAGTGTGTGGCTGTGTGTCCCTGAGGCCACTGAGTCCCGTGTGCCGGTGAGCTTAGCGTGGCGGGGAGCTCCGTGGTAGCTGCTTCCGCTCTCCGTCTGCCCCCTTCCATGGAGCCAGCTGCTCCGAGATCTGGAAGGGGTGAACAAGGTATGTATGTAATTAAAAACCGAGCTCTGACCATCTGCAAATTGGTGTTTTCCTACAAAGCGATGGTTGTGCTTTACATAGAGTACCAGCTGTAGTTTTAAATTGTGGTGACTCAGGGAGGATACGGGTCACGCGCAGCTTTAGTGCAGTGGGGAAGGCTGGGGGGAGAGCTGAGAGCGTACAGCTGGGGGTCGATCAGTCCCCTGGTGATCCCGATTTAACCCTTCCTGTAAAGGCAAGTCATCCTTTAACCACCATTTCAGTAAGAACTTCACAAATCCGACCTCTTTCATCCCCATCCGCACTGTCCGGGCCCTGAGGGCGCTCCCAGCCCTCCCCGTCCCTGCCCGGCCCCATCTCAGCCTAGCCTGGCGCTGTGGATCGCTGCCCTGCGATGCTGCAGCGGTGCCGGCTCCAGCCCTGCCACGGGTTGCCCTGGCCTGGCCCCATGGTGGTGCCCGATGCCACCCAGGGCTGGGGCTGCCCCGGCTCCCCTGGGGCCCTGCGCCCTTGGGGGGGCCCCCAATCAGGGGCACCCGGACACATGCAGGGCTGGTTCTTGATTAGGCTGCATTGGCCTGTGCTTTGAGACACTGGGAGTTTGAGCAGTGCTGATTTTGTCAGGAATTATGGGGAAAATGGTGAGTTGCTTGGAGTGTGCAAATCTGAGGAGCAAAGTTTATAGGGCTGTCTTATTGGACTTACCAAAAAAAAAAAAAAAAAAAAAGAAAAAAAAGGCCACACACAATTTTGGATCTTCAGCAGCTTTCCCTTTTACTTGTTTCTGTGTCCTTAAGGTTATTCTTGCTGTTCCACAACTACTGCATACACTAAAAGAGAATATGGTCTGCTAAAGAGCCGAAGTCTCTTTCTGGAGAGAGGTTCCTGGCAGCAGTGGTGTTTGCACCTTTGCTGGTGAGCTGGAGGCGAAAGTGAAAGGTTTGCTGATGGTTCTCAGTTGCTTGAGTTTGTAGATTAAAAGTATGAAATTTAAATGCGCAAATAAAGTGAGTGGCAGAATTGCGTAAAAAGTGTATTTTGGATAAGTCTAACTTTATCCAAAATGGGGGGAAAAAACTTCATCTTACTACCTCAGATTGCAGGTTTTGAACAAATGAGAAAGGAATCTTTTTTCCTATGAGTAAGAAGCTTTACTCATTGCCGGTAGCCTGGTGAAGATGCTTGACTAGGGCATAGAGGAATAAAATTTTCTTTAGAGGAAAAAAAAAAGAATGGAAAGCCTATCAGTTTGTTTAGCAGTATTCCTCAGGTGACCGTGTACTCTTCGTTGCCTTCAGTGACATGAATCAGAAATTGAAACTGCCCAGAGAAGAACAGTAAATATAATAGAAAGTAGGAATGGCAATACAACAGTGGCACTGCAATGAATATAGATTTTTACAGACTTGAAGTAGTCAAAATTCTACAGAAAAGTCAAAACTGGTCATTGTCCTCTAGTTTGTGGGATAATGTTAGGAAAAAGGAATACACTTAGAATATATTTAGAAGACCAAAAAGGCAGTGATACTTTAGTGAAGTTTGTAGTTTCATTAATACCAATTTTAAGTAACTGGGTTTGAAATTACTGCACAGATCATGCAGGGGAATTCTCAAGAGTGGCCTGGTCCCCAGGGTCCCATTTGCCTTGCTCAGTTTTCTAGTCAAGGTAATGATAAAAACAATAATTGAAAAGTCATTTGCTCTGTAGGAATGAGAGGATTGAGTTGATCCATTGCAGGGCCAGGAGGGTGGTTTTTCTTCAATATGTGAAATTGTACAATTGATTTAAGTCCAAAGTTGTTATTACTTTTTGGTTACATTTCATTCTGAACTGGTTAATCAGTGTGGTTGCTCTAATGCAATAAAAATTGACTTGCATCATATGTCTTACCTTTAATTTAATTGTGGAGGGGTGGGAGGTGGGGTTGTTTTTTTTTTTTTTTTTTCCTCCAAACAATTCATTTATTGAAACTTTTACTCTTGAAGTTGTAGTAGGTCTTGATTTGGCAATTTCTTAACTGCGCTTCCAGTAACATTCAACTTGTCCCTGTACTCAGTATGATGGCTTAAATTATTTATTTTCCTATTGCTCCAGATCAGAGTGTAAATGATTCCTCCCAATTGAAAGTTTCACATTTGGAAAAAAATACAATTATTTATTGCAGTGGAAAAATACTGTGCTGCATGTAGAGAACAAATTGCATGTCTCTTTTTAGTAATGATACAAATAACAAGAAAAAATCTCGAACTGTTTTACTTACACTCGTACATGCATGCTTGCATGTGTGTTACAGAAGAAATACTTCAATTTTTTTTTTTTTTTTGCCAAACCAGCACAAGGCATGCAAATCACCTGTTTTGTGGGACTGAGGATGTGGCTATGAAAAAGGTGAATGGAAATGTAGGATACATCAGGCGAGGCAGTTGCACTAGAGATAAAGAATTATTAATGCTGTTGTGCAAGATGCTGATGAGGATTCATCTGTACTGCTGCCTGCAGCTCTTGCCCCCGTTGCTCAAGAGCTGGCAGTTTAAACTAGCACAGGTAAAAGAAAGGCTGGGGGCTGATTACAGCTAAGGAGAAAGTATTTTATGAGGTGTTTAGGAGCTTGGCTTGCTTAGCCTAGGATAATGAAAGCTTAGAGGGATATAATCGCTCTATATATAATCAGGGGGGTAAACACCAGGGAACAAGAAGAATTAGTTAAATTTAAGGACAATCTTGGCACAAAACAAAAGGGTATAAATTGACCCTGAATAAACTTAGTCTGGAAATTATAAGAGAGTTAACTATCAGAGGAATAGAGCTTCAGTCTCCTAATAGATGCAAAGATGAGGGGCAAGAGAACTGTGTTAAAAAATGGACCTTGTTAGTTTGGTGAATAGTCTTAGATATGTCTGTGATGATAGAAGCACGGGTGGAAGTAAAGGCCCAGGTGCTTCCCTGCAGGTTTATTTTTGTTCTTGTGCGGGTTGTTGTTTCCCCGTGAGAGAACCCACAGTTTCATCCTGAGGATTTTGCTTATCATCCTGGAGACAGTCCTTATGCAAGATGCCGATTTGTCATACCTGTATTCCAAGCCACTGAGGAAATAGTGGCTTAATAATTCCTTTTCTCAAATTACCTGGATGGGTGTTTTTCAGTTGGTGAGGTATGCCTCCCTTGTGTGCCAACATTTAAATGCTCTGAGTGCATCTTCTTTCTTTACAGTGAATATAGAGTGTACAGTGTAAGAAACCACAATATAAAGCATAATTTATATTTCTTGTCAGGGAACAGTGCCAAAAAAACAGCATACTGTCTTGGTTTCTTATGGATGTTCACAGAATCACAGAATGGTTGAGGTTGGAAGGGACCTCTGGAGATCATCTAGTCCAACCCCCCTGCTCAAGCAGGGTCACCTAGAGCACGTTGCACAGGATTGCGTCCAGGCAGGTTTTGAATATCTCCAGAGAAGGAGACTCCACAACCTCTCGGGGCAACTTGTTCCAATGCTCTGTCACCCTCACAGTGAAGAAGTCTTTCCTCATGTTCAGATGGAACTGTCTGTGTTTCAGTTTGTGCCCGTTGCCTCGCGTCCTGTCGCTCGGCACCACTGAAAAGACTCTGGTCCCATCCTCTCGACACCCTCCCTTCAGATACTTGTACACGTTGATAAGATCTCCTCTCAGCCTTCTCTTCTCCAAGCTAAACAGGCCCAGCTCTCTGTCTTTCCTCATAAGAGAGATGCTCCAGTCCCCTAACCTTCTTTGTAGCCCTTCGCTGCACTTGCTCCAGTAGTGCCACATCCCTCTTGTACTGGGGAGCCCAGAACTGGATGCAGTACTCCAGATGTGGCCTCACCAGGGCTGAGTAGAGGGGGAGGATCACCTCCCTCGACCTGCTGGCAACACTCTTCCTGATGCAGCCCAGGATACCATTGGCTTTCTTGGCCACAAGGGCACATTGCTGCCTCATGCTTAACTTGGTGTCCACCAGCACTCCCAGGTCCTTCTCTGCAGAGCTGCTTTCCAGCAGGTCAACCCCCAACCTGTACTGGTGCATGGGGTTATTCCTCCCTAGGTGCAGGACCCTGCACTTGCCTTTGTTGAACTTCATGAGGTTCCTCTCCGCCCACCTCTCCAGCCTGTCCAGGTCTCTCTGAATGGCAGCACAGCCCTCTGGTGTATCCGCCACTCCTCCCAGTTTTGTATCATCAGCAAACCTGCTGAGGGTGCACTCTGTCCCTTCATCCAGGTCACTGATGAAGAAGTTGAACAAGGCTGGACCCAGTACTGACCCCTGGGGGACACCGCTAGCTACAGGCCTCCAACTAGACTCTGCGCCACTGATCGCAACTCTCTGAGCTCTGCCATTCAGCCACTTCTCAATCCACCTCACTGTCCACTCATCTAACCCACACTTCCTGAGCTTGTCTCTGAGGATGTTATGGGAGACAGTGTCAAAAGCCTTGCTGAAGTCTAGGTAGACAACATCCACTGCTCTCCCCTCATCTACCCAGCCAGTCATTCCATCATAGAAGGCTATCAGATTGGTTAGGCATGATTTGCCCTTGGTGAAGCCATGCTGACTACTCCTGATCACCTTCTTTTCCTCCACATGCTTGGAGATGGCCTCCAGGATGAGCTGCTCCATCACCTTTCCAGGGATGCAGGTGAGGCTGCCTGGCCTGTAGTTCCCTGGGTCCTCCTTCTTGCCCTTTTTGAAGACTGGGGTGACATTGGCTTTCTTCCAGTCCTCAGGCACCTCTCCTGTCCTCCATGACCTTTCAAAGATGATGGAGAGGGGCCTAGCAATAACACCCGCCAGCTCCCTCAGCACTCGTGGGTGCATCCCATCGGGGCCCATGGATTTGTGGGTGTCAGGTTTGCTTAAATGATCTCTAACCCACTCCTCCTCCACCAAGGGAAAGTCTTCCTTTCTCCAGACTTTCTCTCTTGCCTCCAGGGTCTGGGGTTCCTGAGGGCTGGCCTGAGCAGTAAAGCCTGAAGCAAAGAAGGCATTCAGTAACTCTGCCTTCTCTGTATCCTTCGTCACCAGGGCACCCACCCCATGTTCTAAAGTTCTTGGAGAAATCCCATAGATTATAAGGCTATATATGCCTATATATATATATATATCTACACATATGGAAAGTTTTTGTAAGAGACCTACTGAAAAAGAACATTGATGTTCAATGGTACTTTTCATCTTGAGGTATAAGGTCCAGTGTGCCTTTAATAGAATTTGCTGAGTTAATGTTTTGGAGGTTCCTATGTATTAATTTTTCCTGACTCACTCATGAATAATATTTTTGCTTTTAATATTAAAAAAAATAAAAATTGGCACAATAGTTAGCAAAGGATTTGATACATTTGTAAAAGTACTATGCTAGTCTTTCAGGCACTAATATACAAATTAAATGTGTCCTGATAAATTATTATTGACGAAAAACCTTAAAGATATTCACTGCTTTTAAGGTACGAAGATGAAGAGGAAAGGAGAAGAAGAGGAACTGAGTGAGAGTCTGTACAAGTTTCACTGAAGTTAAGTCTAGAGCAAATAATAAGATTATGTTCAATATTCTTTTACAGATCGGCTGAGCAATGTGATGTTTTATCTACACAGCTACACAAATTGTATTGTCAGCATTATGGCTGTGAGCTTTTTATTAGAATTCAGATATATCAGGATGAGGTTATCTAAGGTTATTACCTTGTTTAAACAGATGACCTGTCATGTTTGAAGATGGGAGGAGTGAAATATCCTGTGATATTTTCAAAGCACTTTAATTAACAACTGGTTACTTATGCTTATATGTGAATGTGTAAGGTATAGAATGGATTATATAATAGAAGGGTTTTTTGAGTTTTACAAGACAGAGGTTATCAAAAATGTACCTCTTCCGTATTGTTCTCCAGGAGTTACATTAGAGTGAATCTTTAGGATCGAGTCCAGGAACTAACGGAACAATATTTGACTCTCAGTATGTTGGGAAAACCTGGTAGCTGAATGCAGCTCTCCTCAGCCTGTTAGCAAGGATGCCTTGTCCTTAAAAGGCAGCAGAACGTTGTTTGCTGCTGCCTGCGTGGCTCTGGTCTGTTAGCTGTGGCCAGAGGTTTATCTAGCTGTACATGTGCAAAAACTCCTATACAAACAGCTATTGAACAGTGTAGAGGTATGTAACTCAGCATGTCAGGGGGGTGATAGAGGAGAGCTATGATAACCTTGTGCAGTTGCTGAGGGGGAATTTAGCATTACCCAAATATTATTTAAGACTGACACTTCTTTTATGACTAAAGATAACATACAGTGCCTATCATGAGTAGATGGAAATCTTATTTATTTATTTATTTATTTATTTTGATGTTTCATTAAAAAATGACACCGCTGATAAGAGCTCAGGGTTCCCTGGCGTGATTGCGGGGCACTGCGTCTGTGCTGATTCAGGGGACAGAGTGCCATTTGCAGAGTTATTCATCCTGCCTGTTACAACAGCCTCCCCGTCCCCTCTTGCCGGCAGCGCTCACATGTCCAGGCTTCACTCGTAGCTCCAAAAACCTGTTTCAGAGCAGACTGCTCTTCCACTGTGGCACTCGGGAAACACCATCTGTAAGCTCCTTTCCCCCATATTGTCCAGAAAAGGATTAAGATACACAACCTTGTCTTTACATTGCTTTTATAATCTTCTCTAGATTAACTACAAGGGAAGGGGAGGAAATGAGAAACAAAAAGGAGGTAGCATGGAGGGGAGTTATAAATCAAAGCACTGTAGGTATGACTAAAAGAGCAGCTGCTGCAAAGCAAAGAAATAAAAAAGCACCAGGCTTTTATTAATATATTTTTTCCTAGGGATTGAACTCAGTGAGTTACTGTACACTGTTACTGACATTTTTGGGGGGGATGGGGAGGAAGGAAGGAGAGAGTCTTTTAGCTTCCATTAATATTGGATATCAAAAGCCTTCTTCTGAAAGTGTTTTGTTTAAAATTTTTTCCTGTATATGGGACAATCATCTGGGCAGGTTTTAACAAATTTCTGTAAGCTCATATTTAATGCCTAAGCTTCCACTGATGAGCAGTGTTTCTGGAATGCAATTAAAAAAGTTGAATGAAAGAATTGCAGTTGGTGGAAAGAACAAAAGAGATGTTAAACGAAATAGAGTTGCCTTGCACAGCGTTAGTTCTACCTTCTGCCTAATCAGCTTTGAAGGAGTAAAACAAAGGAGAAAAACTGTTTTTTCACCTCTCAGATGAAATCAAGATACAGTGAAGGGTAAGGAAAAAAGACTGTCACTGACCACAACAGCCAGTGATGTAGCACAAGATAGCTCTTCACCTCGCATAAGGTTGTGTTGGCAAGGTACCGAAATCCTGCGCAGAGACAGGACGCTCGCAAGCACACTGTCAGCTGGCAGTTAGCAGGGACTGTCGGTGGCAAGTGCCTGGAACCTGGGGATTAGAGCACTGCTTCTGCATATATAAATACTTCTTCTCTAGTGTTTTTTGAAGCCCATAAGAGAGGAAAAGCGGCTAAACGTTGTCTTGTCTTAACATCTCGGCAAGATGAGTGGGGTTGTGTAGGAACCAGGATTTTTCCCTGATGAGAAAAAACATGTTGCTGAAATTTTGTAGTTTTTGTTAAGGATTGACATTTGAATTCCCATTAAATTCAGAGGAGCTGAGGAGGACAGGACCCCAGGGAGTCCGAGGGCCTTGCTGTAAGGCCGAGTAGGCAGCACGATGAGCCCCTGGGGTGCCACACTTGCTTGGTGGCCTGGAGCATCTGGCAGCCCACCAGGCACAGAGCGCCAGCAATTGCTGTGGCCTGGGAAGCCGCCAGGCAGGCAGCTGAGCCGGCGGCATGGGTAGCAGGGCGTCTCAGCAAGCCTGGGAGCCCATCGGGTCCGGGGAAGGAGCCGGCCATTTCAGCTGGCTTTCAGGTGGGAGCCAGGCAATCTTGGAAAGTCTCTACGGCTCTCCCAAGGGAAACTGAGAAACTGTCAAATAAAATCAGAGTTCTCATCTGGTAGAGTTAATCTTTATTTATTTATTTATTTATTTCCCATGACCTGTGTTTTCACAAAAATAAAAATAAAACAGGATTTCAGTGGCGAAATCCTGACCTGGTACTTATGGTTTTTTTGACAGTTTGAAAAGGAGTTGCATATATTTATCCTTAGGCTTTGGGAGGGGGGTGGATATGCAGTAAAAGTGCTTTTCTTTTAAATCCCTTTGATCTGTTCATCTTTCCTGCCCACCTCACCTCCATCTGTACATTTGTTCCATCTTCTGCAGCTGCTCTGATGTGCAGATTTGAGCTGTCTGGGATAGAATTGTTTTTCTGTGGTGCCTGATGCAGTAAATATATAAAAGCCGCCTTCTTTTTTTTTTTTTTTTTAATTAGCTCTTCAAATGTGAGAAGACCTTTCAATGGTGGCACTAAATGTACATCTATTATTTCATCATAGCTTTAAATCAGTTCACTTTTGGATTTCTAGAAAGTGGCAAAAATTCAGACTCTAGATAAATTTTGGTATGTTGCAGTAAAAAAAGACTCAGGTGCTGGATCATAAAAATTCTCTAGCCATGACAGCTAACATACATATTCCACACAGGAAGGAACGGACACAACCTCTGTATAAATAGAGATGATGCTGCAGGTCTCATTTTTTTGTGACCTCACCACATAATACAGGAGTACGTGCTGTAGTGATTAGTGATAATGGGATGGAGTTGTTTTCTGCTTCCTCAGTTAAATTAGCATGTTTTCAGCATGCCCCCAAACTGTGCCACTTTCATTGGACTTCTAAGTACTATTCACCATGCTTTTTTCCCCTGCTGTCCTGCGTGCCTAGTTTGTGTTCTTTCCAGTTTACTTTTGGCTAGTGTTTGAACCTCTGAGAAGAGATCAAATAGAAATTGCAAACAAGGGAGATCCTCTTCTACTGGTGGGAAGGGGGGGTTAGATAAAAATTACACTGCAGGTGCTTTTTGTTGACTGCTCAGTGAGAAGATGTAGCACATTTGTATAGAAATCTTAGTTTGCCTTTATTATTGTATATTGGGGAAGTGATGCTCTTACAGAGTGCATACCAGTAGTGATAAATGAAGGCAACAAAAGACTCTTCAAGAAAGCTATTATCGTCAGTGCTTATTAAAATAGTAATTTTTTATTTATTTATCTTTCTTTCTTCCATGCATCCTCATAGGTTCAGTTGAAACTAAACACAAATGTTACTGTGACCCCAAAGAGGTTCCTCCTAACACTCATAGCTTGCATGGGATATGTGCATTACCCATACTGTTTTTTCAGTTGCACTGCCTTCTGTGATGGTTAGTCTTTGTAGAAAGCTTGCAGAGAGATATAGTTAATATGGGAAGAAGAATGAGCATTTAATATCTCATGTGATAAGGTGTATAACATTTTAGTAGTTGGTCCTCAAACAGTTGCAACAAGGGAAAGTGGCATAAAGCCAGTATTAGCAAATGTTACTCAAAAGACCTTAAGGAGAAGGAATGAAATTACTGAATCCCATGTGTTACCATAAGAAACTGCAGTACTCACCTGCAGGAGGTGAAATGCATTTAAGTGGGAATAGAGAAGTCTTTACATTTTGGAAAAAAGAAAACAGGTCACTTGGAACAGGTGCTTTAGATGTCTCCAGCTTCATCAGTAGGATCAAAAAAGCTATAGCTCTGTGAACTAAGCCTGCGGTAGTCTGTAGAGGCTATGACCTATTCCAATTACAGAAGTTACAAAAAGGAACATAAAAAGAATTTAAAGGCTGGCATTATCCTAAAATCCTTCCTAATAATAATATTGTTTTCAAGTAGCATGACACAACATGCCATTCCATCTGTTTAGGTGTGGGGGATTGCTTGAAAACAGGGCAGTGGCCACTCTTGCAAGCACTCGGCATCCCAGGACAACTCGTCAATCTGGCAGAGTAAAAGGATATTCCTTCACTCAACTACATAGGCCATTTTCAGAGCTGGTAAGGGCAAAAACTTGTGTGAAAGAAATACCTTTCTGTGACCAGAGCTAGCCTGGAAAGCTCACCGGCAACCGTCAGGGCTGTGGGAAGTCTACCTGAATGCTGCAGGCTCCCAGGGAATTTCTGAAAAATTCCGCTTAGCCTTCTCCAAAATACTCCCTCCATTTTGGCTGTAGGTGCTGATAAGGCTGTTAGCTATTCATCCTTCATCTGGTGAACAAAACCAGGGGTTAAGTGTTTGTATAAAAGAAAAAGAAAGGAATACATTCTGTATTTTTCCCTCTTGCATGTATGATGTAATTAAGAAGAGCAGACAGCTCAATCAAAAGATAATCGCTTTTCTGTAACTCTCTGATGTCCTGTTGTTGCAGTGCGTGGTTGCAACCCTGGCCTGCTGCCCTAAAACATTTTGTTGATACTGAGAAACACTGTATTTAAGAGGCAATTTAATGGCAGGACTGGATGTGTTTTACACAATAAAACTTCTGAGGTGGTATGATGCAGAAAATTAATACTTTATATTTAACAAAGAAATCACAGGAAAGTCCAGTGAGAATAGTTTGCTAAACAGTTCCTTTTCAGCAGTCTGCAGGCAATGCTGGAATGCTCCAATACATGAAATTGTTCACAAATCCAAAACTGAAGCAACACCGGGCCAACAGATGTTTTGTTGATGTGTCAAAAATGAATGATGGTCTTTAAAATAATTTCACTAGCAATTCTGTCGTTCTTAAAAATTCTTACTCTCTTTACCTTCTCTTGATTTCAGTTTTTTATCTTTTATGCGTTTACTGTGTCCCAGAAGAGACTGCAGTTGGTCTGTTTCTCCTGCTTTTCTCTTATTTGTGAAAAAGGGCTTCAGCATTGTAATATTGGAAAAGTTCCATGAAAAGAAGCTGAGTACATGTTACACCAGGGCTAAAAAATGCCCTATAATGCCTCTGGGCTGTGCTCCAACTGCCTGGTCTACATTTGGGCTCAGGAGTGTATTAGAACCTCCATCAGGGAACTTCTCATTCAGAGAAGTGCACCAAAAAGCAGCATTTACTTTGGGAGGATCCACCCCAAATGCTGACTATTTATAACTGCAGGGTGACAGCTGGCTACAACGCTGAGCTACTCTTCAGAATGCGCTTCCTTTTCTTTGAGTAGTAACTGAGTAGTGCGAACGAGCGCTAGGAGAAATTACATGGTGGTCTGTTGATATCCTTACTTAGGTTTTTGTGGTTGTTTTGGAAACACCTCAACTTGATCACAGGATGCAATGCATTCAGGCGTTGCTTTGTTAACCATAGGGGAACTTTGTCAATGGTCTGGGGAGATTTTCTATTAGTGATCACTGAAGAAACCCCAAAAGGCAGTTTCATGGGCTGAGACCTGAGCTGAGCTTCTCTGCTGTCGCAGAAGTGCTTTCGAGTGATGTGTGAGCAGGAGCGTGGGGGCGGCAGAAGACTAACGATGGAGCAGGGCTTTTTCAGAATCTTATTAGAACTAGGTATGAATTCTGGAGAAAGCTCATTTAGTAAGTCAGAGGTTAAATAAAATCTGTATGTGAAAGATCTTATCAAAGCATAGAAGATCTGGACGTATGCCCAGCTATGCATTCGACTCTGCCTCTATTTCTCATTTGGAAAAATTAAAAAGGTGTTGTGAAGATAAACTCAGTATTTATGTGGGTCTCTGAGGACTGTCATGATATTCACAGTTAAAATAAAGAATACGCTAAGAGTCGCATGATTCTTCAACAAATAGCTGCCAAATTATAAAGCTTTTGTTATTTCCTTAATGGACTTAATCAACTTGAGCCTGGAGATTTGAACTACCTGAGCTCACTTGGATGAGAAGTCTGTATCTTCTAGACACTTTGTATGCTGCACTTTATTAAGTAATTTTCTTTATGCAGCTTTTTTTTTAACTTGGATGTACATCACAGTGACTCTGTGTGTGTGTGTGTCTGCCTGCAGGTGAGAAAATTAGGGCATGTATAAATAAGAGTGCATCTGGTCTAATTGGCCAGACTCTGCTTAACGGATTTTAATACTACAAGAGACATTTCCAAATGGTCAAATTAACCTTTAACAATTTTTGAGATAAAGACTGATGAAAACTTGGAAAGAACTCAGATGCTAGATTACTTTTTAACATAGCTTTTCTTATAGTTATGCAGCTTAATTTAGCCAATAGAAGATTTTTCAGTTATTTCCTCCTAAGTGTAATTTTATTTTCCATGAAAGTATAATTGCAAATCAATGATTTTACAAAGTTGTCGACAAAGTAAATGAAGCTTTAAAAGAGTATGTAGAAGATGTTCCTGTTCTCTCTCTAAAATATACAAGACCCGCCTCCCTTATCTTAAACAGAATATAATAAACATTAACAACAGCTGTGGACAGAAGAATATTGTATAATGTAAAACAAATATATGCAATATGCAAACACATATATGGCAAGTAAGTTCAGCAAGGTTCAGAGAAGATACAAAGTCTTAGCCCTACTAAAGTAAATAGGAATAAAACAGACAAGCATACAAAGTCTTCTTCAAGTTTAAGAAACTTGCCTGATGGTTTTCCAGCCTGAAAGTGCTACTTAGCTTTTATTCTTAGGCATCATAGTTACAACACAGTAGAGTTGTAACCTGTGTATGTATTGGTCATTTTTTTCAGGATTTTCAACAGCCAGTGAATGCTCCTTCAGGTATTTTTGGACAGATTTTCCAAAGTACTATTTATAGATTTAGAAAGTACTATTAAACTATTTTGGGTAATCATTTTGTGGGGCTTTCTTTGGAATTCTTCTCTTGCTTTATGCTTATGCAGGGCATAAGCTCTTTTGGAAATCCTTTGTAAATATTGATTTCTGGATCTTTTTGAACGTTCTGGCCTGTTTAAGTTTGAACACCTAGATACTGAGACCATCTTAAAAATGTTGGTCTTTGGGTAAATTAAAAAGGTTAAGTTGTAAATGGAGTGAATAATAGTTCATGTCTTTCGCAACCTGTGCAATAACCCTGAAATAAAATTTAAAGGGCTCTTAAAATCCTCAAAGATATTTCCCTCAACATTATTTCAGCTCCAACTTAAATGGGAGTAAAAGGGATTTTTATCTGTACTTTTGACAGTACCTTTCAAAACATTACCATCATGTACACTCTTTAGCAAGAGTCTTTTATTTTGAATTACGTAAAACAAACAAAAAAAACCCAAACCCAACACTCTTTAAGTGCTTTTGATTATTTTGGCAGTGAGCATGCCTATTGTGAGCTTGAGCCAAAGTCCATGGAAGTCAGTGGGAATATGTGGATTTAGAGAAGCTGCAATCAGTCCCCATATCCCTAAGACAAGGGACACAAAAAGGTATCATCCATTAATAAGTAAGTGTATCTGCACAGATAATGCAAATTAATGCAAATTAAAAATTAAAAATGTGTATCTCTTTAATAACTTGCCTTTCTTATTGTTCAGAAACTTCAGAGACTCTAACCACAAACTGGACTCAATTCTAGAATTGTCATTCAGGTCGTCTTCTACTCAGGCAGTGTGGCAAGCAGGATTGCATGTATATATTTAATCAGGCAGCTATTGGGAAATACAAGCTCAAAGAATAAGAGCTGTAGCTCCTGTTTTATACTCTATGGTTTTTAAAACACTGTGTTGTATGTGCTAATTGGTAAAGAAGTTTGCTTGTAACCTAATCTGCATTTAAGATGGTTCTGAAATGAAGGGGAAAAAAAAATACACACACACACACACACATACATACATA
The DNA here is from genome assembly GCF_036417845.1 of Apteryx mantelli. Lineage (NCBI taxonomy): Eukaryota > Metazoa > Chordata > Aves > Apterygiformes > Apterygidae > Apteryx > Apteryx mantelli. The sequence continues at coordinate 53,068,459 of NC_089980.1, read as the reverse complement.
CATACATACATACATATATGCATATATCTTTGCACAAGTGTTTTCATCATGGACCTAAGTAAACTTTATTTTCCACAGAGGCAAGAAACCTACTTTTGCTAGTTTTTACCCCTCTTCATTTAGGCCTGTTAGTATTCGCGTTGTCAGCACCCTAAAATGCGCAGCTCAGCGTACAGCAGATCTGGAGGCAGCCGTACAGCTGCCTTCCTGATGTTGAAGATTTCCACCAACAGCAACACGTGCTCAACAGCGGCTGCGAGCCGAGCCTGCAATACCGATCTGGCAGACCTCTGAAACTCCTCGGTGCTCATGTGATACTATGTGGATCTCACCCCTTCAAACCCTTCTCGCTTATTATGGTGACAACTTTTATGGTAGTGGTTTTTCCAAATCTAGCTATTTGGCCCCACTATGAAAATGCCTTTTTATGCATATTTTGAATACAGTGCAGTCTGAAGTATGTACTAATCAAGGACAAACTTTATGGCTTATTTTAGATGTACTTGTATAAATGACTTTATTACTGTTTATAAAAAGTTATAACCTAATCAATAAAGCAGTTAACATAAAACTACAAAAGCGCCTGAATTCCAATAGAGTTCACATTCAAAATGTAGAGAAGTTTTGCTTCTGTTAGCTGTGGTTGCTTTCATCTGTTAGTAGCATATGTTAAGTCTGGGTGGAGGAGGCCATATTTTTAGCCTTTTTTCTTAACTTGCTTCCATTTTTGTGGTAGAGATTTTTAATATTATTTGCTTAGAATGGTACTTTAAAATCTTTATGTATTTTTAATATATCTGGTCATGAAACTTTCTCTTGCAATGTTATTTCATAAGACAAATGGTATTTCTAAAACAAAATAATTCAAAATAATTTTCAATTCACTCTTTTTATGCCTAACCAACTAGGTCGAAACATGAATTCAGCCTTGTGTGTGTTATTTCTCCCTACCAATATTTGATTGCATTCCGTATTTTTACAACTAATCACTTGAGAAGAAACAGTCTTTTTCCTTGGAAGTTAGCTAGCCATTAAGTATATGCTCCTTGTTTTTTCATGTGTTGTACCCATGCCTTTCTGTGTATACATTTATGCTGATATTAAGGTGCTTACTGCAGTATATTTTAGTCCTAAAGTACCAGAGGTAGACTGCATTTTTATAAGGTACCTTTATATTACCTTAATGGCGTGAGTAGAGTTGAACTATTTCGCTTGAAAGTCACAACTTTATGGCAGCTGTAAGAGTTGCATATAGCTAGGTATAATTAATCAGGATAAAAGGAGTTTATTTACAGTCGGTCACTCCAATCTCTGATGCTTTAACTTTGTCCTTTATGGCCCTCCTGTTACTTCATCCCCACAATCTTGTCTCTTACCAGCATGTTCCTGCAGAGACTTAAGTGCGTTCAACTCGATGTGCTAGTGACTTCTGTGGTGCAGCTTAGCCTGCATACATGTAAGCCTTTGTAAATCTGCAGGACCCTTGTCTTTAAAACCTCTCTGCTCCCACAGTCTGGAGTCTAGTTCGGTCATTTGTCTGGGCAGCCTTTTCCCTCCTGCCTCCATTGCAGTCCGTTCTGAGCCACTGCAGAGCTCCTTGCTCTTCTTTCTGTATTCCTTGTCAAAAGCAATACACTTTCTCTTACCACAAGATTCAAATTATTACAAGTTAATAATTCAAAATAGCTTTTTATTGAGCTAAGTTATGTAGGCCTGATAGGAGTAACCATGCAGTTGTTAAACTTGTTCTGCTCCTGCATCATGGTATATAACCTCTTTACTGTTGGATTCATATTTGTTGAATGGTACCTAAATTAGATGGCAAGCTCTTCTAAGAGGGAATCTTGTTCTGTTTTGGTGTCAGAAGGGCATGTCTCTCAACCCTATAAATATTGCTGCTTTACTGAAGGCCCTTCATTCAGGTGGAAAAAGTGTTCCTAAATTGAGGATGCATTTGTAACATCCCTTTTTGGATGCCCTAGTACTAGTGTTATCTGATACTGACTCCTTCCAGTATATGAATCTGATTCTGCAACATATACTTATGATAGTTTTATATAGTTTTCTTTGTTTTTCCCCTTTTACCTGACTACTGACTTCAAGTTCCTGTTCTAAAATTCCTTGCAGCGCATGGGGATCTTTCATCTGACTTCTAAGCAGAATGATTTTTGTCGAGCAGTGGTTTATAGATATACCTATGGTATTTGGTCCTGTCCACTGAAAGCATTCGTAATTGTTCAGAAAAAAATTAGCACTCCTTAACAGCATTGTGAATGTAGGTATCATGAGAAGCTAGTTATCTTACATCCTTTACATTTACTAAGTTACTAGTATCAAGGGGGGGGGGGGAAAACCCAAACTAATTGCATTGTTGCTGTGCAAGTGGCTTCTAATCACTGCCCACATCCTAGGTTAATTCCTAGGCTTTTCATGTCCAAGTTGCATATGGCCAGCAGAGCTAGTCAGGGTAATGCTTAAACATCTTTCTTAACTATATCTAATTGCAATAAAGACTGCATTATTTTTCTGTTCATCGTTATTCATTTTTCAGCTATATCATTCTTGCAATAAGTATATAAAAGTTTCTATCATAGGCAAACATCTAAGAAAAAGCTGTTTTTTTTTTGTTGTTCTATTTTCTTTCCCATTTTGCTTTGTAGAGGGTATATGACCATATCCAAAGCCTGCAGTGCGTGTTCAGCATCTGAATGTATATGTGTCAAATGGCTGCAATGATAATAGGCTGCGGATGATGCAGTCTGCATTGCTGAGTCTTCAGGGAGGCTTGCTCTGATAAACCAAGCTTCATTCCACTGCTGCATTTCAAAGGGTAAAGGCAGCAAAAATGGGCAATGTTGTAACTTCCAGATTAGGTTAGAGAGATCCACTGTGTATGAAAGAGCTTTTTGGTCCATGATGAAATGCACAAATTTTCATGCATATTGTCCATGTAAGAAAATAAGTGCTAATATTTGGAAAGTCTCTTCCCTCCCCCAACTCTTTGCAACTTTAATCCAGGTTTAGTGGCAAGGCTGTCAACCAGACTTGTTAAAATTTCACACTGCTTCCCACCTCTGTGAAGTATTTTTTTTGCCATGAAATAATTCGAGAATTTTATGCTATTGCCCTGATCTGGAAAGAGGTGCAAAGAGGAAGGGCAATTAAGCAGATTCTTGTGTGATGGTTTTCAGCAATGTTTTAATAGCCCAATTACTAGTACAAGGGTTGACAAATGAACATACTTCTAACAATAATTATTTATGTAAGCTATTTAAAAATGCAGGGTGATCTGCAGTCTTTGAAATATTTAAATGATCTTATGCAATTTCACTTAATGCTCTGTCATTGCTGCATTGGATTCAACAATATTACTGGCACGAGTGTCAGGGCTGAGAGCAGTGAAGGTGCGGTATTACTACAGCATTGCTGTATTTGTTCAGGAAACTGAAAGAAGTGAAGAAGCCTTTATCCTGCTTTCCTTTCTTTCTGGTGTTTTGAACGTATCGTGAATTGCCATTCCTTTTCTACCAAACAGCTGATATAACTTGTATAATAATCATAGTGCACATCTCTCTTTAATTTTAAATAACTGACTACTAGGATATGGATAGTGTTAGCTCTGAAGTCGTTTGTCTGTAGATTTGCTTCTCTGCTGAGGATTTGCCTCGAATCACCTTCAGCGAGACTTCTGCTTAGCTTTTGGCTATAGCTCTGTAAAGGATCTGTCGGGTGTTAGAGTACTGAAACCATCCAGAAGTTAAGCATTAAGAGATTTCTGACCTTTTCCGGTAGTTCCCTATTTGAATAAAACCTGATGGCATGCAGACAGGTGTGTTTTTTTTTTTTTTTTTTGAAGTCTTATTTACGGAAAACGAGTCTCATTTTCCAAACGAGGGCTGGAAGCACAGAGCACTCGTTGGCACTGCTGCAACCTTTGGGCTCTGCGCTTCTGTCCTTCTCCAAAGAGGCGTCTCTTCTGGCTCTCAGGAAGGACCGAGGCAGATGCAGAACCAGCTTGCTATTTGCAGTGTAATATATAGCTTGTCAGCAGGAGCTGGTGCTGGTAGCTTAGTGTGCCCTTTAACTAATGTTGTCTTGCTCCAGTCTACACTCTTTGACCGTGTGGTTTCCCATGGTGTATGGGGATGTCTGCATCCCTTTTATGTAGTTCTTCGCAGCAAGAAGCAGCTCAGCATTGCATAAGAAACTCTGAAGATTTAGCTCTTTGTTAGCAGAGTGTTTTGTCGCTTTAGCAGAAAATGTGAATGTTAAATACCAAATTGCTGAGCAAATATTAAGGAAAATAAAGTTTTGGAAAGCTCGCTTATAATATAGTGCTTTTGTTGGAATAAGGACGGAAAGGAAATTTAGCAAGAAAGATTTTTTTGCTTCTTTGTCTCGTGTTGTAAACAATCATATCTTACTAGCAGAATGGGATCAAGCAAACTGTATCTGAGGAAAAAGCTGCAAGCAACTGTAGACTTTCAGAGATGTTTTTCAGTTTCAAGAAAACCTACTAAAAGGAATTGTGACTTAAGCAGAACAAGTAAACTGGAAAATGTCATAAAATGGAAAATTTGAAAAAGCAACTATAAAACTCCTTGCTGAATATTTGGGTTTTTCATGGTTGCCCTTGGAAATTGCCCAGTTGCTGTATTATAATTTTGATTGTTTTTTTTCTTTTTTTTTCAGTTAAGAATAGAATTTGAGACTTACAAGTTTTATTGTTTTTTATGCGTATAATATGTAGAAGTTGATTTTGTTTGATGTAATCATGTGCCTTTCACCTTGATGCCCAGACTGGTATATCAAGAGGAATTTGGCAAAAATCTAATCTTACGTTGGTTTATATTGTTACAACCAGGTGAAATTCATCCCACTGCTAGCAATGGGATATGATGGTAATCTTTTAGCAGAGCAAAAATGTTATGCAAACACTTGTTGCTATAAAACTGATAGAGGTGCAATGTTCCACTAAATATTTCATAAAATTCTGCCATATGGCCAAAAATGTAGTACAGATAGTGAACAGAACCATGACTATTCTGATATACTCTATACTCTTTAAAAATCTCTCCATAACTTTAATATCTGTGAGAAGAAATTTTATTGCAGACTTTACTCTGTAGACTCTTAATGACAATTCCAAGTATCAGCAAGAACAGCTATATGCTTACAACCCGTCTTCCTTGGGTAAGAAACGAGTGAGTTCTTGTAATACGTACATGAAATTGCCAAGATGATAAAATAGAGATGGAAGAAAAGCAGTAGAATTAAGTTACATTTATATATCTATGCATTGGAAAAAGAGGAGCATGCAGGTTGTAAATCATCATTCTCAGTCTGTGAAGTAATGAATACACTTTAGCAATAATCAACACAATATAACATAAGTAAATTAGTTTCATGTCCTGTATAGGAGTTCTCATGTTTGGAAGATAAATCCGTTACATCTAGGTCTACATTTCATGAAGAAATAAAGAACATACACAGTAAATGGAACGAGATTGTGCCAGTCACCTCTAAACTGGGCCACAGTGTTCTACTTAAATTGTATTATTTGTTCAATGTGCTGGTGGGCAGGGTGTGGAAAGTCAAAAGATATGTCTATAGGGTTGTATTCAGCTGGGTGAAACATGAAAAAATCCATAATCTGGATAACTTTAAAAAATGAATTAGAAAAGAGGCATATGCACTGGCTGGTAACTGGATCCCTTTTTGTGATATTTATCTTCAAAAACCACATGCTTTCTTTTTGGAGAAGTATTAATGCAGATTCTTATTAGCATATTTGATCAAAAGTGGAATATATGAGAGAAGTGAAGATTGGTAATCATCTCAAATCATACAATAAATGGCATATCTTTAAGTAATTTTTTCTGTCATGGTTTTTAAAGAAAGTTAGCTGTATAATGGATATTTGGTTACTACTTCAGGGGTATATTTTTAGTTACTAGTTGAGATGCTTTATTCTATTGCTTTTTCTCTACTTTCCAGCATCTGATATCATGTTCAAAGTCTGTAACTGGAGGGCATGACAGCATCATGATGAAAAATAACAGAGAGAAAGTAGTTTAACATATTTTGGGGTGTCATAAACTATACAGCCAGAAGGAACTGTTGTAATTGTGTTGTCTAACTCTCAGGTTAGCACAGAACCTGAAACAGCACTGACTCAGCTAAGTCCCTAATTACCTCTAATCTTTGAAGTGAATAGACCCAAATCTCTGAGCTAAAATGCCTGTGTTGAGTATTTTCTAATTCTGATGTTTGAGCCTTTATGGAGAAAGTCTGGAGAAAGGAAGACTTTCCCTTGCTTGAGGAGGATCGAGTTAGAGATTATTTAGGAAAACTTGATATCCACAAGTCCATAGGCCCTGGTGGGATGCACCCACGAGGGCTGAGGGAGCTGGCAGATGTCATTGCTAGGCCGCTCTTGATCATCATTGAAAGGTCATGGAGAATCGGAGAGGTGCCTGAAGACTGGAAGAAAGCCAATGTCCCTCCAGTCTTGCAAAAGGGCAGGAAGAAGGACCCAGGGAACTACAGGCCAGTCAGCAAGTTTACTGATGATACAAAACTGGGAGGAGTGGCTGACACACCAGGGGGCTGTGCTGCCATTCAGAGAGACCTGGACAGGCTGGAGAGGTGGGCAGAGAGGAACCTCATGAAGTTCAACAAAGGCAAGTGCAGGGTCCTGCACCTAGGGAGGAATAACCCCATGCAGCAGTACAGGTTGGGGGTTGACCTGCTGGAAAGCAGCTCTGCAGAGAAGGACCTGGGAGTGCTGGTGGACACCAAGTTAAGCATGAGGCAGCAATGTGCCCTTGTGGCCAAGAAGGCCAATGGTATCCTGGGCTGTGTTAGGAATGGTGTTGCCAGCAGGTGGAGGGAGGTGATTCTCCCCCTCTACTCAGCCCTGGTGAGGCCACATCTGGAGTACTGCGTCCAGTTCTGGGCTCCCCAGTACAAGAGGGATGTGGCACTAGTGGAGCAAGTGCAGCGAAGGGCTACAAAGATGATTAGGGGACTGGAGCATCTCTCTTATGAGGAAAGGCTGAGAGAGCTGGGCCTGTTTAGCCTGGAGAAGAGAAGGCTGAGAGGAGATCTTATCAATGTGTACAAGTATCTGAAGGGAGGGTGTCAAGAGGATGGGGCCAGACTCTTTTCAGTGGTGCCCAGTGACAGGACGCGAGGCAACGGGCACAAACTGAAACACAGACAGTTCCATCTGAACATGAGGAAAGACTTCTTCACTGTGAGGGTGACAGAGCACTGGAACAGGTTGCCCCGAGAGGTTGTGGAGTCTCCTTCTCTGGAGATATTCAAAACCTGCCTGGACGCAATCCTGTGCAACGTGCTCCAGGTGACTCTGCTTGAGCAGGGGGGTTGGACTAGATGATCTCCAGAGGTCCCTTCCAACCTCAACCATTTTGTGATTCTATAAGAATATATACGTTTATCCCCAATTAAATATGGGCAAACATTTATAGTGTAATTGTTCTTAATAGCATTTAATATATGTGCTCTTTAATTTCAGAAGCTCTGAACAATGAAGCTTTACAGGAAAGTCATGGGCACATTAACGAACTCTAGCTATTTTTCCTTTCTTTATATGTAATCTGAACAGCTTTGTGTTGCTTACTGCTCCGAGTTACTTATTTCTCTCTTTCTCTTCCATTCCCCCCCCCCCCCCCAAGAAAGGCATGGTATGCTATTTTGAGAGCCCTTTAATTGCATAGCACAAGAAATTATAAAATCTCATGGAGGTTTTTAAGCCCTTGAATGGGGAAACCATCTTTATATTTTACTGTATCTTTGAACTGTTGTGATACTTTATTTTTCTAATGATAAGAAAACTGGGGGGATGGAATAGTTTTGCCTTGGGAAGGCAGCCATCCCCTTGTCTCACCTCCCTCTGTAATTAAAATCCCTGTAATGAAGAAGGTGAAGCTCAGTTAGAGCAGGAGCGGTGGCAGGATGGATTTGAGTGAGTCTCGCTTTGGAGGATGGGAGAGGCTCAGGATCTGTGCAGAGGGGGAAGAGCTGGGATCTGAATTCCCTGTAGATCGTTGGGTCATGTGTGTTATACCATGCTTTTTCCTGCCTTTTTGTGCTGTCAAATGCTTTTGCCTTCTCTCTCTAATCCAGAATCTTCTGAAGTAAAGCTCAGGCATTTTGGAGTATTGCATATTCTGCACATCACTTACCCAAAACCTAAAATCACCACTGATGTTTTCCCAGGTTAAGCAGCAGGTAAAGTGTAGGGATAAATCTGGGATCTTAAATTAGGTATAGATCTCTGTTAAGCATCAAATATTTCATTTGTTTTATATTTACATCCTATACATCAGGTCACATAGAAATTCAGAAGTGAAGATTAGAGAATTGTTCAAATATTCAGTATGATGTCTTTCAAATCAGAAGCAGTAGAATGCATGCTAGAAACATTTTATTAACAAACTTGAAAGGCACCCTAATAATTGATCCTGCACTGACTCATGCAAGCAAGAGTTGTTTAAAATTGATTGAAGCAGATTTGGGGTTTACTAATGATTTTATGAAGACTTCTCTACAAGTTTCTACTGCAACAAAATCTAGTCTTTATTAAGAAGTAGTGAGCTGTCAAATGGCTAATACTTTGAAATACAAGGTTAAATACAGACTGAATATAGCCTTTGCCCTGCTACCTGCTGTGTATCATCTCTGAAAAATATACTACACTCAAGTTACAAGATTGCATCTTATTGTGAGCATCTGGATTTTTTTTTTCCCCAGAATGAGGTAAATGCATAAACTGCATGAGAAAGTGAACTGAATAAGATGCTCTGCATCACTCACAAATGGCCACATAGTTCAGAATTCAGATTAATTAAGATAAATCAAGACAGAGCTTTTGCGGAACTCCAGAAGGATCAAATCAGCCTGGGGACTTAGTAGTGTGATGGCAGATGAAAGTTAACAAAGACAGAAGCGAGGGACTTTCATGATTCAGAGCATGTACTTTTATGCTTAAGGAGTTTTAATTGGCGAGGTTTCATCAGGAAACATACTTTACATTTTCCTTGTTAGTTCAGTAAAGAAGATTATGTAGTACTCAGAAACCAATGAACAAACAAATAAGAAATATTAGAAAAGAGATGAAAAAAACATGTTTATTGTCAGTAAGACTGATATGCAGTTATTGCTGCTTCAGTACAATGTTAATGAAAAACGTTCATTTAAGGGTATGACAGAACTGTTATAATGATAGAACTTGAAATGCAGTCAAAATGCATGATATATGAAGGGCAATTTGTCAAGGTTTAGAGCACCTTTCTCTCCTGATAACTCTAATATTGAAGTTAAAGGATGTTCAAGCTAAGCATTTTAACAGGATTGCATCCTAGAAAAGGATTCACATGAATTATTCAAACTAATGAAACGTATAGTAAAGGCTGGTCAGATGCTACTCTTGATATGTTGCTTAGTGTAAAATGAAGATATATGGAATGTTAATACATTGCACATTTAAAAACAGCAATCCTTGCTGCAGATGTAACAGAATCGGAAATGTCTGGATTGTAAAAAGAGTTCATTTTTTGAAGCCCAAAATATCGGTGATCCATTTAAGAGAAGTACTCTTTCTAGTCTATAAATGCTGATGGTTGTGTTTATAGTCTTGTTAGCTAAGCTCTCAGTTCTTTATCCATGATCATTATGAATAGCATATTGATCTTATTTGCACTATTGAACAGGTTGGGACTGCTTATAGGGAAGGTGCCAGAATCTGTTTTACACTATTGCATCAATGATAATCAATATCTCTTGTTTCCTTCTCTGCTGTATTGCTGTTTACAAGATGGTATAACTGGATGGATGTCACTGATCTATAACTTCTAATTAAAGCACTTATTTTACTAAACTAAACTTAATAGTGCTCAGACAGAATCCATTCTTGGATGAAAAAAAGTTTTACAATTAATTTGAGAAACTGTGAACCTTGGGCAAACTGCCTGAAGTTTTATTGCATATCTGCGCAAGTTCTGCCATGTGTTTTTAAAACCTACAAAAAAACTGAATTATCTGAGGAAGTAAAATTTTATAGGGAAACTATTACAGTCATAAACCTATTACAAACCTCTGTTAGGTCATAATTGTCCATTTGTTTCTCATTCCATTTTTCAAATGTTTTGATCATAGTCAAAAAAGACATCATGAAATATTGCTTTATCTCTTAATAAAATTTCCAAGTTTTCATATCCTCTTAGGATGGTATTTTTACGTAGACAATTCTCACCTTCTGAAACTTTGAAAACGTGTGTGAAATGGACCTGGTTTTTCTTTGTATCAATCTAGTCCTAAATGAACATACCTCTGATTAGAGTAATAAGATGGTAAATCAAGTTGGATGTTTGTGATGTTCAGGCTAATAAAAAAGCAATTTGGAGTGTTTCTTCTAAATCTGAACTTGCCTTTTAATTTTCTGCATATCTCTGCTCCAGTATTTAGTGATAGCTGCTCAACCTAAGTTGGGTTTTGTGCTAAAATAGAATAAAATGAGATTTTCTTTTAAAGGGTCACTATTCCCTGCCACACTTCAGTTATGCTTTTAACAAACTTAACATATATCTAGCCATGAAACTTCCAATGCTAAGACCTTCAGAAGATAAAAATTGGTTTGGGTTCAATGTCTGATTAAGCAAAGCTTCTGACAGTTGCTGAGGATCTGGCTGCAGTTGTCATGGGCCAGAGTGAACCTTCTCCTTAGCAAAAGGAAAGCACCATGTGAAGGAGTACACTATAGTGCATGGTATGTGTGGGGTGTTGTTTTTTTTTTTTTCCCCCCCTCTGGAGCCTGGAAAAGATCTAGCTAAATGGCATGTCTTGCTGAAGGCTTTGTGTCTGTTTAGCAGACATGACTGGTTAGAGAGATGGCTGCTGACTGTGGAAGCAACATGACAGTTTGTAGTGAATTACTGTGCATATCCAACTGACTAAAATTAGCTCCCTCTTACTGAAATGTGAATTATCCAGAAAGGAGTAGAGAAAGGAAGCTGCAGTTTGAGAAGATATGGTAAATACAGCATAGTGCAGATGCAAAGTGAGAGAAAATCCCCTTTAGTTAATGGTATTATCTTTGGAATTTGTAGGAAATACAGTCAAGGACAAGCTTAAGACTTTATCTTAATCCCCCCCCTTTCTTTTTAATCATGTTGTTATCCTTCCTAAAACTTCACCTTTCTTGTATTTATTTGCTTGTGCCTTCCAAGGCTGGCTTGAAATCAACATTTATGCTAGGTTACCTTGGCATAATGCTTTGTATTCTTAATATCTCGTCTTCATTACCTCTTCCTCAAATGACTATGAGACAAATTGATCTTTGCAGAAAGTCATACTACTTTGTATTTAAAAAGTTATTATGAGCAGCTGCTAACACAAATATTGACATTGTTTGGGAGAAAAAAATTGCTTCCTAAATCCTGAATTCTGGCTGCTACCCACGTGTCTCCTGCTAGGGGACATGGTGTCTGACTAAAACAGAAGAGTTTCTCTTCTCTTTGGAGATTCACTAAGAGCCACAGATGAAATATCTGAAAGAATTTTCCGTGGATAAATTGCTTAAGGCTTTAAACTCAGTTGTTATGTAAGATATTGGTAATAAAACAAAATTATTAACTGAAATATTTTTAGATATGCCAAGAATATTTAGATATACTTAGAATATCCTTTAGAAATATTCTAAAGGGAATCAGATAGGATTTAATTATGTGAAAGAAATTATGTGCATGAAATGTTAAATGTTTTTTTCATTATTCAGCATATCAGTTCCTAGGCTTGTTCTTAATTGTAATGTCTTCTGTTTGGAGACTCTGATTTACAGAATTATACAAATAAGTTGAACATGTCCCTCTTGAAAATCAGTTCTTTGACAGATGAGGAGAAATAAAGTATCTAATTTACTTCATACATTAATTTTATGAAGTTTTCACTGGAAAATCTGAAACAGAATCAATTGCTTCATTTTCATTATGGAACTAAAGAACTATGGGGCTCTTTAATAAGAGCTGAGGATGTGATATGTATTTGGCATGTATATATGTGATCCTTGTGCAGCAATCTAAATAGAAGATATATAATCTTTTGAGGAGAGGGCAGGAGGAGACAAGAGATTTTCCAAAATGACTGGTGGATTTAGAAGCACAAAATCAAGTCTTTTAGGTGCTTATGAAAATCCTGCTCTTCAGTGCCAATGCCAAGCTTTCGTTGAGATTTAGAAAAAGCTGGGAGGGTGGGGAGGCGGGGTAATGCTTTCAAACTTCTGTTCTCGGAAATATTTCAGTAGTCATAGGGGAAGGGAGAGGAAAGAAACCATAAATCTCTGACAATTATTAATCCTGTCATTGTTAAATTTATATTTAATGGAATTCTAACATGGAGTTTTAATGTATGCCATTCGGAAGACCAAATGTTAGTTCCAATCAGTAATTTTTAAGAAGGGACACATATATTAACCTTAAGGCAAATGACATTGAATGCGTAGGCACTTTTGTTTAGATAAAATCCTTTGGTAGAGTCAGACTGAAGTTCCTAATTGCCTTTGTGCTAGTAAAACAGCTTTTGCTGTCTCTTGCATAGGTAGGCTCTTCTGCCTGCCTATGTTCGAGGAAGGTGGTCAGAAGTAAGGGAGGGTGAAGATCAATCATCTATAAAAATTCTTGATTATTTTAGGAGAGGAAGAAAGGGTCTTAATGAAATGCATTTGTTACTGTTATTCTAATATTTAGAACAATAATACTCTAGCACACCTTAATTACAGTTGGTGAATATCTTTGGTCTTGAGCACATGGTAATGTGTAGGTAAGTGGTCTGTCTGTCTGAAGCACCTGTATTAAATAAGTAGAAGGATGTATGTTGACTTTAATCCGACCTTAACTGAAGGTAATAGCATTTTTCCTTGTTTTGGGGCCAGTTTGTGGTAGCCATATGAGGATGCTGGCTAAACAGGAGCTCAGGATTTTATTTTCCAGATTTTTTTTAAATTTTTTTTTTAACTTTAATGAAGAATGGAAGTTCTTCTTAGCCTGCTAACTACTTGTTGGTTATTCTTGTTAAGGTGTTCCCCTTGCATGTGTCAATAGTGCATTGAGTTCTCTAGATCCTGAAGAGCTTTACAGATTTGTATTTAATACATTACAAATTAAAAATGGATTGTTTTAAACTTTAACAAGTGCACGCTGTTCTTTAGGGACTGTTTACATGCTAAAATGAAATTCTGCAGTCTGCATACTAAATGTTATTACCATTTCCTGGACAAAACACCAATCACACTGAATGGGATTTATCTCATCTTGTTGCAGGCATCTAAAATAGAGCAGATGAATTGCACCCTGCAAGAGTCTGTTCCTTTATCCTGACCATAAGGAGAGCTGCATGTGACTACTCAGATGTCAGCATCTACATTGCGGTTGTCTGCAAGATGAATTTCATCAGTTCTGATTAAATTGCAGTAGGGGAGACACTTTTCCCAGTTCTTATCTCAAAGTCAGCGGTTTTTATTTAAACCTCTCAATTTTCTTCTTAGAGGGGCCCATTTATAGAAAGTTTAGTACAGTATTTGTTTTCTTTGTTGCTGCCACTTTTTGTATTAAGGTTTTTCTGTCTGACTGCCCTTGTTATGAGCCAGGACTGTGGTGTATCAGGGTAAAGATTAGGAAGGGAACAGAGAACATGAAGATGGTTCCTGCACCAAAGAGGTCTAAGTTTAAAAATAGGAGAAGAAACAACAAATAAAGACAGGAAAATACTAGGGAACAGTGTTAGCATGATTGTTATCTTAATGTGTCAGCAGCCTAATATTGTTAAATTTTGTTGTAGCCCTTTAGTTTTGTGCAGAAAAGAGATTTTGCTGAAAGCTGGGCTGAATGCCTAACTTCAACATAGCAGTTGCTACCACGTGACAAGGAAAATGTAATTCAGGTCAGAAAACTGCAGCCTGCTTTGGAGTGCAAAGCCTGGCTGTGTGAGTAGCAGTGCCGTTTAGTCTCATCGCAAATGGCCAGCTTGGGTGATCTGTTCTGGTGTTGAATACTGGTTTGTCGCAAGTCAGACCAGCTCATGTACTGTTTGACACTTTGGGTTTTTTTTTGTTTTTGTTTTCTCCCCAATAATTGTCATGAAGGGGCAAGTATAGCAAAGCAAGTGTGTTACAGGTTATGCAGCTTTATTGTAAAAGAAAATATGAAGAAACTAGTTAATAAAACTTTTTAGTATGTTATTTTATTTCCTTTCACTTTGAGCTCTCATCCAAATTCCTCATTTCCAGCTGCCATTGCAGGAGGCAGGGAAGAAGAGCATGTCTTTCATGGCTGCTTCTGGGTTTAGGTTTCAGAGAGTATTCCCTGCCTGCAACTTTCACAGGCATTAGTTGGACCTGCACGTGCCCAGGACTGATGAAAACCAGACCTTATTTCTTTTCTTGGATTTTTCCTTGTTCTAACTTAGAGGGTAACTATGTGCTGTGAATCTTTTAGACTGCTGAAAGCAAACAAAACTTAAGACTGAACAAATACGAGGTTACCTTTTGCCTGTGAGTGTGGAGTGGTGGGCAGTGTTTTTATGATGATTTTGTTTCTCTGTAGTAGCTGATACTTGAACTGAAACTCTGCCTGGAATGGGAGGGCTTGGAAATATGCATTAGCTGTCTTTGAAGTTCAAAGGAGTAGCATCAAAAACAAGAAAAAAACTATAGCTGCAGTAGTGTCCCCTGAATATACACTTTATTGATACTAGAGGGCATTAATAGACTTTTGTCATTGTGACCCATGACAGGAAGAGCGTTCAGTTTAGGATGAGCACTGCTGATTTGAACAGAGCGCAGTTCAAAAGCCAGCACAGCCACCGAAGGGGACAGTTGGACCCTCTTCTCCCCCAGCCTCCTGCTCCCACCGCCTTCCTTGGGCTGGTGCAGGTGGTCAAGCTGCCACGTGGCGAAGCGGGTTAAGGAGCTGCTCCCCGTTAAAACCAGCCCTATTTCTCTGTTGTCACTGGCTGATTTTTCACCCTGCCCTCTCTGCATGCATTGCTGTGGGGTGGTTGTGCTGCTTGGAGGGGCAGCGTGAGCAGGGATTGGGGGGCAGATGCACCCGGCGCAGAGGAGGGAGCCCAGGGAAGCGGCAGGGCCGTTCGGGGCTGGACGGAGCTGTGGGGCAATGGGTGCCGCTGCTTCTTCCCCTGGCTCTGAATGCCCCGGACATCAGCTCCTTTCATAACTCTGCTAACAGGCAGGCCTGCTTCTGATATTACCTCTTAGTCATCAAATATACCACCAGTGCTCGAAAAATCACATGAAAGGTAGTCTGGTATTGTGTTACTTTCCACTAAATTGTTTATTTTTGCCATTAAAATTAAGGGGCAAAAGTCAGAGGGTGGCTGCAGCCCAGAGCTGCTGGAGGGGCTGGTTACCATGTAGTACCAGCGTGCTGTGTAAATTTACTCCTGCAGGTACAGACGCACACGTGTATCTGAATGCTGCAGCGTTCAGTTCCTGCATATGGCTGACTAGATGACAGTCTGATTATTTTCTTGTTTGTTAATGTAATTGCATACTATTCTACTGCATTGTAGCTAGTTTTTACGTTAAAAACAATGAAGTCACCTACGAAATTTTAGAACATCTGTGCGGCTGATATTTTAGCTAGTCAAAGGCAATTTCTTTAAAGTCTGGAAATTAAAGTTATCCCATATATAACCCTATCAGAGTCAATGCAGGATATGTTTGAGATATGTTTGTCTCACTCTTGCTACATCCGTATTCCTGGTAGATTGCAAAAGTGAAATAATAAAATGTTCTACCACAGCTAAACCTATTTGTAAATATATGTGAGGACTCTGTTTTCAGTCTTTTTAATGTTATGTTTAACTTCTCATCAATAATTAAGCAGAGGGGAATGGAATTTTTTGAATTTAATAAAACTGTCGGTCCCTTTATTCTTAAATCAACTACCTCGCTTTTTGTTTTCTGCTGAGCGTAGGCATGTGTTTGCAGAGTAATACACATTTTACTCTGTCATCTTGTGTTGGAGAGTTTGGCAAAAAAGAGGAATAGATTTAAGTCTGCCTTGGTCTTAAAGAGGAAAGATTTCTGATTCTTTTCCTTCCTTTGCTAGTATGTTGAGTTTGCACTAACCTGAAGTACATACTTGCTAGCAAAATGTGAGTTTAAAGCACAGCACAAGATATTAGTATCAGAATTTTATAACATGTTTTCCTTAGCTGCCTCATGCCTGTTCAATCATGGCCTTTTATGAAAGGTACATAGGTCATGTTTCAGCAGTCTATGTTTTGGGACCACTGCCCCTCACTTTCAGCTGCATAAAAGACTTCTGGCAATTCTAGCGATTAATTACATGAGAAATTTATTTGCAATATATTTATTCTTTAATAATCTCAATTTCATTAAAAAGAGTCATTGCAAAGACATCCAGTGATTCTCGGGGTACCAGCTGAGGTACTTCAGTGGTCCTTCCATGGTCACTGGGAGCACCTGATTAAGGCAGTTAGAGGGTAAGTAAGGATGAGTAAGAGATATTAATGATGTAGGGTTACAGCACTTGACAGAAAATCAGGGATTACTGAGACTTTTTGCTAAAAATTGGCCATTTCTCAGAACCTTGACAACTGACCTCCTGTTTCAGTTTCTCCATTTTGTAGCTAGACGTAATGGTATTGGCTTAAACTATAAGGCCACTTTTGAGGATTACACTTTCTTTTTAAAGCACTTGGAAAGTTAGAATATTTATGTAAGTGCTAGCTATGTAATGTTAGTACATTAGTTTGGTTTTAATGGAGAACATTTTGCATATAGAGTAAATTATCAGTGCGCTTCTCCGCTATGTTTGGGGTGAAGAGCTAAAAGATAAAACTTTCAGACTGGGATGGTGAATTGTATTTGATATTGATGGATATGTGATGCATTTCCATCCATCATGGCTTTTCTCTTTCAGCATCTGAATGACATTGAATTTGACCTGATGCTTGTTCACTACCTCTGTCTATTAGCTTTACTGTAAGGTCCTGACACTGCTTTTATTCAGGTTCTTGTTTGACAGAGCCGAGTAGTTACAGCTGTCTGTTTTGTTGCTAAAAATAATTCTGGGCAGAGGTGTTTTTTCCTAGAATAAATTGAGACACGTGAATGTTGGGTAATATGAAAAGAAAATCCAATAGCTATTAGTTAGTATTTCTAGATTAGTATTCTGTTTTTTGACTGTACTCTACAAGCTAGTCTGTCATGCGTTTATTGGTTTAGATAGAATTTCTGTGACCATCAACATGTTTTACATTTAAAGTTAATTTAGTATTTATGAAAGGTTTTGGGAAGTTACCCTCACTGACAAAAGTCAGTCTGAGTGTCCTATAGCATACATGGGAATTTTTTTGTGTATTTTGAGTGCCACGGCTCTCCCATCGGGGAACCACAGGTAAGAATGGTAAATAAGTTTCCATGTGGTGGTTTTTTTTTTTTTTTTTTTTTTTTTAATGCCTTGATGTCTCAGTGTAGATTACCATCAGGAATGCTAATGGGATTTACTGATGGTAGTTATTTTTAGGTTGTCCCCTGGAATTGGGAAGGAATAAAATCAGGATGTCATCAGGCTCCTGCCTTAGATTTGGCAAAAGTTTGCTGAACCCAAGAGGTTTTAAATGAAACATTTTAGCTTACTGAACCCACTTGTGAAGAAAGAAGCTTCATCAGAAAATATAAACCTTGCTAGGACCTTGTATTGCAGAGACAGTCCAACAATCAAATAACAGTCAAAGCAAAATAATTGCATAAGGATTTGTGGGATGACAGCCTCAAGAAGCGAATGAAGGAAGGTGGCAGTGCTGTTCACTACTGACTGAAGAGGTACTGTGGTCATTTGTCCAGACATAGCATAAGAATTTAATCAAAGCTCTCCTTGGGATAGCCTTATCTCTCTTGCTTTGCAGAAAGTGTCCTAGCTCAGTGTGCGCTCCAAAGAGTGCTTAGACACGTTGCTTGCAAGAAAGACTAGTTGAGGTATCTAGTCCCTGCCATTCCAGAAGCCTGGAGAGGTTAATACAGATAATAGTGTGTGTATGGAGAAATGTGGTGGGCATTTTGTGTTGGTTTAAAATTTACCTGCTTGGTAATGAGACACTTGCCTACTCTTGGAATAAACTGGGTCCATCTGCTGAACTTTGCTCCAGTGTGTTTGGGAAATATAGAAGAATCCTGAAGAAGTAATATTTCTGAAACCCTCTGACAAGTTGCTGAAGATTATATTTTAACTGCTGTAAGAAAAGCTTTTACATGTTTTTCACATAGATATTTTGAAATACTTACTCCTAAACAAGTTTGTAGAATGTTAACTAACAGCAAAAAAGTCTAACTTAATTTTCATTTACTGTAATGATATATTGTAGTTAGCAGAGATTCAAGGCTATCATAAGAAAGGGATTGGGAGTCATTTTTTTGGTGCTTTTAGTCTGCTTTGGTACATTTTTTTATTCTATTGAATATGATGTGTTCTAATATTTATGCAATAAATTCTGAAACAGCCCAAATTGTTTACCACAGATGCAGACTTAACAAGTTGTGTTACTACTTTTGTATCCTGTTTAAGATACTGTGTATTATTCAGCAGTTTCTTGGACTAATGTGATTTTGGGAATTTTACTATTATGATTATTACATGTTATAAACTTCTTTGCTTGATACTAGATTAAAAAAAAAAAAGACCAAAATTAAACAAGTGACTACAATATCAAACCTTGGATCAGTCGGAGGGATAATTTACAAAGCAAGAATAGCCTCAGTTGCAGTAAATTTGCTCACACACATTATGAGCTATTCATGCGGCAGATCAGTGAACTGTCTGTTCTATTCCTAGACATGTATAAACGTTACTTGCTAAAAGTATAAAATTATGCTTGACCAGGGCAAACTATTTCTTTAAAGCTGTCTGTGAATTGAATTGCTTCACGGTTCTAGCATCCAAATGTAGAGTTGGATGCTACCTTCTGAATCACCACCAAATGCACATAGTGGGAGAAGTCATTTGGCAGACAAATGAAAGATATTTTACGTCTTTTCAAAACATAAACTTGCATCCATTTTGTAATTGCTATATGGTGTTTGATTTTTATTATGGTAAAACTGACATCAGAAACATTAAGCTCTAAAGCTGTGGTTGGGGACAAATGTGATTTATGTAACAGAAAGTAATTCTGTATAATTGGAAGGTTCTGATGATGTTTTTATGCATTCCGCTTCAGTATAGTTTCTCTCAGAAGGCCCAGATGTATATCTTGACAGCAAAATGTATTCACAGGATTTAATCTCCCATGTGATTTGCTGTGGTACTTTGTCATTCAGAATGTAAAATTGGCTCTCCTCAATGGAAAAAGCAAAACTAAATTCTGCTCGAGCGCATGCTTTACACTGTAAGGGACCAAGCAGGAGTGTGCTAATTCCTCTCCCAGATATTTTTGCTGCAAATGTACATTGGCTTATTCTTTCATCAATTTTAAATCTAATTTATCAGAAGTTTGATTAAAAAAAAAAAAAAGAGGTAACAAGTCCTTTTTATTAAATATTTGAATCTTGGTTTTGTCCAGATTCTTTACGTGCTGTGGTATGCCAGGGAAGGCAATGCAAAAGGTGGCCTCCTTCATCTACCCACCTTATTCAGGCAGTATCTGTTATTGGTGACCTTGAAACTGAAACACCAGAGGTGGTTACCTTAACTTTTTGCCTATCTCGAATTCTAAGAATACTTATTCTCCTTCTCCTTGAGTGTTGTTTAAATTCAAACCAGCAGAATATTTGTTTCCCCCATTCAAATGTGGTGTAGTTACCTTTCAAGCCTTTGTTAAAATTGGTGTTATATAATGATTTGTTGATGTTACCTCCAAGGGGGATAATGTTAATGAGTTTATAGGGTTGATTGACAATTATAGGGGTTCTTGATCATGGGTATTTTATTTGCTTGATTTTTGTTGGCTCTTTTCAGGGACAATATATGATACTTGTTATTCTTTGCTGTGTAGTATGGTAGGATATATCTTTTTGATTATTGTCAAGCATCATTGAAAATATGATTTCTAACAAATTCCCCAGCAACCCAGACCTTCGAATCAGTGGTTTTAATGTATATGCTGTAGTGAAGTCTCATATTTCTGTGTACCTCTGACCAAGTTATCAAACGTCTATCCTCCTCATGTTTACTGGCTCATCTCTGCATTTTTCTCTTAACAGTTATATTTCTGAAATATTGCAGGACATTCTGGCTTCTTTTACTGCAAAACTTAGGGGCTTTATGAAGGAAGGGAAAAACAGGAAGCAAGGATGTTTAAGTGTCTGTGGAAATGGATTTGGTTGTTCTCTATTTCAAGCCTACTGATCTGTCAACTAGTTTGTCTTTTGAAAGCAATCTATACTGTTCTTGTTTGTTCTTAAAGGTTTTTATTATACTGTTAAGCTGACAGCTTTGCAACTTTAGCCCTCAAGATCCCAGTAGAAAGGACAGGGTTAATGCAGAATTAAATCACGTTTATGAGTAGTGAGTTCTAAAGGACCACACTTTAAAACATTAGAAGCACTAGAATTTGTAAGCTGCTTTTATTTTTTATTAAAGTTTGTGAATATCTTTGAACTTTTTAACATGCAAATATGCATTCTGACTCCATTCTAGAGTGCTGTCTAGATAGTGCTCTCAATGTTTATTCATGTATAATACTGTATGGTAGTCTCCTATATAGCCTTGGAAACATGTAATGATATCAGACCAAGATGAGGAGCCAAAAACCTGAAAGTTAAATGTTCCTGGAGCCTCTCATGCCAGACAGAAGACATTCAAGATTTGCCCTTCGATAAGTGGGACAAATATTCCTGTAATGTAATCAAGTCAGTTTTTCTCTAAAAGCTCATACATCAGTATCATGTTATATCAGATAACCTTTAGTATAACTGAGATGATGTCAGGAGACCATTTCTTGAGAAATATAGTGTTCACCGTTGCAACAAATGCTAGAAATTATGTGTTAGAAGAATCAAATCTTTCCCCAAAATATTGGGAAGGAATAACTGAGGAAAAAGGGGAAATGAAGCACCCTGAGAGTGAGCAGTTTTTGGAGCTTGTTTTAGATGTGGTGGAGAAATAGAAAAAAATAAAACATTCAAGACAATTTGATGCATTTCAGAAAAATTTTGATACACTGACAAATGTTATTTATTGGGATTGTGATACTCTTTGAAAAAACGTTATTTCTCATGTTATTAATATGTGACTAGTGCTGAAAGGAACTTCCTCAGATTGCAATGTGAAGTAGAGGAAAAGCAGCACTTGCAGATATTCAGTAAACAAATTTAGGGATTCGAGAAGAGAAGGAAAAAAGCTATCCTAAATCCTTTCTTCTTCCACCTCAAAATAGTGGGTGTGTTGTTTTGGCACAGATCTTGCAGCCGAAGTTCATCTCTTACCTCAGGTTTGCAAACCTGATTATAGATTCAGCCAAATATCCCAAAGCAGAAAATTGATGATTATGATATCAAAGGCATTTATTCAGCTTTTTAATTGTAGAATAATATTAAATATTAAGATACAGATTTTATTATTGGATGAAATAAAAAAAAATCTAAAAGATTATTTGCAACTAGAATTGATTTATATTACAGTTTTTAAGTAAAATCATGTCTTGTATATGCTCCATTCAGACTGTTGATCTCCCAGTACAGGATTATTAATGGCATTATGCAGATCACTAGGAAAACCTAGACTGGTTCACCCATGTTCAGGAGCAATGAAATTGAAGTGAAGCAGAGGCAGAGAAGAGTATAATGGAGAGCCTATTTTATGAGGGAAATGAGAAGATACTGACTTGTTTAGTCTAGGGAGGTGAAGGTCAAGAAAGAATTTAATTGCTCTATAAATACATCAGAAGAATAATACATCAGGGAGGAAAAGGGGAGTTAAATAAGTTCAGGAACTTTGTTGGTACATGAAAACGTACATTGGCTAAGAATAAAATTTAGAATGGAAATCAAAATAGCTTTCCTAGCCATCAGAAGTTTCAGAACAGCCTTCCAGTTCAGATCTGTATAAGAAAAAACATAGCTACATTTAAGATGGAGGGAATTTAAGAGAATAACATGGAGTGATATCTGCAATAGCAGAAGATGTACTCATTGCCTCAGGAAACCCTTTGCAGCTTCTCTTCCTATATCCTAAGCATCTCCATTCCAGGACCTAGAACTGTTTTCTGTGTTGTATGGGAGAAAATATAGTTTAGGCACTAGACATGATTTCTGAAAATTGTCTGTTAGATTGTTGGCTTTGCCATAGACTCTGGGATGCTTCATGCAGGTCTCTCAGTTTCTCATTGTGAATACAGATAATAAAGTTCCTGCTTCACAAGAGTGTTTTAAAGGTAGTCATTCAGCAGTATTTGTGAGGCACTGAGATACTTGGTCATTTGGTAAGCTGAGGTCACAGAAGATTTTGCTGCCTACCTGTCCCTTTTAAGCAATGACATTTGCTCTGACAAAAAGTGGATGAGCGACTTCTGAGTAGCACCAACCAGTGCTTCTCTGCAAATTTACTAGCAGAGTGGTTTTATGACTCTTTTTTTCCTAGCCCAAGAGGCAGGGCTTGGGTGCTTGTGCTGTCAGGTAAGCAATCCTCTCAGGGACTTTTGCAAATCTAGGACAACTCTACTCTGCACTAGATTGTTGCTGAAAGCTGCCAAAACATCTAAAAAACCTCTGATAAGAGCATAAAATAACACTGATAAAAGCAAAGGAACCGAAGAGATGACTCACCAGGTCTGAGCAAAGCAGGGGGCTATGTGATAGTCCTAGTTCCTAGAATTTGTGAGTAGATCCAATGTTGATTGGTGATGTTTTTTCTTTCTGTAATATGTAGAGGTGACCCTGCATTTAGCTGCTATTGATAGACTGCCCTGACTGTTACCACTAAACCTGACAAATTTGCATGTTTCTAAGCACAGAGTTAGTAACAGAGATGCAATCAGGTGTCATTATTTTTAATGTAATTGCCTTTACAGAATGATTGAAGAGCATTTATTAGCTTTGTATCACAAAGCCCCAAAGCTAAAGACTGTCAGAATAAAGGAAAAGAATGAGTTTAATTATGCCATATCCTTTGTATTCCTCATTTTGTTTTCTTCCATTACTCAGTTGTCCGAGTTTACTGATATCTGAGTTGAGTGAGCTGAGGGAAACATAATCCTGATGTTTTAGTTTTTGGTAAGTAATAGATAGTCTCATTCTGGCCTTGCTTACTGTACTGTCCAATCTTTTAAAAATGTTTTATGAATTTACACAACAATTTTGTGATGTGTAGAAGTATCATATTCTTATCCCCATTTTAAGGATAAGGGACTGAAACAGAGTGTTTGCCCAAATACAGCTGTCATCAGAAATGAGAAAATATTTAGTCCATCGCTTTAGCCAGAAAGTCATCACTTCCTTGTCTGTGCATTTCTTGTTTCAGCTAATTTTGTAACATTTGAAGAGATGATGGGCATTCAGTCCTTTTTCCTGTGCTATACCATTTGTAAAATAGAGCAAATTCCATTTTTCCTGTTACTTTATCTCAGCAGTGAATGAAAACAGCATCCGGCTGATTAAAGAGAGTTATCACTTCTGTATGGGTTGCAGCTGTGCTTCTGTCTGCTGAAGAAGTTTGTTCGTCTGTCAGGACTAGAAGGCAACTTTCAGTTTGTCCTGGGTAAGGGACATTGTGCAGCCAAGTCCCAAGTTCTTTTTGCTACCTTTGGGCTGTAGGACAGGTTTATATTGTGTGCTTACACTGCCTGCTTGGTTTTGGGGAGTGGAGTGAGCAGAATTACTACTCCCATCTTTCCAAAGATTTGCTCACAGAGGGAAGAAGTGTATGAGGTAACATAATTAGGTTGGCAAAATAAGAAAACCTAGGCTGGAACTCCCTTTTTTTTATTTTTTGGGTGAATAAAGGCTGCGAAAATTGAAATGAAATCCTTTTTTGCAGTATCATGAGGCATTTCAATTACTATTAGTGTTATAATAGCTCTTAGTGTATTATTTGTTTATGCATTTGTATACAGTGTATTTATAGAGTGGTAGACCCCAGACATTTATCATATTTCAGATCCCTGTTGTGTTACACACCTCACAGATGCATAACAAAAATCCAGCTCTTGCTATAATGTGTTTATGCTACGAGGTAAGGAAAACAGATACTAGAGTCACACAGGATGAAGTCAAGGAAACATCGAAGGGAGGCACACACAAAAATTTTCTTTCTGATCGACTCAAACTTGCTATGGCTGTCCAGATCAGGAGTGGATGCTACAGCTGTAGATAAACTTTTCTGTCATGAGTGCTTGTCACCTTTCAAGAGCAGCAAGATCAACACTAATTTTGAAGCAATGCAGCATTAACAGAAGTCTGTTTTCATTTGACTGGGCCAGCTGATTTTGCAATATGACATAAGTATAATGCTAACTTTATGAGAACAATTCTTATGCTTGTCACTGAAAATAGCTACTAACTCTCTGGCAGAAATCCTTTATTCCCTGGAAGACCATTGACCTTCTAAGAGAAACTGTTAATTTGAAAATCATATCATAGAAGCAAAAAGTCTTTACTTTTATTACTAATAATGACTTAGCCCCCAAATATGGCCCTAGTGTCAGATCAGTCTTTATTTAGAAATTGCCTCAGAGGACTACCTTTCTCTCCCAAGCACAATTGCATAACAAACCTCTAGCAACTATGATTGCTTACTCATGGAAAAAATTAACATTAAGTAATGCATTTATGCATGGCCTTATATAAAGTTTCAGAAGATGTATTCCTTACTTTTATTTTTCATGATTTCATTTCCCTTTCCAATTTGTTCTATTCTTAAAATTAAATTCTGACTGGCAGTTACCTCCACAGTTTGTCCACCGTCTTAGAGTAGAAAAGTACACGTAGTCGATTTTCTCTCTGTACAGTTGCCTTGCTCAAGAGAATGCTGAAGCTAAGAAAGCAGCATTGCTGGAGCCATTTCCAAAACCTTGATGACAGAGAAGCCCTTTTTACCAGCAGGATTTCCAGGGACTGGCTGTTCCCTTCTGGTCAAGGTTATACTCTAAACATAGTAACTGTGTCATGTTTACTTTCTTTCTTCTGTTTTTATAATTCGCTTAGCTTTTTTACATCTTCATAAGAAATGCCCTATTGGCTCAAACCATTGGTCCATCTAGCCCAGTGTTCTGACAGTGGCAGTAGAAGGGGATATTTCAGGACAGTACATGAGCCTGGACATTTTCTGCAGTCTGTTCTCCTTGTAAGTCTTCAGCATCATACACTGGGGATGTTAGAGGGGATCCAGTGCATATTCTCTTTAGAGTCTGTCCATGGAGAAATTATTGTCCATGATTTTTTATAGTGCTCTTTTGATCCTACTGGTACTATCTGCCTATACAACCTCCTGTGAGAGATTCTAGATGTTAACTGTACACATTAAACGCTTTCTTCTTTTTTAAACAGAGTGGGGTGGGCACACAAATCCCACCAAAAAGCTTGCTTCTGTCTTCTACTATCTGTTTTAAAGTACCCATGCTGGTATTCTGGTATTGCAGGATTTGCTGAATAACATTTCTGCCTTCTCCTCTCTAAATTGCAGATCCTTAACTTCTTTTTAGTCTCTTCTTGTAAGGCAGCTGCTCCACCACAATTTTTTTTGCTCTTTTTACATTTTCTAACTCCACTGTGCTCTGTGATATGGAGACAAGAACTACATGTGGTGTTTCAGATATGGAAGCACTAGGGTTTTATATAGTGGCAAAATGACACCCTTTGTCTTGTTCTCAAACTCCTTCCTGATGATGCCCAACACTGTTAGCTTTTTTTGGCTGCTCTTGTGTACTGAATTGATGATTTCAGAGAACCGTCAGGGATGACTAACTCTCTTTCTGGAGTTAGAAACTTCTAGTTCTGAGGTCAGCCTCATGTAAGCATGACTTAGATTATATGTCTCCAGATACATTACCTTACGTTTATCTCTGTCAAAGCTCATCTGCCACCTTTTGACCCACTCAGCTTTTGTGAGGGCCTTCTCAAGTTCCTCACTATTGATGTGTCATTTAACTACCTAGAAGAACTTGATGACATCTGCAAACTTGGAGATTTCACTGTGTGCCCTTTTCTCTAGGTCATTGGTAAAGATGTTGAATAAAACTGGTCCCAGTGCTATTCCTGGGAGGGACCACAATAAATCTTTATCTATCCCGAAAACTGACTATTTGGCCTACCCTTTGTTTTCTATCCTTTATCCAGCTTTTTTTTTCATTAAAAGACCTTTTCCCCAAATCTATGGCAATATAAATTTCTTTAATATGGAACCTTGTCAAAGATTTTTGAAAATTCAGATCTGTTATGTCCTTTAGATTTCCTCATCCACATGGTTACTGATACCGCCTCAGGACTCCAGGTTAGTGAGGTGGGATTTCTCTTTACAAGAGCTGAGCTGACTCTTTCCCAGCAGACCATGTTCCTCTGTGCGCTCAAGATTTTATTCATTTACATGCTTATTTACTTGCTTTTTTATTACAGACGCTATTATTTTACCAGGGATGACTGTCAGACTCACTGGTTTGCAACTCACGGCATCCCCCTAGAGATTTTTTTGGAGACAGGACTCAGTGCCTGTTTGTATCACAAACCTGTTTGGTTATAAAATTCGGACGGCAGTTTTGCAATTTCTCATGTAAGTACCTTCACCTCCTTGGTGAATGCCATCCAAGCCTGGTGACTTATTATCACCTGCCTTATTTATTTGGTCTAAAAATTCCTGTATGCTGCCTCAATTTGATGTAGTTTTCTGACCTGTCTGCTACAAAGAATGCTTTAGGTGCTGTAATATCCACAATATCTTCAGTAGCAGAGACACAAGAAATTTGCTGAAGTGCTCTGCAATGACCTTGTCCCTGAGTGTCCCGCTTACACCTTTGTCAACACGTATTCCCAACGCTTCCCTATCTGGCTTTCTGTTTTTGATGTGTTTAAAGACCTTTTTACTGTTAACTTGAGCAGCCTTTGCAAGGATTTCTTTCCCTCTCTTTCCCTGAATTCCCAGTTTACATTTGATCTGTCATTTTATGTGCTTTCCTGTTCTCCTTGTTTGGGCAAGCTTTCAATTTTTTAAATGTTGACCTTTTCTCTGAGATGATCTCCTTTAGCTCCTATGGAGCTAAGAAGGTTTGTATCTGACTGTTTCATTTTCATTTAGAACTGTGGCAGGCAGTTTTGTCTGGTTGTCTAACACATTGATTTTTTGAACAACCTGTGGGCTGTTTGCAATCTTCTTGCTTTTTGGACCACTGCTTTTGGGTTTTGTTTGTTTGTTTTGACTACTTTTGTCATTTTTATGTGGCATCCTTTCTTGAAATTGAATATCATTTTGCTGGATTTATAAGCATGCTCCATCTTGCTACAGTGTTAATTCTAATTGCATTGTGATTACAGATATGCTCTTCCACTTACAGCTTTATTTAAGTCCTCTGCTCCTTTTGTGACCAAAGCTGGAATAGCATCTTTTCTTGGGGTTTCTAAGACTACTTCTTTTAGGAACCAATCATTGCATCCAAAAATTGTATTCCTGCATCTTGTCCTGATAAGACTGATCCAAACTGCATTATGGATAGCTTTTCTACATGTCCTGAGTTTGTCTCGGATAATATTTCCTGATCAAAATCATTTTTCTGATTAGGAGCTGGTATTACAATCCCAGTACTGCTTTTTTGTTGCTTGAGTATAGGATTTTTTTCCCTTTTCTTTTCCCAAGATATTTTTATCTGTCAACACTTATATTATCCTTTGTGGATGTCCTTTACAATGCCAGCCTGCCACCTGCACATACTGTTCTGTCACCACTGAAAGGTTGGTAGCTTGGCAGTCTTGTATCCCACTGATTATACTCCTTTCATCAGGATTCTTTGCTGCCTGCTGTAACGAGGTTGTCATATGATGCTAGGCCTACCAGTTCCCCTGTCTAACATATTTTGAGATTTCTAGTATTGGTGTAGAAGCATTTGTAAGTTGTGCCCATGCTTTGTTGTTCACTATTGCACCTGCTAGTCAGTTGGTGTTGCAGGTGGTCCAGTTTGCCTTCCTTGTTTATTACAGTCATGCAGTTTGTTTCCCTCCTGGCCTTTTCAGAGGCAGGTTGCCCATTAGCCTTGTCCTCCTTGTGGGTTGTTTCAGTCTGAACCAGGTGTTCTTCCACGCTTGTTGGCTTTGCCCCAATTCTTAGGTTTAAATACTTCTCTACCACCTGCTTAACTTTTGGTACTAGCAGCTTGACTCCATTTTCACTGAGGTGCAATCCTTCCTGTATAGGTTCCTCCTGTCTCAAAAGGTTCCCCAGTCCCTGACATGTCCTCCCCTTCGCACTATCATTTCATCCTGGCATTAAGACTTTGCCTCTCTTGCACCTTGCACAGAGATATGGCAGCATTTCAGAGAATGCTGAAGGAGGTCCTTGACTTCAGTCTCCTAAGTAAGAAACAGAATTTAGCCTCCTGAACATCCCTCCTACACTTTACTTCTTCCGAGAGTACCAGCATGGACCATGACCACCAAACACCTCTGCTTTGCCTCCAAGTAACCCATGTAGTCAAGTTCTGCAGCCTGTGTGCTGGGGGGGGGGGCAGATACTGGGCACCGCTCTTAGACATCGCAAACCCACTTGGCCTGATCACTGGATCTCCCACGGCCGCCACCTGCTTTTACCTATCCTGGCAGATTCCCACTGCTGCAGAAACCTCTTCAGTGCGAGGAGATGCGGTGATACCAGCTCTCCCGAGGCTTCTCATTCCAGCACGAGAGCTGCTGCAGTGGCTGCTGGTGCTCTGCCACATCTCGCTAGATTTCATCTCTGGACTTCTTTATGTGATAAAAGTGATGAAGAGAAATACACAAAAAAGAGACAGGACAGATACCATTTATTATAGTTCAAAATGTGAAATCTGATAATCAACATTTCAGTCCTATCAACCTATATCAACAGAGGTTTTTGCTGTCTCGCAATAAATTAAATTGGAACAGTGACAAATGAAAGTGCTCATGGTGTAAAGATATTTTATTTCTTGTGTCTTTCCCTGGTGTTAACTATTTGTACAGAGTAAAATGCAATAGCTATGTGATTGTACTGAAGGATAGGTTTGGGCTAATATTAAAGTTTATAATAAATCTGAACTTTTAAATATTTAAAATTCATTCTTTTCTGATAAATCTGAACACTTTGAATTTAGGCAGTATCTTTTAACATATGCCAACATCACTTGTTCTGATTCAGTATATTCACATTCTTTTAAAGTGCACATAATTGCTTCTATATATTGCTGCCATATGCTGATATCTTCTGATATTGAAATGGTGATTGTTTCTTTTCCAGATATAAGGATCTCACTAATTCCAGCATTTTATTTAATGCTTTGTATTATTAGTAGAAATAGCAAGAGAATAATGTGAATAGATTTTTTTTCTAAGTTGCATAATGAATTGATTGTATATTTGTATTAAACTTAGACATTATTTTTTTTTAAGCAGAAAAATCAACCAGATGAGGAAGGAGGTGCGCCTTAGAAAATACATTTCATTCTGAGCATACATTAGGATCAAATCTAAAAAAAAGAAATGTGAATGTCTGAGAATGTAAATATTAAAATACTTGTCCTTTCAGTTTAAATAAGGAGTGAGGGAGTTAAATACATCTTCTCTATAGTTTTCAGTTTAACTCACACTGGTAAAATAGGAGACTAGACAAAAAAAGAAAAAGAAAAAGAAAGGATGACTTTGGGTCATTATAGGAATATTATTTTGCTCTTTTTCCTTAATGTATCTAGAAAAAATTCTTGCACAGTCCAGAATACTGAAAACTATCAGAGTTTATTTTTGGACGTAGTCAATATTACAGATAATTAAGCACTGTCCTGTTTTACAAGTGAGCTTTAACACACTTGTGCTTCACGATATTTAAAAACCAGGTTTAAACTTTATTTTTTATTTAGTTTAAAGTTTAATTATTACTTAGAAATTATATTTAATATAGAGTGCTTACAACTGGGCTATCATGAACAGTGAAAATTTGACCTCCAATAATAGTGCCTTGGAAATTAGATTACAAATCAGAGAATTTTATTAAGATAGTTTTGATAGTCTAAATAAAATTAATTTATTTTTGCTATGCTGTGTCTGAAGCCGCATATTAAAACCACTTAAAGTCTGGGTTAAGTCTCTTTGTGGAACAGCACTGTCATAATAAATGGTCTTTGTTTATTCCCTTCCATGCTTCACAGAAGAGCGAAAGCACCCCGTGTAATGTGAATGGGGAAACAGATACAGAGAGGTGGCGTGACTCCCTGGGGGCACAGGACTGAGTGCGTATTTTAATGGAGTCAGAGTTTAATGTATTGGCTTGTCTATGCACTGTCTCCCATTGGGGCTATGCTGTTTCCCTCTGTGGCCAGACAGCCCAGGCTCAGCAAAACTTCTTGGCTAACTTCCCGTTCATTTGAAGTAATCTAAACACTTCAGAGTTAAATGCTTTTTTGAATCCAGGCCTCTGGAGCTAGCTGCTTTTCTTTACTTTGGAATTATTCAAAAGACCTCCGTGTATTAAGAGCAGATTACTTTCTGGAACAATCTGCTGAATTGCGGAAGACAACATGACTGGGCTATTAGCTGGGCTATTTGGTTGACGTATTTGTTCAACTGTCACAGATTGTTGCCCATGTATTAGAAGAGAGAAATTCTTTTTGTGTTATTATTGCTCAGTTTGTTGCTTAACTAATACAGACATTTGCCTAAACAATTATTTTTAATAGATTTTTACTGTGTCTAATTATCCTGGCACAGGCTACGTGATCCCACAGATGTTCCTCTGTCTCTTAAGGAACATGGACCAGGTTAAAGAGGTTTTAGTCTCTAACTACTTTTAACCTAATGGATCAGATAATTTAATTGAGAGAGGAGATGCTCCCATGTTTTAATGTTGAAGTCTTGGGCGCAGCCACCAGCCATCCTCCATCCAGGCGGCTGTTGGATGTTATCACTGTCTTGTAAGTTAGCCTGCTATATAGCTGGGCTTTTCCCCTTGGACCTGTCGATAAGTAACCGCTGCTATCTTGTCTTCTGAAGAATCAAAATTATTCCCTCTCCAAGTCTATCTCAGTTCTTTCATCTGTACTCTTTTAAAAATCCTGTTTATAATATGCCTCATTTTTCAGAGAGACTTTCATTTTTAAGCCATATTTGGCCTCTGTTTTGAATGTTCTCATTTCTCTTTGCCATTTTTTTGGCTTATGAATACTGTTTTGATTTCTTAGGATTGTCTGTTGTTTGGCAGTTAGGTATTAACAGTTTAATGTTAAATTTGGATAATAGCAAGAATGAGTTAAGCACTTGCATTTCAAGCAGGAGATCTTAGTTGTCTGGGAATGGAAGGATGGAAAAGTTGTATCAAATACAGCTATTCTGATTCAGTGTCATATTTTATACCATTAAGAAAGATATACATATATTCATGTATTTTGTGTAATAGAAAGCATGGCTTAAAATGAAAATATAGCCATGTTTAAAAGCCTGGAGGCATTACTCTAATCTCCTATTTTATGCAGCAAGGAGTAATGCAGTAATGAAAAAAATAGAAAAAATGCATTCAAAATTAAAACTTCATTTTATTAACTTGAGTTTTTGCCCTAACATATCAGTAAGCCCTCACTTGAATTTCAGCAGCTCTCAAGTGCTACGTGTATTAAAAGATTGTTCAGTTAATCTGATGCTTTTGTGGCTGTCTGCAAAGAATGCATAAATTATTTCTCCATAATCTTTTGCTCTGCTGAGCCTTACAAGTTGTTACTAAGCATGTTTGAAAGTCTTTCATGATAACTGCCTTAAATCTGCATATCTCCTGTTTCGTGGTTGGTTTGGACCAGGCTGGACAATAAACACAAATGTGAAATCTGTTCTCTCATTGCTCTGTTTTCTTGATCTGCTCCCCTCAATTCAGATAGTCTTAGTACTTCAGTATTTCCCTGCTTCTGTGTTTTGCAGGAGACTTTTGATACTGTTGCCTTGGAGGATCCTGGGTTGTAGTCCTCAGGCAGGGTCTAACATCCTTTGGTTAGGGGCCTGGGATAGATGATACACTGGGTTTGCTAATCTGTGTTTGTGATAGGTGGCTGTAGTTCTGGGGCAGTGGTCGTTTGGCCAGGCTGTTGTAAAGCTTCTAGCTGTTATGTCCCACTGGACTATGCTATGCTTTCCTTCCTCTGTGCCGTACCCTTTGTCTCATAGTCCTCTTATTAGAAGAATATTTTTCTCCTTTATATCATATCTCTAGTCAGTTTGTTAATCTTAGATCTGTTTCCCACGTTACTGTGTCAATAAGGGAAATTTTACGGATTTTTTTTAAACCTTTTTTCCCTTGTGGACTACTTTATTTTAGTTAAGATATAAAAGGATTCTTTGAACTAAGGCAGTTTTAAATGTAACATATGCTCCAAGGAGAGCACCATGACTCTGATGAAATTGCTGCTGTTCCATGACCATTTTGGCTCCCATCAAAATGAGTGGTTGTAGATGCAGATTGCAAAGGGACAATTTTGGAACTCGTGAATATTTTCCCAGCTTTAAATAACAAGAGGCAGGTGCTGTAGGAGGTGAGTTGGAAGGATGTGGAAACAGTATTTATGTCTGTATGTTAGTTCCTTTAATCTTAAAATCCATCATTTATTATTGCAGTACACAGTAGAACGGGAGATTCAGGAAATTAACATGGAGGAATTGTTCTTCATGTGGGTTATTTGTTAAAATTATATATATATATATATATATATATATACACACACATATAATGTGTGTATATATAAAAATATATTTTATCCCTTAATTCTAATAACTCTGGAACCACAGCCTGAAAGACTGAGGCAATTGACTGGCCCACAGACCTGGTACTGGAAAAACAGGGAGTGCTTGTGCCAGCTCTGCCATGGTGTTCCTGCCTGCCAGGAGCCTAGCCCTGACAGACAATGTCTGCTCTGCACATGTCAGAGAAGTTGAGTGTCAGTGCTAATTCAGTCGCTGGCCTCTCTTTAGGGACTGCCAATAAGGTAGACAGCTGTAAGTGCTGCTGTTTTGAGATGTAAACATTATCTCCATGGAGAGCAGTTCTTGAGACTCATTTTTTTGAAGCCCGTAAAACAGCTATCAGAAGACAAGTATCAGTTACTGTCGCTACTGACTGGTTTAAATAGGACTAAACCTCTGCATTTTCAGTTCTTCCCAAATAATGTGTATTCTAACCATCTTCTCTGTTGGACAGGAAGAGAGGAGGCCTGTCACTAATGAGTTATTACCTCGAAGCTGCCTGCAGGAATGATTGTCATCACGCTGGTCTCTGTGCTGTGATGGAGGCATAGGTCTCTTAATGAAATGGAGATGAGGATCTGGCTTTGTTGTGCTCCCTGTGAAAGTGTGTCTTTGGGATGACTTAGGGTTTTTGTAAAAGAGAGAGCAAGATGCCACACTAGATTAAGTGGCCCTGTGAGACTTGTATCTCAGCAGCCTTCATTCAGCATGGAAAGGTCTCCCTGCCTCTAACTTTATCTCAGTTGGTCCATGTCTCTTTAAATGCTTACACAGAAATGTCTCATCAGTACTTGCCTTTCAATGTTTTTTTTTAAACATGACACAGAGGAGAACATTTTCAAAGCTGGATTTTGAAATCCTTTGGTATTAGTAGGATTTGAAGGTTTTGAAATAAGCACAACTAGAGGCAGGAAACTGTAATTGTGGATGCTTGAAGAAGAATAACGCAAACATGGCATGGTACTTGCCCAGGAGATTGATTCAGCCTCCAACAGTTTGCAGCTCATGGAGTCAGAGGTGGTGTCCTTCTATTTAACACAACGTACTTAACAACATAAGTGGTACAGCTGTGTTTTGGAAAAACTGTCAGTGTGTGGAAGGACAGACCCATTAGTGTTTTGCAGTAGATGAAGCTGCTGGCATAAAGTCAGATTGTCTTGTTCACAGAATGGACTTGCTACTCACCTAAATACTACATATTGCAACAGTCAGATTCAATACCTGTCTTCCCCTTCTGAAAATGCTCCATTTCCACTTCTGAAATGGTGTCATTTCTCTCAGGAAGAACATGGTTTCCCCTTTACTAATGGACTCCTGCTGTGAAAGGTACTCCATTATTATTGCTAATATCAGCTCAAGTCTTTTTTTCTTGGATTTCTCTCTTTAGTTTTATTGCATCCCTGCATAGTCACAGCACAGTGCCAACCCAGATGTGGGATTCTTGGACGAGGTCTATTTTCTGTTAGCAAACTCAATTCTAGTAATTTCCTAGTCTGCTCTCAGAAAGAGTTTTGAAAAAAATACAAGTTATATAGCTGCTGATTTATATTATTACCTCCATTTATGGACAAGCTTACAGTATAGGCAGTTTGCTTCAAACTTGTGAACAGACTCAACAGAACATGAATGATCTTGTGTATTGTGCAATAATTTCAATGATTTAATCAGAGTTTGTCACATTCTGTATTACTGATTTAAGCAAACTTCTCAGGGATTGAACTTTGTGAGCTGCATGGTTACAGATCAATAATATTTTTATTTTCATAAGAGTCTGTGCATTTTTCCTTTTAACCCCTCTAACTGCTTTTTTTCCAGTAATTTTACTAATTGTTTATGTACTGCTTCAGATGTTGCCTATCATATTAAAGCATTAATTTAGTTAATATGATCAAGTGCATTCTCCCATGTTGTAGTTTTTCCTCTATATTTCCAAGTTTTTTATGACTTTGAATTAATAAAAGCAAATAAGCTTATCCTAGTGTAGCAATGTAAGAAATCCGAGACCTCAGCAGGTCCTCGGCGCCTATAGAACAGCCTTTAGCAGAATTTTTACACTTCATTCATTTTGTGCCATAAAAGTTAGTAGTCACTTTAGCTACAGACCCAAAGATGAATAGAGGTAGCTATTTCATGTATATGATCATAACATATAGAAGGCCATATTGCTGGTAGCATCATTGAGCATGTGACTTAATTAAGCTAACGTTCTGTTGACAGACAGGTAAGGGAAGAGGTGATCTGGCAGTGTTCACCTTGCTGTAGGTCTGAGCAGAGCTGCCTACTGCAGCCTCTTGCATTCAGTGTGAGTGTTTCCCTGAGACCTGCCAGGGTCTGGTCACTGGGAGTGCTTTCCTGCGCTGCTGGTTCTGCTCCGAACTTTGAGGTGTCGGCGCTGGGCTGGAGAAAGCTGCAAGTAACTGAGTACTTGAGTAACTGCTGCCAGAGTGGTCTGCTGTATGTGTGGATATGCCTGTGTCCGCTCCATGAAGGGTGCAGAAGTGAGGCACTGAACGTGCATGTGTTCATGCCTAACCTACCATGAACTCGAAGTGGTTTCTTTGCAGAGTTAACCCTGAAGAAGGGAAACCCGAAACCCAGGCCAATTAAGGCCAGGAGCCATGTCACTCTTCTTCCTTTCCCAATTTAAATATTATTTCATAATGCTAAGATACGTGATAGTGTGTAGTGCTCTAAGGGTGTTTCAAAGGACTGTGCGACCCTCAGCAAGAAGAGGTTTCCTCATCCCGGTTCACAGTATGTGAGGTGTGGAATCAGGTCTTGAGAGTTTAGACCTGTGCTTAGATGGTAATGTGACATATCCATAGTGTCCCCAGCTGAGTGGAAGTGGGGAGAAAGGAGGCGTAAAGGAGGTTCTTGCCTTTCTTCTCTGGTATGTGATGGCTATGGGACATCTTTATTCACTCTATTGAGGACTGTTACAGTTAAGAGCTCCAGGAAGCATTTGCTTTATATACATGCACATGTGCACACACACACATGCATACATGCACAGACATCTCCACAAAAAAAAATCTGGGTTTTCTGTGGAGTACTGGGATACCACCATACCACCAACTCAGAGGTGTATTTACAGGGCAGCCAGCCAATGGATGGCAACAACGGTGAGAAAGGGTGTTCTTGCCCTGTTCACAGCTGCAAATTAAAAAATCCATCTCATTACATATACTTTTACTAAATGGCTGTATTCTGCATCTTAAAAAGCTATAGCAGGTAAAAATTTGGCAAGAAGGGAACATCTACACCCAATCAAATGGAGTCATTTTCTGTAGCTAGGGATCAGAGATTTGCTAAATTGGGCCATGTGCATGGGAAAATATGCCAAAAGATAGCAGCGATATTGAGGCAAAAATGAATCATCTCTAGTTCTCGAGAACCAGATGGAAAATGATATTTTTTTCTTCTTCTTTTAACTGGAGGTCAATCTTCAAGCAATAATAATATCAGAGCTCATTGAAAAATATCTGTGAAGACATTTTTCAACTGGAAATGATTTTTCTGCTAAATGAATTTTTTTGTAGCAAATGCTTCTATTTCCATTAAAATTATAATTTTTATGCAAGATAGAAAATGATGTCTAGGTTCTTGAAAGACAAGTTTTTTTCATTATATGCAGAAGACAAAACCAAGGAATGATAGACCAGATTTTAATAACTATTTCTCTTAATGACCTTCAGGAAGGTCAAATTAATTCAGTTGCATGGGATTTTTCATGTATTTTAGGGAACATGAGCAGTAAAAATGAGCAGAACAAGCTTAACACTATGATTACTTAAAAGAACTGAAGGAGAACACTCTCCTTGACCTACAAGTGAGAAATTTGTGGTTTGAGGTTTCTTTTATGTCCTTGGTAGAGAGGATTTTGTGGCAATTACATTTTTGAGAGCTTCTAGCTGTGGGATTCTGCAGTAGATAAGACAAAGCTGGGGTATATTTTCAGAATGAACAGTGAGTCCTGCTTCTGTGTATCATGAAGAAACAAATGTTTGTAGATGAGTGAAGGAATTCTGCATAACAATAGATGAATCATCGGTGATTTATCCTGGGTAGCATCCACTGGTTAAAAATGGGAAAATATGATACGAGCTAATTTATATGAAATAAGAGATAGCATGTAACTAATTAACTACAAAGAAAAAAGAAATCGCACAAAATCCCAAACCAAACAAACATTCCCTCCCCTCCAAACACTATCTTGAGACAGGAAAAGTAATGTATACTGGCTAAATTCAAAATAAATCTACTCTTTATCTCTCTTTGCCAGTTTGTGTGTCTCTGTTCCAGGAATATGGCCTGAACCATTTTTGTTTTGGCTGAGAATCCTTTTACAATGCTGAACTCTAACTGAATTTCAATATTACATGATATTCATTAAGTGGAAAAAGTAAATGTAGCTCATTAGCAGTGCTTTCCCCAGACTTTCTTTCACACTTGGTGTTGAAGCCATGAGGACATTCTTAAAGTCTGCTGGTGCTTCACAGTGTAGGATGTCTTCATCACTCTCTGTGTACTTGCGTGTGCGCACTGCCTTATGGAGAGGAGATGCGCATCTGAGATGAAAGGAGGATTTTGAGCAAAGCGTGCCTCTGAAGCTGAGGAACGGGGAGTACAGTACTTGTGTAGCTTCCTTCAGGCATCCTTTAGAACTACTTGAGGATTTGCCTCAGTTTAAATACAGATTGCATGTTCTCTTTTATTGGTCCAAGACGATTAATGACTACTCAGGTAGCATCTTCCACTTCTGAGTGTGTGCTACTAATTTGTGTGCAAGAAGGTGATAATTATGTTCTTGTGGAAAGAACTATCAAAATATCTCAGCAATTTAGAGTTTATCTCCTTTATCCTCTCCATTTTTGGATGTGTTTCTTCATGTTTGGTTAGATTTTAATAGGAATTTCACATAAGCATAAACACTCTCTGTCATGTAAATATTTACTTTCTCATTTGAATAGTTCTTTAAAACTTGCATGATTCTTAAGAAGGCTCTTAATCCCCCCAAAAGGCATCTCCCTTCTTCATGGTGATTCTTGGAGAAGTAGCTTCTCTTTTGGGTTTGATAGGGAGAGTGGCTAAACACTTTTAGAAAATTAATATAAATGTTCTAAACTTTAAAAGCTTCTTACGCAGCAACCAGCAATAACAGCAAATCAATCCTGTGCTGTATTTGTACATAAGCTGGTCTTTTTACTTTGGAATCAGGCACTTATGTTTGCTTTTTAATACATCACTTTTCTAATAAATATGTTAAAGATATGAGGAATAGATAAAGCTTTGCTACAAGAGACTTTTGAACTGCCTGTGGTTTTTCTTAAAATTACATTAGACAGTAAAGGAGACAGTAAAGTATGAAATCAGATAAAACAAAAATTTCATATTACGAGAAGCTCTTTCTAGAGATCCCCAGAAAAATAGCTTCCCCTTTTAACCAGATATCTGATTCTTGACTGTTTCTAACTAATGGCAGAATTAGGGTATACATACAGATTGGCGCCTTGTGGCCTCTGGCTGTGGTCTATCCCTTCCAAAGTTTGTTGCTGTTTCTAGTTAGGGAGCTGCCAGTGGTGTGCACTGGACAGCTGGATGACAAATTGAGGTGAGGACGTGGCACATCTGGAGAGGCTGCGTGGCTGGGTCACCAGGTTCACTGGGGGTCACTTGCTCATGTGTGGAGCCTACAGCTGGGTGGTCTCTCTTGTCTCTGCTCCATGAGCTGTGTCCAAGGGTGGGAGAGGGAGTAAATGGTATTTGCAACATCTGGGGAAACATGAGGAAAAGAAAGAAGGCAATGGAGAAGAGGGGGATAAAAGGTTCCAAGCAAAAGGTTAGGGAAATTGTCCCTATATTTGCGTTTTAACAAGATAAGAGTTGGAGAAGAACATATGGGTCAAGGCAAGAGAAGTGAGTAGTTTGGTAATTAAGATGCAAAGTAATGAGAGCTTGGAGAAGGAAACTGATGCAGAGAAAAAATGCAGTGGCAGAAAGATGCTGCTGAGAAAGTTGGGATTGAGTCAGTCAGGATGTCTGAGGAGCAAGTGTCTCGTGAAAGGGAGGGAAGGAAGGTCCCTCTTTATCTTTGTTACATTTGCCTGCCAGAGCCCCCTGCTGTTTGAGGACTTTCCCTGAGTCAGTTTCGCAAAGTAGAAAAGAATAAGATTTTATTAAAATGACAGATAAAACAGGTTCGGAATTGCCACTGATAAATGCACTTGCTGCTACAAATTTTCTTTCTATGAGCTCAAACTAACAATTAAGTGCTTTCAATAATAATATATTTCCCCGGGTAACGTCCGACGTTTGTCAGAGGCACAAGTCTTACCAAAGAGGCGTCCCTGTTTGGGGGAGGGAGAAGGAGGCTCGCTCGTCAGCAATCTCCAGTGAACAGGTTGGGGGTTCAGTTTTCTTCCCTTCCTAAAACTTTAGTGAGCTGTCCTCTATTTTATAGTTGCTGAAGGTGGGATGCGGAAGTGTGGCAGACATACTTCATTGGCCAGATCGCCATTTGCGCAGTTGTTGGGGGTATGCCCCCCCTATTTACATATCATTATGCAGCAAAGGGCATGATTTTAATATGGTAATCAGGGATAATGAGGTTAGAGGTACTATAGGTCAACAGTAAGTCCGTGAGCAGCAATTATTTTTTCAGTATACAATCCTTTGTGGTCGGGGCGGACCATGATACCTCCATATCGCTCCCTCCTCCTCTGCGAAGCTGGAACGAACTGTCTGGCCTTCACCAGCTAGCTTGTTACTCATGTTGCAAAAGGGTGGTGTGTTTTGTCTGCCACGTACCGTCTTCCCCTTTGTGCCCCCTTATCTTTCTTCCCGAATTCTCTCCTGATTCCACAGAGGGAGGTACAAGTCTGACACCCAAGTTACAGGCCAAAGAGAATTTATGGTATTGCCTTCTGTGACTGAGCTGGAGACATCAAGCTCTTGACATTTATTCATGTGGATTGTAAGCATGAGGAGATATCAAAAAGGCAAGCAGTTGTTTTATTTTGGAGAGAGGAACAACTCTGGTGCAGTATACTGAGATCAGTCCAGGAGTCTCTCTTTTGAAATGGCAATTGATGTTTATAGACAGATTCTTCACAATTACAAAAATATATCAGTCGAGCCAACCGGGGGAAAACAAAAGCTGGTATCTTTGTAGATATTAAGCTATGCAGTAAGTGCTGTACAGTGCTAATCCGTTTCAGGTGAGAGTGTTCAACACTAGTTTATTTTATTATTTCTTTGCATACCCTTTATCAGAACCATTCTTCTCCTTGTCCT
This sequence comes from Apteryx mantelli, assembly GCF_036417845.1. Taxonomy (NCBI): domain Eukaryota; kingdom Metazoa; phylum Chordata; class Aves; order Apterygiformes; family Apterygidae; genus Apteryx; species Apteryx mantelli. The sequence goes on along the minus strand of NC_089980.1, from coordinate 53,028,240 downwards.
CTAGCATGCATGTGGGCTTGCAAGATCTGTTTTCTTTTAGTTTAGCATGCTACAACTAAATGCACCTCTAATTAAAATTGCAGGTATTTAGTTCTGTTTCTGAGAAATATTGCTGATTTGATTATATTTTCTTCTGTCTTAAAAACTGTAGACTTAGGTGCGTTTCCTGTATTTCATGACTTGGGAGCAAAGGGGTGAACATGAGAGTGAAAGTTGGAAAAAGAAGTTGGTTTAGGTCTTTGGAGGCAAGGCCAAGAACACTGAATTGTATTTCTTGAAGGAGGGGAATACAAGGTCTGAAAAAGTGTTTTTTAAGAAAATATTTTGCTTATGGTGAAGCCACACGGATACACACTGTAGGATTTTGAAAACATTCTGTATTTGTATAAGAGGACTATAACATAGCAATGTTATAATAATATTTTGAGGAGCTGTGTTGCCGTAATGGACTAGATAGCATATTTATTTGTAAAAAATGGAAGGGAACTGAATGTAAAAGAAGGCCAACCCCTCCCCTCCTTTCCCTCCAAACCCCACCTCACAATCAAAGAAATCAAAACCCAACCCAACCAAATTGAATCTCCGTCTTCTCTGGAGTAATTGGAAGAACGGTGGTGTATACGATTATATTTCTTTACAGCAAACCTAGCTTTTAGCTGCAAATAAGTTTTATGTGCACAAAACCCTGACCAATTTCTGATGCATATTTGATATGGTCCCTCAATGTACGTCAGCATTTCCTTCAGACACGGTTGTACTTTGCTTGGCAAAACCAAGTCTACTCCTGATAAGCAAACTAATGTAGCCTGGCTGTGTACAGGCCATGAACCACGGAGACACCCGAGGAACGCGTCAGAATTTGTTTCTATGGGTGATTTTGTCCCCTTTTCTTCAAGCTGCTGAAAGGACCTGAGCAGATGTGTAGACCCACAGGGTAACTCAAACAGATGCAGTCACCAGAGCAGACTTTCTCGGCTGCTAAGATAAATATGGAATCGTAATATCTATTTTGAACAAAATATGCCTTGTTAAGACTACCTTCAGCTTGAGATTACCAATTTTAGTAATGATTTAAGTCTGGTTTTGCTAGGTGCTATCTCCCATTACCAGTATGATGTAGTGCGCTGTATTTCTGCCAAAAGCAACATCTTCCAGAAAGTTGTCAGCATGTTCTAGAAGAAAATGTAATCAGTCTTATGATGATATAGTATTAATTTAAGTATTTCTTGAGAAAACCAAAAATGAGAGCTGGAACATATGTGTATTTTTTCTTTTTTGCAGTTTGTGATTTTGCCTCTGTGTATTCTTATCACTGCATTTATATATGTTTTCATTTCTGAGCTTTTAAGTGCGTGTAAAAGGTTTCAGGCTTTCAAGCCTTACAAAGTAATCTGGGAAGCTTTGGGCCCTAACAAACAGAACCATGAAATATGGCAACTCTGCTAGCTTTGCACATGATTTCCTGAATCATATCCTCTAAGCATCTCTGTCTAGATGAGATTTATTTTACTCCACTGTCTCAATATTTACATTTTAAGTAATTATAAACTTCTAAATGGGGCCAAAGTTTGTTTTCATGTTTTGTTCTAAGCAAAAACATTGATGCTGAATGAGAATTAGATCGATGATAAATTTCAGATGTGAGCTACTGCGCTATTGGGAATGCTGACAGAAATTGTTCTGGTTTCTTTTAATGGAAAGCAGAAGGGGATGGAGAGAATTTTATAAAAAATGTCTTTAAAAGTTTGTCTTTGAGAAAAGATGGAACCTGAGCGTTTCAGCTCAAAATTGAATCATTTCAGAACAATTCAAATGAAAATGCATGCAACTACTGCAGGTTTGCATCCTCAACTGCAAAAATCAGTACAAAAAGCTATTCCAACTTGTAATTTAGATGGCTGTTATGGAAATGGTGAGGTGAAAAAGCAGGAATCTGTGGTGGTATTAGGGAGACGGGTACAGAAGGATTTAGTCTTTCAGTCAAAGTTGGGGGAGTTGGAGTGGGCAACACCACATCAAGTTTCATTTGGCAGTTCTCTCCTAAGGACTCCTTGTTAGGATTGTGTAAAAGACTTCATTCTTAGCAGATTATCACGTCCTCCACTAAAAATTTAGTGAATGGGTGTTAAGTGTCTGCTCTACTGAACTTTGTATTAATGTTTTTATTACTGCTCATTCTTATTGTTGCCTACAGCTAAATTCCTGTTGATTTCTGTGGTGGTGCCCTGGGTATGAATCTTTTCAGTTTTATTTGTTTACTCTAGCAGAGGTTTGTATAACAGATAAATCTTTATCTTAATAAAAGTGATTCTTATTTGGTGATGATGCCAGTTTTTTCTTCTGTGCTTCAGGGATTTGTGTTACCCATAGCAGGGAAGTGCTACGTTCTTGATTAGCTTGTGGTTTCACACACAACCATTGCCAAATTTCCTTTCTGAAGTACTAAGGCTAATGATCCTTATTACAGTTGTCTATGCTTTGCTAGTAACCCTTCTAACTTAAATTGATTTAACTTTTGCAAGCTATAGGTTTTTCAGTGATAAGGCACTAAAAGGCCTGTGTCCTTTCATTCCGTTGACTTTGCTCTTGTTTGACTTTTGCTCTCTTAGTAGCTTGATAGTAAAGATGGGCTTTGCAATGAACCTAAAATGACTAATCAGTATTGAAGTAGAGAATGTGCTATGAGTATGTAAGCAAAGTTTGTGGTTAAAGTTATCCACCTGTATCTATACATTTTCCTTTCTGAAGAGGTTTTTTTGTTTTTTTTTTACATCTACAGTATTAAGATCGATCTGCTCAAAAAGGGTCATGAAAATCTCTGTGCAGCCATAAACACTCTTAAATACTCATAATACTCATGACAGCAGATGGGAAATGGCAAACTTCTTATTTCTAACTGATGACAAAGATGAGTTATTGGGGACTGGAGGCCAAATAAAACCAAGACCCTTGAGTTATAGCTTTAAATTCCCCAAAATACTGATGTGGTACCAATACATACATCGGGATGTGTGTGGGTGTTTGTATGCATACATAAATCTTGTTCTATGGTCCATATGCTGTAATGCTAACAATATACTCTACTACGTGTAAGATTTACCAGCTTCTTTTCTTCAATATCCTTTTCTGCTGGGATAGTTGTGGTAAGAATTAGTGATTTCTGACCTGTACTTTGGTTCTGTTATCTCAGGTCTACTGTTTTAGGCTGGCCCACCAAAATTGCACATTAAGACAACTGCACCCTTAGGTGATGCTGAGCTAAAATGAGAAGTATAGCATTGTTTGTACCAGCTATTTCAATTATTATCTCTTCTTTCTTGTTGCACTAGTGAGACACTGGTCTGTTGCTTAGAATATGATTCATTTGAATTACAGGTCTACATCTAGTTTCCCTTTGCGGTCAAGGTAGTGCCTGAAAATACTATTTTCCCTCTGCTGACTATAAACAGAGCCTACAGGGACTAGCTCAGATGTAGATGTCTAAAGCTTGATTGCAGGAATCCCACCCCTCTTCCTGGGACAGCCAGACTGCCAAAGCTTTGGTAATATGCATTTTCTTCCCAGCATTTTCATTACCTTCTTCTGCTCCATTTAAGTGTTTCAGAGCACTGTCAGGGCTAAGCAGAGTCTCTAAAAGCTCTGGGTTGCCTCAGGATCGGCTCACGTTGTCATCACGGTGACTGTCCGCTACCCCTCATCTGTTTGGGGGCTGAAGGTGCTGTGTGCGCAAACTCATAAGTTAATACAGAAACTGGAGAGGAGAAAATGAAATTCTGACCTTGTGACTGAGGATTCAGGGATCTTCAGGTTGTGAGCAGAACTGGAATGATTGGTCAACAGTTTGTTTTGAATACAGAGCTTTGTACATGATTCAGCTTCAAATTAATATGCCAAGCTGTTCTCCTTCCCTCAGTTTTTATGCAATTTGGCTCAGGGAGTAGGCAGTGAGTGAATGTGAAGCCTCAGTTTGTGGAGTGCAATTGATTTCTCATTATTTAGAGTGTAGCTATGATTTCAATAGTCATGCAAAGCTTGTCTTAATTTTTTTAAATTTGAAAACCTGAGCTATTGTGAGTTAGTTTTCATACTGCAGCTTCTGGAGTAGAGTTTGTAACCTCAGTTATAAATGCTATGTAACTGAAAACACAAGACGGTTTCTGTAAAGAACATGTTTTTCTATTGCTTCTTTACTCTCTTCACCATTGGGCAAGCTACTATGAGGATGCTGAGGCTGGCGTTCATCTCCCCTGAACTGGGTGCTGGTCCATCTACAGGCTGGTGAGCCCAGCCTAACCTGATGACTGTGGAGTACTTCACTTGTGCTCCCTTTAGCGTGCATGGAGAGGAGGAGCTACCTCGCGAGGGCACTTCATCATATCTGGCCTTGGTTGCTATTTTACAGTGAGATCACTTGCTGTCAGGACCGCCAGTCTCCCTCCGTCAGCTGTGAAAAGAGCTTAGGCTGAGTAGACATAAATAGCTAAATGACTTAGATGGTAGCTAAATAGACTTAAATGACTGAATTCCAGATGTCTTAAGTCAGATGTCATGAATCCTAATCTAAATGATTTACAGGAGCTCAGTGAGCCAAAGGAGCTCAACGAAGCCAAAAGAAATGGGTACGAGCTCATGCTTCTTAGCCGCTTTAATATACAGACAGCTACCTGCCTAGCTTTGCTGCTGTACTTTAGTTCTTTAAATTAACACTAAAAATAGCAAATTTTGAGGGCAAGTCTTAAAATATAATCATGACCCAAGCTGAAGTTGTGTGCTTGCATTATGTCTGAGGCAAGTGTGAAAGCTTTCATGAGACTGTGAATTATACCTACGTTTTAACAGTGGATGTTACCTGTCAGTTGCCATGCATGAAAGAATGAAAAATGGCAATGCAGACTGATATTTTCTGTAAAAAGTAGGTGAGTTAACATATTAAGTTTTGTGATTTAGTCAGTTCTTAACAAATATCTTTTAAATGTAATACTTTGAAATACAACCACGTAATTTATCCAGAAAATGAGCAAAAAATACAGCATTAAAAATTCTAAGCTTGATTTTCTTTGGCTCAGGTGAGCCATTATGCTGAATCTGCTTCCCAGGTTAAAAATGTTCTTTTTTTCAGATTTCTCTGACTTCCAATTAATAGTGCAGTTTTTAGCAAGGGGGGCACTTAATAAGTAGCAGCCTCTGAAAAATGGGGTATACATAAATCTTCATGTTGGGAATAATAATGAAAATTTTGCTTTCTCCCGTAGTAGCAGTTCTGACAGATTTCTGGGAGGTCTTTTAGTAGTTTGTTTATGGAAATCTGAAAATGCAGCTCATATGATAACGTGCTACTCTTTAGTGTCTCAATGTTCTCAAAGAGCTGGAAGCAATGGCAGAATCTCTTACGCTAAATAGGAGTGGAGAAAAATGGAGAGCAGTATGGTAACGTGAAATCAGTATTTGTGAATTTGTATTTTGGGCTGTGATTAGCCTATCTTCAACAGTTATTTAATGGAGCAAATGTACTTTTTTTAAACAATACAGAACTGTGAATTTCACTGTATAAACAAACATGGTAAGATCTTGTTGATATTTCTTTTTGCCCCTTTTTCCTAGTCAGGAATAAAGTGAAACATATCGTTATTCCATATGGTGTGTGTGTGTGTGTGTGTATATATAAAAAAACAAGAATAATACAAATAGGGGTTTGTATTTAATAATGTTTTAGTTTGTGCTTGTGCATAACTTTGTGTTAAAATATTTGCTGACGGAAGTTGGAGTTGTAGCAATTGATATACTTCTGCTGTTTCAATATTCTTAGTGATAATTTTCCATTTTCCTGGCTTGTTTATGATAGCTGGTGTGTTTGTTCTCAGAAAGAAACAGAAAACAGAAAATAGACCGTCTCTGCAACATGTATATAAGCTTGAAAGAGATTTTTACACTTCTTTAATAACATGTTTCTGGGGCTCACAATTCACTGCAGCTTCTGCCAGCCTGTCCCCTGCAGCTGATGAGAATCCGTGAGGAGTGGCCTGCTGGCATGAGAAGCAGAACCTAGTGAGGGAAAGCCATTTTGCTGCGTGTCTGAAGACCCTTTAATTTTTCTTTGTTCGCCATTGCTGCAATATGCAATGTGCCAGTAGAATCTCACAGCTTTTCCCTGCACTATCAGCTCTGCAGTAAGCTTATGAAAGACTCGAGAGAAATGATGAAAAATTAGGAGTACCCGGCAAGCTGGTGTAAAGAGAAATCTTCTAGCAACCTATACATTTTTATTATTTCAAAAGATGGGCTTAGCACAGAATGCATCTGTATTACTTGCTATTCGGTTAATACCTGCACAGAGTCTGTAATAACCAAATCTTCTACTGCAGTCTGCTTTGCTTTTCTCTGCAGAAATTGTCAGACTAGCATATACTGCAACTGTGCTGAAGAATTCAGTCTTTTTATATGAGTATTATTTTTCGGTCTATGAAAAAGAGTAAAAATGGAAGTACAAGACAACAGCAGCAACTCCTCCAATTAATTGCTCCAAATTTTTATAGTATCTTCTTTCTGGAGGAGGCATTTTTTGGTGTTGTCAAGTACTGATTGTGTAGTAGCCAGCTGCAGCACTTGGTAAAGTACAGAGAAGTTTCACATCATCACTGAGAACCGTGGATATGTGGCTGCTTGATCATCTGAACATAAATTCTGCAGCAGAAATCTGAACGTTGGCAGACCCTGCATGGCAGCTTCAGAGTGAAATACAAAATGCAGTGTTTCATATGTTCCGTTTGAGAAAGAATAATGCAGTCAGAATAAGAACTGTTGAGCTGTTATTTTGATATTCAGTGTACTGATGTTTGTTTTCAGATGTGCCTACCTTTTCAGGATGCTGCAGATCATCCCCCCCCCCCCCCCCAAGTTCACAGCACACAACAGTGTTTTAGGAGTTGCCAAAGAGTAACCTCTTAGTTTCAGAAACAGCAAGCATGGGGACAAGTTAGAGCACTTGACACCTGGATATTTTGGGATTGTAGCAGCTTAACTAGATGCATCTGCTACATTTGGGAAATATTTATTATCTCAGTTTATACCCTCTATGCATGCTCTTTTTTAAGTTGTATGAGATAATGACAGCTTACTGATTTAGGGAGTGCTTAACTACCTAAGCAACAACAGTGGCTTGAAACCTAATTTTAGAAACAGAAATAGTATGTGAAGGTTTTCTACTATGATAAAGTCAATCTGTCAAGTTAAACAAGATGCACAAGTACTATTTTCTATAACTTTCTGTGAAGCAGGAGTCACTAAAAAACACTCTAACAGTATGGCTTAGCATACAGCGATTTGATAAAAGTTGTAGCATAAATATAGCCTAAGCACTGTAATTCTGAATTTGGATAAAGTTAACAAGAGTTGTCGATACAATCTGTGGTTCCTTGCTTGAAGAACATTTTCCTTGTAACTCTTTCCTTGTAAAGCTGAGTATCATTACTAGGACTTCAAATATACAGCAACAAACAAATGGTCTCCTGCTTTCCCCTGCCTGCATTCCCCCAAATTTTTGAGTCTTAGCATCCTTGGCTGTCCCAATACCGTTGCCTTGCCTGGCAGCTGGTAGTGTGAGTAGAAGGCTTTCCACAAAAATCCATTTTTTTTCTCAGTTGTCACTCAGTATTTCACTAAGGGAAGGCACGTTGAGAATAAATGGCAAAATGCTAGGTCTAATGATTTATTCTTAAATGTTACAAAGATCAGGTCACTGCTCATCTCCTGTGTGGTCTTTCGACTTTTCCTATGGTATTAGTACCTTAAGCCTGACGGTATTGCAGCTTAATGGGAAAGGACCTTTGATTCTTTTTTTTTCTTTCTTTCTTCTTTCTTTCTTGAATGCTTTGGGTTTTTTTGAAGATAAAAATAGCTTATAAAAATCATCAAATATTTTTAAGTTTCCTTGACTCATCCCTAGAAAGGGCTAGGACTATCAACCCTCTTTCCTTTCTTCCCACTTCTAGGGGTGGTAGAGTGTCTGCAACATTGGGTAGGAGCCAGGGGAGAATTCAGAGAGACTCTTTAAATTTGAAGAAGTGTGTCTACATTTTTTTTTCTCTGTAAAAATTGTTAAATGTTTGTCCTAATTGTTCCATTCCACCAGTTTAGCCAGACTGCTCTGTTTCTTGAAGTAATATTCCATTTATGTGTCAGGAACTACTAAGCTAAATCTCACCTGGCTCAAGGTAGGTGCAGAAATAAGTCAAACTGTGGAGGGAGCAGTTCCTGCCCTGTGGTGGCCTGTGGCTCTCCTAGGACACTTGGTGTGGCCTGCCTCCCCTTGCCTGCGCCAGGGACAGCTCTTCTGTTGCAGCCCTGTTTAGCAGCAAGGCTGGCAACTCTCATGAATGGCAGCGTCCCTTGAGGAAGTGCAAATGTTCACTAAACAGAAGGGAAGGAGGAAGGTAAATAAGAAATTTGGTAGGGAGGCTCATGCTGAGCCCTTTTAGAGAAAGAGGCACGCTGGTGGCCAGGGAGGATACCTGGGAGCAGGAGTGGGTCAGAGCGGAGCAGAGAGGTACAGCCAGAGGTGGCAGCTGGACGTGGCAGTGTAACAGTGTCAGGGCTGGAAGGAGGGATTTTGAACATAGTGATGGCAGGAAAAGACAGCAGATAGAGAATGAAGGGCTGAAAGCAGAAGACATAATCAGTGGAAGAAAGACTATTAGGGAAAAAGGATGGAAAGAGTGTAGAGGCATGTATGGATGGATGGAGGAACAGATCATCCTGGGAATGGTGGGATTAGAAAAGTGAAGGATTAACAGAGAGTAGGGCTGAGGATTAATTTCACAGAAGTCTGAAAGTCCAGTGGCAAATGCAGTGGAATGGTTCAGAGATGGTTAGATGAGAAATCAAAATGTCAAGCAAAAAAATGTGTTTCATATTGAGGTTCTGTGCCTGGTGGTTGCTGTACGTAGTTCTGGCTTGTGTCACTGGGAGTACTCAAAATCATTAACCATCACTCTAAATCTCTCCGTCCATATTTCTCCTGCTGCTTCTCTTTATCTTCTTTACTTGTTCAAGAGAAGTGCAGTAAGCTTCTGGGTAAGCTTCTGCTTTTGAAAAATATGATTACTGTTTGAACTTAAGCTGAACCTAACCTGAACCCAAGCTGAACCTAACCTAAACCTACTGTTTGAACCTAAGTCTGAACCTAGTGTTTCTGCTAAGCAGGAGAAACAGGCAGCCTATTTGACCAAGTACCTGCCCCATTCGTTGCTGCCTGTTGCCAGGGCCCTGCAGGTGAAGGCAGCAAGCAGGCTTCCAGCTGGTTTCTCTAGCATTGTGCTCAGCGGGGCTCTTTTTGAGGAAAATCTGAGGTGTGCAAGTTTTCAGTGCCTTCTTGGGAGGCTGTGTGGCCTGCCACACTGGACAGTGCTCCTGACATGTTCTGTAGTTGCTGCTTAAACTCACTGTTGATGGAAGAAAAACATTTTGTGCTATGCATAAGCTTCTGTTCTTTTCCTTTTATAGCATGTATGTAATCTTGCAATTATTAATGATGTGATCTATCTTGAAACTGAGTTCAGAAAAGTCTTGCCCAGAAGGATTTATAGTCTAAACAAATACAGCTGAAGAAGAGGTGTGGGAAAGAGGCTTAAGCACAGGGAAATAACTTGACTAATAATGTATAAAAAGTTGGTGGGAGGTCTGGGAACAAAATCCACCTGCCATTTCTTTCAGTTTAGTGCTCTTCCCCTCAACTACACTTTCTGTATAGAATGTGATTATTTTTCTGATGTCTAGATCCTTTGGCTTGTCATATTTTGGATATAAAGTTTGCAGTTCAGTGCTTTAATACTGCTGCAGTCTTTATTTTGTATGTTATTGATATTTCAGGGAAATAGATATCTGGGGGTGGGTTTAGGTGAGATGACGGTAGTAGAACATCACTGTTTGGAGAGAGTGGGGTAGATTGGATACTGGTCCCTTTAATGGGGGGATGACCAGTCTCTTTACCAGGAGATTGAAAATCTCCTTTACACTTGCTTACTTAGTAAAGATGCCTTACGACTGCTTGGGGTATCATAATATGATACAATTTTAGCTCCTCATTTTGAGTCCAAAACAGGTGCAGTGAGGAAAGCAGGTACGATTTGATGGCTCTTTTGTGGCACTGTTAAACTGGGTAGAAATTTAGCGTTGTTAATATCCCTTTTGGAATTGTTCATGGATAGATATCACATCCTGTCTTAATATTTTCATTAATGATCTGCAGGAAAGAATAGATCATATATCAAGGAGGCTCAGTGGAAATGGAGAGGAGTTGTGAACAGCAGAGAGTTTTTCAAAATGAAATTAAATAGTCTAAGAAGCAAGAATTCAGAAAGGTGGTAGACTTCTCATGGCAACAAGAAAGCATGACATGGGAAATGTGTGAAGTGAAAGAGTGAATCTCTTAAGTTAGAGCAGCTTTAGAAAGAAGGCAGGGAGAAGTATATGATAGTGCATTATATGCCTGTAACAGATGGAAATTAGAATGAATCTTTAACCTTGTGCTAAAAATAGAAAGCACCATGGCAGGTGAGTCTTTTTGGTTAGGAATTAGAAAAGGTTGAATGATCGGGCAGTTGTAAAACACCAATCTGTCAGAGCACTGAAGTGGAATAATTCAAGAAATACTGCTGAAAAAAATAAAGGGAAGAGAGAGTGATCTAGAATTGAATGTGCAAACTCAAGCAGATGCTTGTATTACTGACTTAACCTCTGGGACCTGCTCACAGGACAGAAGACTGAGGGATGAGGAAGTTTTCTTGTGTATTCTTGCATGAGAGAGATGATGCAGAGGGGAGGCAGTCACAGTCTAAATTGGGGTGAGAGGGTCCACGAGAGGCAAGTTGTTGCAGCCATCTTGCTCTGTGGAAGTTGTTGGGGGGGAGGAGGAATACGCCAAGAGGAACGTCTTCAGTTGGAGTATCCCCTCCAAGTGTTGTGTGATCTTGAGCACATCATTTGTTTTAACATGTGCCTCTGTTCTCTGCCTGAGATTAATAAACTCTTTCTCAGCAAGATGTGAAACTAAAACCCTTCAGTGATTATGCACTTTCGGATACTGATGAGAGTCTGGATTTATGTTAGCTTGGATTGAGCATCATGGAGTTGTAAGATATTTGGCATTTGTTCAGAGCTGACTTGTCAGCTGCCTGGCTCAGTCACAGGCATGGTGTTCCTTTGCTTGCCTGCACAGTCCTGTGGACACCTTCTTTCCTAGCATGCTCTCACCTCTGTCTTTACTGGTACTGTTATTCACACTAGCAGGATGAAAGATAGCATAGATATATCCCATGCTGTATCACACCTTTGCTTACAGTATAGACGTAGCCTGGAGCTAGCGGGTGAAGCTGTAATGTAATAGAATTCTTATCAAATTCCTAAAGCGAGTTGAGAGAGATAAATTTGACACACTGGGGCTGTTAAGAAGCTGAAATCAGCCTAACAGCTGTTTTCATGTTTAATTTGGTAAGCATACTTTATTGGAAACATCTTCCACCACTCCTCTGTCAGCTGTGTTAAATACGGGGTTAGTCATTGTTAACTATGGTTACAGATGGATGCAACTATTATTAGGCACTAAGAGCTGAACTTGGCATTTTTTAGGATTGTAGGACCACAGAGCTAATTGGTGAGAAATAATAAAATGAGTCATGCCAATTGAAAATATGTTCATTTGCAGACATATTTATAGTAGTACTCAATCAAGAACACATACGCTGCCATGTGTGTATGCGAGGCCATTGCATGCTGAAACCAACTTTGACATCGATTCATGCTGACTTTGGAATAAAGACCCAGAAGAGGGAACTTTGGCTTTGCACAAAGACAGGAAATCACTTTTCAGTCTGTTGTGCACGTTTGATATCACTACTGAGTAATGTAGTTGAGGAGGTGGTCAGAAAGCACGGCTGAAGGGTACTGTCACCTGGGATTTCACTGCAGTGCTCAGTCAGATCAGAGTCAATGGTATGTTTGTTGCTAGAGCAAGTACTTGCAGACCACAGAAGATGATCTTGTTGCCTGAGTGTGCTGGAGCCACTCATTCAGATTTGTTCGTTTGTCTTCTGATCAAATGCTTCGTTTCACTCTGGTGGCTGGGAAATCTGCAGGCTGAGATGTGCACTGTGACTGAGAGACTCTGCTCAGTGCTAATGTGCAAGTCCCAGATAAACTCTGCTCTGTCATACAGCATCATTATTCAAGAGGTGCATAAAGAGTTTTTTTTTTTTTTTTTGCCGTTTTGCATAATGATTGCTCTCTGACAGGCCTTGTGTATCACTGCTCTTTAGCAAAAACTTTTTCTGACAAGTGCTGAATATGAAACTAGATGACCCAAGATAGTTTATTTTTTATTTTTGTTTTTTTTAACTGCCATGTATCTTTAGTACTGCAGATCAGCATGACTTTGCTTCAATGTTGCAAAAATAATTTGATGACTAAGAGCTTTCTGGGAAGATGGAGGAAATAACGTGGTTAATATGTTAGCAGGGTGCTTCGTAATACTGTATCAGGAACTACAGCCTAGTCGGGTCCTCTTGAATTCCAGGTATTTTGCATGGGATTTTCTGTCCAGAGGGGCAATTCCTTTGGAATAATGTTGAATTCTTATGAAATTAGTTTTCCTACAGGATAAAACTAAAACATGTGCTGTAAAACATATCCAGGCTATTTAGAATCACATGACTGAAAAAGTCATCTGCTCTTCCTTCTCAGCTAAAGCAAGTTCAGTGATGCATAAATCCTTTCTGAAAGAGGTTTTCTTAAGCAGGTTAAGTCTTATAATGATGAAGCTTCTAAATCTGTCCATGAAAGTGCTTTGCTGGCCTCAGAAAACCTCTCAAATGTCTAATCCTAATTTTCTCGCTGCAATAGAAGAGCAGTACTACTTATCTGTATGCCATCTTTCTGTGATAACCTTGTACATAGTGGACATTGCTGCCATGTTTTCCCACGATCTAAACAAACCCCATCCCACCAGTTTTTCTGGATTTTTCCTATGTTTTCTAGACATCTGATCACTCTTGTTGCTGTCTGCTACCCTTTCTCTTTTTTTGAAGTACAGTGTCAAAAATGGTCATTTCACGGCAGCTGAAGCCTTACCAGTGCTGAGTGCAAAGGCAAAGGGCTGTTACCTGTGCAGTCAGCTGCAGTTCTTTCCTGATTAGTACCATTTACTTGCCTTTTGCACAGCTGCCTGATTTTGTTGACTCAGGATCAACATTTGCTTTACCATAACCCCCGGATCCTTTTCTACAGAACTGTCGTCTTATAACTGCTTTTTATCCCGTGTCCCTACCTAAGGAGTATGCACTGCACTAAGGTTGTTTGCAGTTCCTAAGGGTTGTTCTCCCTTAAGAGCATCCAAGTACTAATTCCTGATGGCACAGGAGGCGCTTATTACTGACTAGTCTGACAGTGTTGACAAGAAGATGGTGGAGTTGTGACTGAAGGTCAGATGCAGTAATCAGCAGTTTGGGCCCTTCTCCTGCCTCTGTCACAGGCTTTCTTTGCATTCGCATGTGAGGAGTTGTAGTGTAGCCTCCCTAATAGGGTGGTATTGCAAAATAGAGCTTCATAGCTTATGGAAGACAGTGTTTGATCAGCTAAGAACGGAGTAGTTAATATGAGGCTTTGAGCATTTGTTCTGTTGGTATATCCCATAGGATTATTGAAAAGATACTTAATAGTTGTTGATCATATTTCTTGCACCTTATATTCATGTAATTTATGAATTTCATGCTTCAAGCCTTCTGTTTTGTTGTCTTCAGGGACATGGAGGAGGAAAAATTCCATCTTAATTTCTAACTTTACTTTTGCATTATTGCTTTTTGCCTTCCTCCAAAACACAAAGAGAAATAAGCTCTTGAGCAATTAGTACTGGAGTTCCCATTGACACTGAAAACTTTCTCAGGTGCCTTGTTGGTTTGGGTTATTCGGATGTGTCACGCTACGACGGCTTGATAGTAACGACTGAGACAGTAATATAATAAAAACTATGTTTACTTCCTCACTCAAGCTCTTAGATTAGTAACATCCATTAAAATAATGCAATTACTAATTTAGAAAGGATAGCCTGAAAGGATAGCCCGAAATCGTTGATTATTGATTCAAGAGGATGGCGCAAAATCATTGATTACTGATTTGGAAAGGATAACCCAATACAATGCGATTATTGGTTTAGAAAGGATAACCCGATACAATGCGATTGCTGATTTGGAAAGGATAACCCGATACAATGCAATTATTGGTTTAGAAAGGATAACCCAAGATAGTCAGTTACTGCGCTAGTAACTGAAAGCACTGCATATCCCTACTTGAAAGCTTTCTTGGTTCACTCTCTCAGCGAGAGGTCTCTCAAATTTGAGGAATCACTACTGGTTCACTCTCTCAGTGAGAGGTCTCTCAAATTCAAGGAATCACTACTGGCCAGCCTTTTGGTTCACTCTCTTAGTGAGAGGGCTCTCAACATCTTGAGGATTTACCTTAACCCAGCGTCCCAGGAAAAGGGGAGAGGGGGAAATACTCACGGTCCAGCTGGAGAGGATGGTCAGGTCATATTCCCGTCCCTGCTCAAACTCTCCTGCTCGGTGACCCTTTTTTGTACCTGGCTGGGGTCCTGGGCAAATGTCATCCATGCTGATTCATGCAGAGTTGCATGTTCGTAGAGCCGCTTCTCATTGGCCCTTTTTTGCTTTATTATTCATTTCCCGCCCCTTCCTGATATGCTAATTGGGGGGGTGCGAGATAATATTAAAATAGGGTGTAATGAGCTGAAGGTTATCGTGGGTCAGAGTTAAGTCCTGTGATCATGGTCTTTTGCTCCTTGCGAAACAGGGAGGTGGACTGCAATGTCTTCACATCGCTTCCTCCTTCGCCTCGTTTGTCTCACCACCATCCTCTTGTAGACAGCTTGACCCGACCACGCTCATTACTCAATCCTTAACTTCCCTAATTTCATTGATTTGTGGGCTCATAGTAATAATTTTGAGACAGTCTTATGTACCCAAATATCCTTTTTTATATGACTGTGACTCTGGGCAAATACTGTTTTTGCTGACTCCTGCGAGTTTCATAACAACAGGGCTGTTTGTCTGTTCGGAAGGACCCTGCTAGCGAGGCAAGACCACAACACCTCCGCACCGCTTCCTCCCTCCCTTTAGGTCCATGCAGACTCCTTAGTTGGCAGACTTTTTCAGTCCTGTTAACCCTTCACTCGCTCAACAGGATGCCTAGCATTAAACCAAAGGTCACTTTTTGGGGGGGGAGAGGGGGATTTTTTTTTTTTTTTTTTCTTCTGCAGGCTGGGTCACTGGAGTCATATTATGGGGTTGATTTGTAAACCCTCTCAGCATATGGTTGACATTAGTTGTGGAAGTCTTGTATTTGATGGCCCCCAGGACTTCTGGGCTTGTATTCTACTCTTGAATGTAGTGCTTATCTCAGCAAGGCAAATGGAAGATGAAGTAAAGTTTGTAGCTGAAGAAGCATTCTGTGGTTTTCTTATGCAGAAAACTGTTTGTACAGGCTCAGTGTCTATTTCTAAACATACATTTAAAGTATATGTTGCACCCTTATTTGTTGCACAGTCTTTAGCTGAGCAATAAATGGGATGCGGTGAAGCAGAACTGTGCGTATGTGGAACTTGAGGAAGTTATTAATGACTGAGCTATTAAGGGCTGTGCTGAGATCCTGATTTATAGCATATGGAAGTTGATGGAAACATTCCACTGACTGCGGTATTCACCATAGAAAACAACAGGAGAAATAAATTTGAACGTACAAGCATAATTTATCATTTTTAACTCCTGAATGTTTAATTTTGCAAATGGGATATTCTCTACTCCATATGCAGTTTAATAATTGGTATGCCGTCATGGAGCAGTAGAAACACATGGAGTTATACCTTTTAAGGGAGGCAATTTTGTGTACTGTGTCAGATTAGGAGGACTACGACAAATTATTTAAATTAGTAACAGTTCATGTTTTCTTTGCTGCATGTGCTACAAAGAAGTCAAATACTCAGAAATGATAAATCAAGTAAAATCCTGAAAAATGTTGTCTATTTTTGTCCTTTAGTGGGAGCAAATTGCAGGCATCAAGTCCATGATACGCTGAGTTGAAGCACACTCAGCTGAAGCACATACAGAGTTTCTAAATAAATGTGTTAATTGCAGTGAATTGCTGTTTTATTCATCATCAACTTTTCCTGCAGGGATTTTTAGTAATAGTAGAATCTCCAAAATTCTATTTTTCTTGCATGGTTAAAGTAACAGACTTGGAGCTAGTAATGGCACAGAGCAGAAAACAGGCAAAGACAGATGTGGAAGAAAATTTATTTTACATTTTAAAGAAATAATTCAGTCTTGTTCTATTCTTTGACTTGCCATTAAGACAGTATCAGACATGAATTTGAGAAATAAAAAAATAAGTATAATTATTAAAAGTTTAAGGTAATAGAATGTGCAGAAAAAAACCCACCAAATGGAATGCAAAGAATGTTAAAAAAATTACCTACTGAATTTTCAGAAAAATGCACAAAATATAAATATCCCCCCCTCAAAATCACAGCTATGCCCATACTGAAAAGGTGCTATCAGATATAGCACTGCAGATGATGCCTACCTATGGCAATTCAGGTGGGCAATTTTAGTCCTTTAATAGAAGTAATATACTGAGGAAGTTAAGGATTAGTTAAGATTGACTTCACATGGGACATAGCAATTTTCAGAGTTTTATAGGGCAGAGGAACTTTTTATCTTAAGGAAATAATTTTTGTTCAGTGATAACGTGAAATTGAATAGTAATAGAAATGCCAGTCTTGGAAAAATGTACCTAGGCAGAATATTGATGTTGAAACATAGCATGCTCGCATCTCTACTTGAGAAACTAACCTTTTTCTTGACTTGGTAGGATACATTTCATGTAATCTTAGGAGGTTAGAGTGAATTTAATGAAGAAGTCAAATAATCACTCTAGGTGAAAGTGCTGTTAGAGCTTTGAGAACTTGCTGTTTTAATATTCTACACTGAGAGCAAACACAAACTCTTCCTGCTTTACTCTGGTCTTCTGGAGTGCAGCTCTGAGCATGTGGTTTGCCAGCTTATGGCATGTTACTGGCAGAATTTTGGATTTAGAAGACATCATTAGCTGTAGAAACTGTTAGGGGTGCTGTTAAACATAATAGTTAATTATGACTAAACAGTAATTAACCAGAACTAAACATAGTGCTTGTAGTTCCTAGGTTTTCTGATGAATCATTCAGTCACTTGTTTAGTTTTTGTGAGTATAAAGATTTCATGAAAGTAATTAGGTACCCTATGATGAATATATATAATTAAGAATCTGCTACGTGCTGCTCTTTGTTCAATAACTGCCCTTACTTTGCAGAATTGGATTTTTGAAAAATAAGTAGGGCTTTGTGGCATAGATAACACCTACATACTTTTCCAAAGTGCTTGTTGAAAAATCAGAATGAGAAATGTGGTTGTGTAATTATCAAAAGCTCATGCTGTTTGAGATGGTGTAGATACCTGACATAATACAAAGCAGAATTTTTTGGCTGGAAGAAATGGTATCTTAAAACTATGAATTGATGTACTGGCTGATATTTAAGGACTGGTCAGGATTAACGGACTACTCCAAGATGGTACTTGGTCATATTCTGAAAACATTGCATGTGGTTGGTTGTCCATTACCCTTAGCTGCACATTGCCTTTAGCAAGTTCATTTGCAAACTTGGGAGGGAAAATGGATTTCTGACTCAGGTTATCAGTTTAGATACTGGAAATCTGGGTACCATTTCTGCTATGCCACAGGCATGCTCTGTGACCATAGGTAGATAATATGGTCTTAGTTCCTTAACTTCAGTTTGTGGACTGGAGATAACAGTACTTCCAAATTCCCAGGAGTGTTACAAAGAACGTCATGCTGTGATAAAAACCATCCATTAAGGTATCTAAAATAGATGGACAGCTTCTCTGATTTGATTTACTCTTACTCAGGATAAGTACAGTTATCTCCGAAACTGTGAAACTGTTGTATCTGGAACTTCATTGCTGTTTTGATGACTGCTTGCCTAGTAGTGCTTTGATAATAAGCTGCAGCACCACCAGCAGAATTTTTGTGGGTATTGGCACCTACTTTCACTTACTCTCTCGGTACCTTTGTTGCTATATCCGAAAAATGGAAAAATGCGAGGCATAATGAGTTCAGTACTCATTAGAGGACTACTATGTGACAAAGAATTGCGATGGAAATACTAATGAAGTTTCCAATTTCCTTGGAGAAAGCAAGTCAGATTGGCAGATGTATATCAAAGTAGTGATTATTCAGCAAAGCAAGAAAAATAGAAATATCTGTAAGTGCTAGTGTCTGCTGGGATTTTAGGGCTGTGCTGTTGCTCTTTCTTCCAACCTATGCTAGAATCTTTTCAAGACTATACTATGTTACAGTTAATTTGTGAGTGTTGCAGTTGTTTTGTGTATGTAGTTGAAATAATACTTTTAGTTACGGTAGAACATGGATGCTGTTTTTTGTGAGATTGTAATGAGATGAAAGATATGCTAAACTAGTATTTCACAAAGTAGGACAGACACACACTGTTGTTTAACGCATAACCCTGACCAAGTACCAAGACCGATGATTGTGCTGCGGAAAATTAGAATTTTTGGCTTTGTCTATGCGCTGAATGTTGATGGTATATAGACAAGTATTTCTACATGCTTAAAACACTGTTTGTCTGAGAGTTTAGATTCCAGGTGGATCAAAAGTTACTGCAAATGATTACATTTTGGCATTAAACATCTGTGCTTGGAGTTGGCTTCCTGGAATCTCATTCACTTTATGCTCTGTTTAGTTTGCTGCGATATTAAGTAACTCAACATTTGACAGAGATGTTCAAAACACAGTCTCCTGTCTGTGAGCAGTCTGCTCACCAGGAGCAGTGAACATCAAGCAAGAGATTTAAAGCAAATAAAGCAACATGGAGTCACTTACATTAAAGACAAAGTTGCTGCTTTAAATCTCCTCTGCAGATAGGGTTTATGGGGCTCTGACAGGGAGATGCATTTAGGCACGTGCAGAGGACAGTCCTGTCCCAGAAGAGAGAGGACTGGGGGAGTATTTGAATGGTGGCGGTGGTAGGTGGGCATACAGTTTGCCGGAGACCCTTTTGGGTTCTGGGATTGTGAAAAGCAGATTAAGGTATTTGTGTCCGCACCTTTGTGTTGCCTCTGCCGGCAGATTTGCAGAGTCCGCTGGGGCAGGAAGGAAAGAATTAGATAGAGGAAAGAGTAGCTGGATCCATAAACGCGTGGTTTGCTTAACTTTTGAAGGCTACAGGGATACCCGTTTGAAACATAAATAACTTTCATCAGTTTTAATCTGACAGTGACTGACAAAAAAAATTATGATGATGTAAAACCTCATCTGCTGCTCTTCCATGTGGGTGCCAATGACACCAAGGGCAAACTGGAGACCATCAAGCAGGATTTCAGAGCTCTGGGGATGGTGGTCAAGGGTCTGGCAGCCCAGGTCATCTTCTCCTCAATCCTGCCAGTGAGGGGGAAGGATGAGAGGAGGAGGAGACGGACTTTCCAAGTTAATGACTGGCTGCGCCGCTGGTGTTGGCGACAGGGTTTTGGTTTCTACGACCATGGGACCCTGTTTGAAGATCGACAACTGCTGGGGAGAGATGGGATCCACCTCACGAGGCAGGGCACGCGGGTCTTTGCCAACAGGTTGGCCAACCTGGTAAGGAGGGCTTTAAACTAGGAAAGATGGGGGAAGGGGAGAGTTATAGTGCCAGGGTAGTTGGCAAAAGACTGCTCAAGTCAGGATGCCTCCAGCAGGTGAATGCAGCCAGGGAAGTGCGCATGGGATGTGGCTATGGAGGATCCTCTTTTACCCCTCCTGGGAAACCTGCATACTCGATCACCTCTCTGAAATGCCTGTACACCAATGCACGCAGCATGGGGAACAAACAGGAAGAACTAGAGATGTGTGTGCGGTCGCAGGGCCATGATCTCATTGCCATTACAGAGACATGGTGGGATAGCTCGCATGACTGGAGTGCTGTCATGGATGGCTACGTGCTTTTTAGGAAAGACAGGCCAGGAAAGCGAGGTGGTGGAGTTGCTCTTTATGTGAGAGAGCAACTGGAATGTATTGAGCTGTGCCTAGGGGTGGATGAAGAGCAAGTCGAGATCTTGTGGGTAAGGATTAAAGGGCAGGCTAGCATGGGTGACAGTGTTGTGGGTGTTTACTACAGGCCACCTGATCAGGAAGAGGAAGTCAATGAGGCCTTCTGCAGACAGCTGGAAGTGGCCTCACGATCCCAGGCCCTGGTTCTCATGGGGGACTTCAACCACCCTGATATCTGCTGGAAAGACAACACAGCTAGGCACAAACAGTCCTGGAGGTTCCTGCAGAGCATTGGTGACAACTTCTTGACCCAGGTGGTGGAGGAGCCAACAAGGAGAGGTGTGCTGCTGGACCTCGTACTAACAAACAAAGAAGGACTGGTGGAAGATGTGAAGGTCAGGGGCTGCCTTGGCTGCAGTGACCATGAGATCGTGGAGTTCAGGATCCTGCGAGGAGGCAGCAGGGCACCAAGTAGGATCGCAACCCTGGACTTCAGGAGAGCAAACTTTGGCCTCTTCAGGGACCTACTTGGAGGAATCCCATGGGTTAGGGCCCTAGAAGGAAGGGGCATTCAAGAGAGCTGGTTAATATTCAAACATCACCTCCTTCAGGCTCAAGAGCAGTGCATCCCTATGAGTAGGAAGTCAAGCAAAGGAGGCAGGAGACCTGCATGGATGAGCAAGGAGCTCCTGGCAAAACTCAACCAGAAGAAGGAAGTATACAGAAAGTGGAAAGGGGGACAGGTCACTTGGGAGGATTATAGGAATATTGTCAGAGTATGCAGGGATGTGACAAGGAAGGCTAAGGCCCGTTTGGAATTAAATCTGGCGAGAGATGTCAAGGACAGCAAGAAGGGCTTCTTCAAATACCTCAGTAGCAAGAGGAAGACTAGGGAAAATGTGGGCCTGCTGCTGAATGGGGTGGGTGCCCTGGTGACGAAGGATGCAGAGAAGGCAGAGTTACTGAATGCCTTCTTTGCTTCAGTCTTTACTGCTCAGGCCAGCCCTCAGGAACCCCAGACCCTGGAGGCAAGAGACAAAGTCTGGAGAAAGGAAGACTTTCCCTTGGTGGAGGAGGAGTGGGTTAGAGATCATTTAAGCAAACCTGACACCCACAAATCCATGGGCCCTGATGGGATGCACCCACGAGTGCTGAGGGAGCTGGCGGATGTCATTGCTAAGCCACTCTCCATCATCTTTGAAAGGTCATGGAGGACAGGAGAGGTGCCTGAAGACTGGAAGAAAGCCAATGTCACCCCAGTCTTCAAAAAGGGCAAGAAGGAGGACCCAGGGAACTACAGGCCAGGCAGCCTCACCTGCATCCCTGGAAAGGTGATGGAGCAGCTCATCCTGGAGGCCATCTCCAAGCATGTGGAGGAAAAGAAGGTGATCAGGAGTAGTCAGCATGGCTTCACCAAGGGCAAATCATGCCTAACCAATCTGATAGCCTTCTATGATGGAATGACTGGCTGGGTAGATGAGGGGAGAGCAGTGGATGTTGTCTACCTTGACTTCAGCAAGGCTTTTGACACTGTCTCCCATAACATCCTCATAGACAAGCTCAGGAAGTGTGGGTTAGATGAGTGGACAGTGAGGTGGATTGAGAAGTGGCTGAATGGCAGAGCTCAGAGAGTTGCGATCAGCGGTGCAGAGTCTAGTTGGAGGCCTGTAGCTAGCGGTGTCCCCCAGGGGTCAGTCCTGGGTCCAGTCTTGTTCAACTTCTTCATCAGTGACCTGGATGAAGGGACAGAGTGCACCCTCAGCAGGTTTGCTGACGATACAAAACTGGGAGGAGTGGCTGATACACCAGAGGGCTGTGCTGCCATTCAGAGAGACCTGGACAGGCTGGAGAGGTGGGCGGAGAGGAACCTCATGAAGTTCAACAAAGGCAAGTGCAGGGTCCTGCACCTAGGGAGGAATAACCCCATGCAGCAGTACAGGTTGGGGGTTGACCTGCTGGAAAGCAGCTCTGCGGAGAAGGACCTGGGAGTGCTGGTGGACACCAAGTTAAGCATGAGGCAGCAATGTGCCCTTGTGGCCAAGAAGGCCAATGGTATCCTGGGCTGCATCAGGAAGAGTGTTGCCAGCAGGTGGAGGGAGGAGATTCTCCCCCTCTACTCAGCCCTGGTGAGGCCACATCTGGAGTACTGTGTCCAGTTCTGGGCTCCCCAGTACAAGAGGGATGTGGCACTACTGGAGCAAGTGCAGCGAAGGGCTACAAAGATGATTAGGGGACTGGAGCATCTCTCTTATGAGGAAAAGCTGAGAGAGCTGGGCCTGTTTAGCTTGGAGAGGAGAAGGCTGAGAGGAGATCTTATCAACGTGTACAAGTATCTGAAGGGAGGGTGTTGAGAGGATGGGACCAGAGTCTTTTCAGTGGTGCCCAGTGACAGGACGCGAGGCAACGGGCACAAACTGAAACACAGACAGTTCCATCTGAACATGAGGAAAAACTTTTTCACTGTGAGGGTGACAGAGCACTGGAAGAGGTTGCCCAGAGAGGTTGTGGAGTCTCCTTCTCTGGAGATATTCAAAACCTGCCTGGATGTGATCCTGTGCAACATGCTCTAGGTGACCCTGCTTGAGCAGGGGGGTTGGACTAGATGATCTCCAGAGGTCCCTTCCAACCTCAGCAATTCTGTGATTCTGTGATCTGCATAACATATGTTATAAAAATGCTCAGAAAGTAATAAGAGGAAGCGAACCAGTTTGAGACATTTCCTAATTCAAGATTTAAGAATATTTGAGCAATATTTGTTTCTAGCAGATATTTAATGAGGCACACTACGGCTTTCTGTATATGAGAGCAAAGTGACCTTCAGTGAAGATTTTTTTTGGAGATGACTTCATAAAAAAAACGAATTAGGAAACTGTACATTTTAACTCCGCTAACATACCCCACTTTGAAAATAAGTTCAGAAAGACAGGGCTGAGATGCTTACCCACTTACTGTTCTCCTCAAAAGAAATGGAATGGAATTATTTACCCTCATATAATTCCACAACATAATCAAGTAGCATTTGTATAGGAGTCCTCTGAACACGTAGCCAGCAAATGTTTGAAGGCTGAATCCAGGGTAGAGTTTATATTAGATTTTTCGCTAATGATGTGCACAAAAATGAAGAACAACTTAGAGCTGGGTGTATACAATTATCTAAAATTGCCTTTAATTTAACCTGACAAAGGCATTGCACCTTTCTCACCCCTTACATGTCAATTTTATGAAATCTACCTCCACTAGTAAGAGAAGCTCAACAACATGATGACCCTGCAGCCTGAATTAGGAGCACATTTACAACCAGCTAAATGCAAACTGAAGAAAATGTGGCAAAGCAGATTTGTGATTCACTTTCTTGTTCCAGTGAGCGTGTCCTGCCAGCCTGGGAATTTTTGAGAAGGGCATGGGAGGGCGATTGATTCCATTAATCAGTAAGCGTTTTTTTAAGAAATCGGCTTTATTTGTGAGCTGTGTTTAACGCAATATGCCATATACCCTGCTGTACAGCAAAAGAAGAGAAAATGTTTGTAAAATGAACTGAGAAAATTTATGTGTGTGTGTGTGTGTGTAATTTAGCGGTTGCTGTATTCCCTTCCTTAATCCTGCAGCAGTCAGCATCTATATGACACATGAATTCTGGGTGATAATGCAATAATTGGTTTGCAGCCAGTTTGAAAGGGAACAGTATGATGCGTTAGATCATTAACTAAAATTAATTACATCAGGAATTTCCCTGAAACCAACTTCTATTTTTGATGCTGTCAGCAGAGAGTGATGATTAGAGATGGGACACTTGGAACACTTTTCAGACTTTCTCGCAAAGTGCCGTACAGTGGTGGAGAATGGGCTATTACAAAAGTGCATTATTTTCCTAAAGATGGTGGATTGCAGTAGAAAGTAGTCTTACTGTTTTGTCTACCTTTGGCAATGGAGGTACCATGTTGGCTTCTTCTCCAGTGATCCTTTTGGGGGTGATTCTAGCACAATGTATAATGGTGACATGGTGAGTGGAGTTTCCATGCTGCCTGGATGGTTGTTTAGGAAGAAGGAATAAGGTGAGAAAGAAGAAGAGATTGTGTTTATGTAGTTGCAATTTAACACCACCATTTTAACCTTAAGATAAACTTTTATTTGAATCAAGTGGAATTAAACTTAGGAAACAAGAACCAGCTCTGAGGTACTAAGAAATGCATTTTAATAGATACTGCTTTTACCAAGAGTGCACAGGAGATCCCTTAACTCTTCTAACTCCTTTATTTCAGCCTTTTGGGATTTTTTGTTCCCAATAAAATATTTCAGGAAACTTGTAAATTTTGTCAGAGACCATGCCGTCCATGCTGTCATGTAAAATGCATTAGTGCAAGCCCTGGAAGTACCCGCAGACTGATAAACGTGAAGTCAGAAGGCCTTGGTTTCATGCAGTGTGTACAACCTAGCTTTGCACAAAGATGAGAGCTTTTGAGTAGTGACCACAATGATGAAGGCTTTGCTGCTGCAGGCAAGAATTCCCATTCTTTACTCTAGTCATGTCACGTACCTCTAAGTGTATCATGTGCACTCTTGCTTTGATGCTGTTGCGTGGCTGGCTATGTACTAGCGTATTACATAGTTATAGTTGTATGTTGTGAGCTGCATGTGTAACATGCACAGATAACATTTTCTGGGATTTAATGCCTGTCTGGAAGCAGTTACTGCTTTTTGCCTCTACAGCACACTGTGAATCATAAGGAACGTGCAAATCGGGCACTATTGATGGTGTGCAAGGAAAATGGTTGGCTTAGGGTTAGGTTTTGCTACATGAGGACAATGAAAAAAGTGAACATGAGTTAATTTTTAAAGTGACTGGTTAAACTCCATTTAATCTCTTGTGCAGATGTTCTTTTCAGAATTAAATAAACTTTAGTTTAGTTTAATTACTAGAGTGAACTAAATTAAGCCAAATAAAAGGCCAGTCTAGTTAAAAAAGGATGTTTACTAGTGTCTTCATTTAACTTTAAGATCACTCAGTTCATTTTAAATTCAAGCATTTATTTAATTCAGATGATTTTTTTCTGAATGCCCCTGTGTAAACAGCTGCTTATAAAAAAAAGCATTGCTTTCATGCCTGCATTATTATAATCTCTTAATGCAGTTTCATACTCGTTTCGCTTCAGTTACACTCTTCATCTTACGATTTTAATATATTGCATTTTATTTACAGTGTTAAATATGACCTTTTGATTATCGCTCATGTGAAACTTATTATTGGAAACTGTCATTTTGCTTCATAAATAAATGAGCAAAATGCACAGGGTCATATATTCATTAGTTTTTCTGTAGCATTCTTAAAAAGAAAAACTTTCCTAGAAAATAGACTCATTGCAGCAAAATTTTACTGTGTTATTACTTAAGTCTTCTTTCTGCAAACAGATTCTTCAGCTTGTGGGTATGTTACTTTACAGAACTGGGATTTAAATAAGGGCCTGCTTCTGTTTTTTAGGGTTGTTGGCATCATCTTATTTTGGCTATATTACTGGAAGGATTTAGTCCATAACATCTGTATCTCATAGTTTAATGCTGATTTTTGTTACAAGGATAGGCAAACAGAAGAAAGCACACATGTACGTACTACAATCATTTTCACTGAATTGCCCACCTTCTCAATTTAGAGAATAAAAATTATGCTGGGATTCAATTCTGCGTGTGTTCATGGATAACCATTTCTGATTTTAGCACTAACTTTGTAAATACTTCCCGAAATCTTCTTGTGTAAAAAGCATAACCGCTGTTAAATTTTTGTTTCTGTTGTCTATTAGGATGATGAAGTGGTTCTGCAGTGCACTGCAACTGTCCACAAGGAGCAACAGAAACTGTGTCTTGCTGCAGAAGGATTTGGCAACAGGCTTTGCTTTTTGGAATCCACATCAAATTCTAAGGTACAACTGACTGTTTTAAATATCATGAATGAAGTAAGGACACAGGTATAATATTGCCTGCTTTGATATAGTATACACAGATCTATCTAGGAGAATGGATAATTCAAATCTATCAAACATTTTATGAATATTTTACCCCCTTTTGAATTTTAATCCCTAATTTGTCATGGCCCTTTGGCTGGACTAGTGCTGTGCTTTCTGTTTTGGGCTATCCTTGAAGACTGACTAGTAGAAGCAGCCTGTCTGAAGAGCGTGCTTGTTTTTTTGGGTTGCCACAATCTAGTTGTGGTTGCAGGGCAATTTTTGTGTGCTGCAACACAAAGACACATTTGATTACACTGATTTTAAGACCATAGGAAAGAGATTATTCCACCTGTAATAATTGTTTATTCTGTGCCGTTTACTCTGACATGGTTATTACTTTAAATCCTTCTAATTTTCCATCATAGCAGAACGCTGGTGCAAGTATCAAGGAAATCTCATCTAATCGATTAATTTGCCTAATCTGCTAAAGGATGCTATGCAATAGATATATTGTCTTGAAAAAATAATTTTCTTTGCTATTTGGTGTAAAACATGGGGATATGTTTCACAGTCACATATGCTCCAATAAATGTTATTGAAGACAAAAATGAGCCTTCTGAGGGCAGAACTGGTTTTGTGACCAAAGCAGTGAGTGTACTTGGGCTTTTTGATTATTCAAAAGGAAAAATGTTTGTTGCTTAACATGCTTTATTTGAAGAAAAAATAAATATATAAATGTTTGGCGAGAGAATTAAATAAAGGCAAAGCATCTGGAAAGACATCTAGAAAGATTTAGTACCAAAATTATTCTGTTTTTTAGCTTGCCAAATTCCGTAACATGACTTTACTCTGCAATGTATCCGAGATAATTAATGCTTCATTTTCTGTGTCTCATCATTTTGAATGTATTATTCATCGCAATAAATTTTTCACTGGGATATTAATGATTCATTATAATAGCAGAGATCTTGATGAATTCATTTGTGCTGCTCCATTTTAAGTGAATCTTTTTAACATCAAAAAGTGTGCCAGGATGGAACTAGTTGCAGTGCTAGTCACCTGTAAAGCCAGAAAAATCTATTTAATGAATTTATTATCACATAGTAAGTTTGGATGTCAAATCTACAGTGTCACTCTCACTATATAAAACTCCTGAATGTTGTTGTCTTTAAGGAAGACAGTGTAAATTTCCAATCACTTTCCTATACGTCCTCACTGATGCTGCCTTTCTGGGTGCTTGGTGAAGCAATATTTATTCTGCCAGTTCTGCATGAGCTTGGAGAAGAAAAGCAAACAAAAGAACAACATGTGGCTCCTCCTAGTTTTAATTTTTAAGAGTTGACAGTTCCTAGGATAAGCTCATTTGAAGTCATTTGGAGGGTTAAATACTGAGGGAGCCAGAAAATTACAAAATCCTTAAAGCAAAGTTGACTGTAAATAAGAGTACGGGCATACCTTGTTTTATTGCGCTTCGCAGATATTGCGATTTTTACAAATTGAAGGTTTGTGGCAACCCTGCGTCAAACAAGTCTATCGGCACCATTTTTCCAACAGCATGTGCTCACTTCATGTCACATTTTGGTAATTCTTGCAATATTTCAAACTTTTTCATCATTATTATTATATCTGTTATGGTGATCTGTAATCAGTGATCTTTGTTAATATTGTAATTGTTTTGGGGCGCCACGAATCGTGCCCATATAAGACGGCAAACTTAATGGATAAATGTTGTGTGTGTTCAGACTGCTCCACTGACCGGCCATTCCCCCCTCTCTCTCCCTCTCCTCGGGCCTCCCTATTCCCTGAGACACAACAATATTGAAATTAGGCCAATTAATAACCCTACAATGGCCTCTAAGTGTTCAAGTGAAAGGAAGAGTTGCGTGTCTCTCACTTTAAATCAGAAGCTAGAAATGATGAAGCTTAGTGAGGAAGGCATGTCGAAAGCCAAGATGGGCCGAAAGCGAGGCCTCCTGCGCCAAACAGTGAGCCATGTTGTGAATGCAAAGGAAAAGGTCTTGAAGGAAATTCAAAGTGCTACTCCAGTGAACACACAAATGATAAGAAAGCGAAACAGCCTTCTTGCTGATAGGGAGAAAGTTTTAGGGGTCTGGATAGAAGATCAGACCGGCCACAACATTCCCTTAAGCCAAAGCCTCATCCAGAGCAAGGCCCTAACTCTCTTCAGTTCTGTGAAGACTGAGAGAGGTGAGGAAGCTGCAGAAGAAAAGTTTGAAGCTATCAGAGGTTGGTTCATGAGGTTTAAGGAAAGAAGCCATCTCCATAACATAAAAGTGCAAGGTGAAGCAGCAAGTGCTGATGTAGAAGCTGCAGCAAGTTATCCAGATCTAGCTTAGATAATTGAGGAAGGTGGCTACACTAAACAACAGATTTTCAACGTAGACGAAACAGCCTTATCTTGGAAGAAGATGCCATCTAGGACTTTCATAGCTAGAGAGGAGAAGTCAATGCCTGGCTTCAAAGCTTCAAAGGACAGGCTGACAGCAAGAGAACTAGAATTAGAAATGGAGCCTGAAGACGTGACTGAATTGCTGCAATCTCATGATAAAACTTTAACAGATGAGGAGTTGCTTCTTAAGGATGAGCAAAGGAAGTGGTTTCTTGAGATGGAATCTACTCCTGGTGAAGATGCTGTGAACATTGTTGAAATGACAACAAAGGATTTAGAATATTACAACAACTTAGTTGATAAAGCAGCAGCAGGGTTTGAGAGGACTGACTCCAATTTTGCCAGAAGTTCTATTGTGCATAAAATGCTATCAAACAGCATTGCATGCTACAGAGAAATCCTTCATGAAAGGAAGAGTCAATCAATGCCGCAAACTTCATTGCTGTCTTATTTTAAGAAATTGCCACAGCCACCCCAACCTTCAGCAACCACCACCCCGATCAGTCAGCAGCCATCAACATTGAGGCAAGACCCTCCATCAGCAAAAATATTATGACTCGCTGAAGACTCAGATGATGGTTAGCAATTTTTAGCAATAAAGTATTTTTTAATTAAGGTAGGTACATTGGTTTTTTATACATAATGCTATTGCACACTTAACGGACTACAGTATGGTGTAAACAGAATTTTTATATGCACCGGGAAACCAAAAAATTTTGTGTGACTCACTTTATTGCGATATTCACTTTATTGCGGTGGTCTGCAACCAAGCCCGCAATATCTCTGAGATATGCTTGTAAGTAAAAATGGGTTTCTCCCTAATGTCTGTGTCCATACAACATTTTGTATTATTTAAGAAAGATCATAGAAAAGATCAAAAAAAAGGGGCATATGATATTTTGAAGAAGGTTCCAGCAGAGTTCTTGAACTGGTTGAAAATATTTCCCTGAATGTCCATAAGAATATTTTCCAGTTGTCATGGTGCCATGATGCACTTCAATGAAAGCATCAGTGGCCAAGGAAAAACAAGTTTTGCATCTGAGTTACAGTCAGGTCTCAAGGACAAGGTACCAAACCAAGCACTGGTTACAGATGGTAATAATTGGCAATAGGCCAAACACACATAATAGTTATATATCCCTTTAATTATAATAAAGTAATACTTATGTAGCAATACAGTGTACCAAAGTGATCAATTCTGTATACCGGAACCTGAAACAAAGATTCCTGCCTAACTAGTCAGTTTTGTTGCAGTCATGTAAAAGTAGTCTTGTTCAGTCATGGACAGACTTAGAAAAATAGCGCCATGATTTTTGTTCCCTTTGAGCTCTCAGCATTTTGAACTTGAGAGGGAATGATAACATAATCAGGGTTTTTGAAGATTTAAAAACGTCCTGAACATTTAAGACTTCCATTTTTGTAGGAGGGATGTGCAATGTGTGAACCTGTGGCTTGAACTTTCTTCTGAGATGTGAATTACTTTTGAAGTAATGCATTAAAATGCTTTGGGAAGAGTCCAAGAGCTTATTATACCCTTAATGATTCTATACATATAGTGAGCTAAGGGCTGACATGAGTGCAGGGTTTTGATTCTTTTTTTTTCTTTCGAAGAGTTAATTTTGTGCTGTGGCAGGACCCAGTCACCGCACCAGGAAAGGCGCTGGGTGCAGGGCTGTGGAAGGTTGTGGACCAGTTGGCAGGGGCCACCTGCACTGTGGCTGGGAGCTGCGTGCCTCAGTGGTGCGCTGGCTGCTCCCATCCTGCCCTTGCATGAAGGGGTGGAAGATGAAACCTGACAGTAACATTGTCACGCTGTTTCTTGGACTGCCAAGGTATCTAGTCTGAGGATTTTTGTTGCCCCTGAATAGATGGCTGGGCTGGAAAGGAAGAGAGTGGGGGGAAGAGAAGCAAGGCAACAGACAAGTATGACTGTCAAATGTGACAGGAAATGTCCATGTCAGCAGTCAAATTCCATATAGAGGCCTCTAGATAAGAGCGTCATCATGAAGTGTGGGCAAAGGCATGGCCATAACTCCTGTACCCCGATTCCTCCTGGAAGCTAGAGCTGTCCAGTTCAGCCTCCTGGTTGTGTGGCTGGAAGATGGTTCCTTCTAACAGGGTTATCAAAGAAGGCAGTTCAGTTGGTAAAGCAAATATATTGATCTTGATTGTTATATCAAGAGCAAATGCAATGATCTATTCCCTATAGAAAGTCAATAAAAGGGCCTGGAGAAAGACAGCAGAATGTGTTTTGTCTTCAGATGAAAGTCAGAAGTTGGGGGCATCTGGAAATTTTCCATGTCCCAGAAAGTTCACAAGCGCTGGCCAGTGTTAAACATGGTCACACATAACACCATAAAAATGAGCGGCAGATGTAAATAGCTTTGAATATTTTCTTCTAAGAAAAACTATTTATCTTCGTTTGTCTTCCAGAGTAACGAATAAGATGTGAAGGCAGGGATTGCTTTGTTTTTCTGTCTTGTGCAGCAAGCGCTAAAGCCTGTTCTCAGTGGCCAAGATAATTAATCTCTCTGACTCCTGCTGAGAAACAGTACCTGTGCTTTGTAATTTTTGATTGCATAAATCCAAATGTATAAATAAGCCTACAGTGTCCGCTAGTGTGTGAATGTAAGTAGATGCTTTTCCAGCAGTTAGTGACATAATGAAATACTAAGTATTTTTAAATGTGATTCACACTGATGAGTGGAATCTAGATTGCCTGCCTGTGTTTGCAGCAGATCATTCTGGGAATTTGACATACGGTATTTTTTTTTCTTTTTCATGATTAATGCTTACATTGCTTCCTTCTAAAAAAAGTCAGAAAAAACCTGTCGAGACTTTGGCAGGGCTTTGTACCTGCACCTCAAAGGCAGTTTTAGTTGTCTTATGTCATGTTGCCAAAATAAATGTTCATATTTAATGGCTAAGATGGCACTTAATCTTATGTAAATGTTCAGAGGACTCCATTAGCAGACTTTCACTGAGATAATTGATTTTAATAATTTAAATGAGTTGTTAATAAATTTATTCATACTTACACATCAGTTGTCCTACTTTACATATATAATTTAGACATAGGTAGAGAAAATCTTTATAGGCATAGATTTGACAAGATTGGGTTCTTTGAATCATTCTTTCCCACTAAAATGGATACGTATAGAAGCATTGTAAATAAAAATGTAATGTGTTTTCCTGGAAGAAACACTGAGTTTTATATTCATTATATATATATATTTATTTATTTATTTACATATTTGGGATTCCATTTTTACTCCTTTTAAGGCTTGTACAAATCCTGAGCCTAAATGCAGCTGTGTAGCTATATCCAGCGGACTTGATTGTGATTCTTGGACGTAAACTCCCAAACCAAAAGAATTATTTCTTGAGATAAAATGAACATGAAGTATATTTAGATTTTTTTCTGAAGAGCTCCTTTGCTCAACAGCAGACACAAGAGTGTGATCTAGCATGAGCGTTCCTTTTTGAACGCTGTCTTGCTCAGTGTTGACCATCTTCCACTCTTACTGTTTCTTGGGATAATAGGAATTCCTCATGTTAGTAGAATGGACTTTGTGTGTGCAATCATTTGCATCTATTTGTGTAAAAATGTAATTGGCTAAAAACTGTGTACAGCAAGGTTTCTGGACCAATAAAAAAATTTATTTGGTTATCATGTTCTAAATGCAAACATTGCTCACTGCTGAATTTATTACCTGTGGAGCTGATGCAACTTTAGTAAAGAAAGAAGGAAGCCAAAATAGCAGGTTGTGTTAAACTCTCCCGGTTTCTGCCTGCTTCCCTGTGCGCTCCCGGCCCTGCTCTGCAGGCTCCCTGGGTTAAGCCTTCCTGCTAGTTACTGATGTTAATTCTACCTAATATCCAGGGGTGGCACTGTAAAGACTTGCAGCTGGTTAAATTGTATTCCTGAAGTTTTGTCTTTCCTGTGATATGCTGGACAGTTTTGATGATTTTAATGGGAAGCACAGCTAGAGAGTATAAATGGAAAGAGCAAACTTCAGATGAAACTTTCTGTAAAGCAAATCTGGTTAAAGATCTCATGTGCAAAGAGCATAATTTTATCTCGTGTCTTTGAGTCAGGCTGTTTTAGATGCATTTAGTTAATATTATTGCAATCACAGTGTAACATTAAGGGGACTGGAGTGCTAAACTGATTAAGTTCTGCTTCTGGCATTCCTAAAGTTTAAAATACACAGTGGTTCCACAGGCGGTGGGAGACGACAGGTCAGATGGATGTAGGACAGCAAAAGAGCTATGGCTTTAAATTGGCTGAAAATTTTGCCCACTATTAATAGAGAGAATGCAACTTAGCATGTTTGTATTGCCAATCGTAACAGAATGTCAACTAATAAAAAAGCAAACAAACAAAACCCAAAAATGTGTGGTATCTTGCAAGGTGTTGCAGGCAATAAGTAGTAATCATAATATACCCAATTTGGGAAATTTTATTATTCTTATTGTTCAGATTGTAACTCCTTTTGCAGCAGATGTTTGGAATTTGAAATAAAGTCAAGAATGCGTTATTCTAATCTTACAGAAATGTTCATCATCATATCTAGGTTTGTCCAAGATAAACATTGGATTTTAAACATTGAGGCACTATTTGCTGCTATTTTAAACATTGAGGCACTATATGCTACCAAAAAGAAATAAAAGCTCTTTCTGTCTACAAAATATACCTTCACTAATGAAAGAGAGTTCGCTTTTCCAATCACACACATTTATTTAATATTTAAAAGTATGATATCAGGATAGGTCAGTTCTCTGGGTAGTTTTGAATACCTCTTAAAACAATTCTTTTTTTCTTGGGGATGCATTTGCTTACCTAATATTAGCGATTTAGAATCCACAGGCTTTTATTACATGTTTTAAAATTTTGAATATTTGTTTATTGGGTTTTGTTTGTTGTTGTTAAAAATATATTTGAGGGACACTCAAAAGACAGCTGTTATTGATTTGGATTCCCATTTCCCTGGATAATTGCCTTATTTACCACGTGTGGCAAATATTGTACTGTGCAGCTAGAACTGGTCAATAATCAGAGAAACACCAAGAAAAACCGAAGGTCTTAACTCTCTAGTATCATTAAAAGACATTCAGATGCAGGATAGAGGTGGCTTTAGATAATTAAGGATAAATTAGTTTAAGTAGTTTAGGATGATTTAAATGGCTAAAGTGTGTATTGATCATTAGAAGACACAACAGGGACAAGATATTTCAATATGAAGGAAAATGCCAAGGCTCTGTTAAATTTTGATTACTGTGGGAGAATTAGTTAAAAACTGCAAAAGAGAAAGGCAGGTGCAGGACTTGCATGACACGAACAGTCAGAGGTCTTAGAAAGCAAACAAATATTTCACTCAGTACAATGTAAAATATGAAGGGTTTGCCACGAAATAATTTGAGTTCCCGTTACTCAGTAAATTGTAAATTCCAGTAATACAGCATTTCTTTCTGCAATGTGTTTAAAGGAAGCTCAGTTGTAGCTGAGTTCCAAACCGTGACTTTGCCATGTAGTTGAATATGAAGCAAATTTGCTTCTGTTTTAGCATGCCAGGGACCATATCATCAAAAGCAATCTTATCAAAGGCACGAAAGAGAAAGCCAAATGCTGTTAGGCTTGCAAGGAGAGCGTTCATAGTCCAGTCCTAGTAATATTAATTTTAATGTGTGCACTGGGACAGGATTTACTATTTGAAAATTCTTCACAAGAACTCACACAAATCTGTATTTCTGCAATATGTTCTTCTAGTATAACAAATAGTGCCTAATAAAAATATAAGAGGAAATGACCCTTGTATTTGGAGTATTATTCACATCACACAACAATAAATCATCAAAATATTTTGAAAAAATTCATTTAAGTCAGAAACAGCTCAAAGGCCAGAAAGAAACACCAGAAAGAATTGCATATGGTATGGGACTTTTTCATTGTGAACAAAGAAAAATAGAAATATATAGATGTAAAAGAATAAGCTACAACCATTTTATTTTATTCTTTAAATATGTATTTACAGTCTTAGCGTGAACTGAATTGCCCTTAGTGGTTTCTTTCGATCATAGTTTGCCTTTTGAGAATTGTTCTGTATGGAACAAAAATTGAGACAATTCCAGTTATCTTTATATTGCAAAACTGCTCCCAATTAGATTAATTCTAATTTGTTTAAGGCAACAAAATAGTTAATTTTCTTATATTGTTGTTAGAGTCCTTTTTTTTTTTTTCCATTAAACATTCCCCTCTCGCCCTTCTAATTTTAGGCTTTCACTTTGTGCATAGAACAATACATGCTAAAACCTAATTCAGCATGTTCTGTTACAGTCATTTCTTTTAAACTGCTCTTATTTTAAGCTGTCATTTTTAACATCCCAATATTCCAGTTGCTATTTATTTGACATCCGTGATTATTTTGTAAAATGCTTAAGTATCACAGGACAAAATAATAGTCAGATTGGAACAACATATTTTGATAGTCTGATCAAGAAAAAGTTGAAATGTGAAATTTTCCTGATGAAATGAAATTCCCTCCTTGGAACGATCTAGTTGTTGTAGGTGCAAAGGAGGATAGTTCTGTGGGATCTTCTTAGGACAGCCAGGGCTGTGGCTGCAGGCTTAGGTTTTCTGGAGACTCTGTAATGACGCAGTTAAATAATTTCTGTGATAAAGTCACTTGCTTCCTCCCCCCCTCCCCCCTTTCATTCCCATTTTATAAAAAATAGCTTTATTGTTGCAGAAATCAGTTGCTTAAATGTTCTGAATGCCTACCTCAGCAAAACTGCCAATTCTCAAATTGAATGCAACAATAAGAAGGCACTGGCATCTTTTCCCTACATCTCTCATCTTCCTCCTTAACCCCCCCCTCCAAGTTACTGTTTCATGCTTGATATTTGTACGTTAAAATATTGCATGGAAATTCTTTTATACATTGGAAAACTGTGAGTTGTTGATAGTGAATGTGAGAAACAGTCAGTTGCCAGAAAACAGCTTAGTGATTTGACATGAACTGACTTTGCTACTTGCCTTTTTTTCTTATACATTAACTTCCCTAAAATGAATTAAGTGTGCTAGCTTGAGATGAAAAAATGTATAAAAGATGGTCAAAAAAAAAGAAACTTATTCATAAATGTAGTGACCTATATGTGGTGTCATTAAACTAAATTTATTCCATTTGGCCTCAATATGTACTACCTCATTGTAAAATGATGTGCTGCTTACTGTTCTGGAAATGCACCGCATGAAATATTCATGTTTCTATTGGAGGATGATGCCTGATAAATTTTGGTAAGAGTTCAGAAAGCAGGCTGGTCAAAGTCTTTACTAACTGTCTGTATAACGTAATGGACAAGACTTTTATTTATACTTTAGCTACTCCATTTGGTTTAGGCAGTACAGAAAGTCCATAGAAATGGAGCACAATTGCAAGGAGATC
This sequence comes from Apteryx mantelli, assembly GCF_036417845.1. Classification (NCBI taxonomy): domain Eukaryota; kingdom Metazoa; phylum Chordata; class Aves; order Apterygiformes; family Apterygidae; genus Apteryx; species Apteryx mantelli. The sequence goes on along the minus strand of NC_089980.1, from coordinate 52,992,289 downwards.
TTATTTTAAATGAGAAGCATGCTTAGTGTGTTTAGCTATTGTTGTAAGAATAAAGTTTAACACATCCTGAGTGCTAAATATGAATTAGAATTGCACCATAAATATGGTTGGAATTACACTAAGAATTAAATTTGGCTGATACCTTTTCAAGTATGTGTACAGATTAATAGCTATAAATGTCTCCCTTTATGAACTCAAAATGGCAAGAGAGTTCTTTCTTTCCTATTGTGTGTGTTTCCAGCTTATGTATCATTGAGGTTAGCTGATTTCCATTTCTCTATAATGCATCTGTAGTTTCCATTAAAGCTCTTATTTTCACATACATGGAACTTTTGACACAATTTTTATTAGAATTGTGCTTTGTTTCTATTAAAGGTGGATTTTTTTTAGGAGAATTACTTAAAAAGTTCTGTGGTTATTTAGGAAAATTTGCAAGAATTGGAGAAAAATATTTTCCTTAAAAAAAAAAAAGAAAAAGAAAAAAGAAATAGAGCAATACCAAACAGAGGCATTTGAAATGCTAAGTTAACCTGCCAGTGTAGACATGCACTTTAGTAGAGGCTTAGTATGTCCTTGCTTGCTAAGGTGAAAGTTGAAAAACTGGTAGAATAAAGTTGAAAGCATCTAGAAGATAATATGTGATTGTGCATAATATTTATCCGGTAGGGTCTTAATACTGTAGTTAACATGTTTTGTGGTGTTCAAACGTGAAATTTTGAAAAGGAATAGTTTGAATAAGGTTAAGGGTGATGCTCCAGGCCAAGGAATGACCTGAATGAACAGGAGTCACACGTGGGGTGGCACCTGTAAGCACCTTGTAACCCTCTGCCTTGCATGTGTGTTCAAGGGTAGCAGCAAAAGAGTAACAGCCTGGGCGATCGGCCGGCTTCTTGAGACCCTCTTTCACCATCTCGTAGTCTTTAAGCCTCGTGCTTGGTTACCTTTTGCATAAATCGCTTCTGGGGCTTGTGGGTAGCTTGCTGGGAAATGCACGTGGGTATTTCTATCTGGACGGTGCTCTGTGGCAGCCTCCACGCTGGCAAGCTGCTGGGGGCTGAGCCGTGCCCTTCCTCTACAGCAGCGCGCTGTTTAGCAAATGCACTTGTTTGCCCAGTACCTTGGTACAATGTTTGGGCATCTCAAAACAAAAAAGGACAAAATCTGCATCTTTAGGGAGCTGAACAATTAATCGCTAATTAATCTTCCAAGCTTTTTTCATTTTGTAGCTAATAAAGGCACATTTTAAAACTATTGCTTGCTTTTACCCCCTGCATTGTATGCTCAAATGCAGGGCCATACACATTAATGGAGGGGCTTTATACATGCCTAAATATATATGCATATATATTTAGAAGTTTATAGATAAACCCTGAATTTGTGAGTATATACATGGTGAGATTTAACTAGACATGCATGTTTGAAAGTAATTTTGTCTTTTTTCATATGAGCAGTGAAAATCTGGACGGTATGCATCCCTAAATCCATGAGGAATTTCCTAGCAGACAGTCCTGTAGTATCAGTTCTACTCTTGCAGCTCCTAAAGTCTTTCCATGACCCAAATATTTGCTGAAGTTTCTGTAAGACTATAAGAATTTCACAATTAAATATGTATGTTTCATCAGTGAATAACTTTCACTATACCATTCGAAGTAATGTGCATTCCTTTTAAGAGAAAAGTGAAATTTTTGACAGAGGTATTATTTTTAATCAAGTAAGTCAGATCAAAAGAATCTGGGGTGCCTTATGAACATTACACCCACCCTGAATCAGAATGGACATATTGCCATTACAAGAAACATAACCACAAGAATGACAAACACAGAACTGAGATATGAAGTGCTTTTCATCTTGCTAAACTGGCTTTATATATATATAATATATATATATATATATATATATATATATATTTACATTGGGGCTGACACACCTAAATTTGAATGAAGCACACCTAGCTTCTCTAATGCTGTGGCTGATGGGACAGACTGTAATTTCTGTGGGCAGTTGCATTTAATTTATTTTAAATAGATTTTTTTACTTGAATTAAGCTTGTGAATGAGTAATTGACTGAATACAGAATTTATGCAATATTTATTCCGGTTATAAAAACTGATTTATTTTTCATTCTGTAAAAATTTTACTGTTAAAACAGAATTTTGCACTGCAAGTGCCTTAACACATTATAGGAGCTCTCAAGCAAAACAGAGGATTTTGATACGAGTGCCTGCAAGCGTCTCTGTGCTTTGAGTGTGTTGTCCAGGAGAAGGCTGATACTTTCAGAAGTGCGCAAATGATGCATCTCTTTTCCTCCCTTTAAGGACAAGATGGAGATGGCTCAGAGTATAAACTCCCAGTCCCCTGTCCCAGCGATAGTTGATAGAAACCAATTTTCCTCGTTGTACAAATCCACTATTGATTTCAGAAACATAAAGGAGTAAGCTCAGTATTTGAAAATTTATGGTAAAATCCTCAGCAGTTAAAATTAGGTGTCCACTATTCTGTTTCACAGTTAATAGCTTATGAGATAAATAAGCAGCTTTAGTTTCTTTTAGACATACTGTTTCATGTTCCTTGCAAAGTGAACAAATTGCTTGTTAGATTTGATGTAGGGTATTCTGGAAGTTTTTTTTATTATTATTTCTAATTCATTTCTAAGTGTTATGACTGTGCATATTTCAGCTACAGGACAGATTTAATAGTAATAGAATCTCTGCAAATAATATCCTGTTGGTTAATATGTGAAGGTAAGATTTGTGCTGAGACAGGTTACTACAGCCACAAAAGACCTGCACATTTGCTGCTCTTGTTAGATCCTGAAAGACTGCAAGATTCCTCCTTTGAAATTTGGTTGTTGCAAAGTGCATGGCCCATAATAAATCTTGTCAGAAACTGGGAAGGTTTTACTGATGAATGTTTGCTGTGCTTTCCAGAAGGGGCAAAAGAGTCTTTTATAAAGATCATATTTTCTGATGCTGCAAGAATCACAGTTTGGCTACTGCTTTCCAGTTTCTGAAGGAATAGTATACTCCCAAATGATAATATTCCAAATTTTCCTATTACTCATTGCAGTAGCTACAAATGCAACATAATCTCTAAAAATAAAAGGGAGCTGTAAAGTTTTGAACAATACACATAATATTAGCATGATAAAGTAGAATTTGTAGGATCAGCATGAAGTTGAACAAAAATGTTTGGTTAATTTGGATGTGTGCCTGGAACCTGTGTAGCACTGTTGATCCTATGAGATTTTTTTTGATTAATTAGCATGGAATTTTCCTAATTACCTTTAAAATTAACACATTTACACTACATTATGGTGATATACTATTAGCTAATGTTCATCTAAGCTTCTGGCTACAGCTCTGTGTATTGTAAATGGCTGTCGAGTTGATTGACCTGGTTTATCCAAAGAGGCTGAAGTGTGGGAGGTGAATGTCTCCTTACCCCACATCGCTTTTTTCTGTTGCTAAGAGTTTTAATTTTCAGAGAACAAATAAAAAAAGAGAAGTAACTCTCATTTAATGTAGGTGTGTTGAACTTGTGCAGGGTTAAAAAAGAGACCAGAGAGAGAGAGGTAGAGGGTTGGAGAAAAATATTCTTTATTTACCTTTTTAGAGAAGGATGGTATGAGGCCCTAAATCCCCCCAAAAGTAAATATCATACCAGGGATTAGAACTCAGGATTGCAGAGCAGGTAGCCTATGTCATTACTAGCCTGGTGAGCCTTGGGACCGTCCAGGAATGAAGTTTTTCCAAACGGCAAAAACTGAAAAATTAATGTAAAACTTTGATACTGTTTACAAACATGTAAGAAAAGAATGTAATTGTACTTATTACAAAACCTTTGTGGAGGTAGATTTCATATGAATTTTTAAAAGTGTGAGAAGGAAAGGAAAAAGCCCAAGAAGCAGTTTCCCTCTGCATGTTCTTATATTTTCAGTTTGCGCAGATGAAGTTGCAGGTAACATTTTTCTTTGCTAACGAACTGTTCCAGTGCGACCCTGCTGACTGTATCCTTGTTGTTTGGAAGCAGATGACAATTGCTCTCTGGAAGGAAGAGTAGGAAAGGATTTCAGTCTTTACTGCTGTGCTAACTCATCTGTCAATGAAAACTAGTTAACTCCTCATGATAATCCTAAGTGTATCAAGACTTTTTCACTGCTGTGTATGTCAAACCTACCCTTCTTTGTGAGAGAATCTGCACTCAGAAATGTGGCTGAAGTAGGGGAACTTGGTAAATGTGACCCTGAGAAGAGAATCTTTCAAAAAATCTAGAGCAATTAATTGGTTAGGCCAGATTAACGGGATAGGTTAAAATGCAGGTGATGAGCATGTAGTGGAATAGTGGATGGTGATGACTATTCCATGATCTGAAGGAACCGCCAAGGACTTAGAGCTGGCTTCTCCTCTGGGTTTTGAGAATGGAGTGATTGCAGTGATTTGGACCTGGCCTCAGTCCCACCGGTAGCTGTCTGTCCTCGTCCTGGTCTCCTCTCCACTGCATGGTCTGCTGCTGATAAACCTACAGGAGCTTGACACTGTCATTGAAATATCTTCTCTTGTAGCACTGAAACCCTAAGACCTGCAATTTGTTATCTGTCTTTTCTGTTTTGGGATTTGGTGAATCTGATTCATCTTATTTGGCTGACAGGACTAGTCACCAGAGCCATGTACTTCTGCTCTGGGTCCATCTTTTTGATAGCAAGCCTGAAAACATGGAAAGCTGCTGTAGAGGGTCCTAGAAATGATGGATGCTTTTACTTGGCAGTACTGGGTGTGTTTCATCACTGTCACCAGCCCGAATCTCATTTAAGTGAAAGGGACTGCCAAAAAGAGGGAGCTTTATAAATTTAAATGTAACTTGAAAATAGATGATGGGTTCGGTTTCTTTCAGGCTATTCCCACAAACAGGCGTTCAGGCATTTTGCTTAAGTTCTGTTCTGAAATTACATTTTTGAATCCTCCTACCTAGATTCTCTAAGTTAGGCATCTAATAAATGTGCTAGTTTCTCAAAAATTATGAACACCCACATCTCATTTTTTGACAGTCTTACAAACTGTGGATGCTTGGTAAATCAGCCTGCTTAGTTAGGTGCTTTTTTTAGGCACTGATGTGTGAATATTTAGTATACAGTTAGAGATGAAACACTTACTAGCAATTTGGGTAAAGGAGATGGAAAAAAAAATAACCATGAGCCTAGAAAAACAACTAGGCAGTTTGCAAATAACTAGGGAGAAAAATAAAGCTGAAGTAAGGTTGCTTATTCTCAGAAACGGAATAGTGTTTGCAGATGAGATTCGTTATTCTTCAGTTCTGCACTAGCATTTGTGAGAGACTGAAGTTTTTATTTTGCAGGATCACAGTCTTTTCCGTACGAGCAGGTCATAGATTATTGTGGCTTGTTAGTGCTCTGCGATCATCAGAATAACAGCAGGAAAGAATTTGGAGGCTAAGCCTTTTGCTTTCGCTGCCAGCATACTGGAGTACGGTATGCTTGTAAATAATAATTCACTAAAAACTGAAATAGTGCATAATAAATACATCCAGTATCCCTGATTCTGTTGTGGGTTGGACTAGATTTGGAGATATTTTTAAATAACATTTCAAAAGCTTTTCTCAAAACACCTTTTTAATATAGGGTATGATTATATAATTTGCACATTTGCTCGTCATGGAGTAAAGCATAATTTACTATACAAATGTTAGTACAGAAAATTACATTAGTGTATACAATAAGTGTAGTTTAAATTAGGCAGGAAGAATAAATAATTCTGAAATTTTCTTAAATAATTCAGCTATTACCCTAGTAATGTATGTGCCTTAAAAATGCCAGAAAAGAATTAAACTATGTTAATTTGTTTAATTTCACTGAGCGTAAGATGCTGTTATAAACAATGATGAAAGGTTAATAGAAAAAGTTAATAGTAATTTATTATTTGTTCTCCTAGCAGTACTGAGTCTTCTTTTGAAATTTAAAATACTATTTCTAGTTTATTCACTATATAACTTGTTTTTTTTTTTACTCTACTTGCATATTAGGTTGCAATTATGACTGACTAGATCGTCTAGACAAAAATTCTATGTTGTTGTTTAAATTTAATCAAATGAAAACAAGAACTAACAAAGAAAATCAGTAGTTTTAAACTCGGAGAGATAGCAGAGGTGCTGCTTTCACTTTTGAAGTTACCAGTTATATTTTACATTAAAAAAAATTAAAATATAATCTAATTTTGCAGATTTGTGTGAAATAAATTGAATAGAAATTGTTTTGAATACAGCCATTGTTTAACAGAATTTTCCCACTGATCTTTTGGATTGAAGGAAGAAGAGACCTTATTATCTATTCTTTCACAAACCAGCCAACCAACCACTGGGAATATGAGCCATTTTTGTGTGCCTTAATTTAGGAAGATACTGCAGCAAAGAGGAATATAATAAAATAAATACAATAAAAATTGTGTTGTGCTCTCAAATTAAGGATTTATGATTACCATTAAAGTGCCGAACATTTATAGCTAGTTATAGCTATTCCTTAAAAGTGCATTGGTGGGTGGGTGCCAGACATGTAGCAATATGTTTCCTTCAAAATTCCATGTTATTTAATAAGGTATTCATAGTCTATTGAAGCAGTCACAAAAATTCTTGTCTGCAGATCTGGCCTGTCCTCGGCAAAGGCTGTGGCTATGACAAACATTGCTACAGATTCCCTCTGCAGCCTCTCGCCTATGTGGGCACTCAAGACTGAGCACTGAAAACCATTAAGTAATTTGTATAGAGGTATTTTCATATATGGCGTGTTAGAGTACCATATACCATAGAAACTTTTATTTTGTGTATGCCTTCCTCTGTTCCTCTCTGAGGGTAATGTGAGAGATGCAGTAAATAATTGGAAGACTGGCAAGGACTTTGTAAGGGTTTTTCCTTCCTCATCTTTATTTTATGCTTTGACATGATGAAAATGCACTGTAAGTCATTTTTTTAAAGTATATTTAAATGAGTATTTAAAACTTACCTGGAAGGGTATTATTTTCTGGAAGGGGCCATTCAGAACAGGAACCGCCAGTCTGTATCTCTATGCCAGACCGAAAACTCATCTTCCAAAAGTGTAGCTTGAAAAGCATCGCCATTAAAATGGACATGGACTGCGTTGAAGGGTGAGCGGAGCCATACCCCTCTGAGCTGAATACATTGGCAGTTCTTCCTGGGGCGCGTCACACACGTGACGAAAGGACTGGGCATCTGGGCCCCTGACAACGTACAACACCCCCCCCCCCCCCGTTTCAGGGGAAGGCAGCAGGCTCAGGCATTTTGCTCAACTCTGAGAGGAAGGTGCCTCTTTCGCTTACCCAAAGCAAAGCAATCTTGCACGGGTTTCCTTTATTACTCCCTGCCTGCTCGACGTGTGCCTTTGCTCTCCGTCTGTGAGAGTAGCTGAAAAATGGTCTTTGGGACTTCATTTGTCAGTTTTAATGGGAAGGGAGGAAAATGCTCATGGCTTTCTTGAACGCAAGTAGAAATGGAACCAGTGAAGAAGAAATGGCCTAACTGTGTTGGCTGGATCACTGTGACGAATGAGGCAGGACTCTGCCATACTTTAGAGCATATGACCTGTAGGGTAGGTTTTGTAGCAAAAGCTTAGATAAGGTCACAAGATTGTACGTATAAGCAGGAGATGCTCTGTCATCAAAAATCTTAAAGTAAGCAATAGTAATGACACCAGGAACATTGTTATGGAGAGTGTGTAAAAGGAAAGGTTGGCTTATAACCAAACACAGATATAGAAAGTGTAGTCCTGCCGTGGCAAATGTTGGAGCACATTGTAGGGAGCGTCTTTTTCTTTTTTGTTCAGATTCTTATTTATCTGTCAATCTTCACTGGGGAGAATTTGTGGGGAACTGTGAGGTTTGACAAAATTCATTTCTGCAAAGCTTTCTGGAATGGAAAATTGTGCTCATGTTTACTAAGCAGAAACAACAACGCCTTGCAGCCAGTGATCCATGTGTGCTCCTTTTCCCACTTAGTAATATATGGGATTATGATAGGACTTAATATTACAAGGATGCTGTGAGGAGAATCTGATTAGTTGTCTGTTGGTCTAATGCTAGCACTAAAGAGACTGTTTTACTGTCTAAGTAACTACAAAAGAAAAACGGCAATGACAACATTAATAAGTAGAGGCCTGTTTCTAAAAAGTTAGCTTAAAAATATTTCATGCATTAGCATCAATAATTGAATAAAGAAAAATCCCCTGCAAAACAGGCTGTTATTTAATGTTTTTTGCTTTAGGTGAAACTTTGATTTAAAGTAACATTTTATGTTTACTTTATTAAAACATAAATAGCGACAGGTAGTGAAGTGTTTATTAGTTACTAAACAGATTTGAATTACAGTAATGTTAGGAGGGATAAGCAGCAATTTAATAAGCATTAAGAGTGGGAGATGTTTTAAATAAATGTTTTTAAAAGAAGGAATGAAATGGTTTTGTAATTACCTTTTTGAGTGTAATGGTTAAGGCCTTGGAAGAGGAAATGTATAAGGTTTGAATAAACATAATTCTCTAGCAGTAAAAATGTTCATGGTGTAAAAAAAGTTTTCTAATATTCAGTAAAAGTATTCCTATACGAAAGTATGCAACTAGCATGAAAAGGATAAGAACAAAGAACATGAAAAGAGGTTTTGGAGGCAAGAAAATATGTGTAGGAGTTGCATATTCTTCTATTAACGTAACAAAAGATCCCCACATACAGTTTAATTTTCCTTTGTTACCTTGTAACTTAGACATTGCTCTTACAAACCTGTTTCAGTTCTATTATCGATTTTTATTATAGTCTGTAAGATTAGCTTTTCAATAGCACAATGATTTCTTTTTTTTAATCATAAGTAGTTAAATATTTATCTTTATAAGACTCTGTAGTTTTAGCTTACTCAGAATATGGTGAGGCACACAGCCCTGCAAGGCTGAGAAGCTGCTGTCTTAGCCTTAGCATTCACAGCCTCAGACCATCGTAAGGATGAGTCCTTACTACTACTAGGAGTCTAAAAACGGCATTTTGTTCCCCCCTACAGTCCTCCATACTGAGTATGATGCTTAAGCCCTTTGGTTCCTGAGAATGAATATGAGAAAGAAAAGGGAAGCAGAAAGACCCCTCAATGACTGAAATAATTAAGGGGTTGTGATTAATGATGATTAGGATTATGGAGAAGAGTCTGTTACAGTTCAGTGGTAAGAAACCTCTAGAGTGAAAAGAGGTGCAGGTATAGACACATCTAGTTTTAAAAAAGTTTACACATTTGCATATTGTTCACATATTTGTATACTGTTTTGTGCTTTTCTGCGTTTCTGTTTTGTTTCTGTTTTGTTTCAGCAAATTTTTGGCTTTCCAAAGTTTGGTGGTGTTCAGAATATGACATACTATACACTAATACAGTTGGAATGCGCTCAGAGAGTTGATTTCCTAATACAGCAAAGATGCACCTGCAGCAGAGAGTGTTGTGGTGGCCCAGAGTTCAGCTACCAGCAGTGGTTCTACAGTGTCGGGATCATGTCCGTGGACATAGATCAGTAATAATAAGTTTCTTGCAACTTCTGCTCTGACTGTTCCTATCTAAGTTCATCTCCCCATCCTTGTGATAGGGCACAACCTGGAGCTGTTTTAATGCTTCTAGTCAAGTGAATATCTTGTCACTGTCTTCAATGCCTTAGATGAAATCTACCTATTTGCAAATATTTTTGACCAAGCTGTTTGGTTTGTATTTTAAATCTATATTTAAGGTATTTTCAAAACTTTTTATTGAATTGATACCTTAGTAATAGCATTGTAACAACACGACAGAAAAGATACAAGGACAGAATGCAAGTTTCCACTTTGCCCCCCCTTTTCCTCTTCTCTAATACCAATTAATAGAAAAAGTTCCAGGTTTTCCTACTTAGCTGTTTCTTAGAATTGTATTTAATTGAAATGTCCATTAATCCTAATCAATATGTTTGACTGTTATACCTAGTTACTAATAGGAATTTCTAGATACCTGTTAAATATGGAGCCCTGTATTAATCAGTGCTGTAAGAATGTAAAATGAATGTTTATCAACCTACAAAGATTTTCTTTTCAGTCAAGGCAGTTGCTTATTCCTCATAGATATCAGAGCAAAAGTAATTTATTAGGCAGGGCTGAAAGAAGGTATCTTAATCTTGGACGTAGCCTGCCTTGTCTAACCGGTGGTGCAGGAAAATTAAGGTAAATGCTAGTGAGAGTAGCATATTTGTACAGAATGAGAGGGGACCTCAAGGCTGGAGACAAAGAGGTTATGGTAGTCAGAACAGTAGGGGAAATGATACTTGCTATTGTCTTAATGTAACAAAAATACATAATTTTTGAAAAAGAAACTAATCTTCAGAATTACCATCAGTGGGGAATAAATAAAAGTAGCTATTATGTTTGGAGATATAGAAAATAGCCCTCTAAAAATCTATTAATTTGTAAGTAGTGTTCGAATTTCCACAATTTTCACTTTTGTAGATTGTCATTAATTTCTTTTATAGTTGTTGTGATTTGCGTGCATTACTGTATGTGAGCTGAAAGCTTTCTAAAGATGAAAACATGCGGTCCTTCTTATTTTCATACCTGTCATACAATAATGATGGGGCCTTACTGGTGGAATCATGGAAAAATCTGGTTTGGAAAGGACCTCAGGGAGGACATCTGATCCTACCTCCTGGTTAGAACAGGCCAACTTTGAACTTGCTCAGGGCCTTTCCCAGTCAAGTTTGGAGTAACTCCAAGGATGAAGCTTTCACAGCTTCTCTGGACAACCTCTTCTAGCACTTAACCACCCTGAAGGTGAATTTTTTTTCTCTAATATCTAATTGCAATTTTCATTGCTACAACTCATATGCATTGCTTTTTGTTCTTTTGTTGTGCACCTCCAACAAGAGTCTGGCTCCATCCTCTCTGTAGTCACCATTAGGTAGTTGAAGACAGCTGTAAGATCCCCCTCTCCCCTCTCTCTGCTCCAGGCAGATGAAGCCCAGCTCCTCCACCCTTTCCTCAAGTGCTCCAGCCCTGACCATCTTGGTGACCCTTCGTTGAGCTGCTTCCAGTTTATTGGTATCTTTCTTGTACTGGGGTCCCAAACTGGACCCAGTACCCCAAGGATAATCTCACCAGTGCTCAGTGGAGGGGAAGAATCACTTCCCTTTGCTTGCTGGCTATGCTTTAACCTGCAGCGCAGTATGTGACTGGCTTTCATAGCCTTAAGGATATAGAAGATCTTTTGAATTCACTGAAAGTGAGGGAAAGGAGAAGCATTAGAAAATGCTATTCAGCACATCTGTCACTAATGGAATCTCGGATTTTCTTTTCATCTAGAATGTGCCCCCGGACTTGTCCATCTGTACCTTTGTGCTGGAACAGTCCCTGTCAGTTCGGGCCCTCCAGGAAATGCTGGCCAACACAGAGGAAAAGGCAGAAGGGGTAAGTCATTAAATCTACACTTTTTTCATCTTGAAAGAGACAACAGTTTTTTCACTGTACCACAGACTGTGACTGATACAAGCTGTAGCATAATGAATTCCTTACATCTAATTTTAGTTCCTCCTCCACTACAGAAATGGTCTGATCTTGAGAAATTCTAACCATTTTAAGCTTTCACTGAAGTTGGTGAGAGTTGTAAATACATCATTCAATATGCTGCAGATCAGCATAGAGTTACAGGAATGATTTAATTTGGTCTCTCATAATGTGAAACATAAAGCTTGATCACCTTTTTAGGACAGTTAAGGTTTATGATGATTTATATCATCATTATATCAAGTCAGACAACTTCAAAATGAGTTGGGTATGTGCTGTTTGTCTTTGGAAATAAGGAAATTGTTCTGTGTGGCCTGAACTAAAATGTCCAGTAATTCAACTTTAAAACTGGAGATGCAATGCTAATGAGTAGTTGGGAAGAAATATGGAAATTACACATTTTTGCACCCTGGAGGATGAAAGAAATAGGAATAATGATACTCTGACTAGCAAAATGCTATTTACAAATAAATCAAAATTGTGTAATTTATGTTGTCTGCTGTGTAGTTCATTCAATGCTATGATGTAGCTTAGTGTTGCATACACACTTTGTAGAGATTTTGAATGCTGCACTCCAACCGAAATCCTATAAACTGTAAGTGAGGAAGAGTGACATGGGACATTTATCGCTAAGTGTAGGAATTATACAGATAGAAGCAAGGGTCAACTGTAAATATGTCACTCAAGAAAGCTGACAGGAGAGAAGCATGCTTCTGATGATGCTTCTGGGAATGCCTTGAGAAAGCAAGCTTTAAATGAACATGCAGCAGTCAGTCCCATAAAATGCCAGGCACTGAGACTAAAAATGGTATTTGGGAAATGAAGTCCATGGACAGTCCCATGAATGATCCAAAGTGTGTGCTGTCATTGAAAGGTTGTTCCAGGGACTAACTGCAACAAAAGGAGAATGAGAAGCACATCTGAGAGAAGAGGTGATATCAGAGCAAGCAGATCCGTACTTCCAGATAGGGACGCCTCTTTTCCTGTTTTGCAGATACTGAAACTAAGAGCAGGTAAATCCACAGGAAAAAATGGCATCCAAAGTACTTTCATGAGCACAGGCATAATATTAAAAATCACAGTCCAAAAGCAAAGTGCAGTGATAGCTAAGAGTGTACAGCAATATATGTAAAGTAGAACAGTAATGTTTTTGCTGTTTCTTCTCATCAAGTGTGGACAGGGTCCAACAACTAAAGAAACCATAAGGGGATGAATGTTGAATGGTGCTGTAGGGCAGAGCAAGGGCACACTTTGAAGAGTGAAAAAAGATTCAATTATTCATCCTGTCAGAAGGGCCAAAACAGGACTTGGGAAAGAAGTATTTCAAACTTTTTTTTTTTTTAATTAACAGTAATTGTCAAATTTTATGTTGGATCTTTTTTAAGGCATAAATGACTGTCAAAGGGCAGGGTATGTCTTCAGCAGAGTCCGGGGATCAACTGTTAAGTGAGTATCTACTCTTAATCCAGAGATCACACCCAGGGAACCTGGAATAAAGAACTGAACTTGCTGCAGAATGGTTAGAAAATTTGAGCTTGGCGGTTTTGCTGGTAAGAAGGCAAGTTAGAGAGAGCTCTGTAGAGTTCTCAGCTGGATTATTTGCACGAGATTTGCACTAGATTCTGCACTAGACATGTGCAGAAAAAGAAAAAGGCTTCTGCAGGGGCCAGTGACTGATGGGACCTGCACACTCCAAGCTGGAAGGACCAAGGTTGGTGGTAATCTAGTGTTTCCTGGAAACAATTAATGATGGCGATTTCTCCGTGTAATTGTGAAGGAATTGGACATTCATATATGTGTCTAAAGAAAGGTGCTGAGAGTTACACTGATGTACAGTGCTCTGTACTCACTAGCCTTCCGAGATATGCACAAGAAAGATAAGGTAAAGTCTCTGAGTGTCCTTTGGCTGTTGCCTTATTATGGAGTAGTTTATTGTGCTTTCAACACTTGGTACCCAAATCTAGCAGAAGAGACAGAGCTATGGTCGTACCTTCAACCCAGACAGTTGGTATTCACTGAATAATGAATAGATTTTTATTGTAGATTTTGCCTGGCTTCTGTGAAAATAGGAGATCTGCTTGTGTACTCTTGCATACTGATATGTTGATATCAGACAAGAATAACCTTGTACATCATGGCTTGTAAACGGACAAGGCCATGTCAGTGTAGGTTATTACAAAATCAGGGAAAAATACTATTTTTCTTTCTAGTAAGTCTCTGGAAGACCAGAATAACAATAACACTAAAATGACTGAAAATGATCTTCCTGATAAAATAACAGAACTGACTTTTGGTATCTGTATGTAGTTTCCATTAACATATATATAAAGCTTTCCTTTGATCTCCTAGGTACTTATCATAGGTAGGTACTTATGTAAGCAGCTTAATATTTGGTTGAGCGCCTGTTAGAACCTACGAGTTTCAAGTCTAATGAGTGATGTGGATACTTGAAGCTTTATGAGAAGTACTTTTGTATATACATCTGAAGCACTATATTTTCAAGGAGCAGTGCCAGTTTTTTACTTATATTAATACTGTTTTCTTTCATTTAGGAGAAGACAGTGTAGCAATTACTATAGAGATTTTTGTTGTAAACTGGATTGAATATGAGTTCAATTTCTAATGGAAAACATCCTGTAAAGGCAGGCCTTTTCAAACCTCAATTACTTTTCCTTACATTACAAGTCCTTAAGGCGTCAGTGTTTAAAGTGGTCTTCCTGTGTTTTTTTGCTGTTCTTCACTATGTATAACCTCTTGAATACTATGTTTATTTAATAGATAATAGGTAAGTCAGCAATAATGTAGTGGTTGAGTAATATGAACAAAATCTCGTGCTGAATTGAGTAGAAAGAATAAACCAACTTTCCTTGTGTTTAGGAAAGTAATTCAGTGCCCTACTAGCAATTCTTGATTAGTATGTATTAAATATGCAAGATTACCTTTGCAATAAATACCTGTTCTTTTCAGTGTAAGAATCCCCAAATGAGAATTTCCGTACTTCATAAGATCAGTGATCCATCCAATTGAGCATCCCTACTTCCTTGTCCTGAATCAACTAACTGCCAGTATCAAAAGCAAGAGTGAAAAATGAGTGAAAATTCTTAAGAAAGAATGTGTGTAGAGTAGTGCCCTATCTGTAAAGTTTTGTTCTCGCCCTAGGCATTCGGTAGTTACTTTGTGCTCTGTTTATTTCGTACTGTTCCCTATTTATTCCATGGCTTGTCTGTATAATGTCATTCAGACTGACTTCTCAAGGGCTTTTCTTGGCTCATTACAATTCTATCTGAAAAACAGATGCCTACTCAGATTACAAGGTAAATGTATTTCCTAAAATCACCTTTATTCTGTGGACATGCTGTGTTTCAACACCTTTACTGAAGAGCGATAACACTGAGCTGTGACAGCTGTGACTGTGTGAGTGCTTTAACACTTGAAGTGCTGCAGAATTTTTTATGAATTTGTTTTCAAAACACTGCTTTGGTATAAGTGAACATTTCTTTACCTAATTATGGCATAGACAGATGAAAATCCAGATATTAGGGCAATCAATTTGAGATGCCTTGGACAAGATATTTCATTAGGGTATTGTTCAACACTACAGAGTTGTTTAGATACTGAAAGCAGAGATCTCTGCATCACCCGTAGCTCTCAGTGCTTTTCACTTTTGCAAGTCAGATTCTAGGTCCCAGCTTAGCACAAAAAATGAAAAAATAGGAAATTTCTGGTGAACAGTTTGGTCTCATTGACCTGGTTAAGATCATTCGGAAACTCTGTGGTAGAGGCAGGGATAGGATCTCATTCCACAGCGTATCATTCAGCTGTCAAAAGGTTGTAATAGTATTTACCTTCAGGAAATCTTGTATCCTTTAGGTATGTCTTCCTGTTTCATTACTTAAAGGGGCTTCAGTGCTATATGCATGTGCTTCTTTTAGTTCATCCACAGAAAAGAACCATCCTATGTGCAGAAAAAGGGATGACTCCTATGGAAAAAGATCTGTAAATAATCCCATAAATAAAGGCTATCATGATGTGTATGCCCAGAGCCTCGGTTCTCATCCCTTAAGCAAGCTGCCCTGTCTTGGGTGGGCCTGCAACCTTTCATTTTGTCATTATTTTGACCTGGTTTTTGAGTGCAACTTTTTATGATTAAAAAAGCAAGTGAAATAAGAAAACAGAAATCCTTAGTTTTTTATGAAGCATTTAAGATCAGAAAAAGCCTCTAGGTCATCTATTCTCAGCTGGACTGTTAAATTTTACTAGCGACCTCTCTGATGAGCCCAGTATCTTGCTTTTCACTAAAGCATATCGAACTGAATGATCCTGAGAGAGTGAATCCACAGATTTCCCGAGTAGTTTGTTCCAAAGAATAATCACTGTCACTGTAAGATGTCTGTCTTCCAGTGTGATTTTTTTATGATAATTGTTTTTTATAAAATCTTCCCTTACTAGATTCAAGAGCTCTTTAAAATTTAGTATTTTCTTCTTGTGAAAGTGCTGAGACACTGTAATCAAACACAACCCCTGGATATTTTTCCCTGATTTCCTTAGGAAATGAGCCTTCGCCATCCATTTGTTAGTACCCTTGTACTCTTCAGTGACTTCTGAGCTTTCTGGCCAATATAAGTTTTATTAGAAACAGCAGTAGATCATTATGTTCTTCCAAATATTATGAATATTGGGTAGGGAAAAAGGACCCAAATTTGGGTCCCTATGAGAAGAAAGAAAGAAGAGCTCAGCCGTTTCACAGTTCCATTGGCTGCTCATGTACAGGTGTATCTTCTCACTGCTGGCTCTTGCTCAAAGACATGCTGTAGGTATGTGGGAGGGAAGCTGCCAGGCTGCAGTTGAGTGGAAGGGGTGTATAATTTTGTGTCTTCTTGGAGTTCTGAATTTTAAACATCTTTTTTGTAAAAGGTAGGCAAAAGACCTGTCCATAGTACTCTATTACCGGTTTCAGCAATGTTTTATGACAAGTATGTGTATCTATGGATTGCCATAATTCTTGTTTTCAATATATAGTGTCTTGTTGACACTGATCATCCTTCAAAGTTCTTAGGACAATTGGTACCTATAGATCCAGCAAATGGATCTCAGCCATGACATCTGACAGGCAAAGTAGATGATAACACCGGTTATTCTCTGTTTCTTGGTCAAAATGATGGCCAGAATGCATGAAATCTTAAGCAAATTTATCTGCTGCAAGTCTCTATTGATGACACAGAGGTGAATTTTTCTCTCTTTCTGTCTCTTGAAGGCTTATGTTTTGGCCAAATTTGGCCCTGTCACAGAGAGAAATGCTAGATTCTATAAAACTTGCTGCCGAGTCTCTGTTCAATTGTGTGACAGTTCTAGAACTGCCAAAAGAAAAGTTATCTAGACATATCTGACATGGAAAAGGAGCGTATGTTTTCTTAGCCTCAGTTGCCTCAGCAACTGATTTAGACTTTTTTGTCTGGTACTTTTGAAACCATCTTTGGGCAAATACCCTGCATAAAAGCTAGCCATAAGAATAAAAATTTAGCAAAAAGGATATGCAAATTAAAATAAAGGACATGTAACCTTAATAATAGCTATTGCTACTGATTCTTGTTAGAAATAAGTTTTAAAGATATTTTATTTTATATGCTTCAAAATGAATACTGTTCTTTTTAAAAGAAGAGTTTGGGGAGTCAAGACACTGCTACTATCCGGATTTATTTAACAAGTGGCTAGTTTCAAATTTCATTCTTTTCTTACTACTTTAAAGACATCAAAATAGTATCAGATAGGTAAGGTGACTAGAGACAGGAAATTAAATTATTTTGGTGATAAAGGATATTTCACCATAAGTGAACAAGCAGCAAAGTCATGTATCTTTTTGTATTGCCTAGGAAAAAAAAAAAACCCTCTGCTTTTCTTCTGAGATCACTAAAAGCTTATGATTCAATTAAGTTGCACTTATGCTTTGCCTGAGTTTTCTGAAATATATCCAGCAGCACACCATGATGTAAATAACATGCTACTCTTTTGTCTTGTGATATCCCTTATAGACATCCTTAATAATCCTCTTAAATGAGGCCATTGAATTTCGGAGCCTCAGGATTGTATGTTAAATGCCATATCCCATTCTAAATAAGTTATATATAAATACAGAGGGTATGTAACTTACTTCCACCTGCCAGTACGGTGCATGTTTTTGTGTGGATGAGAGATGTTACTATGTCCCATGCAGATGACTGTTTTTAACTGCATGTGTTCATCAAAGTGACTGAGAACTATTAGTAAATTGTCTTTCACAGAAGTTTTAATTTTTCTCAGCAGCTGATAAAGTATTCTTTTCAGTTTGGTCTACCAGAAGAGGAATGGGTGCCCCTCAGTCCTGATTTTGTTATTGTACCGTCCAGCCACAGTAAAATCCCCTTTTGTGAGGAACGTGTCGAGGAGGAGAAGTCTGTTCTGGCACCAGCTTCTGGGACTCCTCTCCACTCCTCTGGGCTTTCTTCTGTCAATATGAGCTGTATGCCTGCATTTTTTATTTATTATTTATGATATATGGAATCAGAGAGGTTTCTCACAGCTGCTTCTGTGGCCTTTCGCATCAAATGTCAGCTTTTTGATAGCTTTTTAGAAAAACTGTGCTACTGGAATAAGTAAGGATCTGTTCGCATGTTATCTGTAGCAAAAAAGCAAATGTGTGTAAGTCTATGTAATTATCAATTTCTCTATTTTGAATGACACTATATGCTATGCATAGAATAAGTTAGGATGGTGTAGGGATCTCTAGCATTTGTCATGTTATATTAGGATGATTTTAAGCAAATAACACTGCATTTGTTCTTTACCTTTTGAATGAAAAATGCTGAGTAAACTTGAAGCCAGTTTTGCTATTTGTCTTGCTAGACTTAATTTCATAGAAAAAAATTGGCATCCGTTTGCCCTCATATGCTTGAAATTTGTTTACATTTACGCAAAATAAAATGTAGAGTTAAATCCTCTGTTATTTTCCTGCGAATTGATCTTACTTGCCCTATATCCTATTGCAAACTTTTGTGTGTGCTTTTCTGCATTTTTCCAATATTTGCACAGCATCTGTGCTTCTCTGCTACTGCATGCCATAGAGATAATAGATTTTTCCTATGTTTGGAAGCAAGTGCTAAACAGAGGGAAATAATCACTTCCCTTAACCTGCTTGCTACACTCTTTCTCAGCTGGCATTTACTGCTGCAAGGCCACCCTGCTGACTGATGTTCGACCTGTTGAACAGGACCCCCAGCTTCCTACCTGCAAAGCTGCTTTCTATCCAGTCAGATCCCAGCCTGTGCTGTAGCACGGCCTTATTCTCTCTCAGATGTCTCAGATGCATTTGCCTGTGTTGAACTTTGTGATGTTTCTGTTGGTTCATTTTTCTGGCCGGCTGATGTCCTCTCCTCAATTTGGTGTCATCCTCAAACTCACTGAGGATAGGCTCTGTCTTGTCTTCCAGGTTGATCATGAAGATGTGAAACAGTGTTAGTCCGAGTATTGGCTCTTGAGGAATATTCTTACATGTAGCCAAGTTACAAACTTTTTTAAAAAACAGACAAAACATCTTATTTTACTTAAGCTCAGTGAAGAACAAATGAAAGCTGAAGATTTCATACTAGATGAATGTGCTGTGGTTTCCCAGATGTCCTCTGTGCCAGATGGGTTGTGCCAGTGCCATTCTCATAATGAAGGAGGTTCGGGGCTGAAGTAGACTTTTTTTTGATACCTTCAGGTGTTTCACAAACCCATTTGAAGTAGGAGGCTGGTCCTGGAAGCAGAAAAATGATGTTCAAAATGATCTTACTGGAACACTTGGGCAGTGTTGCAGTGGGTCTGAGCGTGGGAAGAACTGGATCTCGTTCAATTCTGCCACCGAAGCAGAATGGCAAAGCTGTATTTTAAGACAAGGGGGACCAAGATTTTCCCTGAAACTGCAGCTTTGCAGAGCTCCGAAAGGGGACTAAACACAGGGATTGAAACAGGGACTGGTTCAGATTTCATGTGGCCCTAGGAAGGAAATTGAGAAGAGCTGGACAAAAAGCCAATGACTGCAAACAAGTGGGGTGGATGAAACTGGCAGATTGATCTAATAAGGAGCTGTGAGGACAGCTGAGAAATAGTGGCAGAGAGATTGGGACAGGGAGCCCAAGGTATGCTATGAGGCTTTTAGCTTGGACGAGATATTAGGGGATTTTTGGTTTCTCTGTGTTTTTACAGTGAATTCTATAGGTATTATCCTCTTACCAACTGTAGCTGGTTATCCTAAAGGATGGCAACTTAGTGATGGCATTCATTAAAGGCTGCCTGGGGATTTCTGTAAGGGTTGTTTTCAGTTTGTTTTTAAAAATCAGGAAAGTATAAAATAAAAACACATTAAACATTACAAAATTGAAGAACAGACAAACTGGAAATGCTGCAGTTAAATTTGTTTCTAGAAGCACACAGCTCATTTGTTGCAGGAGTTGGAAGTTGTGTACAAAATGATACTGCAGGCAAAATAAAAGGGAAAAAGAAAAAAAACCTACCTCCAACTTGCATTTAAATACTGCTTCGAAGTGCTTGCAGGCTTTCTCAGTTTTGCCACAGAATTCCTATATAAAGCTTAGAAGGTCTCTTAAACCAGTAATTTTCTTAATGCTACTGGATCCTTCTCTGAAAGGAATCAATGGCTTGAATTTTTAAACCAGCTCAGTCAAGCTAAGCAGTTACAGTCAGTAAGCTAAGCAGTGATTTCTAACTGTGTGTTTCCTGGGTTTGTATGTCTTGACACTGTGGGATTGATTTGTACCAGTGCTGAGGACTCAGAGATGTGGCTGTAGTCGATGGAAACTATGCACAGAATGAAAAATAATGTTAGAAATCAGGCCCTAGGCATCTCAAACAGAACACACTGGTTTGCGCATATTTTGATTTTAATGGCTCCATGCTTTAGATTCTTAAGTGTATTGATATATCATCTGAGGTACTGTAAAAATTAAATTAATACTTGTGAAATGAACATTACAGTAATGAACACCATAAAATGGATGGCATTTAATCATTATGTCTTTAGAACAGGCTTTTTATCAATACTCAGTACAATGGTTGCACATTGAACTGGGATGAAATAAAACAGTAAGTGATCACCATCTGCTCTATATGCTGGATGAGGCAGAGTTCATGTTGAAAGGGTAATAAATGGAGATGTTATGGCAGGCTATGTCATAATACAATGAGATATGTGAACTGAAATTAAGGTTACATAGCTGACTTCTAACACTTCCTGTCTTTTTAGTGTTTGCCATAACTTTACTAAAATTCTTTTGTAAGAATTAGCATAACTCTTTTGAGAATGCAAAAATTTGATACTTCTAAGCTTAGGAAAAAGGGAGTTTGAAATGTACAAAGTGCAACTTTGCATTAGTCTCACAGCTGAGCTCACAGCTGAGGCAAGGCCCTAGATGGTGTGATACTCAAACATGGTATTTTCCTCTTCTTTTGGAATGCACACAGCTGGAAGCTGAATATTTCTAAAGCTCAAGACCTTACATTAAATAAATTATAACTTATTTGTGCTGAGTTATACAATTATATTGAGAACTGAAATAATAATTACACAATTTTTTTGAACAGATTGTTTATACCACTAAGTAAACATCTCATAAAATATATAAAGAATCCTCCAAACTTATATTTCTGTTATCATGACCTCTGGTGGGATGATCTGACTAAGTGGTTGCAAAATTTCAGAAATAGAGAGATCCTTTGTCTCATAATGTCTTTTATAATAGCTGGTGTAAAGGACACTGCAATGGCTGGTGCAATATGCTATCAGTGTGGGAGTTGAATATAGAAGTGCTATATAGGCTGGGAGCATGGAAAATGTTAATGGAGTCGGCAGCTGAGTACCAAGAAAATAGCTGTTCTAGTCTTCTGTTGTTTTGCAGAGAAGGTATGGTTTCTGTGTTGGAAGGTAGCGCAAGAGAGCCATTTAACTTTCCGTTTCAAGAAAAATGATAAAAACAAAAGCCTGCAAAGCCAGCAAATTATGTCAGTATATTTAAAATATTTAAGTACTGCTGTAGTGCAAGATTTGTACTATTCCAAATCTAGGGCTTATCAGGCAGATTTGGGTTTTGTTTCTCTATCATCATAAAGAATTGTCATTTTTATCTTAATATACTTATGTGGATATAAACAGCTCCTGAGTTGGGAGGGGGGGGGGAGAAGGAAGAGGAAAGAAATGAAAGGTCTCAGGACCAGGGCTATAGCTGAACAGAGACAGAGCTGAGAATTGGGAGCAGGTGCCTCCAGCAGAGGTGAGATCCCGCCTCTGGGTGTCCGGCAGAAGCGCCTGCTTTATAGCCTCCATTGGGATCTGAACTTGGCAGGGGCTACAAATCCCTGCTTTTCACCAGAGGCCGTATCTTACCCACCTTAGCTAAACTCGCCTCCGAGCAGCAGGGGTATTGAGGCCCGGGTGAGCCCAAAACTCAGCAGGGACTGTAACCCAAGGTCTTGTCTCAGTTTGCATCAGGGTCACCCAGCCTGTGCTAAGGCTGGAGTTTAGTTGGGAGTGTTTGAGCCCTACAGCATGCTGCAGGCAGGGCCCTGTCCCCGAGAGCGGCAGGACTGGGAACCCCTGGGGAGCCCCAGGCAGGTTGGGAGCCACCGACCACAGCAGCTAGCGTGGCCATCCGCGCGGGGCGGTGGGTCCTGAGCCAGCAGGCTCCGTTCTGGAGTGTCTGCAGGATCTCAGCTGGAGTAGAGGCTGTCTGGCCAGAGCCCTTTCCCTTCAAAAGCAGCAGCATGCCTGGTTTTCTTGCCTTTTCTTTTTTTCTTTTTTTTTAAATTTAGGCTAACAAAAATGGGGGTATGCTGTATTGACTGTCCCTGAGTTCTGTGTGTGTATCAGTCCTTTAGTTTCCAAATGAAAATTAAGGTCTGCACTTTGAGCCGTATTGTCAGCATGATAAGCGAGAAGGAGAGGTATTACCCCCGCTTCAGTTTTTTTGTAAGGCTTTTGGCCTTGATCCGTAAATGGCTTTTTGATAGACATTTTGATAGCTGCTGAGTTGGTTGAGGATCATCCTCCCTTTCCCTAGCAGCTTTTCCTTTCTGCCCACGCTGCAACCTCCTCTTCCAGTATGTGCTGGTCGGACAGTTGGTGGTGGCTGGTGACGTAGCTGTTCCTTAACCCTCCACATGACTGTGGGGAAGTGAGATGACAAATCTCATGAAACAGTCCTTCTTAGAGTCAAAAATACATGTTTTTAAAATATGCTTTTTCTTTTTAAATATTCATGGATATTTTAAGACAAAAAAAAAAAAAAGAAGAAGAGTACCAACCTCCTTATACAGTTTTGGTAAGAAAAGCTTCTAAATTCTTTCCTTTGCCACTAAATTCAAGGAGTCGTCATTTTGGGGATATTCGGTAAATATTTTAAGACTAATCTTAATTTTGCCCTTTGGTGCCTCAGATATTTACCATTGTCTCTGTAGGTAAATAGCTAAGGCTTTTTTTTTTTTTTTTTTTTTTTTTTTTTAAGTGACAGTAATAAAAAGCTCACTCTTGAATGTTCCTTATGGAAATAGCATACTTTGAAAAAAGTAGAGCAGAGAAACTTGAACAGACCATGGGGTGCTGTTACAGGCTGCTAGCAGTGAACTTAACTTCTGTTGGGTTGTCTTCTCTTCATGCTTTTCCCTTTCTTGGCCACCACGTCCCACTGTGGAGCCTCCTTGGCATTGCAGGCAGAGGAGGCCGTGTGTTTGTCACAGCAATGTGATGTTGTCTCACTCTTTCCAATAAACTGATCCCCGTTCTGCTGACTGTCGTAATCATCTCTGTCTGCTCTTGACGGGAATCTCTGTTTCCAGCAACAAGTTGGCCCTGTTCATGTGAGCAGCTGTTTGGCTTTGTCTAATGCTGGTCTGGAAGGAACTGCAGGTTTAAAAAAAAGCAGCCCCATAAGCTCCCCAAACCAGCCCCCCCAACCCCTTTCATCTCCTTGGCTAATATAGGTCATTGCTTTAAAACAGAGGCTGTTTTAGACTTGATCAGACATATTTAGTGCTTTTTCTCTGTTCCCTTCACCAAAAAATAATTTTAAGAAGCTGAAAAATATATGAAGATGTTTGTTCAGGTTCTCTGAATATTTTGATCTTTAATTTGAAATGAAGTTGGGTGCTGAATTCTCAAATTTCTTTTGCTTCATGATATTTCCATGCAGTTCTAGAAAAACATCTACATTAGTGTGTAAATGTTTTCTGATAATGCAATTTTTTCTGTTTTACATGACAGCTTTTCTAGCATCTGCTTTTAAGGTTATCAGACTAGCTTAGAAATATTAACAAATTTAGCTATGCCATTGTCCTCCGATACAGGATGGTATTAGATCTACTTTATGAATGGAGATAACAACGCTCAGGTCAAGTAAGTTAGCTGAGCTTGGTTGTCCCACAAAGACTCCAAACCAAAGCGCCTCTGAAAGCAGAAAAATCTGGGCAGCCTGTGTTTTAGTTTTTCATTGTTGTCGGGGTTGGTAGGGTGCAAGCTCCTTCACAGAGCGCTTGAACGAAAGCAGCGGTGTGGGCAGGGAGAGGCGCTCCACAGCGTCGCAGGAAAGGGGGAGCAGGCAAGTACGGTATGGAAGGAGATGCTGGAAGAAGATGGCCCTTGGGCCATCCTGATTTTCTGTGTAAGCGTATTTCCACTGTTGGTAATTTGCTGATGCACGGCCATTTGAGAGATTTCTGCCATTTTACTGCGTAGTCCTGTGGCAGCTGCTTCCCACACGCGGCCAGTGGAGCAGCACCTTTTAGAAAACGGGTGATTCAAATGCAAGTGCATTTGCTTTGGCCTGTGCTTGTCTTCTAAATGAATGGAGGGTCCTGAGGGCCTCAGTCAAGGAAAACCTAATACCCTCAGCAGCACAACACCTGTGAACAGGAGGAGAATTTGTAAAGAGAAAGAGAAAAAATGATTTTTGGTGCACCAAGTGAAATAAATGAAAAAGGACAGACTATAGAGGAATCGGGGCAAAAAGAGCCGGTGGTCTCTGACTGTGCTGGAGCCTGGTGCATCAGGAGCCAGAGAGGTCTGGGCCATCTGCCGGCCTGCGAGGCAGAAGGCAGCAGAGGGGAGGAAGAAAAGCTGTTAGCTGCCGCTCTTGAGGAGTTGCAGTGCGCTAACACGCTTCAGTTCTCTTTCTTGAATCTCCTTTGAAATGGTTCTTTGTACGCTGACTAAATGTGAACGGCGGCTCCCTACGCTTTAGACCTAATTCATTTTGGTTATGGAGTCCTATACTGTTGCCTTTGATGTGATTTTTTTAGTTAATGCCTGTTTGTTCAGATATTCCTGACGGTGTGGGGTGTGTCTGGAATTGCGACGGCATGCACAGCTTCACTCCTCCAGCAGCCGCTGGTAGCGGACAGTCTGTTGATAAATATACACAACATTTAAATAAAAACTTTTTTCAAGAAAAAAAAATACTTGGATGAGTCACAGAAGATAACTGTACATACAGAGTGGAAAGAGGAAGAAATCTGGAAATCCTGTTTTTTCACAGAATTTTTTACAATGTTATTATTTAATGGGGTAAATTAGCCTAACTTGAAGTATGTGTAGGTCATTTAGGAGAAGAGTATTTTAATTAACAGGGCATTTGTTCTCTCTTAGTTAAATTCCATTTTTCAGGTGGTGTTTGTTTGCTAGCTTAGAAACAGTTGACTTCTTCAAAAGAACAAGTGCATTTGTGCAAATTGTAATAATGCCAACGACTGACAAATCCTGTGGCTGTTCCAGGGAATTTCAGGAGAGGTTTCTTATTCTCTCTTCTTGACAAATGTCATTATTTTTTAGATGCATTACTTAGTGAAATAGAAGGCCTTCATTTGAAAGATAGGACATGTGAGTGAGTTTACAGCTGCTCTTCAGAGGAACACGTGAAGCAGCCAGCATTAGCCTCTAGCTAGGGGAAAGACCACCATTGCCTTTCTGTAGTGAACCCACAGTGTAAAGTAAAGAGTCTTTTCTATGTCCAGTTTGAAATTGGAGCTGACAACTCTTGATTTGTTTAGCAGGTCGTGTTTTCTAAGTCCTAGAACTGTATAAATTACATTGGATAAGAGACTTTAATCTCTTTTAATTGTTCTAAGAATGGTGTTTAAAATTCTACTCAAGTTTTCCAGTGCAAATTTGAGGCAAATTGAATTAATCCACAATGAATGGACATTTTTTTCCTTCTATATTTGTAAATGCAGTGTTTTGCATAATTGAAAAGTGTAAAAATCATTTTACGACTTTTTATACAGATATCAAGAATTTAAACAAGTTGGTAGAATATTTTTGGATTGAGAATCATTCAGTTCAGATCAGAAGTATCCTTGTCCCTGCATTACTTTAGTGATTCACTAAATCTTTTTGAAGTGTTATATAGTTGAATATTTTATCTTCTTCAAATAATTTATTCTGATCTTCAAACATGCTGAACATTCTGTGGTCTCAGTCAAATTTTGTATGTTCGAAGAAAAAGTTCTCAATGTTTTTGTTAGTTTGGGAGGAATATGTAATGTACCAAGCTTGCAGAATTTAGTGCTGATGGAAAAAATAGTTCTGTTGTTTCAGAGCATTAGAGTATAAGACCTATAAATTGATTATATTGTAATTGCATACTGCAAGGTGCTAACACCTTTCTTTGAATATTTGGGGAGCATTCATTGCATGAAATATGTTCAACTAATCCACTCATTTGACTTGGTGCTGTATTGCTTCATTTTTCGTATCCAGATTTGATATTACACAGGCTTTCCACAGTGTTTCTCCACTGAGAAAATAGTCTATAGGAAGCATCTTATATGCTACTACTGTAGAGAGTATGAGACTCCAGTGTTTTTTGTGAATCCCTGAGAAATATTGGAAGAAGCTGTAAAATAGAAAATAGCACATTATTAGAGAACTGAGACCTTTGTGTGGAAACAGCTATTAACATAGAGACTTGCTGCATTTCAGCAGTGCACACTTTTCAGCCTTTTTTTCTGTAGCTCAGATCTCTGCACCTACTCAACTTGCCTACTCTAAACTCATGAATATGGTGGTGCGGATTGAGAGTAGAAAGAGTACATGTGATAGACTTTCTCCTCTAATCTCTCCTTGAAATCCTAGCGACTGTACCATTTTTTTTCCAGCAAAATCCCAATCATTTTCATAGGTGATTTATACCAAGCCAGAAAAATCCTGAAAACAGCAGACAAAATAACAGCTTATCACATGGATCCCTTTGGGATATTTAGTAGCTCAAGCAAGGGATTAATGTAATAAACTGTCTTGGTGCTATTCATGGTAAAAAGGTCATCATTTCTGCTTGATTCATTTTATCAGTGAAACAGAAAAATTCTCTGTTATGTGCTAAAATGCTTAGGAAAGCATTTCTGATTTTTTTTTTCTTCCCTAGCATTGATTTTCTTGTTCAGAATGTCTTCTGTGACATTCCACTTCGAAATATTTTGTAGTTAGGAAAGTGTTCAGAAGCTTCACATGTAACGTGGAATTCAAGCCTCCTGAGCAGTTTGAGGCTGCAAATACAGCCAGTGTTTTGAGTATTGTGCAGTAGGAAACATTTCCTAAATTCCTTCTCTCATGCTTCTTCTTAGTGTATTTAAAGCAGTTATGAATTTTTGGTTCATAATGATTTCCTTCTTATAGATTTAACTGGATTTAATGAAGGGGACTTTCAGCCCTTTTCCTCCTTAATTCTGAGTGGATTTTTACTTGGAAGGAGCTTCCTGAAAATGAGGCCAGGAGGGTGATGATTAGAAGGAGTGATATACAACATTCACTTTCTATATAAGTCTGTCAGTGTGTAAGTGCTTAGCTAAAAGTTCAATTTGTCCTGCAGTTTGGTATACCCAGCTTCTGTTGCCTCTATGCATAGTTCAGCAGGTTTTTAGTATATACTGATTATTATCTTTCTAATATAAATCTGACACCTAAATGACACAAATTAGAGGGCACAGCAGTGCAAGATACATATCTATTTCTTTTGCATTGGATTCACTTTTTTCTATTTTCCTTTAATTTTGTTTTGTAACTTCGTTTGATAGCCTTTGTTTTGTTTCCTTCATTTATGCTGTTATTTTTGCTCTGATCCATACTTATCTACAGCTGTGAGACTGATCATTTTCATACATTGTTGTCTGATCACTGTTACTGACAGAAGAGCTAAACTTTTGAGCAGAACTGAATGATCAATATACTGGCTAGTTACTGACACTTAAAGCCTGAGTTTGCTTTTTTTCTATTAGTAGCATTAGTTCCAGAATGTCCTTGTTTTGCTTTAGATGTCACAGTCTCTCCTTTTTATCAGACCTGAATAGCATCATATGTAGAAAAGCACAGAAATAAAGACTGAACTCATTCCTGGAAAAAAATGAGAAAGTAGTCATAAAACTAATATGTCCACTAACTTTTAGTAAAAAGCCTTAGTTATAATGTGGTAGAATATTGGTATTAACGCTAAGAGTTTTTCAGATTTGTGCATTCATAAATCCATGCCAGACCTCATTAACAGAATGTAAACATTAGATTGCACACATTATGCATGTATTTTAAACTAAACTGTTTCTTTAACATGAAGAATTTTAATTTCACACCCTCCACTCCAATACTTGACAACTTCATTTTTCAGGCAGCTGTGTTCTGTGGATACCCATCCGTTAAGGCAGACTTCCAGCTAAATTGCATCATGAGCTTATTAACTCCCATCTAATCATCCAGTCATGGCCAATTAATCACTTCTCCTGGTGCCTTGTTTTAATAAAACCTGTTTTCTGTGCCACTGAGCAGCAAACTATTGTCTGATTTTATGCAAGGGATAGCCTTTGCTCAAGGGGAAAAAATACAGCCTTCCTTCCCGGATACAAAAGGCCTTGCCTGAAGGAGCCGTTGCAGGCTCCTTCAGTGTTTTGTGTGTGTAGTACTGCTTGTGTTTCAGAGGGGAGGAAAACTTGCGTGTTTCCTGCCCAGAGCTAAACAGGTTTCCTGTGCTGCAGGGAAGGGATGGAGGCAAACTGGGACGGGAATGGAACTGTAGCTGGTGGGGTGTTGAGTGTTCATATCATCCACTCATCTCCACCTGTGGAGCTCTGGCTTCATTAATTACTTGGTATCAGTAAGCAGCAAGGTAATACAGGAAACTGGCAGCTTTTCATTTTCTCAGCATGGAGGGGGGGGAAGTAATTTCATCCCTCATGAAAATGGAAAACGGTAAGCGTTCTTATTTCTTTTAATAAGTGTTCTGTGTTAATGAATAAGCCAAATTTATCAAGGTGCTTCCTTAAAAAAATCTTATGACTGGGAGTTAAATAGGCTTCTGACAATTTAAGCTCTCGGATTTACTGTGCAGTAGTCTAGTTATTGAAAAGCTGAGAGCACTTATTGTAAATACTATGGGCTGGAAATGTTTTGATGTTTCCTAGCAGAACCCACACATCTTAATAGACCATAAATGAACCAGAGGTATTGGCTCTTCTTATTTCTTAGGACTGATCAGAGTGTTTCCTCTTTTGACAAGCTATAGGTGCAATAAGGCAAGAATTATTTTTTCATCAAGCTTTGGAACAACATGTCCTTACTATAGAGTTGTATTTCTATAGTTGCGAGTGTTTTCATTAGCTTAAGAGTTGCCTGCAGGTGCCAGGCGTAACTCACTGAAGTAACAAAGCATTGCAGTAATGATTTCTTCAGATATCCTTTGGATAGAGCTTCGTCAGACAGTGGTGTGTCATGACGAGCGACAGAGCTGTTAGGTTCAGTAACCAATGCACATGTGTCCTTACTGCCAAGTTTGTCCCTCTCAACTTTGACTATGCGTATCCCCAATGCTTCTTACTGAAAAGAAAGGAGAGAAATAAGTGGAGATCAAAGCATTTCATGCAGTGTAGGGCTTTGTATCATGCATGTGGACAAACCAGTTATCAGGAAAGCCTTATGAAAAGATGACTTAATTTAGTAGTTTAATCTACTTAAAATCATGACTCTTTTTAGGAAAAAAAAGTGCAAAACTTTTGCAGATAAAAAAAATACTGTCATTATCTCCTCAGTGCACTTTATTTAGCATCAGATATTTATATCTTATATAGCATCAGGCCATTTCAAGTAAGGTGCAAAAAGAACAAGACTTGGCTCTGATCAACTTTGCTTTGATCGAGTAAAAGTACTGGAACAATTCAAGAAGTGCAGGAACAGTGTTTTTGCATTCTGGATGTCAAAAACCTCAGGGAAAGGAAAGAACAGGAATAAAATCATCATCATCTATTCCAAACCACAGAACTGTAACAAGTTAGTATTTCTAGCCTGGAACATAGGGCCTTCTTTTGAGTGTGCCCTATTTGGAACATTTGTATGAGAAAGTATGCCACGAAGGCAAACGTTTTTATCATCCCCCGACAAGTTTCCTATTTTTGAGGTAGATGGCAGGCCTTTTTGTAGCCTTATCATGACCACTGAATCTGTAATGTGCACTAAGTGCTCTTTTCAGGATCAGGGATGCAATAAAAACGGACTTTGTGGGAAAGGGAAGTTCATTTATTTTTCAGTTTTTAGTATCTACGGGGGAATTTTTGTCTTGCAGACATGTATGCTTTGTTGTTCTACAGTTCAATTCTAGTTATTGTCATCTTGTTTATCTCATTAATTAGTTTTAGACAGAGGTTTTGTTGTATATTCTCAGTTTCCTTAGCTGAGGAATGCAAAAAAAAAAATGAGGGTTTTTTTTTTTTCCTAATAAGATTTCCCTGTTTCAGTTCAGAAAATGAGTATAAGCATAGAGGAGAATGCAACATGCACCAGCTGGAATGTGTTGCTTCATTGAGATTTCAGGTTACGATCTCATCTGTGGATTGTGACAGTGTATCTGTTGCGGTTTTCATGAATAATTGTAGTGTGTGTGATTAGCCATACCCAGCTGAGAAAGATTCTCCTATTCTGTGTGGAGCAAAGTTCCCTAGTTTTCTGTATGCTGTTCAAGCGGGTTGAAAGAAAACAGACCATACAAGCCAGAATTAAGAATGGTAGGGTGTTTTCACAGCTTTAAGTTGCTTACTTGTCAGCTTTGTGCACTGGTAATTAATGTTGCTGTATTAGTGGACAGTCAGTGCAGTCCTCTGTGAGCTTACTTCATGTCAAGATTTAGCAAGTGAGTTTGTGAATGACCTCTCATGATGGTGGCAACATCCCTGTTTTGTCTCCTCTTTATATCTCTCTGTCTTGCTTATGGCTCCTTGAGACAATACAAAAGAGGGATAACAGAACTACAGTCCTACTGTTTTAACTGGCTCTTGGGTCTGGTTAATGTGGCATTGGATATCTAGAGCTCACAGAAAAATTTGTTGGAATACCAGTCTTCCATCTCGGATTAAATGCATCTGAAATGAACTCTTGGCTCAAAAGACTGTAGCTCTTGCATACCTCTGAAGAGAAGTCAGCAAATGCAGATTGCTCTCTGAAGTTTCTGGTTTAATATTACAGTGAATGTTTAAATCATAGCCATGAGTTCTTCATGGAGGGTTTCTTTGTGCAGTTATATGAAATTTTAAGGAAAGTATTAAGACTCTATAGTATAGTGTTCTCATCTGGTTCAAAAAGAGAAATTATGCTGTAATTCTAAATGCTATTTTTGATCTTTTCCTTGAATCTCGGCGTACAATCTTTTATCCTTGTTTTGCTCCTTATAGCACTCCCTGTACTCCTTAGGCATACATACATATGGGCCCCATACCATTGTAATATCTGTAAAGCACTGCTCTCTAGCTTATGAGGTGGCATATTTTCTACCCATTAAAGTAGTTATGTTGATGACTACTGGGTAACAGTAGGCAGTGAAATCTTTTATTTTGTAGTTGGTAGCTTTCTATAAAAAGACTGATTGCTGCAGTATAAGTAGCCCTCAGTCACTAAATAAATCCTAGAGACATTATATTCTTCAGTCTTTTGATAACTCTGATGTTCTCATAGCAGGATAGTCATTTCCTGTATTCAGAACTGTCAAATGGCAATAAACCCACTAAACTTTAATATATAATTTTAGCCAGTGTCATTTTCTTGTCTTTCGGGAAAGTCCTTTGACTACCCAGATACATGTGGAAGAAATATTTTTAAGTAGCATACTGCATTTCAGGTATATGTGTTTTAAGATGGATTCTGCTTCCTCTACTGGAGGAAATATTGTAAAAATAGTCTTTTGGTATAAAGAAAAAGAGAAAAAGTAGTATAAGCTTATCTAAACATTTTCTTATTTCAAACAGTATGATCTTAGAGATCAGGAAAGAAGATTATTCAAAAGGGACAGTTATTGAATTACAAAGATTTGGATTTATTGTCACAAGGTGGAATTTGCTGTGCTTTTTAAAAGAAATGATTGTATCATTTCTTCAGACCATGGTTAACATAATCAGGGACTGAGAGAAAGTTGCTTATTGTGTAAGATACCTTGGTGAGAGGGAAGTTCAGGTAGTGGTTGCCTCCCCCTTCCGTCCCCCCTGGCCTTTCCTGACATTTCAGCCTTCCTAGACCAGCTGGAGGATCTGTGCCGCATGGTAAGTCAGCAGCTCAGCAAAGCCTAAGCGGGGTCATTTGTAGTGAGAACAGGTCCAAGTCCAAAGGGTATTAGCCTCTCCAAAGACAGTGGTGGCAAGATGTGGTTTGGTTGAAGGGAATGTTAAACGTCTTTTTTTGCATAGGTTAATGATTAATATGTCAACGAGAAAAGGCGCTTTGAATCTTAGTGTTTCCCAAATTAGGATGTGTACTGGGAGAAGGGGTCCCCATAGATTTTAGTTTGTTAAGGCAGACCAGAGATGGAGTTATTGGTGAGAATCGCTTGCTTGCTATCTGAATATCTGCTTGTAAGCGTTAGGCAGGCATATCCACTGTTTCTTTTCATGTCTGTTCTTGTGAACTTTACAGTTATTTTGTCTGCATTAGGTTTTGCGTACGAGTGCTTTTATTTGCTTTTAGATTAACCATATCTATATTATCAGGGATTTCAAGGCAAGTAAATATCTTACGAAGTCATACTTATGACTTTTTTTCTTCCCCACATGGGATACTAAATGCTCTGAAGGTGACAAGTCTGCCAGGATACGTTCCCTAGACTAAAAGCTAAGCACGTTTTATCTCCACAGGCAAGTTTTAGAACTTGGGACAATGAGACCTGAAGGGAGGAGATGTCTTCTCATGACTTCAGTAGCTGGAAAAGCTGCTCTGCTCTAGCCCACAGGTGGCTAGAAAAAAGGGAGCGCACCGGATACAGGAGGGTACTGAAGGGGCATGTAGCCGAAGGGCTATAGGAAATGGCTGTAATCAAAAATACAGGAATTTATTACACCGTGCATTACATTAAATGAAAGATCGTGCTTTCGGAAGTAGACCTTTTTAGATGTATTCATAATCTTTCCCATATGATCATTGTGACTTCAGGGTGTGACAACTTTACATGCACAACTAAAGTGATTGTCCCCACAGACTAGTGAATAGAGGTGCCGGTGGCTCACGCAAAAGCCTGTTGACATGTCTGTTTAAAGATGGTTATATAAACGCAGATTTACTGTGTACAATTATACAAACTTGGCTAACTTGACTCATGAAACTAGCTACTGTCCTTTAAGATAAATTGAACTAGATAGACAGCTCAGCAATTACAAAGCAATTGATTATATGATGATGTATACTGAAGGGATTTTTTCCAAAACCAATTTTGGCTGCCCCATTCACTTGAATTTTGGAACAGCAAGAGAACTTCTCAAAGCAAGGCAATAACGAATGGATTAAATGAGCTCTTTTTAGCATCAGCACAGTCAACTTGTTTGTGCTGTGTTATTAGTACATAAACGATTTTAGCAAAACAAAAGGTGTATCAAAATCAAGCTAATAAATGAAAGACTTGCACATGATTCAAACTTGGCTATTTTTTACTTCTTTTTGTAAGACGTCTTAGTTGTATTGTTTCCTTTGGCTTCAAACCATTACCTGCTTTTCTAACATATTTCCATCTTTTTACATCTTTTCGTTCTTATATTGCATTTATTTTAAAACAGTAGATGCTTTTTTAGAAAGGATTTCTCTAGCAGCAGTTGGTGACAACTCACAGTAAGGTTTATACAGAAAGCTAGAGGCAAATCACAGAATTTCTTTGATAAATGCAAATGTAGTCCAAATCTCTGAAGGCAGGTAGGAATCGTCAAGTTAAACAAATGTTTATAAGTTTATACTGTTAACTAGTGGACAGGTCAGATGGTGTTTTCTAACCTTTATGTACTAGCAGCAATGTAGATATAGCAATATTGAAAACATAAAACTTATTTTAACAGAAATGAATATATAAGAATAAGCGAGAAAATTTAGTTTGAATAAAATGATTTTAATAGATGAAACCTAAGGATTTGAATGTGGCCTTTTATTGTGAGAATTTCACAGTAAGCTGGAATCCAAACACTACTGTTTTTGAAAATTGCTCATGGCTTGCACTAAGCTCTCTTCTGAAATTCCTACTAAGCTTTTATTTGGCATCTGCTAATACAACATCACTGTACCTGCAGAAAAAACACAGAAGGCTTGATAAGCAGCAGTGTTTTCAGTGCTAAGCTTAAAGACAAATCTGTGTCAGATGGAGTAGCATTGGTGCCAAATAACTTTTTATTAGCTAGTGCCATACTAACTTTTTTAATAAATGAAATGTGTTCTAGTAGATGCTTTTTATCCTTCCTGAGAGCATAGGATTGTCCAAAGACTTTTTAGAGAGAGTAATTTAAACTGTTTCCCTAATGAACCTTGAAACAATGTTGCTAATACAAACCTTAAGCTTTCAGACTGATTCTTTATCATCCCCCCAAGGAAAGGGAATTACATTTTGGAGTTCTGTTCTCCTCTGTTCTTATGCAAGGTATTCTCTCGTGCTGCAGGTAGTAGGGTCTGGGTTTGGCAGCTACCTCCTAATTTTAGACTTCATACTTTTAGCATTCAGTAAAATGACAAGCTTTGAACAGCAGCCACTAAACCTTCTCAAGTGAAAAACATTCACTTATAACAGCTTTACTCAGGAGAGAGTAATGTTTTCTGTGCAACTGTGTGCTGTACTTCTTGACAGGATAGTACAGAATATGGAATTAATTCAGTATTAGTCTTCATTTGTTGTTTATTTATGTTGATATTTAGATGGATGTTTTTGGGCTTCCAGAATTTGAAGTGCTTGTCATAAAATGAGAAAAAGTGAGGTATTGGCTTTTTAAAGAGGAGATGCCAGGAGAATGGCTTCTTCTCATTCCTGTAAGATAGATTTCCTAAAATGTAAAACATTAACTTCAAAATACACTCTGAAATGCTGTATTAAAAGAGGAGATTTACTGATTTCTTGCTTTTTCTTTCTACAGCTAGTTGATGTGGAAAAATGGGTATGTGATTCTGTCTTTTATTCACCTGATCCCAAATGTTTCATGTTGCCACTGAGTCTAATTTGTCTGTTTTTATACCTTCTGTGTTCATGACCCTTCAACTTGCATGGCTCAAAAAGAAAGGCAAATACATTGTCTTGTAGGACCTGGTCATTCCTGAGTTATGTCACACCAAATTTCTTGCTATTATGACTTTTATCTCTTGTAATTTGATCTTAGAATTGCATAATACACAGTTATGATGATTGCCTGTTAGTTTTGAGCCTTGCTGTCTAATGTTATAACTCCATTCTCTAACCCTCCCTGCCTTTTCCAGCTAGACATTGTAATCCTGAAATGCATGGCAATAAGATAATTATATCAATAAATAATGTGTGTTGCTTTATCTAGCTGCAAATAATGTATGTAGCTAATGATGGAGAACAGCTGCTACAGAATAAAAAAAATCATTCATAGATCTAAGCAATTAGAAATTCAAAGCACATCAATTTCTGTTGAATGTGTTTAAGCCACACAAAATTGTTAAGGCCTTTCCTAATGTGTCTGTGCATACCATGCTATCCTTTTCTTCATGGAGTAGTCTGTATTGGGAACTGAGCTGAATATTTGTGTGGTGTACATATATAACTCCCCTGTATGACACATTTGCATATGTTTTTCTCTAATGTGGTATCTACCATCAGTATATGTGTAAGTTAGTGGTCATAAAATTGTTGTATTATTGTTTGTTCACATGAAAAAAGTTAGCCTCTCTGAAAATTTGGATCATAAAGACCTCCTTGATTCCTTAATATTTAATTTGATCTGTACCTATTCAGAAAACAACTGTGACATTCTTTGGTGTATGACCAATAACTTAGCTAGAGCACAGGTCTCGCTTTATTTCAGCTAGGCTTTATGGAAATTTAATCTGTGGTTGAGACTATAATAGTGACTCCAGTTATAAATTGGTTAAGACTCCTGTAGGTAAATACATTGTTTAAGTGGTGGCTTAGACTTTTCAACTCCCTTTCTACTCATGTATCTCCAATTATTTATATCATATGATTAATATCTATAAAAACCTTATTGTATTTCATAATAATTCATTAGTCGGTAACTGTAGGTAAATGTTAGTTTTAGGTAATTGTATCAATATGACAGCATTATTATTCATATTCTGTGAATGTGACATTTTGACAATTGGTGAATTGTTTGTATGGACTGGTTTGGGATGCTTTTTAAAGCATAATGATGATCAATTTTTCTTCTCATTTTTGTCCAGCTCTTTAAATACAAGTGAGAGGGGTTGGTTTTAAGTCTTTAGATTCTGTGGTTTTTATTCCTTGATTACAAGATTAATGATTGTCAGCCTTGTACAAACTCACATTGTTGTTTCTCTGCTATTAAGAGAAAAACAGCAAAAACAAAATAAGAACTTTGGGGGGAGGGGGGAAGGAGGTGCAGTAGTACACAGGCATCTGGCCTCATACTTCATGAAGCATAAAAGAAAAAGCCAGAAGAGTATTCATTTACACCCTGAAATGGCCTGCCTTTTGACTAAAGTAATCAAAGAGTGTGTTCTTAGAAAATGTAGTATTATCTGCATAAATATGTCAGATCTGCCTTTTTAATTTGGAATTTTCAAGAAAATTGTACCTCAGGCTGCTTAATCGTTATTTAATAACATCAGCGTCTTACACTTTGGAAAGGTTGCTTCACTGGAGTTGGCCCTTAAGCCATTTTAAAATGAAACATTTATCATGAAAGCCAGGTTGGAATGATTCTTCCTGAGTTAGGCGGCTAAAGGGACCAGCTCTGTGGTCCACACAGCTTCCTGTCCGAAGGGGAAGGAGTGGGTGCTGGCTCTGTGTCAGGCATGAACCCCAGTTTGCCTGTAAAGCAGCGCTCAGCCCCCTCTGTAATTCCGGACTGTTGCTAGAGGAGTTAATGAGGTTTGAGGATGTACGTATCGATCCAAAATGCCTTAAAGGAACATATGAAACTCAAAGTTGCATCTGAAAAGCACAGTTATTGAGCTAGCTTGCTTGACTTTCCACAAAAACGGCTTTGCACACATCTCGTCAGACTGGAGAGGAGGTTGTGAAAGGAGCTCCTTCTTGTCCGTCCACTGTTGGATACTTTTTACAAGCCCTCAATTTTTGTGTGGCTCTTCAAAGCTCACCAAATTATGCATCTGAGAATTTGGGCTCAAGTTTGAATGGAAGTGCAAACATAAATCATGATGTCAGTATATCTTCTGTTGATTTCTTCAGGCTTTGAATGAGGCTTACCAACTTTATCTAGAAAATTGGCTAAGCAGAATTTTAAGTGCTTTTTTGGATTTTGATCCACGTTTCTGTGGAATACTAATTCCCATCATTGCTTTCTGATGCACTGAGGGCATCTCACAAAACATAAAAACTAACTAAAATAAAGCTTACCTTTATCATTCTGGCCATTTTGTATTTGAAAACTGCTTTTAAAGAAACTACCAAGGGAGAAAGAAGACATTTATAAGACACTGAGTATACCTTATTTACAGTAAAAACACCAGTAGTGAAACAATCTGAAATTGAATAATGGATAGTGAAAGGTTTCCTCTCATCCTGCCTTTCATTTTTCCTCTTTAAATATGATTATGAAATTAGTGAAATAATTTTCAAATATCTTTGTTGCTGTGAATCCTCACATCCATTCTGTCAGGAACCCAGTGATTTGGTATTGGTTTGCAATATTTAAGAAGTGTGCAGGTTTTCAAAGATGGGTGCTATGTACTTTCAGGGCTTGAGTTTTAAAGGACTTCTGTTCTCATAAAAGCACCTGAATGTTGTGGCTTGACTTTCATAAGAAACGCTTAGCACTGTGACAGAGTTCACTGTTAGGAATGGGAACTTTCTAGGGCTTCTGTGGTTTAAAAACCTGGCCTTTTACAAAGTTGCCTAGACGTGAGATGTTGGATGCTGAAGTATTTTTGAAATTTTGGCTCTAGACCATCAAGAATGATTGTTTTCAAGACAGATTACTGTGAAGAGCTTTTCCCCTGATGATTTTATAGAGGAAACCAACTATATTTTTCTTAAATTTAAAATGCTGAGAGACAGGAGTTTCACCTTACGCTGGTGAATAACAAAGCTGTGTTAACTACAACATTGTAGGATTGTCTGTAACATTTAAATAAAGACACAGATGAAACTCTTCTGCTGAAATTAATGGTTAATCTTTTTCTCTCAAATAATTATGTTTTTGTTAGCTCAGTTTTATGCCACTAGGAAAACTATTTTTCAATTTCTTTGGAAAAGAGAAACTTGCAGAGTAAGAGGAGAGAACACCCTTCAGACACTTTTCAGAATAATTGCCTTCATTACAGACACTCTTGACAGTGGGCTGAGAAGAAGAGAATAAAATCTGTCTTCGTGGACAATTTGGACCTGATGAATATAGCAAGAACTTCTAAGTAGATTCTGACTAGAAGAAGCAAGTTTGGGTTAGTGTAGAGTTTTTGGTGAGCAGCAGAACAAAGCTTCATCGGGGGAAATGGTGGCTGCAGTATGTCTTCAATACCATTTAAAATAACTCATTGCATGTTCTTGCTTTATAATTAGCGTGAATTTTTTTTTAATCATTAAATGATTCATCTAAGGACTTGAACATTTTTTGAGAATTTTTTGTTCACAGTAAGTTCACTTACTTAAATATAGATTTGTTTTTGTCATATTCCTGTAGGGAAATATGCTTAGTGCACACAAATATTTATCTCCCACCCTAAAAAATTTTTGTTCAAATTGTAGATATGACAAAAAGCATTCAGGTTACTCGATACGGGGAGTAATATCAGCAGTATGACCAAGAGCCACTCTGTTTTCCCATAAGATCTGTATGAGGATAACTTAGAAGGGGGGGAAATAGCACTGTATGAAAGTTAAAGTGAACAGTTATACTGAAATGTGTAGAATATGGAAATACTGTTTAAAATGCCACACCTACTGCTATAGTTTCAATTATATCTTCACTTCCATCCTTAATATACTGTATAACGTAGCAGATGTTTACTGAAGCCCAAGTCTAATTCATACCATCAAGACAAAGTAATACAAACATTTTCTAAATACACTTCTTCTTTCCAGATGGAATCTCTGTGAGGATCTGACTGAAACTTATTTTAATAGAAGAACAGGATTCCTAATTATTTACTAGGATTCCTTTGGTATTTCTCCTTCAGTCCGTATTATAGATATGAAAATTTCAAGCTGTGGTCCATGTATCAATACTAATTACTGTGGACTGCAGAAAACTGTCTGCTTTTCAGTTCACTTTTTTTCCATACTAATGTTCTGATTAGGTTAGATTAAAGATTTTATGTTTCTATATAAGCAGATTTCTGCAGGAATATGTCAAGAGTTAACCTCTAAATTAAAAGGCTTTTGAAAAAGATAATCTTGGCAACTTTGCTGTCACAAATTCCAAATAAAGTAGTATTAGTTTACTCTTTTCATCTAGCCAGAGAGCCCAAGAAATAAGGAAAAATGGGGATAAAAGTTACGTGTTTGAACAATCATAATAGTGCTACCAAAATGCTGTTCAAGGAGTCAAATGATATTATAGCCCCAAATAGCTATAAATCTTTGCATTAGCAGCACATCTTTAGTGTCCTCAAAGAAAACTTCTTCAGTTTTTTTTTTTTTTTTTTTTTTTGGAGAACAGTCAGGTTGATGGATGCAATAATGAATAGTATGTGCTTCAAATCTCAGCATCGCAAATTCTGCAAAAGCATAAGGCTCAGAAGCTTTTTTAATGTGTTCTTTTTGTGTAAAGTCATGGTTCAAGCCATACAAGTAGTTTGGCTGCTGAATGTTGAGAGTTTAGTTCTTCCATAAGGATAGTATTCATGTGACACAAAGCACTCCTATAGGCATTTGTTCCAAAAAGATCAAATAGCATATGCAGCTGAAGCCTTAAGTCAGTAGAATATGATTATCCAGTTGTTGGTTATATTTAAATATCAATCCTATCTCTCAGGATAACATTTGAAAAAATAGGATGCTAGAGAAATAGGTGCATTTAAAGCTTACAACACATTCTGGTTACTTGGAGAAATGAATTGTAGAGGTGAAATGCTGTCTTTAATGCAGTTAGTCATTAAACTTTCATTGATTTCAACAGGATAGGATTTAACACAGAGACTTTTATTTGTAGTCCCGAAATACATCAGAAGTCCAAGTATCACCTTGCTCCTTGCTTTTAAGTGTTCAATAGAGAGCCTGCAGTGGGTTCTTGAATTTCAGTGTCTAAAGCAATCTTGGTGTTTTGTACTTAGTTAATAACTGATGAGCTCTTCAGATATTGAAGGCGGTTTAGGCATTTCTACCATAGACCATGCAGAGTTAGCAAATTATTTAGACTCCTAATATAGTCAAGGCACAGAATCAGACACTTCTAGTGTGTAATTTGTCCTATCCTAAAGTAAATGTCAGCTTAGTAAATCAGATGAATCATGCTCTAGAATTGCCTGTCTTTTTGTTGACTGTAAAGTAAGTCTGCACAGCAGCTCAAATGTATACAGGGCAGATAAGCTCTGTC
Source organism: Apteryx mantelli (assembly GCF_036417845.1). Classification (NCBI taxonomy): domain Eukaryota; kingdom Metazoa; phylum Chordata; class Aves; order Apterygiformes; family Apterygidae; genus Apteryx; species Apteryx mantelli. The sequence continues at coordinate 52,951,733 of NC_089980.1, read as the reverse complement.
TTAGAGTTTTTCAGAATGGAGATTTATTATTTTTAGGATATTTTTACACTTTATATTGCATACATCTATGTGGTTTGTTAACAAGTGTAGAATGTAGCATTTCATAAATACACATGGCCAAATTCTGCTGTCAGCACTGCTGCTCCACTGATGGACTAGGAGCTTTGTGTATAATGGAAAATAACATGTCATCGCAATTTGATCTTTTCTTCTTTCACTTTTAGCTGTGAATAGTTATTAAATAATACACTTGTACTTAGTGACCATATCAGTCTGCATTTTGTAGCACTTTAACACTGTGGTATCAATCAGTAAACAATACCTTTCAAGAACAACACGGGTGTTGGAATAAAATTACAAAATTTCAAGTTATAGATCTGTTTAATTTTCAAATATACATTTTGAATTGCTAATCTGAGTCCAGGAAGCGGTGTGCACTGCTGCTCTGAGGCACGGAGAGCAACTGCGAAGGAATAGAAAGTTGTTCTCTCCGCAGAGGCCAGGCCGGCGAGGTGTCTCGTGCAGCAGCCTGCTTGCCTACCTGAAGTGCATTATTTTTAGGGGTAAAAAAATATATATTTTTTTTTTTCCAAAGCTGAAAGTTAACTTTGGGGAAGTGAGCATTCTCCTGTAGCTAAGAAGGGATTTGATCTGAAAACATTCAGGAAGTTTCTTGTGGAGGGGAGCGACAGAAGTGCCTGGAGGTCTCCAGCCCCGTCCGCCCACTGGTAGCAGGCAGCTGAGTCCTCGGTGGTTCCTGGCAGGGAACTTCTCAGCCGTGGCCCAAGGTTTCACAGTGGTGCTCTGTCCCCCTTCCTAGGATGACCTGCATGTCAGAGTTTGCTGTGAAGAGAAAGTGTTTTTACAGCAAGAACGAGCTTTGAGGGTGTTCCTTCTCCTGGTAGTTCTTGAAGCAGCAGGTAGAAGGACGGGTGCCCAGGGGTGCACAGTGTTGCCCTCCCTACCTGTCCCCTCTTGGTGCTTCTAGCCTGAGGGGTCTGTCTGCGGCGCTTGCTATCTCTACGAAAGACATGTAATCTTCGAAATTATGCAGGAACCAGCATAACTCCGAAGAACACAATATGACAGAGACAGACAATGAAAATTGCTTTTCTCTCATTTGTTACAGCTCATTTGATATATCAAGAGAGGAGAATGAATCGGTAAATCTGGGTTTCCAAAAGAATCCAGCGCAAGAAGCTGCTGGGTCATTTTAGTAATCAGGGGGAAAGATAATGTACTTGCATTAATTTGAAGCTAGCTAAGAGACTGCAAACAAGCAGTTAAAATAAATGATCAGTAAGAGAACCAGAAGCTTCTGCAGAAGGACTGGTGTTTAATGTACTTGTAAAAAGAATAAGCGGCGAGGTTGTACAGATCTCAGGTAGAACAAAAATTTGTAGGTGAATGACAACTAGAAGAGGCTGAGATTTTTGATAGATCTAATCTTCTTGATAAACAACATATTGGCAAATGAAATTCAGTGTTGACAATTCCAGGAAAGGTTGCATTAATTTGAATTAATCATGTAATTAACTGGCTTCTGTATTAATGAATTTACACACCACTGTGGACAGCTCCGCAAAGACTTCTGGTTAGTTGCTGGAGCCACCCAGTAAAAGAAAACGAAATGCTGGGGTTATAAGAAATGTGATGTATAATAACACCGGAATGCTCATACTGCTAATCTGTACTTATATTTTAAATACTCACTTTATGGAATGGAGGTGACAAGAGTGTCTGTTCAGTTTTGCTCAATTTGTTTCCAAATATCTAACTATTAAATAAACCTAGAAAGACTTTCCGGGAGAGAATTCTTTGGATGTTTTGATATCATTAGGTCATAACTTTTTTTTTTTTTTTTAATCTAGAACAAGATAGACATCTTTCAGAACAGATACTTTTTTCCTGACTGCTGGATAGCTTCTTTTGCAAAAGCATGTATGAAATGAAAGCATCCGGTCTTACCTGGAAGCTCTTTGGTTAGGTAGACTCCCTTTACATGTGGGGTAGGGATTTGCTGCCAAACTTCAGTCCTAAGCTTCAAATTTTGAGATATCAAAACAAGAACTGATGAGGTCAAAAGAGGGGAAGGTGACCATAGGACTCTCACCAAAAAAAAAAACCAACAAAAAAACCAGTTTACTGTTTGTAACATAATATATAGCTCTCCTTTTGTTTTTAAGGAGCTCTCTAAAAACTAACTTTCTTAAGATTTCCATAATTCTCTGATATCAGTCGCATGACGCTGAGATTTTTTTTAATCGCTGCATGAAATATTAGTTTCATTTTCCATTTTCTTAATTTATTGTGCATTTTCATATGGAAAGTTACTACAGTATTGGTGTTGCTCTCTAGCACTGCACTTTGAATGCAGGACTTAAATTTGTATTAAACTTATGAACTATCTGCAGAGCAAGTTGTTATAGTTGATCAGGCATGGTAACTGTTTTACCTATACTGTGTTTTACCTTTACATGATAATAAGTATTTAATGTGATATATTATTTAAAGTAATAAACCTGAGAAAATTATTGCCTAAATAAATGATGAAGCATTGTTCTGAGCAGCTGTTTTGCTTTCTAGCACGTACTGTAATTATCTGCTAATTGCAATGACAAATGCTCCTTTTAAGCGTGGTTTGTAGTTCTTTGTATCCCACTCACTATTTCGGGGAAAACAAATCCCATTTTTAAGCACCTGAAAGCAAATATTCATTTCACATTTTCTCTTTTTTTCCCCCCTCTCATGGCTCTACAGAAATTTATGATGAAGGTAAGCAAGTTAAAAATTTAGTATTATCCTTTGTACGAATTCTTGCTTTTTCACTTAATTTACTATTTTTGTTTTTAACATCAGCATCAAACTTTCTTTCATTAAATTGCACATTCTGAATTTTTTAAAACTCTAGATTTAGAAACCAGTGTCTTTAGCTTGGGTTGGGTTTACAGTTTTATTTTGACCATGGAGAAGCAAAGCAGGCACCTTTGTCTATGGAGAGAGGGACTCCACAGAATCAAAAAGTGAACTTTTAACAGTGGCAGAGAACTCTACCGCAGTATTTTAAGGCAATTCTTCATCAGTTGTCTAAAGCAATGGAAAACTTCCTCAACCACTGCTAACGTATATATTTTAAGGAATTTTAACAGATAATGTTTGATTATAGTTTTATTTTCTCCATTTATTGCCTCTACTCCTTTTTTTTGTTACTTCTGTTTTTACTCTGGGCCAACCTGAAATTGAAATTCTCAATTAATCCTCACCCCTTGAGTGAGAATGCAACACTGTTTGGTACATAGGAATTCTTGAGACAACGCTCAAATAACGAATGTTCCAGTAAAACATTTGGGCATTTTGTAAAGCGGGAACAACACGCCGTTTCTTCTGTAGTGAGAACGCTGTTGTGATTGTGTGGTGTCTTAGTGGGGGTGAGTGGGGAGCCTTTGTGTTGGGTGGCACCGACACTTCACTGCCTTGGGTCAGTAAGCATGCTCCTGGCTCTGCAGGAACTCTGCTTCTCAACACCCTTTTTTAAGACTATGAGGAAGCACTCGGTGAACCTCCGAGCACTTTGAAAAACTGACATTTAGAATAGCTGGCTATGATTTGGCCAAGATCCATTTTCTAATTTTGCCTTTACTTATTGGTCTCTGTTCCCAATTCATCTTCTAAAATGATTTGGTTTTTGTCCCCAAAGAATTTGCTCTTCTATGGTATAGCCTTGCTTGCTTCATGTGTCACTGTCCAAGAGGGAGGAATTCTGGGCTAGATAAAGCAGTGTTATTTTAAGGGCTGAATTTAATGATGTCAGAAGAATTTTCTCAATGTGACTGCTCTGCTGATCCATCTCTTCCTCCCACTTGGCTGTCTGTCTTTTTCTTTATCTGTGAGTTTCTTCCTCAAGTGACAAGGATGATTCACATTCCTTGTATCATATGGCAACAGAAAAAGCTTCTCCACAGTCCTTAACCCGTGAAAAATGCCTCCCTCCACCGCTTATTTAGCTCTAAAACAATCAGGAGGATTTTTATTAATTTCTTCTATCTCTGCCACAGGAGGAGTGGGGGAAGTGGGGAGGAAGAGAAATCATCTCTACCCTAGGGGAGAAATCAATGAATTTTATCCTCTTGGGCATTTTTTTTTCCAAATTGCTGTAAGTGCTTGAAGATAGGAATTTGTAATGGAAATACTGCCTCAGCCATAAATATAGATGTTTGTTTTACATAGATGGCTGGAAGCAGATGATCAATATTCTTATTTATTGTGGATTTATTTTCACTACTGCATCTGCTTTTCACTGCTCCTCATTGCTGGGGAAGTGGAACATAAATGCAGTTTTGGAAATATTAATCATGAGGTCAATCTGATGTGCTTCTAATTATATAGCTGTTTTTGTTCCACAGACCAGTATAATCAAAATCAAGATCATTTAGCATCGTGCTGGCCTAAATGTTTGTCATCATTACTAATGATTTCAGTCTTTTTAATACAGGTTGTAAAATATCTCTGTGTTCTAAACTGAATGAGACATGATCATGATTTTTATTAGCCAGTTGATTTATTCAGGTTCAGATTTTAATATTATTTTTATATAAAGCATGATTACACACTGTACTGTAATGTTTAAAGGAAATTATCCTTGGGAAAACTATAGTTTAGCTAAACTACCTTTCCTGTTTGCCTTTGGTTTGGCATTACTAGGAGATTAAGGGCTGTCCGTGTCAAAGAAAGACTTTTTTTTTTTGTCAGAACGGCTATTATTATCTAAGAGGAGGTATCAGTACAGTCATCAATCACAGAACTCTCCAAAGGGAATACCTGTATTTTTAGTTTTAGTTTTATACTTATTTCACGCTTACAATTTTGTATGGAGTGCCATAAATATAAATAGCATGACTAAATAGTGATTAAAAAATAAAATGTAAAGACTAGAATGCTATACAGCGTATATAATGCCTCAGTGGATTCCTCTTCCAGTTCGATACTCCATTGTAACATGGTGTAGGCTACAGTGAAACAAAGGGAAAAATTGTTTTAGACTGCTTTGAATTTACCCTTTAGTGTTGCTGTTTGGTTTGAGAGGTGTGAAGGAGTATATTACTACGATGCAGCATGTCAGTGAATCAATTTACTTTGCATCTTAAATTCTAAGGAAGCAGACACTATGGGTTTGGTGCCAGCCACTAGAAATGGCAGCCCAAGAGCACATTAATCACAGAAAAGTCCCATTAGTTTTTTTCATTTTTCACAGAAATATTGAAGACTGCAGCACCTGGATGCTGTTAGTTTGGAAAAGAGTTTCTTTTTTTTTTGGTCAAGATTTTTTAAAAACAGATATTTTTATAAGCAAGAAGATGATGTAAAACTCTGTGGCTCACACTCTCTAACTTTGTTTGCAGTCATTTCTGCTTGTGGCATTTTCAAGTTCTCTGATGCTGCTGGAGATGTAATTTCCTAGCATTGCTATTCCAAGTGTGAATTATTTAGTTTGCCTGACTAATCTTGTCTCACAAGCCTCCTAGCACTGTTCCAGGGTTACTTCACAAGCTCTGCAGTGACTTGGCCTGTTTTTACACATTCTGGTTTCACTACTGTTCAGGGTTTTCCAGGCTCTTTGGCCGACATTCATCCCACAAAACTGAAATGCCTGATTTAAAACCACAGATATCCTAAGTTCCCTGTGTAACCAAAAGGAGAAGTGGGGCTATCATCAAAGAATGACTCAGATTTTGGGTGGGTTGAATTACTGTCCAAAGTGCCTCTTTATTTCCATTGAGTATTTAGGTACCTCTGGTGAAATAATCTGAATCTTCATGTGTTGTCATCAATAAATTCTCTTAGCTATCCAGAAGCTGTTACTGATTGTAGTTGTGTCAAAAGTGAAGGAGCCTGCCCATTGTTTCCAAGCTGCCTCTTGCCTAGTATTAGAGAAAAGCTCTTGTCAGTCATCTGAAGCTGAGTTTGGTGTGAAAAAAGTTAAAAAGAGACTGATATAATCATGGGGAATGAGGAGTCTTGGAGAACACATATCCATGGTGCTCTCCAGTTCAGGTGACTAATTCTAGTCAACTTGTAGGATTGTATTTTCACTGCTGTTTTTAGATAAATACTGGCCTCCATCAGCATTGGGCTGGAACAGATTAAAAAGTTGCGTATTAATAACAGAATGAATAGTTTTTACATTACCATTACTGTAGAAGCATTTAATCATTTTAAGCATCCCATCCTCTACAGAAAAGGTTGGAGCATCATGTAAATACGTATATGTAGATCCACAGAGTGACACTTTCAGAGTACAAGCCATCCTTCCCTCCTGTTCTCCCAGTTCCTTTTGGTCTCTTCCCGTTTTCTGACGCCTCACTGCTAATTCTGCTCTCATGGAATATTCCTGCTCCTGAGTGAGGACTCATTGCTGAGATACGTGGCTGTACCTGCCTCCTTTACAATTTGGATGTCGGCAACTTCCTAGTGTTGTTCTGTTAGGTATTTTGGCAACTCCACACTCAGCTCCCTTCCGCTTGTGAAATCCATGCTTAGGCACTGTCCCCTTGCACAGGGGCATCTGCCACTAACTCAGGGCTGCAGGTTCCCCTGGACTCTCACCATTTGACTTTGCAAAGTCTTTATCAGCACAGCAAAAGTCAGTATTGGTGCTGAATGCTCCTTGGTATTCAGCTGAAGGAGCCTTTCGTTGGACAAGTCTGCATGCAGCATCCGGTCGAGCATGCAGCAGCATCCAGATGTGTTTCAGATGCTTCCCAGTGGTATGTGAGACTGTAAGAAGGTAACTTGTCTTTTTGTAGGTTATGGCTATTTTATGTTTCCACATGAATTCTTTGCATAGAAGATGAGGTTCTGCTTGGATCCACAGATATCCTCCTGGCAATCTGTATTCCATCTCTTTACACTGTCTGCTTCTCTTCTATAGATCTTAGTAACAGAAATGATTAGGAATTTGTGTAGGGGAAGTTTATTTGATGAGAAATGCCTTGGGAAGGTTTTTATGGTTTGTGTTACATTTTGCAATCTGTATCTTTTTAATTTTCTTAGACACAAATTGCACAGTTAAAAAGTGTTTGTCAAAAAGATTGAAAAGTGTCACGGGCTGCATTGTCTGTCTCTGCTTTAGAATTACATCTCTTTAAAAAAAAAAAAAATTGAGGCATTGGGACTGGCTCTTCTCATCTGTTGTTCAAGAAAGTTCACAGTACTAACTGGTAGCAATTCCAGTCATAATACTGTAATCTACCTGTGTTCTTACAATATTTATAGTCTATAGAATTAAAATATCTTCAAAATTTGTTTTCTGTGTCTGTACTAGAACTGTTCTTGTTCTGGTAAAGCAAATGCCTACTCAGCCTAGCTGCCCCAGTCGAACATGATAAAGATACAGTTTACAGACAGGCTTATAAGATTTCATTCAAACATGGTCACTTGAAAGCTATCAAGATCTAAATTTATTCCAAATGCTTTCAATACTTTTCTTTCTATCTTGTAGATTACTACTTGGCAGCCTTTAATTGACTTAAATCCGGGAGACCCTAAAGAATTGGGTATAAGCAAAGCACATATTTCTCACTGTGTACTTGTAGTTTTCTCTCTCAAGAACCAGCTCAGGCCAAATACTTTTATTAGTCTGCTGTTTTAAAAAGTTTTATCTGCAACTGGTAAAGAGAAGTTGAAGCCAACTGCTTTACATTTCTTGTCTTAGAATAATGTCAGCTTCTGATACGGAACAGCTTAGTTCAAGGCCTAAATGTACTTTTACTCAGAATAGATGGTATTTGGGTCCCTCCCCGCCCCGGTCAATGCCTGTGATCAGACCCACATTTCATGTGTGATTTCTCCTGCTAATGGATGAAAATACTATTTCAGAATGTCATGACTGCTCAGGAATGGAAAATTTAACAGCCCGAGGTGGTTTATACCTGATGAAGGGAGTTTGAGGAGCTTCCATGACCTGGGGGTGCCGTTTCTCAGGGGGATCTCCTGCCAACCTTATTTCTGTGGTGCTGTTGCTTTGGCATTAAAAGCGTTCCAAGCGGGTGATTGTCAGACATTCTCTGTTTAACTGTATGCTTCTGCTTCTGGGCCTTTGAAGTAAGTATTCAGAGACAGGGTTTTTTTCGTTATATGATTTTTATAAATGTTTGTTAGAAATAAACTAAGTAGCTTCAGGAACCTTGAAGAGCACTCTCTTGGTGGAGGAGATAATACTTTGTATTGATATTTGCAGGTATTTTTATGGAAGTAAAGGTGTCCTTTGTTCAGCGTGCTATTGTCTCCAGCTTCTGTTCTCAGCGTAAGATGGCTGAAATAGGTAGAAATGATTAGCTTTCCTCCTCATCCATACTTATCAGGTTTGACTTTTGACAATAAAAGTAAGCAATATTTTTATGTTTAAATTTCAGATTGATAGGTTTGAAATCACTGTTCCATTTTTATGTGTTGCAATTTTAAATTGCTGTTAGCATTCTAAGTTTGTGACAAGAATAAATTAAGTATGGCATTGATTGTCCAGTTTGCTTTGGAAATAATGTGTTAACTTAGGCTTTGAGAAAATTGCTTCATTTGAATAAAGTGTCAGTACTCAGTGTTTTAAAGAACATTGTTTTTAATCCAGTGTACATATCAAATAGCCATTAAAACATCATATTCAAAATTGTATCTTCATCTTGCTGTATTTTCTTTGGAAGGCATTTCTGAAGGCAAAAGGTATGGAAATAGTAAATAATAAACTAAGGAACACACAACTACTTCTTTTATTGCATAACTGCTATCATATGCAATGAATTTTCAGTGCCATGAAAGTTGTTACCTAGTGTTTGCAGTTTTTTAGAAAGCCATTTAGAGCAATATTCAGCAAATTCCATCTAGACCCATCTGTCTAGTGTTTCCTTGGAGTTGTCTAGGGCACAGAGGAAATGTTAGGCTCAAACTGGCTGTGATTAGGTTGTCTGAATCTAAGCATTACTGTAAATTATATGAATTACATATTTGAAGGCTTTCTATTGATGTCATGTAACTTACTATTTCAATTGATTTTTAACTCCATCAAAACTGTTTTTTCGCGTAAGTCAGTCTTTGCACTTTCATTTTCCCTATAACATGTGCCACTAATTCCATTTTGCTGTTACACAGCCATCATGAAATGTCAAAAGATGTCATGAAATGACATCTTGCAGGCAGGAAAAGCTATTATATCATTCTTAAAAGCTCACTCTGCTATCTTGTGTGATTTTCCAGAGAATGGCCTTCAACTCCTGTTTTGCTATGACACTTTCAGTACTAGTTGTAGGTTTTAATTGCTTTCATGGGTGACTAGACTTGCCTGACTAGCCCCATGCTAAATGCAATTGCAGCCAGGATTTCTCAAGCATTACAGTTCTGAATGGGGACAAACTTACTAGAGCTGTGTCTCTACGTGCACAAAATACCCTATCTGAGTACACACTTTCACATATTTGTCTTTTGCTGGTACATTCCTGAAGCTGATAGTTTTTTCTTCCTTTTTTACTCATATGGGGAATGCATAGATGAGTGAAGAAAAGTCGGTGAAGCAACACAGTGAAGCAACAGAGGCATTTGCTTACAGAGGTGTACTCACTGGCCTGAGGAATCTTTTCTCTAGTAGAATTAAAGCTATTCTCTTGAAAGAATGGAAAAGTAATGGGTGTTTGACCCAAAATCTTGGGTGTCACAGGATATTCACTATTCTCTAAAAATTCTCATGGCAGTGAGATTGCCAGCAGCATAAATGCCCCAAAGCCCTTGCTCGGTGTCACCAGGCTTGATTTCCTGCAGCTCCTCTTGTCAAGCTGTAAGCGTAGTGCTGGAGCGACAGGTACAGTGATGCAAGCCCAGCCATGTGAATTAGCTTCACTGAAATACCCATTCTGATTTGTCAGCTGATTGCATGTCTGGGCATATATCTAGGCATATTGAAAACTATACAGATGTAAAAGGTTTGTTGGGTCATAATACATTCTTACTGCAGGATTGGTATCCACAGTAAAATGCACTAATTTTTTTTCAATCTAATTGTAAATTTTCCTTATGATGATTCTTGCATAATTTTCACATTTTACTAGATTGTTTGTATGTTGTAATTTTTAAGTTCTTCTTGGTGTTCTAAACCTATTTCAGTAATACATTAAGTAATAATAAAAAGCAGGCAAAAGAAATATTTCCCAGTTTTAATTTCTTTCCCTTCTTTATTTATTTTTTTTCAAGATAACACTCTGCATCAAATTAAGCAGCTTGGATATTAGCAGTCTATTCTTATTGCCTGTTCTAGCAATGCAGTGAACTCGAAAACCATTTATATGTTTGGAATGCTAATTTCTTCAGTTTCGTAATTGTTTGCTGTTGTATTCTAAATTGCTTTTGTTTTGGCAGTGGCTTTTTGGTAATGAGATGACTCCATATTAATTTTGTATTTGAGATGCAGAAATATTAAACTAGAGATGGGCAATTTATATGAATTTTTCACAAGCAATGTGAAATGGCCCAGGCCTGCTTTCAATTTCAATTTATTGACTATAGTGTAGGCCAATTCTGAAGGCTTTTCAAACCTCTTTCTAAAACTGAAATTCTTGGATTATAGAATTAGAAGAGGAGTATTGTGCTCTATGGCATAGCCTGTAGAAATTCAGTGGAGGAATTCTTTGAACAAGAATGTGTCTTTTCTCCATCCTGGCTTTATTCAGGGACCATATTGTCTGATTTAGAAATGGCTCTGAAAATGGGAAGCTAAAAAACATAGAGCAAATCAGACTCATGATACATAATGTGGTCGTTATAGACTCTCTTATGTTATCATGTTATTCATATATTTGTGCAAAAATCTGTGGGCATTATGGATTGAATTAAAGTCAGGATGGTAGCTGTAACCTTAGATTTCCTTTTTGCTCTTTGCTTTCTTCTGAGAGGAAAACATTTATTGTAGTTCTTTATATTTTGATGTAAGCCTTGAAAATATCTTCAATTTAAACTATTGTAAAAACAGACCTTACCTCATCAGAACAAGCAAATTAGAGGAGGAGAAAATAAAGAGAAGAAAAAAAGCTTAAAAATCTGAGATGTACCCTTTTGTGTTGAAAATAGCAAATTTCCAGAGATGTTCTTTTTATATAAGAATTTGGTGCAGTCGGGTCACGTTTAAGCTGATATGCCCATTTATGCTACCAGTGAAGTATAATTTGGAGAAGGTTATTTTACTGACCATAACATGATGTGAATTATTATGGATTTGCCTTAGTGCTGATTTGCACCACTGGAGATAGCAAGTGCATTTACTTGTAGTAGTTTTGGTGAAGTATAATTTTTCTGGAGGTGTTTTACAAAGATGAAAGAAAATTTATATTTAAACATTACACCAAACATTTTCTTCTTTCCAATTGAAAGGTGCGAGTGAGAGCCATTTTGATGAATGGCTAAAATATTTGAGAAAATTTTTTTGTAAAAAGTCCATAAAGAATTTTTTAAACAAAATGCTCTTTCAGGTATCTTTTACTTGCTTCCAAAATGTCCTATTTGCAGTGTCTTCTGAAATTTTATTATTTGGCTATTGCTAGAAACTTGATAAAACTTCAGTTGAATACATGATCCTGGAATGTTGCATCTTTGCCATAGAATTTTATTTGTTAATTTTAAATTTTATTTATTTTTTATTTATTTTTTATTTATTTTTTTACATGTGGATAATTTACAGTTCTCCACAACATTCCAAGCTGAAATGGATTATTTTGAAAATCAAAGGCTCTTTCACACCAAATCTCTTTCAGCAGATAATTGTGGCCCAGTAGCTACTTCCTACACACTTTCTGGTACAAAAATAAGTATTTAATATTAAATAGTTACCAAATGAGCTTTTAAAATAGGAAACTGGCTTACAGTTATGTGCATGCCTTGGATGGTAGGCTGAAAAATACAAGGCAGTTTCATAGTATCGGCTTTCTCTTCCAGTCTCTTCTCTCTTTTTTTTTTACATTTCATCTTTTCACTTTCCCTCCATGTGGATGACTTGATTATAAATGCCTCTTAGAAACCTTTAAGTAGAAGATGCTCAAAATGCTTTTTGCAGAGTAACTCTTTGCTTTTCAACTAAGAAACAGAAACAGAAAACTTTCTTGCCTTCTTTTAATGGGAAAAATACTTTTGGTTAGAAAGAACTATTTTAATCCTCTTGGGAAATTTATCTAAAAAAACACTCCCCGCATTTTTTGCAAAAATAATGGAAAATTTTTGGAGCCATCCTTTCTCCTGCTCAGCTACCAATGGGCATTTCAGAAAATAAGTGCTAGGCAGGTAAATCAATCTGGCCAAAACAAAGGCAGGATGACCCAGCTATGTGTTTATTTGGTTTGGGTTTTGATTGCAGTGTTCCTCTCCTCTTCCATACAACAGGCACCCAGATCTGTATGTCAGACACCAGATTGATAGCTGGTAGTACATCATAATTGCGACAAAATTGTTACCGAAAGCAAGGTTTCCAACTTCTGTCCCTGTTCACGACTTTATTGGTTGGGCAGTTATGACTGCTGCTTTTCAAGCTTCTGGGCGAACCTGAGATGCTGCTAAGACGGTATCAGCGTAGCAGTTTTTTCCCCTTTCCAAACTGTGTGACGAGCAGCAGACATTCAGCGTTCACGCTCGGCACCAATGGGCCTGACGGTGTCAAAGGCCTGCCCTTGCTTCCTCGTGCCTCTGCAGAAAGTGGTGGTAGGGGGAGTTCAAAGGTAAACCTTGATGTCTTTTTGTCAAGGCGGTGTGTCTGTGATGAAGACCATGACTTACACTCTTTCTTAACAGAAATTCATGTCATTCAGTCTTCCAGACAGATGACTGAATGTGTCTCCTTGCGTACTTGCTGCTAGGTGTTTTTCTGAAAGTCAAAGTACCCTTTGTGTCCGTTAGGATGCTCACTTCGCAGTAAAGACAAAAGCTGTAATTCATGAGTCTGTCTTACAAATGAAGTTACTATTATTTCAACTCTTTTTTTTTTTTTCTTAACCAACTAACTCAAAGATGAACAAATATTATGCTAATGGAAAAGTGTTAAGGAAAGACAACTAGTAAATGCGGAGGGGAAATTGTATATTATCACCATGGCCATTCAGTGAAGTTCATCTTCAGCCCTGAAATGAAACTGCCGGGGTGAAAACAGTATGATTGCTGCCTATTTGTTCTGTAACGAATCTGATGCTCCGGTCAAATAGAAGGTTGGTCGACTACGATAAAAGAAAGGCAATAAATGCTGTATGCGAGAAATTAAATTTGGGGTCCTATATGAGAGAATAATACTGCCTCTTACAAAGTTGTCACATTTTAAAATATTATTTATGGGTGATGCTTGAAGACTGTTATGTGCATAATGTTATGTGAGGTGTTCTATCAGAGAAGTTGTGGACTTGTGCTCTCGGCAAGGTCTTTGCCCATCTCTGCTCCTGACCAGTGTCAGTCAGCTGCAGCCAATCTAAGGGGTCCATAAATCTGCAGCAGATATTAAAAGGTTCCTAGTGCTTTAACAAAATTATTTATTCTTGTTGTAAGTAGATAAACTGATTATATATAAACAGAAACCATAATGTCAGTATTGTGAAAAATCAGTTGTAGTTTCTTTCTGATAAAAGCAAATTTTATTACTTTAATTTTGTTTCAGTCAGGATTTATGCTGCATTTTTTGAGAGCAACATTTACTGGTTTTTTTTATTAGAAAAGCTTTGGGCATGATTTATGAATTTTCAGAGCCCCCAGATCCTGGTGATTTAGCTGAAACTGGTACCAAAGGTACCAAGTTATCTGAAGTATCTGCTCATGATTTGTTAGAACTGATATATGAAATCACTTTGGTGTATTTGAGCACTTACCTGGCCTGGCAGATGAATAAATCTCTGTTAGTATTTAAACACCGCGGGGCAAGCACTCCGGAGATTGGTCTTGAATGTGGTTGAAATATCAGCCATATTTTGCTGGTAAAAGAGAGACAGTCCTCTAGAAGCTCCCTCTGCATACCCTGTGTGCGCTAAAGTATGCCTTTTGAAGGGAGAATGGGGTGATGTGGAGAGATTTGACAACACAGGAGGGTGCAGAGGGTAGTGTGACATGCATCAAGGCTGCTCTTCTCTGTAGGCCATCGGCTTTCAGCGCAAGGAAATCAGATTCAAGCCTCTAGAGTATATTTTATACCAAGCTTGGGACTGACTACAAAGTACAGCATTTTCCCTCATCAATGTAATCAAAGTTTTCTAATAGAAAAAGTCAATAGATTCTAGATTTGCTTGTCCAAATTCTATCTAAGATCTGTCCCAAGAAATTAATATATTCTGATTAAAAGTTCAACATATTCAGAGGCAATCAAAGCTAAAGAGAGCACATTCAGAAAACTACCTACTTGAACTAATCCCTGAAGTGCATTTTATCAAGAAATAGACTTCCCTGTCACAGGGCAGATACAGATTGTTCAGAAATTGATTTTTTTTGTTGTCGTTCTTTGTTTTTTTTTGTAGAAGGGTCTGATTTTATTCCAAGTTACTAGTATATCACTACTCTTTGTTTTTCAGTCTGCGCAAGGTGGTGGTCATCGAACACTGCTCTATGGACACGCGATCCTGTTGCGGCATTCCTACAGCGGCATGGTATGTAGCAGGAACTGACAGCAGCAACAGTTTCTACCTTTAGTGTATGAAAACTACTTGAGATCAACCAGACTATTGCCATTTACTAATATCCAGAGAATTATTCACAGCAGAGAGGCATTCCACCCTCTCAGCTCGCTGAAATCTTTGTGAAGGGCAGATGCCTAGAAATAGAAAATTGAGCTGGTCATTTCTGGATAGGTGCTGAAACTTAACTCTGGCTCAGTACCGATGAGAAGTAATTAATATCTGTTCTCTGTGAGTCTGTGTTGAGTTGGTGATTTCTCATTTATTTTCCCTTGGCTATTGCATATTGGATAAGCTGTGACTGAATCCACAGCTGGCATCTGGCTGGCAACCTGAACATATGTTGGAGGCTGACTGGAAAAGGAGATTCCTCCTTGTGCACGTTCTGGACAGCAGCCTTACTCTTTTCAATCCCCTGATGAATTATATGCTGCTCAACTATAGAGTAAGAACTGCTCAACAACAAGTAAAGATTCAAGGAGCTGAACTTCACTACAGCCAATTCCCTTATGTCCACTCTTGCTATCCTCATCTCAGTAGAAAGGTAATGTGGATAGAGATGGAGAGCTTATTTTAGAATGTCTCTCTTGGTCAAGAGAGCACTGTTGAGCAGTGCACCTTGAGCACCGTTCAGTTTTGTGGGCATTAATGTTCTTGATAGTAACTAATGGGGATAATTTAAGAATCACTGTTAATCTTATATTAGCAGATTGATGGCTTTTTATATTCCAGCTGGTTATCAGACAGGAGCAGAACTAGTGATAGATGCTTTTTTTTTCTTTTGGTAGTATCTATGTTGCCTCTCTACATCTCGGTCTTCGATGGACAAGCTGGCATTTGATGTAGGATTGCAAGAGGATACAACAGGTAAATGCCGGTTTAAAGACTATATAAGGAAGAATATAATTTTGAAAATCAGAATAGAGGGCTATAAGTTCCTTTAAAAATAAAAGCTATTTTTAAGGGCTGAAGAATCAAAAGTTAATATTTCTGTGGCGATATTATTTGGCTATGTTTTACATATTCATTATCTTATGTTTACTTTTTCTTATAGATTCTGTAGATTTTTTTCAATGAAATATTAAAATTTGTATTGATATGTAAGTATAAATATATGATATTGAATATAGGTAATAGACTATTTCCAAGTTATCAAGTTATCATTGCTGTAGAAGGCTTCTGCAGAGAATTTTTTAAAATATAAATTATTTTAAATATAGGTTCTATTCATGTTTTAGAACTGCTGGTGATTTGAATATAGCGTATTTTTAACTGGCTTCTTACAATGCCATCAGTCTGGTGGAACTGTTTAATTGGAAATAATAAGTTTGTAAGTTTGTTAGCGGTTTTTTTTTGGTTTGTTTGTTTTTTAAACCTTGTTCTAGCTAGGTGTAAAAACAATAATAATAGCAACAATTGAGCAGTTCCAAGATCAAAATTTTTCTTCTGAAAAGCATGCTTCTCCTGCAAGAAGTATATCTGGAATCAGAAGGTTTATCATGGGAACAGAAGTTGTGAATTTAATGCTTATAAATATTCTAAGGAATTAGGGACACTAACTGTCAGTAAAAGTGGAAGAACATAATGGAATTTAAACATAGGCTATCATTAAAATATTATTTTAAGCATTATTTTAGATACTTTTTTTCAATTGTCCTTAGTGATGGGTTTCTCCACACCTTTGTCCTAGTTCTCTGTGGAATGTTTTCTATTCCCAGAGCCTGGAGGGATGTTGACAGGGAAGTTCTTTAGCAGGAACAGCCTGGACCCGGTTTCTTAAAGATCACGGAGATCCTCTTCCTTGCTCAGCTCTGGATTGCAGTACAGAAGAGGTGTTTTTATCTTCTGCATGAGTGTGTTGTTTCTAGCCAAGTTTCTTATGAGACATTCCAGTAATGATATTAATTATGAAAAACATATGCACGCTTGGTTTACCCAAGTGAAAACTGGGCCAAAACTTTAGGATTGAGATAAACGTGAAAGAAATGGCAGTAGTCTCAAGCATTCTCTTTCTAATTTCTTTCTCTGTTGTTAATCCATAATGGTATAGGTGAGGCGTGCTGGTGGACCATCCATCCAGCTTCCAAGCAACGATCAGAAGGAGAAAAAGTGCGTGTTGGAGATGATCTTATTTTAGTCAGTGTCTCTTCGGAAAGATACTTGGTAAGTTTTGTAAGAATACCTGTACAGTGCCTCTTCTACAGAAAAACAGTTAATGTTATACAAAATCTGGTTTACATTCCTACCTCCACAAAAGTATAGATTCAGCTGGTGTTTAAACTGGTGCTTGATGCTGTTTTGCAAACTAAAATGCTTTAGGTCTGGAAAGTGTGACACAGATATGTGACTGAGCTAGTTTGCATTCATGGCCATAATAGAATAGAAGATGAAAAATTACTAAACAAGAGAAGAAGAAGAAAATATAGAAAAGAAGAATCTGTCCAAGTTGAGATGCTTAAAGTCACTGTCAGTGTTCTAAGGTTAACAGCACTCTTGTTTATGAGTTCAAACTACATACCGAAGATTTGGAATGTTCATCTTACAAACATAGCATTTTATAAGCTTTAGAAGGCCCATTTTTTAAATATGGTGTATGGTATAATATACACTACTACTGAAATGTCATAATATGAAATAATTAAAATATGATTTTATTTTTAAATTTACTGCGGTAGCTGTTTTTTTACCACGGGTTTAAATAACTTTTTTTTTTTCCCCTCAATGACATATCTCCCATTTATGTTGATGACACTGTTCAACACTTTAAGAAGAAATGTTTTTTTTTTGTATTCTTGCTTTTGCAATCACCTAAACTATCTTGGAAAAAAAATGATGAAAATACAAAGAAAAGCAGTCTGCTGGAAGCTTCTGTAAAAATCAGCCTCAATGATTTGGCAAATGTAGCTATAACTACAACCACGGTCTTTTAAGGAGAAGTGCTTTTAGCTTTAGTCAAAAAGCCTGTCTGAGTTCTGCCTATAATATTAAAGTTTATTCGATATTGTTTACTTGAAATTTTCCTTATGTTATGAAATGTTATTTCAGAAACAATTTTTACAGTATTTAGAAAAAGAAATGAAGAATTAAATAAAATCACTTAAAAATCATGATTTATCTTTTTAATAGAATTGAAAATGTTCTCACTTCTTTTCAAAACAAATAAAAAAGTAGCTCACTGAATGAGTTATGGCATTCCTAATTAAAAGTTACTACATTGTAATAATTATATTCTCATTTTTCCAAGTAGACATTCTTAACATTTTAAAATGATTTTTAATAAGTACTATTAGAGAATTTTAATTAAGCTTACTGAAAAAGCAACCTTTTTGAGACAAAATTAATGAAGAAGTTATTAATGAAAAAATTTTATTTAAAGACAAATGAATTTTGCTCCAAACTCTCTCTCTGTATGTCTAAACTGTCACCCTTTGCCGGTCTAGTTAGTAAATCAGGGCTATTCTATATTGAGTAGAATTTGTACCTCAACTGTTGATTCTTCTGTCATATGTACTTGTTTGCTGTCATATGTACATTTATGCACCAAGACACATGATGCAGACTGCAGATAGTGATTTTATTCAACACATTAAATTTGCACAGCTCCCATGGTGTTAATGCGTATACTGTCTTCTTTGCAAAATATCAATATACACAAAATAGATTATATTTTCACTGCAGAGAAAAGCAACTCAGATGTATCTTTTGATGTTTTAATCTCTGTATTTTAGTCATGAAATGGTTAAGAGTTAAATTTTCATGAATGCTTATTAAATTTATTTCAGTTATTCAGATCTGGTTTGATGGTAAGGCCTGAACAAATTAAACAAGCGCTCACCCCTGCATTTTTATAAATGGGTATGATTCCAGTCTAAATTAAGAGTTGATGAACTACATGGCTTCACAATCATAAGAATATTTGTATTTCTACTACCTACTCCAGATTTATATTAGCACTGTAAATAAAGCAATGATATTTGACCATATTACATGAAAATTCAAAGGGCCAGTTACCAATGGGTGAATATTTTTCGTAAAAGCTGTCTCTCCATTTCTAAACTCCGAGTCTTGTTCCTTTAGGGTATGTACAAAATACCTTCAAAAGCTGTATTTTAAATCTAACGTTCCCAACTGTGAAGACTGTGAGCTCGGAGATACCAACTTAACGGCACACCGCGGTTTCTCCCAAAGCCACCCCCAGCTAGTGCGGTACTATTACACAAGTGAACATTGCTCTTCCCTTCACATAACTTCTTGTACGTGTTTCTGTTTCCCAGGAGCCAACAGCCTTTTCACTTCTCCCCTTGGTAACATGCCACTCTGATTGTTTAACGTAATTAAGTTTAGCTGAGACCAGAATTGTTCCTTATCTGACCATAGTTTGTAGCCTGATGCTTCCACACAGACCTGAAGAGCAGCTTGTGTGCCTCAAACATTTTCCCCCCCTTTTTTACCCCCAGCTATATCAGATGCTCCAGTGCTGTTTCCTACAAACCTTCCTTCACCAACATTAATGGAACCGCTAAGAGTCAATAATTTAGTATTCTGGATTCTTTTTGCACTATCTAGTTCAGAAAAAATCATCCATCCCTATACAGCCACACTTATCCTTCCCAAAACTGTATAATAAAACAAGGTATTGTAAAAGTGTATACATTTTTCCTTGGCAAAAACATACACACCAAGTTTTTATTTTCTACAGTGTCCAGTAGAAATGCCATAATAATGTATGAAAGCAAAAGAACAGATTCTTAGAATAACAGTCTTTTCATTTAGAGTACATCTTATACATCTTTAGCTCCTATTTTCTACTGCACTTAAAAAAGTAATGTAGCAACTGATACCTTTTACAGTAGTTTGGACTGTGGAGAGGTAAAGTTATTTGTATGAATCCACTTTGACAGTGAGACCAAGTGGATTATTAAATCCAGTCAAGGAACTTGTGGTTTTTGAGAGACTGAGTCTATCTTTTTGCCCTGAACAGCCTTTTTTTTTTGATTCCATTGAACAAGTGCTAAACTGATAGGAAGATTAGTGGGAAAATAAGAAAATAAAAATCTAGAGATGTGGATTTTGGCTGTTTGTTGGCTCTGGGCAGTAGTGTCCCTGGGCAAGTCTTTCAGTTGCTCTGACTCTCATTATCCCTACCTATACAATGGGATTTTAGATGCTTATTTTCCTCTATAGCATTTCTGAGGAAAAACACTTATATAAGAGCTTGTGGCATTATATAATGTATGAGTTGCACTGCTGCCAGATCCTTCAGAGAGGAAACTTGGCTCTGCTGAACCCTATTAGCATAGAGCAAGAAGATGTTCTGCTATAAATATTGCTGCTGTTTAAGTTCAGCCCAGAGTTGCTCTGTTTCCTTTCTTGAGGCAATGCAGGCCTGGGAACAGATGTAATTTATCCAGTATGTTTTCCCCCTCTTGTACATTTTTAGAATGTGCTGCTGCACTGAGGTATGCCTAATATATATTGTTAACTACATCCCATGGTAGCTTTCAAAGTTGTCAATTTTAAATAGTTTAGAAATTTAATTAATTCTGATTTCTTTCAAATTCATAAAGCCTCTGGATAACAATAGTTCTTAGTCTTTTAAACATCAGTCAAGAGAAATTCCATATACATGAAAATGAAATGCAAAAGGAATGATCAAGATAAAAATTAAAATTAGTAGCAATGAGCTCAATGATATTTAGGTTGAGAAGTTAGGAAAGAAAAAAAAATCATTTTTAAACTTTAAATCTACACTGCAGAGATTTCAGTATAATGCAACAATTTCTGTACTGTGAGAGATATATATAGTAACTATCCTGCCTGTAATGCTGATCGGTAGCTGCATTATGCAAAGCTGTGAACAAGCCTTGCGGTCTGCCTCTCTTTTACTTAAGGTGACAATTTTTTTTTTTTTTAAATATAGGAAACTAATACTCTTATTTCCTTTGAAATGAAAGCTTTTTTGTGAAGATTTTTATCACGGTTAACTGATGACAGAATTCAATTTCAAAATAATATTCTCTAAATTAGAAGAAACTATTTGAAAGGTGCAGCTTATATTTGTTGTCTATCTTGGACAGGTGGACAGCTGTTCATGAAAACGGGAAAGATGTTCCCTCCTGATCCTCTTGCAACAATACACTGTTTATTTTCCATTCTCAGGTTTAGTTTGCTTTTATTTTTTTATCAGAGACTTGGGACAGCTCCTTCTCACAAATAAGGATCTGTAGCTTGTTTTGGCGCAATGGGACTCAGGGGACAGAACAGTGGGCTTTTTCCCCTCTTATGTTTTAATTGTAGGAGTATGAAAGTCAGTAGTTGGGCTTTGCATTGTTCTGTGTGACTTCACACATTATTCACTTATTCACTGTATCACACACATTCACTTATTTTTAGTTAAAAAAATAGAAGAAAATCATTTGAACCTGCATAAACAAACCTGAAATTAGTGGGGCAAAGGCAGCGTTGAGCTGCTCTTTACTCTGATGGTAATGCAGTTCCCACAGAGTCTTTATACAATTGAAATGTTATTGTGGAAGCTGGTAGATCTTCCTGATAATTGAGGTTGTCAAGCTGCTCTGCCTTATAAGACTCTACTTCCACGTGCTTATAATGTCAAAAATTACTTAATAGAAATAATAGCATCTATTTCCTTTTTTTCTTTTTTGTATCAGTCTGAGATTTTTTTAGTTCATCTAGAAGAGGTCAGCTGACTTTGAGCATGAACACTGTGAACAAAGAGTTCCCCTCATTAAAAAAAATTCACCTCACTTTCTTGGAAATGTTGAGCATTCCTCACTTTACAACAAGTACATGAAACTAGAAGGGGTGGTTGTCATATCACAGGTGTACTTTATTTAAGGAAAAAACCCTCTTGCCTAAATTTAGCAGAGAACATGTCCCTGAAACATTGCAGTTGGAACGTGACCGGGAAGGATTTCTTGATTTTATTTTAGCAGTTAAAAATCTGATGACTTTGCCCATTCTGTGCATGCCAGACCTCTTGCCGCTCCTGTGTGCTAATGAACTGTTTAAACTTCCCCCACAGTGAATAATTAAATATCCCCAAGCCTGGTGAAAGCAGATATGCCTTGTAACGGGTGGCTCAAGGCGGGGAGAAAGTATTGACAACTGAGAACTCAGTGTTTTATGTGCTGTCAGTGATCTGCTCGCACTTAAGACATGTGGAGGAGGAAGCTTTTAGAAAGTAGAAGGAACAAAAGGCCGGTGATGGAGAAGGGACAGGAATAGACTGTAAGAAAGACTGAGCCTGGGCCTGAAGTGGGAAGGAGGGAAACTGAGTGGGACTTGACTGCCTGGCTGAAGAGCTTGGCAGCCGGAGGGAGGCAAGCAGTAGTCATCTGCTACATGAAGCTGGTGACAAGGGAGGAATGGGCACCTGCTGGTTAAGACTGAATTAGAAATTTGGGGAAGAAAACCCATACTGTTTTGGCGAGGACGACTGAAAGAGGAACCGGTGGAGTGGGACTAGGGATGAAAGGAGAGAAGAGGGATCTACAAAGGAGCTGGGGTGAAGGGGGAAAACTGAACTGCCGGACAAAGATTCAGAGAGGGGAAAGTCTGGCCAAGAAATGCAAAAATAATTATGAGGGGCAGGATTTGTGCTAAGTTTCTGGAAAGATGTTGAATGCTGGATGACACGGGAAGAAAGAAGCTGAGCAAGAAAAAAGACAAAATGCTAAACCTCAGCTTTGTAGGTCTGAGGAAAAATCTTTGAAGGAGAAAGAAATGTTAATTTTAGGTGATAAGGTAGCGTAACTGGGTTGAGAAGCTGGGTTGGTTAGGCGAGAGATATGGGACTGGGATAAAGAACAGGAACAACTGGGATAGGTAGCTGCTGTCAGCAACTATCTAGGAAACCCGCTGTATAAAAGCATCGGAGTCACCCGTGCTAGTGCTGACAGTCTACTCTGCTATTGATTTTCTGTTAGTTTAAATCCCAGATGTCTAATAAGTGGTTTTAAAAGTTTCTTCTGCATGTATTTCAGGTGGGTGTCAGTGCTGTATGTGCCACATACTGTTACCATTTTTTTAATTTGCTTTTTAAAAATGTGAGAAAATTACATACAAAATATACCGTAATAAAATATTTTTATTAAAATTGCAAAATCACAAACATTAGAAAATGCAAGAATTATGGCACCAAATATATTTAATGACATCTCTTAAATATGCAGTCACGCTAGTTTTTTATAGGTCGCCGTCTCAGTGCTAATGATAGAATTTCAAAGAATGTGTCAGGGTTGAGTAGTAGGGAGGCTGTGGAACAGAGCAACTTTGAAGATGAAATTTCAAGCTTCAGATTTCAAGGGCAGATTTCAAAGACTTTCAAGGGAATTGTAGGTGGAGAATGGGCATTGTAATGATTAAATAGTTAGCTTTTTTTCCTGGAGAATTAGATTCTGTACCAGACTCTGCTGTGGAATTTTCTGAGCAGATCCTCTTTTACACCAGACTTGCCTTCTGGTGGTCACTACCTCTGCCTTCCTTATCAGCTGGGTACCCGAGTCATGGCTCCAAGGACTTCTCCTTCTGCTAGAGCTTATGAGGTCCCAGAGTGGCTGAGCTTTGATGCCAGCCCGTGAAGATAATGGGAGCTGTGCCTTGAACATTAAAACTGTATATAATGCAGCCTGCATTACAGCAGGGGAAAAAACAGATCATTGTCACTTCAACTTGGGCATTTTGGATTAATGAAAACTTTTCAGGGTAAACTATGTGCCTCAGCTCTGCACTGGAAAATGGGGCTAATGCTACTCCTTTTGGGGGTTTGAGACAGTAAAGTCATTAATATTTGTTGTATTTTGTGAAACACTGTGATTGATGATAGCAAAAGAAAAGCCTGTGAGGAAATTAATAATTCTCTTCAGAGCTTTGAAGGATTGACACTATTGAATAAAGCATGAGGCTGCAAACTGAAGAATAAGGAGAAAACAGCGCTGAGCAGCTGTTCATGAAGTGAGCCCCTTTATCCTGTATATACCATGAGGCAGCACTTGTGGAAAAGTCCTACAGTATTGTGCCATTAGGAACTGTAATATGATGCATGCGCCAGAGGCCCTTCCATTTTCATAGGCTACTTGCAGTTTGATATTTCCTAACTTTTGACGTTTGCTTCTGCAAACTTAGTAATCTTTTGTTAATAAAAGCTCTTGTATATCATAATAAATGCTAATAATTTGGAAGCATAGGAGCTGATGTACTTCAGGCTTTCAATGACGACAGCTCAGGAGGAGAGCTAAAGGGGGGGAGGCAGGCTCCCCCCGTCGATTCACCATCGGGTTCGCATGCTTCCTGCCACACATCTAGCATTTTCTGCTGTCCGCAGCACGAGAGTGGATTAGATGAATATTGGTGGCTGATTTTTAATGGCAATTTCTGTGACCCTGTGGGCTTTGGCTGTGACTCTCCCTTTGCTGATGTTACCCCTGTGCTGAGTTGAGGGACTGAAAAAGGTCAGTGTATTACTCCCAACTCTCTTTCTGTATCAGTGGAAAAACTTTTTGCTTGCAGATTTGTTGGCTGTCTGTTTAAACCACTTTAGATGAATTCAAAGAAGCCAGGATTTTATAGAGCTTTAAACCCAAATAAAACTTCTTGGGCTTTGCCTACTTTGGATCAAAACTTAGATTACCATTTTTTTCCCTGCAATGTAAGTTTGCCCATATTTATTCAGACTTTTTCAAAATATTCATACACTTTTCTGTAAGTATAAATGTCTTGCCACTTTTAGACGTACACACAAAAAATAGTGATATAAAAACTTTACAGACATGCAATTTTGATACTTTTAGTTCTTTCCAATATTTATCTTCCTTGGAGTAAATATTTTCATTTATTTTGACAGCATCAGTATAATGATCAGTGTCACTTACTGAATGTTTTTTCACTGATTTCAGTAACACATTTTAATAGAAATGATACCTAGTAAGCATGGAGTGATTTTGTTTGTGCGACTGCTGTAGCCGCTTGGGTTGGCACCCCAAGAGCCCTTTCTCTCCTTCAGTGCAGCATATGCACTTTAACCTTCATATGTAGTTCTCAGATTCTACAGAAAGGAAGCTTTTCTTAAATTTATTATTGTTTTTCTTTTGTCGTTCTTGCTATCTGGAAGAGACTGAGAAATAAAGTCAGGGACATCATAATGTAAAGTGCAGATAGAAATAGATAGTGCTAGATGCGGTATCAGTATTGACACAGCTTAGCCATGAGGAAGCCTGAAGCAGGCATTTTGTTTTCTCTATGTTTTTTCTTTGCACACCTGCACGTTTCACAGAACAGAAACACTAGGTGCTGTTCAGTATATTTCTTTCAGTATATTCTTCTGGGGAAAAGAATGTATGAATTGAAATTTCATTGCCTCTTTCCAAAAAGCAGCCTGCATCTTTTCCCTGCAGTATCTGTGCATGCCATTAGTGCAGACTTACCGAGTACTGAATTTAGAATACATCATCTAGTTATTGTAAATGTAACTGTGCTACTGCAAGCGCTGTGGAAGACTTCTTATGGAAATTACCTTCTGATTCCTAAGCTCTTCAGTGAGCTTGAATACACTGTGTTCTTCAGTGAAGACCAAGGAACAGTTAATTTTTTTTTTTTTTTTTTTTTTTTCAGAGCAGTATAGAGTTTATTAAATGAAGGTAGGTTCAGTTGGAAAATGTAATGTTAGGGGAAATTTCAGTCTTGGAGTTTATCCTTGAGAAGCTGCATCTAGACTGTAGTGTTTGCCTGTATTCATAAGATGCCATACTTTATTTTGAAAAGTGATTAGAAAGCTATGGCAGATTAAAAGCTGTTTTAGGAGTTTATCCTTATATTAGTAGAGGAGGCACATCTAGCAATGCATGTGCTTAAGATAGTACTTTTTCAGCTTAAGTAGTTTAGTATTTTCCATGCCTCAGCCAGAATTTCAGTAATATCAGGTCAACTGTATCCAGAACAGAGTTAGGAAGAAAGGCGCTTTTGACATTATTGAAAATATTCTTAGAATGTTTTGGGTGAGCCTGGACACCAGTGTGCAGAAAAGATAATATTTGGGTGAGACAAGAGGCTGAAGAACCTGCCTGTAAGTGTGACAGAAGATCCACGCCGGGGCAAGAATAGAGTGCAGGACTCCCAAACCCAACATATTTCTGCTTTGCAAGTGTTGTCACTGCAAAGCTGAAAGATGTGCTACACTTTACTGGGAGGTCCATGTAGAAGATAGCAACCTGCTACTTCTGCCGGGTACTCTGTTACATGCACAGCAAAGATCTGTGTAGTAGTTGCAGAGGCTCTCAGAACCAGTGTTCATGTCCATATCATGGACTTTGCATTATGGAATTTTGGTTTCATTTTGTTTCATTTTGATAATTTTATTCTGCTGAAAGTACAAAACCAAGCAGATAAGCACCAAAAAATTACAGGCAGAGTGCAAATTGCTTTAAAACAGCATTAAGACTGCAAAATCAAGCACTGAAAAGTTATGAAATCCGAGGATTAAAATTGGCAACTATAATCTGGTTTTCTTCTGTACATGTGGTGTGCTTCTGTGATTATTCATTGACATGCTACTTCCTCTGCAGAGTCATTTTGTTGTTTGCTATGGATGGTGTTCGAGAGTTGAATTTAGGACTGCATAGTTTATGGGACTGTAGCTGTCAGGACCCTTGCCTTCATTTGTAAATTGAATGATGCAGCAGTCTAGGGAAGTGAAGGAAAGGAGATAATTGCAAAAATATACTCTATACTTCTGTTCTGTGGTGGTCATGTGTGATACTGAGTAATTAATTTAAACCACGCTTTTTAAAGATACGATCTGTTGACTTGACTTGAGACATCTGGGTTATAATCAGAGCTGCAACTGGAGTCAAAAGAAGTGAGAGAAATAATAGATGTTCTGAAAAGGGAAGTCAGCAATGTGTTTTTGTTCAGCCTTCTACTTATAAAATGGAACAGTAATTCAGTTGATATCACTGTGTGTTCTGAAGATAAGTTCATTAGCATGTATAAAGCACACAGATGCAAGAACTGCTCAGTTGATGGCAGCTCTAAATGACAGGGTTGTTATCCTTTTCTTCCTTTACCCATCCCGAATTACACGTTCTTCACAAGAAGTAATGGTCCTCCTTGGTTGTGCTGTTCAAGTCGCTAATTTTCCCTAACTGGAATCTGTGCAATGATCTTGGTTAGAGAAAACTGAACTATAAAAGTGAGGCCAAGAAGGCAGGAATGGGATTGGAGGTATGCTGGGGATTGTAATCTCTCAGCCTGGTCTACCATTGGTGACTAGTTTATATAATTGCACTAAGGGGAAAATAAAATGTGAAATGACTGTTCATTTCAGTTAGGGATATAAAAAAAGAAATTTGAGAAGAAAAAGCATCTTTGGCACTCACCAGAAAGAACAGATACATTGGCAGAAGATATACAATAATACAGTAAAAGAAGAGGACCCATTGAATTCTTAGGCAGGAAATGAGCTTTTCAGGGAAAGCTATTTTCAGGTTTGCTTGGATCATGCAAGCTTGGTGCAAGAATATATTTTTGGAAACTTCTTTATGTGCCTTACGGAGTGAATTACTTGATTAAATGTTATCTTTGATCTGTTGGCAGTTTTAGGAAGGCAGTGGCCCACAAGAAATATTTAAGTGGTGAGTTATACCTGAAATATATAGATTAATGTTATATCCCCCTATTCAAACTTAGTGGAAAATCCCGTTGCATATAGAAGGAAGTACACCAATATAAGACCCCTGCAGCATTTAATAATCAAGTCTTCAGAGAAGAATTACATTCTAAGACCCCCAACAGCTGACCATTTTGTGTCATTTATGTATGTTTCTTCAAGGCAAATATGCTATATTATTCTAGCTTTATCTCCCATGCCCCTTGATGACTTTGCGTTTGCTTATGCAGACAGTGGGAACAATTTATGTATGAAAGAACCAAGAGAATGTTTGATATTATTTCTGAATATGCTAATGAGATTTTTAATTAACCCCAGATAAAAGCCTCTCTCTCTTCTGGTTTTAGCATCTCTCTTATGGCAATGGGAGCTTACATGTTGATGCAGCCTTCCAGCAAACACTCTGGAGTGTAGCCCCAATCAGTTCAGGAAGTGAAGTTGCCCAAGGTAAGATGGACTCAACTTTAATTATTGAAAGATTGATTTTAAATGGAATACCTGAAAAATCCAACTATTCTGCCAAATGTTGCTGAAATATGGGAGTGGATTTCTCTTATTTGAATGTTTAATCAACTAAATAAATACTAAAATATTCTGAAAATGGAGAGGAAAAATTACGCTGAAAGGCATACTGATGGTTTTTACATCATAGTTTCTAAAGACTGAAAAGCTAATTCAAATCTCATTTTACTAAAGATATGTTAATACATTTTACTAAAGGTATGTTAATACTTATAACATTTTCTTGATATGGCTTGCAGTCCTGGTTTAAATTATTATCTCAGATTATTCTGATGTGTGCAGTCATGGTTACATGCTCCTGTGACTCACTGAGTAAAAAATGCTGTTTGGTATGTTGAAAAAATTCTGGTGCTTTAAGCAACCCTCAATATTTGGAAACTGAATGTAAGACTGAATGTCTTTTTGCATCAGCCCATTACTTCTTGGATAGCCTTGAAATTTGGCCAATAATGAATCTTTAAAAAACTGCGATAATCTTAAAAAAAAAAAAAAAAAAAAAAAAAAAAAAAAGCTGACAGAGCTGCTTGGATAAATTCCCCAAATTCCCTCAGTATTTGAGCTGAATGGAAATTTCTGAGCATTTACAGTTGAAGACTGCTGTGGCCTGGCAAGATGGGCCCTGGATGTGAGTGGACAGCCTTTCTCTGCTCTGCTTTCAGGCATAGGCCCACTGGTGGCCTGCTGGACAGGAGGGAGAAGGGGAAGGTCGAGCACCAGAATACAGAAGGCTTGGTGCCAAACTTGGTAGCTTGGGTGAACATTAAATTGGCACAATGTGTCCAAGAAAGTAAAGACAAGAACTCAGTACAGGGGCAGAGAGAAAAAATTAAGAATGTGAATTGAGGTAGGACTGGGGAAGGGGAGAACTGGGAGTAACTAACGATGCCAAAGGTTGGGAGCTGGTGTGAGAACCTCCATGGTGACTTGGGGCAAGTAATATGGGAATATGGTCTGCTTGCAAGTGGATGGAGGGAGTAGTGGGGTTGTTCTCAGAGTCGAGGAAAGAAGAGCGGGATGGGAGCGATGGAAGTAGGGAACTGGGGTAGGAGTGTTGCTGCCGAACACAGAGTGGAGAAAACCTTTGAGGTCTTCTCCTCCTCTCCAGGCTGTTGCTTGTTTCTAAAAACTCCATATTCCATTCTCCTTGTCCTCCTGCTGCTGGCAGTGCTGGTGTGCCATTCATGTTAATAAGCCTAGTGCAGGTTATTAGCTGAGGCTCATGTTTGTGCTATGCCGCATCTCTCCAGCTGGCGATCCTCCCTAATGAGGCATGCCTGGCTGGATGGGAAGCACAAGTCCACACTGATAGAATATAGTGATGTGTTATCCATTCTTACCACAGAAGATCATGTGAAAATAATATAATATGATTTTAGCAGTGGTGCATTTCTCTACCATAGGATTTGCTTGTACTTTGTTGTTACAGTTTTCCATTTTTGCTTTTCTCAGGTATAGACATTTAACTAATTTATCTTTCTGAGCAGTATCTTTCCTAGAGAAGATCAGCTGGATGGTGTCAGAAACAATTAGAGAAAAGACTCTATTTCAGCATATGCGGCAAATGCTACTGTAATCAAAGCTGTCTCATTGTGAAGGGAGAGTGATTCTGACACCTGGGCAATCGTGTGTGACCTATATGCCTCAGGAAGACTGTAACCAAACTGAAGATAAATTATCTCTAAATGGAGGAAGAGGAATATAAAGCTAAATTTAAATTTGTTAATATCTGCAAAATGATTGAGGTCTTCATATGCAAAGTACCAGTGTATAGGAACACCTAACACTAGAATGCCTACTCTTAATCAAAACTTTCCATTAGAAGTATAGTAATAAGAGTTTTCAGCCTTATGTCCGTGGAAAGAAAAAGGGATTTGTCTTTGCAGAACTCTTGAAACACGTCAGTTAAATGAAGTGACTTCAAAATGAAAATAATGGATAAATAATCCATAAAATGAGCTGGGGTATTGAAGGTAGTTTGTTAAAACAAAATGATTGTTTTTTGTATGCATTTTTGCAAAATTTGCTTACGTAGAAGTCAATTTAGTGTTTTAGTCAAAATGGAGCTTGAGGGCCAGGACAAGTAATTCTGCTAATTCTGTACTCCAGATTTATACTGACATGGCTCCATATATAAACTAAGATATGTTAACTAAAATGCCGCCCTGCATCAAAATCAAGAATTTAAAGGTGAAAAATTCAAGTCTAAAATTAGCCACATAAGTATTTATCTGATATGATTTCAAAGGTTTGAAAAAAGTTTTTCCTGAATATACAGTAGCATCAAAATAAAACCCATGAAATGTGTATAGTCTGAATGTTGGGTCTTCAGCACCAGCTCTCTCTCTCCAGGTCTGCTCTTATTGCGCAGCAGTACTTGCTAATATGGACATAGCTTCAGACTACTATTCTAACAATACTTCAAAAAAAGGATTTTGATATAATAAAACCTATACCTTTTACTATATAAACCCAAGGAATTATGTTTTCACATCCTGCTCAAATAAGGAATTTGATATTAACTGATTCTAGCAAGAAGGAAGGAGTTTAGGAATTACCTTTGTGTACTTTAAACACTTGTTCAGTTTGTCAGATTAAAAAAATACCATTGAATTGCACTGAAAATCTACCAGGTGTTAGTACTCTTAAATTACTAGATTATAAAGCAATATAGGTAGGAAAACATAAAATTCAGCTTCTTTTTAATATCACCTCTCTGTTCCAAAGAGGCTGATGCGAAATTGATGTTGATATTTTTACTGATTAGAAAGGTAGACTTATTTTCAACTTCCATCTGCAGTGTCCTGGTTCCCAAATATTGTGAAGCTATGGGTATGTTCTGTCCCTTTGTGGACGTGGATTTTATTTGTACATAAACTGGAATCCTTAACTTCTAAAAAAACAAAACCGAGTGGGTGAGACGGAAGAGAAATAAGAAGCGTCTCCCACTTTACCTGTTGTAACTTGGGAGGCAAGTACTTGCTTCCTGGTTTCAGCTGGATCAGTCTTTTTCTGAGTTGCACGAACTCTGCAATCCCACCTGGTTCCAGTGAAATGTCCATCCTGTATCCTCTGCAGACTGGCTGAAGATGTGCTTCCTGCTCTGCTCAGCAGCATGTTTTCTGTGGCTCTTTCTCTTTTTCCCCCCTTTCCTAGTTGTTGACTTGAAGCTTGTCTTGGCCCTTGGCCATAGTCAGCTGGCTCCCCGGGGAAAGAGCCATGTCCCCCTTCCTCTCTGGACTCCCACCTGACACAGTGGCTCTCTTTTTATAGGAACATAAAGCACCAACAAAAAACAATTAAATAAAACAGATACTTTTTATTACGGTTTGAACCGTAGTTTTGCGTGTTGCTATGTTCAGACAAATACACTTGATTTTCTCCCTTCTTTCAAGGCTATCTGATAGGAGGAGATGTTCTGAGGTTATTGCATGGCCACATGGACGAATGCTTGACAGTCCCTTCTGGCGAACACGGAGAAGAACAAAGAAGGTAGGTTTTCTGGCTTAGAATAGAGTAATAATGAATTTTACAGAATCAGTGTTGAATGTCACTGGTAGCACAAATTTTTGAAGGATATCGTGATGAGCTCTCTCTCTCATAACACCAAGTGTTGCTGAGATCAGTTTTGGACATGAGGCTCTTCTGCACTTTCCTTTTGGTATTGTTTCAGTCTGCTTTCACTTACAGCTGTAAAAGTACTTATTGGAAGTGGACTTGGGACAGCAACATGAGACAAAATTCAATGAGTTGTTGGGGGACACCGAACAAAATTGAACTGAACCTTTTTTTTTTCCTTCTTCTTCTTTTCTTAGCTTAAAATCAAATCTAGAAGAATAAGCACCTGCAGCCTTTTCATCTGTTATGCTAACAGTTGAGTGGTTGTGATGGCACACACAAAATGGCAGGTTAACCCTATTATTGTGGTTATGATTTTATTACAACAGATTATTTATAATATTTACTGTTTGCTTTTGTTCTTGATGATTTATTACTTTTGTGCTTTTATTGTTATACATCTTATTGTGATTTTTGATAAATATTGTCATCTTTACTGACTTAAAAACACTGAAGGAAAAGTATCAGTTTCTTTACTGCTGTTTTTTCTGTTATCATACGTAATGCCTCAGGAGATGGTATGTTAAGATTATCGCTGAGTCTCTCAAGGCTACTAATCTGGGTTATTAATCTGAGGTGTACCTCACGTAGGAGTCTAGGACTAAATTTATGGTTATTTTCATGATTGAAGGAATTCCAGAATGGAAGTAGAAAAATGATGACAGCTCAGGATGTGTCTTTTCCCTCTCAGTTAACTAATAAATCCAAAATGGTGATGACTGGCACTGAAAGCAGCATGTCTCAGTGGAGCCATTACACGGGTGAATCAAATATAAAATAAAATCAAAGTCCTGTTCGCTTGCTCTAATAAAATATACCCCAAGCCTTTTTTTCAGTAAGGCTTTAATGGAAGTGTCAGATTTATTCCTACCTTCAGCTTGAAAATGGTTACATGATAATGTTGATTTTGGAATACTTTGTTTATTTTGGCATATGGATGTCTGAATTTCCATGACAAAGAAAGTGCTGTTGATTTCCATGTTGAATTTTCACAGGTTGCAAATAGAAATATATTTTCATTCTATGCCTTTTAAAGATAGAGAGCACTCCTAAAATATATAGATAGTAAAATTCTTCTATAAATTTGTAAATGCTAATGAAAGAAACTTCAGCCCTTTCACTTGAAAGGGTTTTTTTGTACAGCTGCTATCACTTCCTGACTCTTTCTCATTTCTTGTCTAGGGAAGAATTCTTAAACAGAGAAGATATTTCAAAATGCAGAAGACTTAAAATGTGATCAGTTCATGTTTTAATTTTAGTTACTACATAATAGACTCATTAGGTCTTGAAATTTATTGCTGCTATTACTATCCTCACCCTTGAAAGTGACACTGAGAATAAGACAATAATTAAATAGAATTCTACTAGTGTTTTCTCATATTTCATTTTAAATCCTGCAAAATTCCCATTAAATGCAGTGTAATTGCAGAACCGTAGGATGATCAAGCACTTCATTAATGAACCTTAACATTTAAGAACACATTAAAAATCTATCCCTTTACAGCAACATAACATTATATAGAAAATGCAATAAAGGAGTGTTAAGTTGCCAGGTAAGAAGAAAATTCATTGATCTGCATGTGTATTCACATGAGACATCTTCATACCATATCACAAAGGGCAGTAAAGAACAGGACTTTCCCACCACTTTCCCCCTGTTTTGAACATGATCAATTTGTTAACTGCTTTGAATACTTTTTTTGGAGAATTGTATATAATTATCTGGCAGAAGATATAAATCACTGTTTGTATTAAAGGTAGCTTGAAATGGTATTTGCTTTCAGTTAAGCATCTTTTCCTGTTGGCACTGTGACACTTTAATTTCTTATCCTCCTTTGCTAAGTATAGCTTTGAGTCTTCCTTTGTGCATCTGTAACATCAAGGGAATGAACACAATTTTTGCATTTATTTTGGCAGTTGATATTTAGAGGAGGTGCTGAAGTGCTTCTGTGAAATTGCTTACTATTGTTTCTTACTTCGATTAAAAACCATGCAAGATTATGCTCACACAAAATTCAGGCTATGCAACAAAGATTTTAAAAGTCATGTTATATGTCCGCTGGTGTTTTCTGGACAGTATTGACTCAGTCAACATTTGCCCCTTTTTAACATTCAATTAAATAGGAATCATTTTACAGTTTTCAATTTGTTGTAGAATATGTATTATTTTTATTTTCCTTTAAAAATGTTATCTAGTTATTAATACAGTACTTTACATTACTATAGAGACTGGATTGTTTTGCATTTGTTTTTTTCCTTAAAAGCCCCCCAAAAACTGACAGAAACCCCTGAAATAGGAGTGTATAACTGAAATTACTTTTTTTTTTAAATTGGATTATGATGTTTGCTCTTTATCGTTCATATTCTTTTACAGCTTAAAGTCCACACAGGAGTAGAACTGTGAGTATTTACAGTTCACAGTGTAGGGTGGGGCTATTGCAAATAATTTGCGTTTTGATTTGCAGTGTATATGTTAAAGCGATGACTGCTGTGGAATTTGGATCCTTCCAGAAATATATTGTTACAGAAAGAAATTACCTGTGAGAGAGAACATAGCACTCCTGGCTTTTCCAAAGTACTGCTGGAGGTGGAATAGACTGCAGTGTGTCAAAAGGCCAAAACATCCAGTAAGAAGAGGCCTTCGTGCAGGAGTGTATAGGAGTAGCCTAATTTCCAGGGGCAGTTCTGTCATTCCTGCCTTTGACAGTTTCTTTGGGTTCAGGATACTATATTAAGGAAACGTTAAGGAAAAGTGCCAAGACAAGGTTGCTAGAGCTGTGTCTGGTTAGGAGTTTGTAAATCATATTGAATGATTGTATTGTTTACAAATTATATTACAAATATATTTAGAAATTATATTATTTTGTACTAGTCTCAGAAATGGATAAAAAGAGTTTAGAGTGATGAAAATCATAAGCTGCCTAGCTTAGCCACTCCCAGCTCTTTTCCCCTGGTTCTGGAAACCATGCTGTTCTCCTTAAAATGTGAGCAGATACTCTTAGATATGGCATTACTAACTAGTGGGGTCTATTATATCCAGGGAAGACAGGAATCTGACATGTGAAAATGATTGTTTATGACTGAAGCATGAGCTCAGAAAGTTTTCACCCAGGGGAAATCATTAAAAAAAACCCAAAACCCTGAACAGGGGTTCAGTGAGCCACTGAGCCTGAACAGTAATAACTATAATTTTATAAATAAATTTGAAAAATCCATAGAGTACTTTACTGGCTTCTCATATAATTGGCTTTCAAATTAAAAACAGAACAGCTTTGCCTGTAATTGAAGTGAACGGAACAATTTCTTTAAAGAGAATACAAAAACTCTACACAGCAGATTAGGACAGAACAAGTAAATAAATTGCTTTATAGCACTAGCATTTACAGAGTATTTTGGATACCTTAATTTAAAATAGATTTGAAGTAGATCACTGAGATTACTCTTTGAGTTTTGTACAGGGTTTCCTAGAAAATATAGGACATGTTCACTGTAAGAATGAATTCAGAGCCTGGTATTTATTTTTATTATGGCCAAATCTTCCCTAGCTTGTAGTAAGTACGGTATGTCGTGTAATCACCCTTTCCTCCTAGATAATGCTTTGTGGCAAGGCATGTGGTTTGAAAGCAAACAGTAAGATTCGCTGTGGTTCCTGCTTCTTCTAGTTTCTCTGGAGGCATTTTATCTGCTCTTGATCTGTGTAGACAGAATAACTCTGACTTAAAAAATATGCTTCCTTCTGGTGACCCCAATCCAATTCTTGAAATAAGAACTGTAACTTGAGCCTTGATGTCTTTTTTGGATTTATTCATTTATGTATAATCCAGGTACTATATTTTTATGCTGTTATGTTAATCAACCCCCCCATCAAAACAATAAATTAAATATATTTTCAAAACAAGTCAAAAGTTTAGATAAGACCTTCATATTTATGACATCCTGATTCATTCCCAGTTACTGAAGTTTACTCCATTTCTTTGCTGTGGAATTTACAGGTTTTTGAACGAAGAAAACCTCAACAGCCACAAAATGCTATTTTCAATTACCCCATTTAACGCCCTGTATTAGTCGGTGGATTTCATTGATCTGATTGCCTGCTCTTTGCTCAACAATGCTACGATAAGAATATGAATTCGATAATGATTCTTGCAGAGTTTTGGTATGCAGTAGTCTATTTTAACCTGTGTAATTAATTCAGTATTGTAAGTGGAGATGATAGAACCAGATATCTAGCTTTCTTTTTGAGGTTTACAGTTGCTTTGCATCCACATGGTATCTCGCAAGGCTAAAGCAGGAGCGTGCTAGGAATAAGCGAGAGCATGGTTAATTCTCAGTAGTGCCTGCTTTCTTGTCCTAGTAACGCTTCTCTGCTTGTGCACAGAGGGCCCTGCGCCGTTAATACTAGTAGAAAGTGAGGCACTGGGGGAAGGTTGCACCATCCTTAGTGCTGTACTTACAGCATGGGACCTGTAATACAAATTAGTTGGCAGGTTCCAGCTCTAGTGACTTTATAATAAGTGGAATTAAATGGATTAAGGACACAGTCAGGAAGAACTTGGTGTTTTAAACTTGAACTTCAAGTCATAGGTCAGATAAAGTAACTTCATTACACCAATTAATTCACTAGATCAGGTTTTATAGTAAAGATGAACTGAAAATTCTCAGTGGTTCTGAATTTCTTATAGATATTCTCCTTTGAAATAAAAGTGACCAGTATTCTGGATCTGTAAGTGTAGAAAACACAATGAAAATATTTTTGAAAATGTGAGCAATTGGTGTTCTGATCATGGCTCAGAAGGTAAAGGCTATGCTGAACTTTCTAGGTGAAGAGGAGGGCTCTTTGTAGCTCTTGTTGATATCTTTGGTTTTTTTGCTGTTCGTTATTCTTTCTTCATGAATTTACATTATTTGCAATTTCATAATAAGTTTCTGTAAATTGCAGGTTTTCTCTGCTGTTTGGCAAGCAATGCTCATTTTTTCCTGCACTTTGTAATTTGACATTTTATTTTTTCCATCTTATCAGTGTGAATCTGTAGTAACACCCTTGATAGGCAGAAAGAATTGTTGTAGGTTATTCACATGTCGTTAAAAGCCCTGTTTTGTCTGACTTAGTAATATCAATATCTTTTAAAGATTACCAGTGTCTGTTTCAGGAAGGATTAAAATGTTATGAACCGTGGTTCTTTCTGGGCACTGAACTGTTGTCAATACTATATAAAAAGAAATGAGCCATAGCCTATGGAGTAATTTTTCATACAGAACAAATACTAAGGATGATCAGTTGAGCAATTTCAGAGCAGTTTACTACCTGCATTTCAATGAAAGGAGTTAAAAATGAACTTTTGATTTCTTAGACAAAATAAAAAGGCGTATGACAAGATATGAATTTACTCAGTCCCTCTGGGGTGATGGTTAGTATACATGCTGCTGTCTTATGGTAAGAGCATCGTGACTTGCCCTTCACTACAGAAGAGATGAAATAACTTTAATTTGAAGCTTCCTTTTCTTTACCACATTGTCCATAGAGAAGAGAAAGTCTAGCTAAAGGCCCCACAGCTTAGGCCCTGTACTAGCACCTGCCTGGTTTTTGTAGTATGTATCTTCTGTCCTGTCCTTCCAAAATCTTGCTGCTCCATCCTTGGCCCCAAACTCTGGGCTTCTGCTTTTGCTTCCTAGCCGGTCATCCTGTCACTGTTTTTCCTGAGGCTTTGCTACTCCCTGGCTGACTATTATCCCTAAAGTGCTGTCGCTGTTTTTTGCCTTTGCTCCCTCTGCTGCTGTCATATCCACTCATAGGGAAATAAGAGAGAGAATCCCAGGATCCTTTTTGTTTTCCTTTGGCAAAAAAATAGCACATTTGTGTTTAGGATTTCTTCCTTTCTGTCTCTTTCCCAAACTTTTCTCTTACATGATCAAGGACTGGTGACTCCTCTTTGAAGGAACAGAGAGATGAAATAGGGGATGTACAGTAACATAAAAGAAAGCAACTTAGCACATGAGAAACCATTCTTTTAAGTTCACAATGGGAATGTTTTTAAACATTTAAAATTACACTGGTTCTACTGCTACATATTATCCAAAGCTAGCCTCAGAAGAGTACTCAGACTGAGGAACAAGTGACAGCTTCCAGGTTTCCAATGTGAAAAAGAATTTTATTCCTGGAAGGTGACAAGGTACCAATTTAAAAATGAAACATTCTGTTTAATTTAAGCCTTTGCTTCCACCTGATTTGTCACATACTTTTAATGACTCGAGAACTGCTTAATAAAACTGTAAAATTTTGTATTATATGAATGCAAGAATTCCAAATGCATTTGTCAGCTGGCTTCATATTGAAATAAGCCAGGGTGTAATCAGAATGTTTTGACTTAAAAAATGTGTGATATCTAATCTGTTATTGTTTAGGTGTTACAACAGCAACCCAATCTGTTAGTTGCAGAACAAGAATTTAAACAAATGTCTGAATAGAAGAGGGAGTGGGTGAATAGAGCAGTAGCTGAATACAAGATAAATTATCATTTGCATTTCACTGTACTAATGAAGGTTAATTTCAACAAAAAATAAGATTTAACTTGAATTTTGATCTGTGAGAGAAAATACAAAAGGGTTACTAATGCTCGTCAGCTGCTCCTAGTGCTGTAAGCCATTGCAGCAAATGACTCAGATAATAAGTGGAGAAAATACAAGGTTTAAAGTCAAGGATTACAAGAACAAGAGGAGAATTTCATACACATTTATAACTTCTTTTTTGGTAGGTGAAGCACATGTCAGTGATTCTATTTATGTATGGGTCTTTAATATTCAGGGTGACTGATTCTGTAAATGTAGTGAGGAGTGATTATTTTGTATTTTGAATATTTTTCCCATATAGTTTAAGTCTTCATTCATTTGCAATGTCTGGGAGTGTTTTTTTGTTTGTTCAGTGTTTTAGCTTAGCTTTTGCCATACCTTAATGCTTTACCATTTCCTTTCTTCTCTTTATTTTTACCCAGCATTAATACTTTCTAGTGTCTTCCAAAATGAGTTTTAGCACGTTTATAGTTTTATGTATTATTATCAATATTGAGAAGTACAGTTTAACTCACTTTTTCTTTTGGGTTTGAACCATTTATTTCAATGTGCAGTTTTATTCCATGCTAAGCATCAGTTCCTCTGGATTATATGCACAGAAGGACTTTGGAAGCAAAACCCTAATAGGTTCCTACATAGGCACCTGACTCCAAAATTCTGGTCCTCAAAAAATTGCTTATACCTAACAATGGGAACTGCCTGTAATTTCAGTAATAATGATCCCTAAAGCTATGCCTCTGGGTAGGTCTAGAAGTGCTTAATCTTGACTGAAGATCACAGCATTTACTTCATCCGTAAGCTCTTCTAGGATCCATAAACTCTGCCATCCTCTGGCAGCATTCCCTGAAGCGCTCCTCTGATAAGCGTAGCGACAGCACTCCTTTGCAGAAGTGACTCTTTTCTTCATTTTCCCGAACACGAGGCCTAGGCTATTAAAATCTGGAAGTGGCTTAAGGCTGGAGGTAGGCGCACTGCAGTCCAAAGAAAAAGGCTCCCTAAATCTAGGGGAGTGGCAGTGCTTAGTACTCCTCGTGCTCCTCTGTGTGTGCTTGGGAAAGAGTCTCATTCAGGGCTTTGGCCATGTCTCTAAGCCATTTTGTGGCTCTGAATGGATCTAATGTATATTGCATATCAATGTTTAGAATAATGGAAAAAATCAGTTTTTGAGACTTGGTTGTTTTTTAAAAGCACTCAGATTTCTGGATATATGCAAGGAACAAGAAGGGGTGATTGCATATTGAAATTTGGAAGTAGGAAAGTGTTTACATCTGAGATGTCTGAAAACTATGTCAGCGTGGTTTGTGAAACCTTTGGTGCTATGATAAGGTAATAAAATACAATGACAAATAGGTGAATGTTCATAATTCAGTGTAGTAAATTGGTCGAGTTATTTTTATAATGTAAGCTCTGAGAAAACACTACCTTTGTTGTGGGTGGGATGCAGTGATCACAAATCCTTATGCTCATTTGATGTCTATTTACTGTTAGAACCTAGTAATACTGTAATCATCAGTTTTTTTCCCCCCTCCTTGAATCTTTGTCCTTAAAAGCAGTACAAGAAAGATACCTAAGTGAAAAATGTCACATTGCAACAATAGATGCAAAAGGCAATTAAAATAAAATTTCAGTAGTTAGATCTGAAGGTTTAATTGAAAAGAGCAGGTATTGAATATGATAACCATAGGAATCTGACAGTTACAGTAACTGTTTTGGCTCTTTTCAAATGAGAAATGCAGTTAAACAAATATGAGCAATCCTTACTTATGACAGAGCTGAACATATAGTGTGTGCCTTTGCTTGATTTTCAGAACTGTCCATTATGAAGGTGGTGCTGTATCCATTCACGCCCGTTCCCTTTGGCGACTAGAGACTCTAAGAGTTGCGTAAGTAAAATCTCTCTCGGCAAAAAGACATCAGTTTAGCTGGGGACTTTTGGTACAAAAACAGCGTTCCTGTAAAAACAGATTTGATAATACTAAATCTTCTGCAAAAAGCACTTTATGCCACTTTTAGGAAAAATTAAACAGCTCCCTTCCTGTAGAGAATGCGTGTTAATATTCTAATTTATGTGTGTGTGTCGATTTTTTTGAAGTTTCCTCAAGTTATTATAGCTATCAGTGAATTGACTGTTTACCTTTTTTACACACATCTGTGACATATTTAAGAGAAACAGTTCTGATTACAATAACTTACATGTGCAACCCTCTGACTTATTCAAGCGATCTGGATGTCTTGAAAGGTAAAAATTTACAGAAAGAATCTTACCTTGCAAGGGCACTGGCATGATAGCTAGAAATCATGCTGTGTTTGTGACTGTAATGATCAAGAACGCATTGTAAAATTTCAGTTAAATTTTATTGCAAATATGTGTTTGTCACAAAATTTCTAGTGACCAAAAGATGTTTGCTTTTAGACATTAAATGATGGCACCTGAAGTTACACTAGTGGTACTGTTCTCTTCATGTACATTTTATTTAATGGAATGATGTTAAATGTCATTGATAGGGCAGTGGGGAGGGGTTTTTTTTGCTTGGCCTAAAATTGGCCTTGAGAGTGCTTGAGTGACAGCAATGAAACTGTAGGTGGATCTCCGGCTCTCTCTTTTCCACATTGCACATACTTCCCTAATAAACAGTGGCACTGGAACAATGTGGGGATTTGAGAAATGACAGGTTTCTATTAAGACTAACTTATATCTCAGCTTGATAGGCACTGTAAGCACACTTTTGAAGTGTAAACTTTTGAACATATATGACTGAAGAAAACTGAGAGAACTGGCAAAACAACTAAGCAATGGCAATGGTAATCTTCCTTTCTAAGCAGCATGATTTGTTACCAGAAAAAAAAAAAAAGAATCCCAAGAATAACACTCTTTCTGTCAAGCCCTTCACCTCTCTATTCCTGTATGTTATTCTAATAGCTATATATATCCATTGCCAAATTGCAGATGCATTATTATTCATGCAAATATTGCGATTTATAATGTAGTATCTCCCTGCCTGAAGTACTCCATCAATTCTAGTCCTTCCCAAAAGACTTCAAGTACAATATTAATTCTTTCAATTTGATGTGATTCTGCAGGAATCAGTTTCTGAACTTTCCCTGCTAGTGGAGAACCCCCGAGACATATCCTTCCATGCAGATTGTCTAGGCAGTTTATGCGTGTGTTTGCCCTGCCTGCTGTGATGGCCTGCCATGCGATACCTGATACTTGTTGCTTAGGTGACATGGTCCTATGCACAAATTATAGAAAAGAATTTAAAGTAGTTAGCAATGGCCTTACAAGATACTTTCGGCTCAAAAAACTTTTGTTGTAAGGGTGTGTTTTGACCTTTTTCCTGTGCTGCAGGGTTGAACTAGGAGGATGGCTCAATTACACTACGCTTGTGTTTTCTGTTTCTTAGCATCCAAGTGAAGCAGGCTACTGGGGCCAACTGGAGTAGACTATAAATTGAATCAGACTAGAGGAAAGGCAAATCCTTGCATGGCCCATGATAAAAAAGGTGCAGGACTGATGTATTTTGCTAGACCCAGCAATATAATACCTGAGATTCATGACATGACGTTTTAGTTGAATAACAGAAGAATTTATGCTAGAACACCAATGATTTAGATGTGTCTTTGTGGAGTGTACTGACGTCACTGTGTAGAAGACATAATGGAAAAAAGAAATGCATTGCTAAGATGTAAAGCTTCCATATTTCCTTCCTCTGATGAGTTGCCCCCCTGTAACAAAAGAAAATAGTTAAGGGGGAAAAAAACCTTCATGCCTTTGGCCTGTTTAAAAAAAAACAATAACTAAAAAGCTTTAGATGTTTAATTAGTGAAGTGTAACAAATCTTGCTACAAAAGAGAAGACAGGTATTGCTCTTGCATTTTAAAAGCATCTTTCAAATTGTTTTTGCATACTTTGCATACAGTATGGCTAACACTTAAGAAGAAATGCTTAAACAAATGAATATTTGTATTGCACAGGCAAGTTCTTCAATCTGCTACACATATTTGGGAAAATGAAAATGATTTAAACCTGTATAAGATGTTCATTTAAGTCATTTTCCGACTTATATATGAATATATATGAA
The DNA here is from genome assembly GCF_036417845.1 of Apteryx mantelli. Taxonomy (NCBI): domain Eukaryota; kingdom Metazoa; phylum Chordata; class Aves; order Apterygiformes; family Apterygidae; genus Apteryx; species Apteryx mantelli. The sequence continues at coordinate 52,909,596 of NC_089980.1, read as the reverse complement.
GCATAAGGGTAAAAGGATTTTGTTTTAAAAGTTTTTTTGCCTGGAATTATTTTAAATGCAAGTGAAAAGATGCACTAATAAAAAATTCTGATGTGGGAATGAGTTTATAATCAGGTTCAGTTGAAAGGGATATGTTTGCATATTTCATTGATAATATTTGAACAGGTATTGATAATTTGGGCTATTTCATGCCACAGTAGGAGTGGAGAATCATTATTATTAGTATTTGTGGAAGCACCTCAGAACCTCAGCAATATGTCCTAATCCCCATTATACTGGGCATTTTGGAAACACAGAATAAAAATAGAGTGTGTACATATTTCTGAAGTGCAAACTTTTGAAGACTTATTACTAAAGAAAGTTTTGTGAAGAACCAGCAAAACTCTCAGGCATGGCAGTTTTCCAATCTAAGGAAAATTCGAGAACCCTTCTGGGAGAGCTATGTGTAACACACCCTTCTTAGTCATCTCTACACAGGAGTTAATCAGGAAGGTCAGAAGAACTGACTTTTCCAGAGCTCAGCTTGAGGCAAGAAGTGAAAAACCTATGGTTTCTATATTTTGGCTTGAGGAGCTCTTAAGAAGATTAGATGGGAAATTTTTGCCTTTTTTCCTTCAGTTCCTCCCCTAGAATATGAAGAATCTGCCTAATTGTTTTTAAAATTCATATTTTGAATCATCCATCTAAAATGTGCTGACTGCTAAAAGAAGAGTGCTCTGGGAGAGTAAGGGAGCCTGGCAGCTGGTAGATGAAATGTTGGAGAGGGAACTGGCTGGAACCATGGTGGCCTGTGTAAAGGAAAAGGTTTAGATTATTTGTTTCTTTTGGAGTGATTTTATATGAAATAACCACACTGTAGTCATTTTCCTGGTGATAATCGGAAGTTTAGAATTTAACAATAGATGGAAACTATTCCAATTAGTTGGTAATATAATGTTCTTTTCAATATTTTTGCTAATAGTTAAATTTCAGATTTGTTCAGATTCAGATTTGTTAAAGATTTTTCCTGTGAACTTTCTTAGGTGGAGTGGCAGCCACATTAGATGGGGACAGCCATTCAGACTAAGACATATAACGACAGGGAGATATTTAAGCCTCCTGGATGACAAGAGTCTTCTTCTTACAGACAAAGAGAAAGCAGATGTAAAATCTACAGCATTCTGTTTTCGGTCTTCCAAGGTATGGAATCAGTGCAGCATTAATGTAACTAATAATACTTGCCTTCTCTTTAATAAGCAAGATTTAGAGATTTCCTTTTGTATTAATTATCAGAGCCTTTCTACCTTTTTGCTGATTAAAAAAAAGAATTCAGTATAATTAATATGTAGAAAGCTTGTTTTATTATATTTGCATTGGGGGGTGTTGCCTGGCTGGTTGTTTTTTACTGCTTTTCCATTTTTGAACAGTCTCCTGGTTTCTTATTTATTTTTCTGATGAACTTTACTAGTACTTCACTGCTTTATCTGTGTTGGCTGAGATAGGAAGAATTTATAATATTGCAGGTTCTTTAATTAAATTGGAAAATCAGGATTTTTTTAGTTAGATGCTTTACTGCATTCTAATTTACAATTATCACAGTTTGCATTATACACTAGGCATTTTCCTTTGACACTTTCAATAAGCACTTCAAATTAAAAAGTATACTTTGTATAGTGGGTGAACAGTTTAAAATAATACTGTGATAAATTCTTTAATAACCTTTATTTTTTAATACTTTTCAACCACAGCACGATATTGCTGAAAAATTTCCAATAGTAATATTTTTTACATTTATCTTTTAAAATATATAATAATAAACAGAATGATAAACGTTTCAATAACCGTTCTGTAGCAATTACTTTATGTGTTTTTAATTATTTTCACTGTATGCTTGGTGTGATAAGTAATAACTATACACCTGAAAGCAGCTATATAGACTTGTGCACTCTGAAAAATGAAGAGTTAGATCAGGTGACTGTTGTTTGGAGACCCAGACAATGCCTTTTTTTTTTTTTTTTACCCAGTTAGAAAAGCCCTGGAAATACTTAGAAATTTCAGGACAATACAGCACAAATGTATTGGGGAGTTGCTGGTGCCGTTGATACATATCTCAGTAGTTTATTTCTTCTTTGAAGCAAATGGGATAAGAGAACTCATACACTGAATCTCAGGACCGGAGTCTTCAGCTGAGGTTGCACCAGGGACAGTGGAAAAATATACTGTCCTCTCCTATCATATGGATAATTTAGTCCAAAAAATATATGAAGACAAGAATTGTTAGTGATGCAGAGAGTATCAATAATCTGTTGTCAATACGAAAAAGGTAGTAGGTCTGTATTTTCTAAGTAGCGTATGCAAATGAGCGTGTGTGGTGTTTTGGAGATCAAACAATGTTCTGTTTGAAGTTTCTTCCCTTGCTTTTTTCAGCCTGAGTTTGGAAGTCTTATTTGAAGGTATTTTGAGGATTTACATTTTGAAATGTCTTTGTTCTACCGTGAAAAAGATGTCCATATTTTTTGATTTAGTTGTTGTTAAGAGACCAAGCCTACTATATGCTGAGAAGAGCAGAGATAAAAGGTTATGGGGCAGATCACCATGTAGAAGGGCAATCAATTCTTGAAGTAACATGTAATCAATTCTTGATTCAAACAGTAATCAATTCTTGAAGTAACATGATAGTTTTAAGAGAGGTCTATAAGCTTATCAGCATTTCACAGATGATGAGAAAATAATCTTACTGACATTCAAATATGGATTTCCAAGGAAAATGGCAATTTGGAAGATCATATTTGATGGTAGTTTTCTGGATATCAACCTTCATTTTAACTGAAGACTCATTTGGAAGAAATTATGGAGAGACCATGGAGTATCTGGTTTGCGTTTCATTGCAGAGGATGAATCCAGGTTGCTGCTCAGAAGTTGTTGAAGGAGTGTCATATTTCACTGTGAAAAAGACAGTAAATCAACAGATTTACTAGGATAAATACTAGGCATTAAAAATTTTAGGTGCCTTCCCTGTCTGGCAAAGAGCATTGAATAAATATGGCAAAATAATAGCTGTTCTAGAAAGACTTCTGTAGATGAGATAAGCAGCTTTAGGGGTCTCTCTTTCTCCAAGCACATATGGAAGAACTATCTAACCTCTTAGTTGTGGTGTTCAATGTGATTAGCCCAAAAGGATTATGCCTGGGGAAGAGGGAGTCCCCAGTCTTCTCTGTTAAAGCCTGAGCATTAACAGTGGGAGTATGCCAGGACAGTAGCTAGATCTTTCCTTAGGTTACAGCAATTTTAGCCCCTTTCCTCCATAATCATAATTCTTCCTTTCACTACCTTAAAAGTACATAGAGATCCCACTTGTTGTACTATAAGTTAGTTAGTTTTAAGTAGGAAAAAACAGATATGGGGAAAGAATACCCTTACTTGCATTGTTCCTAATTTGAATTCATGCTTAAAGTCGCAGTTCCTTGAGGCATGTGAGTAGATGAGAATTTCAGTTTCCAATTAGAAAAAAAACCAGTGTTCGTGTTTGCAGAGAAAATACTGAAAATGTGTCCCCTGTGTAATCTGAAGATTTGGAAGCAAATTTAAATGTTCAACACTTATTGTAGTTTTTAACCTCAATATTTGCAAGGGCTTTGCTCATTTTAAACACAGTAGCTTGCCAGTACTGCATTTAAAATTTAAGTGTGAGAGAACCAAAATGCTTCTATTTTTGATCAAATAGCATTTATGAACCAGAATAGTTTTCTCAGGTGCTCAAAGTAATAAGTGTGCATGTATTTGTGTGTATGTGTATATATCTATATATACATACAAATATATAGATAAAAATGTATATATATCAAAAATGTTTTTACATGAATGAATTATATTTCATATTTATATTATTTTATTTCTATATTTATTTTTACACAAATGAATTATAGCTATCTGCTCTTACATGGTAAAATTCTTTAAATTTCTCAGTACAATAAAGAGATGTGAAAGCTTAAAAAAATCACAAGCCAAACAGTGCTCAGAAAATATTTATATTCTGAAGAGCTAAGAGTATCTTCATTATTTTCTGCAAGGTGGGTTTTATGCCTCAGTTATTATGTGTTACCCCAATAATTATTGTTGCATCAGAATTATATTAGACTTTCGAGCATTTAGAATTCAGGAGGTTTTTTTTCTTTCTTACTCATAGTCTCTCTTCATTCAGCTCAAGATGTCTGCAGATATGTATAATTTGTTCCCCAAACCATATGGTTCATATATAGATTCGATTTTTGTAGTGATTCAGTTCTGTAATTTTTTTTCTTTTCTGCTTGTTTAATTTTGATGCTCCTTTTTGATAAAAGGCATTACTTTAATATCATTTTCCACTGAAAGAAAGTAATTTTCTTTAATTTAAAAATGTTTATACATTCTCTATAAAGTTGATTCTCTATAAAGTCTATTCCCTCTAAAGTTTTTTTGTAAATAATGAAAGAAATGGAATAAAATTCCATGGCCTGTATCTTTGTATTTCCATTTGATTCTTAATAAAATTTCATAATGTCATGTTAAAAAAACCAGCCATAGCTTTTTCCATTCAGTGAGATCTGCTAGAATGTCAATGCTGAAGTGTGCACAGAAAGTACAGGCTGGGTCAGATGACAAGAGAGAGAATTGAAAGGAAAAGCCTTAATCATGGGAATCCTTTTTGCATGTTGTAAGGAATTATAGAGAAACATTGTAATGAAATAACACTTCTAAGGCTAAGCTTAATAGAGTAGTTATGTTCACCATTAAGATAAAATCATATGAAACAATTTTGTCTGTTTAGCCTACATAAAAACATGGAAGGGTTGGTCTGTATTCTTGGATGTCTGGAATAAAAGCTCTGTTTATAATGAAGATTTCCTTATGGGGAGAATTCTGCATATTGTACAATAAAATTGTTTGTTTCCAGTGCATTTCTTGTTCCTTTGCATCACTGAAGTGGTTTAAAGACTTGCAAATAGCAGTTGTCTCTGTTTCTTATGTTCCAGTTTACCAAATGAAGAATATCGTTTTTTGATCTTTATCTGTGTCGAAAAAATTGATGTTTTGGGATTGTGACTAAGTTGAAAATACAACTGTTCTTTTTCTTTGTAAATATGCTGTAGAAAAAAAGTAGCAGGTGGTTATGTAACGATAAGCTGTGAGGAGAGTATAGCGGGCTGGAATCTTGCAGCACGTGAGGCCTATACCAAAAGGCAGTTATTAAATTATGACATATGGTGATGTCAGATTTTTTTTTACAGATCCTGATTTTCACTGATGAACTTTTTAATGATAGCTAATGAGCCTGGTCCATTAGATGCACTGTTTCAACTACCTGCTTATTTCTTGTCGTGAATCCAGCACCCCACTCAAATCTTCCCCTTTATAAACAACCTCTGGTTCCTGTTTGCTCCCACAAAGAGCTCAATGTCTTAAAGCTCCCAAAGGAATGCTCTCATGCTCGTGGCCCCCACACCGTTGCTGAGCTTTCCATTTTTTCCCTCTACTCAAATCCGTCTTTTACTGTATGCTTTCCTAGCTGCTATGTTTATCGTGCAGGAAATTTAAAAAAAGGAGTGGGGGAGGAAGCTTGGTTTAAGCATGCTTCATATAGGGAAACAAAGCATTATTTTTAAAAAGTCCTACAAGAGTTTAAGTGAACGTGATTGAATTCACTCTGAGTTCTAATTTTTACATGTAGAGTTGCCAGGGTATTTAGATGGGTTAGGACAGAGAATTTGCTTGGAAAATTGTTGGCACTGCAATTTCCATAAGTGAATTTAACATTAATTCTAATTGGGATGGAGGTTGAAATATCAAACCCCTTTAAATCTCTCTGATAGTTAGTAGAGATTAAAGAAAGTTCGTAATAATATTTTAAATTGCTAATCATATATGTTATTGAAAGACTTTTCTTTATGAGAAAATTTGTGAATTCACATATTCACATCTTAAGAAACTGGAAAACAGGCTAGAAAAAAAAATTACAGTGTAGAAGCACTGAAGATTAATGCAGATAAATGCTTATAGCTTATGAAGATAATTCAAAAGATTGGAGCTTGAAATCAGCCTGTCATTTCTTCATATGCCAACAGGACCTAATTTGTTTTTTCTTGTATCATTATCTGCATGCAATTTCCTATTATAAGTAGCTTTTTAATTTCCAACTGTTATTACATTCAAGTTATTTGTGTTAGCTTTTGAAAGAAGTGAATGCAACATTAAGAGAAATTATATGAACAACCTAATGAATTAACAATGAAATAGAAACACACAATAGCTCAGTAATCAGCATTAGACATATTAATAAATCAGTTATTACCACCTATCAATGGACAAGATTTTAACAAGAATTTAAGCACTTAAGGAATTCAGACATTTACAAGATAGTGAAATTAACACTTGTGTCAAGAAACAGTTTAATAAGCTGAATTGATGAATATGTTATCTTGGGGAGCTTAGTGTTATGAAAAGTAATAATAATAATTCCACCTGAGTAATAACTTTTTTTTCTTTTAAGTGCTTCAAAATGCATTTGTAATTGTAGGTGGAAAAAAATCTAGTTATATGACATCTCCCTTTACTTAAGAAATGCTTTTAAAATCCTTTAAAAATTAGAAGCTGCTTTTCTGTTCATTTAAAAAACACAGTCTTTTGTCATCTTTTCCTGTGAAGCTGTCTCCTCAAATCATTATGTGTGTTTTGTGTAATCATTCTCAATTTTTCCTAAAGAGTAGTTATAATAGGATAGAGCATCTGGGAGAAATTTTTATCTGATTATTTGTGATATTAGTCAGAAACTGAGGGAAGTGGTTTGCCCTCTAATGCTGATCAGAAGAAGGTTGATGCTGCTTTTGGTTAAGGAGATCTTCTTGTGTGGCTTTATAAATCCTTTGTTCGTGTATTGAACTGCCTCTTGAGTGTATGGCCTGAAATAGGCTTGCAATTTGCCTAGCTGCTTTTCTGGTCGGTGGTGAAAGCTAAGCAGCTTCTTCCTTAGGCACATGCGAGAACCTGCACAAGCAGAATACAGGGACTTACTGCTCCAGTGAATCTGCCTCTCCTGTTGAAACGGTGAAAGGACAAGTGAAACAGCATCTGCAGCACCAGCGCTAGCCTTGGTTTCGGCTGCAACAATTGTGACATATTCCCTGTCCTCTCAGGAGAATTATGAATAGTTTCTATATCAATTACTTGATCAAATGCATCAGAACTAAGAAGTCAGGAGTGTTTTCGGTTACTCTCAATAGAGAAGATTTTTGCCTAAAATGGAGCCAGTGATAGAGTCTCAGGAATGGGTAGATCCAGCCTGTAGTGAGGGTCAAAGCCCCCAGAGAAGTTTTGGGCCTAATTACATTGACATCTTTTCTACAGTTACAAGATATTACTGTTCCTTGTAACACATCTTTTCCATGTTACCTGTGGATTTAACAATTAGGTGAGGGCACACAGAAGGTTTATCGGTCAGTTTAATCAGATGATTTTGGAGAGATGAAATGGATCTTCTGCCAAGAACCAGGATGCACAGCCCATGTGTTTTATAAACTGATGCCTGTGAGGAAGGGATTGGTTCTTATAAGAGCATTATTTTGGGGAACACCTCAAATTATAATTCCTCTGAAGAATACTTCCCAGAAGAACCCCTACCCTCCCCAGAAATCTGAAAATTGATATGAAATACTCACACACATGCACATGCATATATATGTTAGCTAGGTGAGGTGGTTTGCCCAAGCAGATTATTTGGGATACTAAACTTCCTCTTCTGAAATGACTTCTCTATGTGTAGGACCCCAGCTGGATCTCTAGCTGGACCCAGCTAGAGATTATAGCCTGCTCTGCTAGGGACTTCAACATATTTGGTGTTTTTTCACAAGGTTTTATGTTTCAATAATGACATGTACTGTCCGTTATGATCCTAGTTCTTTCCCAAGCAGGTGAAATGAATGTACCTGCTTTCCTAGTGTAATGAGCTAGATTTTTGTATAGATGGGATCTCTCTCCCTTTCTTTTCCCTAGTTAACCAGCAGTTACAATTTTTCCAGTTTTTAATAGTTTTATTGAAGAAGGATCTCCAGTATTCTCTCAGGTCCTGTACTGCGCAATTGTCCAGTATTAAAAATTTGATGCAAACGTTAACACATTGGTTATTGTTCTTGTATACATTTTTTTCCCTTCAGGAAAAGTTGGACGTAGGGACGAGAAAAGAGGTGGATGGAATGGGAGCACCTGAAATAAAATATGGGGATTCGATATGCTTCATACAACATATAGACACGGGCTTATGGCTCACATACCAATCTGCTGATGCGAAGTCTGTAAGAATGGGATCTGTACAGCGCAAGGTGAGACTGTAAATGAGAATGCACTTTATTCAATCACAGTCTGGCAGGGCATGGGAACAAAAGTGAAAAAAACTGCAGGCAGCAATTAATTTCTAGGTATCAAACATTTTAAACTTGTCTTCATTTCAATATAAAGGTTTTTTTAGTCATGTGTTGAAAATCAAAGTTACATCATGTGCTAAATTCTTAAATTGAAAGCCAAACAAAATATGCCTGTTAGCCTATAGCCTTTAACCCCAAAACATTCTTAAATTTGGAAATACTTGAAGGCAAACTAATTCGGTTCATTGCTGAAAGAAGAAACCTGTAACAACTTCAAAAACACTAGTAATAGTCTGTATAATATACTAAAATTCCTTTCTTCAATGATGTAGTTGGGATTTAGGAGGCATTAAATTCAAAGTTCTTGCTTTCCATGTTGTGCTGAAATGTTAGATTCTCATTTTGATCCCTGAGGGGTTTCTTCTTCTTTTAAGGAGTACTAACCATGGTCAAATAGAATGTTATCTCAGCATAATAAAGGAGGGAAAAATTAATTTCAAAATTTAAGACAACTTTCGGAAGCGACTTCATATTTGTGTTTGTCTTCATTTTAAATGTCTAACTTGGCAGGAAATGGCTAATTCTCAGCATGGAAAAAACATTTAGGTGGTCTTTGAAAAAAATAATGAGCTCTATTAGAATCCTTTTTAGAAGTAATGTGGTGTTTATATGCAGTGTAGTATTTTCTTTCAATGCTGTATGTCCCTGAATTTCAAAGGTAGAGCAACCTTTGGTATACTTGGAGGGTCATGCCTTATAATTTTTATATTTTATATCTATCTATCTATCTATACACACACACACACACACACATGCTTGCACTTATATCCATACACAAACATATTTATGTAAAGCTATTATATAAAGACCTATAAAGTTTCTCTTAAGAATTCCACCTTACTGGTAAGGTTGATAACAAACCAACCAACCAACCAACCAACCAACCACTTTAGACTTTTGATTTCTTTATGTTTCTGTATGTTGTTTACAACATACAGAACTGTACGTTGATTTCTCTGTATTGTTTACAGAAGCTCTAGCTATGAGATTGTCATAGCATTGGACCTTCTGGATCGGTACAAGTGTGTCCTTGCACACAGGGAAATAAAATAAAGGATTATCTATTTTTAATTAAATTCAAATTTTCAGTGCCTGACTTCATAATTTCTTAGCCTGCTTTTCTGTATGAAGTTTCATTCTTATTTGTGAATCACATTTCATTTTGAAGTGACTGCCTTTTATTTGTATATTGCAGGCAATAATGCACCATGAAGGTCACATGGATGATGGTTTAACATTGTCCAGATCTCAACATGAAGAATCCCGTACAGCACGCGTCATCCGTAGTACAGTCTTCCTTTTCAACAGGTTTATAAGGTGTGTTTTCTAATGATCTTTTTATGCCCTTTCTTTTTTTCCCCCTTTTGTTCTATTCAAAGTGGTCATTAACATGACAGTGAAAAATTAAGTCATCAGAAAAAAAAACTAACGAATACTTCTGAAATAAACTTTATGCCAATTCTTTGTCTGTTACCAGCAGAGAAGTACCTTGACAGGTATTATTCAGGTTATTTTCTCTGTCTTCTAATATTACTTTATTGTTCAACCTTGATAATAAATTTATAAACATACTACATCAAACCAGAAATGGAAACAAATCATAAAAGAGATATTTTACTTGCCAAAATCTGCTGGATGTTAAAGTAGGCAATGAGGTGACCAGTAGAACATGATTTAGCTTTTGGTTTTCCAAGTATAGTTTTAAAAATAATACAAGGTGTAGCTCGAAAAACCTGTTTGCTTTGCCTGGAAGAATGAGATATCTATGCAATTAAAAACTTGTACAAGACAAATATATTAAGTTCATAGTCACAGTTAAAAGTTTTCTTAAATAGATAACGTTATACCTCATTTTTCCCCTCCCCTTAGGCTTTCCTTATTTGCTCCCTTTTAATGCTACTTGTTTCTGTACTATTTTGCAGCATATGAAATATTATATTTTATAGTAATTTAGGCTTCTAAAAATACCACCAGATTTATGCAGCTTACATTTATCTTCCTACTCCAAACCTGTTCCTAAACAATACTGATAAAATGCTAATTCTCGAATGTTTGTGGCCTCGATAATTTAAGAAAGGCCACTCTTATTAGTGTAGCTGCCGTTAGGAAAAAAACGATGTGGGATAAGATCATACATAATAGTGAGAGTTTCACATGAACTAATTTTTCAAAGATGTTTTAGCGTGGAAGATGGTGACCTGAAGCAACCGTGTCCTAAATCAGTGTGCAGCTTAAGACATAGGTACACGAATCTGCTGAAAAACATTTAACCAGGTACTTGACAGAGGTTTAACCAGGTACGATGACAGAGGAAGCCCGTCAGAAGAGCTGACTGTTGTATGGCATTCAGATTACAAAAGAAATCCAAGCCCTAGATAATTTTGTAAATGAAACATTTTCTCGGAAGCTTCTAAGAATACCAGAAAAAAGATAAAGACAGAGAAAAACACTTTAATGATAAGATTTCACAAATCACGGAAATACTGAATTACAGTAGAAATTTATAGAGAATGCGTATGGGATCCAGTTACTGTTTAACAATTTAGTATTAGCAGAATGTTTCTCCAAGAAGGAAAAGTTGAAATGGGAGAGAGTTGAAATTATTCTAATAAGCGCATGGCCCATTTCTTTGCTGTAAAGCCAGTAGAAAAATTCGTGGCAACTTCAAATAACGTGGCCATAATAAAAATTAGGTTTGTCTTTGTGGCCATCTTTTGAAACGCTGTATTATTTATTCTAACAGATTTCTATTCTTCAGCTGGAAGCCTTCCTTCTAAATTTGTAATGGTTCCTAAATTTAGAAGTTTTCCAGCCCTGGTTTACCACTTGAAAAGAAATAAAGGAAGGTTGCCCCAGGCCGCCTCCGGCCGGGTTCCCCCGCAGCCCCTCCGGCTCCTTCCGGAAGGTTCCGGGCGGCCTCCTGCAGCGTTTGGTATGCTCAGGAGACTTTGCATCTTATTGCAGGGGCCTTGACGCTCTCAGCAAGAAAGCGAAGTCTTCCACGGTCGATTTGCCCATTGAGTCAGTCAGCCTGAGCCTTCAGGACTTGATCGGGTACTTTCACCCCCCTGACGAGCATTTGGAGCACGAAGACAAGCAAAACAGGCTGCGAGCGCTGAAGAACCGCCAGAACCTCTTTCAGGAAGAGGTAGTTCCCTCAGCTTTCCTCCTGGTTTTCCACCATCTGGTCAACAAGTTTCCTGCTGAAGTCTGGGATACTGATATTTAAGCTAGAGTACATTTTCCGTGGTTTTTTTTTCTTGCAGGTTTCAAGCTAATTGCTATGTGCACAATCTCTTCGGATCTGTTAATTTTATAGTTTTCCTGTATATTAAAAGGAATACATTTAAGGCCTTATTTCTTTTTTCTGAGTATTAGATACCAATATTGACCTCAAGCCCTGAATTATGACCCTAATTTACTCCTTATATGTGAAATAATTTCTTCCTTCATAGTTTCATCTCTTTAGACAAAAAAGTGATATAGTTTAATAAGCATGTGCTTAATTTTAAGCATATGCTTAACTGATTATTATTTCTCTGGTACTGATGGTTTGTCCAGAATTAGGCAGATATCTAAATGCCTTCTAGAGAGGAGACTTGCCTAAGATTGCACCTGGAATGCCATTTTGTTTTTTGTTTTTGTTTAGTTTTAGTTTATTTTTGACCATTTTGTCATGAATTTTTGTTACGACAGCACTGTAAAATGTTCTTCAGCATTTTTGTTTGTTTGTTTTTTAACTTTTCCACAGATACTGCTTGTCTGACTTTACTGGTCTGACTCCATAGGTATCTTATGTTTTGTGCATACTGCTTTTCATATGTTCTTTATTTTCTTAGCTTTCTGAAAATCTTATGTGTTTGCACCTAAAAAATACTTTTTTTTTTTCCTCTGACAATCTGAGCCTCTCTGTTTTAGGGTATGATCAACCTTGTCCTTGAATGTATCGATCGCTTGAATGTATACAGCAGTGCAGCTCATTTTGCAGATGTAGCTGGGAAGGAGGCTGGAGAAGCATGGAAATCTATTCTGAATTCTTTGTATGAATTACTAGGTAAGACATTAATAATCAGATGAAAAGAAATGTGTAGATATTTGGTACAGAAGAATTTCTACTTATGCAGAAAAATTAGGATAGAAATTAAGCACGTATATCTGGTTAGAACACCCTGCACTTAAAGAATCCAGGGATTTTGCATTTCTAGGTCTTGCATATGGTTAAGAATAAAATACACTGAAAATGTTCAAATAATGTGATCTTTTCTGATAATATGTATTATGATAAATAGATGCTAACTTGTTTCTGACTTCAGTTGAATGATTGATTGCTTTTTTGTATCATTCCTGCGTATCTCCTATACTGCCCCAAAATGTGTAAACCAAATACATGTGAAGATGTCATCCTTGTGTTAAGGAGCCATGACATTGTAGTCAGTTTTGTATAAGTCTTTTCACACATCTGATTGCAGAATTGCAATGTAAATCTAAAGCTTCTATAACCAAGACCCATTTTACTAATCAGTAATTACTAGTAGTTCCAGCATTATACTAGGATACAGTGTGCAATGGAAAGGTGCTGTCTTTTAGATGCACTATAACATGAAGATCTCATCCACTTGTGGCCGCTCAGAATCTTATAGTGTCTTTTGTAAGTATGTAAGTATTAGCCTTGGTTTCCTGGTCAAATTTCTGTTCAGCATTTCACCTGATCTGTTTGCACAGTAATTTGAATTGCGTATGTTATTCTTTATGTCCTACTATGATTCATTATATAGGGTTATTATCCACTGCTATAGTTGTTTGCATATTTATTGCTGCTGTTTGACTCTGGAGAAGAGGCCAGATGTGTGTTTCTAGAACTTTAGGGTACTTTTCAAACTTAACCCCCCCCCCCCCCAAACTATGTTTATTTTGTAACACTTGGCCATCTTGCTCAGTTCTCTAGACAGCTTTATCTTAAAATAATAAAGCATGCTGTAGAACTTGCAGATCTTTCCTTCCTAATATGTAGCAGATAAAAGCAGCAATTCAAAATTTGACTTTAGAAAATAAAATTTGAGGTGCTTATGCCTCTTTCCTTTCTGTTACACTTTTCAGCTCTAACATGGAGCCTTGCATGTCTTTAAAAATACACATATTTTGGCAAAAGCTTGAGTTTGGACACAGTTCTCATGCAGGACTGTTATCTCAGGCTTTCTGATAGAGTAATTGATGCATGTATCATTCTTATTCATAAAATCCCACTTAAGAGAAATGTGGTATTGCAAAGTTGTGCAAATAAAGCTATGTTATACATCAATTCCATTAAAAACTTCATAGCTGAATACTGAGTTTGTAGAATGAAGCAAGTCAAGAAGTTAGGAAATGTCCAGATTAATGTAGTGTGTTTACTATTAATTGGCTCTTTTGCGGGTATGCATTGTGAAACATGATCACGTACTAGTTTTTCTACAGGACCCATTACTTATTCAATGCTCATTTATTATTGGGACTTAGTTTTCTCTCCGTTACTCTGTATGTGTCCTTAAACCTTATTTATTGTAAACCTTTAAATCCTGTTTGGAAAACAAAGCCATTAATTTACCTTTGAGTTCTTTTGTGGCAGTTATGATTAGTGATCTGAATAATTACAGCTATTTATAAGTGTTCAGTGGAGACATTTCCGTAAGGCAAAGAGAAGGAATTATCTCTCTTTCACTGACAGGGACAGTTGCAGAGAGAAATGCAGGTAAAAAGTTTCCAACAGTGTTGGGTCCCAAATTAAGAGTTGTGGGATCTGACCTTTTTTAAAAGGCTATTTAGCAGTATTTCATGTATGCAAGACATGCTGAAAACTTGCATTCCTTAGAATTCAGAGGCTCAGAAAATGAGTTTTAAATGGCCTGCTTCACTTCACATAAACAAATGACAAAGATGAAATCTGTCTTGCCTAACTGCAAGGTGGTTTGTTTGTTTATTTGTTTACTTCTCTTTTCCTCTTCTTACTACCCAACAGCAAAGTGCTGCAAAGGCAAATACAAATGCAGCAGGAGTTCTGTATGTAGTAGCTTCCTCACTATACAAAGCCTTTTCATAGGCAAAGTAGGTCCATCTTGTGCTTTTGAAGGAGATGAAAATCCCATTGGGAAAAAAAAAGGATAATCAGCATATAGTGCATAGCCTTAATATGACCAGTGGGGTGCCTCCATCAGGCTCACTACCTCATCCTTCAGAGGAAACAGGAAGCTTACGCAATAAATATCATTGAGACAGCCAGCGCCTTCTCCTTTGCCCCCAGAGATCATGGAAAGAGCTAATTGAACAGTGGCTGCTGTCACTGTTGTCCCCATGGGCTGTTAAGATGGGAGATGGTTCCTCTGGCCAGGATTCTGCTCTAGAAGCTGCTGAGATCTAACCACATCTATGTAATTGAAGATTGTAGCATGATGCACACACACAAAGTGGTTCAGTTTAGGTTGCAAGGGATTGTGCCATTTCCTAACATTGCTGGATTTTCTGACCATTGTAAGGAAATTCTAGTGTTACTGTGTTTGATTTCCATGTTTTTTAATAAGTGCAAGCTAAATCCACCCTCTGCATCCCTCTCCCCAACTCCATAATTTGCAACACAGTGACAAGTGCAGGTGAGTCAGAAGCAGAACTGGAACTTCAGATGCATCAGTCAGACTGCTTTGATTTCAACTGATAAGAATGATTTGTAACAAAGGTACACTGTTTTCCTTTGTGCTGTAATTCTCTATGAGGAACCATTTTAGAGGTGGGTGGGAGCTTTTGGAAGTATATTAATGATAACTGATGATTTGACTTGGGAAGATGAATTATATCACAAGCTTTTGAGTCCAGATCCTCTCTCCCCCTCACCCCTTTTTTTCCAAAGGTAACTCCTTTCTGTCTTACCTTTTTCAAATGGAGATAGGTCTTTCTCATGTTTCCTTGCACATTACAGCTCCATTCTTTGTTTATTTTTGCAAATTTCTTTCTTTCTTCAAAATACTACATACGGGCTGTTAAAGAAAATGAAGAAAATATTTCCTGTTGTTTTCCCTATATTAAAAAAGCATATAGCTTTGGCTATTTCATTCTTGCAAGTAGCCAAACTGTTTAGTCTGAATTGTTTGAAGATAGCTCAACCCTTGGCAGGCAGAAAGGGTTGCAGGTCTTTAACTGTTAAAATTGGAAAAGTTGCTTGAAACTAGACTAGGCTTTCACAGTGAAAATGATAATAAATCTTAGTATCATAGAATCACAGTCAGTTGAGGTTGGAAGGGACCTCTGGAGGTCATCTAGTCCAACCCCCCTGCTCAAGCAGGGTCGCCTAAAGCACGTGGTCCAGGATCCTGTCCAGATGGCTTCTGAATATCTCCAAGGATGGAGACTCCACAACCTCTCTGGGCAACCTGTTCCAGTGCTCTGTCACCCGCACAGCAAAAAAGTTTTTTCTCATGTTCAGACAGAACTTCCTGTGGTTCAGTTTGTGCCTGTTGCCTCTTGTCCTATCACTGGGCTCCACTGAGAGGAGTCTGGCCCCATCCTCTCGACACCCTCCCTTCAGATACTTGTACACATTGATAAGATCTCCTCTCAGCCTTCTCTTCTCCAGGCTAAACAGGCCCAGCTCTCTCAGCCTTTCCTCATAGGAGAGATGCTCCAGGCCTTTCAGCATCTTAGTAGCCCTTTGCTGGACTCGCTCCAGTATGAGCTTTTCACCACACCATTATGTTTGTTACATTTTCCCTCCCTCTGCTTCCTCACCTTAATACCTGTATGAATGCTTGAAAATACAACATTGTGTAATTAGGGGGGCTGTGGGGGGTGACTGCTCTTCCAGTCCTTTCTAACCTCTATCATTCTTTCTTTCAGCCTCTATATGCCGCTAAGTGAATCTGTTTTAACTATATATTTTTTTCGGGGGTTATTTTGTGTATCCTAGTGGCTGTTATTTTAATTATTAAGAATGAAATTGATATAGCAGGAATCAAACATTAAAAAAAGAATAGGTCCAGAGAGTTAATGTCCCACTTAAATAAGATGATGACCTTTAGAGCATAAACAATGGAATATAACAGTCTGTGGTTGGGCTGGATTATTCATAGATTTGTGGGAGTGTTTTTATAACCATTTAGTTTGTTTCAACTCCTGTTACATTAGGCACAGCTCAGTCAGACTGGAGGATCTAGTGGCTTGATCACGTAATCATTTCTGTAAAAAGTCTAAAATTTCCACTTGACAGGTCATACCCTCACAGGCCAGAGAATGCCTTCTGAAAGGCCTTCTCCCCCCTGCCCTTACGTTACTTCCCTAGCTGCATTATCTTCTGGCAGCTAATGCTTAAGAAGCCTGGCCTTGATCTAGCAATAATGAATTTGCTCTATTTTGAATGATGCTGGAGCTGCACAGTAATTGCGTGGATGACAAATGGATATTGCTTGCTTCTGTCTTGCTTCAGCAAACAGTAGTTTGCTATTGAGTCTGCACATAAAAATAAAGTCATGTCATAATTCATGGCTTTTGTCATGTCATTGCCATTGTTTGTGACATATTTCACTGTGACAGCAATGGAGGGTTTTACAGACTTCTAGCTGAGATTTTATACTATAGGGTATAAAAATGCTTGCTGAGTATCCAGTAGAACATCTGTAGGGCACATGTCCTTCCGCTCCTACAAATACATGTAGTCACTGTGAACTTTATTTGATCTGTTTCTATCACAAATACAGAGAGTATCTCTAATGGTGTGACTTTAATATTTGACTGATGACATCATGTTTTTTCCCCCCCCCCAATTTCTTTAAAGCTGGAAACTTGTTCAGAATGGTGGACCATAAAAGAAGCAACTGTTGAATATTGACTTTTGTTTTCAGTTTTGTGTGGCTTTGTGTCTCGTTTTATGAACAACTTTAACCACTGAATGCTAACCTTTCACAAACTTCTGTTTAGCTGCATTTTTGAAACCATCTATGTCTTATTACTGTTACTGAAGTTAACTTTACTAAAGTCAGGTGAAGCAGTGAACTATTATTGCCTTAATTTGATATTGGTACCTGGATGTCACATCTTTTGACCTTACTAAACAGTGGTTCATATTGATTATTTCAGTGAACTGCTGTTTTAAGTGTCAGAATGTCAAGTCCACAACTCAAATATTTTATGGATGAATGCAAAACACAGATTAATGGGTCTTGTTGAATTCCTGACATCTGTTCCCCATGAGGAGGTTCCAGAAAACTATTTAGAAGGTAGCATTCTAGTACTTTCAGGCTAACATTGAAATTAATTTTGCCCATGAGCTGAGTCCTGTCACAACATCATTGAGAAAAAGAATAGTGATGCAGAAGTGAAAGGTTGGTTAGCACACAGGTTATGGAGTCAGCAAACCATAGGAGGTAATCAGCAAACCATAGGAATTCTCTAATGGTTCTTGGTAGCTAAATTAGGAAGAAATCTTCATGCTGTTAAAAAAACAGGAATTGTCATTGAGTTTGAGCGCACTCAAAATCACTCTTTCTCTCCCTTTGCTTCCTTTCCCTAGTCATAAAATGGGAATAACATTATTTCCTTGTATTACTTTGGGTTCTGTGAAGATAAAAACATGATTGATTTTGTGACAAATACCACTTTCACAGATGTGAAAGATCATTTTCAAAAAAAAATCAAAGCAAACAAAAAACCACATGCTGGTTGTCTTCTGCCCTTCCTTCCTAGTTAAAAAAAAAAAAAGGTTTATATTGAAAGACTTTCTTCATTTTGATTTACAGGCAGTCTTTTCCATCAGGTGAACTTGATATCTTAAAAAGTAAATGTATAATAAAATATTCAATAGCCTGTCAAATATATTTCCCATCTGCCGTAGCCCTAAGAAAATCTCATTATTAGTTATGTATTTTATCTAACCTACAGCTACAGTTGATTGCCTTTAAATTAAAAGTTAGAGAGAGAATCATCTGATATTATTCCCTGATGAAATTATTCCCTGATTATTCCCTATTATTATTGTTATTATTATTGTTATTATTATTATCTTTTTTGCTATGAAGAGTGGGATTTTGGTTTCTTTCTTCACAATGTAAAACTTTGTCAGTGTTGTGACTTGTTTGCAGTTAACTCCAATTAACAGATCTGTTTTGCACTGAATAATATGTAAGGAACAGAGGTTCAGAACAATTCAGCAATTTTCCTAAATATAAAATGCATAAGTGACTGACCTGTAGAAGCAGAGATTTCCATAGCCATTGTTTCTTAGCAGAATCAACGATTAGTGGGATCAATAGTGGCTAATTCATATAGAGTATTTTTCAGGGATTATTGAGATTATTAGTAAAACCAAAATAATTCAGATACCTTACAGGTTAATTTTAATGCCAAGAGAATACATGCCAAGGGCATTTCTTTGTGCTTTAATCTAACCATCACTCAAGTTAGCTGAATTTAATATCAAGAACATCAAAAATGGAACATTAAGAATCTAGCTTACTGGATCCTTTCTGGAAATACAGGGTTTCTTTTAATTCAGATGGACTTGTAACTGTGATTTTTTTTCTCTCTCACTCTTTTCCTAATAGCGGCTCTGATTAGAGGAAATCGTAAAAACTGTGCTCAATTTTCTGGATCTCTTGACTGGTTGATCAGCAGATTAGAACGACTGGAAGCCTCTTCTGGTATGTTTTTTAGTATTTTAACTTCATTATATTTCCAGTTTTTCATTCTTTAAAATTGGTAATGTACTCATTCTGTTTAATTATCCTGAAGTTCTTCCTATGGGAGAGTAAATTATATTATAAAATGAGATTTATATTTGTAACATTTTTACACATTGATTATGGTTGTAGTTCTGCTTAGCTTCTGTCAGTAATTCCTTTGCATTTAGTACTGTGTAATAATAAACTCAGCATTTAAGAAAATGATATTTTTATTAACTTTTGGCTTTTTACTCTTGGCTTTATATTTCACTTGAGAAACTTTTTGAGTTTGTTCTTTTCCTTGGCCATTTGATTCTAATGCTATTTTTTAATTCAGGCAAACAAACTATTTGTCAAAACAGTTGTTCTGCAGTTTTAGTTTTATTAAGTTGCTCCTTCTCTCTAATTCTTTTACCTTTCCTTTTCTTTGGAAGTCTGCATGTGCTTTAGCATTTGCATCGAACTAATTATGATGGTAGCCATCTGGAATGGTATAGTTTGTGTCATCTTGAAGGACTGTGGTGATAATGTTCATGTAATCTATTTGAGTCTACAGTAAATACCTATATATTTATATATTACAAAATTACCTCTATAATATATATATATTCCCTTTATTGTTTTTAATCATCTCTCTAATTCCTGAGGTTTGAAGTTCTGTTTCAAGTTAATAAGGAGTGTGCCTGAAACAAATCTGTGACTCGGGAGTCCGGGAGTTCTGTCTCACTTTAGATCCAAATTCTTTAAGATAGCCTACTTATTTTCCTCATTGTTACCCAATGTCCTTATTTTCTTTCTGAAGCCCTATGCTAACCTCTTACCATTCTTGCTTAGCAGGGTAGTGGTAAACAGAAATGTGCTTACATTTTTCTGTTTGGTGTTTTTGAAATGTGATTAGTGTCTGTGCTGCCCAAAGATAAAATAAATAAACTTTGTTTTGCGCTTACCCTGACCTGTACTATACTTCTCACTGAAACAGCGATCCTGCGTTCTGGCTCCTTGGAAGCAATTCTGTTCTCAATAAACTTACTCTGACACCCCAATACACTGTATTTTTAATTTACCAGTGGATTAATTATTTTTATTTTTAAATATTGCAACTAAACCTCATAAAAAACAATTCGGACTGTATTGGGAAAGTATATTTTTTGAGCAGAGTAAGAAATAAGTAGTGTAAACACTGCACATTAGGTGAATTTACATAATATCTCAAGAATTTCTCCTGCTGATGTATGATTCCTATTGGTGTTGGCAGCTTGATCCTGTGTACACTTTGCCATTTAAAATATAATTGTTAACATGACTGTATTCTATAGCAGGGCTTAAAAGCGGCATATCTGGCTTACTGTATTTGGCATGTATTAGTTTAAAAAAATGGATTTCATTGTTTTTTAAAAGAATTCTTTTGTTTGTGCTTTTTTTTAACATTACTACTCTATTTTCTTTATATGCATTTCTGTGTGCATGCCACTTCTTTAGTTTGATTTTTGTAGAGAAATTGTAGACAAATCTTGATACACTAAAGAATCTCTGCTAGCGCATCTCAAAGTTAGTGAACAGATACATATGTTTCTGTAACTATGAGCATTAATCTCATGGCTGATATTAGAGTTCTCTTGCCCCATTTTACTGATAAAAATACTAACTGCTTCTTTTTTTCATTTTCTTTTATGTGATAATTTAATTACTGTTCTTTTCAACCTGAAAATGTGCCAAAATGATGCCATATAGGCATCTGAACAACAGACCATAATCAAACTTAGACACAGCAGCTAAGAAATGAGATTCAAATAGGGGTGATTAGTTCTGGACACTTAAGACTGATTTTTGACTCTTTTCCAAGCATGCTTTTCATGCTGATGATTACATCAAAGATCAGAAAGCAAGTAATCCTGTTAGAAAGAAATGTTACCACAGCCTGTTTTTTCCCCTCTTATGTTACACAAGATTAGTAAAAGTATTTATTGGACTCAAAAACATTCATAGTGTAAGGCCTCTATTCTAAATGTGATATTTAGCAATGAAATACTACTTAGAGTTCTACACATATAGTTACATGTACAACAATAACCAAGGAAAATATAGAATGGCATAGTAATACCTTTTAGTGTCTTGATTTGCCAGTTATGTGAATTGGAGGGTATGAAAATAAAGAAATAATCAAATTACTGAAATAAGAAAAACACTAACAGCTCCTTACAGGTATTATTTCTCACATTCACTAGACAGATGTGTTAAATAAGCAAAAGCACAAGGTCTAAATTAATCTGCTCCTAACCTGACAAGGCATCTGCCTTGAAAATTATTACCCCCCTTTTATTAAAAAAAAAAAAAGAGGAGAAAAATAGAAATATAGATAACATGTACCGCTTCTCCAATTTATATTATGCTCAGTGATGTCAATGTATAGAATATGGACACAGAAAAGGCAATATTGCTTTAAGACTTTTAAATTTTTTATATCCATCATTAGCATAATCTAGAAGGATATATTTCTTGTCATTATAAAAATCTCAAGTTGCACTAATATCAAACCGCACTAAATGTTCCTAAGAAATGTATTTGGAATATATCTTCTAGTGAAAGTTGATAAAATTCTATGTTTTAAGCAGATATTGGGTAAGAATAGTCCCATGGGGAAAAGAATAGTAAGCAACTGAAGACAGTTTTGCAATGCTTTTGTAATGTCTGTCAAACAGACAATCTCAGTTCCAATAGGTTCTATGTTTCGGCTTTTAATCTCACAATGTTAATATCTTTCTAAATTATAATTTTTATTTGTAATTTGATTCTTAAGAACATTTCAATATGAATATTTGTGCTGTCCTATGTAATTTATATTAATCCTCATGCTCAGAATCAGTCCAACCAATTTAATACAATCCATTGTATTAGATGTAATAATTGTAAAGCTAGATAGAGACTTTTCTTAAGCTGTCTCTTTTATTGCATGGCTCTCTGGCTACTGTAATTTGGATCTCTTGTTTGATATTCTTTGACCTTCTTGTTCTGGTTCATGTTTATCTTTTTACAGTGAATATATGTATCAAGGTGGATTGATTGAAAGGAAAAATGCTGATGCTTTCGGTAGCTTCAAATAATACCACCCAGTAAAGTACATATAGCTGATGTGATAGGTGCAAGGGGGTGCTGCGGAAAAATCTTCACATTTGTGTTTTATCTAACTTATGTAGGTTTACAGTAAAATTTAGTAATTTACAAATTCATTTTGTAAGAGTTAATTATTAAGAATAGCACACAGGTTTATCAAATCTACTATTTACTTCAGGAAGGGTGACACATTTGAACAATTTTCAGTGTGTAGAGATTGCTGTGTTTTTAATTTTTTCTGCCTTCTTTTCTATCTATCTATCATGTGTACCTTGATTTGTCATTATTATCATCACTATCATTTTCCCTCCCTCACATTTTCTCTCCTTCACTCACCCAGCTGGAGCCATTTTGGAGTTGCATTTATCAAGAAATGTTTTCTGGTTGCCACTGTTACATTTTTACATTATGTATAGTATTTGTTACTGTTTTATTGGTGGATGACCTCTTAAGAATCTTTCAGATCTTATTTTTTGTAATTAGGCTACAAGTTCAAGAAGCAGAAAAGTTTGTAGGCAGACCAATGGGCAGGATAATTACGGCAGCGGTGAGAGCAATGCAGTAACCACCTTTCAAGTGACATTATCTGTAGTTTATTCCCATCATCTTGTTCTTGTAGTGTTGTGTATTTTTTCATGAGCCGGGAAGCAGCATAATCATCTGCCTTTCAGTAATAATTTTTCATTGATTACAGGGTTGTTCTTAAGAATTACAGTTTTCTTCCTTATCCTGTTCTTCCTCCTCCTAAATTATACTTCTGCTGTAGACAGATGTATCCTTGGAGTAATCGACATCTTAACGCAGGAATGCCGGGAGGGGAAGGTGTCCCCTGTTGCAGAAATTTCTTGGTTTATATTGGATTAGTAGGCATTTGGAAAGAAACGTCACAGGCATAACATAGTTGTTCTCATCAGCCTTTTACTGTGACATTCGTACGTTAGAAATATCCTCCCATTGCTGAATGCCCTGATTAATACTTTGGGACGTCTCTGTCACAGATCGTCATTTAGCATAGGCTGTTAAATCTGTTACCTCAGTATTCTTCAATGAGAACAGATCTGTCCAATACCAAAGAGGCAGCTGGTATGTTTATGTTTCCCTCAGCTTTGTCATGAAACATTCACATGCATTTTGCTTACTTTTCATAAATCTGTCCCTGAGATGAATTAACTGGAGCATGGGCAAATACTGTCAATGTCAGCGGTAGCAGCGCTCTCCCTCTCGGAGCCTGGGTGAACTGTCACAGCATTCACCAGCTATTGGCAAGATCCGCAGTGGGGTGATTGCTAAGAGCAGCTGCATGTTGGTGCTTCTCCTCTTAGATTTTTTTTTTCTGTAATCTCCTGGGGCAAGTGGATAGCTGCTTGTTGAGTACAGAAGTCTGTTGTTCTTCTCTTGGGGGGGAGGGCTGGTATAGCTATTCTGAGGCGTTTGCCCATGCAAGCCTGTCCAGTCAGCAATGGACTTCTGTGAATTTCAATATGAAATACAGTAAGTGGAGGACTTCCAATGAAAGCTAATAAAGATATTTAATATTAGATTAGATACTAAAATCACTTCTGTAGCTTTGGCCTTCTAACACCAGTTTTTATTAAAAACAAACAAACAAAAAAACAAAACAAAAAACCCCACCCAACCTGACTTATTAAAATCTATGTCAGGGATTTCTCTCTAAATTCTATATCAACTGCAAAAAAATCTTTTTAGAGTGAGGGTTCCATACCTTGAGCAAGACCTTTAGGGAGAGTCATCCTTAAATTAAAACTCCCTGTGGCCTAGGGATTTGACTTCTGCCTTCATGATTTTAGTCTTGATTACACTCATAATCTGCATAGATAGTAAGAAGTGGGATATGTACATTCACCTCTCTCATTCAGTTTTTGCTTTCCTTCTCATCTAGCCTGTGCCCAAATTCAGTTCTGCTGAGCCTGGAATTGTGGCAGGAGCCACTTCCTGGATGAATTCTGCAAATGTTGCTATTCCTAAGACACAGGATTCCTCATGTACCTGGATGATTTCCAGGAAAGGGAAAGTGATATTCTGTGACTAAAGTTTTCTGTTTGGAAAAGCTAATTTTCTTCAGCAGAATTAGTGCTGGTATTGTATTAATGTACAAAATGGTGCCATTCACACCAGTGCTCGTATCACAGAATCACAGAATCACAGAATGGTTGAGGTTGGAAGGGACCTCTGGAGATCATCTAGTCCAACCCCCCTGCTCAAGCAGGGTCACCTAGAGCACGTTGCACAGGATTGCGTCCAGGCGTGTTTTGAATATCTCCACAGAAGGAGACTCCACAACCTCTCTGGGCAACCTGTTCCAGTGCTCTGTCACCCTCAACAGTGAAGAAGTATTTCCTCATGTTCAGATGGAAGTGTCTGTGTTTCAGTTTGTGCCTGTTGCCTTGCGTCCTGTCGCTGGGCATCACTGAAGAGTCTGGCTCCATCCTCTTGACACCCTCCCTTCAGATACTTGTACACATTGATAAGATCTCCTCTCAGCCTTCTCTTCTCCAGGCTAAACAGGCCCAGCTCTCTCAGTCTTTCCTCATAGGAGAGATGCTCCAGTCCCCTAACCATCTTTGTAGCCCTTCGCTGCACTTGCTCCAGTAGTGCCACATCCCTCTTGTACTGGGGAGCCCAGAACTGGACGCAGTACTCCAGATGTGGCCTCACCAGGGCTGAGTAGAGGGGGAGAATCACCTCCCTCCACCTGCTGGCAGCACTCTTCCTGATGCAGCCCAGGATACCATTGGCTTTCTTGGCCACAAGGGCACATTGCTGCCTCATGCTTAACTTGGTGTCCACCAGCACTCCCAGGTCCTTCTCTGCAGAGCTGCTTTCCAGCAGGTCAACCCCCAACCTGTACTGGTGCATGGGGTTATTCCTCCCTAGGTGCAGGACCCTGCACTTGCCTTTGTTGAACTTCATGAGGTTCCTCTCCGCCCACCTCTCCAGCCTGTCCAGGTCTCTCTGAATGGCAGCACAGCCCTCTGGTGTATCCGCCACTCCTCCCAGTTTTGTATCGTCAGCAAACTTGCTGAGGGTGTACTCTGTGTTTTCATCCAGGTCACTGATGAAGAAGTTGAACAAGACTGGACCCAGTACAGACCCCTGGGGGACATCGCTAGCTACAGGCCTCCAACTAGACTCTGCGCCACTGATCGCAACTCTCTGAGCTCTGCCATTCAGCCACTTCTCAATCCACCTCACTGTCCACTCATCTAACCCACACTTCCTGAGCTTGTCTCTGAGGATGTTATGGGAGACAGTGTCGAAAACCTTGCTGAAGTCAAGGTAGACAACATTCACTGCTCTCCCCTCATCTACCCAGCCAGTCATTCCATCAGAGAAGGCTATCAGGTTGGTTAGGCATGATTTGCCCTTGGTGAAGCCATGCTGACTACTCCTGATCACCTTCTTTTCCTCCACATGCTTGGAGATGGCCTCCAGGATGAGCTGCTCCATCACCTTTCCAGGGATGCAGGTGAGGCTGCCTGGCCTGTAGTTCCCTGGGTCCTCCTTCTTGCCCTTTTTGAAGACTGGGGTGACATTGGCTTTCTTCCAGTCCTCAGGCACCTCTCCTGTTCTCCATGACCTTTCAAAGATGATGGAGAGTGCCTTAGCAATGACATCTGCCAGCTCCCTCAGCACTCGTGGGTGCATCCCATCAGGGCCCATGGATTTGTGGGTGTCAGGTTTGCTTAAATGATCTCTAACCCACTCCTCCTCCACCAAGGGAAAGTCTTCCTTTCTCCAGACTTTCTCTCTTGCCTCCAGGGTCTGGGGTTCCTGAGGGCTGGCCTGAGCAGTAAAGACTGAAGCAAAGAAGGCATTCAGTAACTCTGCCTTCTCTGCATCCTTCGTCACCAGGGCACCCACCCCATTCAGCAGCAGGCCCACATTTTCCCTAGTCTTCCTCTTGCTACTGATGTATTTGAAGAAGCCCTTCTTGCTGTCCTTGACATCTCTCGCCAGATTTAATTCCAAACGGGCCTTAGCCTTCCTCGTCGCATCCCTGCATACTCTGACAATGTTCCTATAATCCTCCCAAGTGACCTGTCTCCCTTTCCACTTTCTGTATACTTCCTTCTTCTGGTTGAGTTTTGCCAGGAGCTCCTTGCTCATCCATGCAGGTCTCCTGCCTCCTTTGCTTGACTTCCTACTCATAGGGACGCACCGCTCTTGAGCCTGGAGGAAGTGATGTTTGAATATTAACCAGCTCTCTTGAATGCCCCTTCCTTCTAGGGCCCTAACCCATGGGATTCCTCCAAGTAGGTCCCTGAAGAGGCCAAAGTTTGCTCTCCTGAAGTCCAGGGTTGCAATCCTACTTGGTGCCCTGCTGCCTCCTCGCAGGATCCTGAACTCCACCATCTCATGGTCACTGCAGCCAAGGCAGCCCCCGACCTTCACATCTTCCACCAGTCCTTCTTTGTTTGTTAGTACGAGGTCCAGCAGCACACCTCTCCTTGTTGGCTCCTCCACCACCTGTGTCAAGAAGTTTTATGATACATCCAGCAATTTATCTGTAGCTCATAATGTTATCTAATCAAGCTAGGAATTTGGGTTACTACGTTTAACATTTACTCTACTCCTAATCAGTGTGCAATAATTCTGAGCTATATTTTCAGCTCAGAAAAGCTGTCCCTCCTGTCTACACCTGAAACATTTCCCTGTGACGACTGTTCTTATCCCTCAATCTTGTAGCTCTCTTGCTTCTATAATATATTTTACAGAATTTTCTTTCCTGCTTTGGCTGCTGTACTGTGGCCCTAGGGTGGAAGCTCTGTTTTCCTTCAGCCCACATATGCTTATGCTGTGAACCCTTGAACTGCTCAGGATGCGAGGCAGCAGGAACATAGGAGGCTAAGGCTGTACCGATACTTGTGTTCTCAATTTGTGTTAGAGAGTCCAGTTAGAGATTTGCTGATTATCCTGTCACTGTAGCTAGTATATTAGGTGTAGAGATCCTATCTGAATAGACGTCGTAGCAAAAAGTTCATGTTTATATTATTGTTAGGGTAACCTGCTCTGCACGTGCCTCAGTCTTTTTGCTTTCACTTCAGTCACAGGGAGTTTAAAAGCAAACAGGCATTTAAAAATTGGCAAAATCACAGCCTAGATCTCTCCTCAGCTATAGTCTGTCTTTGGTTTGAGAGCACTGATCTACGGAGGATGTTCTCACAATTATGCGGTTGCAAGGGATTTGACTGTAACTTTCTTAATTTTAATGTATTTTCCCAGTTGTTCACAGTGAAATTATTTTCTAAGAAACTTAATTTTACTTCCGGAACTTTCAGGGTTAGGATTTTTTGACGTAATTCATAACTTTGGGCTAAACTTTTGGAGGTTCGATATGAAATTCCTTACAATAGCTTAAAAATTGTGGTACACAGTTCCTATTAATTTTTTAAAATTTGTCTGAAAGATTTGAAAATTAGAACCTAAATGTTTATGTTTATGATATTATGGTAAGGTATGAGATGAATGCTATAAACTGCCGAGTAATCTAATGATGCAGTCTTACTGCATAATGAAGCTCATGACATACTGCAAAAATTTTGAGGTGCTAGTATTTGCAATGCTCGTTGTCCTGAATTTTCTTCTGGAGAAAATTCTTCTGAAGGCCACTTCAGCTCTTTCACCATATATTCTGGTAATGTAACTTCCATGTTGTCTGCAAAGCTGATTTTATACCTAAGAGTTTTCCTGGTTTTGAGGGAGTCAGTTATGCAAGGTGCTAATTGCTCTGGGCTTTATCTTGACAGGTAAAATATGTTTAGTTTTTAGTATGTAAATAGTCTTTTGTAATTTAAGTGAGCTGCTTGCCTGCCAAGTTTTAAGCTTTGTGTGCTGGACTGGAGTGAGGATATTCACTGTTTTGATTTGCAGTGATAGGTCTAGAGTGGGGAGAAATATTGCATTGTATTACACCTTCTAAGTAAGAATAATGACTGCATATATTCACCTAAAGTAATTGGTTGATTTTCTAAGGTGCAGTGTTTGTGAGGAAGAAACAGTAAGATCTGTTAGTCCAAGCCAAATTAAATTCATCTTCAATATCAGAGTTGTGTTAGTTACATCCTACAGGTATTTTCTTGAATGTGTTACAATAAAGATTTGATGCCATAAACTACTGTCAGTAAAAATACTAATCTTCACTTTTTTCATATCCTTGAATTAAAGAGGTTGTGAAAACAGAATAAAGGTGTTAAATATATAAACAACAGCTGTAGGAGTTAAGTGTACAAATTAGATTGGAAATTGATTTGGGAAATAGAAGCTAGTACAGAAAAGTACAGCCCCTATTTATTCTTTCCTGATCACAGCTGAAGCAAAAGTAAGAAAATGAAGATTTGTTCAAATAACAACGTGTCTGAGAGTTGGCCATGTTAGAACTGAGATATCACAGGAGAAGCTGAGTGAAAAATGCAATGTCAGTGCTTCAGCTGTCTCTTCAGTGCATAAATAAAGATTAGTTTAGTCTGTCTCTGTCTGGAAAAAATATTCCAGATGGGATTAACTAGTCCTACTAAAATTTTAAAGGCATTAAACCATATGGAACAAAAATTAGAACAGGGCAAGTTGGTAATCTAATATCCTCCAAATGAATATTTTAGGAAACAGGTGACATCAATTTTTGAGTAAAAGACATACTATTTTTAAGGTCGTGCATTTTTATTCAATAGTATGAAATTAGAGAAGTCATTGTGCTGACCTGAAAATATATGCTTCCTTTCATCTGTCAATCATTAAGAAAGGATTTTCACCCATCTTTATCATAAACTCTGTGTATCATACTGTGCAAGGCTTGTTCATGATGTCTGTATTATATTCAAACACTTTCTGCTTGACTGCCTTGAGCAACTCCAATGAAATTGAAACAGGTCCAGCTATTTAATATAGACAAATCTAAAAGTGGATCATGCAAAACCAGATTGTACGGTCATATGCATTTTTCTGAAATGCAGAGAATTTGCCCTTGAAAGAAAATGTGTTTGATACAGATGCTACAGTAACTGAAGTAGTTGCTATGAAAGCTGGGTCTAATAGATAATGTTCATTTAGTCTTTGATGTTTAAGTCTTCAAAGTTTTTTTTCCCTGTTCCAGTAAAAGAGAGCGTGGCACAGAGCAGAAGACTCATGCTGTTGATCTTGCATTGCAAGGGTTAAGTTGAATGTTTGGCACCATGGCTTGAATACGGGGATGAGGACAGAATGATATGAGGAGTACAATGTGAATAGGAATTGCATATCTCTAGGTTTAAGACTGCTTCTCAGCTTTCCCTCAGTGCTCTGACTTCTCTCACTGTGGCAACAACAGTAGCAACTAATAGTAATGAACTGCATGTTTGATGCTTGTCTTGCTCCTTAAGAAAGTGGTGACTTGATCCAGTACACATGGGAGCCCATATTAATGTCCCATTGCAAGGAACAATTTTAAGTCTGATGATTCTTAATGGCAATGACTGCTGCTTTTTGGGGATTGTAATTGCATTTAATTGGGATGCCACAGGTGATTTAGTGGTTCTTTCTTGCACATCTTGGCTTCATGCTGGTTTCTATTTGTTTGCTCTTTTAACAACATGACTGTTGGCTGTCAGCATAGCTGTTGTATACACAAAGAAAATGATCCATGGTGTGCAGTAGACTGGGAATTTACCTCTGCCCTCTAATTCAGAGGTATATGATTCCATTAGTGGATCATACAGTATCCTGTGGGGAGACAGAAAACTGTAAATATGAAAAGACTTTTTTATGTGTGTAATACATACATGGTGTGTAGTCTTAGCCTTTTGGAGCCCTTGTGACTTCTCCCGAAGATTTTAACAGGACCAATATTTTACCTGGTTTATTTTAGTTTGTGAGCATTGATCATCACATATTTATCAATGAAATTTCAAGGTAATTTATGTTTTTTCTCTCATATTTTCTGATTTTTACTACATGGACTTATTTTGGGAAGTCTAGCAGTACAACATCCATACAACAATTTTTTTTTTATAGTATACAATGATTTTTGAAACTTATTGTGTGTTGCAGGGCAATCTATTAGGAAGTATCATGTGCAGTTATGATTTTATATATGCCATGAATAACACTTTTTTTTTTTTCTTCTCACCCCTCCCAGGAATTCTAGAGGTTTTACACTGTGTATTGGTGGAAAGCCCAGAAGCTCTAAACATTATTAAGGAAGGACACATTAAATCAATTATCTGTCTTTTGGACAAACATGGAAGAAACCATAAGGTGCGCAAAGAAGAGACAAACTATGTTTAAGCGAACATTCATGAACAAAGAAAGCAGGTTGTTCTGTGTACAACTTAGATTCCAAATACTTTAATAGTGTATTGATAATTAGGAACAAAACTTTTCTTAAAAGGAGTATGGGCAGGCTGAAGAAGCAAAGGAGATATTACCTTCTTATTGATGATAGCATTGATACTCATTAAAATTGAAGGGAAGCAGGGAGAGTATGTTTTAATTTTGTTAGGAGAATTTCAGAGTTGTTGCAAAATAAAATTACTATGTAGGATGAATTTCATAGCCATAGAGAGCCCTTACATGTATTCCAGTAAAAAAGATATATAGTATTATTTTGCCTGAAGTGGTTCATATTGATTATTAACTCTTAGCAAGAAAAATATTTAGGATGAAACAAATCTTTTCTTTTTTTTCCAGGTTTTGGATGTCTTGTGCTCTCTCTGCGTATGTCATAGAGTAGCTGTGCGGTCTAATCAACATCTAATCTGTGACAATCTCCTGCCAGGAAGAGATCTGCTTTTACAGACACGTCTTGTCAACCATGTGAGCAGGTAAAAAACAAAAAATGATCTATATCTATGAACAAAGCAGGGTAAAACTTGTGATTAAAAAAAAAAATCACAGTCACTACAGAAAACCTGTTTAATTTCCAAAACTTTCTTTAAGATATTTTATTCTTATTAGGATTTTAAATGCTATGTGCAATATTCTTATTCATTAGGATAAATAAAAGGATAAATCATAGCCCGCTGCTGCAAGCTAAAGCAGGTCTAAACTGCTTTAAGTCAGAAATTCTAGAATCTTTTCTAAAGTGTACTCCACTGTCTTGATCTAGCTGTTCTGTCAAAGTATCATCAGCCAGTGGTTTGTGATTGCCTTATTCCTACAATGTTGGTGATCTTGTGAGCACTTACTTTATCAAGAGTTTGAATTAATGCTGAGTCGGAAGAATCTGACTTTAAGTGAAGATTCATGGGATCTTCCTCTGCCTCCAACTTCTGTCTGTTTAAAAAAGCCTCAGTCACTGAGTGAGAAGGAAAATTAAAACACAGAAATAGTAATGTTAATTCAGAGTGCAAAGGATTTTATTAGATGCTGAAAAGCATAAAAATTCTGCAAACGTATCATATAAGAAGGCCTTTTCAGGTTAAAAGAAATCCAAATCCAAAGGTGAAATGAGCTTGACAATTTTATATCTAATACATTCATTCATACATTTCATACCCACCTGTGAAACCCTCCAACCCCCACATAATACATGCCAAAATATATATGATACATGGAAAGATTGTGAAAGTAATAGCAATAATTCCATATCGACAATAAATTTGAACAATTGGTAAATGAAAATCACTAATGAAAAGCTCTATTAAAAAGGCAAGAGAGGAAATTAAAACATACGGGGACTGATTGAACTTGTGTCATGGCTTTGGATCTTCTACAGGGAAGGTAAAACTGTCTTTCCCAAGTATGGCTGCAGAAAAGGCACATGTAGTTAATACATATTTCTACTCTGCATTAGAAAGATGTGAATGAAAACACTCATGTTCTTGTAGTGATAAGGGAAAAGGTTATTTCTTCAACAGCCAGAGAGACCAATTAAACATTGAAAATGTTTTGTGATAAAATGAGCCTTGGATAGCTTGCACCAAAAATAATTAGCAAAGGAACTCTCTAAGACTGATGTTTAATGTACTTTTCCAGGGGACTGGAAAATTATAATCACAAACATATATTTAAAAGGGGTAGATTGGATTATTAAGTTGATTAGGTTGTAGAGTCTGGAAAAGTCATGATATACCTGATACTGTGCTCAGTGATAGAAGATATGATTGTTGGTAACAAATAATTTACAAACGATATGATGTTTCTGGAAGACAGCTTTTGTCAAACAGTTTTTGTTTGTATTTTTAAGGAGATTAAATGCTTAATTTGTAGCAAAGTGAACAGTATCTATACTCAAAATTTTGGCATAAAAACACCTCATATACTTCTAGAAAGAAAGTGTATTAGTCTTATGTGATAAAACAAGTTATTCTATAAGCAATTGAATCAGTGAAGTCTGGTTTTATACTAACTTGTGTTCTATAGCCCCTATCAACCCTTCTTTCCCCCCAGCATTCCCTTCACAGGAATGCACAGTATGTGCTGGGGCTGGCTTGGAGGTACCTTTGTGTTGATTAGGCATCTTGTACATAGAAAGAAAATATTTATAGCACAGAAGTTATAACACAGTCCAGTAGATGGAAGTGAAAACTAGATAAATTAAGCCTAGAAGTCTGACTGATTTTTCACAATATGGATAATCAACCGTTGAGAAATATACCTTGCACTGATATTGGATACTTTCCTCTAAGGCTTTAAGTCAAAACTGGATGGCTTTCTTAATACATAGCTGAAACAGAAATAAATCTGGAGACAAATTTTGTTAGTGAGATTCTAGATGCAGTATTACCCCAAAAATCAGATTAGAAGAGCAGTCTTTTTCTCTCTTTTTTTCCCTCCTGACCTTTAAATGTATGACTGTGGTTTGCTATTTAGGTATATGTTGAGTAATCACAGTAATATTTTTGTCTTTCAAGTATGCTTGTGAAGTGCTTTGAAACCATCATCAGCAGGAACTTTTAATTGATATTAAAGATTGGTATAACCTTTGCAAATAACTGAATTTTACAGAACGTAGAACAAGGAAGGAGGAGGGACAAAAGAATTTTGAAATAGGTTGACACTTTTGTGTCTTTGTAAATGTTATTCTCTTGATAATTGGTGTTATGTAACACAGGTTGCTATTAAACCTGCAGTATGTATTTACCAACATTTCTGTTGGCAATGGGTGAATGGCTGTCATTTTTGTTTGTAGAATTTAACAATTTTTTGTTTAAACAAATAAAATATTAATACTGTTATCTGAGTAAGGATACCGTTTCAGTTACTTTTGCTTGAACTGTATGGGGCATTTTTCACCGAACCTAAAAAATAAAAATAAAAAAAGAAAGAAACCTGAATTTTAATTCTACTGTTCTAATCAGACAAAACAAGCAAATTTGAGCAAAATGAAGAAGCTTGCAGTAGTGCATATTCTTCAGGTGAGTTTTTAATATCCACTTATATTCTTTCTGTTCAAGCATGCGACCCAACATCTTCTTGGGGATTAGTGAAGGCTCTGCCCAATACAGAAAATGGTACTATGAACTTATGGTGGACCATCTGGAGCCCTTTGTGACTGCAGAATCAACTCATCTTCGAGTGGGCTGGGCATCAACAGAGGGCTACTCACCATATCCTGGTGGAGGAGCAGAATGGGGAGGAAACGGTGTTGGTGATGATTTGTATTCTTATGGCTTTGATGGTCTGCATCTGTGGTCAGGTATGGTACCTTTTTTTCTTTTTTTTCCTCTTCCATACAAGGATGTACATTTGGAATTCCAGTGAGTTTGTGGTTTCAGCAGCAGCAAAGTGAATCAGAAGTTTCAGCTGACACTAGGAATAACATCCGGAAACAGCATCCCGTATCAGGATATATTTTAAGTTGACAATGCACGTTTAAAAAATTTGTTATATACAAAGTAATACAGATAGCATAATAATTTATGTTTCAGCCTGGGGCTGTTTTTTTTTTTTTTCATAGTAACTCTAAAGCTTTGCTTTAAAACTTCAAAGGTGCAGAAAATGAAGCCTGACAAACAGTAGTTTGGATTTCTAATTGATGTGTGATACTGTTAGAACAGCCTGAGAGATTTAAGTCATAGGACTTTTTTACAGGTTTTTAATATTCTTTTTTAGTTTAAAAGTTTAAAAATACTTTAGAGGTGATGAAGACTTTTAAGTATGCTTTTTTGTCATACACTTTAAAACAAAATTTTTTTGTAATGTCAATATTTTATTTACATACATTAAGACTGACCATTTGTTTCATAACTTGCATAATCATATTCCTGGCTTGCATATGGTGTGTTTGGTCAGGTATTCATCTTTAGAATGTCACTGGCCAAGCTTCGATCTGATTTTTAATAGTATTTTCTGTATGCAAATACAGGTGGTAAGGGAAGCTGGACTTAGTGCCTGAATTATTCAGATTTACTGTTGATTCCGCAAATCTTGTTCTACCTTCAAACTGGGTTAGTTGAGCAAAATCAAAATAATAAGAAAGAGAACTTGTTCTCTTTTTCATAATCTTTTTTACGTAAGTGACAAGATTCCTAAACATTATTTGGATTGGCTAGTCCTCCATATGGAGAGTCCTAAACTCAGAGGCAAACTTCTTGAAAATGCCAAGTTCTTCTGCAGTCAGATCTTGTTGACAAAAATTTTTCTGCTTTTGTTTTGAGAGTTCAACAGTAGAACTAACTGGAAACTGTGTTAGGATCCCCAGATTGGCAATTCATGCCACTATAAAGATATGAGCAACTTTTCTGAAGCTCATTAGTAGATATGAGAGACATTTCAGATGTACATATGATTGACAGTCTTTGACATTTTGAGGCACTGAGGCCTCAAAACACTTGGAACAGAAAAGTGTTTTACATTTCTGAAGACTTTCCCAATCACAATACCAAAAGATTGTATTATTAAGTAATAATAGATCTGCTAGACTGGCATCTTAGGATGCTGTTTTGCCTCTCATGTACAGTGAGATTTACTTTAGAACAATGATGCAAAATTAATGGTGTCAGTAAAAATGTCATAATTGTGCTTGTCAGGTAAAAAAAAATTGTGCTTGTCAGGTAAAATGTTTTACCTGACAAGGTACCAGAGGTACCTGAAAAGGACCAGAAAATAATAAGCCAACCCAAATAACTCTTATAATTAGGGTCACTTTTAGGGAGGAAACAGAAGATTACTTAAAATGATATTTCTTCCTAACAGGAACCTTTTGTATGCAGATGTGTCACAGAATAATAAATTAACAATTGTTTAGGGCTCTCAAGTCAGTAATCCAGCACAGGCAAAAAAGTCAGACCACCTTTATATTTCCAGTTTTTGTATATTAATCCTCTATTGTGGATGTGGCTTGTAAATTTGAAGATTTCTGTTTTCATTGACATTCTCTGTGATCAATGAAACACATTCATCTCAAACTTGGAATTACTTTAAGTAGTTGAGTGTTGAAAATCACATCCTTTCTTCCCTGCAATTGCAGGATGCATCTTGGAAAGTCTCTAAAATGACATTTTGAAAATAATCTTCTGAGCATAAAGTATTTATTGCATTAACTAATAGCAACAACGAGCTCCTTTTCTGAAACAGATATTTGCTAGAACTGCATTTAATTTACAATTGTTTCTTCAGTCATGCAATTATTTCTCTGATTTGGAGAAGTGAAACTCACTGATTTTTAAAGCCTAAGGCCAGAAAAGACACTTAGATCATTTGGTCTCACTATGGTACATCCCAAGCTGTTACTTATTTCTATTGAAAGTCAGCCCCACATAGAGCCCAGTAGTCTGTATTTAGCTACATTTTATCCTTTAGAAAGGCATCTGGCCTCAAGTTGAACACTTTGAGATGAATTATCCACTCTTTCCACTGTTTTTTTTGTTTATTTTTTTTCTTCAGAGTTTAGTTATTTTTGTCATTAAAAATGTGTCCCTTTTTGTGATTTATTTGAAGCTAACTCACCTGTTTATTCTTGTGAGTTTTTTCTCTGCTATTCTCTAGTGTGCCCTGTGAGTTTTGGAATGTGGCACTGGTAGCAGGTAGTTCTCTTGCCAGCCATTCCTTCCCCGGGGACTGCTGCTCTGTCTCTGGGCAGTGTTCTTCTGTAGATTTCTCAGGATGGCTCTGAGTCATTCCCATCTTT
Organism: Apteryx mantelli; assembly: GCF_036417845.1. NCBI lineage: Eukaryota > Metazoa > Chordata > Aves > Apterygiformes > Apterygidae > Apteryx > Apteryx mantelli. The sequence goes on along the minus strand of NC_089980.1, from coordinate 52,873,312 downwards.
TCTCACAGAACTGCCTACTCTTGTAGGAACTGCCTACTCTTATAGCAAACCGACTAAGGACATCCTGTCTTGGAAGGGTGTAGGGAGTCAGCAAGAGCACCTGAAAACATTTCTTTTTCCCAACCACAAATTTTGAAAATAAGTTTTTCAGATAGGCCTGTAAGGTGAATATTTGTCAACAGCCAGTAGTCAAGGCAAAAGTTGAGGGAGTGTGATTTGCCTCTTTTTCCTCCACCTACCTACAACAATTAATCTGAATGTGCACTTAAAAGCAATGCTCATTTTGTTAAGCAGGTGGGTCAAGTACTCAGGACCTGTGGTTTTAAGGTTGCCTTGCCACACAGATGTATGGATCTGAATTACACTTCTTCAGGTTTTCAGAGCTTCCATGCCTCTTAGTACAGAGGCATAAGCCACATCAATCAAGCTGTGATTTCCAGATTTTATACTGCTGGCTTAACTACAGAAATCATGAAAACTGTGGTCAGCTGTCTGTCAGAGAACTGACCACCCCCAAAATTCAAAGTTGATTGTGGCACAGATGCAGATACACAGATACAGTGGAGGCACTGTATCTACACAGTGGAACCGTCTTCCAGGAGTAGAGGTAGAACTGATTTTGTTGGACCCTTGTTTTGTATTCAGCAAAAAATATCTGTCTTGAGATGTTCAGAATTAAATTTTAGTCATGCTCACAAAATTTTGTTTCTAGAATATGCATCTGCCCTTAGCATTTTGTTATGCTTTATAACTTTAGAAATATATTATGTTTATTTTCATACTTTTTCCTAATTTACAATTTTTCTTTTTTAAAAGTGCTCTTTTCTCTTTAGCCAGGATGCAAAAACAGGATGCACATTTATGGAAAGTTTTCTTGTACATCATTGTACATCATTGCTGCTGTTTTGATCTTCTAATAAACTCTTCTCAAAGAGAATGCAGTTTTCTTTCATGTTCTGTTTTTCTGTATCATTCCAACAAGGATTTCTTACTTCTCTTAATTGTTTGGCATCAGCAGGTGTGTAGGGTGTGATTCTTTTTCAGTCCTGATCTTTACTGTGCTAAAGAAATTTTTAGCTGGACAAGTCTGGTAGCATTCCTGTCCCTTTAGCTTATCAAGAGGGGCTGATTGCACAAGAGCACCTTCCCTACAGTCTTCAGATTATTATTTCATATATCAAGAAATCAAAAAGTCATTTTCCATACCTTGAATACCAGAAATATGTTTTTTTTTTCTTTCCCCTTGAGGGAGGGTGTTTGTGTGAAGATTTATCTCCACAAGAATTATTGAGATTTTTCATTTTGCTTCTGTTAAAAAGTTATATCCTTTTCATCTTCTTTTTGGAAATACAGTGCTTTTAGTTAAGTCCTGCATGTTTACAGAAGGTGAAAGCGTAGCTAAAATGTCAGTACTTTGTTCTTAATGTGTTACAATTTATCTCATACAGACCTTGCAAATCTTGTTTTTTGAAACCATGTCTAGAGCTATTTTCATACATCTTTCATGCTTTTCCATAAATTTTCTAGTGTAGATTGCTCTTAAATACCAGAAACAGTCTATTTCACATTTCTGTATTCTTTTGTACGTTATTTCGCTTGGGAAGCAGGTGTGCTTGCATAGCTGTAATATGACAGGAGAGAGAATAGTCCTTTAGAATTAGTACATGACACGGTAAAGAAAAACACATATATTGCTGAATATATATGCTGCAGAATTGCTCTTGTCTTTGGTATATGCTCCAAAAATGCTCTTATTTTAGGTCAGATTTTGAAACTAAGTAGTATCATGCCATATAGGTACCATGATCTGGCCCCTAATAACAAGAAGTACCTTGCTTTTCCCAAATACTTTGAAGTACAGTACTTGTCCTTATCTTGAATAATGAAGCATTCTAGAGATGGGTATTTTGATATACCACGTACCATATTGCACAGTAATGTTGTATTTGCACTTGTACTACAGTGAGGAGTAAAATTTAATTTTCTGAGTTTTGAACATTATAAGGTATCAGCAATTACTTTCAGTTACGTTAAGTGTAATTTAGTTTTAATTTTTATGATTAAAATAGCTCTATATTTTTGGATATCTGATTGTATGCTTCTCTTCACCATATTGCAAACTTAAATCAGGTCTTGGATGTTATAGGTTAGATATTAGTGAATTGATGTATACATGCTCTGTTGCTTTGTTTTCTCTTTCTCTTTTTTTAGGCTTCTGTGAAACCTTGTATGATTCTCAGAGGTTTTGCTAAATGTATCTCCTTTACTTCCATAGGTTGCGTAGCACGGACAGTAAACTCCCCCAACCAACATCTGTTAAGAACTGATGACGTTATTAGCTGCTGTTTGGATCTGAGTGCCCCCAGCATCTCTTTCCGGATAAATGGTCAGCCAGTTCAAGGAATGTTTGAGAATTTCAGCATAGATGGCCTCTTCTTCCCAGTTGTCAGCTTCTCAGCAGGAATAAAGTTAGCATCCACTGTAGTTTTTTCCCAGTCTGTTTTTGTCAGTAGATATAAATATGGTGAATGTTTCCCTGGCTGTCTTTACTCTCATTGCCCTTTCTGACATCTGCTTCTTTGGCACAGTTCCTGTTCTAGGATAATAAGTAAGAGTTACAAAGGAGTCCTGAAGAGATGGTGCATCTGTTGTTTTTCAGCCCACCAGTGTATTCAGGTGGTTTGCAAATAGGGCTTAGAAACAGCTTCTTTATAATTTTTAGCTGTGACAGTACAATGCATATTGCCACTTATTCACTTCCAGGACTGCCTTTAACCAGTATGGGAAGAAAAGCATCAGTCTTCACTATTAAAAATATATTTGCCATAACCCACTTATTATGAGGTACTAACCACTGTTTGAAGATGCATTATCTGTCCTTTCCTTAACAAATGGCGGCAGGCTTTCTTTTCAGCGGGATGTATTAATATGAGGTCAATCAATCTGTATTCCAATTGCTGTAGTGATTTTCTGTAAAATTTCAAGTCACATTTGCGATGCCAGATTTCCCCTTCCACATATTGAATAGTTTGGGACTGTAATATTAAAAAGAGTTTGTGATGCTTCAGCAGGGGGACTGACTTTAGCAGAGCTGTGGCCAAGGTAAAGGCTGAAAGCTGAGTTTTGTTGGCAGCAGAGCTATGCTGTTAGGGATCGTTCTAAGACTGTGTTAAATGCTACAGAAGTTAAGAATGCACCAGCTTTTGTTCCAGATGCATTAGACTTTGTCATAGATAATACAATGACAATAGATATGTGTGTGTAAATAGTACATATGCTGGTAAAACTGCATGCTAAGATGCTTGCAAACTATAAACATGGATGTTGTATCTCCTTCATGAGAGAAGTATGTGACATGTTATTCACATGCTGAATGTGCTTCTGGAGAGTGCTCAGATACAGCATTGACAGCAACCTCGTAAGACACTCAGTAGATATAAAAGAAGAGACAAAATCATTCAGTTTTAACGCTAGGTATTAATTTGGCCTTGTTTTTGGTTCCTTCTTGGATGACAATGGTCTGAGGAGGACTTTTTTGGTATTATGTCATTGCTGCTTCATGGTTTTCTCATTCACTGAATTTTTCAGTAACAAACAACATGAGAAATTCACCATTTTGTAATGAATGAAATAATGCTTTCCCCTAGGTTTCTGATAACGTAAAAAGTGTATGGGTTTTTTTTGTATTGTGTCCTAAGGATTTAGTGTTCTGTGGCAGAAAGACGTAATCATGTTCTACTGAGTTTTCAGGCTCTTTTCTCAAATCTTCCTCAATGGAGACAGTTCAGAGGTGGTGGACTGGTTACTCTGGGTTATAACCTCTCCTTTCCAAGACTAGGAAGGCCGCTGCTTACTTCATAGGCATGCTAAGCAAACTGATTATTATCTTTCTCTCTCTTCTCCTTTAGTCGCTCTCTCCTATTTAGAATACTTTTATGGAAGCGGAAATTAACTAAGAGAAAGAAGGGGTTAATTTTCATCACGTTTCAGTACCTACTACTTCCTAAACTCCAGCACTAATTAGAGAAAGTAGAAAGTTCAAGAATGCAAATAAGTTGTAACTTTTTTTAATAGTGTTCAGTAAGGTTTTTTTTTTTCTTTAACGTTGTTCAGTAGTTTTTAGGCCCACAAACTGATGACGTTTGACAGCAGAGGTGTCAGTTATCAAAATTAACTCTAATATTTACAGGGTACGTTTCTTGCTTGGAGGCCGTCATGGAGAGTTCAAATTCCTTCCTCCACCTGGGTATGCTCCTTGCTTTGAAGCTGTCCTACCAAAAGAGAAACTGAAAGTGGAGCACAGCCGGGAGTACAAGCAGGATCGCAGCTATACAAGAGACCTACTGGGCCCAACTATCTCTCTGTCACAAGCAGCTTTCACCCCAGTTCCTGTAGATACCAGCCAGGTAGGGAAAATAAAGATTATATTTTCTCTCTTAACCACAGAAGTTAAAGGCCTGTGTTAATTCAAACTTGACTGAGTTTGCAGCTTTTCTCCAACTTGATTTTTTCTTGGGATTTGGTTGGTACAGTTCATTGCTAGAAGTTGAAAATTTGAAAAAATTCAAAGGCGTAGTAAAGTCTTATAGTACGTACTAAAAATTTCATATGTTTTGGCTCACAAGCACTATAATGAAGAATATGTTTTGCCCTTAATTTAGAGTGCGCAAAAGAAGAGTATTTGAATTTTGTTATGTTTCACTGGTTACTGCTGTTCTGTTACTAGACAATTTTATTGCTCTTTACTTTAAAATACAGTGGACCTTGCATCATTGTAAAAAGGTTTAGACCAGATTCAGCCCTATTTCTTTGCTGGGCTTGCAGGTTACAGAGAATATTTGACTCACTACAGGCAGTAAATGGCATGCATTGAAATTATGTTTGCTTTTATTTTCCTTAGTTAAAAAGACCAGTAATTCTTTAGCAGCTTCTCCGATAGCAAAGAGCTCTGTCTCTGATCACAGATCACAAGAGTTCATTTTACACTTGACCAGAGTTCTGGAGGATGCAGACTTTTGGACACTATGTGTTCAGGTTTTACCATATTTAGGAACTCATTTCTGAAAATCATAAAAAAGAATGAACCTAGCTAGTTTGCTGCCAATATGCACTAAATATGGCATTCTGCATGTATCATGTAATTATTGTTCTGTGATACTAATAATTAGGGTAACATTACCATGATTTACGGAACTGTATGTTTGAGATTTCTGGGTTTTGAAGTAGTTACCTAATTTCAAATTTTAGAGATAGGGTGTCTTGCTATCCTCATCTCCCTTGTCAGCTGTCATCGTCATCTATCTTTTTTTTTTATTGGAGCGTAGTTCTCAATTGGAAATATTTGGCTGAAGTGCTTTTTAGAAAATTACACTGGTTGTTGAAATTTTTAGCTTTTTTTAGCTGAGAAATACTGTCAGTTTGGGTAGTTTCTGGTCATCTGCCAGAAATGTATTTCATGCCATTTGGCCGTATTGAATTTAGAACTGTTTTCCCTTGCTGGTCCCACTCTGGAACTCTTAAGAGCACAGATTAAAGTATGTCTGTTGATCTAAGAATTCTCGCTCACTTTGGGCAGCTGATTTATCCAAAGTTCGCCAGCCATAAAGTCTGGGTGGCACTGTCAAGCAACTTATTTGTAACAGCCTCTTTCTCCCTTCTCTCTTTAGATCGTTTTGCCTCCCCACCTGGAAAGGATAAGAGAAAAATTAGCAGAGAACATCCATGAACTTTGGGTTATGAATAAAATTGAACTTGGCTGGCAGTATGGACCAGTATGTACCTTCCAACTTCATTTTCTGCTAATTGTGTAATATTATTGGGTAAATTGGTTTCCTTGTTATAATGGCAATGAGGTTTTCCCCTCCTTCCAAAATTAGCAAGGTTTTAGACTCTTTCCTCCAGAAGTAATTGGGAACCAAAGTGCTTGTATATTTCTGAATCAAAATTCTGGAATTAAAGCTGTTTTCTGCTTAAATATTCAGCCAGTCTAACTGCTAGTGCAGAAAGCATCTCAGGGATTTTCCACCCTCTTATTTGTTCTTGGGGGTAAGAATTTTAGTCGGAGGGAAGGATGGCATGGTTAAACATATAGTTTAGCATATGGTTTTCTTATATGCAGGATAACTTTTTGAGCTTCTGTTAACATGTGGCAAGAGCTGTGGTAGATTTCCTTTTGACTTCTCAGTAAAGTAGCTGCCTGGTGGAGTGTCAATAAAAACAGGTGTTCTTGCTTCTCCTTAATTTTATTGACTGACGTAAATCTTTCAGAGTCCCAGATAGATAAAAAATAAGTATTGCTATTTTTCCAAGGGTAGGAAATGCCAGTAATTTTCACTTTCTCCTTCCTTTTCTCCTCTTCAGACTCATGTATGTAGTACATGCTCCCTATGCTGTTTCATTATCTCTTTCCTATTTCTCATGGAGTATAGCAGAAAAAAGTGGGTGGCTGCTGGCTTTGATACAAAAGAGGATGTGACCTACTCTGTTAACTAGATATTTTTAATGATTATAAAAGAAGGCTACAGGCTAGTTATTTGAATCCCAAATGGTATTGATTATGAAGAACTACTGTTGTGAAGAGTATGTAGAACACCCAGTAGACACTAGATGTAAATTTAAAAACATGTATAAACATACAGAAACATATTTATGTATTTGTGTTAATAAACAGTTTTGGTCTTCTGAGGAATTCAAACTACATATTTAATGTAACTGGGGTATAGATATTATATTTGATATAGCATACTACTGTACTTTGAAATAGTAGACCTGTTGGCCTTTTTGTTGCCTTCCTCACCAGCTCAAATAAAAAATGCCAGTTAAATTAATGTGACAAAACTTGCTAATTGTGAGATAATCGCACCAGCTGTGAAGTAGTCTGCAAGTGCTTTTAGTGTACGATTACACACCACCAAGAATCTAGTTGTACCCTTGAACATTATTTTGTTTTAAACAATTATATAAGAAGTGTAAACATTTATAAATGTTGTAGTTATATTCAGAATGTAACCAGGTACTAAACCTTTTAATTTGTTCAGCTTCCCTTCTCTGGCTGTAGTGCATTATTATTATAGCATTACATGTAATAGGTAGCCCTTCTGAAGAAGTGGTGTTTTTTCAGCTTTAAAAGTCTGTGCCATGAAAAATCCAGCAAACAGGCTAAAAGACAGAGATTCCTTAGGTTCAAATGTCTCCTCAGATTATTCCAGAAATCTGCTGTGGATTGCATTTTATATATTCCCTCCTAGGTACATGTTTCATCAGATCTGTACTTAGTATTGTCCAGTATTGCATGCACTTCTACTACTGAATTTATACCTGTAACAAAGCAAAATAACAAGCTAACATAGCAAAGCTAGAGCACATTTTGAGGAATTTTGTTAGCTGGTTCATTAGAAGCCCGAATGTGAGAAGCATGTAGGTGCCCAACTTGGTTTCAATGGCATGCATCTGCATATCTTTTCTCTTAATCTTCCCTATACATTTAAAACCAGCCACAAAAATTAAGAATACATACATGTCACAAGTTCTGTCATGTGTATAATGTATTTGTACGGCAGTAGATTTTATGCTATGCTCAAAAAAGGGAGGGAAGGCAATCTACAGAAGTTGAATAGGAATATTGATATGATATTGATAGGAATATTATATATTGCAGTTGTAGAGTGAATTAGAGTCACTAGGGGAAATTTAATTAACAGTAGAAATATGAGGAAAAAATCTAAAGTCCAAGATTTAAACTAGTTCTACTGAGAACTAAAGTGGTCCTTCTTGTTGGAGACTGTACTGAATCTTTATTAGTGCATATTACTATAAGTCTGGAAAACAAATCTGAGAATAAACATTTTTAGTGTCCATTTAAAAATGTTTCTTTTCTTAGCTGCTAATGATCTTGATGGAGTCAGTTGACAGTTAAATTTTTAGTATTGCCTGTCCAAAGAATATTAATCCCATCAAATGCAAAGAAAGATTCCCTGAAGATTGTGAATATTTTGCAATCCAATTCATGAACAACTGTCTGCTGTTCTGCTGGATAATTATTATGCAGTTAGATGGGAAAGTGAAAATATATTACTCAGGTATGTTATAGAGAAATGTGAGTCTTTTTATTATTTTATGAGGTTAAAAAAAACTAGATTGAGTAGTGGCATCCAGTTTAGTTATCAATGCAGAAAAACACAAAACTGGTACAAATAGAAGATGATGAATAGAAAATAAAATTCAATTATCAGTGATCCATGTTCATATTCACTCTGTGGGTACTCGTGTGTGACTGACACTCAGGACTTGAAATTAGAGAAACTTTATCCATAGCCTAAGGTGTGCAGGTGTCCCTTTTTTCTTTCCCTTCTCTAACCCACGTTGTTTATATGCCAGTGTTATGATACAGTTTTTTTTAAAGTATAATCTTAGCTACTGCATTTGGATTTATTGGCATGATGCTTCAGCTTTTTCATTTTAAGACATCTGCGTTAAAAAATCCAAAGAAAAGCTCCTCTATTTGATGCAATATGTAGTGCAAGCAATCAGTTTAAGTGTGATGGATTACTTTTTTGAAAGCCAGAATTTTTATGCCAGTTTATAAGCTATTGACTTTTTTTTTTATTTTTTAAACATCAGCTCTGATTCTTTATATGAGTTGCAGATCAAACAAAGCCATTGAGAACAGATTGTACCCAGTTTGATGGTACCACCTCATTGAAAATTCTGGCCTTGTTCTTTCTTCAGTCAATATAATTTAAAAGCCATTTTATATTCACCAAATGAATACAAATTTGAAAAAGTGTATCAATTTTGCATATTAACTTCAAACGTTAACATTGTGTTTTCCAGCAAAATTATCTGATTCATCAAAAGTCGTAGTTAATGTTAGTTTTGCAACAACTTTCACTTTACAGCTTTAAAGATTAATAAAAAAAGGATGCTCTGGTAGTGTAGATCCAGTATATGTGCAGTCAGAGAGCTCGAGGTGTCTCAAGCTGCTGCAGGAGCACAAGACACTGCATGGCGTACCTCTCCTTAGGGTCTGTTGAACAGAGGGCTTTCCAGAGCTACTAGGGAGTCACAGAAGCATGTGTTTAGGCTTGTGATGTTGTCTCCTACATTGAATTGTTTCACTACCAAGCACACCGTGGGTGGAACTGTTGAAGTGCTCCCCAGTTTGCATCTCGTGAAGTAAAGCAGGTTAACTCCCAGCATCTTGTTGGCTGGCTGCCTCCCTTGAAAGCTGTGGAGGTTATAATGTCTTCAGTGACACAGTTGTCATTTGTCAAGTGTCAAGCAAATAACAACTCTGCACATCCTGTCAGGGGAAAAATATGCTGGGATTTATTTCTGTTCGCAGATCTGTCCCTTAAACTTCATAACCTAATTGCGACTTTCTTATATTTACTTCATTATTTTCAAGGTTTATTATCTTTTAGTGTCAAATCTGTTCAGTTTGGAAATTAAGTAAATTTAAGTTCTAAAAATAAGTGCCAATGGAAAAATTGCATCCTTTATTTTTTTTTTCCTGCATTCTAACTTTGTATGGAAAAAATGCTTAAAGTATGGGCAAAAATGTAGTCTCAAATGAGCAAGTATTAACATTTTTGTTTGAATCTTTTAGCTAATATTTTCAAAGCAATATTTTATTAATCAAGCCCTCTTACAAGACGATTTTTATAGATTTTGTTGACTGAGCTGTAGTAAGGTGAAGTTGCAGAGCTGAGAGCAGTGGAATGCTCAGTCATCCTATCCTCCATTGCACTTCCTAATTATGGCCAGTTTTAGATGAAGGCTGTATATAGAAAGAGAAGGTTAGAAATATTTTTGATCAAAATTTTAAGTATATAAAATGTAAGATTTTGTAAATTAGAGTCTTTATGACTCTGATTTCACTACAATGCAAGTAAATTTGTCATTTGTGACTGCTCAACAGCTGTTTTCTGCTTGTACGCCACTGCTACACTGCCATAATTTTAAGAAATACAAACATTTGCTGAATTAAGGGAGAGGGTAGATTTGTCTTTAATTCTGATTGTTGTTACTTTCATGGGGTAATTACTCAATAGTATTCATATCAGCGTAGTTATACAGATTAGATGCATATTTTTTCAAATGCTGTGCTGAAGATGAATTGTAGACAACCTCTAAATAAAATTATTTTATGGACATATGTCAAAACACAACATAGATTGCACTATTCTTAAACTTTGTACATTTGTTGTGAACATCCATATAATAAAATGTACAAATCATCATGTAGTCCACTTTAGAACTGTTTTATTTGCAAATGCAAATTTTGCCTCACCTGAACAGGATTTTACTCTGAGAATAGAGTTGGCTTTTTAAAATTTTTTTAATTGAAGTGCTGTTCAGTTTGAGTAATGCTGACAAGATCAGCCTTAAGTAGTTTGTGTTTTGGATTGTTTTTAAATTTCAACTAGTCCTTAAGACACATTAAATTTATTTCTTTACTGTTTTTTTTTTTTTCCAGGTTAGAGACGACAACAAAAGACAACACCCATGCTTAGTGGAGTTCTCAAAATTGCCGGAGCAGGAAAGAAATTATAACTTGCAAATGTCACTTGAAACACTCAAGTAAGTTCCTAGAAATTTTAAAGCTTACAGTGAGACTTTTCTACATAATTAAAGAGTTGCAGTTGTGGTAATGCCAGTTATGAAATGGCAACTCGGGGACAATTTTCATCTAGCCTAGAGGAAAGAGAAGTAGATCCAGGCTTTGAGCAAACCCTTTGTTTTTTTAATTGGTTTGATTATTGATAAAGCACACTTCGACAAAGAACAGATATTTTTTGGACATGATTAATAACGAGCTTTGCTTCAGGGCCCCTTGCTGCTATTTCTGTGTCACCAGTACCTGTTGCCACAAAACAGAACTGGGCATTTTCTTCTCTTTGTGGATGAAAAATTAGACTTGTGAATGCTGTGGAAGCTCTCCAGTTGGGATGCTATAAAATTTCAGTGGGACATTAATGGGTGCATACAAGCAATCTAGTTATCTGACTTACAGAAACACAATTCCTCAGCTCAGCTCTGTCAGTCAAGCAGGTGTGAGTTCTTACTCTGCTGCAAATGTGATGGAAATCTACTTAACTTATTTCTTCTATATGTAGCATTGCATTGCCAACATGCTAAAAATATTTCTCAAACCGATAGATGCGGTGCCCCAGAGGTATATGTGGTTTTCCAGTCACTCTTTCTTTTTTCAATCTATTATTTTTTTCTTCTTTTTAAAATATAGTTACTTTTTCCTATTCACAATATTGACAAAGCATGACTTTCTGCATGTAATAGTACTTTTCTGGAAATATTTGTGCTATATTATTCAAAAATTTGCCAGGTAAGCTGAGAACATAATATAGCATTTGCATTCATAATATGAGGACTTACAACCTCATGGCAGAACACTTGATAGAGCACTCCTCATAACATTTCTCATAGTGTTCTTCGATGGTCTGCTCCCCTGTGCTCTTTACTGCTCTACCATTCACAAAGTAAACAATTACTTCACAGAAAACATATTTGTGAACCTGAATACACAGTTTCTCAAGGGGTATTTTGGCATTATTTATAGATAAGTATTTAATATTATACAGAGATAAGTTGAACAGTATCATAGGCAAGAAAGTTCAAAATTGTGTACAGTTAGATATGAGAATTTGAAGGAAAGATTTTGGGACCCCTATCGACATGACAATGTCCTTTGATTCCAGAATAGCGTCTTCCATTCCAGTTTGTGAAACTGAATTATATACAGTATGACTCAGCCATCATAAAAGTCATACTGTCAGTATTAAGCATACATTCATAATGTTTCACTAAATATTAACAAATTTTAGTAATCCTTGTATGTTTACTGGTTCAGGACCCAACACTTTTAATCTAACCCGGACAAAACCAAAAACTTATACAACAAAACTGCTTGTATAAATTTATAAATTATGGATTATTTTTATTTTAATAAATTTATTACTTAATATGTGTAGAATCTTTTTGTTAAATGAATGGCATCCAAGTCACAAAGCATGCAGTCTTTCTCCAGATTTCAAAATTCATATGCTTACTGAGCTCAGTTTCCATTTTGTTCTTGTATTGATCCTTGTTTTCTGAAGTATGCAGTTCTAGTTTTGCAACATCTAGTGTTAGGGGACTGGAATGATAGTGTCAAACTCATTTCATTTCTGAAGTGGGAAAATTAATGTGTTAATCCATTCTGGTTAATATATGCTGTGATAACTTGAACTATAAACTACTTTGATTAGTTCTTTACTTGATATTACAAGTCTACTTCCATGGGCAAGAAGTGAGAAGAGGAAAACAAGATGTTCTTCCTTTAATCAGCTACATACTAAATACTAAATTCTTTACAATTGGTGTTGAACTGTTTACTGGATTCTTGAAGTAGTTGCAAGATGACAAGTATAACTCCTTACTATAATTTTTTTTTTGTTGGTTTGTTGCGAGTTTTGCTGTCAGCTCTATTAGATGAAAGAGGCAGAAAACAAGAAAGTTCTGAGTCATATTATCTGACACAACATTTCTTTTCATTACTCCGTATATTTTTCAACATGATTGAACTCTGTTATGAACTATAAATGATATACTGTATGAAATGTCAAGATTCAGGAATGAGTTACCTCTGAAAATGTCATAGGATTAAAATATGCTTGCACATTGATACTATTTCTGTCCATTTTTATATTAATTGTGTAGGTTTGTCTTTTATTCTGTTTTGTTTATTTTTCTGTGACTGACTCTTCCATTTCTATCTATTTACTGAGCTATGTGTGTGATAATTATATGTATCAATATTATGTTGAAGGCTACATTCAGCTGCTTCTAGTTTTCTTCTCTAGCTCTTAAGTACTTCAGGGCTCTTTCAGGTCCCACTAGCATTGATGAGTCTGCTTGAGAAGCGAATGGAAACATGATTAAAATACAACTCTCAGGCCCCAGTTGCCTTTTTATCCTCCTGGGATGCTCTCATTTGTATTTGCTCTGTCTTGGTAGAGATAATATAAGATTCAAATTCCTGTTTTAAGATCACTTACAGTACAAGAAAATTAGAGTTAGTGGAGGTCAGCTCCTTTGTGCTGTTTTCCACTATTAGACATATTCTCCTTTGTACGCTGGTGATAGATGAGAGAGCTAGACAGGAATTAGGTATGGTTTATGCCAATTAAATTTAGCTGTGTGGAGTATTCATAGCAGATAATGTGTATTGCAGAAGGCAGACATTGAAGATATGTTTCCTGGTATTTGACTTTTACCACCTAATCTAAAATTGGGGTTCAGAGGGCATAGCGATATGGTTTACTTCATGTAGAACTAAAAATACACTTTAAGACTCTCCTTGAAGCATATGATTCACCTGTCCAGAGAAATACTGCTAGAGGCACAGTTTTTTAGACTCTAGTTCAAGAGTGGATAATATAGTAAAGCAGGAGTGGAGTCTATCATTTTTATTAGAGACAAGAACAAATCAAAACCTTGTTTTCCAGCTTTCTTCCATGATGGGAAAATTGGGACTGGAGACCAAAGTTTACACTTCTGATTTTTCTTGCATAATCCATTTCAATCAAAGATATGGATATCACCCTCAGATTTTGAGAAACTTCTGATCTGACTCCAAACTTGATGACTTCAGTCAGAATTATTTCATTCTCTCAGATGTGAGATAGTTTGCATTGGTTAGACTGTAGGAAAACTAAGAGGTCCTGAGAGGTGAAGTGGGAGAAAGGAAAGTTTGTGTATGAAAAATGATTTCTTGTCTTATATCTTAGGTAAGAGAAATGTGGGTTAAGCCAACAAAAAGAATGTACTAAGCTGGGAAGTGAGTTACTGAAACTGTTAAGTTTCACTACATTCAACAAGCTACAGTCCTCCATATTTTTACATTTTCTCTGCCCCACATTTTCTCTCAGAGATTGTAAAGACTGGGAGATATTCTGAGGACACTGTAGCTTTGACTGTTTTTAGAGTCAGAGTGGTCTATTACTTTTGTCCAAGATTTATTTTCATTTTCCTGTAAATATTTTAGAAATGCATCTGGGTTACAGAAAGTAAGATTTGATAACCAATATTAAAAGTAAATGCAAGAACAAATAATTGATGAATAATAGATCAACTCCTGGAGATGAATGAGACTTAAGATTTATACTGTTGGATAATGTTGACTGTAAGGAAAGGAAGAGGTTTGAGATAATCAGAAACCTAATTAATACTGTTGAGCCTGTTCACAGGCATACATTCTAAGGATGAAAAGTGACGTATTCTACTTTTTCTCCTTTCATCATCTTCGAAGTAAACAACATGACATAAAAAGATTTTAGTATAAAGCAGTTGTGCCACACATAAATTGTTAAGACAGATTTCACCGACTTTTATCAGTCTTACAGGGAGGAAAAAAACACATTGTCTTCATTCTTTGACAAGTATCTTTGGCTATTTAAAGATGTGAATGTGTAATTCTTCTTCCTACATTTTATTTTGAGAGTAAGCTGGAGAGGAAATAAAGAGTTACCACTGTTATGAAGACATATGTAAATGCTAAAGGAATAACAAATATGAATGACTTTTAAAAGTTTTATGAAAAAAGGTGACATGACAAAATCATTTCTCAGAATCAATTTGCGGTGATGCATACATTTCTATAGCATATTTCACTCTGAAGATGGTATACGGTGCCTACTCTGCTCACTCTAAGGAATCTTCTTTAGAATATTTTTGACCAGTATTTCTGCACAATTCATTTGTTACTCTAAATATATTTTAAGAGAAGGGAATCTTTGAACTGATGTCTCATAAAGATGAAATAGCTAGACTGTATGATAGTTCCATTTTGAAGTTGTCCACTCATACAGTTACCTAAACAATATAAGAACATCTTGTGGTATTTTCTTAACATCATCGATAAATGTTTTACATATATAAAAAGGCTGGTGTTGACCTTTCCATATTATAATTCCATATTATTCCATATTATGATGCATGTTATGTTGTCATTCCCATAGGTCTCATTTGTTTTTTTAAATAGTGCCATTTTATATATCAACTGACAACTCTGAATATAGAAGTATTGACAGTAAGTTATCACTGATTTCTGTGTTCTAGAACCCTGCTAGCATTAGGCTGCCATGTCGGACTTGCTGATGAACATGCTGAAGAAAAAGTGAAAAAAATGAAACTTCCAAAGAAGTAAGTTGAAATTCAAATGTTTTTTTCTTTTTTATTAGGCAGTATAAGTTAAGCAAACTGTGTTTTTAACAATCTAGTATTGTATTTCTAGCTTTATTGATACTTGGGTATACATGCATGTGTATCTGAGTTTTCAGAAATTTTCACATACCTACAAACACGCCATTTGTTTAGATATTTACCATCTGATATGCAGACAAAGTTTAAATTTTATGTGTTTCATTGAAATTTCTGGCAATCAATTCATCATTTCAAAAACTCTCTTATAGATACAGTGTACTGCAGACACTTTTTACAGTTTTTACACATTCTTCACATTTTTACAGCAAATTTGTCAAAGTATTTTGCTGTTCTGCAAATATTTAAAGAGCCTTTTAAAAGTCCTAGGATGACCATGCAGTGACTTGAACCAGAGAGGACCTGTACAGCTTCTTGATTTTTCCCCTGTGGGATCAAGAGCTTTGGTACTGGGCCCAGGGTGGTATAGTGCCCTCTACTACTGCAGCTCTGAGACCAGCTTTTATTGAGCAGACAAAGTGCCCTTGCTGCTTTCTCAGGACCAGTGTGCACCCTGGTAGAGAACTGAAGAGTTTGGGGGAGTGAACACGATTGAAAATTATGAAACTGTACTTGGTGATAGGCATATGTAGGCAAGTAATACAGCCCAACGTACGTTTGAGCTCATGGTTTTTAAGTTTATATCTAGACCAGTGTAAAACTCAATGGGATAAAAGACGGTTATAGTATGTTTAAACTCAGAAAGACAAAGAACATAATTTCAGTATGAGAAAAATTCTGCATGTTCTGTTATTCCTGAATTTGATTTAGAAATTTAGTTTGCTTCATTATGACTAAGAGAAATGGTAACCACTAGTACCACTAGTAGCATCTTGCAGCTCCTTGCAGAAATGTGTCCTGTGCAGACATAGATATTTCTCCATTCCCTGCTATTGCATATTCTCATTATCCACACTGGGCCTTCACTGACTCTTGCCTTCATATTACATATGTTGCCTCCATAAAGTCAACATACAAACCCCAGGCCCAACTAAAGCACACCTTTACTTTTTCCAGTTGTAAGCCAAAAGCACTTGCCCCGTTCTGGCAAGGCTCCTGCAGGCTTCTGGGTAGTACTTGCTCTACAAGGCAGGTGTAAGACCCTGGAGCCCCAAGAGACTTGGATGTATATCACACTGCATTGATTCATATATCATTAATAGCACAGTTTGAGAACCCCTAATGTGGTCCCTTGACAAGAATGAATGAGAAAAAACAAATAAATAGAGGATTGGTTTAAGTTCCCCAAAACTCTTCCTCAGTTTTAGTATCCCAAAATAATTGCATATAAGAATAAAAAGAAAAGATATCTTGGGTTGCCATATTTTGGTACAGAATTTCCTGGGCAGAAATAAATGTGCATTTGCAGGATAGTGCATATACATTAAATCTGATACTTTTATAAAAATGTAGCTAAATCTAAGTCTCAGGAAACTCAGGAAGACTTCCAAATTTAAGAATAGTTAAGATCACTATGTGTGGTATACAGTCCTGGAGAGAAGAGGGGTTCAGGAGTCCTGGCTGATTTTTCAGGAATCACCTCCTCCAAGCTCCAGAACAGTTCATCTCGACAAACAGAAAATCAGGCAAAGGTGCCAGGAGGCATGGATGGTGGCATGAATGAATAAGGAGCTCCTGATTAAACTCAGACATTAAAAAGGAAGCGTACAAGAGGTGGGAGCATGGACAGGTGACCCAGGAAGAATATAGAGACACTATCTGGGTGTGCAGGGATAGCGTGAGGAAAGCCAAAGCCCACCTGGAGTTGAATCTGGCAAGGGATGTGAAGAGCAACAAGAAAGGCTTCTACAGATATATCAGCATCAAAAAGACAAGGGAGAATTTAGGCCTGCTGCTGAATGGGTCAAGGGACATGACAAAGGTCAAGGTACTCAATGACTTCTTCTCCTTGTTCTTTACTGATAAGACTTGTCTTCAGGAATCCAGGTCCCTGAGACAACTAGAAAATCTGGCACAAGGAAGACCTATCACTGGTAGAGGAAGATCAGGTTAGGGAACATTTAAACAAACTGTACTTGCACGAGTCCACGTGACGTGATGGGATGCACCCGTGAGTGTTGAGGAAGCTGACCAATGTCATTGCAAGGCCACTCTCAATTATCTTTGAAAAGTCATGGTGACTGGAGGAGGTTCCTGAAGGCAAGAAGAAAGCAAATGTCACTCCTGACTTCAAGAAAGAGGACCCAGGGAACTGCAGGCTGGTCAGCCTCTCCTTGATCCCTGGGAAATTGATGACACAAATACTCCTGGAAGCCAAACAATCATGCTTGACCAACCTGATAGCTTTCTATGATGAGATGAGTGGCTTGGTGGACACAGGGAGGGCAGTGGACATCATTTATCCTGACTTTAGTAAGGCTTTTGACACTGTCTTCCATAACATCCTCATAGACAAACTGATGAAGTATGAGCTAGATAAATGGACAGTGATGTGGACTGAAACCTGGCTGAACTGTTGAGCTTAAAGGCTTGTGATCAGTGTCATGAAGTCCAGCTGGAGGCCATTGACTAGTGGTGTACCCCAGGGGTTTATTCTGGGTCTAATAATGTTTCATAATGTTTAACCTCTTAATGAAGATGGGCCAGAGTGCACTCTCAACAAGTTTTCAGACAATGCAAAACTGGGCAGAGTAATTGATACACCAGATGGTTGTGCTGCCATTCAGAGAAACCTGGGCAGGCTGGAGAAATGGGCACTGGACAGAATACTTTTGTTTTTTCAGGTTATCGGTGTAGCTTCATTAGGCACTTGGAGGGTACATTTTTTGTGGCTAAGTTCTGTTTAAAGGTACATAAATCCAAGCCACATAGCCAAACTACTGCTGGAGATAACTCAAAGTTAGGAGAAGATTGTAAGTAATTTTCCTCTAGCCCTTGAGCTCTTAATGTGACTGTGAGATTCTTTTTTTATTACAGCCAGAAGAAACAGATTTTCACCACCTGGAGAGCAACATACCTGTTACTAATTTCCTTGTCAGTGTAAGCTGTCTTTTACACCCCTATGTGGTGTATGAAGGACAGTGCAGAGACCTCTGAAGTAGCTTCAGAAGTGGGAGTAACTAATATGACGCTCTTCCCTTCTGCTAATTGTCCCACTGTCTTGATTTTTGACTCAAGCTAGTATCTCTACATTGCACGTCAGTATGCCGCTTGGTTTGCTTGGAACCAGCTTGGATTTCCTTAGTATCACATAACGTTGCCTCAGACACGCATGCCTTAAGCTCTGTCAGTTGAGTTGTAGTTATAGGTGTTCAGTGGCACTGTTTCTAGACCTCATCTCCTTCTAGAATCAAAGGTAACTGAAAAGATAAATATTGATTTACAACGAAAGCACAAGACTTGGAAACCAAGAACTGTAAGTTCACTTCTTGATTCTGAACAGACTTCCTTTGAAACCCTTGGTAAATTGTGTAAGGTACCCTCAGCCCTGACGTAAGGACAGCAACCATTCCTAGTGGCTTCATTTTGGGATCATATGGAAAATAGATTCTTAATTTCCTCTGTCTAAATATTCATTCTTGTAAAGTTTGTAATTTATTTTTTCTACTTTGCTGGCTACTTTTTTACTTTTGGACCTTGATAGGTTACCCCCATGAGTGCTGAGGTTGCTAGCTGATGTCATTGCAAGGCCACTCAATCATCTTTGAAAGGTCATGGCAATCAGGAGAGGTTCCTGAGGACTGGAAGAAAGCAAATGTCACTCCAGCCTTCAAAAAGGGCAAGAAGGAGCCAGGGAACTACAGGCCAGTCAGCCTCCCCTCAAGCCCTGGAAAGGTGATGGAGCGGCTGATGCTGGATCCCGTTTCCAAGCACATGAAGGACAAGAAGGTGCTGAGAAGTAGTCAGCATAGATTCACAAAGGAAAAATCATGCTTAACCAACCTGATAGCCTTCTATGATGGAAGGACTGGCTGGGGAGAGCAGTGGATCTTCCCTACCTTGACTTCAGTAAGGCCTCCCACACTGTCTCCCAGAACATTCTCATAGGCAAGACTGGAAAGTGGGGGATAGAAGAACAGTGAGGTGGATTGAGAAGTGGCTGAATGGCAGAGCTCAGCGTTTTGTGCTCAGTGGTGCAAAGTCTAGTTAGAGGCCAGTAACTAGTGGTGTACCCCAGGGATCAGTGCTGGATCCAATCCTGTTCAACTTATTCATCAGTGATGGGAGAGAGTGCACCCTCAGCAAGTTTGAGGGTGATGCAAAACTGGGAGGAGTGGATGACACACCAGAGGGCTGTGCTGCCATTCAGAGGGACCTTGACAGGCTGGAGAGATGGGCAGAGAGGAACCTCATGAAGTTCAGCAAGGGGAAATGCCAAGTCCTGCACCTAGGGAGGAATAACCCCATGTACCAGTATAGGTTGGGGGGCCAGCGTGCTGGAAAGCAACTCTGTGGAGAAGGACCTAGGGGTCCTGGTGGACTGCAGGCTGACCATGAGGCAGCAATGTGCCCTTGTGGCCAAGAAGGCCAATGGTATCCTGGGCTGCATCAGGAAGAGTGTTGCCAGCAGGTGGAGGGAGGTGATTCTCCCCCTCTACTCAGCCCTTGTGAGGCCACATCTGGAGTACTGCGTCCAGTTCTGGGCTCCCCAGTACAAGAGGGATGTGGCACTACTGGAGCAAGTGCAGCGAAGGGCTACAAAGATGATTAGGGGACTGGAGCATCTCTCTTATGAGGAAAGGCTGAGAGAGCTGGGCCTGTTTAGCTTGGAGAAGAGAAGGCTGAGAGGAGATCTTATCAATGTGTACAAGTATCTGAAGGGAGGGTGTCGAGAGGATGGGGCCAGACTCTTTTCAGTGGTGCCGAGCGACAGGACGCGAGGCAACGGGCACAAACTGAAACACAGACAGTTCCCTCTGAACATGAGGAAAAACTTTTTCACTGTGCGGGTGACAGAGCACTGGAAGAGGTTGCCCCGAGAGGTGGTGGAGTCTCCTTCTGTGGAGATATTCAAAACCTGCCTGGGCGTGATCCTGTGCAATGTGCTTTAGGTGACCCTGCTTGAGCAGGGGGGTTGGACTAGATGATCTCCAGAGGTCCCTTCCAACTGCATTCATTCTGTGATTCTGTGGGTGGTATGTACAGTCAATTAATGCTCATAGAGCTTCTTGAATTCTTTGAATGAAAGATGCTACTCAGATGTGAAATGAGCTAAAAAGAAGCATGTAAGAAATCACAAATTTCACTGTAGCTGGTTTATACGAGTTTCCGTGTGTGCAGACTGAATGAAAGAAATATGGAGTGAGATAACCAAAGCCACTAACGCGGGTTCTTGTTTGCATGAGGAGGTCTTCGCAGGAAATGACTTAGAGTGAAGAATGTATATACAACAGTCAAAACTTTTACTGGTGACATGTGAAGGGTGTGAGAGCAAGTCAGAAACAAAAGACAGTATGAATACTGGGGGCAGAGTTAAAATGGATCTGTAATTTGAACGAAGATATTGATTAGAATGGCAGATTTGGAAATAATTGAGTGAAATAGCTGCTGCCTTCTGCTTGTTCTAACTGTATTCAAGGAAAGACGTCTCAGTATAGATTTTTTAGTAAATAAACAGGATGGCACTTGAGAAACATTTGACTCCTTAAATTAATTCTTTCACAGCAGAATGAATTCAGCAAGACCTGAAATATTACCCAGTTGCTCTTGTAAACAGTTGTGGTTTTTAGATTTATTTTTGAATACCAGACATATGCTGCTAACACCAATGTGTCAGTACACTGAACAGGCATTTTTGCTGTTAGCTGGAGCATACTAATGAACAATATCTAGTTTTTGCCTTCATCCATTTTAGATCCTTTTACTCTTTGACTTTTATTTAAAAATAATTTTGTTCTCTGGCCACAGAGAGCATTTAAATCCCATATGCCAAAATAAATCCCAAAAATATACAAATTTACAATTAAAAAATCATATAACACATACTGGGCTTAATTAAAACACTCCTGCCCCGAATTGCGATTGACTGAAGTTTAAGTTCCCTTACTTTCCTTCTCTGTTCTCGTTATTAAGGACAGATTCAATCATCAGTTTTAAATGATGGGTAAATATTTATGTTTTAAAAACACTACAAACTTATATTTTTTCATATGGACATTGCCTCACCATGATCTTCATGGAAAGTTTTGACAGTCTTGTAAGAATCTGAATGAATACATTTGCCTTATTTTCATAAAATATCTCTTTTCTGAACTGCTGAATTTGAGACACATGAGCAGACACCTCTACTGCGGATGAAAATAAGTTAATCGTTTTTCCAACTTAGTCGTCTTTTCTTAGTGTTATACAGATTGTCAAATAGTTGAGAATTAACTTGCTGCATGGTTTGGTAAATACGCAATCTGTGCAGTGCTTATGTGTTCATATGTCCAGTGTTCTAGATGGCAGTGGCAGAGGATCCAAGAGTGCCTGGGTTGCTGGGGAACAAATAAATTGCACTTCAGCTCAGATTTAGGGGACCAATTTGAGAGAACAAGGTAGGAAACCTGTACCAACAAACAATCACAGAATCACAGAATCACAGAATCGCTGAGGTTGGAAGGGACCTCTGGAGATCATCTAGTCCAACCCCCCTGCTCAAGCAGGGTCACCTAGAGCATGTTGCACAGGATTGCATCCAGACGGGTTTTGAATATCTCCAGAGAAGGAGACTCCACAACCTCTCTGGGCAACCTCTTCCAGTGCTCTGTCACCCTCACAGTGAAGAAGTATTTCCTCATGTTCAGATGGAACTTCCTGTGTTTCAGTTTGTGCCCGTTGCCTCCTGTCCCGCTGCTGGGCACCACTGAAAAGAGTCTGGCCCCATCCTCTCGACACCCTCCCTTCAGATACTTGTACACGTTAATAAGATCTCCTCTCAGCCTTCTCTTCTCCAGGCTAAACAGGCCCAGCTCTCTCAGCCTTTCCTCATAGGAGAGATGCTCCAGTCCCCTAATCATCTTAGTAGCCCTTCACTGGACTTGCTCCAGTAGTGCCACATCCCTCTTGTACTGGGGAGCCCAGAACTGGACGCAGTACTCCAGATGTGGCCTCACAAGGGCTGAGTAGAGGGGGAGAATCACCTCCCTCCACCTGCTGGCAACACTCTTCCTGATGCAGCCCAGGATACCATTGGCCTTCTTGGCCACAAGGGCACATTGCTGCCTCATGCTTAACTTGGTGTCCACCAGCACTCCCAGGTCCTTCTCCGCAGAGCTGCTTTCCAGCAGGTCAACCCCCAACCTGTACTGCTGCATGGGGTTATTCCTCCCTAGGTGCAGGACCCTGCACTTGTCTTTGTTGAACTTCATGAGGTTCCTCTCTGCCCACCTCTCCAGCCTGTCCAGGTCTCTCTGAATGGCAGCACAGTCCTCTGGTGTATCCGCCACTCCTCCCAGTTTTGTATCGTCAGCAAACTTGCTGAGTGTGCACTCTGTCCCTTCATCCAGGTCATTGATGAAGAAGTTGAACAAGACTGGACCCAGTACAGACCCCTGGGGGACATCGCTAGCTACAGGCCTCCAACTAGACTCTGCGCCACTGATCACAACTCTCTGAGCTCTGCCATTCAGCCACTTCTCAATCCACCTCACTGTCCACTCATCTAACCCACACTTCCTGAGCTTGTCTCTGAGGATGTTATGGGAGACAGTGTCAAAAGCCTTGCTGAAGTCAAGGTAGACAACATCCACTGCTCTCCCCTCATCTGCCCAGCCAGTCATTCCATCACAGAAGGCTATCAGGTTGATTAGGCATGATTTGCCCTTGGTGAAGCCATGCTGACTACTCCTGATCACCTTCTTTTCCTCCACATGCTTGGAGATGGCCTCCAGGATGAGCTGCTCCATCACCTTTCCAGGGATGCAGGTGAGGCTGCCTGGCCTGTAGTTCCCTGGGTCCTCCTTCTTGCCCTTTTTGAAGACTGGGGTGACATTGGCTTTCTTCCAGTCCTCAGGCACCTCTCCTGTCCTCCATGACCTTTCAAAGATGATGGAGAGTGGCTTAGCAATAACGTCCGCCAGCTCCCTCAGCACTCGTAGGTGCATCCCATCGGGGCCCATGGATTTGTGGGTGTCAGGTTTGCTTAAATGATCTCTAACCCACTCCTCCTCCACCAAGGGAAAGTCTTCCTTTCTCCAGACTTTCTCTCTTGCCTCCAGGGTCTGGGGTTCCTGAGGGCTGGCCTGAGCAGTAAAGACTGAAGCAAAGAAGGCATTCAGTAACTCTGCCTTCTCTGCACCCTTCGTCACCAGGGCACCCACCCCATTCAGCAAAGGGCCCACATTTTCCCTAGTCTTCCTCTTGCTACTGATGTATTTGAAGAAGCCCTTCTTGCTGTCCTTGACATCTCTCGCCAGATTTAATTCCAAACGGGCCTTAGCCTTCCTCGTCGCATCCCTGCATACTCTGACAATGTTCCTATAATCCTCCCAAGTGACCTGTCTCCCTTTCCACTTTCTGTATACTTCCTTCTTCTGGTTGAGTTTTGCCAGGAGCTCCTTGCTCATCCATGCAGGTCTCCTGCCTCCTTTGCTTGACTTCCTACTCATAGGGACGCACCGCTCTTGAGCCTGGAGGAAGTGATGTTTGAATATTAACCAGCTCTCTTGAATGCCCCTTCCTTCTAGGGCCCTCACCCATGGGATTCCTTCAGGTAGGTCCCTGAAGAGGCCAAAGTTTGCTCTCCTGAAGTCCAGGGTTGCAATCCTACTTGGTGCCCTGCTGCCTCCTCGCAGGATCCTGAACTCCACCATCTCATGGTCACTGCAGCCAAGGCAGCCCCCGACCTTCACATCTTCCACCAGTCCTTCTTTGTTTGTTAGTACGAGGTCCAGCAGCACACCTCTCCTTGTTGGCTCCTCCACCACCTGTGTCAAGAAGTTGTCACCAATGCTCTGCAGGAACCTCCAGGACTGTTTGTGCCTAGCTGTGTTGTCTTTCCAGCAGATATCAGGGTGGTTGAAGTCCCCCATGAGAACCAGGGCCTGGGATCGCGAGGCTACTTCCAGCTGTCTGTAGAAGGCCTCATCAACTTCCTCTTCCTGATCAGGTGGCCTGTAGTAAACACCCACAACAGTGTCACCCATGCTAGCCTGCCCTTTGATCCTTACCCATAAGCTCTCGACTCGCTCTTCATCCACCCCTAGGCACAGCTCAATACATTCCAGTTGCTCTCTCACATAAAGAGCAACTCCACCACCTCGCTTTCCTGGCCTGTCTTTCCTAAAAAGCACGTAGCCATCCATGACAGCACTCCAGTCATGCGAGCTATCCCACCATGTCTCTGTAATGGCAATGAGATCATGGCCCTGCGACTGCACACACATCTCTAGTTCTTCCTGTTTGTTCCCCAAGCTGCGTGCATTGGTGTACAGGCATTTCAGAGAGGTGATCGAGCATGCAGGTTTCCCAGGAGGGATACAAGAGGATCCTCCATAGCCACATCCCATGCGCACTTCCCTGGCTGCATTCACCTGCTGGAGGAGCAGAAAAAAGAATATTGAGCCATGAAAAAGAATATTATTTAAATTGGCATTAATAAAACAAAATTATTTAGAAATACCAATATTATTTTCTTGCTAACTTTGATGCAAACAGAATTTATTATATTTTTCTATTGGTAGGAGTAGAATCTTCATTCTTCTCAGTTTTATTTGCCTCCTCGGTCTGGAGCTTCTACCAGGCAGAAATGTTAAAAGGGTGACTCCCCCTTAATGACCCTTCACATGTTTAGTTTTCACATGAAACACTGATAAATATTTCTGTAGACTTATTTGGATGTTTATTGTTAATGCTGGGCAGATTCTTTAAAAAATCAGGAATATTTTAATGTAGAAATCTATAAAATAAGATGCATAGATAATTTAGACAGTTCTTTCAGGTTTTGAAAGTACTGCATTTTCCTTTTACTTTGCTGTCATTAGTGAGTCTTCCTTTTTGTAAGATAAACTGTCATTTTTGAATCTTCATTGTAGTGAAATAAAATGGAAGAAGCAATGATGAATTAATAAGAAAGACTAGGGGAATTATATTCTTTAAAATTTGTCCTTCTATTCTGAAGACATTCTCATTGCAAAACATATTCTTAATATTTCTCTGTGTACTCCACTGAGTTTTTCCTATTTGATCTGAAGCACATAAATATCAAATTTAGTAATGGAGTTTGTAGGTAACATTCACTGAACTTGGAAATTATCTTCTTATGTTTTCCTTATATTGTTCACAATATGACTTTTTACATCCGTTTAATTTTATCCGTGCTAATGGTCCAGTTTTAACTAAAGGAAAAAATTTTTGTCATCTTTTAGCTACACAGATTTTTTTTCTTATTGATATTATGTGGATTTATCTTCTTAAAGGTACCATCTTTACCATTCCTCTTTTCCTGTATTTTTTGTTAAAGAGAAAGATTGATTTGACAGATGGCATATTGTAACTTGGTGGTCTCTGAAACCTCTTGTGCATTTTTCATGTATATTTTTCTTTTTTTTCAGATAAATATATACACTCATATAAACACATACTCTTTGAATGTTTATAAGTGTTTATGTATTTATGTGTATATAGGTTCATATTTTTACAATACACATTTTATTGTTTAAGGACAGTGGAAAACCACTGGGCTTTATGGAAGCTTTTTGAATTTATTTTCTGTAGCTCATTAGTTCCACATCAACATTTATAAAGAAAATCAAACAGAAGAGAGAGCCTTATTATAACAATTTAAGAGAAAAAGCTGAATCTACCTAGATATTTTCCAGAGATTTAGTGACTGCCTTTTATGCTTTTGATTATCATTGGCAGTCTTTGGGGCAAAATGGTGAGTGGTGGTTGCTATGAACTTCATTCACTATGTGTGAGAAGCTGAGTAGCAGTATTTGTCTGTCTGTCTGTTTTTCACATGAACAAAGAATCATCAAGACTTAAGTCTTTCAAACTTACTTATACCTGCATTGTACATTGGTAGAATCATAGGTTACAGGACAAGTTAGGTTGAAAGGGACCTCTGGAAGTCATCTGGTCCAACCCCCTGTTTAGAGCGGGGCCAGTTTAGATCAGGTTGCTTAGGGCCTGGTTCAGTCAATTTCTGATTATCTCCAGGGGTGGAGAGTTCACAGCCTCTCTGGACAACCTGTTGCAATGTTAGATTACCCTCTCTGTGAGAGGAAAAAAATAAATTTATATTTAATTGCAATTGTGGTATCACTGTGCACCTCTGAGATGAGTCTGGCTGAATTTTTGTGTACTGTAATTTTTCCCATTATGGTGTTAAAGACACTGTCAATTCTCTCCCCTTTTCCACAGAGCCAGTCATCTCATCATAGAAAGCTGTCAGGTTGATCAAGCATTGTTTGCCGTTGACAAACTTGTGCTAACTTTTCCCAATCATATTCTTCTTTGTCATGTGCTTTGACATGGCTTCCATGACAGTCTTCTCCGTAACCTTTCTTGGGTGTCACATCTTGAGCGCCAAGCCAGTATTTCTGGTGGCAAATTTTAAGGACTGAACTTCAATTTGAAGAATATTAGAGTGTTTATAGGTGAAAATATGGGAATTTAAAGTATTTGTTGAAGTTTCAGAGTTGGATATTTTAATGCAAAGAAGCTTTTTTGGACCAGTTTGAACAACTAGCTAACGTGTACTGCAGAAATAACTTTTGCTGATGGAAATTCTGTTTCTATTAGGAAGTATTGTCCTGGTATAGCTTTATTGACAGAGCTTTTAGGTTATTGAATAAACTGTCCCTTCCTTTTCTGCCTACACAGTTAGCTGGTGTGTGGTGAAAAGCAGCTTAAAAATTCAGTTTGAATCTGTGAAAACCTTGAACTTCATTAGGTTTACTGAACCCTAATAAAAACTGACACTAAAACTGATAAGATAGAGGCAGAGAGAGTACTGCGCATAAAACTGGTTAATGGCTCATACCAGTAACCCTGACAGATGTGTTTATGCTGCATGTATATGTTGCAGTGTATAACTTCAGAAGTTTAAATATCTCACTGATGCCATTATTTGAGGTTGAATTAGGTTGTCTTTATTGTGGAGAAAAATGACAGCAACTAGCAGACTCACTTATTACCATCAAACTGATTACTGTAATTTAGACATTTGGAACTAAGTAGTCAAAAGCTTAGAAAAAGATGAGTTAACTACCCAAGTAACCCCAGAATATTAGACTATTTGGATAAAGTATAAGTTTAAAGAGGTGGCTGATTTGCCCTAGTACCTTTAAATTTTTTGGTTAACTTAAGGATCTGTGAGTTGAATGAGTCAAAAAGCAGCACTTGTGAATTAATATTAGGTAAGTGACCTATTGCAGTGATGATGTTTGTAGTGCAGTGTATTCATGTATAAAATAACCTTAGTGAAAATCAATAAATAAAACCAGGTAATTTTTGAGACATTAGCTATTATCCAAAGCTATGTGAAGCTTTCCTTGCAAGGAAGGGATCCAAGTAATGTTTTATTAATGTTTTCAAATGTGTTTGCACTATTCTCATCCATAGATTAAGGAGGATACTGGACTAGAATGATTATTCAGTTGTTTTTGCTAGGTCATCATCAGTTAGTATAAATTGAATGGTTTCTCCCATTTCTACCTATAACCAGATTGTGAAGAATCAAAGATTTGCAATCAGATCTATATATCACAATTTTTTTGGGGGGGGGGGAATTTTAATGGGAGCACAGGTCAATTGCTAACCAGACCAATGAATTTTCTTTGTTGTTAGTATTATTAATGTTATCATTATTATTTTAACGAGTGCTTCTTCAAAAGATTCAAAAGCTGGTACATCCCCTCCCCTCTATAGACAAGTGCTGGGCAAGTCTCCCATACTCAGATAAATGCATTACGTAGACTTTGGGGCTAGAGATAATTTGAGCTGGTAAATTCCCATAGTGTGGCGTAGTGTCATAAGTTTGGGTTGGGAGCTTAGTAAGTCGTCGTGCTGCATCCGTTGCCATATGCATTGCATCTATTACTGAAGAGAGCTTGGTCATAAGTGAAGTGGGAGATGACTATAATTCTATGGGAACAACTTCATAAAAGTCAATAATGCTTTGTTCTTAGGATTGGTAAAAATAGTGAGGAAATTGTCTTTCTGTTCTGAAATAATGCTTAAGTTTTAAACTATGTAGAACACTTACCGCTAGGACTTGAGGTTAGCTAAGAGATGAGGTATTATAAAGACAAATGTATATTAGATAGACTTCATATGTGATCTTGAGTAAGCCATTTGGCTTGTTCTGTCTCTCACATCCCTGTCTATAATAGGAAGAAAATATTTTCTTCCATCAGTAGGAGGTAGATAAAACCTAACAATTATTGTGAAGTGCTCAAACTCAGTAACAATACTGTTCATATAAGTATTTAACTATTTAAATAGTTACATAAGTAACAGTAATAGTTAAATAAGTAACATCTTACTCTATATCTACTGCTTTAAATTTGTGAAAATACTAAGATACTTTTAAAACATTTTTTGTTCAAATCATTTTGGGTCACTTCTGTTAACCAGCTACTTCATCCCATCCAGATACAATTAGCTTGAAACAAAGACGAATGTCAGTGCATTATTATTCTTTATGTTCAAAGACAGATTATTTATATAGATATATTACATAACTGTATTTTTGTCATTTGTTTCCTTTGCAATTTCTATTAAAATTTTCTTACTGAAAAGTAACTGCAAGTTCTGTGGTTTTTGACAGTTACCAGTTGTCAAGTGGATATAAGCCTGCTCCCATGGATCTGAGTTTTATCAAACTGACCCCATCTCAAGAGGCTATGGTGGATAAGCTAGCAGAGAATGCTCACAATGTGTGGGCAAGGGACCGTATCAGGCAAGGCTGGACATACGGTATCCAGCAGGTAAGTGCTAACTCCAGTCAATTGAAAAAGTAGTTTTCTATTGAGGTATTTCACAGTTAAATGGGGATAATGGGGATGCAAAAGCAGGATGAAGCAGCTAAATGAATGCTATTCTCTCAGTCAAGAGGACAAAATATTTAATTAAAGCAATTCTTCAGCTAAGTCTTCTAGCAATATGAGACTCCTTTTTTACAAGTAGTGTTAAAAAAAATTGTTGGTGCATTCTTGTATGCTATCTAAATCTAGGGTGAGAAAATTGCATGCTATTTGCAGGAAGTGTCTAGGAAGCTAATATCCGCTAGTATCTTAGGAAATGTAGACATTGACTTTCAGTAGGGGAATTATTTACACGTTTGCAGTCCTGGAAATTGAATAATTTTGTTTATCCAGGAAAATCAGAGTGTAAACTTCTGGTAATCAATTTGCTAACATGTTTCAGTTCTGGCAGAGGCCACTTCTGACTGCGAATAGATAAGTCTCCAAGTTCTGTTCCTACTTGAGCATTTTTGTTTCAGTGAATAGCAATGCTTGTGATGCCTGCCACAATGTGTGGAGGGCAGTAAAAACTAAGCATGGTGGATTGTCAACAGCAAAACTCAAGGTCTCTGTTTGTTTCTTAAAAAATTATGACCAATGGATATACAGTAAACCTAATTTATAATTTTTCAAGACAGCTACTATATCAATTTTCCATGAGGGGTCATATTCTATTTTTGCAATTATTTGTGAATTTTAAGTAGGGAAGGATATCTTTATTTCTGTTAACAAATGTGTGGTAGCATTTCATAGTGAAATTCTAGGAAAATTCACCCTCTGGGGAAAAAAAAAGTGAGTTTTCATGGATTTGCGCTGGGCATAAAAGATCATTATTTTTGCAAAAGTGAGAAACATCTGTTTTTTAGGTACACACTGTTTCCTGCCTACAAACAATGTTTTTATTTTTATCAAAAATTCAAGTTATACATTTCAGTTCACCACATATCAAATTTTGCTTTTGTGCAAGAACAAAACTCATTCTATTTGCAAAGCTCTTGCATAAAAATCTGTTTGTATCTATTTTGTTAGTCACTTAAATTAAACTCATTACATTACCAAAAAAGTACATTTATGTGACAAAATATGCCACATAGTATTTTCAGCACTGTCCATTGTAACATTTTACTATAAAGCTCTCATTTTGGTACTTTGTGAACTATTTTAGAAACCTATGTTCCCTATTTGGGTTTGGGCAGACAATGAACCAATTTTTGTGTTTGCAGACTGGAATGTTTGTAATATACCCCTACTGTACAGACACTGAAGATAATTTAGTTTTGGGTAACTCCTCTGCTTACAAGAGTTTAAATTTTTCCCCTGTACTACATCTTTGAGTAAGGAAAGATGGGCCTTTAAAGTGCTGTTAATATTTCCAGTAGAATATTGATCATGAGAAGTGTTGGAATGATGGTTCTCTGTTGAGAGGTAGGGGGAGCAGATTAATTTATTTTGGACCCACTGTTTCAGTCCTGTGTTTATGGTGGTAGTGCACAACTCACTTCTAGAATAAGAGCCTGTCTCTAAAAGCTCAACAGAAATATTTCTGATATATTAAAGAATACGCGCAATAATTTACACTAAGCCTCCCGTAATTTTTCTTCAAAGCCAAAGCCAAACAATTTCCGTGCAGGGCCTTGCCAATCGGAGGATTTAAAATGAATGAAAATTGGTAAATAGCTTTGATAGAAGAGCTGATATATCCCAAAATTAAATGTAGTTAGGCAAATCAAGTTTACTGGTTAATAAAAAGTTATTGGAACCAAATTCTTGTTTGCTATTTACATTTCTAACTAATACAGGGAAAATTAAACCCACAACTCCTATGCAGTGAATAAAGTTTCTTAGATCTTGAGGTCAGGTTAACCTACCCTGTACATCTGAATATCTTTGAAAGATCGTATTTACTGATCATATTATTGCCATATTTACGCAGTGGATTTGTAGTTACGTTATATGTTTCCTGAACTGGTGAGGTATTAAGTGAGAAAAGCAGCTAAGTGGTGCCAACAAAGACTTTTCAGTGTTACTGGTTTGGGGTTAATCAGTGAAAGATGTAGCAGAAGTGAGTGGTAAACTTGTTCCTCTTAAAAAAAAAAGTTTCTCATTAAATTCAGAAAACATGTTTTTTACAGTGTCTTTATGTGTGTTTGGATGTAGATGCTGAAGGTTCTACTTCTGAAGAGACTAGATGTGGTAGTAATCAATCATTAGTTTTATTATAGTCCCTGAAATGCAGTGAGGCTGCTTTAGACCACAACTTCAGTGAAAAAAGTCATTTGACTAGACAAATCCAGTAAGGGATGTGAACACTTAAAATTAGATACTGCAGCTTAATGCCAGAAGAACCTGAAGTCTTTCTTAGGCACCTCTGTTCTCTGTACTGTGTTTGGGGAAAGAGAGTCACTTCACTGTGCAATCTAAAACATTGTGGTGCTGTGGAGATACATTTTTGAGGCTCATGGAAAGAGAGCAGAGGGAATGAGGTGGACTCTAATCTACTCACAGAACAGTTTTCTATATTTTATCCACTGACTCTTTAATATGTCTATGAAATAGTGTCCTGGAAGTTAGCCTTGGAACTCAGACCTCCCCAAGATACTACCCTTCCTCGTAAATACCCTGATCACTGGCTGACAAAGCTCCGCATGAGACCCACTCCCACTCATTGCAAGTGACAGTCTAGTACTGAGAGAACTTATAGAAGGCAGAAGTATAGTTTTTAACCCCTTAGGCTTGTAATTACTGAACTGTGGGTTTTCAGTTTTCCACATGAGTGTTTTAAAAACTTAACACCTATATCCTCAAAAATATGTAACTGGATAAATAGGAGTTAGGTATCTGAATCCTTTTGATGGCCAGGGACAAGTTGTTATATAAAGAGAGTATCACTATCACTTATACCTGCTCAGTTTCAAAATAAAATATTTTCCTCCATTAGCCCCCAGTTAGGTTTTCTGAGGTGCCTTAAGCCGTCAGTGTGTATCAGGCTCTGAATATCATGTTGAACTCTGAAAGAGCCTTAGAGAAATCTCTCTGCTCTAAATCTTCACCGGGCTTAGGTATATTATTGAACTGTTCATCCCTACCAAGAGGAAGACAGTTATGGGCATGCAAAGAGGAACCTGGAGAAGTAAAAAGCTTAAGTGCCTGTGAAGTTGGGCACATTCAGGGTTGGAAAGCTACTGAATCAGGGTTTCAAGTTTGCAGTTTGGGGTACTTGCCGTTTAAATATTCAAATGTTATGTTGGGTCTCATTTCTTCAAGCTGACTGAAGACTTCTGTGAGCTGAATGGGGCACCACTCCTAAGAATGTAGTGCAATGGTGCAGTGAGCAGTGCCATAACTATGGTTTCAATATACTCAGGGTGTTAAAGAGCATCAAGAGCTCAGGGATATTTATGAGCTTCAGGAATCAGATCAGCAACGTTAGCAGTATTCTTTACTCCCTTATGCTATCCCCTGTACAGCTACACAGCCAGATGGTCTCCTTGAAAACTTTCCCACCAATGGCATGTCCTGTAGAAGCCATGCATTGGGTGTTGATGCTGATTTGTTCTTAGTTGAATTACGTTTTTCTCTTTTCAAATAATTAAGTTTATTTTCTTCGGGAGAAGAGAGGGAACTGAATTCCAAGAGTACTTACATTGTGCAGATAACAAATATCGTTCATGAAAAGTCAAAAGAGGAGAGCATAATAGCAAGGTGCCCTTTTTTGGGTGCAGTACGAAGATGCTTTTCATTTAATTGACATACATATCACATGGCAAGCTGCTAGTTGTTATCCGCACTACTGTATGCTTCTGCTTGTCTCCAGCAATGGGTTTGTTTTAGGGGCTACATTTTGTCATCCCATCATATTATTGTGACATGTTACAATACTGTACAAGGTGACATGATGGTATACGGTATAATGGTATCAACAGAACTTACAGAGCTGTGAGATAGTTTCCTAAAGGGAAGGAAGCTCACAGAGGTTTGAAAGTGGATTGAACTAATCACTGGAAAAGATATTATAAACTGCAGTCATGCAGTGGCTGTAGGATGGATTAGATGATCTAGCTGGTCTGTTCCATCATGAGTGCCTCATCATTTTCTAATTATACAATATGAAAAATTAAGGGATACTGTCAAGTAGTTTATGTATAACCCAACTTTTCCTGTTATAATCTGGTGGGGAAAATGCCTTACAAGTTCCACATTTTTGTTTCCTCTAAATCCACCACTGCTTATCAGGATTTTTTTAACAAGTGACAGCTACTGTTTACACATGACTGTATACAGTATTTTTGTTCTGCTGCTGCAGAGCCAACCAGCCAGCCAGCAGAGGGAGCACAAATTAACTAATAAATCCTGTTCCCAGAACTGTGCTGACAGCTATGATGACGCTGATCACACACAAGTAAGTATTTTAAGTCAGGCAGAGCCACAGTAGCTTGTTGCTCCATAAAAGGAGCAGGAGTGACAAAACAGGTAGGGAAAATATATATTTCTCCTTATAAGAACATATTAAATACCAATGGTAAGTGAAGAGGAAGCATGAAAGCATTATGATAATACTTGACAGTGTCCCTTTAAGGGAGAGTGTGGTTACCTTCAGTTCAGGTTGGTCTTCTCTGAACTGGGGAAATAGTAAATGATCCAAGACAGATAAGACAGATCGATCCAGGCAAAGGAGCTATATATCCTTGGTGTAAGTCAATTAAAATAATCAGTTAAAATCAATTAAAAAAATCACATTTGTGCTATGAGAGAGGTGTTTTGGTTTGTTTTTTTTTTTACATGTACGGATTTTAACATTATGGTTTATCATAACTCCTTGAGTCCCTAAACATTATGTTTAAGGAATTTTCCATAATGAACTGATTGAAAAATCGCATTGCAGTATAAAAGGATGCATTTGTGACTAAATCTTCTCAACTACATGGAAAATGTTCACAACTCACATAAGTTTATCCATAAACTTACAATACTCGTTGACTTTCATAGAACTGTGATATTGTGTATACGTGAGAATCTCAACATTTGTACGAATAAGGAAGAGACAGAAAGTGAGAGAAAAGAAACTAACTCAAACATTAGAAGGCAAATGAAAAGAATTTCAAATACATTAGCCACCCCCTCCCACTTGCTGAATACCTGACTTTTAAGTCAATCCATTGATTGTAGGATCACATCCAGTGATTCTGACTTTCAGATTTTGGTTATATGCGTTGTCTTATGTGCAGATAGCTTAACCAAAGAGCCTTTTTCTTCACGTTGTGTTGTGTGTTGTGGCAGAAGAACCTAACAATCAGAAACCTGATTTATACTGAAAAAAAACTAAAAAACAGTTATAAAATCAACCATCTAAAATATTCTTCCATCTGTGTGAACAGAGCATCTTTTTTAAGATGCTCTGAAGTTTCTATCCTAGAATAGTTCTCCAGGACTGTGAAGCAATTACCAAGTCTGATTTCCCCTTGGCCCAAAATGGAAAGTGAAAAACAATTTGGTCTTTTTAAATCAGGATCACACTTTTTTTCAGATTTTAGTAAAAAATGTGTTAAATCACTATTTGATCAGGAGTTGGTCTTCTCAGAGTGCCCTTTACTGAAATGAAGAGGGGTATTGTTCTGAAAATGCAGGCTAAGGAAATAGGGACATATGGGAAAAATCGCATGCTGAAAGCTTGTCATTATAGTGATGCTGTTTTGTCATTGGAGGTATATAAAAAGGCATCTTGTCCACGTAAAAACTACTTAGTTTATATCACTTTCAAATTTTACATTATTTATCCTTATGTATTAGTTCCTTCCAATTAGAGTCAGGGCAAATCCTGTCAGGCGTTCTGTGTGCGGAACGTGATTTCTGCTTTGGGTGGATACATTTAGGGCACTTGTTAACACTGCCAAGAATACAGCTTCACAGGGATTTTATTGTGCTTTCCAGTTCTAATGATTCTGGAAACCTGAAATGACAGTTTATAGTAAAGATGAGCTGCCATGATAAATGCAGAAAAGCTAGACAAATAACAGTTTAGGTTTAGGTTTATATAGCTAATACAGTTTAGGTTCACAGTAGGTTTGTTGCACACTTGTACGTTGGCATCTTTCCTAATGGTGCAAATGAAACTAAGAAAACATCTGCAAAACATGACGTCTGTCTCTCTCACAAAATATGTGCTGAAGTACATTTGGTTTGTGATCGTCATTTAACAATCTTGGTTATGAGAACAAAATAGGTTTAGTACCACACAGAATGTGCATCCATGCAGTTCTACACCTGAAATCACAAAACTTACGTTCCCATTAAATGATTATCATGTCTTTCCTATACTTTTCATAATCCATGTTTTTATCGGTCAGGCTTTTCATATCTTTCTTTTTGATACGTATACATTTTGATGTCTTTTTATTCCTTATATTCTAGTGATCTGTGCTGTTGCTGATCTTCTCAGAGCTTTGGGAAGGCCCAGCAGTGCATCGGTTTGCAATTTTGCATTCAGAGCACTGGAAACTATGTTGTTCTTTATCATTTCAGATTTATATGAGGCTTTGTATTTTGTTGCTGAGTTACCTCTGAAGATACAAGTTTGTTGCACTCTATATCTTTTAATAGGTTCTTCTTTCAAAGTTTCTTTCAGAAGCTTTCAGAGCTTCTTTCTATGCTGCTGTAGACAGTATGGATGCTCCTCTTGTTTCTTTCTTACTTTTTTATGCCATCTGTCTATAAAAGGTGCAATTTCTACTAGTAGAGTTATCTATGTCACATGCTCACTGAATGAATATATGCAGTTCTTCATCTTCTAGTAGCTTTCCTCTTTGAATTATTTTGCAGCTGCGTTATTACCTCTAATGGAAGTTTTAAAAGGCTCTTTGATTGTTGGTTTATGTGTTTGGGTATTTTTTCCATAGTTCTTTTCTCCTATTCTTGAGAGCTATATTTGGTTACTATAATTTTTGGCCTATTATTGCCTTTTTCAAATCCATGTATCTCTACAAATATATACATATGTAGTAATTCACATAATTCTTTGTCTGTTGTTTGCTCTAGTACAGCAATTTCTGAGTATATGTTGTATAACTTAATACTGTTTTTTCATGGTTGTTATGCTTTCTTATGTTATACTTTTCTTATGTCCCTTAAATAACTCTAAATTCAATTCTAAATGACTAATGTGGTGTTGCTATTTCATTAAATAAAGACAAAGTTGTATAATAAAATAAATAGGACTCTTTTTTTTCTTTTTTTTTTTCCCCCTTATCTGGCATTGCTCATTGTAGGGTTTATTCCTAGTAATAGGAAGCAGTCAGAGTTTAGAGACCCGTATCAACAAATGCTGTAGTCTGGTAGGTTCTGAAGTCAAAAACAGACTTATATAAATTTTGTGTGTGCTACCCAGCTCAAACCATTTGAAAAATAACTTTGTCAAAGAGTTTAAGTTTCTTTTCTTCTGGAGAAAATCTGCTTTTCTTTTTCTTTCAAATTATTTGGTGAATAAATAGTTGCCAGACAAACTCTATACAAAACACAGTCTCTGATGAAGTATTAGATTGTCGAACTTGGAAAATTCTGGCAAAAAAATCGACAGATTAGGGTGAGTTTTCCTTCTTTTAACACTCTACAAAGCAATAACTTGTCTGTAGGAAATAAGAAGAATTTATCTATGTACAAATTGGAAAGG
This sequence comes from Apteryx mantelli, assembly GCF_036417845.1. Classification (NCBI taxonomy): domain Eukaryota; kingdom Metazoa; phylum Chordata; class Aves; order Apterygiformes; family Apterygidae; genus Apteryx; species Apteryx mantelli. Next base: position 52,836,481 of record NC_089980.1, on the reverse strand, counting down.
TACTCAGTAAAAATTATGACTCTCAGCTAATCAGTTTTCTTATTGACTTGATTACTTCTATGCAAAGCTCAATCATTATATAGGATTATTCTCTTGATCAGCTACACTTAAACCACAGAGGTCCTAAAGGTAAGTAGAATAATTTATGATCAGTATAGCCATATCAGTTCTTAATCCAACAATAAGTAGATCATTCAAAACTACAGATAGACAAATCATAGGAAAAAAGAACAAAATTATTTAAAATAAGACTCACTACTCATATTCGCACTTCAGCACATTCTTGATTTGGTGAAAAAAGTCACAATGTTAGAAAGAGTTAGACCTAAGGAAACATTTCTGTAAAATTAAATTCATTTATTACTCATGATTTCTTTGTTTTTTTTGCTCAGTATAGCTTTGGTCTTAGGCATTTTTAAAAGTACTTATATTTCATTATCATTCCTTGTTATCAGCTGATTACCAGTATGTTAATGTACATTAATAGTTGCTATGGCAGTTACCAGGGCATTATTATAACTGTACTCTATATCGTGGATAAGAAGTTACATTACTGTTATTCCAAATTTCTGATGCCTATTTTCAAAGACAGTATTTCATAATATCCTTTTAGACATACATTGCATGTTTCACAGGAAACTATATCTCTTGCTATGTCCTTTACAATACAAATAATTAAACCCATGATGTGTCATCTCTGATCTTAATGTGAATATTCTTAGACCAAAGAGCTAGTAACTCCTTACAATATTTGCTACAATGTATGAATTTCCATTCTGTTTTGGAAATGGTCCTTTTCCATACCTACCAAATATTAGATTATTATTAGACTTAAAAATATCTTGAAGAAGTACGGAGAGAATTCCCCCAACATGGTCTTTATGTTGACAGTGTAACTGCCCTTCCCACTGAGTATAACAAAAACTGATATGGTGTAGTACTTTGCGTGTCCAGCAATGCATTACTTTTATCTTTTTGATGGCCCTTTTAGTATACAGGTAATGTCTGTCCTGTAATATTTCTTTTCCTAGAAGGAAATTCACTTATGGGGCCCTATTTCATCAGGCATTGGTTAATAACTGCCCTTTAATATTTACTCACCATAATGAGTCAGAAGGCAGATAGCTATGTCTCTAAGCATTAGAAGGACAATAGAAGATGCCTGCAAGTGTTTGGGAGAATGGATCTGCCATATCTTTTCTGACTGCAAAGATACGTAGAATGAAAACTTCATACATTCTTGCCCAATACTTTAATTTCAGTAGGGTACATTTAATTCCCGATACAAAAATTCTGCACGACGTTAAGGACCTTCATCGTATTCTTGTAAGAAATGCCCTTGCTTTTGGCAAACACATTTTGAGTACTTAACATATGAAGTCATGGGTATACCATCTATTTTATTTTTTATTTATCCATTAGTATTATGGGTGTTTATTAATATTCTTTTTATTAGTAGTATATTGTTCTTTATACATTTTGTTCTGTAATTAGCAAGTAACATATATTTGTACTGTGGCAATGTCTGAGCTTTAGTCACATACCCAGTTCCTCTTATGGTAGCTGCTTCATAAACAGTGAACAAAAGATAATCCCTTTTTCAAGAACTTTTCAGTCGAACTGTTTTCATTTATCTTTGTTCTTGTTGTTTATACTGGTGTAATTTAATGGAATTCCAGTTAAGCAGATTATTTCATGGAAAATGAAAAAGAGCTTAAGCTGTGCTGTTTCCTGTTTTGTATTATTTGCTTTTTGACTAAAAATTAAGTTTTATTACTAATTTCAAGAACATTAGAACACCTTAGAATCCTTGCTGTATTTACACTTACATGATTTCACTTAGTGTAAGTCATAATTTTTGTACTGCCACTATAGCACAATTTTATTTTTAAGACAAAAACATGCTTTCTAAAATTGTTTTGATTTTCCATATTTATGCAGGATGTGAAAAATCGACGAAATCCTCGCCTTGTCCCTTATGCCCTTTTGGACGATCGGACCAAGAAGTCAAACAAAGATAGTCTCCGGGAAGCAGTCCGCACCCTTCTTGGCTATGGTTACAACCTAGAAGCTCCTGATCAGGATCATGGTACTTAATTATATTTTTTTTCCTCAAGAAAAATGATTAGAATATTCCCCTTCACTAAGATTTATTGGTCCAATAAAACTATACAAATAGGTATGGTGCTTCAAAAGCTGATAGGCCTTTTCTCCATTTTGTGGTCTTATATTCCTCTTTAATCCTGGTTTCCTTATTGTTTCCTTTTCTTGTCTGATGGCCTCAAATGAGGCATTTTAAAATGTAAAAATGGTTTCATTTAGTGTCAGTGATGCAATTTCTCTGTATTTCATATTCCTCTTTTTACCATTCATTTTGTTTCTTTGATATATAAGATGAACAAAAATTAGAAGTTTAAACAATTTAAATCAGGACTGTGATTTTTTTACAATGTAAATACAAGACACTGCCTTAAAATATAGAAAATCAAGAAAACATTTATAATCTTGCTCAATATAAAATCTTATGCCAATGAATAAAATGTATGGTTAAATGTGTGTATAAACATCTGCGATTCCCCAAGCTAAAATGAAATTTTTAATTAAAAACTTTTTGCTTAGTACTGTCTTTGTCATTTCAAGACTGATAGCAGCATTGCTAAGAAAAAGATCATATGTAAACATAGTAAACATCAATGTTATATTCCTACAGTTTTAACTTTAAATAATGAAGGATACTATAGTTAGGGTACAATCTCATATTTAAACCGTTAAAGCTAAAATTTTCAAAGACAAATGCATAGAAACAAAATTCCTATGAATGTCAAACTCCAAGTCTATAGAACTAGATAGGCTTTTAAAGCATTTAAGCTTCCTTAACTTTTTCATGTCTTGGAAGTTGAACTCACTATAAAAAAAATTTTAACTGACTTCTTTTAATTCTTTGTATGAATTTGCATCATTACCAGATGAAATATTTTATTGATATCTCAGGCAGTATTTTCAGAATATACATACTTTGACTTTGTGGCATCTTAATAAGAAAAAAAATGAACACTATATAAACTTCTAATAAACAAGTTTTAAAAAAGCAGTATACAACATTCACCTCAATAACTGCAGTAAAATGTTAAGAAAGTAAAAAGAATCAGCAGACATAATGTAGAAATAAAATAAATTCTCTTGTAGGTTGTGGCTTTTTAAACAACAGTTTTCTGTCATGCTGGGGTCAAGTCATAAGAATGAACAAGAGAGAAGGATATTCTCAGTACTGTGCTGTGACTGTCATTCTGGAACGCTAACTACACATATAGCAAGGACATGGTAACATTTGTAGATAAAATGGACCCCCTCAGTAACCAAGTGCTAGAAGTGCTCTTGGAAGCGCGGAGATATGGAAGAGTCGAATCAAAATTGAAACTTACATTCTTATAATCTCAGCAAAGTGTGGAAAATTTGAGAAATGCATCTAAACATTATGATATACATCAATCAATGATTCTTCTTCCTGTTTTAAATAAGCGATAGTATTGTTAAATTTAGACCTATTCAGGGCACAGATTTTCAGTAAAGAGTTTCTGCAGGAAACCTAACTCATACCCAGAATGTGGACATACACAGGGAATCTGCCATTTTCAATTTCTTTACCAAAACAGATGCATGCTCTGATCCTCAGGATTTATGAGTGGCTACTATTAAGTTAAACTTTTACATATGAGACATCACCGATACTATGAGTATTATCAAAGCTGGATTCCTGAACAGGCAAAACAATCTGTTTCCTAGTGGGGTGAATGGCGTTGGTGGCAAAAAGCCATGGTCTTACTATAAAGCTTGCCTGTGCCTAGTCTTGGAGAGTTTAAGGCTGGCGCATAATCCTCTACTTTATCCTCCTCCCCTCCCACTGTGGGAAGGAGATGCTGCACGAGAAGAGACGGCAGCTTCTGCCTGGTTCTGAGAAGATGGCTTGGCTTGTACAGGAGGTTCTTGTGCCTTATGAGGGTAAAGCAGCTGTCTGGCAGGGTAGGGAGAGAGGGCATGATCTTTTCCCACAATCTCCCCCAAATCTCACTGAGCCATATTAATCCCCTTTCTTCATTTACAGCTCTGTAAACCAGGGACTGACTCCTCTCAACAGTGTGCCCCTGCCTTCCCCTAAGAATGAACTGTTATAAAATTTGATTTTTTTCTTCAGATGCAGAGGATCCTTGAGCTGGTTCTGTGTATGGAATTACTGGTGAAATGAAAAGAATATATTTGCAACTGAAAGGTGTCATCAACCCTGTTGCAAAATTCTTAGCGATAGTGGGACTTGTACTGGGGCGTCCCGCAAACTGGTCTTCCTTAAGCAGAAAGTGTCATTGCATTCAGCGACAGATTTTGTACTCATTTTAGGCATTTAGATTTTACAGCTCATGAGGCTCTCAAGTTTTCTAGATGTGTAAAGTATATTGTGAGGATCTCCTTTCATCAGCTAAAGTCTTTACTTTTATTAAAGGATTTAGAGCCCTCTAGTGGTGTTTTGCTTTTTAGTTCATGAATTTTATTTTTAACCTTGATTGACAAAAGTCTATAACTTCATTTTTATGCTATATTATTATTATTATTAGCAGTAGCAGCTGTATTTTAGGAATTGCTTAGAATCTAGATAGCCGTATAATCTAAAAAGACAATGAATACTTAGTTCCTGTGATTTGTGGTAGTTCATCTTTAGCATAGCTGTGAAACTGTGGGAATTTAGAAATGGTTTTTAAGGCACAGACCAGCATGGTTTTTAAGGCTGGTCTAATTATACAGACCAGCAAAGAGAGAAAATTCCACTGATAAAGAATTACAGGGCAGAGAGTCCAGAGTTGTTTACAAGAGCTTCCCTGAGCCTGGCGTGACTGCCGGCAAGGATTCGGAGGCATGGGAAGTGACAGTGAGTTCTGAGGGGCGTGACTGGGTCGGCTCTTCAAGAGAAGATCGGAAATGTGGATCTTGATGTGGCTGAGGATATTAAAGATAAAGGGGGAGATTCTTAACACGATCTAAGCAATAGACGGGTGCAGACGCACTTTGCACAGTTTGGACAGCAAAATTTGAGCTTATGAGAAACTCGGAGAAGAGGAGAAATTACTGTGATCAGACTGGAATATTGAATTTTCATGGGTTGAGCAGGTCCTGATACCTACAAACTTGTGGAGAAAGATCTGGAATGCCTTAGGCATTTTTTTTCCTAATCTGTAAGAAGGAAAATGGAAGAGTTAAAAAGTGATCCCTGGGTTGTAGGATTTGGTTAATGGACAAGAAAATTGTATAAAATATCAGGGAATAGAGTAGTTGAGAAAACTTAGGGAAGAAAGATCGAGTGTTTGATTCAGCATCACTTCCTGTGCTTTTTGAAATCATTTTCATCTCTGTAAAGTGTGATCTAGTCATTTCTAGCCACCTTGCATGGTTTGAATTGATAGTAAGGTCTTGGAAAGAAAAGTCAGAAACAGCTGGATTGTAGGACTGTGTCATAAAAGACACAAGTCAGCAGTGAGGGAGTATTGCAAGTGCTCAATTTACAGGGTGCGCTTGAAGCTATATCAATGGAAGATATTATATAAAGAAAATGTGCAAAGTAATGAAAGGCAGCTCAGTGAATGAAACTCACTGTGCACTGTTATGGGAAGGCAGAAGAGGAAGAGGAGGAGAGCCCGGTCTAAGGGTTAGCCAAAAACACTGAAGAAAACTGGAAAGGATAGGATAAAAAATATTAAAAAGGATTGTAGGAATGGCCATCGCAAAGGCACCAAGTAGGCTCATGACTAGTAGTATTCAAGTACTTCATGACTAAAGGTGTTTGAGATCATTTTCCATAGATAGGGGTAGATGGAAGCCAGATAGCTGTAGATGAATCACTAAAGGTAGTTTTTCTCAACAATATGTTCAGTGCACTGAGGGAAAGAGGAGAACTGGAGAAATAGGTAAGTCTAAGATTTGGGCTTTTGTGAATGACAGAAACAAAAATGCATTTGTATTACAACAGTTTGATCCAGAAGATGGTGATACTACAGAAGAAAAGAGTGAAAGTGGAGCAAAAGAACAGGATATCCAAGAAGAGAATTGGTATGGATAGATGTTGGATCAGTGATTAGAGATCTTAGTCCAAAATTTTATTGTTAGTTGTCATGAAAAAAAGGAGAAAATAATAGATCTATTTACATGCCTCAAAGCAGTGCATCTACCAGTATATTCTTTCTTCTTTAAAAATGACTTTAGCGCTTTCAAACATCTCTGCTTATACTTTTAACAAATGTTATAATGCAGAATTGTGAGGGACAAACTAAGCACTTTTCTCCTGCTGTCGCCAAGCAGAGGGAGTGATATGTTTACATTTTCACCTTTCATTTGAGGTTTCTTATCTCCTGGCTCTCTAAAGAAGCCCCACAGTGACTCAATTTACATTTTATCTATAAAAATATTGATTTATGCCTCATTATTGTTTCATGGAGTAGGAAAATCAATGATTACTTCCTGGAAGGAATAAGTTTACTGTGCGACTTTTGCTGGATATTCTTGAACAGTGCTTCAGGCTAAGACCCTCCTTTGAAACTCTTAATGTAGCCATGTTGGCCTTTGAGAAAGGGCATTACTTACTTAGCAAAGAGTAGAATTTTAACTTAAAAGGCTCTTAAACTGGCTTGTTATGAATCACTTGCCATTACAGTCGGGAGAATTTTAGAATAAAGCACAGTAAACTGTGATCAGATAAACATTTGTGATCATGTTACAGATTCTTAAGAAAATTAACCAGTGGCTGTGAAACACACACAGCTGTTTGTGTTAATTTATTTTACACTCCACTGTACTAGACAAGAAATGTGAACAAGCTCATTTTCTTCATCTCAGCTGAGAAACAGTAACTTTGAAGTGAGAAGTGGCAGTTAAATCACTCTATGCAATCGTGTGCTCTTCTGACTGTACATACCATCTCTTCAACAGTTTAAGACAAAGGAGTGGAGAACAGTCAATACAGTTCAAATTCAGCATGTTTATAATTCTATTATATTACTGTCTAGTAATATTTTTGAAATAATATCTTTGCTGTGACTTTATTTTCCTTTTTTCTTGAACTGTAATTTACTGAATTTGCCCTTAACACGACTTACTTTTGTTTCTTAATGGCATCTTTTTTTTTTTTTTTTTGGACTTTCTGCCCTTTACCTTGACAGAAGTTCATATATTTTTACTGATACAGGAGTATGATTACTTTGGGGTTTTGGTTGTTTTGTTTCAGCTTCATGCAAAGGCTACTTCCTTTTATCCTCACATCCATTTTCTGTTGGTTCTGCAAAAACATCTAAATTACAACCTTCCTTTTTTCATTATTTGCTATAGTAAACAGTAAATATAGTAATGCATTTTTAGTGAAAATAATAACAATGGCTTATTTAAGAAATCTGTGTTTTTAGGATATAAATGAGAAGACTGAGTGAATTGATTACAGTCTCTAAACAAAATTTCTCATAGTTGAGGAAACTTATCAAAGACAAACATTTGCCTTTTATAGTGGTTAGAAGATAGTTTAGTCTGTTTTTTGCGGTGTGTGTGTGTTGTTTGTTTGCTTGTTTGTTTTTAATGCCTGAGAGCCCAATTCACTTTTCCTTCTCAAATCTGTGTTAACTTGCCACATGAATATTTTGTGAAAATCTGTAGGCCATATTTTGAAGAAGGGTGGGCAATTTCTTCTGCCATATGAATCTGTGATGAACATATTATTTTCCCTTGTGCTTCTAAGATATCACCACTACTGTTCGGTTGCTTCACTAATGTGAAGGTCTTTAGTTCTTCAAAGTCATTACTAAATGCCGCTTTGTTACTTCCTAGTATTTTTCAGCATGCTTTAAAAGACATGGCTGTATGATTACCTTTGATTTTCATGCTTTCATTTTGTCAGTGGATGAATACAGAACTTTTTTTGTTTTTTAAATACCTCACAGCAACGAGACTAGACATGTGCAGTGGGATAATAGAAAAATTCAGGATCTTCCGGACGGAAAAGACTTATGCAGTGAAGGCTGGGAAGTGGTACTTCGAGTTTGAGGCAGTCACCGCAGGAGACATGAGAGTTGGCTGGACCAGGCCAGGTTGTCTGCCAGATCAGGAACTTGGCTCAGATGAAGCAGCTTTTGTTTTTGATGGCTTTAAGGTTTGTGTATATTTCTCTGTAATAACATGAGTGACTGCAAACACTTTTGCTCCTTATTCTCTCTGCCATTGCCTCAACTTAATTGCCTGCTGTTCTTTCATTTGTGTTTTATGAAGTTGTTTGTCTGTCTCTTTGAGGACCCAAATGGAATAAGAAAGAAAATAGCAATGCCTAAGATATAGATCAATGTCACTTGAGAAATTAATTAGCAGTTTTTGGTATTTGTATAATTCTTTTCTTTTCATAGCTTCATAGCATTTATATAGTGCATATAAAGCATTCAAAAGCTCAGTGACATAGCCAAATTCAAAATACTGACAGAACTGTGATTAACTGTGAATCATTTCTTTAAATTTTTACTCTGCTGTTCTCTGTATAAGAAATGCCATTAGGGAATGAATATGATTAACATTATTAACAGTAATTAATTGAGGCAAACTGATAAAAGCTTTTGTAGATATGTAAAAGTTAAAAAGAGTATACCTGTGTTTCCATGGAGATCTTTATGATTTAGAATAAATGAAGTATGATAAAACCAATAATTTTGGTCAAATTTCACTCCATGTGAAACAATGACAGACTGAAATCTAGTGGTAAGAATACATAGGAAAACAAAGCATTTTATATGTCACTGATTTTTATAACAGTAGATTAAAATGACTCATTAGAACTCTGTATTTTAGTATGAAGGCACGTGAAACCGCTATCCAAACTATAATTGTATTAAGGCTACTGATGACTCATGTCTTAATGACAATGTTTACCATATGTTCCTTGTATCTGATGTTGGAATTAATTTCCTTTATTACTATTACAATATTTGACAGAAATCAATAGGATTCCTGGCTATTCCTGTTCAGATCAAGCTTCTCAGCTGTTTCTTATTCATATTTTTAGACTTTCATTTTTTCCCAGTCTTGTATTACACAACCTGAGCTGCCTTAAAAGGAGGAAAAGCTGTTTCTTGTAAAATCTCTGATTGGATTAAATAACTGTTAAAGTTCCACATCTTTACTAGAATAGCTGAGTAGTACTTTGCTTTCTGAATCTGAGTTTTTGACCTGTAGTTCTTAATCCACAAAGCTATTTTGTTTTCTTTGATTTTGGCAGGTTCTCTCCTTGGTTGGAGAAAAGCTCAAGTTTTTTAACCTTCAGGAGAGGCAGCAAGGCGAATTTGTTTTTTTAGGATTTTGAGAAAGGATACAGAGGATACAAATCTAATTCTGATGGAATATATGAATGGGGAAGCTCTTTGTTATCAACACCACTTTGTTTTATGCATATTATAATACTTCTTAATAGATGTTCATTTATCTGAATTCCACTCCATGGTCCCAGCTAAGGGTATCCATCCAAAGCCCTGCAGTCTTTGATTTGAAGGTCAGTCATACGAAGCATTAATCATGCCCTTTATGCTAAATCTCTCAGAAGCTCAGAGTACTCATCCTGTCCACAACAATTCTGTTCTTTCCAAGATCTGTTATGGCAGGACATTTCATTTATTTTATATACAACGTATTTAGAATTATACTTGAAGAAACAGTAAAGTTCGTTTGGAAGCAATGAATTTATAGGCTACAAGATTAAATGAAAAAAATTGCTTAAAAAAAGTTTGCAAAGCAGCTATTTAACATTGCAATTGATAGCATATTATTTTCATTATAAGCCTTTCATAGAACTTCTGCATAAAAATAAGTCATGCTCTTACTAAAGTGTTGAAATAGCAGTTTTCCTCACTTGGCAACGTTTTACAATACTGGTACGAGCAGTGCTTGCAGAAAACTAATTGTTGAATTTCCATTTTCAGAGTCAATGTGCAGTACTCACAGACATTGGAATGATATGCTATGGAAGTGTTAATTTTAGTACTGTGCTAATCAAAGGGCTTAATTATTAGTTGTACCAGTGAGAGGCAGAGGAACACATGCATTGTCATTATGATTATTTGAAATTCTTTGAAATCCCTTTCAGGCACAGCGGTGGCATCAGGGTAATGAGCATTTTGGCCGCTCCTGGTTGGCAGGAGATGTTGTTGGATGTATGGTTGACATGAATGAGCACACTATGATGTTCACCTTGAATGGTGAAATCTTGCTTGATGACTCAGGTTCGGAACTTGCATTCAAGGACTTTGAGGTGGGCGATGGTAAGTACTGTAATATATTGTGCTGTTAACTTGCTGTTGTTGCTCCGTTTGTCTTCCTGCTGTGTGTGTTGTCTTCCCTGTAATGTGGTGGGCCTTCCTCTTTTTCTCTTTCTTTTTTTTCCTTTCTGAGTGAAAGAGTGAGTGAGTGTGTAGCTTTGGCTGGCCAAAATATCTTGGTGTAGCTTTAACTATGTTGGACAATATATGTTGTTGTAACTTGTTCTTATGAACTTTAGAACAATATGAGATGGACAGATTAAGATTAGTAGAAGGAAAGTTATTTTATATATATATACAATGTATGGCTGATCATTAGCTTCTTTGGTGCTTGTAAGTTGAGTATAATTTTCTTGCTGTACTTTGTACTTCTGCCAGAAATACTTTGTTATGGACTGCAGTCAAGGAACTTTAGCACTGCAGTTCCTAAGTGGAGTAGAAGCTGGTGCAATACTCCGTACTCCTGATAGATGTACTTAGTTTGTTATGGACTGCAGTCCAGAATGATATGATACATTGAATTCCTTTCCTATTTCCAAAGAGAGAGGCTGAGGCATCTAATATATAAACAGCAGTCTCTCTTTTTAAATATACTTTCCTGTGGCTCTCTGTTGCTCAAAGCACAGGAAGCTTATGCACTTATTACTTCTATATCTGGAGAAAAGACTCACCATAGTAGTTTCTGTCATTAGCGAATATATTTTAAAAAATATTCTAAAGGGTGAAAGACTTGTAAATAAAAGATTTTTGCTCCTGAAACTAAGCTTTGTGGATGCCTGTTGCAGTAACCAGTTGTCTGTTTATCCACAGCTCTACCTGAGCCTTTCTTTTTTGGTGGCCATACATGTACCGCTTGTGGGCCAGTAACTTTCTATATTGACTCTGATACAAAACTGTAGTTTCTGCTGGAGAAGTCTTATTTTCTCCTAAAGCCCATTAGCTAGGTTTGTATGAGTGTCCCAGTTTCTCCCGTCTGACATTTAGATGTGCTAGTTTGCTATCCATAAGGCTGTTAAACATAGTACATATTCTTTCCTTAACCAAAAGTGATATATTAGACCTAAACTCTCAGTCTCCTTGGTAGCAAGAATTCAGACTGATTTTAATTCCTACTGCAACATAAATTCTAATTGGCTACAAGGAATTAGCTTCATTTCCTCTGAAGGAAAAGCAAATGTTGGCTGTAATTTTTTTGAGCAATTCAAGGCGTGCTGCTTGTTAAGAAAAATGCAACTGTGCTTGTTGATATATGTGTGTATGCACATGCCTTTAAACCAAGATAAAACAGCTAGGTGTAACTTAAGTCTTCCAGGTGTGACAGTATTTCTATTGATAAAGATTTGTTCTCACACATTGCATAATTTGATTTCCTTCTTTTATTTCTTTTCTAGGTGGGGTGTGTGTGTGTGTGTTTATATATATATATATGTATGTGTATATATAGATATGTATGTATATATGTATGTATGTATACACACACACACACACACACACACATGCAATTCGTAATGTAGTCTTAGCTTCCTGGTGATATGATCTTATCCCTCAATAAGATGTAAACAGAAATTAATGTATTCAGCAAACACAAATAATTTGCTTCTCTGTCCCTATTTATAATATCCTGCAACACAGTTAGTGCTTTGATTTTTGAAAGGAGAATTGACATAGTACCAGCATAGCAGGAAAGAGCCATAAGGGTTCAGTGGCTCCGGTCAGCATGTTATATGATAAATTATGATAACTTTCTAGGATACAGTGGTGAATCCGCAGTCATTAATTGAAGACACAGTCCTTTTTTTGCATCTCCCTGTTTTTCTCTGTATTGCAACAGAGAAGACTTGTTGTGATGGGTTCCAACTATACGGAAAAGAAAATTGCTTTAGACTGCACTGGGAGCTTTTTAATTGCTTTAAGTGGTCATTGCATTAAGTTTTGCAGTGCAGAATTTCTGTTCTTCCTGCTTTGTGTTATGGACCCGTAACAGCTCTTCATTTTGAAGCAATGCTCTGATACACAAGGTTGTTGAATTTAACAGCAAACTTATGGGGTCTTGAAAATAAATTATTTAAAAATTCTTTTACTCTTTTTACAATTATTTTGTAAATTCATGTTATACTATTAAAGTTTATTGAGGCATATTCAGCACATTTGCATATACTATAAATAAATACAAAGAATACCAGCAAGAAGCCTGGATGCTCACCATAAACTAGGAAGGACATGTTTCTCCCTGTGTGCTAAAGAGATGCAAATTAACAGAAGAATATGGTGTGCCTCTCAAAGTGTGTTATTATGCTTACCTAATCCTTAAAAAGAGGATATGTTTTGCTTTCTTTGGCAGTGAATTTAGTAAGAAAGTTAACACTTAAATTCCTGCTGCTATCTTAGCTTTCTCTCTGTGATCTGTAGGACCACCCCTAGGCTGGAACTAACTCCTTGTCCCTTGCCCTGTTCAGTTAGGAGCCAGCATTTGGAAAGGAGACATGCTAGATGTGAAGAAGGCAAGGACTTTTTTATGGTGAACTTCACAGCTGTCTTTTGTGATGAGGATTTGATAGTTAGGTCTTGGAATTTTGCAAGTATCAGTCCTTTTGACTCCTTTTTGCAGAGATGTGTTTGGGACTGTGTTTCCATGGCTGTTAACATTTAATCTACACTTCAGCAGGTCACTGTAAGATATAAATTTGATCCAGATCAAGTGTAGAAGTGCTATCAAATTTCTTTCAAATTAGTGAGAGTACACAGTGGGGAGTTTAAGCTGGCTCTAAGCTTTTGTTTCAGTTCTGGGAGGAGAGATGATACCAGATCCGGTATAAAGCCAGCTGGTACAAAGTTAGTGTTTATGGAGATCGAAACCAGCAGAGTAAGTTTTGTGCCTGTTGCTGTGGTGTTGTTGGTCCAGCTTTTTTTTGTGTGCTTTGTAATTCTGTATAACAGAGTAACAGGTAGAAAAACAGGGTGGTTATTGCAAATTAACACACTCAGAATAGGGACAGACACCCGTTACTTACCAGTGACTTAGTGTCTAAACTTGGACATTCACCTTAAGAAGAGTCTTTGCTGTGGGCCTGCTTGAGACCCCAAAATCATTCTATACCATAGAGTATTTTTGCTTATAAATTTGATTTATTGTTAGAAATTTACATACTTGTGTGCATATAGGTACATAAAAGGGTGAGAAATATTGTATAGATAACGGCCTAAAATTTTCTAACTATTGAAATGTAAAAAAAAGGAAAAAATATTTTAAAGTTTTAATCTTTTTCTGTTACCTTTTTTTAGGTTGATATTTTGTGTCTTATATATCAAATATCTATATCTGAGAGAAGAAGTTCAATCTTTTGAACAGCAGTAGGTGCAAAATAGTACTTTTGGGTTATGGATCCCTATTCCCGTAATACATGGGAAAGATGGGTCTTTTGACTATTAATTAGGTTGTTGAATCTTAACCACTTCACTTTCAGCTGCATTTCAGAGTATTTTACCTTTCAGAAGTGCTTTGGAAGAAGAAATTTTATTTTCTTCTTCTTCTGCCATACCACAAAAATTAGGAAATTCTTGATTTGATTTGAAATGAGATAACTGCCACCAGCTCTCTAGCCTCATGCCTGTTACTTTATTGCCTGCAGATTTTCTAAAATACTGTAGTAACTTGCTGAGGGAAAGGGATACCTGAATGGCTTAGTGTTAGTGGTATAGGACATAAAATCATCCTGGTATCCTTAATAACTGGGCAACTGCTATAATTTATTAGGCAGTATAATTCCATAGAGGGATGAGGAATCCTGAGAGGAATTGGAATTTCATGAGATTCTGAAGGCAGCCTGTTTGACCACTACTTTGATTTCAAAGTTGATGAAATTACAGTGGTATATTTTTTGTGGTACTTGTTTCCAGTCACAGGATCAGATGTAAACAGATTTCTGTCGAGTCCAAAACAGCTAAAATATTAGTTCCGTATTTGACATGGAGCCCTAAGACCGTGGTAACTATGTCATAGACTTAACATCAATGTCAAGTGTCTCAGATTTTTCATAATATCCCTTAAATTCACATTAAGTTTTCTAGTGTCATGTATATAGAGAAGAGCTTGCCTTTGGAAAAAGATCTGCTATTCTGATTTCAAAGGCATACGCTATTTGATCTGAGATTTAATAACTCCAGATCAATATTTATAAATATTAAGAGTATTTCATGTAAGGTTCATTATATGGGATGTGCGTGTATATATGTATGTGTGTGTACATACAAACACACGTATACCCAGATTGAATATGACTTTTGTAGAGCTTTCATTTTTTAGGCTGGCTTTGGTTTGGTTTTGTTAATGGCTCCTACTTAAGAGCACTGAGATCTTTCTGCATGTCTCTTATCAGTGAACTGTTTGCATGTTGTGCTGCTGCAGAAAGCGGCTTTTCACTTCAGAAAAAAAAAGATTTGTCAGAGCCCTGTGGTCAGCTTTGAAGAATATAGTCTGACCATAAATCAGTCCTGCAGTTTTAACTTACTTATGAACAGCAAAGAGGGAATATGGCTGAATGCCAACTTACTATCAAGGCTCATGAGCCGTCTTGCGTTGTGCTGCCGATGAGAGGATATGCAACAATAATTCCATATTATTATGCACTTGTGTAAGAGAAATTTTATACTGTAGATATGAAATGCTCATGCTTTATATTCCTATATGAACATATACACTCTGCAAACCAAGTTTTGTTTTGTCAACGTATGCTCTCTCTGAGCATGAATTTTACTGTTTGTACTGAGTATTTGACAAATTGCGTCACAAAGCTCATCCTGTATTCTCCAAAGCAGGGAATGTTATAAGAAGTATTGCTGTCCTATCCCTTTGCCATAAGTGATGGACAATGTTAGAGTGTTACTTTTCTGATGGTACTGTTTTTACTTGTCTTGCTATTTCATAAAATAAAATAAAAGATTTGCTGCACAGCCTTGTTATGCACCTGGAGATTAAGAATGAGGCCATGGGTAAATCATCTTTTTATGTAGCCTGCAGCAGGCTACAAAGGATCTGCAGAATATCGTATCTAATATGACTGGATACCTGTATGTGGAAAGGTCTTGAAAGTTGATTTGTATTCCATAGCAAAACACACAACTGCTTTCCAGCACACTCCTTACTGTCTGTAAGAACAATGTGAAGAGTAGATGTCATATCTTTCCCAGATAGGGAATAATCCTGAACAACCTTAATGACATTTGAGTAGGCTGTTGCCAAATCAGGGCAGAATGTTGCCAGAGAGGAAAGTAATGCTTCCACACTTAAGATTGGTACTGCTATTTATATTCTGTTCATATGGAAGAGCAGTTACTGTATAGTAATGATTACTTGCAGGAGTTAGTTACCTGTACAGTACTGTTCTGGCATCAATGAAATTTGTATTGATGAGAGAGATTATCATGATTTCATGTTGGCTGCAGTTAGAGTTGATGGAAAATACTGAACTGAATTAATAACTTCAATGAGACATCTACGTGTGTAAGACTAGTTCTCAGTTTGTTTGTTTTCTTTTAGGCATTCTTGCAAATGCTCATTTACATTTTTCGTGTGGAAAAGCTACTACCTGCTTCACTCCTAAGAATGAATGCACCAATGAGATTTTTTTTTTTTGACCCCAAAAGGAAATGCATAAGTAGAATTAACGTCTCATGTGCATTCTGTTTAGGAAGGGTAAATATCAGCCATATTTTGAATATTCCTATCTGATGTAGCTGTGTCTTTTATACCTCTTATTTATCTCCATGATTAGAGTTTATCATCTTCCCTTGATTTTCTTGGCTTTGCTTAAAATCATTTGCAGCAGTGTATAGGTTCCTTTAACTCATCAGGATGCCTAGTAATTTCCCGTAGTAGAGCTGCTGGGCTCTATTGCTGTATATGTCTATTTATACAAGTGTAACTTCTCTAGTTATGGATTGTATAATATGATTTTGTTTCATTTAGTTCTAGAAATTGTTCTTTATTATTTTCTAACATTGGGTTTTCATGAGCAGAATAGATGTAAATCATGCTGCTTAAATCATCTGTGGGATCACTGAGAGAAGCTGATGCTTCATGATTTAAGAGCCTTGCTACTAAGATAAAAATCTGGACTTCAACTTATGACTTGTATGGCCTTATGGCTTCTATAGGACTTCTGTGGCCTTAGATTCATCATGCCTAATACACACATATACATGATCATGAATCTTGCTTATCTGCAATAAAAAAAGAAATGAAAAAGTGATATTGATAGCTGATCTTCGATCTAATGAGCAATCATTCCTGTAGCCAGTGCTGTGAAGTTTGCCTTTGTCTCTAAAGAACATGTTGTGAACAGATGTTCTGCCATTTTTTATCCAGACAGCCTCAAGAAAAGCAAGGAACCCCTTGTATTTCCTCCTTGTACTGTTCCCTATCTGTTAGAGTGGCTTCACCTGAGCCAGAATAATGGAAGGGAGCTTCATGTTTATCATTGATACAAGAGAAGACAAGCAGAGTTGAACTTAACATTTGTTTAGCAGTGTTTTTTTTATTGTTGTGTTTTGTTACTAACTGGGTCAAATAAGTTTACAAAACTGTTTGTAGCTGGAAACTCAAAAACAGGAGCAAGAGGAACAGAAGAAATAACATAATTTCCTGTTTTCTAAACTAAGATTCTGAACCAGAGCAAAAAAAAATAGTTATTTAAAAAGTGCAAAGATTTTACATTGACTGTATGCAGAGAAGTGAATTCCTTGTGCTAGTGAAACGATAAAAGAACAGATACATACAAATCTGAAGCTGACTCAAAGTAAATTCTTTGAAACGTCAGTTTCATGAAGCTACAGTATAATACTGCCATTTCCAATACTACAAAATTTTTATGAAAAATAAAAAGCTATTAAGTGTATTTTCTGTTTTTTTTATTATTTTTTATTCTGCAGCATGAAGTTGGTGCATAGTTTTAAGTTTATTTTTGCTGTTTTGGAAACAAGAACTATATTTCTTTTGAGGTGATATTTGAGATTCTCTGAAAATGCCATGACTACTGGAGTTTTAGAAGGAATATTGAATATTGTAAGACTCAGAGTAAAATCATGAGAACTGATAACACTCCGGCATGCTAGCAGAGAGCTTAACCAAGTGTTTGTTGACAGAATCCTTGAAGTTCTCTCTTATATTTCTCTAAAGTGAATTGGCTGCTGAATGAAGAGATTCCTAACTATTAGAGACCTGTATTTTCAAAATGATATTTGAGATAAGATTCTTGGTGATACATAAGAGGTGATGTACTATAGATGTCTGCTTGCGCTTATACTGTTGGGTTTTTGGCCTTTTTTCCAAATAATTTTTAATTGGGTTACAGGAAGAAACCAATTCACTATGTTTGTGATGTACAACCCACATGTTCTTTCTTCTTGTTGTTTTAAGGGTTTCTACCTGTGTGCAGCCTGGGCTTATCTCAAGTGGGAAGAATGAACTTTGGAAAAGATGTCAGCACTCTAAAATATTTCACTATCTGTGGCTTACAAGAAGGGTATGAGCCCTTCGCTGTTAATACAAACAGAGACATCACCATTTGGCTGAGCAAAAGACTCCCTCAATTCCTACCAGTGCCATTAAACCATGAACATATTGAGGTCTGTGATCCCTACTGGAATCTTTGTAGACACTTTTTCCATGAGTATGCTTTAATTATAAAACTACTTTTGCACTTCTAGACAAGGTTTTTAATTTGGTATGTTAGCCCTGTTCTGGACATATTTTACACCTGCTACAAGCTTGTTACCTTCCGTGGAGTTGCAAATAACATAGTTATTTGGTTCATTGTATCTATTCATCCATAAAATCTGTCATGTGTGTAAATATGAGCTTCTCAAAGATGAATTCCACAAGATGTCCTCATTAAGAACTCCTTGTGCAGTGAGTGAGAGTCCTGTACATAAAAAAAAACCTTCGAAAAAGTGAGCCTTTCTATGTAACAAGTATCATGTGTTCTGGTGCACACACTTTGTGATTTTCCATGACTAATTGTTTTTGATTTTAATAAATATTTATGAGCTAGTTGTGTCAACAGTTATGTCCCAATCAGTTGCGCAGCTTGGCGAAAGTGAGTCCATGCTTTGTAAGCCTACCATAAAGCCCCTTTGAAATCAATGAAATAGAACCTTTCTTTCTATTGATGTGTATCACAATGTAGTTTGTGTTTTTTGTCTTACATATATACTTTATTAGTTGTTTTTTGTTGTTCTTCCCAAGATTGGATTTATATTTTGTGAGTGCTTTTTTAAAAGAGAAACAGCAAAAACCTCCACTCCCTATAACATAATATTTATTTCCCCCTAAAATGATCGTACATGATTACAATGTATCTGAGTGTACTGTTGCAAGTTTTGATTTGTTTTAAAATGTCATAGGTTCTTATTCTAAAAACATAACTTGAATATTTGGGAGGGTGAGAAAAGCATCAGCTTCTAAATGTATACGTCTTTATTTTTGATAGGTGATGAGAATTGATGGCACCATAGACAGCTGTCCCTGCCTGAAGGTCACGCAGAAGTCCTTTGGTTCACAGAACAGTAAAACAGACGTCATGTTTTTTCGATTAAGTATGCCTATTGAATGCGCTGAGGTGTTCTCCAGAACAGCTGCAGGAGGGTTACCAGGCACTGGTCTTTTTGGCCCTAAGAATGACTTGGAGGATTATGATGCTGATTCTGATTTTGAGGTTCTAATGAAAACTGCTCATGGTCATCTAGTGCCTGACCGGACAGAAAGAGAAAAAGATGCCACAAGACCAGAGTTAAACAATCATAAAGATTACGCTCAAGAAAAACCTTCACGTCTTAAACAAAGGTCAGTAGCATATTTGGCATCTTTTTTTCTTGAATTGTTGAAGAAAATGCCAGTCAGGTCTCCGGAGATTTTACCCTAGTTCTGCCCTAAATTTGGATATAACAGTAAGTGGGACAGTTAATCTTCATGTGCTTAAGTTGCATCATCTGCAAGATACTGACCAAAATTAAGCAAAAACCTGAAAACATTTCTCCAGCTATTAGAGACCTATCATTAGATTCATTGTGAAGGCTTTTGAGATCCTCAGATGAAATACACTCTAAAGCCATGGAAAGCCTTTCTGACAGAACTAGAAAATCTCTGAAGTGACTGAGAATTTTTCACAAAACTTTCAAAAAGCTGAAGATGTTTAGATAATCTGTAGCGAAAATCAGCTTCTTAGGTCATTTGCTTCATTAAGTGAGGCAAGAGTATCCTCTAGCTGACATGTTCGTTCTCCCTAACTTTTCTTACATAATCAAATGAACAAAGGACCTACTTGATGGTGCTGTGGAGATGCTAACACTGGGCCATTGCACAGATACATTACTGCAACCAGCAGCTTTCCATTCCTTTTCTACCATTCTTTACCAAAGTTACTTTGTTAAATATTTCAAATGCAGAATAAATATGGAAGTGTGGATGAAATTTTTAAAAGCATCAAAGTAATTTAAGATTCCAGGTTCCTTTTCCGAAGTGTCATAAATGCTTAACAGCCTAATAATTCTTTTTAAGTTAAGAAGGGTTCAGTTTCCAAAGGAGATTTGAATATACAGTTTAATAAAAAATTATTTAAGTGCTTTTAAAAATGAGTCTATCTCCTTCTCTTCTCTGAAGAAAATATTCTGTTTTGAACTGCGGGTAAGTAATAAATACGTTAGTGTTATGTATTAATAATGTAATAAATAATGTAATAAATACTATATATTCAGGACTAATGTATAAGTGCAAAATTCATCTGCATTTATACTGATTTACTGAGTCTTTCATAGAGATTTTGATTTTATTTTTTTTATTACAGATTTATGCTGAGGAGGACAAAGCCTGATTATAGCACAAGCCACTCTGCACGACTTTCTGAGGATGTGCTAGCAGATGATAGGGATGACTATGATTATTTGATGCAAACTTCCACGGTATGGTAACCTAGGTTTTGTATTTCAGATGCTTACTTTCTTGAACAACTGCATGTTTTCAGTATTAAGAGTTTCAGAAAACGTGATTTTTCAGGCCAAATTTTAAATGTAAATTTCTGCAGTAGTCCTGCATTACTAAGTAGTTGAGACTGCTACATTCATTTTGTTTTGACTTGATAGTCAATCTAAAATAATTTGCATATGGAGAGCCATAAATTCAGTTGAGTCTGTTTTTGAAAGTATTATTGAAACACTGAGCGTCAGAGAGGAAAAATAAATGCAGAGTGTGTTAAACCAACAGATCAGTGTTCAAGACCATTTGAACACCTCTGTCCTCATTTTATTCAGTGTTTTTTTCATGGAATTCCTGGTGAAAGTAATAAGGGTTTTGAGTGCCTTTCACTGAGATCAGCTCCATAAGCACTCACTCTTCAGTGTCTGAAGACAAAATACAGCTCTTTCGTATTTATTCTCCTCTTTCCAAAAGATATTAGCATACTACAGGCTGCTAGTTATCTACAGGGTAAAAATTGTAGCTGCAATACAAATATAACTTACAATGCTACAATGCAAAAGCCTACAGTACAAGCCTATAGCTGCATCTGTACTGTCTTCCCTTTTTTTTTTCTTTAACATGCATGTTTTTTTGGCTGTATTTTGATTTGTGTTGCTATCCTTATGTTGCTTGTCTTATGAACAAGTGCTTGTCTTGCACTTGAACAAGTCTATGCTAGTTTTCAAGAGATGACATTTTCAGATTCTAGAGCAACAAATTAATTCTGAATCAAAATAATACAATAGAAAATAAATATTAACACTTTGTAACATGATGTTTTTATTGACAGTACTATTATTCAGTGAGAATATTTCCTGGTCAAGAACCTGCTAATGTCTGGGTGGGCTGGATTACATCTGACTTCCATCAGTATGACACAACCTTTGACTTGGACAGAGTGCGCACTGTCACAGTTACACTGGGAGATGAAAAGGGGAAGGTTCATGAGAGGTTGGTTAAAATTTTCTTAGAAAAATGTATATTTTATATCTATAAAGGCGACTAACAACTGTATAAACTGTAGTTTTACTCCACTTAATGGAATTGGATGAATGTAATATCAAAAAGTGCAGACTCGTGTGGTCCCCTTATAACTTGTTTTCTCCTCTTGCTTGTGAAGATCAGTAGAATAATGATCTAGTAAAATTAATAGACTGAAAAAAGTCAAGAGTAGTACAGCTTTTATATGTAGTTTCAGTCATTCATTTCAGAACATGATCCTGTATTTGTGCAAAATAGAGCTCTCCCTTGTCATATTTTTGGAACTTTCTGGCTTTGGGCAGGCCAGAATTAGTACAAGAACAGCTTCTGTCACTACTTCTGCTTATGGTCCATGTCAGAAAACTCTATATGTTATGCTTAACACTAAATATTATAAAATATTAACTTGCAATGTTAATTTTGTCTCTTAAAGTTTTGCTAATGATTTGAGCTTTTGCTTGTTTTGTCTTCTTCACTTTTTATTTTTTCAATTATGAGGTTTCGATTTCATTGAATTTTGGCGGGACCTGCTGTTTTCACCCACATGCCCCATTGGTTGCAGCAGCACAAATTTATTTTTAGGCTTCTACAGAAAGTTTACATACCATCCATAAATAAATTTGTCTTTTGACATTCAGTATCAAACGCAGCAACTGCTATATGGTGTGTGCAGGAGAGAGCATGAGTCCTGGACAAGGACGCAATAATAATGGGCTGGAGATTGGTTGCTTGGTTGATGCTGCCAGTGGTCTGCTGACCTTCACAGCTAATGGCAAGGAACTAGGCACATACTATCAGGTGAGTATTTTTTGATGACGATTTCCAGTGGAGAGGGGGGAACAAAAAACCTCGGACTGAATTTTATGAGTATGATTGTTACAAGATGGGAAGAAAAAGTAATTGCAACTTTTATGGTAATTTTTCCATCCTGTTAGGATTTTCTGGAGTTTTATTCACAGGCTTGCACTTACTGGCAGTCAGTGCAGATGTTGGGGGGGTGTCTAATATTTAACAGTATTTTGCTGTCTTCAGTGAATATATATTTTTGCATCTTTCATGTAGGTTGAACCAAGTACTAAGCTATTTCCTGCTGTATTTGCTCAAGCTACAAGCCCCAATGTTTTCCAGTTTGAATTGGGAAGAATAAAGGTAAATAATGCTTAATTTTTGTGCAAATTTAGGAGTAATAATACATCATATCAGGTAATCATTGATTTTTGCCATTTGTTGTACAGTGTGTTCTTACTGGGAACATTTTTATGAGTCCAAGTGTTTTCACTGCTGTCATTTTTATGCTGAACTCAATTCATGTATCTAAAATATAGTACATAGGATGAGAAGGATTATAACTGATATGAATGGGCAGGGGATATTGCAAAGCCCTGAGAAAGTTTCTCCATCTCATCCTTCATGATGAAATGAAACCAGGTGTTTCTGAATTAGGCAGATAACATAAATTGCTTTCAGTCACTGGGGTCAGTAAGGCAAATCTCTTACTTTATAAAGTGAGCCATGGATGACTGGATGCTATGCAGATTAGGTTAGGCTTTAAAAGAATTTTAAGATACATTTAAACAGTACACTTAAGAAAACTGAACTGAAATTGACTTCCTTGTTTTGGATATGTGGATGTCTGAGAAATCAGAAGAGGTAAGAGAAGGGTGAAGTTCAGAGCTCTGGTCCATGGAAGCTAATTATTAGATCCCAATACACATTCCATTCGAGTTTCTATTTCATATTTAGTTATTTTAGAAAAAATGTGGAGAATGCTATTGTGCCACTAGCTGGCCAGCAGTTACCAGCTGGTTTTACAAACTACTGAAAATGTTACTCTCCTGTTACACTGTGCTATACTATACTATCCATTGACTCTGTGTCTTGAAAAATATCACATATTCATTATTTCTGAAGATGATGAAGCTGATTGTCTCTTATGTTGGAATTCTCCAGAATGTGATGCCATTATCTGCTGGCTTGTTCAAAAGTGAACACAAAAACCCAGTCTCCCAATGCCCTCCGCGTCTCCATGTCCAGTTTCTGACTCACGTGCTTTGGAGCAGAGTGCCAAACCACTTCCTGAAGGTTGATGTCTCTCGGATCAGTGAACGTCAAGGCTGGATGATACAGTGCTTGAATCCTTTGCAGTTCATGGCCCTTCATATTCCAGAAGAAAACAGGTTGATGTTGTTTATATGTGAAAGTACACTGGGGCTAGATTAGGACTATAAAACTAGACATGTCGTAAATTTTTCTGTAAGAGAAGCCCAGGTCCCTGTCTCTCTTTTTCTCTCTATTTGTATGTATAATACATGTAAGTAGAAGCAATATGTTTTGACTTAGCTAGCATTAAAATTTTATTTTATTTTATTATTAAATGTTTTTAAATCTGCATCTTTTTGTTGTTTCTAACCTGTAGTAGCTTCTCTCTAAACTCTTTAACAGTGTATTTGGGTTTTAAACTACAATGAAAGAGAAACTGAGATCATAAGTTATTAAAGATAATCTGCAAGATAGACAAAGATCTGTTTTTCTTAGAGAACTTCTTAAAATATGTGGCCAGTGAAACTATTCTATCACTTTAATTTTCCTAACTTTAATTGAAACAATTGGAAAAATGTAGATTTCAGATTTCCTTGTTACCCAAATGTCTAAATATAGTGCTAATGACTGAGACTGAAAATAAAATCACTAAAAAATTAAGAATTCTAAAAAAAAAAAAAAAAAGTCCTGCACACTGGCTAGTCTGCTGTCATTGTGCAACCCCAGATCTAAAAAGGATAAATGATATAAATGTGTCATCCTATACTGGATTAAAAAGATGATTTTCGGTTATTCAAAATCTTGTTTGTAGTATGAGTAAGTGTTCTCTTTTAAGTACATCAGTTGGATCTTTCCCCACTGAGGGTAACTGAAGTTGTATTTTAGGAGTGACTTGGATAAATACCTAGCTCAACGTCATTCTTGGTCCATGATTCTTGGGTTAACAGGGTTTATCACATGAAAGTTGGAAAGTCCTTAGGTAGAATTTTGAACTCCTTCACACTGGTAAGTTGTTACCCTGATACAGAATTTACTGTTTTGTTTTGTTTTGTTTTTTCCTCTGCAGGACAATTGATATTTTGGAGCTGATAGAACAAGAAGAATTGCTGAAATTTCACTATCATACCCTCCGATTGTATTCAGCTGTTTGTGCTTTAGGGAACAACCGGGTGGCCCATGCTATGTGTAGCCATGTGGATGAGTCTCAGCTCCTGTATGCTATTGAGAATAAATATATGCCAGGATTATTACGTGCAGGATATTATGACTTACTTATTGACATCCATCTCAATACCTATGCCACTGCCAGGTTAATGATGAATAATGAATTTATTGTTCCAATGACAGATGAGACCAAGAGTATTACCTTGTTTCCTGATGAAAACAAAAAACATGGCCTCCCTGGTATAGGACTTAGCACTTCCTTAAGGCCGAGAATGCAGTTCTCCTCCCCAAGTTTTGTAAGCATTAGCAGTGAATGCTTTCAGTTCAGTCCTGAATTCCCTCTGGAAATCTTAAAGGCCAAAACAATAGAGATGCTGACTGAAGCTGTTCAGGAGGGCAGCCTCCATGTTAGAGATCCAGTTGGAGGCTCTACAGAATTTCTTTTTGTCCCTCTCATCAAGCTGTTTTACACCCTCCTAATTATGGGAATCTTCCATAATGGGGATCTGAAACACATCTTGCAGTTGATTGAGCCCCGGGTTTTCAAAGAAGCTATGAGTCAGGAGGATGAAAGTGATTTCTCAGAGAAGGAGCTGAGTTCAGATGAACTCAAGGCAGAAGAAGGAGAGGAAGAAACCAAAGGGGAGCAAGTGCCAAAGGAAGGACTCCTTCAGATGAAACTTCCTGAACCTGTTAAATTACAGGTAACAATACTGCTGTGTTAGTGGTTGTTACCATTTTTCACACATCCTTTTTTCTTCACCTGGTAATTTCTCTTTAAAGGAATACAGCAGTCTGATGTTGTTTGAATAGAGAAGTAATTTACTTACAGGAAACTACAAGATTAATATCTTCCTGATAAAATAAAGTTGTATACTGTGGATCAAATAGCTCTTGTTTCATTAAGTAGAATCACTTTCTAAATTAAGTTAACAAGGAATTCTGCATTTCTGTGGATCTAGACACAAGGAAATTCCCTAGAAGCAAGGAGCAAATCCACTGTCTTACAAGTAAATGAAACTCCTACTCCTTTAGGTCTGAGGCACATAAATCTCTTGCATATGTCAGATATTAATTAGTCCTGATCCAGGATATATTACAGATTACTTCAGATGCAGTAGATGACTGCATTTAAGATTTCAGTCGGTTCATCTGACAATAACTGCTGCTGTAAGGGATCCATCCTTGTTTACATAACATACAGCAGAGTTTTCTTAGCTTGCCTACTCTTTTTGTTCTTCTGATACTGTTTTCTCAGATGTGTCATCTACTCCAGTACCTGTGTGATTGCCAGGTACGACACCGGATAGAAGCCATTGTAGCATTTTCTGATGATTTTGTGGCCAGGCTTCAACAAAATCAGCGCTTCCGGTACAATGAAGTGATGCAGGCCTTGAATATGTCTGCTGCCCTGACAGCTAGAAAAACAAAGGAATTTCGTTCCCCACCTCAGGAACAGGTACAGCTTACAGTGAACCATTTATTGTTTTCCTGTGCTATGTGTATGGCAGAGTTCTTTTGATTTCATAGTTTTGCGTATAGAAATCAGTGTTGCCTGCTTTTCCTTTGCTTTGTTTTAAGATTAACATGCTGCTGAACTTTAAAGATGATAAAAATGATTGTCCTTGCCCTGAAGAAATTCGAGATCAACTCTTGGATTTCCATGAAGACCTAATGGCACACTGTGGTACGTCGTTTCTGAATATATTTATTTTTAAAATTATATTAGCTTTAAAAGTAATTTTTCTAAATAATTTTAGATAATTCCCCAACTAAGTAACCTGGAGATTACTTTTTATCAATAATAAATACTGTCCCAATAAAGATACACAGCTTACAGTCATAAAACAAGGAAATGCTCTTATCCTCGTATCTGGTCAAAGTAGAAGAGAATACGCTCTGTTTTTTTTCATGAGGGAAAAGGATTTTTTTTGCCCATGCAACTCTTTGGGAATTTCTTTGAGCTCAATGCATTGGATGACTCTGTGGTGCACCTGTTTGTTAATCAAAGGATTCCTCTGCCCCATTCCTTCTCCTTTGCGCTCACATAGGTTAGTATAGGTCATTTTTGCTCTATGAAATTGACTATGATCATATTAACAAAAATATAATATTAATTGTTTGTTCTCT
The DNA here is from genome assembly GCF_036417845.1 of Apteryx mantelli. NCBI lineage: Eukaryota > Metazoa > Chordata > Aves > Apterygiformes > Apterygidae > Apteryx > Apteryx mantelli. The sequence continues at coordinate 52,809,838 of NC_089980.1, read as the reverse complement.
TCAGACACAAATGAAGATATATCAGCTTGTCTGTTAAAACAAAGAAAAAGTTAAAAAGAGTAATTAAATTTTCATAGTTCAGATTTCTTCAATTAATAAAAAAAGTATTAACTTATATGTCATATTAAAATGTGAAATACAATAACAATTCAAATACAAAAATACAAAAACTAAGCAACAAAATGCATATTTTAAATTTCAGACTCGTATCCATGAATATTGCAAATTCAGTCACAGTTATTTTGTTTAGAATGCTTGTTTGCATTTTGCTTTGAGTGATTTATTGCTTTCCTTTTTGAAGGATACCCATTTGTCCACATCACTGCTGTATGCCATTTGTAAAAAATAAATAAAAGAGACACTTGACAGATAGCACTAGCAGACAGGCAGCTCAACTTCCACATCATATCCTACTACCTAGAAGAAGTTAATGCAGGGTTGTGTGATTATATTTTTTAAACTAATATTCTGGTCTAGGAAGGAACTTTGGACAGGAGGATCTCTACACTTTTCCTCCATCCATTATTGACCCCATTTAACTGGAGATGACTTGTTTAATGATTCACTTCGCTGCCTTAAAATATACAAATAGATAAAAGCTTGTCATCAATATCTGACTTCATAATGCATGACTTTTCTTCCTTGGTAGAGCAGGCACTGTTGGTATTCTGTTGATCACAAATGTTTGGTTACTTGAGTCCTTCTCAAAGATGTTTCTGTTACTGAAGTAATCACAGAATTATTAAGATGTCAAAAACCACAGGAGATCTCTAATCTTGCCTCCTGCTCAGATCAGGGTCAGTGCTGAATTCAGACTTGGCTGCACAGCACTTTGTCTTGAAACCCTCCAGGGACAGAGATTCCACAACCTGTCTGGGCAACCTGTTCCAGGACTTGAATTTCCTAATGTTTTTTCCCCTCTGTGTCAGTTTGGATCCCTGCCTTTTTTATTTGTGATCATTGTATCTTGTTCACCTCAGGAAAGAGTCTGGCTTCATTTTCTTGAGAATCTCCTCAAAAGTATGTGAAGGTTGCTATTAGGTGCCCCAGAAAGCTTCTCTTCTCCAGTCTAACAAGTCCGGTTCCCTCTGCCTCTCCTTATAGGGCAAGTGTGCCAGCCCTCAAGCATCTTGGTGGGCCTTGTTTGGATGCCCTCCAGCTTATCAGTTTGTTTCTCGTACTGGGTAGTCTAAAGCTGTATGTAGTATTCCAGATGTGGTTTGATAAGTGCTGAGTAAAGGGGAATAATTGCTTCCCTTGAGCTACTAGTCATGTTCTGGTTAATACAGCCCAGTATATATTTAGCCTTCTGTTAGGGAGGGTGCTGAATCCACTGGCCCAACAGAGATGAGGCTGCTGCAGCTCCATGCTGCCAGGTCCAACAAGTAGCGAAGTTGAGCATGTATTCTTAGTATGCACACACACAAACACACGTATACAGTATATACATATGTACCCAACTGGCCACACAGATCAACACAGACAGATGTACACAGCACTTACACAAACACAAACAGCACCAATGGCCTCATCCAGTTCCCCTGTCTGGCCAGTCAGAAGAAAGGTCCATTAGTGGGATATATTTATATACATATGTATGACGTAGATCCTTCCAATAGCTCAGCGCTCAATCTACCCAGTACCTGGCCCCTGGATCCCTGGTGTCTGTCTCTCTGTCTCTCACCATCCAGTAGCTGGCCTGGACACACAGTACTTCCAGTAGCTGGTTCTGGATCATTGCTCTTCCCAGGTGCCTCACCTCTAGAGACAAATACAGGCACACACATGTGTGCACACATATACACACAGACAAGGGTCTCAGTTGACTCCCAGACTCTACAGTGTCCCTGGCGGTTGACTGGGACTCACCTGATCCCCCTGCTAACCAACTTTCACTGTAGTCTTGCCCTTAGATACACAGACACACATACAAATGGGTCTCCCAGTTGGCTTCTCCCCTCACCCCTGGACCCCACGGTCCTTCTGGCAGTTGTGCAGGATTGCCTGGTCCCTCTGGTAGCCAACTCCTTTGCCTTTAGAGACACATGCATGTATCTGGCTCCAAAGTTGCCTGACTGACTCTCCTGCTAGTTTGGCTTGATAAGTGCTAGCAATCACACACCAGCTTGCATACCTCCTTCACTCCAGTTGCTGGCACTTAATTTCACATGCTCTGGTCTCTGCAGTTGCTGGCCCTGCAGACACGTGGGCCCCTATGACCTATGATCTGACTTCAGTTGCTGGCACTTAGACTTCCACATGTGTCCGTGCACACAGAATAGAGTCCTTCACCCAGGAAAATAGTTAGAAAAAGAATTTAATAGGAAGATAGAACAGATTGCACTGATCAGGTGCAGGGCATGGCCAGACAAGTGTACTGACCAGCCCCCCTGTTTACAGGTGACTGGCTCTTTTTATCCTTTTATCCCTCTAATTTCCCACTTTTGTTCCTCACCAAATCACTTAGATTCCTCCCTTCCCAACCTTTGGTTCATCCCCTAAACGTACTGTAAGTCTTGCGCAATCCTGAAATGCTCTTCTCCCATAATGTGTCCTATAACTGGAGAGAGGAACCTCCCTTAGTCTGAAAGGTGCTCCAGAGAGCCACTCCCTTTGACTCATCTTGCTGGGCTTCACACCTGGACAATGGGGCTGATGGTCTCCTGGGACAGACCAGGAGGAGCCTGGATGTCTGAGTAGGTAATTTGGGTTCCCCACCTGCCCTTGTGCTTCTGTGCTCTTCTGTGCTTGTGGAGATGAGCCCTTGATAGGCTGCTCGCTCTCCTGTGATGGGCCTGGGGGTAGCCAGGACAGTGTGTTACTTGGGTTCCCCCACCTGCCACTGTCTCCCTGTGCTCCTTTACGTGTGTGCAAATGAGCTTTTTATCCCATAAGCTAACACTCTCCTTGCTGTCAGGGTGCGCTGCTGACTCATGTTTAGCTTGCTGTACAACAGGACCCCCAGGTTCTTTTTTGCAAAGCTGCTTTTTTATCCATTGATGCCCAGCCTGCACAGTTGCATGGGTTAGGTCTGTCTGAGGTGCCAAACTTTTTATTTGTCCTTCCTGAACTTCATGAGGTTCCTGTCAGCCCATTCCTCTAGCCTATTGTGCTCCTTGCCCTTGAGTGTATTTACTACCCCCCCTCCAATCTGGTGTCATCCTCAAACTTGGTGAAGGTGCATTATGACACTTCAAAGGAACTGTTTTTATTTTAAATGAAAAAAAAGAAGGGAAAATTCAATGTGACCTGTCAGTTGGCAGAAAACCAAGATGAAATAAAGAATTTAGAAATAACATTTGAAAGGTGTGGAGGCTTCATCTTTCTTTGATTTTCACGTTTTTCTTTATTTTTTTTTACCATCATTCTCTTCTTTCAGATTACTTGATTTAGTTTTGTCAGTATTATTCTTTTGTCTCCTTTATGAAGAATTAGTAATTTGAATAATCCACAACTAGAAAATTAATTCTGTGGGTTAGAAGAGTCATTACAGTAGAACAAAATTAATTCTGTATGTGTTCAAAACATGGCTATTGCAAAATAAGTAGAACAATTACACATCCTGGGTCCTATGTCTGGCTGATTAGCCAGTCACCATTTGGGGAGTCGCATGTTGTTGAAATGGTTAAAAGACAGTTATATTGACAGTTTGCAAATCAGACCAGTACAACAAGAGCTCAGGGAACTGCATAACTCGCGAAAACAGACATTTCATTTTGATAATTCCACAGCATCTCTGTATTCTAATTGATGAGACATTTCAGTCTCTACTGTTAATTAGTTTGGTTGAAGAAGCTGCCATCCAAAACATTTTGTAATATGACTGAGTGTAAAATAGAAAGTTACTGATGGTTGTTGTTTAGTTTAACATTGATTATTCTCTTAGGACAAAATAAAACAAAATAACTTGTAGTGGAAATGTGACTGTACTTAATGCAAAAAAAATCAGACAATTAAACCAACACAATAGAATTTCTACATGAAGAGATGCAAGAAATTGAGGGGAATAATTAATGTGATGCAGGAACATCATGTATAAGTCAAGACTACTGAAGAAGACCCACAAACCTTAACCTCAGAATTTAAGTTGGAAGGAGAAAAGAACAGAAAAAATAAATGAATGCTCTCTTTACTTTGGGTTTATTTTAGTTTGAGGGTCAAGGTTTTTGTTTCAGTTGCAATGTATTGGTTAAAGAATAAAGTTGTGAACATGAGAAAAAGGGCTGACAGGAACCTCATGAAGTTCAACAAAGGCAAATGCAAGGTCCTGCGCCTGGGGAGGAACAACTTCATGTACCAGCACAAGACTGATTTGCAGAAAAGGACCTGGGTGTCCAAGGTGAACATGAGCCAGAAATATGCTCTTGTCACAAAGGTGGCCAACCATATCCTGGAGTTCATTAGGAAGAGCATCATCATCAGATGGATAGAGGCGATCCTTCCCTTCTACTCAGCACTGGTGAAGTCACTTTTGGAGTGGCAAACTGAAACATCAGAAATTCCACTTGAATATGAGAAAACACTTTCTCACTGTGAGGGTGATTGAACGCTGGAACAGGTTGCCCAGAGAGATTGTGGAGATATTCAAAACCTGACTCAGCAGAGTCCTGAGCAACCTCTCTAAGTAACCCTGCTTTCACGAGATGGGTTAGACTAGGTGATCTCCAGAGGTCCCTTCCAACCTCAGCGATTCTGATTCTGTAAAACCTCACATATGCATTTTTTATGTGTGTATAATTTGCTAGAAGATATTTCATACAGAATAGCCCCTGTATTATGAAGGTGACTACTTCCTGCTCACTGGTCACTACAAATTACATTTATAGTAATTTTAGTACTTTCACTTCTTGGGTATGTTTCACCTTAGATTCTTGTACTCTTTGCTAGTATCATTTGAACTATACAGTGTCACTGGAGACTATATCTATACTACTGAGGTACACAAGTTCAGAACATAGGCCTGAGCATTGACCTGGAAACATCCATACTGTTGAATGGTTAGCACAGTCCTGGCATAATTTTAGTCAAGCTAACCACCCTCTTTTACATGGGCCAGAGGTTAGCATGGGCCAAAGACCGTTCCTATTGGCAGTTTGAATGGCACCAGCTTATTTTTGGTACTGTAAGATCATGTAACTGCAAGATTGCCAGCCGTACTGTGCCATTTGCTTCGCAGACAGTGAATAATCATGGGCCCATTGTGTTTATTAGTAGAGATGCAGACTAAGAAACCAGTCTTCTCTCCATTTTGGTGATGGGGAAATTAAAACTCACTGAAAGCCTGTATAAATCACATTAATGAAGATTTAAATCAGGGATTTGGGCATAGAAATATGTATATTATGTATTTTGTGTATAACAATACACAATTTGTACACTAAGTTAATAAGAATTTATACAATAAGTTAATAAGAGAATGAGTATTTGATTACATGATCCTTATTTGCTTGTTTCCTACCTTGCACATCTGCCTCATCTGCACTGGTCCTGAACTGCTCATTGAGCATATCACACAAGCTTTTTTGCAGTTCTAACAGAGCAGAACAGCGTTTTTCAGTCTAATTATGTTTGTACATACAAGCATGGCTGTAACTGGTTTAAATTTTTTTTTTTTTTTTTTTTTACTATGTAGTGTATAATTTTGATTTCAGGAATCGAACTAGATGAAGATGGAACCTTGGATGGAAACAGTGATTTAACCATTAGGGGTCGCCTCCTATACCTTATGGAAAAAGTCACGTATCTGAAGAAGAAGCAAGCTGAGAAGCCAGTTGGTGATGATGCTAAGACATCCTGTAAGCAAAATTAAATCACAATTTAGTCTGTCCTAATTCCAGATCGGAAAAGAAGCAGACAAAGAAGCTCTTCATATATTATCTACCAAAGCAAGACAGATTTTCACTGAAACATCTGTGCACCTTAAAGTTTATAGCTCTGACTTTAAGCAAGCTTAACTGGAATGCTTAGGGTAGAGAATTTTGTTTCCTAATAGCATGTAGTGGAAAATTTCTTATACTGGCCTTTTCAGAATATATCTTACTCTTTGTGCAATTAGTGCAGACTTCATTATAGCGGGGTCCTAATTTTGGGAACTCGCTCATAAAACTAGCTGCAGAAGCTCTGACTGAGTGCTTGTATGAAGGATGCCAAATGAAGGAAGACTGCCCAACTAGACCTTAATTTGTACTGCTGTACTTAGGGGAAACCTCCCCACTCAACATAAAATCCAAAACTTACTGTTTGTGATTGTTGCTTTGTCATTTTTCTGGCACCTTCTGGCTTTTCACACATTGATAAAAGTCATTGTCAGTGACATCCAAGTTCTGCACTTGGGATCAACTGATTGTGGATATTTTTTTTAACTTGTCAATTCTGATTTTTTGCCCTTATTGTGGTGGCACTTTCAAATAATTTTTGATGCTGCCATCCTACTAGCAGGAAGAAATTTTTGGACATACAGTTTAGACATTCTGCCTTTGGTAGAAACCTGGCTTCCTTCATTGATGATGTAGAATTCCTAGGGAGCCTGGCCTTTAACTTTGTTGCTGAATGCAAGTGCCTAACATTATAGGATGAGAACGTTTCCCCAGGGTATCTGTAATGAAATGACTACTTAGCTGCCAGTTATTATTGTTGGTTTAGTCTTCTTTAAGACGACATACTGTCTCTTGAAAACGTGCCTTCTATCTTTATAATTATAAACTGTTGTTTGTAATAGCTAGATAGGCAGTGATAATTAGAGGCCTGATCTGTGCAGAATGTGGTGGTATATCCTAAGGTTTCCTTTTTTTTTTTTTTTAATGTAGTAAGGTTAGAGCTCTCCAAAACCTAATTTTCTCTCTTTCACTTAGACAATATTGTATTGAACTGATTCCATACAACTCCTCAGGCCAAATAACCCCCACAGGTCTGTATTATGGTGGCTAGACTGCTTGGGTTCTGCATTGCAGAACAATGTAAAGCCAAACCCACAAGCTGAGATATACTATCACATTTATGAAAATAGAGGCCAACTGAGAGCCTGCTCATGTGATTCTTTACAAAGAACAAAGTAAATTTAACATTGTGTCCCTTTTTATTATTATTTACTTCAGTCCTGGTATTTTCTGAAATATCAGCCAAAATGCATTTTGTCTTTTAGTTATTTTTAAAATTATGTTATTCTAAAACATGCTATGCTGTGTGACAGTGGAAACACCTATAGTACAGTGTTTGGATAATAACACTGAAATACAGCACTATTACTCCTTTTTTTGTATTTTTTTCCTACATTATCTAGTTCATCTTAGCATCAATTCTCTTCCTTCTTTGTTGAACATTATTTTTTCCATAAACTGTTGCCACCTCTTGGGCATTATCTTTCTATGGGCACTCTTACTTTTTTGTGTTCTAAAATTTGACTGAAGTTGCATCTGGTTTATACCAAAATCTCTCAACACATAGATTTCTAATCTGAAAATATTTTTGATGTGTGCTCTACATCAACCACCTTCTTCAACCCCTCAATATTTGTCAGGCAATTTATTGAACTTCAACAGGGATTATCAAACTTCCCTTCTCAAACTTGCTGTTATCCATGTGACATGGAAAGAAATTGATTAGTTAGGTGAGTACTAATGGAAAAATTCTGCATTTTTTTTTGTTTTTAATTCTTCTGATGTGAACTGTCAGCTTGAAACAAAGGAAAAGTAAAGCAGGCTTTGACTATCAGGTTGTCTGCAGAGGATCCCAGTTTGGTGCGACAAAGTCTTACAAAACTGAATGGAAGTTCTCTTGAGATGGGAAAAAGAACAGTATTCGCTTTGTCTTGACTGTTAGTTCATGAGTATTTTTTCCAAACAGCAGTCTCAAATCTCATCTGATATTAAACATTTTGTTTATTTTAACTTTTTATAACTTTCTCAAAGCTTTGCAATTGATAATTGCCAGTGAGAATACCAGATGTGGGCTTCTTGCTTCATTTAGAGATTCGACTCAGACTATCCAAATGATGATTTTCAACTGATTTGGTTTAACAATGGGGATTATGGAGTCTCTTCATTTCTATTTCTTTTGAAAGGGCTTTAGTTTTGGCAATGGATTAAATTATTCTGTTTGGTAAATTATGAATTTAAAATTTTGACTGGATATACAGCTTAAGACAGAATCACTGTAAATAAATAATACAGCATTTACATGTGCTACTGGATATTTTTTCCAGTCCCACTTCATAGTACATAAGAAAAACTCTCAGACCTGAATTCCTGGAAAATTCTTGAAAACAGTATATAGAAATAAAGCTGGCCACTTTGTGAACATCTTGTATGTCTTCACTCTCTTTTTATGTTATCAGATTTGAGATGTTTATTTTTTCCCTCTGTGATTATATTTTTATTTGATAGTCTGCCTAAGAAATACCAAGAAAAAACGCTTCTTAAGGATTGAATTAATTCCAGTGCATGTTGCATAATGGGTTCTGAGGGACTACTGGTAGAGCAATTAAATAGAGCAATTAATGGTAATTTTGTGATTTATGTATTTTCTTCACAGCTACTCTTCAGCAGTTGATTTCAGACACAATGGTACGCTGGGCCCAGGAGTCAGTAATAGAAGACCCGGAGTTAGTGAGGGCCATGTTTGTATTGCTACATCGCCAATATGATGGTATTGGTGGCTTGGTTCGAGCCCTACCAAAGACCTACACCATAAATAGTGTGTCAGTGGAAGACACAATCAATCTTCTAGCGTCCCTCGGCCAAATCCGTTCCTTGCTCAGTGTCAGAATGGGGAAGGAGGAAGAAAAACTTATGATTCGTGGATTAGGGTAAATGACTGGAGTGCAGCATATCTTAATTTACAGATATTTATTGTTATTTGCTGTATAGTTATCACTTAAGTTATGCATAAAGTTTGAATGTGAATATTCTATATATGGGTAAATGCAGAAGTTTCATATCAGTTATGTAGTATCTTCAGTTGTAATATTTTGTAGTATTATTATACGCATAATTTTTTACAGAGTAGCAAATGGCATCTCTAAGACTTCTCATAAGAAGATTTGAAAACACATATGTAATGTTTTATGATACTACAGAAATATATCTTGTTATATTTTAAGTAATATGATTGTAAAGAGTACTATCAAGAATACTGTCCATTTTATATGAATGCAGTGATTGGTGGCTGTGGATACATACAGCCCCCTCCAGCTGTCAGCAAATGGAGTTTTGTATACATGTGTCTCTACATATGCCATCATTTTATTGCCTTGAATGTGGTTAGAACTATTTGAATTATGATGTAGTTTACCCAGTCTTCTTTTTCCTAGTTACATGATTAATAATAATAAAATATAGCCTAATAAAGGATGCAACTGGAGAAAACTGTATAAAGAAAACATGATCACCTCTATTAGGAAAGAGTTTAGTTTCTTCTGGCTTTTTTCAAAGGAATTTTATTGTCCAAGATGACCAGAGAAATTAAACATCAGCTATGATGTATTAGAAATCCCCAGTCAACAACAGCAATGGCAACAATAGCAATGACAACAAAAGATAGTATTAATAAAGAATGCCAGGAATGAAAGGAGAAGAAAAACTTTTGTTGTGCAAAATATTTTTCTTTCTGAGCTTGCTGAAAACCTCAAATATGTAAGTGATTTGTATAAATAGTTTTGCACTGCCATGGTGAACAATACCTCCTTCATTGCTTTCCAGCTGATCCCATCAATGTTCCCTGATTGCTATAATCTTCAGCGTACTTACGTTAAGGCTTTGGCATAGCCTGCTGATGGCTTTGCAAAGGGGAAAGTCAGTCACATGTGACCATGCACAAAATACTGGGATTTCCATATCCACTTTTGTATGTCAAATTTGAGTTGTTAATGTTTCACTTAACCCAACTTAGTCTGAAAATAAGTAAATGATTACTAGATTCTGGCACTGTTGTGTCTGACAAAAACATCGGGGTGATTTTCATTTCATGTTCTGCTTTCTTTTTGTGTGTATTTTTTTCTCATCATTTTTGCTATATGTTGGAAGCTAAAGCCTTGTGAGACAGATTGATTTAATTTTAACAAAGTCTTTGGTGGTATGTGAAAGTCTGGTGCAAGGTGAAAAGAGGTACTTTCTGTTTAGCTAGTGTTCTCCTCTGCCTGCTGCTATCATCCTCTTGATAGCTTCTATCATAGTTGTAACCATCTTGTCACCATGCCCTAGGTGTGCCATTTGTACCTTCTGTAGTATAACCTAGGCTTCAGCGCCTATTTAGGAATGCCAAGTTTTTTGCTGTGAGTGGAAAGCATTTCTTTTTTCCAGTTGAGAAATGAAAGCATCACTCATTCCTGCTTAAAAACCCTATTTTCCTAGAAATGCTGTTTGAATTTTTCTGAGATGCAGTATTTCATAATTCAGTCAGCAGTTACAGAAAGCACTGAAAGTGGATATATTTTCCAAAATACTCTAATACTGCTAGCCAGCCCAAGGTGCCCTTTTTACTTTCTTTCCTTTTTATTTCTGTAAAATAAAGCTGCTGTAGATGAATAAGAATTTAGGATCACTTGGAAGAATGACACCATTGAGCTCATCTGGTCCAAGTCTGGATTGTCTTTAAAGATCTGATTTATATCCCTTTCTGTTAACAAGTCTTTTTCCACAGCATGCAGTATTAATGCAGAAAGGAGATGTGGTAGGAATAGCTTTTGGAGGTAAGGCCCATTGTGTGTCACCTCTGATATGAAGTCTTGCTGGAGGCTTTGAGGAAAAAGACCAATTAATCTTTCTGATTTATTGAGGGCAAAAGACTCTAATAGTGCCATCTACATCAGATGTACATACATTCTGTTGTATGACTGATAGTTGTGGATTTATAGCTTTTAGATTGATGGATCCATCTCTTTGCCTCTCTTATAAGACTGAATTTTTCCTTACCTAATCCCAGAAGTTTGAGCTCAGGAAAAAAGACTACCATGAGACCTACCATGAAATCTGAACAGCTGTCGACAGTATTTCCTATAGTAACTTTCTAGTCCTTTTCTCCCATGACCTGACTGCTTCCAAATTTATTTCTGGGTTGCATGTGATTTCAAGATTACTACAGTTCTTAGAAATGTAATTACTTTTGAAGTACACATTTTTATTGGACATCATCACCTCTGCATAAAATATTGAGACTATAATCTTCAGGATTGATTTCAAGTATTTAAATTGTTCTGCTGAAGTATGTAGAAGAGAGAAGAATGTCCTTTGGAACAGTAACTCATGAAAAAACGTTAACATTTATGTAGCTAATGTTTCTGGTGCTTTAATGTTTAGAGGGGAGCTGGATGTACATTCTCTTCTGTGTACAGTCTTTTCTTGATCCTGATGGCAGATATCAAATGTCTCAAGATTGAAAATACTCTGAAAAGAAGTTTTTTTTTTTCTCCAGAAAATACAGATTAGTTGAATTTAAAGTTTAAATAATATATCAGTTTTGATCGTACGTTCTTCAGGAAATATTTTTAGATCTGGAATGGAATATCCAATAATGGATTATCTAATGAAAATAGAAGAGTATCACACTGCAGTCAAGTGGTGATTAGGGCAAGGGCAATAACTATAATATGGGACAAGAAAGGTCAGGTCCTTTCTCTATGTACGTAAAATATAGAGTATCTGTAGAAGGAGATTGATAGAGACTTAACCTGAAAAGCACCCAGGGAAATAATTTATCTGAGATGATGAAGAATTACACAGTAAATCAGTTTCGCAAATAACATATAACAGGTAAACTATTTGTCATAACATTTTAATCCAATTTCTTCTTTTGTTCTCCTGTAGAGACATCATGAATAATAAAGTATTTTACCAACATCCAAATCTCATGAGAGCTCTAGGCATGCACGAGACTGTCATGGAAGTGATGGTAAATGTGCTTGGTGGAGGAGAATCCAAGGTAAAGCAATTCTTTGTTAGAAGGCAGAAAATTTAGAATATAGCTATTCAAAGCTTTACCCTGTAAATAGCACTTCATGTGCTCACTAAGTCTTACATTGATTTATAGGATCTTTTTAGAAACTAATTAAAAATGGATGTAGTATTACTCTGTTAATCTGAATATTACCATTCTTTCATGTTTGAATCTAGAATTTATGGGTTAACCCAGCTTTTTCTTTTCAAGCTTACAAGTTGTTCTATGGACCTTAAGGAATTACTTACTTGCTAAGAGAGCCCTGTTGATTTCAAGGACGTCCACCTAGACAGATAACTTGACGGGGGTACAGTGAATACAGTACAGAAATACTAGTACATTAACTGGCTGTTGGATGGTCTTTTGCAGGTTTTATGCCTGTTTTGGAGCTTTACCTTTAGTCTGTTTTTATTTGCTTTTTAGGAAATCACTTTTCCGAAGATGGTGGCAAACTGCTGTCGTTTTCTATGTTATTTTTGCCGCATTAGCAGGCAGAATCAAAAAGCTATGTTTGATCATCTTAGCTATTTGTTGGAAAACAGCAGTGTTGGCCTTGGTAAGTGATAACATATAACTCATTTTTGTGTGGCCTTTGAGATTCTAAACAAAACCAAAGTTTTAAAACTTTTTGCTAATTTCTATACTGAAAAAAGTGTGTTTTCCTGCATCCATCCATTTGTAACATATTTGTCTTGAATTTTCTCTATTGCCGAGTGCAAAAGCATCTTCCTTTCCTGTATTACTAACTGTAAAGAAACCCCTAACAACAACATTAAGTAAGCTGAGTTAATTAAGGATATGCTTTCTGGCAGAAAAGCCAGGTAATGCTTGGACATTAGAGAAGAGTCAGTGTTTAGCTGCATCATTTATGGAACAGAATAAGATCCTGATTGTGATAAAGAGGTTCATAGATAAATGTTGGCAGGCAGCCCTGATAGCTTATTTCACACCACCTGTGCTTGCTCCTCTACTCTGTCTTCTGTGGACTGTTCAGTATCTGACTACACTTGTGGCAGAAATACAGAGCTCATTATGCATGTATAGATGCCCTGAAATGAACCCTGAAATTTTCTTAAAGTGTTAGTTTTTCTTTGCTGGGCTGGAGTGTTACAGAAGAGGTATATGTGACCTGTATTTAATTTAATGCTTTTGATTCAGAATATCTATATCTAGTTATCATTGATCTTTTTTTAAAAAAAGAAAAAAATTATCAGAAGGTTCTGGTTGATATACAGGTACAGAACAAAAGCATAAACCAAAAGTGTTTGTAGAGAAACATACCCAGATCAAATGCATTTGGAGTGTTAGTATAAAAAAAACTTAACTTTTTCTAACATTATATTGACTGCCATTTCTTAAAGGCATAGATAAAAATATAATCTCTTATTTTAAACCTGAAAGGTATTTTCTTTGTCAGTACATTTGATAAAATGTCAGTATTTTGGTTCTAAAATCCCCTCTTCCTTTTCCGCAAAGCAGAATTGTCTTAGTTTGGAAAATTGTAAAAAATGAAATGTTAAAACAAAGTGTACAGTAAAAATGGGAAGACTTAAGAAAGATTGTTTCTAGCCTGGACAGAGTTAGTATATTTTGATTTCATCTTAGTGTCAAATTTCATATGAATGTACTATGATTTATTATAAACTAAGTGGTATAAATGACATACTATGAATTAAATAACTACCTAATGACAAAATGTTGTATTTTATCAATGGTTTTATTATTGTATTTACTATGAAATTGCTGTTTTCTATAGATTTATTACTGAAACTAAATGTTATTTTGACAGCCTCTCCTTCTATGCGAGGATCAACTCCTTTAGATGTTGCAGCAGCGTCTGTGATGGATAACAATGAACTTGCACTAGCTTTAAGGGAACCTGATCTTGAGAAGGTTGGTACCTACTTTATCTAGCATTTTTTTCCCCTGTGAAGAGGAGAAGGATTCCAATTGCTAAGATCCAAAAAAGGTAGAATGGAGTAATCGAGACCCAAGGTGATAACAGTTATGTGGAAATTTTAGGTACCTTTCACAAGAAAGACTATCAGGATCTGATTGTTTGCTCTTTCTGCTGATGGTCTAGATAACTGAATTGAGTTTATGGGTACTACATATGCAGATGAAACCAACAAGAATTGGCTCAAGGGCAGCTCTTACTTTGGGAATAGTGCAGTCCCCAACAGAACTGTGTAACTATTGATAAAATCTTTCTTTGTTGTTCTGTCTTGATAGTGACATGTAGTGGTGGCATAATGCATTGAGGGTTACTAGAAGCCTTATACCAGCTTGTTACAATGTGTAACAAATGTTCATAAAGATCTCTATATTTTCTTCTCGAACTTAAATGTGCTTCAGAATTCTTGTGCATTTGTGCTCATGTGCAGTCCTCAGTGGCAATTTTGCTGGCTATCCTCAAACTTGCAGAGATGGGCATGTGGCAATTTGGGCTGAGCATAAAAAGGGAAGTATAGGAAAAAATTATAAGGTCCTTTTAAAAGGTAATGACCATTTTTTTCTGTTTTCCAATGTATAACATCTAGTCTCATTTACTTAGTATTACTGTGTTTTGTATGAGTTTGGGAGGAATACAAAGGCATCACCTGTGCAAGTAGGAATGGAGTCAAGAAAGCCAAGCTCAGCTGGAGCTGAAACTAGCAAGGGAGGTGAAGGGCAACGAGAAAGTTTTCTGTAAGTACCTCAGTAGCAAAAGAAAGACTAAGGAGAATGTGGGCCCGTTGCACAGTGGACCAAGGGAACTAGTGACTTATGACAGGGAAAAGGCTGAAGTACTCAGTGCTGTTTTTGTCTCACTGATAAAGCTTGTCCTCAGGCCTCCCAGGTCCATGAGCCTACTAGCAGAGTTTGTGGAAGTGAAGAAGTACTACCATAGAGGAAGACTATGTTAGGAGCACATAACCCATTTTGATATACACAAGTCTATGGGACCAGACGGGATGCATCTGAGGGGGTTAAGGAGCTGGTCGATGTCATTGCAAGGCTGCTGTCTATCATCATTGAAAGGTTGTGGCAACTGGGGGAGGCAAGAAGGACAAGAAGGAAGATCCAGGGCACTACAGGCTGGTCAGCCTCACCTCAGTTCCTGGGAAGATTATGGAGCAAATAATCCTAGAAGCCATTTCTAAACACATGAGGGACAAGAAGGTCATTGGGAGCAGCCAACATGAGTTTACTGAGGGCAAATCATGCCTGACCAAACGTATTGCTTTCTATGACTGGTGCTGCGGACAAGGGGAAGGCTCCCCAGTGTGAGAAAGGTACTGACATACTGAAGCGAGTCCAGTGGAGGGCAACCAGGATGGACAAGGGTTTGGAGAACATGACATGAGAAGAGGTTGAGAGAACTGGGCCTGTTCAGCCTTAAGAAGAGAAGGCTCAGGGAAGACCTTATTGCTGTCTACAACTGTCTGATTGGAGAATACAGAGAAGATGGAGCCAGGCTCTTCATTGGAGGTATACGGCTATAGGACAAGAGGCAACAGACATAAGTTAGAACACAGGAAATTGCCATTAGATATTAGGAGAAAAAAAAAAGAAGAAAAACTTTATGATGAGGATGATTGAACAGTGGAACAGGTCTCCCAGAGAGATTGTGGAGTCTCCATCCTTGGAGGTCTTCAGGACTGAACTGGATGTGGCCCTGATCTGATTAGACCTGCTCTGAGCAGGGGGTTGAACTGGATGACCTCTGGAGGTCCCTTCCAACCTAAATTATTCTATGATTCAAAATTTTGTACTGAGATCCCTACCAGGTAAAAGCCCAATGGCTAGCCATCACTGGATTGGCTGCAGGTGCATTGAAAAATAGGATTAGAATTCAGAACGATTTTGATGAATTGGTGGATGAAGAAAAATGGGAGCCTGAAGAGAAATAGGAAGCAACTCAGCAAGGGCAAGTGCAAATGGACTATACTGATATAAAAATACAGTGTCTGAATGAAGAAGAGGGAAAATTGTTTGGGCAACAGGTCAGTTGAATGCTGAGTTGCAAGCTTCAGAGATAGTATGGACCAACTGGAGGAAGTCAAAAGAAGAGCAGTGAGAATTATTCAAGGTCTAGGAAGTAACAAATCAAGAATCAATGAATGGATGTTGATTAGATTAAGGAATAAAAAGCTCAAAAGAGCATATAATAACTGTTTTGAATATATAAAATGCTGCTGCAAGAAGAAATGGAATAATGGTTACCATGTAAGTGGTGGAAAGGACAAGCAGCATAAATGATTGAAAGACAATTTCAAGTTAGACATTAAAAAACACTTGCTAATAGAAAGTGAGACAGTGGAATACATTGTCTAATCTCTTCTTAAAGACTTCTAATTGTGGAGATACTACAACAACCTCCCTAGGAAAACATCTGTCAGGAATGATGCAAATGTAGATGATCCTTCCTTGGAGTAGGAAGGTGAACCATGTCTATTTAACAGGACATTTTCAGACCTATGATTCCTATAAATTTTTAGCAAAAAGAAGCTGTCTGAATTGGTTAAAGGCTATAATTACAACTCTTAAAACACGGAAAGGAGAGAGCCAATAGAAACTGTTACTGAGATGATAGCTCTGAATTACAGGGAGTATGAGTGCTGTGTGTTAAAAAAGAAAGAAAGAAAGAAAACAAGTGAAAGGAGAAGTTAAAATAAAAGAGTAGACCTGTCAGTCATATATGAAGATATGTTTTCAAATAAGGATGGAGTGTAGAAGGAGAGTGCCACAAAATTGATTAGTTTGTCTCTCTCACTCAGGGTTGGAAGAGATATGAGATGTAGAGAGCCAAACAGTGATTTAGAAAGAGAAGTGAATCAAGAGAGGGGAGGTCTTGTGGTTCATGGCGGCAGAAGTAAACAAAGGTTGGGAAAGTGCTGCTGCTCTTCTAATTTGCCCAAAATAAGATCTGGAATGTGGAAGCCAAATCAGAGACAATATATGAGGATACTTCCCTTCAAACTGCACTTCTCTTTGTTTTCACAATAAATGTCTTTTTCATTTTACCTTTCTTTTAGGTGGTTCGCTACTTGGCTGGATGTGGATTGCAGAGTTGTGCTTTGCTGGTTTCTAAAGGCTACCCAGACATTGGATGGAATCCAGTTGAAGGAGAGCGATATTTGGATTTTCTTCGTTTTGCTGTTTTTTGCAATGGTAGTGTAGGAACCTGCCAATTTTATAATTTCCTCTAATATTTGAATAAATATTTGTTTGAAATTTGTCATTTAAAGTAGGGATACAAGCCAGCTTCATGGAATACCAAAAATTTAAAGGACAGACAGCGGAAAGAGTAGAATCATGCAAAACATACAGTAATTTAGATGTCCGTTTTACAGATCATGTAGACTCTTTGGTCTTTGAAATGGTGACATCTCTCCTGTAACTGGAACAGAGACTCCTAAATCTTTTTAAGGTAAAATTCATGCTAGACAGAGAGCCAAAGACCAATGTTTTGGTTAAGATTTATACAAGTCTAGTTTTTAGCAGGTATAGCGTACCCTTCACTAGCTCTCTCACTTGAATGTGATTTTCACTACAAATCGGTAGTTTTTATGATGGTTTCAATATCCTTTATTACATAGTTACTTCTTTGGCTGTACTTAATTTTGAATTAAATTGTATGTTCTATATCATAGGTTATATTACAATAATAGAGGGATACATTTGTGTATTTATGTAACCTTGTCATTGATATTTAAACTGTTTTGCAGGTGAAAGTGTCTGCTGATGCATACTGCACGTTTCTGTGCCTTTATCCAATTATGTTTCAGAAGTCTTTTTGATATAATCGTGAATCATGGTATTTGTTCTATGTGATAGGAGAGAGCGTGGAGGAGAATGCTAATGTTGTAGTCAGGCTGCTTATCCGTCGACCTGAGTGTTTTGGTCCAGCTCTAAGAGGAGAAGGAGGCAATGGGTTACTTGCTGCCGTGGAGGAAGCAATACAAATATCGGAAGATCCAACAAGAGATGGACCTTCCCCAAGTAATGGATCTAGTAAAACCCTGTAGGTGCTGTGGAATTGCTTACATTGCCATAATTTTTGTTTGTTTGTTTTATAATCCTAGTCATGAAATGACTTGTTGGTTTTAACATGTGAATTATTAACTGGATTCCTCCTTGGATTCTATGGAAGGTAGAATTTGTCTTCTGCCAAATAGTTCTTCTCCTGCACTGTTAATTTTAAGTAACTTTCTCTAAATATTATATCATCTTTAGAATTCCGTTGGCTGTTTGTTAGCCAGTTAAGAATCAACCCCCTGTTACAAAATGAGACAGATAAATGGTAACAATGCAGATGTCACTGCAATATCTCAGGGACAAATTCCATTCTCTGTTAGTCTGCTGTAAATTCACTGATTATCAAGAAGCCACCATGTATAAGCCATTGCTGCTGTGAGCAAGTTTTGTATGTTTACTGCTAATGTAAAAACTTTTTTGTGTTTTTTTTTCATTTTTTGTTTGTTTTAACAACTAATGAATTCCAGTGAGATGGAAGAACAAGAAGATGACACTATTCACATGGGAAATGCCATCATGACCTTTTATGCAGCTTTGATTGATCTCTTAGGACGTTGTGCCCCTGAAATGCATGTAAGTTTCATATCTTCATGCATTGAAAAGTGAAGCAATAGTTTTACTGATGGTTTGGTGTTTTGCTCTTTGGCTTTTTCACAGTAATGCACGTTATCAGGTATTAAAGCAGTGGTATGACTACATAGTATCTCAGTGTACATGTGTTCATCTGCTAATTTGCAAGGAACTTCTGTAAGCTGTTCAGAAGTTGTTCTTTCAAAAGGAAGTATTCTGTTCCTTTTCTTATTGCTGTTCCTTGGGGCAACATTCTTTCATGAATATTGTTTGACTGTCTGTTATGACCATCAAACTATTCAAATTTCGCTGTTTACTGTGATGGTGTACAGTGGTTTTTAACTGTGGTTCCACTGTCTTCATATACGTATTTAAACAGAGTATTTGACTTGCATATAAAAGGGATTAATATGACAGGAAATTCTTTTAAAACATGGGAATAAGCATTGTCCTCCAAAATACATAATCTTTATTCAAACCAAGAATCCTAGTCAAAGACAAGATGTCACTGTTTTAGGCATTAGATATACACAGTATTAGACATTCATGCTATAAAAAAACAGCCCTTACCACATGGATCCTAACAGTGGGGGCTATTTGAAAATATTTGTTCAGATTAAGATTCAAAATACATTTTTGTTTCTTCAAAAATTCTCCTAAATTATGCATGTTTCTTATTTTACTCTGAAATCTGCCCCAGTTCATGCAGATCAGTATCAGATTTGTGCAGAAATGGGTAACTTGAGGAAGCAGAGATATCCATATTACAAGCTCACTGTATGAGGATGTTTTGTTTAAATAATAATAGTCTTATTTTTGCTCTCTCTCCCTCCCTTGTTAATAAAGACAAAAAACAGAACAAGAACTGGGATACCTGAAAGTGTTATTTTTCAGCTGGGACAGCAAAACTACCATTTTGCATCTGAAAGGCCACTCCTTCCCCTCTCGCTCTGCCCTCCCCAGCTATGTTTTGATGTTTTGTTCACCAGCTTTAACAGTCCTAG
The DNA here is from genome assembly GCF_036417845.1 of Apteryx mantelli. NCBI lineage: Eukaryota > Metazoa > Chordata > Aves > Apterygiformes > Apterygidae > Apteryx > Apteryx mantelli. Next base: position 52,790,315 of record NC_089980.1, on the reverse strand, counting down.
ATCCTAAATTTCTAGATTTTGCATCCAGAACACAGCAAATAAATACAGATTGTGTGAAATTTACATTATTAATTATAATATAAATATATTTATATAATAGTCATTCTTGTGCATCTGTGAAAGTTTGGAAAAAGTTTCTGGAAAGTTTGGGAAGTTTCTGGAACATGAACACAAATAAAAGATAAAAATAAGACCTTGTTAATTTTTTATCTTTCCATTAGCTAATCCATGCAGCTAAAGGGGAAGCCATTAGGATCAGGTCAATTCTACGGTCTTTGATTCCACTGGAAGATTTGGTGGGCGTAATTAGTATTCCTTTCCACATGCCAACCATAGCTAAAGGTAAGATGATTGTTCTGCTTTCTTTTTTCTCCCACCCCACTCTTACATTTTATAACTTGGCCATATATTGATGCTCGTATTTTTCACAATATTTTAAAATGTTCTTGGAATTAAACTATTTATAATGTGAATTAGAAGAAAAGTCGTATGTGTTTCAAAAGTTTCAAAAACATTTCTGGATGCTATGGGCGATAATTCTGTGTGCATTTGAATCACTGATAAAATTCCTATTCATTTCAATGACATCATGGAAATCTGTTACAGCTTTAAAAAGAATTCTGTGAATGCATACTTCCTATCTTTCTAAATTATTAAAGAAAATTTCCAGTCTCTTTTCTTGATAATGTAATCCTTAGCTTTTGTTGTCCTACCCCTACTAATTGTTTCTAGCAGATCTTACTAAGACACCAGAGTTGTTCTTCAGCAACTATGGTGAAGTTATAGGTGAAGCCCTGCTGAGGCCACAGTTGGAGTACTGTGTCCAGTTCTGGGCTCCCCCGTATAAGAGAGAGATGGAACTACTGGAGCGAGTCGAGCAAAGGGCCACTAAGTTGATTAAGGGACTAGAGCATCTCTTATATGAGGAAAGGCTGGAAAGCTGGGACTGTTTAACCTGGAGAAGACTGGATGGGAAGATCTTATCACGGTGTTTAAGTATCTGAAGGGAGGGTGTAAATAGGATGGGGCCAGACTCTTCTCAGTGGTGCCCAGTGATAGGATGAGTAGCAACAGGGCCCAAACTGAACCACAGGAAGTTCCATCTGAACATGAGGACTCCTTGCTGTGCGGGTGGCTGAGCACTGGCCCAGGTTGCCCAGAGAGGTTGTGGAGTCTCCATCCTTGGAGATATTCAGAAGCCGTCTAGACAGGGTCCTGGGCAATGTGCTCTAGGTGACCCTGCTTGAGCAGGGGGCTTGGACTAGTTCTGTGATTCTGTGAAGCATGCATACACAAATGCACAGTAAAGAAAACACTTGTTTTCTGCCTACAGAGAATTCATTGAAATAGTGGGAACTAAGTAAGCATCAACATAAAAGGGAAAGGAGATATGTCTGCTTTTTTGGATGTTTTGAGAGAGAGTATTATAAATATAATGTCATTTGCATAGGGACTTACAGCACAAGAATGACTAATTTAGTTGCAGCAGAAGAGATAAACAAATCAATCAATCTATTATATAATTATTTATATATATTCAAGTAGTGGTGATAAGTTATAGAAAAGTGATATCTAAATAGCAGTTTATAGAGTGCAGCTCATAGGTATGGAGTGGATTGTTTGGTTTCCAAAAGTAAAGTATCAAAATTTAAAAATATTTCTGTGAAATGCTTTCAGATATTTCAGAAGTTTTCAATTACAGAGGACTATTTGCCACAATTTTAATTCATTATCATACTTTATATGCTCACGAGTGCTGCATTCCTGGTGTATTTGATATAGATTTGTTCTATTTCTTATCTTTTGTTTGCCTCTTCTAAGAACGAGGTAGTTCTGTAGACAAATTAATGTTTGGGTATTTCTTATCATGTTAGAGTGTCAACTACTAAGAATCCCATGGTACACAATGTATGAACAAAAAAGCATGTATGGACTTCTGGGTAAAAATTGCCTTATGCATTCATTTTCAGTTCCTTTTCAGTTAACTACGGATTTGTTGTCTGTATGTAACAAAGCTGTGGGGAAGATGGTCAGATATTAACAGAGGCTCAAAACTCTGACAAGTAGCATGACTGCCTAGTCTGCTGGTGCAGGATGAGCCTTGTCATTGAAGTCTTATTTCTTCCTTTTAGATGGTACTGTGGTGGAACCTGACATGTCTGCGGGGTTTTGCCCAGATCACAAGGCAGCCATGGTTTTGTTCCTTGACAGGGTCTATGGAATTGAGGACCAGGATTTTCTTCTGCATCTTCTTGAAGTTGGCTTTCTGCCAGATCTTCGTGCTGCTGCTTCTTTAGATACGGTAAGGGTTTAAGTCTGTTGGTATTTCAGTTCCATTATCTTATTGAACACTGCAGCATTTTTCGTCCCCCAGAATATTTTTTATTTCTTCAACCTTCTGTGTTTCCCAATGCTGGATGAGCTGCCTGCTGCTGCTGAGCTTTGAAAATGTTTAAAGAGCAGTGAAGAGGCTTTCTCCAGAATGGTGCTGTCTTTGTAAGGAACCCACACTGATACCATATCTGGAAGAGATGCAATATCTTTCTCCAGGAGACCTTCTGAGCTTGTGGTGTGGAATCAAAATCAGATCAGCTGCCAAAAAGCATGTAACTGGGAGCCTCTTCCCAGAGACTTATCATGAAAGTGTTCCTCTCCAGAGATTTGTGGAAAACCTTCAATTTTTGTTTAATTCCTCCTTAAAATTGCTCTTTTTTTTTCTGTCAGTCGTCTTTGCATCTAATTTTTTCTTAGCTGGCTTGATACAGAAAGATCAAATTTAGAGAGTGTGTATGAGGGCTAAGACATGGACTTTGATTTCCTTATTTGACTTTCTATTGAAGCATTTTTCTAGAAAGTATGTTATTTAAGATAGAGTGGGTGAGCATTTATGCATGAAATTGAGGCTTGATCATAGCATGGCAAAACAACTGAATTTTGCCAGTGCAAACTTGACTTTGGTATTTTATGATTTTTGAGTGCTCTGTAAAGCAACTATGACATTCTTTAATATATTTTTGAAAATTATTTTTGTTTTTGAATGTTTAGTGTGCAATTTTATGGTATTCATCATGCTTTCATTCAAAAAAAAAAAAAAAGTCCCCTGGGAAAAGACTTTCAAATCAGAAAAAAAAACTGTCACCCAGCTTCCAGTAGGTATCAAGTTCTCATTTGTGTGTTTTGGAATTTTCCCTCTTTGTAACTACTACAGAAGGAAAAAAACAAAGAAAAAAGTTCTTTTCATTTGTAACAGCATTTGCCAGACAAATCTAATTTGTGTCCCATTTATTCCATAGGCTGCTTTAAGTGCTACAGATATGGCTTTGGCTCTGAATCGATACCTTTGCACTGCCGTCTTGCCTTTGTTGACCAGATGTGCTCCTCTTTTTGCTGGCACAGAGCATCATGCTTCCCTCATTGATTCCTTATTACATACCGTGTACAGACTCTCAAAGGGCTGCTCTCTTACCAAAGCTCAGCGAGATTCCATCGAAGAGTGTTTACTGTCTATCTGTGGGTAAGGAAAGGCTTTGGCAGCACAGAAATGCGAATTGGTAGAGTGACCTATGATATTCATAATACAGGAATGCAAAACTGTGCCATCAGTAGCATAATGAAGAATTTTTGCTGACATATGAGTAAGATATTTTAAATAGACTTACTATATTCAGTTTGCAACTTTATTAATCACTCATATGCATCCCTCAGTTATTTGGCTATTACTGACTTTTTAAAATGTAAAACTTGATAATTAAGAGGATATACTGCAAAAAGAGAAAGCTCTGGAGGTGTGTAATTGTGTATACACTGAAGTGCCGTTTAATTATTCTTTTTTAGCTGCACAGATTGGCAGCATTGTTGAGGATCAGTAGATCATAGTTTTATGTAAGCGTTTAATTCTGCTAAGCATTACATTTAAAGTCAATGACTGGTATTATGCCTCATCATTGACACCTATTGGATGAATTTCGTCTTGCCATCTGCAGTCTCAAGTACAGTTGATTATTATCCAAATTTTTTATAAGCCTAGAGGCTCAATTTTCAGAAGTCAGTTAGGCACTTATGAATTTAAGTTCTAGTGAAAGTTAGGCTTTTAAATCACCAGAGCTCTTCTGAACATTTCACTGTAAATGATTTTTTTCATAATGTGGAAATTTGTTTGGAAATGACAGACACACTGTAGGTGGTAATTTTGTAGCTTAGAGGGAAAAAAAAGTACTGTGCAGCAGTTTTTTATAAAATATACTATATTGATCATTTTATATACATGACCTTGATAAGAACTAATAAAATGAGCCAGTGCCAATATTTGCTGTTTGTCTGAAACAGTTTGATGTCCTTGCCATTCTAACATACATATTATACTTATTTCTTCTCTCTTTCCAGTTGGTGCCCGCTGCTGTGTGTTCTTGTTTAGTACATCCAAAGAATTAACGCTCATATGTCCTTCTTAGTTTATACGATATTCTTAAGCACCGTCGAGATATATTGCAAGAAATTTACATTATAGTGTTTTTTTCATGGGCATGATAATCATAGTATACAATAACAGAATAAAGTTTTTTCTTTCCTGATTTACTACATCTCTGTCTATATATCAGATATTTTCTCTGTGCTTCTTTAAAGTATGTGATTTGCATGTTCAGAAGGTTTTCTTTGATATGCACTTGTGTGCTCTTTTTTTGGGCATGCTTTTTGTAGTGCCATAAGCAAATGCCTATTGCTTTATGAATTTGAAAAATTTTAATGTTGTAGAAATGTCAGGTTACTTTAATGTATTTATTAATTATTTACATGAAACCATGCTGTACATCCTTTTGAAATGATCTGTCTGCTTTCAGGCAGTTGAGGCCTTCCATGATGCAGCATTTACTGAGAAGATTAGTATTTGATGTTCCTCTATTAAATGAACATGCAAAGATGCCTCTCAAGGTAAATGTGTATTTTAATCCTCAGTAACATTCCTTGTTACAAGGTGCAACAAAAATACTTACATAGGGAACGTTCTCTGTGTTCTGTATTGACTTAATTCCAATCTGCAAAATAGACCATTGTTCTTAGACATAGTTCTCCTCTAATTCTCTCCTTTTTTGAAAACCTATATGGAAACAGAATAAGGGAACCCTTGGAAATGGAAGAAAGATGAATTCAATGCAAAAGAAAGACAACAATTAATAATCTCCATGTATCCTAACTTCTGCCCTTTGTGTTGATTTTCCCTGCCCTCAGAAAATGGAGTCTTTTTCTGTGATTTGTGCTTGCAAATCTGAGGAATACATATTTGTTATTAATCTTCAATTTTATTTTCTGCCCCCAAAGATTTCTCCATATTATTTGATTCTGATTCCTAATCCACAAGAAAGATGTGTTGTTTCCTTACAGAGATGATACACTCCTTAAAGATTCCTCAGATTTCAGCACCAATTCTCGGAAATGCGTCATTTCCTACCTTACATACTGCTACTTTTCAGCAGCCCTTTCTAATGCTTTCCCACCACAACTCTGAACAGGACATTTCTTCTTTTCTTATTTAATTATTCTCTCTTCTTTAAAAGCCACATATCAGGGTTAATTACATTTTATATCTGTTTTCTTTGCCAAAATACTAATCAGAATTATGTAGGTTTGTAGTAGCCGGATCATGGTCTCTGACCTTAGATGAGGAACTGGAATCACTAGTCTCAACCAGGACCTGCTGCATTGTCTTACCTCTCCTAAGGGCTTCAGAATTCAGTTGTGTATCCCAAGAAGTATTCAGTCAAACTCAAGGTGCTAGAGCAGCCATTCTTTAATACTTACATGTGAGAATTATACTTACATGTGAGAGATTATTCATGTGAGAATAGCATGTGATAATTTAGCGTACTGCACCTGAGGGGTGTCTTCTCATGTATTCTGACAGTGCTGGAACGACTAAGTGGCAATATTGTAAGGCACTTGACTCTCTCTGCTTGGCTATGACTCTTCTTTAGGCTTTGTTGAGAGAGAACTTCCCAAGATCTGTTCATCTAGGACAGCAAGGTTTTTGACCCTGAAGGTCTTTAGAGTAATGACTTTTCTGTATTGCTGAACCAAAGAGGAAGGAAATAATAACTAGACTCCTTCTATAGGGGAGCCAGGCTTCAGGAGAGGAATATAGATATGAGGAGAACCATGGTGTTGGCTGGGGCAAGCAATTTTGTCCACTGATACTTGAACAAGTAATAGATGCTGCTGAGGAAAGTGAAGTCTTTACCTAAGATAAATCCAGAACTTTGCTAAGATCTCACTGTCACTAAACTGTGATTTAATAATGGAATATTGCATATATCTGCTAATGTATTTCTGATTTAAAAGTACTGTGCATACTCCTTATGTACTTGTGCTAGCAAACAGATTATAGTAGTCTTAATTCCAAAGAGAGAGCTACAAGTTCAGTCGTGGTTCTGGAGATGTAAATTTGGAGATTTGAGAAGGGACGAAGGGAAAGGAGGAATTCACAATGACTAAGTAAGAACGGGGTACTCTCTGTTTTGAATATCTCTGCTGGTGGCTACAATTAAAAATTAATGTAGTTAAGGCAGCATGTGAATTTAAATCTTTGGTGCTTCTCCTGTATAATTTTGTGTGAATCTTCTGGAACAGGACTGCCTTGTTTTTATTTCCGCTAAGACGTTTTCAGTGCTTCATCTGGGACTACTCTAAGAGTAAACCTGCCTTTATTCCTGGCTAGATTAAAAGACAAATTAGATGTTAGCACTCACATTTTGTCCAAAAGCCAAATCTGATATCTGGCCGTTGTGTAATAGAATTTGTTTTGAAAGAAAGTTTTCAAATAGCTCTTAGATTCTTAAATGCCGTATTTATAAGACCTCTGTGATTCTACATCAGTAATAAAATTTCTGTCTTTTTCTGTTATATGATGTATATAATTTCTTGTCTCTCCTTCTTCCTTAATCATCTGACAGCTTAGATAATAGTTCCTTAAATCTGAAGATATGCAAATGTATTATATGGATCCTTTTTTTTTTTTAATCCATGAAACTGAGGTTTGCAAAACAGTGAGTTTATATTTTTGGTTATCAAAATCCTCACTTCTACACTCCAGTACTTTTTTTTTTTAATTATTGTCCTTCTTTCTGCTTATTTACGTTATGAATATCTGCATTTTTACATCTTGGTATGTATTTTGACTAGAGAAAAGGGGATCCTAGCAGCTGTTTACTAGCTGTGACTTGTAATATTTTGCTAACATGCTTTGCAAAATGATGTTGAAAGGATTGCTTTTTTCTGTGAGAGATTGTTAAAATAAAGTCTAAATTGAAATTGCAGCCAGATTGTAGGAAATAGCATCCTGTGCCTTAGGAAAAGCTTCCTGCATCTGCCCCTGAATTAGAGTAGGACTAGATTTTCATACTTCACTATTGTTAGAAATTCGTTCTCATTTGGGGTTGCCTTCAGTGAGAGATTTTTAATTAATTTTATCTCATCTCGTCTGTGACTTAGGGGCATAGTAGATACATTAGGTAGAACATTTGTGAAGTATTCATTTGGCAAATACTTAGTAGCAGATCCTCACACCATTTGAGTCCATGATAATCTGGAATTTTGTAACCACTTAAGGAGAAAACATGCCTGAATGAATGGAGAGCGAGGGAGAATACAGCTCCTCTGCCAGTTATATTAGAGGGAGGTAGGATAGACTGATGTCAGGTTTTATAGATCACAGAAGAGAAGATGAACTATAGTTGGAATTTCTGTTGAATAGCTTCCAGACATGTTAGTAATAACTGGAAGCTGGGTTAAATCACAGTTCTACTGTCTTACCCATGTAGTAGCAGTTTGGTATAGTGACTCATTGAAGTGAATTCTTGGCTGTCCTGGAGCTGATGGGGTTCTTATGGTGTGGAGAAAAATTCTTCTCTGTCACATGCTTTTTGCATATGTCAGTAATGTAAGAACTTCTTGTTTTGTGGCGAGATCCACCAGGGATTTAAAAAAATATATAAATACATAGCATGAGGAATCAGAACATGTACTTCTTGATAAAAGTTAGAAATTGCTCTGGCAGTTTCTGTGTAGTGGTTGAGTGCCATAACCGAAGAACATAAGCAATTATATTTTATTTGCTTTCAAAATATGTTCTGTTTTAGTTGCTGACAAATCATTATGAAAGATGCTGGAAGTATTATTGTTTGCCAGGTGGATGGGGTAACTTTGGTGCTGCATCAGAAGAAGAACTTCATTTATCCAGAAAGTTGTTCTGGGGTATTTTTGATGCCTTATCTCAAAAGGTAATTCATTTTAATATCCAAGTATTACTAGAAGAGCCTTATTGGGTAACTTTTAAAAAAAATCTGTTATTTTTACCTAGTTTTTGTCAACCCTGCACTATCCACCTTGAAGGGAAAAATATAGGCTTTAGTAAATATAAGTCTTCCTGTTTAATTCTTCATGTTATAGCTCCTGCCTTAAGGTAGATATACCCTTTTGTGTGCTCATTACAAAATTATGTGTAGCTGTTGAAATAGTCTTGGAGTATATCTATACAGGTCAAGTCAATGTCTGGGCCCTAAAAGCAAGTTCAAGCATCTGCAGATCGCTGAAGGCTACATTTTTCTACCTCACACACTACACATCCTTAAATCATGAGCACAGTCCTATGCTTAGTAGTAGATCACCCTTGACTCAATTCTATGTTGGACACAAGTTTGATAATACCCATCGGTATGTATTTATTGTTAATTCCATAGGTATTTTTAAGCAACCTGGTTACAACTTCATGAGAGTTCTGTTGCAAATCCAGAAAGGCTGTGAATATTCTCGCGCTATAGTCTATTCCCAGATACCTGCAAAGTGCCCAGTCTTGCTCCTGTTGAAGTTAATATTTTTTCCATTTACTTCAGCAAGATCAAGACTTGATCCTAGCTTTATCTTTAGTATATAGTATATTATGTGCCATCTTTTATTTTCAGAACAGAAATTCAATTTCAGGTTGAATAAGCAAGTCATCCTATGACTGTTCGGTTTCACCTATAGCCATGTCAGGTTCAGCAAGGGTGTTGGTAGCTTCCATTCACTGCTCTCTTTCTGTCCCTTGTGTGCTCCACAGAAGTATGAACAAGAACTCTTCAAATTGGCATTGCCTTGTCTGAGTGCGGTTGCAGGGGCCTTACCTCCGGACTATATGGAATCAAATTATGTCAGTATGATGGAAAAACAGTCTTCAATGGATTCAGATGGCAACTTTAACCCTCAACCTGTTGATACCTCAAAGTAAGGAAGTACATTGCTGCAACTAATTTGTACCTTGGGTGGGTAAAAGGAGGGATGAAGTCTGTTATTGGATATGATGTGAAGTTACAGCTTTTATTCATGCCTATTTTGAACACTCATCTTTTAGATAAAATGGAGCTCTTGTGCTTTAAAGCAAGAAATACACAGTTAGAGAAATAATTCCTGTCATTATTAACAACAGCCAAGATGCTAATTCAAGTGCCTGTGGATGATAGTATACCTACAGACAATAATATTGATCATATATTTATATAATGTCTTTTTACTCTGAATGATGGGAAAGTGGGCAGAAAGATCTTCATTCTCTCTGCACAGTCAGACTCTGACTACACATTAGCCAGACAAAACACCTATCTGAAGGGGATCTTTGTTTCCTGATTTTTGGTTACAGCCAGAGCCACCTTTTACTCTGTATAGAATAGTCTTACAGCAGAGAAATTACGCGCTATATCTTGAGCAATACCATTTGTAGGACATCTTTTCCAATTGCCCTTGTGGGCATTCTGTCTATATCGACACTCAGGAGACAGAATTCCTTCAGTAGATTGATGCCTTTGATTCACTATGCTGGTATGTACATGGACATGGTAAGATGCTAGCAGAAGCCATAATGTGGCCTGGAATATAGGAATCACGTCAGTCTCCACTAAAATTCGTTTACCTAAGATATATTTAAGATATATGAAGATTTAGCAAAATTTAACAAGGATATTTTACTCTCATTAAAGAGACTAATTGAAGAAGACTTTATCTAGTTTCATTTCAGAGGAATATAGTAGATAGCCAGAATACATTCAGTAGTTCCAAAAAATGCTACCTAACATTACCCAAGTCATCAATTACTGTGCTTCTCATTTCCATATAAGGGGCCAATAGTTCTGTGATGATTCAGGACAAAGCAAGTACTACTTCTGTCAGTATTGCTTCTACCCTGTCCTGTGTTGTTTTGCATGCCAGTCCTGTATCCCAATGCTTACCAGTCCTACCCCTATTTAGATGAAGCTATAGATGATATGACCTTATTGTATTTCTGCATTTATGCAAAGTATTATACTGTCATTAGAGTTGCACCCCACACACCTTCAAACAATAAAAATGCTGCTTACAATATTTAATGAATATTTTATGGCCTCTGTCTATTTTCCATGTGATTAGGCTCTTGCAAACTGTTACTTTGATTGTATATGGGATCATTATTCCCACTTTTTTCCCATTCTATGACTGAAAATTAAAAGATAGACTCTCCTAGTTTCCAGTAGATGGCATTACAGCACTGTCCCTGCCTAAATTCTATGTTACAGGAGGGAAGATCTTGCTATTTCAGAAATGATCAAGAAGTGCACCAGAACTTTCAATTATAAGAATGCAGATGCAGAAGAATACTGATATTTAATAAATAATTTTTGGAAAAGAATTCTGTTTCTAGTGCTTGTTTAACAGTTAAGATAGCTGCTTTTCTTAGCTGCTCAAGAAATTTCAACTTCAGCAGTGTCTTGTTGAAGTGCTAGTGTATTTATTTGTATACTATTTTTTCATAAGGATTTTTATAATTTTTTTTAGCTATTCATTGGGTTGTTGGAAAATAAAGCCTTAAGTGTATAACTTTTGAGTTGTTATAAGTTACAATGCTTCAGTTATATAATGAAATTTATAGGAATATATAAAATATATAGCATGCTTCAAAAAGGATTGTTAGCATAGCTGGTTTATAACTGACATATGTAATAAGTTAGCACTGTATTTCTGAAACTAAAGGTCATAGTTACATTTTTAATCTCAAGAAAATGAATGTTAGTAATAGAAACATGGCAAAAAGCATGAGTACTGGGTATCATTATTGTTTTTTCACCACACGTGTGTTAAAGAGGTGAAAATCCTGTCACAGCTGTGGTCCTCGTTCAGCAGCCATTAAATAAGTCGTATTCTTTCCCTTGATTTAAGTGGGGCTTGAAGCAAACTATGTATGAGGAAAGCAGCACAATAAGGTATTTTGCATGGATGTATGCACTGCTAATTATTTATTTGAAAGTTTTCTTCAAAACAACACCATTCTCATTTTAGCATGTGGAATATAATGGTTTTTTCCCTTCACTTTCAGCATTACAATCCCTGAAAAGCTAGAATATTTCATTAACAAATATGCAGAACACTCTCATGATAAATGGTCAATGGAAAAGGTAAAATCTATATTCCTGTTAAAGCAGAATATGAATTTTTATGTGTATCCATTTAATCTTAACAAGATTTTACTCTGTTATTATTTTTCATAAGATTACAAGTTGGTACATATGTAAGATATGAATTTATATTTTCTTGAATTACATTTTTTTGAGTAGTTCTGTAAGTACATTTGAGTATTTCATGCTGGTGTTTCACCATTTCTTTATTGTTAACTTTTGAGTAAATATACTTGCTAATTGTAGTTTTATTGATTTCAAATTTCACTTTTTTAACCAAAAAATCTGCAGGAATTCCATATTTCTGTGTAGCTTCTGTGTCTGGTATTAGAAAATATTCCTTAAATGTAAAACAGTATCATGTTCTATGTAAATCAAGGATCATGCTCTTAGGAAATCAAGAAAAAGAAAATGAATTGAAATGTTTACTTCAAGTAAACATTAACTTTCAAAAAGATAGCATTTTACATAATTCATTTTGTTATAAGCAGATAAAGCAGGGCTGACAAAATTGTTGAGAAAATAACAGAAAGAAAATTTAAGAGAGAAAGTAGCGCTGCAGAAGCATTATTCAGTTTCTTTGCACAAATAAAAATAAGATTTTTCATAATTTTTCCCTCTCACCCATTTTTTTCTTTTATTACCATTTTCAGTTTGCCAATGGATGGGTATATGGTGAAACATATTCTGAATCTGCAAAAGTGCAACCATTAATGAAACAATATAAATTACTGTCCGAAAAGGTGAGGAATTTGTTCATTCTTTTTGATCCAGTGTGACTAAAAGATTGCTTCTTTCACGCTGAGTGTATCACCTTATGTTTACATCACTTTCTTTTTGATTTAGAATGCATCAACTAATGTGTGATTGTTCTCTTCCTCTGAAATCTCAAGAAGAGACAATAGGCTTGGTATTGTACAATAGCTAGGCCACTCAACCTACTTTCTTTCATGGCTGAACTTAATTTATGATGAAGTGTCACATCACCACTATGTTTTTACAGTGAGATCATACAGGCATGCCTAGTTGGTTAGTGAGGACTTGGGCTTACCAGCAGAGGGCCATGAAGATGATTAGAAGGTTGGAGAACTTGACATAGGAAGAAAAGGTTAAAGGAAAAGGGTTTGTTCAGCCTAAAGAAAAGAAGGCTCTGGGGTGATCTAATCACAGTCTCCCAATACCTAAAAAGTCATTGTAGAGAAGATGGAGCTGCTCTCTTCACAGAGATGCACAGGACAAAGACAACAGGTGTAAGCTGCTCAGGAGATTCTGGACATAAGAAAAAAAATTATTCACCGTTAGAACAATTAAATATTCCAGTATGTTGCCCAGAGAAGTGGTGAAATCTCCCTCACTGGAAATATTCAAGACTTGACTTGACAGGGCCCTGGACAACCTAATTTAAGGCTGTATTTTCAGTGGAATATTGAGCCAGATGATCTTCAGAGGTCCACTGCAACCTTGACTTTTCTATGATTCTATGATTTTGAGTTTTGCTTCATGTAGTAGACAAAGTACCTTATTACTCGTGATAATTAGCTGCTTCACTTTGGAGCTGATACCTGAACATGCCATTAACACTGTTATCCTTGTGATCATCACCTTTTTTATTTCCTTCTTTGCTGTGACCTTATGCTGTAAGGGCTGATTTCAGTAGATTACTTTGCATCTCAGTATAGCCAGGCAAAAGTCCAATAGTTGAGTTTCACTCTGTAGAGCTACAGAATTAACACAGTAATTATTGCCTGTGTACTCTCCTAGGAGAAAGAAATCTATCGATGGCCAATAAAAGAATCACTGAAAACCATGCTGGCATGGGGATGGCGGATTGAAAGAACAAGGGAGGGAGACTCCATGGCGCTCTATAATCGAACACGTCGCATATCTCAAACCAGTCAAGTAAGTCATTTTATATTCCAGAAAAATGCAAGCAAAATATGTTTTCATTTTTAGGTTTTAAATGATGAAATATTCCTGCAGCATGAAAACACATGGAAGTATTTTTTGCAAGCAATCATAGAACTTGTAAAACTGGTTTGAGATTTGGTTTTCTATTCATAGAAGCTGGAAATTTCTGCTTGCTAGCTTTCCCTATTCAAAAATAGTGTTCTAATAAACATTTTCAAAAAAGTATACAAAATTGAAATATTAATGTAGTTTTTCACTTTTAAAAATTAATTGCATTATTTATGAGAATTATTTACATCAGTAGGTGATTACACATCAATAGTGAGTATTAATATGATTTTGATGTCCTTTTTTGTGGAATTTTGTGGAATTTTGTGGAATTATGGATGCCTTTAAGCATGTAGAGAAATAGAGGTACATATATAAATGAATTTTATTTCTTTTTTAAAGGAAAATAAATACAAATATCAATGTTAATGCAGCATTAAGTTTGCAACTGTAGACAATCAACATTCTGAAAATTCTCATGATAGGCTTTTCCTTAAAGATAGCCTCCTTAAATCAAAATGCTATTAGGATAAAACATAGAAATATTGGCAGTATATTTTCTGAAAACTTTGCATACTTCACAAGTTAAACTGAGGGGCAAGACTATCTTTGTCTCTCAATCACATAGACACATATGGAGCCAAGTCAGTGAGGGAAATAAAATGTGAGTGGAAAAATCTTTCCCTCTTCTCTCATCTCATCTCTGCACAATTTCCATGTGCAAGTATGGCAATATGTTTATGAAAAAGGAGCAGCTGAACCTGCTCCTCCAACTCACTCTAGACACCACCAGGTGTGTATCATGTGGTTCAATTTAGCAGTTGGGATGAGGTGCAAATTATAGTTCACAAACTATAATTCCCTTTCAAAATTCCTGACTTACAAGTTTTCCTGATTTTTGGGTATTATAATATATTCTGCTGTCATCAGCAAAAAACCAGCATTTTCACATGTTCAGCCAAGAAATTTTGAGTATATTTAATCAATATCTTCATGTTAGTGTAACAGCTTGAACTGTTGGTTTTAGGAAACAAAACAATATTTTTTTAGATCAAAATTTATTTACTGTGTGCTACTCTCATATTCTTTGTGTTATTCTCTTCTCTGTTATAAATACATGCCTTTTGAAATGAGTCTTTTGAATCTCTAAGCCTTGTATGTGCTCATATATATGCATATAAAAATAATATCAGACATAGGAACTAAATTCTGAATACTGATAATAGTTTAGTAAGTTTCTAAAGGCAGGTGTTCCTATGGTGGATGTGAATTTATCTATTACAGCAGAATCCTGGTCTATCAGATACCAAATTCTGTTATATCCTTAAAATGTAGGATCATATGCAAGCATATGTAGGTTTGCAGTAGTGTAAATCAGTGCTCTGGAAATCTGAGGGCCAAATCTTGTTATCTTCTTCCAGTGGGAGTTTTGCTATCAGTTTTTTAGGAATTAACATTGCAACATTGTAGCAACACTGTTGCAACTCTCCAAGGGAGATATTACGCAGGGGGAAGGTGATTTTATTTCAAAACAAAACTGGGGCAAAATTGATTTTACCTGCTTACACTCTCATACGCACATACTCACTATCACCATGACGTGTGTTTCCAAGTAGTCTGTCCAGCATGTATGCACTGAAATGCTTTTTTCCTAATGGTCTCACAGTCTCTCCTGTGTTCCTTATGAAGACATGGAGGATAAGGGAACACCAGCTGTAAAGTTCTCCATGCATCTTCTGAACTCCTTGACTTCTTAGTTTGGCAACCATGTGCTAGTTGTAGATGTGTCTTTTTGCACCCTTTAGAAGCTTAAAGTGATCAGTCTGTCCATCCTGTCCAAACTCTGTGAGTCATCAGGACTTAATCACTGTCCTTTGTTTCTTGGTCTGGGTTGAAAGGCAAAATTCAAAAATTCAGTTCAAAATTCAAACCTTGATTTTTGGCTGAACTCACCTTAAAGTAGAAGATGTGAGATTTGGCCTGCCTCTACTTTAGGAAAAAATCTCTGGAAAACACAGCAGTTTGATCATAACTTCAGTACAGCGTTATTCATAATGAATTCAAATCTTAAATATTTGTTCAAGTGAAATTAACATTTGAATGAGTGCGATTCATGTCTAATTGGTGTCTGTCTTTGGGAGTAAATGACTGTGTGTGTTGTAATTACCTAACAAAAAATTTAGACCTTTGCCTAAATCTAACTTCCATTTACCACCTTTAGTATTTTTTTGGTTGGACAGAAATTTTCAGGTTACTTGGGATCTTTTTGCTCTCTAGAGATAGACAAGTGGCTCTTTTTCCTTTAGTTCTTTCATTGCCTTCAGTATCTTGTTAATGCTAACTTCTTTACAACAAAAGCATGTATAACTCCATTGTTTTGCATGTTTGTCATTCAGATCTCTGTAGATACCGCCCATGGTTACAGCCCTCGAGCAATTGACATGAGCAATGTCACCCTCTCCAGAGACGTTCATGTAAGTCAGAAACACTTAATATGCCTGCCCTTTTTTGGCAATTTAAATTTTTCTTTCTTTCTAGTTTATTTAAATCATTCGTACCTTATTTATATTATTTCCTTTGAAATGCTTTGATTTTTTTTTTGTCTGTTTCATCATTGCTCTTTGATCATTTGTTACTTTAAAAAACATGGATAAGGTTGTAAGGCTTCAAAGTTTATTTTAGTCCTGGATTGATTTTCCCAGCCCTCTTTGTGAACATCTGTCATCTTGAAGAGAATTCTGTTTAGAAGAGCATGCAGCATCAGCTTTTTTCTGTGTTTATCATTCATTTCTCCACCATCTCCCCAAAAAGTTTTGTCACTGTTCTTTTTTTCTATACTGAATAAATTAGAGTCATGAGACAATGTTATGTTAAATCTTATGAGAATAGAAAATGAAGTGGTTGGGGGTAGGATTTTGACCATAAATCTATTAGTAGTTTGCTGTTATATGGAACAAGTGTTTTTTTAATTGATAAATGAATGATGTTAGTCTTAGAAAGACAGGTTTTGTCATGGAATTTGATGAAATGCATTGCTAGTTTTTGCAGTCTACTAATTGCTGTGAGTGTGATTGCAATATTATGTAGACATACTACACTAGATTGTTTTAGGCAAGTTAGCAGAGTATGTGTACCAGTATAGTGATGGCAACATGGAGTTCAGTGCTAGTTACAAAAAACAGGGTTAAGTTAGCCCATATTGAGCTCGACTGCAGTGCAGTGAAACAAGCAGCAAGTAGTAAGGTAACTGGCTAACTGTGCAGTATTGTACTTCTGATCAAGTTCTCAGACTGAATTTTCCTTCCTTGTTTCCTACCTTGTGGTTTCCAGCTTTATATTTCTATCATTGTAGATTGCTGACTAAGTTTATAATAACAAGAATTTTCTCCCAATTAATTGTCATGATTTATACTATTCAGTAGATTGCTGATCATTCCAAAGAGTTAATAAAATTGGTAATTGAATAACACCAATTCTGTCACTAGACTCTTATCAAATTGATGGAACAGTGTCATTATAATTGCAGAATTTGAGATTTGCATAGACTCAGAATAATCAAAAGACCATACAAACTTTATATAATGCTCGTGACTTGGCTCTAATGTGAACATCATCATAGTATTATAAAGTGGGAAACCAAACCCAGAGAAAAGTGACCAGCCTGTCACTAAACAGAAAAGAAAATGGCATTAGAACTTGAATTACTCCCTTGCTTACTCTTTTATGCTAAACCACCCGACATTTGACATGAATTATTTCCTTTGTGGCCCTCAGTTACGAAACAGTCATGACTGGTTTTACGATTCATTTTTCCTTAGTTATGATGAAAGCTCTCTCTTGAGAACAACTTCAGATTGCGTACAGTGGAGTATTCACCTGGGCCAGGCTACACCCACAGTTTATAGGCATTGCCGGCAAGAGCAGTCCTGGTTCAGTCCACTGGTTTACTGTGCTTTGTTTGCCTCACCAGGGCCTTCTGGAGTTTCTCGTCAGCCCTGCTTTGAGAATCAAGTCTCTGTTTGACATTCTAGTACTGTTTCCAGACTATATTCCTCTCTGCGGCTCCTCCTTTTTTGTACTAGCAGTTTTCTCTTCAGCAGCTGGTCCCTAGTTTCTACCTACATTATACCATACCTACCTAAATTCTATATCATAATTTTTCAATAAAACTGATGTTTTCAGTGAACCGTTACAATGCCACTGTATTGAAAATCGATTATGCTGCTTCTATTTTTTTAAAAACCTGTTATTTAATATAGACTAGAAATTTTCCCTTCTTTGAGGTTAACCATTGCAACACACATCATTAAGCTCTCCTTTTTCTAAGGCTATGGCTGAGATGATGGCTGAAAATTACCATAACACATGGGCAAAGAAAAAGAAAATGGAGCTTGAAGCAAAAGGTAATACATGCTATTTACATTATATAAAGTTTTGTATGGTTATCTTGGGTCATATATTTGAGGAAAAGTATTAGACTGACAGAAAAGGTAACAGTCAATTAGTCTTGACAATTAGTCAATTGTCTTGAAGAAGAAACAAGAAAATATCTATTCCTAATTATAGTTTTCAATTACATATTTGTGATTTTTAATGCCTAGAAGTATACCTGAGCTTTTATAGGGCTGAGTGTTGCAGTTCCTGCTGAGGTAGCTTACCTGTTCAAATGTATGAAAGGAAGAGATCTCAAAACTTGTAAATAACTTTATGCTACATTAATACATTTTCCTTTTATCAGTAGTCTTTCAAACTGTTGCCCAGTGGGCTTTGATTTCGTTTGAATTACTTACTTTATTGGAGGGGGATCTACGTGTCATATATTGAATTGATAAATGGATAGACTTAGAGCAGATTCTTGATTCCACATGAAAAGTTGCACATGCTCTGTGATCTCTGCTAATCTAAGTGACAAATGTTGTCATGTTATGTGTGACTTATTGTTTTTACAATACATTTGTATTTACATTTGTTTATTTTTTGTATTAAAGCTAAATTTTTGCATATAAAATTAGATTTGTACATGGAGAAAGCAGTAGTTGGAGACACAGCAAGTTTTCATTTGCAAATGCTGAAGTTAGGGTTTTTTCTTATTGAAAGATATCAAGTCTAAATAACACTTGCCAGACTTGTCAGGTTTTTTTTCCCTTGTTTTATTTATATGTAAACTTTCAGCAAATGTATGGTAGTTTAGCTTTTATGAAAAAGAGAAGTTTCACCTGCAAGTGTCTTCGATAAATCACTATGAATTTCCATATCCTTAATTATATTTCTCCTTATTACAGTTTATTACAATTTTTATAGACTTTTTAAAGCTTTTTTCAGGATGTGTAGCAATAGAATGAGCTAAATCTGGGAACTAGAGGCTGCAGGAAGGCTAGGTACTTAAATGGATATGCTATATTTGAAGGCTTTGAAAGTAAAATTTGCCTCTGAGCAGCACTTCGATGAGAAGGCTTTATAGTATTTGTAGTGTTATGCAAAGGAATGCACTATTGAAAAGGCTAAAGGCTGACATAGTGAATGCAGCAGAGGCTTCCAATAGTGTGCTGCTTGGTGTGAAAAGTAAATGTATTTGTCAGCTGAGCAAAATCTGGCCTTTGAGGATGGGTTTTTTTTCTCCAGTACATATGCCAGTCTTCAAAAAAATTTTTTATACAGCATGTGTATAAAGAACAGAACAGTATTGCAGACTTCAGATACAGGTACGCATATGACAATTATATTTCTTATATAGATTTTTTTTTCATTTCTTTGGCAAGATCTCTTTCAGAATATCATCCATGATTGTTCTTTAATGATTAGGTAAATTCAGCAATACTGACATAAGAATTCTCAGTAATATGACTTTTCATGCCCCCCCCTTTTTTTTTTCATTTTTGGAAGTGGCTAGGCAAACTTCAGTTTCTTTGGAGCAGATGTATGATTTCAAATAGCTTCAGTTTTCTAATGTTGCCAGAAGACTTTATCATACATTTACTCTGGAAGTTTGTCTGTACCATGCACACACACTGTCTAACATGTCATTCAGGATGGAATACTTTAAATTTAAAACACTAATAGGAGTCATAAAAATCAAGTTATTTAATAAGTTTATTTATTTATATTGCATTAAGACTTTGTGAATCTAATTTAAAAATGCTTGCTGTTGCAGTTTAAAATGACAAAATTCTGTAGTAAGCTAATGTGACAGTCTTGAATTGTACAGAAACCTCATAGATAAAAATACTAAACCGATGGCTCTGATTTCACTGTTCATGAGCAAGTGCAT
Source organism: Apteryx mantelli (assembly GCF_036417845.1). Taxonomy (NCBI): domain Eukaryota; kingdom Metazoa; phylum Chordata; class Aves; order Apterygiformes; family Apterygidae; genus Apteryx; species Apteryx mantelli. Next base: position 52,770,641 of record NC_089980.1, on the reverse strand, counting down.
AATTTTATTTATGTGATTGCATTATTGAATTCATCATTTCTGTTTAGATATTAAAAATTTAATGTGCATAACAGGGAAAAAAGCTTCATGGTTAACAATGCAAAATTATGAAACTTTAAATACAATAAACTATTGTTTGCTCATTTTGTTAAAACACCTTAACTTTTTTAAAGATAAAGAGGAGATCTTCAGTTAATACCTATTGTTAGCACTATGTTGAACTGAATGGAGATTAATGGTTTAAGGTGAGGGCTTTTAAAGCATTTGTGTGTTTTTATGAACATATGTTGCATCTACTTTAATCTGAAAAGTGCAACAGAAGTGTAGCTTGGTCATAGCTATTAATTTCTCTTCATTTTTGTCAATTTAGTGTATAGGAATGGAATATCAGTTGCAGAAAAAGCATGGAGTAAACACAGCGATTTGCTGTTTGATATTTTTGCCTAATAAGGGTGAAGAGAGTTCCTATACTTGTCTCTATAACCAGGACAGACATTTAAAGCCTGGACAGAGCATGTAAAAGAAGAATAGTTGAATGAACTAAATTAGACTAAATAGTTGAATAAACTAAATGAGGAAGGAACACTCACATGAATAATGATTGGAAAAACAGATATTTATTTCCCACTGACTTTGAAGGAGCCCAAGATTTTATGGGAGATCAACAACTTCTTGTTGCAGACATTATGTTTCTGTTTTTCATTAAAGGCTTTTCATATACACAAATCAGTTAGCCACCTGAAAATTGCAAGTGCCCTTCCCCTTCATTGCACACTTTGAGTGTATTAATTATAATTGAACGATCTACGATATTCTTAATGATTTTCAAAGATACGGCACATGTACTTTATATGTTGTTGGATGTCTGTCTTCAACTATAATACTATGGAAACAGATCAGTAGATCATGATACCAGATTAAAAATCAATGATTTGAATGTTAAGGGCTATACTTTCAACCCCCCCCCAAAAAAAAAACAAAAAACAAACAAAAAACCCCACCAAAAACAGAAACAAAAGCAAAAACGCAAGTTGCCCTTGAGTTTTTCATTTTCTATGCACTTTTAAGGGCTCGGTCAGAACTAATGGAAAATTTTAGAATATGTTACCTCCGAAATCAGCCATGGATATGTCTCCAACATTTTGTGGAAAGGATTTGTTTCCTTCTTTTATAGATGATTACTAGAGACTTGCTGAAAAACATTTTTTTCTGAGATAAGTTTGATCATTTCCCTTATCATTCTCTGGGATTTCATAGCAATTATCACAGCAATTAATTGTGATCTGCTATATGATGGTAATTTTAGAAGAAGCTGAAATTCTAACAATGTTTTTTATGCAAATATTTGTATTAGTAATAACTACCTTATTTTCCTGCCAAGTTAGCTACCTACACACAGAGAGCTATCACTACATTACCTATTTGTAAGAAATAAAGCGGAATTTATTCTATTTATCTTTCTATTTCTGCAGCAATCTTTTGATCAGACTGGTCAGTTGTCTGAACCATGTTTGAATAATATATGCTGAATATTTTTATATCTTTCTGGCTTGAACCTGTAACTATAAAATACATCTACATCACTCTTTCATGTTTGCTTAGATATGCTTGTATTTTGCTGAATTACGTGAACCCTTTGCTGTCATCAGAATGTTTAAAAGCAGAACTGTGTTGGAATGACAGATTTTGATTTTCTTATGAAAGGATGCATTACATACTGCAAACACTGTTAAGAAGGAAATAACTGCTTAACTGTTAGGAACATACATTTTAATTACAACTTGTTTTAATGAAAATGGATATTTTTCAGTAAATCCAACATTTTTTCTAATATTTGCAGCAATTGACTGTTTTGAAATGTTATATTCAGTCATGTCTAAATATCTATCTGAATATTTTGGAGAAACAGATTTGTGTATTTGTGTTAAGAAACAGAAAAGTGTATTGTTGGTACTTCAGATAAGATTATACTGCAATGCACTGTGTGATAATACCACTTTGCTATTGCAAATTGGGAATTATCACGTCAACAGATACTCATTAACTGCCTTTTAATTCTCTTGACATTTCATTAGTGGGAGGAGGCAACCATCCTCTTCTGGTTCCCTATGATACACTCACAGCCAAAGAAAAAGCCAAGGACAGAGAAAAAGCACAGGATATTCTGAAATTTCTACAGATTAATGGATATGTTGTCTCCAGGTAATTCTCTATTCAGTACTAATGTCACAGACAGTTTCTAAATATCCTCAGCTTTTCTTCTATTAAAAAGAAATTCTATGGTCAGTTTAAGGTTTCAGTAACTGAGAGTAAGGATCATTTCCTTTATATGGATTATCGTAAGGATGAAATGGATTATGGATTAGGACCAGGGTCTGTGTAAAGCACAAGCAGAGTTCTCTGCAAGCTCTGTGGATATTTTGACTCTACTTACAGTCTGTGTGTCTCTGTACAGTCCAACTGTTAGTAAATTTGTTAACATTCTGCTCATATGAAATGGGGAAAATACAAGCGATGGAATTATTAAGTCTTCATTACAGATCAGGCATTTGCACCTCTGTGTAGGAATTTCTAGGCAATTGTTTTGGTAAAAAAGAGGGTTTTATTTCTAAAGTCTACAACTCATTTCTTTCAACTGAGTTAATTTGTGGTATTACTAAAATATTGTAATAATAAAAAGTGATGCTTTTAAAAAGTTTGTTTTGAAAAAATTTGCAGTGTTAATGTAATAATAGTGAATAAATGCAATAATCAACAGAACATGCATAATTCAGTAGGCATGCATGTTCTTCTCTACAGAAGAATAAACATAATTCTGTTTGGTCTTAATATGACTTTTATTTTCACCTACTAAATACAGTGGGAATAAAATTTTAATTAAATTGGAGACCCCTCTGCCTCATCAGAAGGGCTTAAGAAATATGAGTCACTATCAAAGGCTGAAAGCCTATCTGAGATTTGTATGATTTGGTGAACATTAGTAAGTGAATGAAACAGGGATGGATTTAAGAAATCATTGTGAATTAATTAGCTTATCACCTGTACCTAAAACCTGCCCACTTCCTTTCTCTTATATCGCATATAAAATTGAATCCATTTATAGAGTCCCACTGCATATCTAATAACTCTAGGTAGACTCTTTCAGGAAAACTGGAATAATTCAATTTAGTTCCCTTCAGTGGAGTAGGATGTACAGAGAGGGAAGTCAGTCAGCAAAAGTTTATTTTCTCATCCCATGTCCTAATGACAACAGACTCATCAGCCATATTCAAGGTCACACCTTCCTTTGGGCCTAATCTTTTTTTTTAATTTTATTTCTGTCTGTCTTGAGCACCAGTAAAAGTGAGTTTTGGAGTGCAAGATTGAGAGGGATGGTGATATAATTGTTAGCTTGGGCATCCACCATCTAATAAGTAGTTCCTGCCTCATCTACAGCCTTCTGTGCTGTTAAATGCAGGTCTTCTATCAAGTTAAACTCAATGCACTTGCTGCCCCTGTATGTGATCACTGTGCTGAGAAACAAACAAACAAACAAATCTGGTAGTCTAGCATGGCTCACACTTTTCCTTGGTCCACTTCCCAGTTAATGACCTTCTGCTACATATGCCTTGCAATCATTCTTGCCCCATCTCTTACGTGACTGTGACCATTCTAATTCATCCCATGTCCCTTTGAATCATAATGTTCATCTTTAACCCGGAGTAGGCACCCAGATAATTTTCAGATAAATTAATAATTAGGGAATCAATGGGATGCAGCTTACCTGTTAATGAGAGCAAAACAAGCAAAAATTGAATCTACAGTTTGTGGAGACAGCCTCTTCTGCTGGTATTTTTTATGAACTCAATACAGAATAATCTGAATAAGCAGTTCTTGCCAGCCAGGAGTGAAGTGACTTCATGTGGGGGATGTTGAATCACCGCTGTAGTAGCTTACAACTTTGACCTTAGGGGTGGACCATGTGCTGGCAGTATTCCTGATGTGGAAACTCAGCAAGATGGGCCATGTAAACACTGATCATTCCTAAGGTTTAGCACCTCCTAAAGCCTTCAGTGACCATACTGTCATAAAAGCTTAAGAGAGTATCAGCTGAGAAAGCTGTTTTGGTTCCAGAATCTCTCTGAAACTGAAACCTACCATCAACAATGTTCTATTTAGAGCAGGAGTGCGCACTAAATAGACAGTTATATTCAGTAGGTATGCTTTCTTAACTTACAAAATAACAGAATACTAGTGTACTTGGTGCCTATGACAGTGGGTGCCTGACTCCCTTGCTGGTTAAGCATAACTTCCTCATGTTCAGTCATTAAAGCCCTGATCCTGTGGAGTCAAGGCTTTTGTCGTTGCCAGCTTGTGTGAGTGGACAACAGCCCACATCATAAAACTTCTCTGTGCAAACTGATACCTGACTTGTTGGAAGAGGATAGATTTCCATATCAGACTAGTAACAATGCTGAAACATACTGGATAAGGTAAATTGCCGTTCCATCACTTCATTGTTGTTCCCTAATTTTTCACAAATGCTACACAGCTATTCAAAGTGAGTTGATTTTAAACAGATTCTTGAGGAAGAGTCCCCATGAGGGAGAGAAGATTTACTTCTAGTTTTGATTGTTTAAATCAAAGTATTTTGGTCATTTCAAAACTTCCTAGCCCAAAAATCAATCCACAGAGGACAATGTAAAACAATAATGCCTGCCGGAGAAGGAAAGAAAATTAAAATGATGTTGGATTTATCTGACTCTCTAGTCTCATTTTTCTGTAAATTTCTACTTGAGAAATCCGAATTTTATCTTGAAGAATTGATCAAAACCTAAATAAGAGTATTGTCTACTGCAAACAGAAAATAATTGTCATTTTAATAAGCACGTAATTACTATCAGAGGAAATGGCCTCAGATTATTTGAAGAGTTAAGGCTGCCGTGAGTCCTTCTTGCACGTGTGGAAATTCACTTGCTTCTTATTTCAGAGGACTTAAGGACCTGGAATTAGACACACCTTCCATTGAGAAACGCTTTGCCTATAGTTTTCTTCAGCAGCTTATAAGATATGTGGATGAAGCCCATCAGTACATTCTGGAGTTTGGTATAGTAATTCTTATGTATTTAATTAAGTATTGTTAACTAAGAAAGATATTTGAGATTATAAAAACAACTAGAAAAGTTCCAAAAGTGGCATATTCTTAAACAAGTTTTTCTTTATTTAATGAAGATGATGGTTTTTGGAACGCTGTGTAGAAGCTAACTTTATGTAGTTTACATATTCATACCTGTTTCCCAAATTCATTCTTTGCATAAAGGTTTCAGATGAAAGGTATTCAGCCAAATTTTGACAACTTTCCTTCTTTGAATAACAAAACTAGCTCTCTGCTTGAATTTGTACACAAATTGATAACCTCTCACATGTGCACATTAATATTTACTACTCACATGAAATCACTTTTTCACAGAGCAAATTAAACGAGTCATTTGTACCAATCAGAACTCTTTTCTGGAGGAGGAGCTTGAGTAGCAAAGCCTCTTTAACAAACTCTCACTATAGGAAATGGTCTTTCGCAAGCACCCAGCAGGTGTAACCTCAACAGTGCTATGAAAGGGAGGGTTCAACTCAATCTGCTTTTGTTAATAACAAAATTAAAGTTTGATGACCTAGATCAGCTTCTTATGTGAGTTGTAAAACCCCAAACCTTAGGTAGATGCTGCTTCAGTGTGAATGTGGGAGTTGCAGAGCCATGTGACATATGCTACACCTCATGCCTGGGCATGCATACTGTAATTTTCAGTACTAATGGCAGAAACAGCAGGAAGACTGAATAAATCAATGCTCATCCAAAAACCTATCTAGTTTTAAAGTGGAGATTACCAAATATATGAATGATTATATGCCATGGTTACTTATAGTACCAAAACCCTGGCTTTGATAACTCACTGGGTTACTTCTGTTCCTAAGGCCTGATTATCATGGCTTCATTTTCTACTTAGTTTTATAGTTTTTTTGCATAACTGCAAGAAGTTTAACGAATAAATAATGGAACATTAGAAACACTGTTGAAACAAATGCCATTCATGTACCTCAGTGGATAAATAAAAAGAAGATAACGAATAAATGATGAATAGTTTATCCCCTAAAACTTACTGCTAAATCATTTCTCATGATTGGCAGCTGTATGAGATTATGTCTCAAAACAGTATTTGAGTTTTATAATAATGGGGGAAGTGAAACAAGTTTAATCTTAGATGGATAGTTCTGTTGATTAATTTCCATTGTGCAGTTGTTCATTAATTTTGTTCTTCAGACAGAAAGTCCATAAAAATGTAATACAAATCTGGTCATTTTGTTTCTGCTGTGGACTACAGGAGAGAGGTTTTCCATCAGTATCAGAGTTCATTATGTTATTACTTCTCTAAGGTGTGCTGGATTTCTCTAAGCTAATATAAATTCTGTGAAATTCAGGTACATGAGCTAACACAGAAATAAGACTTCTCTCATGCCATTACTTCTTCTCTTTTTAATACTTATTTTAAGTCCTTACTTAACTATTCTAATTCATTTGTTGTTATACCTAGTTTATTTCCCTGTTGAGCAAGACCTTCCAAAGGTGTTGCCAATAACTACAAAAATAAGAATGTAGGACCAGATTTTCTTCTCACATAAATATCCATATTTCTGTGGACAATGAGATGTCTATAGTAATATACATCTATGAAGATCTGCGCAATTATTCTCTGCCTGTTTTATTTGCTGTAACTTTTGTTGTTGTGAAGGAGTCATAAAATGCCTCTTTAACTAGTGTGTATATCTCCTGTGGTATCTTAAATCTACATATAAGAACACTAGTTTTATTTGTTTACAGTGTACGCCTTTTAAGAAAAATATAGAATAGAGTAATTACAACATGCAGTACGGAGCTTAATTTTTTTGTCTCTGCAGATGGTGGCAGCAGAGGCAAAGGAGAGCACTTCCCATATGAACAAGAAATTAAGTTCTTCGCCAAAGTACAGTATATCTTTGCTCATTCCTTGTCACTAATAAGTAGCTCAAGTGAGAAAGTATTTGTTAGTGAACATGATTATTGCTCTTACATTTGCACTTTTTCTGTTAAATTTTTATTAATGTAATTAATTTAAAGCACTAGTAATAGAAGTAGCTTGAAAAAACTGTGGCATGAAGTACAGATGTGAAAAAATTTACAGAACTGTATTCTTTTCTCAGTGTTCCCTTCCTCCATGGTAAACAGTTATGAATAACATCACTTCATTAACCTCCCTACATTTTCTTTTTACTGGCTAGTTCTGAAGATTATGCTCTTTTACAGTCTTCAGGCAGTTAAATGTGAGCAATAGTCATTGGAATGAACACAGCCAGGTATCCTTCTGTGTCACCTTCCTTATTTCTTTCCCTGTTTTAAAACTATGCTGATGTCTCCTTGTGCCAAGAAGGAATTATCTTATATAAATTAAGAAAATCTGCTTACACTTCTGGCACTCAGAAAGTTGCTTGGCATGTGTATACCAAAAGTGCCTTTACAATTCATTAGTGAATGAGCAAAGACAGGCATTTGCAGCATTCTCTGACCCTCATATCTTTGCAATAAATTGTAATTGCGATACCTTGAAGTACTACCATGCAGTACCATCTGCAAGTTCATCCACTGGGAAGCTAACATTGTAAATAAAAAAAAATAAAAAAAAAATAAAAAAACTTCTATGGACAAAACCCTTGATGAGTGAGGATGCTTTTGGATAAAAGAATTTTATATGATAGTATATAACATTAAATGCTGTTTGTGGGCTGGCAGATTTAGCTGAATTTTTCCTAAACCTACATTTAAAAGTCCAGAGAGCAATGGTTGTGTCTGAGTATGTAGTGTACAGAACAAATCTTAATGTGTGAAATAAAATTAAATTTTACTTCTTGCTTTGTACTCCTCCTAAGAAACACAGATCAAGTTCCAGAGAAAATGTTCAATTTTTTTCATATGCCTTTTCTAACGACTTTTAAGCACTTCTTTGAAAAATAAAGAAATTCAAAGAAAAATAGGCATTAAAAAAAATGTAAAGAGAATTTGAAGCAGAAAACACATTTGAAATCTCTTGTCTCTAGTTGTGACTTATAAAGAATAGTACAAAACACAGTACAGAAAGTCCTCAGATAATCACTTGTTTCTGATGTAATTTCAGGTTGTGCTCCCTTTGATTGATCAGTATTTCAAAAATCATCGCCTCTATTTCTTATCTGCAGCAAGTAGGCCTCTCAGCAGTGGAGGCCATGCCTCTAATAAGGAGAAAGAAATGGTGACAAGGTAAAATTTAAAATAATATAAATGTATATGTGTGTGTGTGTAAAGAACAGCGGTTTGTTCTAGGAAAGTGTTTAGTTACGTGAGAGGTGAGAGGCAGAGAAATATATTTATGAATACACAAATTAAGCTTTTTTCATTTTCTTTCCCCTTAAGAAAATCCTCTGTGTAAAATGCAGAGGAGAGTTCATACAGTTGTGATTATATAGTTGTTTTTTTTTTTTAAGTTAGTTGTAGTTATATTAGCATGCAGGAACTGAAATTTATCAGCATGTGCAACAGTACATCGATTGCACAGTCTGTTGCACAGGCTATATGACTGTGTATCAGTTCTCACTGTTAGAAGTAGGTGTATACAGAAGTCGTTATTCTTGCAAAATTTCATGATAAATTTGAAAGCAGAACTTATCCATAACTGAGTTTCAGAAAGTAGCATTTTTAGCATTCACTGTAAAGAGTAAAAACGCTTTGTAATAGAGTTACACTCTTTGGTTTTCTTAATATTGACAATAGCAATAACATGACATACATCTCAGCTTGATCCTTCTGAAGTTATCCATTTTTAGACTGTCTCTCCAAAATATATTTTCACTTAATATTGCTTCTGATTGAATTGAAACCCACACCTCCCGTTTGGTAAGGTGCACTACAAGCTTAACAAAGATCCTAATGCCTACTTGCACAGTACAATATCATGGTTGCCTTCTTGGCTGTTATTGTGTACTAAACCATGCAAAACTGAATTGCTGCTGCTTGAGGTAGGCGGCCAATTGACAGTCATACAGACGTGGAAAGTTTGTAAGATGACAAAAATTTCTAGCAGCCTTATTAAACATAAGTATGTAATGGTTCTCTTGACCCTGTGTCATCTCATGGACTCATTTGGTCTGGCAGCTTGGCTGAATGGCTTCTTCAAAGAATTAAAAAACTCTGTTAAAATGTATGCATCTAGATAATTTTCCATTGTATGAGCTACCATATTTCTGTCTGGAATGTCCTGGATGAAAATATATTCCCTTTTGGAAGGTCATGACTGTTCCATAAATTCCATCCTTCTGGAATACGTAAGACCAGGATATATCAGCATACATGCTGCATAGATTCAGGACTTCTGCCCATGTTCTATGTAGCTGTGTATGTGAGATTCCTGAATATTCCTGAAATAGTAGCCCAGCAAGAGGGTCAGAGCTGCTCCTGAACTTGATTGAACGTGACATCCAGAAATCCTGGTCAAAAGTGTTAGGTCAAAAAAGAAAATACATGCAAGGAAACCTGGATGAATCATGGCTATAACCAATGCTATCGTGCAGTTTATTTTTTAATTCTCAAAGATTATAGAAACTGCATTATATGATCCATTTCCTGGAAGGTGTTTTGGGCCATTTTAATAGAATGTCAACATTTTTTGGTGTGTGTGTTTTTGGGTTTTTTTCCTCAGTATGGGAGAGAAATTGCCAAAGATGAATTTTGGATTTTCTGTTTAGTTTTCCCTTTAGATTTCTTTGGGTACAGCTCTTATGTAGTATTTCCTTCAAAAGTAAGAAGAGTTTCTGTCTGCTTTCTTTTTCAAATAAAGATAAGCTGGCATTCATTAAACTATGGAAGAGTATCATTTTGGGTAGTGACAATGCAGTGACTGTGTCAGCAAATGCAGCAGCTATTACATGTTCAGCAAATACATTAAATCCAGATCTGTTTTGGAGAAAATATGGGTCAGACCTCTTCCTGAAGTATCGTAGAGTTATCTTCTATCTTACTTGTAACCAGTCTCTTCAGGACTGAATTTTGTACATTACTCCCTCAGTAGACCATCTTACTAGTCCTTGTACTACTGCAGTTGTATAGAATTAGTTCTGGACATGGATCCAAGTACTGGCCATTTGGACTTTTTTTTAATTAAACTAGTTGCACTGGAGATGCATAATAGGTTCAGTCTGACTTTGTGAAAACATGTCTTCTGCTGAATGTTACAGTCAGTTGAGTACCATTGATATGGTTAGAAAGACAGACAGACTGAGAGCTTTTTAATACCTTTATCTGAACAGATGCAAGATTTATATGATGTTAGCAAGCTTCTGTACAACTTTTGCTTTTGGACTGGATGGGCCAGGATCCTCATAACAGAATATGCAGTATATGCCTGCCTCATGGAACAAAAAGTGAGCAGAGATCCCTGAACATGCACCAACCACACTCTTTTCTAAAACAGAGCCGTTGCTGTTGCTATAGTGGGTCACTGTGCACTGGCTAAGTAGCACCGTGATAACCTGGCTCTTCCGATTCTGGGCAAAAGTGTTTCCATTTGGTACTGTGCTCTGGTCTCAATGGAGCAGCATGTTCAGATCCAACGGACCCATCCATAAACTGCAGGCATGCTTAGGGTGTCTTTCGTTTTTAAATCAGAGGTTGATAACTGGCCCGTGTGCCTATTGATTAAATAGCTTAATAAAATGACATGACATTATTCATGCCATTTGTGGCAGATGAAGTTTTTTGCAGCACAAAAAATAACGCCATAATTGATGTAACTCTCCCAGAAAATTCTCAGACTGAACTGAATCATAAAGATTGAACTAATCTCTCCTTAGAGTTGGAGGCCAGGTCAATTTGGGTAGGGTGGTGTGCTCCTGCTTCTATGAATTAACACAAGAGTTCATTCTTCATTGTTCTGAATGGAGCTTTGCTCATCAGCAGAAAAATTGATTTAAAGATGTGAAATGAAATCATTGATCATATCCATTTTTTTTGTTTTTAACCATTTGAGAGGCTGTTTCTCATGTTAAATGTGTTAAAAAGCAATGTATTTAAAAATAAATTCATACTATGTTCAAGATGACAAGATCCAAATTGGACTGATTAAACATTTGCCATCAAACACTTCAATTAATCTGATTTCCTTACTTTTTGTTTCCAAATTGTCAGTGATACCCTCAATAGCCCACTGACCGTATTTTTCTTTTTACAGCTTTAATGGTAATTTCCATGTGGGTTTTCATATAGGACGCTTTTATATTAATTAGCTTTGCTTTTAAATTTTTTTTGTTTCCTTAATTATAATATGTGCTTATTTAACCATGTTTGTTAAGGATACGCACTTAAAAATTCTTTCTTTAGTACTCTGTCCCACATTCTGCTCAGATAATTGATTCTTTCTGCGTGACATCATGTTGCTTTTCCTGCTCATATATCAGCTGTTATTTTTTTCTTTCTTCTCCCCCTCCCCCCCTTTTTTCCTTTTTCTTTCTCTTCTCTTTTGTTTTTCTTTTGTCTTCAGCCTGTTCTGCAAACTTGGAGTTCTTGTCAGGCATAGGATTTCACTGTTTGGTAAGGAGACCCTTGAAAAATACTAGCATGGCCATTGCTTGTTTTTTTTGTTTTTTTGTTTTTTTTTTTGCCATTTTTGCATTGTGTTAAATGCTGCTTTGTTGCATGCTGCATGGCTGAAATGCATGGTCTTCACAGACCAGTAATGATCTTTTAGGCTGATAGATCACAGAATTTATTAGATGCAATAAAATGCTTTTGTAGTTATCAGTTTGGGGTTGTTTTTGTTTTGTTTTGTTTAACTAATACCTGGAACTCATTATCTTACCAAAGAATTTCACCAAGTTGATTATAATTGCGTATTTTTTCTTTTATTTCAACTTTTATGGGCCTGCTATGGGAAAAATACAGCATCAGAACTGCACATTCATATTGGAAAGTCATTAAGAAAAGTTTGTAGTGGGCTGAAATGTTTAGTGATGTTCTGTGGAATTCTTACATATTCCCAGATGTGCTTGACTCCACATACGCATGTCTGCCATCTTTTCGGTATCATGTGAATCTAGTAGGGGCTTGGTGTTTGTCTTATGCCATGTGAAAATCACTTAATTGAAGTCAATTCAAAGTAAAATCAAGTGTATACATTATACAAGATATGTGGTACAGTCATTTACTCTGCAGTTTTTCTTATGTTGCAATGATAGGAGAGCTGAAAACACACATCCGTATGCATATAACTTCTATAATGGATGCACTTGCGAACTTCAGCATCCATAAGCATATCAAATTGGGTAGTTATCTAGCTGATTAGAATTTGATTAAGATAATATGTACTAACCCAATTCCTATGTATTTCACTCCATTTGAAGGGAAGGATCTCATTTGCTGCTGCAGTGCGGTGTTTCAAAAGCTTCAAAACCAGTAGACTGAGAAGGAGTGGAAGTTATTTTGGGATATTATTTTTAAATATATTTTGGAATGAGCTGAGTGGATTTGCCTGTTAAGTCAAAGATCATGGGAGGAATGGAGTTATTTCTGCAGTTGTGTGGCATTCTTACAGCCCTTTGTGAAGGGTGGAGTGTGTCACAAACCTGCATGTAAACTCTGGTATATACCCTAGGCTATTTCTTCACAAGAATGAACTAGTTCAGGCATTACTAAACTATTAAAACTTTGCAAATTGTTTGCATATTTTGTGAATCCATTTTTCTGATTATTTCTAAAATGAACAGTTCAAGCTCAAAATCTAAGACAGTGCAACTTTCTTCAGTACTAAAGAAAGGGTGATTTCCATTCCATTTCTCAGCCTGCTTTGTTCTTGTTGGGCTGCAGGGAGAATTCTGTCCTGGGTTCAGGTGGTAGGAGGAGACAGGTGAGATGGGATCAGATGAGAATTCACTACCGTGGCTGTATCTTCACAAAGCAAAACATTTGTTTTTTAACTCAAGTTTCCCAGCGTGCAGTAACTAACGGAATACAAAATCGTTATGCCTACACAAAGGTATATTGTAGTTTTTCCATGAGTTATGACAAAGTTGAAGTCACAAATCACCTTACCTTGACTGGGAATTTTGTTGTGGTAGTCAACGTGATCAAAAGAACCTGCAAAGACAAGGCCTGTGTAGAAGAGGGGAAGATGCTCATGAGGTCAGCCTTGCAGAGCACTGATAGGGTCTAGGAAGTTATTTATGCATTTTGGAAGCACTTTGGATAGTAACCTATGTGGATGGTATGGAGCTTGCTATTTTATAGGCATTCCATACAGATGCTCTATGTTTGTTGTGAATTTGAATGGGACTTCTCAAGATAGACCTACATGTGTGAAAATCACATAGGTATAGAAGTCTTGACAAAATAGGAAGTTAAGCATTAAAGTCTTCCAGAGGAAACTTAAACAGGTAATCGCATCTGATATCCAAGACTGTCACTCAGATTATGGAATTGTTAGTCAGCATGGAATTATTATTTCTTTATATTATGAAACTAGATTGGGACCCTATTAATTTGCTGTTGGAGAACAGTAGTTGTGCATCATTAAGACTGTGTTGATTTACTTGTTTTTTTACTTTACTTATTAGTGGACTGCATTTGAAATTTTTCTGTGAGTAATTTTGGTGAATTAAACATCTGAATTAATATTTTCTCAATTTAAAAAGCAAATTTCTGTGGCTCGTTTGATTTGCTTTTTCTATATTATTTAACTCTGATTAGACATTCTTGCTATATTAGTACATAAGTTTAACTTTTTTATCTCAGTATCAGTATTACATTCCCATGCAATCTGAAACAAAAATTAGCTGGATAAGTCATCAAATAAGAATGGCCTGCTTTTGCTCACTTGTTTTCAGGAACTTAGAGAATATAATCAGAGGAGTTACTAAAAGGAGACAGAAGGCTTCCTCTGCCTAGTTACACCCTGAATTTATCAGAGACCTTCCACTGAGGCATCCTCCAATCAGTATTCATGGCACTTTCACAATAGAGCAATTCTTCCCTCCTGATATGTTAATAATATTGCTTTCTAAAATATGTAAGACTTCACCTCAAATTATTTAATAAACTCAGCTGTGCAGTTCATGTGATCAGCTGCAACTGTAATACATGCTGAGCGGTGGTCCAGCTATCTACCTAATTTTCATACTAGCTCCTGGAATACTTTTAGTCTTAAAATCTCTTGAACTCTCTTATTTTAATGTTTGCATGTGTCCAGTCTCAACTGTTATTGTTAGCATTTGGTTATATTAAGAGTTCCTTTAAGGAGCAGCTTTTGTTTCAGTTTTTATCCTATTGTACTTTTCAGCTGCTCTCTTTTCATGACATACAAAACTTTTTTATGCTGAACGTTCATTTCTACCTTTAGATTGTTTTGTATCTAGCTTTCAGACTTCTGAAAACCAAGAACATTTTTAATTAATAAAAAGAACATTTTAAATTTAGGGTATGAATATAGCAAAATACATTAATAGAAATTACAGATATAATGTTCATTTTCTTCTGCCTTTTAAACAATTGTTTGTTAGAAGTGACATTCTGAGAAAGAATTAGACTTGAAAAGCTGTAAATAGAGCTGGTTTCTAATGGAGATACTATGTGATGGATCAATACAGAATGTTCAGCAGGAGAGAGAATTTTAGTACTTTGAGTTAAATGGGTGGTCAGAAGCTAGTTAGCTCTCTCACAGCCTTCTTAACCACTGTGAAATATTTGCAATAATAATAAAACTAATTTCAGTATAAACCCCCTAGTTTCAGGTTTCATTACTCAGTTTAAAAAATCTTGGTCATCTGAGATTGACTTCTGATCTCAGGTTTGAAACAAACTAAATTCTTGAAATGCTGACATTAAAAGGATTTGTTTGGAGTTTGTTACTGTGGTATTTTTAAGTAAAATATTCAAAAATACTTTTTTGTGTGTTTTTATGTTAAAAACACAGAGAAAACAACTAAATGCATGACTTCCAAGAAAAGAAAGACCCAGAATTTCCCCTGAACCAAAAACTGTATTTCATAGCAAATTGCATATTGTAATAGTCTGTAACAAATCCTGTCCTCAGTTATAAACGCCAAGAGACACTCCAGGAAAGAAGTTGCACGATAATTTTGAAAGTCTGTTTTTACTGTTGTGTTGGAAATGCCTGGCCAAAGCGTAGTACTTGGATCAATTTAAACTGAAGGGGCCTGAATTAATGATGTTCACTGAATTCTGCTCTGATATCCTGGTTGAAATTGTGAAAACTTTTTCCAGATGACTGAACTATGTGTATTACTAGACTTAAGAGAAATGATTTCCTGTATGTTTTTCAAAGTGGGTAAGCTGCTTGGCCTTTGCTTCTTGTTCAACATAGAAAGTGGAAGGTGTCTCATTAAAATGCATATATACTGCAGTCTTCCAAAATATACAGATTGCCTTACCATCAGAATTAGAAAATTCAGTTGTGCAAATCCACCTCCCAAAGTGATTCGCCTTTTAAAGTGTCTACACAATTATGAGGTCTACTTAAGAAAGAAAAGGGTTGGTTTTATGGTGCCAAACTGTAGTTACATCGACTCATGAGAGAGGTAGGAATGACTGCTAGAGTTAGTTCTAGTTCTCTCTAGGAGACCTAACTGACAGGCCGTCAGTACTCTGACTACTGTGTTGTCAAAGCAACTTCCAGTAAACTGAAGCTACATGATGCCAAATAAAATGTGTGTTATGGTAACTAAATGGAGTAGTGATTAAGTCTGCAGTTTGCACCACAAAGCTGAGTTCTAGCAACGTTTCAGGCGTAGATTCAAAGCCCTTTTTAATCTTGCTCGACTTACAGTAGTCATGTAGAAGGTAGTTTTTGGTGTGAGGCACTTAAATAGGCCCTTTTAAAAATTGCTTAACTGGATAGTGTTTTAACTTTCCTTTAGAACATATTTTTCATATCTCGTTAGAGTTTATGACAATTTTATTATCAGGAAAAAAAAACCCAAACTGCAGTATCTGCTACAGAGATACACCTAAAGCTTGTCTGGTTTTCAGAATGTCTAGATCAATTTTTCTCTCTTCCATCTGATCTTCACCATAGAGAGTACCTAATTCTTGATAAACATATGGTCTTGAAATATGTCTGCATAGTATAAAGAGATAGCCAAGGTAAATTTTCAGGGAAATGGAGTGAGCATCTCTGTAGTACACTGTCGCACGCAGCATACACCCACCTGCACTGTGAATGTTAGGGTACTACTTCATGACAGCCTAAGCCCCAGTCTAAGTCAGGGTTGCCTCAAGTACCTCCTTTTATCCCTGCTATCATTTGCATGGTAATGACATGCCCCTCCTCTTCATCAACTCTGGCATGCCTGTCGCCAGAGCATTAAAATAACTCAGGAGCTGACAAAAACCTTAACCTTTGCGGTTTTTTTGGTAAGATTTGTTTGGGCCACCTCAGCTTCCTCATCTGCTCGCTACAGCATTGCATGACTGCCAGCGCCAGTGCAAGAAGAGTGGGGCTGCAGGGCTGAGGGCGTCCGTGGAGGCTGTGGTTCAGATTGGTTTAATCTGCTGTGGATCCACACCACAAAAATAACTCTTGATTTTGATATCATAGAAAAACCTTCTCAATGCTGCAATAAACCCCCACTCCTTCCTTGCAATTTATCTTTTTAAATCTTTATTTCAAAGAAACAGTTACTGCTTTTAGCTGTACATTCCCTTATAATTTCAAGTGTAATAACCCACGCTGATAAAATACAATGCACCATATGCAGATGACAGGATTTTTAGGAATCTGTCTTAAACACTCGATTTGTTTTCATTTTTTTGTTTTGAATTGAGAAATTTTAAAGGTATAGAGAAGCGAGAAAAGGATATTTTCATTTTTGTAGAGATTTGTTTTTGTGTGTTTTTTTTTTAATCAAATAACCTGCAAATGAAATTTATGTAGCCTAAATCTATCCTGGATTTAAAAAGTGAACTTAGAGGTGGCTTATGTATGGCAGTGTTTTAGTATGTACATGTGCACACACCTTGTGTGTGTGTGTTCTCTTTTTGCATACCTGCATATTAAAAAAAATCATTAATGTTGGGAAGTACATGTTGCAGGAGGGACTGCTACTCATGTGGAGTGCACCTGATCCCACTATAAATAATTGCAGCCTTTTAGTAACACAAATGGGCTAACTTTTTTGATGCCATTTTATATAAATGTTTTCTTCCTGTCAGTGTTGCAATAGCAGCTTGAGAGAGTTAAACGGCTTTTATTTTGCTAAAGGGGGGAACATGTACGTTCAGATATACTTAAATAAAGTAAAATTTATAAAACTTAAGTGAAAACCAGTCAATACACTGCAGCTTTAATTAACCTCACATTTAAGTGCTTCCTTCTTGACTGCCTCAGCTATTTCATGAGAAATGCTTTACTGCCTCTAGTTACTGCATTTGTGTAAACAAGGCTAAGACAACAAACTGCATGTTTTTAACTTGACTGTTAAAATTATGCAGAAGTTGAATTGCTCCTCTACTATGTCATTTACTCTTTTGTTAAAACCAGAGATAGTTAGCAGAAAGTAGGGATGCTCTAAAGTATACTCAACTTAATTGGTGGGTGTTTTCCTTTCTATTTAGGAAATGATGCAGCATCAATCGTCAACTGTCTTCATATACTGGGCCAGACCTTGGATGCAAGGTAACGCTGAATATATTTTCTAAAGTATGAAGGAAATTTTTTAAAAGAGAACTTAGTCCATATGCAGTCCCATTTGGGCTACTTATGTAGTGCTACAGAATTTCCAAACTCAGGGAAGAAGTTACTATACTAAAACGAATTCCCCCTGGAAAGCGGTTACTAGTTTTGATTATCTAGGAGTTGACAGAACAATATTTTTAAGTTTCTCTTTCAGTTTCAGTTCAGATCAGTGGTGTCCAAAAACTGCTGGCTGTTCGTTCTTCTGGTTTTGATTACGTGACTGTCTTAAAAATAAAATAGTACTGAAAATATTTACTCTTTTGTTTATGCTGTTTCATCAAAATATTTAGGAGTTAAATACACATGGAGTGCAGTATATCTGTCTCTTATAGGATGTCTTCATTACAAAGTTAATTTAGGCTCTGATTTGAACACAGACAAAGAGCCTTTAAATTGAATTCAGTGGTACTTTTAAGTTAATTTAAATTAAGCTGCTCGAGCCATTGCAACCTTTAATGGATGAGACAGACGATCTTGAAATATTGAAGAGTAATAAGTTCCTTTTCATCAGTTGGGCACTCAAGTATTTGTATTGATAGTTGACTTTTAGATCTTTGAAACTGTGAAGCAAAACATGATAGTTTAAACTAGCTTCATGGTAATTTAAGATAACTTTTTTCACTTTGCATTTACTTTCAAACAATTAAATGAATGTGCTACATACAGGTGACCCACATCAGCTCTTTTTCTCAATACGTTCACAGTCGCTTAAATGGATGTGTTTTACTTTCCATTTGCTATGGGGTAGAGTCATGATCACAGTCAGTTAATATGGCTCACCTGTTGCACAGTAATCCATTAGGTTGCAGTGTCTTGATTTCTTGTCATAAAATGTCCATGCTCTGTGCGATCATACTGGGCAATACAAATACAGAGAGAGATCACCAACTTAGCTTTTGATAGAGCTGTAGAAATATCTCCAGATGAATATTAAAGGATTCATAGAGTTTGTGGCAGTTTGAAAATATTGCCATTAGAACTGTATATATTTACACTGTAAATTAAAAAAACCCAAACAACTCACATCTGTCAGTCAAGAATTTTTCACCTGGATTTATTTCATACTTGCACATACATAAATAGACTCTTTCCATTAAATACAGGATCTCTTCATTAGAGCTAATTAAAACAGACGTGGGAATAATTCTCCTGGATTATACCACTATATGGCTGATTGTAGTTATGTAATCAGTGCATTTATGTTTTTATTTTTTGGGGGGGGAGGGGTTGTTTTTAATCTATAGATTTGGTGGCTTTCACTCATTCCTCTCTGATGTTCTTGTCCTGGAGGCAGAAATATGACCATCATGGTTGGGAAGAGTTTTTGAGATACATCTTGAGATAGTTCTTCTCTCCCTAGAATGATGAATAGCAGGCTTATTCATTTTTCTTCTTCTTTTTTTGTTTGTTTGTTTTTTTTCCTCTGGAGGCAAATTAATTCCTGTCTTTAAAAGGATCTATATTTTGTCAATGGGAAACTAAATAAAATATCCCTGTGTTCTGCAGAGAACCTATAAGACAGTGTTTCAGTAGGTTGTGCTTCTGTGAGATTTTAGAATCTGGAAAGATTTTTCTTCAGATTTTTATTATCTATTTCATATAACTAAGACTAGGCTTTACTTCATACTTGTCTAATAGCATATTCTCTTTCTTTTTTCCTTAAATGCTATATACAGGACTGTGATGAAAACTGGTCTGGAGTCTGTTAAGATGGCATTGAGAGCATTTTTGGACAATGCTGCTGAGGATCTGGAGAAAACAATGGAAAATCTTAAGCAAGGCCAGTTTACACACACCAGAAACCAACCAAAAGGAGTGACACAAATCATTAATTATACCACAGTGGCTCTCCTACCAGTGCTATCTTCATTATTTGAGCATATTGGACAACACCAGTTTGGGGAAGATTTAATATGTATGTATTATTTTTTAGAAATACCATGCTGCTAAAATATCTGTAATGTCAAGCACAATGTAAGCACTACTAGGCTCTCATTTCTATTAAAGAAGGACAAATCCTATGTTACTTTGACAAAATTGTCATTGATTTAAACAAATGTTTGCTGTAATCAACTTAGAACAAAGTCTACAGGTTTTGTTGGACTTTGTATAAATATGAAAGAGGGTATGGTTGTGATTAGGCAGTCAGAAAGCTCGATTTTGTTTTTGACTCCACCATAGATTTACTGTGACTTTATGCGAGTTCCTGTATAAAAAATTACTTTGTATAACTTAATCTGTCTTTGCCACTGTTTTATAGATCTATAAAAGATTATACCACCAGAACAGTTTGGTGCAAAATTAATGTTTGCATAGAGTTTTGAAGAAAGCTCAAAAGACTACTATAAAACCGTCTTATAAATGCCTCTTTACACAGTTTAAGTTAACAGGGGATTTGAGTGGGTGCATCTTAGATCCTAAGGCAAAGCAGAAGGAGCTCCTGAAGAAAGCGAATGTGTGTGAGGCTCCATTTCTATAGCCGTTCTGATTATGGCAGATTCAGTGTCCTTTTTTTTCCAAAACCTGATGTCTACAAGACAAAATTTTGCAGTCCGCAATATAGAATTTTAAGTTTAGATGTTTTAGGAATGCCATAGGAATTCTTCTGGCCAGACTGCTCCAAAGGCAGATAGCTGTTCTGCTTCTGTGTGACTAACCTGGTTACGGAAATAACTGAAAGAAGGGCTTGGAAAAAGAGAATATCACATTATATTTTTTGCCCTTTGCCTAACATATTATTTAAAATAGTCTTAAGAGAACTGTTTTCTGAAATTTGGAGTTTTACTGATGAATTTGAATGTGTTGAAACTTAAACATCTACTTTTCTCATTGTATTATTTCTATAGAGTTCCAGATTCTGACAGTATCTGGAAAAAGTCATCAGTGGAGTGAACATATGCCACTTGTTCACTGTATGTCAGTTGTTCAGGCATGAACATATTCATGTCTTTTATAATTTTTGATCCCTGATATTCCATGTATTGGAACTTATTTAGTCTTTGATACTTGCTTACTTACAAGTTATTTTTATTCAACTATTCTACTTACATCTTACTGGTTTCAAAAATCCAATTAAGAATTTATGAACTGAGTAAGAATTATTAGTTTAAATTCTGCACAGTTATTTTGTCTGGAGCATAATTGGAAAAGCTAATTTTTCTTGCACACAACTTCTCTTCAGATCTTTTTAATAATGTTATTTTATTTGTACTACTCTGATGGCAAACATCTGGACTAGTGCTGATATCTAAGCGTATTACTACATTTACGGAGCTGTCTGTGGTGTGATCATGTACACAGATGGTTTTTGTGGGACTGTGTACCTGAGGTTACTATTATTACGTAAAAATACCGAATTCCAAGAGATCAGCAGAACTAAAACCACCTTTTGGAAAAGAGCCAGCTATATAGCTTTGATGCTCTGTCTTGTAGGCTTTTTCACTTAAAGTCTTAATTCTATTATAACCCCAACATCTTATATTGGAGGAAGAGACTAGAAAAAATATATAGTGCAAGTATGGAAAAAATAGGAGTGTTGTCCTACTTGATGGCACTTACACTGTTACTCTTTCCCTTTAGTTTGATTAAACCCCTTAGCTGCAGATCACATTGGAAAAGCATATGATTCTCACGTTAGTGTGATTGAAGGGGTGTCTGATAATCTCAAAACATCATGTGATGCAGTATGTGTGAGGACGTAAGGATTATTTAATTTTTTTTTAATCCTCTGTCAGTCTGAAGAGTAAATTACGTAGATGCTATTAACTGGTGTCTATGTCTAAATTTTTAAATAATATTAACTGTGATTAAAAGAATTAAAAATCTTTTTAACAGGAGTTTTTAATGTATTTTACACAGCAGTGTCACATTTGTAAATTAACTCATTCCCTAATAATTTTTTTAATCTCAGCACTTTCTTTGATTTGCCATGAAACTTTCATAAGTGCTGCAGACAATCTAGAAAAGATTCATTAACACATATTCTGTAGGTATTAAATTAATAAATTTTCAGATTATACAATTATACATTATCCTGACAGGGTTGGTATGCCATTATTTGCAGAAAGTTAGCATACTAGTGATGCATGAAATATGATTACTATCTTAGCTGGTAATTTTGTATTGAATTAAGTGGAAGTTTTAAGCAAAAACTGTGGCACTGAATGGCCAGAGGGCTATTTATATATGTATTTAGAGAGTGGCTTCAGTGAATGATCTTTGATATCTTAATATCGTTAATGCAGTTATTGACAAAAGAAATGCAATGAAATTATCCCTGTGTGTTAATACTACAGAAATGTAGTGAAAAGAATCTTTTCATACCTATCATTTTCTTCTTTTTAGTGGAAGATGTTCAGGTCTCTTGTTACAGAATATTGGCCAGTTTATATGCTCTGGGAACCAGCAAGAGTATCTATGTAGAGCGGTAAGAAGAAAAAATATTTCTCTGTTTTCATCGTTTTTGTTTATATTTAGCTTAATGAATATGCAGTCCAGAAATGAGTATAGGAAGAGATTTTTGGTGATATCTTAACAGAAAAAAACACTCAAATGTTAAGCAGAATGCAGCAGCATTTACTATAACATGCCTAAAAAGTTACATTTTACATCTGTCAAAATATACTTCTTAGTTAAAACAGAAATTACAGATAAAAGGATCTGACTTTTACACTAAATATCACTTGATTTGAGGTCCGACTGGGAAATTGTAAAAATACATCATTCAGCTCAGCTATTGTTATAATTATTCTTTTTATATTGGTTAACTGTGTTGTATATTTCTTTCTCATTATCCTTAATTTACTTTATTTGTCACTGATGTAACATGTTTTCTAGTTCAGTCACCTAAGGAAATGAGACTTTATATTTGCTTTTTGTTTGTGCGTCTCTGTATCTGCTAACTTCTCTCCAAGTTGCTTTTGGTCTATTTAAACCTTATTTGGCCAAAGAATAGAGGACTCGAGGTTATTCAGTTCTTAAAAGTTTCAATGAAATTCGTTCCCATATAGTGACTAGGGCTGTTCCGAGGGAAGGCTGAGCAGAATTCAGACATTTCACATTTTGGTAGCGGTCAACTAACAAGTTAGAACATATATACGCTGGCTAGCAAATCAACTGTGTGTAACTCCAGACCAGCCATAGGAAATACTGTCTCTTGCTTGGTGTTGGTATCATAGAAGACAATGTGAAGAAAGGTGTGGGTTAATGGCTATAAGTAATAAAATACACATCTGTGGTAAACCAGGTCTCATTATTTCTACAGGGTATGAGGAATTCATTGATTTTGGTATTTAGCAAATAAATGCAGTGGGTTTTGTAGCTCAGATGAAAGATCTCCATAAGCCTAGAATAACCATGGTCCTCAGAGCATCTATCTGTAACAGTGTGCTCATAGTAGCATATGCAGCCGTACCATCTTTGGACCTTGCCCATTTTAGTCATGGCCACAAATAGCTGTTTTCTAGTGAAGAAGAGAAGTATATGCAGGTTAATGTAAATTTTTCACTACATGGAGTTTATTTGGTTTTCATAATTACATATATTTTTCATATTTGCAAATATCTCTATGTAAGTAATAATTTTCATGTATAGCTGTCTATAAGCATTATCACAAGCCAGAAGCCTGCAGCATGTTATTGGTAGGTATATGTGAAAGGTGTATGTTCTGCTTCTGTAGACCTAATGAAAAGAAACAGTAAGGGAAGAAGCAGCAAGCAGGAAAAATAGTAAGGGGCATAGATTTAATAAAGTCAAGTTTAATGAGTTGCATCTAGAAAGGATCTAAGTTTCTAAAATGAGATAAACTGTAGGGCTAAGGTGAATCTTCTGATCTGTCAGTGTGGAGCCCTTTCTTATCTGGAAGCTCACTGAACTAACTCATGGAGTTCTGTGGCTCAGCTTGAGCAGCTAAGCATTTATTATGTATTTAAAATCTGCTCTGATCAACTGGATTGAAAATTGGACAGAACAGTTTTAAATGCCCCTAAAGGACCCACGTGAAGTGATGGGGTATCACTTGCTTCTTCACAGAGACAGCTGTCTATGATTTTGGCACAATTTTGATCATCAAATAAGTGTTGTCATATATTTGAAGAGATGAGAGTAAAGTTTTTGTGCAAGACTTTTAGCGTTATTGATCGGTAGTAGTAGCAATTTTCCACTTTGTGAAGAATTTGACTTTCATGCTAGCCCAAGGTATGCTTATTACCATATCTCAGAAAAAATAAAGTAGAAAACTTAGGTATAATTGTATTTGGCCTCTTGATACATCAGTCTATCCAGTAGCTTCTTCTTAATAGTAGAGATTAGAAATTCAGTAAAACTGAGAGGAAAGTAACAGAACAAAAGGCATTATTATGATGACTTTGTGTTTTCCCTGTATGTTCCTCATTTGCTCTCAGCAAAGTAAGCCATCTTTGACATTTTATGTATTAACATTTCATTCATATATTAGCAGATGGCTGCTGTACTTCAGCAGATTACACTTTTTTTTTCTTCTTTGTGTATTGATCATCCTAATAATGTAGTGGTTTATCTCTTTGAGACAAGCACATCTCTTATAAGACCGGTACAGAACTACCCCAGAGTGTATTCAGATCAAAGATGTCTATATTTACCTATGTTTGTTAATTCACAGGCAACGATCAGCACTAGGAGAATGCTTGGCTGCTTTTTCGGGTGCATTTCCAGTGGCTTTTTTGGAAACTCACTTGAACAAACATAATACCTACTCAATTTACAATACCAAGAATGCAAGAGACAGAGCAGGTATTTCCAGAACCTCACATGATGGCTTTGCAAACACAGATTTCACTATAAATGTTGTTTACCTTAATAAATGCATTTTTTGCATACGTTTTATAATGCAAAAATTTTCTTGTACTCTCCTGATTGTATTTCTTTCCTAAATGAGTGGGCTAAGTGTTATAAAACTGAATATTTTACATTTTTAAAGATACCAGTATTTTCATTTTGAGATACTGTTCTTACCACTTTGGAATCAATTTATTGAAGGGATTTCATGCATTGGTAATAATTCAGATATTGTATATTTGATGATAAAAGGTTGTGTTCTAATCAGTAACTTTAGTTCCTCGTATGCAAATATTAGGTCCCACATACTTGTAATAGAGGCAAAGGTATTTTGCTTCAATTAAGGACATAGTATGCCTTTAGAATGTAAGTACACTGTAGAGTAGTAGGTAAATTGTTTTTTTTCTGTTTGAAATACAAGACACAAAACAGATACTTTCCAATAAAGTTGCATATGTTTATTTAGCACATACCTTTGTGTTCCATTCTGCAACTCTTGAGATGTTTCTTATCCAAAAACATAGCTGGGAAATAAGGACATATATACTACTTGTTCCTGTGGTAAAAAGGAATATAAGTTATAATAGAAGTGTGTGAAGTGTGCATATATGCAAAGTGTGAACCGTATCACAGATATGTATAGACGACAGGGAATTTGATGCGAGCTCATAATGGCATCATATTTATAGCTTCATCTTAATTTTTAAAAAAGGGAGCATACTAGATTTGTTCCTCAAAGAGCTCTAGTATCTTATTTTGGAGATATCAACACCCATGCTTAGGTATGTTATGTATTCTAGCTATTTTAATGCATCTAGAAAGACAATCAACTATATTTTGATTGATTTTAACAGAAATTAATTTGTTTTCCAAAATTATATGAAGCTTTAATGAAATTCTGAGATGGCTGTGCAAAGTGTATTTAGGTCTCACTAAGAGGAGAAACTTCTGGGAAAAAGCTTATGTTTATCTTGGTGCCATAGTTGTATTCACAGTTACAAGCTAAAATTTCAATGTTTAGATATCTGTATACCTCATTGCACATGTACATCAGGATCTTAGACATTCAGTAGCTAATGGTTGTGCTTAAATGTATTTGTAGCTGAAAGAAATTGCCTCCAAAAATAAAGGCAATTGCAGTACCTTTTCAGAGGAAATAACTGATAATTAAATAACTTGAAAAGCAAATGCTTACAGTCAGAAACTCATCCACAGAATTCAGTTTCTCAGAATTTGCTCTATTCATTAGGTCAGGAAATGACTTTTTTATTCTGTTAGCATATTGGGTCTCACCTGATGTGTTGTAGAGAGGTATTTCATTATTTCAATTTGTTTCCTCAACTGGAAAGCTCATGTTAGAAGTAATTCTGGAATTTAAGCTTAATTTTAAATATAGAATGAATTCAGATGCTGCATTCTGCTGTAATAATTTCATTGTTGGAAAATTACTTTTATTGCAGGGAGTTATATTTCCATGGAAGCTTACATATAATTTTACTACTCAATTCTATAAAAGCACTCTGTCTCTTTTCTTGAGCCAGAAGGGCATAAGCATAAATAGAAAATTAGAATGGTATGGAAAAGGAATTGGAGATAATTATTTTCCCTGTAATATATAGTTTATTTCTTCTTCTTTTTCTTTTTTTTTTTAATAGTTCTCAATTTGCCTACTAGTGTAGAAGAGGTCTGCCCAAATATTCCTTCCTTGGTGAAACTAATGGAAGAAATTGTAGAACTGGCAGAGTCTGGTATTCGTTACACACAAATGCCACATATAATGGAAGTGATACTGCCTATGCTATGTAGTTACATGTCACACTGGTGGGAACATGGGCCAGAAAACAACCCTGACAAGGCTGAAATGTGTTGTACAGCCTTGACATCAGAGCACATGAACACTCTGTTGGGTAACATATTGAAAATCATCTATAACAACCTTGGTATTGATGAAGGAGCATGGATGAAGAGATTAGCAGGTAAGATTAAAAAAAAAAATCTAAAACAATTACTATTGATGTACAGAGACTTGCTCCACATTCACTCTGTTAATGCTGGAGCAGAACAGCACTCATTTTTCTAACGTTATTAAACAGTACAAATCTTCATGAACCAGAAATACTAAATATAAAGGAAGAGCAGTATATTTTAATTTCTTAATAAGTATTTTAAGAAGTCCATTAGACCATTTCTTTTGCCCAGGAACATACAGATACACACTTTGTATTATACTGAATTAAAGGATCATAATTATTCTGCCTATTTTCTTTGTATAGCAGGTTCCCATTTGCAAGCATTAGGCAGTTCCTTGCTATTCTGTTTGAAAGCTTCATCCTTAAAATGTTGTTTTGAAGCTGTATATCTAGCATTCCTATTATGATAAAATATGGAAATGCATTCATCATCAGTTTTAGTAATCATTATATTAACTTCATTGGGATGACACCTTAAAATTTGTGTTGAATTAGTTTATTTCTAAATGTTACAATATGTAAGGAAAAGACACTTCAGTCTTGAGATTTCAGCTTTTCAGTTAGGCTTTCATATGACTTTTCAATACTTACTGTAGTGGTCATTTCATTCAGGGTGGTGGCCTGGATGTGGTCTTAGTCTTTTGAGGGCTAGTGGTATAATATAGTCTAAAAATAAATGATAGCTGCCTAAAATCCTTATTATGTAATAGATGTATTAAAAATGTTTTTACTAGAATAGACCCACATGAAGTGCTAATTTGCTTATTAATTTTTATGAGTACATTTGCTAAAAGCTTGTGGTAACAAGTCTCAAATGACTGGTTGATGCATGGTTGAATCAGTCTCATTTCTGTCTACAGAAGCCCTCCAGTGTCCTAATATGCATAAGAAATACAAGCAGGCTTTTTCAGTGAGTTTGCAAATAACTAGAGGACACTTTCTTGCCCTACTTCAGTCAAGTTAGAAAGCATGGTTCAAAAGAAGAGCCAGTGGCTGAGAACTTGTGTGTACACCATATCGCTATATATATTCACCTATATATACCATTAAACATTTATTATGTTATTCAGTAAAATTATGCAGGCAAATACATTGCCAAAATGCCAGTAAAGATGCATTTCAAGCTTTATGATCTTTAAAGCTGAGTCTATGAATTTGTAATTTCTGCCCTCATAGTGAGAAAACAAATTGACTACATGAAATCCTGACCACATTTAATTCGTGACAAAACTTCTGCTGATTTCAATGGGGACAGGATTTTACCCTGTAGCCTAGAAATAAAACACAAGAAGGAGGGGGAAAGGTAAAAATTTTTATTTATATTTTGTGGCCAGGTGTATATTATAATATTGATTGCCTTAAATAGTGTTTTCCCAGCCCATCATAAGCAAAGCGAAGCCCCAGCTCTTAAAGACACACTTCCTGCCACTGATGGATAAGCTAAAGAAAAAAGCAGCAGTGGTTGTATCGGATGAAGAACATCTGAGAGCAGAAGGCAGAGGTGACATGTCTGAGGCTGAACTGCTCATCCTAGATGAGTTCACCACTTTGGCACGGGACCTCTATGCCTTCTACCCTTTGTTGATTAGATTTGTGGACTATAACAGGTATGTGGAGAGGAATAGGTCAATGAATCTCTTAAAAACTTCCTATTTATTAATACCATCTTCTATCCCTTGATATGCTTAGCACTGAATTAAAAGCCTGCCAATTTTAAAGCTGATAAAGCTGTTTCTTTGCTACACTTCTAGGAGGAGTTGAGGGCTTTTTCAGAAGGAAGAAAAAGCCCAGTGCAAATCTGTTGCATTCAGCTAGTGTTAATGTAAAAGGATTTTAAGGGTTTTGAAACAGGACATCAAAAAGCCACTGCTAACAGAAAGGATTAAAACACATGCATGCTTCGTTTTGTTTGTTTTCATCTTTATAAAATGTTGAAAACTGTTTTCAAAGCATAAAGCCAGTGAGGATCATCAGCATTTCCGCCCTTTTACCAAATTTTAGGGCAAAATGGCTAAAAGAGCCCAACCCTGAAGCTGAGGAATTGTTCCGCATGGTGGCTGAGGTCTTCATTTACTGGTCAAAATCTCATGTAAGTAATTCCTTGGTAAACAATTGTTTCAAGGGAGCTTTCTTAGTAGCTGAGTCAATTATTTAGTGGTTATGTTTGGGAAATTAAATTTAATGGCAGAGATGAAACTGCAGTTGGGAAGATATTATGACTTTTGATATTCTGACACTTTTGAAATACCTGGGTAGCTGAGGGAGTTGATGGGTGTTCTGTAGATTAATAAAACTGATTGTTATTTTTTTCATATAACTTCTGTTTTGTTTTTTATTTGTTATTAAACTTATTGAGGTCTGTGTTCCAACCATTTTTTCAATCAGTTATCATCACCTCCAAAGCCTTTTTATATCCTGGATATGTGGCTACTAAATTAGTGTGGTAGTAACTCACCACTGAAGAATCCATTTTCCTAAACTGTACAGTCTGCCTGCTTGAGCCTTTAGGCAAAATTATAATACAAATTATTATGAAAAGGTCCTCAATAGGACTAGTGGAACCAGGGTTTTCTGAAGGAAATGTGCAGCTTTACCTATGGTGACTTAATTTGTGGTACAGTGTAGATTATACCTTTCATTAAAGAAATAAAATATTTAAATTATTGAGCCTAGTTCTGTGTGTGAACATGTTTCAGTGAAGTCAGTTCTAAGCAAACAAATAACAAATGTATCCCAAAAAGTAATTCTCCAAATAAATTATTTTTCCTAGATGATACTGTTTCTTATTTGATAAATTTTACCAATTAAGGATTTCTTCTTCATTTCACTCTGACAAAATTTACTCTTGGTTGAGAAACCTGATTCCCCTGGCTCATATGCAAGAACCAAGTGGGTCTGCAGTAAGATCTAATCAGATACCATCACTGATGAAAATAAATTATGAATCAGTTCACGCAAATACTGGAGCAAAAGGAAAGAACAAAAAACCCAAATTAAGAGAAGTGAAACACTTTCAGGCAGTGGATCTCTTAATGAACTATTATTTATACTGAATTTCTTTTCTGACTGTAACTTCAATTCTCTCATGTTTGGGCAAAACAATGCCTTATTATTTGTGTACTTGTGCCTGAATTTCTCTCTGAGATCTATTATGTACATCAGTGTGCACACAAAACTCCCTGTACTGCAGAAAGATAATGGGTCTTCAAAATACTTCTATATAGTGGATTTTATTATGGAAAAATCTGGAATGGATGGTTTTCTGATAGGGGGAAACCCAGACAATGTTTTTATGTCAAATTATAAGAGTAGTGAATTTTTTATCATTTCTGTTCTGTAACAAAGGAAACAGTTCTTTACTGGATATGTTGTGTATTTGAAAGTAAAAATGAATGAATTTTTACTTTGTTGGAACAATCTGTCATAGTTTTCATGTAAAAATTTGTTTCATAGAGTTTAGAAAGTTTACTTGCCTACAGTTAAGCCGTGGAGTATGGCAAAAGTAATTATGTGTTCATTGCCATAACTAATTGATTTTATGCCTTGGTTGTTTGCTTTAAAATATATCTGCTTTACTGTATCGTTGTTTTACACAAACGAAACAACATTTTAAAACAGTAAAAGTGACTATAATCTAACTGCAATCTTCTGTTGTGAAATAAATCATCTAAGGTATTATAGAAAACTTACCAAACTATTTTAAAGCAACAAATGAAGCCTGTGTTTTTTTCCTGTGAATATTTTGCCATATTTTAATCCAGGGATAGTTAGTACATTATATATTTATATTTCTATACTTAATTGCTTATGTTCACTTAAAGGTAACAGAAGAGCTATACTATTTTCTCCAGCAATCATTTCTGAAAAGTGTCTCAGCACTTTGCCTGAAGTTTTTCTCATCCATTCAGACAGAAGGTTCTTCCTTTTGTCTGCTCACCTTAATGCATTAGCAAGATTCACCTTACCTATTAATAATAATAATAATACAATAATAATAATACAAGTTTTCATTTAGCTAAGAAAATATGTGTTGGTCTAATAGACAAAAAAAACACACGAAAACCTGAGCTATGTCATGTAAATAAAGTAGAAATTCAAAACCATTATTGGTCATCCATACAATTTTTCTGTTATTTTCTGGATTTTACAAATTTTCAGTTAATCTATATTTTTGTTTAAATTTGTTTAGGTAGATTTCTTATGTATGATAAGTGCTTTTAACTGAGTTCTCCTATATAATATTTCAGAATTTTAAAAGGGAAGAACAGAACTTTGTGGTACAAAATGAAATCAACAACATGTCTTTCCTTATCACTGACACCAAATCAAAGATGTCCAAGGTAGTGTAAAGATTTTCTACTCTTATCCCATTAACTCTGTAAGGTTTCCTTTTTAATTTTTGTTAGGGTATAAGGAGTTCGCTCAGTCTTTGTAAATCTTAATTTTCAGTATTCTTGTATGGTTTTGCCAATTAAAATGGTCCTTATAATGTGCAAAATATATAGGCTATACTGATGGTTTTGTGGGGTGTTTAGAATGAGGAGTACTTTCAGGCGTTATGGATGTTGTGTGATATGTGATACTGAAGAACATTATTGTATTCTTCACTGGTGTTAGATTGAGGTTTTGATAGCTTTTTTGCACTTCAAGTTATCAGGGATTTCATAGGAATTTTGGTGGGCAAATAATGCAGAAACCAGTCTGTGGTACATGATCCCATGCAGTTGTGGCTTGCTACAATGGACATAGCTGCAAAGTATTCTTTAATAATGTTATTAGTAAATACTGTGGGGGATTTTTCCTGCTTTTGCATTATGAGAAGTTTAGGACTCCCTGCAACATAAAAGTAAAAGAGAATAGCTGTGGAAGCTGGGCATAAATTGAGGTAGCTAGTCTTCCTGGGTGAATCTGAGAGACACAAAAAGCTTTTGCAAAATTTTGCAAGCTGTTCTTGAGTCCTCTGTTGAAGAGAACTCAGCCAAACCCTCTGATTGGACTCAAAGGATTGAAATCTTTGTATTTGAGAATGTAAGCCAGCCAATAACTGGTGGAAATTGAGAAGATTGTTTGCTATAAACAGGAGGATTTTTTTTCAGGAATCAGCTACAGGTTGTAGAGTGAACTGGGTGAAACATCACCCAGCTTTTCACATCAGCTTTTTATAATGTTGTGAAAGGGGCATTAGTATTTTGTCCGGATAGCAAATAGCTACATTGTAACTGACATTCAGTATATAAAAAATATTTTAAGCTCTTTCTCTCTTCCCCTCCAAAAATAAAAATACTAATAAAAAGAAATCACAGAATTTTAACCGATTAAATTTATTCTACTGATGGAGATGAAGAAAGAGGGAGAAAAAGGTGTATTGGTAGTTCATATCACATAGCTCTGGAAAATGCTGGGATATTGCAATGATGAAAGTAGTATAAGAACCTGGCTGAAGAGTGGTTTGCACATTTTGCTTCTAATTTCACTCCCTTTTCCATTCCTCTCTCTGTAGCTTGTTTCATAGTTTTATTCTCTAGTATCTTGAATTTTTGTAAGGGTAGCTTACATGGGGTATCCCATTTCTTCCAGTGTTTAGGTTAATGTCCAACTACTCAGATACAAGATGACAGTATATTATTTTCTTGTCTGTAAGCCTCTGAAAGAGATTCTTTCCTCTTTTGTCTCCCTTACATCAAATAATAATACTGAACATCCAGTCTTCACTAGATAAATTCCTTATGTATACATCTCTCTATTACAGCACTTGCACTTACATGCTCTATTAAATCTTACCTAATTTGACACACATTGCCTGCATTTTCAAATGCAGTTCCCTTATTTTTCTTTTTCCCTCCAGATTTCCTGCATCCTGCTTTGGTGTCTCTCAGATCTTAATGTCTATAAGGGCTTTTAAGTTACAAAGATAAAATAATTAGACTCTTGCTCTATTTTATCATATTTAACTAAACAAGAAAAAAATATATATTGAAAATGTTACCTGGAGTACACAAGTTTACCCAGAAATCATGTGTCAAATTCAGATTGCAGTAATGCCTATGCCAGTCTACTGCCTACCTGAGGGACAGATGTTTAAATTCTGAGCAAAGTTTTCTGAGAAATAGCATACCTAGATCACTACAAAAGTTTCCATACTTTTTAATGTTTCTGATGATCTCAGACCAAATGAGACAGGATACATAGCTTTTCTTCTGGGTTCTAAACATGATTCAGACAATGACTAACTTGTTGAAACAGCATGCTTTATTCTTAATATCCTTTCTAGTTGCTTAAGTACATTTTACTTCAAAGAGTGCTTTGAAGAAACAGCAAATAACCCTAATAAACATTTAATTCATCAAGTTACATTTTCATGCATATAAATAGTCAAGCATTTCATATAAACAGCTTGTTTTTCATTTACCTCTTGACATTGAATTTGTCTTCAGACAAGAGAAAACCACTGAACATGTTCCTTTGAAATGCATGTGCCCAACTTTGACATGCACACCATTCTTTAAAATTGTGGGCAGCTAAACAGTCTGTTTTCTGCTACCTACTGTTTATCCATGTCCTCATTCATCAAACAAAAAAAGAGTTACAACTCCTTTTTTTTTTTTCTTTATTGGAATTAAAATTCAGAACTTGTATAACATTGTGTTTATTCAAATTATGAAATGGATGTTACCTAATTACTTTAAAGAATGTCTCTGGTGAGCAAAAAGAGAAGAAAGTCCAAATTCTTATGTCTTTCATAACATTGTAAATTTAGAGAAAGTGTGGAAAAATAAAGTAATGGCACAAGTGGGATAGAGAAATTTGTTGCCTGATTCTCAGTACTTTGTTTATTCTATTGAATTGAATTTCATAAAACAACAACTTTTAATATTTTCATTTGAAAAATTCTTCTGCACCTATTTTTGTTCTACTCCATGTGAGGCTTTTATTACTATTACCACTTTTTGATCCAGAATTCAGTGATGATTTACACAGTTGTGATTCCCCTAAAGAAAAAGTGCTCCATCCAGAATGCTTCGTGTTGTTCAGTGAACTGTTCACAAAGAAAAGGAACCTAAATTACAGGGAGAGTGTGCAGTTAATGTATAGAAGCAAATAATAGAAGTCTAAGATTAGCAGTAGGGAAATGAAAGAAATGGGAGATCTGGAGATTAGAGAAATATCCTATTTGCAGAGGGGAAGGACACAGCAGGACTCCAGAGAAGCATATTTTTTGAGAAATGGTATATAGTGACAGGACAAAAAAAAGACTGGGTTGAAAAGCAAAAGGTAGTTGTTTGAGAAACAGAGTGATCTTACAAGATAGCATTGGCAGTGGTGTAACGGGTGGTGTAACGGGAGCTCCTTTGGATAGGGATGCAGCTGTATAGGTAGTAAGGAAATTGTCAAAGCAGAGACCAGTAAAAATTTGTTAGTACAACTCTTTTTAATAATTGTATTTTTTTTCTTTCTTTTCTTTATGTTGCAGGCAGCAGTTTCTGACCAGGAGAGGAAGAAGATGAAGCGAAAAGGTGACCGGTACTCTATGCAGACCTCGCTCATCGTGGCAGCACTGAAGAGATTGCTTCCCATTGGCCTAAATATTTGTGCCCCTGGAGACCAAGAGCTAATTGCGCTAGCCAAAAATCGATTCAGCATGGTAGGTGCTCTTTTTGCATTTCTAAAAGGTAGAAATATTCTTCTACCTAAAGTCTTTGAAATTTTCTTTCCTGCCCTCATTTTTACAGCGCAACATGAATACTGTTAAATCTACTGATTTCCTACATGATTGTTTTGATCAGGAAATGCTGAATTATATTTCATGATCAAAAGGGCTAGATATAAAACATTCCAGAGTTCCAAAAGAAATACTGGACTTCCCTCTTCTCCCTTTCAACCTTCCAGGTGCAATGTCTGCCTTTGTTATTTTCCCAGTCCTTCCGCCTAGGCAGTGAAAAATTAAGGTCAGAATTAGAAGTGGAACATTCACATTAATTGTATTTGCTTTGTAACCTTTCTCATTTTAATGTTGCTCTGTGGAAATACAGAGTTAGAATTCTTATTCATAATCAAGAGTATAATTCTGTCATATAAAGGCACAATGGGTGACTATGGTAGATTGTAATCTACGTATCATTCTCATTTTCTGTGAGTGAAATATTTCTGTTTGGACATACTTATTTTTCTAAATGATCAGTAAATGCGTAGAGATTATGTTCTTAAATTAAAACACAGTTATTTCTCTCTCTTGATTTTTAATAGTAAGTTATGTTTGTTATATTTTATGAAGATTAAATTTAGAAATGCAAGTAAGAACTGGATGTTTTCTAAATTATATGCCAAGTATCATAACTAACTCCCAGGTGAGTGCAGGAATTCCTGTAGGGCTAGGCTTTTTGCTGTTCAGAAAATGGTTTTTCCAGGAATATACTCTCAGAGCAACAATGTGATTGTCATTTGGAATATAGTCCCTTCTCAAGCTGTAATGCTTTTTACGTTCTAGCATGTTATATGACCTTCAGACAACTGAACTGAATATGTTTGAAGGATAAAAGATCTCTAAAAGAAACAGAAATCAAATCTGTGGTCGGGACAGGAAAAAAAAAAATTCTGTGTTCATGACATAGGTTTCACTTGAGCAAACTTTGGTGAAAGTGTTTATATGTAATAGTATTTTTAATTCAGGCTTGTATTCAGTGTGTTGAATTAATCTGGACAAATATGAATGTTGCCATCCAAATCTGGTTCTTGGGAGCTTGAACGTGACTAGCTCTGGTCTGATATAAAAAGCCATACTTCCTCTGAGATTTTCTTCACTTCTTCCTCACTGTCAGTTTTAGTCAACATTCAGACCAAGCCCAAGCTTGACATTTATATGAACAGTACCTTTTCTTACTTAGCTTCTATGCCTAATTTATATGGCTTGTAATTTGTTGACAGAAAGATACTGAGGATGAAGTTCGAGATATCATCCGCAGTAATCTTCATCTCCAGGGCAAGGTAATTAATATGCATTTATAAACACTCTTGTTTTCCTTTTAATTCATTCAGTAGTACCATATAATGACCTGCCTTAGATAACTCGTAATCCCTTTTTCTCTTAAGTATCTTTTTCTTTTCTGCAGAAACCTGGACAATTACACACCTAATATTTGATGTCAGTTGTTAAATGCTATGTTTTTAATATGTTTATGTGTGCGTCATATATAATAGCATGTGATCCTTTAAATCCCTGCCTATGAGTACCATTAATATGACACTGGAGATGTAAACAATGTCTGTCTCTGTTTAAATGCTACCTTCTATTGTTTGAGATAGAATCTGCAAAATATTCATTGTTATTTTATATCAATTTGAAGTGTAAAGAAAGAGGAAACTGCCACTTGTGCATATTCTATGAAGTGAAAAATCACCACATGACTCTGTTTTGTCCCTGTTTTCCAGACCAGGGGGAAAAAAGTGCATTGGAAGAAGTGTAGATTTTTGTTATACAGTTCCAGTTATTTTGTGTGAGATTAATAGCCCTAGGACAGAAGTCCTAAGCTAGTCCAATGTAGAGCTGTTTTATTAATGCCCCAAATAATGGCAAAGAATGAAGCCAGAATATGGAAGTGTAATAAAATGATGTACTTCTCTATTGAAGGAAGAGGGAATCTGACCCATGGATAGTGCTTTAAACCCATCCATCTCTAACCCTCCATATACCCCCCACCCCAGCTAGATTTGCCTAAAGGAAAAAACTAGTATTTGCCATGTTTAAATGGTTACAAGAAAAAAATGCATATGAGAGGGAGCTCTGGCTTTTTTTTCTGAAAAGGTATTTAAGAATCATCTAGAAGTCTGGATTCCACTGAGAGTCAGTGCAACTTAAGTGCTTAGCAAGATAAGTTGTTATTATTCCATGGTTCTCAGATTTCATTCTTGTTCAGTCATAGTCCTAAACCATCAAGTACCATTTCCTGTTAAGAAAAAGAATGTCAGAGTGCTTACTACGTGCATACACTACCTCTTTTTTGTCCGATTGAGTCAAACATAAAGGAGACATAAGCTAAATGGTCTTAGATCATTTAACTTTTTAATTAACATTATTAATAAACATGTAGCTTAGCTATGATGCTGTTTGTGTAAGGTGACTTTCAAAACAGCAGAAAGATATCTAGCTTACTTCCAAGCAGATCTTCGACCACAGCAGTATTCTCTCTTCAGATGGTGTTTTCTCTTGACCACTTTTGCTTCTCACAGACACCATGTCTTGTTCTTTGTGTGTTAGAGTTAAAATGTCGTTTAACTTAATTTCTTTTTGGAAAAATGCACTGTTTAAGAATCACCCTTTTTAATCTTTAGCTATGAATGTTGCAGCATCTATTTCATGCATTTGTCTACCTTTGTCTACATTTGTCTTCACCCTGTTTCTGTCTTTCCTTTCCTTGCATGCCTGCATGCTGTTACTCAGTACCGAGCCTTTTATTTCAAGAAATTGATGATGAAACTTGCATTCATTTTGACATGGATGAAGCTCAAGTCACCAAAACTTCTTCCAACCATGCTAATTCACACCTTGAATGTCAACTACTCTTGCCCTTAGAAAACTACCTATACAAAAAAGCTGTACCTTGATAGAATGTGAGGAGTGCTCAGATCAAAAGACATCTCTGCCTGTGATTAAAAAGTCTTTGGTGGACTATCCATTCATGATGATCCAGTCAAATGCTTACACAAAGACTGTGGATGTGACAGTTGTTAAGAAATGGAAAAGCCGAAAGGTGGAAGAAATGCCTGCCAGTTGTGGCTTTCTAGGTTGTAATAAGCTATTGTTGAGCGACTGTGTAAGTGTATAATAATTTCCAGCACTTAAATAATCTGTGTATCATAAGATGATTTGTGGAGGTGAGTTAGCATTATTGTCCCATTTTAGGCATAAACTGAAATCTGGATGCACAAAGGTGTTCTAGGAAAGTAAGTGTCAAGCTAAAGTCCTATTCAATTCTATAAGGCTTAGGCTCCCAAATGCTCTATGAATCCAGGCCAGTGTGACTTAACCCTAAATTGCACAGTCGGGAATGGATCACTGGCTACAGCTCTCAGTAAAAGTTTGCGCTTTTGAGTGCAAACATTTTGCATTTTTCTTCAATGTCATTGACGCAAAAAATAGTGATTGCAATGTGGGTAGCATTGGCATTGATTAGCAGAAGCGCTGGGGACGCAAAATGAACCAAGAAGAGATTGCTAATGGTAAAGTGGGAAATCGTTGATCGCTAAAACAGAGAAAATGAAATATAAAGAGAAAAATGAAGAAGACATTTTGCTTCATACATTTCTTCATAATTTATAAGCTTATAAACAAATACATCTTGAATTTTTTTTCATAAATTAACTTTTCATTTTTAGCTTGTAATCAGTAAAATTAGGATTTGCTAACAATTGGAAAAAGCAAAAATGCAATGACTAATATCCAAGACTAAAAACTGTGGACTAGCTAATCCCAAATAGAGTAACAATGCCATTTGTTTGGTTTAGTAACTAGAAAGATAGTGTTTAAAATTATGTCTGTCTACCTCATATTCATTACATTTCCTCAAATAGTGTGTTCATCACTGTTACCAGTGCTATTTATTGCCCCTTGATCAGCTGCTGTTTGTATGGTTATTATACCTTTAGTCCTCCAAAATCTTTCAACAAACATTGCGTGAATCAGTCTTTAGTTTTATTTGCACATATTCCCCCAATGCTTTAAAATCAATGTAGTGGATACTACCATAATAACATAAAGGTATGGTTTAGCCGTACAAAGTGCTCTGTTGTCTTTATAAGCAGTTTCTGTACTAATGAAAAATTTTGGCCCTATATTTGGAACATTTTGCCTTGGTTATGTCTGAAATCTCTTTCTCCTGCAGCTTGAGGATCCTGCCATTAGGTGGCAGATGGCACTTTACAAAGATTTACCAAACAGGACTGAAGATTCCTCGGATCCAGAGAAGACAGTAGAAAGAGTTCTTGATATAGCTAATGTACTGTTTCACCTGGAGCAGGTTAGACATATTTTCCCAATTCCATTGCTTCATATTCTAAAAGCACCAAGTATTCAACCTTTCAGTTATACTTTCACCCTTCATATCTAATTTTATTTTCTTTTATTCTTTCTTTTGGTGGCTTCTGTTTGCCTACTTTGCCTTGTGTTTTTAGAGCAATTATCTTGTGGTCATAATGATCATAAAATGTTTCTGCAGCAGGTCCAACAATCATTTATTTGGAAAAGGATTAGGAAAATGATATTTTCTGTATAGCTTCCCTCTTGTGTATGTCAGCTGGGAGGAAGTAATCACTAAGTTTTACCTCTATCAGTAAGTTCTCCATGGACCATGAAATTTGAGTAAAAAACAGATTAATTATTGAAAAATTTCCTTTCTCAAGGTATTTTTCCTCATTTGAGTTTCCTGACTTACAGTAGTAGCAAGAAATTTAAAGCTGCCTAAATAAATATCTCATAAGAAGTTGCATATTACAGCTGCATAGATTTGGCCAGGCAGATGATTTGATAGACAGCTTGCCTACTAATGGCTTTAGAAAGCTACTTACTGAACACTGATTTAAAAAAAAAAAATTGTAAGAGGAATGTCCACTTGACAAAATTCATATAAAAACTTATCTACAAGGTGAATCTGGACAAGAATATATACATTAAGGGAATCACATTGGCTGTGAAATACAGAGAATTCTTGATAATTTGGAAGGTTTAGCAAGACTACGGTTTGGTAGTTGAGCAAAATGTTGGCATATGTGATCTCAGATTCACTCTTTCTGGTGCAATGGCGAATACAAATGAAGATGAGCCTTGCTGGCTCAAATAGTACTTGCTGCATTCAAAGAACAGTAGAAGCAAGGTGGAGCATTGATTGTTCTGAGAAAGTTCAGGCAGAATCTTTAGCTTGTTTCAGAATGTGATGTGAAATTCCACTGTTTATCTAATATTTATAAGCTTAAATGCATGCACTTCCCATGTGCCCTGGACTATGGCAACTTTCATTTTAGAAAATCCTGTCAATTTATTTTGTGTCCTTCTTCCCACTAGCACTGATAGATTTTATTTTTTATTTTTATTTTTATTTTTTGCCCCTTTTCTCTCTGATTAAAGTCGTCCCCAGGAATAAGTCAATCAAAAACAAGTGCTGGAAGTTAATCAGATGTTTTTTTCCCCTTGGAACAAGAGTATTATTACCTATTTTTAAGCTGTTAATTCTCTAAATTTTGAAATTAAAAGAACTATGTTGGTACATTCACAAGTCAAAGACTACTCGGTAGATTTAGCTCTCCTGTTTTACTTACTGAATTGTTAGCTATCTTCTGTCAGGCATAAGACTGATGAATTTGAAGAATGATGTGATACAACAGCTGGGACATAGGTATTTGTATCAACACATGAAGCGCATTCAGGATGCCAAGAACTTTGAAGGTCACTTTTCTTAGCAATTGAGTGCCAGGTTCTTGATATCCTTAATGTACTCCATGTGTTGATATAAATATCTATGTCCCAGCTGTTGTATCACACAGCTCTTCATATAGCTTTGCCAGCCTTTATACAGACTTGCTTCAAATTCAGCAGTCTTATGCAGTTTGATAGAAGAAGATCAAGAGGAGTCACAACATTATACCCATTAATAACTGTGTATGGAACAAACAAGAAAGGATAAAATATGGAAGCAGTGGGACAGATTTTTTTTCCTAGTGGAAGAAAACTAGGATCATGGAGGACAAAACGTCTTGTCTTTTACTCGTGTTTTATCAAAGTTAACCAAACTGGAAAGAAGTTGATTACCATGTACAAAGTCACATATTTCAGCATGCTAGAACCCAAAGGTATCATCCCTTGTGTTTTTCATGTTCTGTCATAATATCAATCTCATAATACATAGACCCCAGCAGCAGTACAAAACCAGCGTGGACTCTATTCATAATACTGGGTCGGCATTTCAGATCAAGCCTCCTGATCAGGCTCAAACAACGACTTGTAATGAAGTAAATGCTGGCTGCTTTTGCTCTGTGTACTTTGCATGTAAAAGTCTGGAGATATGGCCTCGCGATTCTACTTGCCTTGTATAGACAAGCACTCGGGGATTTTTGCTTCTTTTACTGAAATGGGTAATTCTGTATCTTTAAAAATAATGAATATGTGAGCAGTGGGTTTGTCCGTTTTCTATGATAGTCTTGAGTCGTGCTTTGCCCTCCATATACAATACTCTGGCTACTTTCCTTATTGCACTTACAAAGATCTGTACTTCAGTTAGTTCTTTGTATTTTAATTCCATGAGCAACTAACTTTGTTTTTATTATTTTCAGAGATCTGCTTGTGTAGGCCGAGGCTATTTCTTTTGGGAAAGTATAGAGAGTTTAATACAGTTTTTGAAGATATTACTAATTACCTAACTTTCACATTTGGTTTTGTCTGACTTCTAAATTATTAGCTCTGATTTTATTTTGACTCTAAATATGATTGCAGTGGATGCTTTTTATATTTTCTCATAACAAATTTTGCTCATTTTTTATTTTTTAATCTAGAAGGAACTAGAATGTCACCATTTAATCTTTCAACAAGTGTAATTCTCCATTTTACTGAATGCTTTGCAGTTTTTAGTCTGATTAAATGTTTATCCTTTAATTGTTAATTGTTTCTGGTATTTCACTAAACACAAACTTCTTGGATAACTATGTCTGGATTGAATGTTGAGTCTTTATAAACATAATCCTTACTACATATTTTAAAATAAAATGCTTCATTTTATTATAAAGGAGAATCACCAAATCTTTCAGGTTAGAGATGTTAACTTCCATTGACTCTTTTGATGATGTGTGGAGACAGAGGAGCTACTAATGCTCTAGCACAGTAAAAGAACACATTGACACTGATTCCTGAATCAGTTATTTGTGTAGAAAAAAAATGGAGGCTTCTCTAGGAGTTGTGTAGGTTAAGTCAAATCAAATAATCTTTATGGAGTAGGTGTTAAGTAAGTCACAAAAACTGTGAGTAGACTGTGAGGCAGGAATGATCTGTAGCAAAGCCTGCAATCATAGTTCCCCAGTTATCTGGTAAAGGGCTGTAGCATGCTGTTGCTCTTCTGGACCATAGTAGTCATTTCCTTCTGATGGAAACAGGATGGAAGGTGGATGGAGAAAACTGAGAAAGATGAGGATGAAGCACACCCGATCTTATCTCATGCTTATGTAAAGCCAGGATACAGGGGACTGTATCTGAACACAGCACTCTGACATAAAGAAGTGTAACTGAAGTGTTTTGCAATATCTTATATTCACTCTAGCTATTCAGATTAATGGAAGGGATTCAGTCCTAACTAAATCTCTGTGCCTGTCTTTCATTTTTTAAAGTTAATTTCTTCCCGTTATAGCCAGTCTTGGTACATATTGCAAGTAAAAGATTAATAGTATGTAAGCAAATTTCTTTAGAAAGATTGGCTGAGCCAATGTGAAGATGTACAGTTTACATAATGTGCATACGTAAAGAGTAACATAAGAAAGAAAGAAAGAGTTGAGGGTTCTTTGCATTAAAATTTAAGGTTTCCTGAAAAATGGTCTCAGTGACAATAATATTCTATCTAAAAGATCTGAGAAATAGGGTGAAGTTAAAAAAGGAAAATACCTGTAACTTGCAAGGAAAGAGATTTTGCTTTTACATTTATTTTTTAGATTGTGTTTCTACAATTTGGCTGATCACTTGAATTCTGTCTAGAACACATTTTCTCATCCATTATTCTTCTTTTATTTTTCCAGTTGATTTATCTCTCATCTAACATTTTTATTATTATGACTATGCCCAGACAGTAGGAAAAAGCCACGTTATTTATTTTTTCATGCGTATTTTATATACCAGGTTGAGCATCCTCAGCGGTCCAAAAAAGCAGTGTGGCATAAGCTGTTGTCTAAACAAAGGAAAAGAGCAGTAGTTGCCTGCTTTAGAATGGCACCATTGTATAACCTTCCCAGGTAAGAGCTATAATGGTTCTACAATTCAGAAATGTAATTATGTTCGTATGATGCTATTTGGTGAGATTTAAAGGAAGAAAAATAACAGCAATAACAAAGAATCTACACTGTAATATACACTGTACGCTACAGTACACTTTCTTCTAATATATCTTTCAAAATATCACTTCAAATTTACATTTTTTCCCTCCCTCTGTTAATCCACCTGTTCTTGGTATGTTTTCTTTTCTGAAAAGAAGAGACCTTTCATGGGAGATAAATACGGAAGTGGACATATGAGGGTCACTTTAAGATGATCTTGAGAGATAAATTTCCTTCAGAGCCATGGTCCAGCTCTGGAACTGTGAAGTTATTCTTGTTATTAGACACCAAAATGTTCTGTATGCAGGAAATAAACTGGTAGTATTTATCTGAGGGAAACTTGTGTATTTACTGTGCATTTTTAGGAGGAGCATACTCTGTGTTTCGTGCCTTTTTCTGTGTATCCTTTTGCCCTTCCTTCTTGTTCAGCAGAGTATTGGTTCTATAGCCAGGTGAATCTCAGAATCCTGAGATCCTGGAAGGAATGAACAGGCAAAAAAAGCAGAGACGTCTGCTTTTTCACCCTAATTGCTAAAAATAATTTCCAGACCACTTGTATCTGATTTTTTCAAGATAAGAGCATTCTCAGTTGTTCCCAAAGGCCTGCATATTATTAC
Organism: Apteryx mantelli; assembly: GCF_036417845.1. Classification (NCBI taxonomy): domain Eukaryota; kingdom Metazoa; phylum Chordata; class Aves; order Apterygiformes; family Apterygidae; genus Apteryx; species Apteryx mantelli. The sequence continues at coordinate 52,727,408 of NC_089980.1, read as the reverse complement.
TATCACTCTAGTTAGTGGGGTGAATTTTAGAGTCTTTCCTGGGAAGCACAAGGGCGTGAGATGCCATACCAGCCTGAAATCAGGCTTCCTTGGCAGTTGAAAATAGAATGAGGATATTTCTGTCTTTAGCTGTTCTTCTTTTTAACAAACAGGTCACCTGCACATAACTAACATTCATGTATATTTTAATTATATTTCTTCCTTTTCAGTGTATGAAACTGAAAATTATTTAAAAGAATTAAGATTGATAAAATTCTTTATGGAGACTGTTGTTCTACTGTCCATTTTGCACTAAAACTTGAAAAAAAACAAAAAACACTTAACATCGTAATTGGCTCCTTCCCTTCCTCCCCCCATCCAATTAATTTAATGGAGTTTAGAAAAAATCAGTTTATAATTTTGAATGTGCATGTCTAATTCCAAACATTTTAAAAATGCAATTATTTGGGAACAATCCAAAGTCATCTGTGGCTGTTGTCTTAATATTTAAATTAAAATAATATGAAAGCATTTCACATTCAGAATAAAACTCACTAATGTAATCAAGTAATTGATTTTCTCACTTTTAAAAAAAAATCCTTAAAGTCCTCTTAATTATTTGTTCCTGAAATCATTTATTGTTACATTTCCATATTAATTTTACAGATGTTTATAGATGTTGCATATTTTTAAACAAAGAATATTAATGTAAACTAGATTTTTAAAATAGATGATCTGGGCAGGCTTAACCAGAGAAATTTTGCTTCCTTTTTAAATGGTAGTTGTCATGTCTGGACAGTTCTCCAAACTAAAGAAAATTTATGTTGACCAAATTTTTTCTTTTATGAACTTACAGTTTCTGGTTTAAATTTCCTTTTTTAGGCACCGAGCCGTCAATCTCTTTCTTCAAGGCTATGATAAATCTTGGATTGAAACAGAAGAACACTATTTTGAAGATAAACTGATAGAAGACTTAGCAGTATGTCTGGGTGCAAAGGGTTGTGGGAATGTATTATGAATTAACACTAATCTTATATAATCACAGGTCTAAGTTTGGGAGGTACATAAGAAATAATTTAAGCTACTTCCACACAAAGGCATGCGAGTCACGCTGACAGGGGTTAAAAATCTCAAGTAATGGAGATTCCAGTATCTCCTCAGGCAGTCTGTTTCATGGCTTCACTATCATTCTAAAAACTTTTAAACTATTGTCTAAATCAAATGTTAGTTGCTGTAATCCCCTTATCTCATATCTTCTGCCTTGTGGACAAGGGAAACAGATTATTCCCTTTTTTTTGACATCATCTTTTATGTATTTGAAGATATTACAATCCACAATAAAGCCATTTAAGTCAAAAGGACAGGCTATAAAACTAGAAGAATTCTAATATCTTAGATTAATCAGTTCCTCAGAAGCTGGCATGAAAGGGTGTTCACTGGGACCATCTCTGTGGAAGAGTTCTCTTGCATTACTGGTCAGGAAGGTGAGAATTTTTCCAAACAGTAAAGTGTTAATTGTGTCTTTAGCCTGATGAGTCCCCGTGGCAATTTTCAGTATGGAGTTTTGTCCTCATCCCTTATAATCATCTGTCAGGAAGGGAGTTCCTAGCAAGAACTAGTACGAGGAAGTGATACAGTCCCCTGGATGTTCTATGCCATAGGGAAAGGAAGCTAACTGGAGAATTGTTATTAGGAAAAATAATGATTTGCTTTTAACTGTTTAAGGTTTTTGCTTAAAACCAACCACATCATTTGTGAACTATTTTGAAAATAAGGATCAAAATAGTCAAACGAGTATCAGCAGCAATGAACTCAAGACAAGCAGACCATGGAAATCCATTTTTGCCTGCACACATGCAGAGTTCATTTCTTGTGAATTCAAAATTAATCTTTATTGTATGATCCAAGCATTCAGAAAAAGCAGCAGACTTTCGCAGATGCTCACCTCATGTACAAATTTTTAAACGAATATCACTAGTGCAAGTGTGTTGCCAAAAATAATTACTACTTAACAAGTGAGTGTGTGTGTGTGTGGATGTGGAACATGGAACAACAAAGCTGTGTGTGTGTGCGTGTATGTATGTGTGAGCCAGCATGGTTATTTGGTTACACCCTGACATAAAAGGCTGTCTCCTTAGCTCCTCTATGAAGCCATATCTTTAACAGGCTTATAAAGAACTTGCCAGCAGGCAGCTGTTGTGAAAACCTTTCTTAGAATAGATAGAAACAGATCAGGTTGGCTGCTATAGCATCCTTTAGTAAAGGAGCACAGGCATTTCCTTGTAATTCCTCAAGCGTACAGATCAGTGAGACTCCAGCCCTCTCTTAAGGAAAGGTCTACTTTACCGTTCTTTCAAAAGAGCAAACAAAACTCTGTTCTGTCAAATCAATTTCTCTCAAATTCTTATTGCTTTAGAGTACCCTCTCTCAGAGGGTGAGAGATTGAGGTTCTACTGCTCAGCTCTGCAGAGAGCGTCCAAACTTGTGTGTACTTGATGATAAGGTGTGGTGGTGATGTTGGTGGAGGTTCTCTGTGTCCTAACCTGTGGTTAGGACACTTTTCAGGGATGTAGGAGATGAGTGTTTGCATACCCTTAAGCAGAAGAAGGGACTGAACTTGCAGTTTTGCTCCCTGAGTCTTTTGTCTTTAAGTCTATTTTATACAAAAGTGGCACTACCTCTTCATCCTGTCTTTGTATATTTGGGGGGGGGGGGAGCAAACACACACGACTCCTTTATTTGAGGAGCTTGGTTATGCTGATATGCAAGGTGTGCTTTGGGAAAGCCATACAGATCAAGCCTCTAAGGAAACTAGGCTTTTAATGCTTGAAATAAAAATCACAGGATAGTCGACACTGTCTTTGTATTTTATGAGCAGTAAAAATGCTTCTGCTTTAGTAAGGTTATATGAACGCTTAAGCTTACGTGTTATAATAAAATTATCAATTAGTTTTGTTGGTAGGCATTACTGGACATAATTTATAGGAATAATATGCTGAGTGGAAGTGTAGGAATTAGAATATTTTAAAATTAAATCTTTTAGGTCTTCAGAATTTAGAAATGGCCACTAAAACGTCCACAGCTTATTTGCTTTATCCTCTTATATTAAGTTCAACTAAAACTTTTTATTTTACATTTGAATAACTATAGGGCAAATGTCTCAAAAGACTGAAAATTAAGAATGCTTGTTTCCTAGAAATGTGATAAAATTAGTTTGTTCTAATTTTTATGCTATACTTTAAAAGCGAATTCTACTTAATTCAGTCACTGGTGAATTTGATCCTTCATTTAATTTGAGTTAAATCTCTGAAATCTAATAACTTGTGTAAAACATTAACAGAACCTCTGCCCTTTTGCTTCATCAGTTTTGATAATATTAGACAGGTATTTTGGATGGTAACATTACTGAGTACGGAAAACTGCCATTTAATTAAAGAAAAAAGTCAACATCCTAAATGAGATTGAAATAAAGAACAGGGGGAGACTCCCATAATGGTAAAATGTAACTGCAGTTATAATTTGCGTTGTTCAGATCTTTCTACAGATACTGAAAATATTGTCACATATTGAAAAAAAAGTGATATGAACCTTTAAATGGCCATTTAATGGCTCTTTTCACTTCTAATAATAGAAGTAGACTAGCAAGTGAAGCAGTCATTGTGCATACATGTCAACTAGAAGCCTGCTCTCAGCTGCAACCAGTTGTATTTGGTACAGCAGAGCAGAGATGATGGTCTTCACATGTATGTTTGAAGTGTAGTACACATAGAGATCTATAAGTATTTCCATGGGAGTATGTTTAAGACTAGAACACCCAAACTTTTCTTAATAGGCAAAAAATTCCTTTTGCTTATAATCTGCCATGTGTCCAACACTTTCTTATTACTATCAGATAACATGTCTAGGGTTATAGTAATTTTTTACTTGTGCAATCTTAAAAATGCATGCAATTCTTTTTAATCTGTATTTTAGCATTTATTGGTAGGTAAAAACTAGGAGGAAGAGCTACTGGTTGTAATGTAGAAAAATGTATCTGGATGAAGCAATTTTGTGAATACTTGATTTGCAGAACTCTACTATCTGAAATTTCTTTTGGCAAATGACAGAAGTCAGAGGACAGATTTTGTTTAATATTTTCAAAGATTCTTTTCGAAACACTGCTCCAGTGATTGCCGTTATGGTATTTAGGACTGTGTTTTCCTTTTGCAGTGATGTAACTAGAGCTGTCTAAACCTGAACGCAAAATGACAATTTGAAAAACACAATTTGGGTCTATATCTGTCTATATCTATCTATCTATAAATATAAATATATATATATTCTATATAAAGCTATATCTATCCATATATTAATATAGTGTGTATGTATTATTGATTGATACATATTATCGGTTTGTCTTCTTTTAATATTCTACATCCAGCCAACATTACTGTTGTTGGTAGACATGGCTCCTCATTTCTAAAACTGTTGGTAAACTTCAAGCTTCGATTTCTGCTCCCTCAAAACCTCTTGGGATTCCTCAGGGAATGTCATGCCTGGCATAGCACTTGGAACAGAGGAATCTAATTTTCAGCTGATACAGCTTGGTGATGTAGAGAGGAACAGATAGTATGATAGCAAATGGTGGGTTCAGGTAACCACCCAATCTGAACAATAGCAGTAAAAGCTTGAAGTTGTTTTCAGATTCTAGAGAAGAGGATACATTTTTATGAGGAAACGAAATCCAAAGCTGTGCAAATAGTGTCATCTTAATAATCTACATGGTGCGGTTTGAACACAGTCAAAATTCAGGTTTTTCCTACTTATTCTGCTTGGAACTTATTTCCTCCTGGTCATACAAGTCAAAATTGTATATGTGATTATTTAATGTTTAATAAAGTGCACAGAGTAAGACATTTTTTGCAATAGATAACCAAATACATCTTTTTAAATCTTTATTTCAATTTTCTTTCCCTAAAGAAACCTGGAGAGGAACCACCAGAAGAAGATGAAGGCCTTAAAAGAGTTGATCCTCTACATCAACTCATTCTGCTATTCAGTCGAACAGCCTTAACTGAAAAATGGTAGGGATGTTGCGAGAGACTGCAGAGTATATGCAGATTTTCAGATTACTTCTGTATTTGAAGTTATCCATGTCTCTGTCCATGTACGATAGCATTGGCTAGGTCAGAACATCTGACCCACTTTTCGATCTGTATTAGTTAGTCAATTCCTCCTTTTCCAAAAGACTTTTATACTTAATTATTAGTATAAAATCCCCTTAAAATGTTTTTAAAGGAGCTTAAAATTATTTTGATGCTCGAATTCTATTATAATTGCTCGACTCTTCATCTTTTTTCCTTCCCTCTCTCTATTACCCAGCAAATTGGATGAAGATTTCCTGTACATGGCTTATGCTGACATTATGGCAAAGGTAACTTTTTCACTATCTTCTACATCTTTTATGTTTTAATAAAAAATAATGGTGTAGATTAAAAGATATTTTGTGTAAACTGAACTAAGGCTTAAAGCCCCCAAACTTTATTAGTATATGTTTTATTTTTGCATGGTTTCAGAGCTGTCATGATGAAGATGATGACGGTGAAGAGGAAGTGAAGAGCTTTGAAGTAAGACTAGACTTCTGTTTTGTTTTTCTTATCATATTAGACATTATTTCATAGCTTCCAACTGACATTTATGTTTCTTGGTCCATGGCTTACTGCAGCTTATTATGTCAGTGAACTGCATGTCAGAAGCTGGATTGGCAAATATGAGTCATCATGTTCATAGTAATAAAACAGATATAGTGTCATCTAATATAAGATTAAATATTCAGAGTAACTTAGTGGATCTTACATGTTTATCTGATTGACTAACTTTAGTTTCTGAAGAGAAATATTATAAGTAGCAACTTATTCTGGAAGTCTGATGAGAACAGGCCATACCTTGCAAAGTATCAGGTCCTATCTTAGTTTGGATGGTTGAAATATTGAAATAATACTGCTTTTTGCAGTAGTAATTTACATTCAGTGCCAGTAAGCTAAATGATATTTTTATGTCCATATATATGTAAGTGCTTCTTAGTAAAAGGTCAGCATTTACTCCCTGAGAATCCCAAGCTTTTTGTTATGTTGAAAATAGGAAATCTGTATTTATTGTTGATTAAAGTTGATTTTCTAATGATGATCACTGTATAAGGAAACACAATTACATGAGTTAATTGCAAGAATAAGAGGTGTGAGTTCTTGTAATGTTGTTTGCTCTAGGATCTGTCTCTCTTTTTCCATCAATAAAATGGAAATTACAAGAAATTTATCATTCTGAGGGGCACTGAGGCAATTAATTAGCTGATTAATATCTTTAGGCATATAGTAATCCTGACATTAAAAGCTGTCTAATATCTTACAAATAAGTTAATATGAATATCTTTATCAAAACACAGAAACATAAAATACATGCTTTAATTTTGTTTTACTCTCTCAAGATACTGATTTATTTGATACAAAAATATCTGTGCTGCTTTGATTTTTGTAGAGTGGTTTGGAACATGTTTAGTTTTTATTCACATTGTTTTATACATATCAAATATATCTGTATGTTTTTTACATGAGTGCTAAATGAACTAGCACAGAATTTTTTAAGTATGTATTCCCCATTTGGCTGTAAACAGAAATTAGAAAAAATACTAAATTCATTTGAGTCTCTCAGAAGTTCTAGTCCAGCTGAACTACAGCTAATTTACTGAAGTATAAGTTTCTATTTATTCATAAATATCTAAGATTGAATACAAATTTGTGTTCCTTTTTTGAAATTGCAAATATGATGTATCATTGACTAAGCAAAGAATATTTATTTCTTTACGCTTTTGTCAGTTAACTCATATATGCTTGTTAGACATATAAAACTCTTGTCCTTATAAATGTGAAAGTTTATAAATAGGAAGATTTGAGGTGAATGAAGAACTTTCTCAGTAAGGGGTTTACTAGTGCTCCATTATCTAAATTATAATGGGTTCCTTGTTCAGCATTCAACTTTATCTTGTGAGAGAAGATCCTATTCGTTTGTTTTTCTCTATTATTTTTTTCTGTAGCTATGAAACTTATGTTCAAATTATGTATTAATCTGTTGAAAAGACAATTTTGTGTATGTTTTTGGTCAATCACCTGCAGAAAAAAATTTGGACATCTTTTTCTTATTGCTATTTCGCTTCTTGTCCTTGCCCTTCCTTAAGGTCACAGGATCCCAACGCAGCAAGGTAAAACAAAAAAATGTATGTGTATTTGTCTGGGTCTAATTTTGTGACTTTTAGGCCCAACATCTTGGATAAGTTCATCTAAAGGGTCCTGAAAACATTTCTAACATTTCAGTTCCAGCATGACTTATCTCTACCAAACTCTTTGTGTATACAAGCTTTTTAAAGGCTCCAAGAATTATTTGTACAAAATATGTCATACAAAAATACACTGCCATTCTTGGGAGAATGGAGTGTCATTTGGCTTGTTCATGTTCTTGTAACAGTCCTGCCTTTTCTGCATCAGTTATCTTCTTTATGGTTATAATTTAATTTGAATGATTAAAACTGTCTGTATTTGGCTCTGAAGGGAATGCAGTGAAACTTTTCCTATGTACCTTACCAGACACGCATTTCTGATAAACTAGCAGAATTCTGTTTCCGGTATGTGTCACAGTGTACATCAAGTATATCGTAGTTTCTCTGTGATTCAGATCCTTTGGAGTAAATTGAGTCCTTAGCCTGCACTGTGGCAGTATTTGATAGAAACTCCATATCTAGGGTTGCATTCTAAAGCAGACCTAAGGTGATTCCTAGTTGTTCCTTTTTTCTCTAAAAACATGCAGGCAATTGCTGTGAAATATCACAGTGTTAATTTTTATGCCGACTGTTTTTTGTTTTTTGTTTTAATACATTCTTTGGTTTCTCACCATTCAGTTCTAAAAGGTGACCTGTGGCTAGAGCATCAGCTGAGGATTTTGCCTGCCTCATGCAAGTAGAAGTCTCGGTTCTCATTGTTGATTCAGAGAGCTTGCTGATAGCACTTCAAGATTGGTGTTCTGAGAAAAGATATAGTGTGTGAGGTAGCTAATTTTTGTTTTGGTGGTGATGAAATATAGCTATTTGTGCTGTGGCTGATGGAGGCTAGGCTAGTAGAGATGACTTGCTTGAGATTGGTATTGCAGAGATTTGACTGATGGTCAGGCTCCAGGCAGTAGCTTCAAAGTTCAGTGCATATGGCAAAACCTGGGACATCTATAACCTTCTCCCTTGAAAGAAGCAAGATGGTTGTGTTTTTTTTGTTTGCTAGCTTTTTTTATTAACATTCATCTCACAAAAGAAAGAGCTTGCCATACAACTGCTGAAAGAGAAGATGTACTGCAGGATTAACTCTTACTCCTTCAAAAGATTGCACAGATTTTTTCCACTCTCATACCACAAAAGCATAATCCTAGAAGATAAATACACTCAGAGACTCACAAAATATTGTTTAAAAGATGCTATAATTGCCACAAGCACAATATATGTATTATGAATACCAAAAAGGAAGTAGATAAGCACCCTAACAGTACAGGCTCTTTTTTGCTTCTTCCATTAATCTAGCAATTTAAACATGACATATCTTTCAGTCTGCCTATGTGGTTACTCTACATTAAATGCTATAAACTCCACAGAAAACTTTCTGTCTTGCTGACTGAGAAGTGTTTAAAAAAGGCAGAAGATACAACAATAAATAATCCTTGCTTCCTTCATGCATGACAGGAAACAGTTGTAAAGATGTGAGACCATATGTACTCCAGGGGTGGGTGTGTGTGTGTGTGTCTCTGTCTGTCTGTCTGTCTGTGGTTTCTTTTTGTGTGTCTATCTATTTATCTATCTATCTCAAAATCCAGTGGTCATTTTTTTCCCCCCGTGTTTGTGTGCATGCAAAAAGACTGACTGTTAAATTTGTATGGAAATAAAACTCTACTGCTGTTCCAGGCTTTAAAAATTATATGAAGTTTAAAGTCCCGCATCTTTACAGAATCAGAGCAACAGAGCCCTTTGGGCAAGCTTAGAATGTAGTAGCAATGATGAGCATGTTTTAGCAGCAATATTCAAGCTTATGCCTCACGCAATGTAGTCTCGTTTCTGGTATGAATAAGCTGTATGGGAATCACTGCATGGGCAGTGGCAGAGATCACAGTATAAACCCACAATAAGGTTGTCTGCACATTGGTATGTGCCTGCCTACATTTGCTTGCTTGTATTTGCTTTGAATTATTGTGATTATCTTTGCTCCTTGCTTTTTCTCTCTAAGTTAACTTTCTATCCCATTGAATAGACATGCAGTTGACTCCCTGTCAAGAGAGCTGGTGTCAGTGTCTGTCCTTGATTCTATCTGATAGAAAATGATTTCCAATCAAAGTGTTTCACTAGTTGAATGCAAATTGGTTTCTGAGTTTAAGTCACTGATTCTACTGGTAAACTATATATTAAGGTGCTCTAAATATGTGTAGGATGGGGACTTAAAAAGAGGAATCAAAGCCCAACTCATCTTTTTAAAATAAAACAGTTTAATCTGTGAAGAAAAGAAATGGGGAAAAAAGAGCTTCCTTTGTTAAATGTCTTCATCCCTATTACAGGTAGCAACTTTGCTGTGCAATCTTTGTATTCACTAGATTTTTAAACAAAGGATACATCATGCTGTCACTTATCTCAAGCACAGAATGACAGCTCTCAGCTGAGGATCTAGTTTGTCAGAGATGATCACTATCACAAAGCCTGCATAAACAGAGTGGCCATACGCTGTGTGTTTATAATAAAGTAACACTAGTTCTGTTAAAGATTGGTATGAATTAAGGCTGGTCTCCATGACCAATGTGTCAATTCTTAGGAATTAAACAATTCAAACTAATATGCAGATAGGTTTTTCTCATTAGTTTTTCCTCCCCCTAATGGAATGGATCTTACTTTTCATTTGTTCCTTTGATATTTTGAGAATCTTTGTGGGCATAGTTTGTCAAAACTCAGCCTTTGAGGAGCTGAGAAAAGATGTTGTGCTCTGCTAAAGGGACAGGATCTGTTTATAGGACAGGGGCAGAGGCTACTTAACAAAAGGTTAAAGCAGGTGTCTGGTGCAACTGTATATTGTGAACTGCACTGCAGTGTTCTCTGTAAAAAATGAAACAAACTCTTAAAAACAAATCTCCTCTTTGACTTCACATTTTAAGAATTAACCTCCTATTTCAGAAACTGACTTCAGTAAACCACATCCACAAAAACTAATCTAAGAGCAATGCGTTCTTACAAACTGCACTTTAATAATCTACTGCAAAATCTGTGGGTTTTTTTGCATTTATTCAGGTCTATTGCTGAATCCTTTTGTGAACATTTGGCTGACAGATTGAAATTTAGATCTCTGTATTAAATCTTCTTTTGACTCTAGGAAGGGAACTGAGAGTAAGTTTCTACTTTTATGTTACAAGACATTTCCTTGAAGACCCAGAAAGTTTCTCTGGTGGAGAACTGTTTCCCTTACTGATTTTCTTAGTTGAAGGAACCATTATCCTGAAACTTGCTTAAGTCTAACAACACTGTTTTTCTTTTTGCAACTAGTGTTTGGATCGCCTCTGCAAATTAACCTGAGCGTGATTTCTTACTAGAGACTTTATATTTAGGTAAGAAAGGTACAAGGCAGAAGTGTTCACTCTGTGATTCCTCATCAGTTTCACAATTTTTGCTGTTGGTTAGTGCAGTTCTCTTGAAGCCAGTGTCCTGAGCTATGAGAAATTTTGGTATCACAGAGGTGAAATACATCAAATCACAAGTGTGAAGTTTTGTCCAGTTGTTTTTGATGACAAATGTAATTGCTACCATTTAAAATATTTAGGGCAACTGAGTTAGCACACATCAAGCTGATACCTGAAAATGCTTCTGAAACTATCACCTGGCAGCCAATGATGCAGTGATTAAATACAAATCACATTTTGAAGCTTTTTTTGAACATGGCAGCTAGAGTTAGGTCTTGTAAAATATAAGCTGAAATCCTGCAAGATAATTTAGAAGGTTTGTCCACAGCCTTTCTGCTGTTAAAGATCTCAGCCAGTGCCCAATGTCTCCTTCTCTGTGCTGAGCTGTTTATATAGTGCCCTGCTGAATGGTGTTAGCACAGAGTTTCAGTAAAACCTTGAAGTTGAGAGGATCATTGGATTGTTAAGCTCTTCCCTTAAATGGGGGGACAAGAGGCTCTTTAGGGCTTGTTCTGAAGGGGAAAATATTGCACACCAGCTGAGGACTACTGCCACGCACCACTGGGGTCAGGTGGTTGAGGTCAGATACTTTCCAGTTGCATATTAAAGGAGGTAGGCAAGGGAGTCCCTGCAGTGAGGGTGAATAACTTCTCTGGCTAACACTCAAAACACAGACACTGTGTCACTAGTTGCATAATGTGTGGTTTCATTATCCACAGCTGCAGGGTAAATTAGTTCTACATCTACTACAAATACACACACCTATGGTTAAGTGAGATTTGATCAGATTTTACATGTTGCCAGAAGAGAGTATGAGTTCCTGTGTTCTTTCTCAGATCCTGGTGATATTTCTTGATACTGTGCTATTTGTTAATGCCAGGACCTTCTTTCTCTTGTTTTCTCCTATGCCCCCCCTTCTCGACCAGTCAAGTTTTTTTTCTTCTCATAGGTGCTATGCGGAAAAAAATTTCTTCCATCCAGTTAGAGATTTTATGATATCTGCCAGACAGTCAACCCTCACCTGTCATTTGCTCCTACTTTTTTCAGCTTTCATACTCCCCTCAGTCTAGTTTATAATAACACTAAGTTAGGGTCAGTGCAATTAATATATTCTTTGTTACAAGTCAGCTATTTCTCAGTTTCTTGCCTATCAGGCCAGGCTGGTTTGGAGTGTCTGAATAACATCACCTCCCATTGATTATGTGAAGAACATTGCAAAAGATTCTAGAGAATCTCTGCCTACAAGGTGATTAATGTACCCGTGCTCTTCTCTGGGTTTTAGCTCAGAGACATAGTGATAAATGGTGATTTAAGGAATTCCTTTCTTTTGTCACTTGCTAGGGCTGCTTCCCATCTTCTCTGTTTATCAGCATCTCTCCCCAGTGTGTTGTTTGTGCTGCTTCTGCCAGCATGGGGGTGCTGCTCTCCAAGAGCCCTCCCCAGCCATCCAACTGCCCCTCCGCCGCTCAGGTGCTGGCTGGTGTTTACTGCTTCATTGCTGTGGCACAACAGACCTGGTCGAGATCTGTGTAAGGCAGGGCCCTTGGCAGCCCTGGAGAAAAGAAATCACTTGCTTTGAAGAATAAATACGTTTCAAGGATTAAGTGATCATATGTGGCTTCCTTGTTCTCTGATTATTTTTAATGCATTATGTAATGATTTTCCCAAACATACCCCTGAACATAAGTTTTTTTTCCACTCCAGCTAAGCAATTCAATTCCAGTCATAGTGGAATCTGCTAAATGACCCATTACTCTTTTTTAAATTCATATAGATAGATAAAACATCTAATTCAGGTATTTCAAATATGTCAAGATTGTCAGCCTACTTTAAACAAGTAAGGATGATATAATTTAAAAATGGTGTAGTCTTATAGCTATATTTTAGATAAACATTGAAGCAGAAGAAGAGTTGGAAACTGGGAATACATAGATTTGGAAGTCATCCAATAGAATATTTTTCCTTTTAGAGAGTTATGACATTGTAAGTTCCTGCCTACTTGAACAGGAGTGAATGTGTTGAGTGATTTCATTATCAGTATAGCAAGAATATGGAGGCAGCATATATGAAACAAAACATTAAGTTCCTTGTAAGAAAGGAAGACAGAATTGTATGAAAGTGCAAACAATGTGATGATATCACTGCAAGACTAGACGGAGACATTTTAACCAAAACAAAATGAAGTGTGTAGTGTAAGTTTTATTTCAGGATATCTTCATTCCTGTGGATTTGTAGCTCAGATTTAGTGCTATTTTAACACAGAACAGTATTGTGCTTATATACTGGGGGAGGAGGGAGTTGTTTTATAACTATGTATATTGTGACTAAAATATATTTGTAGTGTAACATTAAGGCTTTGAACATATATTATTCAAGAGCTTGGGAAAATTCAAAATGTAATATTGATAAAACAATCCTAACTTTGTGACCATGTGGATTATCGTGCTGCTATAGATTTGGAATAACATAGGTATTTCATAAAATCTAATGATACAGCACCATATATTTTTTCCTCTAGTGAGCATTTATTACTGGGCGGAGTAAGCAGAACACTAGTGTTTTTCTCTCTGAGTATCGGTAGACTTAATTTTGAGAAATGATTGTTATCATTCTCATGTCTCTTCAGCTGTTTTACTGTGAAATAATTTAATAACTTTTTGCTGTCTTGTCTAAAGTTTCTTTAAAATTCATGAATATGATGGTTTGGTTAATTCTCTTTTTTTCCAAATACTTCTAAAATCAATGTTGCTTACTTTCCTCCCTTCTGGGGTAACATTACAAAATCTTCAGGGTGAGGCCCAAGAAAGCAGAATGTTGTTCACAGCAGATCAAATCAAAACAACCCTTTTTGCTAACATGTTTTAAATAACTGCATTTTATTTTGTCATTGTTCTTTTTAGCATCAACAGTGGTAAAGATAATAAAAATGAATGTGGGGAATATTTTTGAAGTTTATGAAGTCATTGAGTTAGAGATAGATTAGATAAGAGTATATGTTTACTTAACAATGTTTAATAAATCCACCACTTCAGGAAGGCTACCAATATTCTGAAGTATTGTAAATAGTTATTAGATTCAAAATAAACAGATGTAATTTTGAGGAAATTCAGTAATTGCTAACAGATAAACTTTTGCTGACTATATGTTTGTGAGAATATGATAGTTAATTTAACAACTGTTTATCATTTTTAGTGATAATGCTTAGACAGTCAGCACTTTCAAGCATTTTCAGAAGTATTTGGAAGCAGTATCAAATGCTGGAAGGTTTATAGATATCTGGCATTGAGACATATCAGTATTCCTAAACTTTGAAGAAGAAAGCACAGCCAGGGATGGAGAAATCATCGTTTTAGGATAGCAAAAAATACTTTTATTATGAAGCTCACTTTGAAGATTAATTATACCTTAATGATATGTGTACTAGTAATTTCTGAATTTCCTTTCTATCCTCTTCTTACATTTTATCATCTGTATTTTAAAGAATTCCATTTGTTTTGTAATATTTTGGGTAATGCCCACAGGTTTCCGTAGAGAAAAGATATTTCAACTCAATGAGGTATCATATTAGTAATGGGTATCTTATCAACTAGTTAAAAGAAATTTTTAACTAGAAAATAATTTTGGGGGTGAGATTTTCAGCAAAAAATAGAAATATGACTGTTAGATTGCAGGGGTTAAATTATTTTTTAAGCAATACAAAAGACATATTTCATAAAATAAACTCTTCTCATGCAATCTTAAAATCCCTTATAATCTTCAGCAGTTACAAGTATTATGTGTTCATTTTCTGTGTACTTTTTTAGAGCTGAAGTACTCCAAAATAAGTGATTTAGGAAAAAATGCAACATTCTTTACAGCACCTTAAAGAGCATGAATTGAATTTAAAGGTTTAACGTCAAGATTTTGATTGGGTACCTAAGGTTATGTATTGATACATAGCTTGCTCTCATGCATAGCTGTCACTGAAATTAAGAGATGTTCTGCTTGTGTAAGACCTGTTGAATAGGATTTATGCTCTGGACTAAAGAGAAGTCTTCAAATGTAGAAAATATGAGGAAAATTAAAGTAGAAACAATCATGCTAGAATAGTTGAGTTGGAATTCATTTCTTCTTTTTCCATCTTTTTGTTTATTCTGTTTACTCTTTAATTTGTCATTCCATATAGGTAGAATCTATTTTATGCTTTAAGTGGAACTATTTTTTTGTAGCTCTTGTTTATATAGTGGCATCCGTAGAAGGCCATCTGTGTGTGTATTTTTTTCGTTTTTTTTTGGTTTTGTTTTTGTTGTTGCTTTTTTAACTAAGACTCTGTAGAAGTAGGAGCATAAGCCTGCACTCCATGTCTGGGAGCTTAGAGATAGCAGCAAACAAACCTCTCCATATGGTTTAGCTGCTAGGGAGAGTCCAAGAATCACAATTACAATTACAAGAAAATAAGCAATTTGAGTGACACTTTTGTCAGTTAATGCTCCTATTCAGTTCAGTTTTTGCAAGTTTATTGCCTACAAATTTCAGGCTAAGGTTTTGCCACAGTTTTGTTAGAACAAGCTTTCGAGTTAAGCTGTGACTTCAAAGATAGAACTCTAAGTTCTGTCATCTTTTGTAAATTGATTCATGACAAAAATGATCAAAAAGCCCTATGTCAAGTTAAACTCTGCTTCAGTAAGCAAAGACTTTACCAAGAATTTATGTAGAGTTAGATTCAGCAGTTAGAGAACTGCTGAAGTATAAGTTTTACTCAGAGTGATATGTATAAATGTGTGGGATTTTGTAATGTCTCTTGGAATCAACCAACTGTACAGTTGTGGAATCAGCTGGTTGTACGACTGTTGGAAATACATGTCATATGTTTCTAAAACAAAAGTAAGTTTAAAGTCATTAGTAGTCTTAAAACACCGAAAACAACAAATTGCTTATTAAAATCCTTTTCTTCCTCCTGCTTTTGTGGAATAAACAAATAAACGGAGAAAGTGTGGGTTTTTTCAAAACTGCTCTTTCATGTTCACTAGTATGGCTTAAAAGAAGATTGCTGAAAATAAGTCAATTAACTATTACCAGTGTTCAGTCCTCTACAAATTTTTTGTACATGGTTCTTGAAAGATTTGTGGAGACCCAAATAATTTGAGAAAAAATTGTCTCTTCTGATTTTGATCCTGTTGATAGACTGATTATTATCTTGACCTGGATGACTAATAACAATACTTGATGACTAAAAACAATTAGGAAAATAATACTTTAGAATAAACATTGATTTTATAAATATTCTTAAAGATAATTGCTCGGCTTACTTGTACCTGCAATCCACATCATTCTTAGGCCTATATTATACTCTAAAACTCTTCTGTCATAAAACATATGGGAAAAATAGCAATGATTCTTGGGGTTTGAATTAATCTGTGTTGTTAATATAAAAACAAATAATACATGCAAGTCAATACTGTTCTCCCAGACTGGAATCTCCTTGACAGAAATATAATTCATTCACCGGGTTTCTGAAATCACTGATTCTTCTAAAACATTTGCATTTGAAAATGTGAATATAGAGCAGGTCATCTCAATCTTCTGAAAATTAGTGCAAGAAAAATCTAACATATACTAAGAATAACTAATATCATACATCTTGGGTGTAATTCTAGACATAAAAAGTACTTTTATGTCAAGTTTGAGTGAGAAAATGTCCTCCAGCACTGAAAAGGTGATAGCTAACTATAAAAGTGTGAACATTTGCTGACAGTTATTATGTGATATCATAGATACCTAAGTATGATCTCAGATTATTTTTTAATGGTGACATAAATGCACAGCAGGTATAACATCTGCTTTTGGCATATGGTTGCTTGTTACTTATTAAAAAAATTCTGAGTGAAATAGAAAACGTCTAAGTCTCTGCTTTCAAAGTGTGGTGAAAACATTTCCTTCTTTGTGTGGCAGCTTGCTGGAGAAAATTTTTTGTGTGGAAACACAGGTACATATATTTCTGAGTGACCCGCTTTTTACCATTTTAGTGAAGAGCGCTCTAGATATAACATTTGATTTTATTGTTTAAGTTTTCTAAAACAATTCTGGTTAATTAGTTGCTTTAAATGTTTCATTTAGTATGAAGTATTTTTACTGTTGTTGTGATGGTTCTGTGAAAGAGAGGAAATTTAATCCACTGGCTGACTGTTTTGGTAGTTTCTTTGACATTCTGCAAGGCGCGATAGAGTGCAAAAAACCCCAGTCTGGTAGCACAGCTAACAGTAATAGTATTGACAGTAGGCACACTGTAGGGAAATGGGGGTACCTTGAGTATTAATTTAGTATACTTTCTATGCTAAGGGCCCACTTCACATCAGCACTGCTGTGTAGCAGGATTCCTGCCGTCCTGCTTTCCCAGCCAGACTTGCATATATGTGTATCAACATTGCGTGGAGAAGGCAACAGTGAAAAAATATTGTCAGTTTGGAAAAGGAAACGGGCTCTTTGGATGTTATCATCAAAGGAATGATTACTTTTAGAAGAAGCAGTTGGTGGGTTTTGTTTTTGGGGGTTTTTTTGGTCCACTTGGTCACCAGTTGGCTAGAGAACTTGACTTTTCTTGGGAAAATGCCACTCTTCTGACTTCAGGCTGTTTGACAAGGCCTCTTCCTACCATTCTACTATAGTGCAATTGCAAGAATCGTGCGTATACGTTGGGTTAGTCTGTAGATCATCCAGATGCATCCTTACTATAAGCATCCCTATCAGTTTATCCATAAAAATATTGTATAACAAAAATAGTACAGCTGATGTTAGGCTTGTGAAAAACAAACAATGGCAAAAAACTGAAGGATTGCTGGGTCTGAAACCAAACGTAACTAGAAATAAGAAATAATTTAAAAAAAAAATCAAACTGATCAATTTTCAGTCACATCTGAAGCAGATGAAAATATTTTATTGTAGCTATATTGAACCTGTGGTATCATGATTATCTGGTGTTTTGTGTGTGTGTGTGTGTGCGTTTGTGTGTGTGTGTGTTTGTATGTGTGTGTGTGTGTGTGTGTGATTGCTTCTGTTTTGTTTTTGTTGAACTCCCAGGAAGAGGTTTAAACATGAAGGCAAAACTTTCAAACCTTAGCATGGCTTAATATAAAGCAAAGCTGCCTTTTATTTTTTTATTTTTTATTTTTTTTAGCCTTTTTGTGCCTCCATCTAGATCTATCACATAATTTAAGGAAAAAAGAAAGAAAATTTAACCACAGGAGAGCTAATAGTGTGAAAAAAAAACCCTGATGAATTTTGTTTCCGCAGCACGATATTATCAAAGATTTAAGAAACAAATTTGCCAGCCTCGGCGAGAACTCTCTGGTAACAGCATAAATGTCTGTGTTGGTTTGCTTTTGAGTTGAAGGTTTCTTTTTTCATTCATTTGAACACATTTCCCTTTTTTACCTCTTATTTTTTAATTTATTATTCATACCCTCTATCTAGCAAGCCTTCATTTTTTAAACCTCTTCCATCTTCCAATATCCTTTTTCCGTAATTTGGATGGAAAGTTTATGGCAGCAAAGCTGTCATTCTGGCTACTTCTGCTGCAGCTGTTCCTGCTTTTAGGTCATACATATTTTGGGCGTTGTGTTTTTGGACATGATACTAATTGATTGTGTCATGTTCCTTTGAGTAAGCTTTTTACCACGCCATCTGATGGATTCACTGTCATAGGGCTCTATGCAACTTCTGTTTTGCAACTTATACTGCTTAGTCATCCTCAATTCTCCAGCAAACTTTAATTAACTTTGTGAAAGCTCAAAGTCCTCTGGAATTAACTGTGCCTTTATGTTTGCTCTTTATGTTCTTCTTTATGTTTTTGGTGGTAGTTTAAATATAAACAACAAACTTCAGCCATTGCTCAAGCAACACCATGCAGTATTGTTTGTTGCCACTAGAGAATGCAAAATATAAAAGCACAGTGCATTCTATCAAATATTCTGTTGGTAAGGTGGGCAAACCATATTGTACTATAACAAGACTTTTGAACAAATTTCTCTGAGATGCTTCTGTTACTCTGGTATTCAGCAACAACTTGCAACTCAAGAGCCACATGCTGAGCAGTATGAAGTTAAGATCACACTATAGAAGATTATTAAGACTGAACTGTTGCACAAAAACATAGCACATAAGTGCAAGTTTATATATGCAGTATATATTTACTATGAATATGGGCTTTGAACTAACCTAATGATACACAATTGAGACAACTCTTTTCAGATAAACCACTAAAAGTATATTAAAGAAAAACACCAAGGGAAAATATTACTTGAACATGTTAAATATCTGTTCAGTATTGTTGTGTGTGTTAAATTGGTCCATGATGTTGTCATAGAGCCCATATACTAAGAAATAACCAAAAACCTTTGGAGAACTGATAGTAATTGAAGTCCTCATCTTAAATGACTGGAATTTGTGTTCAGGAAAAAGAAATGGAAAAGCAAAAACTTCTGTACCAGCAAGCCAGACTGCATGACCGGGGTGCTGCTGAGATGGTTCTTCAGACAATCAGTGCTAGTAAAGGTAAGATCTTGTTGTGCACATTACATATTAAAACTTATTTCTGATTATCTTTGAAATGATTTTAATTTTGGGGGGGTAAAACCTAAAGCTGCTTGGCATTAAGTTTTTTTTTCAAAGTGTACCCAAAGTTTCAAAAATTTTTGGAATTTTATCCAGAAAAATGTAATGGATAATTTTCATGAGGTATCTATTATTATTAATGTTTCTAGTGGTTGAGAGGAAATGCTGAGAAGCTCATAACTTTAGCAGTATGTGGTAACAAAAGACCCCAAATCCCAGGATGTACACAGTTCTGAAGTAGGCATAGACTTCGGTCTTTTTTTTTTTTTTTTCGCCGCTCTCCAAATACCACCTTATTGGTATACTTTGACTAAATATTTTTGAAGTATGAATTAGGCTTTTGTCCCTTTTACATCAGCTTACTTCAACATTCGATCCTTTCATTGTCTTTTCTCTGCACTGTTTCTGCTGTAGTATTGTTTAAAATATATATACCACCATCAGATCATTGTCGGTTTCTGAAGAAATAGGAAAAAATTGTCCAAATTAGCATACAGTAGAAACACATTGTTAAATTTGACAGCGCTAAATGTTGCACCCAGCCTTAAATCAATTTGCTGGATGTTATCCTGAATGAAACATAATTTATATTCCTTATTTTCCACTCTTGCTGTCTTATGTCTCATCTTTGTGTGCAGTGTATATATGACACTATGTCTGTAGGCACTCATGAAGATTTTAAGTCATGCTAGAGATGATGAAAAAAAATTCTTTTTTACATGAGGAGCAAAAGGGTCCTTCCTGAAAAATTACCATTTAAGTCATTGCCAGGATAAGTTAATACAATATGCTTATTTTTAAATATGATCTAAAACACATATTTTTAATAATTTTAAGGTGAGATGGGGCCAATGGTTGCAGCCACCCTAAAGCTAGGGATTGCCATCTTAAATGGAGGAAATTCTACAGTTCAACAGGTAAAGTACTCATTTATTTTTACCTATTATGGTCAGTATAGATTTTTATACCATTGTCCTTATTATTGTAATACTGTATTATGTAATGTGACTGTCATTTGACAAGTGCTGTTTGTCTTCTTATTCCTTTCCCTGGAAGAAAATAGTGTACAGAAGTGTCATGTTTATGTACATATTTCTTGTCTGTACACATCTAATTCATCACAACACAAGGCTAAGAGAAATGCCTTTTCCACTTCAGCAAGAGGAGAGCAAGTTTATGTTAAATCATTAACTTCTAGAGGAATTCCCAGGAAATCTTTTCCTTCCATGGAGATTGCCATTGTCCTGTAGCCAGTAGAGCAAAATTACTGGTCCCGGTCTTCAACAATAAATTGGTACACAACTTCAGAAGTCCTTAGCTTATGTCAGGGAGGGCCTCGGTGCTAAAAGCAGAGAACTTAAACTTTATTTGCCAATCTACAGGAAGATAATGTGGAGAGCAGAGGACAAGTCTGGTATGTTAGCAGTTTTCTGTACTGTTGAAGAAAAGTGCCTCATACCGAGTGTATTTGGTGTTCTGTACTAGCTGAGGATTCCTGTGTCCCAAAGGGTTCATGCCTAGTATTATTACATTGCTGAAGGACAGCGAGAAGGTATATGGACAACTGGGAACAATTAAGCTCTCCTGTAGCTACCATTGAAGCAACGAGTGCAGGCAAAAATAATGTTCTTTTCAGGAGCTGTCGTTTCCAGGAAGAGTGTCGACCAGAGACCTGTCAGCTGACAAAGTACCTATATGAACTATTAGCAGTTCTTTGTGATGTCATGATTTTATAGCACTTATGAAAATCAGGACATTTTACAGAGTTATTTAATCTGAATTTGTAATGTTACAATCTAAATTATTTTTAAAATGATTTGTTGAAGTCTTAAGTCTAATCAGAATACAGAAACAATTATTATTAGTCCAGTTACAATAGCACTGATACTTATAGTCCAAATTATGTAATTATAGCA
Source organism: Apteryx mantelli (assembly GCF_036417845.1). NCBI lineage: Eukaryota > Metazoa > Chordata > Aves > Apterygiformes > Apterygidae > Apteryx > Apteryx mantelli. The sequence continues at coordinate 52,706,202 of NC_089980.1, read as the reverse complement.
TAAAAGAATCAAGAATACAGTTAGAATTCCTATTTTAAATTTTCCTAGTTTCTATCCCTTTTCTTTGGTGTTATGCTCACCTTTCCAATTTTCCTTTGGGTCCTAAGGTCAACCCTTCATTCTTCCTCAGGCAGAATGGCTGGCATAGGGCAAGAGGTGTGGAAATGGCTGAGACGAGCCATCAGCATCCTGAGTGCTTTGCTAGGAGGAGTATGATGTTGATGGTGGGGGAGGAGGAGTTCTTTGATCTTGGGTCTGCTTGGGGTTATGTTGATAAGTTCTGTTAACAGTCTGCTTCTATGCTCTTTCTTTCATAGGCTACCTTTTATCCATTTTTCTTATTCTGTTATCTCCAGGATGAGTTTTACCTCATTCACAGAATGAATTCCTGTAGCATTCCTGTAGAGATCAGTCTCTGACCATTGTGATTTGTGTTTATAGCTGAGACCTCTGGTATCCTCCTATATGTTCACTCTACAACACATTTTATTCTGGAGTCGTGGTTCACTCCACAGAGAATAACTTCTTGTTATTGCAGTCTGTTAACAGATAGGCATTGCACTGTGCAGTTACACAAAGTTAAACTAAAACAAATTCAGACAATAGTCACCTGACTACTAAACAGTTACTATTGCAGCTAAAATAAGCTAAAACTACCTCAGGCCATGAGAAACCCAGTCAGGTGCTGAGACTGTTAGGTCAATACAAATCTGTGGCCAGTAACTAGTAGTGGCAAAATTATATATATATTTAACACTAATATAAGCACTGCTGGGTGTGTTGACTTTAGTGACTATTTTTTTTCCATATTTTAGGAAGAAATATCCAAAATGCATCGTCTCCTTTTCTGTAAAGGCTGTGGGCATTAAATGTTCATTTTATTTTTAATACCTAGATTTTTCTCAGCAAGATTCTGTTATTTAATTTGTAAATCATAGTTATTTCAAAACACCAGCATTACCAGTAATCTAGGACTACAGATAGCATTACAGAAACTAAAGTGTAAACACATATACTATGTGTTAATTCTCTCTGTATATGATTTTTGTTTACTGCAGAAAATGCTTGACTACCTGAAGGACAAAAAGGATGTGGGTTTCTTTCAGAGCCTTGCTGGTCTTATGCAGTCCTGTAGGTAAGAAAATATCTGCTTTACAGATTTATTATTTCGTATTTAGGTTTTATTCCACAGGATGTTTAGTTTAGTTTAGTTTTGGCATCTACATATTTTTTGCAGACAGCACTTGTGATCTGTAATGTGCTGGATTTGGGGTAAAGGGCAAGGTGATGCTTATGGTAGGAAAATCTTTATATGACGTGGATCTACGTTAGTTAGAGAGCTCTTCTCACACACTTTTATGGCATTAATATATGCTAGTGGCTAGTTAATATACGGAAGAAAATGACTCCAGAGTTAGGAGCATTCCTCAGCAGTGAATTCTTAACAGTGGAGATACTTTGTAATCCTGCAGAGTCCAAATTAATGATTAATGTTAAACAGTCTCAAAGATTTTGGGAAAACCCCATTTGCTAAAAGTGCTAATAGGGTTTTTGAGGACAGAAAAAGGAATGGAATACTGTGTCTTACTAGTAAGCTGAGGTGATACTGTGATTTTTTTTGTCCATTCATGCTTCTTCAAAGTTTCTGTTGATTTTATGTATATATATACATACATACATATGTATATATATAAAAAAACACGCACACACACAATTGTATATTGTATATATAATTATATATATACACATAATATTTATAATATATATTTTATATGGACAAACCAAACATATAATTATATATGTATTTATATATATATATTTAAATATTTATAAAGTATCTATTATATATAAGTCCTGAGAAGAAACCATTTGCATAAATAATAAATTAATGAATATAATACAATGAGCTAAAAAGGACTTCCTGGATCAAGGGATTCAGTCTTCTGTTATGTGAAGGATACCATGTCATATCCTTCTTTCATAACACTATCTTTGGGCAAGCTTAATTTTGAAATCAGTCAGATTTCTTGCCAGCAGAAATTCTATTGGACATCTACATTCACCTGACTTTTGGAAGTGTTCTTAACTTACAAACAAGTTATCCCTGACTAGCTAACATGCTCAGTCGAGAGAGGCAGAACCTTGCTGATTCACAAATGGAAATCTCTTCATTAAATCTGGTTAATTTAATACAGATCCCCCTTTGGCAGCCTCACTTTTTCAGAACTTGTCATAGAAAGGGGCACTGAATGGAACGAATAACGGCATAGTTTCTTAACTGACCTCACTGCTTGGGATGAACCAAACTATAACAAAAGTAGTCAATAATATGGCTTCTTTGTAACCCCTAAAATGCCTGTGTATGTCATCAGCTCATACATTCCCCCCCTTTTTTTGTTCAGTCATAAAGAGCTAAATTCTATTGTGATTTGCAGAGCAAAAGTAGTGGTTGATATGTTGCATTAAGTTTTGTAATCTTGTAGCTGACAGGTATATTGAGCCCCTGAAATGTATCTTCTTGGCTCTAATATGATTGTACACTTAGCTGAAATCATAAACTTTTCTCTATCATCTTTCACATAATGAAATATTGCAAATATTTAATCAGAGCATGCATATAATTTTTCTCATTGCAGTGTTCTTGACCTAAATGCGTTTGAACGTCAAAACAAAGCAGAAGGCCTTGGCATGGTGACTGAAGAGGGATCAGGTATTATTATTTTAATGGAAATAGTCTGTCATCTTTTGTCTTTTACATTTTGTGGAAGCAGGCTAAATATGAAGGAACCCTGTAAATACATATCAAGAGGCTGAAGCTAAGATATGATTCCTAAAGGTGATTTATATTTAATTGGCCTACCTAAGCCTGTGCTAGACAACAGTAAATCACGAGCATGTGCTGAGTTTCAGAACTGTCTCAGAGGAATCTTACCTGTCATTCTAAAGAAGAGAAGAAGACATTACGTGTAAAACTGAAAGTAGATTCTAGTTACAAACAGTAGTGTTTGTGCATGTAAAACATTTCAGAAAACCCTAACCGGTTTCAGCATAAAATGAAATTAAGAGCTCCCAGCTTATTTCTTCAACTGTTTTGGGTGGAATGAAATACAGACAATTTAGTAAGCAATAAATTAAATATCAGAGATCAAGGGAATTATATTTGCTGTTTGGAAGAAATCTGTTTGGAAAGTTTCTTCTTTGAAATAATTCTTTTCTGTTTGTCTTTTGGGGAAATATTACAAAATTTTCAGTTTATTTTTGATTTTGACCCAGTTTGGCTTTCTATCTTCTGTGTTCAGTGTTGATTTCTGTCTTCTGTCTGACAGTAAGTTCAGTTACTCTCTTACTGTGACTATCTGGAACCATTAGGTTCATTCTTCTGTGACTAATAGAGCTACCAAAGTGCATTTTCTCCCTTTATTTTCAGTACTTTTTACAGTGTATTTTTGTGCTTAAATTCTACAGCAAACTAATCTTAACATGCTTTTATCTTAGAAACAAGGTTAAAAAAAAAACTTGACTGAGCAGTCATTATTGCACTTTGGAGTTCATAATTCATACCTGCAACACTGAATCTCTCATTGGCTATTGTGCCTGTAGCTCTTCTATGTTGACATATTTCCTGATTGTTCAACTGCTTGACTGAATGTCAAAACCACAAACTGTTAAATTTGAGTGAGTGACTTCAAGAGTGATCATAAATGCTGCTTCTCCGAAAGTGTTCCTACAGTTTAAATTGTAGATCAAATCCTGCTAGACTTACATGAGTAAACTAAATAAAGTTAACCTGTGTGGATAAAATTCGGTCATGTGATGGTGGATTGAAGACTGATGCAGCTACCTGGCTGACAAGGTTTTGACCATTGCCATGTCTTACTAAAAATTATTCTCCAGAGTGTTTTACTCTTTTGGATAACATTTCTATTAATAAATATTTAAATTGATTATTTATAATGTTGGATTTTGAAATAGGCTTTCAAAATACAGGTTCATTTTTCTTTTTATTGGCTTCCTCTTTTACTAAAAATGACAGATTTTTGCATGCAAATATAAATAACTCTTTGAAAACTTAATAATTGACTCTACATATGTTAGAGTATTTTTGTGCTTCCTCGTTGTAGGATTTTTTCTTTGTTTTTTTTTTTTTGTTTGTTTATTTGATCTTTCTCTTTTACTGCAGAACTAATTTTGCCAAAACCAATACTGAATATGTTTTGTATTTGCTAAAAAGAACTTCTCAACCTTTTTTTTCCCTGTTTATTTTATTTATTTATTTATTTATTTTGAACTAAATGTCCTGTTCTCCCTTCCTCAGTCATCACTCATGAGCGTGGTGATTATTAAAAACAACTATCTTTATTTTTCCTCTTGTTAACTTTGTGTCAGCACTGTACAGCTCCTGAACACCATTAGCTTTTTTGTTCCTGTAAGACTGTTTAACTAGTGGGTTCTTTTCTATTATTATTATAATTGTGTACTCCAAACTTTTTGTTTTTTGTCAACTCTCCCCACTTCTTTGTTCTTCCTCCCTTTCTCAGGATTTGCGCAGTAACTGGCACACTAGATGTAAGAGCAGCAAGCTTTTTAAAAATTTCTTTATTTTGGGGGGATTTTTCTTCATTAGTTCTTTCTGTTTTAGTTGGCCCAGTATTTGCGGTAGATGAATGTTTAAAAATATGTATCTGTATCTATACATACACAGACCCTTGTGCTATAGTTTTCCTGTAGTATTTATGTTGTTATTAAATGTGGCTTTATGGCTGCACTGATTTGTGTCAGCACGGGAAATCAGTGGTGGAGCCAGTGAGGATTCAAGGGTGGTTAGCAAGGGGAGGACTTGCCACTGGCTAGTTTTATCTAATGCAGTCAGAAGTTGATACAAGGAAGAGGTAGTGCTTCTCTAATTTAGAGAAACAGTGTTTATAGGTTTTTCCTTACTTTGAAAGCTAGTTGATGTCCAAAGATTCCTATACCTCTACATCCTTCTAAAATCAAGTTAAAGAGGAGCTTTGTAGGAGCATTTACCATGAGCATTGCAATGAGAAATGAGAATTTAAAATAAAAAGTGTTTACCATTCAGCAGGAAGACTAAGCACAAACACAGCAGATGCCTTTTCATTAGTCAAATGTTAAGGGAGGGGGCAGGAATCTGGATTTTTCATTGTTTTCTGAGTGGAACTTTTCATTTGGCAGTTTAACAAAATTCTGCAGTTAGGATCATGTGTTTGATTCCCTTTAATGTTACTGAACAGTGGCAATAGCAATATCAAGATAAAGTAATCACACTATGTCGAAGATTTTTTGGTGCAAAGGGATAACATTTGGTAACAACTCCCTTTTTACAGAATATTATCAAGTTATTGGAAGTTCAAGAAACCAGAGCAAAACAAAGCCAAATCAAGAAATCCTGTACTTTTTCTTTTTAGGGTTACATTATTATGCGACCTTCAAATAATAATAATTCTTTTATTGTGAAGCACACCTTTTTATTTCATTGCAAAGTAGTTTACATAAGAGTTTTAGAGCCACTGGTATTAATGCCTGATAGCATTATGAAAGCCCAGCCAGTGTGTTTGTGGGGAAATTCCTGTGGTGAACAATTTCCGAACATCCTAGATTTTATGGGATAGCTGAGATCATATGTCTGCTTGCAATCCTATGAATAACCATCTGTCAAGCACTTCCAAGAAGGTGTTGATGTTAGATGTGGAAATACTTTCTTCCATTGCTTTTTTCAAATGAGGTACTTGCACCATGAATAATTACTCCTCAATTCAGGAACATTTTGTTGATTCTCAAGGGAATAAAGTAATGTAAGAAGTGCTCTGTAGCCTGATTGCCATGACTTCTGAATTTGATGCAGAAGCATATTAATGAGTAATTGTCATGGGACTACTGCCTATAAACCTGAAAGTGTTCTTGCCAAAGTCAAACAAAAACTGCTGTTGATGGCTGTGGCAATGCAGTCAACTTCTCATCAAGGACACTGCTATATAAAAGTTTGTTTCTGGTCCCATGTCAACCCTGGCAATGGACAGAAAGCCCTGTATTGAGTCAACATGGATGTCAGATTTATTGCTCTATTCCAGCTGTTTCTTTGTGCTGTCCACATCTTAAGCTCCTTGTCCTGATTTTCTTCTGACTAGTACTACCTTCCCTTTCCAAACCCTGAACCCCCACTGGTAACAACATTGATGGTTCTTTAGCAAACGTGTTTCTTACTTGTTTTTGTGATGTACTCAATGTTGTATCATCTTCTGTACTTTTTTTTTTTTGATTATTCCATTTTTGATTATTCTGGGAGTCAAAACCAAAAGCACATAGAAATGCTTATTATATTGTGATGGTTTTTCATTTAACAATCACAGTCCATTCTGTTTCACTGTAAGTCACAATAAGCTTGAAAGTGCAATGTTTTTCTCCAAAGCGACTTGCTTTACTTACCAGATGATGTAAAAAGTTTACGATGTTTTGTTAGATTATCTTGCCTTTGCTAGGTACTTTTCTAGAGTGGTATTTTAAAATTTTTATTCTTTTTTTTTCTTTTAAAAAGACTTCATAAAGAAACTTATGTGTGTTGGAATTAATTTTTTTTCCAAATGTAATTCACAGTCACATGAATTACTTACCACTTGAAACTCCCTGCTTTCTAGATAGTAATGAGAAAGTTTGCATAAAATTGCTTTCTTCAGTGAAATGTGGTCAAATATATTGGGCTCATTTTGCAGACATGAAAAGAGGATGGATCACTGAAGCTCAGGTATAATTCAAACCAAACGTCCCTGAAACAGTAATAACCTTCAAATCTCTCAGATATTATAATGAAAAACATATTTTTAATTTGAGGAACTTTTAAAATAATTAAACCAGATAACCTCTACGGAGAAATAATTGCTTATAGTTTGAGTTATATGGAAAGGTGCATGAGTTCCCCAAGACTGAACAACAAGGCTGTTGATAGAATTAGCAAAATTTTACATCTAAGATCCTAGTTACTCTGACTTCCAGTCCTTTTTTCTGAATATTGGTGGCGCTGTTACTTTACTGACCGTTTCAAGAGAACGTTGCTAACATCTCTCTGCAAACATAATGTCCCAGTCTCTGATACTCATTTGATTTTGTATTGACATTACTGTTCATGCTACTGTTGTTAAACATTGTCTTCAACAGGCTTAATGTTAGTAAAATGGAAAAAAAAAACCTTCTAAAATTTTGGACTATTTTTAGACTGACATTTTTAACGTCTCTTAAATATTGTAAGAAGAAAACTCAGTTTCATTTGATTGGTATTGCATTTGAGAGACAGTTTTTAAATAATCACATGGAAATGGAACTTTCAAGAGATAAGTAGATCTTTTTTGTCGCCTAGCTGAGTCTTTGTCATGTGCTACGGTGTCACCTTTGGTACTAGGCCCATTGATTTCTTCCTTTATAAAAGAGTCCCAATTTCACACAGGAAAAGGACATTTAAACTGTAATTGATAGGTTACTGCCAAAACACTAGCTGATGGCAAAACATTAGTATTCTGTAGTGAGATCATAATTAATACTGGCAAGGTAGCCCCTGTAGCTTCTTGAGCATTGAATGTATTTGTACATTTCTATAATATGTGGCATGAAACAAATATTTCTAAATAGTAATAGAGGTAGGCTCTTTTTCATTGAGAATAAAAAAAAGAATTATTAAATGTGGGCACATGCACTTTCAAGGAAAAAAACATGTATTTCAATTTTTGTTCCATCTTATTTTTATTTACTCTACATGATATTTCTGTTCCTGTACATTGCAAACTCAGGCTATCAGTTTTGCACAAGCTGCGGACATAAAGCCTTCATATGTGTAGCCATATCATTTACATACAGCATGAGTAATGGCAGCATTTTAACTATTTTAACATATGTTTAAGCAAATATATTCCAGTGTATGCATCATATCAATGGAAGCTAAAAAACACAGTGTCTTGACACCCTAAGCCATATGATATGCAATGTGTATATTTGTAAGTACATTATCTGTATAAATGTTTGTGTGTGCTGGCATGAATTTGTGTGCATAGCAACAAAGGTGGTTCTCTTAGATTTTATACAAAGAAATGTATCTACCCACCACTTCTATAGTATCCAGCAAGATACCTCTTACATTCAGTAAGTAAGTAACATCTGAAAAACAAAATTCCTGACAACACCAACATTACCAGTATTTGATTTAAGTCAGATTATGGTCATTATATGTAGAAGTAGAAGTCTGATAATCAGGATTATTTTAAATCTCAGTATGGCCAAGATTTTTTAAACAGTTTTTTTATTTCACTTTGAAATACATAAAATATTATTTTCAAAAGGAACAAATCTTTCAGCTTATGTGATATGGACCCACACCTGGAACTAAGAGGAAAATCATTTTCTTTCCCTATGTTACAAGAAACTGTATTTGCATATATTTTGGTGATACTTGGTCTTGTTTCCAAACATTATGTTGATGGGAGCAGGGAATAGAGTGAGATAATATATTTTTAGTATTCACATTAGTTTTCAAATTTTTTTTTGCTTCCTAATCCTGTCATTTTACTGAAGCTTCTCACTTTAAAATTCACAGGCTGTGGACTGGTGAGTCCATTAGCTTGAATGTGTAATCATTCATACCTTTATGTACAAAGAAACCTCTGATCGTGTTCCTGTTTATAAATATTCTAAATTGTAATCTATACTGTTTATAATTCAGCTCTAATAATGTAATTATAATAATAATATAATGAATGCAGTCCTTTATAAATATAGTTATAATCATCAATCAATATAACAATATGTCAATAATTATCAATGTAATCATTGTCTATAATTTCCAGTCTGTTAGAACCTTCACTCTTCTTTTCTCTCTCCCTTGTTTCCTTCTGTTCACCTACTTGAAAATTTTTTTTTTTTTTTACGTTGGGTTTGGAAGTTCATATAACAGTCGAAAATATCTCGCCATTAAAGAAAATCTTTTAAATATTTCTGCAATTTGCTTACATTTTTATCTCTTCTCCTTCTGTTGCCTGCAAATAACACTTCACCACATATTAAAATGATGTATATTTTCAAAATGAAAAAGTTTTTATGGTTTCCATTTTTGTTCCCATGATACACATTCAGAATACTTGTTCAAAACCCTAAATGGGAAATTCCTCACATTTAGTAGGGTGACGTTTATTTGTTTTGAACACCTCTGCTGTTGTCCTCTTTTCACTAGCTGTCTTTCTACTTCTCTTTCTCAGTCTATGGCTTTTTCCTAGGTGAATGGATGTTTCCCATCTTCACACTTCAGTGTACAGAGTACAGTACTCTATATACTGGTGTAATTGGAATAGTGGTGTATTAACTGAGGGCTTTTTAGCCTACTGTTTTCCTGTGAAGAAGCAGAAAAATGATTTGAATCTTTATGTATTTTGATATTAGCTGTTTACCAAAAAATGAATTGAAGGGCCTAATTCAGCAAGGCCAATGGGTACATGTTCATCATAAGTTTAGTGCTTTATTTTATAAAGGGAGATGGATGGCCAACATTTCTTTTGTGTCAATGACAAACTGGTGCTAAATCCTCAAACTCATTTGTGATTTTTTGAGAATTTGAGAATGCAGATATCTGTACATTTCTTGGGTCATTTTAGGGTATTTTAAAATCTATTTTAAGTCTAATAGTTCATTTGAGAAATATTTTTCATTGATTTGATTAAATCTTCTATATTTTTAAGTGCCTTGTTTTGTCATAAATGGGAAGCAAACTAATCCAGTCCTGACCTTTGTATGTAGTGCAGCATTCATGCCCACTAAAATAAAACAAGAATGTGAATCATGGATTATTTTTAAAATGCTGCCAAGCTCATACTGCCACAGTTTATAAGGAGAACGTTATGTTTTATAATTTATTATTATTAAAAAAGAAAAACAAAGTGACTGTCTGCCAAGCACAAGTCATATGTGTTCCCGATTAGTGGCTATAAATTTTCTCTCTTCTTCTCTCTTCTTTTAAATTAAATGTGGAGATTTTCTTTGGGGGGGGGGGGGCAGGTATGGGGAGTTACTTGACAGCCCGTGATAATTTGTGCTTCCATCTGGCCTTTCTACAGGAGAAAAGGTGATGCAGGATGATGAATTCACATGCGACCTCTTCCGCTTCCTCCAATTGCTCTGTGAAGGACATAATTCAGGTTTGTGGGCAGGCTGCCAGTCAGTTAAGCCAAGGTGATGGTAACTAAGGATAAAAGCTCTTCATTACTGAAGGCTTGGCAACTTTCGTAAAATATTATGAAAGATGGTTTAGCTGCTGGACTGTACATGAAAGGAAAATATTTATGTAGAATGATTTTTTTTTTTTTTAATCCATTTAAACTTTGTAGAGAAAATAATGGTTTCCAAAATGATGAGTTTTGGATCTTGACTCATTGGGAAAGGTAAATTGTAGAGAATATGTACATGGTAACTTCTAGACAACGATTGAGAGGAAAAATAAACCAGGAAGGCCTTTTAGTACATTTATCATATCTTGGTATTTGTAGACTTTGTGGTATGCTATTTGTCACAAATGACAATTGGAATTTTATGTGTCATTATGAGGACATACAGGAGATCTTTGAGGAAGTAGCATGGTTTTAAAATATGAAATCAAACAAATGCCAGTCATTACATTAAGCATATTTTCATTATTAAGTATGTTTCCTGGAAGTCTCTGTGGTATTATTGGAAAAATAAGTATATATATATGTTTAGCTGTTGGACTTATTTATGACTTTGTAATCAGGAATTATATAATAATGGAACTTAGTTTTGCTTTTATTTAGCAAAGTATAGGCTAGGTCTAACTCCATTAGTATTAATGGAGTTTTAAATGTGTAAAACTGATAGAAATAATGCCTAGTTAGAGTTTTATAGATGAAAAAGATGATAAAAGTTCTGGCTTATGGTTTTCTGGTAGACTAATGTGTGATCACCACAATAAAATGCTAAAACTCTGAGAGTTAAAAAGTTTGTAGCAGTTAAAGTACACTTGTAAACAAAAAAGATTTTCCATTCCTTTAAGCTATACTTTCCTAGATCACATTTAATCAGAATGAATTTGAATGTGTAATTTTGTAAGTGTTTGACATATAAATAAAAATAAACTAAAATTTTCTTTGCATTTTTAGATTTTCAGAATTACCTGAGAACTCAGACTGGTAACAACACAACTGTTAATATTATCATTTCCACAGTGGATTACTTATTGAGAGTTCAGGTACATTAATTTATACACTAATGAAGTAGATGACATTAATTACTTGCATCTGCACAGCTTCCACTAGAAGCTTTTATTCATTTTTATCATAAGGCAGTATCTACTTTCTATTTTCTTGTACATTTGGTGTTCTTCATAATAGTTTTGTGTTTGGATATCCCTACTGCACAGTTTTGTACAGACACTAAAGCTAGAATATAATGCTCCTTTGTCTAACTTATTCTATGTATTTGAATCTTTGCAGCAGATGATACTGTGTCATGGCCACTTTCTGCATTGCTAGATGCAGTCCTAAATCAGTTTCCTGTTACTGAATGGGAGGGGTATCCCGACTGTCTTGTCTTGTCCCAAGCAAAGAGTTCTTGTAGGAAAAACTGCACTGGCTTCCTGGAGGAAACAAAGGCCAGGTCTTTCTGCTGCATCTGTGGTATTAACAGTCCCCCAGCCTCTAGCCTGAGATGCTCAGCTTCTGTCTATATAGCTCAGCTCAAACCCTTTTTTCTTTCCTACTTTTTCATCTATGTGCTTTTTTCTGGTCATTTGTTTTTCTTCTGATGATTCTTTGGTCCCTTTCTCTTCATCTTGGAATTTGTCTAGGTTCCTAGTGTGTAATGCAATTCAGATACACAGTCCAGTTCCTTTCTATGTAGATTCTTTATTTCATGTGTCTCACCAGAGGTTCGCTCACCTTAGTAATGCAGTAAGAAAGAAAGCCAACTTTTTCCATGAAATGTTCCTTCTTTTATATTTTTCCTCAAGAAGAGTATACTTGCATTCTCTCATTGTGTTTACATTAGGGAAGCAAGATCAAAGGCAGACATCTTGTACTTGAAGACTCTGAGTTTCTTAATTTCTCTGGAATTTCCTTCAGTAATAAGTGGTTTGCTGCCACAAAAGTTCTGTTTATAGTAAAATCATACTTCGCCATTAATGTAGAATGTTTGACTTTACCAGAGGAGCACGCTGATTCGTCACCACATTTGTCCTGCTCACTGAAACCCATGTTTTTGAAGAGAAAGTCTGTAATTCTTTATTGGTTACAGTTCTTTAAATACTGTTATTTTGCACTATGAGACTTAAGGGTGATGAAAGTGTGAAAGACTGATGTCAAACATTATCTGTGAAAATATAATGTAGTCTTTTAACCAACCAGAGAAGGTAGAAAGTAGATACATGCTAAATAAGAGGTAAGCATCAGTAAATAGGAACTCATTTGAACTGTGGATTGAATTAGCCAGTTTTTGACTCAGACTACTCTTTGGCTGTGAAGTCTTTTGTATTGCTGAGGTTAAGCTTCAGCCAGTTGCTTTTTCACCCATGCTTTTGTCTGAACGTGGGTCTGTTATGTGGACAGTCATGTGATGGCATGGAGTACAGCGTAAAAATTGTTGCCTAATACAGAAAAAAATAAAAGCAGAGGCAAGATTAAAAACCATTTAACCCTCTGATTTGAGTTCTGTCCTTAATCTTTAAATATGAAAACATCACATTGTCACAACCCATTAGAGAATAATGAAAAAAATCTAATTTGTTTCCTGAACAGAGTAAGTGAAAGACATTAAAAAATATATATTTTGCGATAAACATTAATCATTTTTACCTATTTCTCTTATCTCTCTGAAAATCCACTGCACATGATACTTAATCTGCTATGTTTGTTTTAAATTTACTGAGTGAAAATTTCCCTTTAGCCTTTTATTTATTGGGTCTAAGAATTCTAGTCTGTGAAAACTGATCTTTTTTAAGTTGCTGCTGTTATCGACACTGCTGCTTAGCCTTATACGTTCTCTAGAAGTTGTAGAAACAATAGTAATAATAATGACAAGAAAATGATTTTTATTGCATTGATTATTTTGTTGAAACTTTTGTTAACTTTCCTTTGGGGGAGACAGAAAGAAGAATCATGCACACAAAGGAACATTTGTTCCCACTATTGACTGGGTGCCAAGCACACAGTATAAAGAGATTGTTTAATGAACAGCATACAGCATTGTGGTACCAGTGAATACTCCTTTTCAGAATGCAATTGGTTGTGTTTCTAAGAGCAGATTCCAACAGATCTAAGGTTTTTTTAACTAGATTTTGAGGGTTTTTTCTTTATTTCAGTTTATTCCTGTTCCTATTGATTTCTCTTGAGATCAAAATATAATTCTTGAAATCATACTTGAGAATCTTTGAAGGATCATTTAAAACTAAATATTAAACTAACTACTTTTTAAAATTCTAGAATACTTATATAAACTAAACACTTTTCAGAACTATGTTACTATCTAATGTTATTTTTATTATCCTGCTGAAGAACCAGTTAGAGGCAGTCTGGCTGCATAATCTCTTTGTGCTTCTCACAACTGTTTTTAGGAATCTATTAGTGATTTCTATTGGTATTATTCTGGGAAGGATGTTATTGATGAGCAAGGACAACGAAATTTTTCCAAAGCCATCCAGGTTGCAAAACAGGTTTTCAATACTCTCACAGAGTATATCCAGGTAAATTAGTTTCATTATAATTTTATGGGTTTTTACAGAAATTCATCATACTTTTGGCAGAAAGATCTAATGTAGATAGATGTAATGTCAACAGAGATGTAATATAGATACATTTATGCCTCAGATCTATTTTAGTACTTTTATTTAAGTAGGAACTGAAGTTTTGAAACATATATAACTGTCACTGCTCTTTTGGAACCTTAGCAGTTTAGTCAAATTTGCAGTTGTTAGTAGATAATCTTCGTTTGTTTGTAGGCAAAGATAGCAGTTTTTTCTTTTTTGTTAATTTGGTCCAGACCTTAGCAGTGTTATCCACTTTAAAGTCTTCACTTTTAACCCACTGAGAAACTAAAGTCAATACAAAATGTAGTCACATAACTAGTCAATAAAGCATTAGATTGCATGCTGTGCCAGGAATAAGGCTGTTTTAAGGCATCAGTGCCCTGTTTGAAATACTCAAGTCACATGCTGTATTTGAGAACTGTAGAGATGTTCTGGAGATCAACTCCACAAAAAATGAAAAGAGCAAGCTGGCAGGACTGAATGAACACTAGTGAAAGGTTAATGAGGAAATTAAATGTCCTGTGCTCTAAGAAGGCTTTGGGTTGCGTGCAGCAAATAAAGAATGTGTCGTTCAGTGAATGATTCATTTAAAAACGTCTTTAAAAAAAAACTTGTTCTGTGAGATTTGTGCATACTGTACTCTTAATAATAAGGTAAAGGTCCTATGAGAAACCTTTTGAGATTTCTTAACTATTTGTCTTTTGTGATTATTAGCTAATAAGGATTTTATTCAATGTCATTTCAGTCATCAAAAGATTTTAGATTCATGCATTTCAGAATTTGGAATGCTTGGAAAAATATTTCTTTAGCATTGTGTTCTAGAACAAGTAGAATATGCTGGAAAAAAGTAAGGATCCTGCTTCTCTGATCTCTTACAGCAATGTCACATCAAGCCTTTATAAAGATTTCTGGTTTACAGTACAAAATAGAGAAGAATCAGCTTGAAAGTTTGTACCCCTTCAGCATTTGCAGTTTAAAGTTGCAAGCAGATAAATTTTTTGTGGTTCTGAATTAGTACATTTGTACTTATTTGGCTAAAACAGTCAGACTGTGAATGATTATTAGAAATAGGCATTGCTTAGAGTCAGTGGTGTTATGAAATAGATAATTCTATGTATGTTTAGTTTTTCATAGCAGTTTCTAAAGGACAGCCCTCAACTATGCACTGCCTCTATGTCTTCCTTCCTATTTTTATTGTTTCTTGCAAATAAACCCTGCTTTTCTTTTCTTACCACATGAACAATAGGGACCATGTACTGGGAACCAGCAGAGTCTGGCACACAGCAGGCTGTGGGATGCAGTGGTTGGTTTTCTTCATGTGTTTGCCCACATGCAGATGAAACTGTCTCAGGTATCTTTTCTTGCTTTTTCCTTTTTAAGTTACTAACTCTTTAGTAAAGTTCAACTGACTTGTTAATACTTTTTGAGTCATTAATAATAGAACAGTTAGTAGTGGAACTATGAGGAAAATAAAAGAGACAAAGAGATGGTCAAATACAGCAGAGTTGAGGGTATAAATTTTAAAATTACAGTGGACGTGAGTAGCAGGCCTGTAATAGGATTACTGAGAGTAGGCATGAAACCAATCACAGATAAATGAAGCATATTACCTGAATTCAGAAAAAAATAGCCAGGTCCTATGTTTTCATATCAATGTTCTGTTGCCATTTTTTATGCAATTTTGCACCAGTCTTTTATGCAGAATCCATCTTCCACATTTAGGTGTCTAGTTCAGTGCAGACATCTAAGCCTCTAAGACTCTTCTCCTCTCAGTAGAGAAAGAGGGTATCAGACCTTAGAATGGTTGGATTGCTTTTGGATGTTGGTATGCTTTTCATGGGCTATAGAGGTAGTATAGGAGACTGTCATAGACAGCCCTTTAGAGGGCTAAAATTAAAGGAGAAGAATCCTATCCTTAAGCAGTATGTTTTTTAACTTAACTTTTGAAGAGCGTGGAGTATGCCTTATTACACATCTTAATTGAGTGCAGAGATCCTGATTTTTTTTTAATTATTTGACATTCTCAGAGAAAAGTGTCATAAGCTTGAAAATGTTTTAGTTGTTGTTAAGCAATACAGCTCTGAAGGCTATGAGGTTTTCAGTTTTTACTATTTGGATAGATTACGGATCAAATATCCATGTAGGTATTCTATGAATGTGTTACATAAATGAAAACAGTCTCGCTCAAATGATTTTCTTCCCTGCCCTTGGGACTTTATTGTTGAAAGTAAATTGATTGCTTAGATCTGTAGACTTTGTCAGTGCTACAGATATGCTTCTCATTCCTTATGGATAGATAGATATCTTCTTCCAGAAGATGGCATCATAGTGAAAGCTGTTTCTCCAGAATGATAAAAAGAACAGCAGTGAATTCCCACTAATGTGTATTTCTAAGTGTATACACATACTATCATAGTTACCAGAACATCTTTACTATTTTAAGAATGGAAAAAATAGTTAACAATTGGGTAGGCCACAGTGGTGACTATCGTGATTTCTTCCTGAAAGAGCAAGGCAGCCCAGCCACAGAAAGTGATATCTAAATAGTTATAGAAAGTAAGTCAAGCACATGGACACAGTGTATTGATTATGAAAGATGACGTGACTGTTGACAAGACTTTGTTTCAGAGTAATGACAACCTTATAGTCTCAGCTGTGCCCTGAGTGGCTTCATACCATCTCACAATTACTGCATCTAGAAAATAATGATACTCACCCTGCAACTTAAGAGAGATCCAAGAAGCTTTGCTCAACAGCCAGGTCCGTTGTAGTGCATGGAGTTACTTGTGCTATTCTGTGCAATGACAGGAACACAGTTTACTCCAAATGTATGATAAATAGCGATGGTGTCTTTCCCTTGTGTAGAGCTCAAGCTCTTGGCCTCTGGGAGCTCATTTGGTGAGCTAGCATAGCCTTGAGCATGACCAGAATAGAGGCGAGGGGTTTTTTTGTTGTTGTTGCTTATTTATACTTATTGCAAGAATATTTTTAATAAGCTTTTCAGACTCTGCTGAATTATCAGTTTTTAAAGGTGTACAGCCTGGCTACATGAATTTATAAGGAGTTGCCACATGGCTTTTCTCTGTTTCAGGGGCCTGCCTAGACTAAGTATTTAGTCTTTGTTTTAAACCAGAAGTTTCCAAAGCACTTTTGGAGAATATTTGGAACACAATTTCAATAGAAACAAAACTATGGGGTTTTTTTTCCTTCTCTAGTCTTGTATTAGGAAACAGCTAGGTGAGACTTGTGGTAGTTTTTAAAAAATCTCTGTGAGGCAGAGAAAAAATTTAAAAATTTCTGTCTAAATAAACAAAGATTATCCAGGCTATAAACACCTTGAAGTAAGAAGTTTTGTAATGAAAACTTGCAAGAAAAATTAATTAGAAATGTCTTTACTATTTCCAACTTTTCTGTTTTCAATCCAGGATGCAAATTGTCATAAAGTACCTTGAATTTGTTGTATTCACTACTGAAGCCCAGCAATGCTTGAGTTGGCCATAGTGACAGCATGATGCTAGGTATTACTCAGAAGGAAATGAAGGAGTCAGATGAACATATTATCCAGATAGACTGCAGGATGAAATTATTCTTAGGCAAAATAGTAAATCTGACAAGTTGAATAAGATAAAATATGGCTAAAAGAAAGAATATTGTCTGTTTTTTAAGGATATATTAATGGAATTTTATTGCTTTTAATTTTGAAATTGTATTTCAACTTTTCTTCCTCTCCCACCCCCCATAAAAGTTGAGCAGTTAATAATGGAATCGGTCATTTTTGAATCATGTTACAGTTTGAGCTTGGTATGCTGCTGCCATTGTTGTTTTTACAAGACTTTACAGCTGTGAACTTGATTACACTGATAATGGCATTATTTTAGGTGACATGAAACATTACAGAGACATCATCTGTGAGCTTGACATATCCAGTTATTGTTTTAAAAATTTTCATCGGCTTCAGTTTTTGCTTTGTATCTATTAAATTATTGTCTTCTAAACTAATGATTTTTTACATGTTTAATCCTGTAAGGAGTCAAGCAATTAAATATATTTACATGATATTATCCCTTTTGATACTAATAGCCTCTTAATTTCTAAGTCTTATTTTCCAGGGTGAAATCTGCACACACATATATAAATGTCAAAAAGTCAATAGATATATAACATATTGTGTTCATTATATAGGATTCCAGTCAAATCGAATTACTGAAAGAATTAATGGATCTTCAGAAGGATATGGTTGTCATGCTGCTTTCTATGCTAGAAGGTAGTTCAAATTTAATTTGAAATTCTCTTTCACAGTTCTCTTTCACAGTTGTTCTAGCAATCTTTTTACCCTTCTAGATTTTCTTCATGTTAGAAGTAATGCTTCATTTTCCTTTCAGTTTTTAATTTTCATTGTCAATTGTGAGAGGAGTTACTAGATGTTAAAGTACATGGGAGATTTATATACAGTAGTTTAGATCATAGTTTATATTAATTCTGAATGTCAGAATTATTTAAAAAAAAAGCATCTCTGGAAGAATTTTTATTTTGTTCCCATGAATTTGGCTTCTCTTTTGGCTTAGGTGAAGTTATTTACTAATGAATTAGAAATCCTAAATTCTAGCTACTGAATCATTTATCAGTCATTTTATTAACAGCATTACTGTATTGCATTTATATTGGTAGTGATCTTAGCCGTAAAGAACAAGCTTTGATTTAGCCAGGGAGTAGGTTCAAGGTCTGCTTTAGCTAATATCTTGCAATTATAGTTTTGCAAGAATACCCAAGAGTATGTGATCATTGTCAAGAGCTATCACTATTTATTTATCTTTCATGGTATCATATTAGTGCTCCTGAGAGTAGACCACCAAGACTTACACAAATATAGATGATACAAACATCTGTTTTTCCTTTTGCATCTTAGAGGTACTGTATCATATTTATTTTCTTGACTGAACTGGGAAGACAGCAGGTGCAGCAAGGATTACAGTGATTGCAGTGTAGCATGGATTGCAACTGCTGCTGCTTGGCTTGTAGAAGGTCACTGGGAAGCGAAGTAAATTCTTAGTATGTGTAAGCTGCAGTCTGCGGGTGACCGACAGAACTATTCCTCCTAACTGATGTGATGCTAGTTTTGTCTATGCCATGCTACAGTAAAATATTTGTAGCATCACTCTTAAAAGATGTCTCATGTTTGGTATGTTATGAAATTTAACAGACGTCTCTCTGTGTGGTCTGCCTTGGTTTCCATGGTTTTTCCATGTCTAAGGATAGTGTTTTTAGTAAAAGATTTCTAATGTACAGCTGACTTTTTTGTATGAGAGCTAGTTAACAGCTTTTCACCTTTACCATATGATTATTTCAAGAGTTATTATTAAGCACTTTTCTTTGCCAAAATATTTGCTGCCATCAATATCTGTTACTCATTGTCATCGTGTCTAGGTAATGTTGTGAATGGAACTATTGGCAAGCAGATGGTTGATATGCTTGTGGAATCGTCCAACAACGTGGAGATGATTCTGAAGTTTTTTGATATGTTCTTAAAACTTAAGGATTTGACGACTTCTGATGCATTCAAAGAATATGACCCTGATGGTAAAGGCATAATTTCAAAGAGGGATTTTCACAAGGCAATGGAAAGCCATAAGCATTACACTCAATCTGAAACTGAGTTTCTGCTATCATGTGCTGAAACAGACGAGAATGAGACCCTGGACTATGAGGAATTTGTGAAACGATTCCATGAACCTGCCAAAGACATTGGTTTCAATGTTGCTGTTCTTCTGACCAACCTCTCAGAACACATGCCCCATGATACCCGCTTGCAGACTTTTCTTGAGCTGTCGGAAAGTGTCCTGAATTATTTTCAGCCCTTCCTTGGACGCATAGAAATCATGGGCAGTGCAAAACGCATTGAACGAGTTTATTTTGAAATAAGTGAGTCAAGTCGGACTCAGTGGGAGAAACCTCAGGTAAAAGAATCAAAAAGACAATTTATATTTGATGTTGTAAATGAAGGAGGAGAGAAAGAAAAGATGGAGCTTTTTGTTAATTTCTGTGAGGATACCATCTTTGAAATGCAACTGGCTGCTCAGATCTCTGAATCAGATCTGAATGAAAGGTCAGCAAATAAAGAGGAGAATGAGAAAGACAAGCCTGAGGAACAGGATCCTAGAATGGGTTTTTTCTCTCTTGTGACTATGAAATCAGCATTAGTAGCTCTCAAGTATAATTTAATGACTCTTATGAAAATGCTCAGCGTGAAGAGCCTAAAGAAACAGATGAAAAAGGTGAAGAAAATGACCATGAAGGACATGATCTTGGCTTTGTTTTCCTCTTACTGGAGCATTTTGATGGGCTTACTGCATTTTGCCTGTAGTGTCTTCCGAGGTTTCTTTCGCATTGTGTACAGTTTGCTACTTGGAGGAAGCCTAGTAGAAGGAGCAAAGAAAATCAAGGTGGCTGAACTATTAGCTAATATGCCAGATCCCACTCAGGATGAGGTGCGTGGGGAAGGAGAAGAAGGGGAGAGGAAACCAACAGAAACTGCTTTGCCTACAGAAGACCTGACAGATTTGAGAACTTTATCAGATGATAGTGATCTACTCTCAGATATATTTGGCTTGGATTTGAAACGAGAAGGTGGCCAGTATAAATTGATCCCTCATAATCCAAATGCTGGTTTGAGTGATTTATTGAGCACTCCTTCCTTAGTTCCAATGCCTGAGGTGCAGGAAAAAGTACAGGTAAGTATATATATTTCTTTCTGCCGTATGTTTTACTTTCCCATATGTTAAGTATAGTCTTGAAACAAAACTTGCATCTATGTTTGTTTTTTGTGATGTGTTTTTTAAAGAATCACATACAATCACTAAAGTTGAGCCTCTTTCAGGTCAGAAACTTGAAGCCTCACAGCCTTCACTGGGTACATGGTTTTTTTGGTTTGCTGTTAAATCAGTGTTAAAATGCATCTTTGTAAATGTAAATTGAAAGATAATCTTCCCTCAGTGTGTCAACAGTTAAAAAAAATCCAGTCATAATGTTCAGTGCTCTGCATATCCTTTGAACTAGGTTTAAAGACTGTGTGCTATATAATAGTGCCTAGATACTTTTCTTTTATCTCTCTCTAGGAGCAGGTGAAAGAAGATGAAAAAGAAGAGAAGGAAGAAACAAAATCTGAACCTGAAAAAGCAGAGTACGTATTACTCTAAGCTGTGATCCTACAAACTGTAGTTTGTTTCACTGAAGGATCAGCTCTTATTATACTTTCTCCTTCACCTTTAAATTTTTTGTCCATTCACATTCCACATTTATGATTTTTTTTATCCATCCTCATCATCAGTGGGCATTTGCAGAGAAACAAAATGAAAATGACATCACTCAGAGATTTCATGAATTTCTTTCTTCAGCACCATACTTTGTAATGTTGATTTAGTTTCTTTTGGCTAGAATTTACAGAACTCTTAAGGTGACTTCCTGCCTTTCCTCACAGGAGTTAAAAGGTTACTTGACTATGTTTCCAGAAGATAGTTCTAGGAGTTTACATGTTTATACAAGAGATGTTTATTTACAGAGGCATAGCTGCAGTGGTCCCAGAGTCCATTGAGAATATTGATGGAATCAGTATATTTTGTAGAATATTTTGAATCTGCTAAATTAGTGTTTTCTGAGAATTAAGTCTTCTGTTGGACTGTTCTCACTGGGCTCATTTTCATCCATTTGTTTAAGGTATTCTTGACAAGCGTGAAAGCTAGAAGAAAACCTCTTAAAAATTGTAAGAGCACTTGGGTTCTATAGAGTAATTATGCATCAGCAGTAGAGCCTGAATCTGTTTTGCCCATTCCATTTGTTGTGACATGTTTTGAGTTACTTGGATTTTGCAAAATCTTATTAGTTATAATTTTGATGAATTACTCTAGTACTCCTGTCTTTGTGCAGAACAAACATTTGTTAAATGATAATTTTAGTCTTTTTAAAACAGCTTAAAATCTCACATTAATGATAGTAGCTCAGAATAAAAATAATGAAAAAAAAATACAATACTTGTGTTTAAATAGCAAAAACATGGCACTCTATCTCCTTATTCATGGTTCCTGTAGCTGAAATGTCACTGTCCAAATTCCAAGTGGATTCCTTAGTTTCAAGCTCTGTCCTTATTGCCCTTCTGGAATGACAAAAACTCTTCTTTTTAATCAGTGCAGCAAATTTCCAAAGAAGCCAGTACAACTTTCTGAAGGAGTGTCTTGCTGACTTTTGAAGCTGACTTTACTCATTTCGGGTGCTTGAATTCTTGAGTTTCAGCAATACCTGTATTCTTTGTGAAGAGTGCAGTGCCCAGTACTTGTTAGCTGCACTGAAACCAGTCCTAATATAAGTCAAAGTTTCAAGTGAAAGTTTCTTGAGTATATTTCACTAAGAAATGAAGCTTAAGAAATCAATTATTCTGTTTGTAGACAGATACAGAGAAATGAATAATGTAGCTTATAGTTGCCTCTCACTCTGATTTGGCTTCAAATGGGCCTCTGTGTTCCTTTCATCTAGCATGTGTCAGGTCAAATTAACTTCCAAGAAAATTCACAGTTCCTTACATCATGTGTTTGGAGTAGGTAACCCACTACTAACTTTGGCTTTCTGTAATCGGCGCACGTTGTAATAATCACAGATCAAAATGCTGTCAAACTTTCTTACTCCTCTCTCTACCTGGAGTGGGTACTTATGAAGTCTGCTGTTGGGCAGAAATGCAGGATTTGAATCTTGAGGCTTGGCTTGTTAGTACAAGAGGAACTGAAGTTTTCAGCAACCTATTTGAGAACCAAGGTGGTTCAAGTGCATGAGATGAGAGGGGAGCTCTCCACAAGCTTACAGACATTTTACTGTGCAAGTATTAGCTGCACAATTATGAGGCAATAAGGTTGGCAGATTCTTGATTGCCTGCAGATTCTTGATTGCCTGCCTCTACCAGTTAGCATCCTTGCTTCAAGATGACAAACCAGTAAGTATAATTATCTGTAGACTTACTAGACTATCACCCTTGCTAATGCTTTAGGCTGAAGAGGGATAATTCTCCTTGTTATCCATGTAGGTGCACTGCAAGAATCATGACTACTTGAAACTCATGAGAAGATGTTATTATTTCTTTATGGGGCTGGCTATAATGTTTTGTTCGTTAATTTTATTAACATGATGTTCTTTTGGCTTCACTTGTGTCCTAAGAGGAGAAGATGGGGAAAAAGAAGACAAAGTCAAGGAAGACAAAGGAAAACAGAAATTAAGACAGCTTCATACTCACAGATATGGAGAACCAGAAGTTCAGGAATCGGCTTTCTGGAAAAAAATCATTGCATATCAACAGAAGCTTCTTGTAAGATGTTATGTTTAGATTTTGTAAGATGTTGTGTTTAGATGTGTAAGCTGTTGACTGTGCTTAGATTTTGGGAGGGATGTGTACCACAAACATTCTGCCAACCTGAAGAAGACAAGTTTGTATCTAATAAGTCTCACACATTTTTCTGTGCACAGTCAACCTAAAAAAGACATAAAGGCAAAAGCTCAATGAGAATGACAGAGGGGAAAAAAACCAAATAATTTAATAGACAGGATATTAATTCTGAGTAAGACAATTATTGTTGAAAACACAGGCCTTCAGAGATGCTAGTGCATCACTGGAAAAAGCCTTGCATTTTTATGTGAAGATGAGTATTGTTCAGTCTGGAACTTTCACAGCAGGTTGTGAGCCTGAAGGATTTTACTTCCCCTGAGGGACTTCTTTGGGAAGTGATGAGCTGTCCTATATAAGGAATTTCTTAAGGTACAATGCTTAGCCTAAAACTTCTTAGAATGCCAAATATAAATATTTTAAGAAAAAATGTTACAGATTTTCATGAAATAGCAAATTAGTGTTTGAAAACCTTATCTTTCTACCTATGGAAAAAAAGATTAATTAAAATAGTATAACTCTATCTGAGAGTTTTGCAGTAACATACAGTATCTTTGAATTTGCTGTAGAACTATATAAAATAGTTTTTACTAGTCAGGAGATTCCACATATATTCTGTGAATCTAGACTGAAATCCAAAGCAAGAAGAAATCACTCTTTTTCTATATCTCTAGTAGTAGATATAATTGTGTAGGGACAGCCTGCTTCTAACATGAATAATGTAGCAAAGCTACAAAACTGCAACCACAGTCTTAATAAGGAATTAGGTGTTTAATTTTTGCTTTTGAACTCATCATCAAGTGATCTAATCATGCAGCAATCATGCAAATTGCATTTAATTTTTCTTCCAATAGTCTCATTTAATAATTTCTAACTAGTCTTCTATGGTTAGAGCTGAAATATGGGGGGATTCCCATGTAAAAGAGAAAAAGTATTGAAAATATATGCTGGAAAGGTTTGTGCATTGTCAGGAAGAGAGGCAAGGGAAAATGTGCATTTCTGCAACCCTTTTTACATCATTGTAATGCTCAGTGAGGGAAGCTCTTTACTCATGGTACTTAGGTCACAGACGAACTTTTAGCTGATCTGGTAAAAATGCAATTGATTTTGGAATAGTAAAAAGATTTTAAAATAAATGTAGATACAGACATTTTTGTTTCATGGTAAAAGTAACAGTTTACCAAGGTGTAAAATGCACATGCAAGAATATAGAGGTACAGTGAAGACAGAGGTTCAGTCTTACTGTTACATTGTGATGTCTCTGTATTGCCTATGTGTATTGAGAGTAGATGTAAGAGGCCATTAGAAATCCTTCCTCTCTTTCTGCATGAAGTGAAACAAAAGGCCCTTTAGCCCTTATTGCACATATAGAATATGAGGAATTTGTACAATATATTACTCAAAATGCTTGATTTTTCTTTTTTGCTATTTATAATCCTGTTAAAAAGCTCCTTAGGGGAAAAAAAACCTTACATTAAAAAAATGTTAAAATTGTAAAAGATAATCTCTCAGAAAAAAAAAAAAGATAAGTCTGCCTTCATTTGAAAATGCATGATTATATACAGATTTTATAGTGATATAGCTGTTTATTAAATGCACGATGTGGGGTGCAGGGGAAGAAGTTTTTATCTGGGATGAAATGCATTTGCAAAGTTGGGGTTACAGTTTATGTATGTAAGCTTTCTTCATCTTTTCCTGTTTATCTGAGGATAGTACTTTGCAATGTTGATCTTTTTTATTGTTATTAAATAAATAGAAGCAGAGAAATAGAAATGATAAATAGAAAGACTATGGGTATTGAACTTCTTGGAAGTGAATCATAGGGAAGACATTTAAACTCCAGAGCTTTTAGAAATGTGAAAAATGAAATGTCCCAATTAAGAAGGAGAAATGACTGTAAATTTACATGTTCCTTTAAAACTTAGGTATTCAAACAACTTTAGAGTGTAGACTTGGGCAAGAAGAACCGCACTGGAACAAGATCTCTCATGGGATTTCCTGTGCTTCCACTTTTATTTTTTATTGATTTTTGACATCAGAAAGGACAGAAAAACATGAAGAATATTTTTAAGACAGAGTTTTTAAAACTTTCTTCTGACTATGTAAGGCCTCTTTAATAAAAAGATTAACTTGATAGCAATCCTGTTTATCACACACTCTGAACGCTATCATGCTAAATGCTAAAGCAAAGTGTAGAAAAAAATTTTTTTTTCAGATAGGGACTAAACATTCATCAACTTTAGGTAGTTTAATTTGTTACATAATAAAAAGTTTCCTAACAATTTTAATAAGTAACTTGAAGGTCAGGCTATTATCACTAGGCAAACAGTATGTTTTATTTTTCTTTTCAGAACTATTTTGCTCGAAACTTTTATAACATGAGGATGTTGGCATTGTTTGTTGCTTTTGCCATCAACTTCATCCTGCTCTTCTATAAGGTAAGTTTGTCATAATACAACTTTTCAGTTCGTATACTGAAAATTATTCAGGTTTCATAGCCAGAATTCTATGCTATAAATTGCCTAGACTAATAGATTAAATGTCTGCTTCATACTGCCACTTCAGATATCTAGCAAGGCGATAGCTAAAGTGTTTGTGTGAAGTAATAATAGTCTGCCAGTACATGAATAGCTATTAACAAAGTTTTGTGCTGTGACAGAGGCAACAAAATGAATGGTGCGCCCATGCCTCAGATGCTCCGTTTTACTGTACAGTGATTTAGCCCAAGCCCAGCTTCACTGACAGCTTAAGCTAATACGTGTCAGCTGAGGTGTTTCTTCAGCCATCATGCTCACCTGAGGGTGTGTACAGCAAGGGGAAGTTGTATGTTAAGCTGCCTAGAATACCACTGATAGTCTTTGACAAAGCCTTTAGTACAGTTAGTACAACTCTAAAATTATCAGACTTGAATCAATTCCTGGCAGAGCCTTCCTGAAAGATTACATGTAGGAATGTCAGGAGTTCACTGAGCTTCTTCCAAGAAGGCTATGCCCTTTTTTGGATTAGAGGTGATAAATTCAGTATGGACCAAATTTGCTAGCATGGAAACAGAATTAAAAGAAAAAAAAGGTCATAGACTGGTTTAACAAGATGGAAAGGTCTCTGTGAGGTAGTCCCTGTGGACATTTTTTTGCAAAAATTCTTTCCTCACAATTACATCATCCTTGGTTATCTTCAGTTGTACTACTTAGCTTGTAGCAGTGTGAAACTCCTTTCAAAAGCATATAACCACTACATTAATTGATTTGAACAGGTCTCCACCTCTGCTGTGACAGAAGAAAAGGAAGTTCCTGTGGTACCTGCTGGCGAAAGCTCCAAGTTGAACAGCCTCGAAAGTGACAGCAACAGGATCATTGCAGTGCATTATGTCCTGGAGGAAAGCAGTGGCTACATGGAACCCACACTGCGGATTTTGGCCATCCTACACACAGTCATCTCCTTCTTTTGCATCATAGGGTATTACTGTTTGAAAGTAAGAGAAGCTGAACATTGTTTTCATTCTAGCTCCCATCTTTTTTCTCCATGGAGTGGTGTAAACTGCAACATCATTGTAGCAACTTTGCTTATGCAGATTGAGGGACCGTGTGAAGAAAAACTGTTCTGTTAGTGTACCCTACACAGAAATTGGGTCAGGAGACAATTTCACGACATTATGAGCCAGAGCCTGATTTGATGATCTGGCATTGAATCAAAGATCAGCATTTGCACAGTTACCATGCTAGGCAAACAACTAGAGCAGTAGTCTGTATCAGAAACCACTTGTGACTTTCAGAGACAAACAGGGAATGCACATGGCCAGAGGAAGCTGGGTGACAGCATCCACATTGCTTGTATGTCAGCTGGGTCATCTGAAAAGCAAGCAGTACTTTGGACTACCACTACTGTGTGTTCCTACTATAGCCAATGCCCACTTTTATTATGCATTCCAATGTTTTGGCAGGAACTTAAATCTCTTTAACAGGAAGATGATCTCTGTTAGGTAAAAAATAAAGCTGCCACCTTTGATGGCAAAATCCTGCCTCTCATTTAGGCAGACCAAATGCTATAAATCTCTGGAGCCTGGAGGAGTATATATGGGATGTACTTTCCCCCATTTTTATGCTCTTACTCAGGCAAATAATGCAAGACGGTACTAAACTTAGTGGACCTTTGGTCTGATCCAGTATGGCTGCCCATTTGTCCTTATAAGTACAATTTCTTAATTAAGCTTTTATATGAGCCTTGATATTTTTCCTTTCCTTTTTTAATGGATAATACTTTTTCTATGCCAAAAAAGACACAATCTGCAATAGTAAAGGTAATGGTCATCACACTGCTGCATTAAGTGCTTGATCTGTACTTTAAGTGTCTCTGCAGGTCAATAAATACTAAAACACATTCTTCTCAGATTTCTGGCTTTTGAGATTTCCTCTTCCCCTATGTCCCAGCTTTTTGATCTTTATGCAACTTTCCCCAGATTGTTTTTCTAAAATTACATTTATTCTCTGACTAGAAATGAAAGACATCAGTATCATTATTTGTCATAATGAATTTCCTTCTTTCCAACTGTGAAACCCTTAAGAAAAGACCACATATGGTTTCAGTCTCTGTCTTTGGAGATGCACTGCTTTTAGAATTAAAAATCTTCATAACTGCAGTTCTGTGCATGGTATATTTGTTTCTGGAGGTTGCTTAGCATGAAATTCACTAAATTTTTCTCAGTTAGCTGTCTGAAAATAAGATTGGAACTATTGTTATCATATCTAATGTAATCACCATCTTATTTAAATAGTCTAATTTTCATTGTTATTATTTCAATATACCCATGTCTAGTCTAGACTAGGAATACAGCCACTTTTGCAGAGTAGCTGAATTTTGGAGAGCTGTGAAATAATTCTAGGGAAAAGTAGGATTTACTTTCAAAATAAAAACCTAATCAAATGGTCCACTATATATGTTAATTCTGTCAAGCATGAATTTGTGTTGGTAATAGATTTCTAAGGAACCATTAGCTGTATCTGCCTTCTTGGAATGTACTTTTGAATGTCATTCAGCTGATGAGAGAGGTGTCTTCTAGGGAAAACCTGATCCTACCTGCTCAGGTGTTCCAACTGCTGGCAAAAAAGTACAAAGCACAAAGCAAATATATGGAATATGAATGTGGTTTAAAGATTTTCTTTCTGGTGCTCCTGATCCTTCTTTTCTCTCCACGCTGTGAAACTTTAAGAATTCTTTAACAAATGAAAAGCAACCTCTAGCAGTTTCTGGGTGCCAAGATACAATCCAAAAGTGTGATCTAGGAGATCCCAAATTAATATTTTTGGACCAGATTTCTCAAGGGTTTTAAGATTATTTTCATTTTAGCCCTTTCACTTAATTAGTTCTAATAGCTCCATGGCACTGCGGGACTTTTTCTGTTTGAAGTTGCCATTTTATTATGACAGTGCAGTACACTGTAGTTGTATGTCTGCGAATGATCTGGTCCTTATACATCTATCCCTTCACAGTATTCTGGGCAGTAGCCAGAATGGTTTGAAATATTACTTTCATTTTGTTCAGCTTTTGCATTTAATTTTTTACTAACAGACATCTGTTCTTAAATGTTTTCAGAAGTGTCAATGCATTTTAACAAATTTATGATATGTTTATTTTTTCAACTGCAGGTTCCGTTGGTTATTTTTAAGCGGGAAAAGGAAGTGGCAAGGAAATTGGAATTTGATGGGCTGTATATAACTGAACAGCCCTCAGAAGATGACATTAAAGGGCAGTGGGATAGACTTGTTATCAACACACAGTGAGTTTTTACTTTGTGTCTGTATAGCTTTGCAAGTAATTATTCTTCAGTCTCTGCAGTTATTTAGTTGATCATCAGGCTTGTCAGAAGCAAACAATTATGGCTATTTTACCAGCAAGGGTGTACAAAATATTTCAAGTACTTGTAATGTTAATGTTTAGTATCACTTTTAGTCATTGTCGGTCTCAGGTTTTTGCTTTAAAATTATTTCTGTTCCTTAAAGAAAAGATTGCAATGAATTTATTTTGGCAGGCACAGTGATCACACAATCACAAAACAGTTGAGGCTGGAAGGTACCTCTGGAGATCTTTGGGTCAGCTAGAGCAGGTTGCCCAGGACCTTGTTCAGTCAAGTTTTGAATATTTCCAAGGATGGGTCTCCACAACCTCTCTGGGCAACCCTTTCCAGTTTTCTAACCACCCTCACAGTAAAGAAGTGTTTTCTAATGTTCAAGCAGAATTTCCTGTGTTTCAGTTTGTGTCCATTGCTTCTTACCCTGAAATTATTGTCATTATTGCATACTGCTGTCAGTTAGAGAGTGAGCTACACTTTGGATCCTTTTAGTGTTTCTTGAAGACTCTTCCTGGTGGGACTGTGTGACCCAACTACTTTAGAACCCTGTCTCCAGGCATCAGCTCTGCTGCTGTTTCCCAGCCAAGTTAACATGACATGCTCAACTCAACTGGGTAACTTTCACTGCAGAGACTTCACAAACAGCTAGCTGATGATAGCAACAAAGAGCACCTTTGACGAAAGCCAGTAGTTAATTCTTGTGTCGTCTTATTACCTACTGTCTCTCCTCACAATCCTCTAAAATGTAATTTTTTTTCTGTGTTTTTCAGGTCTTTTCCAAACAATTATTGGGACAAATTTGTGAAAAGAAAGGTAACGGCTTACTTTTAAAAATGTATATGAAATTAAATTAAAGTTTTAATGCAGATTTATTTTCATGTTTGGAGAAATGGGGGCTACACTTCTTTGAAATATAATTTTGATCCACTGTAGATTACCATGTTTACCATTTTAAATGGAATTCCTTACTCATCTTATGCTTACAACTACTTTCTTTTGTTCAGTTCGGATATTTATTCTTTCTAACTTGTTCCAGATGCAGCTTATTTTATAAAACTGAGAAATTTCAAATACATTCATGTAATTCTGTGGACATGTTTACACTTTTATGTTTGTTACAACATATGCAAATTGTTTTATCTCTGTGTATTTATGTATATATCTATCTCTCAAAAACAGTCCTCCATAAG
The DNA here is from genome assembly GCF_036417845.1 of Apteryx mantelli. Lineage (NCBI taxonomy): Eukaryota > Metazoa > Chordata > Aves > Apterygiformes > Apterygidae > Apteryx > Apteryx mantelli. The sequence goes on along the minus strand of NC_089980.1, from coordinate 52,675,948 downwards.
TAAGGACTTGTGAAGTTCATTTCTTATATATGTTATGTCAAACGTTTTCTCTGCTTGTTTTTAGTGAAATAAATGTTATGTATGCACCATATAACAAGAATAATCTTTCTAGGATGTTTGGACAACATTTAAAAAGGGGGGGTGTTTATGTTGTTGGACCAGATTTATTCTTCTTTCATATCATTTTAATGCCAGCTTGGAATCACGCTTTTGCAAACATGTCTGTTTGAATACTTACATCACTTTTGCTTCATAATACTTTTAGATAAGCCTAGCTAAAAAAGATCCTGTGAGCTGTGTTTTCACTTTGCTATCAAAAGTGTTTTTTGCATGTTTGAAGAGTAGTTAAATACGTATTTCTATCTGTCTATCTAAACACAGAGGAGAGAGTAACTTGCATAGAGTACTGAAGGAAGAAAATAAAATTCTACATTGCCTCTGTCAATGTAACAGGTCAATGTTGATGAAAGATTCCTATTGAAAAGGAAAGGAGCATGTTTCTAAATTGTGTGGATGGTTTGGTACTTTATCTTTGACTGAGGAACTGTTCTGCGCAGAGTTAAGTGACTTCAAATACAATATTTTACAAAGGATGCTTTCTTTTTAATAGTGTTTTTTTTTTTTTTTTAATCCCCAGGCTAGTGAATGTCATGTCTTCATATGTCTTCAGTCAGGAAGCACTGTTCTCAGGCATGTGAAAAAGAAGGCTTTTCTCTAACATATCCACAGAGATTTAAAACACTGATTATTAGAATGCTGTAAAATACCATTTCTTACCTGTGGGAGTCATTCAGTTATGATCTTTTAATCCAAATCTTTATATTTCTCTGGGTATTGTTCTGCAAATGAGAAGAGACAGGTTATATTTAAGAAGGAGCAGTGCATTCAGTGGAATGAGAACAAGTGAAATCCTTGGTCCTGTCATTTAATTGTTCATTTCCAGAAACAATTCCTATAAAACATGTTGAATTTTGTTAGAAAGACAAAATTTAATAATATTGGAAGGGGATAGTTGGAATTCATGTAAAATCATTTTTATGTGTTAATTCTCAGTTCAAAATCTTTTGATTCTTACATATTGTATGTATATTATGTATTCATTGCATTATTAAATACCATCAAATAAGCTCATAAAATTGTGCAATGGAGCTGGTTAATAAATGGGGATATCTTTCATGACTATTTTGATGTGAAATGCTTATCCTTAAAAGAAGAAACCCAACACTTTTAGGTTATTTAAAGAAACTTTCTAAACAAATAAATTATGTATCTTTTTTCTTAAAAGAAAAATTAGTGAGGGTCAAACACTTTTTTTTAGAGAAATCTTACTCTAATCAAAGCTTTTCACATGGCTAAGATATTCATAAGTTCATAACATTTTTTTCCTGTGTGAGCTCAGGCCGTATTTTTTGTGTCTGTGAGGACATTGACTTATTTATTCTCCTTCGGCTGGGTTTCTTTCCTCTTCCTGTTATCAGCAAGTAGGAATGTATTATTTTTGAGACCTCTTGTATTTATCAAACTGATTGAAATTGAGCAATAAAAATTATTACTAAGTGAGTTGATAGACAGATGGAAACAAACAGACAAAAAAGATTGGATATGTTAACCTTTTTGTCTTTAGAAACCAAGCTAAAAAACAACTGGTCTATCCGATTGATTTTCTTGAATATTCTTCCTAAATTTAGGTCATGGATAAATATGGTGAGTTCTATGGCCGTGACAGAATCAGTGAGTTGCTTGGAATGGACAAAGCTGCTCTCGATTTTAGTGATGCTCGAGAAAAGAAGAAACCAAAGAAAGATAGCTCCTTATCTGCTGTGTAAGCATTTGCTTCTGGTTTGTGTGTGTGCCTTTTTTTTTTTTTCTTTTTTGGTGTAAGTTAAAATCAAGCATTCAAAATTTGTCATTCAGCTCTGAATCTTCTTGCTGCTCTTTTATGTATGGCTATATAAGATAAATCAATTCTTGAATTGAATGTTATAGTGAATTTAATTCATTACAGACACCGTAACACACATGCAGGACTCTACTGTTCTTTGTGTGTGAGGATTTAGTTTAGTGCACAGCTGCTTGAATGTACATTCCTACTATTCTGATAAAGTGTAATTTTAACTGGGCTGGAAACTCCTTTTCATGGTTCTCTCAGTTCAACTCAGGCTGAAAGAATAGATAAAATTGACAATATGTTTATTCTGATAATTAAAATTCATCAAATAAATTTATGTGCTAAAAATAGTGACCAGTAAAATCTAGGAAGTTAGATGTTTATTCTTCACATCTTTTCATAATTTGTTTTGCCTGAACTACCTCCTTGCCTATCATCTGAAAGACAAACATGGAAAAAAAGAAGTTCCGAGACATTTATATAGTCAGAGTAATCATATTAATTTTTCTTTCTAGGAAAAAAAAATATCCTCAGTTTCTGCAGAGCACTGCAAAAATGTATTTTCTAATTGTGCAATGTAAAAAAAGATTTTTCAAATAGATGGACAGAATATATTTTAACAGTTGGACTTTTAACGCTACAGAAATTCTGGTGTAAGAGTTTATAGACAGTTTTCCTGAAAAGTAATATTTAATCAATGGATTTACAAGGATTATGTAAAGTAGACAACTAAATTGACTCAAGGGCTGATTTTGTGAAGAGAGATCTGATAAATAAGGCTGGAAAGTATGAGATCAAGAAAGAGAAGTCATTGCATACTTCTAATAGATGAATGTGGTGTGGGAAACTAAACAGCTATGACAGAGATTTACAGAACCATTCACATAAAATATGTGCTTCAAGAACATACATGTATCCACTTTATACCAGTTTCAGAAATGAATACTAATGAACCAACTAAAACTCAGACATATTCTAGATTCAGCACTTGGAATATATGTACAATGCAAGGAAGAGAGAGGTGGGAAAAGCACTGGGGGCAGAACCCTTCCTCCACTATCTTCAGGCAAAAAATTGAAGAATGGATATAACTTGGTGCAGATACCAACTCAAGTGCCTCTTCTTCCTGGGCCAAATGCAGGTCCAACCAGATACCTATGTCTCTCTTAACCCAGGAGGGAAATGCAGCATGTAATGTTACAAATGACCAAGGTTTTCTTCTGTCTTCTTGACTCCTACCTCCTACCATTCTTTCTCCTTTCCTTTATGCAAATGACCTGAGATTCCTTCCCATCTGTCCTGCAAGTGACTCAGAGAACTATTCTTGCAAGTGACCATGCTCCTTCAGAAAATACTGGCTGTTCCAATGATACACTGCATGAAAAGGTCCTCAATGTACTGTTATATTTTAACTCTGGAAGAACCATTCAGCTTAGAGATGCAGTCTTGAGGTACTGCTTGCAGTATTATTTAAATACAGCCAACAAAGGAAGATGATGCAGTCGCAGCTTTGTGGTAAATTAGATAGAAAAGGCAGTTAAAATTTGCATACTGGGAATCAGACAGTACACTGTTTTCTTTTCAGTAAGTCTCCCTTCCAGAAGGGGGATGTCACCCAGCTGCAGCAGGGATGAAGCGTATTTGAGAGAATAATATGAAAGATACTAAGATGAAAATTATTTCTCAGAGGTGACGTAGCAAGGTCAGTCCCTTTGCTTACTGCTGTTCTTGGTTCTTGTGTCATCACTGTCTCTACACAAGAGGCAGCTGGGGATCAAGCATCTGCAGCAACCAGTGACATAGGACTAATTTTGTAGGAGAGAAACAGGGCTGATGGTTGGATGCTCAGATGGTAGAGAAATTCTTACCTTTCAGAGAAGAGAAAAATGTGAACAAATTCCTTGTGAAAAATCTCATGTTCCCATAGTTTGGAAGACAAATCATATTACAGCTGTTAAGTGTACAGAAAATAAGTGCAGTTAGCCTCAGAATGTGAAAGTTAAAAGGTCTTAATCTTTCTCATCACAAGAAACAATAACCTAGGTTTTCAAAAGATTCTGGAGCAAGTAACTCCCTTGTTAGTTATGCATTTTCTCAGAGAACAGTATTGTCTATGATAAACTAGTGGGCCTTTGCCCCAGATGACAGTCAGTTACCCCAGCATATTACACTATTTGAAAGAGATGTTACAAGGAATCTAGTCTTCCTGGCAAAGAATGCCTCTTACCCATAATGGCTGGTGAAAAAGTAAGGTGCTTTATTTGAGGTGGTTTGTACACCAACTAGAATACTCACAATTTATATTTGATGTGACATCAGCACAGCATAGATTTACAAAGCTGTGGATGTGCTTATTTGTCCAAATAGAAGAATGTACATCTGCAAGTTGGCACAGTGCAATAAGAATGATAACAATACTTCCTTTGCAGTTGACACATTAGTAAATAGTGGATATTTCTGCTAATGGATGCATTCTATTGCACAAACAGTAACATCAACAAAAAATCTTCCTAAGCACTTACGCTTCAGTCAGTAAGAGTTATCACGTTTTCCTTAATGATTTTGTTATACCTTTAGAAACATGAATCTTATTACTGTCCTCTAGAACTGTTCTCTCTGTTAGAGTAGCCTCCTGAAACAAGCTGAAAGAACCTTTAACAGAAAATGTCAGTGTCAGCTAAGAAAGTTGGTGTGAAGGGCTAATGAATTAAAACTGACTCTTCCTGGGTTTAGTTTATACATCATTTTGGAAAAACATTAAAGACTACTGCAAGACTATTTTTCATCTTGAACTTACAGTAATGCTAGCTGCTCCCCAACTGGCAATGCCCTAAACAGCTCTGATGTATAAACATTAGAATGATTCAGGCTGAAAAGTTCAGCATTCATTATTGTCTGTGGATTGTCAGTTGATTGCCTGAGGAATTTTTTTTAGGGGAAGAAGGAATAGCTTTTGAAAAATGACTACCTTAGGCTTGGAACAGCTGATTACAGTAGACCTTAAGAAAGGAACTGTAGAAACATCTGGGTGCTGTTGAAGGTGATGGAGTACTACTGCAGCTTGTAGCGAAACCTAATACAGGCAACTTTGCAATTTGTCCTATCGTTCACATTGTGCATTCTCACACTGTGCCGTCATCCAGTGTCACTGAACTCAGCTACTACAGCAATGACAGTGTGTGACAACCTGTTCATCTATGCAGAAAGAGATCTAATTAAAAGATGCAATAAATTGATGGTATTGAGAGAAAATGCATATAAATTAATTCAGACTATGAAATTCATCCAATATCATACTAACTAATGATATTTCAAGGGAAACCTGAAACCATACTTTTTGATTTGTTTTGTCTTTTCGATTTATTTTTTGTATAACATGGTAGTCTTGTAGTTCTTTGAGCCATTTGATCAAGGTGGTGAGCAGAAATAAATAGGAGAATGCAATATTATGCATATTATTATTGCTTTTCTATCCATATCAGACATGCTTTAAAAACATGAAAATATGAAAGAATAAACAGCTCCTTTTTCCATATAGGTCAATATTCACATTATTTGTAGGAGCTCTATAGGTACTGCTGTTTGTGAAAGATGAAATCAGCGAAAGGTAAATTGACTAGGGATGGGTTCCCCTTGTGCTAATTTTTTGGCATTTCATGAGAGATGATGCTGCCTGTCCATAAGCACTCCTTTTTAGTCAGTGTGTAAGACATAGTTATGAATAGGCAGAATGTAGTCACAAGAATACACTTCACACTGGAAGTGAAAGTAGTATGGGGTCAGAATAAAGTGAGAAATTCACTTGCTTCAGTAAGATTTTCAGAAATAAATTTATTGAGGTTTTGGCTCATTTTACCACCTGAATATGTTATTGAATAGTTGAATGAGAAACTGCTCTCAACTTTTCTGACCTTTTTTGTTCTCTTCTAGGACAGAATTTTCTATACATTTAGAGGATTAGAGGATTTAGAGGATTAGAGGATTTCTATACATTTAGAGGATCCATTTGGGGATGGAAATTTTTTTTTGTATCGTGGTGTTGTCAACAATGGCAGCAGCAACTCTTAACTGTGCTGGACCATGGTAGGAGAAGCCATTTGGATGATCAAGCAGCATTCCTAGCCTTGATGAAAAGGCTGCATGCTGGATATATCTTTGTGTACTCTATTCAGTTTGCAGCATAACAATGTTTGCGGACCTTTAACATGATTCTTATAATTCCTTACAATATTTGAATATGAATTTTATTATGGATGCACTTTCCATGCTTTGCTAAGAGCAAACTTGAAAGCCTGTTATGTAAAAGCTACATTTTCCTCTCTAGTAGACGTAGTTTGTGTGTTATATAAATATCATTCCTGCAATCCTAATCAGACAATAAATGTCATCCAGTGACCGTGTTCAGAGTCGCAAGGGACAAAACTCAGCTGAGATTTTAGTCTTTAGTTTCTACAGAGTTCTCTGCTGTGAAGGGAATAAATGAATCTTAGTCATTGCTGATGCAAAAACAATTGCTGACAGTGCCATCGTTCTGCCTAGTAACCTTTGGTCAATTCCGATTTTTAAAAAAAGCTTCATGCCACCTTATAAGAAGTTTTAGATTTGTTAACCTGATAATTTGCTGTACGGTTCTTTGGTCTTTGCACAGGTAAAATAAATAAATAAATAAAATGGAATTTGAAGTCAGGTGAATCTTGTTGAAATAGAAAATAGACTCTAGCATTCAGCATTAATCTCTGTGTTTATGTTATTTTTGCCTTTACAGAGCATTAATAAAACAAATGCACTGTTTGCTTTGAGCAGTTTCTTCCTATACGTATAGGCCCATGGCACTTTAGTGAAGGTAGCAAAATGCAGTTCACCATGAATACAGTGAAACAAATTGACCCTAAATGAGTTACTGTGACATCTAAACATTTTCTGTGTAAAAGTAAATGAATGTATGAAAGATTTGCCTTGAAATATTATTATAAAGTTGGGAGCAAGAGTCAAGTATACATAAATCAGAAAACTTTCATTACATTTCTTCTGCTTTTCGCTTTTTGTTCAAGTAGATTAGTACACTTCAAAAGGAAAAAAAATGACTTCTTCATTAAAATAGGCTATAGACTCTTTGGAGTAGAGATTTTGGTCTAATTCTAAATCTCTAATTTCTAAATCTATAATGCTGTTTTTCCATCACAGTGACTCCACTGATACCTGTGTAGTATTTATACTAATATACACAAGATGCAGCTCAAGTCTTTTGCCTTTTAATTTGATGTGTAAAATAGTGTAGATTTTTGGTTGTATTTAAATAATAAATAATTTTGTATATGATACACATAAGCATACGTCTGTTTTGATGGCAAAGTATTCCTTGGGCATTTAATACTCAAATAAAACTATTACTTTTATGTGGTCAGTGGCCCTGGCTATGAAAGTAAGATTTTGAAAATCAGACCTTGCTAGGCTAAAATTTAAGCTCTTGCTAGGCCTCAGGTAATTCCATATAAACATCTGGCACAGAACTACTATTTACTTTCATATGACAGGTATACAGCATCTGTTAGCATTATGCCTATCTGTTTAGTCATTGCCAGTAGATCTTTGCATTTAGGAGCACTGAACTCATTCATGTTTTAAGGATAAAAGTAGGACAGATAACATTTTCCATACTATTTATATTTATTCCTGAATTGTGATCCTTTTAGAATTTATTTTTGTTGGTATTACACAAATGTCCAAAATAGCTGTCATTCCAAAAAAGACAAAGTAAAAAATAGGAAGAGCACAAGCAAAAATGATGTCTTGTTTGGTCAGATACTTGCAAGTATCACTTCTCTATGGGGTTGGTGGGGGGACAACCCTCAAACAGATAAGCAGATTAATTATAATGCAAAAATATAATTGAAAGTTCAGATGTGTATTTGTGTAAGAATAATAGAAGGTGATGGAGTAAGAGAAGAATTAATGCCTAAAGGAGAAATATAAAGGAAAAAGGTAGGAATAATAGTTTACAAACTCAGTCTGTACAACTGAAAATTTTGCCAAAGAGAGGAGAAGGGTAGAAGAGGCTAACCAGCTAATAAAGGAAAATAAAGAAAACTCTGAAAGAAAGAAATCTCTCATGTAGAACATGATGGTTATGTGAGGCCACCATGGAAAAGACAACCTTGTTATAGAATTGAATTAGACCTTTTAGTTACTGCCAAATCTACAGTCACCAAGAAGCTACAGTGGCAACGTATGCAGCCATATGAAAAATTTGTTTGAAAATTGTTTGGTGTATGTACAACTATTTTTCTCTCCTAATGGAATACTATCAATAAGCAGAAAGGTTTTAGAAATAATTTTACTAAATGTCCACCAGATATAGATTTGCTGATGTCTCTAGATATATATAATTTTAAATCTGTACATTTAGCATGTTTAAATGGACAAGACTATTTCCATTATGGTAGAGTCCAAGGTAGCAAGAAACTTGGCAAACATAGATGATTTACTGGAAGAGAATAAAGACTAAAGATGAATGAAGAGAAGGAGAAAGAAATACAACATACAGATACAAGCTAGATCTTTAGTAGTACTTGGTATGGCTGTGCAACTACGCAGCATATTGCATGGTTTTGTATAGCATGAATAGAATCACAGTCCTCAAGTACAGTGGAGTTCAGTATTAACAAGTGACTTCCCTCATGGCAGGGTGACTTTGGGGAGAAGTGTAGCAGACACTTCTTGCAGAGCTACTCTAGGACTTCTCTAACAAATGTTGTGCAACCCAGTGTACTATTGGATAGCACCGTTTTGTTCATGGAGATGATGGGCACTTGTTAACCCAGTGCTTTGCTGTTCCTGAACATGCTTTTTTGTAGGCAATGTCATCTTCCTGCCTTACCAGCTTTTAATATTCATTCTCCTTCATTAGCATTCATTCCTGACATATTAAGGAAAGGACACAAGCTCTGAGATTCATTTCACTTCACTTTATCTATCTTTAATGTCATGTGACAGTATCTGAGGAAGTCACCCGAGGTGGGAATTGGTGAGGAATTGGCATTTTGGGGTGCAAGTTGTCTGCCCTTTGTAAACATCTACTTTAGGCTGAGATGAATCCCATAAAAATGCCTGTTTCTCTCCATTGACTATAAAGGGAGTCCATGTAACTCATATGTAGATGATTACATTGATCAGCATTAGGTCAGATGAATCCCAACCAATATTTATTTTTTTGTTTCAACTTTTGTTTCTGACTGGTCTATACCAGAGAAAAAGCGTGAGATAGAACAAGGTTCCAAAGTGTTGCAGCTTTCAGAGAAGTAGCTGTGACCTCCTATATTTATGGCTTAATACACTTTTCTGTAGATTGTGTTGTATATTTTCCCATTGTGTTTTTATATTAAGTGCAATTTATGTATGTGTTTTTTACAGGCTAAATTCCATTGATGTTAAGTATCAGATGTGGAAATTAGGAGTTGTTTTCACTGATAACGTGAGTTTATCATTTATGTATATGTATTCACCTTATAAAAAGATATATACTTAACCAGGAGTGCTTCTGAGGGGTTATGAAGCACTCCAATTTACATGTATTTTTCTACACAGATGGAAAAAAATTTAAAAAGAATGCTATGCTGTGAAATTGCAAAACTGTCTATATCAATTCTAACTGCCATTTTTTGTATTATACATAAACTTTTTATTTACAGTCTCTTGAATATTCCTGGAGCACAGGCAGATCAGTATAGTTATGTGTGTGAAATTACTATAATTTGTATCACTGAAACAGATAGTAGGATGTGACATGAAGCTGATAATTCTATTCATCTGTATATGTGTCTTTTTTTTTCTTTTTTCTTTTTTTTTTTTTTTTTTTTACAAAAAAAGAAACAATAAACAAGGCTGTTCAAATATCTTAGAGTTCAAGATCTCACTCGTATTGATATCTTGATTACCACTTCCTTAATCAACTTATTTTTCCAGTGAAAAAATGGGGTTGGGGAACAAGCACTTTTGGAACTAGCACTGCTAGAGAATGAGAGTGATCTGACTTCAGCAAGGAAGAGGGGAATTTACATGTTGAAGCTGGGATGATAACCCTCTGGAGTACACAGACAGCATGACCTGTAAAGAGTCAGTTCAGGAGTAGGTCTCCTCTAAGGGAGGGTCTAAAATTTCTCTTATAAATGTATAATTGTCTTTCTTTCCAATGAAAAATTAAAATATGGGGGGAAAGATGCAATTAACATTTTTTGTAATAGCTAGTAAACTACTTAAAAAGTACTTAAATGCCTAAGTAGTAGATCAGAAGTTTGGATTAATTATAAAATTCCTTTTGTTAATTTTGGAGTGCTTTCATTTATCATTTACCACCGTAGGGCTTTAATATTTTAATGTAATTACTCAGAAATTCAGAAACAAAAAATCATTCAAATCAGAAAACTTTTTATTTTTGAAACATTAACAATTAAGGTTTTTAGATTTTACAAATTAAAATTTAGAATGTGTAATTTTGAACTATTTTCTTTGAACTCTGCATTTGCTGATTTAATATTTTCATACAATTAAGCAAATTCTCAAAGATCTCTAGCAAAAACGTGTAAAATCTTTTTTGTATTTGTCTATTTAAATGAAATGCACATTCCAACAACTTCTACTTTTCCTTAGTTCTGTGAATAAAGTTGGCCATAATAGTCATGAGTTTTATTTTTTAATGTACTTGTTTTTTTCTGTTAGTCTTTCCTTTACCTAGCTTGGTACATGACCATGTCAGTCCTTGGCCATTACAACAATTTTTTCTTTGCTGCTCATCTCCTTGACATTGCAATGGGATTCAAGACGTTACGAACTATCCTGTCATCAGTGACCCACAATGGCAAACAGGTATCAAGAGCATCATCTCTTCTTTTCTTTACTTAAGAAGTACAAAGGACTAATCACTCCATGACTGAATTCAGCTAAGCTCTGAAAGCTGCTCTGCAGGCTTGACAACAGAATTATTCTTTCATCATGAAGTTTAGAACTTGTGTCTGTGGGAAAACTAGCCAGTGGGATTTATAACCACAAGAAAATGGGACTAGATCATATGGCATTAAATTCATTCTCCAGCTGTGTCATAAAGTCCCTGTTCAGAATTTTTTCAAGATTAATCTAAAGAAAGAACCAGTTGAGGTCCAGTTACTCTTGCTGTTAGAGGGCTGTTTCAGAACCTCAGTCTATTGATAGTAACAAATCTTTTCTTATGGAAACTATAAAAGCTGAAACTGTATTTCTGATTTTAAGTAGAGAAAATAACCAAGGCTTACTATGTGTTCAGATCTATTGTAGGAGTAATGCTTCATATAATCTGAGATTTCTAGTAATCCTCAAGTATGGTAGCCTTCCTAATCCAAAGGACCTTTGTAAACAGATAATGGTAAAAAACCCATCCTTTGTCTGCTAGAAGAAGATATTCTAGCAGGACAGCTAATATAATTCTGCTATTCAAGAGGGCTGGGGAAGGTAACTAAAGGTCTTCTCTGTTTTGTGTACTTATTTGCAGTTGACCTAAGATGGAGCTTCAAGCCTGGCTTTATATGCTGTAGGTGCTTTAGAAGTCTGGTGGCTATTGCCATTTGGAAATTTATTAGTAGCAATTCATTGTTTTTATTCTGTTTTGTTTTAAGCAATGTTGATACTAGTGAAATGTAAAATCTTTAGCAATGATTTTTGTAAATATGAACAGAGCGATATGAGAGGCTTTCTCTTGCAAATTTAATTCTGCCTTCAAATACACTGTCCTTGTCACCAATTTTTATGAATTAATACACATTGAAATGAACACAGTTTATATTCTAAAACAGCTAATTAAGTATAAGACATTTAAGATAGAGTCTTAGTTATGATCTCACCTTGACAAACTGTTTTAAATTATGTAGTTAACAAGTTTCATTTGTGCAACAAAAAATGTCTTGAAAAGTTACAGGAATCAACATATTGCAGCATATGTCCTTCAAAGAACAGAATTTTTTTTTTCTTAAATTCTTAATTCTAATTTCTTGAAAGAATAAAAATGGGAAAGAATAAAAACGACTGAATACAGTGAAAGAATTCTACATTTTAGTTAGTGCTGTATTTCTGTGATAACCTGCTGCTTTTTATCTTATTATCACAATCAGATACCTATAATTGCACATACCCTATTGAAATTTTGAGGCCTTCTTATATTAGTTTTACATTATGTAAAGTGGAAGCCCTCCAGGCCCATGACTGTAGATTGCATATATGATTGCTGTAATGTCACCAGGATCTGTTTGTTTAGAAACCTTAACAGCAGCTGTGTGAGAAGAGATCCATGACATGTGCATGTGAAAGTGAATACAAATGACTGAAATTCCTTGCTGTTATTGAGAAAAGCTTATCTGATAGGGTTTTATTATTATTATTGTTTCTAACATACCAGTGGAAACAAATACAGTTATTTCTTCCTTAAATCTGTATCAGCCCTGTATTAACTTCATTTCTGTGTAATGCTGCCTGAAAACAAACCTTAAAAATTTAGAAGCAGTGATAATACATAGTTTTGGAAAAGTAAACCCTACTATAAGTTCCTGTTAAGATTCACAAATTAGTCCTGAGTTGTTTTTCACATTTACACTTATCCTGATACACCAGAAAAATAACAAAATGTAATTTTTACCTTTCTTCAGTGGTAGCACAGAACTAGTATGACATATTGTTTGTCAAAAAAAGTGATAGGGTGGTTGAATGGATGAAAAGAGTTTTCCAAGGGCAGTTCATGTATGTATGCATGGATAGGCAAAATCAAAGCTGCTTTTTTTTTTTCTTTTCCCCACATTATGTAGGTCTTGTTTTAACCTCTCAGCTGTGTGTCCATTTAACTGTGCCTGTATACTTTTGGCATAGAATTTGTTCTGAAGTCTTTACAAAGTATCTATATTGCAAGGGCATTATTTGTGATATACAACTTTTTAAGTCTGGCAATTATGCAAGTGAACTGTCAACATGCAGGACTTTACAGTTCACTTTCAGCTGCTTTCCGTAGGGCTCAAGGCAAAATTTTAATGGTGCTGCAGTTGAGCAGTGGGGTAGTCTTTGGTGCTTCTGAGAGGTTAGAGTTAGAGATGTTAAAGTAATAGGAAGAATCTGTTTTATCTGTGATTACATAGATGTAACCAAAACAACAACCAAAACTAAACTTCTGGAAATACCATATTGCAATTAGATAATATGTGATATTAAATAGTAATCGTGTTGTTATTGGGTAGAAAACTTTCAGATATACCTCTTCTCTGTGTGATTACATAGCTTCTGTATGATTCTAATGGATTGTTTGTGTACGTATGCACTTGAGTTTGCAATGTTTGTCTGTATAGTTATTTTTCTGAAGCATACTTTTCTTTTGAAAAAATAGCTGAAATGCAGTCTTTGCATAAAAATAACTAAATATATTACCAAAGGCTACAGATATGCAAAGAGACAGAGAAAATAAAGAAAGTTTTGCTTTTCTCAAGACTTACTGTTTCTTTCTTTTTCTTTTTTCAAAGAAAATTGTATGGCATACTCACATGGTGTTATTATATCTGTTCTATAATTTTGTCTTCCAGCTTGTGTTAACAGTGGGATTACTGGCAGTAGTTGTATACTTGTACACAGTAGTGGCATTCAATTTTTTCCGGAAGTTCTACAACAAGAGTGAAGATGGTGATATGCCAGATATGAAATGTGATGATATGCTAACAGTAAGTATTAGTTTGCTTTCTGCTTTTTTTCTTAAACTGTCACCCTTTTTTTGTCCTGTGCTTCATGTAATTTCCATTCATATAGTTATATCATTAGCCAGTAATAGAAGGATCATAAGTGAAAGTAAAGTAACAAAGAATATATTGAAGATCCATAATAACAGGAGATACCCTGTGTATGTTAAACAAACATGTCTATGAAAGAATAGAATAAATATATTCTTTTCTATAGTTTCTCCAAAAATGAAAACCAAATAAAAGCCAGGAGACTGAGCCAAGTCAGGCTCAGGAGCCTGAGTAAAGGGAGGAGGTACTTCTGAGGAGGTACCACAGGCCTTTCAAGAGGTGGCTCAGTTATAGTCAAGGACTTTCATAAATAATTTAGGTTCTGAAATGCTTCTTTAAACTTGAAAATCTGTCAGTTTTCACTGGCATCAGCTGACATGATTATCTTCCTTTGGCAGTTCTGTTACTGGAATCTTTTCTGTGCTAAGAACCCGTGACAATAATTTATTACTTACTGCGATAGTGCCAGGCTTTGCAGTTGTGGATAGTAGGACTTACGCCATTAAAAAATGCTGAGATGTGTTGATGTTAGTATCCTCTTAAAAGCAATCCTCTACAACAAAATTAAATGTATTTCAAAATCTTGCACAATATTAATGACTTCCAGGAAATTAACACTATGTAGTTTAAAAGCCCCGTGGTAAGATAAACTCTGAAAGGAGTTTAATATTCCTATATTTTTGTCCTGTTTGGAACTGCTCAGTACAAGAAAGACGTAGATAAGCTGGAGCGTATTCAGCAGAGGGCCACAAGATGATCAGGAGCTGGAGCACTTGCTCTGTGAGGAGAGGCTGGGGAGAACTGGGCCTCTTTAGCCTGGAGATGAGAAGGCATTTGGGGGATTGGGAGCACCTAATAACAGCCTTCCAGTACCTATGAGGAGGTTATTGAGAAGGCTCTTTACAGCAGCAGTGTGGCAGCAGACAAGGAACATAAAGCAAAATGAAAGAGGTTCCAAGTGGGTATAAGGTAAAACTTTTTCACCATGAGGACAGGCAAGCGGTGGAGCAGGTTGCTCTGAGAGGTTGCACAGTCTTTGTCCTTGGAGGTTTTGACCTGACTGGATGAAGCCCTGAGGAACTTTGACCTCACAGGGGACCCTGCCAGTTTGGACTACAGACCTCCTGAAGTACTTTCCAGTGTGACCTGTTCTATTATTCTATGAAAATGCTTTTATAAAAATGCTATTATATTATACAGGAATGAGTTTGAATGACATGTGATATGCTACACAATCAGGGTTTTCTTTTATAAAATCTGTAAGACTTGCAATGTAATGCTGCAGGAGAAAAAACATATTTCATATTTATCTACGATGGAAATATGCTCTCACATGAATTTTTACAGCAACATAGCTGTGTCCAATATGCAGTTGTCAAAGTGAGGAAGAGAGTGAGCAGTCCCTTTTTGCATGAAATAGCTACACATCTCAGTGGCTTTATTTTCTCTTAGCCAAATATATCTCCCACTGAGTTCGATGAGAGCAAGTTTTATAGGTGGGGTGAAAGTAGGATGTGAGCTATTATATAAATATTGATAAGTGATTGTAGGTGCATGAAAGACAGATGGTGTGTTTGGAGGGGAATGTTTCCCTTCATTCCATGGCAACAAAAATCGGAGAGGTAAGGAGGGAAGAATGTTTTAGGGTAGCATAGTATCTTGAAAGATTGCCATGTACTTATATGTTACCAGCTTGAATGCATCTGGCTGCTTTTGCTGTGCTATGTTCTTCTTGTCTCTTTTGGCACTCTTTTTGGCACTTTTAATTCCCAGGTACTAAAGAGACTAGTTGTCAGATTATTCTTATATCCATTCTCCGCGTCATTCTTTTGGTTTATTATTCCTTTTATTGTTGCCTAAGTATTTATATCTGTGTGCATATAGTTATTTTCTATATGAAGAGTAATCTAATAGAAAATTTCACGATGAATAAAAATATACTTTTAAAGTCCAGACAGCTTTCTTGACCTTGAAGGGAAGTGAAGGTTCAGTAATTACCCTTAAGGACAATTTCTGCACTGCTCTTTGTAAAGACAGAATTTTGTGCTCTTAGGTTGGAAAGACATAAAGCTCTGCAGAAGATCTCTTAAAACTTGTGCCGGAAAACTTCACTTGGCCAATAAGGATTATTGTTACTGGCCTCACTACTTTTTGATAAACAGTGAGAACCCAAGATCTATAGTTTGCAAGGCTACTCAGAGATAAAGAAAACAATCCCCTGCTCTAAACCTGTGAGGCTGATATAATTTAATATAAAATTATGATAGCATGATAGAGAATTTTGCATTTTCAGCAGCCCACATTACAGTCCTCAGCCCTATGGTATCGCATTTCCCACTGTAGTTTTACAGCTTCCTCCATTATTAGCTTGTCTCTGCACACACTTCCTCAAAGGTATTTTTTTATTTTTATTGGAAACACTGAAGATGGGGAAAAATCGGAAAATACAATTTTAGTTAAAAGGCAAAATTTTTTATAACTGCAGTTGTTATAAACCACATCTTTTTTATGTACATAAATATTATTATGATCATTTTATATTATTATTATGATCATTTTACAAAGTGAGACATATAGACTGTTATTTGTAAAATGGAGTGATAACAACTCAGCTGCAAATCTAGAGTTAGAATTTGTCATTTGAGCCCTATGTTTATCAGGACCAGCTACATAACAGTATTAGGTTTTCAAAGTTTGTAAGTCTTTGTAGTTTTTCAACTGTGTGTTAATCATCTTCCATGTGAATTCAGAAGCATGAATTTGAATTTAGTTTCAGGCATGCTTGTTGCTAAGGCTAGCCCCAGTCAATTCACTTTTGAGCTGGGGAAATGAGAAAAGGGATGGACATGGTGGTAATCATATTTCCTACTTTCACATTATTCCATACTGGAACTTCTGTATATTAATCATGCTGTGTCACTGTGCTTAAGGTAGTTGAACCTTTGATCTTTTGAATTGCTACATAATGATAAAACATGAAATGCTGCAATTTCACCTGCGCAGCAGCATTTCTGCTCCCTCAGAAGTATACATAAACTCAAAGAAGAGAAAAATATGACCTGACTTGGCCTAGCTGCTAGAACGTAGACTGGTTCTGCCAATTACTGCTTTTGCAACAATGGCAATTTTTACTTCTAGCTTCAGACAAACTTTGTATTACTTTGTTTTGTGTTTTCTAGTGCTACATGTTTCACATGTATGTTGGAGTGCGTGCAGGTGGAGGCATCGGTGATGAAATAGAGGATCCAGCAGGAGATGAATATGAAATCTATCGGATTATCTTTGATATCACTTTCTTTTTCTTTGTGATTGTCATCCTCCTGGCGATTATACAAGGTATGTTTGTAGCCTATGGTGAGACTGAAAGTGTATTTAGTGTGCACAAATCTTAGTTCTATGGTCATCCTACCTGCCTAAGATTCAACCAGGACACCAGGGCAGATCATAGAGCACAGATTTATATAGTAAATCACACCCAGCTAGCTTTATCCATGTGCTGTTCTTCCCAATCTCTGTGTAATCAACAAGCTCTACCTGTATCAGTGGAAACAGAGAAAGAGCTACTTGCCATGAAAATACTGATCTCACTACAGTTTCTATCTTCTCATTGCCCCATCTAAAAACCCCCTGTAAATGATCAGCAAGGGAAGTAATGAGAAGGAATGTTGTGGCATTCCTTAAAATTGCCTTGCAGCATGTGTAAGCTTAGCTAGACAGCATCACTAGCTTTACTTACACTATCCCGCCTTCCAGGATCTAATGATTTTGACTGTCTGGTAAATCTTCAGAATGGTGGTAGTGGTTTGAGAATTCAAACATAGCTTTAAGATGTTTAACCTTTTCTTACCCATAAACCTCTGTTTGGCCTGCTGCCTACTTACTTGAATAACCTCAGTGAGTAAATAAAGATGCCTGATATGAAACAGCTTCAATATGTCCTGATTAATGACAGTGGGAAGCTAGTCAGCATCAGGCTGAGGCAGTTCTCTCTTTAAGAGAAACTTTGGATGATTGTGTGGCTGTTGTATTCTGGATACTGGGTAATGAATTTTGGGAAGTCAGGTTTTTTTCTATCATGTTTCTGTTAATGATGTTTTTTGTAAATATAAATATGATATATGATAATATCATATTTATAAATACGATTGCCTAAGGAACTTAAAAGCCCTATCTGTGTACTTAGTGTATCTTCAAAAGGTTGTCAAGAATGCCCAGAAGATCCTCTTTTATTAAAGTTTGTACAAATTTACAGAAGTAAATACTTAATTTTGGAAAAACATGAAGATTTTGCTCGGTTCACTTGCTCTTGTAAATAGTGATACTTTATTCCTTTATATAAGCTAACAGTTAAGTTATGATGATTTTTACGCTAGTACGGATGCATTTCAACCTCCTATGAGGAAGTTGAGAAGGCAACTCAGAGCCTGTGGTAAATTGTTCACAACTCTTACTGAAGCGACAGGTTGTTTTAAAGAGCCTGGGGACAGAATTTCTTATAGCCTGAAGCAGCATATCTCCTACTGTTTTCCTACTGTTTGTTTCTTCATTTTGTGGCTGGCTGAAGAGGAGAGGCCATAGCTGTCAAACTTTGAGTATAATTCTCGTGGTGTTTTCATCAGTTTTACAGAACAGTAGTGCCGCTAATGATGGTGGAGTTGGTCTTGGTTTGTATCAGTGTAAGTGAAGGGAGAATCATAGAGAATTTAAAGTCTGGACCACTGACCCTGTCCTGGTTTTTCTTCTTCCTTTTTGTATCTCCCTGAAATGATCCTCTGCCTCTGTAGAGCTTGCATAATGGAACTTTATTATTAAATGACAGCCATAATGAAAGCAGGATGCACAGAGCTCTGGGCCTCTTTGCATCCGCCATGTAATAAATCCCTGAACTCTACTAAGTGTATAGTAATATTATTTTTATATTAAAGCCTCCGTCACTGTAAAATCATGTGTGTTTATGTACTACGTAGGAGTTAGGGTTAGAAAATTGTGAATAAAACAGAAATCTGCTTGTCCCTTTTTCTTTTTTTTTTAAATATAAATCTAAATGGTTCTGCTGACCATGTTACAAGCTATTTTCTTTGGATTATTCATTTTCCTTAATGTATTTAGTTATTGTGGTTTTTGAAACATATATTGACTTCTACTTGTCCTGCACAAGATTCTCATTTGATACTCTTTGTCAGAGTTTTGTTCTTTAATTAACTATGACTTTAACTTAAACCCTAGGTTTAATTATTGATGCTTTTGGTGAGTTAAGAGATCAGCAAGAGCAAGTCAAGGAAGATATGGAGGTAAGAAGTTTTAACATCCTGTTGCTGGACCATTTCCTATTTTCAGATTTCCTGAATATCTATTTAAAATCAAAATATGATAAAGCTAGTGGATAGTTTTTTAAACTGATAGGAAAAGAAGTGCTTCTGTAGAGGGTTCAATATCACATGATGTACTGGACAAGATTCTACTCTCACACCTCAGTGCATGAGATGGAAATTGTAATTGAGAAAGAACTTTTTTGATTTTTTTTTTTAATTTATGATATCATAAAAGCTAATATAAGCATTTCTATTAGTGTCCAATAAAATGGTCTTCGGGCATTTTTATGATGAGAAAACTCTGGGTTACATCTGGATTCTGAATAGCATTTACTACTCTTTGCTCCTTCCTGTTAATGAGGTGTGCTGTACTTGGGCAGGGTGCTACCTGTTATGTTTTATGGGATAGAAACACAGTTTGTCAAAGTGATACTCTTCTCTGAACATGTTTTGGATTTGTTTGCGCATTTCATTTTTGTGTATTTTTTAATGGCTCCAGATCACATGGCCAGCTTTTTGCTGTCAGGGATAAATTAACAGAAAATCAGATAGAAAGCCTAAGAGTTTATTTTCTCATGCCTTTTAAAGTTTATAGTAATGTCTTTATTTTCATTTTTGTAAACAATAACAAAAAGTCTTTGTCCATTTCTGTGTATTATAATGAATTTCATATTTAAATCTTTCAGATCTTCAGACTAGAGGTTTCTAACACTCAGTGTTAACGCTGTCATGTTACAGTTCATCTCACACACAATTTTCTTTTGTTAATCTGTGTGTGAAAATATCCTGTATGTGCTGATTTTCTATTCTGTCATTTAAATATGACTGTCAATTCAGAAAAGTGTCAAGAAGCTACTGTGCTCTGCAGTCTAAACTAAGAGCATATTAAATTTCAGCTGAGCAAACACAACTGCCATTGAGGTAAAGATTGACATAGAGTACAGTGGCCACTACTTACAGTGTTCAAGGAAGAAAATTTGCTTTCAGCTTTGACCATTTCATGTTATTCTTTCTCCTGACATCTGTTCAGTTATGGATGCCAAGATTTTTTTTCTTTTTTTTTTTTAAGGTGCAAGAAGTAATTCTGATGGTAGTTAAATTTTTATTCAAGCTTTTTCACTGAAGCATCCACTCTCAATCCCTAAAGGAAAAGCCTTTTTGTTTGGCACATATTATACTTGATGCATGGCCATTTCCAAGAAAATTATTACCTTCTTACTGAGCTTTCCTCAAAGAGGTGCAGAGTTGTGCATAGTGTTGAAGTGTTCTGTGTTCTTCATTCTTTCAGACAAAATGCTTTATCTGTGGAATAGGAAATGACTACTTTGATACAGTGCCCCATGGCTTTGAAACACACACGCTACAGGAGCACAACTTGGCCAATTATCTGTGAGTAGGGTAAAAATGAACTCCTTGCTCTCTCGTGACTCTTGCAGTGCCTGCAAGCATTTAATCCACTCTGTTGTATAAGGAAGACTCAGTACTGTTTGGCTTTGATATGCACTTGTGTTGTCTGAATGAACAAGTGAAGGAAGGAGGAAGACTTTCTTTTTCTCTTTTTTTGATAGGATCCGTGAGAAAGAAAATTTCTGTTACTAGGAAAGCTGTTGTGACTTAGGGAAGAGATACAATTCTGTGGAGACAGGAGCAGAGAATGAACAAACTTTGTTACCCTGTTTCCTACTTGGTTTAGTGTTTTGCAAAGTTTCCTGAAGTACTTGAAAGTGAATATTCAGAAATACACTTTTTGTGTCTAACTATTATAATTGATGTATTCCATTCATTCTTTATAAAGGGCATCACACAGATCTCTTCTGCCTTTTGCAGAAGTGATGTAGGAGTTCCATTGCTAGTTGTCAGTCGCAGCTGACAGAAACCTGGCAAAAGACCTCTTTTTGGTGTTTATGATTTTCTCAGATTTTCACTGTCCAGGCAGAAAGTTTTAATAGTTTGATGTCTACTTCAGACTGAATATTTTTTAGGGTTCCAGCAAAAATTAGTGAGCAGTTTTATTCCCATTTCCAAAAATAAGATTAGAGGGAAAGATGTTACTTAGTAAGAATACCTAGTACCTTTATGCTGCAGTGAAAGGATTTAAACTTGATGGTTGTTGTGCCAGGGATGTAAATATCATGTCCTATGAAAATTTACTTCATGTTTTGTATGACTTAAAAAATTAAATTATTAGAGTTTGATAGTTAAATTCCTACAAAGAACTACAGAAATAATGTGCTATAACATACTTATCCTCACTACATTATCCCAAGAAAATTTTTTTAATGTTTTTGTGCATGATCGTATTTTATATTTTTACATGGGTTTTGAAAGTGGGATTTTGAAATCATCACCTAGTGTGTGTCAGATATCTCAAACCCCCAAGCCTAATGTATTTTAAAAATGAAAATTTTTTTTTCTGCTCATGTTGATCTTGAGTTAAATGTGCTAGTAAAATATCCCCAATCTACAAGTTGGGAAAGATAAATCTTTTAATCATCTTCAGTATTTATTATTCATTTAAAAAAAAAAAAAAGGTTCCAGTGACTATTTCTTGGCATTCTCTGTCTACCTTCAAGTTAGTGTTCCAGGGTAAGAAAATGTCTATTATAATTTTCAGATTAGAAAGCTTAGAAAATCTTCACTCAAGCTGAGTAGTTATCTACTGTAAATCAAACTGAATCTCTTGCCTTTTGGCATACTATTCATTGAATGATGAGTAAATATCAAAGGTGTCAGGAAATTATGTTAGTATTGTCAGGAAATTATATTTAGTATATCTGGGAATGCTATCATAAATATTCTGAAACTTGTAAATTCAAGAACAGCATTATATTGCTGTATGCAACATACTGAAAAATATGCATTCATCTATGAATTGCCTAATGCTTCCAAATACTGTATTTGTAATAAGTATTTTTTTGCTTGTAGGTTTTTTCTGATGTATCTTATTAATAAAGATGAAACAGAGCATACAGGGCAGGTAAGTGAACAACCCTATGACTGTCAACAGTTACTAAAAAGTTATCAAAATCATTCAGGCTTGTCAAAACTAAGAGTATTCTAATGCATAAGTCCCTATATGGTAGGTGACTTAATTCTCATTCTTCTAGACAATTCTTTGGACATCAGTTGCCTAGTGTTTGCCTGAGCATCTATTCTGCAGTACTTTCTATTCCTATTTTGTTGTCTGACCTGTTATTCTTAAAGTATGACTCCCCCAAAATACAAATGCAAACTATAAACAAAAATAATGAGAAACAGAACATTTAAGTGTCCCATGAAAGCAAGACTCTTCACTTCTCCCTGTTGATTTTCTTTTTTATATTCTTTGTCCTTTGTTATTATACGTCAGTTATATGAGATTTTAAGTCTACGTTTTCAAATAGCTTCTCTTTTTTTGTGCATCTGTGAAAGGCATAGTGCTGATGTTTTTGCCCAACAAAAATGCACAGGTTGAGTCCACATGAAAGAGCTTGTGCATGTATTTGAAATGAAACTTGTGAGATATTTTTTCCTGAGGTTTTTCTTCCTCACTGTTCATTGTTCTTTTAAACTTCTAATGCTTCCTTCAGCTTCCTTTAGATACACTTGTCAGTAAAAAAGGTAACAAATTTAGAGACTAGTGGATTTTCTAGTGAGAACCTTGCAGCTGAACTGAGTAAATGTTTAGGTGTTGCAGCTCACAAAGTCCCCAAATGAAAGGCATCATGTACATAGTCACAGATTTCTATCACAGGGATGATACGCTATAAATTTATGTAAGTTGCTCTTTTTGAACTCTAGTGTATGTACTGGGCAGCTATAATCATATTCCCTGCATAAATCTTCTCAGCTGGGTGAAGTAAAAGATTTTCTGCTTTTCCTCTGTTATTTTGGAATATCCATCTTTCCTTTGAGAATTTCATATTAAACAAGATAGAAATCTTTTTGTTACTTTTTAATGCATAATATCGGGGCATTTGTGTTTGCTTTTTTGCTTGGCATATTATGTATGTAGTCTCACTATATTCACTGAAACCAGAGTGTGTTTTCTGCTGATTACTCAGTTTTGATACTAAAATATTAATTTCACTTAATCTGAAAGTTTAGAGAGTACTTCATACTACATAAGTTGTGTAACAGATGTCCCTTCTTACAGGGAATTTGTATAATAAAAAGCACAGCTAACTGTTGAAGCTAAAATGGAAATAAAGCTCGTTTTGTATTATGCATGGTATATAGGCATGTTTTGAAATGGCTAATAAAGAAATTCAAATTTCTATGAAAGAAAATATTCTGCTTATGTTGCTATTTGGTCTTGTGACCAGCTTTACATGAGCTTTACAGTGTTCCTGGATGTGAAACAACAGCTAAACTACCTGGTCCTTTTCTATGTGTTTCTCTAGTGCTTTTGACTAGGTAACAAAAATCAAAAAATTGCTCTAAACTGAACAAAATAATTTACATGATTTGTAGGCTGATATACAGCAAACTGATATGAACAGAATCAGAAAAGTGCAACAATTTATAAATCGGGGAAAAAAAAGAAAAAAGACATGCTTGTTACTTTCTCATTGAATCAAGTTAATTATTTACATTTTGTTTCTTGCAGGAATCCTATGTATGGAAAATGTACCAAGAACGATGCTGGGAGTTTTTCCCTGCTGGTGATTGCTTCCGAAAACAATATGAAGACCAGCTAAACTAAGCAGAGATGAGGATTTCCGCTTGAAAATATGTCCATGTATTTCCCAGCTCTATTGGGAGTGTCTAAAATATTTCTTAAATTCCCAAAGCTATGTGCTTTTTGGAGCACCAAAGCTCTGTTTTTAATGACCTAACTGCACTTTTATTTTCTTGTGTATTTGCTTTGAGAACACTGGAGTAAAGAACAATGAAAAATAACAGCAACTCTGGAAAACAAACCAACCACTCACACATGCACACACACACCCACGCACACAAAATATCCGTATACATAACATGTACACATAAAAAGAGACTTAAGACAGCTTATTTCTGAAACTGCCAGATGACACCCTTGTCTATGAGGTCACACACGGAGTGGCATGGTAGCAACACTCATTCAATCTGTTTATTTCATCATCCTGGAAGGAACTATATGTAGTTCACAGAGCACTGTAAAAGATTGTTGTGGACACTAAGCTGTGGGGAAATAGTGCCTTACTATATGTGGGTTGAGCTATGCAGAAGATGAGTGCGTGGTGACATTTTTTTTTCTTTACATTCTCCCTTTCTTCCAAGTTAATATTTATTTTGTGTTCTTGGTGGGTTTGGGAGGAAGGGATTTGGTTGTGCACATCTTTTTAATAAGACTGGAGTGTCTCCGGAGAAGAGTAGGTTATTCTCATTAAGCTAATTTCACATTTACCTTCCTCTTTAGCTCTTGCTCTTATTTTGGTAATGCTCTGATGCAACACTGCAACTTTATGAAATCTTTGTATGAGAACAAGAAGACTGCAAAAAACACTTTAACAAGAAATGTTTCATTGCATGTTTATTATGCAAGTTTAAAACAGTCAAGATAACCTTCAGAAGCAAGTTGATCAACATGAGAAAAACATTCACAATAATATATCCATAGTAATAAAGTGTTGTGGGCTTTATTGTACATTTGGAACGAGTGTCATCAGCCAACAATGTATATGTTATGAATTTGACAGTAGTTTTGGTTTCTTTTCTTTTTCTTTCTTTCATTTCTGCCACCTGTGATCGATAGTGGAGTTGAAGATTTTCTCATTAAATTATTTTTTAAAATCAGAGCTGAAGCAATATCCATTCAGGGATTCCATCAGTTGCATCACGAAACACCAATGATGTGTACATCACTCCATTTTGAGTCCTTTGCAATTGTAATGCCAGCCTTCACAAATAAAAAGACAGATTCAGAATGGAAGTAAGCTGGTTTTGGTAGCATGTGAGATCTTTCTTATGGAGTATTTTTATTTTTAGGGAGTATTTTTATTAATCCCTGAGTTAATTACACCACTTCAAAACAGGATTAAGCTGCTGTTTCCTATAATGAAAGATTTTTTTTTCCTCCAGAACTTCATGCTGTTCTGTCTCTCCACCTCATTTCCTTACAGACCACAACTTTATCATAAAAGAAAATGGCTGTGCCAATATTCAGGTATAACTAAGAAACGTTGTAACAAAAGAAATAATCCTTTAGAAAATAATAATCCTAAAATCTTCTAATCCAAACTTTCAGTTCAGCTGAGTATGAACATTGCTACTCTGAAACTGGGATCCCCATGAGATTCTGATTTAAAATTCTCCCCAATTCTAGACCCCTTGAAGCCAGAGTGTGGGGTAGGGGGCTGGCAATGGCGGGAGGGCACAAGGAAGGCACTGCAGCCTCAACTTCTTTTCAGATTTAACCCCCCCCCCCCCAGGTGGGGGGTTCCTTCTGGCCTTGTTTCCTCTCTGTTCGGCAGAACTCCATAGAACAGTTTTGATCTAGAAATCAGCGGTGGCAATAACATTCCTTTTTGGGTATATGTCATGAGAAGAGTTTTCCCATGACACACAGACAGACACACAGACAGACAGACACACACACACACACACACTCACTCACTCTTTTGGTGTTGCAGATTTTACTGAGAAATATTTAACTAGTGATTCTGACTGATGTTTCAAGACCTCTTTGTTTTGAAAACAAATTCAAGTGGACTTTGTAGGCAATATGGGAATAAAGCGGCATGTTTCTTGAACCTCAGCTTCCATGTTACATGGCTTCTAGGGCATCCTTGCTGTTGAATCCAATATTCTCTATGAAAAATATATGTGAAGCCACACTTAAACATTATAGTCTTTCAGGATGAGATCTACTGATTGTATAGTGAGATAAAACTTTTTTTTTTTTTTAAGTATAACAAACATTCATTTGCGGAATGATGTTAATTATAGCTTTCACAGAAGCAAGTTACTTCCTGCAGCTAGGAACCAGTTCATTAGAGTTTGCAAGGTCACTACTGAAAATGGATGCAGAGATGATGGGAACCAGCTTTGGTAGACCCTCAGCCCCCGACTGTGCTGTCCCCTGCAGAATGACTGTGAACTATCTGTGACTCCCTGAGACTTTGCATTTTTTGTTTCCTTCACAGCACAAAACTTGCTACTGAGAGCCTTTTTTAAAAAAACTTAACACATCAGATTCAAGAAAAGAAACCCACTTTAAAATTAAAAAACAAGAGTACCAGTCATAGAAATTGTTAGTTTATTTTAAGATTTCCAGTGACCCATACTGATTTTGACACTAATGTTCACTTTTAAAAGGATAGTACTATTCAGGCAAGTCACATACTGCATGATGCAGAAAGTGGTATCCAAGCCAATACTGTTTACTTTGTTTTAGACTTATGCAAAATATAAGATAATTCTTAGGGTATGTTAAAAAATAACTAAATTTTTTGTGACAAAACTGATATCTTAGAATTTTAGTGGATAAGCTTCTGAAAGAGTATGTTGTAAAACAGTCAGTAAAATCAGCAATTTGTTCATATGAACACAGCCAACTAATATAGACAATTCACTGCTTTTATAGTTATATTAAAAGAAATGAACATTGGCATAAATGTTCTATATACTAGCACAATGTACAAGAGCAGGTAATAATATGCCACTTGAAAAACATGGCAGTTTTAAATCCAAGAAATTCAATTATAGTGCTTATGTACTCAATATTTAAGATATAGTTATACTTATGCTATTGCTTTCTTTTTTTCAGCTGTTCTCTGAGGTTGATTTGCAGATTTTGACAGTATAACTGTAATTTTCAGGAGGATCTCTTACTCTTTATTGAAGCTATTGGAGCTTTGCAGCTGTTTGCCTATGAATATCAAGCATAAAGAAAACTAATAGCAAAATCTGCTGTATATTCTAGTGTATTCATGTTAATCTCAGCAAAGAAACCAAGGAATAAACAGCAATGGAAAAACAAAGTAAAATGGAAGAGCAGTCGAGGTGTGATTGAATTATGAAAGTTGAATTACTCATTTGTTTTTATCTATAATCCCACTTACTTAGAATTGAATTGCAAAGGAAAAAAACCCTCACATTTTTTTAGACCTGCTTCTAATATTCTGTGCTTATGTCCTTTTTTCCACTAGTATTTAGAAGTCTAAGTCTGTATTTTTTACTGAGAGAATGGCAGAGATGGGAAGACAAGAAAGGTCACTCATTTAATATCCTTGGGCCATGTATTACTATAAGACTGATTGCTGCATCTTGGCCACTAACATGCTATTTAAACTGTTTTTGAATATTTTCATTTGTAGTATCTCACTACTGTCACAGGACTCTTACTAATGAATATGACTCGCATGAACATTTCTCTCTATAACTCCTTTGATAAGATTCCTACCATTTTCACAGATTCTGAATAATTCCCTTCACTGTCACCTGTAAAGTATTTATAGATAGTAATAATTTTTCAGTCTTTTATTTTCTAAATAAATTTCTGTGCTTTTTGATTTTCTTGTTCATTAGCTAAAACAAATCTGGTATCATTGCAGTGTCCAAAACATCCTCTGTCAGGCTAAGACTTCTGTCTTGTAAAGAGCACGGGTGGGTTTGTTCTTTGACTAAATCTGTCTAATATTTACTCTCATGAATGCAGCTCCTTCAATCTCTCTTCTTAAATCATAGCCACTTTCGTTTACATATCTATTTGCTTCTTTTTCAATTTTCTTTAGTTTTTCGGTAGCCATGCTAAACCACAGAGAGCTGGTTGAAAACAGAAATTCAAATTAGATGATCTTACAATCACTAATATTCTTATTGTAGATTTGTAAGATATTTAAACATAAAAATCCATTTCTATGCCAGTTTTGTTTGCAGCTACCTCATTTACTTGCTTTTTCCTTCTTATGCCTAGCCTGGATTAGGATTTTCTCTGTAGTCTACATGCTATTTTAACTCTATCTATGCAATTTCTTCTTTCTAGTTTTCTTCATAATTATCTCTTTGTTTTGGACATTTGTTTAGGCAAAAAGATGTGTCTGTCTTACGTGGTAAAGATGACCGTTCTCAGCAGTTGTTGAAGATCTCTAGCAGCCAAACAGCATCACTCTGCTGTACAAATGGAGTTCAAGAACTGAGAAAAATTTTTATATGCACAGCTTTCTTTTGTAACAATATAGCCACAGGCTGATCTGCAGTTGCAAAGTTTTGAGTTATATAGTTGGGTGCTGGGTAGGAAGATTTGAACTAAAGTTCATCTGAAAAATGTTTTAAATTTCTGAAATGTAAATGAGAAAACACATTGCAACAAATCACAACAAGCCAAAAGACTTTGCTCTATCAATCCATGGTGTAAATGCTCCAGATTCACATGCAAGATGTAATTGTCTGCTGTGTTGCTCATTAGGAATTGCATTATTTAGACTAGTCCTGCAGCCCCAGCTTCAATAACACATGGTGGCAGAAGGCAGAATTCAGCAAAGTATGAGGTTTGCTTTACTTTAGCATGTCACAGTTATGTCAATAGAAAGCCATGTTTTCAGTTTGGAAAAACATCCCAATGTCAAATGCAAATATAATGCATAGGACAGTATGTCTTGAAACTGCTTATCACAACTTCGCAGCGAACACTATGCATTCTTTCTCTGGGCAGCAAGATATGCATAGTTGTTTTGTTGCTCGGTGGGTTAAATACAAATACAGCATGCCATGAAAATAAAGGCAGGGGGGAGGGGGTGGTTGTACTGTTTTTACTGGATCATTGCTTCATCTAGACCAGTCTTGGTAGGAAAGGAGTTTTCATTTACCACCTTGGCTCAGATGAGATTTCATGTTTCACTGAGAAAATTCTTAATGCAGTCAATCATGACTGGAGCACTTCATAAATACTGATATCATTTTGTACCTTTCATCCAAATTATGAAATTTCTCTCAATAGGGTTTGTTTGTTTTTTTTCTACAAAACCATGTGGCAGGCCTGAAGATTTTGTAAAGAAAAGACAGCTATGTGGAAGTAATTTGATTTGTCTGGAAAAAGCTGCTGAAAATTGACATCACTGTGTTACAGATGAGTATGCGTTGTAAAAAAGGTGAATAATTTAATTTTGAATGTTTATAAAATGTTATCGTGATTAAGTAGATACAGAAGTTAGGTAGTACCCATGAATAGTAAACTCCTTAAAGAGCTCCTAGTAAGTGGGCACCTTGTACGATGTTTTGAAGACAACACAGGCGTCTTGCTTCATGCCTTTTAAGGAAAGGAAAAATAAAATGAAAAGACTAGAAATAATTTTAAATCTTGCAAAAACTACTAGTGAATAAAACATGCTATGAATGAGGTGAAAGAAGTAAATGTTCACGATTTGCTGCAGAATTTCTTTAGAGATTAATAAATTGCATTAATTGTGACGAAAGTGTTATCGTCAACTTTGAGCCATACTGTGCCCATAGTGCGAATCACAATGAAGGTGGCAGAATGGAAAACATCTGGCTTAACCCGTGGCACCAATGAGTTTGCTATTCTGTCCAGTGATGACATGCCCAAACTAGGCTAAGTGCATCCAGTTCTGAAGGAGTCCTTCCCCGTCTACCTCAGTGCCAGGGAAAGGATGACAACGGACCATCTGTGTTGTCTCAGTTGCATTATTGGCTCTGTCCCCTGGCAGCAGACTGCATACTGCTGCAACTGCTGATACACAGACACTTGCAGACACTTCCTCCTAAGAAGAAATTAAAGTTAAATTAATTAGACAGTTAGTTGCTCAGTGCTGACAGCAAAGCATAGCCTTTTAACATCTGGTCTGACCTACTGGAAGGAAAGAATAACATTCACAGATAACTAGGAAATAAACTAGTGGTAAGATAAGAGAATAGAACAGGAAGTTGATTCTGGCTCCCTCCAAATAAGATAAAATTTCAAGCACTAAGTAAAATATTAAAGGTATTTTAAGTAGCTTTAATTTATATTAGAATACATGGCCTCAAATGTGCTGTGCAGTTTTTACGTGCTTCAGAATGTTACCCTAAGATGTTAATAAGCCAAGTTGTTGCTATTGAATATTATATAATGTTAAAACCTAAAACTGAGTATTTAAGAATTTAAAATTTTAAAGCTTAAAAATGGCTATTTAAAAGGATTATTCTTTTTGATACTTATTCATATGTCCTGTTTTAAGCCAATTCAAATGATAGGCAATATGATTAGTTATCTTTCTGTGGAAGTGTTTTAGAAAATAGTGATTTCTAGTATTCTGCACACATCTCCTAAAAAAAAAAAAAAAAAAGTTGGCTGTTTAAATAGATGTGGCATAACAGAATGAGCATGGGACAGGAAATTTGGATACTGAATTTCTTGTCTTCACTGGTTTTGTATGTTTGGACAAGTGCAGAATTATATAATAATGTAAAGATAATCAAGCCATCTCAGAATTTGCCTGTCTCTGGATCACCCTTCAAAGGTGATCTTTCTCTTCATTATTCTTGACTGTAATCAGGCATGAGATAAAAGCAAGTTTGTTTTCTGTTTGTTCAGATGTCTGTCCCATATCAAGAGGTTTATATCACATAATTTGCAGTTCTTGGAAGCAGTTATATAAAAAATCCAAAATAATTCTGGATTATTTCAGAGAAAATGTAATATAATTTTCTTAGCTGTTAGTCTTTTTGCAATTTAAGAAGTCTATTTCTTCTCATTTAAATTTTGCTTCTACAGACATTAATAAAGACCCTTTCAGGTGACCTCTGGAAAGTCACAGACTGTTATGGCTAGTATCCAGATAGAAATGATTCTTTTTATCTTTCTTCCAAATCTTCACCTCTCTGTATGACTCTTAACATGGAAATGATATGCATATATAGGCTAATTAGAGAATTTAATTAGTACAGAGTGCTTGTGGAAAGCTCCAAAGTATATAGTTTGTGTTCTATAAAATTGTTACTTGTATATTTTTCACAGAACTGATATATGTATTTGGTCATAAATACAGGATGTTTGAAAGAAATCCTTGTGCGGTCTGCAATTGCAGTAGCCTTTTATCTGGAGTTGTTTGATTTAAAAAAAAAAAAAAGTCAAGGTAGCTAATGGGCTTGGAGAGACTAATATGCATATTTCATCTACACCATTTTTATCCAGGCTGTGAATTCCTTGCCTTAGGAATAAACCAGAGTTTAAAAGGGCTAGTTAAAATAAGATTCTAAGGAGAATATCTGAATAATACTGCTCAAAATTTGCTTCTGCTTGGGAGAATGGTTAGAAAATAATTCTCATTAAGTTTTTTTCCCATTTTTTGCTGCTAATTTGTCAAATGGGGCTATGCAGCCTACAAACCCTGCAACTGTGAAAGGCACCTGCTGTATGAGACTGGTGTATAGTTAATATTTTGCATGTGTGATCAACTCTTGAGGAACTGTTAGTCAGTTACCCATCTTGCATATTAACTATGATTTGCATGCAGAAACATCTGTGCTGGCTTTGTTTTGACCAACTTAGGCCTAGAATCAGTAGACAAACTTATTTTTTATTGTGCATGTGGACTTACCACTGTAGACTGGTGTAACTCAGGTGTCCCTGAGCCCTAGTCATGCCAACTGATCTTTCTTTTTGCCATTGTGTGCTCATTATATTTTTTGTGGCCTAATTTATATCTCCAGGTTTTGGGCTATTTTTATTATCTGGGCTCCTTATCATCTTACTATTTGTAACTTGTTATATGCTTCGGGGATGCACAGACTATAGGCAGAGGGCCATAAGTGACACGCCAGAATTCATCTAGCTTTGGAGAGGTTGTCTGGGGCAAGATGAGTTCTGGCTCAGGCAGCTTGATCTAGACTGCCCCGTTGCTTGATTAAATGATCCCTTTCTCTGTGCATGTGCGAGATGCACAGAGAAATGACATACACCTGTCCAGTTGCATGGGAAAGGTGAAGCGTTCCAAAGAAATATGGCAGCCAGGAGAACGCTGCTTTTGAACAAATCAATGATTCAGCCTACAAAACTTTTATGCAGTCCTGAATGGCTCTCAAGAAAGTAGATGCCCAGGAGCAGGCTAAATTGATTGTTTTAATGAGAGTAACATACTCCAGTCATGCTTTCCCAAGGACAACTGCAAAACGCATAGGTAGAAACCTGTGTAGTGTGTTTTAGGGAAGCCTCATACTGTACATATGCAGACTGAGTGTATTGTGCATGTATGGCAGGGCTGGTTAGATGGCAGTGAAAACACTCCTTCCTGTGTATTAGTCTGTGTGGCCTATCCATCTGGAAAAGGGGAATTCTGGCATAAATTCTGGCTAGTTAAAGAAGGCTTAACTCTTTTGTAATGGAAAAAGAGCCTGTTTGAAGCATACAGATGGCATTAGACACTGTATTAATGCTATTACACATTGAAATTATTCAATAGCCTCTTAAATGTATATTCAAAAAGAAATTAACTTAAAAATGGACCTGAAAACATTAATGCGTCCATACACTGCTTTTGTAATTAACCTGTATTCTTAATCTCATAAAAATTAACTAAACTGGTCTACTTTGGAGGTATAAAATAAGCTTAGAAATAATGTTAGGAGGAATGGTTAATTCTTCTTTTGAGTCTTGTAAAACCTGCAGCTGTTTAAAGTTTAAATGCAATTGTGAATATTCCAAATTTTCTTACGAGTAATGATTACAATAATGTGTTACAGCTCCCAAAGTTAATAGGTTTCTAAGACAAACACTGTCTTCATTTCAAAACTTCATTGAGACTGATAAATATTTTTGTTCTGATAAATATTTTTGCTTTTCTCCAAGGAGAATAGCCATGCGAAAATGTCAATATTAAATAGTCTTTTTAAAAGACAGTATTTTTCTTGGGAAGTCAACAGTACAAAGATAAAAATTATTATAGAGAATACAGACAGTCTGCGTATATACAGTATGAAGCTTCCCTAAAACGCACTACACAGGTTACTACCTATGTGTTTCACAGTTGTCCTTGGGAAAGCATGACTGGAGTACGTTACTCTCATTAAAACAATTTCCAGTTTTCATACTTAGTTTTGTTAAAAAGTTTGAATAACCATCTTTTAATTTAAAAATTCGTTTGTTATTTTGAGTTCTGTTTTGAGTAGTGTGTCATCATTTGTTTACCTTTCCTGCATAAGGTATGTTTGTTTGTTGTTTTACTTCATCTATTTAGGGTTTGGGGGGCGTAGAGGAACGTGTGTCCATGACTGGCTTTCTTATTTTTAAAATGCCTTTTTTAAAGGGAAGATTGTTTAATTTAAACTTAAAGAAGTTCTGATTATATATCTGGTTGGACTTCTGTGGAAGCTTGTTCTGGAGACAGTTTGCTCTTTGTCTGACATGAAACATCTTACCAGTTCTCTGTATTTATATGTGGACTCCTGACATTGGTTCTCATTCTGTGAGACATATTCAATCAATTTTCTGTAAAAATATATCTCTTTTCTGAAGATGATAGTGGATTTAACATGTTGTTCTTTTTTTAGTTATCTTTTTTCCTGATGAAAATTTTACATTCCACTAAGACCAAATGAATTTCCTTCTCCTATAGAAGCAGAAATAAAACAGAGACCAGAATAGAAGACGACATCGTGATACTGTATAAATCCATACTTTGTTTTCGTCTTGAATACTGTGTGCAGTTCTGTTCCTCTCATCTCAAAAAGAATATAGTAGAGTTGGAAAAGTTTCACAAAGAGCAACAAGGATGACCAAAGGTATGAAGTGGCTTCTGAGCCATTTACAACAGCTTTATACAAAAGACAATTGCGTTTGTTAGGATTCTTCAGTCCATAAAAGATACAACTTAGGTAGAATATAATACAGCTATAACACAGGTCTAAAAAATCATGAGCATCCTGGTGGATGGGGACACAAAAAATAGGAATAAGAACAAGATTCAAGTCCTACAAAAACATCAGTAGTAGATTTATGGAACTGATTAGCAAAGAATGTTGTGAATCCTAATAGTCTTCAAGGACAAACTGGATATGGAGGAAAACTCCACTGAAGGTCACTAAATACCTAAAACCTCATACAGCTCGTGAAGTCCCCTGAGCTGAAAATAACTAGTCTGGAAGAGTGGAAGGACCACCAAGATGGTTGAGGGCCTAGAGCACAATTTCCCTGGGAAGAGATGGGGAGAGTGAGGTTGTTTAGTTTTGATAAGAGGAGACTGGCTACAGTGTGATTCAAAAGCAGTCTACAACATCCAGAGATGATTGAGCCAAACTTTTATCAGAAGTGCCAGACGATGTAACAAGGGACAATGGTCCCAAACAGTGGGTTCTGAGGTTTAGTTTGGACACTAGAAAAAAACCTTTTCACTAGGATGGTAGTGCAGCACTGGAACAGGTTGTCCAGGAACCCCCATCCTTGGAGGTTTTCAACGCTCATCTTTGAGAGGCTAGACTAGATGACATCAGGAGTCCTATTCAGCCAAGATTTCTATGATTCTGTTAGACGGAGACATCAAATGTGTTCTTACTCTTCTCTAAGCTTCCAGTTATGGAGACAATTCATTTTGGAGATAGGATGCTGGGCTTCAGGTACATTTAGTTGGATATATTACAGCCACTCCAGTGTTATGTTACGCTATATTACATACATGTAAGTATGTTATAACATATCTGTACTAAAAATCTGTATGGGAAAAACCCTGTCTACAAGGTATTTTTTTCAGAAGCACACCATGATTTAGAAAGGTATTGAAAATGGAAAGGACTTTAACCACCGGAGTAACATATATGTTGAACATTTTTGCCTGCGATCGATTTCTAAATTCTCAAAAATATTGAAAATAATTCTAAGATTTAATTCTGACCGTTATGCAAAAATATTTTAAAAATTGTATTTTCATCAGCGATAAGGTATAAGACTTGAAAGGTAATAATCTCTGTATATACTTTTCACATGACATAGGCACAGATGTGCCTCTTTGCTGTTCTAAAGAGCTTATAGTGCTGTCTGTGCTGACACTTTAGGAAAGGCAAAAGGCTGTTATGCAACAAATTTGACAATCTGCTTTCATTTCTGTTTTCCTCTGTTCCTGTCAGCTGTCATGGCCTTTACCTTTCTATTTCCCAAGAGATCCTCCTGTGACCTATCACTTCACTATCGCAGTATAACCCTGTTTATACCTACATCTGGAAAGAACAACCAGCTGAAATGTCCAGTAAAAGTCTTTTAACAAATGGAAATTGTTGCCTTGTCAAGACACATTGGTCAAGAACACCGTCATACAATGATCTTGCAAAATACAGTTATGAGAGTCCTACAGTAAAAGTAGGTTTTATGGAACAGAAACCTTTATGTTTTGGACAAAAATGAGTTTCAAATTTTTTTGTTAGTATTTCCTGAAGGCATAAGATTAAAAAATATATATGAACTTCATTATAATTTGACATCAGTACAACATTATTCTCAGTATTTTTAAGCTACTCTTTGTTTAGACATGTAGGAATCAGAATCAGCATTATGTATTTCCTTAAACTTTAATTAACTGAAATTGAATTGTACTGCTATAAATAACAGGAATATAGTTAAATTAGAAAGAAATTCAGACAAGCACTCTTCACTCAGGTGAAGTATGCAATATGCAACTGTAAAAATATATTTCAATGTATATTTTTCACAGTATTATAATTATATACTTTTATAGAAAGTCCAGTTCCCTTATAAAAAAGTATAGAAAGAAAATTAATTTGTTTTTGACTAATTCCAAGGGTGAGTGATCATTCTGAGGAAAAATATCATAAAGATTGACATTTCAATGTTAAGTAATTTAGCTGTGTGTATTTTTTTTCATATCTGCTTTCTCTTGTCACTTATTAGGGCAGCAATTTTTTGATTTTCTTTTAATCTTTTTCATTAATGAAAAGGATGCCACCCAAAAGATCAGAAAGTACTACCAAGTATATATATAATTTTCCGAATGATTCCAGTGCTCTCATTCTTTTCATCTTTCCTTTTCCTTTTAACCTTTGTAGATGACACATGAAATACAAACAAAAGAAAAGCTAAAAGGCCATTGTCAGCCACCAAGTGATTCTGTGATGGAAGATTAGGAAACATGATAATACAAAACATCCACTTACAGTTACTTTTACATATTTAAAACATTAATTTATTTCATATTAACTTGTATTTCACCTCCAAGAAAGCTAACTTCTGTGAGGATATCCAAAGATATTTTGAGAAGTGACAGCCTTTCTACACTGGAAATGGTTGTATAGGTGATACTTCAGAGGTAAAGCATTTGAGGATCTACTTTTTACTTCCTCTGAGCCACAAAAGGAAGATTTCATTTGAATAGATTTACACACTTTAAAGGCATGTTGAGATGCTGACAGCAACACTGAGGACTTCGTAAGTGCTGCACAGGTTCTGCTAAATCAGTCCTTGGACTTTAATGAGGTTGTTGTGGAAATGTTTGGGATGCGACAAAGCTACTATAAGTGCTATATCACCACTCTCTAAAGAGCAGATTTGCAACTTATTGTGCCTAATGCAAACTGCTGTTGAAAAGAAATCTCTCACGTCTTGTAGACTGAAATACTACTCATGTTTAATGAGTTTAATTAGCATGCAGTGAAGTGTTATGGGCTTATTCTGCAGGGATTTAATATAGGGTGAATGTTTATCCTCATCTGAATGAAAAAACCCTGCTATCTAGGGTTCTGATTAAAAAAAACCCTGATGATTCCCCCTTTCTGTTCTGGTTTCCCAGTCCAGCAGGAAATACATATGAACACTGTGACACGTGGAGTGTCAGGCAGCTTCTCTCATCATGAGAGCTCTTTAGGTCTTTCATCATGCATTTCCTTAGGAGCTGAAAATCTGATCACCTTATTAATAGTTAAAAATTGAATATAAAACTTGCAAATATAAACAAATGTCACAGATTATCTTCTTGATCAGTCATCACCGTGGATTCTTCAGCTTTCAAGGTTCTGTGGTTTAAAGACTCATGAAAAGTGCAGATGCCTCCCATATTGAAGCTGTGAGCATTAGATGTAAGGTACTGCCAGGACCCCTCATGGGCAGTAAGCAGAGATATAAAATGTCTGGAAACACTGAAACTGTTGAAGCTGAAATGCTAGTTTTTGCACTGCTATATAAATCCTTCTCCACAGTGCTGGGCATGTAAGAAAGCCTTGAGCACATAATACTTTTGAAACTTTGGGAACATGAATAGAGACAAGTTTTGTTTATGTTGCCAGGGGCTGTTTTTATTCTTTTCCCTTGGAGCACTCTTATAGTCTCAGATTTACTGAAGTAAAATTGCAGGAAAGGGGAAAAAAAAAATTGTGTGCCCCTTTTGGGTATTGTAAAGGCATGAATGAAAACATTCTATTTTCTGTTCCTCATTCCAGTTCAGGATTTGTGCACTAATGGAATTTTACAAGTCTGTAACATAAAGACTTGTTTCTCTTAAAATTATTTGAAGCCATATGAACTCATGCATTGTGGAACAGAACCATTCTTTGGTGCGTTTAAGGGTCTGCAATATCTCTTTTTTCGTTGTACAGCCATTTCAGTGTTTTTCCCACAGGAATTTCTCGTCTTCCCTGTGCTGTATTCAGCCTCATTTTAATTGGTCTGAATACTCCATTATCGATTCCTTACTTTACAGTGTTATCTGTTCAAGAAGTGAAAATATTACCACAGCAGCACTCTCATTTGTCACATTTGTCACACTTCATAGCAGCTCAGCATTCCTTTCCATTAAAGTGCTCTGGTTTCCCTTCTAAGGTGAAGTTAATGGCTAACAATTCTAGAAAAGATCTATTAGTATATCTAGTTTGTCCAGATATTCTGCAATTTTAAGATGTTAGCAGTTTTAAGAAGCTGGTATTTTGCCCTGATGCTAATTCAGAGATTGGTTTGCTGCATTGAACAATCATAAGTTATAAGAGTTCACGTTATAAGAATTGATTCCCTTGGGAGGCAGTCTAAGGATTCATGTGGTCACAAAAATAAATAGATGAATTATGTAAAAAATAAACAAGATCCACAAACTAATTATAACTGAGGAAGGAAGGATGATCAGTAATTATGATCACATATTTTTTGAGAAAAAGAGAATGACTTATCTAAGATAATTAAATGCCTTCTACAGAAGTGTAGAAAAACAATCAAAACTGGAAGATCAAAGCTCACTTATAAAACAGTGAAGTTTTTGAAATGTAATTGTTGCCTTAAGGAAAAACATGTAAAATGCAGGATTTGTATCTTATTTAGAATGGGTCTTTTTAGACAGAATAGCGAGCAACCTTCATCTCTATGGAACATGCAAAATATCAATAGAATCCAAAGAGTTTGGGGGGGGTTGGGCATCAATTTTAGAATTGGTGAATTTGGTAGTGGGCAGATATATCACTGAGTACTTTTTGTATGGCGGAATTTTAGCATGGCATCTGACTGTGGCTGAAGCAATTCAAAAGTTGGATAGTATCCGACCTGCATGCTGAAAAACCTTTAGCCTCTTTTATATGCTCTACTGTATGCAACCACCTGGTGTGGAGCAAAGATTGATTGGTGAGGAATCAGAGACATAAACATGATCACACCTTCTCCAGCTTGTCATGTATACAGGTAGAACAAAACTATTACCAGAATCTACCCATTTGCAGCTCTGGAGGCTTAGTAACCAAAATGATGCCCTGAAAAAGCTGAGCAGGTGCATGCCAGTTTTTAGGGTTCTGGAAGAAATCTGGGAGAAGAGACTTCCAGACATCTTAAAGATTTTTGGACAGACTTTTAGCCTTTGAGACTGAGAAGTATGGGAGGGGTGTTGTTATTCCCTGAAAGGATAATGCAGGGTTTCTCCATTAATCCTGTGAATACTTCATACCAAAAACTTCCTTCTTTACATTGTAATGCAAGGCAGAATAATATAAAAATAGCCTGATCCATAAGGATAATAAAAATCTAAATAACTTGTGTATATATAATTTGTAATTGGATGCTGGTTAGTAGCCTTAGTTCTTTTAATAGGATGACTATTGCTTTGGAATAAGATAGAAATAAGAATTTTTTTAAGTTGTTAAAAATTGCCATAAAATCACCAGGTATTGAATATTTCCGTTAAAAGAAAGAAAATATAACAGGTTACATTCATTCTGGCATTTCCATAGCATCCATGTGAAGTAAATAGTCGTTGCTGTTAAGACGGATCTAAAGCAAAGGATAGCATTTTTTTGCTGACTTTATAGCTGACTTTAACCTCCAAAGGCATTGTCTAGAAAACACAACATTTAAAAACAATATTAATACTAAAATGAGAAACAATATGAATACTAAAATGAGGGGAAATGTGGTAATTTAGGTGCTGACCTGGGACTGTGGAGATTTAGATTCTCTTTCTGGTTCTTCTATGTACTTTCTGTAAACTTATCAGTCATCTGCTCTGCCTGTATCTAACTCAGTTAGCTGGCAGCATGTCTGAGTCCTAGAGTGAGGTGAATGCTCAGCTGTACCTGAACTTCTAGTCAGGGTGAGACCCAGGTGTGCAGCATTGCCTGGTTTCTGAGGACAATAACATAGTCCCTCAGGCAAAATCTGCTCAAGTCCCTGATTTGGAGTTATTTCACAACTGAATCAGGCACATCAAGTAGGAACTCCTCAGCGCATTGTAGCAGAATGTGGCCCAGTTATTCAGCATTTAGTGTCTTTGTCGTTTCAGAATGAAATGCATTTTGAAAACAATTGCAGAGTCTTGCAAATCAGACCAGAGGACAATCAGATTTGATAGCGTTATTACTTTTGACCACTCAAGTGCTTTATGGTGAAACAGGCTTTAGACTTCCTTGGCTACTGAAGAAAGTCACTCTCTGGTAAAAAATGGCAAACATGTAATGGTATTCAGAAATACCAGCCAAGTATGTAGTCACAGGTAAATGCAGGTAAATTGAGTTTGCTCATTTGTAGTTTGGTCACTCTCAGGTTTACCAGTGCAATACTGCATAAACCAGCTAGTTTCTGAAGTAAAGAATAACAGATCCTACTGAAACTGCAAAGGAGTGCAGAAGTGGATTCATTTAAGAGTCTTGGGCTGGCTTGTTTCTCAGTTGTCTATCTCAGGATGAAAGGAAACTTTTTAAGTTCATTTGAATTTGAAGGGGGAGAGGGTATAATGCAACGGGATGCTCTGCCACTAAAGAAGAATGGGTTTTTCAGCACTGTTCTAAAATCTCCTCTGCTTCTTTTTTATCATATGAATAGCTGTCATAGAAAAAATGTGAAAATAGGCAGAGAAGAGAGAAAAATAAATTAAAAAATGAGGGTAATTGGA
Source organism: Apteryx mantelli (assembly GCF_036417845.1). Classification (NCBI taxonomy): domain Eukaryota; kingdom Metazoa; phylum Chordata; class Aves; order Apterygiformes; family Apterygidae; genus Apteryx; species Apteryx mantelli. The sequence continues at coordinate 52,635,705 of NC_089980.1, read as the reverse complement.
AAAGAGTTTAAGAGATGAAAAAAAGCAGAAATAAAGGATAATGATGAGAGAAGATGACATAAATGAACAAGAGGATTTTTAACAGTTTTGCCAAAAGCCTCATGGGCCCCAACTCAGTAAAGGCCAGAAGCTCATCGTCAGGTCTACCTGTACTTGACCAGAGTTTGTGTGCTTATAGATAAGCACATGCTTGTGCGCTTTCTGTGTTCACAGTGCTGATTTTAGTTGGTATATTTGTACAATACTTCTTGAGCAGCCAATTTTACTTTTCTCCCTTGGCTAATTTTAGTGTGGACTGCTTATGAGGTTCTTTGTCTTTTTGATCTTCGGGTCAGAAGGGATTTACACAGAAGTGTTTGACTGTCTTATAGGACAGCAGTATTATACCTGACATAATTTTAGAGCAATGTATTTATGAATCCCACATGGATAATCATTCCACAAAGGCAGCTCTTGTGCTGCAGGCCAGAATATGAATGCTACCTAAAGCTTGATGGAAGAATTCGGAATTAATCTAAATATCTATTGAACCATGACAATGCATAGTTGTGTAGTCTAAATAGCTGCGCAATATTTACTAACATTCTCTCTCTTTTTCTTTTTTGGTTGGATTAGGAACCCTTTCCTATTGTTTACAAGCCTTCCAAAGAGATTTTACTTTTTCTTTTATTTGCTGATTTTCAATGTGTGAAAACTGCCTTAAAATTTTGTTAAATAACTTACTGACTCTCAAAGGAAAAAAAGTTTCTATTCAGAACTATCTACCTTTTCTTGAAAGACCATGTGAACTTTGGTGGTGGCTTCAGATAATTTCTTTTCCCATTATCTTTCTTTGTCTCAAATGATAGCTCTTTCTCCTTTAGGATATGTTTTTTGCTTGGTTAGTGATTAAGCTTTTTCTTCTGAAGCTTCTGCCAATGAAAAGACAATTAATCTGTCTTTTTGAAACAGACCTCCAACTTTTTTGCCTGATCACCTCTTTTTTTCACTTCTGTTTTGTTTTATTTTTATTTCTATTTACGTTTGAAGTATTTGGGATTAGAATTTGTATAGATACTGTAAAAACAAAACTGCATTCACTATATTTTACTTCCGTGCCAAAAATTCATTATCTCTGAGGTGTCTATGAATACTAAAGTTTTCTAACAAAAACTTCAGAATAACATATGTGCTACTCCAGTCAATGTAATGCATTTCATACAAAACAGAAGAGAATACAATTAAAAATAAATATTCCAACACCATTCCCAGTTCTTTATTACCACTAGCAACCACTAAAGTTTGAATGTTATCACATACTTACAGCTGCAATAAAAATACAGCTTCAACAGAGTAGGGTATAGTGTTCCTGTTCTGTTAGTGTCAGCTATATGCAGGGTTATTTATACAACTTTTTTCATGTAAAGCTTCAAATATAAACCAATTAAACATACTTACCCTTATAAGAGTCCTTCCATGCTCCAGAAAAAGCAATATAAAAGAACAAACAAGAGTCAGTAACTTGCTTATTTTGCATAGTCTCTTTCTGTGGTTCATTTAACTCACTAATATTGATGGTTATGTAGTATAAATGCAATGAAAACTTATTTAATGTTCATTTAATATTCTTGGAAAAATTCCAGAGGCTATGTTGATGTAGAATAGCTTTGAACTCTCTTATGCATGAAACTGAGATCCCAGTTCTTGATATGAAAAAATATAAGAAAGCAAAAAAACCCAAAAAATTATCTTCATGACAATCATAAATTCAGATTTTGAACCTTACCTTTCATATGCTCATTATATAAAAAATTTTAAATATCCTTAAACATTTTAGGTGTTCACAGTAGTTGGTTTCTGCAATTGCATATTTTGGTTCAAGCAGGACATCAGGTAGAGAAACCTTCCCTCATCTTTGATGGCTGGGGAAGCCACTGATGACTTTAAAGCAGGTGGATTGTGAAGAGAGTGGCCTTGGAAGGTTGTATGAGTACTCTGATCTCAGGCTCTGAGAACAATTTTGTTTACTTCATGATAATGATGAACTTGCTTTCATTCATATATTTTTAAAATCAGGAGAGAGCATAAATCCAAAATATTGTGTCTAGTTTATGTATAGCGTAGGTCATTACATTTTATAAAGTTGTGCCTAACTGCTTGTGTTTGAAGAAAGTATGTCTTTCAGAAACCCTATTGTTCTGATCTAAAGGTAGCAGGAATAACAGAATCAGACTTTGCCTTATTTATTCCAATGCTTTATGAGCTTCACTTATAGAAATGAAAGTCTTATGTATAATATTACTCCATGAATTACAGCAAGAAGGACAGTTTTTCTCTGCTTATCTAAAGCGCCTTTTCATACCCCATTTTTTTCCCCACAAAGGTACTTATGCTCTGTTGACTCATCTCTCAGTTTTCTTTTGATAAACTCTACATTTTTCTCTGTTAGACGGTTTCTTCAGACCTCATTAACTGTGGCTTTCAAAAGCCTAATTTTTCAAGCATGGGCAGCAGAAGCATATGCAGCATTGTTGTATACCTCTCTTGTGTTGTATACAGAGAGAATCAACAGAGCATGACTTATTTATACTACTAGGGTTTTTCTAAATCCTTTTTAATGAAGCATCATGCTTAAAACATGTATTTATTTCCTTGTGCAATATGACATCTGCATCTTTTCCAAAGCTACAGTTTTCCAGGATAGGGGAGTGTAAGTTTATATTCCCTATTCATAAGTCTATGACACATAGTAGCATTCTAACTTACCAAGCAGTCAAAATCCCAAACCTTATAGGACTGTACTGTCCTCATTGCTACAACTCTAAGAGTTTTTGTGCTGTGTGGCAGTTTGGCCTTTTTCCCTGAAGTGATTTTTAGGTATGGGTTCAGCAAAATTAGTGTTACAGTTGTCTGTGGCAGATTGTCTACGGCTGGAATCTGGTATACAGAGCAATATCATTGCCTGGTGTTTATTTCTTCAGAATTGCATCTACATATATTTAAGAATTTTAAAGACCATTGAGTTGTCTGAAAAGGGACTGACTGTGCACTTCCAAAAATTATACTATGAATAGGAACCATTCTTCACCTCTTTAGATGACACTTCCTCTTCAAAGGAATTGATCTGTTCTTTGACCTCTGTCAAAGTCACAACCAAGGCAGAATAATACTTAATAACTATGAAATTATAACTGTTGTCTCAGGACAACCTCTCTGACTTGTGTTCACTAAAATGTAGAAGCAGCTGTTTTGTACATGATCATTTCTTAGCTTGTTGAAGTGGAGAAGTCTACATTATTGCTATTAAAAAAATGAAAAATTAAAAAAAAAGAAAAAAAAACCCAAACCACAGAAAAAAGTCACATTGATGTCACACCTGGACAGCACAGTCATCTAGCAATCCAAAACACATCACAGAATCTACTTAATGGATTTTGATAACAGCAATGTATATTTACCTGCTTTTTCATGTTTTTTTTACCAAGTGTAACTTTATTGTTACTTGAGTTTTCTTGTTCACCACACTGAGATGTCAAGATCATCGACTAAGTAGTTTTTAAAGTTAATTTTAAAGTTTAAAAGTTTAATTTTAAAGTACATTTTTAAAATCTCCCCCAAAGTGGACAACTGTTAATTTTTGACAATTTGCTAATTACAGCAAATTAGCAAAAACTAATAAAGTTGGAAAATGTGCGTGGGGAAAGGAAATGGATTGCATACATCAGTGATGAACATCACGTTTTCCTTTGAGGCTGTTCATCCAGAATATTAATCTGCAAGTCTTGGCAAATTAACCATCTACCTGCAGCCTGATTGGCATCTTTATCATCCTGACAGAAAGAGTATACTCCTTCAGCATAAAAATGAGACTGTTTTCACAGAACATACAAGAAACATTGTCACAGGTTTGGAGGAATTCTCTGCAATACCTGTTCTGGGTGTATTTCCTATGTGAAGCATTTGCTATGGGCTTGTTTACACAAGACAAAATTGCATGTAGAGTGCTGCTGAAAATGAAAATATTTTTGTAGAAGCCTAGCTAAAGTATATTAATGTAGCATCTCCAAATGTTTGTTTTGGCCATGCCTTCCCTAAGCATTTGGCTGTTCATTTTCTTGACTGCCCATCTTACATTTCAGTTAAGTCAGAACTCCAAAAACACGGACAAAAATCAATAATATATATATTTTTAATTTCTGTTGTTGCATTTTCTTAAATTTCAGATGCAGACAGTTATGAAAAATCAAAACAAGATTTTGAGAGAAAAAATATCTTCTCTTTTGAAATGTTCAGATGAAGGAAGTTTTTCTCAGTATTTTTCATATTTCTCAGCTTTTTAAAATGTGAATATGTACCTGAAAGTATTCTGTTATTAACACTAGGAATATTTTTGTCAATGAAAGGCCTAGACAGTTTTAAAAGAATTGTAAAAAGTAATATGAAGAAAGCACTATCAATGCACACTTTCTAGTTCCTATGTTTACAAAGTTTCAAGAACAGTTTTTATTGCAGCAACATTAACAACTGAACTCATGTGCTAGCCGTATGAATAAGTAAAAGCCTATTTTTTACCTGCATTTGGAAATAGTGAGTGGCATGAATATATCATATTAATCTATTGGATTTTATATCAGACAACTGGAAAAGAACAGGATTTCTTTTTGTTTTAATGTTGTTGTTTGTTATTTCTTAAAACAGTCTTATTTTTAAAAAAAATTCTATGGATATTATTTTCTTCCACAAATCTGCAGATTTTTAAGCAATACTTTTTTTCTTCGTCCTAAAAATATATATGGTGGATTTCTTTGCCATAGTTTGGATCTTTTTTCTACGTTCAGTTCCTGTCCCATGCTGTAATGTTCAATTAGGTGATAAAGGTAATGCATATATTTTATTTGCAGATCCATAATTAAATTGTCATTTCTGCATGAGCATATTTTTTGATTTATGTGAAATAAGGGCTACTTTGGACTTGTACTATTTAAGAGGGGAACACAAATTGTGCGAGTGCATAGTGTGCTGTAGGGTCCCATTGTTCATTTAAGGGAATCCTTAATGATTTGAAAGATGAAATGTTATCTAACTAGTGTTATCATTAATCCAGATGAAGACTGTTCTCATGCTGACTTCCTTTGTAAGTACCATGCAGCAGTGCCAATAGCATCTAAAAGTTTACTGTTTTATATTTGGAGGATATTTTACTAAACAGATTACATGGCTGCTCCATGAGGTTAGCTGTCAACTTTAAACTGCACATATTCGATTTCTGTTCTTTTCCTTTGTGTTAGAAGTGTTGTAACCATCTCCTGACCTCTTGACACGATCACTTCTCTTTAAAACCAGTATGTCATGATCATGCAGTGTTTTCATCACAGATTCAGAAATTATTTAAAAAATCTGCATTAGATTTATAAAGTGAACCTGATTCTAAGGGTTATCCGGGGCTCAAAACAGAGCAATTTCATGTGTGAAAATCATTCAGTAGCATATTAGTTCTTAAAAACAAAACAGCATAATAATTAAAGAGCTGAGACCTAACATATTATTTAATGGCTCTGATGGAGCTGCTTGATTAAAGATGCCCAGAGAAGATTAATGGCTGCATCCAGTATACAACCTTATGGGCTCTCATAAAACTGTTCTCTGAAAAGTTTAATGTAGAGTTAATAAATAGTAATTATTCCTTGCCACCATATGGTTGATTCCAGGTGGGTAAGGGAGGAACCCACTTGAAACACTATTCATGGGCCTCTGGTAATTTGAATAAAAACATAATTGGCTATATCATGAAATGTAAGAGGGGATTGCCCCTAAGGGATATATCATGCTAGTAGAAATACTGGCTTTCAATGGTCAAAGATTTGAGGATGTGTGAGGATATCAAAGCGTTTGAAAGATGAATAATTATGATTTCCATTTCAAAGTAAGTAATATGAGAAATTGAGGGCCAGAATATAAGTTGTTTTGGCATGTAAAGATAGACATAAGCATATAACTGATTCCCCTGGGCATTCCTTGATTTTAATGGAAGCTGTTCAAAACCTATTTCAGTGGCAAGATAAAGAACAGAACACATTAATGGAAAAATAACACAAGTATTTAAGACTCTTCTGGAATCAGACTACAATATGCCACATTAAAACTGGGAATCCAAGCCCCTTTGAACTTTTGATGGAATCTGGGACCTAACTGAATTGTTATGAAGTTTTATGTTAATCGGTTTGGGGGAAGTAATTCACATAGCTCAACATTATGTAACTAAATGAAGTATAGGAGGCTGTAGGCTCCATCTATACGCAGCTTCCCTTGGATTCTCTGACCTGTCTTCTGGAGAAGGTTGTTTTCCTCTGGTTGTGGTTTTATGGTCACTTTAGTCCAGTATTCTTATTCACAACTTCCTTGTAATGTCAACATAGGTTTTTAACTCAGTGGAAAAGAATAGATCAAAATATGGAAAAAATTACAAGATATACACTACCTTACTATGTATATGTGTACAGTAGTGCAATGTGTGGAGTCAATAACTGTGTATATAATAGTATAGCTCAGACAATGCTCTTCTCTACTATGCTTATTTGTTATGTTTTTCTCTCATAAAATGCTCTTGTATGATTTGCATTTCCTGAGCTTTACATATTTATTCAGAATCTCAAAAGACTGAATGTTTGCCAAAATCATACTCACCATCTTCTGTTAAGTTTATTTACCTTCATCTTCTCCTTTCAACCAGAAGGTTATTTTCCCCCATTTTGCTATTGTTTTCTTTCTTCTGTGAAAGGGTGTCAGTTTTTTTCTGTAACAAAATGGACTGACAAATAATTTACACTGTGAGCTTGACATAATGCCCTTTAGATAAATGGTCTTTTCAGTGAGTTTGTAAATATAAATATACCAGTAGAGTTCTGGTTTTGTGGTCAGAGATAATATATCATGGGTTGATTGTAAGTGAAGACAAATTGGATTTTACTGTTTAATTCAGTAGGAGCTAGGTCAGTGTGTTAGAAAGAGTTGTTTGTTGCCCTTAAGCAGAGATGGACCTAGCTAGATTAGTTAGTTATACTCAGGTGTTTCAAAGTACTTTTTTCCATATATCAAAGTCATATGTGAGCTCGGACTTACATATTCGATGTGTTCAGTTTTGCAGAGCCGTATGCAACCTGGCACTTAATACTGTTATGTAAAAGGTGGAAATTAATTTACTGTAAAAACTGACCTTAATGTAGTGGTTTCTCACCGGGAAACAGACAGACAAAGTGAATTATCTTGCAAGTTCTACTTGGTTCTGTACCATTTGGAGTCTCGCTGCTGTTAATGCTTCTGCTCTCCTTCCTTTGTGGCTGGGGTATAGGGAGGAGAAGGTGTAATAGTGCCAGATTTCAAGGCTGGCCAGCCTGGAAAAGCCATGCTGTTGTTCAACAACCTGTCAGAGGACTTCTCCCCTCTCAACAAAAGAACTTCCCAGTAACCAATTTACTCCAACTCAGTGATTATACCTTTATGCACAGTACTAATTCGAAGCCTGTTTATCACTTCAGTTTCACATAATTGCCAGTATGAAAGTTTAAGGAGCTTTTAAGTAGTCATTGTGCTCTTATTTTTCACAATAGGAAATGATACTATCCTATAACTGAGTTATCAACCTGCAATTTAACATCAGTGAAAATGTTCTAACCTGAAACTTTTTTACTATCAGGAGAAGAAGTTGAGGTAAAGTGAATGTTTAATAACCACTGTTTTTCAAGTCTGGTTTTAATGAATATTTATTTATACAGGCACATAGATCCTACAATGATGGATATAGTGTGGGACACTAGACAGGAAAAAAAAGAGGATCTTTAATAATAGCATGAGAAACTGAACAATTTTGCCAGAGAAATCTTTTGAAACATGCAAGAAGACATATTCCAATAAAAAGAGGAAGGAGCACATTGCCTGCTGTGCTCCTTCCGATACGCAGGTTCACAAAAATGTTCGAAACATTTTTGCATCTATTTCTTCCAAGCGGTGCTGTATTGTTCAGTTCCATATGCCAGCAGTGCCAAAGAGATGAAGTGGACAGTTCTTTAGTCTCATTAGAAATGGCAGCTGCAGCCTAGGATAATAGTGAATGAATGACACTGGCAAAATAGAGGACAGGCAGCACTGCTTTGCTGCCTTCATTACAGTCTTCTGTCAGTTGTACGGGGTGCTAAGTTGGTACTTGGTTGAAACTGATCTTGTTAGTAAAGATAACTAAATGCCACTTCCTTCTTCACCTCCTGACAAGTATTCTGCTTTGTAACCACGTAAATTTTGGGGGGAGAATTTGGTGGCAGAAAGCCATGGATCAGGTTCCAGGTGCCTGCTATGGAAAGCTACACAGACCTCATAATAAAACTCCTGTTAGAATGAAAATCAATTTATAAAGTAGCAGTCCCTCTCTGTAAATTCCCCACCAGCTCTATTATCTTTGCTATTCAATTATGGATTATTTGTGTGCCAAGTTCTGGTTTAATTCAGGTGGGCAGTGTAACCACTGGCAAGATAAGGACCCAATTTGGGGATACCAATACACCTCTTTTAAAAAAAGCAATCTTTCCTTAAAGGAGCAAGAAGATATTTATGTTCTTTTTCTATTCAGTTTTATATTTTGCAGTAGCTGCTGTCAGACACACATTGGATTTAAAAAAACAAATGGGAGATGATAGGCTGTGGAAGATATGCTTCAATTTATATGCAGGTTTATTTTACATCTGTGAGATTACTTTTTACTCAAACTGCTTACTTAGAGTTCAGAAAAATATTTTAAATGAAGATACCAAGGTTCCTCCTAAAGCTAAGTAACCATCATTTTCTTCAGCCTGTACTTGAGAAACTACAGTACAGATTGGCAAAGTCATGCCATAAATCAGTGGAAGAGGCAAAAAATAAAATCCATGTGTCTCTTATCAACAACCCTGCATTTATTTTTATTCTTGGCTTCTGTAATAAACGGAGTTACAGCTATGTGAGGACAAATCCTTTTGATTGGGAAACATACTCTTCTTTTTCCAAAACTGATGTGTTAAAATCCTGTATTTGCTCTTCAGGCTGGGAAACATCCTGTATCTCTGGGAAGAGGAAGCCAGTTTGTCTTCACTTGTATTTCCCTCTAGGATCTAATGACAGTTCCCTCTAGAGTTTTTGTAGTCTGCTATGAAAAGCAAAAGGATAGAAAGTCTCTTACGCTTCAAGTGCTTCTTGGGGGAGCAGATGTTTGCAGCCACAGGATGCAACTCAAGGTTTTGAAGCAACTGGTAGGAGCTACTCTGCTTTCTGGCCCCAGTCCAACATGGTTTGCTCCTGGGATTGCTCTGATGGATTCTGGTATTCTCCTTTGGCAGCCTACATCAGTTTAGATGCATCTAGAGTGCCTGCTGCATGGGAAGCTTGAATGTATCCCATGTGCTGAGCAGCTTTATGTCTGGATGCAGTGAACATGCTGCTCTGATTGAGCCCTGAGGTTTGGGGAGACCTTGTGGTGGAAGATTTCCTTTGCAGTCTTGGCACACTGATGTTTTGCAGTGTCTGAGCTCTGAGCCAACTCTGGGCACAGGAGTGAGCGAGGTCTTTCTTGTTCTACAGTCATGGGAAGTTGCCAGGATGTCTAATGTCTGTGCAGCAGCATTATCTCTTCATGACCCAGCTGAGCACCCTGTCTGACGTTGAACTGGAAAGGGATTTCTAGTAGGTCAGGAAACCTGACAGTGTGAGGGTATAACTGTAGATGAACATCACCTGAAAGCATGTTTTAGGAAATCTGCAGCTTGACCTGTACATGATAGTCTTGGGAGAAGGGAGAGTATATGTCATGACTTCTGTTTCACCAGAGCTGTGTCAGGTAAGCAGATGTTAACTCTGTCAGTTGTTGTGCCATTGTTAGCGATTAATGCTCATATGTTTGCGCTTATACCCAAGTGGAGCATGCTGTTGTGGTAGCTCTCTGGGGGAAGGTGCAACAGAGTGCATATGTACTGAAGCATTAGTGCCTGGTTGGGCAGCATAGTTCAGAGGATCTGTATGCAAAGTATATGTGCCTTTCCAGGTGCTCTAGTTGCATTTCTGATGACTGGGTGTCAGTAGCATAGGCTATAAAGTAGTTTGTAGATATGCAGAGGTGTCAGTCAGCCACTGCTGCTTTACAGGTCAGTGAGACAGAGATCTTCTCTTATGAATATATCATGGTTTCCCTTGTGTATGGGGAATGGTGCAGGGAGTGGTGTGCGTGTTGCTGGAAAGCACTTGCAGCCTCCTTGGGCTGTTGCATCGATGTCTGTTTCCCATTTGCCAAAGGTTGCCCACTTTATGACCGAGTATATGAACCAAACCCTTGAACTCTGTCTCTGTCTTAGCTCCCCATAATATGAGTATCTATAGTAAAACACTTACCTAAGCTCTTTTGCTGAATTGAATGTTGCTTTTTGGGAAGATGCTCTCTGGCAAAGGGAGATGCTCTTCTGGCTTGTTATCAACCTGAGTAGTCAAGGAGAGGCCTGTTTTTTCAGTACAGTGAAGCCTAAGTCTCAAGCACAAGGTGTGATGACCAGAGGTTTGATGTTAATTGTTGCACTAAATATATTATGCAGCTTTTGGAAATGTTAGGATATGCTTGGAGCAGCTCTGGAATACTTATCTTTGTCTCTGGCTTAGAGATACATGGCCTTTCATTTCTTAAACTGAACTGGCCTGCTTTCTAGGTTTTAGGAAGCCTATGCCGATTCTGTCAATATCAGCTGTATAATTGCTGAGAAAAAGGCAGAAGAGCCACATATATGATCATGGTCATGCCAAATAATGAACAGGGTTTTGTTTTGCTTTTTTTTACTGTTGCTGCTGGTTTTTTGATCTGTTTTTTTTTTCTTTTTTTAAGAGTCAGTGTTTTCTCCTAAAGGAATAGATAAATAAGGGAGTTGCATTGCTATAAGTTGCATTCTGAAATATGCTGAAGGGCATACTGCCTTTGGCACACATTGTGAAGAAGAGGGGACTTGCCTTGGAGGACTGGAACAGTGTGAGGTTGGTGCAGTTTGCACCCATACTGAAATTATGGTTGGGACTCTATTGCACCTAATCTCTCATCTTTGTCAAGGTTTTCCCAGAAAGTTTACTCCAGAGTGGATTTGACCTTCACCAGGTCCTCACTGCAAATAGGGACAATGTACGAAGACAGTCATATCTTTGTGAAGCAGGCATGAAACCTATTTTGCTTCTTACTAATCTGCTGTGAAGCCATACTGGTCAGTTAAATCTAGATTAAATAAGATAGACAGTCGACTGTATAGGAGACATGGCATAAAAATTAATGTGTCCTTTGATTAGATTCTTAATTGCTTGCATAGAAGACTGTGGTGACAGCTTTGCAAGATTAGTTTTAAAGTAAAGATTATTAGAAAAACAAATTACTTTTGTTTTGGTGCTTGCTTTATGTTTGGCATTTCTGAATCTGATCTTGATATATAATCTTTTGAGTTTTAATTCTTTAGCTCTGTACATAAGTGTATTAAACGTAAGTATAAATGAAAAAAGCTCATTGATTATGATATCTGAGAACAAAGACCAGAAGCAGCTGGGGAGAGAACTGACAAGGAATGAGCAAGGAAGAACATACAATTGAAAATGACATCTACCAAGTTAAGAACACTGAATGCATTTCTGAATCCTCTGTCTTATAAAGCATGTAGCAAAGTTAGAAGGGGACAGATGAGGGCTACAAAAATGTTTAGGAGGAGCAACAAGATTGGGATGCTTCCATTTGAGAAAAAAAAAAAAGAGAAGTGATGTTATAGAATTTATCAAACCATGAATCATTTTGTGATAATGAAGAAGGATTATTCTCTTTCCTCACAACACAAGAGTCAGTCATTACTCACTGAAATGATTAGGCTGTAGTTTTAAAGTGCACAGAATCACAAAATTCAGAATAAAATCATGATGTTCTTTTGGTTTCCATAGCGTACCATAGCAACTGAAAGGATAAGGAGGCTGAAAAAGGCAAGGACTGGGAAAACTGTGCTTTTACAGATAGGTATTGAACTATAGAGGGGATGCTGTAGAACAGTTAACTGTGATCTCAGCTGCATATACTTAAAAAGCTGTTGGTCTGTTCATTGATATAGGCCTAAATGTCCAAAGCATGGATTTACTCATGGCAAAATTAGCTATTTTGCTTTTTTAATGAGGATTATTCCACTCATAGCTTTTGGGTTTTTTGCAATAACATTTTAAATGATTAAAAATAAAAAGAATCTCATAGTGTGCTTATGCAAAGACAGAGAATAAAGCAGGATGAGACCTTACAGTTAGAAAGAAAAAAACCTCTAATGCTGGGCAGAGTAGTGTTTTATGTCGGGAAAATGCCAACAAAATTGTTTTTATTCCAGAATGGAACGAATATTTAAATTCTCCTGAAACAAAATTGTTGTATAAATCAGTAGTACTAATTTTCATATTCAGAATTTTATATTTAAGTGATACAAAAAATTGAGAAGCAATTTAGAAACATGGCAATGCTCTTTATTTAAGTCTCTTCAAACAGATATGGCAGGATAAGAGAGCATTGAAACAGCTGCAAATTATCTTTTCAAAAGACACTTTTTCTGAGTCAGAGCTGTGAAATGTGGCTTTTTGCAAATAAGAATAAGACTTTTTGTGCCTTTGTTATCAGAGGAAGTTGTATAGTTGCTAAGGTTTGTAGTTCTCTTTGTTCTCAGTAATTAGCACCAAGAAAATACATTACCACAGCATTGGTTTTGCCATCCTCTTGAATTATTCTGGAAATGAAAAACAGGCACAATTTTTCATTTAAAAGTTCTCCTTTAATGATTTAATGTTAATGTGTGTGAAATTCCATTGATATGTAATTTTTCAGTGTGGAGAATCACTGTTCAGCCTTAGTAACATCCCACAGTATTTCCAGTACATCTAAATCTCATTCATTTTAGAGCGCAATACGATTTTCTAATGTCTCCAAAAAAATCATGCTTGTCTGTGTCAGTAGTGTATTACTAGTACTTTCCTGTAAATAAAATAGATGTCCAATAAACTCAAGCTTATCTGGAGGATTTGTTAAGTAGGTAATTGTATTCTTGGTATGATGCTTCATGTTAGTCTGTTATTTACTTCTTTGTTTCATTTAACAAATGATGTCAGTAGTTGTATAAATCACTACTGATCAAAGAAAGAGATGTCTTATTTTGTGCTTGTTCAGGTCAGTTATTTTTCTATTTGATTGGTAACGCTAATTTTGCAGGATTTTTTGGCCTGAATATAGCATTGCCTTTCTTACTTCCAAGTTTCAAACAAATGAAGACTCAGTGTTAAAGTTTGTACACGGGGAAAATCCACAGTGAAGGTTGGATTTAGCCTCTTTAGGCTTGTCAGACAGCACCAGTTCCACTCTCCCAGGTGGAGATCCCTTTGGTTGCTGTGTTCCTGTGCAAGGTCTATGGCAAGATTCATCCACTCAGCCCAGGCTCCACGCCTGGAGAACTGCTGTGATGTTCAGAGCCCAACAGTGGAGCAGAACAGCCTGCGCTGCAGCTGCTTGAGGAGAGACAGGCATGTGTGGATGCTAATACTGTGGATTGTGCTCAGCTCAGACTCCAGAAGGAACGTGCAGACACCAGACGGACTGCTTGACAAGTCTAAAGGGATACCCCTTGTCTGCACTAAGCTCCGTCATCCTCTTACCCTCTCCTCGGTTGCTGACACCTCTGCAAAGCTTCCTTTGTCATGTCAGGGGACTTTTTTCAGTCCTCCTCCTCACTGATGACTTGATGATCTCTCCCCAGCACTGCCTCATTGACCTCTCTGCAATCCTGCAGTCCAGTTTGTCTCGCAGGTGTCTGTTCTTGTACATTTTTGTCAACTGTAATGTAACTTGATTAGACCAGAATAGCCGTAGCTTCACTGAGGACAATGCAATCAGTCCTCCTGATCTTCCTGCTTGTTACTTTTGAATCTTTCTTCTCCAGTATCCTGACACATTTTCAGTACCAACATTTTCCTGTTCTCAGAGCTAAGGATTTCATTGATAACCTCGTTGTTCTCCCATGACTGCAATGTATATGCAGTCCCGGGAACCCATACTAGCTGTAACTACTAGAACATTAGTGTACTAAACTTCTTCCTACATGTAACTTAACCTTTTAACTTCATTCTTTTCTGGTCCTTGCGGTGCTTTAGGTAGATTTCACCTTCATTTCTATTATTCTATCAACGTCCTTCCACTACAGAATTTATTGAATTTTATTTGCAAGACCCCTCTGCTCTTTGTGTAAAATTACTTTTTCATAACCTGCCTTAGTTGTGCTGCTTTCTGTGAATCAGGTTGACATATGCAAATTACATATTGTTTTAATCTTTTCTCGCATCTGTCTGCTTGCCTCTTTGCCCTTGCCTTATTTTGTCCATCCCTCAATGTAAGGATAATGATTTTCTGAATGTTCACAATGTGAACCATACTATTTTTTCCAAGTTTCTGGCAATGCTTCTGGAATGAGCATGCTGATTAGCTGACACAATACTAAGTGTTAGCACCTATTACATTGGCTTACGTATATAGTTGTAAACTACAGAAAAAGGCTTATTGTTCCTTTTTTCGAACAAGTGCTCATCAAGTTTGGCAGTATCTGGGATTTGCCCAAGTTACCCGAGAGACTTAGAGGTTTTATTTCTCAATTTTTTTTGACAGGCATCCTTTTGTACTTTGTCCGTTTTACTGTGTGATTTCAACCTGTGAAATTGCAGGTCATTAATCTATCTGTTTTCTTATTCTTGCTAGCCCACGTGATCCCGCTTATCAAGTAGCTGCTTGCTTTTGGTTTGTGGTGTCACATCCCCACAACACTTGAGTCTGTTGTCTTGTGAGTCTTTAATGTTATTATTCCATGCTCAATAGCTTTGTTCCTGTGAGCAGCAATGGAATTAGAGCTCCAAAATTTCTGATATGTATTAGTACAATCATAGTAACTAAACAGAAGTAAACAAATCAACCAGGTCCTGTGGGGACCTGGGCAGAATGGGTTCAGGGCATGGTAATGACTAAAAATGGTGTACTGAAAACCATGGGATTTGGAGATAATGTTGGATATTCTTCAGTTTGCTTTCTGATAGTTCTGCACACTTTTCCACGTGTCATTCATCACTGTATATCTGATGGGATATAAATGTCAACTAATTTTGTCCCATCTAGTCCTTACTAGTCAAATTCCATCTAGTTCTTGCCAGTAAACTGTCAGGGATTTTAAAAGATAAAGAAAACTAAACTAAAAAAAGAGACTTGCTCATATAGAAGTAATATTAGATTTCTTTCATTCATGTTTTCTTTTTTATGGGTCCACAGGATTCTCCTGACTTGTCTTCATGTTTTCAGGCTGATTGTGAATATGAAATGGCCTTCAGTTCTCTTCATAGTAAGGCTAAAGATTAGTTTCTGTTTAGGGCATTTTTCTAAATTTGATATAAATTCATCCTGAAATTAGGCTTGAAGAGTTCCACTACATACAGCTTTATGAGTATGGAAGGGCACATTCATTTTCCTCATGACCTATAAAGCCTTAAGAATATAAGACTAAATAATATATATTAAGAATAAATATTACAATATAAACAAGTATATAATATATAAGTAAATGTAGTAAATACTATATGTAGTAAATATACTTTACTGTATAATACACTTGCAGTAATTATACATTACTTATAGTGACTTACAGTACAGTAACTTTACTTATGTTGAGTATACTTTAGTATATATAGTAAATATATAAGAATATAGGTAAATATAACACTTTTACATGTATAACAATGTAATGTATAACATTGCATGTATAACATGTACACATGTATATATGTATAACACATATATTGCATATATAAATAATATAAATGTTATAAGAATAAATATTTCTTTTTTCCAGCTTAGGATATGATGAATAATTGTACAGAGTGCTTTGTTTCTGATCAAACCTCTTGAGGTACATAGGTACTGGAACGAGGTAAAAATCTCAGCATTTCTAAAGGCATGCTTTAGGCAAGTATAAAAATCTTCAGCATTTCAAAGGATTTGACAGTGTGCAGTATTTCTTCCTTATAGTGGGCCAAATCTTCATTTGATTTTTATTCTTTACTAGTTAGTTAACGAGTTGCGATGATTTTAACAGAGTCTGTTGGAATGAGTAAAGGTGCACAGTAGGCTCTGATATTTATTTTGACTTTATTGTGCATTAAAAGAGTTCTGTTGCTGCTAATTTTTCAAAAGTACTGGCCCTGCTATTTAAATTAAATGCTTTGAATAAAGGAGAAATATTAAAATATTGTGCCACTTTCCTTTTGAACATGCATTATGTGATAGGCCATAACTTTCAAGATAAATATTACATTAAGATGTGATTAAACATAGAAGGACACATGGAAATCACTTCTTTACTTCATTTCTCTGTCTACACAGAAATGCTTGTTTTCTCTCAGTGGTGATGCGCCTCTGACTGGGTGACACTTCTTTTCCTCCACCCATGCCAGAGGTTTTTTATTAAAGCTTTCATTTCTCACTCGCCTTTACCTTGCTTTCCAGTTAGGCACACTTCAGTGTCTTTCTTCCAAAGGTCACACAAAAAGGCCCATGTTCAGGCAATTCCACAAAAATCAGTCTTGATAGTAGAAACTGAGATTAAGAAAAAGATATACTGACTCTACAGGAATCAGTAGTTGTAAATGAAAAAAAGCATCAGTATTAGGAGACATTTGGATTATAGCTGAAGCTAACAGAGCTGTGAAGACAAGTCATCTTGTTGACTAATGATCTGCAAAGGATGTTTTTCAGTGTACCCAGGCTATTCTGAGACAATGCAACGTTGCTGTTCTCCAGATGTACTTATTCATCTGCAAAACTTTTAGCACAGATTGTTCTCCTATTTGTAAACAAATTATTCAACAATCCCAGTGTATCACCAGAATGACAGATAAACAGATGTGATGTGCTATCAGAAGTGGTTAATTTGAGATTTGATAATTCTTCTATGCATATTGCCAATTAGCTTTGAAGAGTAGAGGAATGCCTGACAGAGAAAAGTTTCATTTTAAAACCAGCTGGTCTGTTGATGGGCCTTGGGAATCTTGTAAATCTTGATGATAAAATCAGAGAAACAGTTTTAATACATTTTCTTTATTTTTCTTCAGTTTCTGTCACTGTAATTTCAAAAAGTTTAGGTGATTTATGTTGGGGCTTCTGGTCTTACTGCAAATTTGCCTCAAACTTGCCTTGTTAGGGACAAATGGGAAGAGAAATGAACAACAAGAAGGGGCCATTCTTCACCACTTGCTGTTGCTTACAAACTGTCTGTCATGCTCCTTTAGAAAAAAACAAAGCTAAAATCTGTATTTGATCCATGGTCTATTCTTACACATCCTTTACCTTATGTCAAAATTAGTGCAACAACTGAACTAGTTTCTAGAAGATAGCAAAAAGCTAGATTTTGTGAAATAGTAATGCATGTAAATGTTTCTGGGAAAGATTATATGTGTTTCTACATTTTACTCCTAAACATCCCTCATTCTCTAATTATATTCTGTTAAGGTTTAAAGTAATAAGTTTTAAATCTTGTTTGTTGTCCTTCATTTTGTCTGGATAATAGATTCCCATATGTAATAGCTTAAAATTTATTATTCTCCATTTTAATGAATTTTAGCCCTGCTCTGGGTGGTCAAGTGATACTCTGAGGAGGCAGAAGCTAGGGCTGTGCAGCTAGGTGGTTAATGTCCATGGCTGGGAATGAAGGAGGAGTCTGGGAGCTCTTTTCAAGGCTTTTAATGTATTATACATTACATTAAAAATCATCTGGAAGCAGATTTCACTGTAACTTGCTCTCTTTCTGGCTATTGACTGTTGTATTCTTGGCTGCACATCCCATCCCAGTGGAATCCCCTTCGGCTGAGAAAGAGCCTAGAAAATGGTCTCTGTGTTTCCAGGAGGAGTGGGTTATCAAGCTAAAGGTGAGCAGCATTTTTGAATGAAAGTGATTGATTAGTTACTATGCTCTGGGTTGCTCTCACTATGTGGTATAACTCCAAAATTCAGCTACCAAGTCCAGTACCTCCAGAAGTTGGGCTCTGTGCTGTCTTGAAGATGGCTCTAAGCAGGCATGAGACATTTCACATTTCACTATTCAGCCTGAGGCATTTGCTTGTTTGCACAGGAGCCTGTGTGTCAAGGGAATGCTGCAGCTCGATATGTAAGCACCAAGTCTATGTAAGCCCCTTAAAAGTTTTCTGGCTACTGAAGTCTCTGGTTTGAAGATCGCAGTTCTGAATTTGGGATATGAATTCCGGCAAAGTCCTATGTTAGCTCATAAATGCTTTCTGGATTATTTTCTGCCTAAAAGCTAAATGCATTAAGGACACTTAGGCCCTGCTTTGTAACATTTAACTTTAGGCATTCAGAATCCAGATCCCCAAAATAAATGTCTATGTGTCTGTGTAATAGTTGAGTTAGGTAACTAAATGAATCCATACAAACCAGTAAGAGATTTGAAGAGAGCAGAGATGTGAATCTGCTGCCAATACCCAAGAGCTGAATGCTTATCCACTGGCCTCTTGGGAGTTAAGAAATGTATTTCTCGCTTTAAAGCTGTTTATTTTGTGTAGAAAACATATTTAGTGGAACTGGACCTGAACCCATCTTTCCTGCATGAGAGCATTAGTCATGAAGCTGAGTCACTTGCTTATGTCTGACCCTGTGAATAATTACTCATATGGAATTGCTCATAGCATCACAAAGAGAAACCTCTCATCTCTAGCCTTAGTCTTGCTCCTGAAAAGTGCTTCCATGCTTGAACACTTGTAGATTAGAACTCCTTTTCCCAAAAAACTTACTAGATTGTGCTTTGCAGGAGATAGTGACAAGAGGGAAAACCTTGTTTGTAGGGCTGAGGCAAGGGCTGAGCATTAAGTTGTTTAGTATTACATGCGTAGTAAATATATGAATGTTTGCCAGCAGGCAGAAAGTAATTCCCAGATTAAGCTGCAGATGAGTGTGTGTTTTGGGCATATGGATGTTAGACTTATGCTTTATGCCCATCACTTTAGATACTCAAGCCCCTTGGTTGATCTAGCTCTCAAAGAACAATCTTGTCCCACCAAGTAAGAAAAATAAAAAGAAAAAAGACTATTGTCAGTTTTTACACAGGCTTTTTTTTTTTTAATTTAACTTGTAAAGGAGTAAATGAGTAACTGAAGTTCAGGTTTACAAGTCTACCCCTCTAATTGAAATAAACTGCTATAACTTCGTTGAAAACAATGGCATTAAACCAGTATGAGTCACAATTATTCCTAGGGTGCTTGAGAAAATAAAGGCAGCAGTGCAATAATGAAAATAACAAATGCTATCATTTTTTTCGTTAAGATTTAAAGTAAGTATAATCACGATTTGATTCTCTTTTCAGCTAGAGTTCATCTTGCCTTATTTCTGGTAGGTACTTTTCGCAAAGGACAGAAATGTATAAACCTTCTGACTGATCCTTTTGTCTTCATCTTTTTTGTAGTTAAACAATTAGTTAAAAGACAAATTAAGCCAGATTCTGGCTTCAGTGAAAGCAATGTAAGTCAAGTATAACATACTGGAGAAAGTAGGTATATAATGTGGTAAATTTCTTGCAAACATGAGCCAGATTTAGACTGGCTGGTTCACTGGGACCAGCTTTGATTCCTGCTGCTTATTCTCTCAAATAAGCAAAGTAAATTCCATGCAACTTTCTGTATGCTAAATTTGGCATTAACAGCCCTGCATCCCATTAATACTTTTGAGGGATGGATGTGAATCTTTTCCAAAGATTTGGCTGTTTTTTTTTGCCTTTAGTAGACTTTTGGTGATTTCCTGAGCGATTCTTGGAAGTATGGTTAGTCATGATCTTTGCTCCCTGATATGGACTTAAGAGATTGCTTCCCCAGAAGGGATTTTTTTCTAAACGGAATTTCTGCACCCACCAATATTTTGTCTGGATGTTACACCTTCCCTGGCTTTTATTTTTCTGCATAATTTTCCTTGACTTATAAATGTCAAAGAAATAGGATTTTGAAAGTTTATTTCTTTAAACAGCACCTAGCAGAGAAAGAAAAAAAAAAACCCACAACCTCTGGCAACCATTTATTGCTTATTATTTATTTATCTTCAGTCATAAAAAGAGCATGTATCCCTTTGCTCTACATGCCCTTGACATTATTTTCAATACAGTTGTCAAACCAGTTCCATCTAATCCCCAGCAAAATGAGGAAAAGTGAAAGAAAAAAACATTTTCCACCATGCACATCACTAATTACTTTCATAATTCTCTGCCTCTTAAAGTTTTGGGGAAAGGAGGAAAAGGAATCCTAAAGTTGATGGATTTAAACTCAGCCCTTTCCAGAGCTGGAGTCACAGTTGCTACCTGTTATACAGTCATTTGGCTAACGTGGGAAGGGGCAAAGTGTGAACAGGTAGGCAGTGGCCTACAAGAGTGGTATTACAAGTAATACACTTTTGAGCAATGGAGCTACCATGATTTTACCAATCTGTCTCCCTGGACCCAGAGAAAAAATAGGTAAAGTTTTGCAGTGGTCCTCTGCATTTTCAGTTTTGCCAGGTTTAGAACTTAAAGGTTCGTCATATTTATATCGCATCATCTGGTGGTATACCTCAGGAGAATGTTATACTAATTTTTGCTTGATAAGGGTGCTCTCTGGCACTAACCTTGTCTGTTCTAGGCAGCCCAAACTCAATCTGTATGACAGATGATATTCCATCTTCTAGAAAGTTTGCTAGATTATCACCCCAAAGGTGGATAGGATAGTTGGAGGCTGTCCTACATGCCATGCCATCCACACTGCTAATAAATGTAGCTTGGAGGATATTCTAAGCACTGAATATGCCTGAAATTTTCCCATGCAGGTGTCAGTCAGTACTGAAGGCACATCAACATGGAAGCAATTTACTTTACATTTTGGCCTGGGCCCGTTTTTGTGCAGCATTGCAGGTGCAGCCACACAGATCCAACACTGTTCTTGTCCTTACACTGTAGACATCACTGTAGTTTCATGCTAGCCAACCACATTTTCACTTACGGATTACATTTTGCCTTTAATTGTGTCCATGGCATTCTGAACTCACTGGGGATAGGTAAATAGATACAGTTGAGATTCAGATTTCTGTTTCACATTCATAACTCTTATTAACCTCAGCAGGAGAAAAATGTGAGTTCTTTTTTCTGTTGTAATAAAATCCTGCAGTCTATTACTTGGAGAGTACTCCCAGATCTGGCACTTTATTTCCACACTAGCTAGTTTCCACACAGGTCAGAAAAGACTTTCACACTGAGCAACTCAATATTAGAAATCTGTATTATTTCCCTTTGGATGACAGGGACTTAAAGGCATGACTGGGGTTAATGACTGTATTCTGGGAAAAGAAATTCAGTCCTTTAAAAGTCTTAAATTGTCACCATGGAAGCATAGTAGTTGTACAACTGATAAAGCTGCATTGCAGAGGAAGCAATCTAACTTGTATTTTTCACATAAATTAATAGCTGTATTGCACTAAGGGCTTTTGGATAACATTTTTTGCTTTCCAGATACCTTGCTGTAAGTTTTAGCTTACTGGAAATATTTGTTAACTGTGAAATATTTGTTTAATCTTTCTTTAAATAGCATTGATATAATGAGTAGAGAACACTAATCTATGAAGTACTGCATGTGCCAGCGTAAGTGGGGTGGTGAAAACTTGTAATGATCCTCCTAACTTTTTTAGGATTTTTATTAAATGAATAAAATTTCAATATCACCCTCTTAGTGATTTTCTCACATCATTTTCTTAGGGTACTTGGCACTGTATATTGTATCCTGAAGAGGTTTGAAATTATTATTTTAGAATTTCATCACTAGATGATAATGTTGTTATTATTTTTATGTGATATAGGAGCCATGCTTATGGTCAAGGATCCCCTTGAACAAAAGGATGATCCCTGTCCCAAAGACTGATACATTAGAAATTGTTAAGCTGTAATGCGCACACTAGTAGTAGCATGAAAGCTCTTTCAGAAAAGTTACATGAATGCTGCCCGCATAGCTGAACATCTCCTTCAGCCCACAGATGCAGGAGCTGTTACTGCTGCCGTCACTGATGGTAAATTCTGTTCAGATCCTGCTCTGCCAATTCAAGCCCATTCTTAAAGATCAGCTTCATAATGGTCTTTCAAAGGTGTATTTCTTTTCAGTGATGATGATTAACATTAACATGATCAATGAAGAAGAAAATAAAGGTATGCCTATGTAGACTCCTAAAAGCAGACATCAACTTGTTATGCTTTATGTGTTGCGAGGAGCCTGTTCTGGACCCACAGTGATGTGACTGCTTATGGGGCAGGCTGAGCAGCATACACCACTCATAGAGTGCTCAAAACTTTTTACAGGAATTTTTTTTCCAAACACAGGTCTCACTTGCTGTCCTCCCTTCCCTCTCCCCAATTTTGTTTCAATGTTTTATTTTTGAAATATTTAGTTTTCTTTTTTCTTTGTCCGTTAGTGCCTTGACCTGTATGAAATAATAGTCTAGAGTTTGGACAGTCTCAGTTTGGAATCCCAATAGTTTTCACATTTCATTTTCAAATCTGGGCACTTGACTGTCTCACACTTTTCCTTTGTTTATTTTTTTTAATCTTCATATAGACCAAATCAGTCAGTATGGGGTATCACTTAAATTTTTCTGATCATCATTTGGTAGCATTTCCAACACCAGTGCTTGTTGGATTTTTTGACTATGTTCTGTTTTGCTAAAAGATTCTGTATTGTAGCTTCATCTTATTTTGGTTCTTTTTTACTACGTAAACCTTTCACAATTACTCTTACAAGGCAGATCTGATGAACGGGTGTCTGGGCTTCTGATTTTCCCTATGTATCTCTTTTTTTTTGGAATCATTACACACATGTAGCACACTTGGTAATGTAATGTAATGTAGCCATTACCTATTACATTTGGTAATAATCCCATTTCTGAATACCAAGATGTGTTTTCTTTGGTGAAGCAGCATGCTCTTAATTGTCATCTCTTCTGAGTGATGGAACTAATTATTCTTATTTCATTTGTATTGACTATACTGAGGAAAAATCACATTCCTTTACAAGCTGTCCATCTTTGACCTTATAATCATTAAAGACAACAGCCTTGTTATGTTTTGGATAATTTTCGTTCCTTCATTCAAGTTCTTTATAGGATGTAACATTTATTTCATCTTCCGTTTCCTCAGTGGATACATACTACAGATGATGTTGCTCTCTTGCCATCTGCCTTTTCTCATTTAATAGCAGATTCATTCACTGTTAGCTTTAAAGCCCATAACTTCTCATAATGTGGTATCATTCACTCTGAAACCTGATCCAACTGCATATGCTGTAACTTTCAGAGACCTCTTTCCCAGGCATCTTATCACTGGTGAAAACAAAAAGAGCATGTGTATTGCTAGTTTGTTTGGTTGCAGAAAGCTTTTGGTCTAAACATTGCATAGTCCATTTTCACAGCTCAGGTAATTTAATAATATCACACAGTGTTTTGAAAAAAGCTCTCCCTTTAAGGAATAAGCCCAGCTTTTGAGCGGGACTGTCAGTGATTGTTTCTTCTGGCTGCTGGGCTCTGACTTCTCCAGTTTGAGGGAGTGTGATAACAGCAAAACAGCAGCCTGTGCCACAAGTGCATGCAACCTGCTGTGGTCATACAGTCTCTAGGAAGGGTAGATACATTTTCGTGTGGAGCAATGTAACGCTTTAATGAATCAGGTATATATGTCTGTGTGTGTATATATAGGTATATATGTATTTATAAGTATATCAAAATACTATCTTTTATTGCCACATCCAGTCTCATTAATTCTATCTGAAGTCTCATATCAGGAAAAAAAACCTATGTCTGTTTTCATTATTCAAGATACTTCTTTATTCTTCTCCATTAGAACTACTGTGATTTGTAACTTTCTAGCTAATTTTGGTAACGAGTTAGGTTTTCAGCACCCAGATTTTATGTAGGAATACCACTGACAATAACCAAGTCTAAAACATGAGTCTGGAATATAATATAGTCATTCAAACTTTGCCAAAAAACAATATAATTTCTCAAAGAAAAGCAGTGCACTATAATCAGGCTTTACTGGATACCTTTTTACCCTCTATTTGACTCCAAAGTTTCTGGGTATTGCATTTGATTGTGGAGGGTATGACAACTACTGTACTGTACTGGAATATGACAACATCGACAACTGATGGCGAGAGATGGGATCCACCTCACGAGGCGAGGCACGCGGGTCTTTGCCAACAGGTTGGCCAACCTGGTAAGGAGGGCTTTAAACTAGGAAAGATGGGGGAAGGGGAGAGTTATAGTGCCAGGGTAGTTGGCAAAAGACAGCTCAAGTCGGGATGCCTCCAGCAGGTGAATGCAGCCAGGGAAGTGCACATGGGATGTGGCTATGGAGGATCCTCTTTCACCCCTCCTGGGAAACCTGCATGCTCGATCACCTCCCTGAAATGCCTGTACACCAATGCACGCAGCATGGGGAACAAACAGGAAGAACTAGAGATGTGTGTGCGGTCGCAGGGCCATGATCTCATTGCCATTACAGAGACATGGTGGGATAGCTCGCATGACTGGAGTGCTGTCATGGATGGCTACGTGCTTTTTAGGAAAGACAGGCCAGGAGAGCGAGGTGGTGGAGTTGCTCTTTATGTGAGAGAGCAACTGGAATGTATTGAGCTGTGCCTAGGGGTGGATGAAGAGCGAGTCGAGAGCTTATGGGTAAGGATCAAAGGGCAGGCTAGCATGGGTGACACTGTTGTGGGTGTTTACTACAGGCCACCTGATCAGGATGAGGAAGTCGATGAGGCCTTCTACAGACAGCTGGAAGTAGCCTCACAATCCCAGGCCCTGGTTCTCATGGGGGACTTCAACCACCCTGATATCTGCTGGAAAGACAACACAGCTAGGCACAAACAGTCCTGGAGATTCCTGCAGAGCATTGGTGACAACTTCTTGACCCAGGTGGTGGAGGAGCCAACAAGGAGAGGTGTGCTGCTGGACCTCGTACTAACAAACAAAGAAGGACTGGTGGAAGATGTGAAGGTTGGGGGCTGCCTTGGCTGCAGTGACCATGAGATGGTGGAGTTCAGGATCCTGCGAGGAGGCAGCAGGGCACCAAGTAGGATCGCAACCCTGGACTTCAGGAGAGCAAACTTTGTCCTCTTCAGGGACCTACTTGGAGGAATCCCATGGGTGAGGGCCCTGGAAGGAAGGAGTGTTCAAGAGAGTTGGTTAATATTCAAACATGACTTCCTCCAGGCTCAAGAGCGGTGCATCCCTATGAGTAGGAAGTCAAGCAAAGGAGGTAGGAGACCTGCATGGATGAACAAGGAGCTCCTGGCAAAACTCAACCAGAAGAAGGAAGTCTACAGAAAGTGGAAAGGGGGACAGGCCACTTGGGAAGAATACAGGAACGTTGTCAGAGTATGCAGGGATGCGACGAGGAAGGCTAAGGCCCGTTTGGAATTAAATCTGGCGAGAGATGTCAAGGACAACAAGAAGGGCTTCTTCAAATACATCAGCAGCAAGAGGAAGACTAGGGAAAATGTGGGCCTGCTGCTGAATGGGGTGGGTGCCCTGGTGACGAAGGATGCAGAGAAGGCAGAGTTACTGAATGCCTTCTTTGCTTCAGTCTTTACTGCTCAGGCCAGCCCTCAGGAACCCCAGACCCTGGAGGCAAGAGAGAAAGTCTGGAGAAAGGAAGACTTTCCCTTGGTGGAGGAGGAGTGGGTTAGAGATCATTTAAGCAAACTTGACACCCACAAATCCATGGGCCCTGATGGGATGCACCCACGAGTGCTGAGGGAGCTGGCGGACATTATTGCTAAGCCACTCTCCATCATCTTTGAAAGGTCATGGAGAACAGGAGAGGTGCCTGAGGACTGGAAGAAAGCCAATGTCACCCCAGTCTTCAAAAAGGGCAAGAAGGAGGACCCAGGGAACTACAGGCCAGTCAGCCTCACCTGCATCCCTGGAAAGGTGATGGAGCAGCTCATCCTGGAAGCCATCTCCAAGCATGTGGAGGAAAAGAAGGTGATCAGGAGTAGTCAGCATGGCTTCACCAAGGGGAAATCATGCCTAACCAATCTGATAGCCTTCTATGATGGAATGACTGGCTGGGTAGATGAGGGGAGAGCAGTGGATGTTGTCTACCTTGACTTCAGCAAGGCTTTTGACACTGTCTCCCATAGCATCCTCATAGACAAGCTCAGGAAGTGTGGGTTAGATGAGTGGACAGTGAGGTGGATTGAGAAGTGGCTGAATGGCAGAGCTCAGAGAGTTGTGATCAGTGGCACAGAGTCTAGTTGGAGGCCTGTAGCTAGCGGTGTCCCCCAGGGGTCAGTACTGGGTCCAGTCTTGTTCAACTTCTTCATCAGTGACCTGGATGAAGGCACAGAGTGCACACTCAGCAAGTTTGCTGACGATACAAAACTGGGAGGAGTGGCTGATACACCAGAGGGCTGTGCTGCCATTCAGAGAGACCTGGACAGGCTGGAGAGGTGGGCGGAGAGGAACCTCATGAAGTTCAACAAAGGCAAGTGCAGGGTCCTGCACCTAGGGAGGAATAACCCCATGCACCAGTACAGGTTGGGGGTTGACCTGCTGGAAAGCAGCTCTGCCGAGAAGGACCTGGGAGTGCTGGTGGACACCAAGTTAAGCATGAGGCAGCAATGTGCCCTTGTGGCCAAGAAGGCCAATGGTATCCTGGGCTGCATCAGGAAGAGTGTTGCCAGCAGGTGGAGGGAGGTGATTCTCCCCCTCTACTCAGCCCTGGTGAGGCCACATCTGGAGTACTGCGTCCAGTTCTGGGCTCCCCAGTACAAGAGGGATGTGGCACTACTGGAGCAAGTCCAGCGAAGGGCCACAAAGATGATTAGGGGACTGGAGCATCTCTCTTATGAGGAAAGGCTGAGAGAGCTGGGCCTGTTTAGCTTGGAGAAGAGAAGGCTGAGAGGAGATCTTATCAATGTGTACAAGTATCTGAAGGGAGGGTGTCGAGAGGATGGGGCCAGACTCTTTTCAGTGGTGCCGAGCGACAGGATGCGAGGCAATGGGCACAAACTGAAACACAGACACTTCCATCTTAACATGAGGAAAAACTTTTTCACTGTGAGGGTGACAGAGCACTGGAACAGGTTGCCCCGAGAGGTGGTGGAGTCTCCTTCTCTGGAGATATTCAAAACGCGCCTGGATGCAATCCTGTGCAACGTGCTCTAGGTGACCCTGCTTGAGCAGGGGGGTTGGACTAGATGATCTCCAGAGGTCCCTTCCAACCTCAGTGATTCTGTGATTCTGTGAACTAGTGTACTGGAATTCTTTAGTTCTTTCACATAAGCAGGATACTTCATAATGAATGCAGAAAATCAATATCATATTACTACAAGATTGTCTTTAAATTGACATGAAGCTCATCCCTCAGCTTCAATCCTACCTTCTAATTTATGGGTATGTTATTTAGTTCACTCGTCCATTCATTGCACACTTCACTTTTATTAGCAGAGAATTGCCTTTTGCCTTCAAAGTCACTCTATATAAACGTTCTTTCTGCTTAATTCTTTATTCTCAGTTTGTCTCTCATTCTCTATCTTCGTTTCTTCAAGGAAGAAAGAAAAAGGAAGCTTTTTAATGCATCAAGAGTTCACCCAATCTACCAAAGCTCAGGCATCTGCAGGTTTCTAAATCTTGTCCCTCATAATGTGTGTTTCGACTTCTGTATATCCTATTATTATTTGAAAATGAATTTTTGTTACTGCTTTAGATAGTCTAGTTCGTGCTCTAATTACCTTCTTGGTGAATAAGTTTCTCTTCCATTTTCTTAGGGGCCAGATCTAAAGTTCATGCTTTCTACTTTTTCTGAACCTATCCAGTTTTGTTATTCACTTTCCTGATGGCCTTCAGTCATTTTCTCTCAACTTCCTCTTTACTAATGAAGTTGGTTAGGAAGCACAGCTCTGACATGAGGGAGCAAATCTGAACTGGAGACAGTTTGGTCTGTCTCGGCAGAGCAGGCTTGTAAAAACTATCTGTTGTTAGTCTGATCCTGTTCTTATCTATCACCTTTCTTAGGTGATGTGCTACCCATGGTTGGCCTAGTGAGCACTTTTGCTTTCCCTTACCCCTGCCCTCTTAGCCTTGGACCTGGAAGTCCCTGATGCTGCATAAAGAAGGAAGTCTGGCTTTTCTGCCTTCCTGTTGTGCCCCTGGAAATGCTGATTTTCCCATGGCCCTATACTATTTAGTTTCATAATCTTACTACCTCAGGTCATAACACATCTCGGATCAGTTCTTTGCCTATCTCAACAATTTTTCCTGCAATAACCTGACAAATGTTAAATTAGTGGCTTTTATTTCTATTCATTCTCTCTTTCATTCAGAATTCATTTAAGAAAAAGTTGTTTATAACTTTCTCACTCAGTAGTTCAAATTTTGTCAGATACCATTAACATATCAACAGGCCTATATGTGCTTTTTGACATTATACTATAGAAATGCCTGTTAGAGAAATCCAGGTTCATGATGGATAATGACCACAATGAGCAAATGCCAAACTGGATTTTAGGCAGTTTAGATGTCTTTACTGAATTTTACTACATACATGGTTTTGCTCTTGTCCTTCTGCATTCTGAACCTGTCTACTGGAAGAATTCATGCAAAGGATTACTTTGAAGACCCCCCCAAAGCAATCATAAAAGTTTAGTAAACTTCAGGCTAGTAAAATGCACTTTTGCTGACAATTGTATTATGAGGATTGATGATACCATTAGTTGTGTTTTTTTCTCTCTCACACCTGCCTTCAAATTCATGCCAAGAGCTGACCCACAGTCCAGCACTGTACAGCAGTCATTTGCACTTGCACAGAGCCAGCGTAAGGCTTCTCAACAAAGCGAGCAAAATGAAATGTTGCTTCCTCAAGGATGAAGTGTTAGGGGTGGGCTGCTCCCACTAGGAGAGAAGGAGGGGGCAGAACAAGAATACAGAGATCTGGCAATGTGGAGCAGCAAGTGCTGCTTTTGGAAAGGACCGTTTAACTCTTCAGTGGTAGCTACTGTTCTGCACTGCTCTACTCCTTGCTCTGTGGCTGAGATAGCATTAGGAAGCCTGGTGCTGTGGCAGAATCCAAGTAAACTGGGGTGGTACAGATATTTTTCTGGCCTAGAGTGGTCTGCTGTTTCAGGAGACTACCTGCTTGGCCTATGCATACAGTTAGTCCTGTTATTCTTTTCTAATAATGTCATTCCACCAGAGAACAGGAAGAACATGTCATGGTGTTCATCCCTTTGAAGCAATGCTGATTGCAGTGATCAATCCCTGATTTCTTGCCTGTCATAGAACACAGTGTAGGCATTTCAATTCTGTTATTTTTACTCTGATGTCCTGTACTGAGATGGGATTTAGCTGGCACATATCTGTGAGCTTATTTACTTAGAAACACTCAGGAAAATTAAGCCTAATTAGTTTTCTAAGTGGATTAGTTAAGCAAAGTTGAATCTCTGTATAGATGCTCTGAGCCAGAGCAGAAATGGTTGGAATGCTAGGCACTTGAATTTATGCTAGAAATAATTAAGCTAAATTAAAAAGATCATTTCAATTCTGAATTATTCTTTGACAAATCAATGATTCAAGAGGAAACCTGTGACTTTGTTTCAGCTTCTGGCTTTGGCTGTTTGTGAACTGTTTTGGACCTGTATTGTTTTGGATTATTACAGTTCCATTAAGCTAGCTCAGTAGCTGTATATATCTTTCACTACATTTTTGCAGTATACTGTGCAGGCAGTTGGGAAAAAGAAAAGGAATCCGTCAGGGAAATTTGTTATGAATATTTCACAAAGGTCTGGATGCAATGACCTTTTGTGGTGCTTCCTGTTGTGACTGATAGATGTCAGATTCAATGTGACTTTTTATGATTTTAAGAATATCAAAGAATCCAAGATTATTACAGTTTTATGATTATTTTATCTAGATGGTAACTATCTGCAAGGTACAGTGGTTTATGGAATAAGCTCCCTTATTGTTCAGGGGCATGATAGAAAGGTGTTAGATAGGAATATGATAACCAAGCAAAGTTGATTTTTACCTTCAGTGGTTATTTGAGCATGGGAAGAAATTTTTTAGGTAGGTAGGAAAATGGCAGAAAAACCACAGTCCACAGTCCATAGTTTTGAACTTCTTTTTGAAAAAGTAAACTCAAAGATTGAAAATGCAATTTGAAAGAAAACACCTCTGAAATAGAAAATGCAAACATTTATCAATTTAATAAAAGTAAGAGAAAGAACTGGGAAGCTTTTATGCCTTAGGCAGATTTTATCAAGATGATACAAGATTTGAAAGCAAGTTTTGAAATAACATGAGTAAGAAATGGAAGTCAGGCTTATAAAAATCCTAAAAATGTAACAGTTATATAAGTGACTTCTAGCCTCTCAAGCACAAGAATATCAGGCCAGACTTATTTACTGCAGTTCGTTTTAAATTATTCTAGGAGACTAGTCTGGCATATAGAGCAGTGGAGAACCCAGAAACTCCTGCACGTCCCATCTTCCACCAGCGTGTATGTGCCCCAGCATCCAGAAAAATATGTGTTTTAATGCTAGCTTTGCTGAACTTGCAGAAAGAAGCGACTTCACAGTTCAGTTACTGTATACCAGAGGGCAGGGGGGAGAAAGATTTAACAGACTGAACGAGATTGTGTCAAGGAGTTACTAAACTGGCTTTCCCATCTGTTTCAGGTTTATCTTGCTATAAACAGGAGTAATGGTCCTATTTCAGTGGCCTGAATCACTTTCTATATGCAATATGTATGAGTAGTATGAAATTTAAGTAATTTATGGTTCACCTAGATGAAAGATGCTACATAGACGTGAAATTATTGTCTTCATCTTGAAAAAGAATCATTACATTGCAAACAGTATAAATCAAAAGAACAACTCAAAAGATTACATGTTGCCATCAAACAGAAATGCTTCCAGTAGTCTCACAGTAAATATGACAGATAGACCCACTATATTGTGGCAGCAATTTGCTCCTCTGTACTTAACATCATTCCTTCCATCCATGACAAGACATGTATCTATAAAGATGCTGCTCTTATTATTTGTTGACTTCTGCAGGTCTGAGCATTTCTTTGTTTAGATACATGTTGATTGTAAGAGCAGGGAAATATGTGTGCCCCTGCAGTGCATCCTTTGCCCTAGGGCAGCTTTCTGTTATTTTTGAACCTTCTCACTGTTCAATCCAGTCCCTATATATAGTCTTGAACACCAGTGAGGAAGCCCCTGTTCTGTAAATTCTGAATATCTAGTGACTCCTCAGGAGTGCTAGGGCCCACCAGATGACTATAGGAAGCTGCCATGGCAGCTAATTTCATCTTGGTGTGAAAACGGACACAGTATTGCCTCGGAACTAGAAACACTGAATGGGGACTTTCACATATGGTTTAGGAGAAAGATACTGAGTGGAAGTCAAACATACAAAATCCATTTTTTTCCCAAATTGGTCAATTAGCCTTATATCTGATCTCAGTCAAAAGCCAGTAAAGGACTATGAAAAATTTATCTCACTTTGAGGTTAAATATCAAGTATATTTGCTAATGTACAGACTACAAAGCACACTAAATTACAAAGTGCACTACAAATTCCAAAGAGAGGTTTCACTTTGAAACACAAGATACCAAAGAAGGGAGGGGAGTCTTATTTCTAGTTAAGGAAAATGGCTATTAACAGTTAAATACACGAGGTGGTACCTAGTTTCAATACAGAGGCATTTCACACGGTCAAAGAAGAGAAATGATGCTTCTTTTAATTAATGGAACTGGCTGGGTCATTGCTGGACAAAGCTGGTACAGAAGGAATTTCAGGGTGAAAGATTAATTCTTGCTGGTTCTCCTGGAAGACTGCAAAACTGGCTATAAACACTAAAATGTTTCACCAGAAATGCATTCTATTAAAAGGCAGGCACAGAAATGTCTCTTGTGCTGCAGCCTCCCTGGTATTAATCAAGTCTTAAAGGTTATGCTTGAATGCTGGGGGTCAACAGGGAGCCTGTAGACAACAGTTTTTCAATTTTTGGAAGCGGAAAGTCTCAGATCAGCAAGGAAGCAAGCCAAGGACGCTTGCTATTTACCTACAACTTCGTACATTTGCAAGAGAACCATCTTCTGCAGACTTGTCTTCTGTCTCACGACAGGACTCTGAAGCCTTTGGGGAAGAAGGAGGCAGGCTGCGCTCCGACTGTCATGCCTGTCTTTTGCAATTCCATTGGTATGTGTTTGCATTTGCCTTGAGGAGAAAAAGTTCCATCAGTTCTCAAGTTCTCAAAGGATATATAAAAACATTTTTTCAGTAGTCATCTTTTGCTGTTCTCATACCTGAAAGTAACTGTTTCAGTTGTTACCTGAAAATTATGTGCTTTCTGTAGAATATAGAGTTCAAATTTAGCGTTTTTCCTCAATCTTTATTTTGCTTTTAGTAGCTTTGAAATATTGAAAGGGTTAAAATGTTTGAAACTAATATATTACACACCCAACAGAGCAGTTAAGAATTTGATTTAAACATAGCTTTTACAAATAAGGTTTAGTTATAGATTTAATACTAAACACAAGCACAGCACAGTGCCCCCTGACTGCCGGATATAAGTCCATTAAAGTCACAACACAATACACCGTAAAAAATAAGAGAGAAAAGCTAATCTAGGTAGGTATCTTTCCTGAATATTCTTGGCTTTTGTGTACTCAGAAACCTTGATTGCCCATGTACAATGGAAACATCTATTGATCAGCTGTAACCAAAAAAACAGTAGATTTGTTCTTATTTTTATGGTATCCAAAAGCCTGCCATAGCCTGGTACTTTATAGAACAAACAGTATGTGGAAGACTTATCTTCATCTTTCATTATTGTCTGGAGAGTCAGTTAATATGGCTTATTTGAATTTTCTGGGGTTTTTTTTGATGATGTTTTTCACAGGTTGCTGTTAAAAGAATATCTTTAGCCATTGGACAAAACCGTGAAAAGATGAGGAAAAGAAAGGAAACAAAGTAACAATAGATTTTTCAAGAGCAGGTGAACACTAGTGGCCCTTTCTAAAAGCTAAAAATCAGAGGTTAGCTGAGGAAATGAAAAGGCAATGCATTTAAAAACAATAACAAAAGAAAATATTTCTTTTACAATTGCAAAAGGAATCTGAGAAGCTCAGATTAGAGATTAGGAATTCAATGTGATTTCAAAAGGTGAGACATTTATATGGTTAATAGGAATATCACAGTAAATTTATTAGATTATACAAGATGTACTAATCAATCCTCATACTCATGTACAGACTACCAAAGAGTTATAATTTGGAAGCATCTCTACCCTCTGGAAGTGACTTCATAAAGAATATTATCTTTTCCTCTGAAACCTGTTTCCCACAATGCAAATATCCTGATCAAGGTCTAATTTAAGGCCAGTTTTAGTAGAGGATGATCATACATATAGGTGAACAAGGATCTGTCCTGGAAATCACTGTCAAAAAGGAGCTACTAAGTTAAATAAAATCACTCTTGGATCCAGCATAACCACTCCTTGTGCTTATAATATTCTCTTTATTATTACTGCCATAATGATTACAGTCCCGCAACATGAGCCTAGATTTTACATTAGGTCACCTGCTACACAACTGAAGCTGCATGCTAGTGCTGTTAAACATCTTATTGGAACTTTGCACCACAACAGATTCATTTCTGTTTTAATGCACCGATATTAATTATGCTGTTAATGGTATGTTAATATAATTTCTAGGATCATTTGTTATGTAAAGGGGAATGATTAACTAAAGCAACAGCAGTCCATAAATCCTTTAAAAAATTATTTATACTCAGAGAGGAGAAACGCTTCAGCTTTACTCCAGCTTTAGCCCAAGTTGTCCTGCTAAGACAAAGCAAGATTTCACAGTTATTGCCAACAATTACATTCAGTCTCTGAAATTGTACTGTAGCCATCCATTGTGACTTTTGCAGTCTGGTCTTTACAAGTAACATAGTTTTTCCAGTGTTCATTGCAAGGAATTATGAGAGAAGATGCAGGAAGCCTCTTTTCATATCTGTGCCTTGGGTGAACACAGTGCATGTGCCCGGGGCCTCCTTACTCCACAAAGCTCCCATGTCTGTTTGTACATAGTTTGTTAAATATTAGTTACTTGCTAAAATACATGGATGCCTTCATTCTCCTCATCCCATCCAAATCTTTCTTTTTACTGATGCTTGTTTTTGTAATAGCCATCTTAATATAACACTTCTTTTCACTTAAGGCTCTGTATGAGCCTCTCTTCCCCAAAAGCAAAGGCAGGTGATACTGCCATGAACTTTCAGGGAGACAGGATTTCATCTGTATGGTCTTCTGAAAGAAATGTAAATGCTAGTTCACAGCATGATTCTATCACCCCTCTCCTGTGGCTGAAATCAACTTTTAAAGTCCTCCTTGTTGACCTTTTGATTGAGACTGTAGAGCTCAAAAGGTAGGGTACAGAGCAAAGTGCTCAGGCTATGCTCTGGATTTTCAGGATTTGAGTCTTAGGGATTGATTATAAATGTTTTTTGTCACAGCTCCTAACTTTTAGGAACCTTACTGTTTAATACCAAGAGATAGGCTGAGATAGGCTGCCTATAAAATTTACAGAGAGAATACTGTGGACAGAGAATATTGTCGAATATGGGAATGGTCCACAGAAGTTGGAAAGGAGCTGCCTAAAGCAGGGAATATGAAATGCTACCCCTCACTAGGACTTAGGTACCTTACTTTAGGTTTGCAGAGTGACAGCTATTTATTATGAAGCCCCACAGTCCTGATCTTTCTCCTGTAGTTATAATGTTTATGTAGGCACTTCTCCTGGAACATGACTGAAAGGAGTCTGTAATATTCTTGTAGTTGATATCATGGCTAGGTTATATTGTCACACCTGTACCTTCTCTCTTTTTCTAGCCCAAAATATAGTTAAGTAGGTAAAATGAAAACCTGCAATAACAGGGACAGAGCAGCCCAACAACAGAGTAGCTAAAGGTTATAACATTTATTCTCAGATCTTTGGGGAAGACTAACTACTGACCAGAGAAAGGAAGAGCAGTGATAGTAACCTCTCTTCCTTAAACCATGTATGGCACAGGACCTCATCCTGTAGGTCTAGGAATTGCTTTCTGCAGAGAAATACCGAGATGCTTAGCAGTGCCAAAGCTTGTACAGATCTTTGGGCACTGAATAAAGGAAGCCCACAGCTTTTAATAGGTCCTATAGTAAGGGCCCACTGGCTTCAGATAGTTCTTGGATGAAGTAGAAAATTTTAATGATACAAAATTTCAATTTGGATACCGAAAGGATAGTTATGTTGTCTAACCCAAAGAGCTTAAATGATTTGGATAATTTTGTTTGGCTCCTCTGAGCTGGAATAAATGTAATCCACAGAGAAACTCAATACAATGAAATTGTGTTTATAGAGAAGTAGAGTCTGGAATTGTTTTAGGGCATCGGAGTGATGCAAATTACAATTCTGGTTATACTCTCTTTCTTCTTATAATGAGATTGTTTTGTGAAAATACCTGCTGGAGAATTAGCTTAATGACTGTGCAGAGCCTAATATTAAGACCCTCCCTGCTTTGGAAAGCAAACACTCTAACAAGACCATTCCCCTTTCCCCTCTCCCCTCCAGCCCCCCCCCCCCCCCCAAATCCCTAAAGGAAGATAAAGTGATTGGTGTTTTTGAGAAATACTTTTCTCAATAACATATTTGCAGAAACACAAAATCTGCATGGAAATGACACAGATCCCTTTTTCTTTTCTTTTTTCTTTCTGCTGAGTTGGAGGCAGGTAAGGCCAGGCTGGATATGATAGGAGGGGTTTGTTCCCATCATATTTGCTCCCCGTGTGAGATTTGCCTATTTTGCCTATGTAACATTGGGTCCCAATAGACTATTCCTGTCTGTTTCAATTGTCCTGTTGTATTCAGTTGTGCGCTTCCTGCTGGTGCAGAGCCTGTTGCAGAAAACTGCTGTAGGTCACGCAATAGAAGGACAAATTTCTGCTGATTTGGCCATATGACAGATCAGGATTTAAAAAGAGCAAACAAACATGAGAGTCTTACAGGTAAGGCGTTACCATTTGTAACAGCTAGATGGAGATGAGGAAACTGAGCTGAGAGCAGTTGCAGGACAGATTTTGGTCCTATAGTAGAGAACTGCTCTGCTGTGATCTGGTAGTCACTCTGTGGTTTAAGTGGCACTGAAGTTTGATTTGATCATTATTTATAACAGCTGACTTCTTTGTAAATGTTATGTAGCATTGTGAATCAATAAACTAATCAAGTTAGATATACACTTTTTAAAAAAAATCCATAAGTGTTTCGCAGAACCCACAGAAATACCTGCTGTTACTGAAATTTTGCCCCTTGTTTGCTTATACACACTCCTGTTTTCAGCATCTCTTCCATCTGCAGCTGCTGGTGCAGGACTTAATGTCTTGAAATTTTGTGTCTGTTATACTGGGAGCAGTAAACTGGGAGTGGGTTTGACATGTGGTCTTGGAAGGTGAAAAGAGAAAATAATTCTGACTGTAAATCTGGAGCAAAGAAATTTTAAGTAGAAAGACTGTCCCTGAAGAATTGAGATAGAGACACGTCAGGGTATGATTTGAGGGAACAGACTGACAAAGAGACCCTACAAAATAGCTCCTTAAGCACCTAGATCAGTCTTAGCTTATAAAACTCACTAAATTAGGTAAATTAAGTACATGTAGACCATTTGGTGAGTTAAATCTAGTTTCTCTTCTATGTTTAGTTCCTCTTGTGAAGTTTAAATACTTCATTTTAAGGAAATTGTTCTGAGTCTCTGCGGAGCAACTGGTCATATATCCTGACTGGAAGGTTTTCCGGATGAGCTGAATCCCATTTGGTCTGGTGATTTAATGTGTTGTATAAGCGGGGTTTTTATAAGCCAGAAGCTGAGGCCTATTTTAGCCTGTTTTAGACTAGTTCATGGGGTGACTTTAAAAAGTCTAGTGGTACAAGGGATGGGGCAGTGCATAGATTCTTCTTCTGGTAGTAATTCCAGCTTTTTCTGTCTTGAACTGTCCTTTGAGAACAAGCGAATCATGGATATCCCCCTTTGCCCTCCCTTCGGACAGACAACGTGGTTCCTGTGAAGGATTCATTTAGAGAGACAAGAAAGGGGACAAAGCAGCAGCTAAATCAGTAACTAAATTCAGATTTGTCAGTTGTAATGTGGTTCTGATTTAAATTTAGAAAATTAAGTGATGGATAAATCACCTAACTGGTTTCCTTACTGATGGAATTGCCTTTGTATATGCAAGCACTCATATAGATACGTATGTGTGTGTATATATATAAATATACATTTATGCATTAAAAAAGTCAGGAACATTAATTTGGCTAAACAACTTAAAGTTATAAATATATTTTTTTTCTGTTGTCAAATCAGACTCTCTTTTATCTTTTTTTTTCAACTTCAGTAGTAGAGGAAAAGAAGGGAAAAACATGCAAAAATAGCAACCTGACAGAGGTCAGTTTGTAAGACTGACCTCTGATTCAATTTCAAAACTGTTGTAAACTTTCACTTATCATAAAGTTTAAAAAGTGCAGGGTATTTGGGTAATGGGACCTATCACCTACTGCCATATCATATTATTGCAGGTTTTTTGAAATGCGTTATTCACTCGTCCAAACATACTGCTTTCAATGAGTATTTAATTTGTTAAGGAACAAAACAAAACACATCTTAATGTAGAAAACATAAGGCAGACTATATGTAATTCATAACTGGAATCATAATAGACTGTCACACCACTATGGTACCACTGGGATTTCATACAATAAGTATGAAAATGCTTATAAAAATTAGCACTGGCATGTGGCAAATAAAAATGTAATTATGTTATTGGTTACACTGTGATAAATTTACTGAAACATATAGTACTCTCAAGGCATGACAGTAAGTCTAGTCAGAATCTTTTTGTTGGAAAAGGATGTCTGAAAATGCATATCAAGAAATTAAAATGTTTCTTATGAGACATGGTTGTACATGCCCAAAATTAGAATGTTTCAAGGTTTTTTTTTTTTAATTCTTTGTTCCTCATCATTTCATGTAACATTGTCAAATTCAGTTTTGGTCAAATCTGATACACACTGATGTGTTCCCAGGTGGAGCATTTTTATATCCTAAGACAGAATTTGCTTGGAAAGTTAAGCCAAGCCCTGAAGCAAACTAAGATAGATTTCTTTGCAACAGCTAAGGAAAAAAAAAAGACAAAATAAAGCATAGAGTACTTTTCTAGCATTATTAGGATAGGATTTGTTTTCCTTGCAGAATTTTGAGCAGATAAAGTCTCATTCCTTAATTTATGCTTCTTCCTCCTCCTCCTTCCCCCAGCTCTGGCACCTACCTCACATCTCAAAGGGCAGTCAGTTATATTTATGTACTAGAAGTTCCCTTCCTGTCAAAA
Organism: Apteryx mantelli; assembly: GCF_036417845.1. Lineage (NCBI taxonomy): Eukaryota > Metazoa > Chordata > Aves > Apterygiformes > Apterygidae > Apteryx > Apteryx mantelli. Next base: position 52,597,147 of record NC_089980.1, on the reverse strand, counting down.
GTCTCCAACTTACACATGAGTGTCATCTCATCTTCTACCACCAGTTAACTTAGTCATCCAAGCACAGCTGTAATTCCTTTTGCCCACTGCCAGTCATCTAATACCTGCCTGCACATGGTCTTTATGTTAATGGAGAATGTGACTAGAGAGGCAGAAAGGTTAGCAATCAAGATCAGTTCAGTCGTTTGCACAACATTGCCATATGCATTGGGAGAGATTAAACAGTGAAAGGTTTTAGTAGAAACATTAATGTGAGGGTATGGAATAGGCAAGTGACAGTGCTGCATATGGGTATACTCTGTAGTGCTGCAGTGTCAATCACTGCTGAATCTGAAGGCTGAAGCAGAAAGCACAAGCACACACACTCCTCCTTAAAATTCGGATTTACTTAACCTAGTTTATAAAGTAAAAGATATTATTTTACATATGATTGCTGACTCTAGAGTAGCAAAATGTGGTGAATGGCAAATCAAAAAAACAGCAATTGTTTTTTCTACCAAAGGTGATGGAAGGCTGCTGACATGTAGTAGCAATGTTGGTCAGCACAATGTCCTCAGCTGAGGGAAACAGTTTCTCTCTCTCTTTTTCCTTTATTCCCATTCTCACAGGGGCTGCGACTGTCATTTTTATCTCCTTTGTGCTTTCATCCCATACAGGACATTTCTCACTCATTGGATATTTGTTCTTTGGTCTCTTTGCTATGCCCTAAAACTAATTCTCCTCAACTCTGTGTTACATTCCCTTTGTGACTTGTGACTATTTATGTTTTTGCTTATAGCCCTGGGGGCCTTGCTATTATCCCATGCTTGTAATCTTGTGGGGCTTCTCCTACAACAGGCTGGATAGATCGACAAGGACCATGGGAGAACCTGAATTCAGATAGGCTGGGAAGCAGGAAGGAGCTGAAGGTGAACGAAGAGAGGAAACTGCAATAATGATGAAATTAGGTTGGAGAAAGGTTGGGACAGCAATTCAGTGGGTTTGCTCTAACTCCTGCCTTGGTGTGCCAGTGCTTGAACAGGTTGTAAGGGCAAAGGAGGCGGTGGAGCTTCCTTGAACTTATGGCTAAGACCTGTGGTGTTCTCTACTGCTTCAACACTGGTACTGTCTATTTCTACATGACCTTATTTGGGACAAGGTCATTCTGATGTACGTTACTAATCTTATTATCCCCCCTTTCATATTCATGAATCTATACCAGTCCCATCACCTTTTAACAGATGGTTGCTCTATATATGCCAGCAAGTCAGTCCATGTCTGCCTCCATTTCACTGACTTTCATACCAGATTCTCGCACCAGGATCCATAAATGATGCTCAGATTGACGTGCTCCTAGTTTGACCTCAAGTTTCCATTTCAGCCACACTGAGACTGAGGACAGTTGTCTCTGTAAATGCTGCTCTCTTCTTATGACCAAGCTGCCTTCCACCAGTAGCACCGACATTGCTACAGTATCAGAGAAAATAATTTGCATGTGCTGTGGTTGGTTTTCTTTCACTTCTACCTATTCAATTGATTTCTAACTAAAAGTTCCCTTTCCCTTTCCCTTTCCCTTCACTGAATATCCTACCTTGCTATGCTGCCCACTGCAGGACTGAAAAGCATTATGAAATCTCAGGTAGAGACAGGCAGGGATCAGAGGGCAACCACTCCCTCTCACCTCAAGCAGGTAGGGGAATCAGGAGGCAGTGTTGTAGATGTCTGAGGAGGAATACCATCCTAAGGTGGTTCATCCAGATCAGCAGGTGATATCGAGATTAATAGAGGACTCACATCCTGAGATAACATAAACTTCTGCTATATTTCACTAAAATAAAATGCTACAGACAGGTGAGAAAAACTTTTAAAAAAAGAAAATTACAAAACCTAGAAAAAATGGGAAAGGTTCAGGTGATATGCCAGTGCTGCAAAGTACAGAAAGAAAGTCTTATGGTCACCTGAAAAGTTCCTGAGCAGGGTGTTGGGAAGGAGGGAATGGGTGACTGGCAGCTGACAGGGTAGGTAAAAAAAAAGAGTCGTCTATTGCTGATCTTGCATTACGGTATCTCTGATGTGGAGTCATTTTAGTCTCTGATGGCCTGTATTAAAATCAATGGCCATTTTTTCTCTTCTGCCATGCTTGATATTGGAGACAGAGTAACAAACACCACTGGTGTACTGTAAACAACAGAGGGATTCTTAGTCTCTCCTTCTCCAGGCAATTCTTTGGTGCCTCCAGGGGCTGTGAAAGCTGGGTGTCCTTTTCACATGCTGCATTTCTTCTTCTTCAAGTGATGTTTGAGGTGGTGGAAGAATGGATGGATTCCCAGGGAGTGGGGGAAACATAGGCAGCCCTGTCCTTTAACGTCCACAGAAGACCTGCCAGTCCTCCATGCTATGAGCACCCTGAAGAGAAACTCATTAGTTGTGTCAAGAAGCAGTTCCCTTCCTCAGCCTAAAGGGCCTTCAGCCGTCTGTCCACTCTGGTAAGGAAAGCCTATGAATTGTGATATTCTTGAAGCAGGTGGCCTAGAAAACTTTTTCTCAGCAGCCTCTTCTATATCTCCAAATGTACGAGTGAAATGACCTGTCCTCATCTCACATGAGGACAGCATAGTTTTTGAAAAGTGGGAACTTGGACGGGCAACAGGGACCCAGCCTCTTTTATGAGTCTGAGGTCCTTTTGTTTGTGCAAAATGAGCAGAGCAAGGGAAAACCATCTGTGCTCTTAATAAAAATTCTGCTGTTCCTCTTCCCTAGAGCTAAAGCTGTATAAAGTCTGGGAAAAACAGCAGTTCTCTGATCTCTGCTTCCTCCTTGTACACTGTGTGAAAGGAGACATGCTCAGCTTTACAAACATGGTGGCTGTCTCAGAAGTGTAGGCAGTGGCTGGGTCCATTTGCAGGTTATTTACCTCTTCATCCTACTCTCTGTCAATGACTCACAATATCCATGCTACGTTGGTCTAGCTGTTTGCAATTTCTTCTTTCAATTTTCTAGCCTGTACTGATTTCTTACCATGTTAAGGACCTTTCTCAGCTTTGGTTTCAGACTTGCTGGTTGTTGAACAAATATCTGGTCATATTTTTAATTTGTTAGTAATATTTGTCTGAAATTTAAGAAATGATTCCATTATTTTATCTTTGATGCTGGTAAGCATGTGTTATAAGCTCCTGACTGTCTGATAGTTCTGCACATAGTGAGACATTAGAAACAGAGACCAACTTGAAATAGTATTATTTAGGGTCTAGAGATGTAATTGCATACATCAATTTCAGAAGCAAAAAATCTATTATCCAAATACTCACTCTAAAACTGCTTTAATGGAGATTCTGTGGAAATTAAGGCGTTGCAGAGGACTGCAGCAGGATAAGAAGGATATTTAGGTTGATAATATTGCTACAAAATACATGCCTGGAGGGAGGAAGAAAGGAATCTGTATGAAGCCGGGCACCATACGTAAACAGGTAATTATCCTGTTTTTTTGTGAGGCTTTTGCTGAGGGATTTTATTCTCCATAATGGTCAGAATATCAATTTCATATTCATGCCCTCTGGAGTTTTATCTAAGACTTAGCAGAAGACTCAGCCTCAAAGAAGTTACTGGCACAAAAGAAATTTTCTGAAAGTCACTTAAATAATAATTTTCTAAAGATGAAGGCCAAGCCATTTGCTTATTGCAATCCAGGAGTACAATGCAATGTCAGCTTTTCTCAGAGAAGAAATGGCACATGTTCAATAACCATAAGCCATTATATGTTGTAGAGTTCAGAAGTGATAAAAAGAAACTAATAGAAGGAGAAAGGTTGTATATATCATACTCTACTCATCTGGTTAGGAATGCAGATGAGGTGGCCACTGAGATAACATGCACCTGAAGACATGAATGACAAACTACTCGTAATAAAAAAAAATGTCCAAAATCAAATATTATTTAAACATGGACTGTAAAAACAGAGGCTTTTTTCTTTTGGTAGGCTGGCATCTGTGTCTGTGAAAATAAATAGTTTTTCTTCTCAAGGCCCTAAGTTTCTTCTCAATATTTACAGAGGTTGCAAGGTCTGCCCTTTCTATCCCAGAGTAAACATCTTACAATCAACTTACATTTTCTTTATACCATTGACTTTTCTCACCCTAACTGTCCCCAACTAAATCTAGCTTCTTTTTCAACTATAACTAGTATTTTATTTCCTTAGGAAGGAACTAGCTGACAGTAAGTCATCAATTAAATGGCAGGACACTAAAGGACTGCTTTTCCTCTAGTAGGTACATGCGTTATTTTTATGTGTGTACTCTGGTTAGTCAGAGCTATGATTAGCAGAGCCAAATATGCTCTTGATTGTAATATCATCCTCCTCATTTATGCAGGTATCACCGTATTGACTTTAAACTGTTCAGGTAAACTCAATATTTCACAGTGTCATAATGGTATAGCCCTTTAATGTGAAACCAAAATGTGGATCAATATCTGTCAATGTTTTTTAAATGGCAGTATTTGTTTTTCACGAATCTTAATTTCCCACACATAAAACTTAAACCATCAATATTAAATCACTATCCCTTTGAAAGTATTAAATGTCTGATGCTGGCATATCCACTGCTACAGTAACTGGCCTCAGTGCAGATACTCATGGTCAGACTGTTAAAATGTCTGAGTTCAGTTAAATGTAAAAGAAACTGTAGTTATTCCACATGAAACTGTAGTTATTCCACACGTATTCAGAATTTTGTAGTAATCTGAATTTTGCTAACTGCCTGATTGCGTATATTCACTGGTTCCAAGCCTAAACCCATTCCAAGCAAGGTAAGCAAAGGAAGACTTTTGCATTGGTTTCAGTAAGAAAACATTTATACCCTTTGCTGGAAAGGAGAAAACCATTTTATGGTAATTAAATACCATAGACACATGTTTAGATATAGAGGCAAAAAATTCATTTCCTAACTTCTGTTAATTGGTCAGTCTTGTTAAGAACATATTTATTTAAGACTAAATATTTATCTTCTTTTTAGAAAAGCTGAATGTTTAAATAGCATTGCTATGAATATCTTCTGTTTAAAGCACAGAATCACAAGTCTGCTTTTAGTTTCATAGGTATAATTTCTAACAGCTTCATAGGTGTTAAAGTGAATTTACTGAAGGCAGAATTGCCAGTTTAGCCATAGCAATTAAAGGCTTAGTCTTTTACCAGTGGATTTCTCGCAAAATTTATTTCTCAGTCTTTTATTTTTCACTAGGGCCATTAAACAACGTTAAGAGAACAATTTTTTTTCTTTCTGTGCATACCTTCATCATGGTCTCAAAATAAGTAGGTGCAAGAAAGACATCATTGTATTAACTTATGTCAAACACTGCAACATATTAAAAAAATTAAAAGTATTTATTTAACTTCAAGTGTTGAAACTTTGAAAATAAAAAATCTAAGTTCCCATAAAGTGGGGTAATATCAAAGACATAGATAAATATATAGATGTGTGCGTGTGCATGTGTATATATAAAATTCTCTCTTGTGTCATCTCTTGGATGGAGTTTCCTATTGTTACCTTGTCTGATCGTAAAGCCAAGTTTATTCATTCTAATGCTGTCAGGTTATAACATTGCAGAGCAATTGGAGAAGCCACCCAGACCCAGGCCTTGTCCAAGCCAAACTGAAGGTCCAAAACCACAGAAATGCTGCCAGCTAAAACTCCAGCCCCACTTGTGCTCCTGCAGTACGTGAACTGTAGTGTCTGACTAGCAGGTTTTCCACATGTATAGTGCATCCTGTTGCCTTTTGATACAGAGATCCAGCCTTACTGCAGCTGTTTGATTTTCATTTCTCATCTATGGGGCAATTAGTGACTGTGCGCTTTCTGTCGCTTTTTTTCTTTCTTTCTGTCTTTTGTCTTTGATCCACTATGAGCCCAGCTGACAACACTTTCTCAAGGATGTTTCTCTTCAGTCCCACTCTCTCCCTGTGATTAGTCAAGCTGATACTTCTTACCTTTTTCTCTACATTTCTCTGGGTCTGTACTTCTGACAAAATATTTTGAAGGGCTAAGTGATTTTTCTTTAGAACAGCATTTTAAATTTCTTCTCTGGATTATAAGGCAATAGAGCTGGCTGGGGGACAACTGCTCCATTTTGTGACATATTTTGAAGTTTCAAAATTTGTTTTTGTTCTGCATTGGAGCAAAATCAAAATCTCTTGAATGTTTTGTAAAAAAATTGTGCTGGAATGTCTGTTTTCTAATAAACAGATCAGGCTTTCACTCTCTCTTAATTCACAAAGGAATTAGAAAGCTTCTGCTAGAACTGTTGAAATATATATTGAAATGTATGTATCCTTACAGCCCTGAAGAAGCAGCATGTTCTTATGAAAAAGATTATATACAAAATCTTGGCCAGTTCTAAGTGGCGTCTTATGGACAATACCATTTACAGTGTATAGCTTCACAAGTGGAACATCTTAATTCCTTTTGGAAAGCAGAGGCTTTGCATAACTCTCTGAAAATAGGTTTTTAAATAAATAAATAAAAAATCCTCAGTTCCAACTCAGTTCAATATTTCATCTTCTTTAAGGATCCAGTGTTGTCAGGAAGTTCATTTCAAACATATGTGAAAGACAAGAAATGTACCAGCTGACCACATGATGTAACATTGCCTTCATATTGAATGAAGAAAGTACAGCGCAGTGGAATGCAACAATAACATTTTTGTACGACGTTAGCCACAGTTATTAATGACCAGTACAGTTATTAATGACCAATCATTCATTGCCTACACTTTGCATTGTAAGACTTTATTTCTTGCAATTTTAGTTGTGCACCACATACTGCATTCATCTATTATTTTTAGGTATACAATTCAGCAAGACTGTAGCTGTTTGATCTGAAATTTATCTGTTAAGTGACAGTCCACGGTAGAATATTGAAATATATTCAAAATATGCAGCAACTTCAGAGAATTAGGATATAGAAAAATGCTTTTCTGCACATATCAAAAAAGAAATCGCTGAAAAACAGTGATGTGGAGAAGGGCTGTGAAATTTGGCAGAAAATGGCCTTGAAAAGCCAACCCAGACCACAAAATCTTGAGAGCTGGAGTAGATTTATGCCCACAAGACAATTGTTAGGCCTTGGCAGCTGAAATCTTCAAAGATAACAAGCCATATGATATATGGGATGACTCCAAGAAAGCTCATGCTGAATATTTCTGTATAAAGTAGTAGTATAAAATGTAGAATGCAAGGAGAGGGACACATTGTACCACCAAGATTAAACGAAATACTGAATAGCTGCTTACTCTGAGAACACCATCCATGTAGTGCACTACATAATGCCAAGAAGCTTCTAGGGGAAAAGTAGTATGATAATGTAAATAAGGATGACGATAGTGCATAAACTCAAAAGACAGATTTACACAAGACAGTCATCCTTAAAAATGAGCTTTTTGAGTGCTTGCTTTTTTGGTTTTAATACTCTGTTTAATATTATCCTTTTTTCATGTCCCTTTATTCTTGCCAATATTCTCAGCGAGCTCAGCTTGATTAACGGTTATGTAGGTCGGCCTTTCTTTCTGTGGAGATGGGGAGATTTCTTTTTCCCAGCAAGAGAAATGCATGCTGTGAGCTATCTTTTCACATATAGCTTTTGTCCCCTTACCCTTCCTCCCAAAGTGCAAAATCAACACTTCCACTGGTTGCAAAAATTCATTGTGTTGTTGTGAAGGAGAGAAGGAGATGGTATCCTGCTGCAATCAGCATGTGTTCACAATTAGTAAAATTCTATTATAGAGGAAGTGGTCAGCCCTAGTTAAAATTAAACTTTCTGTACGTTTCCCCTTTAACAAATATTAATTAAAAGGAGAGCCTGAGTCACTTAGATTTGCTTGTAATAACAAATAATCAACTTCTTTCTTAAGTAAATGATATAGATGATAAGAGGTCTGCTTTGCTGTTTGGCAAAATGGGAGGCGAAGTTTTGATCTCTGTGGGCTACTTCATGACCTGTGCAGAAGGCAGACAGCAGAATCTCAAAACACTTTATGAAAGGTTCAGTTTAGTAAGAGAGCAACCACAGAGAGCTACTGTTGTATAATATTCATGCAAAATGGACCGGAAATTAAGTGTCATCTTTGAAGCCTGTCTACTTTCTCATGAACTTAGCCTCAGAAGAAGCTTTCATGGACCCTTTCAGCTTCTTATGGCCCTACACAACTGGTTCAAAACAGCACCCGAACAGTACAAAAGGCAGGAATTATTGTGACAGCTGGTACTGCCTATCTGCACTGCCCCGTAGCTTGCAGGATCAGGGCAAAGTTCTTGATGAGAGTAAAGGAAATGAATGTAAGGGAATTACTCCAAGTTTTAGTTTACTCAATTGATATGCCAAATACATGTGCGTAAAAGAAAAACACGGAAGCAGTCCTTCATAGCTGTCTTGACAAGGGATGGGTAGACAAAATCATTACCCTACTGGAAGTGGTAATAGCTTAAAATATTGCAGCCCTTACTCTTGCAATTGAAGCTATTGGAATTATCTATGTTTGACGGGAAGAAAAATGAGGCTATTTCTCTTGATATTTTGGCTACCATGGCTTCAATTTCACAAAATGGAAAGCAATAGCCAGCAATATTTACTTTAACATTTAGTTTACCAACACGCATAGGTACTACAGTAAAACTTTGGGGCACACAATTAAAAAGTTATATTCTGCAAAATATTTTAGCAAAAGATTAACTGTAAGTAGCTTGTAGAGTCCTGGTGAAGTCAATGGAACTTAAGAATGTGCTTATAATTAAGCTAATGGATATCGATATCTGCATAAGGGCTTTGTTGAAGAAGGGCCTACATTATATATGCTACAAATATATTTTTTTTCTTGTCCTAGTCATGTCTGTCCTAATGGTATAACACTATTTTTTCACTTATTTTTTAAAATGTTTCATGAAAGCATTTTACAAGGACAAATTTGGATAACAGCTGGAGGCAGATTGTTTTGGGAACTGAGACTCTTAATTGGCTGAGGTACTAGATAATGAAAGGATGTAATCTATGAGATACTATAGGCTTGCATTATTAAAATCCCCCACATTGGCACTGATTTGATAAACACCTTTGTTGGGATATATCACAGAGTATATTAAAATGCTGTTAATGAAAAATGAATATTCCAGTGCCTTTTTGGCTGGCTGAATCAATATGCACTTTTTAATAATTCAGTTTATTCCTCAAAATATCATTTTCCCTCTAGGACAGAAAATAAGAACATGACATAACTACCAAATTTCACCTCTTTTCCCTTCCTAGCAACACACTTTTTTTTACCGCTGCCTACCCTCCCCCATTCTTTCTGAAGCTGTGTTAAACTGTAATGATTCAAAAGAGTCTTGTTCTTGAGATGAATAAAGGTCTATTGTTTCCTGAAGAACTGCAGGTCTGAAAGATTGATTTTCACTTGTTGGACCTTATTATATTTTATTTTCCCAGTGGAAGATCAGAACAGTTAATTTATGAAATTTCCTATGTCCCCCACTATTTAGGGGAAGATGAATGTCAGATTTGACTTGCAGCCCCTTTCCCTTTCAAGAAGACAGACAAACATGAACAACATCAGTGGTCTATCACCCCATGACCTTGGGAGGCTATCACATGTTGAATAATTCCATCTCCCAGTCTGTTTATTTTTTTCTTATCTCTGTACAGGATGGCTATTGTAATATGAGGTTTCACATATATTTGCTTATTTTGGTTTCTTATTTGTGATGTGGATATCTGCTGAGGAGAAGAAGCTGTCTATAAACCAAGGAAAGGTAAAAGAGTTGGGATACAGCCTGGGATACCTGATTTGTTGGTTTGCATCTTATTTTTCTAAATGCGTGTCTATCTCATTAGGTTTATATTTATTGTGGTTTCCTAAGGAAACAAACCTTATGTGACTGAGATTTCTGTCTGTTTATTTGCCTACTCCTTGCCCAGCAGACTGGCTAGTTGGCTCTCTGCTGCTCCTTTAATCATGAGGTTAATGACACCCTGGCCTACTCTACTGCATTTAATAAGGAGTAGAGATCTCCAAGCTGCCACAAACTGTGCGAGACTTGGTAGGTTGATTAGAGAAGAAAATTCACACTCACACTGAAGAACAGACTTCACTTGAGATGAAGAGCCACCTGTGCTCTCTGGTCTTCTGCATTCAGTTGGCCCTCACGTATTGAAGGCAAACCGGGCGCGCACACTGCCTGGAGCAGCCCGGGCTTCTGCTGGCTCTTGCTCCAGCCAGCTGGGGGACTGGAGAAGAAACTAGAGATGCTGCTGGGGAGATTTAAGAGCAGGGGGAGATGACTGGAGTTGTAGTACATGATGGAGCCCTATGGTGAATGGGGAGATGCTGCGTTATTGTAGTAACAGAGACGATTTAGGGAGCATAAGACTACCCTTGTAGGAAACAGAACTTATCAGTTCAGAAGACTGTTTGTTTACCACAAAAAGGCTCTTTTCCTCCACTCTTCCTGCTGCTCCAGCTTTAGCTTTGAAATGCTACTGCATGTTTCGATGGGAGATAGCCACGGTACTGGGAGACAGAATTGATGGTGTATCTAGCTGTGCCTGTTATTTATGCCTAAAATATTAAAACTGTCTTCTTAGTAAGTGCATGTATTATGCGGCTCGGACTGTCAAAGGAAATCACAGAGCGCAAGCCTGAGATTTTCTGCTTGCCTGCTAACTCTGAACATGTGTTTAGGTTAGGTATCTAAAGCCAGATATCCTAAGCGTCTAAAGTTGAGCTGGTCGTCAGAGGTGCTGAATTCTCACCACATTCAGTAGGAGCTTACGGCCGATCAGTAGGAAGACTGGGCCATTTATTTCGGATGCCTAGATGTAGACATCCACCTCTAAAAACTGTGCCCTTAGTGTCTTAGCTTTTAAAATTCAAACATGGTGGAAAAGTTGTTTCCAAGTGATATTAAGCACAGGGTATCCTTAATACATATTCAGAAGCATTCAGAGGAAAGCTGCTACAAAAATAACAAGTATTGTCACTTATTTGTCCCAAGGGACAGAACTTAGGATCATACAGAATTTTCTCCTTCAGGACAGAGAGCAATACTGCAAATCAGATATGTTATCAGTATGTTCTTGTTTTTTTTGCTTGAAGGTGAACCTCACCAAAAGATAAAAGAAAAAGTGTCTATTTTAAAATTTTATAATTAAAACAGCTTGTAGGATTCCTAACTGTAAGAAATGATGTGACCTTAAATATTACCAGAAAAGAGCTTCTGGATGTTTTCTGTTTTGAAACAGTATAGGAATATTAATACATTTTTAGATTCTTATCATCTCCTTTCTTTTGCTCTGGAGAGCTTGAATCGGACAAAACTGAAGGCATGCTGCTTTTTTCCTTTTTCATTTTCATTGTTAGGTTTAGCAAGTCTCCATCAAAGGACATTTTCAGTGACATGTTAGTAGACAAACATCTGTTAGGTAAAGCCCTCTTCAATAATCAAGAAGTGCAAGTCACCATTTCTGCAAGTGTTGAGTTTGGAGCATTCTCAGCTGGTGTGATAAGTTAGGCTGATAAGCCTCGCTATGCTCGTGATGAAGAGTCCTGCTGTCCTGCAGATCAAGCCAGGAGTTATAGCCACTGTTCTTGAATGCAGATGTATGTGATACACTTAACTCTATTGAAACTCTGGAGAGCACCAACTACATTAGAAACAGCTGTTTCCATGAATTTCTATGGATGTTTGTTGCAGATCTTGACATTTCACTGAGCTGACTTTCTAAAGATACTGCTGAAGGAAAAATGTGTGGCCTCCAAATGCCTCAGACTGCCGGCATTTAAGGAGTTACATCAATACCAATGGGTTTCTGTATGATTTACTAGTTGTCTCTTCTTTGCTTCAGGGTGAAAAGGAAGAACATGCATGTGGTATTATAACAATTTTATTGAATGATGGATGCACTTTCAACAGATTGGAACAGAAGTGATAGAGAGTGCCTCCAGATATGGCTGTCTGTTTAAAAATTACTTCTGGCATAAAAGCCATTAAAATTCCACGGCTCCTGACCTATTCAAGCCCATAATCATCCATTTTATTATATATCCCTCTATCTAAAACAAAGATGCTATTTTTCTTCCAAGCGGAAATAACATCTTGTTTATGTGGTTCAGATGTTAGAATAGCCTTTCCACAATTCTGCAGTTTAAAGAAAGGGCAATAGTTTAAAAAGATGTGAAAATGTAATTGTCTTACCCAAATGTGTAAGAAATGTTAAAAATCAAAATTTATAAACCAGCTCTCTGGGACTGAAGACCTGTTTAATCATTTTTTTTTTAAGCACAATAACCAGTATTGAGTTTTTTAACAATGATATTTTTTCAGTTATTTTTACAGACCATGGGCAGGGGGAGAAATAAAGAGTGTAAGAGAGAGAAAGAGCAAACTTTGTTGTAGTGATTAGAGGCAAAAAATATAGAACTTCAAAGAGACTGGCTTCTCACTGGTTATTGAGGATGACACGTCACATGAACTTACTAAAGCAAAAAGATTTTGGGCCCTTTTCAGCTAACAACTTGAAACTCTATGTCTAATTTACATGGAAATTACAGAATGGTAGGGGCTATAACTACCATTGCATTTATTTTTAATGCAGATTTGCCAGGCAAAGGCTAACAGTGAGTTGTAAGCATGTGTGAGCAAACCTCAGTGAAGACTCTCCCAGCTTCAAGATGAATCTTTCAGCTGTCACCCTACATTCCTTGCAGGCCATAAATATGCTGTATTTTCACATCTCTTAAGGTATGTCAATGTGTAGTCTTTGGATGGAAAAATGATGCAAAAAGGTATAAAGCCTGAAGAGCATTTTTCTTAGAGACCACAAACTCAAGAACAAAATCTGCTTTTTAAGTACATTTTACATACCGTTAGCTGTTTTAAGTTAGTTTATTAAGTGCCATATGCCAGTGTTCTTAAGCGGGTAATGGTAGCAATGTCAGCTTTATGATGTGTGGAACTGAAAGTATTAAGGTAGGCATTAAGCTTTAATAATTGGTATATGTGAACTACATGTATTGCCTCCCCTTTTTTTCTGTACAGTATTATACTGAGGAGGGGATCTATATCAGAGAGATATTTTTTTAAGGTTAACTCCTTGAAGTCACCCAGAATTTGGAATATCAGCAGTGTCTTGGAAAAGTTTGACTTCAGGGCAGGAAGTGAGAGGATAAAAGAGATAATATATGCAGTTTAACCATGGCTGTGAAATTTATCCCATGAATACCATAATCATTGATGTAGATATATATGCAACAAATATCATTTTACAAAGCACCATCTTTTTCACACAGTGCATAATCTGAATCTGGAATGTATTTCCACTGGATGTCATCAAAATATACTTGTGTTGGATCTAGAAAAAAAGCAGACTTTTATTACTGGCGATGTTATTCAGAATAACATACGGGAAATCAAACCTCATGCTTCAGGGCATAAACTGAGGGGTCATGAAAGGTCTCATTCTGGCAATCTACACTGCTGATCAAATGAATGGAGTGGACAGGGAGGGTTGTCTTCCTCCACAATATGAAATATTCCTTTACTGGAAACAGCTAGCAATCCCACTGGTCTGACCTGCCAAGCAGGATCCTACGATGCAATTGTATATGCCTTCCAACAATGTCTCTCGCCTTCACTTCTGTGATGTACTATTTCATTTTGAACAATTTGCACTTGAAGCTGTACTTTGTTTATTGATCTTCTTTAGGGTTTTGGCTTCTTTCTTGTGCTGTAAATGACATCAGTCTCTGTCAGGTGTCTGAAATCTGAGGGGTGATGTTACATCAAGGTTGTATTTAACTTTTGTGCAATTTGTGTTCCTGTCATGCAGAACTGTTTCCTCTCAGACTGTTCTATAATCTCAAGCAGGAGAAACTAAAAAGAATGAAATCGAACAGAAGGAAAAGCTTCTGTGGAATAAAAAGATGAAAAATGTATAAAACAATCATAGGTTACATGAAGTTCAAAAAACCACCAGGACATTACAGTGCTACAGTCTTTTGGATGAAACTGCTCCACGTGTCTTGTCCTATTTCCTTTCATTTCAGTAGTACTAGATGAGTTCCTAAATGAGCAACATCATGTTCAGTCAGTTTCTGGGTAAAAGACATCTTAGGCACTGTGCATATATTACAGTAAGGGGTAGATTTATTCTCATGAGACTCTGAGCAATTCATATTGCTGATATTGTGTATTTCGATTTTAGATATGTTATTGAGGACTCGTAATGGCCCATTGCATTGTTTTCTTTTCAGGACAGGGGTTAGTCCTGCTGTCCTGACCAAATTACAATTTGAAATGGTATGGTTTTCAGCTTCATTCTCGTGGGCTGTATTGATTGGTCATGGTATCCTTTTTTTTTGTTCTGAACTGTTGTGGAATCTCTGTGCATTATTTAAGCTTTGCTCTGCTCCACCGCAGTAATGGGCGGGTTTACAGCAGAGACCAATTTAGTTCATATATGTGTGAACTTTCGTTACTCAAATCTTTGCTACAAACCCTCGTAGAAAAGCACTGTGAATCTTAATGTGGCTTATATCTCCCATATATGGCTGTTTGATTTCTGGTAGTCTTCATTTGCCGGCAGCTTCTCCATCACAATGCAGATTCTTGAACTGAAGTATATTTGAGAAGTAAGATATGAAAAATTAGAGAGGGGGGAGAAGTGTTTGTAATCAAATCGAAAGCTTGATCGTTCAAAAATTTCCGGGGTTGTCATTTCTAGCTTGTGCAAGCAGCCTATTTAATCTGAGAGATCAACTTCAGTGTTGTGGTTGGGCCTTAGATCTGAACTTGACCAACTTGCTGGGATTTGACTTTTGCCTACTCCTACTTCAGAGCCTTGGTAAGGAAAAATGGCATAACGACTTAATTTAAATAGTATTTCCCTGTCTCCCACAGCTGCAGGTGGAAATGTATGAATATGTTTTAGTCCAGTGGAGGTGATAACAAGAAGCGATGTAGAGAGAAGGAAAGGGTTGTAAAATGAGAGTTAGAGTAGTTGCTTGGAGCTGTTTAATTTTAAGGACTCTTCTAAATGCAATGTATGAGGGAAGCCTCATAGAAAACCAATAGCTCAAATGCTTCTAAAGAAGTAATTTTCACTGTAACTGTGAATACTGTGTTCATAATAAAAGTAATTTATTTAAAACAAAAGAAAACAAACAGACACATATACCTTTTATGATTTCCCTCTTTCTCCTGGGGTATTCTGCCTGTTCCTGAGTTCTCTGTTGCCCAAAACAGGTGTGTCCTTTATCTTTGTATTTACATTATACCTGGCATACTGGTGGTGGTACTCATCTGAGTGTGGGTGCTTAACAGCATACGAGGCACACCACTCATGTTTCCAATATCCTAGGAATTAGGAGGTTGATTCAATACCATTTTTGTCATCAGCTGAAAATCTGAGAAGCGTTTGTTTCTGTCATGCTATAGGTTGTCACATCCTTCACAAACTCCAGCATGAGGGAACAAGAATCACATTACCATGCCAGCCATGTAAGGAATTGTTTAATATTGTGAATCATTTGGGAGCACAATTTTAACTATAATTAAGGCTACTCAAAATTTTTGGTTGACACCAGTGTATGAAAACAGACATACTTTTAGGTGTTGCTGAGGTTAATGGTAGTGTTTCAGTCCGCAGCTGTAAAAGTAAAGCCTGGGTTATTAATTAATGTTGCTATTGGTGAAAGATGACCGAGTGAATTATTTATTGAAGAGCAGAGATATGAATAGGATGGCAACTGATGTGTCACTGTTAAGGTTTTGCAAAGATGATACTTCCTCTGATCACTTTAAGGTTTTAGATGTTGTGAGTTTTTTTTTCCTTAAGGAACATCATTGTTTATTTTATACTTATGGTTAGTTTCTCTGTGAGAATCAGATAATGTGTTTGTCTATGTGACTATGCATATTTGTGTTTGCAAATTATTTTTTTTTTATGTGAATGTAACCTTTTTGTTGCAGGGCAACTATGGTTTTGAGGTGAGAGTCTTCTGAAGAGGAAGTTGAGATTTCTGTGTCACTACAGAAGATTTTAATGTTTTAATTATTCTTTTGGGGTTCTGAAGATAAAATGAAGCTTGTTTTGAATTGCAGTGTATGTCTTTCAATTCCTTTCAAGTTTTAGAAATTTCAAGCAAAGATCAAAGTGAAAGCGCTCAAATTTCTCTCTAGGTTTTAGAGTCTAAAAAAACTATGTTCACTGTAGTGGACAATCGTAACAGACATGGTATATACCTTTACGTGGAAGATAATGAGCATAATGTCTTAAATTTGGGGATGCTATGGTATTATCTTTCTGGAATTCTTGTTCTTTCGGGCAGATGTTTTTCTTCTGCTTTGCTTGAAAGAGAATTTAGGAACTTTCAGAATTGTAGTTCTTTCTGGTCTCATACTGTACTACTTACTGAATTACATTTTGGCCATTTCTATTGTAAGGCCCATTAGTAAAAAACTGATCTAGAAAATTAAAGATTTGCACAAACAGCTTTGTCATTCATCTTGGCATGCTTACTTTGATTTATGCAAAAGTATGCACAAACATGACTGAGCTTTGTGCAACTGTAAATGAGTGCAGAAGGTCCCATCTTTTGAAGAAGTTAATCATGTAACAGAGTAGAGGTATGTGATTATCCAAAAAACTTTCTATTATTTTTGGAGAATACTTTTTTCCCACGTCTGCCTTCTAGGTTATCTGAACCACTGTGAAAATGAAAAGAACAACTCTGAGGTAATAGAAACGTACAGAGAGAAATTTAATGAAACGTACAGACAAGAACCTTTTCAACATTAAGGAAAGTTCAAATGATCATGCAGAGTCCTGGCACAGCAGTAGGATTACCATTCAGAGAAGGTCAATAACATCTAAATCTTTTTACAAACATGAAGACTGAGAAACTGTTAGAAGTAATGCTGCAGTGATCCTGGTGAAATGAAGAAATTCTGCAAAAAGGAAATCAAGGACATGTGAAAGATGAAAGGTTATTACTGTGCAAAAAGTGAGATAATCTCTCTCAGTTGCTATCTGCAGATGATATTTTATACATGTAGCATTTGTTTTCCTAATTTTTAATAAAATAAAGACATAATTTCCAGAAGCTGTCCCCCAAGGCTACACAGAACAATGAGGTTCAACTCACAAAGATTTCCTGGTAATACCCCTTTAGCTGAAGTGTCTTTAAGGTCTCTTACATCCCCAAAGAGAGGAAAAGTTCCATTTTGGTAAGATTTGCTTTGGTATAAGTATTATTTTTTTATATCATTTTTAATATCCATCCTCAATCTTGGTTACTTACCTGGCTTGTTTATCCTACAGTGTCTCTGTTGCTTCAGATAAAGTGGCAGAGATTATAGATATGATAAGTGTTGACAAATGTGGCATCTGGTGTAGGTATGATCTCGATGATCAGACTGCACCTATGGCTTCCACCATAGGTCTTCCAGCTGTCTTCCCTCCTGCCTTCTTATTTGAAAGTTACCATTAAGGAAAAAAGGCATTCACACGCCACAGGGTAATGCTTAAAGTATGATAAGATCATACCAGGTCACTAAGATAATGATCCCTGCCAGTCAGATATCCTCTCTCACAGCCAGCTAGAAGTTCTTGTATTAATTCCAGTTTCTTGCCCATTCCTCCTTTGCTGAACAGGCCCCCTCAAACATCTGCTGAAAGTATTTCTTTCAAAGGTAAATGCAAGTGCTCAGTCACAATGCAGTTTTAAAAAGCATTAGATGCTTTTATCTATGTGTTACCTAAATGAGGGAGAATTTGGTCCTCTACTGTTCATCCCCTACTTGTTCTGCTCCATCCCTGCAAACCCTTTGACCCTAGGAAGCTACTTCAGAAGCGACTCTGCAGTGATCGCTTGTGTCAATGTGTGGGAAGGTGGAGTTATTGTGTAGGATTCGCTGAGAATATATAGCTTCCACCTTGAGCAGCCAAAATAGAAAAGTGTGGAGTAGGCCCAACTCCTTGAAGAGGAGACTTTCTTGGTACAGTAATCTTACAATAAGAAAATATGAATGCAGAAAGCTATTTCCTTGGAGCAATCATTGTTTGTATTATTGCAATGTCAGACAGTCAAGTTCCTCCTAATAACATTCTCCTTCACAGCCCAACTGCTTCTTTTTGCCTTCTCCTTCAGTGAAAGTCATCATTCTGCATTTGTGAGAGCATCTATTCCTATGGATATGAATGTGATGTGACAAATTCAGCTTCATGGCTAAAGCAGAGGGTTATTCAATTATTTACTGATCACATTTTATGGGACAAAACATCTCCTAGACACCTTCCATCCAATTGCCTAATTGACCGTGCTTCCTCACATTAATGATTATGTTGTGTTCCCTTGACATTTCAAAAGAAATTACTATAATTTTTGTATGAAAATATACAATAATTAAAAAGGGAATGCATTTTACCTCATTTTGGAGTAATTTAGTCACAGTGCACTAAAGATAAAACACTTTCCCATGGACCCTTGGCAAATGCACTATAGATATATAGTTTGAAACGGTTGTGTTAAGGCAGAGTGAAACTTACTGTATATATAAAGCTCATTATGGCGATAAAGTATTGCAACTACCAGAGAACAGTGTGTTTTTTATACATTTAAGCTTGAAATTACCCAAATCCAGAAAAAGCTTTTTGTCCTTCCAGACACTGTGCAGTCTTGGCAACATGGCAGAACAGCTCTATCAGCTGTGGAAAGCAGGTGACTCTGTTCTTCCTACACAGAAAAAATGTGAACTGACCCAGTATTATGCCTGGGTACTGCAGTAATAGCTTCCTAATCTTATGTGTGAAATAAAAATAAGAGACATAATAGGTAAAAGCTGCTTCATTTTGTCTCACTTCCTAAAATTAACCAGAGTTAAACCATTTACAATGGAATAACTGCTATATCGTTATTTCATCAAAGAAACACTAGAATAAACTGTGAGCCAGCTTTCAGGCTGAGCTGACTGTAGCTGGAACATATGTATTTTTTTTCTGTCTTTTGCAATAAGCAGAATTCAATGGTGTTCCTACCCTATCCCTATAGCACCTGTTTCCAGACAAATATCATATATGTACAAGAATGCCACCAGCAATGACAGCACAGAAATTTAATGACTTTGCCATTCCACTCCAACTTGTAGGAAAACAGCCTGCAGCTCCTGAAGGCAGCACATAATGTTTTTACTTCAAGGCAACAGATGGTGGCAAAATAAATGTGAATAAACCCTGCTTTTTTAGATTATTTAAAAAATATTATTGTTGATCCCTAAAATATTCAAATAAGGAGAGCAAACATGTTTTTCACCTATCTCTGAATCAGAATTTTTTGAGTTTCCTGATTTTTTTTTTAAATGCTCAAGCTTCTTATGTCATGACATCATCACTATTTTTAAGTAGAACCTTTTCTCCTTCTTGTACCTTATTAGGGAAAGAGATTTTTGCTGTGATTAGCTCTTATACAGCAAGAAGAAAGACCGTTGTTCTTTTTTTGTTTTGTGTACTTGAATGAGTATGAAATACAAACAGGCCCTGAGGAAGGAGGCTATCACTATGCTTATAGACTTTTGATCCTTGTCATTTGCTGTGGGAAATTCAAACCAGCTTTCAGATGAGGAATCTCTGTGTAAGCAATAAGACATTGTGGGCATTTTTATAATGTGATTTATTTCTGTTTTGTGAACAGAATGAAAGTCGAAATTCCTCTTGGGCTTACCCTGGTAGAAAGGAATAATAATCATAGTGAATGTAGAGGGGCTATGCTGCTTTAAAACTTGTGTAGGATTACTCTCCAGGGATGAAGGTGAAGAAATACAACATAACCTAAAGTCTTACTCAGGCTTGATGAAAAGCAGCTTTTTGACTTGTACACATAACAGATCACAAGGGCTCCTTTTCTATCTACTTCTGATAACCTAAGATTATAAAGTTTTAACCACAGAAAATTTCAATATTTACTGCTATTTCTAGAGAGAGGGAAGAATTACATTTTTGTTTTCTTCCCACTTTTTTTTAGTCAAAGGTTTGTCAACTGTCAGTCTCTGCTGAGTCTATGTATGTCAACAGCTTGGTCTCCTTTAGGAAATTTTTGACAACAAGATATCTCACTTATAAGAAATCTGATAAAAAGAAATGACCAAGTCCAAGACTACAGTTACTTCATGAACAGTATTTTGGGGAGTTAGGATGATTGTGGCTTGGCTCCTTCACACTGGAATCTTCTTGAGTTATGTGTTTTGCTGTAAATGGTGTATAGCATAACTATTATATCATCAGACTCATATTAATTAATATAACCTACCCACCCAACTTATCTTTTTCTTGTAATTGTGAGCTTTCATTTCATAGCAGTTAATTTTCAGAAATGTCCTTGTCATGTACAATAGGTGCAAACATCAGAGTCCTGGACCTTGACTAGATGAAATTTCTTTTGAAGCTGACAGCAGGTATGACTGCCCCAGGATATAAATTTTGGCTCTTTTGTCTCTCTAGTAATTTTTACTTTATTCCTACTTTAAAGGACAGAATAAATCATTCTTTTAATTCAGAAAGTCCTTATGAGGTACAATTTCAAAGTTCCAAAATTTGTTCTTCAGTCTCTTGGAAGGAAGGTTTCTCACTGTATTTATGGCATTTAAGAAGCCTGAAGTTATCTGCCAAAATATCATAAATAAATTCAGTTGGGAACCCAGGTAAAACTCCTGATAAGTGCTAAGGGGGCAGTCAATGTCCAGGACTACAGAGTGCAGAGCATGGATATTTTGTTCACTTATCAAACTCTGTGCTATGCTCCAGTTTTCCCATCTCAAGAAATGCTGAAGAGGTTTCAAGGAGGAGCTGCATGAATAATTAGTATACTAACCAATAATGACAGTGTACCTTAAAGTGACAGACTAGAGGACCTAAATACATAAAGTTTATCAGAGGAAAATTTCAATGGGGATTTAGTCATGGTGTACAGAGGCCTTTCTGGGAAACACAAAAATGTATAATAGAAGTCTCTTCGGTGTCATACACTGAGACAAGGATGATAAGATCCTGTGCATGGAAGCTGAAGCCAGACAAATTCAGACAATATTTTTAGCAGTGAAGTTGATTAACCATTGGAACAGGACACATAGGCTTTTGATGGATTCTTTGCCACTGGGAATTTAAAAATTAAGATCAGAGGATTATTAATGAAATGTGTTCTAGTTTAAGCACAGCTACTGGATTTGACACAGGAATGAATTCAGGGAAGGGCCAAATGTTACACGGAAGGCCAGAGTATATGGTAGCACTGGTCCCTTCTGGCCTTTGAGTCTATTAATCTTAACGAAGAATAGATGTCCAACATAAATGTAATCTGTTCATAGTTGTCTGGTGAGATCTGTTTATGGCTGTCTGGGGAGAAGAGTATATGTTTATATCTCAGTGTCAGTGACTGTTCCGGGCTCTTTTTGGGAAGGTGGATGTGATAAGTAACTGGACCAGAGCTTGCGTCTGTCTGATGCAGGTGCCAGGATGGGGAGCAAAGGGTGGCTCAGTGCTACCTATCCATACACTGAAAATGAACAGACCCAAGGCACAGTTTAAAGTGCCAAGTTTGTACTGGCTGGAGTTATTCCTGAGACACTGTTCTTTGGCTCGGTGCTCCAGCTGTACCTTTGGCTCCCGCTGGAGTGGGAATAATTGTTACGTGTGGAGGGGACAAGGTTAATATTAGACCACCAGCAACCAGGCAGGTTTCTAGCAGCATGTTGTGGGTAGGAGCAGAGGCCAGGCTCTGTTTCTGTGACTCCCATTGTAGCTGTTCAAAGCAAAGGAAAAGCCATATATAACTTTTCTCTCAGGCCTGCACAGGATGTCAGGCACAGGTGTGTGTTGCTTCTAGGGCAAACAAGATCTTACAGTTTTAAAACATGTTTAGAGTAGGTAAACTTGTGACTGAAGGAAGCTAATATAAAAATTCAGCATACTTGCACTGCAGTGACTCACAGTGCTCCACTCAGCAAAGGTTATACCTTTAAACTTTAAATATAAAGTGAAATAAGTTAATCTTTTCAGCATTCTGCAGTGATCCTGCAACAATACCTGAATTATGATGAACGAATCCCTGCTTCTAAGTGGTCTAAGATGGAAAAGCTGGCAACAACAGTCACTATATTCTTGTTAGGATGGAGAAGAAAAACAATGTTTGCAGATGAAATTTAGCTCTTTGAACTGAGAGTGAGATAGGTTGGGAGGGGGCAGGCACTGAATCATTGAGGCAGGTGCCCTTAAAATCAATAGGACATTAAAAAGAAAATATCTCTGACAACCTAGTGCAAAAATGTCACTTATGATCTTTATGACTAAACTGGGAATAGAGTGATGTACCAGAGAATAGGATAATTAAAGCAGAAGAAAAAAAATGCTGCCTTTAATTTGATAAGATAAATAGTTAATCATGGCTCAAATGCCAGTTTTAACTAAAGAGTCCCAGTGTTGACTTTTGCAATCTCCAGTGAGCTCCACTCACCTGAACTCTGGTGACTCTCGTCACCGGTGAGCTCTAGTCACCTAGTCACACACTTTTGAAGGCACATATATTGTATTACCCTTTAAAAGACAGGATTTTTTCATGATTAAGAGATAGGTGTTGAAGTCGGATCATCTATCATCGTTTCCTGCCTCTGTCATTTGCCGTGTGATCACAGGCAAGTCATCTAATTAGCTGGTAGCTCCATTTCCCTTTGTTTAAAAGACAGCATGTTACTTCATTCTCTCAACGTACAGAGCCCTTTGATTTCACCAAGCCCTATTCTTATCCCTGATGTTGGCAGTTGCCATCATATCTAGTATCTGTCAAGAGCTAGCAGTGAACTGCATTTATAGTTCTGCATGAATTTATAAAGGACAAATATAAAGCCTACATTTTGAAAAAAGTTGTTTATATGGTACAGTAGGTTTCCCTGTATAAAGCACGATGTACTGAGGTAAAAAGCTCCCTCTTCCCCAGGGAATCATTGAAACAATGATTTAACTCATGTAGAAGAAAGCAGTTCCTTCACTGCCAGAATTAAGTAGTAAGAGCTTGTGCCTTAGCTTCCAGGAAAGGGTTTTGCTTATTGTCTGGACAGGTGATGGATTATGTCTTCAGGGAGGTTTGAGTGCTGAAAGGATACAAAGTAGTTAAGCAAAAGCAACTGCATCTCCAGATCAAGATCTTGTTCAGTGAAAAAAGTACACCAGACTACTATCCTGCCAGGGACTGGATCCCAGCTGTGTAGATACTGTTACAGCATTTTAGCTACATGAAACAACTTCTTGGACTAAATTAGAAGTACAGGTAGCTGTGAAGTGCACCTTTTGTTTTGTAGCTGTACGCTGCTCTCTAAATATGACAACTCTTCTATTAAATGTTTTCCAAAAAAGTTAATTCAAGGTATCTGGTGGATGAAAGGTACTTCACCTCTGTGGGAAGGATAATCTTAGAAACAATCCACGTATTTAATAACCAGTAGTGCAGGATAAGATCAGAGATGTTGCCGGGGGCTCCTCTTCCAGGCTGCCCAAGGTGCTTCAGGAGTTTGTGGTTAAATGAGATGTAGCCTCCATAGCAAATATGGGCCAGAATATTATTCCCAGTAAGATAGTGGAGAGAGCATCTGAACTGTGAGGATCCCCTTGATACTGTAACTCACAGATATGTGATGATTGTATTTTGAAAAATCCTCACAAACTGCAGCCATGGGTACTATAGATATCTATAAGCAAAATGCTACATTTTCTTTGTTGATAAAGCCCAGTGATATAAGCCCACTAAGCAGGTCTTATTGCTGTTGAGGCATCAGCTTATTAGTATTCATTATTTACTGAGAATGCCTGTTTATTAGGTATTTAAACATATAAAAAGTAATTTCAGTATGTTCTTAATCCATTTCTAAGCTAAATGTCATGTGCACACTACAGATTAAATTTTCTGCAGTGGGATTTATTATAATTTCTGATTTAGAACATCAGCAAACATAGAAAGCTAATTATTTTGAGAAGAATTAGGAGACTGATGAGCCTTCTTTAGTACATAAATATAGCTGTAGGCCTAAAAAAGGCTTGAGAAGGATACAGAGGGTAACCAGAGAGTTCAGAATCATCCTTAATGCACATGGTCAATTATGTACCAACCCTACGCATCAGGTCTATGCCTGTTCCTTCTTTCTCCTAACAACTTGAAAGGCAGGATGGAGCTACATTAGGAATATTTTGCTGTTTCAGCTCTTCCAGGAGAGATTATTTCAGCCTTTCCTGCCAAATCAGGAAGGAAAGGTTAGTTTTGACAGAATCAGTACTTTGAGGGACATTTGCTGGCAGAGGTGTATATCGATCGGGGCATACCTCATGACATCCTTGCCTAGCTGGCAGAAATGTGTAGTGTAGAGCTGGCTAGTGCCATCCCATGCAATGATCCTCATTTTTCATAGTTCATATGCATTTATTTGTGGAGCAACTTTTTACTGTGTCTTCTTGGAGATGACAGGTTCGCATTACAGCCTGCTGAAGCGCAGTTCCTCCTCTCCATCCACAACCAGACAGAGCTCCTGAGGACTCGAAACTGAGAAACTATTGGCTTCCACCTCACACCTCATCTCTGCAAAGTGCTGACTGGTGTTGTAAGTAGAACCTCACCTGGGCTGGATTAGAACAAAAAATATTTAACTTCTGTAGCGACGAGTATATCTCACATTCTGTCACTTTTGTTATCTACCTTGCTCCCTTGCTGTCTTGACCTTTCCTCATCAGAAAACAAGCCATAATCATGTGAAGACTTGGATGATTTCTAATATTTTTCTTCGGTACTTTAGACCCACATCAAAATGTATTATGTTAGGCTTTGTCATAATAGACTCACAGGTAAAATAAGCAGTTTTCTAGAGCTCTACGGGACAGCAAAATGAACGCATTTGTTCTGACTATCCAACAGAGGAATTGGGGTGTTGTGACAGTGGCTGCTGCTGTCTTTGTTCCCTCTGGTATCTGCTACAGCAACAAGCCCAGCTCTTCAGGATGCTCCTCCCTGGTTTTGATCTCAGTTCTACCCCCTTCTAAGGCAAAAACAGCTTGACCTTGGTACAACCTGCCTTTTATCCCTCAAACAGCAAATAGATATTCTAAATCTTTTCATTGTGTTCATGAGTTATGTGGTATTTAAAAAAAAAAATTAAATAAATATGTATCTGATTGGGCATCCTGAATTTCATATTGTCAAAATGATCTAAATGGAAAAGAGCAAATTTGCATAGAAAAGAAAATCACTTACAGAATCAAAAAACACTCAATGAGATCTGAAATTACCTGGATTTCTTGTTTTTATTGACATGGGGGGGGGATTTTCAGTACATTAAAATTCTATACCTCTTACTTAGCATAAAAGGATAAGCATTTTTTACTTCACACTTCTTTTTTAATCACAAATTGAATATGCTTCTTGTATATGTGTATGTTTTCATTTAAAAAAAAAAAAACAACAATAATACAGAGTCTGTGAGAAAACAGTGTAAAGTTAATATACTTTGTGTCTGGGGTGACCACACCCCATTCAATCAACAAAAGGCAATTTTTAACTCCAAGACAGACAAGATCCCAAATGTCTGAGTCATGCTGCGACCACAACGTAAGTTGTCTTCCAAAACCCATAGGAAAGATCAGCCTTCCCTTTTCCATAGCCTTTGCTCCTTCCCCTACTGCCTTCCCCCCTCCCTTTTAACATTTCGTGACAACAGGCTAGCAACTCCATAGCAAGACAAGAGGGAAGTTTTTTAAAGGTAGGAACTGAAATTTAGACCTTTCTTAGCTAGTTATTGTAAGACTATTACTCTCATATGTATAAACTTAGACATTTTTGCTTTTGTAATAAATTCCTTACTGCAGGGTAGAACACAACAAGCAGAATGTAAAATAGTCAGTGTTAGACAAAAATGCAGCAATCCCACAAACTGGGCATATGCTGGCATTCATTTGCCTGTTTAATGCAAAGGCAAGATTTGTTGAACTGTGACTGGATTATGTTTCTTAAACACATGCCACACAACAGATGTTACCAGCCCTCCAACATTCTCTGCTTTTGAGACTATGGGATTAAGAGCTAGCTGTTTGTTTTGAATTATTTACTATGGTAGAGGCAAGGTCAATATACAATTATTACTATGCAGACATGGACTATGCTGTATTTTTCTTCTGCATAAGTTTCCTTGGTGCCTATCTAGATCTCTGAGAAAATTTTTAAGTGACTTCATATTAGTCATATTATTTTCTCCATTCTACCTAAACTACCCTTGCAGCCTTGTAAACACAGCATAGCCTTTTATTGACTGACATGAAACTGTAATCACTTTGTACTTGTTAAAAAACGTATTTTGTTGGGGAAAATGGTGTATAGATGTGAATAAAACTGCAGCAATTTTCACCTGTAGGTACTTCAGTTCACAAAGACTAAACCATTCTTTAATTTTCAGATTACAGGTTTTGATCTATCAAAAAGATCTATTTCATATAAAAGTATCTAAAAATGTATTGATTTTCCTATAGTAACATGAGTCATAGCCCCTGCTGACATGCGTAACACATTTCAAGGCCAGTTGCCTCTGCTTACAAATGAATCCTAATTTTTTCATATTTCTGTTGTGCCACTTTACTCATTTTAGTGAATATTTTGGAGGTAACATATACCCGATTTGTAAAGCACTGGACTCTGGAATCATATGGTTATCTGGAGATCTTTTTTTATTTTTTGAAATGTCTTCTAGTTGACCAGAAAAGTTAAAAATATATTGTAATGTACCCTAGACCCTCATAAACCAACAGATGTCTAAAAGTCCTCAGAATTTTAAACAATGTGTGATTTTAAGGGAAGTGCACAGTTTTTCTGGGGGCAGCAAATGAAGTAAGAATCGTAACTTTCAATGTCTGGAGATGGGACTGGCACATTTTTGCTGAGTTGTGTCTGCTGACTCCAGTGATACACATTGTATGGGTATATTTTACAAGAAAGAGGACATATTCTCTTTCAAGGCTCTTGAAACATAAACAGAATTAGAAACAAAATTAAAGTTCTTGAATACTGCATACTATCTAAGATATTAACAGAAAGGAGAAAAAGGAACTGCAGCAACTGAACAAAGCTAGACAGAAGAGTTCATTGTATTTCTTCTTCATTTAACAAAAAAATACTGAAATGACTCCATCCTAAGGTGTGAACACTGCAGAGGCAAGGGGACAATCTCTAAGGAAAAAAATTGTCCTTTCAGCCATGCACTGCAACTATTTCACTATCAAAGCACAATCAACATGTTTTGGACTACTGTTCAGATATCTTTTAACAACCCAAACACCCTGAAAAATGTATTTGTTTAAAAATCTTAACTAACTTTTATTGAAAGGAGTCTTCAGTTTAACTAAAATTACTCCCTCATTCTTGTTCACAGTGATGCATTTTCTCTAGGCTATGCCATCTTAGTTTTTCCACAATATCAGCTCAATGTGACCTTGATGTCAAAAATGGCATGTAAGATTTTTGCTGTTTAAGGGTTTGCTTCCAAGACACTGAGTCACATCAACTCAAGGCAAACTCTGAGAAGAAGTTTGCTCTTCTCTTTCTTTTGCTGTCTACCTGCCCTGTATCCACTTTACAGATAGTTCAGTCATTTATGAAAAGCTTTCTCTTCTTCTTATTCAAAGTCAACTGTAATCAGAAATTCATCTGTTAGACAAATATCTTTTCATTTAAACAGATTTTTGAAGATCTTCTGTCCTTTCTCTCTTCCACTGAGAAAAGCCTGCTTTACCTTTTAAAAAATGTATTCCTGCATACTCTATAGAGACAGTACAGGTCTGAGAAAATAAATAGCATTGAATTCAACCTTTTGTATAATGAGAAGAATTTTTACCTGGGCCCCTCAGGACCTTTATCAGTGCTGTTTTGTTCACCAGCCGGAAACGCTATTGCCTTGACTTTCTGTTGCCAGAGTGTGACTTTGCAGGGGTGACAGTTATGTAATCTATGATTTTATTCATAATTGAATAAATCTGACATAGATGCTGCTGAAACAAATTACTTATGGATTCACAGTTATAAACAGAAGTGTATAAAAATGGCACTTTGAATGTGAACTCAGTTAAAGGGTGGTATGACCTGGATCAGTCTTTGATTCAATTTGGAAGTACATGCTGGCAATTTGCTTTGGCATCATGGAAATTGCACTACTATAGATGAAGAGAAATTTTCTCTGTTTACTCTGTTTGTGCTGAGTTCATTATGACTAAATATGCTACTGCTTTAGCTTAAAAGAACAACAGATGTATGATTTAAAACTTCTGTAGCCGTATATAGCAGTATTTCTAGTTTATCTCTTATGCTATGTCTCCCACTCACTAGATAGTATCCTCTATAATTGCAATCCAAACAGTCTGAGAATTCAACACTTCAGTGAACAAATTAAATATTTTTCTGCTGTATACACTTACAAGAAGACAGTATCTGTAGCTATGCACTTTGGGAAGATTTGCAAGACCTTTTCTGCATGTTTGTTGCATTTCTGCATATAGTCCCATTGAGTGCAACTGGAGTTATTCCCTTAACTTTGATTTTGCGGGGAAGAGCAGAATTTCAGCCTCCAGTTATTACCAGAGAAATGCACAGTGAGTGAAGAAGAAAGAAAGAAAAAAATGTACTATATTTAAAAACCATAATATACAAGCTAAAAAATTCTACTACTAAATCACTTTCTATATGTATATGTACATATAGATATATATGTATGTCTATATATGTATGCTTGAACATAGGGGATGTGATTCTAATTTCACATTGATGTAAATCAGTAATCTCTCCATCAGTGTCATGGGTTCAGATTTGTGCTGCTTTCATATAAAGAAGCTATAAACCCTGTTAAAGTAGTTACTGAAACAGGGTTAAAAGCTGTTTTGCATTGCAAAAGTAGAGCAAAAGCAACTGTAAGGTGGCAGTAAATCTGGCTCTGTGGGGTTGCACTAACATAAAACCAGCATGAGATCAGTTGAGGCTCAACACATTTACCCCAATGGCAGGGGGAAATCAGATGACAGAATGCAAAATTAGAAATAAAATAATTCTGAAAAGCCATATCCTGACATGGGATCATTTATCTGTAGGAAGACAGCTGACTACTCTAGCAAAACTCATAGAGATTTTATAATCGTCTAATATTTATGTCTAAGCAGACTGTCTTAAAGCTTAAATTGCACTGTGCTAGATAATCACAAACTGCTGCAGGACCTTTCTCTTTGAATTCCTAGTTAGAAGCACTAAAGAAACTCATGAAAGTGAAGGCTTTAGTAGTGTTTAATTCGAGTAGCAGACTATTCAGTAAGTGAGCCAAAACTTGTTAGTTACCTTCCTTAAGCACACTCAAAATAATCGGTACTTCAGTAGTTCATTATAATCAATAACACCAAATATTTTGTCTAAATTAAATCCTTTGTAGTGAATCAATAGAGGATGGATTGTTATCATTTTTGAACTGGTAATCATCATCAGACAAATATAACAATAGTGACAAAGGCTAGACTTGAAAATAATTGAATGCTTTCCTGAAATATTATTTTTAATTTGATCCGTTCATACTTTTTATTTAAAAGGAGGTTTTAACTCTGGTACACAAAATGTCACAATCTACGCCTAAGCAACTGGTAAAGCGACTGATAAAAGCAACCTTTTAGTACATCGATTTTCTGAACTGCCATTGGTGTAATTAAAGCTAGAATTTATTCAGTGGAAACATGAAAAAATGGAACTACAAAGTTTTGAATTTATTATAGCATCAGAACAGTATTTTAAGAATCTTATAATACAGTAGAAATCTACTTTTGTAAACCAGGTCTTGAAGGTGTCTGATGAATGACCTCAAAGCCTAAGAAGGAGTGGGTGATGTTAGAAGACAAGGTGTGAATGATGAGGGATTTTAAATCTGAGTGAAGCAGACATTAATTCCCCTCACATCCTTTTGACCAGGAGAAGAGAAAGAGAACAAGAAAGAAATCCAGTGTGCTATCCAGAAAAAAATAATTTGCTGGAAAAGAGAGAGTAAGAACCTGATGAAGGTATTGCAAATTTTCAAAAGCAATGGGACTTTAAAAGGCTTGGTCTGTGAAAGAGGGTAAATTGGACCTCACTGAAACACTCCTGATGATCTATGTGGAAAATGGTTTAGAAGCGGCAAAGGCCAGATATCTGGGAGACCATGTGAAATCCTGAAAGGTTATATATGCTTTAGTATTGTACCTTTTATAAAGTGTTTTACTAGTGTTTCATATATTCTGTAGATTTATTTCATCACATGCAAGGATTCTACAAGCAAAGGAAGAGCAAAGACCATTCCTAACTAGCAGCTATTTATTTATTGCTTCCATTTGTTAATGCTTATCAGAAGAGTAAGGCTGTATGTACTCCACAGACTAAGCTGTTTAATATTTCACCTTTATTTCTTTCCCCTTTTCTTTATTTTCAAATAACTTCATTTCACGCAGCAAAAGCTTTTTCTTTGAACTGGATGTTCCTTGTGTGAATGACACAACTTGATATTCAGCAAGCACCATAGAAGCTTTTAGAATTAAGATGCTTTAAGTTGAAAATCCAGATGTACATACACAGATGCATGCCTGCATACACACAGACACACACATATGCTGCAGAAAACAAGACTGGAGAAAATATCAGTTCTTCTGCTATGGAAAACAGTGAACAGTCAGTACAGCACAGCCCTAGTCCTCTGCAAGCTATGTAACATTTTAAGACTCCCAGATTAAAAATCCAGGACCTGCCTTTGGAAATAAGCCACTTTACTTGAAAAGCTTTGCTTTTTAAAAGCCCAAGGTTTAACTGAAAATTACAGGTGCTAGGTTCAGCACAAGAGCCAGAACAGTCTCATTAAGTGGTATGATGAATGAGAGTTGCTGATGGAAAGGCCCTGCTGGGTGACCCGGCCCAGCCCCTTCTGGACATGGTTTATTCCCTGCTGTTCATCTTCTGGTGTTTCTCCTAGTATGTGGAGCAGGCAGCCCATCTTGACATGGCATGTAGCTCTGAATTCTGACTCCAGAGTACTTTTTTTGTAGAAAAGATGTTATAAACACTTTTCATCCCCCGAGTGTTAGCTGTTTGGGCTCATGCGACAAAGGCACCCCAGCTTGATAGATGCCTGCTATTATTATTATAATTTCTATTTATACTGCAAATTGTTTTGTAATAGTACCAGAGATACCAAGCAGAACTGAAGTCTAAAGTGTGGCTAGAGCTTAGCAAAGGACATACTGATCTGTATAATTGTTCTCTCTTTGTTGCCTCGGTGAAGAATACCATAACGATGTATTTAATTCATTTAGAAGGTCTATGAAGAAGCACAACCTGCATGTGATTCTTCAGGAAGATTTTTTTTTTCTTTGTTCATGTTTTGTATTCCTTTTAAGCTAAAAGTGTTAATCAGACTGATGAGAAATGTCATGCTCTTAAGTCTGCAGGAAAAAGGAGTCACTAATGACTGCTACCTCCATCAAATGAGGCACTTAATCACCTACTTTCTGAAATTATGCAAACAGTCCCCTTGTAGATTACTCATAGACTTAAACTCAGCACTCAAAGTGCTTCCCTGGATTGCAGCCAGACTGCTCTGCACTGTGTAGGATACAGTCCTTTTCATGTGAGAAAAATTTAAGACTTTTCGAAACAAGGATCTTTTTTCTTGATTCCACTGGAACCCTTAGCTTACTTAGATCACTTTCATCTAGGCATGTTTCCCCCTTGTGGAGACTTGCAAACAGGGTCATACCAAAATTATAAGCACACAACAATTTTGTACCTTGGTTTGTTGTTATGTTACTCTTGAGTTACTCCTACCAAATCAAAAGTTCTGCTTCTCTGGTTATTTCTACTTATCTTGACTAGCTTTAGCTTACGTACCTTCTCAATCACAGATCACCAATGACTTTCTCCAGTGAAGCTAAGCCTGTCTATGGGCTTTGGGTCACAGGCAGCTGAACCTCACAAAACTGGTCCTGGGTCATATACGTGTATACCATGTGTGCTCACTAAGATTAGTTGTGTTGGAAACACACACTATGTTGTCACTGTGCAGGGTATTATCAGGCAGGGTGTTGCGTCTGCAGCTTCTTTGTTTTTCTGGTTAGCCTGACACCATTAATGTGCATTAGGCACAGTCAGAGCATCTCTAGTAGATCTGGCTTCTCATGGGGACAATGAAGCTGTAAATCTGAAATTTATACTTGAAGACAGGTAACAATCTTTTCCAGCCTTAGCCAAGCTGATGGCAGCTGTAGTTATAACCAGTTATACACAACAGAGAAACTGATTACATGTAAAACCTTAAAGAACTGCTAGCTTTAGTTAAGGTTGTCCTACTTACAGGAGATTCCAGATTAAATTTCACATTTTTCTTTTGTGTGAAAAGCTGACCCTGAATACACCAGGGTTACCAGTAAATGTTTCATATTTAGGTGACATTATCAGAACACTGTTCTGCCTGACTGATTCCATATGATCTTAGCACATATCAAGCACACTGCAAAAACCACCAATTATCAGAAGTGCAGGTCTTCAAATTTCTTCTAGGTCAGCCAGCATAATTGTAAGATAAACTTCTCCATCAAAAACTATAGCTTTTTCTTCAAAATACCTGTTGATTTCCTCCCTTTTCCTCAATTAAAAGGAACTTGTGTAAAATAAATTGATATTAAATATATTTAAGCCCCCTAGAGAAGTTTTCATGCTATAAAACTAACATTAAATTTGCATCCTCAGTAGGAAGGATTGACCAAGAAGGGATTTTTCTAGAGATATTTCCTGCACAGTTGATGAATACTGTGACACAAATCTCTACATATAAGAGCATATTTTCTTAAAGTTCCATCTGATATAGAGAATTTTTTGTGTGTTGTTTTCCAGTGTGACACTAAATTCTTTTGAAAAAGCATTTCATTTACTCTAGGGCGAGTGGAATTTGAATGCTCCACAAAAGTTTAGTGTGATGAAATTTGTGAGGAAGCAAAGCAAAGCTGCTTGTGGTGCCATTAAATTTACTATGCTTATTGTGGAATTAAGCAAAGATTTAATTCTCTGAGGATATTTATTTGCCACTCTTTCAAGGTCCTAAATACCTTTCAGAAATTCAGATTTCCAAAGACATATAGAAGAGTTTCAAATTGTTCATTATTTTTCTCCATCCTTCACTGAATGTAAAAAGAATAATTTTAAAGCTGTTTAAAAGATGAGTTAACTTCACAGCTAGGGAACAGGTTTTAGAGCCTTTTGCCATTGGGATGCTTGTTTAGATTCATTCTGCATGAGTAGTCAACAAAATTCATTACTAAGTGATTATCCTTTGGTGGCTTCTATGAAATGAGTCTGTTTTTTCTTGCTGGTCCCGCGGGTAATATTGCTGACAAAACCCCTGCTGTTACAGACACAACCCAGAGCTGTTGTCCTGCATGGTTGTGGTGAACTGTTTCCCTAATGGTGCAAATCAGGTCTTTCGGTTCTGGAATCAAAGTCCTCCATGAATCATTGTGTAGATACTTTCTTTGGAGACACTCTCAGTCCATGTATTTTGGATATAACTTCTATTCCTTTGTCTTGCACTTCCTAAAATAGTGTTAAAGTTTTTCTTGTAAAAATCACAGTGCATGACTGAAAAAACCATCTGTGTAAAATAGAAGAGCCACAGATGAAACTTATTACCATTAAATCTGTGTGTGTGGGCCAGAGTACATGTGTAGGTGACTATGAATATAAATATGAGCACACATAAAAATCCCTAGTGACATATATTCTGTCAATGAGACAGATCGGCTTTCCAATGTATATTATCCTGCAGGGTGAATAATACTTGGCCCTTTTCAATCCTTTTGAAAATATTTTGATGTATGTGTTTTGACATACGATACCGCAGTCCCAAGAGAGGAAGTGCTAAGGTGTATTTGACACTCTACTGTATATGTTCAAAGACCACATTTATGGCTCTGGTTGACCATTTCAAACTTTGCTTCTGACAGCTTGGCACTAATGCAGGCTATGTGTCACAACTAGCTGAGGCAGCTCTGTGAAGTGACAACCGTCTGGAGCTTTCTGGTTCTTTCAAACTGACAGCCTTGTTGTCCTTCTTCCTTGAGAATTTCATTGTTTCGTTTCCTTATTGTCGGTTAAGATGAATAATAGCAGCATTTTGCATTCGACCCTCCCTGCCATGATTTCTCTGGATAATCATCAAACACTGCTGTGCTCTGTATGCTTTTAATGCCAGCTTGGCATAGAGCGCTCAAGAGCAAGCCAGTTATTTTTCTTTCTGCAATTAACCAGCAAAGACAGAACAAACTGTTAACTTAGCGCAATAATGTCAGAAGTGAAGTGGAGGGAGACCTCTTGGGTCCAATTCTCGATCATCATTTTTAACTATGTAAAATGCTATCAGGTCACAATGGTTTTGTGTCATGCTTGCCATGTGTTGGCAATAACAACCCTACTAACCACAGAGCAGTTGAGAAGCAGGCCCTTAAATCTCATGACCACCCAACTCCACTGATGTACCATAAATGGCTTCGGCACTAGCCATCTGACATCATTTAGTGGGACATGATTCTTTTGATGTCGCTTGTTATTTTTTACTGTGCCATTCATTTTTGCCATTAGTTTCGCCTTAGACATTTCATGATACGTTCACACACACCTCAATTATTGGACAGAAAACTCCACTGGGAGCTGGTCTGGATGCCATTATTCTATGTGTCCATATTCTTGGCAGCACTAACAAGCATTCATTGCTCAAGCAAAAACCTACATAGACTTTTTCCACTTGTTTTGTGGAAACAGGAGTTTAAAACTGTACTGCAAATTCTTCTGTTCTTAAATAATAATAATAATAATTAGCTTTTGCAGGAGAATTTAAATGTTCTTCTGTTGTTCCATTGTGCCTTAGAACCAGATGTGCAGAGACATTGTTTGGCAAGGTTCAGCTTTGATTAATAGCTGTGCAGTAGCATTGAGCAATTCACAGAGACTCCTAGCCTGTGCTCTGTCTTGCTAACAAGAGGGCCATACCCCACCAGTGTAACGTGTCCTGAGTTGCAGGAGGACTGTGCAGGAGCAGAGGTAGGTCCAGTATGAATAGGAGGACTGAGTCTCCCCCAGGCAATGCACGGGTGAGAGGACAAGGCAGGCTACGCACACCCAGACGTGGCAGTGGCATTCCCCGAAACCCAGCTCTGTATCTGAGTCGTGGTAACAGCCAGGCTCCCCTAGTTACACAGTGCTGGGCAGGCCCAGTAAGGATCACATTTCCCAGGGACTGTCTGGGCTATGTAGGAAAATTTAGTCCCTTTCTTTCTTCTCTTTCACTTTGCTGGTCCTCCTGTTTGCTCCCCTCATGTAGCCACTGTGCTGCTGTGATGAAAAGAGAGGCTGCTAGGTTGTGTTGAGGACACAGGTGCTGTTTAGAGGAGAAGGAGCCAGGAGATGATGGGGAAGAGATAACTGCAGAGGGCTACAATCCCCTCACTCACATCTCAGCCCAATGAATCTGTGCTGGCAGTGCCCACTTTGCACAGGAACAGTTAGTTATCTGGCATAAACTGAGCTTCCTCCAACCTTTGCCTAAAACCTATGACTGTTCTTGGAGCTGGGTGATGCACCTAGGCTGTTCCTTGCCTCTCCAGTGTCTTTGGGCCCAGTACTGTGCAGAGCACACAACAAGGAAGGAGGCATTTTTGTCTAAAGTTGCCTAGAAAATTGAATTTTAGTACAGTAAAGCTGTGCCTACTCTGTGGAAATTGGTTATGTTTCCCAGCTCTTGGGTTTGCTTGCACACCCTGGACTTGTCCCATTTGCAGTTAGACTTGATTGCCTGTTATACCCTGGTTTCTTTCAGAAGTAAAGCTGGTTTCACGGACTAGAAAGAAAGCATGCGGTTACTTTAACATGTGCCCAGTATTCAAGATTAGGGGACCAAGATAACAGGGTATCATGTCGACAGCACTTGCTCTACAGTCTTAGCAAAGTCTTCGTTAGTTTTACTATTACACAGGTGCCAAAAAAAACCAGAGCCCTAGCAAGCGCATACTGTACAAACGCATATTAAGACAGTAGGTTTTGCCCTCAGAACTTCAAATGCAGATTGTATTTGGAGACAAAAGATGAGAAGATAAACTTTATTAGCACCACCTTTTTAAGCATGGAGAGCAGAGATGCAGAAAATGAACCTGCTGTTTGCTTACACCCAAAACTCCTATTTGATGGTGCGGGGTTGGTAAGCTTCAGGCCATTTACTTAAGGATTCTGTGTGAAAGCTGAAGATTAACTGAGACCTCTTTTGTTTGTCTGTTTTGTTGTTCTGTTTTAGGTATTTGTCTTAAATAACTTTATGGAGGCTTGTGGGTATCAACATCTAGTGAACAGATTTAGCACTGAAGAAAGTCCAATGATTTTAAATGTCATTTTGTAATAGATGCTAGGTAACTTGCTCTCAGTCACATAACTGGGCAACCATGAAGTCTATTCAGATGACGTTTCAGATTCAGACTTTTTTGATTTTAGTTCCATTAGTTTAATTGTCTCTCCACCCCTTTTCCTCCAGTCCTGCCACCTGTTTTCCCTTCTTATATCTTTGCTTCTCAATTTTAAGTGTGGGGAAAAATGTTTAAAAATCAGCCTTTTGGATTTTACAATTTTTACCAGAAAAAGGCAGGGAAGAGCAGCTAATCAATTTCCTCTTGCTAAGAGGAGAGTATCTCTTCATTTTCTCTTTCTTCTCTTTCTTCTTTCTTCCTTCTCTTTCCTTCTTTCTATCTTTCTTTCTATTTTTTTTCTGTGGCAGGAAGTAAAGTTAGGAAGTAAAAAAGAAGGAAGAAGGAAAAAAGAAGCAAAATAAGAAAATTTACATAATTCTAGGGTGTGTGTGTGTGTGTGTGTGCGTGTGCAAAGAGTGTTTTTCTTTCTGTGCCCTTTAAAGTGCAGCTATGTCTACATTATCAGCTGGTAAAAGTGAAGTCTTTCTCTGACTGAGTTGTCAATGTTGTTGAGGATCTTATGAAGAACCTAAAGTCTATGGAAAAGTGTTTTTTTTTAATCTTTGGCTCTGCTTCCTCTATTCCTGTTATTCAGGCAGCCATGTTAGCATAGTCATAGGTCTTGGTCTGTGGGGCATGAACACTGAAAAGTGTTAGAAACCTTAGAGC
The DNA here is from genome assembly GCF_036417845.1 of Apteryx mantelli. Lineage (NCBI taxonomy): Eukaryota > Metazoa > Chordata > Aves > Apterygiformes > Apterygidae > Apteryx > Apteryx mantelli. Next base: position 52,559,897 of record NC_089980.1, on the reverse strand, counting down.
AGTAATAGCTCTTGGGCTTTGCAGTGCATGAGCCTGAGACAGGCTGGCTTTCCTAGTAGGACTTGAACTGAGAACCTAGATTCAAAAGAAGTAAGCATTGCTCAGGGCATAAAAAAAATGATAGTTACAGTTTCACTTTTTGCTTCTAGGTAGTACAGTCAGACTCACTACTTATGTCTGGCAGGTTTTTGTGTGGTGATAGACCTGAAGTTTAAAGACATTTTGCTGAAAATAAAGGTTAAACAATGCTTCTGAAGAAAATTCAGTAGTTGCTTTTGAACAGATAACCTCATTTTCTTCTGGTGTCCCAGTGGAGGTGTGGTAGCTGGGTACATGACTGAGAGGTGAAGTGTATGGGGAGCTGAGAGCTCCTTTTCTCTTTGACAGTAAAGACTTTGCACTTTCAGTCCCAGGTCTCCATTTAGTTGAGGTGCCTCTCAACTGTTACAGAATGTGTCTGAGTTATCAAGCATCCCTCAGCCAGCTGAATTAATGTTTCCTGTGATAATATAAAAAAATTTCTTTTTCTGATATTTTTTTAATCTGCAATAAGGCATTTTTATTTGAAAGATAGTTTAAATGTGTCTTTTTTTTCTTGAGGCATATCCAAATCATGGGAGAAGAACCATGCAAGATGGCTCCAGAGTACACTTGTAGTCAAAGTAGTGCCACAGTCATGTCTGTGTGGTACAGAGTAACTGGGACAAGGCTCTCCTGCTTCCACACCTCGTCTAGTATACATGGCACTGTGTGCTCACAGGCTTTTGCTGGGGCATAGCTTGGTAAATCTCTCATAGAAACATGTTGTAGGTATTGATATGCTTTTTTGGACAAAGCGCCAGGTTTTAGGGGTTTTCAGAGATTGTGATAGTAAGACTCCATTTATATATTTCTGGAGAAGGCTCTGTAGCCAGGAAGCAATGGGTGTGATCAGAGGCAGGGCTAGGCAGGGCAGAATAAAGCTTGGCCAAGCTGATATTTCTATATTGGAAGCCACTAGTTTAGACAGACACATCTAGAGTTTCACCAAAAGACAGGAGGACCAAGGTGCCTAACTGTCTTTTAAATATGTGACTCAGGCTTTTAAGTTACTCATGCACTTCTGAAAATGTTCATCATTTGCAAATCAAATGGTACCTATAGATAAGCTTATTGCCTAGGATAATTTATCTGTGGTAGGAGCCTACTGGGTGAGTCTTCCTTTATTTTTGGTTGTTTAACTGACAAGGCAAAAGATCTTTATTTCAGATCTCCCAGAAAACAAGTAGTTCAGCTCACATTAGAAGTTCAAACTGAACCCTAATGCCCAAATGTTTCTTCTCCTATGAAGTGGCACAGCCTTCTGTAACACAAAAGTGTCACAGGCCAGTTGGACTCTCCTGGCTGTGACATGCTTTATGGAGACTGTTTGATTAAAAGGCTTGATGAAATTCTGAGCACTGTTGGATGAAGCTGTTTAAAATGGAAACAAAATAAATACCTCTGTGCTACAGTTATGAGAGCCATTTCTAGTGCTTCTTAGCAATGCAGTCCCAAAGCACAAAGCTTGTGCAATAGCTTCAAGTGTAAAGAACAGATACACATTCTTTTTATTGTTAGGTCTTTAATTAAAAAAAAAGAGAATGAAACTAACATCGAAGAAAAAAAACATTAACTGGGGAATCCATTGAAAAGTGTAGTCTTTTCATGCTGTGGGTCCCTTAAGACCTGATTACAGACAGTTTTTGCTGGGCAGGATAATGTAGTGAAATAAAGTCTATCCAGATCACAGAATCACACAGAATCACAGAATAGTTGAGGTTGGAAGGGACCTCTGGAGATCATCTAGTCCAACCCCCCTGCTCAAGCAGGGTCACCTAGAGCACATTGCACAGGATTGCATCCAGGCGCGTTTTGAATATCTCCAGAGAAGGAGACTCCACAACCTCTCTGGGCAACCTGTTCCAGTGCTCTGTCACCCTCACAGTGAAGAAGTCTTTCCTCATGTTCAGATGGAAGTGTCTGTGTTTCAGTTTGTGCCCGTTGCCTCGTGTCCTGTCGCTCGGCACCACTGAAAAGAGTCTGGTCCCATCCTCTCAACACCCTCCCTTCAGATACTTGTACACGTTAATAAGATCTCCTCTCAGCCTTCTCTTCTCCAGGCTAAACAGGCCAAGCTCTCTCAGTCTTTCCTCATAAGAGAGATGCTCCAGTCCCCTAACCATCTTTGTAGCCCTTTGCTGGACTTGCTCCAGTAGTGCCACATCCCTCTTGTACTGGGGAGCCCAGAACTGGACGCAGTACTCCAGATGTGGCCTCACCAGGGCTGAGTAGAGGGGGAGGATCACCTCCCTCCACCTGCTGGCAACACTCTTCCTGATGCACCCCAGGATACCATTGGCCTTCTTGGCCACAAGGGCACATTGCTGCCTCATGCTTAACTTGGTGTCCACCAGCACTCCCAGGTCCTTCTCCGCAGAGCTGCTTTCCAGCAGGTCAACCCCCAACCTGTACTGGTGCATGGGGTTATTCCTCCCTAGGTGCAGGACCCTGAACTTGCCTTTGTTGAACTTCATGAGGTTCCTCTCCGCCCACCTCTCCAGCCTGTCCAGGTCTCTCTGAATGGCAGCACAACCCTCTGGTGTATCCGCCACTCCTCCCAGTTTTGTATCATCGGCAAACTTGCTGAGGGTGCACTCTGTCCCTTCATCCAGGTCATTGATGAAGAAGTTGAACAAGACTGGACCCAGGACTGACCCCTGGGGGACACCGCTAGCTACAGGCCTCCAACTAGACTCTGCGCCACTGATCACAACTCTCTGAGCTCTGCCATTCAGCCACTTCTCAATCCACCTCACTGTCCACTCATCTAACCCACACTTCTTGAGCTTGTCTCTGAGGATGTTATGGGAGACAGTGTCAAAAGCCTTGCTGAAGTCAAGGTAGACAACATCCACTGCTCTCCCCTCATCTACCCAGCCAGTCATTCCATCATAGAAGGCTATCAGATTGGTTAGGCATGATTTCCCCTTGGTGAATCCATGCTGACTGCTCCATCACCTTTCCAGGGATCGAGGTGAGGCTGACTGGCCTGTAGTTCCCTCGGTCCTCCTTCTTGCTCTTTTTGAAGACTGGAGTGACATTTGCTTTCTTCCAGTCCTCAGGCACCTCTCCTGTTCTTCATGTCCTTTCAAAGATAATGGAGAGTGGTCTAGCAATGGCATCTGCCAGCTCCCTCAGCACTCGTGGGTGCATCCCATCAAGGTCCATGGACTTGTGGGTCAAGAGCATCCTTCATCCTCTTAATGGTGTCAAGAACACAGAACAGTGGGATTTGCTTGACAAGACTGTCATCTCTTGGTGTATCAGGAATCTCATGATCCTTGGGGTTTGGGTTAGAGGCCTAAATCCCAGAAGCATGTGATCTTGTGAGAATCAGAATACCTGTTTTTTTTCAAATATGTTTCCTGCTGCAGAAAGTAGTTGGAAAGTTTGACTTTCAGAAGTTCAGAAGGCAAAAAAGGAGAGCCCAACTTTGTTGATTGAAAGAATGATGAGATTTCTACATCTATATTAGCTTGATAAGATTTGACACAAATTTCTAAATTCAGTAGTTTCCCCCTTCCCCTATCCCAAAGCACATGTATCAAACATTTAAAATAGTAATTAGAATATAGGCTTTCCAGACTTCATGAAGAAGTAATATGCTGACAAAGCTGATTGGAAAGGGACACCCAGGTCCAGCTTAGGTTACTGCAATCATTAGAAAGTGTCATCCTGCAGCTGTACTCTTCTGTGGCTTTTGCTGATAATAAGTGACATGGTAAGGAACATTTTCTGTATTAGGATTCTACTATTTTTCTTGACATAGCTGATTTTGCTCACTTGATTGATATAAACTATTGTCAGGAAAAGCACTTTTTGATCAGGATTAATTCCATCTACTCTACATGGATTTGCTCGTGTAGCTGTGCAGACCTCAATTAGAATATGCCAAGCACACAGTGCTCAGTGATTGAAGCAGTTAGCTCATGGGCAAGGAGAACACTAGAAACATGTTTTTCTTTCCACAGTCTGATCTAAGCTAGATCTTTTATGAATTCTTCTACTGTTGCAAGAATAGGGTCATCATACTTGAACAATTTCTACAATAGTGAGATTATGGGAGTAGACTGAGATCAGTTTTATTAATACTGTTTTAGGTTTGCATTTTAACTCTCATGATGTGTTTTGTCTAAGCCAAGTATTGTTGGGGAAAGGAGGTGTTTCCTTCTTTTCTCTTCTTTATTTTCTCCTTTTCTTTTCAAATCACTTTACTGAATGGTGTCTATCAGAATCAGGTACTTCCAGTAACATGAAGTGATGCAGTTTCTTTTTGCAGGAATAAATGGCCATATTTAGTCATGAGGATAACATAATTTTCAAGTACTGCAAATATATCCAAATTACTAATGGTGAAAAGCAGAAGTATTCAAAGTTGATTTTCACATGTATCTCTGGAATAGTATCTCCCTTCTGAAGCAAATGTAGGAGATGTTTGGAAGCTAGTGTTGAGAGTTGAAAAGCTTCTCAGTGAAAATGAACATGCTTTTCAATGCAAATGTATATGTTTTTTGGGGAAAATTATAGGGTTTGAGCTCTTCCACCACCATCACGCTTTGCCTATTTGACAATATCAAGTAATGCTACAAATTTTCCTGAGAAATTGTTTTGTTGACTTGTGCAGTCCACAAAATAGCTGCTGAAGGATGGGGCTACATTAAGTAAGAATCTTTGTTTTTGAGGGTTCTTGTCATGTTGTCCATTATCCTAGGAAGTTGTCTTTATGATCAGTTAGCCATTTTATGGTATAATAAAACCAGTTATCTCATTTAGATTACACTGGGAGAGTTTGTGCCCATTAGAGTCTTTGAAAGGCACCAGTAGAATGATTGTGTTCAGTTCGGGTTTGTCATTCCTTCTGGAAGTGCATTAGTGTCTCCCATTATCCATGGATGACTGACATTATAGGCAGTACCTGCTACATTCCTTCACACTGGAGGCTATTAAACAAGTGTTTAAGCCACAGATTTTAGATACTATATGTTGTAACAGCTCCAAAGAGGCCCTTTGGGTGTATCCTGACAATGCCTGCTTGGGGAGCCATTAGGCTGTTTAATATTAATGTGATACACTGCATTGGTTCCTTGGGTGCAGTTTGTGGGTATTATGTTAATGTGAACTTAGGGATTCTTTGATTGACTGGTCCAGGAGAATAATTACTTAGCATGCTAAACATCTAGATGCAGTTGTTGATTATGCAGCCAGACCATGCATGGTTACACGGTGTCATCATTTAAAAGGGGTTAAATCATTTAGCCTGTTTTTTTTTTTTTCCCAGTGTCCTGACAGCAGTCTGGTTGAGTTCAGGTTATATTTATATTTCCAGCTGAAACATGGGACAGTGAGTGTGTTTCATTACTTCAGGACCTATGACTGTTTACAGCCTCAGTGCTGGCCTCTAACTCTTCTGTACCGTAAGTTTTGGCTCTCAAAATGGGATGGGCCTGCTTCTACACATGCCCTCTCCCAGGGGGTCTTGCCACCTCTCTTGTGCTGACTCTGGCTCCTGTCTGACCCCTCACTGATGCCATGAGAGTCTGAAAGCATTGAAATAGTTTGCTACTCTGCAGGTCATATGACTTCTTGATCTATCATCTTTTTTTTTCCTTTGGCTTGGTTGTCTTTTTTCTTTTCTACTAGAAAAAGCATCAAATAAATTTGTGATTTCCCTGATGGTCTCCTTTCCCTACCTAACAAGCATTTCACATCCTTGATCTATCCATTTACTTCTTTTCCTGCTTCAGTTTAATTTCTGCCTGCCCTTCCCTGACTTTAGTCTTCCTTAATTCCTTCTTGTTATCTTCTCTAACTGCTTTTCTGAGACCCCAGGGAAACACATCATCTCCTCTCCTGTGTCACAGCACTGTCTACTTTCTTGAAGTGTGTTGAAGTCCCTCCCCTGATGATCTAGATCCCTGAAGCATCTGATTATGATTATGCATCTGTCCTGACCTATTCTCCATTTCATTCAGTTTCCCACACTGACAGGTGTCCTCCTGGCCTTTGACAAAATAAGCTGCACAGCAATATAAGGATGGAAAAATGGCTTATTTCCTTTTCACACCTTTAGTAATAAGAACAGAAGAAGTGTATAGTGTGTCTTTGCAACAAAACATGAGAATGAAACACATTTGATCTAGTTTCCATTTTTCCTCCACCCCCTCCAAGTCCCCCTGCCCTTTATTTCCCTCTGCAATCAGCAAATGAAAAAAGAAGGGAAAGCAGGGAAAAAGAAAGGGAGAGAGAAGATTCAACAGAAAGAGGCTTTGTGATACTTTAAAACTTCACCCTTTTTGAAATCTTTGCAATGAAAACATTTTAAAACAGTGTTTGTTATTGTTTTTATTTTCTGAGTCAGTTTTCTGATTGTCTCCTCTTTCTTATTTCCACATACATAGGTTGCCTCCCCTTTCTCCTCCAGGTCTGGCTGCTCTGCCTGATCCTCACTGCCCCTGGCATTAGGCAGTGGCTGACTGCGCTTTGAGGGTCTTAGTGGCAGATTTAGGTCTAAGAGCTCTGACTGCAGAGGGAAAAGGATCTGTCCTTTTTATTCTGCAAAAGCTGGACTTTTAGTTTCATCACTTTTATCTGGCTTGCCTAATCACAGACACATTCAAGGAAGTCCCTGCAGTTTTCTTCAAGTTCTTGCTAGTTGCTGAGGCCTTTTATCTAAATCCCCAGTGATAAGCCACTTCCCAACATGTTCCCAATTATCCTTATGACCCCTCATCCTCACTCCGGATGCTCATATCAAAAACTTGTCTTCCTGTTTTCTTGGCCTTTGTTTTCTGGCTGACTTACAGAAGGTCTACTATGAACTTGAATCTCCTCAGGGTCTAAATATTCTTTTACATTTCTCCATTACTATTCCATTTTTTTTTATTACTCTCCCTATTTTAAAACAAAGATCGAAATATCAAGTTTACATCTTTTTCAGTTTCCACAAGTAACTATATTTTAAAATTCTTTTGCAATACTTTAGAAAAGAAAGCAAACATTACTGTTAGCATTATTGTTATTATTGTGGGGGCACTGAGGCACAGTAAACACTTAATACACAGGTCAGTGAAACTTAAGGTCAGCTTATAGTGTTTTGCACAAGCAGGGGAAACACAGTTTAGCCAGTATCAGACAGCATTTCAGTCCAACAAGAACTGGCTGTTAACCTGCCATTGACTAGTTTTTCAGTGAAAACTTTTCCTTTCTGTACAGGACAAAAGCAAAGTTGAAATACTGGAATTTCCCCAAGAATAGAAGCTTCAGTTAGCTCAAGTCTTCTGATTCCCAGTCTGGTGATCTGTCCCTGAGTATATTCCTTACAATGTACACTCAGCTTCAAGTCAAGCCAGTCATGGATGTTTCCCCTCAAACTTGTCCCCTGGATAGTTGGAGTCAAAAGACCTTCACTTCACTTTTATTTGTGGTCAAATATCCTTTTTCTCCCTGCCTTCTTCCTCTACCATATTATTTTTATAGGAGATTCACGCAGAACTCGTGATGAAATCAAAATAGAGATCATAGGTGAGTGAAACTACTTAACATTAACAGAAAGAAAACTCTAGGTGAGAAATCCAGCCTGTGCTCTCATATAATGATTAGTTTTCATTATTCAGGCTGCTTGCTGCTTCTTGTGCTTTTGCATTATGCATTTAAAAGTATCTTGCTTTACTCTTCTTCTGTGTGTAAGACTTCAGAGGCAAGTAAACCTTATCAGATAGCTGTGCAGAAGACAGAGTATGCAGTGGCTAGAAGAGTGCATCAGTTTCAAAGCAAGTAACTATGTTTCATTTCTGGTCTTAGTTAAGGTCTTGCTTGTGACAATTAATATCTTAAAAGCTGCTAGAGAGAAGAGTGTTTTTTTTGTTTGTTTGTTTTTTTAATCAGCACGGTTCCTTTTAGAAGCAAGAGCAGTATGTTGCCAATAGCCCTACCAACGAAGGATGAACGAGTGTTTTGGGGAAGAACGGGTGAAGCTCAAGCCCACTTACGCCCATGTTAGCTTTCTGTCTCTGGACTAGGAAATGACTCTAAGTTCATGTGCAAAGAAGAGCATGCGAGCAGGAAACAGTTTATAGTCATTATAAATCATGCTGCTTTTTGTTTTGTTTCTAATATGTGTGCCCTGGGGTTGTGGCCACTTGGGGAACTTATATTGCAAATACCAGTTAGCCCAGACTGATCCAAAACAGAGACCAGTCAAAAAACCTGCAAATCAGCCTCATTAAAAATAATTAAATACAAGTTCCTTCATCTTTTTGAAAATATTTCAAGAATTAGAAGCTTGATTGTCAGCTGGTGCGAATTAGCAGACCGCTGGTGATACGGGCATTTTACACCAGCAAAGACGCAGATGAGGGCCCTGACCTTCGGTCTGTATGTAACAGAATGTAAATACAAGAAGACAGAAGGGCATGTTCTTGTATGGATGGCTTGACAGGTCTGCAAACGAACCTACGCGTGCCAGAAGAAATGCAGAGAAACAGAACACTGTGTATGCATTAGAGTGCTGACTCCTTCATGGTCTATAGGGACATACACACAAAAACCCAAAGGTGAAGGGTTTTGGTAAACAAAAGCTCTTTTGTACCACTGAAAAGTTATCCTGAATTTTGCTCAAATGCTTAAAAAAAGGTTTATAGGTAATGCAAAGAAGTTTAAGTGAAATCATGAATCTACCTGAGTTAGTTTAATTTAAACATGAATTTGCCATCCACCTTGAAAGCTGTTCAAGTTGCTGAGAAAAGATAAAATATGCGTGATGACTGGAAAAAAGTCTGTGTGTTAATCGTCACAGTGAATCTCTTCCAGAGATTTCAGTGCATTTTCTTCTCTCTTGTTCACTACATGGCAACCTCTGATGTCAGTCAGGATCCATCTGGGGAACCTTATCCAAAATTTGTTAGCTAGAATTAACTGTTGTAGTGAAGGTGCCAAGTGCAAAAGGATGCGGACAGTTTAAGACCTAGGCTAATGGATTTTAAATACTTATAGTTGGTTAGTGCACAAAAATCAGAGCTAGAGCAAAGACACACTGTAAATACAGCTTATATGGCCAAGGATGAACATTTTACTTCTCCTTTCCTTCCAGTCTTTTGAATTGTATACACATTCACATGAGGATAATTCTTTATTATGTTTCAGGATAATTTTGAGTATAATGAAATCCATATCCAATGGAGGACTCCAGGTATTAAAGTTATAGTATTGAACAAGAAAATCCCAAATAAACAGTTTCTAGAAATATAAAAAAAAATCTCTAACAAGAAAAATATTTCATTTTCTGAGTATTGTTTAGCATACTTTTGGAATAACTCATTTTATATTGTCAGTTTATACTTTACTGCCCAAAACAATGTAAGTTGCTCTGGCTTTGAGAATTTATAGAGGTAAATACCAATATAGCAGTCTAGGAACTTGAAGTAAAGTTGTATCTCATAATTGTTAGGATAAAGCTGTCTTTTAAAGGCAGAGCTGTTTCAAAGATAGCTATGGAAGATATGATAATATATAATGCTACCAGTTGTGATGGGAAAGAATCCTCTGGGAAAAGAGACCAGAAATGAATGAGACCTTGACATAGTTCGTAATTCTCAAGGAGGAGATAGGTAACTTTAAAGGCAACATGGCTTTAAGTGATGAAGAGGATCAAACAGTTAATACTATTTACACTTTAAAATAGAAATTTAATAAAATATCTGTTTCTTCTTGATCTGGTAAAAGTAAAGGTACAATTAAAATCTTGATGGTTCGCATAAACAAAATTAAGATTGCTTCCAACTTCTTAGCAGCTCTTTTTTGTGATAACACCTATTCCCTGCTTTAACATTTACAGTGCTTCCTCTCTCTTCCCTCATGCAAACAGAGGATGTGGCATGTGGCAAAAAAACTGAAATTCATCCATGATACAGAAAAATGATTTCATAGGGAAACTGAGGCAGGGATTGGATAATTATTTAAGTTAGAGACTTGAACAATTTTTTCATCACTTTTCTCAAAAAAGGATAAACCATCTCAGCTGAAACTTTTCATGCAAAGTTAACCTGGTGGCAGACATCCAGCTTGAATACTAAAATGTGGCAAAGAAAGATAAACACCTGAAAGCAAAGTCCTACAATGGGATTTGTCAGGCAACATAATTGTAAGTGGTGTGAATGACAAAGCCTTGAGTAATTAAACTGGGAATCCATGATTTCAGTAAGGAGAAGCCACCTGGCAAAATTATTCTGTGTAAAATTTGTAATCTTAAATTGAATAAATTATAATAATTCTCTCATTAAAAAAAACAGCTGAGGTATTACTAAACTCATTATCATTATAGCACTACTTAGGCAAAATCTGTATGCTGACATTTGCATGGTGTTGGACAAAGTTTTAATTGCAGTCAAGGAAACATTAGGATATAGTTTAGGCTGAAAGTTTAGAGACTGCAAAAAGAGAATAATGTCCTACAAATAGGAATATTTTAGAAGAGCTGAAAAGAGATCCTGTATTTGCCTGCACTACTAGTTCTTGCTAGTGGTGACAGCTAGGAAACAGTCTGTACTTTGGAAAGGACTGTAAAAGAAAATTGAATTTTGTGGTAATGTTTATTTTCGTAATTGAGTAAAATATAAAGAGGAAGCAAACTGATGGTGTTTTGAAGAGTAAGCCACATTAAAAAAAACAACATTGTTCTACCATTCGAGTGAATGTGTTGCCAGTACTGCATGGAAACGTGTAGTGTCTTTACAATATAAGCCCGCCTCATGCTGTGGGAGTAATAGTTTTCAGGCTGTCTTAAATCTGCAGTGATGGTCTCTCTTAATAGAGCAAAATTTTCAGACAGGTGTTGCTGTGCACCTCTGCAGCTGGCAGCGCGAGGACCGGGGGCTGCAGTGCAAAGTCCCCCTGTGCCCCAGTCTAGCAGGGTCTGTGAGGGGCTGGGACATGCTGAGGTTACAGTGGGGGAAAGCTGCTCTATGGCCACCTGTATCTTCATCCCAAAAGGTAGGCTGGCAGCCACCGTGGGGCACTTGGCACCTTGTCTGTTAGTTTTAATCCAAATGGGTGAAGTCATTTCAGAGCACTGCTAATCTGAGCAGCGGAAAGGAAAACAGCAGGGTGTACTTGTACCAGAGGGAGGATGAAGTGTCCTTTGCTGTTGGGATTTACCTAAAATGGCTGTGAATGTGTGTCTGCTATTTACTACGGAAAGGAGAAAATAGTTAAAGGCTTTCTTTTTTGCTTTTACTGTTTTTCATTCATTTTCATGGGGCCTACTGTGATGTGAGTTCACTATTCACAGTCCCATTCACTATCCTCTTCTCTTCACCCAGCAGGATTAAGCCAATGAGATCGGGAAAAGTCCCAATATGTCAGTGAGGCCTCTTTTATATAACCTGAGTTGTGAGGACAGGTGAATACATAAATATTTTTCATGGACTGATGTTACGCAAGGACTTGGCCTGAAAGGTTAAAAGAGCACCAAATCCACAGAACAAAATGGTGACTGAAAAGATGGGCTGTATTTCTTCCAGGGAGGATGAGGCAGCTGAGCAATTTTTGCTTCAGCCAGTCGTGTGGCAGCCCAGAGGAACACTTCAAGCCCTGAAAGCAAAGGCTTACAGAGCCTGTCAAGAAATTAAATGCTGCTACAGGAAAAATAGTTCTTCATAAATTGAAATTCAAGTCCTCAGAAAGCAATTCCTTTGTTATGGCTTGGGGATTTGACCCAGATGCATAAACATCGCTGACAATAAAGAAGGAAAAAAACAGTGACTATTTTGCTATCAAGTGTTAGCTGGCTCTTTGAAAAACGAGAGCTTGAGATTTATATTATTATAAGGCTTACTGTGAAAACAAAACCAAACCAAAAAATCCCCCTGAATTAAATGAGGCACAGTGGTGGCTTGGATGTCCTCAGAGTTCTGTGGTGTGGGAAAAGGGAACAAGCATGCGGCGCGCCGAGCCACTTCGTCGCTCAGTATTTCCAGGTTTTACCAGGGTCTGCTTTTGTTCCAGTTTCATGCTATATGGAGAGCACATTGCTTTTTTGTTTTTGGCTGTTCAGTTCTCCTTGCCAAAAAAAGAACAAACTTGTAATTTTTGAAACAAAGGTAAACTTCTATTAGATGATTTTCACCAGGCAAATTAATTTCTGGCAGTGTGGGAATGTGAGTATCTTGCTACTTGTGAGCTGTAGAAAAGGGAGTACAGAAGTTTTCTGAGGGAGTGGCAATTTTATTTTCCTGCAATTTTGAATCAGAAAAAGCTCACTCTGTCTGTAGAGAAAGAAGAAGAATGGGCTATAATTTCTTGTTGAGGTATAAATATTTATTCTTCCAGCTCTGGGCCAATTAATGTGTTTTGATTTTTTTCTCATTAGAAATTACATCTTTTATGTACAATTTGATTGAAGCTAGTTCTGTTAAAAGATGAGGGTGGGGAAAGAAATTAAGTAAGTAACATAAAAGCCAGAACAACCTTTTTTCTTTCATGTCTAAATGAAGTGTTTTGAGTTGAGCCAAGATGCAGTTTTCTGCCTTTTTTTCCCTCCCCTCCTTCCTCCCTGCACAGAAGTGGTTTTATTTTTACCATTCTCCTCTCCTATCAACCTTTTAAAATTCTGATTTAACCTCAAAACTGAAACACTGATTCAACCATTATGTTATAAAATGCTTAAAACAGAAGACTGTTATATTTTGCTTCGCCCAGTGCCTAGGCTGATCTCTTCTCCCCTTGTGACACACTGCAAATATCACAACCCAGAACAGAGAAGGATGCAGCTGCACAGAGAGGCAGTTTTACATGTAGACCTGAGTGAAGAAAGAGCTCTACTTCAAGTAGCATAAAAATATTGTATATTTTGAATTGAAAGAGAGTTGAATTAAAGGAAACCAGTTGTTGGCCACCTTGAAAGGTTTAATTTAACCTGTGTTTTTTGTTTCGACCCTTAAAAGCTTTATTGGAATGACAAGTCTGTTTTGAAATACTGAAATGAAACATGTTATTTTGAAAATGTTGAAACAAAATGTTTTGACACTGTTATAATTTCTTCTCCTCATTATTTTTTCTTGAAAACTTTTGCTAAACTTGACCTTAATTGTGACAAGTTCAAGTGGTCTCATATTCGTAGTGGAGGTCTAATTATGCTATTACTTGGGCTGTTATCCCATTCTAGTCATGACTAGTCAGAAATAATGGCAGCAAGTGAAAGCAGAAAACCTTATATTTAAGGGACGGATGAGAAAAAATATGTCAGCTAAACAGAGCAGAGGCCTGGAGATGCACATTCACTGAGACCCCTGAGGCTGAAGTGTCCTCCCACATCTTACTGCAGGTTGGAGAACTTTCAGGTGTTACCAACAGCCTCTGGAAAATAATTCTGCCTCCCCCCGACATGGGTCGTGCCTGGCCTGGCCAGTTCAGGTGGACACCCAGCCTGCTACCCTTTCAGTGCCATCAAGGATGCGCTGGGGAGGTGAGGTACCCTGTCCTAGGTGCAGGCTTGTAGATTTGCTACACCCTTGTGTGAGGAATGTCTTGTTGTTTTCCAGCTAATTTGCACTTTGGTCAGGTAAAGGAAAATATGTGAATGCAAAGATTTGTTCACAATATCCCAAACAGATAATGTATTTCAGTGTATTTTTCTTTCATGCTTTCACTTACATTTTTATAAATATCTGTGCCTGTGCTATGTAGTATGGATAACTAAAAATATGAAAAACTGTATCAGAAAGATTTTTCTCTCTCTCTCTTGTTATCTGCCATGTCACTTTCCTTTTGAAATGGCAGTAATCAGGAGTACAGTTTTACTCTTCTGCTCTTGGTGGATCATGTTAGCTCTCAGAAACAATCTCCTCTCTAACATCTTCTAGAGGGTTGGGACCTGAAAACCCATGCTGTTTCCTCCTTAACCAGGATATGGGCTGGCCACCCCTTAAAGGGGAATAAACATTGTTTCCCTTCTCAATTGGCTCTTGATGGAGAGCAGTCGTGACAGTAATTATCCACTTCAGGATAGTAGGGGCTTGTGGGAGCAGCCACTTTCTCTTATACATCCCATAACGTATAGGACAATGGCACAAGTTATAATGCCACTGGTCACTGAGGCATAAAAGATTTTTATCAGGAGTCCATCAGCATTAATGATTACCCACTGGAGACCTTCTTGGGGATTTGACTCGGATATCTAACCAATTAAATCAGCTTTCCATCATTGTCACATTTTCAACACTGACATAACTAAGCTGCAGTACTTGAAAAAAATCAGAGACATCAATACACCAAAGTTGAACTGAATCTCCAGAAATCTATGGGCCAACTTCAAATGCATTATAAATCCACTGAAATCAATACAAATGCACCAGAGGAGAATGTGACTTACAGGTAAAATGTCTGTGAGCAATTCCTGAGCATCATCCTTCTGCAGCTATAAGTAGTACATTTAATTATCCTCATTATAATAATAAAAATAACACATCAATAATGAACACTGTGTTTGAGAGCCATTCTTTCTTATTTGAAAAGTGGCAGCCTTATAGATGTCTTCAAAATTCTTCAAATGCCTTAAAAAACATTTGGTACAGACTTGTGTGAGTTTCAGTGAACAGAAACTCAAGAGCAGTGCCCTCAAGAGTAGTGCTTTTCTCTCGGGGATAATTCTTGCTCCATTGCTACCATTGCAACTCCCATACCTGACCTGAAGTATTACTTTGGCTGAATCCTGTGGTAGCTGTGATCAAAACACAGCTCTTGATTCATTGTGCAATCTCTGGTTAGTCATAGGAGGGTCAAATTCTCTTGTCTCTTTTAGAATATGATGGTGGTTAGAGAAAAATACGTAGTTAAGGCTTGGCACAGAATGAAAATGGTCCCTTTTGCCTTTTTGGGGATTATTGATGAGGTGGAGAGAAGTATCCTTATCTAGTTAATATTTTCAAAAGACATGATCCTAGTATTTTGGTCATATAAAAGGGGACCACGGCTGGTCCTTACAAAAAAGTGCAGCATTTGGCTACTCAGAACTAAGAACAATGTTTGTGTAATTATTACCTTGTTCTCCAGATTTTGAAAATACAAGACCAGCAGGGGGATGGAGCATGAATATAGGAATATAAAGCAGCATATAAGAAGCTCCGCATTTTTACTGTTCTTTATTTACAGAGGTGCTTGACATCTGGAATTACTGTATGACCTATAATAGTTACAGCTGGGAGAATTTACAGTTGTAATCAAAATAAAAACTAAAATATGTCAATATTTTCTGACCACACATGAACATTCTGTTTTAATAGAGTTGAAAATGTTTGTTTATCCAAAACTTTTGATTTTGTTTTAGCATGTATGATACAAGAATGAATTAGTACGTATTGTAAACAAATATATATTTATATATATGGAGTATAGGTCCAAACAAAAGAATTCAAAGAACTTTAAGTTTGTGATGAAAAGTTAAACTTTATTACATATTGTTGAAATGAACATTCCTACAAAAAATGTTTTCTCTTTGAAAAAAACTTAATTTTTGGAAGATTGTTGTTCTCTCAGTCTTTTTGGCTGAGTTGCTTTCTCACAGCTACATGGCTGAAATGGGAGAACACATGGAGGAAAATTCATAGTCATACTATTAAATATAAGCATATTATGTTCCATTTTTCCTTTATTTTGAAGGTAGATTAGTGAGGTCATCTTCTGAACCACAAGGAGAGTTTGAAATAATGCTCTGAGCACTTCTTCCTTCTTCTGACAGATGACTAATAGCCACTGAATGGCAGAAACTTTCTGCTTGGCTGCCAGACTTGGCCAACAAGTTTTTTGCCAGCAAGGAACAGCTATACAGTGCATTACTGATTGCAGTTAGCAGCACAGAGCTCAATAAGTAATGCTCTCCCATGTGCTATTTTTCCAATTATTCTTCTTTTGGATATTCAGATCTTTTGCAAACCCCTTTCTTACTGTGCGGAAGTCTGTGCAATGGTTTCCTATTTTGAACGTGGCTGTCAGGGGCTTAATAGTGCGTAAAGATAAGAGTGAATGCAGAATAAATCTTCAGTGCTTACTGAATAGGAAATTTTCCTGAGAGTAATGCTGTGGGGACACATAGAAATCTGTGGGGATGACATATACTAGAGAAGTCTGATGGCAGTAAAATGTAAGAAGAAAAGTTAAAGGGGGGAGGTTACCCTTTCCACCTCCTCAGTGAAAAATAAAGTAAATCCTCAAATCCACTAAATTAGAAAAATATTAACCAATTGCAAAATCATGTATTCAATTTAGATTGAACAATGGTAAAGCTGTAACCCACCAACGTTTCCTTTGGATTTAATAAAGCCATTATTATACAGAACCACAGAATCACACAGAATAGTTGAGGTTGGAAGGGACCTCTGGAGATCATCTAGTCCAACCCCCCTGCTCAAGCAGGGTCACCTAGAGCACGTTGCACAGGATAGCATCCAGGTGGATTTTGAATATCTCCAGAGAAGGAGACTCCACAACCTCTCTGGGCAACCTGTTCCAGTGCTCTGTCACCCTCACAGTGAAGAAGTCTTTCCTCATGTTCAGATGGAAGTGTCTGTGTTTCAGTTTGTGCCCGTTGCCTCGTGTCCTGTCGCTCGGCACCACTGAAAAGAGTCTGGTCCCATCCTCTCAACACCCTCCCTTCAGATACTTGTACACGTTAATAAGATCTCCTCTCAGCCTTCTCTTCTCCAGGCTAAACAGGCCAAGCTCTCTCAGTCTTTCCTCATAAGAGAGATGCTCCAGTCCCCTAACCATCTTTGTAGCCCTTTGCTGGACTTGCTCCAGTAGTGCCACATCCCTCTTGTACTGGGGAGCCCAGAACTGGACGCAGTACTCCAGATGTGGCCTCACCAGGGCTGAGTAGAGGGGGAGGATCACCTCCCTCCACCTGCTGGCAACACTCTTCCTGATGCAGCCCAGGATACCATTGGCCTTCTTGGCCACAAGGGCACATTGCTGCCTCATGCTTAACTTGGTGTCCACCAGCACTCCCAGGTCCTTCTCTGCAGAGCTGCTTTCCAGCAGGTCAACCCCCAACCTGTACTGGTGCATGGGGTTATTCCTCCCCAGGTGCAGGACCCTGCACTTGCCTCTGTTGAACTTCATGAGGTTCCTCTCCGCCCACCTCTCCAGCCTGTCCAGGTCTCTCTGAATGGCAGCACAGTCCTCTGGTGTATCCGCCACTCCTCCCATACATCAATTAAATATTCACTGAAGGACGGAAAGCTCACTGAATTTTAGCTCTATGCCATAAACCCATTTCCCATTTGATGTGTTGTTAGCTTAAAATTACAGAAACCCTAAGTGCAGAAAGTAATTATATTCTTCATACCCTGCTACACACTCTGTATAGGATAGATAGTACTGGTAAATTAGATGGTAACTTCTCAAACTACTAATTAACAATCAAAAATCTATGTTAAGGTCTTCCTTGTTCTAGCTGACTTTTAATGTAGCAATTAAATGTGTTAAAATGTCAATTTTAGTAGTAGCAAGGGCAAAGATACAGTATGAGAACTGATATTGAGTAGGATAGGTTTTTCAGTGTTGTAACACACAGGACTGGCCCTGCCAGCCATTTGTCTAGTGAGACCCACATTTTTCTTGACTTGCTGAAAGCAAAACATTTCTTATGGTGCATAAAAATAATATTGTGTTCTTAGGAAAGACCTACATTGGTACTGGATTAATTCTGAAATTTTCTTCTTTGTCTGCTTGCAAGCAGTGACTCCATCTTCTGTTGGTGACATCATTGAAGGACGTCTCCAGGTGGAAGAGCAAATTCTGATTCATTTTGCGTAACGAGGATGATTAACATGGAAGAAATTATTAGGAAATCTTTCAGCCAGCTTTTAAGCTCTCCTTTTCTTAGTGCAATACTTCACAGTGCAGTGTAAATTTATGGCCACATCTTGTTTTGCTGCCACTCTTCTTTAGGGCCATCTAGACTCCTGCAGCCATCCAGTGAGTCCAGAAATATGCAACGGAACTGTGTGTATTCACATCACCAGCCTTTTTGCTGCCTAAGTTGTCTGGCTGATCACTCTGAGCATCCCATATATAGTTGATGGAAAGAATAAATCTCTACAGAAGGTGAACCTGAGCAGGATCCTAATTTAAGTGCTTGGAATTGCTCTCTGGAAGTCACAGTTTTTTTCTACTCACTAAATAGAGATATTAGAGAAAACTTAACCAGGAAAGATAGGTACCAAAAGATGAGTGGTGTAAATATGTCCACTGCCACTGCGTGTGTGTAAAGGAGTTCCTATTTACGTTGAA
This sequence comes from Apteryx mantelli, assembly GCF_036417845.1. Lineage (NCBI taxonomy): Eukaryota > Metazoa > Chordata > Aves > Apterygiformes > Apterygidae > Apteryx > Apteryx mantelli. The sequence goes on along the minus strand of NC_089980.1, from coordinate 52,541,534 downwards.
GAATCAGCATGAAACTCTATTGTTGCTATTTCCCACAAAGAAGTTTATTCAACCCTGCTTTTTATGTCTGTGCCACCTGTGTTGATGTGAAATCATTTGAGATCCACCTGAGTTTCTTCCACTAAATGTGAGAAGCCACCTAATGAACAGCTTGCCAGGCACTTTCAAACCATTCAGAGACCAAATGCAGATGAGAAAAGGACTCAGCAAGGAACAAGGCAGTGAAAGTGTTTACAAAGCCCTTGGTGTATGTCCGTGACGTTATACATGGCTAACTTCCTTGTGAACCTATTAAGCTATAGCTTTCACCCTAATTGAGCCTTGTAGGAAACAACTCATCCCCAGGGCATCATGCTGTGAAATGGTGGAGTCGGAGCAGTTTTAGCACTGGTGCACTCTCTGAAGACATTTTTCTCTCATGTAATAGTGTTCCCTGGAGCTTCTGTGAGGAACACTTCAAGATATGCTATCTGAAAACTGAAATAAAAATGTAGTGCACTTTGAGCTCATGTTGAAGGGATTCTGAGGACACAGCTGCAAGATGGAGAAAAGGCCTCTCCAGGATGAGTAAGGCAATAGCTCGAGAGAGCTGTGCCTTTTAGCATGCAGCTGTTGAAACGTGCAAGACACCGGTAGAAATTCAGACATTTCATCTCCCATTAGAGGAGCAGAGCAAAGATCTTTCACCTGGAAAGATTTTCATTACCACATAATGATCTTTAAATGTACCTATTAAGCTACTGTGCCCTCTGTCAACCAACTCCTGTCAATTTGTAGCTTAATAATGCATACTATTTCACAATTTATTTACTGCATTGTGAGGTAAGTGGGCTTAATTGTAGGATAATAAACTCTTATAATCCAGAGGGAATAATGTTAACATGCATAACAAGGGTGACTTGGAAGTGTAAAATACTATTTATTTTTCCTTTTGCACAGTTAAAAACCACTGATGCTTGTAAAGCTTTAAACAAGTTTTGTAATATGAAAGACTTTTTTCTCATTTGTGTGGATATTCAGATTTTAGAGGCAAGCGAAGATCTTCCAGGCATCAATTTGGCCTTTTATATATTGCAGCAACCAGGTTTCATTTATAGCTTACTTGAAACACTGTCTGGCAGAGGATAAGGCCACTTGTACAGAACTGATGAACTAGAAATACTGATGGAAAGGATGTTTATCTTAGACTTTCTAAAGGTGCACAAGAATAACCTTTGTTAGAAAAATGATGTATTCAGAAAGTTATTTAATATTACCTAATCTTAGCAACTTGCTATTGTAATAGTTCTCTTCCATGGCTTTGTGAGACAAGGTACTGTGTTCCAAAAATTAATTCCATTAGAAATATTTTATAGCATTTTCATTTGAATTTGGCCCACTTTGCACTTGAATTTTAAATGTTCACCTAACTGTAGGCACAAGGTCATTTTTTGGAGCTGATTAATGCTTTGGTTTCATTTCAGCATCTAATCAATCATGACAGCCATTTACTGCATTGCTTGCTATAAAGCCTTAACAATTAGCCCTTAATTCCAAAGCTGACTACGGTATGGCACATTCCATATAAAATGCATGTCATCACATGAGTATTTAAATCAAGACAGACTTAGTATATTTGACTTTTTTGCCAACCTTTCCTTTCTTTTCCTTCATATATGATTTAAGGCCCCTCATGTGATTAGAATTAGAGTGTCTGATCATGGTAGATGAAACATTGCATATAAAATGGGAAAGGATCATGCCTTAATTTCGTGGGGTCAAAGCTCTTTAACTGTTTCTTAGCTCCCTTGGAGAAGCATGGGCTATTATTTTCTGTTCTCTTCACATTGTCTATTCTAGCTAAATGCTGCATTTGTTGAATAGGTTCCACACTGTATGTCCCCTTTTTAAAAAACTGTCAAATATGACACTAGTTTTTTAAAGGGATGCATGCTGACCATGTGAAAACTAAGCTGGAGTGAAGATAACAGCAAGAGGTAAATGAATTAGCATATATGTATGACACAGTTGCTTTGGTGGGGCTGTGTTGTAAAAATTGGGCAATTTATAGTGTGGCTTATCACAGGTTACCCCTGACACCACAGCAGCTCTCACATCAAAATTTCCTTAGCTGGACTTATTCTCATAAATTAAAGCCCTTTGAAGGTACCCTCAGTCTTCTGCTTTGACTTTTGGAGTCTTAAAAGAAAAGCAAGCAATTTCCTGCAAACTGGGTGCTGATGAACTATTTCTTACTTTGCTGATGAGTACAACTGTTGGTATCACTGAGGTATAGCAAGATGAGGAGCTGAGGAAGTGCTATCTGCAGAGGAGAAAAAGAGGCTCCTAGGTCCATTTTTACTGATGTGGTGTTTCCCTGGAAGGAAGTGTCACTAGCTAGTTCTTGTCCTCACCCTGTGGCTCTGAGCAACCAAGCTACTTCTGTTTTCCTGACCATGCCCAGTTTCCCCATGCCTCCCCTCTCCTCTGCCACCCTGTATCTGCCTCGGATTTTGTTTCTTACCAAAAGTAGCAAAAAAGAATGAATCTGTTTTTCAGCTGTGAGATATTCAGTTGGAGTTTCAATCTGATGTTTCAATAAAATTTTGAGGAAAGGAGCAGAGAGGAGAGGAAGTCAAAGTTCTAAGACACAGAAAAACAGGAAATTGCTAAATTGCTTACTTTCCACTGTGTTGTGTGTTGTCCATTTCATCCAACAAATAGTCTTCTTTACAGGAGATAAGAAAAGAGCACATTATTTTTAGTAATTTTTCATAGCTTTCTTGAAGAAAGAAATGTTTAATGAGGCAAAGACAAGAGGAGATCCCCAGAGAGCTGGTTATAATGTGGCAAGGAAGTGAAAAAGAAGGCAATCACCTGGTAGTGATAAGTTTTCAGACTGGTATTATTGGAAAATATTTCTTCTTACTAAAAATACAGAATCAGGCAAAAACACTAGACCAATGAAAATACTTTTATATCATGTTTTAACTGTACAGTGTTTTTCCCTACAAATATCATTTAGTCCACATACCTAATAAGTTTCCAAAAGGTAAAATAAGAAATAGCCATTCATAGAGTATCCAAAATTACATCTCATGACTTTAGAAACGAGGACAAAATAAATCTCACACATTTAGGAGAGATCTTCCTCAGTCTTCAGAACATAAGCAACTCCAAATTGTTTATTGGGTTAGAATGAAAGAAGATAAAAATTAATTAAATTTTTCTTATGGAGAAATTACTTCATATTTCGTCAGCATAATGTCTCCCTGAACATTTTCCTCAAACATCTGCTCTTGTCTGTAACAAGCAGATCACTGTCAATGCTTATTCTCAGCCAATGCAATATTCCTCAGTCCTCAAGACACAGAAGAATAACAGTGAGCAAAGGTGTTTTGGGTTTTTTTTGGCTGCCTAGTGATGTGTTTTCAGTAATATTAAGTCATCCAGGTGATGTTTTTTTTCCCCCTGTCCTCTCTCAAACACATTGTACTGAAGCTATTTTCAAGCATGTGCACCGAATGGCTCTAGGATTCTGAGCTGAGATTATAAAAATCACAAAATGAAACTCATTTGTCACATGAATAACCTTGAAAATAGATCAAGAAATGGTTTAAAGTAATCTATTCCTAATACAAAATGAAATATGATTTATGAGGTTCCTCACTTAATATCTGTAATGCTATCAACTTTTAAGAATAAATAATATTTGTAGATAATTGCACCAGAGTAAAACTTGCAAAAGGTTATAGCGTGTATTTTCTATAGCTTTGTTTATATGAGATTTCTTTTTTGGTGCAAAAAAGCTTTTTAGTGATTCTGGTCATTCATAACATGGTTTATATTAGTTTCTATAGGGAATATTTAATGACTTTTCCCATATTAACAAATGCAAGATGATATAAGAAGATAAAGTCAGGCTGTTGGAGAAGAGCCTCTGTCAAATCAATTTGACTTTTATTTTTCTTATTATACATGCTACTACTAAAAGATAACAAGGGAAAGTAGCTGTTCTTTCCAATCTTGATACACATACATTCTCACACAGAGGGGTGAAAATCCTTCCCCAAATTTGCTCAGTTTGCTTTGTTCATTAATCTGTGTATTTGAAAATTGATGACCAAATCTGAAAGCCATGTTTTTTTATTCCTCTCCTTTCATGTCTGCAAACCTCTCATCCGTATCAGATATGAACATGGAGACTAACTGTATATTTTTTGAACAGCTGGAGCAAAGAAGATTTGTGAAACACCCTCACTATCCTTCTTTGCACATGTCCTTGCATGCACTCAAGACTGGGGTTACTGAAGTAGCAAATTGGTTGTGATCATGTTAATCTCTATGACGCTAGATCTAGATTTCATTTGGTGCTCTGACAATCCAAACAGTGCATCAGAAAGGTATGTATTTTGGAGTACATTTTGTCCTCTTTTACTAGGAAGCTATGAGAAGTACAAGAAGTAGTGGAATGACCCATCACTATTTCTTGCTGGTATGCCATTCCTTCTGAGAAAAATTGACTTACTTAGCCTTTCAAGACAATAAAAGCACGAAAAGCCTCATTGGATAAGACTACTTTCTTTCACACTAAAAAGCTGTTCAGTTGTTCTACAGCTGAAAAAAATGACTCCTTGCAACATAGACAAATACGTACATTCATCCAACGAATGACAGAAGTAACATCAGCAAATATGGCCCAGCACTGCCTTTTATGAGACTGAATAAATGCCTCTACAGGTCAATAGAAAGTCACCCATTCACTTGTAATGGCTTTTAATATGCTTTATTATTTATAGCCAACCACAGAGAAGATAATATATTTTAAGCACCTCTTTCCACTGAAGTGGATGCACTGTGTCAGGGTGGGATTCAGTTGCTTAAACATTGTTTAGTGCCACTGTAGTCACTGTAGGCTTGTCCTCCTCCTCCGCTTGTCCTCAAGCTTGTACCCTGCTTGTCCTCCAACCTCCACTCAGGCCTGGCACGTGCCTCTCCTAAATCCTCTGTCATATGTCAGGCCCGCGCTGTTGCCTTGGATCCCAGCAGTGTGTCAAATGGTTCCAGTTATTTCCAGGTGGATCTTATGCTTAGGCAATTGAATTATGCTCTCACTGTTTCAACTATTATTGTTACTATTATTATTGCTTTCAAAGGGAGATGAGTTTTGCTTATTAAAAAAAAAAAAAAAAAATAAAGAACTGTTCTGGCTTTGTGTCTTCACCTGGCCTAGATTCAGTTTATCCCTCCACAGAAATATCTTTTTCTATAGCCTGAAGAGATATTTGCAGTTATGTGCAATTATAGTAGAAAGTATGGTCCTGCAAGTGTATAAGAAATGGCAGTTCATTGGACTTTATTGGACAAAATAAGATAGCTCTTATTTTGATTTTGCTCAAGTTTATTTTAAATTAAAGGCCATGAATAAAAATTATTTTCAAACAGAATGTAGAAGTATTTTTTTCTAATAACTTCTCACCCTTCCTGCCTGTAAATAAGAATACCATTCTTTGAGAATATCATTCTTTGAGAAAGTGAGTTTAATTATTCCTTCTGATGTAGAGAGAGAACATGATATAACTGTGTAGAAGTGTCATAGTTCTAATGTAAAAAAGTTCTGATACTTTCAGCTGGACTCTGATTCTTTGAGATGCTGATGGCTCTCAACTCTTGCAGCTAATGAAAGTGGAAGGCTTTGGAAACCTACAGAAAATGTTAAAAACTCCTCAGCACTTAGCTCTTGGGTTTATGCGTTGCTTGTATATCTGTGACCTGTTTGTAGGTAGGTAGACTCACAGTTGTTCCTGCCATGCCAAGAGAAAACAGAGGGCCTGAATCCCAAATCAGTTAGAAACTGTAAGGTATGAAATAAACAGCTTAAAATTACCCATATATATTCTGATAGCTCCTTATACAGACTCTGGGAAGATTTCCCTGAATTCAGTGCAGTGATGAAGGTTTAAAATCAGTGTCCGTAATGAAGATGTGCAAAAAGTAGGGATGAGGGGATTGCTAGGAAGTTAGACAACCATTTATTTTTATTTTTACTATGGGTTTTGAGCTTGCCTACCTCCTGTCTAGTCTTTCAGCCCTAGTCCTGAGCTTATTGAAGTGCATTCTGAAACAGAGGTCTGAGAGTACATTTTGTGACATGTGGTACATCAGGCATGACAGTGGGGACCAGCAAGCTTAACCTGCTGAGCAGCAACTCTCTCTCTTCCTCCCCAGTGGTATCCACTCCCCTTATCTCTGTCCTTCAAAGGAAAAAGATCATAAACTGAAGTACAGTAACAAGACAGAGGATTTTTCTTTTTTTCTTTTTGTTTTTAATACCTTTTGCCTTACAGGCAAGGATACAGCTGCCTTAATTTTCTGCAAGAAAATAAAAATTCTGCATGAACCCAGGAGAGAAGATGATTCATCTGGGTTACAGAATAAGGAACACACTGGATAAGATGATAGCTGTCAAAACAGAGTGAAAAAGACACCTGCTTTTATTTTCTTGCCATATTTGTACAGAGCTGTAGTTTATTTGTTTTTGTTTTGGTACTCAGAGTTAATGGGAAAAATTCACATGTCCTCTCTCACAGTTTTTTTTTTCAGATGCAGTTTGGACAAATTCCAACTGACGTCCGCAAGGGGTGTATATGACTTCTTCTAATAAGGTACTGTGGATGTATTCCCAGAAACTCATCTCTGAATAGGAAACAGCAGCCAAGGAGAGATATTTTTGACTCTCCTTTCCTTACGTATCTGCAAACTGTCAGGTAGGAAACAAAACACTTGAGCAACCTTTTTCCATACCGTTCTGAGTTATTAAAACAATAATAACAATACAAGACCCAGCTGTACTGTGTCAAACCAATGGATGAGGTTCAGTTTTCTAAACATAGGTATCTTGAGTAACTTGAGACGTTCTTGGTTAAGCCAAGATCTTTGGCTAACCCTTGGGCGCTCAGGCACAGACATACAGAACTTATAAAATAACTGCACCTGCCTGGGATGGTAATGGGAGTCCAAGCAAAATATGCCATTGTGCCTAATATGGCACTAGATTTTTACATCACAAACCCGAAGGTCAATGTTCATGTTGTATTTATGCTCCATTTTTTACTTGGACTTGAAAGCAATTAAATGTTATATAAAACAGTGTATTTTTCCTGACTTGCATATTTGCACATTTAATCATGGAGAACTTGATAGTGTGGTGAAGAAGTAGGACTAAAACAAAAACTACATTCCTCTTGCAAGTAGAAAATATTAAACTATACATATTAATTGAATATGTAAAGAATGTGATGCATGGTTTCTATAAAATATATGTAAATGTCCTGTCTTTCAACATGTGCTACTAGAAAAGGACAAGAGAAATTGTTATAAATTTAAGTACTCATTTTTCTTTATTCTATTTTTGAATCACTTAAAAGTTAGGCAAAAGGCTATAGAAGACAAAGCCTAAATGTAATACAGAAGGAACGTAAAATTAGGGAAGACTAGACATATTCTTAAGTGCCATTCGCTGGTTTCCTGTTCTGTAGCTTGCCTAAAGCAAATATGATTTAAGCTTTAAACCCATAAGAAATCAGCAATTAAACAGCAGTGAGGGACAGCTCATAATACTGGTGCCCAGATCAACAGGAATCTCTCTTCTGTGAGTATAATCAGCCAAGTTCAGAATGTGTGGAGGGGAAATACAGGTTCTTTCATTCTAGATGAAAAAATGCCATTCTGACCGGCAAGACAATTATTGCTCCAGCAGCCAGTAACTATATTGCTAACCTGATTGTTTAGGGGAGGAAATTCATCTGGTTTACTACTGTTATATCTTTACATAACCTTCCAAAAAGTAAGTGGAAACAGTGACCAGCTTGCTATGATTTTAAACAGAAAAATCAAATCCAGTTCTTAAAGTTTCCTTTAGGCTGTGTACATAGACTCAGAAATCTATCTTTAGGTATACATATCTCTCATTATTGGCTGTGACCAGACTAATCCACTTTTTTTTTTAATGTCCTGACTGAGTTGATGACTCTGACTGTCTCTCTGCCTTTAGGAAAACAGAAGAAACTTCAGTATTTTGTCTTTTTCTGGGTTCAAGGGAAGAGCAGTCCTTTTGGCAACGAGGCTCTACCTTGTGAACTTCATATCTCTGCCATTCTTATTTGTCCCTTGTAAGAACTTTCTCTGTTAGTGAAGTAGTGAAATCAGTGGGAGCAGTAGTGCAGCAAGAATCTAGAAAAAAACAGTCTTATTCTGGTCCCTATGCTGGTTCCTTTATATTTTCTTATTGACACAAAGGAGCCAGAGAAATGTCTCAACACACAGAGTGAGTTTTCCTCTCACCTCGGTGAGTTCCCCAAGTGCTATAAAGCTATGGGAGTTAGCACCTTCCTGGGAATGAAACAGCTAAATGTAGCACTGGCTGCTGGAAAGACTTGGGACAGGGGAGAGAGGGAGAGTGCGAAAGGCTTCCTATCACCTGGGACACACAGCTTTATTGTACAGGCCAGTGCCTTCATATTCATTCCCAGCTTGAACTGGGATGTAGTATAAGACTGTCATCCAAGAAATCCCTTCTCAGTAGTAACTTGACCTCTTAAGAACTTCCCTGCTCGACTTCAAGCTTCTTTAAATGTCTACAGTAGTGTCTCCGCACCTCACCAGGATGCCCTTGCTCTGAGCCTTTGCAGAGCTGGGCAGCTCTGCACTCTGCTGACATCTAACTCTGAGAAACCAGAATCTTTCACACATGTCCCCAGAGGTGCATGGTATGGTCGATGTTGGCAGCATGAAGTTACCATAGCCTTAAAGGAGTGGCTCTACAAGCAGCTCTGACAACTTTCTTTAAAAAGACAGCAGGAGAAGGGATGTGCAAAAGCAGTGTTGTACATGACTGCTTTGCTTTAAACGCAGAAATCATCCTAGGAGCAGAACCCATTTCCCCTCGCTCCAAAAGAACAGTAGAAACTGTGTGGTGGAGTAGTGCTTCCTCTTAGCTGGTCTTGCTGGCCCAGTAAATGTCAAATATTTCATACGCAGTTTTGTACTCTCAGTCATTGATAAATCCTTTGATGTACAAGTTTTTGTCTGACTCAATTTAGCAAATTTGTCTTCTGTGTATTTTGTGGTATTTGTGTATTCCCATAGTATTTTGTGGCTTGCCAGTCCAGGTCGGCCAGCAATACTCCATAAACCTCTTCCCTTTCCTTCCTGACAGTGGTGCATAAGATATTTTGCAGTTCACCAAACACACCTTGAGGCCTGGGAGAATGACTGGCAGCTTTACTAGATTTTTAAAAACTGTTTTGCTCATCCTTAATTAGCAGCTAAAGACATTTAGAGGGAGTACAAAATAAATAATTTCCTGTAATAAAAATATTTATGTGACTGAGTAACAGTGTTAAGTAGCTTGGTAAAAAGTAGAATTCCAAATTCTAAGCACTGCTGCCTTGATGTTGACTGATATTTGAACTCCGCTAGTGAAAGCATCTTCAGTCTATAAATTGTTAGCTTTCTACGCTATCCAACAGGCAGCAGAGATTAATCGTTACTATTTAAATTTCAGTATTGACAGTATTTTCAAACAATCTCTTGGGTCGTATTCATGCAAACTTCATAAAAGTCAAACAGAATTCTCTCCACAGACAATAAATATGAGTCAGTACATGTGAGAGCAACTCAGCAGATGCATCACTGGTTACATCTTGAGAAACTTAAAATTCTCTCCAGCATGTACTGAGCTAACAGAAAGGGTTTAGTTTGGAAGGAATTCATTTTTTTTTTTCAAGTGGGAAAAATTGCTTAAAGAAATCAGCAAAATTGAAAAGACTCGGCTATGCAAACAAAATGGCATAGAGCTATCTCTTAGCAATGAGCCTAAATTCATGTATAGTTAACAACTGGAAAATATGGATGGAAATTGATGGAATTTAACCACCCTGATATCTACTGCAAGGGTAACACAAGCAATCCAGGACGTTTATGGAGTGCACTGATGACAGCTTCCTAACAGAGATCAAGGAGCTGATGAGTGGAGGTGCTCTGATGGACTTCACACTTACAAACAAGGAAGAACTGGTTGGAGATGTGAAGGTCAGGGGCAGCCTTGGCTGCAGTGAGCATGAGATGGTTGCATTCAGGATCCTGAGAGAAGGGAGCAGGGCAAAAAACAGGATCACAACCTGGGCTTCAGGAGAGCAGATTTTGGCCTCTTCTGGGACCTGACTGGAAGAACCCCATGGCAGAAAACCCTGGAGGGGAGAGGGGTCCAGGAGAGCTGGCTGATTTTCAAGGGCCACCTCCCCCAAACTCCAGAAATTACCATTTTCTTTGGCCTTATTTTTTCTTTTTCTTTTGATAATCAGACTGCAGTGGGGAAGACTAGTGGACTGGACTGATCACAGTGGCTACAGCCCACAGCAGCTCTCAGGATGCGGCACAATACCGGCATGCCTTCACCCTCCCCATCCTCAGGAAGTCCCAGCCTGCTCCATGCTGCTTGTCACTCCCTCTGTGCCCTTTGGGTAGACCCGAACAGCACATGTAAGTGAAAATTGGGTCCTCACCCTCATTTGTTCTTTCACCTGTCATTTGATCTGTTCTTATCGCTCACATTGACCTAAGTGTCATTTCAGATGTAATAAAAGTCTGGCTTTGGCACTCCGGGGAGTTGAAACTTTTCTAACACTGCTTTGAACTTGTGGCCAGAAAAGGAGCTAAAAGTAAACGGCTTACCCATCCTAAACAGCAGCAGTGTGACCTAGGGGAGGTCAGGTCAGGCCCTGGAGGCTGATAAAACTGTTGTGTCAATGTTTTTCTAACAACTATGTTGCAAATATCACAGGTTCAGAATCAGAAATTGCTTTGTCATCTTTTCCATTCTTTTCTTTACACTTTGTGTTTCTCTCTCTTTTTTCCTAAAGGAAACAGGATAATAATCAGAGCACCACAGCAGATATCAATTGTTTTGCTTCCTGCCTAGAACTGTCATGTGAAAGGTGAGCAGGAAAGTTGTGTTTTCTTGTCAGCTCTCAACTTCCAAAGGGAACCATAGAGTACAGTTAAAATGCAAGTCAGGCTTAGTATCTTATTGGAATACTTCATCTTTTTTTCTTCTGCCAGATATTAATATAAGAATAACAGACTCTGAATGTGGACTATTTTCCTAGGGACAAGGGAGATCAAGGACTCTCTATTCAAAAGTCTAACCATTGTTTAAATGCCTAGTGCTTTTGCATGAGAACGTAACATAAGAACAGCCGCAATTTGGTACCTAGGAAAGAATAATATAAGTGTATTTCCCTTGTAGTACTCTCCAGCTTTCAATCAGTTTAGTTTCTGAGCTGGATGATGATTCTCTGTATTGCTATGTATCTCACTCTTCCATGAATTCCTCTAGTCTCACCTTCAGCCTGTATAAACTTTTATTATCTGCCACATAGTTGGCAAGGAGTTCTGCATTCGTGCCTATTTTTTCCATCAGAATTAGTACAATAGCATAGCACCATGCAAAGAATGCAGGATTTAAGTCAGGGAGAGCAAGTGGCTGGCTAGAGTGCCTGTTGTAACGTGGGGGTGCAGAAAGAAGAGGAGCCTTTTCCAGGTCACAGACTGTGCCAGTTTCCTCAAAAGTTTATTGATAATGTATCCAGTACCACCTTTTCTATTTTGGGACACCATGAATTTGTGACATTTTTTAAAAAAAGAGTTTTTTAAAAATTTGCTATCTTAGGTGGGATCTCTCCAGGCTGCAAACGACTAAGGCAGATGTGGATTTGCAGGCGGGTGAGCATCAGTCACTGCAGCACGTGTTTCTGTGGTATGTGATGTGATTGGGTTGCTCCTGCAATCAGATCAGAGCTGGATCGATTCCTGCCCAGGGAACACCTAATTTGAAACTTAGTGGATCAACTCTATCTTGAAATTTCTGCTGTGGGGAGGGAGGAGGGTCACATACTGAGCAGAGCATGCTAGGCATGCTTCTCCTTCAGTGTTTTAGCTCAGATCAAGGAGCTTGCTTTTGATGTGAATCTCCCATAAAAAAGATGCTGTCAGAGAGAATCATTTCCCATTTTCAAGAAAACCTTGAAAGTAGCTGAAAAAGTTATTCATTAGAGTGTTTGTTATAGTTTAAAGACTTGAGGCACTTGAGGCTGTAATCCATAATTTCAGGTGAATAGGAGTTGTCAAACTTGTGTTTATCAAGAGTCTTCTGTCAAAGTGTACATTGTTATACCCCTAGAAGGCCATGGGCAGAGAAAAGAAAAGGTTAGTTGTGGCATGAGAATTGAAATCTACATAGGAAGCATTATAATTGGCACTAAGGTTGTGGTCTAGACATCAGATAATAGTTTTGGCCTCAGTGTTAAGCTGCTAGTCAAATTTTTTAATTGGGATTTGCAGTGAGACAGCTACTTTCTCAAAATTTATATGACTGATCATTTAACTCCAAACCAATTCTGGGAGTAATGTGTTTGATTTTCAATGTGACTCTGATTTGATATTGATTTTAAGAGTAGGCTTTTTTTACACTTACCTCAGCTTTATATCTGGGTAGCCTAACTTTTAAGTTAAATCAAAGAATTGATCAGGGAACTGCCCCAGATTTGGAAAGTCACAGTAAAACAATAACAGCAAAAATTACTTTAAACCTGCATCAGTTCCCTCACAGCTCTCAGTGCAGTCTCACAAATAGCAGTTGTCAGCATGGCTGAAGGGTGATGAAGTAAAGGGAGTGTGATGAAGGAGAGGGAACTCCTCAAAATCTGCAGCAAATAATAGCTAGTTTTGCAGGTTAGCTGAGGGGTGCTCAGCATGATTCCCAGGACTCACACTGGCCATGCATATGATCTCTCTGACTGGGATAAAGCAAAGATTTCCTTCCAAAACCCTAATCTGGGTGTTACTACTAGTAGTTAGGATGCTCCATTTTTTGAAACTGCTCCCTTCCACCACCCCATTACATAAGATACTGAAACCCATTCCTGTAGGCAATGTGGGGTGTTTAGCCCCACACCATCTCAGAAGTATCAGTTTTGTAATTTGTAGACAGAAAAACGAAAGCATTTGACAACATGCCTGTCATTCCCTCTAGAAGTGCTTTGCCCTGGGCATGAGCAGAATGCAGTTTCTGACTGCAGTACAGCAGCAGCTAGCTGGATGAAGCACTGTGGAAGGAAAAAGCTCTCTCCTGGCAAAATCAAAGGGGATGAAGGGGGTGTTATTTCCTTTTTCTTGTCCAAAGGCAGTGTGTCATGGCCCAGGCCAAGAAAGGGACTTATGTCCAGGTCCAAAATAGGACTTGTGTGGTTAATGGGACTCAGTCAAGATTTATTGAAAACTCATTCTGAAAGCACCTAAACTTCAGTTCACCTGATGCCCGCAAGTGTCTCAGTTTTTGACAGTGTTGAGCAGATGGCAGATCTAGAAATTAAGCACTACCCTGCCTATCTCCTCTCACCTCTCTCAGGTGGGTGTTTTCAGAGTACACTAAATGCTCACCTTCCTTGACTGTATGAGATGCAGCAATGAGAAGGATGTTCCTCTTTAGAGAAATGAATCTCCCATATTTGGTGGAGCTTAAGGTGAGCATAGCACCAAAATAAACATTTTTGTCAGAGGAAGCAGTCTGGCCCTTTGGTTGTTCTTGCCATTCCCTTGTCTGCCATCATATTTGAATCCTGTATTTTCTCAGTGCACTGCTGCATGCACTGAAGTTTTGTTTTTTAAGCAAAGGAAGCAGCACAGGGTTTCAGAAAGGAATTCACAAGTATGCAGAGATTGAATTAAATATGCCAAAAATGTTCACTCTGTCTCATAAAGTCACGGAGTACAGAAACGCAGAAGCATATGTGAAATCTGCAGACCAGAGGTCAGCCAATTTACTTCTCTGTGCTCTGGAGCTAATCTGTGATGGCCAGATGTTTGACATAGAGGACCACATTGGTCTTTCACAGAGTTAGCAGTTGTGTCTTACAGAGCCTTATCTGTAAGCAATAACAGAATATTTCTCCCAATATGTAATTCTGGTTCCAATTCAAGCTATTTCTCTTGGGGGAGAGGAGAAGACCTGAGAGTTGTTTGAACAGGAGAGCAGCATGAAGGCTATGTTTTTAACTAGAGCTGGATGCTATTTCTGAAATATGTTCTGGCCCAGAGGGAACATCACACACTCCTCTGTGCATTTGATTCTCACCTTTTAAAAGGTGATTAAGAACACTTACCTAAGCAAAACCTCCCAGCAATCTCAAATGAATGGTGATAGCCAGAGCTTAACTGATTTACTTTAGATTTACACTGAGAATGCAATCTTTAGACTTTCTAAATTGTACAGCAAAGCAGAAGGGACTTACTGTAGCTTTACCTTGGCTAGAGATATTCCCTGCTAAAAGGATATATTGCACTTAGGGCAATTTTTCTTTCGGTACCATCAAAGCACTACAAAAACTGCCTCAAGGGTGAGGATCTGGCCCTCAAAAGTGCGATTTCTCTAATGCTATTGCTTGCCATACATTACACTGTCATCTGTTGGCCAAATGTATTCATGACACTTGAGAGATTTATTTAAACCATTTCTCCTAAGCCTGTTCTTTCCTATTGCATTGTGTTAAAGCAATCAGCAGCAGCTTGACAGCTAGTTGGCTACCAATCTTTGCTAGAGAGTGAATCACTCACAGTGACATCAGGGAGATTCCTAACTATCACCTGTGAGATTTATTGATGTCATTACCAGGGGAGATGCATGCCCACTTGGGAGAAGCAGTTTGAAAAGATGTATATGCAGGTAGGGAGATGGAGGGGGACTTAGAATTAATTAGAATTAGAATTAATTTAAAAGCTGAACCAGTTCTATTCTGTAAGATTTTGTGCATGATGAATTGATCCTTTGCACAGGGCCCGAGAGGAGCTCTGTGCTGATTGAAATTCTTCTGCTTTTTGTTTCTGTGTCTTGTGTCTTTAAATATCTATGAATTCTGCCTGTTTGTAGAAATTGCAGGCATATCTTTTCATCATCACAGCCTGTCAAAGGTGTAACCATATTACACCTGCTCATGTAATCTTTTTTTCATAATCTAGAAAATATAGGAAGGTTCTAAAGATGTTTTTGAGGATCAGCCCTCCCTTGGCCCATAGCAGTCAAAGATTGCTCAGGTGCAATGGCACTTAAACTCACCTGTACTTTGGCATATATGAGGAATACCATCTCCATTACCACCTCTTGAGAGCGTTATGTCTGGAGGGGGAGTTTGTTGGGTTGAGGCCATCCACTCTGAGCAGATGACAAAGTGCAAAGCAGGCACAGAATAACTCAGCTTGTGGCTGGATGTTTTCCTTGCAGAAAACACAGTACTAAGTGCTTATGGTCCTTACTGACTTTGGGGCTTGTGTGTTGAGCCCACTTAAATACCCTTCTATAAGCCCAAAAATATGATACAGATAGAAAGGTTTTAACAAATACATGAATTTGCCGTTGCTTTTTCTGAAGACAGTTTGTGCATTGAAAATATAGTGCAAATATGTCTAACATAACAATATGACTTATTTTGCCTGGTCATAGGATAACATGAATTGCATGTATTAACTTAATTTTCTTGAACATACAAGAAAAATTCTCTCTTTCTTTTTTTCACACTGCAAGTCTGATTTTACAGATGTTGAATAATATGATCTCTTTATAATATGCCAGTCAACCCGGTAGCTATAAGGAATATTTAATTCAAATAGCAACAAGGGTTAAATGCTAGCTAGAAATATATTTTTACATGGGAGGATATGGCAATGCATTTAGATGGCCTTGCAAAAGCTATTGTCAAACTCATCTTAATACATCCCTATTATTCTCTTCCTGATGTGTTACAAATGTACATTGGACTCAAAAATCTTCTGATGAAGAGTGACTTTCTTCAAATGTCAAAAGAAAAAAAGCCTCAAGTCAGTATTTTTTTTTCTTTTGGTAAACGGACTCTTCCTTTTTAGAGATAGACTTTTCAGCATCAGCAGTCTCTCCCATTTCAAACAAGCTCCATGCTGGAAAGCCTCATATCTTATTCCCCAAATACTTGCAACAAATCCAGTGTTTATTGATCACAGCAGGGCTCCTTAATTGGACTGACTTACTTAAGCTGTGTGAAAAGTCCGACACCAGTGTATGTAAATTGAATAAAAGTTTACACAAAAGCAGTGTGTGGCAAACCCCTGCTCTCCCAGAGTTGGGATCTGCAGACACACTGGAGCTCACACAGAGAAAACACATGATTACATGGAGAGAAAAGAAATAAGACCAGTTGGTACTAGAAAACAGAAGCAGTCCTCATAAAATAATATTACTTACACTGCACTTTTGGTCTCTAGAGCACAAAAATGCTTTTTGAAAGAAGATAATCATTACCCACTGGAGTAGTAGCCTTGTTCTGGGATTAGATTAGATTTCCTGTTAGGTTTCTCTCTGTTAGGTCACCTTCTTCACAGATGGCTGTGTATGTTTACATAAACTCACAGGTTACCCTTTTCTGTGTGTTGCAAAAGGAAAATGAGCAGAGAAGCACCCCTAGATAATTATGATTTGATATTCTGCTCAAAGCATTTTAAGGTTCACTTTTCAAATCAGTATATTTAGCTTGATTAATATATAAATTCAACAATCTTTTTCACATATTAATGAAGGGGCTGCATGTTTTCCTTAATAATCTGTGGCACTTCATTGGTATTCTCCTGATCAGATCACAGAATCACAGAATCAAAGAATCACAGAATGCCTGAGGTTGGAAGGGACCTCTGGAGATCATCTAGTCCAACCCCCTGCTCAAGCAGGGTCACCTAGAGCACATTGTACAGGATTGCATCCAGGTGGGTTTTGAGTATCTCCAGAGAAGGAGACTCCACAACCTCTCTGGGCAACCTCTTCCAGTGCTCTGTCACCCTCAACAGTGAAGAAGTTTTTTCTCATGTTCAGATGGAGCTTCCTGTGTTTCAGTTTGTGCCCATTGCCTCACGTCCTGTCGCTGGGCACCACTGAAAAGAGTCTGGCCCCATCCTCTTGACACCCTCCCTTCAGGTATTTGTATACATTGATAAGATCTCCCCTTAGCCTTCTCTTCTCCAGGCTAAACAGGCCCCAACTCTCTCAGTCTTTCCTCATAAGAGAGATGCTCCAGTCCCCTAATCATCTTTGTAGCCCTTTGCTGGACTTGCTCCAGTAGTGCCACATCCCTCTTGTACTGGGGAGCCCAGAACTGGACGCAGTACTCCAGATGTGGCCTCACCAGGGCTGAGTAGAGGGGGAGGATCACCTCCCTCCACCTGCTGGCAACACTCTTCCTGATGCAGCCCAGCATACCATTGGCCTTCTTGGCCACAAGGGCACATTGCTACCTCATGCTTAACTTGGTGTCCACCAGCACTCCCAGGTCCTTCTCTGCAGAGCTGCTTTCCAGCAGGTCAACCCCCAACCTGTACTGGTGCATGGGGTTATTCCTCCCTAGGTGCAGGACCCTGCACTTGCCTTTGTTGAACTTCAGGAGGTTAATGATGCTTCTTTATGATGATGCTTCATGCCTTAAAGATGATTCTTTATATACCATAGCAAGGTGTAGGCTGATTCCTTCTTTCCCTTTACAGGTTTCCTGAACTGAGGCACCTATATCTATATTTAGCTTCCTAAATTACTGATTCTGACAGTAAGACTGATGAGTACTTGCACTTGCATTGATTTAAATGCTATACCAAGTTGGAAATGACCGGCTTGGATCTAATTGTAAAGACTCCAAACTGGGTATAAATGAATTTTGACAACATTACGAGGAGATGTATTGTCCTGCTCTGCCTCCTCCCATTTCCCTGCCAGAAGACAGACTGCAGATATATTGTGGGGATGTTTAGCTCCTGCCCAAAGCTGACAGGCTTCAGGGGGGCAAGAGGTTGGCAGAGGAGAGCTCCAACAGTCATTGCTAGTGTAAGGGTAATTTACTTGTCTTGATGGGCACCTCTACCCCCTTTTTCCTTCCCCATCATCTCAATGGTCTCCAGGGAAGTTGAGAACTGAGTCCTGTGACATATGTGCTGATATGAAACACCAGGTAAGTGTATGAGACTCCAAGTAAGCAGAGTGTCCAGCTTGCCTCATATTCAAAGGTATTGGCTTGGTAGCACATGCATTTCCTGCCTGGTGCCCCTGCCATTCATGTCAGGAAGTGAGGACAAATGAATGTATTGAGGAATATTTCTTTACATGTGGAGATACACTGTTAAAGTAGCAGAGCTGGAATATACTCTCTGCTGAACTATCATCTGAAGTGTTATAAGAATACTGCAGTCTATGGCACTCCATGGTGACTTCTTTTGTTTTTTGGGGTTTGTGTTTTCCTTACCTCAGCAATGCTCATAAAAAAATACCGATCCGACAAAAATCAAAGCGTGTCTGGAGAATTTGCAATTCTGTCCAAACTTTCAGATAAAACCAATCAGGCAGATGGACCAGCCAGCCACAATGTCTCCCTGCCTCATGTGTTTGCAGTCCACCCTGCTTTCCTAGAGTTTCTTCTCCTCCTCTGCCTGGCTGAGGACCTGCCACGAGCCACCCTTGTAATGTTTTGGGCTGCTGCCCTGCCCCTGAGCTCCCACTCTCCACCAGCCCACTGCACGAGTAGCTGAGAAGCATCTTGGTGGTCCGGCTTAGCTGTCCCCTTGGCAGCTTGGCTGTTTGGGTAGTTAGTTTTTTGGACTGGTCTTCTTCCCTGTGAGCTGGATAAACAAAGGGAAAGATGTTGGTTTGCTGTGCTGGATAGCTTCTCAGTGTTTCTGAAACAACGCAATGCAGATTTCAGTTTCTGTGCGGGTTTGTTGTTGATTTTTTTTATTCTGATGCAAGATGACCTTGTTCTCTAAAACTGTGTTTTCCTTGTAGAATTTTAATTCTGATTCCCAATCAGCTCTAATTATAGGTCAAGAAAATTGCATTTCAATTCTTTCTTGATAAAGAGGGATGAATCTTAATTTTTCTCCCAGCTGCTTCAAGATGATCAAAACAAGTAAAGAGTTTTATTAGTAGGAATAGTATTAAGACTTGGGAAAGTTAGTTGTGAAGATTATGGATGATCTTCATCTTTGATGTGTGACTTCTTCGTCTTGAAACTTTTCTCTCAGAAGAGAATTTAGCTAAGTATCTTTTCTGTTTGCTTGTTTCATGAGGTTCAAAAAAGACCTTTAGACTGGGTTGAATGGAAAGAATGGAATTTTTTGTGTTTTATCTTTACTTGTTTTTATTAATTCACAGTACCCCAACTTATTCCTTTCCTTCAGGGTTTTTCCTATTGAATAGCAGTAAGGCTTTTCAAAGTCAAACCCCCTAAAGAATGAACAAAACAAAAACCAAGTACTGTATTAAATGTCTTCCCTCAGAAGAGACGTAATTTTAATTTTTGGCTATATATTTGGCAGAGTGTAGACTAGATTATTCTTTCTTTCTGATTCAGTTCAACAGCTAAGATTTTATTCTAATAGAGGAATACTTATCTTAACAGCTGCCTTTTATCCCCCCATTTGTGCTGTGTACTGCCAGAATCATTAGCACAGATGACAGGACTGAAGTCCACTCAGAGTGATTACAGTCAGCAACTGAGTTTTCTCTTGGCTTGTATGTAATCATTCATTCATCTGATCAAATGAATTCAACCCTAGAAGTTCTGCATATAAATTATGTGATACATGCATAGGTTTTAAAACTGATGTTAAAGAAAACCCACAATCGTAAGTCTTGCTAAATCTTCAGAGAGAAAAAAATCTATCTTATGTTACCAGTTGTTTCAGTTTTGTGACAAAGGAGTGAAATATAAAGACATTTGCCTTTCCTGAAGAACATGTGAAAAGATATTTCTTTTCGCATGAAAAGAGCTTCCATATTCATTACTATTTTTCTTGATACAATCTTATGGTAAAATATTATTTTATTTATTTATTGTATAGCACAGATATTGTCTGCAAACAACTTCTTTCTTGTCTGAGTACACAAAGAAATCCAGAATCTTTTCTTTTCTGATGAACGTTCTTTCCAACATTGATACTTTGGTTCAAAAAAATGTGATGCGAACAGCCATAAAGAAGGAAAAGAAATCTAACCCTGCGGTTGCCAAAAGGCTGGCACAAAGCAAGCACTTTGAAAAACAAAGAACAAAACTGTGGGTGGAGTGTGCTGCAGGTCTGAGTCGCAAGGGGAGGAGAAAGATGAGCATCTCTGTTAGAAGAGCAGCCCGGAGGCCTGAGCCAGGGTTTCAGCCCCGTATGCCACAGCAGTCGGCTCTCACCGTTGACAGTCGATGTTGGGTCTTGTCCTCAATCACTCCCAGTATTACATTTCTGAACCTGAAAAATCTGTTTTCATCAAAACTGGCATATTCTTACATGAGAACCTTTCAGTTTTGCCAAATAAACAGTAACACAAATTTTCCTGACAAGTCCTAATTGAATCCTGCATGCTGAGTAGCAATTTTCCAGCCTGTCGATATTCAGCCTCAACCATGAGCATCTCTCCCATGTCTGAAGCCCTACACCTGAGAAGGCCATCCAAACTCAGCAGCATTGAGGGGAAATCGGAGGCGAGCTATAAACTCCCAGCAGGCTGGTGATCAGAGTCCTCCCATGTAGCTGTAGGAACCAGAGGAGCACAGCCACCTTCGGCTCCATTGTCATCAATGGGCTGGGCAAGGCAGTCAGGCGTTTCCAAACGTTTCCCCAACTGGCAGGCCTCCAGGGCGCTCTGTAATGATATTTTATAAATATAGCAGTTTCAGTGCTCTTTCCTCTTAACTGTCATATGAAGGTCACAGTAGGCATTTTCCTAATGGGCAGCATTTATGTTCCTTTACGCTGAATTTAACTTCCTGCAAACGCACAGTGTGATTAGAGAAAAAAACCCAACACCATAACAGTCTGCACAATCACTCTTCTCATGCCATATCCTGAAAAATGGTAATTCCCAATGGGTAAAAAAGATAGAAATGTGATGCTGCTGTCTCCTCCGGGTTCATTTTGCCTCATTAAATTTGCCACAGCTCTTGGGATAATTAAGATTTTCTCACTTTTGCATCTCATTAGTTTGGTAATTCACAGTGGGAGATGCACTGTTAAATGGCTTAAGTATAACCCATTAATTGAGGTCAAATCTCCTTATAAGCCTGGGGTTTGCTCCATCACTAGTTTAGCTAGCTGTCTAAATAGTGATACATCCCTCATTCCGTAGTTTGTCATAAAACGTCAGTTATAGCAGATAAGAAAGAAGTGCTCTATATTTCTCTTACAGTCCATTGCAACGTATTTCCCAATGAAGGAAAGAAGGTGTCTAACCCTTCTGTGCTTCGTCACTGTGTGTAAGTCAAAGCTCAGACTGTGTAATGCACTGTGTAATGCGTTGGGAAAATTAGGTCCCTTGGAAAGGAGATGCAGGGGTGCATGCTGAGTAAGGGGGTTGGCCAGAGTGAGCCACTGGAAAAAACACACAAAGGGATGTGACCAAATTCACATCTCTTCCATATAAGCTGCAAGGGAAGTGTTTTCATCCATTTAGGATGTGCATGGTGAGATTTAGTTATCCAATGGTGATAGGAAAACTATACTTTATAAAGTAAGGCAGCAGGGTACCTTCATCCTGTCTAGTTGAAGCTAGAATATCCAAATTGCTAAATAGTGAGACTAACTGGAGAGTGAACAAAATGGAGCCTGACTCTTGCTAAGTGATTAGTTAGTGTCTGGCAGGCTTCCTTTCTGGCCTCTATACTGAGAAGAAAAATCTGTAAGAAGTCTGACATCCCAGAGTTAAAAGGAAAAATTAAATATGAATTAAAAAGGGAAAACAGCACGACACAGTGACTCCTATCATGTTTAATGTTTGGCTTATATTTACCTTCCCATATTCAGGAAAATATTTAAAGAGTTAACTCCTCCTGTTATAGAGCTCTGCTTTTCAAAAGTGATATGATTACGTTTCTGCTATAACAAGATACTGATAATGAGTCAACCTTTTTCTTGGAATTTCATGTCCATTATATGTCTTTTCAGATACCATTGTCAGTAGTATTGTATAATTTGATGGCACTCTTGATGGGGAGCAGTATTTGGGCTGTAATGAAGTGTATTATTCATTAGTTTTGTATTGCCAATAGCTTGTTTGGTACTGAGAACCAGGTTCCCACTGTGTATCATTTTCCTTTATTGCTGTGATTATCACTAGATAACCCAGTGTGATTCATGGATTAAATATGATTTTATTGTTGTAGGTATTGTAGTGATAAATAACTGCAAAAGACATGGAGACAATATTAATTTAAATTTTAATAAGTTGAATGGGTGTTAACAGTTTTACTTAGTTTTATTCTTATTTTACAACTGTAGTGACTATAGCTGCAGAGAAAAATTAGCAATTAAAAATAACACAGAAGAAATGTAGTGACAGATAAATAAACAAATTAAGTTGTATCCATAACTGATTCCATGCCTCAGTGAAGAAAGGTTTTGAATAATGATCCAGGCTTGACACACCTGAGCTTGTTGAGTAGCATGAACTCCACACCATAATTCCTGCAGTTATTTATAGCATGAGCTTCTACCAGCATGGCTATGGGCAGACCGAGCATATTCTGCAGTGCGTGAACTGCTTGGTTTCCTCAACATTGCAAGAGTCCCATTTTACAAAACTGCAGCACAAAGTGACTAAGGGACAGAGCCTGAAAGGACTTTGGACCAGTTAAAAAAGTATGGCACTGACTAGTTTCCGCTAGCTTTACAGGTGCCTGGGTGCAAAAAGTGCTTAATGTTCAAACAGCTTTTGATTGTAAACCTTAGGCACCTATATGGAATTACCTACGTCCAAACTGAGATACCAAACAAGGGTCCAGAGGCCCCCTAACTCAGGCCCAAATCTTATTAACGCTCCAATTTTTAACACTGTAATTCCTCTGGGTCTAAAGGTTTTCTTGTGGTCATTGCAGAAATACCTCATTAATTGAGTATGCAGGGTTTCTCTTACAAAAGTAAGGTAACCAGGGTCCAGAAGCTGAGTGCTCCTCCAACCACATCCAGAGCCCACTTGCAGAATGAACTTCTTTTCCTTCCCGAAACTCCCCTCCCTAATTCTGACTAAATTAAGTGCATGCCTGCACTGTATAATACCATCTCCCTTAATTTCATAAAATCTCTTTTTGTCTTTGGCCACAGCAGGAAATGTGAATGGCACCACACCAGACCTACATCCAATTTAATATTTCATATTTTCCTAAAGTAGACAAGAAAAAAGGTTAGAACGGTTTGTACCAAATTGATCTTTCACTGAGTGTGACTTCACTAGAGTTTCAGTGGAAGTGGAGGGTCATTCCAATGAGGTGCATGAAAGAAGACATGGAGATGGAACCCAGGAATAGAGGGAACTTTTAGAGTCAATGAGTGCAGTCCTCTTCCATCTCACATACTATGTATTACAGCCATGTAATTGCTTCTTTAAATTGATCAAGTATCATCTTAAAAGAAGCTTATTTTATTTCATTTTTGCATCCACAAATCCCATAGGAAAGCTATTCCAAAACTTTCAATTTTCAGGACCAATTTAGAGCCAATATCCATCTCTCTATTCCACATTTCCTTTTTGCATTTTTTTCCCAGTCTGAATTCTTCTTTCTTGAACATGGGTGATCAGAGTTGTAAACTGTTTTCTAGCAGAGGTCTCACTAAACTATGTTAGCTTTCTGTATCATTGGAAATAGCTTGCCTGACACATTCTGGAACTGATCTTTCCAAGTCTGTATCACAATGAAGCCTTATGTTTTTGCTGTGCTTAACCACTGCATACACAGATCCTTTTCCTCTTTCAGCACTTGCAACTGCCAAGATTACACTTACAGCAGAAGTTCTTACTATGAGTTTCTAACTTTTATACCTACCATTTCATATAGAATTTATGCCAGTCCTCAGGATTCTCTAGTTCTTTTTATATACAGCAATGCTCTTCTGTGTTGCTAATATTAGTTTATTGTAGTTTTGCTGCATAATTGTAAGTATTTCACTTCTAAGAAATGACTTTAAGTTACAAGAGGAAAGGGTTCCTTTATTGTTTGCCCTTTTCCTTTTTTAGTTTCCCTCACTGGGAAGAAATGAAGGAGGTGAAGGGAATTTAATTCATTACTGAGCTTGCCACGTCCCTGATTTTCCTATGCAATTGTCTTTCACTCCACAAGCACTGATCACTTCTTGATCCTTTCAACAGCGCTGAGTTTGTTATTAAGGCAGAATTTCACGTTTTGGAGAAAGGAATGTTTTGTCGATCCAAAAGGTTTCCTGGCTCAGTGGGACTGTGTTTGCAGTGACAGCTTTCACCTGAGTGATAAACATTCCCACTGCCTAACGGGAGCATCTGAGAGTCAGTTGCTGTGCTCGGTTTATGGATACGGTATAGAAAGAGGGAACACACGCTTTTGTAAGACACACATGTACAGCAAGGACAGATATGGGATCCTTAGTGGTTCTGTGTTGATCCAGATTAGGAGAGGATCTGACATGCAGTTTTTGATATTAATACACAGGATTGTCTTAAGGAATAGTATCTTGTATTTGAAAAGATTGAGCAGGTTTTTGTCTTTGCAGGTGGCTAGGCTGTGGAATAAAATGAGCTTAAATTACTCTCCGTTGCAGTTTTATGCCTTCCTCTTCTTAGGTTTTACTAAGATTTTTTATGGTTTTGTTTTCAATAGCTGGGCCTTCCTCTGTGCTGAGGCGGTTAACTCATAGCTGCCCAGATGGGAAGCCTTATGGATGTTCTTCAAGCAGTATATGGAGGCAACACGAGAAGCTAAACTTGTTTTTGTGAGTGTGTATGAGAAGTGCATGTGAAAAATTAAGTGTTATCTTCTGGCAAAGCTGGGAACAAACAACATGCTGCCGGGAAGAGCGGCACCCTCTGCCCATGGGCCAAATCCAGGCTGCATAAGCAATTCAGCTGTCTGGTGGATGGCTCCTTTCTGCCCTCTTTCCTCAGAGACCATGGCAGCATGACCCAGTATATGTGCTAAGCCTCCAACCAAACTGCAGATACAACATTAAGAGATTAATACATATCTCAGTCAATGGTAGTCTGTGTGCATGGGGGCAGGATGAACGGCTAGTGGGAACGCCTGGCAGCCTTGGGACAAGCACGTGTCTGGTCACAAGGCGGAAATTAGGCAGTGGCGTGTGCTCCCCTTATGTGAGGGTATGAGGCATAACCTGGACAAAAGTTTTGACGCCCATATGTTGCTATATGAGAACTAAGAAGAAAAGATGACTGAAAGAAAAAAAAATGTCTTTCTTACTTCTTTTTTTTTCAAGTTTGGTAAATTAGGAGGGGAACCATATCCCCCCATCTATAATATAGCAAACTTGGTTTTCAAGATGTTTTCTTTATTTTTGTTTCTCAAGTTCTGAGGGATTGCTGTTAGGTCAAGTAAGACTTAAAACAAATCTTGTCCCATAATGTTTCTTTAGAGGGTGCATTTGTAGTGAATGAACTTGATGGCAGCAGGCTGACAAATAAGACAAATATTGATTGCAAATGCCAAAAGGCACAAGAGTAGAGTGGAGGTAGGTGTCAAGTTCCACTGGAGACACTGTGACAAGTATTAAGCCCTTGTGTTTAGCTCAATACTATCCAAATGAAAATGCCATGATGTGGGCAGCCATACAAGCATTAATGGCCCACAAGGGAGAACAGGCAATTCCTGTGCATTCAGTAAAGGCAGGCAAATTACTTGCAGGAAGAAAGTGTCTTAATTTAGTTCATACAAGGGGAAAATTAATCATATCCCAAAGTAATGAGCTCTCAAGATCTCCTGCAGAGATTCTGACTTCATTTGCACAAGCAGAAGTTGCTCAGTTTGAGGCAGTAGAGATCAGAATCAGACCCAAAGAGGTCCTAATGATGATTTCACATTCATTTTGCTGTCAAAAAGATTGTTTTCCATTGTTGTGCAATATTTCATTCTCACAAGATCTGAACTTTTGGAGCTATAGGACTGTACGGAGAATGAGCAACAAATACAACTGAAGAAAAGAGCAGGTAAAAGTTCAAGATTTGGAGGCAAATATTCTGCACTGAGACTGCAGACTGCATGATACCCTAGTCCCTAGTCTTCTTCAGGATAAAGACAGAGTTATACCTTTAGGAGTGGCATTCAGAGATTTTATTTTCAAAATAGTTGACTGAGTTTTAACGTGTAGCTACACACATTCTCTTTTTTCCCTCTTAGGCACTTCTCTGTGTGCTATTGTGGCCAGTTAGCATGGCAGACATCACACAACACCTCCTTAGAGATTGCCAAGGTGCTTCTGAACCAACTAGTTGGTCTACACAGGAGGAAACTGTCCATGGAATAAGAGCCATGAAATGAAATCAGAAGTAAAGTATTTTGTTTGAAGGGACATTTAATGTGAACAGATTTTATTTTCCTCCTCAAAGTATATGTTGTTACCATCCTCAGATATGCAATTATCACAAGCCTCGTTATTATTTCAAATGGCACTTATCAGTTTTTGCTTCATTTCTGTGCTTTTTTTTTTTGCTTTCCGAAGCAACAAGGCACTGAGATGAAGTAAAATGCTAATGTTAATTTGAAACTGAATGTTAAAGAAATCCATGTTTAGCAAGTTTCTGCATTCTGTGCAAGCCTTTTTACACAGGGAGAAGTACTCTTTCCACAGTTGTGCACGACATAGCTGAGGGTGTAAAAAGTTAGAACGTGAATTCAGAGTGTGACTCCTGAGCAAAACACAGCCCAGCTCAGGTGCGATCCGATGCTGGAACCAGAGCACAAGGTGACACTGCCTGAGGCTGATCGGTTGCCTGCAGCCCCTGCTGGGGAAGGGGACAGCGGGACATGCCAAGTCCTGGGTGCTGGTCACCCTGGGACCAAGCTGCAAACTCAGCTGTCCCCTGCTTGGGGCCTTTGGGACAACATTGCCGTCCTGCCAAGGAATGTCGAGTGTCTGTGGGTGTCGCAGAGGGATTTTGCTCTGTGGGGACACACTCAGGCCGGCTGCCTCTGCAGGGGCCCCTTTTTAGTTAGGGCACCCAGCAGATGCACACATGCCAATCTCTCTGTGCATCCGAGCTCTCCTGCAAAGCATTCACGCCCAGCCTTTAAGTTCATTCCCCTTATAACATTTACACGTTCCTTAGAAGACGATACTTCCTTTTTATTTTATTTTCAGAGAAAACAGTTGAACCAGGCACAGATAATTTTATTCATCAATAAAAATGCATTGTCAGATATGAAGAACTAATGTACACCTTTAGATTATATCTCCTTCCATCTCTTCTGTTTTGGCATGGAGTCTTTTTAGGTAAGAGCTTGAATTCTGTAGCTGCTCTGTGCTGTAACTTACTCTTCAGTGGATGCTTCGTGTCCTAAACTTGCATATGCAAGACATCTTTTTAAGACTCTAATAAAAAGCTTTTAACACACTGTAATGTAAGTAGTAGTGAGCAATATTCAGGTACAAAATGTGTCTCTCCATTGCGCTGTCATAATCATCCTTAGGAACTTAAAAAAAAAAAGTGAAATTCTCATTTAGATGTATAATAAAAATTTAATAGAGGGAAATGTTTTCAAAATCTTCACTACTTTAGTAGTGGCAGCAGCAGTTGCTCTCTGTATTTTTACATTTCTGCAGAAAAAAACCCAGAGCTGTCTTTCTGAACTACCCTGGAGTTATTTTCCTAATCCAATTTGCTTGTGTTTACTCTCACATCTGATCACCATCATAAACTGCTCAGGAACTTCTCCTGTATAAGCTACAGTCAACATCTCAGCACAATTGCTATCCATATTAATGATCCCAAATCATTTTCCCCCCCCATTAAAAACAAACAAACAAACAAAAAAAAGGTAGTGAATCTTCTTGCAATGAAATCCAGCTTTACCTCTTGGTGGAACGTTACCACCTCAGTCACTGCTGTGATCATGGTCAGTGTACCTGTGCTTGCTTTGGGTGTAGAAATAATACATAGATGCAGCCTTTGATTATGATCATTCTGTCTGTGTTGAGCCTTGTGTACTGGATCCTTGCTACTGCTCTCTATAAAACCAGGATTTAGTCTAAAACTTTTCAGGGAGAAAATCATCTTTAGATTCTAAAAGGTTGACCTTCTAAATTATACCTAGCTGCAGATTCTTTAAGTAGACTATACCTGTTCTGGAAATGCATTTAAAACTTCTACATTTCATTGCAGATTTTTATATAGTTTCTAAAAAAATCTGTGGACCCTTCGGATTTGAAGGTGTGGCATAAATGTAAATACAAATGTAATATAAATGTGTGTCTAAACCACAAAGAACTTGCTCTCAAACAAGTAGATAGGTTATAGACATAAAACAAATTCTCGGCAAGAAATGCAGAAATCCCTGCAGGACAGATTGTAATATTTCTCTGTTGTTTTCTTGACTTTTTTCTGCCTCATTTCAGCTAGCTTCTTCCCTCATAGAGATCTCAGTGCAGAAGCGGAGCGAATTTGCGTTCTATTTTCAGGTGATCTTCTCTGAAACGCTCACCCTGTCATTTTCCGGAGGTCAAACACAGCTTGTTTCGCTCTCTGGCTGCACCGCCTGGTGCCAAGGCCTCCCCCTCCCCTCCCAGCGGCTTGGAGTGAAGCCTGCGTGGCTGCAGTCCCTGGGGCCCTGAGCAATGCTTCCCAAATGCCTGTGAGGACCCGACTTAAAAATGCTCAGTCTCTGCCAAAGAGCACCGCTCTGCCACTACGTTTGAAAGCCCTACCCTGCAAATAGCCACGATGTTTTAACAGCAAAGTCTCAAACATGTGACTACATGCAGCTACATTCACCCTTTACACATCAGAAGTGCAATTCAGTGCAGTTTTAGGAGTCACAAATGGAAATTTCCTCTCCACACCATTTTTTCCAAGCTTTGTGGTTTGGTTTTGTTGAAAGGCTGAGTTTCTTCAGATTGGACTCTACACAGGAAGCAAAATTCAATCAATGGTTGCTCAGCCAGCTCTGCAAAGGTTTGATTGTTTGAGGCTTCCTGTTACATGCTAAATGAATGGGAAGAGAGGTGTCCCTTAAAATAAGGAATGTTTTATAAGATAAGAGACAGGTGGTAATTTAAGGGTGAAGCACTGTGGCAGGACTTGGTCATACCTTGCTAGAAGGTGAAAGTCGGAATTTCTTTATGTTGCTCTAAAAATTAATAATAAGTTAGAATCAGCAAATCAAAATGAGATTTTCTTAAACTATGAGATTAAACAAAAGTCTTGAAATGTAATTGACAGTGCATGACAGTAATAAAAGTTGAACCAAAAATATCTAACTTAGTTTCATATTCACTTTTCCAGAATAAATGCATATATTTTAATCTCTGGATTAATTCATTGAAAATACATGATAGATACTCACTGATCCAGGAGGTGAAAAGACTGCTCTTTTAGTTCCTGAGTTTCGCCATGGTATTCATCACTGGTTAGTACCATCCATCACAAGACAGCATGAGGGATTGTTGCTTTCTGGAAATTCAATGCAAATACTGGAGCTTTATAGCGGTGTCACTCCATTTGACCCTCCTGGCACTTTTTAATTTCTTTTGATAGAAGCGAGTGTACAATCAAAATATTGGCTTTAAGCTACAGAAACATCTTCCCCCATTGCATGAAAATTTTATCCCCAGCTCTTCAGTGTTTTTCTGCAATAACTGCTGGGTTGCCAGTAACTCTCAACCAGCTTGACATAAATGCAATGAAATCCCACACTGGAGCACTGAAGTGGAGGAATTCATCTAGCTGGAGTTCTGAAATAGCTCCTATCACTGTATTATCTATGCTACAAGTAAAAAAGTGCCAGGAAATTTACCACGTACAAGGGTAGAATGAAAATGTTCCTCTTCTGAGCCAGCTGCTAGTCTCTGATCTGCAGGGAAGTTTTCCATTACCTGCTTTGATAGTCATACTATAGAGAAGAATCACAGTGATGACATACAATTTTAGTTCTCAACGGCAAAGCAAAATTCATGAGGATCATGCTGTGCACATAGAAAATGAATCCCTGGAAGAGGTCAGTATTACTCTGGTATGTGAGATACCTGCTGGATTGGTATTTGGCAAGATGTATCCTTATTTATTTATTTATTTATTTATGTCTTAGGTAGAAGAATCCTGGTTACTTGAGGAAAAAGAAAATCAGATCCCTATTATGAAACAGATGTTCAAGAAGAGGTTAAATTCTAGCTGCACCAGAATAACAGGTCAAATTTGCAGAAGTCAGGCTGGCTCCACTGTAAATATACAGTGCTTGATTAATAATCAGTCCCTGAATTCTTTCTGAAAAATGTAGGTCAAAATGCTTGCCCTAAAATCCTTTGCAATTACTAGAAAGAATCCTGTGAACTTAAGTTAATGCTGAAGATCCCTCTAATGACAGTGGTGGGAGGACTGCAAAATGTGTGGGCAGACATTGCCCATCATGCAATGTATCCTGCCAGCTTCCTCACTGCCCTGCAAATGTGCGGTGGGAACCAGCTGTGTGAAACTTGGGGAAAAATTTCAGGAAACCAAAAGTTTTGCTCTGTATTGACTCAAAACTTTTGCTGGGATTGATGCATGAGGGTTTTTTTTTTCTGCTTTTTGCCAGTTCTTTAGGTAAGCTGTTGACTTGTTTATTTGGCCTCATAGCAGGCAGTGAGCATGGACTGAATGAGCCAATCATTTTCCTGAGTATCTCTACAGTAATATTCTGATCCTACCTCATCACCATGATGCGCTGTGTATTTTGACCCCCATCTGAGATTTGTGTTTCTTCCTAAAACATAGGCATGCACAAGCTTCAGAAATAAGATAATTTAATGCTTTTGGTTATGTATTTTAGGAAATTATTTCGGTTTTCATTAGAAGAAATGTTCACTAAAAACTATGAGCAACTTCCTGGAGATTGCTCCCTCCCACCTGGTGATGAGCTGACAGCTCCAGCTGTTAGGCATGCAGAGTAAGTTGGTGCTCTTCACTGGACTATGAGAACAAAGATGTTCTCATTGTAAATCTGTGCTGTCATGCCTTTAGTTTTTTGAATTTTCAGACACATGCTGGCCCTCTTCCCCCCCCCCTTTTTTTCCTTTCTTAAGTGGACCATAATTCTGCCTGTGTAAATATCTCTTCAGATCTCTGTTTAGTATATGGGGTTGTCAAGAAGCCACTTATTGATTCTCATGCTGTATCTACTTAAGTTCCTCTGTGAACTGCTGTAATTTATGCTGATGTCTGTAGTTCCCAGGCTATATGCAATGGTATCTGACTGATGACGTATTGTCATCCTAGGGTGCATGATAGAAGGAACATCACTTGCTGAAGGAGTCACTTCCATTAACGACCTTTGAGACATCCATCTCCCTTTGGAAATCCTATCTGGGTACTTCTAGATCTGACATGGTTCTGCTATGACAGGTTTTGTTTTTAAATGTGACTTACTCCTGTAAGGTAAACTGAAATTGAAACAACCATTTAGGCCAAGTTAAAACCCCTGTACATATTATAAAAATTCTCTAGTTCCTGGTTATGGTAAATTACCACAATAAATGGTTTGGTATCAAATGAGATATGCACTCATTTCCCAGAATTGTTAAGACTCACTGTATTGGAAGAAAGAGTATATAGCTTTTAAATTCACAAGTGTGGCCTGCTTATTATACAGCTGTTGGATTTTTTTTAAATAGCTATTCTCTTCCCTGTTATTAATTAAATATTTTTAACTTTGTGTCTTACAAGATGTATGTTGCAGAGTAGAATTCAGGGCAAAATAGAAGAATAGTATCATTTAGCATCTTTTTCTTAAGAAAAAAACAATGATTCCAAAGGTATCTAAACTGCAGGAAATCAATATCTACTCTGCAATGCTTTTGGAAAGCTCACAAAACATTCACTTTTACCAATGGCTGATCTGCCAACCCCTCAGGCACACATCTAACACACAAACAGTGAGGAGTGCTTCCACTCCAACAGGAGCCTTCTTAAATATCATAAAAGGTCACTAGCCAAATTAACAAACAAGAGAAGATAGTGTGTCACAATTGCTTCTGCTAATTTGCTCTAAGATCTCCTTCTAGATAATATATACGAAAAGATTTTGGTAAGCTTTTCAGAGTGAGTATAAATTTCCTAGCAAAGTGATTCATCTGTATATAGCCCCTTGTGCTGTGGCTGGTAGGCAGCAAGGCTAGCTTGGGGCAAAAGCAATATCTTCATGCATCTGTCATGTCTTAATTAATTACAATGTTTCAATGCTGATTTAAGTTTGTTAGGGTATCCTTTATGATTAGCCTTAAAAATATTTCAAAATAGTGCTAAAATGTTGTGACAAACAGGTTATAGCCTTTTGATTTGGAAAATAACAGCTAATGATAACAACATGATTAACAAAACCATAAATAATACAATTACAAATCTTATCAGCTGTTCATGTACTCATGCGTTGGTTAAGCTGATCTCATTTGGAATGGGACAGGTCGAGTGCCAGATGGACACTGCCCTGAGGTGAATGTTTTTTTCTCTGCCAAAGCGCCAACTTTGAAATGTGTTTTTGTATTTTGCTGCTCTCAGTCCACCCCTTATAAGCATTTTCCTTGGCCATTTTTTGGTTATATTACTCAATATGTTGGAGGTCTTTTGACCATTTGTTAGCAACATTCATCTGAATGCCTGTAATTATACTGCTAGGACATATGTTCCTATAAATTTTTAGTTATATTACTGCTGCAGCTGTCATTTGATTAGTTCAGT
This sequence comes from Apteryx mantelli, assembly GCF_036417845.1. Lineage (NCBI taxonomy): Eukaryota > Metazoa > Chordata > Aves > Apterygiformes > Apterygidae > Apteryx > Apteryx mantelli. The sequence goes on along the minus strand of NC_089980.1, from coordinate 52,508,770 downwards.
AGTCTCATGGCAGAAATTCATAAAATAGATGCAACATATTAATCAGACTTGAAAGCTTACCAAAACGGTGTGATTTAACCCTTTGTATATAATTACAGAAACTCTTTCACTGGTGCATTGTTTAAGCAGACCTTGACTTAGCTGTAGGATTACTTGAGTTTTGTCTCTGTGTTTATACTAGGAGAGAGCCTAGTTGGCAAGGAAGTTGAAAGGTTAACCTTTAAACGGTGCTAGTCCTGAAGCTGATGGAAATACAGCCTCGCTGCCTGTGACCGTGTTGATGTGCCTGTCATACTTTGAGTTGTCCCCGGAGAACGTGCTCGTGCCACCTGATGTCTGCCTGAGTCTCTGAAAGGCCAGTGCCTCCCAGATTTGTAAATTAACAGCCTTACAAATCTACCGCAGCATTTTCACATTGTCAGCTCTCAAGTTCCCTTCGTAATCTTGAAAATGTCCCTCTCTAGCATGTTTCCCTGTCAGAAAGAGGGATCTTCTGATGTTAGTTTGGACCAGAGTCAGTATGACCAGACAGCAGGATTAAATTTGTCCCCAGTGACTCTTATGATTCACATGCCCCTGAGCCTGGGGCTATCTTTCTTCTAACCTTTACATGACTGAACTTTTTGGCTTGATTAACAGCGGCAATGATTTTGCCTGCACACTTCCCCTATGTTTTTATTGAGGAATAAGACTGGAGTGAACAAGGTCAATGACTGCATTGTTTAGATTGCATGAATAAACAAAACAAGTAAAATCAAACTTCCATGCGGATGATTTTTTCCAAGTCAGTTTGGCTATTCTAACCTGAAGCCAGGAATGCCAAAAGATTTGTCTGCAAAAGTATTAATGCTTTGTTACTTGAAATATTCTTCAATGCCCTAAGTTACCACAGAGTATGCATGATTTGTTTTATGGAGAAAAACAATTGTTGCTTTCTGCCATACTGTACTGTCAGAGAGATAATCCAGTCATCTATTAGCAATACAGGTTAATTAAAAAACTTAACAGGTCAAAGAATGATTCATCCTCTTTGATTACTTAGTCTCTTTGTTCCATTACTTGCATTTTTTCTTGTCATTTCACCATTTGGGTAGGGAAGTAGTGAAATTCAGGCACTGAAGCACAGATGGCACATATTTAAGGCTGGTGCAATTTGCAAAATGTCCCCTGTTAAAAGGCAATTATTTTTATGCATGTAAGATGATTTTTCATTCACTATTAGGGATGCCTGCTGGTAAACCACATACTTTTCTCTCATGAAAGTTATGTCTGCATTCCTGCCCACGAGATTTAAGCATAAAGGCTTGAGAAATTGCTTAGAGACTTCACATGACTTACAGATGACTGCTGCTAGCAAAGAGCACTAGGTCTGTGACAATATTAGCACCATGAAACTAGTTTTTTACTATAAAACAGTAAAAGTGCCAGCACAAATCAAGTGTACTGCAAGAGTGAACTGTAATCCTGTAGTCTTCTCATCCCCTATATCTCTGTTAGATCTAGTCCTATGGCAATTAATGCATGAATATTTTATTATGACTGGTATAGGTCAGTTGTTTCCAATTGTCAAAGAAAACAATTGAAAACAGAGACTAGTAATGTTCTGGCATCTTTCCAAGTGCATTGTGTTTTGACAGCAGTTAATGTCCTGCAACAGGGATCCAATAAATTGATTCTAGATTGATTTGATTGATTGATTCTAGATTGATTGATTCTAGATCTATGAAATAATTCCCCAATGGATTGCCACTCATTTGTAACAAAAGTTTTTTAAATCTTTAATGATATTCAGTAAAAAATGTGTTTTTAATTATGACCTTATGCCACACTGGGGAGCAAATAGACTTGGACTCCCTGAGTGACAGCCTCTGGCGATACTAGACAAACTTCTTATCTGGCCTTGATTCAGTGGAGCAATGCCAGTTTGGAGCTGCCGTATCTCTGATCTGCTAATACCCTTAAATAGCAAAAGTTTTATGGGAAAGTTATTAAAGTATCATTAGAAAATAGCCACTAGGTTGAAAGAGGCTTTAAAAAGGTATTACTATCCCGGTAACATCTGCTATTACTGTCCTGACAGATTCTTTACCAGCAGAGTAGCTAAACGCTGAAGTTTGATAATGATATTCCATCATAAGGCAAGATAGCACAGTGGTGAGGTAAGCAAAGACTGAACTCAGGCATGCGTTTCATAATTCATATCATTTTTATTTAGTAGCAAAATTCATGGTAGTTTCAGTGGTGCTGCGTAAGCATTGTAGTTGGAATCAAAAATGTGTTTTGGAGCCAATCTCACAATTTTCCCCATTTAATGTAATTTGGCTCACATTGTGGAATGGTTTCAAAGCCTGCAAACCAGATTATTTTTTAAGAAACTAAACCAGAAGTGCTCCATTAATGGGTATTCAGCCCACAGGACCAGATCTGATCTAATCTGAAGGAATCCCCTGCTCCAGGATGTGTAAAATATGGACATCAGGATCTTGGATGTTTGCCTCTATAGATCTTCTCTTAATGGGCTGCAAGACTTGCTAGTGCTTATGTTATGCTGGTGCTCATTAAACCATTTTTGGTTTCTTGTTTCTTTCAAATCTGCCAACATTTAAAAACTTTCAGACAAGTTGCACACAAATTTCCAGTGTTCTGCCTTTGAGACAGCGTGCCGGCTGCATCCATCTGTATCTCACTGGAAGAAAGGAGATATGGAAATAGCAGACTCACAAAAAGACACGGGGAGTGGATTTAAAGTTAAACCAATTAATTCCACATGTCTATCTTCCTGTTACTAGAAAATGCCTGACTGGAATTGCCTCTCTCTGCTTCCTTCACAGTTCAGTGCAGGCCCTTAGTTGGCAGCGATGACCTCTGAACCTCCCCATAACCGGCTGCGTGCAATGACACATGCAAAACTGGGCTCCCTACCTCCATCGCATTAGTGCCACTCGCCACAGCCCTTCCTTCCTCTTTTATGGAGCACATACATTAGAAACTGTATTTCCAAGTTTTCACAGCTGGCCATCTCACTGGGTGGTTAAAACCTGATGGTAATTTTATGCCCTTCATGTGACTTATGGAAATCCATTAGGTCTAGGAAGGGAAAATCAGGGGTGGCTTTTGGTATGGAAGATGTGGTGCTTGTGTGACATCCAAACTTTGGTTTGAGTGTTTACTTAAGGTGCTAGAAGAATAGCTCTGAAAAATGAAGCCAGATATTTATCCATAGAAGAGTTAACACATGCATAAAATCTTTCCTCTGCTGTTCTACCTAAGTGCCTAAATGTTGTTTGGAATGACTACTGACAAAAAGAAACCTCCTTGCTAACTCTGTTTAGAACACAGCACTGGATTTTTCTTCTCTTCTTGGTTAAATTAGTTCCCTTGGTTGTATAAATCAGACTAACTCTGTTACAGTTTTCACATTCTTGTCGGAGGGTTTGCCCCATAGTTTCTAAGGATAGATGTAAAGCTGGCACAGTCAAAGTTTTTGCTGACTTTTAAGCTCCTGCAGGCACTTCAGATTTGAATATTCAAATCAACCCTAAAGTTGTTGGCGTTGCCTTCTTTTTTTGACAGACTGAATGAAAAAAAGACATGCACAAAAAAGTTTGCTGGCAGGTAATACTGAAACAGATCTAAAAGTTCTATTAATAAAGTTCAAGAGAGGGAGAGGCTCAGATAAGGATAAGGAGGTTCAAATGAAAACAGGCCTGATGTATAGACACCTACGTATGCATGAGGAAGATTCGCAGCTACTCAGCTGACACCACAGAGCTCAACATTCAGCTGCTCCTTATGTGACATTTAAAGACAGATTTCCAAGGAAATTGGCAATGTCTCTGAGCAAAGGTGAAACTTTCCTAATAAAGAATGCATATTTAGATTTACTGAATTTGTTTTCACTTCATCAAGTTATTGGGGGTAGGCAGAGGGGAAGAAAACTCAATGCAGTGTTTTAATTTTGCAACTAAGTAAGAGTTTAAATGTTTGGTCTGAAATCGACATTACATTTTGAAATTAATTTAATTATCTTTAAAGGTTAAGACAAAAGTGACAGGTTTTCTTATACAGACAATTGAAAAACATTCACTTTTTTGGTTGATTAAAAAGAATTATGCACACTGTGCTCTTTGATATCCAGCACTGTGCTTTTCAGAAAACCTGACATGAGCAACACATCTTGTCCTTGTCTATTTCAGAATGTTCTTTTATCTTTGATAATTGTGTGTGCAAAACCCTTTTCTATATTATAAAAAAAGGTAACAAAAATAATAATTCTGCCATTGGAAAAAAGCCTGAGATGCAGAGTGTGACCTTAGGCATATGCATACACTTCTCACTAGGGCTTCTGCAGGTTAAGAGAGAGGGAAATGGTAGTGATGGAAACTGAGTGCTGGTCTAAATGCTGAAAGGAGAGTACATTTTCTGGTAAACCCTGTTTTATTTGGAGCTGGAACCATTTCTTTCCTTCTCTCTATATGGTGGGGCTATGAAAGTTTGGCTGGGTCTCTGCTGATTCCTGTCAGAGGTACAGGGCCTAGTAAACTTACATTTCTGGGAACAGACTTATGCCAGATTCTGCAATCTCTTAAATAGCCACCACTATGTTTCTATGATGGTGTGCACTGTGTTCCAATTTTATAATCCCCAAGGTTCACCTTGTGTGAGGGAAACCAGAAATAGGTTAATTCAGTTGCCTGTTTTGTTTAAATAGCACAGAATACTGGGTGAATGCCAGAATCGTAAGGTACTGATCATAATCAGCATTTGTGTATGTGGCACTTGGATTTTCAATTTCTTGCAAATTTGACTTTGTGGAAACCACTTCTTTGTTTAAACTTGTAATCATATTTATAGATAATCTTTCATTAACAACTCGCTCCTAAGAAAATTTAGGCTAGGCTAGGCAAGAGACTGCAATCTGGAAATCTTAAGAGTTTAGTTTAATTAACTCATCATTTGATTTGTTCACATGTTAATCAGCTCTTGAGGATCAATACATTTTCTCTCAGTATAAATAGATTAGATTGGAAAAATAGTTAATACTATAAGACTGGTGCCTGTTTGGGCTTGTTTATGTATGTATTCTGCTTATTAATCACTAGTCAATCTGAAATGAAATGCTATACTGCAGAGTCTGCGTTGTTTTATTTTCTTTACATCGACTGAGGAATAGAAAGAGCTGGTGTGGAAGGCTTGGGACTTTGCCCTGACAAAAAACTCAGTCTGTCTGATCACAGAACCTTGTTTTCTTACCTTAAAGTGCAGACCACAGATCAAGCAATTCCCATCTTTCACTCTTCATGGCATTGAATTATCTGTCGTTTAAGGTTTTGAAATTACTTCCTGGTATTGGCTGAGCATGTTTAGTCCTCATCACTGATGCCCTTTGCACGTTTTATTTTTTCTCACGATTTTTAAGGTGTACTTATTTAGTAATGAAGACTATCGGAATGTAGAAAACATTTCAGTAGCTGTTATGAATACGAGAGGACAAAATGTATGTGTTTTGTTTTTCTTTTTAAAAAATATTCACTTATTAGTTTGGTGCAGTTGAAAGATACCTAAATGATCGTTTTATAGATTGAAGGATTATCAAATGATGTCCTGTGTTTGTGACATCTATCTTATAGGTAGAATCCTCATCCAGAAGAAAATATTTTGTGCAAGTTCATCTGTCTTTGGAATCTTATCACATGATAAATATAACACAGGATTGTTTGTATTGTATGATGTTCTTAGATGTAAGAAGAAAAATGAATTACAAAATTATAAAAGAATGACAAAACCTATATAAACCAAATCCCCTAGTCCAGAATTTTCTAATTATTTTAAGCTGTGGATTATGGAACTCATAATTTAGAGCCAGTTAAAAGGTACTGAAAATCAACAGTAGTCAAACACCTAATTTGGCTGCTTTTTTAGATATGAAGATGTTTAAATGTCTTTATAAATCTTAATAGTGAGATTGTCCAGTGAATATTTCTCTTCCTGCTTACAACTGTATAGATATTCCTTTTTTCCATATACTTTACAGAGCTCCATTAATCTACAGTCCTCATGCTACATTAAATATTTTTCTGCTTCCATGGCACTTCTCTTCAAAAGCCTACATGCAATGACATTAATAGAAAATCACCAGTGTTCCTATAATGAATGGATATTTTTTATCGTATACTATTGTGACTGCTAAAATCTCTGTTGTTAAGAGTCACAGTTTTTTCAGTGGATGTATTGTACCTACTGATCTTTAATGCAATAAGGCCTGAAACTAGATTTAAGGTCAGACACCAAAATAAGCAGCTTTGGCTTCTGCAATGCTGCATACTTACAGCTTGGATGAAAATCAAAGTGCCTTTAAGAAATTAAGAACTGTTATTCATATTGCCAGCTTCTGAAGCTGATGTAAATGGTTATGACCATACTGAAGACTCTACTGAAATCATTGATGCTGTGCTCTTTTATACTGGTCAAGGATGGATGTTGTCTACCTTGACTTCAGCAAGGCTTTTGACGCTGTCTCCCATAACATCCTCAGAGACAAGCTCAGGAAGTGTGGGCTAGATGAGTGGACAGTGAGGTGGATTGAGAAGTGGCTGAATGGCAGAGCTCAGAGAGTTGTGATCAGTGGCACAGAGTCTAGTTGGAGGCCTGTAGCTAGCGGTGTCCCCCAGGGGTCAGTCCTGGGTCCAGTCTTGTTCAACTTCTTCATCAGTGACCTGGATGAAGGGACAGAGTGCACACTCAGCAAGTTTGCTGACGATACAAAACTGGGAGGAGTGGCGGATACACCAGAGGGCTGTGCTGCCATTCAGAGAGACCTGGACAGGCTGGAGAGGTGGGCGGAGAGGAACCTCATGAAGTTCAACAAAGGCAAGTGCAGGGTCCTGCACCTGGGGAGGAATAACCCCATGCAGCAGTACAGGTTGGGGGTTGACCTGCTGGAAAGCAGCTCTGCAGAGAAGGACCTGGGAGTGCTGGTGGACACCAAGTTAAGCATGAGGCAGCAATGTGCCCTTGTGGCCAAGAAAGCCAATGGTATCCTGGGCTGCATCAGGAAGAGTGTTGCCAGCAGGTGGAGGGAGGTGATTCTCCCCCTCTACTCAACCCTTGTGAGGCCACATCTGGAGTACTGCGTCCAGTTCTGGGCTCCTCAGTACAAGAGGGATGTGGCACTACTGGAGCAAGTGCAGCGAAGGACTACAAAGATGATTAGGGGACTGGAACATCTCTCTTATGAGGAAAGACTGAGAGAGTTGGGGCCTGTTTAGCCTGGAGAAGAGAAGGCTAAGGGGAGATCTTATCAATGTATACAAATATCTGAAGGGAGGGTGTCAAGAGGATGGGGCCAGACTCTTTTCAGTGGTGCCAGCGACAGGACGTGAGGCAATGGGCACAAACTGAAACACAGACGCTTCCATCTGAACATGAGGAAATACTTCTTCACTGTTGAGGGTGACAGAGCACTGGAACAGGTTGCCCAGAGAGGTTGTGGAGTCTCCTTCTGTGGAGATATTCAAAATCCACCTGGATGCTATCCTGTGCAACATGCTCTAGGTGACTCTGCTTGAGCAGGGGGTTGGACTAGATGATCTCCAGAGGTCCCTTCTAACCTCAACCATTCTGTGATTCTGTGAAGGATCTGAGGCACTGCCTTTTTGCCCTGTGTTTCATTAGCTCACATGTTCCTCACTTTTATTGGCATATCATCATTCTGTACCGTTTGACTATTACTCCCTTGGGCTTTGCATCCTTGAAAATTCTTGAGCAAATAAACCTCCAGCTCCTTACTTTAGCTCACAGCTAAACAGACCTCACAGCCTGAACATTTGCCCTAATGTTCAAACAAAAGTGTTCTCAGGGCAGTTTATATCAAACTTAAGTATAAAAATTTGTGCCAGTCTGATGGATATCTTAGCCACGTTGATGCTTCCCTTAAAATAGGACCAAATCATGACATTAATGTAAAATCCCTTGATGGGCGAGTGAAGAGTTAACAGGACTGAAGTTTGTCAATTGATATGCAGAAGAACTGATAGCACAAGAGCTGATGTGCGCAAAGCTGTTGAACAGAGGACTTCACAGGACTAAAATCGTCCACCAACCGATATGCGCAAGGACTGATATGCGGAAGGCTGCGGAATGGCAGCATTAACAAGACCGAAGGAGTCTGCCACCTGGAATCCGCACGGACCCCCGCGGAGGGAAGAAGCAATACGGAGGTGTTGGGGTCTTGCCTCGCCAGCAGGGTCCTCCCAGCAGACAAACAGACAGTCCTGTGATTATGAAACTCGCAAAAGTCAGCAAAAGCAGTGTTTGCCCAGAGCCCCAGCCGTATAAAAAGAGACTTGGCAGCTAAGAGAGTTTGAGCAGGGACAGGAACGTGACCTGACCATCCTCTCCGGCTGGACCGTGAGTATCCCCCCCCTCCCCTTTTCCTGGGACGCTGGGGTAAGGTAACTCCTCGAGGTCGAGAGCCCTCTCACTAGGAGAGTGAACAAGAAAGCTTTCAAGTAGGGATAAGCAGTCCTTCCAATTAATAGTGCAGTAATTGATGGTTTCAGGTTATCCTTTCTAAATTAGTAACTGATGGTTTTGTGTTATCCTTTCTAAATTAGTAATCGCATTATTTTAATGGATGTTACTAATCCAAGAACTTGTGTGAGGAAATAAACATCTTTTTTATTATTATTATATTACTGTCTCAGTCGTTGCTATCGAACCTTCATAGCATGACAGTGTGCCATCCCTAATCTGCCTCTAAATAATTATCATGTGCTTTTGTAACTAATCACAGTACAAGGACAAAGGAATTGCATTCTGCTAGTTTCTCTGATGGATAGACTGGGTTGTCTTCTGACCTACTATGCTGCTTTGCTGCTGCTAGCTTGCCATACGCAGAGTTTTTACTTGTATGTTTGAGTCATTGCTTCTGGAATTGGAAGATGATTAGAGTTGACCATTGGGGCTACATAGTGTCCCTACTTAATGAGAGATATATAGTAGATAGAATTCCTTTGCTTCTTCCTTGCCTTACCTTGCCTTGCTTTCCCTTACCCCAGCTCTGTGCTGTTTTGTGGATAAGTATTATAAAGCTTTGATTAGTTTGCAAAGTGCAATGTGCCACAGAGATAGAGCTGTTAGCTCAGGCAAACAAAAGCAATGTTGTTTGTTTGGTATAGGCTAATTTAGCATACCAAAGCTCACTCTTGTTTCCCTATGCTACAGTGACTTTAGTGTGATTAATATCTCCAGTCACTTAAATCCATGTGCAATATAGTGTCTGCGCTAATATTTTGTCTATATCTCCTCTGCCAGGAATTTCTAAAATAAAGGAAAGTCTTACATTCAGCACAATGCCACCTGTGATACAATACTTTTGAATACTGCAACATTTAAAAATCTCTTTTATACAGTTCAGTGTTCCAGGCATCAGTGGACAAAGCAATGCAAATTTTGGTGTCTGCTGGCAACTTCCCAAGAGAGACCAGAAGGGCATTGGGAAGCCCTGCAGCTTCAGTACAGGTCTTCTTTCTCCCACCCTTCATCAGTATATGAACCGTCTGTTGGTGGCAGCCAGCACAACATTTTTAGAAATACTCATCATCCCCTCACTACTTGGGCCTGAGTTTAAAAATATTGATGTTGTGGAATTAGAAAGAGGGAGTGAAGAAGAAAGAATGAGGTAAAAAAAGTAAGTATATAAGTAAAGGAGGGGGGGAAGGAGGACAGGAAATCAATAGGCAAGTGAGGAAAAATGAAAAAAAGACCTAAAAGTTGTTTCTGGACTAAGGAGTCCTGGTTTGGAGTCAAATGGAAAATGTAAAGCTTGTGGATTCCCTAGGCTGGGCAAGACCAGGGTGGATTCCCCTCCTGGAGAAGGTGCAACTCGGGGCACGCTGTCTGAGGGACAAGGCAGGAGCCAGGCTGGGGCGATGGTAGTGGGCGCAGCTGAGCTGTGAGAAGCTCCGGTGCTGTGGCCAAGAGAAACGGCAGCCACGGACCCATCCACAGGGAGTGGGCGAGTGCAGCCCACATGTGCTGGCTGGCACGCTGTCTTTGGCTGGTGAAACCTTCAGACACAGTGTGTTATATGGTTGGTAGGCACAACAACTCTTGTTTATGGCTATGCTGTTTGGAAACTAGGGGCTGCAATGATGCGGGATGTCAGGGTTCCCCAGGAGGGAATTTTTGAGGTTTGATTTTGGGCCTCGTTGCCACTTTCAGTGGCGCGTTGCCTGGCTTACAAGGCAGTAGGACAAATGTTGGATGTCACTGCTGAAAGGCAAGTGAGTGTGAACTGTGTTGGAGGAAGGGACCTTGAGATTATCCTTTGCAATAAGAGGATTTGTATTTTAAGGCTTCCTTGCTGAAAGACTTGTTTTCCTAAGATTATTGTTAAAAAAGAATACAATTGCATCCCACCTGCTATTTACTAACCAATTTCTATGGGCATCTCTCCTTGTTAGGCATTCCTGGGAATTTCAATGAGAGGAAGAGGAAAGATTGTATCAGTCTTGAGGGCTGTATGATCGTCAATGGGTTTCTGTGAGGAGTCGTTTCATGTAACAGATGAACTAGCACTGATCTATGTAATTGATTGTTCACTGATTCTTTTAAGGAGATATGAGGTTTGATATGAGGAAGGGACTTGTCTTCAATTCAGTTACGGTATGCAAACAAAATTCAGGATTTATCTGAAGGAGATGATATTCATTGACAATGTGATGGGGAATGTTCATGGTTTATGTTCACTCCCAAACAAGGTCAGTCTGCCAGAGAAAGCTGACTGACTTTAACTAAGAGTTACTGAAGTCCTATCAATGCAAAAACTACATTTTCTAATACTCTGTGAGGTTAAGAACATTTTGCTTTTTCATGCCAACACACTGCCTAACTATAATATTTATTTTACTGATTCAGCAAGTGTTGTAGTCCTTTTTTTAAACATGGTACAGCCATACTCACTGAGTTTAGTGTTGATATCCAGAAGCTTATAAATGATGTTTTAAAATAGTTGGAGTGAGGGTTTGAGCTGTGACGTTAAGGGAAGTCTGAGTCAGACAACACCATCTGCATTTGTTTGAGCCAGTTAGATTTGGATCCACATTTCAGTTTGACCTTTCCGTAATATCAGTTTGGAATAATTTGGAAATAAGTTTGTGGTTCAGACCAATCTGGTAAAAAAAGAAGTGATTTAATATAATACTGCATTACACATTGCAACAGGTTACACAAGTCAATAGATGTAACAATGTGCCTATCATATTGTAGTTAATATCTATTTGAGTCAGAAAATTTCTTTTCCCTGCTGTTACACTCAATATCTTGTCAGGGGCAAAAAAGAAACACACCTTGTATGTAAAGCTAAGAATGTATTATTAGTATAATTAAGATCATAGCATTCTAACAAAAGAGCTGTTATTAATGTAGATCTAAGAGAACAAAAGAAAAAAGAAAATAAAGAAATGAATGCTATTGTACGGAAAAGGTCTCAATAATAAAAATTAAGTTAAAATTGTTATACTCACATTTCCTAGTATCTAACTCATTTTCTGATGTTATGCTCACCTTTCCACTGCCCCTCTGTGTCCTAAAGTTGATAGCAGTGTGTTTTTGGGTGAGTATGCTGAGTCAACACAGTCCTTTGCTGGGAGACATACGATGTTGAAGCTGATAGTTTCTTCTTTCTCACTCTAGGATCTGCTTGGGGTCATTTTCATGTTTTCTAACATGCTTTTGCAGCTCATTCTTTCTTCTTTGGTGTGCAAGTCCATGTTACTCTGATTTTACTATGGATGATGAGTGATGATGAGTTTTATAGGTGTTAGATACTTGCTCTTTGGTCTCTTTGTTATCTCTAAAACTGTTTTTTCTTGGTCTCCAGGTCTACATTATTTGATGAGCTGTTTAAAGCCGTGGGGCCTCCGGTGCCAGCCTGTGGCCTCTCTCTTATCATCCCATGCCTGTCCTCCTCTATGCGGCCTCCTGCGCCTCCACTTCTGAAGGCTTCTGCTGTCATATCAGGCCTGTATTTCTCCACATCACAGTTTTATGTTACTGCCAGAAATACTTCATTCTGCACAGAATAATTGCTTTATACTACTATCTATACAACAACTATGGTTGTACCATACAGAAATTAAAAAAAAAATAACATGAATAAGCCCTAGCCACGAGGAACTGCTGTTACAGCTGAACCAAGGAAAAAAGAAGCTGCAAGCAGGTCATGACAAGGTCAGACCGAGCAAGCCAGACAAGCCTCAGCACTGGGGCCTCACAAAGCTGGTACAAAGCCAGTGGCCTGTTGCTAGCACAGGCAATGCTGAATTACTGGGCTACAGGGAATCAATTACTCATCTTGGATGAGCATCCCAGATTAGAATTTATCTTTCTGTTCTTGCCTATGAAATACATGTTTTCTTTAATAGCTCTGACTCAGTAAAAATTTCATGTAAACAATTACCATACTATATTTTGTCCCCAACCAAACTGGAATCAACAAACTGTAGGTCTTCTGTCATTATAAACATAGGCAATTTCAAAAGGATGGCTTGCACTGTATTTCTGCCAGAGTAGCCAAACCTAGTCATTAGCCATAGGATTTTCAAAATTGCTGAAGTCTCCCATGGTGAAAGAATAATTCAGTGAGGATTAAGTAGAAATCGAATGTACTTTTTGGGCTACAGCTGAACCAAGCTAAGAGATTATGGGTATATGAGAATACTGCAGATTATTTTAAACACTCACAATGATATAACTTACTTTTTCAAACTCAGCTCATTTTCCCAGAATTGGGTGGGAGTAGACTGAAATGCAGTTATGCTGGTGTATCCAGGGTGATGGTAGCCCCTGGCAGGCTAATGGAGGTGCTCATCTGGGAGTGGATTGAAGGGGAGGTAATCCCTCACCTGTCTGATATAACACTTTATCATAACTTCCACTGACATGTTTTGGATCAGCTCTTAAACTGTATCAGCAGCCCACAGCAACATTTCATCTGATCTGGGAGCCAAGGAAAGTTGGTGAAGGTTAGGCTTATGTATTACTTAGGTGTCACTGAAAACTTTAGCTTTTCCTAGACCCTCAAACTCTAGCGATAATGTTTAGCCCCTTTCTTTTTTTGGGGCCCTGTACTTTTGGTACTTTAGGCCTTGCAGAAACCGGCATGCATCTTGTTTTTCCCTTTATTGGTAAATGTATGCACACCTCATGAAATTCTTTTTGTTTAATGAAGTCTGGTCATTTTATAGATACTTCTACATATGGCATCACAGATGGCTGTTTATAAAGCATTTCAAGGGATGGAAGAAAGAGAAATCCTTTGGCATTGGCCAGATGTGTCAAGTAGCAGTGACACTGCAGATTTAAGCGTATGCTAACAAGAAGTTTTATGCCATTTAAGTAGCCTGGTGACTATTAGCTCCTGGGGAATGCTTTGGGGTGAATGGTAGGTGTTCCATATTTCCTGAGAGACTTCTAATAGAAAGTGCAAACACTGTTTTTGGCATTGTTACAAAGATCAATGTCCCTAAAACATTGGGGTTTTTTTTGTTTTGTTTTGTTTTTCCCCAAACAACCTTCTTTCTATTCAGAAACAATTAGAATTTCCTGCATGACCAAATAGGTATATAGTTTATATTAATATATGGAACACTGCTGGAACTGAGTGTTGTTTGGGAAAGGATGCTGCTAATTAGGCTTCTCTTTAAAATCTTGAGAGACAGAACATTATTCTTTTTTCCTGCTGGAAGCTCTGATTTGTATTTTTTTCCCTATATTTCCACCATTTTATTTTTGTTGAAGACACTTTGCTATGATGTGTCAATTTTTTTCATATGGCACATGTTTACTGAAGAAAAAGAAAGAGAATGTTATGAACATAGTATAGGTTTTCATGCCAATACAATAAAGGTAGGCACTTTGGCCAAATGCTGCAGACTTGGAAAAGGCAGTAGATTTGCCTAAGGAATGAGACCTTTTTATGCAAAGTAAGGATTTATTTGCTTAAGGAAAGAAATCCTTATGCAAGACCATTTCCATTATTTATAGCATAGTTTAGAAGGTGTACAATACTGTCTACTTATTACACAGATATGGTTAACTGTGAAAAAATACCAGGTAATAAATGTGGTTCATTACTTCCATTAACGTGGCAGAGGAATGAATGAGAAGAATGAATTGATTATCTGGGATATACATGAGGAATGAGATGTGACATAGTGCTTTCTTTCCACTGAAGCCCAGAAAGCTCTCTTTTTGCTTGCAGGGCTGGATCCTTCCTCCACCTGGCATTGTTCATCCTATTTTCTGTGCACTGTTCAAGCACACTGTGTGAAAGACCGCGACAACTTTACTGCTTCTAGTTGGCAGGAAGAGTTCCCTATATATAGCACACATTTAGATTTCTTAACATTTTACCTTTACTTATAATTATACTCCTTGTAGTGCCTTGGAGTCTTCCACTGTCTTTAGAGTCAAGTGAAGACATTGATTTGTAATTAGCTTTTCCCAGATAAATACCACTACTTTAAAGAAGATACAGTCCAGTCTGATCATTCCTGCTTAAACTTTTCAGATATTTGTGAACTTATTTTCAAGATAAACATGAATCCGTTAACCTCCATAGAATAGGCAAATATTTTATTTTTCTGCCTTCATTTAGATCAGCTAATTTAGGTTAGATTTGACCTTTCTCATCAAAATAATTGTTATGTAGACAAGAAGATTAAATTAAGTAAAATATTTGCTTCTAAATTTATTTATGGAATGTGAATGAAATCTTTGTCAAAAAATCAATTTCATTCCAATTTATGGGTTTAATACAGGTGGGAATAAAAATATAAAGTAAAACTAAGAGATCTCTGGATTTCAGCAAATCTTCAAAGGACATGAGGAAAAGAGAGTGTTGTATATGAGACAAAGAGAATGAGACTGTGAGAAGTAGCATCAAAGGTAGCTTTCTCTCTCTCTCTCTCTCTCTCTCTCTCTCTCTCTCTCTTTTTGAATACAGTTCATGAAACAGGATGAATAAAATGTTATCTCCCAGATAGCAGAAATGAAACTGAAGAAATGAACATCATAAATCAGGAATATTTGTTACTAATGTGTGGTTTGAGTGCAGTGGTCAAGAGCATAAAAAGAACAATATATTTATGTTACAGAATTTTAACCGAATTTTCTAAGTTTCTATTCTAATGCATTTTTATCCTTTTATCAGATTTTGACTGCACTGAAATAGCTAATGCTAGACTGATCTCACTACTGGGAGAGTCTGAGAACTGTATTCTCTTTGACTTGAAAAGTGAAAGGCTGGATCATGTATGTCATAATATGTATGCTCCCTTCTGGGCATTTTTTACAGCGTGAGATGAAATGGCTTTTAAAGTGTGAGTTTCACATCAAAACTTGGGTACTGTTTATTTGAAAATACTTAAGAAAATTTAGACACTTACAGAGCAGAAATAAACAGATTTTCTGGATACCATTCTTTTTCACTCTTGACAATGATACTAACTGCCTCTCTTCTTTGTTTTGCCATCTTTTTTTCCTCTCTTCTTGTTGCTTCTTTTGAGAGGCAGCATCTCTTCTGTCATATCTTCTCTTCAGTATGCATCATGCATAACAGAAGTAACACAATTAACCAAGTTTGCAAACAGATTATTCAAGGGAGAAATAACCAACCCATAACCATTAAGAAGAAACAGTCCAGTCCCAAAACGTTTGTAAAAGAAATGCAAATATTGCAAAAGAAAAAAAAAAATCCACAAAGATACAAAGGAAAAACTGTGATGGATTTCTCTGTCAGTGTCTTCCTAATGCTAATCACTTGCCATGGCTACAATACCTTCTCTGCCAGCAGTACTGATTCTACAGGCTACCACATCCTACCCTGCTAGATCTCTGGCTTTTCTCATCTATTTCCAGCCGCTGCAGCCCTTAATTGCCAGTTGAGCACATACGTTGGGCTCATTATGGTCTGATTCACCATGGAATTTTGAACATGCAATTGGTCTGCTATATTTTGCATGAATCAGTCCATGTAATTTCCTCCTAATTTTACATCTTCTATTATATCACCTATTCTACCTAGAATGGCCTTCAAAACACAAAACACCTTCTTCCCCTGATGTTTCTATTTCTAATAATATCCCCGCTCTTTTTTCATCAACATTCATTTTCTCCTATAAGTACTGTTATACAGTGGTTTGTCCTGAAATTTCTTCTTTTTTGTAGTCTTATTTTTATGAATTTTAGGGGCAAAGAGTGTGGATCTAATGTTTGGCCTAGTGGCACTTCAGATTACATTGGTTGGGGTCTGGCCTCTATTTTATGCCCTTAGTTCTTGTAATCTGCATGACTCCACTTAAGCTGGTGAAGGCTCAGTGTAACATTTTGCTATAAAGGAAGCAAGAAAGGCAATTGTTTTGGACCTTCAGGTCTGTAACACCAAGCAAGATGGGCATAACTGCTTCAGTGAGTTACTTGAATTTTTTCGAAACAAAGGTTCATAATTTTGGTCTGTGGGAGATTTTGATTTTTTTCCCCCAGATATTAGTTCAGGTCTTTCTTAAAAATAGCTTCTAAAAGAGGCTTTTGGGGTACCAAACAGCCTTCCACTGTATTGTCCTCCATCCATCCAACTTACTTTCAGTTCTGTCTATTGTCATATAGTATTGGCATGAGAGACTGCAGGCAATATTATCTGTATTAAACTGCAGAATTGTAATGAGGGTCATTAGGAAGGGTGAGAGATCTATACAGTGATGCAGCTTCTTTCTGTCATTAACACAGGCACATATCACATGGATCAGTGCTGAAAGACCTCTCGTATCTAAATCCAAAATGAGCTCAAAATCAGAATATACATTGCTTGTGCAATTCTTCACATGACAAGCATTCATTTTTAAACATGATGCTTAAGCTTTCAGACAATCAAGGCCAAAGCAAAGTCTGCAGAAAGTGCAGGGCTGTATTATGCTGCTGGTATTGTGGCATGTCTTTGCCAAAGCAAGATATTTCAAAGACTGAGGTGTTCAAATAATGCTAGGTGTGGGTGAAATAGGTCAAGAAAAAAAGAAGAAACATCTAAAGTGTGACCTTTATATATATATATATTTATATATATATATATTTATATACATATATAATTGGTTAAACTGGCAAATGTCCTTGGGAAATATATCATAAAACTTGTCATCAAAAGGTTCCTGCCTAGTGTTAGAGACTTCGGATATGGATATTTTCAGAAGCTGGGAAGGGAAATGGTGCTTAAGTTATAGTTAGCCTCCTCTCTAGCCCAGCCTGCTACACTTGCCCTCCCTTTCTGCCTGGATAGTTGCCTGGGTGGAAGAAGAGGAAGTTAGCTGCTTGGACATGGTTCAGATCATGCTACCTGTTTGACTGTCTGCCTGATGGCAGACGTAGTAGGCAAATGTCTCTAGTGTGTGTGCTAATTGGCTTAGCAGGGCCAATGCAGGCATGGTATGTCCACTGCTTTCTGGGCATGTTGCATGTACTGCCAGCGCTTTTCCAAGGTGTATGTGACCATATTTCTATTCAGGACTTCACACGAAAATGGGAGTTTGAGCACAGTTTACTGACTAATCCTGCACCAAATGGTGCACTTCCAATCCTGTAGTTGGGTGCCCCCCCTGCTGCATTGAATCTGTCCTGAAGTATCCCCTCTATGAGACACTCAGGAAAACCTAGTGAAAGCATGTTTTAGCCAAACAGGAAAGAGCGTACAGCAATCCCTCCTGCTGTGAACTGCCACCTAATGCAGGTGACATCACACCTACAGGTGTGCACCCTACAGGTGACATCACATCTATGGGTGTGCACCCTATGGGTGACACACTTGGGCAAAAAAGCGACCTTCCAGCTCCAGAACAACTGATGTTTTTTCCCTAGGGCTTCAGCATTAGAAAAGCTTTTCTTTGCAGTCTGTTCTCCCTCCTCTAAATCCTTTGAGGGTCTTTTTTCACCCCTGAACTGGATAATTTGCTGTTCAAACAAGTCACAACCAGTTGAGTTGGAAGAAAAAGCATTTTATCTGCTTGAGAGTGTGTTTCTCTCTAGCCCCAAGGTGCTGTCACAGCAGCCAGGAGGAATACTGGCACATGTGGCTGAAGAGAAAAGGCTCTAATAAATTTAGCTATGATTACTGAAAAGAAATCCTGGGCTTATGCCTGCAGAGGCATTTCATTTTCAGAGATAGCTGATATATAAAACAACAGCAGACATTTTCTTTGTCTGAAAAATAGGAAGTAAGAGGATTTGCCAAAGTCTACCACAATTTATTTGTGGTTAGACAGCAGTGTCATTACTTTGCCTGCTGTATTTGCATATCTTTGTTGCTTATCTTTCAGGGGATTTTGGACAAATAAGTAGAACTACTAGGTGAGCTATGTGTGTGTTTCTGTTCTGAAAGTGCGGGGAATTAGCCTATTGTTTGAAAGGGAATGTGTTAGGACACTAGAGGATGGTGCTATTATATTCTGAAGTATGAACTCAGCAAACAGATGCCAGCCCATCTGTAATCCTCCTCAGTTTCGTCTGTGACTGCAGAATGAACAGGGATTGGAATTAGCAGGGCATTAAAAATGATTTGGGGTATGCGGATGCAGACCTACTTCATTCCATTTATTAAAAATTGTTACTCCTCTTCATGAAAAATCACAGCAAGTGTTCATTCAGCAGCCACTGGTGAATAATTCTAGTCATACAGCAGGGGGAAAAACTCTATATTCAACATGTTAAAATTATGGAATTTTCAGATGCTTGGGTGAGTTCAGTGGCTAGATTTTTCTTCCTCTTGAATTATGTTTTGAGTGTCAACATTAAACCCCTCTATCCCCGCAGGTTGTATTCAGAAATGCATGGAACATAGAAATAAAAATATTTTTCTTATTCTTAACATTTTGCATTGCATATGCTGCAGCTTTAGATCCAATGGTATAAACCTGCTGCCTTAAGTAATTCTTAAGTTCATGGAATAACGTGAAATCCCTATTTGCAAGGTCAGGCACACTAGCCATACAGGTTTGTGGTACAATCGGAGATCTAGAGGCCTCAGTGGATTACTCTTGATCTTCATTCAAGTGGAAATGCAGTTTCACTGGTGTGCTGGTCTCTCCAAATATCTCAAAATAGTAAGGAGAAAGAGAGTAGACTTCTCCAGGGAATAATTCACAACAAGATCTCCAGGTATGTTCAGTGCCCCTCTGCAGTAATCTGTCTCTCTCCAGTGACTGTATGAAAACCCCGGAGAGACCAGGCAGGAAAGTGAGAAGTGCCCATACTTTTCTCTGCTGCCCCACCTCAGGCTGTGCCCCCCGCACTCCCCACGGCCTCATCTTCAGGTCTGAATCTCACCTTTGCACTTCTGTTGGGCCCTCTGTAGTCATTCATATCTTCAGCCCCGCGTCCAGTCCCAAGAGACATCTGTGCGGTAGTTTCTGCAGTACAAGGTGCAGTGTACGCTGAGAGTTAAAGGGGAGAGTGAAACTGGATGCTCTGGCACCAAGGAGTGTCAGTGCAGTATTTTTCAGTTTTTGTTTTTTTTTTTTAATCTTTTCCTCTGCAACTCGATGTGATTATGTTGGGATGATTGTAGTTCATGTTAAATGCAGCTCTGTCAGCACTGCCAAAACACTTGTCCTCATTTAGGCGGTTACTGGAGGCTACTCAGTGGCAGCGGTAATTATCTGTCCTCAGGAACATATAACTTTTCTCCTGTTAGGTTTCTTTATTTTTTTCCTCCCTGGGAGAGGCCTGGTGCTGGGGAGGAAGAAGAGACGGCTCATCTCACTTCGCAGCCTCAAGAGTTGTCTGCCTACACCGGCAGTGGCCCCGGCTCCTGCCTCTGATTTCTCTTTTCCCTCAGTGCATTGCAGTTGTTGAGGGTTTTGATCTCATGCTGTGGATGATGAAAGGCCTTTGTAGCTTGTGTGTACGTGAGGGGAATGGATATTCATCTTGACCCATGCTGACTTAACAGCTATCACACAATTTCTTGTGGTTCTGGAGGACGAAGCACAGTGACTCACCTGATCCTTTCCAGGCCTATCTTCCTAGATAATTCTCAGGTTTTTCTTATTTCTAGCCATAAATAGAAATAAATAACTAGCAGCAAAGATAGCAGCTTGCCAAGATAGCTGTGAGTCAGACAGGAGATTACACAGTTTCCGAATTTAGAGGTTTTGTTCTCTCTCTTTTTTTACTCATTGTGATTTTCTGGTGTCTTGGGATGGATTTGTTGGTCTTCTGTGACATTGTTATTTGGATTTTGCTTCTTCTCTGAGCAAGAAAGTAGTTTAATGTATGGAAAGCCCTGACTGTTATGCTATAGCTAATAGTGGAGCTGCTCTTGAGCTGTGACAAGCCATACAATTAGTAGACATAAGTTTCCTCATGTTAAATTATGCTTTGAATGCAGATAATAAGAAAAAATCTGCAAGCTCCTGGGCAGTTATTTACCCTATCTTATGCTTTGCCAGTGGGCATTTAGAGAATGTCATTCTGGACAGAATTTGGGCCAACATATTTTAACTCTGTAAGTTCCCATCACTCTGTATGCTGGTCACTTACATCTATTTTGTGCTAAATTAAATTTTCATGCTACTGATGGGACTGAAAATTGTCTTTCCTGAATGCTGCCTAAAGCACTTCCTCAGGCCCTTCAGCTGCATCAGAAAGAAGCTGCTGTGATGAGATATAGTACAGGACAGAAGGCTGGACTGCCAGTGCACAGCAGCCAAAGAAATGTCATTGATGCAAGGGAATTATGTCTCTAGAAACATATGAGAGCATTTAACTACATGAGGTGGCTCAAAGTATCCAAAAATGTGTTTGAAAAATATAAAGAGGCTCAAATACCTTCTCTTGTATAAAGCTTGGAGGATCTTTTGGTACATAACTTCCTGGGATCGAATCCCAGCCTAACCTGAAAGCAGAACTTAGGATTTTTCATGAATGCTGTTTTCTTTCATGCTTGTGCACTTAATGTAGTCACTTTTGAATACTGCAGCCCATCCTCTCACTCTTCTCCCCCTCCCTAATGGTGCTTCTACATTTTTGTGTCCCCCCTTTGGTGGGGAAACAGTCCCACCTTGCAAGGTCCTGTGAATGCATGATGGGGAAGCTAGGGATAGGGAAAGAAGAGGGGAGCATAAGGACGCTCAGAAACTAATATAGTATCTGGATTTGGATGAGCTTCATCCCAAATGTACATTAAAGTGCAGAAAATATTTATGGTTATGTTGGTCCTTGAGAAAAATCAGACAAGGTAATGGCATAAGACCTTTTTACAGGGGCAATAAATAATATATATTATAAATAAGCCTTGGAGCCATAAAAATCCCTCCTTGGCCACCTGAAAGCTTCTGTATTACCACTGTTTCATAATGCACTATAAATAATAGCGTTTTTTGTAGACCAAAGCATACAATACACCTGAGGCTTTTCAGTCAAAGTACCCCTTTTCCTAAAGGATAATGAATGATAAATTATTTATTGTAAGATTCAGATTATTTCTATTTTTGCCCAATTTCTGAAGAGAAGCTCAGACTGACCTCTAATTTTGTAACTGCAGGTATTCACAAGCACAGAGAAACATTGGTGCAATCAATGGCATTTGGATATCTGTCAACTGGATTGAGTTATGTCTCTCCAGAGATGAAAAGCAAACAGATTTTTTTTCTTTCAGAAGATGTGGAGAGACAGTGAAACATTTCAGGGCAGCACGGAGTTGTCCATGAAAGCACTGTGTGTGTGTTTTTTTTCCTATATTGCAGAGTGAATGGTACTGATCTGCATGGAAAATAGTTATCAGAGAAGCCTTAGGTATAAAGATACAAGAAGCAGGAGCAGAATTTTAACTCTTATGTATGCATATACACCACAACACCCTTGGACCTCAGAAACATTATCTCCATTGATACTTACTTGTAGATATATCTATCTAATTGTGACAACATCTGACTACCACTGTTCCTCCCTCTGTCTTTGCTGGTGGCTGTAGCCAGTAAATATCTGTATAAAGATAAAATAAAAAGGGGCACATATTAGCAGCAAATTACTGAGCCCCATTAGTTACTTGTAGTTTAGCAGAGGACGAGGGCTGTATCTCTTTGTTGAGAGAAAAGATAACAAGAAGCCTGGAGTCGTGTGCTGGCTGCCAGCTCAGACCATTACAGGATCCAGCTGTTAAATCTCCTATCTTCTTCTGGCACCCCACAGCATGAAGAAGGTCCAGGAGTTTCTTGGTCCTTATGATCTCTTTCCCTAGAAACTCTTCTTGACAAATGAAGTCCCCAGGATACTGCCTGTCCATGTGGTTATCTGGCAGTATTGGAAAAGGGAGAGCAACACACACTAAATTGCATCATGTTCAGCCAGGCAAAGTTTAATGTCATAACATTTTCTTCTACAAATTTTTACATATGTATAGCAGTTTTCACAGAAAAGAAAAATGTCAGCTGTTGGCCAACGGAATGTATTGTATCATTATTCTTCTCTAGCTGCCTCACAATTCTAAATGATGCTTCTGGCCACCATTATATGCCATTTATCTGCTTTAGACTTCTGCTGGGAAACACAGCAAAACTGCTAGTGGCAAAACCATTGTTCATTCTAGTACACTGCACAGTCCCAGCACCCATTCTCTGGCCCTGAAACCAGCTGGCATGTTTTGCCCATGCCCATACTTTTGAATTACCTTATCATTCAAAACAGAGTAGATGTATCTGGACGGCCTAGTGGGAGTTGTCCTTGGCCCATGCCAGGCCTCAAACCATCCTCAGGAGTTGACTGAGAAAGTGTTAGTTGACCCCTGGTTCAAAACTATGCTAATAACCTTCCAACAGTGAGGAAGTAAAGATGCTAAAATTATGTCCGCATGTCCTGGTGCTGTTTAATTTACTAGTTTAAATTTATCCAGTAAGAGCTGGATTCCTCTGGAAATGCAGATATCTCAATGAATTCCAACATGCAAGTCATGTTTGAATGTGCATGCATACATATGTGCTGTCATATATACGTGAAAGCGTGACTGTATTTATGCTGAAGTCTACATATTTTTCCATTTTGATTGCTCCCACAAGCATGACAACATAGCTGAAATTTTCCATACTCTTTTCCTGTCACCCCATTCCACTGGCTAGATTGATGTCATAGGTATTGCTCCCTTCCTCCACATTGCCTTAGAGGTAGACAACTGGGCTAAGTGACTCCTCCAGCCCATTTCTCGGAGACTTTTCTGGGCTCCTGGTGATTTCCATGGTGCAGGACTTGCTGTAACTGCAGCAGCTACAGCCTCTAACCCCAAATGCTCCCTCAGTCCAGAGAGTAACTTGAATGTTTTTGCACCCACTGTGGCCTCCTGAGCTTGGATATATTGAAGGTCTGCCTTAGCAGCGCTTCAGTAGGACAGAGTAGTGATCAGCTGAGTGTAGGCTACCAAAGTGTTGTCCTCAGTCTAGGCAGCCTCTTTAGATATTTCTGCTTCTCTTTTGACTGCTGTGGCTTCTTTCTGACCGAGTCACGTAAGTCCTGGATGCTCTGCAAGATAAGCCTGCTGGCTTCCTTCCTGGCTGCTGGCTTCCCCCGCCTCTGGAAGGGTCTCCAATAGCAGCTCAGGTATCGAAGTCTGGACAGATAATGCCATAACTAACATGAAAACATCTCCGCAGCCCCTCCTCGCTCCTTCCCTTCTGCCCACACAGGATAACACCACCTTCCCCTCTCCCACGCAGGCCTGGCACTCTGTGTTGCCTTCAGCTGAGGGCCCTCCACAGGCTCGCTCTAAACTTCAGAGATTCTTCTTGCACAATAGCTCTAAAATGCAGACGCCACTCCATTCCCCCAGCTAGCACTTCTGCTCCATCCCTCACTGTTTCTTAACTTGATTATTGCAACATCCTCTCGCCCTGCTCTGACAAAGCCCATCCTGCACTGCTCACATTTATCCACAATGCTGCTAACTCTCACTGCTTTTCCTGTTAGAAACTCTGGCCCCATCTCCCCTCTCCACACGTCATTCTTCTGGCTCTCCTTTGTCCATTACATCTGACAGAAACATCTTGTTTTTGCTTGGAAACCATTACTGGCTTCATCTTGACTAGTAACTTAACAGTGCCAGGGCATAGGCAAAGGCGCAGGATGAGGTTGTCTGCACTGTTAAACTGTTTGAGCAGTCCCTTGTGTAGTTTTGGCCTGGGTTAATTAGCAGACAGCTCCTGGGAAAGTCTGGGAATTAGTATAGATCAGAGCCTATAAACCATGGGCAGTTTGGATATGACTGCTGTATTTGCAGGCAGACTTTAATAGGATGGATGTGACCAGATTGTGCCAGTCCATCTCAGGACCAGAGAACGAGCTCTGGCAATATCTCAGACATGTTGTGGCTCAGGCCTTTCTGGAGAACAGAAACAGTGGTAGATTTCTATTGCAGAAAACTGAAGTGCGTAGTCACAAGTAATTGAAATGTGTAATAAAATTGTCATTGTTACATGTTTTCTCCTGGGACTTATACTCCCACTGTGTTACTTAATTACTGCTGCTTAATATCCATGATCTAAACAAGCTCTTGGTTCCCCTGAGATTATTTCGGTCACCTTTACCAAAGCTGAATGGTCCAGGCAGTGATTATAATTTTGTTATCTAGTAATTACTCGGTGAAGTAATAGGCTCTCCAGCCTTTCAAAATGCAGAGAGCCATCTGCCTATGAGTTACCTTTTCATGAAGAAGGGAGAGAGATTTTTTCCCAAAGATTCAGCACTGCTGCCTTCAAAATCACACTGTTGTAATTACCAGTTCTAAGACAGCCTCAGACTTGCCTTTCCTGTGTACAATTTAGTTGTATTTCTCATAGATGCTTCATTTGTTGAATCTGTTGTTGCACTTAAAGCATTATTATTGAATTAAAATGTTGCCTATAAAAGAATGGATAGATACCTAAACCTCCAGAGTGAAAGCTTCAAAAACATATTAAGATATAGGAAAGCATCTATTATGAGTGACAAATTTTATTACAACATAATATAATTAGGGAGGTCAGCTGTTTCTCGCTCTAGTTCATTACTAAGGTTTACTTTGCAATTACTTTGCAATTACTTTGCAAACACTGAGAGTGTTGGACTCTGCAGAGACTGCTCAGCTGCAGATAACTTATTTTTTGCAGAGGGCCTTTGGTTTCACAGATATTTGAATGATTGGGTAAAGTTGTCTACTAGTGGTTAAGATATCCAACCACTTACTGCTGAGGACAGAAAACTGGGCAGGGATTCAGGAAACAGCTTTCATTTCCAAAACTGCGTCAGCCTGATGGATGTCCCTGGGCAGTCACTCCACCTTTGTGCCTTATTTTCTCTTCTAGAAAACAGGAACAATAAATCTGACCTCCTTGATACCTACTGATGTAAAGCAAAGCATAATAGATGACCATTATTATTGCTGTTCATAAAGTGTTACCCTGTAGTTTAGTTTATATAATCTCTTTCTTTTAGATAGAGAAGAAGTTTTAGGCCTCTTTCCTCAAGTACATGTCATAATGAGTGTAGCTAATTTTCTTCTACTGCTCATTCTGCTTTAAACAAGGCATGTGATTTTGAGGGAAAAGCATATGGAATCGATCCTTCATTAATAAGGTTATGTATGTGTATGTAACATTTAACAATTACTATTTTATTACATGTTTCAGCTACTTGTAAGTACTTGTCTACTCTCTTAAGTTTTCTACACAAGAAATGATACTGATATCTTAGAACTAATTGCTGCATTTGCAAAAAAAAAAAAAAAAAAAAAAAAAGGTGTTTATACTCCCCATAGCATTAATTAAACCGCAGAAGTGATGTTAGAAATTGCTTGGTCACTAAAATGTATCACCAGTATGGAGAGAAAGGATGAGATGAGCCTGGTAAGTCTGTTGCAGCCAGGCTGTCTGTGCATCCCATACTCCTCTCCCCTCTGAGGCTGCAGTAGGGGAAGGTAAATCATGAACTCTGCTGGTGACATTTGAGGCAAGCTGTACAGGCAACCTGGCAGGTATTCATTGCTTCCTCATCCCCCCAGGATGGACAGACAGGCAGGACATATTAGAGGAGTTAGAATGATTCACCATGATTTGGAGGTCAGTTTGAGTGAAATAAATTAATTTTCAGCCTAAAGAAAAGGGTTGGTTCTGTTTTTGGAAAGTGCAGGGTATTATTATTATTATATTTCATCTAGGATCTTTTAAGAACTAGATATATTGTGAGTCACTTTCCCTATTTTGTGTTATTCTCCATTTTCATAGCACCTCCCTTCCTGACTTTAGCAAAGCAAGTTTCCCAGTACTGTGTGAAAGGCTGTGCTCCTAATGATAACACTGATGATGTTTGCAGAGCTGGGAAGCCTCATGAGAAAACTTGTTATGCAGATCCAGAAGAATCAGATAAGCTGCTTTTACTTCAATGGGATCAAAACTGAAACCACATTTAAGAAAAGCATTTGATATGTGTTTTCAGATTCTTGTGTCTGTTTTAAGCATGTATGAGGAGGAGAGCATCAGATGATATGAATCAAGGTGAGGGAGTTCTGCCAGTCTATATCTGCTTAACACCTGCTGCAGGGAGCTCCCAGCACTCTGGTTAGTAATTCAGCCCATTAAAGAACTTTGCATTAAGTCAGTGGAAACACCTAGAGATGGTAATTTATATGACGGTAACTTGTAAAATCTGCAAGCAAGGGCATTTGTGGCTGACTTGGTATGCAGAAGCTAGAAAAGGCACAGAGGCAGCAAATGAGGAGAAAAGACCCATTGTTTAGAAACACACTTTAGAAATAAAGTGAATGGAATTGGTAGAATTTGCAGTTCACTGTTTGCTTAATCAATACTGTTAAAAAGTGACTTGTATGCACCCTAATCAAGAGGGGTTTCAAGAAAATAAGGTATGACTTTTTGTATATCACTTTATAAGAAACAGCACAATGCTTAAGACAATGCATCATAGTTTGCTTCTTTTTTTTTTTTTTAAATGTTGTTAATGATCATTTGAAGTTTTAAAATCAGAACAGGTAGTGTTTGCCTGTACAAAAACTATAGATTTTTCCTGTTACTGCTTTAGACTGAATACTTTCAAAGCCTTTGTTAATGTGCTTCACAACAAATGAGCTATATTATGTTAATCACTTGGAGGATATGTTTGATTATTGGGTAATGATTCCTAGTCTTTACAGTTATGATCTCTCCTTTTAGCATAGTATACATATACTTAATTCACATTTTAGACAATATGCCAGATTTGAGGGGTTTTTGTAGTAATCTATTGCCTATTGGCTTGAATGGTGATCTAGTTTCTGGTAGACATTCAGAAACGTTTAGCAGGCATTGAGTGGTGACAAGATCTCTGTGGGCTCAGACTGTCTGCCCAGCTTCTGACCACTTGTGCCTGTGTCACCTTTGCATGTGCAGCAGGTCCAAAACTCCATGTGGTCCAGAGAGCTTGGCTGCAAAATCCTGCATCAAAGAAAGCATCACTGAATTCTTGCAGTCTGTGTTGTCTCATAACAGGTAAAGGCCTTACTTTCTAAGTGTTCATAAGAACACTTGGATATATGATATAATAGTTGTAAGTATATGAAGGAAGAGAACACCTATTCAGCTCTGCTTTAATTTATGACTTATTTATTTTTGGCTATGTAGAGAGTTGGGATGATTCTATAGAGCGCTCACTGTAGTCATCAGCAGCACTCTCCTGAGGCTATCAGATCTTTTGACCTCAAATTTTAAGCTATGAAAATTACCTTAACTTAATCTTAGTTTGTTTCCATTCAGGGTTTCACATTCTGGTATTTTGTAATGAACCAAAGTTTTTGAATGCCACTTCATTTCAGCTGTATACAGTAAATTTTTACCTTGCAGTCAAAAACAGAACAGACCATAAGGCAAGCTACTGGAAACTGTCATCCTTTTAACCGTGACTAAACAATTTTTCCTTCCTTTAAAAATTACTTTTTGTCTATCTTGTGAAAGGTGCTATGTGACAGCATTACGCAGTAAAGTACAGGAGAAGCACTTGAAACAGGTTTTGAAATTCTCAAGGCTTGTTACAAGCAGATATGCTTTCCCAAAATTTTCGCTGGCAGTGGGACAAATAATAAGCATTTGTAAATGTTTCCTAAAAAATCAGTGTTCTATACATTTTCAGATATATGCTGAAGACTAAGAACAACATAGATGTTAAACAGCAGAGAAGAGTGGTTTGGAGGGAGGGGAGGGCAGGGTATCTCTGGTGGTAGGAGCTCAGAGAGGGCTGGAGGACTTGGGTTCCCTCTCTCCCTGCATGGGGGAAGGTGGGAAACTGTGGTGATTAGACACCACGGGAAGGAGCCTAGAGTTTCCATGGGCTCTTTCAGGTGGCTTTTTGTGATACTCATCCTTTTTAAAATCCATACATTTTCTAGAACAGCTCTGCTCTCTTGTCCATCCCACCTGCTTCCCCTCAAGCATCCCCTGTTCTGCTACCAGCAGTCCCTTGGCAGCAAGTTTTTCCCCTGATATTTTTCATAGTATTTTAAGTCCTCCTATCTACCTATTGACTCTGTTTTGCAGATTTCACATAGGACATAGCCCAGAGTGAGATGCAGGAAGATTTTATCAAAATAAAACCTCTCAGACCTAGGAACGTGTTTATCTTCTGGTGCTAATGGAACCTGTATTATTAATCTTTCTGAAATAATTGAGAAGGTACTGAAACAGTAAAGCAAATCTACTGCTGCCTTACAGCCAAAGCATCAACAAGAAATTCAGTAAGAAACTGTAGCTTGTCCTGTGGGATTTGTATAAGCGCTTTCATGAATGTATTCAATTTATCATAATGTCACACAACACTTTGAGGAAATGACAGTACAGCATACATTTGTACTGCTTATTTTACTTGGTTGTGTGTTTAAGCAGAATTGTTGAGAAATACAGCCCAGTACATAGAACACCAGACATAAATCATTGGTTTTTAGAATGTAAGGAAAGATCCAGACACATGGTCAAGAGAGTAATAGAAACCTAGACTTAAATACAGATTTTTTTTTAAAATCACTCTGTACTTGCCATGTTGTTCTCTTTCATTGCTGTATTCTACACTTTTCTGTCTTTTTAGCTGTTTGTTTCATCATTATTCTATACCCACTATAAATAGAGATAAAAATACTGATTCTGAGCAAAAGTTCTCTTTTTGTTTGTCATAAAAGAGCTAGTAATAGCTACAAGAATGTTCATCAGTTTTGTAGCTTCTTTTGTAATTGGAAATGTCATCCAAAATCTACTTATTTTCAGAAATGTAAGAGCTTTTGGAAAAAACTTCTGTTGTTTTTCCCTATCATATGTAAGAAATTGAAGAGTGCAGAAGGGAAAAAACCCCACATTATTCATTTTACAAGTTAATGATTGCAATATTCTTAACTACCAGGCAGTGCATGTAAAGGTCTTATTTAAAATAAATATGAGATAGAAATAATTAAAAATTTAAGAGTACTTTGAGCAAGTTCATAAAACATAACATTTGTTAAGAGAACAAATCCTTTGAAGTAACATGTTTATATTGCTTTAGGTGGAAGATGAGTGCCAGTAGGAACCTGTGTCAGAGTTAAAAGATCTAGACTACAAACCCAACTTTGCTGTTTAATACATAATGGTTACATTTTGCAGAATATCTCGGTTGAAAAAACAGGATTATTACATTCATCCATATTTTTAAGGGCTATAGGATCTGCAAATAAAAATACCTAAATAAATAAAGCATGTTGTAAATAATTATACATCTGAACACCTTGGATTCCAGGGTGAGAACAGACCATGAAATCTTACTTTCAAATTTCATCTGTCAAACATAGATCTGGTAGAGTATCAGTGTTTTGAAAAGATATGTCTGTTCTAGAAATGTATATTTTTAGTTAACGTGTGTTAGTAATATAAGATGTTTCTGAAATAAAATAAAAAAAAATTGTATATTGTCCTCAGTTTTTGTTCTCACAGAAGGAAAAATTAGGAAGGTGAATCATCTGCTTCTGGAAGAACTGATTGTTAGAGACTGTGCATGTACCTTGAGATACAGCTAGATATTTATTGTGAAGTTAAACACATTTATCAATGATAGGCTCATCTGCAACACCTTTAGCTGTGAGAATGGAGTGGAGAAGTCTTTTCCTCTTCAAGCTCAGAGATGTTGCTTGGGGAGTGTCGAGCTCCCTGTAATTCCAGAGTTTCCACCCAGCTGGCAGGCTTTGCCAACCATAGCGGAAAGGGAGATCCGGACACCATGACAACAACATGCCATGGCTGTGAATGAACATGTCACCGAGTTCTCTGTTTCAAAATAGAGGTGAGGTAATAGAGATATGTGCACCAAGGAATAAAAGACAGTAATGGAGAATACAGTAGAAATTAAAATGTAAAAATTCCCCTCTGAACAAAGTTGTGTTATATGTTCTGAGATGAGCATAATTATGGAGAGAGACTGATAAAGTGGCTTATACTTCAAGTCCTGTAATGCACTGTATTTTAACTTATCTAAAATGAAACATTCTGCATCAGTCCTAGACTGAACTGAAATGTGAAAGGCTTGCTTTTGCTCAACGCTTTTGAAATGAAACATTTCAGTGTTTTTGAACCAAAACTGCTGGAATATTTTAACAAGGTGAAAATGTTTGATATTCTACATTTTGTCTAGGCAAAGAACAAGTGCTGAAACTGGGCTCTGGGCTCAAGCGTTATTGGGGCTAACTATGGCACTTAATTGCAAACAGAGTAGGAAAAGGTACAGAGTCACTTCATCCCAAGAGGAAGACTTCAGAAGTTATGCCCTGGCAAACACAGTCCTGCTTTAAGCCCGTACACGAAAGAGAAGTTAAGCACTTTGGATCAGCTGTTAGGCTGGCAGTCAGTGTTCCCCACAGTATGTGGGACCTTCCCCAAACCTGTCCTCTGGACGAACCATGAGAGGAGAAAGTAATTTATGAAATGTTAAAAAGTGAGCCAGCATCGGAATTAAGGTCAGAACCCAGATGCATCAAATTCCAGTTGGCTGCAGTTGCTAATAAACTCTGCACTTGCCTTGTTGGATGAGTATGAAGCATGTTTTATGATGTTTCATCTAACAATGCACAGCAATGAATATGCGCTCAGTCCAGATCAGTAAAGATTAAAACCAGCAGAACTGCACCAATGACTGCTAAATATTAATAAAGTCCCAGGGGCTTGAGCAATTGAGATTTTGACAAGTAATTTCTTGCCTTTATAAACTGGAGCTGTTATATTTTAAAGCATCCAGAAAAGCATCCTTGTTTTAAACTGTCCTCATGAATACAACTACATCTTTCAATAATTAAACTTGTGATCCATAAAACCAAGAAGCAATATATTCTGATTTACACATATTGAGAACAAATTATATTATTAAAATGACGCTTATTAAAGTGAACATAACTGGTTCCAATGTGTTATCAAATGTCAGCTACTCTAATCTCATATGATGCATGTGAGCAAGGCCATTGATTTCAGTGAAGCTATGCTAATTTACATCAGCTTGGTAGTTTGGTCCCAAATATTCCATAATCAGGAGAAAAGAATATATATCTGTGGAATTATTTTCTTTGATAATATCTCCTCAATTGCTCTTCTTTGATGGATTTATGAGTAATTAACTCATAAACTAGGCTGAATTAAATTAAATGTAGTTACTGAGTATTACCTATGCATCTGCAGCTCAGAGACTGTTTTAATGAATTATTGTGCTATTTATTCAGTGTAAGTCTACCAGATGCATCATCATTTTTGAATTTCTTTGTTTCTTCATAGACATGAACAAATGGATTTGGGGAAGCACTGTGTTGTAGGAACTGGGGCCTACAGCACTTTCCTAACTGTGGGTTTCCATGTGGGAGCTAAGAGAAAGTTTCATACTGTTTACCATCTGTTCTCTATTGGTAAAATGGAAATACTCTTATAAACTACAAGGATTATGAGTGAAAAGAACAGGATAACTCTTACTGTTATATTGAAAGCACCAACGTTGAAAACATAGACAATACATTGTTGTTTTGGTTGACAAATTCTGTTTTAATTGTGTTTCTCATATAATTCTCATATAATTCTTTCTGTACACAAATGTAAGTCTAGTCATTTTTATGCATTTGTACTCAAATTTGTATAAAGTGTCTGGTCAAGAGGATAGCCTCATATCCTTGATTAGAGTAGAATTGTGGGTGGATCATAAGAAACGAAGGTGCCACTAACCTGGTCAGACCGCATCTTCCTCCAGGAAACTTCACCACCACCTCCCCCCCCCCCCAAAAAAAAAAAAAAAAAAAAAAAAAACCCAACCCAAACCAAAACACTAAACTCCAAATTCTCTACCAGGAAAATTATTGGAACCTCACTCTTTTCTCACAATTATTCTCACTCACTTAGAGAGAATTGCCCAAATGAACAGGAGGAATAATCTTAGTTCAGTAAATAGTTACTTCAACTGCAATAACTACTGTTTATTTGGGATAATGACAAGGTTTTTTTTATTCTGGGAATATAAAGATGCTGCAGTTAGAAGCTGAATCTTGGATATATGCTGAAGCAATTTTTTCTGCTTTGTTCACTGGAAAAGATGACTAAAAAAGAATGGACACCATAAATCTCTGCAAAGCACTTTTTTTTGGTGTGTGTGAGCTAGATATTCAGTTATTCAGCATTTGGAAGTTTTTTGAATAGTCTTAGGACTATTATATTTAGTTTAAAATATGCCACAGGACAGACCTATCTTCACTTCGTATGGGAAAATGATTCCATAGATTCAGGGTGTTTACTATCAGGTAGATTTCCCTGAATATTCAATCTATGTGGGCCTCCTCCAAGCTTCAATCCAACTACTTAGATTATAAATGTCATTATTTCAAATTTAAATATTCTCTTCCAAGTCAAGTTTTAAAATAAAAATGGAAATACTAAATATAACTGAATTTGAAAATATGAGGTGCTGAAAACTTACATTTTTTTCATGATTGGACCTTGGATATTTGGCACTCAAAATTAGATTATGCTTTCATAGATGTTTACCCTATGCTTGTTACAATGGTAGCTTGCTATACTGTATGTTGCAGATTTTTAACTGATTTCACTCCTGGCTAGCAACTTTAGAGTAAGAAATATTCTTAAAATTTATTGTAATGGTGTTAGTTATTACTTTATACTTGTATGTACAACCACCAGCGTGACAGTAATACTCTAGACATGTCTTGCTGTACATCCTGCCAATGTTTTACATCACATCAGTACAACAAACATGCTTAACTTTAGGCATAGTACCGATTCCACTGTGATCACTGTGACATAGATGAAAATAGGCATGTGCTTAACTGTTTGCAAGTGCTCTTCCCAGTGCGCTCTGGGGGATTATGTCATCCTATGCATATGTAGTCTAGCCTATCAGTGGCAAACTTGAAGGCCTTTTACATAAAATTAACTTGCCTTATACACAATGACTTTCCGTATCATGGGTGTGCTCAGTGAGACTATGCACTGTTTGCGAACTGGACTACACGCAGCCTTTCAGAACTCATGCCCTAAAATGAAAGGTGGGCAAAATTTAAAATATAGTAACGCTTGGACTAATCAAGAATAGCTTACTGAATGACTGTCTGTCTTTGAAGCAACAAGGTTGGTAAGAGTATATTGTTGAAACCTATGGGAAACAGAAAGTTGCATGACATTTATTTAATGGATAAGCTGTTAAGCAGAACAGCTTCTTTTTGGGTAAACAAATTGTCCTGTATTAATTTCTTGGCTTTGCCCTAATTACATTATTGGTTATATTACAGCATTGAGCAAAGCAAGTAAAAAACAAAACTGCATCAAAGGAATCACTTAAACTAAAAGGCAGTCTTCATTGCAGAAGTTACTTCCACTTCCTTTAGCCAAATAATTCTTTTGTGATAGTCAATTATGTATAGAAATAGCCTAACGGAATAAACTTTATGAATTATGGAAGCTGCATAAATGTTATCACTAGACCATAAATATTTCCCATAGAGTGCACTAAGGCGAGATAATTCACAGCTACAGTTTCTGTCATATTTTGTTAATGAAGGGGCATTTTACATTAAAAGTTCTTTGTGTGCTTGTTCACTTTTAAAAGAGGCATTTTACACAGCTAGACTCCTTTAGGCTTTTAAAGTGAAGAAGAAAAAGAGTGACTGAAGTAAAAAACATTATTTGAAATATTTGGCTACTTAAAAGCTCAATGAATATAGACTGTGTCCTTATTTTTATTGATTCTTCTGCTCATTTGTCTGCTTACCTCGGAAGTGTTTTCCAGCCAATGAAGCTGCTAGGGCGATGTGTTGCAACACAGCATGTCACAAACCAGTAGTGGAAAGTGAAGCAATCCAAAACTCCCTGTCCCCAACCAGCCAAAGGTGTGCAGGGTACTGCAAGAAATAAAGCAGCTTTATTGTGTTCTCTCTTGTTCTGTTGGGGAGAACAAAGTGAAGCTTTCGCAGTTGTGTTATACACCAGAAACTCCAGCCAAATTTTTGAAAGTTTTATAAGCTACATGACAGGATATAACTAGGAATAAATGTGGCATATTCAAGAACTGTGGTTGCACAGATAGATATGGCAGAAAATGCTTCCACATTTTCCTAACAAGTGAAACGACTATATTTCACTATACATTAGTCACTAATCACAAAGGTGAGGAAGAGCAACCTAGACCTATTTGACCAGTTAGGATAGACTGGTAATATTTCCTTTATATTCAAGTCTATGAATATACAATATCATCAGCATAAGTTTACATTAAATAGATGCCAGTGCATTTCTTGAAGATTGCATGGTATCTGGATAGATGCATGATGAAAATCCACACTGGTATCAGGAGCTGAGAAGTAATCAGGTTTCCTTTGGAGATAATCAGCTACATACCAGCTCATACTCACACTGGCCTTCAGTCAAAGCCTTTATTTTGCAGTATTTTAAAGATAAAATAGAGGTCACACAAAATATAAATGATAACATGTACAAGACTGGTAGGTAAAATACTATATTTGGGGTCAGAAGGGCTATAGTCTCTTCCAATATTTGCCACTGATCTGTTGCTGCCTGATCTCATCTAGGTTCTTCATCTCATTTTACTCCTACTTTTGCTCTTACACATTTTTTCCCCCAGTCTTACTATTTAGTTGGATAATGGCCACACAAGGGCTGTCCCAGCTCAGTCAGTAGCTTTGTCTGAAAGGCTGTGAAGAACTGGCTCCCCTTCTCTGGCTTGTGTTTTTTTTTTCTTTTTTTCTGGCTGTGTTTTTTTAAAAGCATATTTGAAATGCTGAGTTTGTCAATACTGCTTTATGCAAATTTAAGTTCTCCAAAAGACTTGTCTGAGGATGTAGTATGATATTTTGAACTAGTTATCATTGTAACTACAGCCTCTTTGTAACGTAAGACCACACAGAAGCTGTACTGGGTGACTAAGAGTTTCATTTCTTTCCTTTTATTGAAGTAATGACCAAGATATGTTGACTTGACTGAAAAAGGAGAACATATGGTTACTATTAAAGTTAGTAAGGTAAAACATAATGCAAATTGTTTGTAGCTTATTTGGAAACAGTATAAGGTGGAATAGGAAAGTAATCTTGTTGAAGGATGAACAGATGAAAAAGGCAATTAAAAGTTGGATAGCTGAAGAAAAAATGACTAAGAGAAAAACAAGAATTTTAAGATTTTTAAGTTACTAAAGGGAAGACAGCTGTCACAAAATCCATTACACTCATTAGAATATTTAGCTAGGAGTAATGACTATCCAAGGAAGTTATAGCAACTTTCTAAAATATTAGACCATGACATAGTACAGGCCATGTTTTTAAAACTGTTTTCCGGAAAGGCCATTGATGGGGAGAGGCTAAAGAGTCAGTGCAGTAGATTCAGGAAGTCAAATTCAAGTCCTTACACCGCTCCTTTACACTCTCGGAGTGTGCAGACAGTGCTACCAAAAATAAAAGGTGGTTTCTCACACTCAGAGGTGCAACAGACACAGCAAAGTACAGAGCGGTGCAGGCTCAGGACCTAGGCTTTCACAAAACTACCCATCCATTACAGGGTCCAAGAAAACCATGGTGAAAATACAAAAGGTGTATAGAAAGAAGTCCTTTGAAGCAAGAGAATGCTATAACACCGATTTAGCTCTACAATAAGATTTATAGAAAACAACTTCATTTTAAGTAGTGTGCACTCAAGTATGTTGTGAAGCGTGTTAGAGTGACTATACAATAGTTTGATCACTTTGGTTCTTGAGTTGTAATATATAATATATATTGTTCTGTGCTCGTCTATTCCTTTTCACTGCTTATTATAACACTGTCTTTCATGATACAACTTGGTTTACAAAGAAGGTATTTCTGTGAGGTGTTTTCCGTTAAAGTAAGTGGAAGCTGGCTCTGTAACCCAGGTTTTCATCTCTGCTCCTTTCCCAAACCACCTGCAGTAGTCATTAACAAAAGGCAGTGTGTTGCTTCCAGTGTACTGCAGTAATGTAGCTCTAGCAGCTTACTTCTAGGAATAAAAATAAACAATACAGTGACTACAAAGAAAAAAAGAAGCAGAGGATCAACATATACCTAGAAGTAAGTTTTAGTCAAATAAAAGTTACAAGGAAAAATCAGAGTCATGTAATCCTGTCTCCTGTCTAGTCAGGCTGCATTACACTCCTTGAAAATGCAGAACATTCACTCAAAAATATATGCCTCACACACTAGACTCATGAGAAAATTATGAGCACGTCAAATCTCCAGAAGTGGAGCTGTAAATCACAGTCTGTAAAAGACCAGAGAGCAGATATTGGGGAAAGCACTTCCTTATGCCTGGGATTTGCCTTGAAGATGATCTGCCAGAATAGTTCCTTGAAGTTTCCTAAGGAACCTCAAAACTTCTGTTTTCTCAAGGGCTTTTCCTTCTTCTCCCTTGGTTTTGTTTTTCTTACATTTGGATCCATCTCAATTGTCTTTCATCTACACAGCAGAGAGAGAAAAGGTAAAGCAGGATTTTTAAATTATCTGTCAGAGCGAGGGAAAAAGGCAGTGTGTCAAAACTGGAAATAGAATTTTTCGCTCATTTAATGTTCAGCAGTCAAGACATGGGGCCAGTGCTGATGTTAACTGCAGGCTTAGGGAAAAAACCAAAACATTTAAGCCCAGATTTGAAGTTACGTTAAAATTTAGTTCGTACTTGAGGAGAATGGGTCACAGTCAGTGATTGTCAAAGTGCCATGTGAGTTTAAATCAGGGAAGCTGAATGGCTACTGTGATAAATGTCACATTTGCTGTTATTTCCAAGGGACTGTGTCCCAGAGCAAACTGGTACAGCAAGAAAAGCACTTGTGCTGTAGCACTTTCAGGTGGCAATTAGGGAAAACTCTCTCTGCCAGCACCAGTGCTAACAACAACAGAGTCAAAACAGACTCTCTTCAGGTTTCTAAAGGATCCAGCACCCTCACATGCCTCAGTCCTACCATGCTCTGCCATAATTCAGCCATGGGGGTTGCAGCCCGTGGCTTCTGGGAGCAGAAAGGACAATCAGTCACTACTGCTGGGTTTGGGAGCTCCAGGACAGGAAGATTGATGGGAGGGAGCCTGTGGGATTCAATGTGTGTCATTGCTGAGCAGAGAGGGGAGGCAGAAATAATAGCTGATCTCAGCCTCGTTGGGATCAAGGAAACCAGATAAACTGTAAACTGCAGGCAAATTGCAGTCTGGTTTGGTGACTAGCTATGAATTGGGCAGCAGGCTGTAAAGGAATTGCTACTGATGAGCAAGGTCTTGAGGGGCTGCAGTGATGGTAGCATTTAGGAAGGCCACAGTGGGAGCAATAGGACAGTGAAGCTGAGCAAATTAATTTTTAATTTATCCAGGCACTAATTTTTAATTTTGCTATCCTGACCTGGAGCAAAGACCAGCCCTGAAAACCAGGCAATGGTGGTAAGCAGGAGGGAGGTCACTCTAGGAATGGGATAGTAATTAAAAAAAGTGCTAGCGATAGAATGAAGATTAAAGGATGAGATGACTAATTTTCAAGCTATGGGCTGGAGAAGAGAGAATAAAATTTGCCCATTAACAGTATTTGGGTTTTGTTCTATAATTATTTGTTGTTTGTGTTTTATGTTTTCTGCTTCTCATATGATTATGCCATTAAACATTAGTTCCTTAAAGTCATTTTTTGTCTCTTGGATGAATGGTCAGCATTTCAGCTAGCTAACCAGACTGCTTCCAATGCCTGTTCTTTGTCAGCATGTTTAGGAAGGAGACCTTTTCTCTTAAATTTCGTGTGAATTATCTGTATTTTACACCCTCTTAAATCATCAAGACTCTAACTTTTCTGTCTTTCTTGTTTCCCAGATACAACCCACATGGGCTATTAACTTGCAGACATAGGAACGCATTATCTGCAGTGAGTATTTCACAATGATTCTTTGAAGACTGTAGACTGTTAAAAGTTACTCTCGTTTTAAATAGGAATGAATGAATGGAGAAAAACTGTCAGTGCCATGGGTCTGATCAGAATTCATCAGTTCCACAGCCACAAATGCATGCTGAAGCTCCTTCTCCTATTTCCCAGTTTTACTCTGGGGAGAGTGCTTGTTGGCTCTTTGCTGAAGTTGAGGTTTTTTGGAGGAACCCATCATAACCTGTCATTGTTGGATTTTCAATGTATAAAGTTGCTAACTGGGGGTACAGTCAAAGGAGCCTAGAAGTAAGAATTGTCTGGTCTTAATCTGGTGGAGTGTGTCCATTAACTTTATCTGGCTTGGGATTCAGTCTTTGTGAAAAGAAGCAATATTGCAACATGTCATGATTAATTGCAAGGATGCTTGGGATAATCATCATCATTATGTAAGACATTTTCTTATCCTCTGCATGTTAAAGGTCTTGTATAAGACTTATTTTCATTGTCTTGATGAAAATCCTACCCTACCTAGCCCTTCCAGACTACCCCAGGAAAGCTATTGAGTGAAAAATTTGTGAAGATGCCCAGTGCTCTGGGATGCCTTTCTTGTGTGTCTGCAGACAATCTTTTGCATGATAACAGATGGGAAAGATTGTCAAGTGGGTCACTGTGCATGGAAATCCAGGCACAACAGCGCAAACTGAGGTTACTAGCTATGGGCTTATGGAAAGCAGATCCACCATGAAAGACCAATCATGATGTATAGCTTACAGTAGTTATGTATTAAGTGATAAAGAAGGTATTTAATATGACAAAATATATATCATCATTGGACTTAGGATGCTAGCTATAAGAAGAATTCCCTTGTTTAAAATATGAAAATCTTTGTTCAGCAACACGTCTGATATTGTGGAAAATGTGTATCAGACACATAGTTGAAAAGTAAAGAAATGCTATATTTCACAGAAAGCACACTTATTACCTTAGTCTGGCATTAGCAATTGTTTTTATTCATATTTTAAGTTTCTTCTTTTACCTCTGCTTGATTTCTCCTGTAATATTAATTGCGAAAATATTTTTTTCCTCTACAGATTTGCAATTGGTATAATAGAGGAGTGGTATGGAAAGACTCTTGGAATGCAGGATGTATCACTTCTCTTCTGTATGAACGTGTTAGTAGTCTCCAGAGAGAAAAAAATGAGAAAAAAGTAGCTACATCCACTTGCTGCTCATACAGGCCAGATGGCCAGATGTCTCAGCCACCGCCTGCAGTGGACAGTTAATTTGAGTCAGTGACACACTGTGCTAGATCTGGGTAGGATTTAATAGGTTGACTTGTATGGGAAAAAAGGATCTGTGACCCCATCTCTTTTATGTATGTCAGTGCCTGATAGAGTGAGATCTATGGCTGGGCACTAATGTGCTTTGGTAACATAACTAGAAAATAAAAATGAGATAAAGATTTTGGACAGGGACTTACAGAAACTCTGTGAGGGCATGTCCACAGGGTTCAAAGACCCCTGAGCTAAGAGAAACCTGAAGTTATTTCTCTTGCCTACTGCATTACACGGCTATCCTGCTTCCAGACACAACCTGGTTATGTTCAAACAGTGTGAGTGTCCCTGCACTTAACTCATGGGTCTAGGAGAAGCATAGATAAAACCAATTAAACTGCCTCTGTCTGTCAGCCTACACACACCCTCATTTTTTTTCTTTTTACATTAAATGTGCAGCTTATTTACCTCAGAAACAGTGCATGTGAATCTTTCTATTTCATTTTTAAATGATGCTTGGCCCTATTCATGATTTATGTATGTTCTGTACAAAGCTAGGGTGGGTCTCGCTGCGCTATGGATGAGCTGTTGTATGGCTGGCGGCCCAAATCACACTGGGCAGTGCTGGTAAAGAAAATCTCTGACTGTCATAACCCTGCTTGGGTAAGTTCTCCCCTGTCAGCTTGGTAGGCTGTGTGTTTTAGTAAGTTTAAGATTTTTATATATATACTTTGCTATTTGATTTCCTGTTGGAAAATGGCAAGGCAGTCTGTTTCTAATATCAGCCAGGACCTCTTCAGTCTGTGAGGCTACCTTTCCTTAAATTAAGTGCCCTCTTTACAGGGGGAGAAGGGGTCAAGCCACCATAAGGCTGTACCAGGATCTCAGGTCAAACAATTCTATGTTTGTGTTCAAGCTACATGGCCATGCCAAGATTAGATTTTCAAACTGTCTCTTAAAAGTTACCAGATATTTTTGCTCTTAAATCCCACTAAAAATTAACAGTATTGCTTGTGGCATGGAGATGGGCAGGTTCCTTGGGTACTTCTGGGGGTTACACAGGGTCTCCTTTCTCTGAAGCAGAAACCTCAGGGTCACACAGCAAGAGAGGGAGCTGGTCCTGTTCCCGTGGGAAGGCTAGGGCCAGCCTGGGGCCAGGGCCAGCCTGGGGCCAGCAGCAGCACTGAGTGGGAAGATGACAACTGGCAGCATTACAGCTGAAATCTTGCCCCTTCAAAGCAGGCTGCCGCTTCTGGGAAAGAGGTATAGTGTCCTGAGCCCCCTGGGAAGAGCAGGAGCCCAGAAACAGCTGGAAAGAAAAGATAAGGATGAAGGCAAGGTGAGAATGTAACTGAAACTCTGTAGGAAAGTGAGACAGGAGAACGGCAGAGCTGTCCAAAATGCATGGGGAACAAACTGAGTACATGAAATTAATTTGCATGATTCCTGGGCAGAAGAAAACGCTGGATGAACTACTGTGTTCAGCCAGCATGTATAATACTTGACAATCATTACTAGAAGAGATCTGAAGACTACAGGTCTACAAGATATTTAGTGCTAACTATATTTTGTGCACTTAAGGAATTTTAAAAATATACAAAAATGCAAAGATGTAAAGAATGCATGTATCTGTTTACCAGATGCTTATGCTTTAGCAGTACAGTCACAGTGTTAAAACATTAATCTCCTTGACCCCAGTAATTAAAAAGTGCTTAAGCTATGATTTTGAGACTTTGTTCATTATATTAGTGCCAAATGCTTCTTCAGTGACAACACAACTACTTGGGAGATGGGAGAATTCAAACATGTGAGGCTCACTGATTCCTGTGAAGAAAAGAAAATAGTTTTTCTGGTGAAGATGTGAACAAGAATTAAACCACACCACAGTGCATGCAAAATGATTATGTTCTGTATTTTTGACTGGGATAGTCTTGGCAGATAGAAAATAGTACCTTGCTGAGAACAGCCAAAGACAGCAAAATACTGGCAAACAGATTCGTTGGTATGCTCTGGCTGCTCGGTGCTCCTTCATTTGGACACCATCATACCCTGAGTTAACCTGGCAGCAAAGCAAACTTTACAGCTGGTTCATGCTGTCGGAGTAGCAGGAAGCAGTCAGAAACTCCAAGCGAATCTAGGCTGGCATGTCTTGTGTGTGTGTTTTTTAAAAAGGAAAAATACAAAAAAGCATTGTCTAAGACTACAAAGCTGACACCTGCTCTATAGTCAATTTGACATGATAGACTGACTTTTCAGAGCTGCTATAATTATTTAAAACCAAACTAATCTTGAGCATAATTGCTGTGACAAGTGTCCAACCACAGGACGTACCCAAGGCTGCCAGTCACCATTTATCTGCAATCAGCTGGAGGCAAATGAAGTTTGACTTACAGCCAGGAAGTGCTCAGTTTGATCCTTGGAGCTAGAAACTTAATTTAGGGCCAGATTTGCTGCTACTATCCTGCCTTTTCAGTGCTATGTGAAGGAATTCCCTTGATGTGGGGGAATTCACATATAACATAGAAATGGTGTGCCAGCCCCTGAAATTCAGGGTTTAATAGGTATTGAAATGTTTAATAGGTCTGGTTTAATAGGTATTGAAATGTTTCATGGTTGGGAAGGGACACAGTGAAACCCTGCTTTTCATTTTCCACTTGTGGTGGACCTATTGCAGACTGTGCAACAACTGAGAGCAGCTCCTCCACTACTTAATCATCCTCCAGCTGGAGACAAGGCAGTGTATTTCAGTCTCAGTGTTTCCACATGCGATGCAATTCAGGTTCTCAGTGGCTTTTGTTGTTGAAAAAACACTGATAAACATTTTGTAAGTGATTATTACTAGGTTAAATTTTGTGAGTTGCTTTGAAATGACTGACCTCCGTGATGTGCCTAGGCAAAGGCAACACTTGGTCTCCTTCCTCCCACATGCATACCCTAAAGTCTGTGGGGTCTTCTTTTGTGATTATTTAGAGCTCATTATATAAATTAAAACCCATGGCAGTATTATCATTCCTGCCTTAGCTGCTCAGTGCAGCTTCTCTCTCGGAAATTACTATTGCCTCACCTGCCAGCTGAGTTGCTTGTGTGTTTTCCCAGACTTTCTCCAATCCAAATGACTTTGCTGGCACACATACTGTGTTTTAACTGTTCAAACCAGCCTAACTCATTTTGACTAAAACAAATTATGGAGTGATTGCCTCAAACCGGTCAGTCAACAGAGGTGACTGAAAAATGTCTTCCAACTGAGGTCAATTGGGAGCATTAGCCCCTTCAGCTGGCACAATTGCCAAAAGAAAATGCGCATACACAGCCTTGGCAAGCCTTCTGGGGCATGAGCTGTCCTCTGCACAGTGCCAGCTTCTGGTCTCTGTTTGGGAGTCAAAGCCTTACTCTCTCATAAATAAAGAGAAACAATGTGGTTCCAGTCACCAAGGAAAAATTTGTCTGTGATTATTTGCACCTTTTATATTATATATTACCACCACATAGAGAAGAACCAAAGAGAACAATGTCAAACTGTGCTGAAAAAATGCAGTAACGGGAGCAGTTGGTAACTCTGTTAGAATGCAGGTAACAAAAGAACCTGAAACAGTTGCAAACCAAGTCCTTAAAATATAAATTTTAGTTTAATCAAAACAGTATTGTCACCTCTAGTAATAGATGCTTGAGTATAAATTTAGGAGATTTTATGATTTTTTTTTTGTTTCTAGTTAGTCATATCCTT
This sequence comes from Apteryx mantelli, assembly GCF_036417845.1. Lineage (NCBI taxonomy): Eukaryota > Metazoa > Chordata > Aves > Apterygiformes > Apterygidae > Apteryx > Apteryx mantelli. The sequence goes on along the minus strand of NC_089980.1, from coordinate 52,465,313 downwards.
TTGCTTAGTTCTTAGTCCTAGCTTTACAACAAGAACTAAGTGGTCATAGTCCTACTTTGTCTACACCTGCAATGTTCATAAATCCTTTTTTAATGCATTCTTTACTGTCCTGGTTAGATTAGAGCTGCTATGGACATTTAGGAAGTGATCTTGTAAATCAGGCCCCGTAAAACTGGTAAATAGAGAGAGGGGGAATTCAGTTCTCTCTCGTAGTTGACACGATAGCATTTACAAGGAGACTGAATGGACCGATATTTTTCTGACCATGCAGACATGAATGTTAGGCCCCAATTTCATTTTTTGTTTTGTTTTTGACTGTTTAGTGGAAATGAAGGGTAAGATATGATTTAGTGAGGCTTCAGATCTGCGCAGTAATTGAGACAAATTCCAGACATGAAAGAACTGTTGTGTTTAGAAATCACTGAAGGCTGAAAAATATTCTCTGTGAGTGAGCTGGAAATAAAACAATTCTCTGAAAAAAAACAAACAAAAAAACCCTTAGAAATTGCTTTCAGAAGTTCTTCAGGAAGGTTGATTGTGTAACTGCCATTTTTAAAACATTTAATTTGTTTGAATGATGTTTTTCTATTGTTTCATTTAGTTGAGTGTCTTGACCGCACCAACCAGGCAGCAAAGGGCAACAGATCTGGCTTCCAGCTGTGCACTGATCAGTGACTTATTAATTGGCTTCTTAATATCAACATTTGGAGCTCATTTTTAACTAAACATAATGGAGTTATTACTGGTGTTACTACATAATTCATGCAAATAAACATTACTTTTTGCTGAATAAAGCTCATGAATGGTTATGTTTGTATGTTATGATTTGTTCTTCTGGTACCAACGTGTGCGGAAAGTCATGTCTAAGAGGAGCCCATTTATTTTGTTTTTTTTGTTTTCTTTTCCTTTCTGTAAGCTGAGTCAGGAGAGGAGGAGAAAGGCTTCACACCAAGCCCTGGTGTAAATGAACAGTCTCATGTTGCCAGTTTGTTTATTCTTTGATTCTTTCCACAGAAACATTTACAGAAGCATTTTAGTTGCAAAGAGCACCTTATCAGAGCTTCAGCAAAGCAAAAGTGTCACAATTCTCAAGGGAGAAGATTAAATGGGAGTCATTAATCTCAGAAACAGACAGCACTTGCTGTAGTGAAGCAGCTAAGGTAGCTGAGAAATTCCTGCCTCTCCCCTGCTGCCGGTTTCTTCCTCTGAGTTCCCTCAAGTAGTACAAAACCCACCTCCTTCTGGTAGACATGTTCGAACTGGGTTAAGGAGAAACTAGAAATTCAGTAGCATTAGTAGAATGGAGGGGCTGGTAACCTGTGATAGCAGAGCACCTGGCTCATACCTGGCTCATTTGGAGAAACACGTTTAATTGGATACTCATGGCCAGTTAGTTTCCAAGCTGTGATGTGCAGGATGTATTTGTCAAACATGCCAAGTTGCAGCAAGCTAAATTGTTCTGCTTCTCTGTCTTATGGTAGGCATTATCTGGGAAAACACTGAGTTAGCAAATGCTCAATATACATGCTAGCTATTTCTCTATTACCATGTAAGACTGAGTCTCACTGTTCAGATCATAGTGCCTTAATGTATTAATTCTTATCCCTCAGGAAATATCATTCTTCTGGGGTCAGGAGAGAAAACATTAATAAAATATTTTCTTTTAGCCTTCCCTCTTCTTTCACTTATACTACCTTCTTTAAAGTGTTCATTTTTGTCCAGGACCTCTTCATAATTTTTACTTCTTAATTTACTTCTTAAAAGGAGAAGCCAACATCTGAATAGCCTGGTTCCTATATCCCTTACAAGCAGAATTCTTCTAGCCTTCTTGATGCTATAAATCAAGTCTCCATCATAACTACAGTAACTTCCAAAAGTGCTAGCAGTCTTACTGCATTACCTCAGGGCGTAAAGGTGTAAGGAATACAGAAGACAAATTATTTAGTCTTTTTGCATAAGAAGTATATAAGCAGTAGAAAATACAGGAACTGGATTAAGATCTTCATGATCCATCTCCTAGTAATATTTTCTTTCTAGCAGGACTCTGCTCCTCAGCAAGTAAGGTCTGTGGGAGTTGTCCCTTTGCATATTTTGCCTCAGTACATGTTTGGTTCATTTCTCAGTGTGTTATCTCTCTGGGCTGAGGCAAAGACCCAGACTTTATACTCCAGAATAGTTCAGAGAGGGAAAGTTAGACACAGAACTCTAAGCTATTTGGTCGAGGGAGCAAACAAATCACTTTTCTTGATTCATGCTTGGCCTCAGCTTACCATTATAGTCCTCTGTATGTAGCGAATACCTTCCTCACATTTTTATAAATAACCTACAAGATTCATTTACAAGCAGAAAATCATGCAGATAGGTATATGAGGTAGATTCTTGTCTGTTGTGAAACTGCACTTTAATGGAAACAAAGAAACTCTACAACAACATAACCAGCAACTGGTAGGTATGGGCAGCTTATGCTTTAGGCACTGGGAAAGTAAGTGATTGCCTAAAGCAACAACTTGCCTGGGAAAGCAAATGATCATGTGTAGATGTGCTATTCAAATACCGGAAAGTCATCCTACTAAATTATAAATTTCAGAGGTTAAAGAAGTTTATGAATATGAATTGAATATTTTACACTAAGTGGAAATATGGGATAACATAGTGGTCTCTGAAGCTAGTGTAGACTGTGGAATAAGTTTTTCTTCTTGGGAGGGTGTATTATCTTGTTTTTATCTGGGTGACATGGTGATTGACAGATGGAGTGAACGCAGCCAAAATATTTCCACAATTATTAGATTACAGTGAATTCTATTCATCCACCTTCACATTCCCCTTGGGTTTGTTTCTCACAAACTTTCAGCTCTTGTAGTTTCCTGAGAAAATGCTTTCAGACAGTGAATTTCAAAATACTTTTCTGTAATTTGTCTGAAAGTGCTCATGCACTCCTCTCCCTGGGTGTTCAGACAGCATCGTGCCTGACTTACCCACGCAGGGCCAGCCCAGTGGGGTGGGAATTCTGCACTAGGATGCTGGGAGTAGGAAAGAGACTCGGGAGCCAGACTGGATAATCAGCTGGCCACAATAATATAATGCCCTAGACAGAAGTGCTAACACATCCCCCTGGCTTTCTGAATAGTGAGATGACATTCCAAGTGCTGTATCCACTTCAGACGTGAGTTGGAGAGTGTCTGGAGAAATTCCACAAGAAAGATTTAGGAATTATCAAATGAACCTCTATAATAAAAGACTAAAGAAGCATCATCAATCCAGCTGATGGTTAAGAGCCAGTTAGGAGTGATTTGGTGAGAGTTTACAGTGGGAAAGAAATATGAGAGCTGTCTAGTCTATAAAACAAAGAGAAAGGTATAACTGTTCACAGTGGGGCTCTCTGGCTTTATAATCTCCAAATCTTTTAAACTAGTCTAAATTCAGAAAACTGATCAGCTCAGAGAGTGAAGGCTTAAAAGACAGCCAAATCAAAATATATTTGATGCCATCACAACATGGGTGGGGCAAAGAGTTACATTGAGGAATACATCGAATGTGCATTAATGCTCTTTTTTTGTTTCACTTGCAAGGATTCAGTCTGCTGTCTTTTTTTAATATGCATATTCCCACATTTTAAAGTTAATCCTAAAAAAAAATTCAGAATGGATGAATTTTTCTAATAAAAAAAATGTGTAGAGATATTTAGCAATATTTTCATTTATCCCCTGTTTTTCATCTCTGTTTTGATAACCAGAACTAACACTTAATGACAGCAATGGCCAATCCTATTTCCTTGGAAATCAATACCACAGGCCCTATTAGGCTTCAGTGAGTTCAGGGTCAGGATTTTCATTTCTATAAACCCGAAGAGGACTTATATGTTTAATTCAAATGGTTAAAATGGTAGGATTCAAACTATTCAGTTCCAGTACCACTGAAATATAACTTCTGATCAGGCATTATAAATTGTCAATAAAAGCCTGGTCAGCTGTTTACCTAGGTCTAAACACACTTCCTTCTTCTCCTTACAGATCTTTGTCACTTTTCTCTGAAATGCCCTGCTGAAATAATTGTTTTACTTTATCTAGAGAGGAATGAATGAAAGCATCTGATATACTAAACAGAGCAGGAGAGCCTTTGAGGCTAATTGGCCGTATATTTAAGGAAAAAAAAGTATTTAAAGAAAAAGGCAGCCTAGCAATTCTTTCATTGTCCCGGTCAGTGAGTGCTTCGGGAACCTGGCTCAAGGAAATTTCCTGCCACAGGTAAAGCAGGATGTTCTCATTAGAAACATTTGTCACGCCTGGAGCTGGTCCTGGACAGTTCTTCGCTTGGACAGCCTGAGTGAGAGTGGATTGAAACGAAAAGGGAGCTGTGATTACTCCAGAAAAGGACACAAGGCTAAAGGTGGGAGTGGGAAGAGGAAAAGAAATTCCTTTGTCTTCAGTTCATTCTTAAATCTGCATAGATCTAACTTTAAAGTTGTCTACAGGCAAGCAGCTGGACCTACATACAGTACTCTGAACCATCTCTGTGAATCGTGCGAGCAGGTACCTCCTGATATAATTCCAGGTGTATGTCTGCAACAAGTACTTGGCAATTTTAGAATGTGGTTATTAAAGTAATGGATTTAGGATGTGTTAAAGTGAAGCTTCGCATCATTTGAATATAAAAGCTCCTCTAAACTCATGTTTGCTAGCCTCCTCCACTATATTTCTTTTACCTGACTGCATAAATCAGAATGCCTATATGGGGGCTAGAAAGCATTAGGATTCCAATTCTCAGCATGTAGGAAACTAGATAATCACAGCTGTGTATTAGGATGCAATCCCAAGCTAAGTTAACATTCCGACAATACCTAATGTCCTTAAGGCTTTGTTGCGGGACAACCGACTACTTTACAGTCCTGGAACGCGTGGGTTTCTTGTGGCACGAGGGAGGGGAGGAGGGGGAGAGGGAGATTTACTGCAGGACTCCACAACTTGTTTCAAGGATCAAAATTTACTACACAAGTTACAATGGTACAAAGCAACCATTCTTATCAACAGAAACTCAGCTCAACTAGAATACTTATTTCTAGTTACACTAAAAGTTATGCTAACGGTAACTACTTAGTAAACAGAAAAGCTAGCTAATTTATACTAACTGTAACTACCCAAACAAATGAACTAGGCAAACCAATTCTGGTTGATCTTACCCACACGTTGCCTCAGCGTCCAGCATACACTCAATCCCAGGGAAGTAACTGCAGGAGGGCATCCTCATCCGGAGCAGCTCCGCAAGCTGGCAGACCCGCTGTCACCCGCGAAGAGCCCCAGACAGCCTCCGGGGCCAACCTGTTCACACCCTTCAGAGGAAGGTGGAGGTGGAGTTACTAGGCCAGTTGCAATTCTCTTCTCGCAGGCGCAGTCCCTAGCTCTTGGCTGCTGCAGGGTTCAGCTCTCCTCTGTCGTTGTTATGACCATCGCACCCACAGCCATGGGTTGGGGGGGGGGGTGGCCAAACACCCCCAGTGGCAGGCTAGCTGCCTTGTGCGCTCTTCAGCGCTGAAGAAAGGAGTTTGAGTGACTGTGGATGACTGCTTTACTCTTGCAGTGGTGGTCCCAAAGAGAGATCCTATAGTTGGGGTAAGGAGGAGTTAATTCCAGTCCACAACGATTAACACTGCCCCAGCAGTGAAAGCAGGTGTCATCTCTCAAGGTCCTGGTGAGGAGGAGACAGTCCTGACCACAGCAATTAACACTGCCCCATCAGTGAGAGGAGGCTTTTGTTTCTCAATGTCCTGGTGCCCAAGCAGGCCTCATCTCAAAGTCTTGACATCCTCCCTTTGGGAGTGTAAAACACAGGAACGCAGACTGCTTGTAACTGGCAGTGTGTGTGTGTGAGCTGGGAGCATCTCCCCACAGGCTTAGATTTATTTATTTACATTGTTTCCTTTTGAGATTCTTTTAAATAAATTCCTCTAAGTCACCTGGAAACAGAGTACACTGAATTTTTATCTCCATGCATTAAATCTGTTTTGGACTGGGTGCAGTTATTAATCACTGTTAGTCCATATGAAATATTTGGCATTTTAAGCAAATGACATATTATGCGAGTAACTGAAGCTGAAGTAAAATGTGTTGTCCATTACTGTAGCAACAGTGCAGAGGGATAATTCATTGTTGACGCCATAAATAACAGGAGATTGTTATTGTTTTATGTCAGAATGATGCTGAAGTTGTTTTGCTATAGCTGTGTTCTTCATAGCCATATTTTTCTCTTTTTCTTTCTTACCATCCAATTACTATGTAGTGATTGTAATAAAAAGAGAACGAGAATATCCTCTATTGTACCTTGTCACACTATTCTCCAGCTCTTACTTGGAAGAAAGTGAAATGAGGAGATATTGAAGCACTATAGTGTTTTTATTCTCCAAATTGTTCAGTAGTGACTGTTCTTTCTTTCTGGCTCCTGCTCTACAATAAGCTCACGAAAGCCTTTGTTGTGCTTTCATTAATAATTGCAAGTCTCTCTTCTCCCTACCTTCTCCCAGTTGTGACCACAAAAGATCTCTGTGGCATTTTACAAATGCTCACAAAGAGGAGCAATATTTAGGGAGTAAGACTGCTGCCGTTTTTAATACTCAGCTGCAGAATCAGGAATAGCTAAAGTTAAAGGAGAGACTGGACAGTGCATGGTGATTTTGTTTGATTACCTTGATATCCTTGCTGCCATGAGTTTATTATGGTTATCCTCAGGAGGAGAATGAAGGATCTCTGAAAGATGCTGCTTTTGAGAGGTGATCTATGATTTCTTTTGTGAGGAAATTCTTTAACTTTATCGTTTCTGAGCTTGGATCAGAGTTACAGGTAATGGAGAAAAGAGATATTGCAGTTCTTAGCATGCTGAGCTCAGGTTCATCTTGGCTCTGCTCACCTTACCTCAGAAAACAGCTGGAAAGTGGCAATGAGGAAAACAGTATGTACCTTGTAAAGAATTTTTTATGTCACACCCGCTAGGGATCACCTGGGAAGCACAGGCAGAAAAGAGTGTTGGTGCACAGAAAGATTAACCCTTACATAGACACTGGCACACAGAGAAACATGGATTTCCTCAAAAAAGTACTTTTCACTTTCATTTAAACATCATCTTGTACTTTCTAGAACAGAAGGGTAATTAATTGCAGTAGAGCAAAGCTCCTTCCAGCCATGGGTCTGAAGTCCTCTTGGTTTTCCATCTACACCCACTTTACCTATTCAAGGTGAATGGCTTTTTATGACATCGGAAGGGGAAAAGCTGGGGCTACATAGTGCAGGAGGAGGGGTGGAAGGATGTTTTCTGGATAAATCTGAACACTGGCCACTCCTTTGTCACAACAAAGGATGAAGAAGAAATCAGCACAAAACAAAAAAAAAGAAAGCAAGAAAAAACTGATGAGGACTTCATGTTTCTCTTACAAATTCTCTTACAGACAGAAATTATAGAAAGACAAGCTCCTGTGGCAGACAGTGCTTATTCTGGTCTATCCAGGTCCAGAGTTGGGTCAGGAGGAGCTCAGGAGGGTTTCAGGTGGTCTTTGCTCTGCTGTCCAAGAAGCACACTAACCATCATGCTCAGCACGTGCTTAGTTACATACGCAGAACAAATCCACTTAAAGAAGGCAAAAGAGCAGACAAAGAACATTTGAATAGGCTTAAACATACCTGGAACACCACTGATACCCTGGATCTGCTTCTGGGGCATTTTCTGGTTAAATATGGTACAGCTACTCATGGAAGGAGTTCAGTAGTGCTAAGGGTGAGGAGGAATAAATCTTCAGTGGTACAGTGTAATTCGTGTTGGACACAGAGCTGTTTCTGCACATCTTGATTTCTATTTGTAAGTATAAGCTCAGAAACTACAATTGATAGGTTAGTCAAAATATGCAAGAGAAAGAAGGAAGCCAAAGTTTTATTTTACACTGTGTTCTTTTTTCCATTTCATGCACATTTATTATTATTATTTTACAGGTAATGTAATATATTCTGAATAGCTTATTAAAAGGGATAGAGAAACATGTCCTGTTTTGGAACTATGATACATATTCACAAAGAACACAAAAGGCCTTGTTCTACTATGATTCAACATATTTTTGTCACTGAGCTCTCCTGCTGTATCTCCCAAGGAAACTTTTCAAATGAATTCACTCATACTTCCCTATAGTCAAGAGAACAGCATGATATTTATTTCATGCTAATCATTTCTTTGACTTGCACATGAAGTTAATTTATTTGCAGGAAGTGAAAGGTTTCCTTAAAGCCTTTTCGAATACAGGCAGTGTGGATAAAAGTTTAAGTAGGTTTGCATCAAGAAAAGTTTCTGTAAACGTTTTTGAGAGAGTATGTGGCAAGGAAGCTATTTCTTATGTTGTTTAAAATAACCCAGAACTGTTAGTCTTCCTAATATTTCTCTTGAGCTGGACTGTTTATATTCACTTCTAAAAATATTCTGTACTTTTTCAGTATATTTGAAGCTGCAGGAAGAAGACTCAGAAATTTGCTCTCACAGAATCACAGAATCACTGAGGTTGGAAGGGACCTCTGGAGATCATCTAGTCCAACCCCCCTGCTCAAGCAGGGTCACCTAGAGCACATTGCACAGGATTGCATCCAGGCGCATTTTGAATATCTCCAGAGAAGGAGACTCCACCACCTCTCGGGGCAACCTGTTCCAGTGCTCTGTCACCCTCACAGTGAAAAAGTTTTTCCTCATGTTAAGATGGAAGTGTCTGTGTTTCAGTTTGTGCCCATTGCCTCGCGTCCTGTCACTCGGCACCACTGAAAAGAGTCTGGCCCCATCCTCTCGACACCCTCCCTTCAGATACTTGTACACATTGATAAGATCTCCTCTCAGCCTTCTCTTCTCCAAGCTAAACAGGCCCAGCTCTCTCAGCCTTTCCTCATAAGAGAGATGCTCCAGTCCCCTAATCATCTTTGTGGCCCTTCGCTGGACTTGCTCCAGTAGTGCCACATCCCTCTTGTACTGGGGAGCCCAGAACTGGACGCAGTACTCTAGATGTGGCCTCACCAGGGCTGAGTAGAGGGGGAGAATCACCTCCCTCGACCTGCTGGCAACACTCTTTCTGATGCAGCCCAGGATACCATTGGCCTTCTTGGCCACAAGGGCACATTGCTGCCTCATACTTAACTTGGTGTCCACCAGCACTCCCAGGTCCTTCTCAGCAGAGCTGCTTTCCAGCAGGTCAACCCCCAACCTGTACTGCTGCATGGGGTTATTCCTCCCCAGGTGCAGGACCCTGCACTTCCCTTTGTTGAATTTCATGAGGTTCCTCTCTGCCCACCTCTCCAGCCTGTCCAAGTCTCTTTGAATGGCAGCACAGCCCTCTGGCGTATCGGCCACTCCTCCCAGTTTTGTATCGTCAGCAAACTTGCTGAGGGTGCACTCTGTGCCTTCATCCAGGTCATTGATGAAGAAGTTGAACAAGACTGGACCCAGGACTGACCCCTGGGGGACACCGCTAGCTACAGGCCTCCAACTAGACTCTGTGCCACTGAGCACAGCTCTCTGAGCTCTGCCATTCAGCCAGTTCTCAATCCACCTCACTGTCCACTCATCTAGCCCACACTTCCTGAGCTTGTCTATGAGGATGCTATGGGAGACAGTGTCAAAAGCCTTGCTGAAGTCAAGGTAGACAACATCCACTGCTCTCCCCTCATCTACCCAGCCAGTCATTCCATCATAGAAGGCTATCAGATTGGTTAGGCATGATTTCCCCTTGGTGAAGCCATGCTGACTACTCCTGATCACCTTCTTTTCCTCCACATGCGTGGAGATGGCTTCCAGGATGAGCTGCTCCATCACCTTTCCAGGGATGGAGGTGAGGCTGACTGGCCTGTAGTTCCCTGGGTCCTCCTTCTTGCCCTTTTTAAAGACTGGGGTGACATTGGCTTTCTTCCAGTCCTCGGGCACCTCTCCTGTTCTCCATGACCTTTCAAAGATGATGGAGAGTGGCTTAGCAATAATGTCCGCCAGCTCCCTCAGCACTCGTGGGTGCATCCCATCAGGGCCCATGGATTTGTGGGTGTCAAGTTTGCTTAAATGATCTCTAACCCACTCCTCCTCCACCAAGGGAAAGTCTTCCTCTCTCCAGACTTTCTCTCTTGCCACCAGGGTCTGGGGTTCCTGAGGGCTGGCCTGACCAGTAAAGACTGAAGCAAAGAAGGCATTCAGTAACTCTGCCTTCTCTGCATCCTTCGTCACCAGGACACCCACCCCATTCAGCAAAGGGCCCACATTTTCCCTAGTCTTCCTCTTGCTGCTGATGTATTTGAAGAAGCCCTTCTTGTTGTCCTTGACATCTCTAGCCAGATTTAATTCCAAACGGGCCTTAGCCTTCCTCGTCACATCCCTGCATACTCTGACAACATTCCTATATTCATCCCAAGTGGCCTGTCCCCCTTTCCACTTTCTGTAGACTTCCTTCTTCTGGTTGAGTTTTGCCAGGAGCTCCTTGCTCATCCATGCAGGTCTCCTACCTCCTTTGCTTGACTTCCTACTCATAGGGATGCACCGCTCTTGAGCCTGGAGGAGGTGATGTTTGAATATTAACCAACTCTCTTGAACACTCCTTCCTTCCAGGGCCCTCACCCATGGGATTCCTCCAAGTAGGTCCCTGAAGAGGACAAAGTTTGCTCTCCTGAAGTCCAGGGTTGCGATCCTACTTGGTGCCCTGCTGCCTCCTCGCAGGATCCTGAACTCCACCATCTCATGGTCACTGCAGCCAAGGCAGCCCCCAACCTTCACATCTTCCACCAGTCCTTCTTTGTTTGTTAGTACGAGGTCCAGCAGCACACCTCTCCTTGTTGGCTCCTCCACCACCTGTGTCAAGAAGTTGTCACCAATGCTCTGCAGGAATCTCCAGGACTGTTTGTGCCTAGCTGTGTTGTCTTTCCAGCAGATATCGGGGTGGTTGAAGTCCCCCATGAGAACCAGGGCCTGGGATCGTGAGGCTACTTCCAGCTGTCTGTAGAAGGCCTCATCGACTTCCTCTTCCTGATCAGGTGGCCTGTAGTAAACACCCACAACAGTGTCACCTCTATTAGCCTGCCCTTTGATCCTTACCCATAAGCTCTCGACTCGCTCTTCATCCACCCCTAGGCACAGCTCAATACATTCCAGTTGCTCTCTCACATAAAGAGCAACTCCACCACCTGTTTTTGCTTAAGTTAGCATCAGAAAGCTGTTGAAGATATACGCTGCTTCCATCTGCTTCAAAGTTTTCAGACTGGGCAGGTGCCATTTCAAATGGCAGCAGATGTCCCAGCTGACAAAAAAGAATATTTAAAATAATAAGTTATGCTATATACCAGTATAACATTAAATAACATAAAATTACACAGATTTTGAAATCAGGTGCAACTTTTCACACACCCAGGTGCTTCTTCATTGGACATCTTGTTACACAAAACAAAGAGAAATACTCACTTTCATGGATTATAACATCATTGGCATATGACCTCTTTTTCTAATGGTTCTTATGAAATCACCTGTCCAAGTCCTCAGTTAGAATTACCTTTCTGAGTGAAGTTCAATTGATTCAGAATTAATATTTTTTTTCTGATAAATCAGAAAGTTCATTTATTGCATTAGCAAAATTCTAAGAATCAAAGAGGGGGGAAAGATAGCAGTCATTTCATTCTTTTCTTTCAAAGAGATATTGTGGAAAAAACTGCATATATCTTAGTGTATATAAAAATAATCAGAAGTTCTGAATAACCTTTAAAATTTCTTTTCATCTGTTCTGAAAGCACTTAGTTGGAAGCCCTGAAGAACTAGACCTTTCTGAAATAACTTCACTGATACATACTGTATGTTTTGTCTTGGTCTCTGTATTGTTTAATTGCTAATGCTATGTGTTAAAGCTATGTGCCTGATAACAATGCTTATTTCATAAAATGGTATTTAGAGGCAGAACTAGAGATGAAATATAAACATTGAAAATAAACTCCATTGATACAATAAAATAATCATGTTTAAAGAAAGTACCATGTATTACAATAATGTATCACAAATTTTAACACCTCAAAAATGAGTTGGTAGAGCTGACAGCAAAATGCATCACAGTGACTGGAAACATCCTTCCAAAAAAGGCAAATGCTGGCAAAAATATGTATCTATTTATTTATTTAAGTTGAAAACTAGTGACAGAAGAGGACATGAAAATTCCTGTAGAAATGTATCAAATTCTGCAAAAGTTTTCCTTTTCTATCATTTGAAGAGAGAGGGAAGGGATGCTGCAGCCTCAGTGTCATTGCGGGGGGAGTGCGGCTGTCCTCACTCATCCAGGTTACTTCCACTCATACAGAAAAGACAGCTTGGAGAAAGCCAGAAATATGTGCTTCTGGAGAAGTCATGAATAGTTAAAAGCTTGTTTTTATGGGAATATTAACTAGCTATACAGGAGTAATTATTTCAGTGTGGTTATTCTAGATTAACTGCCTTCCAGGTTCTCTTTCTCTGGAGTAAGTGTAGAGAGGAGGCGTCTCAGCGAGCTTTAGCTACTGGGCTTTAAATGAACCTTCCCTCCTCCTTCCTGAAGAACTTCTCCAAGCACACATCCCTTGTGGAGAGCATATGTGGAGCAAAATAAACCCCAAACCAACAAGGAGTATGCTATTAAAAGGATTGGGTTGGTAAAGGCCTGCACGTTGTGTAGCTTTTTAATGTAATGACTGGTTAGGTAGTTCTTTTAGAAAATATCTTTAGTGGGACCTCAGAAAGGGGACTTTGGAGCACTGTGTCACTCATATTTCTTGAAGATGCTGAAAAAGCATATCCTAGGACTGACAAGGTAATTAGACAGCATGTTTTGATAAATGCTAAAAAAAAATCGCTCCCCAGATCTGTCAGAATTACTTGTGATTGTAAAATGAAAAACAACAAAAGGAAAAAGGCATGCAAAGTATAAATGCAATTTATTTATGCACTTTACAGGGTAAAATGGAATTCCTGTTTAAAGGTTCCCTAAATGGAGATGTGTTATTTTAATTTATGAGTTACAGTTTGATATATATCCAGTGCCTAGGTTTGTTGAAAAAAATATCAGAAGATGTTTACTAGCAATTAAAACAGTTTTGAACCCATGTGAATGCTATTTCTCTGCAGTTTAATGTGGGTGACATGGCTAAGTTGGTTGTATTTGTACAGCTGTTCCTTGAAGGTGATACTATACCTCAGCTGCTCTCAGTGTCTATCTCCTCATATAATTTTAAGTGCCAGTGGGCAGGACATACTTTTTGCTCTGTGTCTGCACAGTGCATAGCCTTCCCGTGCATGGTGTAATGTGCCAGGACCTTATGGCGCAGCCTCATTCTGTCTAATTTAGACATGTTATTAAGGCATCTGTGGTAGGACTCCAATCACCCTATGCTCCATATGTAGCCACAGAAGAGAGACAAATACTTCCAGATGGTAACTCATCTAGCTTGCTCAAGATCCTACAAGATGGGGTTCCTTGCCCTGTCTCTCTCTCCTAAGTAACTAGGAGGTGTGGTTGATTAATAAAGACAAACATGAAATTTTCAAGCATCTATGTTTCAGTAAGTAAAATCCTGCTATTTAGGTACCTCTGTTCACAGTGGAAAGTGAGCAGGTCTGAATAATTAAGTATTTTCCAATTTTGTGGGGTTGTCTTGCTCTCTGAGTAAGTTTCTAATTGATGACAAACATTTCCTCACAGTGAATGGCTCACCTCATCAAACCGCTGGGGACTGTCTTTAAAGCTATTGTCTCTCTTCCATTTGGCCCTAGACCAGAAGACATAGTGGTACACTGACCAGGTATTGGGTTTTTATTCCTGGATAGCTGACTGGAAGATCAGTGAATGTTGTGTAAAAGTTTTCAAAAAATCATGCATGTTTAGGTCTGTGGAACTCCAGGCAGCATTCATGAAGATGAACAAATTGCCAGAAGGCTTGCAGGTAAGGAGTAATATGACCCCAGCAAATGTAGCTAACCAAAGAGGGGTTTGTTTTGTTTTTGTCCAAGCACAGTATAGTCAATATTTTTAGTATGCTAGCATGCCTAATTGCAGCAGACATTTAAATCTGAGGAATGAATATTAATGCGCTGTCCTTTTAGCTAATACTTATTCTTTTAGGAATTTTCTGGATAAAATGGTGATGTTAAATTGACACTTATGCCAGTAAGAATTAAAAAATATAAATATGTGTGTATAGCTATATATCAATATATGTCCATTGCAATCATGGCCAATAATGCTAATAATATTGTGAAAGCAAATTCATGACAACCATCCCTGCTGCAAACAATCTGAATGTAGAGTCGAATCACTGTTCAACAAAGAACAATGTCAGACTTAGCTAGGGAAGATGCGACAGTAAAGTTATAGCTGAACAGGACAACTAGTATAATACGTAATAGTAGAACAATTCCTGAGGACAGCTTTATCCATTTTCCAGTTAATGAAAGATAGTCTCTCTCCCTATAAATATTGTCGCATATATACCCTGCAACCATCATGGCTGCAGAGGCACTGATATTAATAAACAACAGAAATTGCTGAGAGAGCTATTCCTTGAAGATTCAGAGGAGGCACAGTGCTCATGGTATTTTTTGCTTCCCTTGACCATAATGCATCACAACTGGAACAAATACAGCTAGAAGGACATCTGACAGCAAATACGATGCTTGACTATTATAGAAGGTTATTTGAGACAAATTGGCATTCACACATCCCTAGAGGCAGCTCCTAATTTTTTTTTTTCTGTTTTCTGGAATGCAGAATGATCTACAGTCTGGTCCAAAATGCAGGAATTCTTATGCAGGCACAGAGAAGCCGGAAGGTGAAACTGAAGATGTTAAAAACAGAGTGATAGGGAAGCAGATTGAATGACAAATTTTTCTTCCAAATAACCTTTATCTCCCACTGGCATTGAAATGTATAGTTGCTCACTGCTACAGAAAATGTTACTGTGCTTTCCCAAATGATCTCTCTTTTGTGTCAGATTCCAGAGAACTGACGATGAGTTTTACTGTCAGAAACTGAAGAAAGAAAGTAGGTCTCCTGGAAATTAGGGCCATTTTCTCTCACTTCCTTTTCCCTTCTCACCTTATCATATATCTGTTTAACAATCATTTTCTCTCGTCTCTATTTAAAATATGTTTATATTGTAATATGGAAAAACCTCCTAGATTTCACATTTGATACTTCAGGACTCTACAAAGTATTACAAGTAAAGAGAACATGTTTGATAGAAAGCGTGTTTGGCAGTGTCCTCCAGGGAAGGGTTAGTAACACAAGGGACTGGTGCAGGATGATTTATCATTCACGGGCTACTGCCATCAGTGACGCCTCTGCCACGAAGAGCGGTTCTTAGTGTTCTGCTCCACCTGAGGTGGCACAGAAAAATAAGAGTGAGTGGTGGAGCATCTCTCCGTCGGCCTAATCAGACCTTCTACAAGTTTGCTGTCATTGGCAGGACACGAAGAGAAAGCAAATGGCAGCCAGCCAAAGCTGTGCTCTGAGGAACATAGGAAAGAGCAAAGTCATCTGTTGTCATTTTCTTATCGAGGCTTTTCATCATTAAATTGTCAATGCGTACTTTTTTGCAAAGTGTTTTTGCTTTGAAAGTCATCTTTATCTACAGTTTCAGACAAGGAAAGGAGATTCACTTATTTAGAAGTGGGGAGGTTTAATAATTCATTAAGGTTGTGTGGCAATGGTTTGGTCCTTTTGAATACTTGTCCCCAAGATTTAAATCAAATCATAAGGCACGTCTAACTTTCAGGCTACAAACTGATATCAGCGGGGCTATTATTATGCATGAAGGCATTGTTCCCACAATTAAACAGAAACTTTTAAAGAAAGATAAGAAGGGAAAATCACAGGATCATGGCACATTGTATTTTAGCTGACAGTCTACTGTGATTCTGTTGGTAGGTGATACAAGCCTGCCTTCCTGATAAGGGCACATAAAAAATGAACTAAGAAAATAGTTGACTAAATGTCCCAAAATTGGGATGGTGCGATCTGTTTCCCATTTACATGTGAAACAGGAAAGGAAAACTTTTCTTGCTTAAATTGCCTATAAAGGATAAGGTAGAAAGGCTAAGAAATTGAAATAATGGTTTTAGAAATCTGAAATTGCTAAGTATGCACATCATTACTTCTTTTGTCATGTCTATTGCTTCAAAATATTTTAAACAAGATTGAACTGTCAGAAATATGTATAAAACTTTTGATTCTTAGGTATACAGAAATTAAGGATGCTTATAAAAAAGTAAAGGAGAGGCCTCTTGCTTGTGTTTCTACTGGATATAACTTGTAATTAAAAATAACACAATATCTAGAAGCCAGTCTATGTGTTCATGGCATATAGAAATGGCAAACCTCTGGCCCTAAACTGTAGAGGCATTTCCATTAGTTTGCATCAAATAAGAATTTAGCTTTATAACTGCTTTAGGTAAAAGGTGAAGTTTTGCTAGTGTCTGACATTTTAAAGGAAATTGCCAGCAAATTTAGAATACTAACTTGAATACTACAAGGTTATATATATGTTCAAAACCTCTATATTTTCTACAAGTCAGAGTTTATATAAGAGGCTCGTTACATGGAAATTTATTGTTCATAACTATACTATCTTACCCTGGGATGAGGTTGCTATAAGGTTAACCTGGTAAAACATTGCCTTTTGCTATATAAGTATTTTCAGGAACAAGACAAGTATTTCTCTATTTCTATCAGATGTTAACTCAAATTTTTTTTTTAGAAAAATGACAATTACTAGGGAGGAGAGGGCAGCTCAAAATAATCCACATCAAAGGAGAGAATTTGCAAGTCCAGTGTATTTCCTCCTTTGCAGGAAGAACCCATACGAACAAAAGACCAGCCTCATCAACACAGTCTTTTGGGTAGAATTTTATTAGATCAGATTGAATGCAAGATAGATGAGCTTTCTGAACTCACAGCTGCTTGTAAGGAGCTGCAGGTGCAAACACATGAATCTTGGATTATTTTCATATTATTGTAAACTAAGCGAATAATTGTATTTGCCTAACCCTTTTGGTATGTGAAATGAGGACTCCCAGCTACCCACAACAATCAATTTTCATTATCTTCTTCTGTGAGATCATAGCCCTCAGCTGCCATAAATTTCTCTAGGGAAAAAGCATTCTGAGGTCATTAACAGTCTTGTACCCCTCCGATTTCATACACTGTTTTTATTGTGTTCAATAGGTCTCCTTTAGGCAAGGCTAGAATGGAAACTGTGGGTCTGGAAGAGACTCCGGTGTCATTGTGGAGATGGTATAAGAACCTGACTTAGTGGCCAGCCTTTGTATTCATTTAAAGCAGCATTTGATCATCAAAACTGGGGTTTTACCCACCAAAATTTCATCTATCCTGCAGTTTTACAGCATATATTCATCTCCAGAGAATGGTTATGAGCACATTTAGCTTGATAGTATAGTCAAAACTACCAAGTCTGGAGAGAATCTGTGTGTCAGGTACTGGTAGGGAGCCTGGCTCATGAAATTACAGTAACTAAGGTGTTTAGGATTCTGTAACTTCGCTAAATTTGGAGAGATATAGGAACAGAAGAAAAGCACATAGACCTTCATTGTCAAGTGCCCTTCCTGACTATTTTTGAGATGCTGCTCTAAAGGATGATTTTTCAGTGAAATGGTTATAAGAATTGTTGTTTGCTTCCTTTTTAAGAGAGTCCAAAACACAATGTTTGCCACAATTATTTTCTGTTTTTTTCTAATCTGAAAAGTTTCCAACAAATTCAGACTCCAGCACACACAATTCAAACTTAATTACTAAATTTTGGAAAAATTATAAGCCAATGAAAGCAAGTTTCCTAAAAGAAACTGTTTGACAAGTTTAACAATATACAGTTTTCCAGTGCAACTATTCTACATAAAGCTCTTTCAGGTCCATTCATAGAAAGGCACAATTCTGGTCTATAGGCCTGTATACTTTCTATTTGAATATTCATATATCTAATACCTATCATATTCTAATATCTAACGATTTATAATAAAATCATTGGAGTTCTAGCATCATGGCATGTAGCTATCTGTGGAGTTGTAATATTTTATTGTAAAATATGAATATTAAGATTAGGTGTTATTGTTCTACACACATCAACATTCTTTGGCGTGTCATTTTATTCATAATAACTTACATCTCTTTATTATTTCATGGTGTGGAAGAGCTATATCTGAGAATATGTGGGTAAATTTATGTAGAATTCAATTATATGGCCAATAAGCTGTGGGCAAGCTGGTCATTTACATTTAAAACTGGATGTAGAAATAAAATCATTAAATGAACTAGTGAAAATTGACAATTAGCAATGCTTAACTTTAAGATGAATAATGAGACTTTACCAGTGAAAGGAGATGTCTTTATCATTTCCTGTAGACCCTTCCAGAAAGAGCTGCCAGTAGAGTCAGTGAGTGTTACAAGAAAAACTGGCTGTAATAGCTGATCCACTGAAAACTCAAAAGGCTTACGGCGTTTAAGAATTATTGCAAAGTTCCTACACTTATTTGCCCATTTGAGTGACAGATAATACTGATATTTTTAAAAATTCATTTATTCAAA
This sequence comes from Apteryx mantelli, assembly GCF_036417845.1. Lineage (NCBI taxonomy): Eukaryota > Metazoa > Chordata > Aves > Apterygiformes > Apterygidae > Apteryx > Apteryx mantelli. Next base: position 52,446,721 of record NC_089980.1, on the reverse strand, counting down.
GAAATACCATCTCATTATGTGATAAGTTTCTCTAACAGACAAGTCCTCCAGCCAAGCTGAAACTTTCATCCAAATTTCAAATGCAATAGAAATACTTGGCTGGTTGGAAGACAGCATACGGTTTTCTCAGCCCTAAGTTATAGCAACAGGAGTTGCTATGTTCTTGGAAACAGTTACAATAGTTTGCTGTGGTTTCATTAGACTAGACAGTGGCTTCACTGTAGTTGTGAACAGTTTTAGTTGGATTACAACATGATCCATGAAACACTAGGTATTTATATATTATCCAGGAATAAGTCATCCCTTTAAAAGTCTTCCTCCAAACAAGTTTCATTCTTCAGGCATTATGTTGCAAGCTGGATGAGACTGAGAAATGTCTTTTCCAGTCAGCAATCTTTGAGGTATATCCTATGACTTTTCTCATGAAAGGCTAAACAACCATAATCAAAACTCAAACATAGGATGGGAAACTAGATTAACTCCCAGGAAAAAATTGTTAACAGATGATAATTTTCAGGAAAATGTAAGTTTTTTTGTAGAAGCATAGCCCATTTTCTAAAAACAAGGGAGGAGAGAATTACATATTTTAAGTTTTATTCCAAGGGCTTTGCAGTATTTGTAATATGCACAGGACTGAATAATTGAGTGGAATGTCCCTAGGGTTAAGTTTAGTCTTCTTCCAGTTGCATGAAAATATTTATTTTTTTTTGTCAAGTAAGTCACAGGAGTACTTAGACAAGCTCTGAGACCTCAGAACAGAATGCAACAGGGCTTTACCCTTTCCAAAACTAATAATCTGAAACCAATTAATAAACCTCAAGCTGTGCACAAATCTTTGTGGAAACCTTGTTCATAGAATTTGCAAATCTTGTAAATAATTCTATTCTTTGATAGAGATTCTCTTTATATTTTATTTATTGCAAGTATTTGAAGAATTTATCTGCAAGAAAAAACAAGTAGAAAACCAAGAGGCCCATCTCCAGTATGCTCATCTGCTGTACTACATGCATTTATATAGACAAATATATGCGTGTGTGTGTGTATTTATATAATGATTTGATCAGACTATCAAGGAAGGAAAAAATTGACATGTAGGAAAGGAGACTAGTATTGGTAGTTGATATCTGAGGACAAACATAGCTCTGGACAACTGGAATACGTCAGCAGCAGTACTTAACCTTAGAAAGTGTTTAGCTGAGGAATGATCAGTCAGTTTAACTTAAACTCCCAGTCATCTTGACTTCAGTTCCCTGAATAAGGCTGGACATAATCAAATCATTGATAAAAGCCCGGAAGAAAAAACAGGAGTTGCCTAAAAACCAGCATGGGTAAATCAAGAAAAATCTGACAGAGCTGATCTAGTTTCCTCCTGTGACACCACAGAACATGTGGTTTTGTGAATCGCAACCTTGTACCTCTTCACTCTAATAAGACTTTTGACATCTTCTCCCTGACACTCTCAAAAGTGAACTGGGGAGATATGGAAAAACTGGAAATACTATAGAAAGGGTACGAAACTGATGAAATAACTGCACTGAGGAAGTAGGAAAATGGGAAGAAACACTGCTTTAAAGCACTCTTCAAGACAGCTCTACTTTCTCCAACACGGAGGACTTAGAAGTCTGACAAACTCCACTCACGACTCTCAAAGACGTTCCTTGATTGTACCTTAGGAGAGGAAGAGAAAGTAGATGACCTGCTTTTGATGAATCATAGAAATTAAATGTCACAAGAATGGAGATGCACAATGAATGTGAGCAGTTACAGAGAAAAAAACAGCAACAATCCAAGTATGTTCACTGATTTTTAAATATTTTATTAGTATTTGAAATACTTTATTGGGTGAAATCACCCAAGTATATCTGGGTTCTTTTTTGCTAAATACTTTCCATTGGTACATTTTGGATCATACTTGCTAAAGAAAGGGTAGCCTCAGATGTGCAAAGTGTTTAAAAAGAAGAAAAGAAATATTTCCTCCATGTCTTATATCTAAAATTTAGCTTATTTGAAACACAGCTAGTCAAAAGGTCTGCTATTTTTAAAGATAAATGTTCCCATTGTGACTTACAATAAAAGCTTTAGATCTAATTCAGACCTGACCTGGAACACACTCTTGCCAATTAAAGGGCTAAATTTGATCCTGTGTTTCAACCTCAACTGTAACAATGGTTCTATGTCTCCATTATTCCTAAAAAGGACAGATATTGGAACATTTATTAATAAATAACTCAATAAGGAGAAAAGGAAGAAATTGCAGACAAAATTCAAAGTCAAATCTAAATGAAATGATGACAGTTCAGTTTGCAATGGCAGTATGATATAGTGGCCAAGTGGACAAAGCCAAAATATTTAAAATGTAACAAAACTACATTCATATCACCAACTGTATGCTATCTCAATGCATATGAACATATTTATATAGTACATTTTTAATTATGACAAGCACCAGGGACCATAAGTTATAATTGAAGATATAGCTCTATTGTCAAAAAAGTCTCTTCCTCTTAGATAAAGTCAGAGAGGAGATGGGATGTGTTTTAGAAGAAAAGTTAGAGTGGAAGCTGACTTTTTACAGCTGAAGCCTCCTTCTGTTAGACAAGCTGACCCTGAGTTTTTCTGCACACAGGCACTAAAGGACTGGAATCTCTACCAATCTAATCATAATGCTTTGAGTTTTCTTTACACACAAGATGCTGATTGTAGAGAAATTGTGGCCAAATACTGTTTAATGTACACACTTTTAAAGACGATGAGAATGAGAATACAACTTTATCTTTACTGGTGTTTCAGTTGAAGAACTGCTTCATATTGATGGCTGTTCCACTTTGGAAAGGAAAGATGTTTTACCAATATGTATCTGGTTTTACTGGGATTATACTAGGCCTTTTACTGATAAAAGGAATTCAAGAAAATTTAAAAACAGCCCTAAAAGCAAACCCACCTGTTGTTGAAACAATTTTGATGATAAAGCTTTCAAGGGTATCTCACTCCTTCATACGGTTTGAAAAAGCCTATACATAAATGGCCCCATGAACTAAAATGGAGCTATTTAAAGTATACGCATCTGCGGGTGGAGAAGCTTTACTGAAACAGTCAAGGTCAAAACATGTCCTTTTGAGATCAAATGAAATGCTACTCTTATAAATGTGTACTTGAATAGTTAGACATTTACTTTTGTGGATAGGAGCTACTTCAAGTTACTGTTCTAGTCAACTGGGCAGAAACAAGAGTTGGTTCCAGAATAGTTTAATGCTCTGTCCTGAAGGATAACACGAAACTTAAAGTAGATAAAGTTTTACCTGAAAAATAATTTTCAGTCAACAAAATATTTGGTGTTCGTTTAAAGGACTTGAGAGATTAATAGAACTACAATAGGTTAATAGAACGTACAACATTTCTGATGCAGCACATTTGGTACTTACAATTAATACTAGACTTACTCCAAAGTGCAGCATGAAGGTCAGAAATACTGAACTCACTCTGTCAGCAATGTTTTCAAGTCTATTTCTGGCTGTAGCTTTAGTAGAAAGAACATTCTTAGCAGATGCTGAATTTGTCTGCAAAAAGAGCAATGGAGAGTTCAGAGAGCTTGGGAATACACCAGCTGGGGAGGGACAAACTCACTTGGTTGACCTCCTTATCTCAGCAATGCAAAGACAAGAAGGTGATTATTCAGCTACTTAATTTAAAGACACTTGGATTTGAGCCAGTGGAAAAAGTGGGACAAAAATAGGCAAGAATATTTAAAGAACTGTTGGTGTCAGGAGAAACTCTGAATGTCTCTTAATTTTTTTTGCTGTGAATTTTCTTTTTGGTAGAAAAGCTTTTAACTTTTGGCAAATATGGCAACTTATTTGCATTTGACAACAGATTTCTATAAAGCTTGATGGGTTCAGTCCATGTGCATTCTTGCCCTTTTAAAGCAAATATGAAAGGTATGGACCTTTCAGGTTTCCAGTGAGTTTCAGATGAGTTGTAGTGGAGCAATACATGTTCTTTTTTATTATTTATTTGACATTAAAATATGAATTTCACCATTTCACAGGGACTGTAGAAAAAAAGCTGGCTTGCTGTATTTTGCTGTAAAGGAGTTTACTCCTACAAAACTGTTTTGGCAGCAGTCACAGCTAACTCAAAGCTTTGCAGAAGTGTAGATAATATTCATTTTTGCCCTCTTAGGCACCTTTCAGTTTTCTTTTGGTAAAGCAAGGTGAATGAAAGAGGAAATCTAAGAGGACTCAGGGGAAGCGGGTAGCTCTAGGGGTTGTATTGGGGAAGGGTGGATGATAGGGGTTGGGACTGTACTGGAAAAAGGCTGGGCAGGATTTCATGGTTCCTAGGCAATAGAAAGAGTGGGAAGGTTGGGGACTAGTACTTCTCAATCTGTATTTTCAACTCCTCTTCCTCTTTTGCGTCCCTCAAATATGGGACCTCCTTCACTCCAGCAGTCACCTTCCACCATGCCTGGTTTCCTGGAAGAAGTGGCCCTTCATTCTTTAATCCTTCAGAAATCTGTTACTCATACTGGTGTGCCTCCCAGTAGTTCTTAGTGGCAGGAATAACTCTAGGAACTTCAGAAAACTGGCAGTTTAGAGCAGCTTATAGGATGCACTAACCTGCACTGGATTAGAGAAGTGTCAAGAATATCCTTTTTGAATGCATACTACAGTAAGATATCTGACTGTCTTTAAGGATAAAGTAACCTCTTATTCAAAGTCTGTGCGGCAAGACGGAAGTTTAAATTCTGCAGCTTAAATCTTGTGACACTGCTGTGCTGAGTTCTGAGTCAGCTGTGGAAAAGTACACAACTGAGAGGTATTGCCAAATATGAAAATGAGTTACTACAAATAAAGACAGCATTTAGATAGATGACTGAGGCAGCATCAGGGCATGACATTCTAATCTGAAATACTGATGACAGTAAAGAAATAAAGAGGAAAGTTTCATAATTCTTTCATATACACTTCAATATTGCCAAAAATGCGTTGCCTACAGGCATTCATTTCAGTAGTGTCCAAACCTAATATATGACCCCTGTTTAATAATACTAGTCAAAGCTTTAATGGCAGTCTCCCACCTTGTATCAGTCTACCTGTATGAGACATTATAAAGCTGCTGTATGGGCTTTTGCATGAAGATACTTGATTTTATAAACCTTAAGTCATCAGAAAGTTTGACTACTGATGTCAAAGAGAATAGGAACAATGACTTGACAATAAAATATATAATAAAAAAATATATAATTACTGTTGATTTCAGCATGATTTACCTGCTGAACTATCTAAGTATATTTGGATTTAAGTGCCCCTCTACATTTTCATTCTCAGCACAGGGGGAGAGCTTGCCAGAATTTTCCTTTTTTAAAGTGTGTGTTCCTTCTGCACAGTTGCTCAAAAGGTACGTGTGGGTGGGACACAGAGAAAGAGCAGAGGGAGAGAGACTATTGCTCTTTTGTACTTGAATTATACAGATCTTTCATTATTTTCTTTTATCTATATATTAGCTAATGCAAAAAGATGCTGAAACAACACATACATTAACAAAAGAAAACAATTAGTTGTTATGCTTATGATCACTTCAGAATTAAATCTGCTTCAACGAATCAGTGAATAGACTGAATCTGCATCCTTCCTTCTTCACTTATAAACAGAGGTTCCCTCTGCCTCAGTTATCCCAAGCTACTCTTAAATGGAAATATTCCTTTGACTGACCCTATTTGCATCTTCTTCCAGCTGCCCAGTATTACTCCTGCTACCAGAAACAATTCTTCACGAATATCCCCCGTATTTTCATCCATTTTCATCCATTCAGCTATTTTCCATAGCTGTAGAAATAATGGTTTTATGAACTCTGAAGATATCATTATTTGTTGTAATATCATCCTTTTAACACATGGCATTTTCTGAAGACATTTGCTTGTTGAGACATTTAGACATCTGTTGGCACAATCTGTAGATTTCTAATTTGCACATTCAAAAGACTATGGAAAAGGATGTAGTTGAGTAGTTGTAGCTAGCTCTTTAAAGGTTTTGATTGTAATGATGATATTTAGTTTCAGAAACACAACAAAATATTAATCATTACAAATAAGTCAAGAACAAGCAAAAACAAATTGGCATGGTCCATTAATACAATGCTAAAATAGACAATTGCCAATAATGGCAGTTTTTCTGTACCACAAATCTATGAAAAGACTGTTTTGGATCAGGTATCCATGTTGTGATTATGGATTATTATAATATGTTAATTGCTGGCAATAATTTATCATAATATACCAGAATTTTGACATTTTATTATATTATAGTTTTCATTGACCAGCATAAACTGAATGTACCATGCCTTCTTATGCTAGATAGTCGAAGCAAATTTTTTTGGGGGGAAATTATTCAAAATCCATTATTACTTTTTCTGGGCAGCATGACTTCAGGAAATGAAAAAGAAGTAGCATTTATTTAGGAAAAAAGGTAGAGATATTCAGTCAGACACCAAACAAATTGTTTTGTTTTGCTTTAGGATTTTTTTTTTCTTTTTTCCATTTTATTTTAGGTTAATATCTTGAGAAAAATAATGTCATTGTAAACTGAAATAGAAGATTTCCAGTTCAAGCGACCAATGTATGCTTCAGTCTTTCTGAAATTAAACATTTCATTGCAGATCCATCAAAATGAATATTCTAACATTTAAAAAAAATATTCCTTTGGATTTGAGTCTTTTTGGCTGGTACTTTTTGCAAAATCAACCTAAATTCCATTTCATTCAGAATTCAGAGATAATCATTATACCAGATTGCAATCTTCCATTGTTAGTCTGTTGCAGTTCCCTCAAAACTCTTTTTTTTTTGGCAAACAAACTATTAAAAATAAATCTAGTTTTACTGCTATCAACATTTAAGTTCACCAACCGATATTCTTTTTTCTAGCATAATCAGAACAATTTAATAATCATAACCGAGAAAGCTCCAAAACTTTGGGTAGCAGTAGTAAGAACCTAGAAGGTTCTTTGGTTTGCATCTTTACAGATGTTAAATTTCAGGATTACAAAGCCAAGTAGAATACTTCATCAAAACATTCTTATCATCTCAGTTGGTTGAGGAAAAATGCATGCACCAGAAATGCTGAATGTAGGGTGAGTGTTTCCAAACCTGAAAATGATTCATTTCAAGTTCAGTGCGAATTTGGGACAGAGTGAGGATTTGTTCTGTTATGAGGGTTCAAATTGTATCCCAGAAATTCATATGAAGTATAGCTATGTCATACACCAGATTCCCATCCATCATTTACAGTCTTTGTCAAATGCTAGGAATATGCCTTTGATAACCGAATCCCACAAAAATGATGTAATGGTATTTAGCAGTTTCTAGGCAAAGGTGACAGGAGCATTCAGGATGCTTTGCAGAAAAAAATAAATTGCAATTTGTCAAAACATATTCATCTTGATAATACAGAAGCATTAAAACTGATCAGTGCAAACAGACATGTTGTTTCCTAAAAGGAGTCAAAGCTCATATGCCTCATCAAGAAAATGTTTTGTTTCCCAACAGGAAATACAGTCAAAGCATGATAGCTTGACTGCTCGATTGTTTGATTCCTCAGTTTCTTTTACTGATGCTGTCATATTGTATTTTGCTATCTTTTACCAGAACAAGCATGTGAGAAATCACTTTCAATATTTTAAGGCATCACACATTAGATTACATGTAAGTAAAATGGCTTCCAAGCATTCTTTATGCAAAACACTCAATTTTTTATAATGTTCTCTTTCTAGCATGTTAGATTTCTCTCACTGAAAATCAAACACAGTGAGTTATATGCATGTCTAGAGATAACAACCTCTGTAGTACAAACAGCACTGGACTGCAGGGGAAACACAATAGTAGTTTAAATATTCCCTTCCATCATTTATTCAAAAGCTCTTAATCCCCCAAATGTTTTAAAAGTCCTTATGTATATTTTTGCCTCAATAATAGTTCTTCTATAGGTTCCATCTAGTATCCTGGGTTTATTGCTAGCTGTGATGCACACTTTCCTCTTCTTCATCATTTGCTGACCCTGTGTCACAAGATAGCCCTGGGTGAACCATGTTTTGTTCTAATTGTATCTGTTGCATCTTCATTTTTCCTTTACATTGGCTGTTAAGTGCTTCATTTTCCTATTTAAAATAAAGTTAAAAAAAGGTTCTTTTAAAGTTCCAGCAGTCATAGAAAACACACTTCAGCATGTACTTTCAGTTTGCAAATGCATAAATTGAACTGCATGATCTGTTTGAGAAACTTCAAATGGAGAATGGTGCCATGTGATACAGTGAAAATGAACCAATGGGGAACACTGAGACTAAGCAGAAACCTTAGATTTCTCAGAATGACACATGCTTGGAAAAAGCGAACACAAACATTGTTCAAAATCAGCAGCACTTCTAAACTTCCATTTCAGCTGCATTGCTTGCTTTGTTCTCTGCAGCAATGGCTTACTTCTTCCAACCTGACATTTCTCAGATGCCTTAATTTATCATTCTCGACAGTTTACTTCTCACATGCTGGGTGATTGGTTTATCCCACTGGCTTAAATGAAGGACCATTCAGGTTAACGAATGTCTAAACACAGCTATTCTTCACCCTCAGATTTTTTCCCCCTCACATTTGTAATCAATTTTCACACTTTCTTGGAAGTCGTGGAATCCAAAGACTTCCAAACAAGCAACCGGTGGTGGCAGTTCTGAGAGGAGCAGGACCTGAAGGTCCTCCTGCTTCCCCTCTATAGGCACCCTAGTCTTTCTCGCACTCTTACATCCCTGTCCTGGAAGCCTACAGGTCTTAAGAGTAATCCTGGAGCACAAAGTACTTGCACTGGGCTAAACCAAGCCATAAGTTTGCCTTAATTGTTCCTGGATAACTTGTTACAGTCTCCATCCATGGCCAGAGTGACTTGTGATGCTAGGAGATATGTCAGACAGGGAATTTGAGATAAAAAGTCTGGAGGCAGAAGTCTTGATTTGGAACTGTTTCACACTTCATGGGATAATTAATTACCTGTTGAGCCAGAGAAAGAATAATTATAGGATAGTCACTAGGGCCCTCACATGGAAGGGGAGTCTCTGCTGTGGTAGATGTTTGATCACTTTACTCTGTTGGGCAGCAGAGAAGGGGCTGGACCTGTGTCTGCTGAGTTGCCCTGGGTAATTTGTTTGAGAGCCACTCTTTTTTCTCACCCTTTCAGTGAATGGTTAAAGACCACAGACAAAGATGAACAACCTTATCCAGGAGGCAGTGAGAAGTTTGCTCCATTTCAAACCTTTAACATAGAGGTCCAAGGACTTTCTTAACCAGTGAAAGATGCTGGATTCAGTTCCCAGTGTCCTTCTTGTCCCCGGTTCCCCACATCATGCATGCTGTCCACTCACTGAACAAAATGAGGGAGCAAAAGATACCTTATGAGGATCCCAGTTTTATTTGGTTAAAAGAGATTTTTTTTACGTATCTTGAGAAGGGGTGCCAATTTCTGAGTCCTAAATGGAAGCAGTCACTTGAGGATCTGGGATTTTTTTTTTTCTGGCTAGCCAGGAAGTGTGCCAACCTGGCTTTTATGGTATTCCTAATATTAGGCATTTATGCCTTTCACAGTGCTGGTGGTATTTTTTGAATTCAGCCCAATAATTATTGCAAGTTATCACAAAGGAAATGCTGGCATAAGAATGAACAAGGGTTGAGGAAGGACTTGGTTTTATTCACATTCGACATAAAATCAGTATGACCTCCAGTATGGCCTTCTCCTATTATATGTTAATAAGCAATAAAGCCTGCTTTTGATGTAATTTATCCACTTGGAGGCATATTATTTTATTATTATTATTAATTATAAAACAGAATGGCCAAGACAATGGATTTCATTCTTTAATGATGAATTTCTTTTAGGGAAAGCATGAAAGGACACTGCTATGCAACAGAATTTGTTATTGCTTTGCTGCCTCACTGGAGAAATGCATTTCTGTGCTTACATTCTCCTCCCTGATAAACATGCAAAAATTAACCTTTCATCTGGAACTACTCTATGCCAAGAACAGGAGAACTGTTTTAATAGATAAATAATGGATTCTACAGCAATGAGCACTAATGACTGCAAACACATAAAGAAATTAGGTCTAATTAGACCTGTGTACATGTCATTATCATTTTTAAGCTGTGTAAAAGAAACAGCTTAAGTAATTAGTTTATGTACTAATACTCTACTGGTGACTGCATCTCATATCTGTGCTGGAAAAGCTGACAGCAGAACATGAGCACATAATGGCTCAGCCCTGGATGCAGGATCTCCTGGGTTATCCTGGGTCAGATGGCACAGAATATACTGGAAAGAGGAACTCAGAGTGTTATGTCTTGCTAAATGAAATATTTAAGTACTTATTTTTTTCTGCCCTCAGTGCGCAGCAGGCTGTGAACAATTTTGTGAAACTGCAAGTATGGGTTTCTTGTCAGTCATGCTTGTCCCTGGTACAGACTCAGGCAGCCAAGCTGCTGCTTTGAAGGTAGCAGAGAGGAGTATGAAAGGAAGAAATGGTGACAATTTAACTCAGGTTCAGGAAAGCAAAAAGCTGTGGTGGCTTAAAAATTCCTTTTTGAGCAGTAACCCACCTTCCTCCTCACCAAGAGTTGCAGGTATTTTGGAAAAGATGGCAGAAGCTGAAGTTAGTGTGCCTTAGTCATCACGGTCCACTCTGTTGTACTACTGCGATCCCAGCTTTGTTGGTGGTTAAAGATCACATGTCAGGTGGGGACACATGTTCCATCTTTCTGCCACTGTTATTGCAGTGCTGTTTGGCAGAAAGATGGGGTGGACAGATGGGACAGAAGCTTTCTAAATTGCCTTGTCTAAATTCACAAGATTCATCTGTCAGAGCCCTCCATGACCCTGATTACTAACGCAATGTAGGGCTTGAGAGCACTCAGAAGTTCAAAAAATTCTGCCCAGTATGTCCAGCTGATTATTTTTTCCATTTATTCTTTTCCATTTACTGCCAATCATTAAAATGTGTCACATCTAGGTAAAAATTAACTGTTTAAATAAACTGCAACTCTGTGAATAGGAAATATAGCTTGCCTATTTCTCATGAGGACACATCTTAATCGTTCTGCTATTTTATTTCAGTGATTCTCAAATTCAAGAACTTCCTTCATTACACAATTTGGTGGGGACAACACAGAGGACTGTTTTAGTAATGACGAGCTTAAGGTAAAGATAAAATCTGAGATGATATGTCGGAGACAGAATTATTATTATTATTATTTATTTTTTTGTGTGTTTGGGCATTACCCAGAATTAAAATATAGAAGGAGAAGAGACGGAGAACCAGAAGCTGTCAAAGAAAATGATGATAAGGCAGAAGATGATTTTTAAAGGCAATGCCAAAGCAACAATTGGAGAGAGAAGAAGGGAAGGAAAATCAGGAGAACATGATGTCAAGGGCACCAGCAGAGAACTATATTTCAAGAAAGAGAGTAGTTCTCTTGGTACTAAGTCAGCTGCGAGGTCCAGATGGATGCAGCTGAACAGGTTCTGTGGTTTGGTGAAGAAGATTCCTTACAGATTTCAACAGAAGCGGCTTTTGATGAGTTCAAACCATACTGGAAAATGCCTAAAATGAAACTGGAATACAAAGCTTCCAGGGGAAACAATAACTGAGAGCAGATAGGATGATAGCTATAGACAGCTGACATCTCCAGACTGGAGCTGTGCTTATATGGGGTTTCAAAAATGGTGAAAAATAAATTGTGATGGAGTAAAGACCAGAAGGGGTGTAGCACAGGGATGCATGAATGGGTTAACCTGTGGTAAGTCAAGCTATTCTAATTATAAAAAAGCTATGAATACATGAAACAGCCCTTGGAGCAAGGCCTTCAGAGTAAAAAATTTACCTGTCGGTGATTCAGGGATAAATGTGTCACATTTTAAAATAAGTGCCAGTCAGCTTCCTTGCTTCTCATACATAGCCTGCTAGTCTGTGAGAAATTATCACAGAACAGTTTTCTCCAGTTTTACATTTAGGGTCTTGTCTGTCTATTCAGGCATACTTGCATGGAGAAGTTAGTGAGAAGCAAAAGAGAAAATAAATGAGGGTGCAAGAGAGATCAGGAGAATAGATATGTCACTCAGGAGAAGTGAAAGGTGAGAGAAGAACAGTTAAGAAATTTCTAGGTCTGTGACAAGAGAAAAAAGAGAAAAGAAATGTGGAGAAAAGGAAGAGAAGTTGAGCTGAGGAGACACAAAAAGTCATGCCAGTTACTGGGGAAATGGGGAATTGGGGAAAATGTTGGGGATATCCTTTGCAAAAATGAGACGTGAGGTGGGAAGATGAGTCAGTCCAAGGGAATAAGGGTGCAGAAGTTGCTGGGTGCCACTGCAGCAGGTTGGAGAAGAGCTGTGCAGCTCGGAGGCGGGCTGCACCGAAGGAGGGAGGCAGCTTGTGTTGGAGGCAGTCAGACTGCAGGATTTCAGCCTCAGATACTTTAAAGTGTTAGGCTTTTATATATGCATTTATATGTGTATGTATTGTCATTGAGAATTATTAGACACAACATTGGGAGATGCTAAATTTCAGTGAGGCTCAATTTCACCTTTAGAAAATGAAAGCTAAAAGAGAGAAATCTTGGAAAGGTTGAAAGCACAGTAAAAGCTTAGCAATACCCTTCCTTGACCTTCTGTCCAAATAACACAGATTATGACCAAGTTACAAAACCGTGCAAAGAAGGTAGGCTCATGCTTCTCATTCTAGGGACAGAAGGTCAAGACAAAACCAACACAGTCATGCAATTAGGGGAAACACTTTTCACCATGTTTAATTGGAAGATTTTGAAGGGGAGAGGTCCATAGCTCACAAATGAACAGTTGAACCTTACAGTACCCTAGGAGCTGGTAAGCAATACCTTCTGAATACATATGTGAATAAACTGTGGTCCAGGAAAGTTAGGACACTGCCCAAGACATGTAATTTTATACAGTTTTAGATACTAGAAGATAAAACTCTGGCTACTTTGATGTTAAAGCACTAATGAAACTTTCACAGGCTCATCCTTTGTGTGGTCCTGGATGTTTCCAATTGCATGCAGAAAGTAATATTTGTTTGTTTTATATATTACATCAAAAAGGGAACAGTTTCTGAAGCAAAGGAACAGACCGTCCCTATTCTTTCATGTTTTCCTGTTATTCTGCTACTTTAAGTAACTTGTGTCTCATGTTTTATTTACTTTCATTTCTAAAATTAATCCAGCCACACTCTGGGGTTATTCCAGAATGAACTAGAATTTGGTTTCTGAGTGATTATGTGAACCAACCAACTACGGCTCATGAAACATTCATTTTTTAAAGAAGTTTTTTTTTAAAAGGACTTCAATTTGTCTAAAATGTTCTTCTGAACTTTACGAGACATAAAAATCTGGGTCCAGAATTTGTTTGCATTCAGAAATCTTCTATAAGATTTGTCAGACATTTTGAATGAGTGAAACTGGATTACAGACTGCAGTTCAATAGTGCCAGTGCAGCAAGCACTTAATCAAAAACAGTCCTAACTTCAAAGTGTCTTCTTGCATATGCATATTCATTGTGTACTTAAGATCCTTCCTAGAACAAGCCCAGTGTGAATACAAGCAAAAGTATTGATTATTAGTCTTCACTCAGGAAAAACTGACACTCGGCTCATGTCTAACAGATGTCCAAAATAGAGTCTAGAGTCTTTGGCTCTATTTAGCTCATATTAATAGCTATTTCTGTGTTTGATTCCATTCAGATAATATTTTGTTTTAATTTATTGCTTGATTTAAAGTTTAATATTATTATATATCCTTACATTAATTAATACATCATATATTGTATAATACATTACTATATATCATTATATATAGCTTACAATTGTTTATAGCTCTCTTGGGTTCTAGCTGAAGAAATAAGTTCTAAGGCTAGGCATCACTATCCATACTTATATATTTTAAGAGATAAGGACTGTCCTTCAGAACCACTGACTGTCTGCACTTCCCATGGCCTCATGAGCTTGAAAAACATTAAAATTAGGCAGTAAAAATCATATTTTGGCATGATTTTCAAGCAGTAAATGCCTATCTTCTGGCCTATTTGTATTAAAATCAGGCTACATGTCTAAGTACTTCATTGAGGATCTAGATTGCTAAATTTAGTTACAGCTCATATTTCTGCTTAAATCAATTAGCAAATATAGCCTGAACTTTTATTAACTTCTTAAATTAATGTTTTTGTACTTGTCCACTTGTAGCCTCTGGCTGTAGCCATGCAAAACAAGTCTCAAATAGTGTGCAATACTGTAATTAAGGACTTCATTACAATCAAAAAAAGCTCATTTAAAATTTCACATGCATCCTTAATCCTCCAGTTCTCCAGTTTGACTGCTTTTGCACATGGTAATATTCCTCTGATGCAGTATATTCATACATGGTATAGGTATGCTTATCCAGCCTCTTTTCTAGCAGAATACAAGCATTTCAAGTAGCCTATAGGAGGAAACACTGGAGATGCAGTTACAAGACAACAAAACGGAAAAGCAGCTTTGTCATTTTGAATGACATCCATAATGAGCAAGTTGTTGAAAATACAATGAATAGTCCTACAATTCTGACACAGAAACAATCAGTAAGAAGTATTAACCAAATTATTTTTTCAGCATTTAAGATATGCAATGTATCATAAATCAAGTGCAAATTACTACCAGGCAATCAAGAGAATGAAAAATATGTTAAAGAAATGCCATATGTAAATAAAACAGATTGTCAGTGGTTCTTAAAAATGTATCATGAATAGCAGGAACATTTGTTCTAATTTTGCTCACTGTACCCAATGTCATTTAAATATGTGGCTGAAATTTCTTATCAGATGATATTCATCTGTTCATGTATTATATTCAAAGTGACCACAGGGCTAGACAGTCGGCAAAAGTTGGAACAGACCTTTTGTAGTCAAAGAACTGAAAATTATGAAGATCTGAGAATCTCTAAACCAAAAATCTTTAGAATTACAGATGGTGTTATTAAGGATTGGCTTAAACTATGCTTGAAGGAAAAAGCGAGTGACTGATGGGACAGTCAAGCACAAGTTTCATTTGTGGTTCCAAAACTGTAACCACAATTAGACTGTCAGTCACCATATACTGCTGTCTGTGGTAAGGATGAACAGATGTTAGTCTATCATCTTTAGCAGCTACACTATAAATCAGTTTAAGCAGTTTAAACTTTGTCCTTAAGGATCATGGATTTTCACTAGGATAGTGTTATGACAAAAATTCCTGCCTGAAACCAGAACTGAAATCAGTTTTATACCAAGCTGAGACCTGTGACTTCAACTGAATCAGATAAATATATATATATATATATACACAACAAATATTGGAATCAGTTTCAAGGCTTATAAAATGTATATGATATACAGGACTTTTGAACCTAGAAGGTTCAAAATAGGATTTCTGAACTGTGGAGGTAAGAGATGGAGTTAATCTGAGGGATTTAAAAGTAAGTTTAAATTAATGACTTTACTAATTTTGGTCAGCCCAGTAATTGTTTGGTACAGGAGACTTTAGGGAACTTGTCACTCCCCCTATGTCAATTGTAAACTAGGGAGACTGTGCTGATTCTAATTATTCATAATTTTCATTTGCAAGTAGGCTCATTTCCTTTCTGTCATCCTTACTGGAAGGTAAGATAATTTTTTACTCATTCTTGAATGGTATCAACCACAGCAGAAGCTGAGTAGGAGGACAGAATCCCTAGATCATTTTGACTTCTTTTTCTTTTTTATACTCTTGTTGATTTTTAGCCTGATTCTGCAACCTCTAATCACATGAGAAATACTAGTCACAAGATACTACTAATATTAGGACAACTTCAAATGGTATTCATATTCTAGACTTTTTAATAGATTCTTTCTCTAATCTTTCAAAGAAAATTAAATCTAGAAATACCATTCCTGTTATAGAAATGTTTTCCTGAAATTTCTTTCGCTTTTTCCTGCATCAAGATACTTTGCTACCTCATACAGCTAGCTCATTTCAAGTAATATCACTAATAGCTATTCCGTGCATTGTGCCAACAAACAGTTCAGAAAATGAAATATTCTTTTAAAATGCACATAATTTGGCAGTGATAGAATAGAAGCAGCAGCAAACACTAAAAACAGTGCTTAAATGAAACATCATTACAGCCTTTGGATTTTGTATGGATTTGTTTGCATACTAGGAATACCTTTACCATTTCATTCTAAGTATCAAAGGCAAATATGACATCTTATTGCTTTTTCTTTCAAAAAGAAGCACATCTTCCAGATGGTCAGCTTTTTGATAGATGATCACTGGAAGGCTCCCTAGAGACAATCAGCTTAAATGTATTTTTCTGATTTTTCTATATATATTTATTAGAATTACATCTATAGTTAAATGACTAGCAACCAGCTACTCTGAACTACTGTCTCTTGTCATGTTAAAGCAGTGCAATTTTGATTCCTGCACCTCTTCCACTGAATTCAATGGGAGCAAAATTGTAAGGTCTTCTTGTTTCTGGTATCATGAAGCTAACTCTATCATAGGGCAACCATCCCTGAATTCCAAAGTGATACCTTGAATTAAGAATACCTTGCCTGAACAAAATAATATAATGCCATATTGCTCTACTATTACATTACATTTGGGAGCATGCTGTGTACCTATTCACAGTCCCAACATTACAAGCTTCATTAAAATGTGACTTTTAAATGGAAAAAAAAAGCCTGATGAAATCTTTTTACTCTAATCTGGACAAGGAATGGGAACACAGCTACTAAACCTAGAATTTTTAACGGACATTCCAACCAGTGCAAAGGTTGATGTTGCATGTTTGTAAGTTGGGAGCATGAGACATTGCTTATGCATGAAGGATATGTTGCATGCACGCACCTTGAACATACTAAGTTGTGTTCGTGATTGTGCATATGCTTGTTTGAAAGAGCAGTTAACTTCTTTAAATCCACTGCAAGTCTTCTCTAAGCACTTCTGTATTCAAAGCCCATGCAAAAGCTCTGATTGCATTGATACAATTAAAACCAAATATAGTTGAATATTTCTACTGTTTCCCACTTCCCAGACCTTCAGAGGTAGATAATGAACTGGAATAGCTAGTCACAGATGGCCCCTGTGCTACTGGTGGAGGATCTGGGATCCCACCCTATAGGTGGGACTCTCCAAATGAAGTGCAAAAAACAATTGCATGAAAAAATAAGGCTAGATGTCTGAAGAAGCAAACAAACCACATTTCATGTTCAGTTGTGCCTATATGGTCCTTATACCAGAGACTGGTGTTACGTCAATTGTTTTCTATTTTTCTAACTTTCTTTCATACATTTTTGATATTCTTTTCCCAAGTACTCCAGTTTATGTTGGAGTGACATAGATATAACATGCTCAGCTGATACCACACACTCTTGCCTGTCTGACAGTTACTTCAAAAATTGATATTTCCCTTTCACTACCGATAACATCTAAGCAGCACATTGAATATTGATCTTTAAGAAAAGAATCCTTAGATTTTAGATAATATCTGTGTAGACAGCTTTCCCTTTGCTTTTAAAAAATACCCTGTTATGTAACCCTCTGATATACCTCTGTGTACCCTTCCCACCCTCTTCCCATATTCACAAGTATCTTCAAGAGAACTTTCCTGACTCTTCGTTTCTCTGCTGTTTATTTAGGCTGGATTCTTTTTCACATTTGACCGAAGTAACAGTATTGAAAAGGGAATTCCTCCTTCAAGGCAGAAGGAGAGCCCACTGCTGCCATGGGGATAATTTAAACACCATCTGTCATCATCTGATTTACCAGGAGTATTTCTAGGGCTCTTTTTATTATGAAGTGGAAGGAGTGTCTCACAGAAGGAGACACTGGTGACTTTTAAGAACTGGTGATTCACCAGTTTTACATACAGGCCTCCAAAGATCTCACTGTAAAGATGTATTTCTAGAGACTGAGTTCCAATGTTGAGGAGGACCTTGACCCTAAAATTCAGTAACATTATTTGTACATGCCATTGGTTAAGTATCCAAGTATCTGCCCTTTGAAGAAAAATGAAATGTATTGTTTGGCACAGCAAAGTACAAACAGACTTAAACTTATTTAAGTTGCATCTCAAATGCTAACAGAGCAAAGTTACCTCAATTCACAGGACATTGTCTGCTCTTGTCATATGATTATGACTATAAGCTACAACTACAACCATTTTTGCTTCAAGATGCTGTAAAAAGAGCTGAGGAGATCTTTGTCTGATATGTCCTCTTGATTTATATTCAGACCAAAAAGCTTTAAGTGTCTTGAATGGTGGAAGGATAAATTCAGGTGCTCTAGTGCAGGCAAGCTCCGGTATATAAGGCAAAAAAATACAGAAACCTTCTGTGATAAATCCACAATTAGAGAATCCATAAAAGCTTAGATTAACCTCACAGGGCTTGTGAACTGGAGTGCCAGAAAAAGTATTACCACACTGCCACTTCTTTGAAACTCCAGCAGCTGAATTCTGAGATTTATAATGCTAAGATTGAACTGAATGATATGTGTGTCCTGTGAAGATGCAGCTGAGCCACAGAAAGAAAACTTTCCTCAACTTGCTTTCTGCAAGTGTAAATTATCTTGTATATATTGTACACAGGACAGTTGAGGTATAATTTGTTGCCTGTCTGGAAATAAATGTGAATGGTGAATTGTAAAGAAGGAAGTGCCTATGAAAATTTTAGAAATTACCTTTGTTATTGCTGATATTTAGTATTTTTCATTACTAAATGCCTGTGAAATAAGATAATGAACTCTCAGGCTACATGGAATCATACCTGGAGACCAAGGAGACATTTCAGCTACTACAGAATGCAGCTTCCTGCTTACCCAAAGGTCTGTCCCTCATAAACAGTACTGCTTTTTGATGTGTGCTGGCTTTTATTTAATTTACAGATGACTTGGAAAGTTTTCCAGGACCTGATCCCCAAAATTAGAAAACTGTAAACAGTCCCTGAAATTGTCAGAAGGATGTCCTAAAAAATGAGATTAAAAATCCAACAGCACTTTCCTGTAATATTTTCTTCAGAACCTCTAGGCTGTACTTGGCTTATTTTTTTTTCCAAACGTTTCTCTAGGTAAGCTCCATTTTAAATGTTTTAAATGGGGACTTTCACTGAATCTTTTCCCTTTACCAGCCACAGGTTAAAGAAGAATGCAAAATAACCTAAGAGAAAAACTGAAAGAACCCAGCGAAGTAAGAATACGCCATTTTGGTGCTGTTGAGATCAGCTCAATCAATGAGGCTGCCAATATCCTGGATGACCTAAGAGGGAGCGATAATTAAAGCCACAGTCAAGAGCCTTAGTAGTTGGGCTAAGGATTGAACGAGCACAGGGAATGGTTTGCTCGAGGTGCAAAGCAAAGCACTGCATTGAGAATATGCAGTACAGAGATGTTTAGAGAATGAGGTGAAAGTATGACTGCAAGATAATAACTAACTTTCATTTAGCAAGCTTGATGGTATCAGCAATGACTCAGAGGAATTCACTGCACCTGGACTATACGTAAGAATACATTCAGAAATCTCTGGTGGGCTTAATACACCCCATAACTCTGTGTCTTATTACTGCAGTCCACACCTCATGCGATTAAGGCTAGCAGTTATGCTAACTATAGTTAACCCCTGTAACTATAGTATAACTCCTGTAGTCACAGAGCTCCAGGTTTGATAGGCAAAGTCTTACTCTGAACAGCTTTCACTCTAAACAACATTCATAAGAATGTCTCAAAAAATGTTCCTTTCAAATAGCCACCAATGCATAATAATAAAGTTACCCATGAGACATCTGCATAGAGATTATTTAATTAGATTTACTAGTCAGTTTATTAGTAAATTCAAATCAATTTATAACCTCTCAAAATTAGCCCTTAGTTGTAACTTTTCTGCAAACACTCAACAATTCATAAATGGACAAAAAGTAGGATTCTGCACTCAAGACCTGGCTGGACATGGAAAGGAACTAATCCCGGAAGGGTTCAAAATATTTCCAAGAGCCTTTAAATTGAACACTGCCAAAATATTTCCAAGAACTAACATTGTACAGACTCCTGCCTACCAGGATCAAATCGGCTGCAAATAACAGTACCATCTGGCTTTTCAGGTCTGATGTCACAGGGTTGGCAAAGATGGAAACAGGGAGAGGCATCTGGCCATGTGATCACACCAGGGATTGCTTTTCCTAAGACATTGGAAATGAAAGGCTGGGTCCAATGAAAGAGTCGGATAACTCTCAGTAACTTCTGTGAGTTTTGAGTTAAGTTCTAAATTGTATTGCATCAACCTTCAGAGTTTTACTTTTCTGAAGACACAAGAACATTTTCATTAAATTCTGTTAATAAAGAATCCTTAGGAAGCTGTGGTGATTTATGTATGCCTTAAAATAGGAAATGAGACATACTCTTGAAATTTAGCTCTGCTCAGCATATGTTTAACTGTTATAATACTGGGTTCCTAAAAACAAATTGTGCCAGCACAAACTGCTAGAAGAATTTTAAACTACTATTTTAAAACAGGCTAGAGAACAATTTGGGCAACTATACAGAAAGTCTTGACGTGTCAGTTATGTAGGAATCTGCTGGGTGAAGAAAACTTTGCTCTTGTTCCACTTGTCTGCATCTTCATTTTTTGATTTAAAATAAAAAGTGAACAAAGCCCAAAATATTAATGATATGATCATTAAGATAAATATAATAACAAGCAAATATGCAAATTACTCATTTTTTAGAAAGATTTTTATTTACCAAAACATTCTGTGTTGCATTGATTTTTTTGAAAGCAGGACACTTTACAAGATGCATTTTATACTCATAAGTTTGAGAAGGGCAATGAAGGGAACAAAAAAGCTTTGTAAGCCTTTTGAACAACCTTGGGATAAATTTCAAGTGACACTTTCTCAATTCTCTGGGATTGTTTTGAAATGATATAGAACAGTTTTGTTGTAAATGTAAATGGTGTAAAACTTTTGCCTGAAATGATGTAAAGCATCATGCTTAAATGCCTTTTTCTTTGAGATAAAACTCTAAGCAGAGATATTGTGATACATATCTGGACAACTTGAAACAACTATTTTAGACAAAGATATGCCTAGGCTGGATAGTGCTTGGATAAGATCTGTTTGGGGTTGCTTAGTAGGAATCAGGTTTTTTATTCAGGAAAACAACTTAGCTGCAGGTAGACAGTGGAAGAGAATTTGATCCTTTCATTTAGGAAAAGAATCATAGTATTGTTTTTTTCTTACTTTTCCCTTGATGTCCACTTACAGACACAGTTGTAGATGGGATATTGAGTTAAATGGTTTGAACCAGTATGGGTGTTCTTATGTTATGTTCTTCTCATCTTTGTAACAGAAAGATTACTTCAGACTTGCACAAGTGCAGAAAGGTGCTGCTGGATGATCAGAGTGGACAGTCTATCATGCAAGAAGGCATAACTTTATATACTACTACATATATAGATCTGTAGCATCTTAATGCTTATCATAGTGAAATAAAATATAACAGGGACAAGAATATTGTTTATAAATAAAAATAAATATATGTGCACAGATGTGTACAAAGAGTCTGCTGACCACAAAAAAATGGAATTTATAATCACCAAAAGAAATTCTGGAAAAGTTTTCTAATAGGAAAGCAGCAAAAATCTCAAAGGGCTTTTAAGAAGAAATTTTATAAATGGCATTGCATGACGAGGTATCTGTCATGGCCCAGGACTGAAATGGTCAGCCCAAGATACTCAAAAGTAAGTGTGTAATAAGGCGGCAGAGTGAAATGAAAGGTCAGGAGGTGTCTGCTTGCTACTGACTGCACAGAACCCCTTTTCTCTGGTGCCCCTTTCCAATGCCAGGCAAGGGTCTGAATCACCTGCTAGCTGTGGGGAACCATCAATGAGTATTACACACCAACAGCAAAAACAAGGACATACCTGCACTTAGCAGGGGAGTGTTGTCACTCTGCAGAGCCAGTGACTCGAGTCCCAAACAAAGGGTGTTAGCAAGTCACTACCCTAATCTCATAAACTTTGCTTGAAGCTTTGCCTTCGGCTCCTGTCCTGGTGTTGTTCCTGCCAGTGCTGGGCTCTCAGTACTGATTTCTCCTGCACTGTGTCTCCTGGTTCTCAAGCATCAACATAGGCATCCTTGAAAAGCAGAGGGCAGCCGAGCATTTCTGTTGAGCATGTCACTAGCACCTAGCAGTTACGTGCCCTCATTGTGTTGGGGATGTGAAGTCTAGAGTCAACAGGGCTTAGTCTACAGTGCCCATATTACTTTCTCTTTGCTACAGTCTATGTGCCAACTCTGCATGTTTTCTTGACAAATTTTCTAAAACATTTCTAATTAAATGGAAATGAGGTTAGGAAACTTTATGTACAACTTCAGAATATCTTCTTGTTGCAGTAGCTTTGCCATAGCTGCAGTTGTTTTCATAAATAAATTCTCATTGGATTGCTCATTTAAAAGATGGGAATATGCTTCTACATTTGCTGTTTATTTGTTTAAATGTCATGTTTAGTGTCTCAGATTTCTGGTAAAAAAGATTCTTGGGCACCAATTTTGTAGATGCTTTTTTCTGAAAGGTTGTTCAGAATATCCAGAGAGAAGGTCATTAAGAAACTTATATAAAACTTCTTTTCTCAGTCGCCCAGGTGTGCATCCAGCAGCTTTCTCTCTTAGCACCCTGTCGCCGTGCTCTCGCTCGGTCTCATGGTGCCACTGGGGGTGCACTGCAGCTTCCCGCTGCAGGGCCACAAAGCACAGACCTCAATGTGAGAGATGCTAAAATGGTGTTTATTGTGAGCTGCGCTCAAGCTTATATACAGTTGCATTTCGCCCCCACCCCTAGTCTGCGCGTCACACCGCGTGATCTTCCGCTACGCCTACTCTACTGCTTCTCATGCAAATATCTTTGTCTACGCAGTTTCCCAAGACCCCTCACAGCACCCCATATACAGATAATTTCTTATAGCCATGGGCCCCAGAGTTTTTACTCTTCCCAAGTCAACTTCTGTTTATATTGCTCCCACAAGCAATCTCCCATCTGCAATCCTCCTGCGGTATGACTCACTGATTTCTGCTTTCTATTAATTTAGTCACTGACTTCTCAGACAGATCTCAGGCAGTATTTCTTCCACCTGTACTGGTTGATTGCTCTCTCTCTTTATCTTAAAGAGTCTTCCTTGCTCAGTGTGATAGATTACTACTCCTTTTTATCAGTTTTTCTGTTTTTCTTGGTGGGTGGATTGTTCTTATCTAACTCATCACTGTTGGCACTTAGCCACTTTCTGCCATTACCAGTGGGCCTGTGAGAATTACTGATTTTTTCCTTTCCACTGTAGAATCAAAACAGCTGTAAAAAAAATCCACTCAAAAGGTATTTTATTTATTTTTCTTCTTGAAACAAGACCATGAAAAATGGCATTTAATTTAATGTGAAATGTTTCATTTAACTTGAAAAGGAATATTTTCTTAAGAGTGCCAGAAAATAAAAGCAAAGAAAATGGCTATTGATTTGCCAAACTTCTAGAATAGGTGGTGGTTACGGTTCTCCCTGATCTAATAGTTTAAGCACTCATATTATTTCTGGGAAACTCAGATAGGTACCAAAATTTTCTGTAATGAGTTGAGTGCCTTAAAGAATATTTTAAATAACCCCCTTCTGTCCTTTCTATTGGGACTGTTCCACCCTGAATAGACCACAGAGTATGTAGCGTTAGAGGAGAAATTTCAGTCTGATGAGTAGGACCACAACCACAAGTACGATTTTGGCTTGTGCTTCAGCAATTATTTTTAGATATTCTGTCTATAAGTATGTATGTATACACACACATGCACATTATGCACACACACATACTTATATACACAGACAATATCCCTATAAATGCATATTTGTGAATACACATTAAAACATACACACACATATAAAAACATATATATACACAGAATCACAGAATGGTTGAGGCTGGAAGAGACCTCTGGAGATCATCTAGTCCAACCCCCCTGCTCAAGCAGAGTCACCTACAGTACGTTGCACAGGATCACGTCCAGGCAGGTTTTGAATACCTCCAAGGATGGAGACTCCACAACCTCTCTGGGCAACCTGTTCCAGTGCTCTGTCACCCTCAACAGTGAAGAAGTATTTCCTCATGTTCAGATGGAAGTGTCTGTGTTTCAGTTTGTGCCCGTTGCCTCACGTCCTGTCACTGGGCACCACTGAAAAGAGTCTGGCTCCATCCTCTTTGCACCCTCCCTTTAAATATTTGTATACATTGATAAGATCCCCCCCTGTTCAGTCTTCTCTTCTGCAGGCTGAAGAGTCCCAGCTCTCTCAGCCTTTCCTCATAAGAGAGATGCTCCAATCCCTTCAGCATTTTAGTAGCCCTTCACTGGACTTGCTCCAGTAGCGCCACATCCCTCTTGTACTGGGGAGCCCAGAACTGGACGCAGTACTCCAGATGTGGCCTCACCAGGGCTGAGTAGAGGGGGAGAATCACCTCCCTCGACCTGCTGGCAACACTCTTCCTGATGCACCCCAGGATACCATTGGCCTTCTTGGCCTCAAGGGCACATTGCTGCCTCATGCTTAACTTGGTGTCCACCAGCACTCCCAGGTCCTTCTCTGCAGAGCTGCTTTCCAGCAGGTCAACCCCCAACCTGTACTGCTGCATGGGGTTATTCCTCCCTAGGTGCAGGACCCTGCACTTGCCTTTGTTGAACTTCATGAGGTTCCTCTCCACCCACCTCTCCAGCCTGTCCAGGTCTCTCTGAATGGCAGCACAGCCCTCTGGGGTATCCACCACTCCTCCCAGTTTTGTATCGTCAGCAAACTTGCTGAGGGGGCACTCTGTCCCTTCATCCAGGTCACTGATGAAGAAGTTGAACAAGACTGGACCCAGTACTGACCGCTGGGGGACACCGCTAGCTACAGGCCTCCAACTAGACTGCGCCACTGATCACAACTCTCTGAGCTCTGCCATTCAGCCAGTTCTCAATCCACCTCACTGTCCACTCATCTAGCCTACACTTCCTGAGCTTGTCTCTGAGGATGTTATGGGAGACAGTGTCGAAAGCCTTGCTGAAGTCTAGGTAGACAACATCCACTGCTCTCCCCTCATCTGCCCAGGCAGTCATTCCATCATAGAAGGCTATCAGGTTCGTTAAGCATGATTTGCCCTTGGTGAAGCCATGCTGACTACTCCTGATCACCTTCTTGTCCTCCACATGCTTGGAGATGGCATCCAGGATGAGCTGCTCCCTCACCTTTCCAGGGATGGAGGTGAGGCCTCCTAACACCTAAGCAGATGAATGGACTTATAGTTATTTATCTGTTACATGATAAATAATATTTTTTGCTTATTTATGAGAAAACAGAATGGGAAGATTCAGAGCACTCCCTCCCCAGCTCAGAATTCCTGTGGCCTCGGGGATGCTGGTCTAAGCCTGTCACCAGACCCAAGTGCAGGAGCCTGCATCCTCATCCACGCTGAGTACTCAAAGTATTATTTGTAAAAGGGATAAAAAGTGACTCTTCTATTTTGTGAAGTCAGTAAAAAATATTCTCAGATAAACCAGTGTAGGGGACGTCACCTGCATTTGTCAATGTTTAGCCTCATGCTTCTATAGCTCTGTATATCCTTGATTACTTCAGGAAGGAGCAAGATAAGCTGCCATGTTCTTTGTATTGTTTTTATTTCATCTTACTTATATTCCCTATAACTTCTTTTGGGATTCATTTGCTAGCCAATCTTGTACACTCCGTATGTGCCTATCCCTTAAACTCTAGCACCCACTGTTTCACCCTATGGCAACCACTCTTGCCTAAGTTTTTAACAACTTTTTCTGATGCTTAAATCTTAGGACCACTATTTTCTCTTCATTTTCCTTAATCTCCCTGCTGTTTCTGACTGTTAAGCATACCCCCCATGAATCCTCCTTCTTGCTTGTTTTTGGAGATTTCATCCTATCCTCTCTTTTCCTCTACCTGTACAACTTTAAGGGACTGTGCCTTCTTCCCTATTCTAGGAATAAAATGATTTCCTGAATCATAGGGGTAAGTACGGATTTTTTCAAATGTGCCTGAATTAGAATGATTCCTTTAACTGAGGTATTACAAATGCATGCTAACCCTAGAAGAGGAGTCATTAGTTTGGCAATTATTGTACCATTCCTTCAAAACTGAATATTTTTTTTCTCTTTAGATTACAGACTCTTCATGCTTGTGTGTATAAATATGACATGTAGTGAGAACTGACAGAGTAGGACTAGTAGTTTGCAATCACGAAACAAGGTAGTTCCATGTAGTTTATATGGAATAGTTACGTCATTGAGTAAAATGAGAAATTTAAAATTCAGAATATGCAGTAATGTCTAAAACCTCACCCAACTTATGATACTCATGTAAATATTCCACGCTTATATAACTTCAGTAACAAATAATTTGAAAATGAACGGTATTGATTAACATTGCTATGTGACAGTTTCCTAACAGTAAGCCAGAACTCTGACTACAAATATTTTTCGGAGAAAAAAATGTATTTCCTTATATTAGTTACGCAAATACCATGAAAACAGAATTCGCTGTGAATGAAATTACTATAGCAATGTAGGACTCAGTAATGCCTTTGAGGCAGAATACTACAGCAGGAGCACTGCAAGGTTACCAGAGGCACAATGCCTCATAAATTTCCCAGAAAATCAGGCTTGTATTATGAGCTCTGAGGATGATGCTCTGAGATTTGAAAGGTCCAGGTTTAATTCCTGGCTCTACTACAGATTTCCTCTAGGCAAATCACTTACATCTTGTTATGCCTCAGTTCTCCATCTGTAAAAGGGAGATAATGATTCCCTGCCTCACAAAAGGTTTGCGAAGATCAGTTCATTAATGTTTGAAAGGTGCTGTGCTGGAGAGCGTATCACTACCTAGCAGCTTGGGAGTACAGCCTCAGCAATACCCCCTGAAGCTTGTGACAAATATGATCTTCTGGAGAAATTTGCTTTGCTTCCTCTTTCCAAGTTGTGAGAGTGGCTCCAGTCTTTCTGCTTTAGACAGTGCATAGGCTGGGAAGAGCTTGCAGTGAAGGAAATTGTTTAAACACTCATTTAAAGACTTTTTAGGGGAGGAGAATCATCTTTCATTTTTTGGTCTTGTTCTCTATCCACACTATGCTCTATTCTGCTATTGAGACATTCTGATATACAGACCTGGCTGATGCAGTGGGAAGTTTTTTTTTTTTTTTCCCCTCTTTTTGTATATGTTTGACCAGAAGAGCCTATTTATCCATGGCAGAATTCAGCAAGTGTTGCCCAACAATCAGACAAAAAATGAAAATTATTCTTTCTCTTCTGCAATATTACTACTTAAACAGTTTTTAAAGGACAGTATTTTTAAAAACTGTAAAACTACAGAGAGCTAAAAGATTAACAGAATTACTACATTATCTGGGCCTGATGTCTCATATACCACATACTCTGTTTTACACACATAAATGACCAAATAAAATGTTACATCTGTTATTTTGTTGTTATGTTCTAGAGATGAATTTCCAAGTTTTCCTTCTCTAAATTTTAGTCCCTGTGCCCTCAAAAATGACTAAAGGGAAATGGTGGAATTCCTCAGCAAAATCCATCCAGATGCACTGAGGAAGATGTTAGGTGATAGACACCTGAGATGCTTTTTGCCAGAGATTTTATACTGGGAGGTATTCAAAAGAGCCCTTATGAGTAATTCTTTTACCAGAGAATGGCCAGTGATAGACATACTATCTGCAGTAACTTTGTGCTAGTTTGGGCAAAGATAAAGTACCGGTCCTACTCCAGACTAGTGAGTAGTTAGTGGCATTAAATAACAGATCATTGTTGCTCAGAGCATCTCTGATGAAATTTGATATTTGCCTGTACTATGTTAGGGATGAACACTTCCATCAGAAAACACTGTGAGAAGGCAAAGCTGAAGTACAGAGAATAAACAAAATTCAAATTCTTTTTTTCCCCCCCTCTTCTCTAAGTTCAGCTGTGGGAAGAATTCGTGCCTTCCCTAGAGAAAATGGTCTCGTTCACGGTGATGATCTTCCTGCACATAAAGTCTTTCAGTACCAAATTTCCTCAAGCTTGCAACTTAAACCATGTAAAAAATGTCAGGTAAGGGAAGAGACAAAAGTGAAAACATCTTGACTAAAGTGTTAATTTGTTTGAAAAGAAAATTGCTATTAGCATGCCAACAGCATGTGGGTGGTTTCAACAGTTGCTAGCTGCTACTAAATTTTAAATTTTTCCCATTTTTCCTTTCAAAAGACAGCACCCAAAGATCCATTTTTGGAGAAATACAGATCTGTGAATACTGTATCTGTGATTCCTAGAGAAATTAGTTTAAGGAAAGGAAGTAAGAAGATTATTCATAGCTATAGTTTTTAAATTTATTAATTTCTGCAAAAAATCCTCAATTTTTGGTACTATTATATAAAGAGTCTAGTGAGGTTACTTGAGCATATCACCATTTATTTAATAGATCACTTAGCAAAGGAATAAATTCTTCCCAACCATCAGTCTCCAGAACTGGAAAATGCTAGTCTTATACCTGTAATTCTTACACCCCCTTCATTAATAAAATATCCGAGTGCATCCTGCTCCTATTAAATGACAAGATTAATGTCTATCAACTGTGTTGCTTTCTCATTTTTCCCTTAACTTTAATGTTTTTCTAAAATGGTTTAACGGGAACGAGGTGCAGTTCAGCATGAGAGAAAGATGTGAGATTTGGGACTGATAAAATAAGAGATAAAATAAGAAGAACAAGTGGCTTCTCTGCCCACCTGCACACTGTAGTGCAAAAGGGCTGGAGAACCATTCTGTATTTCCCTCACTTCTTTCCCTTCTGCTGTCACTAATCAAACAGTGTAAAAGCAAATAAAACAAAGGCAAGTAGGTTCTAATGGCAATGATGCGGTATGGAGTCCTTTGCAACAGCCTGGCTTATGTTCAACACAAAATTTAGCTGTATCCTGTGGGAGGCAGGCAGGACCTCTACATTTTCCATATACTTGGAAAAAAAGAACAAAGACCCTGGCATTACAATGTGTAGGCTTTCCAGCATTCCTGGAGTGGAGATCTGTGCTCCTTAAGACCACCAGCTGGAACAGCGTTTAATCACATGCTCAGTCTTTTGTGTTGTGGATATATTTTTCTGTGTTCAGAATTGCTGCTGGTTATTTCTCTTAAGTAAAGAAAAATGGGTCAGCTGTTACTCAGGTTTACACAAACTATTAGAGAATGAGAGGAAACTGCCATTTAGACATAAAAAAGAGTGTATTTGGCATATATATATATATAAAAAAATATAAAAAATATGTATCTCAAATTTATAGCTCCATATAAAATATTGGTTACTTATTCACTGATAAAATGAATGATGATATATGATATATAAATGATATAGAATGTTCTACAATATAACTAAGAGTCTGGAGGGAGGCATCACTAAAGGCCACCAGGATGGGATTTTGCCCTTGATACTTGCCCATCATACTTAATTTCCTTAAAACTGCACCTCACATTTGTCAGGGTGTTATATATTAGCAAGCTAAGGCAAATTACTTTTTTCCCCCCAGATGTCTTTAGTCATTGCGGTTCAATACTGATGCACTACCACGATGTCAAAGGACTCCTTGCTGAGATAAATGAAAGGATCTGGGGCCAGAGGCAGTGCCTGGAGAGGGCTGGAGGAGCCAGCCTGGCAGCTCCAGCAGCCCGCAGGGGATGCATGGAAAGCAGGGCAAGCAGCTCAGCCAGCTACAGGACCTTCTCTTGGGGTGACAGTGGCCACATTATGAAGTCTACAGTATGGTCTTGTAAAAACGATGCGTCACGGCTTGGTATCTCAGATATCTCTTCAGATATGGTCCTCATCAACTGAAGCAACAGCTTCTGCATACAGAAGTAGCAAGGACTTGTTAAGTAAGCCACGCTCACAGTCTTAGGCATTCAGACATTGCCTAGCTATCCCTGTGGGCCCCCAGGTCCAAAGGGCACATCCTGCTTTAACTCTAAACAGCTAAGTATCAAGTTTTAGTACTTGACAGTCATAAAAAAGGCATTCCCTGCTTATCTTATCTTCAGATCCCAATTCAGAACCAATTTTCTGAACATATTCACTAGCTTGGGCCTTAGACCAATCACAGCTAGAGTAGGGCATTGTGGTGATTATTTTTCCCTTCCTTCCCCCTCAGATCCTACCAATTTACAATTTGCATATTCAGCTTGATTCAGCATTTTCTCTGGTCAGATCTTTTTGAACTGAAACCCCCAAAGAAAAGCTTTATGCAAAAAGGACATTCTTGGCCTGAACACTCCTAATCTTCTATACAGGAACTGTGCCAGTAGCTAGTTAAAAAAAGAGAAAAAAAGAGTGTAACACATTACCTTAACACTCAGGTTGTAATTCCTGTATGTCCCTTGTATATATGACCCAATGACTTGTGTATGTTCTTTATTTATTTTTTTAATACTTCTATTTTTCTCAGGCACAATAGCTATGTTTTTCTTTTGTCAGTATGTGACCTTTATTTAATGAGCATTGATCTTTCTCCTGTGTCTTTAATAAACATCTGACAGTCTTTCAGACCATAAATTATTTGCTCTAAACTATAAATATTTGTCATTGTTTGTTTCTCTTAGTCTCTTTACTTTGCTTTTTTTCCTGTTAATGTCATAAAGCATCCCATATGACTACCAAAGTTTTGCACACATGCAAGCACTTTCAAATAAGAGTGTCCAGCCCATCCTGCTTATTTAATACTGAGCTCCATAAGTACACAGACATTGAAAACTGATTTGTGTGTAGATCTCCATCCTCCTTCCTGACAAGGGTCTCAGTTATTTCTCTGACTGAATTTTCCCACTTCATGTGCAGAGAAATCCATGTATGTCCAGGGATCTCTGTAGACAGCCAGGAAAGGCAAGCATGAAAGCCCAGTAGATTTTGTTCCCTTCCTTCCATTAAATGCTTAAATTCTTCCCATTATTGTATGCTTTTGAAACTATAATTGTCACATCATTCTCAAATAATATTATTCAAATGCTAAAGCATGCTGTCAACAGTTTTATTCAGTAGTTCTTTTCTTCTTGGGCTACATTAAGCTCTGAATTTGCACCTCTCTCCCTCTCCCTTTCCCTCTCTTTCTCCCTTTCTCTATCAATTTTAAATGAATTAAAACATATGAATAGAGAGGAGTTTCTTAAAATAATGGGGCTTCACATATGCTATTTAATCTTCCAGTTATCCATTATCTGCCTTTCTTCACTGAGGCTTTATCATCTAGAACGTAAAGAAATCTAATATCACTGGACTTTTATGACTGCTGAACACTAGCCTCAAAGCGACAGTCTTTTTTGATCCTTG
This sequence comes from Apteryx mantelli, assembly GCF_036417845.1. Classification (NCBI taxonomy): domain Eukaryota; kingdom Metazoa; phylum Chordata; class Aves; order Apterygiformes; family Apterygidae; genus Apteryx; species Apteryx mantelli. The sequence continues at coordinate 52,415,260 of NC_089980.1, read as the reverse complement.
TTAAATTTCATTGCATTTGGGCAGTTTACTTGATTAAAAAACTTGCAGCTGCTTACTGCATCTGGTTTGAATAAAGTATCTCATATGCTTTAATATACAATTTCAGAACAATATCTTTGAGTGTTATACCAGGGCTTCTGAGGCGTTTACCTATACATCCGAGAGACAAGGAGGTTAAAATAAATAATACAGGTTAACCTTGCTTCTCTAGTCCCCAATGAGCAGCTGATTGAATTCTGACAAATGAAGCCGCTATTGAACTTGGATGTCCATAACTGTTGGGCGAACGTGTCCTGAATGGCAGAAGGTGCAGAAAACTAAGGAGGCAAGTGTGCCTGCTGGATGATTCCTGCTCACTCACTTCCAATACTTAAAATTAACATCCTTTAGCAGTCACTTACAGTCATAACACCCACCTGAGTGAACTCTATGAAACCAATATGTTGGGGTGCAAAAATTAGCTCTCTTGCAGAGAAGTCTGCCTGAAGTTTGAAACTCACCTTTTCTGAAAGTTAATTTTTTAAATTCATTATTAATTCACCTACTTGAAATTTGAATAAATGAGCTTCTTAAACATCTATTTTGAGCCAATGATGTCATTTATTATTTACATGTTCCCTATTGAACAAGTTATAAGCATAGTATTTTTTCCAATTCCATTTTTTAAATTAATGAGTTCACATGTCAAGATCTTTCTAAAACTTTCTCATGCAAATTTGGTTGTTCCAACTTCTTCTCACCATTAGAAAATTGTTTTCTAAAATATAATACAATAGAAACTGTCATTCCTTTCCACAGAAACATTTCCCAGAGGGTAAAATTCATTTCACTCACCTAAAAAAAAAATGTTATTGCATTTTTCTGAGGAAGTTTTGACAGTTTGGGGGATTTATACACATTAAATGCCATTTTGTTTTATGAATAACATCCTGTTAAATTCACTTTTAGTTATAGCTTTCACTTTGCAGGAAGAGACAGTGTCAAGTCCAGATGAGAGCACCTAGCCTAAAAAGTAGGTCCTGAGGGCAGGGGCTGAGGAGCCTCCTGAAGGCTAGCCGTAGACAGAGCCACCAAGGAGACCCACTCCTGGTGGGCTGCTGACGCAGCACAAAGCTGAACTGACTATTTCCACAAGTAACCCACGTAGCAGATGGGGCTGGAAACCTCTACTGTAAGCAAGTAGCTGGGAAGCTTTCATTCTTTCATGAATAATCTGTCCCAGATGTGGCAGAAATAAGTTCTGATGTGAACAAAGGGATACTTGTCCCCGTCTGGAGTCCTTTGTGCCTGCCTCTTTGCAGGGGCACCAGAACATGGCGGGCTGGCCTTGCAAGGTCCCTTGCACTGCCCAGTGGCATGGGTGCTGCCAGGTGGTGAGGCTCTGAGCAGGAGCACTCCTACACGAGGGGTTGGACAGACCGCTTGTGGGGGGAGCGACATCAAGATTTATTGCATATAGCTCTGTCTCAGTCACACTCTGCTAATAATGCTCAGTGAACTAAGCAGGGAATTTGGGGGTTGCTGCAGCTGGATGCCATAGATGCAACCGCTGGTTTCTGGGATCCTTTGAGCCCCAGAGGAGAGGAACAGGGCTTGCTACTCTCTTTAAGGCCCACAAGACCTTCTCTTAAAGCTGCATCTGTTGACAGGCATCTCAAAAGCAGCCATGACCTTGTAATGTAGGGGAAAAAGTAGAAATCCCTGGTAATAAGAAACTAGAAGCAATATGCTATGACTAAAGTGGTCTACTGCTCGCAGATGGTTGGGAAACAGGTAACAGCAATCAGACAGAAGGTGGCTACTCTGAAGTACGTCTGTACCTCGAGCTACATGGTCCCATTTACTACAGAGAATTTGGAAAATATTTCTGTGAAATTCAGTTCTGTGTCATTCAAGCAATCAGGGAGACCTGAACACCACCTTCACAAGAACTTGGTACATGTGAGGCTCTTATATCTACAAGCTCTCTGCTGAATTTACATTTCTATCATCAAAGTCTACATGATCTTTGGGAACTGTGTGTTTGTGTTTACATTTTATTACTGGTATACAACGAGACTTTGTAAAATGATAGTTTAGAGGCAATTTTATTTTATCTTATTTTATTTTATTTTATACAGAATGCTTTATTCAGAGCTCAGGCACAACAACATTGTGGTATGCTCTATCTATCTGCAAGTATGTGTCAAAAGTAATAACCAGCATGTTCATGTTTTAGAATAAATGTAGCAGATGCAAAATTAGATTCTTTTTGTTATGAAATGTCCAGTTGCTATATTTGGCCTGATTTAATGAGTATTAAGAAGCCATAAATGGGAATTAAGGTGAGCAGCATCAGAATTGGTACTACGACACAGTATTTTTAGAAAAGCTATTCTAAACGTGCCAGGAAATTTTATCCAAATTTTTCATTCCTCCAAAGAAAGAAAGATTAACACTCTCTGATAATTCACATCCAGTTCTGTTATTGACTCACAACAGAGACTACATAGTATAAAATCATTTTGGAATTTTGGGGTCCAAGTTAAATAAACCTAGATATCATTTTGCTCTCTTAATATTTTACATTAATCCTTTGTGGATCGCCAAAGAGTGAGAAAGTATAGAAATCAGCCACTGTATGAACTGGATAAATACATGAAGAAATGAACATACAAACATACAAAAGTAGTATGACTACAGTCAGTAATTCTGTGTGCAGAAGAAGGTGTATAAGTGTGTAGGCACGAACAAAAAGGTTGAAACATTTTTATAAGGACAATCACTACTCACTCAATGAAATTCCATAAAGTTTGCTTTGTTTTTACCCTTTAATTTCAAGCTAGTTAGATCAGTAATTTAGCAAAACAGATAGTCTTACAAAATATATAAAAAGACTCATGACCCATTTTTATTCCTAGTTCAAAGACCATTTTTTGGGAAGTTCTAATAAAATCTGGGGGCAAGGAGAAACCTGACCTGTAATCATTCACTTATCAGAGTTCATGTATTTTAAAGATTAATTGTTTTTTCACATTTTATGCCTATGGTATCAACAAAACTATTCTTGTAAAGTATCACTGATGAGTCCTGTTTTGGATATCTAAGTAGCTGTTCAGTTATAGCTATGTCTTTAATGTTGATTTATATGCATGAGGTGATACCATGTTTTTTTTCATAGAAAGATTTATTTGCATAGAATCCTTCTGTATGGTTATGATATAAGCAATTGCAACCAATGTTCAATTACCTATTATCTCTAGAGGAGAATACATTAAATATAGCTATGCAGTTTAACATTTATATTAACTATCTATCTAATATTCATGTGTTTTAGGTAACTCCTTCCAACAGAGGCTTGTATAATCTTAACCTCTGAGAACCACGTAAATTTTCCTTGAAATCATTAATAAGTGGTTGTCGCGAAACAGCAGAAGAAATAGCAGAGTCAAATTACAGCTCTCTCTGTGAGTCTTAGGGAAAGTTTCAGATATTGGGAGTCATTATATTTAGCCATTTTGATGAAGTTAACACTCTTGATACTCTAGAAAAGCACAGAATTTGCTTTTTTCTTATAAAGCTAAGAGTCACAAGAGTCGTGCAACTTCTAAAAGAGGAAGAGTTGCAGATTAGAAACATTCTGACTTAGCTTAAAAAGCAAGAAAAATTAGAGAAGAGCATGCACTTGGTAAAAAGTCAGCAGCATAGGAAAGTTGAAACTCCCACCTGTATGAAGTGGCTGTACAAGAGTGTGTTACTTAACATGGTGTATGGAACACAAGGGCAACCCTAACCCTCTTTGTGAGGAGTCATGGAAATAGTTTTTTGTTTCCGTCCATGGAAACATTCTTCTCTTTTTTACATACTTTTGCGAGTAGTCATCCCTCTCTGTCTATGTGTCATTCTTTATTCATATTTAAAAAGCTTTAAGCATCTAGTGGGGAAGACCAACTAATGCTGCATAATTTAAGTGACCAATCACACGTCATGAAAAGGTGAAGTAGCTGTTTGAAGCTTGTGTTTCAAAGCTAATTATAGATTCTGTTGTTCAAATTATGAGTCAGGAAAAAAACAAAAAAAAGAAGACAACCAGAATCCAGATCAATCTATGCATAAAGAGTTTTTGAATGGGAAAATATGCTAAATATTTTGGAGATATATTTAGAATGAAAAGAGGAGTAAAGGTCCCTCTAATCAGTTAAGCTGAAAACCCAAAAATCTCCTGAGAGTAGTTTGACTTTGGCAATGATAGATACAATTATTTAGTTTATTAGTTAATTAAAGCTTTCACTGCTATTTTTGCTGACTAAAGGAAAAAACCTGCAAGACATGGTGTTCTTCCTAATGCCATTGGGTTGGAATTTAAGAAATCTCGCTTCTTGATTCTGCGCCCGTAGTGCTCTTGCTCCCCAGATAGTTGAAGTATAGTCACACTGAAGGGATTGGACTCAGTCAGGAAAAACTATATGAAACTGGATGTCCTATGATTCACAAGAGATTGGATTAAATTATTCAGTGGGCTTCTGGAAAGACTCTTAATCTCTTTGTCCATATTTGTCATCTCAGAAATGAGGATAGTAATATTAACAATGCTTTGAGAGCTTAAACAGCAGGACTTCTGCGATGCATGGGACTTGGTGCTGGCAGGAGTCTTCTCTTGCTGTGTTGTTACACAGTGCACAGCAGGACCTCACTTTGTTTTGGACATGGAAGCAGTCAGTAACGACAGCAGTTATCATTAAGTCATAATGTTCTGTGATTATTTTACCCTAGAAACACTTCATCCAGTGTTAAGGTAAAATAACATTGATAGGTAGCTGCTACTAGTTACTAACTGTAGTTAGTGCGTGTTATTGATCAGCAGGAGTTACTGCACTGGGATGGAATATCATACCAGCTCAGTTGTTCTGTGAAACCTTCATCAAAACAAATTTCCACAAAACTATAATAACTGAGCCAATTGCCTAGACCGCAGCCAACAAATTATACTGCTGCTACAAACTGAACTCTACTTAACCATTATACAATGGGTGTTTGCAAGTTAGGTGCTCCAACTGTAGATAGTGCTGACTGAAGACAGATGTTTAATTATGTCAATATATGTCAGCTGTTCAGCCAGAATGAAGGGCAAAAGTTTTTAAACAAGCTGCAACGGAGTAATTAAACTTCTCTGCCTGAAGCTTGAAACAGATAGCCTGTGATTTATGCACCTGCAGTGAACTCTTCATGGAACTTCTCTCTTAGTGCTGTGTTATGCTCTGAGAGGGATTAGCTACATCATAGCAGAATGATTCCTGCCAGATATTATGAGATGTGTTATAAAACAGAGCAAGCTTCTGTTTAGGAGAGAAAAACAGAGCCTATGTTTTTTGTTTTTTTTTTAACAGCCACACTTTACATGGTGATTCTTACTATGGAAAAGTTTCTTAGATGCTTGCCTTTATTGGCTGAGAAACAAACAAAAGAACTCCAAAATCAAATCAGAAAAAACTTATCTAGGTAAATAAATAAGAAATAGTTGCTAGCTGCATACTAATACTGAATGGGTTTTTACTTCTGTACCAAAAAAAAAAAAAAAAAATCAGTGAAAAGGAATTTTCTGTGGCTGTTTTGGAATAGATTGTAACAGATTAATTTGAATTTCCCAGGGAAGTATCATACCTTCCTAGCAATAAATGGGTCTGAAAAGTGGCATGTCTGAAGCAGCGCTAAGATCTTCCCAATGAAATTTTTTGTTGCTTGTCAGATCTGCTATGTAGAAAATCTGTAAAATTAAAAAGAGAAAGTTTAACAGTCATTCCGAGTTTCCTCAGCCTCTGTATGATCAGTGTGAATATTAAAACTGTGTGTCTTATGCTCTGTAGCATAGTGAGTCAGAGTAACCAGGCATAAAGTGCCAAAGTCCACAAGTTCACAGGGACAGATAGTAGTTTACATAGCCAAACATCTAAAAGACCTAAGTAAGGTCAATATTATTTTTGGGATGTGGTTAAGAAACTGGAGCACTTCTACCAGAACATTTAATAGAGTCAGTTTTCTCTTCCAAATAATTATGCAAATCCATCTCTCATATATAAACCAACCTTTAAGAGATAGGCCCCAATAATTTCTCTTACACTTCCACTCCTATAATTAAGAATGCATTTTGCCTGGCAAGACCAGAGCCCCTAAGCTATAAGGTATCTGCAGCTACAGAGACAGATGTTTGAGGCAGGGGACACGCAGATTAAAATTGTATTATAGTGACAATTTTAAATATCTAGTTGAGGGAGATTATCTGGGGACAAAATCATAAAACAGCACTTAAACAGTCAAAAGCCAGCAATAAGGGATCTCAGCTACTAGTCATGGCAAAAACCTTGCCAGAAAAATAGGAAGGAAAAAAAAAAGAAAGAACAAAAACTGGTGAAATGATTAGGTAGGTATTTTTATATAGATTCATTGCTAACTTTTATGTAAAATGTTTTAGTTAAGATAATCAGACATAGTCTGTGTATGTACAGATGGATTCTGTGTGTAGCTGATGGTCCTGTAATTCAAAGGGAAGATGCTCCTTTCTTATTCAATTTATCAAAGCACTCCCCAACACCTTAGTTTTAGCTGATTCTCTAAACTCAAGGTTGAGTTAGGGAGAGTATTTTAAAGCTTTCAGTTTGTTTGCTTTTATCCAGAGATCCTATAAAGCGTTTGTATGGAGAATTATCCTGTGAGAAGTTATCTTATGAAAACATACATAGTATCATCACTCGGACATAAAACCTCCAAAACTAATTTCATTTTCTGTCTGCCTAAGAATCTCCCACTTCATTCCTGATCTGATCAGCAAAGTTGAATCCTGAAACAAAAGTCTCACTGAACTACATAAAAAATAATGCAGAAATCTCTTGATCATATAGCTACATATGAGAAGATATATGCAAGAAAGCTGTCAAACTAGGAAAAAAAAGACAAGAAATATATCATACTACAGCTACAGCTTTCCAGAGAGACCTTAGCATTTCTGGTAATTTGATTTAATTTCAAAGTATTTATATTATTTATATTTATATTTATTCTTTGTACTCATATACCCCCCCTCCCTTAATATACTAATGGAGTGTGCTTTTGTAGGTTAAATCCACTGTTATGGCCAGTAGGAGCTCTGAACAGTCTTAACTGTTTCTCTGATGGAAGTAGAAACAATTCTTAATAAGCCTGTTTACAATTAGATGGGAAAATGAACCTTAGCACTGCAATAGCATCCACCTAGTGCAGCTGGTTTCATGGCCTTCTGGTATTTATATCCCTCGAGGTAATTTTATTTAACACCAGTCATTAGCTTTCTTAAGCAAGAAGGATCATTCATTTATTAGAAATATCCTATGCATTAATGACTTTCTCACCTAGCAGTGACAAGCAGCCAAAATAATTATCCCCAGCTAACATTAACTACAACAATTGCATGGTCCTGTAAATACCACTGCTAGGATGAGTTCAACATTAAATATCAATAATTGCTCTCAGATCTCTGTTAAATAGCATCTCTGAGAAACTCTCTTTAAGTACTGGATTACTGGACTAAGTATATTTCATAATCTGATGTTTTAATTCATAAGTATATTATAGCAATATATGAATTATTATATTCCTAAAGAGGAATAATATATAAGAATAAATATTTTTGTAGAGTAAATTGAGTTGTTCTTTTTCTATGTTGGCTGTTCTGTGATATTGTTAGTAAGTCAGGTGATATATGAAAACCGTCTCAGAAGGCTGGGCTAGAAATTTTTGCAAAATTATGAAATACAAGCATGAGGTGAATGCAGACCTGTTACTCAATACACGAATTAAGGAGTAAGCAATAAAAATATTACAAAATTGATTTAAGACTGGTAAAAGAAATTAGAGTTTCTTTACATAGTGCATAGTGAACTTCCAAAATTTATTGACATGGGAAGCTTGAAAATATTATTAGCAGGTTCAAAAAGCGTTAGACAAATTCAAGGACAGCTTGTCCATAAATGGATATTGAAGGGGCAGGTGGGCATGTGCCCTCCTGCATCCCTACTACAACTATTTGAATACTGGAAGAGTACAAGAGGAACAGATCACTGGTGGCAGTCAGGGTATTTGTTATCTCACATTTTCGTAAAGGACTAGCAGACAAAGAAATGACATAGAACTCATATGCCAGAAATTACCTATGTTGTTCAAATATCCTAAGGATCTCAATCTATGACTGCAGGTAGCACTTGAATAATTGGACCGCTCCACCATGGGGATACGTGCATGGAATGCATACTACTTTTTTATTTTCTTTAAGAATGCTTGTTTTCACAGTGTGTTTTAATTGATGAGAAATGCTTATCAGGTTGTTGGGACTACTTCAAGAGGCTGCATGTACATGTGATGGAAGAGCAGAAGTTGGGCCCTGCTCATGAGGTGCTCTTCACCACGACGAGTCCTGCTGAACACTGTGATCCTTGTCCTTCCCAAGAAGAGTAGCCAGATCAGGAATGAAGACACACTCAGAAGGAACCACAATGAAATTGCAAGGAAGGGCTCTCATGTATATGTTTTACCTTCCAAGATCAGTCCCAGTTGAAGAGGGAGAATCCATGTGTGTTAAACCCGGGAAGGGATGGGAAGAAGGAAGCGAGCATTGGTGTGGATCATCACTCACACAGTTCAGCTGCATGCTCAGCAGAGCCCAGGATTTAAACAGAGCAATTCAGGCATTCTGAATCTTGCATGATGACTTATCTAGAAACACTATCTCTCTACATTAAAGAGACTCAGTAATCACTATTAAGGCTTATTTTTGTCCTCTTTTCTTCCCTTCCAATATTCTTAAGCCTGCCCTCAGCTGCTATCATATAGACATTTCCAAACAGCTTCCATGTGGTGAACAGTGGGATTCCCTCAAAGCAGTATTAAAGGAACCTAAATATAGTCTGGAGCCTGTCCCTGCTCGAAGGTCTATTACAGAGCAGGATGTGAATTTTCTTCACTCCAGGCCTCTGAGCAATAGTGAAACAACTTTATTAACCTTATAGTTGTTACTATAGTCTCACAGCAGCTCTTGTCTCTCGAAACACAGAAGTTTCTCTTTCATCTGAGCCTAGGAAGAGGATGTCAAGGATCTTCATCCTGTAAATTCACATCCATACTACTCCCAAAACACTCCTCTGCATTTTCAAGGCTGCCAGACCTTGAACCCAGTCCAAGGCTGCAGACGCTGCTGACCTCAGGAGCGCTGCTCCCCTCTGCTCACAGCGTTCCACAGATTTCTCTCTCTTTTGGTCTTTGAGGGTATGTGGAAGTTTGGACAGGTGAGGAAGTCAGTACCAGAGACACCGGCGGGGTCATACAGGGTGAAAACATTGTGGTGCAAATCATTAACATGACACAGAGAAGAAAACTGAGCATCAAAATGTTAAACAAACTGCTCCTTTTCTAGGACACAGACAGAAAATTCTTTGCTTTTAATGCAAACTCTTCTCGCAGAAGTTGAAGAGAGACTTTTTTTTAAAGAAAAATAGTGAACCCTGTACCCATCCCCATTACTGCTATACACATCCAGGTTAGATCAAGTCATCCAATTGCAATAGAATAGTTTGTTATTTTGCAGGTTTCAAACTGGCTCCAACTGTTTTCTGGAGTTATATGTCTTTCAGCTACGTTCTTACAAACTTTTTTCCTGATGAAAATAAGCTCTTTCTTTTAAGCATTTTTTTTTTTTAATCCTTTCCTTTAAGCCATAGCCTTATATTTATCACATTATATTTCTTGCTACAGAGAGGGATTTAATTGTTACAGATGAGGATTGAATCCTCGACAGCTGCCCCTTCTCCTTCCCCAGCGCACACCAGCGTACCTGCCTTTTGAGGGAGAGGAAGCTGGGAATTTAGACTTGTTCCTTCAGCTCTAGAGAATTAATGAGAAATACTCCCTGCCATCAAAATTTTAGCCTCTTCAGCCTCATTTACACCTCCAGGCTGATGTAAGGGGACTGTGACAGAAAGAAAAGATATCTAGCCACAACCTGCATCCTGGCCTTTTTTCAGTCGTCTGTCTGGGAGATGCAGTCCAAAGGCTCACCTTGGCAGAGCAAGTACTTGAGGATTTTTTTGTTTCTTCCTGCTGCTTTTGATGCTGCATTATATGTTCTTCATCACTTAGCAGTGAATATGATGCTGTCTGAAGCCAATTATTTAGAGACTTTCATATCATCAGCTTAATATAATATTGACAATTGGCAAAGGAGCAGAAAAACAGAGACGTGACAGATGTATAGATACATATAATAGGAAAGGTTTAAAACAAGCAACGTTTAATGAACAGAAAAAAAAAAAGCCTAACAATAAGCCTAAATAATACCTTTTGTATTTATTTATTTGAGGAATATTTGGCAATAAAACAAAAGGCATAGGCAAAATGGAATGCTGATGGTTATTTTATTATGTGATTTTTTTTCATCTTAAAGATCTTGGGCATGTTTTCTGAGGGTATCACAAAGGATTTCTCCAAAACCCACAGGCTTGTGATTTTGTCACCCCACTCTTCTCAAACACAGTAGTCTGCTCTCTTTTGATGACTTATGACACCTTCTCTGCACATGACTGAGTAAATCATTGACCAACATGGGCCATTATAACATACTGCAGTATCATGTGCCAAAGAAGGAAAGAAGAAGAAAGGAGACAGTGAAATATCTGTGCAGTAACTGTAAGATACTGAAGCTTAAGGAGTATTCATTGTTTGGAGTTCTTTAAGAAAAATCAACATCCCACCGAAAGTGTAATATATTGTCGCTCAGTGTCCGTACTTTGGTTATTTCAAAAGAATTAGGAATCGCTGGAGAAAGAATACACTTGTTCATCAAATGTCTTCTGGAAGCTGCATCAAAAGGATGAGCCTTTTGATGCCAAACTGTTCAGTGAAAATAGCTTTATTTCTGTTCCAAAAGGAAAACTAAAAGCTGAAAATTATGTACAAAGGACTGAACTACTTCTTTAGGGAGGCTTTAGGTGAAGCTGTTTAACTTTCGCTGTTACCACTTCTTCAGGATTTTCAAGACAGTAAAATAAAAAAGTTCTTAACTGAAATTAGATAGAGAAAAAAGTTATCCTCTAGAGATATGCATCCATATTCTGTGAAGAGATCCCCAAACTCCTCTTTGAGATTAGTTCAGTCAGGCTCTTCACATTAACAGGAAGATCCAAGTCTAGATACAGTAACAGCTGTAATCCATGTACCCTAACTCTTGGTTGGTTGGAACATAAAGAAGATATTTGACACAGAAAAGTTTGTTTCTCAGAGGACTAATTTTGGAGAATGGAAACTTAGATGAAGATCACTGCCAATGAGAGTAATTGGATCTGCGTGAAATTAAATTCAGGCCAGTTTAGACATCCATATCCAAAACAGAGTTGGCCACATTAATGTTAATTAATGGCAATGTAGAAGAAAGAGATTGCTAGGGCACTGACCTTGCATTCTGGATGTGCAGGTGTCAGATCTCTGCTCTACCTCTAGTTGAGGGACCCCACTCTAAATCTGCCAGGACAGCGCCATGAAAAATGGGTCTCGTTCCACCATCACCACCACATAATCTGTGGTCCAAAGCCTGAGAGGCTTAGAATTGAAATTTGGCTGTGGTGTAACAAGCCAATTAGATAACTAAAGAGAAAGAAAGACACTGATAGTACTGACGGAAAAATGATTCCACAAACTACTTGTGTAGCAATTAAAAAAGATTAATTCACATTCTCAGTTGTAATTCCTTCAGGATTGACTGAAGGATGAGCTCAACATTTCAACAACTACTTTTTGTCAACAACTGCTTAGTCATATCAATAATGACGCAGCAATAATTTAGTATTGATTCCAGTAACACCTTTCCACCTCCAACAGTTTAGACTAACACCATTTTGAAATCTTGAGGTGAAGAATTTGTACTGTATATCATCATGCTATTTAAAGTTTATAGAAAATATCATAGTAGTAATTACTATCAGACTAATTTTGACAGTAGTGCAATAGTTGCTTAGTGACCACTTTCTCTTTCATCATCTTAAATTTTGGAGTTTTCTTTATATCTGTAACAGCTGTCCCATTGGGCTCTGGCTGTTTTCTCAAGAGAAGTCAGTAAGACTCATCACTGACTTCAGGGACCAAGAGCTGGCTCTTAGTTCATTCAAAGCTGAGTGTATAGTTAGAAGAGTTTTTCTTATAGTTGCTACTATACAGTTTAACTACTTGAAGTTTCTGTTCTGGGAAACAAGTATTATAACGGAACTAAATCCTGCAGATTTTGAAGACCTGAGCTAAGAATATAATATGCAAAGAGTAGAGTTAACAGCTTGTTTCTCCGAAAGAATTTCATTTAGTTCAAGTGTTCCGAAGTTTGCAAAAAGAGAATTAGGTTTATAGGCACAGCTACCGGGGGAATGACTGTTAGCAACCTTGTCATTAGCAGGAGGCAATCAAATGGCCTCTTTGTCTGGGATAAAGAGTGTAAGTAAATAAGAAAGAATTTTCTCCCAGCCAGTCCTTCCAGCTTCCTGAAACATGTTATTTACTTTAAGACTAACTGATCTGCAAGCTGCATCTAGACTACAGCGTTTAATAAAGGCTCCCCATCTTAGATGTTACCTCACTGTATTAGCCTAATCACACAACTGAATGCAAGTATAGTAGAAGCTCATTTTTACTGTATTTGTAAAACTCAGCCTAAAGTTACTTGGACAAAACAATTATTTAAGGAATAAAAGATTTCAAAAATCAGTAAGGCTGGTTAGGTCTTTTGTTAATGTATTTCACTTAGGCAGATAATTTTGATTTTTCTTAAAGAAAAAGAAAAGTATCCTAGAACTAAAAACCCATGCCAGCACGTGCACTCCTGAGAAACACAGTTTGGATATCACTGAGTGTCACCCTTCTGTAGGGGCAAGGTTTCCTAGAGATTCTTCATTGTACATCACCTTCTCAACCACAAGGGCAGACTGCACTGAGAGCTAGCAGATAGCATACAGCGAAAGGACTCAGGAGGCAGTATGGCAGTAGTTTGGAATTAAAGTACTGTGAGTTTTGGAGAAAAAATATTTGAGCTTTTGATTTTTATCTGTCAGTAACTCAACTATCTGCATGGAGGGGAAAAAAAGCCAGAACTGTTATCTGAGTCATTTTAATGAGAATGCTAACTGTTAACAAGAATTATTTCAGGATTTTAAAATGAATAGCCAGGAAATTTTCCCTGTGGTTAGCTGAGAATATGAAGGATAAAATAAAAATTGTCCTGGGACCATTTCAAATATAAGCTGTCACCATCACAGTGATGAGAGTTAAGTTTCTATTTCTGAAGGTTATATAAGTGTTGCAAATGTGCTTTCATTTTGCCTTATAATACAAAGAGACCAACCCAACTTATTCTTTTGGGACCATGGCATTCATTCTCATTCTTCCTAGTTAAGTTATTACAGGCAGCTGAAAGAGAGAGTAAAGAAATGGATTTTGATAGCAGTGAACATCATTTGGGATTCTTTCCAAATCACATTTGTAGGCTGCTAATCCAATGCTAATTGCTTAAATTCCTACCTGAAGACTTTATAAATTCCACCATTTGCCTTCAGTATTGTCAGATAGTGATGATCTGATTCAAAACCCTCTGTGGTCAATAAAAAGATGCAGCTTACTATATCTGGGAGAATAATTTGGGGGTTGTAAATTGAATGAGAGCAGACAGTTACAAGTATTTGAGTTGAGCTGGTTAGTCTTTATTAGGCTTATATGTCACATTGTTCACTTCCATTCTGTTATTGGACTGTGGTGTAAATATTCTTGATAGCAAATACAAATTTCATATTATGATTAGTCTAATAGGTGACTACAACACTGTTTCTGCAAGCATTCCTGCCATTTCTCATTTCCTAAAATACTCACAGGAAGAAAACAGAAAAAGGGAAGAGTACTTGTCTTGTGGATTTATTTACAAGTTGCAGTCATAATATCCGTGGAATCCAATTGCAGTGTTCTAATGTTGCTGACAGTGTATCAGCAGTGCTACCTGTGAGGAAAATTTACTAACAAATTTAACAATGAAGAAAAAGGGAGAAAAATCCAGAAAATAATTTAAAACCAAGAACTATATTAAAACATTACTGGGAAGCTAAGAATAATCAGGAAATATCTGTAGAAAGGTGTGTTTAAAATCTAATTAGTTACAGAAAATTTTCATACAGATGACAAGACTGCATGGACATATGGTATTTTAAATATACAAAAAACATGTGATACATCACAAAACCTTGCTTTTGTGTACAGTACGCTGTGTTGTAAATTTGTGAGTGAAATAGTCTAGGTGAAGAGACCAACATAGCTTAGTGAACTTTTGAACCATTACTAATATATACTGAAATTGTTAGGAAAGGGTCACACAAATTTATGAGGTGTGGGGGTACTGTATATCTGCATAAATCTCATTTCAGCAAGCATTCCAAGGAGGGAAAACTGATAAGAGAAATCAGAGGGTTTTTTTGCTAAGCCAAGTGGCAAAGCATCATTACACATGCAAAGATATATGATGAAATTAGGTTTCATCTAACTGTATGAAGAAAAAACATGTAGCCAATATGGGAATAGACACGAATAGAACTGTCCCCCAAATTAGGAAGGCAATAATAAATAAATAAATAACATGACGAAGGGACACCTAGACTTACTGCTGTAAAGATCAAAAAAACTGAAGAAATTAAAACCCTCTAGAGTGCTTTCCTACCAGATACCAGGCAATACCTGCTGTGTTATAAAAGGATTATGCTTATCATTTTTCTGCACTAGGAAGGAACCATATGTTATAAGAATATATCCACACACCAGAAATAATTTTGGAGTGCCATGTCTGCTTTCTCTCTCTATTTGACGAGTAAGAGAAATCATTTTATACAACAAATGTTCTTATTCTCCTGCACTTTATATTTTAGACCTGTCCTTTCAGCAAATTCCTGGCACTTTATTTTGTAATGATGAAGGATAACTGGATGACAATACTAAAAAAAGAGCAAAACCTAACCCATAAGCAGGAGCCCATCATTGTATAGCTTGCATGAATTATCGATACATCTATGCTGCTAAATAAAAGAAGAAGAGGCAAACATGATCATCTAAACTTCTTAGCAAATAGGTCACCCTCTGCCTCTACCTGGGACTGCTCCAGCTAGCTCTCTCTATACGAATCTATTATCGTGGGAGCACTATGAGACATGATTGCAAGCCAGGTCATGCTACTTAACCTTGGGGCCAAGGACCTGCCCTTGTCTTTTCTTCAGCAGCACAGACATAGCCTAGGAACCTCTGAACACTGGCCTAAAAAGGAGCTTAGACACTTGTTACGTGCCACTAGAGGGGTGTATGGGATCCTTTCAGGTTCCAGGATTAGTTGTGCTGAACTTGAGAGATCATCATTTGTCAAGTGTAAGAATTTATTAGAGATAAGTGGTTCTACACATATAACAGATGCTAGACTACCCTAAACAATTATCACCAAACAAACTATGAACTATAAGTATAGCAAAGCTAAAAGCATAGTAAAGCTAGAGAATATAGCAGGACCAAAAAAGGAATATATATGTATCAGAACTCTATGATCAAACCATGGGTGCACACTACAATGACCTCTTCCTCCCTTTTCCTGTGCTTATGGGCCATCCCTCTGGTATAGTTTTCCCCAGATTGTTCTCACCACGCTCAAGCTGCACCGGGATGATTCATGTCCTCCCTGGCAGTTGGCATCAGGAAGTCCCTGCTGATGGGTGCGTTGTTGGGTCTCCAGGCCAGCTGATGGTGGGACTGAGTCCACACACTGAGATAGGTGCCTTACTTTCTTTTATCTTTCCTTTGTTCCCGCACTCAGTTCATTATCCAGTCAAATAATGCCAGACCGTAGTTACTCAGCAGCTGCATGGGCTCAGTCGGTAACAGTGCGCATGTCAACAGATAACCCCAGGTCTGGTTCTTATCAGTCTGAGCTGCCTCTGAGCTTTTGACTCTTGTACGGTTTTTACTCTTGTACAGACTGACTCCTGTATGGGCTTACTGACAGGTCATCTCGTGGAAAAACTCCACAGCGCCTGGGTGCTTACGGTGTGAGTCTGCGGTGCCACAAAATCTCCATCAGGTGTCACTTCCCCTTTGCTGACTTTGTTCAGCAATCATGGGATTGCTGGAGGGTGTGCCACTAGGCTACCGCAGCCCCACAGTGTGGCAACTCCAGTCGTGGTGCACCCGGGGTTTCTTGACTCTTGGGGACCACCCCAGAGCAGACTCCTCTTCTATGGGCTGCACCGTCCTGAGTCCCACACTTGCCTGTGCGGTGCGTCACAACACGATAGGAAGGCTGCTTTGAAAAGTTCAGCATGTGTGATTACAGCTTACATCCTTTAGTTGGAAGAATGGGGCAGAGCTGTTCCTAGGCACACCTCAGAGCTTGGTGGAGCTGTCAGGTGTTCAGCTGTCCTGTGGCAGGAACAGGGTTGTCTTTTGGGGGGAAGAGGATAACAGAGTCAGTGGAGAGTTCTGTTTAATGGGACTTAACACTTCCAAAGCTAATGACACTGAAAGCTAATCTCAGGCATGTTTTACAGTACAGCTGAAAAAATGTGTAGGCTCTACTCCTGTTTTTAGAGAAGTGTATGATGTCATCAGGAGAGCTAATGCTGAGAAACAAGAAATGCTGCACTTCATTTCCATTGGATCATCTAGCATCAATCAAAACTTAAGAGCATGTTCAGTTTTTACCATCCGTTGACATGGTTTAGGCATATCTAAATGCTGGCAGAAAGAAAATCAGCCAAGGATCAACAACAAGAATGCTGCTTTTAGAAGTCCTTTGACATTTTGAGTGTGAATATACTTGATATTTTACAGACAGGTTTCCAAATTCTGTACAAAAAACAGGAGTATTTGTGAGATAAATTGGCAATATCATTTTAAAATCATATTTCATGCTCTCACCTTAAACCCAAAACCCTTTCTAGAAGATCTGAGTTCCTTTATGTCACAACAGAGTGAAGAATTTCCATAAGGCTGTGTTTTCTTTGCTTTGTTATTGTTCTCTGGGCTTTTATTAGCATAGTTGATTTAACTCTATTAATTCTTCTCACACTGGGTGTTTTGTCAAAATGTTAATCAACAGATTTTTATACTACTATTATTACATATTTGACATACTCTTTTAAACTTTCAAATGCCATGGCTTGAACAGTATAAATGCAAACCAAGAAGGCTTACATATATTTTGCTCTGTCAGAGTTCCACACAAGCGAAACTGGGGTCAACTGCAATCATCTTGAGACTGAAGTGCTGGCATGTAGCAGTGCCTGAACTCACAGGGGAAGCCACAAAATGTGATCCTAATTTAATATAAGCACACACAAAGATGCCGTCTTTCTCACTGACATAAGATGCAGTGTGTTCCATGTATTGAAGCGGAGCTATTCAGCATTTACACCAGTAGTAGTAAAACCCAGTGTGGGCTTATGTGTTAATTCCGTGGCTGCTTGTCTAGCAAGGAGAAGACAAGCTACTTGAACTTACAGTCATATCTGCATTTGTTTCCTTTCAAAAAGCTGTTTGTGAGAAATTGAGTGGATGTGACCAAATGTTCTCTCATATGCAAAAGGCATGCTTGAAAACTAGCACTTGTGAATTATCCTGTCTAGTCCAAAAGAATGAGAGCACAGCTGAGTCTGCTGGAGCCACATGCTCCTCTGTTGGGTTCTTTATTTCATTTCAGGTTTTCCAGAGGACACTAAGCCAAAGCAGTAATATATTATCTTATTTCTATATGCCAGCAGCTCTGCACAACCCACTGCACAGACACAACTTTTCTGGGACAAAATGATGATCTGAAGTTTCTAAAAAAGAAAGGTTAATTGAAAAAATGAATAAAAAAAAAGAAATGAGTGAATGGATGAGCCTTCAGTGGGCTGTGAGTACCCACTGGAGGTCAATTAAGAAAACACCTGTGGCTGCTGAACTTTTATTGTTATTCTACTTAGTAGTCAGGTCAGTTCTGAAGGGAAAAGGATCTCAGATGTAGAAGAGTGAGAGACATACAAATGCAGTGACCTTATCCTAAAAACACAATCTCTTATTTTTCTCCATTGTATTTCTTTTCCCTCCTTGTTCTGAACCAGTATGAACATGTATCTCTATTTAATATAAACACACATATATGGATGTGTTAAAAAGCACAGTCGGAACACATCATTGGTGCATCTTATTGATTTTAACTATGTTGCAGTCATTCTGCTCATGATGGTAATTCTTCCCAGGGTAGGAGAAAGGGGATAAGACTTAGCATATTTTTTCAACAAATTAGATGAAATAAAAAAAATGATAATACTGATCTGAAGCCGAGCTTCTAACAACTTTACCTTTTTCTCTCTCCAAGCAGTTTTTTAATTTTCACCCTGCAAAAAAGATTTCCTCCCCACACTCCTGTGCTGTGAGTCACCTTTTGTCATCTTCTTCCTCTTTTGATTGTACTCAAGCCTATATGTTTTGTCTCACACATGAGCATAATCGAACAACAGCTTTGCAGACTCTGAAGTGGATGCCAATTTACACCGGGTGAAATTAGGTCAGCCCGGAGGAGATTATATCCCAGCTATCTCAGATAACACATTTTCTACTGCTGAACACGAGCACATGACAGGAAGGCTTTCTGTGCATGTTTCAAGGGTGGAATTCAAAGGCTTAGGAAAGAGGACATTATAAATGGTGGGTCAAGCCCAATGTTTTCTGTTTCTCAGTGTTTCACTAGGTGAGATTCTGAGGTCTTTTGCTTCTGAGCCAGCAGTAAAGGGTGATTACATAATAATCTAGTTATGGAAAGTATGTGCAGGCACCATGGTGTTGAATACTTCGAAAAGGTACTTCCTCCAAAATCAATAACACTGCACAACTGTATATTTTCTTATCCTCACCTTCCATTTTGCACTGATATTCAATGAACCTCTGTGCTTTCTTGCATTAGTATTTATAGCAAAGTCACTAACCTCCTCCTAGTTAACCTCTTTCTACAGAGCTGGTGGCAGGCACAACACAGCTGTTTCAGTTTGGCATCAGCTCAGAAGAACTTCAAAAGCAAACAAATGAAAGAGAAAATACTTGTAAATACCAGTTCCATGCTTGAAGTTAGGGGACTAAGGGAGACTAAGATGATTCCTGTCTGAAGAGACTTTGGGGAGTTTTATTTTTGGCAGGTAAGACTCACTAAAATGTGCTTACAGAATGTGCCTTTTAAATCCCAGAACATATGAGTCACTCCTGCTGTCTGGTTCATGGCAAAAGGCTATAGAGGAACAGTTTATGAAACATGAAAAACAGAGTGAGAAAATAACATATGGTTAGTGCTTTTACTAAAGGAGAAGCATGCAGAGCATTGCTGCAATAGCACACAGCACTGATCAGCAGGCCTAAGATTGCTTGGACTCCGTAGTTTCTTCTCTCTTCTTCAGCAGCCTAAGAGGAGTGGGGGGAAAGCTCCTCATAAGCCTGCTGTGAATGGATAGCTTGCTGAAAGGATATTTATGATTTGCCACATTTACTAAAGTACTATTCTGCCTCAGCAGTGTGTGGCAGTAGAGTTGCAGTCTCTCAGCACAAAAGCAGAACTGTTAAAGCCTGTTTCTTTTCCCCTGACTTTAAAGCAGGCTACTTTACAGGTGTTTTCTATCAGCTATTTCAGGCACAGACACAAACTCGAAAACAATATTTTTAATTATCTGTGTCATCTTATACCTATAGCTTTTCTGAAGAGACAGGATTCCTAAATGGAAAAACAGCAGGAGAGATTCTATCAAGCATCTTAACATGGTTAATGTTAAAGTGCATGCTCTGGATTGCATCTGATGCAATAAATTGAAGTGGGCAAGGAAGACCTTTGACTTATAAGCAGGAGACCTATGCTTTATTACTTCCTTCTGCTATCTGGAAATAAACTTTTAATTTGTTTTTAAGGTTTGACATGGCCATTTATGGATTTTGATCTTGGAATCTTTTGCATTGGTATGGATAGTGCTTGGCTGAGATCCTTGAGATTACCAAGGCTATTCTAATATCTAGCAAAAGCCTTATTTTTCCCTGTCAAAATAGACATGTTAAACACTCAGAAATTTGCCTGTGACACAAAATTTTCAGTGGCTGGTTTGAACTTGAAAATTTCCTTTCTCTTTTCTTTTCACACCCTTTCATCTTCTGCCTTAGATGCAGTACAATTATATTTTCTACTTCTGAGTGTGGCACTTTGGCTGAGCCTGAGACTTATTCCATTATATTTTTGTGATGAATTCTTAATTAATTTCCTACCCTCCCTAATTAAAAATGCAGACTGAATATTTTGAGTCTTTTGAAAGAGAGGTACGGAGAGGTCAGCACACATCATTTTGCTTACCCCCATGCTACACTTTCTTTTGTGGTTGGGAAAGTCCTTTCATGCATTTATAGTCATATATGCAACCTATGGTTGATGCTGGGCCTACCTCAGAGGGTTGGCGTGAAGCTCGTTTTATTGAACCCCAGGATTCTGGCTTCCCAGACGTGAAGAGGAGAAATTCATAGCAACTGCAATGTGAGCAAAAGAGAAATAAGAAAGTTCATGTATAAGGAGAGTTAAAGGAGGAAAGAAAGCAGCGAGGGAGGACAGAAGAGGGCTACAGAAGCTGCTGCCGGTGGCCATATAGCCAAAGAGAGTTACTGCAGCTTGTTTCTGTCACATGCTCTGTGAAAATTGAGTTCTCACTTCCCATGAAGGGACGAGAACTTATCATGAAGATCCTTTAGAGGAGATTAGCACCTGCTGAGATCTGCTAAGGACTGGAAAAAGAGAGAAAGAAAGGGTGGACAGGAAGTCATACCTCTCCCTAGAGTTCAATGGAGCATAGACATCCATAAGAACAGGGGAAAGATGCCTAAGGCAGTGAGCTTTCCCAGATACTTAGACGTTAATGCTGGAATTTACGGTCACTGCCTGTGATGGATTAAAATAATCTGAATTTTAAAGTGTCCCTCATTATAGCCCTCTGGAGCCCCTACCTTCTGAAAGCAATGGTGGAGACAGCAAGGAACACTGCAGAGGACATCTAAAGAGAGTAACAGACAAATTGCTCAGCAGTTACTATTTCTTTCTGCATGACATTTATTTCTTTTTCCGTATGGGCTGGAAAGCCCTCAAAGGGTCATCTAGTCCAGCCTCCTATAATGCCTGTGTCATGCCTTACAGATATTTGTTGAGTCTGTTCTTCATTCCACTTCTCTAAAGAATCAGGACACTTTCCAAGGAAGTATTTAAAGCCTTTCATTTTTGTAACTCTTTTTAAGAGTAAAGGATACAACAGACACTGTATATAAAATAGAATGGGTCTGCCTGCTTATTTCCCCTGGAATTTCAAGCTTCATTTACTAGAACCATTATGGACTAGTCTCTGTATTAAGACACAAAAAATGAAACATTTCACACACTCTCCAATGCCCACTTATTCAAAGAAAGCTTTCACAGAGCTGCAAAGGGATTCAGAAAACTACATATTCTGTCTCTTGTCCTGACTCCTCACCCTATGTCACTCTCTGATTCTGATCATATTGCACATCACTGATATAAGGCACACAGACGTGTTGCAGATTGCTGTGTCTGAAGATCTAACTGAAAAGGTCAGCTCCGTTTACAGCGTACGCTAAGTAGTACAAAACATTGCACCATCTGGGAATTGTCACAAGTGAAAAGCACAGTTTTGGCTTATAAAATCTGCCCTGGCTTGAAACAAATACAGTTATGCTCAGTTTGTTAATTCACCTTATGAACTGTAAGGAATGACCTGTGGTTTACTTATTCCACTAGAAAGCGAATGGACTCTAGAAATACCTACTGTCTGACGAAAGGCTGTTCTGTCTTGCCTCAGGTTCAATGCCTAGTGATGTTTCAGTGACTTCCCCCCCCCCCCCTTCAGACCTAACAGTCCAATCAATCATAACTGAACCGTCTAGGTCAGCTGAGTAGTCACTTGCAAGACAGCTTCATTGAAAACTAACTATACTATCATGACCCTTATTAGCATTTGCATTTCATTCCATTTCTGTGGTCTTTGTGTTGGTGCATTTAACTGTTTTTAGTACTATGCAAGGATCTGAATATATGTTTATTATGCAAAACTTCTTGCTGCTCCAGTAATTGATGCCTTTGGCTACTAAAAAACACAAGCCAATAAACAGAACTGTCAAAACCAACAAAAATTGTTTTTAATCTGGTTCTGGGGAGAGCTTGTGACATTTAAAGACAAGTATAATTAAAATTCACACAAAATAGGAATAAATTAATATGCATTTTTAAAATTCATATCTAAGTGCAACATTTGGTTGCACATATGTCTATGTGCAAACTTAGAAGAGGAACAGAATCTTACAGTGTCCCAAGAAGAAAACACTTTGTAGGAACTGCCTTTGGCTGCAACTGTACCTCTACTAATATCTCACTGTGAAAGACTCTGGGATGTAATTAGTACTAGTCTGAGTTCGCCTCGCTCTGCCATGCTTATCTAAAGCTGCCACATTAGCTTGGTTGTAACCGGTGGGGACCTCTGAGCAGATGCTTGTTTGCTGTGAGTAGCTGATTTAATGAGTAGTGACAGAGTCAGACAACTGGTAGTGGGTAGAAATGTTACTTCTTATGGACTCCATAGTCTTAACAAGATCTCACAGGTTACAAACATCAAAAAGCATAGTGTCTTGTTCATTGTCTCAGTGTAATAGCAAAGAAAGGTAGGCTGGCAAATGGAAGAATATATTAAACCTTGCTCTGCTTTATCTCTTCCAGCTGGATACATATGCTCCTTGCTAGCCCTGCAGTGCAGAGGCTGGGGGGAGAGGGAGTGCTGGTTGGAGGGGGCTATTCTCGCTTCTGGCCCCTGTGCTGCCACCTTGGCTTCAGAGCTCAGCCAAGTGATTTTCTCTTGAAATTAATTCAAATTAAGGATACTTCCTACATATTCTATGCTCAAAATCTCCATTTGTTTTTTGAAATTAAAGCTGTACTACCGCAATACTGCTATAACAGTGTAGCCCTTTTCACCCATTCCCACCCTGATTGGAAGTGTAGGTCCCAGCTAAGGGCTGCCTTTGTCAGGAGTGTGCATCGATGGTGTGTCCTCCCTCGGTGCTGCAAGCATGGCACATGAACATATGGCAGTGTCACAGTTAATAACAATGACTCTTAGTGGAAAGGGCTTCCAGCAATAAAGGTCACTTGTGTTTGAAAATCGGGTAGGAAATACTACTAATGATCTTACTTTGTGTTCATATCTTTAACAAAAGTTCTTTTAGGAAAAATAGTAGAAATGCAAAGATTCCTCTATTTGAACATTAATATCATTCCAAGACCACCATTCCTTGTATGAACAAAGATTACTATGTTTTTGTCAACAGGATGTCAGTCTACACCAGAATATGGAAGGGAGAAGAATAGTCTTGTTCAGAAGAGTCATAAGGAATTCAGGGGAGATCTGGGAAACCTAGTTTTTTTCTTTTTAACCCTAAGAGAGATGAGACTGAATTTGGGATCCTGTGCCTTGTTTCCCTTCTCTAATTCAGATCCATTCACTGAAAAATGTGTCCTGAGTTTTACAGCTGCTGAACATCAGAGATATTATTATTGAACTTAATAGCAATTAATACATATTCAGGATATATGGAAATACTAACTGCTAAGGTAGTATTGTATTGAAGTACTAACTATTTAAAACCATACATTAGTAACCTAGTTTTAGGATGATGAAATATTTGGAAATGCTAGTTTAAAATTCTCTATGCATGAATTAGTCCATTTGTAAAATTGGGAAAATTCTGCATTAAGAAGCATTATGGAGATTACACAATTAATATTAAAGGAGTTTAAGACAAGTGATAGGCTAAAAAGCACTAAATGAGTGGAAACAGCTGATGATTTAGTTATGCAATAATTTAAAGATTTCCTGTAAATAAAATTGCATTCTTGGCTATGCTTATTTCGCAAAGAGTAGGTAATTGTTCGAAAAAAAGTCTGAAAATTTCTCACATTTTTGTGGTTTAATATATTTTATATAGTGTAATACTCAACTTATTTTGTCACAGATGAGTATCTGTCACTATTTATCAGGCAAAGGACATACAGTATAGTCAGTTCTGACCCAGTAACGCTGTTATTTGCCAATTCAAATCTCAAGACAAAAAATGTCAGTGTCAGTTATCCTGTATGTATCCCAACACTTGTATTTGTAAATAGAAGAGAAAATGAACAGGAAAAAAAAACAAAAAGCAAAACTCTCCACTCCAGCTGACAGCAGAGAACAGAAGATGGCAAAAAATTAGTTATGCTAACTGTCCCCGGAGCCCTTCCTTAGGGTGCCGTGTGGAAGGTCTGCATGGTTTCCAGATGCCATTCAGCTGTGTGCCACTCATTGCTTTGACAGCCTTCTGCTCTCTAGGGACAATATTAGTCTTAGGGGACATTTCCTCGTTCCTTTCCAACCTTAGCTGAAATTGGCAATCAGACATTGAAATGAATAGATTCATCTCAATTTCTTTTGCCAGGTGTTAGTCTGGGGTTCCCTGATGCTCCATGAGCATGTATTAATCACAGTAAACTCTTTGTATGCCTTTTTCTGTTTTAAAGAGGTGATTCCAGTACACAGTGTTCCCTTTACTTATTTTATTATAGCACAGTATTCTGATATCTTTGCTTCTTTGTTTTTTCATTTAGTATTTTGCTAGAAAAATACCCCTGACTCAGGAGTTAAAGGCTTACTCTACTTCCCTGCCACTTCTTCACTATGTGTTACCCTCCCTTACCCCAGCAGGACTCCTTTATAAGAATAATGAGGACAGGCACAGGGTCTCATTTTGGAAGTTAATGTTAATGCTCTCAAGGCATACGTGTATGCATGTATGTGAGCTAAATTTTACAAGAGGAAAACCTGCGGGCCCCAAGCGCCAGTCCACCATCACTCAGGGAGGGCCCCAGCCACAGGGCCATTATAATAGAGATGCCTCCTCCGCCACCTCCTCCAGATGCCTTTGGACAGTGACAACTAAAACCGCAGCCTCAGATTCAACAGAACGTTTTCATACTGGATTCGGCTCCCAAAAAGGATTTTGGCAGTGGGATCTCTTGCTTCTGGATCCTGCTTGGGTAGTAGGTTTTGAGATGCTCTGCCTGGTTAAGACAGAGACAGCTTTAAGGCACACAGAGAAGTGGAAGCATACACAGAGGTGCGATTTTAGGCTTTAGCTCTGAAAAACAGTCAGACAATGTGATGGTGTGCTCCTTTCCCCCCTCACTGATGTGCTCTCTCCCCCTAAGCCTGACCTCCCTGTAAACAGCACGTATGTAGGGGCTAGTTGAGCATGCGCCACCTAAGGTCCATCTAGTATGCAAATATGACTATGAGTCAATCATCTCCCCCCCATAAATAGGGGGCAGCCGAGAGCCCATTGAGCTCTCCTGCACGGCAGCAGACTGCGCTGCAGAACCTCCTCTTGAGCAGGGACGCCTCTCAAGGTTACTCCTCGAGGTTGAGAGACTCCTTACCCACGACAGATCCTTAGTAAGTGATTAATAGCATGCTGAACTTTTGCGAACTTCGCAAAACTTTCCTGAGTTATATCTCTGACTAATTGCGCACATAATTCCTTAGACATAAACCGTTGACCAAGTCTGGGACTAGGACTGGATCCAGCCACACCTGGGACAACAGACCCTGTGCCTTGCGGGAATGCCTGGAAGAAGCGGCGGGTGATTGTTGTGGGGGACTCCCTGCTGCAGGGGATGGAGGCATCTATCTGCCGACCTGACCTCATGTCTAGAGAGGTTTGTGGCCTGCCAGGGGCTCGTGTGAGAGACGTCATGGAAAGACTGCCAAGGCTTGTCCACGCTTTGGACTACTACCCGCTGCTGCTCTTCCATGTGGGCGCCAATGACACCAAGGGCAAACTGGAGACCATCAAGCAGGATTTCAGAGCTCTGGGGATGGTGATCAAGGGTCTGGCAGCCCAGGTCATCTTCTCCTCAATCTTGCCAGTGAGGGGGATGGATGAGAGGAGGAGGAGACAGACTTTCCAAGTTAACGACTGGCTGCGCCGCTGGTGTTGGCAGCAGGGTTTTGGTTTCTACGACCATGGGACCCTGTTTGAAGATCGACAACTGATGGGGAGAGATGGGATCCACCTCACGAGGCGGGGCACGCGGGTCTTTGCCAACAGGTTGGCCAACCTGGTAAGGAGGGCTTTAAACTAGGAAAGATGGGGGAAGGGGAGAGTTATAGTGCCAGGGTAGTTGGCAAAAGACTGCTCAAGTCAGGATGCCTCCAGCAGGTGAATGCAGCCAGGGAAGTGCACATGGGATGTGGCTATGGAGGATCCTCTTTTACCCCTCCTGGGAAACCTGCATGCTCGATCACCTCTCTGAAATGCCTGTACACCAATGCACGCAGCATGGGGAGCAAACAGGAAGAACTAGAGATATGTGTGTGGTCGCAGGGCCATGATCTCATTGCCATTACAGAGACATGGTGGGATAGCTCGCATGACTGGAGTGCTGTCAGGGATGGCTACGTGCTTTTTAGGAAAGACAGGCCAGGAAAGCGAGGTGGTGGAGTTGCTCTTTATGTGAGAGAGCAACTGGAATGTATTGAGCTGTGCCTAGGGGTGGATGAAGAGCAAGTCGAGAGCTTATGGGTAAGGATCAAAGGGCAGGCTAGCATGGGTGACACTGTTGTGGGTGTTTACTACAGGCCACCTGATCAGGAAGAGGAAGTCGATGAGGCCTTCTACAGACAGCTGGAAGTAGCCTCACGATCCCAGGCCCTGGCTCTCATGGGGGACTTCAACCACCCTGATATCTGCTGGAAAGACAACACAGCTAGGCACAAACAGTCCTGGAGGTTCCTGCAGAGCATTGGTGACAACTTCTTGACACAGGTGGTGGAGGAGCCAACAAGGAGAGGTGTGCTGCTGGACCTCGTACTAACAAACAAAGAAGGACTGGTGGAAGATGTGAAGGTTGGGGGCAGCCTTGGCTGCAGTGACCATGAGATGGAGTTCAGGATCCTGCGAGGAGGCAGCAGGGCGCTAAGTAGGATCGCAACCCTGGACTTCAGGAGAGCAAACTTTGGCCTCTTCAGGGACCTACTTGGAGGAATCCCATGGGTTAGGGCCCTAGAAGGAAGGGGGGTCCAAGAGAGCTGGTTAATATTCAAACATCACTTCCTCCAGGCTCAAGAGCGGTGCATCCCTATGAGTAGGAAGTCAAGCAAAGGAGGCAGGAGACCTGCATGGATGAGCAAGGAGCTCCTGGCAAAACTCAACCAGAAGAAGGAAGTATACAGAAAGTGGAAAGGGGGACAGGCCACTTGGGAGGAATACAGGAACGTTGTCAGAGTATGCAGGGATGTGACGAGGAAGGCTAAGGCCCATTTGGAATTAAATCTGGCAAGGGATGTCAAGGACAAGAAGGGCTTCTTCAAATACATGAGTAGCAAGAGGAAGACTAGGGAAAATGTGGGCCTGCTGCTGAATGGGGTGGGTGCCCTGGTGACGAAGGATGCAGAGAAGGCAGAGTTACTGAATGCCTTCTTTGCTTCAGTCTTTACTGCTCAGGCCAGCCCTCAGGAACCCCAGACCCTGGAGGCAAGAGAGAAAGTCTGGAGAAAGGAAGACTTTCCCTTGGTGGAGGAGGAGTGGGTTAGAGATCATTTAAGCAAACCTGACACCCACAAATCCATGGGCCCTGATGGGATGCACCCACGAGTGCTGAGGGAGCTGGCGGATGTCATTGCTAAGGCACTCTCCATCATCTTTGAAAGGTCATGGAGGACAGGAGAGGTGCCTGAGGACTGGAAGAAAGCCAATGTCACCCCAGTCTTCAAAAAGGGCAAGAAGGAGGACCCAGGGAACTACAGGCCAGGCAGCCTCACCTGCATCCCTGGAAAGGTGATGGAGCAGCTCATCCTGGAGGCCATCTCCAAGCATGTGGAGGAAAAGAAGGTGATCAGGAGTAGTCAGCATGGCTTCACCAAGGGCAAATCATGCCTAACCAATCTGATAGCCTTCTATGATGGAATGACTGGCTGGGTAGATGAGGGGAGAGCAGTGGATGTTGTCTACCTTGACTTCAGCAAGGCTTTTGACACTGTCTCCCATAGCATCCTCAGAGACAAGCTCAGGAAGTGTGGGTTAGATGAGTGGACAGTGAGGTGGATTGAGAAGTGGCTGAATGGCAGAGCTCAGAGAGTTGCGATCAGCGGCGCAGAGTCTAGTTGGAGGCCTGTAGCTAGCGGTGTCCCCCAGCGGTCAGTACTGGGTCCAGTCTTGTTCAACTTCTTCATCAGTGACCTGGATGAAGGGACAGAGTGCACCCTCAGCAAGTTTGCTGACGATACAAAACTGGGAGGAGTGGCGGATACACCAGAGGGCTGTGCTGCCATTCAGAGAGACCTGGACAGGCTGGAGAGGTGGGCAGAGAGGAACCTCATGAAGTTCAACAAAGGCAAGTGCAGGGTCCTGCACCTAGGGAGGAATAACCCCATGCACCAGTACAGGTTGGGGGTTGACCTGCTGGAAAGCAGCTCTGCTGAGAAGGACCTGGGAGTGCTGGTGGACACCAAGTTAAGCATGAGGCAGCAATGTGCCCTTGTGGCCAAGAAGGCCAATGGTATGCTGGGCTGCATCAGGAAGAGTGTTGCCAGCAGGTGGAGGGAGGTGATTCTCCCCCTCTACTCAGCCCTGGTGAGGCCACATCTGGAGTGCTGGGTCCAGTTCTGGGCTCCTCAATACAAGAGAGACGTGGAGCTACTGGAGTGAGTCTAGCAAAGGGCTACAAAGATGGTTAGGGGACTGGAGCATCTCTCCTATGAGGAAAGACTGAGAGAGCTAGGCCTGTTTAGCCTGGAGAAGAGAAGGCTGAGAGGAGATCTTATCAATGTGTACAAGTATCTTAAGGGAGGGTGTCAAGAGGATGGAGGCAGACTCTTTTCAGTGGTGCCCAGCGACAGGACGTGAGGCAACGGGCACAAACTGAAACACAGACAGTTCCATCTGAACATGAGGAAAGACTTCTTCACTGTGAGTGTGACAGAGCACTGGAACAGGTTGCCCAGAGAGGTTGTGGAGTCTCCTTCTGTGGAGATCTTCAAAACCCGCCTGGATGCGATCCTGTGCAATGTGCTCTAGGTGACCCTGCTTGAGCAGGGGGGTTGGACTAGATGATCTCCAGAGGTCCCTTCCAACCTCAACCATTCTGTGATTCTGTGAATCTAGGCTCCTCTCTGAAGGAGTTTAGAAAGCAAGGGGGTCCAGTCTGAACCTCATGACTCAGCGGGAGGGTCTCCGTTGCGCATGCATCTGACCCTGTCCTTCACGCAGTAACTAACTGAGTGAACCTTGCCAATTGAACTTCGTTAAATCATTCTTATTCACGACTGAACTTTGTTAAGTCACTGTCTTACTGCAATAAACGTAGTGCTGCTTCCCTCTTACGAGTGAAGTACATCACTCCTTTCGCAACAGACACTGATGGATTTTGATTAATATCATTTGAAAGCAGCATGTTTTCAGAGTCACAGATTTGTATTTAGATGTCTAAATTCTACCCCACACCTCCTTTAAGTGACTTGATATCTGAATTAGCAGAAGGAAGTCATGCAGATATCTCACCCAGCTGAAGTATCCTGAAGAAGCTCATAGTCTCTACAACCTTTTTGGTACTTTTTTGGGTGTTATAGACATCATGCATCTGTATAAGTGACATAGCTTCTTTAGTAGAACTACAAAATACTGATCTTCTCCTATTATATTTCTACAGTAACCCAGGTCAGAGCTTTCTCTATAAGAAAAAACTTTTAAGTCTTATATTCACAATGATTGTAATGATTATCTTGACTTCACAAGGGCAATCCTTACTGCAGGCATTTCAAGACAGTGTCAGAAGCACAATGCAGAGTCTTTGTATTCTCATCTTCACATCTTCAGGTTCTGATGGAATACTGGGTTTTGTGCGATGCCCTAGAATCAAATTTTTTTTTTGACTTTTTCACTTTTTTCCATTAGAAAGTAAACAAAAATATCTTTCAATTTTTAAATAAAAAGCTATATGGCTTGGTAAAAGCAGAAATACTATTAGGAAAATTTCCTTTGCGCAAACATGCATTTTTAGGGAATAAATCTGACCACTTCTAGTTGCTTATCAAAGAGCAGGATGAGCTATAATAAGCTATGACATGGTATTTTTTTGGATGGCAATGGTACTGCCAAACTAAAACCTGTTGATTTTTTCCCACAGTACGCTCACATGCACAGTGAACTTTAGAATTTAGTACTCAGTTATTAACAGATACAACAAATTGTAAATAAGTCAGCATTTGACTCAGAATTGTTTCAGAGAATGTAAAGATAATATGTGTGCGCATGTTATATATATGTGTGTGTATGTATATACACACACACACACACACACACACACAAACAGTCACATTAAGAAAACAGTTACAAGAGCCTACAAAACACATGCTGACATTTAGACAGAAAGCAAATAAGCATCTTTAGGTAAACCAGGGAGTAAGGGCAGCTGTGAACAGTGGAGCCTTCCACACTGTCACTAAATCCATTGCCAACTTCCCAGGTGTACATCTGATGGGCAGCTGAATAGGATATTACAGAATGAGCAATGAAGCCTTTGAATGAAATGGTTCCCCATCTGTTTAGCTAGTTTGGGCATTTTTTTCTCTCTTTGCTGCGCATATAATTGGGAAACTGTGTTGGAATAAAGCACCAGAGAAAGCAGTCTTTGACTCTCCAGAAATCATTTACCTGGTTCTTAGAAGTCTGGGAAACACTGGAATAAGGATGGGGGTTGGACTTGGACCACCTTGAATGATACTGGGTTGCTTCATCTTTCTATGCCTCATCTTCTCCATCTGAAAAATGGAAAGAAGACTCATAATTTCCTTGGTAAATAGATAATATTTTTTCAGTGAGGTAGCTATATTTGAAGTAGGCAGCATGAATTATTTTATTCAATATCCCATGAGGTTTATTGATAATCTCATATCAAGAGATATGATATTAATTCTTCTTTGCATGTTTAGATAAACTTGTGGTCACTAAAATGATATGCAGGACAGCAGTTCCTAAACATTCTCAGTGTAGCAATTTCAGCGTAGCTTACAGTAGTTTGCTAAACAATGAAATGTTATTTTAACCATTACACTTTATTCAAATTTGCAAAAAATATTATTAAGGGAAAATTACTGTTCTGGGAAATTTCTAACCCACAAATGCAATGATTTGTAAAGGAAGATGACTAAAACCAGCTTGGAGTGGTTTGGATGGAGAAAAATATTACAGTAGCACAAGATTAGCTACAGTTCAAACACCAGTAGATCAGTGATTTAAAGTGAAAGAGTTAGAAGACCTTTTGTTGCACAGTCCAATTGATTTCCAAAAGAACAGCTTTCTCCACAGTTATTATATATCCGTATGTTATATAAAAACAGTGTGGGCAGCAATAAATAATTCCTCATTCCAATTACCTTAATGAGGCTATAGAAATTAAGAAGAGCATCTCAGACAGCACTCAGCATCACTTGCACTGACACCTTATGCAGTAGCAGCAAGTAGAACCAGCAATATTAAGTTGTAAAAGCTTTGACTCCAGACAGCCATTGCAAACCTACTTTCAAAGGAAAAGGAAATGCAGTCAGACACAGGACAAACATAATGCAAACAATTTTAAAAATCTATGAGGGAATGGTTAAAGTTTAGAGGGACTATCTTCCTGACTCAAATGTAGCAAAATGTTAGATTTTTACATAGACTCATTCTTCTGGTTGAAAAACATTCAAAAGGGTGAAAAGCCTGTAGATCTCACTCTTTTGGTTACTTTGCTCAGGCAACTCTTACCATGCACGAAGAGACTGTGCAAGTAGGACATATGCAACAGCAATGTATAAAGCAGTTCCTAGGAGCTAGAACTAGCAAGCAGCTCACCACCCCAAAAGGACCCAACTAGCCTTTGCTGGCTGGTCATTTCCAGCTGCCTTTGTTGGCAGTCACTAACTAGCTGAGGAAGGGTCAGCCTCCTCCTCTCCTGGGAACGGGCTGATTTCCACCGCGACACTGTGCATTTATCATCTTCCAGCCCCACAGGTTTTCCTTCTTTTTCTTCTTCTTTTTTTTTTCATCCGTCTTTTCATGGCAGTGTTTTACCACTTGACTGCTTGAGCTGCGGACAGTCTGAACTCAACAGTCTTACCTCTGCCTGCAGTTTTACCTTTCTGATCTCCCTTGGTTCCTGCCTACATATTTTCTCACAGGCTCCTCAGAAATGTAGCAGTTTTCTCAGATGTTTGAGTCAGGCTTATGCAGCTGTGCTGTGTCAAAGCTAGGCTGTGGATCAAAGAGAGCTGAACGCCTAGGAGGAAGTTTACAAGTCTGGAAGCAAATAAATAGTCAATGCGTTCCCATCATTTACTCTATGTAACTCTTTCTCACCTTCTATCACCCAGTAAAAGGTAAATTATTGCTCAGGTAATGTTGCTTCCTTGGTATATTCTGAAATAGCATACTACTGGATATATACATAGTAATATTTATCTAGCAAGGTTTTTCTTATATCATCACCCATGGAATTATAACTTTGTAAGAAAAGAAATAATAATACTAAAAAAACCCCACATCATTTATTTCATTATAAGGGAAGACTTTAAAGAAAATCAAGAACAGGGTATACTAGCATATGCCAGGGCTCCATAATTTTCTGCTAATTGGTTTTGAGGGAGTGGTAATATGTTTTCCTCTGGATTTAATTCCAGCATAGAATATAAGGAAAAGTAAGCCTCTTATATTTCTGTGCCTGCAGCTTTTAATGCATTGAACACTGCCTCATCCCTACTAACCTACTAGTGTTCAGAGCTGAACTGCCATGATGAATAGAGTACTGCATTTATTGCTGATACAAGCCATTAGCAAAATCACTCTCTTCTCCCCGTTCTTTCTTTCTTTCTTGTAAGGGGGACCTTATAGCAGGAAGTTGGAAACCACATAGCTTCTCTTTGAATGTTGCTGGAGAAATATATAACAAATATATCATCAGTCACTATGGATCATGATGACACTGTATAGCTACAAAAATATACATATATGATTATGCGTCAATTGACAATACGGATGAAATTATCTACTACCCTACAACTGTAAAGACTTGTATGTTACATGTGTCCAAGACTGTGGTCATTCACATTATGAAAGGTAATGTATGATATTATCTAGTAGAATATGATTGATTATTTTATAGCCATTCACACAGATCAGATTAATCATCCTTTAAAGACACATCGTATTTCTTCCATAAGTATCTTCCTTGTTCTGTTTTCAGCTCCTGGGCTGTTATTTAACTACTCATTGTTTGCTCACATCAGATTCTTGGAGGAAGACCTTCTTGGCATTTCTTACAGAACAGGGTTCAACTTCATATGCATATGAGATAAATCAGGATGCAAAATATGACTTCCAATTAAACAAATGCTAAGAATTAAGTTGATTTAAGCACGTTAAGAAACCTTGGCTCTGAAATGCCATGGTCTATCAGATAGCTCAACCTTACCTAGCTGTTTAGAAATATATTGAAGCAAAGACAGTGATTTTTTTTTTTTTAAAGTAAGTTGATCTAATATTTTCAAGGCTCTTCTGTCAAAGAAGAATTTCCTGTCTGCCTTGTGGGAGTTGCATGCAACATTGAAGGGGAAAAAAAAAAATTGTATTTGAAGTAGATGGGGAAGAAAATTGGATCTAAGAACTACTTTCAACCTTAATGTCAAAACAAATACTGCCGCTTCATCCTGACACCTCCACATAATGACAACTGTCTTGTAGTGATTAAATTAAATAAACTACTGAGAAGAATATGCGAGATAGGCCCATTAAATATCTGTCTTTAGTTAGGTTCATCCTTTGAAATGGGCATTTGAAAGATTAAAATCTTTATAGAAAAGACTTGGTGCTTACATTTAAAAAATAGAATTAACAGTCAAGAAAACATTATAATGGAGCTATAACAAAGCTTTTTTTGCTTTGTCAAGAAAACACTATAACAAAGTGAACATTTAATGCTTATTATTCTCGCAGCCTCTCTGGCTTAAAAAGAACAAGGCAAATGACAGATACCAGATATTTCAGCATGTGCAAACAGCTTCTCCTTTAACAAATGCATAAATGTGGGTAAATATGTCCTTTAATTCCCACCGTACCTGTGCATTCCTGTTCAGCAGTGAGACACTCTATGGTAAACCCTGAAATGCTTATTCCATTCGTTGCCATTGAACTGACATCATTTTTATACTACAGTCTCGCCAAACATGGGAATATCAAACCTTAACTATACAAATACATTGAAAAATACAGCCTGACCTCACCAGGATCTTATGAGCAACCTTAATGCAAAAAGTTGCTCATTGCCTTGTTTACAAACATTTCTCATTAATATAGTAATTCACTGTAAGGTTACTTGTATTGCTTTGATAAAAATACCATGCGTCCCCCCCGACTTTAAGGATAAACCATTACAAACTTATATCGAATGTGCGTGCCTGTTTTTCTTATAATAAACATTGTTGTGTCTGTCAATGAGATTAGTATAAAATCACTCTCTTTTGAGATTCCTCAGAAGTTTTTCCATCTGAAAATATCCACAGCCATTTTTTCTTTAAGTCCTAAGATAAGCAGAAACTGTGTTGCTGTGATTAGGGTGGTGTTGAACCAGTGCTCTGCCGTTACGGAGCTGACCAGAGAGTTTTTGTCTAGAAAAGCTGAGAAACAAACAGCCCAGCTGTTGTTTAACAAAAAAATGAGGAAAAATTACTTCAATTTTTATAGTTTTGATGTTTTTCCCTTCCCTCTATAACGTGCAGCACTGTGTCCCCTCTGCAAACAGAACACACAAAAAGAATAAAAAAGGAAAGAGACCAGGGAGAGGAAAAAGGAAACAAAAGAGAAAAGCTAACAATTCCTCTGAAAGTTTCATACTTAAAAATGATGCCTTCTTTCTTAGTTTTAATGAAAACACATACCATTTTTCAGCCTCCTCTGATTTTGTATAATGTACAATAATTACAAAAAACAAATTATCTCTTAGACTGCACTGTAGCATATCTGGCCTCAATCTGGAAGCAGATTGAAGCCTTTCAGATTTAAACTGTTTCAGATTTGAAGCTATTTGGACCAACTGGCCTGTGAGTTATATAGAAAAAGCACAAAAATGAGTATTTCAAGTACAACTGCAGGTAATGAATAATTCATAAATTAGAATTGAGTCTCTTGAATAAATAAAAAATGATACATTTCAAAAGTCTGAGGTTGAATAATAAAATAAATACTGCTTGAGAGCATTTCATCATTTATATCTTAATAATGTTACTCACAAAATTATCTATCTTCCTTATATGAAAGAAAAGAGGAAAACCTGTGTATCATTTAAATGTGACTCAGATAGTCCACATGAATAACAGTGAATTTCATCTGAAATAAAATTAAGACATAAAGCACTGAATAAACTTTGAGACTTAATCAGTCATCTTAAATATAGTTTTTCAATGTATAAATGTATATACATAACCATTGCAAGCCATGTATATGAATTTTTAAAAAATATTATATAATTTTATATACATCACATCTATCATATGAGGCATGGCAGTGTTTGCTGTGCTCTGAAGATGCAGGATGGAAAGAGAAAAACAAAGGTTGGTAGTGAAGATGAAGCAGATTTACAGGTAAATCACAAATGCGCTTGCTCAGAAAGTGATAATCTGTTATGATGTTGGCAATGTAAAACAGCTGAAGGGCTTTGTGAAAAGAATGCCCTGCCTTTTTTTTTTTTTTTTTTTGTAAACTGAATAATGCAGTTACTGAGATTAGGGAGAGCCATGCTAAAACAAAGAAAAGGAAAGAAGACTAGAAGCAAGAGCTGATTTTAATGTAGCATGAAATCTTTACAATGTTCCTTGTTGAAGCAAAAAAGCTCTTAAGAGTAAAATACAGTTGCAGAAAAAAACTGAATAAAAAATCCCTTATTAAATGACTCCAGATTTAAGGAGGCAGATAACAGTGGAATGTTAGTATTTTTTTCTTGTGTTTTTTAATGGATTCTAAAGCTACAGAAAAAAAAAATAACACTAGCAAGTTCTTCCTCCTCTTTGTTTCCTGATTTTGTTAGAACAAAAGTCACGAAGTATTGACACAGAATACAGACCCCAGATTTGCTATGCAGATTGCTAGTTGTCCACTTTTTTGATTAAGTGAAATAAACAGGATTCCAACTTAAAACCAGTTTGTTGCAAAAACATCTTCGGATGTATGAGTATGAAACTTATTTAAGAGGTCAGATTCCTTGATCTCTGTACGACTCAGGTTACTTTTATTTTTTTCCACTTGCATTAAAGCTTTCTAGCTATAGAGGAACCACTACCCACTCTGAAGAATTTACTGTTTTAGTTCTTGTGGTAGAAGGTGTAGGAATAATAAGCAATATATAGGTTAGAAGAAACTGCATGTAATACATTAAAAGGCCTAAGATAGAATGGAAAAGCACATCACCCAAGCTCTCTCTGCAAATGCATGTGGGAGTTTAAAAACTGATATCAGGATGCTGTAAGCCATCCTGCCAAGACAGACAATCTCCTCCCAAGCTAAAATAGACTGAAGCTAATTGCTCCTGTGGTGTATGCTGATGAGCAGTGGTATACACAGAAATAAACAGAAAATCTTCCGGGAAAGGGATAAGTTTATTATAGATTTGTATCCTGTTCTTTTAGCACTCCTTAGAGTATTATAATGGTTAAAAGGAATCATATTGTCTATTAACTTAAATGTTTAACTTTTTTTTTTTTCTTTTTTGTGGAAGCTTATTCATTTGGTGGCTGCTGATTATTCTTCTTATGGAAAAGTCAAATAGAATTCGATTTCTCTCCCTCATAAATATATATAGAAAGAAGCTTTGTGATTAGAGCTAATAAATTTGGAATTTCCATTTTTGGGAGTTTCTGAAAAACTCCTTTTAGAACAGAAAATAGAAATTGCAAAATTTCCTATAAAAGATAAAAATTGACCAAATAATGTTGAAGTTATCTACTGTTTGATTATTTAAAAAGGGCTTAGGATACAGAAAATGTGAACCCTAGCACCTGAGTTTCCAGATCAGTCACATGCTTGTGAATTCACTGAAACCTGGAAGCTTCAGCAACCGATGCAAGAAGCACTGGCACTTAAGGGCCTCGAAAATCTCCTGTGGACCGCTCTGCAGAGATGTGTGTGCGCAGAGCGACAGTGGCAGCGGGGTCACCTCCCGGGAGGTGCAAGGCTGGGAGGCGCATGGTGGCAGGGCGGCTGCCCCTCGGCTGTCGTGGCACTGCGTCCGGGAGGCTTTCGCGGTGCCTGGGCAGGCACCAGACCTAGCAGCCACACGCCAGGTGGGACAGCAAAACCCAGCAGCCTTCGCAGAGGAAACCTGCCTGCATTTTTTTTTTTTTAATTCGTTGATGCTGACAGGTGCTTTGGAAATGTTTCAGCAAATCCTCGTGTTTCAGGCCAAACCTGTTTCTTTATAGAATTTCAGGCTTGTTCTACATGTGATACACTCTGAATTAAAAGCATGAGTATTAACAAAAGGGTCAGCTTTAAAGGTACTCAGCATAGGAGGTACTGGGAGCACTCAGCTCCCACTAAGAGGGAGCTCAAGGCTCTCAGCAATTTTGCACAACTGTGTCAAATGAAAGCGTAGCTCGTTCAGCCAGAGCGAGGGTTTTGGGGTAAGAGCTGGCAAACAGAACCGCTCACGGCTGCTCACGGAGCTGGGTACAAGAGTGCTGGCTTGCAACGGCAGATTTCTGTAGCTCAGAAATCCCCTTCCTCTGGGGGAAAACTCCCAGCAGTAGCAAGGCACTGAAGGCGATGGAGTTGTGCGTACGAGAAGTCAGGTCTCTGCTGCTTTTTGAGAGCAGATCTGCAGGGAACTTTAGAGTTCAGCTGCAGCGAGGAGGCACAGCTTATGCCAGCTGAGATTCTCCCATCCCCCCTCAATCTTACAAGGTGTGCTGTGCTTGTTCCTGCTTAATCTATGCCATCCTTTAATTTTAAAATAACAAGCTTGTAGCTATTTTAAAATAGTTTGATTTCTTTGATTATTATAGAAAGTCTTAACAAGCTGCTTAGGTCCCAGGCTTTTGGCAGGGGGAGGGGGAGGAACAGGGAGGGGGAGGATTTTATATGCCCTGAACATCACCACTTATAAAATAGGAGCAATAATATTTCATTGTCCAAAAAAAGTATCTTGACATTTTGCCAATATTTGTAAAGTACTTTGAAAGTTTCCAGTTGGAAAATGTGGGAAGGATCATTAATTCTACCTTCATTTGTTAAGTAGTGCATAAATATTTGGTGTATTGCTTTGCAAGCTGCCCTCTTGAATTAGGCAAGT
This sequence comes from Apteryx mantelli, assembly GCF_036417845.1. Lineage (NCBI taxonomy): Eukaryota > Metazoa > Chordata > Aves > Apterygiformes > Apterygidae > Apteryx > Apteryx mantelli. Next base: position 52,376,748 of record NC_089980.1, on the reverse strand, counting down.
GTGGACAATATCTTAATAGTAAAACCTCCTCACGGATTAGAACCTATAGCAGTAACTTAGATGGGAAATTAATATTAGGAAAATATGTTAATTTTTTTCTCTTCAGAGCTCTAAGATGTTTGGGAACAGGTTCATATTTTCCTCCTTGTGCACTGCCTAGCTTGTTGGAATTGTTTTTAGAAACAAATAATGAACAAGGACATAACAATTACAGCAGATGGAAACATAAGAGAGAGATAGATATCCTATTGCTGCCAGCTTTCTTTAGACAACCACCAAGTGTTCCTCAAAACCCATTTTCAAAGCCTTTATTTTAACTCGTATTCTCAGTACAATCTTACACTGGAAAAAAATACTATTTTATCTAGTCCATTCCTTTAAAGGAAATGTCTCTGCATAATATATCTGAACAAATTTTCAGCAGAAAACAAACAAACCAATTTAATAACTGTACATTCAGGTAAAAGCCTATAATAATCTCACTATTTTTCTATGCAATAAAAGATAAAGAACCAGAGCTTATTGTTTGGCAAGAAATATTTATTCACAAAAAACTGCACAGAACCAATACCTTCAGCTGCCTACATTTTTTCTTTTCCACAGTTAATCTACTCCAGCAAAGTGAAAAGCCTGAAAAATGTGCACACATTAAAGGGCTCCATCCCCTTTAAAGTTTTTTCCTTTGACAGAGTGCTTTAATGCAGCCTTAGTATAAATGAGAGTCAAGCCCTTAGGCCAATGCAAGGTCCATTACGTTTTGTTAGGGCTTTAAACTCAAGTTTCCAAGGGCATAAATGATTATGTTCACAACATAAGGAAGCACAGAGCCAGACCTGCAATAATTACAGTAATGCTCTAATAGGAAAAATTGGATGAGCAGCATATACAAAATGTATTCTCATTACTTTGTAATATTTTGATTACCAGTAAGGCTGTTCATTTGAAAAAAACAAACTTGAACCATGAAGACAAAAGCTCAGAGATGTTTTTCGATGGTATACCAGTTCAACTGTGAGGCATGCTTTGCTGGTTATCCAACAATTACAACTGTTAATATACAGTAATCAAAATCTGAATTTTATACTTATTAATTGGGATGCAAAGGTTAAATATAGATAAAGGATCCTTCTTCTGGTGTAATTGTGCCTACCAAGACATGCATGTAATTATCCCTGGTAAGTTTATAAATATGAACTTCATTAAAAGTAATCTGATTAAATTATGAAATTAATTATACTCAGCAGAGGCATCAAACTAAGAGTTCCCATGCATGTTAATGAGTGATACATCCTGTACTCTAGCTCAGCCAAATTAAAGAAGGTGCAAAATCTATGCCTTAATATTGCAATACTGCATAGTCTTGGTCTGTTCAACATTTAGAGGACCTTTCAGAACCTTTTGAATTGCATTTACTTATCCTGTAAGATAAAATATGAACCACAAAGCTTTAATGGAAATACCCTCAAAACTTAAAGCATCCATCAAATTTAGGCAATTAGAAAAATTATACGTTTACTTTCATTGTAAAATACTAACCTTAATTTTTTAATGTACCTTAAAGAACTAACACACTTAAAATAATTAATTTCCAGTGTTGCAAGAAGGTCACTTAAATAAGAAATGAGCCAGCACAGTCAATGAGTCTCTCTCTTTTTTTTTTTTCTTGTGGCCAGGAAGGTTGCTCATTCTACTTTTTTTAGTGACCTTTATTGATCTCCTTTATGAATAGAAGTAAGGAAAGCTATTTTTCCATGTTTAATGCAAAGACTGGAATATGGTGAATGCCCTTTTCCCCTTCAGGAGAAAAGTAGGTTTTGAATAAACTGTGATGACTTCATACTATTTGAAGACTCCTTTCTGTTGGTAAGCTTTCTGATAAAAAGTCTTTGCATTATTGAAGAAAGCACAAAAAGGACAAAGTGGGCCAAGAGAATCTAGTCCTTTGTTCCTTTTTTATTATCATCTCTTTCATTACCCTAAGTGGGATGCCAATTTTGAGACATCTGACAATTAAGACCTAAACCAAAACCCTCCAAAGATACTAAGGCACATTCTTGCTATGAGAATCTTTTACATCAATATGAACAGAAATAGCATCTTAATTCTTTATTTATTAAGAGAATGAAGTGGGGATTGTGTTTTGTCTCCATTCCTCTAACCGGTTTCCTTCCTGCCTCCTGCCTTTTTGTATTCACTGGCTTACTGCTTCCAGCACACTTGACACATCTGTACATGTTACTACTGCGTCTGCATCATACAGCCGCATGATTTATACCTCTTACTCCTGTTTAACAATTCTCTCTCCAGCTTTACAAGATCCTTTTCTTTTTTAGCATTTAGATTTCTCAGTTTATTCTTCTTGGGTTAAGAGACTGTCATAGTCAAAATAGGGAGGTCATTATTCCACTCATTGAAGGAGCTGCAGTTCATTGGAATCAAATACAATGTAGTTTGGGTATTAGGAAAATTTACAGGGCTATCTAGGGAAATTGTGGATTCCTCATAACTGGAGGCTTTCAAGAACAGGTTAGAGAAATGTTTGTCAGGAATGACCTAGTAGCACTTCCTCCAGCAGCGTGATGGACAGCAGCGCAAGGGACAAACTACGTGATTTAAAGTTTCCTCTCACCCCACATTTCTGTGAGCTGTGTGCTCTCTTGAAGCCAGCTATTTCATGGAAACTCAATAACTATTTGTCTACAGAGGTGTCTAATACAGCAATTTTAATGTCTTATTGGGCACTCCTTATATGATTGGGCAAATTCAGTTATTCATTAAAAAGATATGTCTGGACTAATTCCTTTAAATTCTAGGAATTTATTCAGCATTACATGGCTGCAATGATAGCTATTCAGATACATGCACGCACATGAGCACAGAGCTGTATCCTAATGTGAACATATTATCCTTACAAGAAAGCTCTAAGAAAACATTAGCCACTTATTTTTGACATATTTTGAATTTCCATGTCCATCTGCAGTGCTGTCATTCTTAGAGCATCAGCTAAATTCAGCAGAGCAAGAAAAATCTCTCTTTTCCTCCTCTTTGAGCATTGTAATTCAAATGAACGCAGAGAAAGAGGAGACATTTTATAATGCACACTAAGCTGTACAAGACATCAGCAAAGGGGAAAAACTTCTTTCTTGACAACACGATTTTTTTACCAGTGTGCTTAGTTTATAGTTGTGCTTTTTTTTTCTTCAAAGATCTGTGAGTTTATCCCAGAAAGAGACTGAGAAATGACAAGAGGAGACAGAATACATTTTAAATCTTAAACCTGTCATCAGTGCAGTACTTTTCATAGACTAGACACTCTTCAAAGCAGGAGATGTGTATTTGTACGTGTTTATGTAATATCTAGCATAATAGGCCTTCAATTTTCATTGAGGCCTCTGAACTATTGTGTTATAAATATTTAATAATCGTGTGGCTGTATCTCCATCTCTGTGTACTTTGTCCTTAAATCTCTAGGAATGCTGCTATCACACCCGACAGTCACTTGATGCTCATGTCAGGGCGGGCGGTAATGCAGGAGGCTCGCTCTGTGTCCCTCATGGATAATTTACTGCTGTATTTTCCTGTTCAGCTGTTCCCTTAGCTGAAAAGGCGGTGTGGGGGAAACTTCTTCAACTGTAAAGAATGTATTTGTTTTAGCTTCATGTAAGCAGAGTCTCCAGAAGGGTGAGAAGCCCTATTTAAACTTGCAGGGAAGTGTTCGCACCATCAAATCAGGTGCCTGGATGTCAAGCCTAGGCTCCTTGTATAATGAACGGAGCATCCAGAGGGTAATTCAGTGCATTTAAGAAAACATGAGTGCTTTAGATTTATGTTGCTCTGCGGATTTCAGCCATAAAACCTGTACAAGTATGTTCTCTCTATCTCCCATCTCCCTTTCTCTTCCTACCATTTTCCTCTACTGATGGATTTTGGAAGGTTCCCAATCATATTTGTAAAAGCTACATAAAAGCTACCTAGCGAGTTTGCTGCATCAGAAAGCCTTTGGACTTTTGGCACACAAAGACATCTCTGGCAGAGTTTACAGAAGCACAGAGTCACAGCATAGCTGGGGTTGGCAGGCACCTCTGGAGAATATCTGGTCCAACCCCCCCACTCAAGCAGGGTCACCCAGAGCAGGTTGCCCAGGACACTGTCCAGTGGGTTTTGAATATCTCCGAGGATGGAGACTCCACAACCACTCTGGGCAACCTGTACCAATGTCCATTTATAAATGAAATTATTACATCTATCTGCATGCAACTATTAAATCAATCCACATTAGAATAAAACCAAACATATAACATGCCCATATTGCACTCTGCAAGCACTATCTTCAAAAAATTAACCATTAGCTCTTATGGAAGAGCAGCTATACTAAAATACTGTTGTATAAGATGCAACAGAGCAGCACCCAAAGATATTAAAGCGACATGCCTGGTTCGAAGCAAATAAAAAGGAAAAACAAGTCCTTTGCTGTGGTTCATTTGAATAGTCTATGTTAAGAGATAAGCAGATGCTCCAGCACTGGCATAAAAATAATTTTGTGCAAAACTCATACAAGCTGCTTTTGTCACAAAATTAACTGTCTCCAAAACATTGTTTGTTACATTTCCCCTAGGTGAAGTAAACGCTCGAAGCTATTATTGGGGCATAATCTTGGTCATCAAATGAGGCTTTTCTTATTCAAAGTTTGAATTCTCATTTCCACCAGAGCTCTTTATGCCCCTTTGGTGGTTTTTGGTAGCCTTCAAAAGGCCATATATCATATTTAAAGTAATTTAAAACCAGTTTATACTACTTAAGTGTCATTTTAAGGATTCTGTGAGAATGAGAATTAAGGTTTAAATGTACATGGCAAAGTTATTTCTCTCAAAATCTTTAACAGCACACAGGAAATAAAGAAATATGATTGAGACAATACATCAACAGCAATACAGCATTGGATTGCAAGGCAAGGGGTTCAGGGTTTTCCTTGGTTCTTCTGTTGGTCATATGGATGACATTTGTCATGATCTTTCCCTTTGTTGGTAAGATGGAGAGAAATGTGTAACAGAGAGGAAGAAACCAGGATTCTTCTGTAAAGCACTGAGTTCCACAATGGACAATAATATAATGTGATGTAATTATTTTTGTATTTATATATTATTTATCATCTGCCTTTCTCATATAAAGATTTTATATGCAGTAATATCAATAGAGTTAAAACTTTTAGTGCTTTAGAGGTATGACCCTGTTAAACTGAGATGGTTAAGTAAAACCCCAGTTATAAATTGTTTTGAATTTCTCTCTTTTCTTCTGATCTATTTGCTGTGAGATCTGCTTTATGTCTAAAAACTATCAATGCAGCACTGATTGACTTGTTCTATAAAGCAACTAGGGCCAGATACATGGGAAATGCTGGTCATATCTAGGCATCAAAATTTGTTTTTCTTATTATGCATAGCATATAGACAAGAATTCCAAGATATGGTCATATGTGTGGCCATTCACTTAAATATATAGACTCTTATCCTAAAACATGAAACATATACAGCTAGTTTTTGACAGACCAAGGGCAGACTGTACAAGCTACAATTCAACAATTGCACTTGCAGGGATAGCCACTGTGATTTCACATGAGCTGCCTGAAAACAGAAAGGTGATGCTTGTGTTGATATATATATATTATATACACACATGCACACACACACATATATACATACACATATATATGTCTGCACATATATATGTGTGCATATATTCATATATATATGCATGTATATGTAGTGGTTGAGGCCATTGCTGCCTCAGGGACTGCTATAGTCTCTAGTCAAAAATGATCTTGACTGCAGCCTCTCTTTCTTCTCACTACAGAATTTACATATCTGATAGATTATAAAATTTATGGAGTATTTATAAATTACAGAATTTATAGACATTACATATCTTAATTTACATGTGCTTTGTATTACCTATCTTATATTGGAATGGAATATTAGAATGGGAATATGAACGCAAGGGAAGGCCAAATGAAATGAAAATGCATTAAATTTAATATAGTTAAAAAAGATATATACTCTTTATACAACAGATAACGAGTCAGTGAAACTCCTTGTCAGAAGATATTGTGGATAATTGCCTTATAGGATGAAAACAACTGGACATATATGACTAATTGTAATATCATGCATAATTGCATTAGCTAAGCTGAAAATACGTAATGGATACCAATACTCATGCTGTGGGATCAAATATAAGCTTACACATTTAACAGAGTAGGAAGAAACAATCCCCATAGACATCTGATTGCATAATCATCAATTATGTATTTGGAGAGGCATAGCTTTTTAAGGCCAGTAGGGACTGTTATGATCATGTAGTCTGACCTTTGCATAAATGTGTGCAGTGGAATTCCATTAAATCATCCCTGACTCAGCTCATAGCTTCTAGCTATGTTTCAAAAAGATGCTGAATGTGAGGGTTTTTTTGTCTTGTTATGCCTTTAGTCAGAGAAAATAAAGAGTATTTCTGTTTTCAGCTCAAGTCACTTCTATGGACATGATCAAGACACCTTTTAACAAACTCTTTGTTAAGCTGCCCAGTAAACTCCACATAATGGTGGGATTTTTTAGTCCCAAGAAAATATTTAAAGTTTAAGAAAATAAATATACATGAATATACATAAATAAATAAATATATATATAAAGTGTTATTCTGATTATTATGAAAAGATAAGGTTTTAGACTGTGAATCAATAAAATATTTAAATCTAAAACTCACTTAAATAATTTTGAGCTATTTCTATTCAGTATTGAGTTTTTTCCAATTTTTAAAATGTTAGTTGCTCCATGTTAGGGGAAAAAATCATTGAACTGGGGAAAACCTACTTTTTTCAAATTTAGAAAAAAATCAAGGGCAGCTATTTTAACAATTTTGGTACCTTTTCGCAACATTTTTGGATTAAAAGGTATATGAAAATCAATCTTCCTTGTGAACAGACTCAACTTTTAGAAAATAATATTGTTTGGGAATAAGCTGTACTATTTTAAAAGAAGAAACAGTCCTGTTAAGTATTATAGATTTAAACTTGTGTTTCTCCCTATAACATGTTTTCTAGTCATCAGCACAGCTTTGTAGCTCTTTTCCATGTCTCCTTCAATTTCTCATCATCTTGCTAAGGATGAACACTAGAATTGGTGACATTATTCAATAAATATGCCTCTGAATGTTCTGGTTCCACCTCTCTACTTCTACCCAATGTTCTTGTGTCTATAAAATAAATGTTTTCCTCTCTGAGTATTTATTTTGTACTGTAAGAACAGTTTTTTGTTGCATGTGCTCAGTGGTCACACACTATTTTCCATCTCTAAATAGAGATGACACAAGTGCTTGACAATATGGGCTGTAGGTGTCATCTTTTGCTGTATGGTATAACATGTCCATGAAAGGCGTGCCATTAGCTAATAGCAAGGGTATGGTTACTTACTGGCAGAGATTCAAAAAATGTCCTTCTGAAAATATGAGTGGTCTAGCTATTCCTACCTGTGTTTCTTCAGAGCATTCAGATAATTCTATCTTTCAGCAAAATAATGTTTGGTTTCCAACTATGCAATCTTGGACTTAAGTTTGGAAGATATGTGCAAGGGGATTTCAGGAATTAAATGTTGAAAAATGCAAGGAAATTTTTTTTTCCCAAAGTCCTTTTGTTTCTCCGGATATAATGTGAATAGCAGACTTTCACAAAAACGATGACAGGAAGTGATATCCAATCTTTAAAAGTCTCCTGTCCCCTAGAAGTCTTATTTCTGTCTATGAAGGAAGCTAGATATATTTTTACACATCTTAAGGAAAACATACCATTTTCATACCATTAACTACAATTCAATAGTAGTTCAACTGCAGTTAAGATTGTGTCAGAATTTAGTAGCTCATAAAGTGACAAAATTCTATTCACTTCTTGACATAAATTTGACAAGCAGTATTTCAACTAACATATTTTAAGCACTATTTCCCCCAAAGGAAAATAATAATAATTTTTTAATTACACACTGTTTTATCATCAAAGATTTCAAGGTACCAATCACAGAACTGCAAATAAAATATAGCTCTTTCTACAGCAACAATATAGCTCAAAAAGTGTCAGATATTCAGCTGAGACTTAAACATAGTTTTATTGGTATTAAGCATCTTCAGATAGAGATTGAAAAGCTTCTTTGAAAATCCTTCTAGATAGATGTATATCGGTTATAAGTGGGAAATAGATACACAATAGATTGCACTAAGAATTAATCTCAGTGTCCTTAACTACTTGTGTGCTCCTCTTCTCTCAGTTAATCTAGGCAATATATTAATTCACTCAAAGAAATTATTCTTTCAGACTCAATTTGAATAGGATCATGTAATATGATTTTGTAGAATCAGGCCTTTCCTCTTGGAGAGAAATACTGGTTTTGCTGAAATACGTGCAAATCTCCTATTGGACTCCAACAGGAGCCCAAGAAGAGAGATTTGATTTTGATATGTTTTTTATTTTTTCTCTCTTATTGGTCTTTACTGATATCATTTTTTTCTTCCACACTGTGTGTACAGTTCTGTTGTTTTCATTTTATTTAATTTTCTATCTGTAAAGAAAATATGAGAGTATTGGTGGTTTTATGTGTGTTGCCCTGAGTTTTTGACAACAGAGAACTGAGGAGTAAGTATCACAGATCTAACCCTTCTTGTCTTGTTTTGCCACTTTATATTTGGCTTGTGGCTGTAACTTGAAAAGCTGAGCTACATATTAAAGGTTAAAAAAGGTCACTTGAAAAGAAAGCATTTTGTTGCAGAAATAGCTTAAATTTTATACACAGACCAGCATATTTCTTATTGTCAAACCACTCTTTATTTTATGAATGGTTTCACCATTCATAACTTTGTTCTAAACTTCAAACTTTGTCTTAATTTCTTGATTAAAAAGATTTTTAGGTTGTTTAAGCTTTTTCATTCACTTTGAACTAAATATACAGGAGTTTTCCCCTGTTTTCAACTGTCAACTCTTCATGCAACTCTGTTATTAAATGGTTGAAATTCCTTTTGTAAGCACCTTGAGATTCCTTGGCATGGGAGAACACTGTATAACTTGAAATTGGCATTAAAGTTTACTTACAGAAGAAACTCTTATTGTTATGATCTTTTACTGAACATGCCTTGAACACCTGTAGTTGCTTTCTGTTTTTCCCCGAATTACCCTAATGATGAGAACTGAAATATGAAATATGCAGGCTTGTGCTTTGGAGCATATCTAAAATATTACTACAGGTTCACTGAGAAAAAGGACAAATGATTTGCTGCAGCAGAAGAAAAACATACACTAATATAATGCAACAGGTTGCTTAAACTTCTCAGAGGGAGGAATTCAGATCTGCCGGAAACTTCAGCCATAAGCATCTGTTCTGTTGTTGATGCCACCTGTGAGTTATTTTACATATCCTGTATTATTCATGTAGATTTAAGTGATGGGTGATGACATATTTAGCTTGAGTCTGATTGCTTTGTAAGGCAAGTTTTCCTTAGAGAACATCCAGCGAAAGCAGAGGTAAGTGGCTGACTAACACCAGGTGGAGCAGTTGAGATCAGGACTGATGCTGACCTGATGGAGGGGGGGAAAATCTGGGTGCTCCCACCTGGGAAATGAGCAGAAGCACACCACCACTCTCTTCCCCACTTATCCACCTACTACTCATGCTCGTCACTTTGGCTTTCAAGCTTGGTCCATTAGGCTGAAGGTTGCTACTTCAAAAGCTAAGTTGCAGTTGAGACTCAGGGTTTTCTAAATTGTTGGTAATAAATATTTTTCATTTTTTTCTCTCTGTTTTGTTTTCTTTGTCTTTGCTTTTGCTCAGTAAAACTCAGTGGAAAGAACTGAAGGCAAAATTCCCAAGTTCTATTCCCTTTTTTCACTTATGCCTGTGAAGACTCTAATTCATACCACACTATACATATGTTATAGTTTAAGGTTCATCCAGAGCAACGACATATTCTCAGCCTGCTGCTCCTTGCAGGAATGTCACTATTGGTGTCTACTGGAGGATCTCCTTACCAAACTCAGCATTTGGTGATACTAACTCTTTGCTGGCCTTGCAGTCATCCTCTTGCCACTGCTTTTTAAGGATTGAAATATTTTCTTCTCAAGAAAGTTTTCCAAATTTTTCCAAGTTTTTTGGATTTTCTTTCCCTCCCATCACCTTTTTTTCTCTACAGTTTTGTTTTTAAACTGAACATTTTTCTTTTGCTTTAATATATTGATCATTTTCATGTATCATACATTGTTTTAATAAGAATGTCAGATATTCCATCCCCCACTGCTTATGAGTAATAAAATTAGGGAAAAAAAAATGGATGGAGAGAATGAAGCTGAAGTATCTTTCTCTCTTTTATTTCTTTTTCATTTTTCTGTATTGGACACACAGTTAGCATTATCTCAATCACAATAAAAACTGAATCTCCAAAGTCATGTGTCTTAGACTACCTAATAATCCAGAAAGAAGGATAGCACCTGATAGCTATTTGGTGCAATCCTTGTCTTACACCTATTTTACCCAAATACACTCAAGGATCACCCTCACATTAAGAGATGTTCAGCTGTTTGTACTCATATGGACAGACAGAGAGTAGTGTCTCTCTGTATAAGCAGGGCTACTAACAGACACAGAGATTATTAAAGAAAAGGGAGTAATTGTAGTTTTTCTATGTTACACATGCTTAGAAGAGATCTGGGAAATTGTTTAAATTTGTTCTCTTTAAAGACAAAAAGACATAATAGGACCCTTTGGTTACACCCTGTGTTATCTGATGGCTACTTTTATTAGAGTTTATAAATAAAATATTTCTCAGTGAATTAATCTTGAGATCTGCCTTTTTAAATCTGTGCCTCTGCTAATTGCTGCCCAATGCCTTTCACAGACATAAACTCAATTCCCCTTAGATTAGAGGCATCAATATTTGAAAATAAAGCACCTGCAGTTTGGGGGCAGCTCCTATATAACCTAAATGGGTAATATTTTTTTTTAAAGATAAACTTTTACATTTTAATTTACACCAAAACAGGTCAGAGGTTATAAGACATAATAATTATGAGGAAAATAATTCAGATATCAGGTCTGTATTTGGACTCCACTAAAAAAAAAAAAGATTTATTCTTTCTCAGATTGCTCAAAAGAAAGGGAAAAGCTTTCTGAGAGAAACCATTTGATAAATACCTTTGTACCAAAGACAAGGTAAAAAGATATTTCAGGTTGATGTTAAAATAGTAACTATATGTAAAAATCATTGATAATAGCAGAGATGCTACGGAGAAATAAATACAGGCATATAATCTGAATATATGCAAGTTATATATATTATATGATAAATTTCTTCTCATTGGGGTTCAGGAAGGATTTCCTTTCCATTTCTTCCCTCTCAATTAATTTAATGTTGGTTAGGTGACTCAGACTTTCAAATCTCGAATTTAAATTATGAATGGTATACTTTTATTAGAACATTATTGAGATACTCCTCCATTTTTACCTAAATGGAAATAATAGCTAATGAATTTGAGAAATAAGGTGTGGGTGGGGGAAGGTTGAAGAAATCTGAAGGATTAAAAGAAGCAGAATCTATTCCAAATCCCACCAAAGTTCCCACTGAATTCAGCAGAATTTCAACAGGACTAGTTCATGGAGCCGAACATTATAGAAGTACATTAATCTTTTTTTTTGTTAAATGACTTAAAATGTTCCCTTTTGCCTGCATAACATACAAAACAGTGTTTTTCCTAGAGCTTTGCTTTAAAGCCTGTTGTTCTAAATTTCCAGAGATAAGTACCAATTCTGGAATACTGTCAGGAGGTACTGAAGGAGGGACATGCTTTTTGCACCCAGACAATCCATCCCTTTTGAATAAATATGAACTCTGAAGGTTCCTCAAGAATTGGTTAGTCTCCAAACCAATTAATCACTTCAGAAGTTGCATGTTCGGCATAAATTATTTCTCTTCAGACCAAGGTGCCAATTCCTAATGGTGATAAATGGTAACTGTTTGGTATTGGTAATCTATTCATTTTAAATAGATTCCATCAATTTACACATTTAAGAAAAAAATCATTAGTCTACTCATGAAAGGAGAAAATTGAGCTTGAAACCATTTTCCAGATAGGATGCAATGCTCGGAACATGAATAACTATGCATAGACACATAGATTATATGCAATTTTTTGAAGAAAATTGCCAATGTTACACACAAATCCTACTTAGGAACCTTTCAGGATTTATACATTGTACAGTTTCATATGTATTTGCACAAAGCTAAGAAATTTTCAGTTTCCAAAAAATTCAGTTTGTGTGATTTGTCATTCTAGATGTAACTTGGAAGGATTATTCACCTTATTCCTGTCATGACAAAGGTGCTACCCCACAGTAAGCAGATGTTTGGTTTCATCACAAAAATCACTTAGTGGTAGGGGACTAATTCTCTTACAAAACAGAAACAGTGGTCAGGAACAGCTCTGAACTACTGGTTTCTTAAAGAGCACTATGTTAACTTCTGGTGCAATTTTCAGCCTCTAGGAGATCCTTAATTCAAACAGCACTTGAAAGAGATTTTTGTAACTGTTTAGTAATTTGGAACTAGCAAAATCTAATAATAGCTGCAGACAGAAAGCCATGAGGCTTGGGAACAGAGCACAAAAGGCTGAGAACTGGGGTAGGAGGCAGCTTTTTGCTGCTGGCAGTGCAACATGTGCTAAGGCAGAGCTGTGGCTCTGGGAAAAGGGAAAATCTTCAAACAGGAAGCAATTGCCCTAAGAAAGAGATATCATGGAATACCTTTTAGACCATACTGGTGATACCTCATGTGGCTTCTTTGATTTGCCCGTGAACATTTGACAAGCAAAGATACAGCTTCATCCACTTCACTCAGCCCTTCCTCCTGGGATACCCCCTTTTTCTCTTCAGACAGGATTTTCTCTACTCGCCCTTATACCCAAGGATGGCATTGTTGTCTTACCCATCGGTTTCTATTTATACTTTCTCTGATATTGAACACTATTTAAGAGCCAGAAGTATTTGTTAAATAAATATGCTAACAACTTGCATAGTACAGTGCAGCAGCTGTCCTGAGTTAGCAAAAGAAGTACTGCAATATATTTAGGAGATTAAGTTTAGAACATATTTTCCAATCCAGATTGCAAATGATTGGGGATGAAATATTGGTTGATCTTCTGTTATTATCTCAGCTGGAATCTAGCCAGAGTCAGTGTCGCTATTAGAGAACAGCAATTTTTTTGTTGTAAAAATATTAATATATAAATATAAAAATATTCTACAAATTAGCCTCAAGAACACCTTCCTCAAACATAGAGGCTGTAACTATGTGAAATCCCATTCAGTTCAAAATACCAGAAGAGTAATCACTATGAAGGATTAGCAGCCTGGAAAATGTGAGTTTGAATGACAGAGTGATACACTCTGAATGTTGCAGCAATAGCACTCTGGAAGCCTTGGAAAACACAATACCCTGTCTGATTTGGAAGCAAACATGCAAGACCGAGGATCTGTTTCTTCCTCTGCTGTAGGGGATCTTTACTTACTCCCTCTGCCCCCCGCCAGGATAACACCTTAGCTGCAGACACATGTTCAGTCATATCAAAGCTTTTCTTCTCTCTCTGGTGCACTGAATCTTTAAGCACACCACGAATGTGGAATGGACTTTGGACCTGAGGCAAAGCAGAACTTTGATCCCATGTCTCAGGGTGCTACTTTACCCACTGAACTCTGGTGAAAAGGCAGCAGGAGCCTGCATGGCTGTGAAGGAAAGCTAATTCTCTGAGAAGCCTCAGGCAGTCAGAGGCAGCAGCCATACTGGGAATGAATAATGTGATGGGTACAACCTCCTTCCCACATTTGCTAATGGTTGGGCAACCTGCTCAGTGCTCTGGCTTTTGCAGCTCCTGTGAATAAGTCCAGATGCTTCTAGTCACCTAGATCTGCTAAGGCAGCCATCCAGATGTCTGTGTCCTTTTGTAGATCTGAGGCCAGTCCTTACTATTATTTCCTTCTTTTACCAGCTTTGCTTCTTCAGAAGCAAGAAAGAATCTTCTTTTTGTCCATTTATTTTGTTGTGCCTGCTTTGTGTCATCTTGTGTACTTTTCTTGCTACATAATTGTTTTTATCTATCCTTCTGCCCTTGTTCTATGACTTCTCAAGGATAACTTCACTGCCAAAATCTCTTTCTTTACAATTACTTAGAGCTTTTTGATCCTCTGCTTCTTGAGCTTCACCCTGTGCCTCTTATTCTGTTGAGCCTCTTCTGACATTTACCCTTCTCCAGCTATGGGATTGTTAGCTTTCTCCCGGCTTCCTTTCAGTAATTACCTTTGTATTTTCAGAGTTCTGCATGTTAGTCAGTGAATTGGTAACTGCTGGACCCTAACATCTCTGAAGCACATGCAGAAAATTCAGTAATTTTCAAAAGCTCAGATCAAGCAGAACTTCCATTCTCCCCTCCCTCTGCTGCCACTCTGACAGGACTGGGATGCTTCCACTGTCATCCATCACATTTTCTAGATTCTTTCTTCCCTCTGCTTGCTTTACTCCTTTTCTTCTCCTGTCTCTAATCACCCTAACAGAGCACTCTGATTTTCTCCTCCTAGCCCATTACCCTACATAATTCCATCACAGGAAAGTTGTTTATTATTGTTATTATATATATATTTATTTATTTATCTTTATGTCAGCCCAGGAGAGCTCATACCCTCTTTAGGAAGAACTCTTAGAAGAGCATATCTCACCCTTCTCCCTCCACTCTCATGCAAATTTAACTCCAGTCAATAACCATACTGATTCCTTTTAATCCCTTTTATTTCTTTCCCTTTTATTCCAAGAAGTCCCAGATATCCTTGCCAGGTCTTACTGCCCAGGAAATCAAGAGGGATTTTCTCCAAATTTTTATTTCTTGACAGCTTTCCCTCACAGCCCCTTCCTGCTCACCTAGGAAAGCCCAGTACCCCTGAGATGAAGCCCTGCTTGCATTAGCCCTATAAAGTGAGCAGGGTCATTACTGTTATTACAACAGTGAGTGAGACACTGGCTGCCCTGGGAATGGCACCCTTTGGTGCAAAGATGAGAGGAAGTGAGATCACAGACCAGCTTGTAGGTCGGGGAACAGCCAGAATTTGATGCCTTTGCTGTTAGTTTTTAAGACTATGTGGGTGGATTACGATCATCTGCTCTGATGGTTAGGTTTGACCTCAGGTCAGTTTGGTATTCATTTGACACCATATCTCCAAAGATTGGATAGTCATCCCTCTCTTTCAAGATTTTCTTTCATATTGCCTCTACTGAGACTTCTTTTTCTTCTTTCTCTTACACTCCCTCTTTCCTGTTGCTTTTTTTCCCCATTTCTTCATTTTTTTCCTTCCGATTCAGAATATGGTCTTTTAAAAAGTCCTTTGTGTTGTTCTGCTTTTGCCAGGCTCTAATTTGTCTCTCTCTTTCTTACAATACTGAAATGTGTTAATTGCTAAGTTTTGTTCCGGTATCATGCAGTCCAAAAAAAGTTCCTCTTTAAATAGTTGGGCTATGATTCTGATGTCATGCTGTTTAAGACCAATTCAGCTGATAATCTCAAAGGAATTCCTCTTGATTTATCCTGAATACAATGAGGTCAAACCCTTTGAACACTGTATACCTGCAGCATTTCATTTTCTCTTACAAATGCTCTTAAAAGAACTGAAATAGTGTCACTGACTCTGCTAATTCTTGTGCTATTTTACAAGGGAAAACAAAGGGTGACAATTTATTCTTTGGGGCTCTGATCAAGACTAATTTTGTTCCCTAGTCTTCAAAGGGATCAAAATATCACCATCTCTTTGTCTGTCATTTCAGATTTTGTCCAATACATGGACTTTGGTGTCACAGGAATAACTTAAGTTTTTCATTCTACTGCTTTTACCACAAGAGCAGCAATTACAACAGTTTGAAGACCTGTGTTTCCCTTCCCTGATCCACTTGCAACTCAACTGATTTGATCATCTCTAGTGCATCTATATGTATGACCTAACATGCACATTTCACTCACAAAATTTAATATTATCCTTTGGCAAATTTTGGGTCTTAGCTTAAACAATTTCCTATATAAAATGCTATGGTTTTCTTCACTAGGGCCAAATGTGTAAACAGAGGAATTTCAGATGTACCAAATAAATTATTAAGTTTCTTGCAACACAGCTATGTTTAGTTCTATGCTTAAGTTCAAAGTTTGCTCAAACTGGAAGTTCAAGTTAAAGTTTACCATAATGGGTATGGGACAGTCTATTACTGCAAGCCTTATGGTTCAAGCATATACCTCTATATCTTACTGCTGAACAGACTTCTGGACTGGATTCTGGACTTCTGCAGCCCTTGAGCCTCTCTCCAGGCAGTCTGCACTGTGCAGATGAGGATCTGCTTCTTTCCCCGTAGGATCGAGCAGCAATTAGGCTAGATAACTGAGACACCTGCTAGGACATCCCAGGGACCAAAAGGGAAACCTTGCTAACCTAAGTCATTCTCAGTTAAAACCAGGTTTAAGAGCAAATACAAGTCTAACATCCAAAGCGAGGAATGGTTAGTGACGTTTATAAAAGGCATTAATGAAGAAATAGGAGCTACAGGTAAAGACATAGGTGAAAAATATGTCTCATTTACTTACACAAGGGGTGTTTCAGAAAGGTCTCACATTCCCTCACTCACCTGATTAGATGTTTGTCTGTTCATGAGCTGTTAGTCAGAAGTTCAGGCTTTGAACATGTCTTCTCTCCTCTCTTGCGGAATGATGTTGGGTTTTGTAGCCAGATTTGTCTTGAAAGTCTTTTAAAGGGACTAGACAAATTTAATCTTTTGTCCTGAATTTCATCCTATTCTCTCCTTAAATAGAATCAGGGCTCTCTCCCTTCCAATGATATGTAAATGCCTCTTTGCTGTATTAGAAATCTCAATTTAACTGCCTAATAAACAGTTCTTTAAAACATAAAATTCTCCCCTATCTCTTGGGTAGCTACCTGGCCTTCTTCAGTAAACCTTAAGATTTTTATCAAAGTGTAGATTAAAAACAAACTTGATACAAATATCTTAACAAGTTAATGGCATGTAGCCCACTAGTGTCTCTTAAATGACATCCAGTACAATAATAATCTCTCACTTTGGGAACACAATAGGCTTGAGGTGGCTGATCTCCAAATTCTTATGCATTTCAAAAATGTGTTTTCAAAAACTTCTGCAGGAGAATTTAATGAGTTTCAGACAGCTTTTAATTCACACAAAAGCATTCTATATGCACATTAACTGAATGGGTATGAAACTCCTTTCTAGCATTTCTAGTGATCTTGATGCAATCAATTTTTCCCACACATTAGCTATAAATTTGATGTTCATAAGGAGTTCATAAATAGGTATCACAATGAGTTTCTCTATAATAGTTACAAAGAGTATGATGTTATTACATGTTAAATGTGATGTGTTAATGTACTTCAGTGACAATCAAAGTTGGGATTATATCAAAATAGTGCTCGTTTTCACAAAAATTCTTGTATTCCATGGGTGGGAAAAAAAGAGAAGAAATTCAGCAGTGAATAATACAGTCTCAGGAAGAGAAAAGGAAGTGCAAAATATGAGAGTCTGACTGATATTTCCTTTCTGTGACTATTAATTTAAATAGAGGAAAGAGAATAAAAGGAGAAATGCGAAGCAGGCAGGAGTTTTATAGTTTTTTTTCCCCTCTCCTCATTCACACTACACATTTTTATCAAGGAGTTTTTAACTGATGAAATGCTAAGGCCTAACACTTATCATGATACCCAAAGGGCACACTGAATGGATGACAATATTACCCTGACTTGGAATAGCTAATACCAGAACACTTTCAAAAATAAATTAATCCTCTTACCTGATGGCTGAGATCAAACTCTATTTGGATGAGAAAGAAATGTGATGTGGTGGGCATATTTTCATGCACAATTAGTTATATCTTCCTGTGAAGCTTTTAGTACTAACCTCTAGAAATGGATATTGGAGGGGATAAACTACGAGTTGGAAACTGTGACAATTTTCTTAATTTATGACCATACTGTTGCTGTTGCCTGAATTTGAATTCAGTGCTCTGCTTGGAACAGCAAGAAGTGTACACGTGTGTGTGTGCGTGTGTAAGAAATTACCTGCGCCTACTGACCAGATGTGGTTCTTAGTTTCATTTAGAAGTGACTTGTTTTATGAGACATGATTTAACTGGACAGTGAAAGATGCTCACCATCCAGCTCATAGCATTTGCTGTGTCAGAAGGGGAACAAGCTGATTCTACTTATCAGGATGATCACAATTCCTAGAAAATATATTTCCAGGTAAAACACTAATTTTTCCTCTTTAAATAAAAACAGATGGATGAAGTGAAGGCTTAAAATATCAGAAGGGGAAGATAGAGTGGGAGTAGAGCCAAACACTAGCTGCCTCCCTGTTAAGCAGAAGGTATGATGTTTACATGACATAGGAGACTTCTGCCTCAAACTGTGGGTCTTCTATAGATGACAACTTGCAGAGCAGGTGCTCTCTTAACCCATCCATGGGCTAAAAAAGAAATCTGAGTTGTGAGCTTTAATGTGCAGTAATTCTATACTTTTAATATGTTTCATATATTCAGATATAAGATATATATTTTCAGCTCTATTTACAAAGATATCAATTTGAGACACATTTTTGATCTAGAGAACTTTCAAAGGACATTGAAAATGTAGAATATTGGAAAGTAAGCTAGTAGTTTTTCCTTCTTTGTAACCCATGTGTATTGAATGGATATATAATTAAACAGAGATTACAGTATATATATTACATTCTAATGGAAGTCCCAAGCTTTTTCAATTTACAGTCTTAATTAGTGGGGGAAAGAAGATTCAAGGGTACTCAAGTTTCTCCAGCCGTCTCAGAGCAGCCGGATTCTTTTCCTAAAACAAAAATCAAGAGTGCAGTAACTAACAATGCTGACACTGAGGTCTTGTAATTAGACTTAAGAATCACTGTCCCTTTGAGTAAAGTGGAAAGCACACAATTTGCTTCTCAGTCTATCAGTCTTATTGTCTGTGGAGCATATGGTGACAGAATTGCATTCGAAGGCTTTCTTCCAGCCATGAAGACTAGAAATCTTAGATACAGCTATCTCACAGAAGAGCGAGCCTGAAGGCACTAGAGAGCTAGTTTTGGTTGGATCACTGAATAGAGCATCTGATCCTCCATATTTTTTAATAAAGACTATAAAAATAAACAAAGTTCCCTCAGATCCTGGTATCTGGGCTTCCTCTTGTGAAAACTGTAACTTTCTGCTTATGAGGAAGCTCTGCTGTGGAAAAAAGACTTCATTGTAAAACAAGATACTATAGTAAAATGACTGGCAAATCAGAAAATATGTGTCTTTTATCAAAAATATATATCTCATATTGTTGCAGAAACATCAGGGAAAAAAAACAAAAAAAACAAGGTCCACCACCCCCAAACAAAACTTGGCTTGCTAAAGCTACAGAACAAACCTTAAAAAAAAAAAAAGATGAAAAAATGAAATGAACTTTTCTCATGCTACTGTAAATATTTAGAGAACAGAGGGTTTTATGGAAGGAACAATAAAACTGACAGAGCATGACAATATTTCTTAGAATAATCTGCTTTAAAAAAATTCTTAGTACAGCTATTAATGTACTATGTTGTCTGATGCTAAAACATTTTTTCAAGATCTTAGTGAAACTAATATCAGTCTATAAATATTTCAAGTTTCAATGATAAATAAGCAACTTTGACAAATAATGTTATAATCACAATAATATAACATAATGTAATAATGTAAATTTTGTAATTATGTTATTTGTGGAAATGGGGGATTTCACTACATGTTTAGACTGCAATTTAGATTTCTTTATATGAATTATTGCTAAATTATTGCTGCGGAATTTCACAATAACTAATTATTAAAGCACTATTATTTTTGTTTCTAAGTTTACTTTAAAGCCAAGTGAGAAAAAAATGAAATAAAATGGTACAGAAAACAGAATGGGAGATGTCACCACTTGGTAAGTCCTATCATTTTGAATTTGAATTTTGAATCATTTCTGCTACCATCATGTACAAACCAGTACATCACAGTAAGTGTCAACACTTCACCAGTTATCAAGAAAGACAACATCAATACTGATAAACTCCAAGGACATCTATAATTGTGTTGGTGCAACAGGAGACCTGGGATTAGACTCAGGAATTTTATGAGCATGGAGGATTCATTCTAAACAATCTCTTAAATCCATCTTTAAAAGAAGGATGCATGCAAACAATGAGCTTTTAGCTGCTTTTCTGTTTCTTTTTTGCTTCTCTAAAATGTAGCAGTGTACACTCATTATTTGTAAAACTAGTGCTATGGTAATCTTAAGGGTCAAAACATGTGAATAGGGGCAACATTTGCAAAGTAAAATTACACCTTCTAGGAGAGAAGCTGAAAGAGAGGAAAAAAGTACGACTTTGTGACTCATAGTTTCTTCATTAAGTTCTCCCATGTCTCAAACTTCTGATTTTTTTCCAACTGTTTCAGCTAATCTAGTAAAGAGATATGTCCTCTCCTTACAAACCTCGCTCCTCCTTTTTTACTTACTGCGACAGACTCTTCCTTGTTTCCCTAACATGTTTTGTTGAATGCAAGCACTCTGAAAAGCAGCTGCAGGATTGAGCCTATTGCTAATTATACACTTCTTTGTGCAAAACAGTCAAAAGAATCACATGAATATGAAGAATGATGGATGAAGAAGATTTTTTCAGGAAAAAAAATACAGAACTAATCAAATATCTCCGAGATTCTAAGGTCATTTTTCAGTTTAACTACTCAAGATAATTGCATGGGTAATATTCAGATGATTTATTTTATTCAGGTGTTTTTAACATATAATTGTATTATGTTTTATTAGAACTCTGGAGACTCATCAAGCTCTTGATTGTGCTGTATGCCTGTGCCATGAATCTACGAGAAAGCAAAGACAGAGATCTCTGCTTCTCTCTGCAAATGCATCTCCTCCCCCTCATGCCTTCGTTATTCTTACCAGCTTGAGAGGAGCTGGTGATCACCACATCCTGATGTCTCATCCTAACATTTGGAGTGGGGGCCTTTTATCTGAATTCACACCATTTACCGGCAGCAGTCCTTAGCCAGCACTATTGCTCCCAAACTGTGTCCAGCTGGCTCAAGCCAAACTGGTGGCAGAGAGTGTGTTGGGCTGAGACAGGCGGGAACAGGCGGGAAAGTCCTTGCCTTCTCCCTCTGCCATTGCCTAGAATAGCCTCAGATTCCTAACAGCTCAGTCCACTAATATGTTCTTCATATCCTAATTAGTTGCGAATAAAATGACAGATCATGGCTGGGATTATTACTGATTATCCTTTCCCTAAAGGCTGCCAGCAATTCAAACTGTTTTCCTGAATTGCATGCTTTGTTACATTTTGCTCTCTGCACATAGATGACTATGGGACAACCAAGCAGTAAATATGATGATTAGTACATAGCTATCGACTATATTTTAAAAATAAAATTCTTAAACATGCAAAAGTAGCAGACCAGGAAAATTGGGATATATATATATAAAATTATAAAAGCAATATTTAATTCAGACTAAATCATCATTCCTTGTATAGAAATCACTCCACATCTTTGATCATCCTTTCTCCTTTCTTCTCGCCATCTGTCTCACCATCTTTTCCAGTTTTACCATATTCTTTCTGAGACTCAGGGTGCAGAATTGCAGTATTCAATTCCAGTACTCAGTGTGTGGGCACACATATAGACATTTTTCATTTTGTTCTTTAAGACTTTCCTAATTCCTAACATTTGATTTTTTTTTTTTTTGATTGAAAATATAGGAGCTCTACTTTATATTCTTAATCAGTGTTTAATCCCAAGGACATTGCATCTCCGTATATGTATTAAGAATGGGACAGATATATATGTATGTGGGGAGGTGAGTACTTCACACTAAAATTTCCTTTTTTTTTTTTTCTGTAAAATGTAAATACATAAGGAAAAATAATCAGAAGAATGAAGTCTGAATTTTCACTGGTCTAAATGAAAATAACTCTAACAGAGATACTTGGCTTCAGCTTAATCCATTCCATTATTTTTCCTGGAAACAGTTTCATTTTGTAATATATTATACAAAATATTTTAAAACAACCTCAGAAAAAGAATAAATCAAAAATTTATTTAGAACCTGACACTTGCTTTTTTTTTTTTTTTTCTTCTTCTCTCCTTTGGTTAATTGGTTATTTTCTGGTTTTGCATTTACTTTGTTATCAACAAAGGAAAAAAACAAAGAAAGAAAATTCTGGTATCTCATTTCTGATTTATTCTTTAAGTGAAGTACTCAGCAAAAGAGCAAGAACGTAAGAAAGTTTAAAGCACAGAAAAGCTCAAATAAGGAGAAACCCGATCAAACGTATGCACACCAAAGAAGAAGCAATTAAAGATCATGTTGTTTTGTGAAAATTATTTTTTAAATCGTTCTTCAAAATGTTTAAAAAAATTTTAAAAGCAAATTACTGAGTATTGCTTTCAGTTTGGGGGTATTTCTCTAAATAATGCTCATGTAACCCCTGAGGTGTAGAGCCAGCTAAACTACAAAGGTGGAGAACTGCATCTTACATATTTCCCTGGCTTTCAGATGACTCACGATTCATCACTTTTTCTCAAAAGTTCCATCGCTGGGGAAATGCCATTCTTTGTATGTTCTTGCTGAGAACTCTGACAGAATGAATATATCGACATGAAAAGAGCTCAGCAGAAACACAACAAACCAAGAAGTCAAAAATAGTCTTTTGCCTGAGTTCTCCCAAGCAGCACAGGCTTTAGCTTCAAACCTATCGTATTCAACCAATGTGGCTGCTGGTGCCTTATATAATTGTCACCTACTTACAAAGTGGTTTGATGTTTGAGGCTCTTCCTGTAAATAGCATGGAGGACTATAGGATTGTGGAAGTCTCTTGTATATCAAAAAATCCAGCATTGTAATTATAATAAAGATTAATTTTTCAAGAATGTGTATGCAAAACCTTTTGCCCTAACCAGACACAGTACAAGACAGAATATAACCATAACTGGAAAGCATTGGTCTGGACAGCACGGTAGAGACTGGTCATTTAAAGTGAAAGGTATGTTAACCTGCTTTAACAACCCTGTGATATCATTAATATATCTGTGAAAATATGCAGTCATGACTTGTGCAGGGTAGATCACCTGCTAGTGGTCTCAAATTCCAGCATTTTCATTATCCTGAAAGGTCAGAAGTGCAGTTGCTCATGGTGTCAATCCGGGGGGCACCCGCTCTCCTCCGCTTGGCCACAGAGCCAGCTGAGTGCCTCAGGGGTCTCCTCCTGCGTGGCGCTGGGTTGCGTGCTGGCACCTAGTGAGTGAACACCACAGTTTGTCTCCTGGTGGCTGTGAACTTAACTTCAAAAACAATTTTTCTCACAAACCAGTAGACAAAATCATTATCAGGATGTCATCAGCCAGAGCCCTGACCCCAGCAGCAGGGCTAAATATGATCACAGAGTTCGTTAGCAGGCACTGCATATGTTCTTGGGCTTTAAATCTCTTCGAAATATAATTAATATAAACAAGTGTGTGCACTCATACAGGTCAGTGCTATCTTCTGTGCAGCAAGGTAAGCTTACAGCAAAGAGCAAAATGTTTGGAATGGATTTGAAAGAAACTAATTCACCTGAGATTTATGAACTTTTCAGAGTAGAAAGTTTTTGGCAGCTGAGACAGTTGTCAAGACATGATGATGGAAAAAGTTTGGACTATCATTTTCAACACCTGATGGCTCCAGTACGAACGACTGGCAGAATAATCAGCAGGTAAGCGGCTTTGCTATTTCAAAACTAGCGCTAAATAAAGGGCAATCCCAGATCATCAGGCCCAGGCCGCCATTATCATAAGCAGCCATGTAATATGAAGTTGTCACTATCAGATACATGTTGGTATTAAGTCACCATTTTGTTTCATCTGTACACCCAAACTTACTTTGAAAGGCTGCAATAGCGCCAGCCTAGCTTCTGAATTAATGACTAAGTAGGTTTCTCTTGGAAGCATCTTGCAGTACTCTAGATCACTCCAAATACATGGATTTTTATTTCAGCACAAGCAAGAAACACTGTTGAAGAATATTCTCTCTTTTTCTAGCATTGTTTAACTCATGGAAAGTTTCAGCTCTAACTGCAAATACTGGAATTTCTTGCCTTTAAGGAGAGTATTTTTTGCTTGCAGTGGGTGTCTATCAAAAATAGGACCCACTGCTTTCTATAATGCAAGAAGAACTTTAAGATTTTAGTAAAACATTATGAATATCCTGCTGACTGTATTTCTCCGTGTTTCTAATCTGTGTCTTTAAAAGGAATAAACTGACTGCAAGTGCTTTGTAAATGAGGAAGAAGGAAAAAAACTATTCAAAAGAACATGTAAGAATTCAACTTACAGCAGATATTTATTGTCTCCTTAAAATATGCAAATATGTCATCCCTATACAAAATATGCCCTAAATCAAGACTTTCCATTGAAGCAAATGCTCCTATACATTTTTTGATCAAGGAAGGGAAAATGATCGACACAGACATTTTTTCTTTTTATGTCTGCAGTGTTTATAATTCTGCACAAAACCACTGGCATCCCAGTTCCTGTGCGTTTCCCTAGTAAGTCTACAATGATTTCACTTAAACAGCTCATTTTCCTTAGAACTGTTGAAAAAAATTCTGAAATTCCCTTTCATTTAGCCATTGGCTAAAGCTACTTACCCAGCCTCTGGTTTTAAAGGATGCATGGCCCTTAAGAATAGCGGGTGTTTAAGCACCTGTGTCACACCAAGTTTTTAAGACTCAAGTTCTTCTTGGCAAACATGTTTTCATTGCTTCTTGATCTCCTGCAAAGTCAGCTAAGCTTCCTTGTAGCTTGTTCCTTGGGGTAAGATTAAAAACAACAGAAAAGATGCTTTACTTTAAAGCAGTTGAGTGTTTTTGCTGGAACTCTATGGTAAAGAGCAAATTGTGCATCAAGGGAAAAAATGCAATTGTACAGGAGAAAGAAGAGGTAAATAGCTAGTAAATTAGCCAGTGCTGACAATTACCTGTTCAGAAATGATATGCATTTTGAGTGCATATTTTTTCCTAAATACTTTTCAGACAGATTTTCTGAATGGCAATAATATCATGCTCTGCTTTATTGCTTGCTCTGCTTCTAACACTTCAAATCATTCATGATATTAGAATGTCTTCTTCTTCCTCCTCGTACAATGCTGTTATCAAAACCTAAAAAAAAAAAAAAAAAAAAAAAAAAAAAAAAAAAAAAATCATAAGACACATTTTCCTTTCTAGCAAAGGAATCAGGAACTTGGGTCAAAGCATTTCTTCTCTGTCCATTGTTGAAGCCAAATAAACCAGCTTGTGCATGGTGGCACTATACTCTCAGTGAGCTAAATTCTTCTTACAGATTGTTTAATATAGCTTTTGTGTAATGCTCTGTAATTATGAGCTCTAATTGGTTTCTGCTGATGCTTAAGGAAACTGTAACAAAGAAGAAAATCAGTATTGTGGGATGATCTTTTTTGTTACTATTATTTGATGATGTGAATGTCACTTATGGGGAAAAACAGTATGCCTGCCCTCAGAGACCCAAGACATTTCTTACAGAGTAAGTTATAACAAGTACATGCTTAATGGATAAACATGGCTGAAAGCATCATCTTCTACAGCCTTTTTATTGGCATATGTGAATATTGTATGTAATATCTAAATAGATAAATTTAAACATCCATTTTCTTGATTTCTAATTTGAGAACATCTACTAAGCATACGTGACATTTCAGTAGGGATGGCATGCTAACAGCAAGAGTTATTAACAGATTATTAAGAGATTTCAATTTTTATAACTGAAAAGAAAAAAGAAATGCACATAAATTTTTGAATATGTTCCTGCATGCAAGTATTTCACCCAGGTCTTTGTCACTCTGCGGCAGGCACTGATCTGTTTATCCCATCTTTATGCTACAATGAGATAGTCTGGATGCCTCGACAGACCAGAGCAGGAGTCAGAAGAGCTGTGCTCTGTGTTTTCCTCCACCACAGACATCCTGCATGCTTTTTCGAAGGCCATCTGACACACTGGTGTCAAAACCCTTCCAGATGCATGTGGTTTCTCCCCCTTACAAACTGTGCTGCATCAGGCCTGCAACAGAGCCTGTTAGGGCTGCAAACATTAAGTCTGAATGCAGTGAAAGTCTTGGTGGCCAGAACATGCCGTCTAACAAATTTCAGGCTGCTCTGGGGAGGGCAGATCCAAAGGATGAAACAATCACAGATCAGCAGTCCTCGCACCGCGGATGGGGACTTTTGGTCTGAGCCTGAGCAGGAGGCAAAGGGAAGGGTAAGGGCTCAGGCGGCCCCACAGCCCGGACCCCACGCAGCCCAGGGAGAGCCGGCCCCCCCCAAATGTGCTCCAGCCTCCCTGGGAGGCTCCCTCTCCTTGAGTGAGGCAGACAAACTGCTGAGCGTCTACCTCAGTTAATACTAGGCCCGTTATTTGTTGCATTATTCGGGAAGGTGTCCTCATGGGATCGCCAGCAGGATCTCCTTTTTAAAAATCTTTATATGAAAGGAGGAGGAAGTGGTGGTTCACGTCCCAAATACAATAGTCTAATGGTTGCAGTGCAGAGAAAGAACCCCTTGGGGAATTACTCGCTTCCATGGATGTGCCCTCGCCACTAGACAATAATGAAAAAGTGCAGCTAACCTCCACTTGTCTTATTAAAACTGTGCCAGCTGAAGAGAGGAGAAAAAGCAAGCTGCTTTGGGGGACAGAGAGAAGCTATGATTTTGTTACCTTGTAGGTTATTTATCTGTAATCATAATCTCAAGCAGTAGCTTTCACTCCAGGTAATAATCCAGAGTAAAGTAGTAATTAATATGAATTTGGTATCCCAAATAAAATGATCCTTCAAATAAAAAGGATTAAGGAATTGAGCCTGTAAACTTCTAAGAAAGTTCTCAAAAGCAGAATTTCTCGGCTACCAATAAATTGCATGAGCAGTAGCAGTATCAAGCAATAGTCAAAGTATTTACAGAATTGACTCATGGGGAAAGTGGTGATTCCTCACATGATATAATTAATGTCTACTTCCACTTAGTGAACAGAACAAGATTGCAGCCTGCAGGACAAATATCTGCTGATATCACATCTGTGTCTTTTTTCTCTACTGTGGAAAGCTATAGATGAGACACTGAGGGTGATTATGACTTTACAAAGAACAGTTTGCAAAGAAAACACCTCCTTGGAGGCTAGGAAGCACATCAGATTATTCCTAATTCAAACATCTTTCCACTTTAATCTACTCACTCTGTTCAGATTTAGAAAATGCTGGGTTTCCTAGATATTAAGACTTGTTCCATTCTAATTAATTATATACATCAGATATTATTAATTATATTAGAATATAATTCTAACTAATTATATTTTGGTCAATAACATCAACAAACTCACTCACTAGTGTTAGTTAGTTCCTTTAACAACAACCCCTATGAACTAAAGCAAAAGGCAAGACCTCTCTAAAGTATTTGCAGCAGCACATTTTTAGGTGCAACAAATAAGCAGGAGGAAACTGAGCTAAAGAATTTGCAGTTCCTGGATCTGGCTGCGTGCCCTGATCAGCTGCACAGCAGAGAGAGAGTCTCTGTGTGTACTGGGTTTTGTGTTCCCTTTTCCATCTCCCTTTTACTTCCATCTATCCTCCCACACTCTATTCCAGCATTCATCATGGAAATAAAGCCTGGGCATTGTGCTAGCAGGGAGGCAAAGTGTGTCTCAGCATGCAGGCCAGACACAACCTTTGATGGCTGTATGCTCTATTTAGAGGTCAGAATTAATAATCAGCAGTGCAGATTCTAAAGAATTTGGTACTGACATGCTATAGTATGCATTTTAGATACTAGCTGCACTGTGAGCAGAGGTATCTGTTCATAATAAAGCTCAGGCCCTTCTACAGATTTTTAAAGATCTTTTAAATATCTTTAAAAAT
This sequence comes from Apteryx mantelli, assembly GCF_036417845.1. NCBI lineage: Eukaryota > Metazoa > Chordata > Aves > Apterygiformes > Apterygidae > Apteryx > Apteryx mantelli. The sequence continues at coordinate 52,348,642 of NC_089980.1, read as the reverse complement.
GTGGAAGTTCAGCAAGAAAATTATGTTAGGCTCTGCCTGGATTTAAATAGAAGCTTCATGTGTGCTTCATTGTAGTAGTGTGGTCCTAAAGGGATTAAAGAGCAGTGATTTTTTTATCACAACACTCAAGATCAGGCAGAGTAGAAAAAAGTGTCTTGGACAATAAGTGTTGCTATCTGACTGCTAAAATCAGAAGCTTGTAATCCAGCTTTAGCAACAAAGTGAAGAAGGGGCTACAAAATCTCTGCTACATTCTCCAGTTAGTTGCCTCCCTGCTCTCCTATTCCAGTATCATATCAATGTTTTCTGTGATGAACGTAGCTTCAGCCCAATCTCACCCATACCTCAGTCACTGAAGTACAATCATGCCATGGCAGCTCCTTGGTGTTATATGACTCCCAGATAAGCTGTATCATCAGCCTTGTACAAATACTTCTATTCAGTCTCTTACTGGCTATTCCAGTTGCAGCTGGCTTCCTGGCTGCTGCATATATGCGTGCTAAATAGGAAATGTTGATACATCTTCATCCTATAGACTAAGAACACTGTTTTTAACCCTTGCACAAAGATCTCATGGGTTTTGGATACACACATGTTTTACTACTGCTTCTCAGTAACATACTGCGCACTTTATCTCAAAAGGCTTGAAGCAATTTTGGTGACCTTAAAGGAGATGCATTATCAGAAAATGCCAAACATTTGTCACAAGATTATTAGACATTTTAATCAAAATAGAGATGTTCATAATTATTATGCTTCTGCACAGCAGCCTGAAAATATAATATCTTATCTTGTGCTTGAAGGTCTACGGTCACCTGAGCTTGCATGTCCATATCTAAATGAAAATACAAATTATGAGAGGACAATAAATGCATAAATTGTATACCTTGCTCACTGTGGAAACACTCATTATTGAGGTTTGAATAAAATGAAAACAACACTGTCCTGTTTTTCATGGCGCATTAAAGGAACAATAGCTGATGGCTTAATTAATAAGAAGGTTTCAATAAATAACTCTATCACATTTTAGATTAAAGTACTGTGTGATCTTGATTAATAGCAAAATCTAAAAGATTTTTCTTTCACAGCTGATTTATGTAACTTCAGCTCTTATATTTTCCAGCTGATTTCAAATTTTCTAGTTCACTGACTGAGCCAAAATGATACATTACTCACTATATATTGCACCAACCAGAAAATATTACTTCTCTCTTCATCTGAATATGCAGTTTAAGTTTTCTGGGTTTTGGTATTTTTTCCCAAAAAATATTCTGGACCAGTTTGTAAAACAGTTCTTCAGTCATTTCCTTCTCTAAATGATTTGCCTCTGTGACAATTAATTCGAAAAAGTGGCATCTGTGATATAAAAAAATACTAATATTCGAGGAATGGACAAAATTTATATCCATTTTTCATCCTTCATTTTCAGAACTGAAAGATTTTGAATGAACAGCTTTGCTCATGTGTGAGCATAATGCTGAGAAGAGATGGAAGACGATCCTAAATGTAACCCAGATACAAACCATTCAGTCTTTAGCTAGATTCACTGTCCTGGTTCATCCAAACCCGGCTTTCTATCTCTTAATGTGGAAACAGCTGAGATCCTGAAAGTGTTTTTACTTTGAAGTCACTAGAGATATAGCAACTCAAATCTAACTGGCATAAACTGGCTATGAACAAATTTAGGCTATCAGTTAGGAGGCTTCTAATGATCAAAGGAGAGAGGACAAGTACTCATATGCAGGGTGACCTCTCATGTGATTTCCATAGTTCCATGGGAAGGAGCAGTTACTGAGGGAAAGACCTCAGGCCTCAGCCAGGTCTGAGCAATCCTGAAAAGTCTTGATGAGCCAGAAGCTCCTTCTGGCCCTGTGGTCCTTGGCTTGATTGATGTACTCAGTGCTCGAGTGCATCACCTGCAGACCTGGCTATTAGAAATGCAAGATTTCTCAGCTGAACACACAAGGCTCTGACTGAATTCTTGGACTCAGCAGGCAGAGGTGATTGGCAGACAGAAGTAAGTATTTCAAACTGGGTAATGAATAATAAATTATAAAGAGTTTCAGGCATTAATTTTTTTTTAGTTTTATCACAAACTCTTTTTTTCTTTCCCCCTCAGCCCCTGCTTTCTACCATGCAGAAGTCCTGCACAAATGGTCTCTGCAGGTCCCCAGTGCTGCTCCCTCTCCTTCAAGGTCAGTTTGTTTTTTCATACTTCATGCAATCTTGTGATTAGTTTTCTTCTACCACATTCAGAAGACCAAAGTACTGATCAAAAAATATGCCTTGCTCTATAAAAAGTAGATTGCAGCATTCAAGATGCCATTGTTCACAGCCTCTCTTCTTTCCTTTCTCGGCTGTAAAAGAATTGTGTCCAGTCTGGGTCACAAAGGAGAAAATATTGCCTAGGCTTCTATCTGTCTGCATTATCATGCTCATACCTCTATTTTATTCTGCTCCTGCAGCTAGCAAATAAATGGAAAGTATTAACTGATTGAATCACTAAGTCCTCAGACATCTTTCTCTGTCAAAGACCTTCACTGGCTTTTCAATTAATGGATCTGGGCAGATTGTCTGTGGCTGCTAAACACTGTCATTTTCTTAAAGCTAACACATCTTGTTCAGCAGAGATGCTGTTGTCAACCAGGCTTTAGTAGTAGCAATGCAATCCAAGCATACATTTTCTGCCAGTGACATCAATTTCTTGCTTGATGCTAATCTTGATAGCTTGTTTCCTTCTACCATTAAAGATCTCAGTGACAGCCTATCACAGTGTAAGCTCTTCCCTTCATTTAATTCTAAACTGACTCCTTTTACTTGTGTCCCAGTCCTGTCAAGCTGCAAGATGCTCTTTTTTGAATAACAAATCGGAGATGGTTAAGGATTGGCTGCATTTATCTTCTTGATATTGAAAATCCTTCTTTTATTTAGACTTCTTTCTGCCCCCAAATCATATAGACAGCATCTTTTTGCATTCTTTCTCAGAGCAAAGAAATAAGATTCATGTCTGTGCTGAGGGGAGTACTGGACTAGACATTTACATGTTTTATAGGAATTACTTCACAAAAACCAATGCCTGTCTTAGAAATATCATCACTAGTAAAAGAGTATCAATAACAAATGCACACATCAGATATCTTGGTCTGTCTCAGATGCTTATTGAAGGATAAGGTATATTTTAAAAGCCTAAAAATTAAGGCTACAAACGAGAGTGCAGTCTAGCAGTCTGAATGTGGGAGAGGAAGCTGGAGTTGTTGATGCAGTAACTCAGGTTTCCCTGTGACCTTGGACATTTTACGTTCACCTGCTCTGCACTGTCTGTGAAAGCAGACTGGGCCGTGCGTCTGCTCTGTGTCAGGGCAGGCGGCAAATCTGAGCTCATACTGATAGAGTGGCTCGGGGTGTCTCAGGTGACAAGTGCAGGTAATAGGCAATAGAAAGGAGAATAGATTTCCTCCATGTGAAATTCAGGTGCTGAGAATCACATCTAAATGAAACTGAACTACTGCTTTGACCTTTTACTGTTTCACAGCAACTGGCTTAATCAACCACCTCTGCCATCTTACCTAAAAATCAGCCCTTTCTTTTTAGTTTACAGCAGAAGCATATTGAAATACAATTACAGTACATACTTCCTCTGCAACTGGGTTGCCTAATGAATGCCAAATGATTTTTGAAATTACTAAAAGCAACGGGTCTGTATTCATTTCTCACTTAGCTGAATGCAGTATACGGGCATCTCAGACACTGAGCTTCCTTTCCTTCTTTGAAAGATTTTCACCAGCTTGAATCAGCTGTCATACAGGGGCACCTGAAAGCCCCTTTTCCATATACAGTGAATGTAGCAGTTTGAATGTGGTTCCTGAGATTAGCCTTTGCTGTCAAAAGGTACACACAGTGACTTCTATGAAGAGAGAGTTTTTGGAGGGCTGGATTCAGACTTGGGCCTATGTGTCTTAGGTTTCTTTGGTCTGAATGGACACAAGCCCTCAGTCTCTGTCACGCTGCCTAGGTGCTAGCTCTGCATCTACCTTCTTCGCAGATCAGAGCTTGCTGACCCTGTCCCAGTCCTTTCTGAACTTCACTCTTATTTTGAAAGTAAGTACATACCACATGTCTGGGAATTTTTAGCTTTTAAATCTTTTCTCCCCATCTCTTTAAACTATGCAGCTAGAACTAAATCCCCCTGCTGGTACACCTTCTTTAGCATATCTCTTGTTCAGCTAAACCCTAGTATTTATGATTGCTTAGTCTACTTATTTGTTACCTCCTTGCCAACAGATGGAAGGAGACACATGTAAAGGTCATGTCTTGCCAAGGCTCACTATGTGTTAATGCATCCTGTAATACAATTTAACTTACCAGAATTAACAGGAAGTATATAGAGCTACCTGAAATCACCACAATTGGTATAATATATTTCCTCCTTGTAAAGACACGGTTAGAAGATACAAGTTGAGAGCTTTCTAAAATTGGCTTTAGCAGATGCCTTACTTTAGCGAACGTTTTTCAGATTCTGGTCATGCAGCATTTAAGCACTAATGCGCAAAATGCTAAGAGTACAGCAGCAATACTTATATGGGCATCCAGCAGTATTTGTGATTTATTTCTCATAATGCATTTAGCATATAAATAAAATGTTCCGCTAAGAGCCCATAGTGTCATAACTTCAAAATGAAAAACTTCTATTTCATTAGCTATAGCAATATCCAGAACATTTCCTGGAAATAGGTTACCAAATCTTAATTCTTGTCACCTGTAATATAGATTAATTATTTTAAATTTAACCAATCTATCCTTGAATCCAAGGTACACTGCTTTGCCTCTGAGGTATCTGAATCTATTCAAGGAAAGACTCCAAATTCCAGAAAGACTTATTAAAATAGATGATAGGCTGATTGTGTTATAGGTCTTATAATCGATTCAAAATGCCTTCCTGAACATCACTCGATTCAGACCAGTGGTAATATTGTGATAATATTCATAGCTGTGGAAGATGTCTTCTGAACAATTTAGAATTATATTTAATATTTATTGAATAGTAGAAATATAGATTCCATTCCATGAAGATGCTGTAAATTCTGTCAGGAAAATACTACTTCTGACAATTTATTGTAAGGTGGCATTATGGTGCTTGTATTTTTATAGTATATGTATTTTTATATATACTGCTAATAACTGTGGTTTGAGCTCTACTATTACAATTTTATCTTTCAGTTGAAGAGTTTTATGATTGATACAGTATGAAGAACTGAAAATGATGCTTTTATGACATGATTTTCTGTCTGTGACTATTACAACTATGTATCCATTCAACAGGTGGATTTGTTCAGAAATCATTTTTACATATGTAAGCTTTGACATCCCCAAGAAGGCAGATCTGCTTTTTGTCAGATAACCAGTAGCTAAGATATTATGGGAAGCCAGTCTAAGATGTAAGATGCAAGCAGACAAAGAGGTAGAAGCAAAAACATAAATTAATGTAAACAAAAGAAGGATAGGAATGTAACAAGCTATCAGCCTCGCTAAAAGTCATGAGTTATTCTTGGAACTCAAGAAACAAGAGGGGAGTTTATGGAAAGGTCAAACTAGGTCATACTAGAGGGGAAGAGGATAAAGTAATAACATGAAGGGACAAAATCGGAGAGTTCAAGGCACAAAATAAGATGCAGCTAGCAAAGGATGTAAAAGATGATGAGAGGTAATACAAGCTGTAGTATGAAACGTTGTAGGAAATATATGCTGTAATATATGCTGTAGGAAAATACTATATCACAGTTAACAGGGAGGGAAATTTAGTAGGAAATGGCATCAAGAAGACCAATAGACATAATATTTTCCTTGCATCACCGTTCACTAAGAATGAATGTCATTTGCAGTCAGGTGACTTAACACAAGAACTATTAGTGACAGAAAGGTACTGTTCTAGCCTAGAATAAGAAAAACAGAGAGAGGTTAGTAAGCACCTATATAAGTCAGAGATTTTGAAACTGGTTGATACAATAAACTTCGTCCTGTATCACTTAAAGTGGTGAATGAAGAGATATGAATTTTTAGTGATTACCAGAGAGAACTCTTGGAATATGGTGAGGTACTAGATGACTGAAGAAGGACAAAATAACATCCGTCATGAACAGACAGAAAAGCATGAGCTGCAAAAACTGAGTTATAAATTAATCACCTACATTTAAGAAATGTTCTGGGAACAAATGAGCACCGCGAAGACAGAAAGATGATCAACAGCCAACATGAATTCATTGAGAACAAATCATATCAAAGAAACCTGATTTCTTTCTACAGTGGAGAAATAGGACTTGTGAATAGAGAAGAAGCAGAAGATGTCAAGTATCTTTATTTTAATCTAATGCCGTTTCAGGGGATATTCACATAGCAAGCTAGGGACACATGGTCCAGACGACACTATTATAGGTTGGCTATGAAAACTGTAGCTGAGCCCAGGAGAGTCCACTGTCAAAGGGAAGAATGTACTGACTGAGCTTTTACAAAGATCTGAGTCTAGTACTTCTTGCTTTAGATTAACAAAATGAAACTGAAAGGGAATGAAGTACAGGAATAAAACTGAAATGGATCTTGATGAACTGGAGAAGAGGCTTGAAAGAATAGGATGCAATTCAGTAAAGGCAAATGTAAATTTCTGTACTTAGGCATGAATAATCAGCAGCACAAATACAAACTATGAAATATCTGATTTGGTAGCAGTGTTACAGAAAAGGTCCATAGGGTAAAATAGATCATGACATGAACACAACTCAAATATTAACATTTGTGGAAAGGGCACATAAACAGATAAACAGTATGTATAAACAGTAACACAGTTGTATCTAAAGTTCTTTGACCAATTTTGGATGCCATAATTCACAAAAGATGTTGATCATTTGGACACAATCCAGAGAAGAATGATCAGAGGTTTAGAAAACATCAAATACAAAAAAAATTGAAAGAGCAGGGGTTGTTTAAAATCTAGGGGAGATAAGGTTGTGGAGGAGAGTGATAACAGCCTTCAAAAGCATAAAAGACTGCTGCAAAGAGGAATGGAACAATTTGCTCTTTATCGTGTGCAGAACAAGAAATAGTGTGCTTACATGGCAGCAAGAAAAATTCAGTTTAGATGTCAGGAAAACCTTTTTAACAATAAAGGTAGTAATGCACTAGAACAAATTGCCCCAGAGGCTGTGGAAATCATTGGAAGTCTCTGAAAAAAGGTTAGACAAGTATCAGTAAAGATCACTTAATGATGATCTGGCCAAAGAGAAAGGGGATGGAACAAGATGACCTGCTGTCCTTTTCCAGCCCTATTTTTTAATGTTTCTACAGACACGCTAGAAAAGAGTACTGGCTGCAGACTGAAATTATACAAGGTTGTGTCAAATATAACTGAATCTTATAATGGATATATAATGCCAGCATCAGGGAGAAGGAGCACGAATGCTTGCCAAGCTCAGCAGAATTCAAATTCAAGGTTGGGCTACTGCTGAGCTTAGCAAGAAATGGCTGCTTTTCACAGTCCTCCTTCTGTGACAGAAATTTCCACTTTCTGGCTGAGGATCTGGAAGGGCTGTCTCCACATCCCAGCCTCCTACTTCATTTCTACTGTAGTATTTTAATGGTAAAAATGAGATACTGTAGCAGAAATGTTCTCCTAAAGTATGAAAATTCCTGCCTGTAACTTAGGCCAGTGTCTTTAAAGACCATTTAAACTGATTTATAACATATATTCTCAAAATTCATTCAGAGATTTCTAGATAAAACCCTAAATTCCTGTGACTTAATTTCCTTGAGAAAAGTGGTTTAATAAACAACTGCTAGAGAAGACGTCATGATCCCCGAGATCTCTGCCAATGGTTAATTATATTTGCTCTTAATGATATGCAGCTCATTCTACATTACTTCCTCCCACCAGGAGGCAGAGAGCCATCCAGAAGGACCATCTCCCATAGTCATCCAAAGTAACTATTTTACATCATTTTTCAGGCTATCGTTTTAGCCTTTATAGGAAGGGTAGTGGAGGTGTCTAGGTCTGAGAATCAGAAGGTGACTTGGAGTCACCCTTTCCTCCTTTTCAGATGGCACAAAGAGCTGGCTAATGCTAGCTTCCCTCTTTCCTGATGCCTTTGTTGAAGAAAATCCCCCGCTGACAGAGCAGTGAAGTGTGTCCAGCTTTGACATTCCATCCTTGCAACCTAATGTATTATTAACACATTAATAGAGCACTCAGTTTGTCCCTCAGTCTCATCAGAATACCAGTTTTTCTCCATGTCCCTTTGTCAGGACCCAAGCTGTATCTTCACAGCTCAGCATGCAGCAATCTCCGTCCCACTTCAACTTGCTCAAACATCATTTCTGACCCAGGTCTATTTCTACTCTGAATATATTGTGAACAGTCAGTCATGCATACATATCATTTATTTCAGTCCTTCTATGGCCACACTCCTGGCCTTTATTTGTTGGATTCCCTCCTACTGCTAGAATTATGCTGACTGCCGTACATGTTTTTTGAAGGGGAGATCACAGAGAAGTTTCAAGTGCTGGTTTATTTAATTTTTCTGTACTTTCTCACTGCACAGAATACTACCAGGGCAACTGCTGGTTATGAGAAGAAAAATAGTATGTACATTTTTCATGAATAAAAGAAATAAGTTCCATAAAGCCTCTACTTAGGATGACATATTATTCATTACTCAGAAATATTTAGACAGCAGGTTGTTCATGAAAATGTTTGTGAACCCTGAAAATGCCATCAATTTTCCATGAATAATGGTTACCTATTATCTGCTTGCGTGAACTATTCAGCAGACTTGCAGAAACTATGCAAGATCAGAACACAAAATTATTCAGCTGAAGATGAGAAAGGGCTACATTCACAAATAGCATTCAAAACACGCGTCGTCCAAAATACAGTTTAGAGGTAGTCTTGCAAACATCTACTAAGTGAAAGAGAGATAAGAGCTCTACTATACTTAGTGCTACACTTAGAGGTAGTGCAAATCTAAAAGGCAACAACGATTTGAGCTTAACAGTTGCCCAGCCTAACCTGAAACTAAATTAAGTAGCAGGAAAGCTTAAAAGATTGGTGCCCAGGTCCCCACCCATTTACTACAAGCTGCCTGGAAGCTGCTGTGATAAATGCTGTCAGAAATAGGGGTCTAAGCTGAAGAACCCAGCCTCCTATCTCTCTCAGGGTCCAGGGCTATTTGCATTCAGTGGCTGGACTGACGCTGGTTAGTCAGAGAAAGCATAATAAATAAATCCTTTTTAACTTCTTAGAAACTCCTAGCAAATTCCAGACATACTTTTGAACAGTGATGGATGCAAGATGTAAACATGAGAAGTGTTTATTTAGAGGTTTGGCTTAGTCCGCTCACAGAAATCCAAGCAATCCAGCTAATACAGAGAATATTACTGTGCATTAAAGGGAATGTTTTAAAAAAATAAGTATGCATTTATCATAAAATGTATTCAAAGCTATATCCAAGTGTTGTCATGTGTTAATATTAATGAAATAGCTAAAAATGTGTTAGCAAACACATAATAAACCATTCCTGGATATAGCATCCCAATTTAAAAACGTATTCTATTAGTAAACAGGAAATACATTATATTTATTGTAAAAATACAAGCCAAAAACTCAAACTGTTCTTTCTTCATTTAGAAACTCCATTAATTTAAAGAGAAAAAAATAGATTTTTTTTTCATTTTTATAACTCCTTCACTATCTTACCTAAGTTACTTCCCTGCTTGAATCATCTTTATGTCATTAAGTTGCAGCTACCATTGAGATGGAAGGTGTGTAAAAGCACACTGAAGTATTCAAGACACAAACCAAAAGACTTTATATGTATTTGACAATGACAAAGGACCTGAAATGGGAATGAAAGTTTTTATAAACAAATTTGACCCCTAATTTTCTTATACTGACAAAGTGTGCCATAGGATGAAGGGTGGATTTTCAAGATCAACATCTCCCTTAGGGGACAGTAACTCCAGCAGAGTAGTTACCCCTTCTTACCCTGTACACTTGCACTTCTGTTCTAACTCCGTACTCTTGCCAGGCCATTAGTATTGAAATCAGTTCTTAAATATTGCATTTGAAACTCAGGCTTAATTAAATCCCATTTCTGGCTGTTGTAATGAAGTGAGGTTTTGTCCAATTTAAAGTTTCATGTTCTAAACTCCCCAGCCATTCAGTTTTGTAAAATGGGATTTTGGTGCAGTGTGCAGGCTTGTGGGGCAAGAGAGCTGTCTACTGACCTGGTGGGACCAAAAAAAAAAAAAAAAAAAAAAAAAAAAAAGAGAGAGAGAGACATAACAGAGATGGGATTTAGGCTGCACACATACATCACACATACATGCTAAGCATTTATCCATGACAGAGTTTTTAAGTATTTCAAGGAATGCTTAGATTTTGCTTGTAAGATAATTTAACATGAAATTTTATTCCTATATTATTAATAATCTAGGTATAACAATTCTTTTGCAATTAGAAGTCATTAATTATATTTTGTTACTTACAGTTTACAAATTGCTACCTGCAAAAAGGAAAAACTCCATGTATAAAACTCAAGGGGATACAATCTTAATTCCACTTAAATGAGCTTTAGCAGTGGCATCAGTGCAGGTGCAGGTCATCAGACGTTTTAAAAAACTAGGGCACAGACAATCCAGCTTATCTGTTAGGCTGAAACTCTGGAAAGCTAGGGGCCAACCTCAAAATGGAAAATCTGGAGCTACAGACAGGAAAAATGCAAGCAGTTGAGAAGCAAATGATAGGTTATGAGCTGAGCAGCTGTACAGTCACCACAACCTCTGATGAAACAGGTTCTGAAGAACAACTTCAAATGTGACCTTAACGAAGCCTGTAGTTCCCATGGCTCGTCACGGGGGTTAGCAGCCCCACCAGCAGTTATGGCAAAGGCTACAAGGGCTTGTTAAATCAGCTGTTGTTAATAAGCTTTATTTATTGTAAACACTTTGGGCATGCTTGGGAGAATCAAAGGATAAAGTAAGTCCACCTTCACTCAAACCAGAAAACTCACCCTTATTCACTAAAATGGATGCAAACTGATTTTGTATGCTAAGTAATGAAGAAAAGAAATGAAGGAAAGAAGCGAGGTCAGAAAGCAAGGGACCCAAAAGCAATTACTAATCTGGGAAACATAACCTCTTAAAGCAGGTGGTTAGGATACTCCAGGAACCGAAGCAGGGATCAGGTGAGACATTGCATAAGTTCTTATGCGTTTCATTAGCACTGACATGTGACAGGACCATACAGCATCCCCCATGCCACATATTTCTATTCCAGTATGTTAACAAGCCTAAGCAAGAAGTTGTGTTTTGCTGATGGTATTGCTCATGTGAGTGAAATCAGTCATGTTTTTTAAGTGTTTGTATGATTTAATTTATTTTGCTAGCCATATTTTAGAAGTTTTTAAAATTAGCCTATTTGAAAATTTTGAACATTTATTTTTTAAAATATGTAATTAATCTATCTTGAGATTTAGCTTTAACACCCTAGAGAAAATTTCCATCCATTAATGTCTTTCTGAAAAAGCCACTTATTGGCAGTTTCTTATGCAACTTATACCAAGCAATACAGAGAAATCATAAGAGAATCTCCTTCCTTTATATTACTTTAGAGATATCTCTATGTCTTTAAAGATCTTCCACAAAGCATCTGAAGTCTGGAAAAATTGCCTGAAACTCATTGTTTTAAAGGTGCAAAATTTTCATCTCACACTTTTAAAATAGTTTAGAAAACTGCTTCCTCTGATAGAACAGAAAGAACCTATGTATTCTAAATTTCCAGTATTAACTCAGATTAAAGTTATATAATTTGTATTTTTGTTTTGATATTTATTAATTTGAAAAGGAAGTCAACTTCATACAATAACCTTTTTTTTTTAATAACTCTTTAAAAATGACACAGTACAAAAAATATTTTAGTTGTGGATTCCAGGACTCTGCAAGATACTGACAAATTCATTTTCCAAAACCAGAAAACAAATATTCTAGTTGTTATGCCATTTGCTCTGTTTATTCAAAATAATAAATTCATTTCACCTTAATAAAATGAAATGAGCCAGGTTCATCAGAAGTAAGAAAGGTTCATCAGCCAGGCAAGGAGTAGAGGGGGAGTCTAAAAATCAGTCTCGATCACTGGTAATTTATCTCTCCCTCATATTGTATGAATCTATATGGCTGTCACTTCATTGCAAAAATGCTTTGATAAGTGTGAATTAACCAGCTGCACACCCAGAATATATGTATATAGATTACATGGATTGCTACATGTCTCCTGTTAAATGTTAGAACATATGGATAATGACTGACTCGATTTTTATTTTTATTTAAAAACAATTGTAAAGTGAAAAGCACAGTCCCACTGTTTTGGGCATTAGACAGATCTAAAACAAAAACCAGGTTGTTAGTTCTTCCAAATATTTACCTCTGATTTTTGAACAGACGAGAAGATACCTGTGTTAAATAACACAGCTCGTAATCTGGCACCTACGTACCTTCCGTCAAGATACAGTTTCACAGCTGGCAAAAACAATATTCCCTTGCAACAGTGCTTTAAAAAAGAGTTCCTGTTCTGTGTATTTTGGGTGAGAGATGGCATATTGAATGTGTCAAGCTTGGACTCTGCACCTTCTTGAAATCTCATCAAAATCTAGTGCCTGAGCAGCTTGGAGTCGGAAGGCAGCAGTGACAAAAGGGCCAGCTAACTGCTTGCGGCTGCCTGCCTGGCAAGCTGTCACTTCGCTGTCAGAGAGTAATCAATTGGATGGGCCTCATCGCTCAGGAAAAGGAGAGATTATGGAGAGAAAAACAACAAACAAAACTAGGCCTAGAGCAAAATAAGCAGCGTCTCTAAGATTTTTAAATTAGTGTCACATTTAGGCATCTCGCCTTATTACGTGCATGAAATTATGCACAGAGCACGCACGCTCTGATCAGGCCCAAGCTCACTACTGTTCTAATATGGTTTTGGGGTGAGAAAATCTAAAATCAGCTCAGATCCTCCCCTTTGAATGCTGCAGGGATGCCCAGGCATCTGATTCTCCGCCGCCTTGTATAGTCATTTAGGGCCACCCATGGGAAACAAGTGTGAAGAAAGCGTACGTGGCAGCCCATCCAAAGTGCCTGCTCCTTGCACCCACAGCGTGCAGCCAAGCAGCGGCAGAGGTTTGGTCCCAGCTGTGGGAGACTGCACTCATAGGAAGAGAGAAATAAAACAGCACAGCATGTTTATGCCCTCCTTTCTGCCAAGCGCATGCACAGAGAAGCTATCGAAAGCACTATGTCAGTGTATGTGTCCGTGGACAACCAACAAATTGTGCTTTCCTTCTGCTTGATTCAGTGTAGGTAATGGGAAGGGAAGAAAGGGAAGAGGGAAACGACGGTGTGTGGCGCAGGTCTGTAATATCAGCTACCGTCTTTGAGTCCTTACGGGAGGCTCCTGTCCCCACGCCGCTCTCTAAAGAAAGAGCTGCTGATTTATAGTAGTTTTCACTGTAACTGGACGTGCGTGTTATATCAGGAATCCCTCGTAACTGGTAAGCACAGCGAAGGGGGTGGGCAGGGTGGCGAGGTGGCTTCCCCACAGCTCCTAGGGCCGCAGCTTTCCCAGCCCTGACCCGGCAGCGCTGCTCCACTGTGCCGCCAGCCCTCCACGGCGTCGGGGAGAGCAGCAGGCCAGGGGCACAGCACCATTTCCGTGGCCTTGGGGTGAACAAAGCGATCTCCTGCGGGAGGCGGTGTGGAGAGGAGCCGCAGGTTGAACATAGACACCCTGCGTTGCAGGAGCCTCTGTCTCCAGCCTCCAGCTTCTGCAGGGTGGATTAATGTGACTGCGTGAAATGAAGAAACCTTGCTTAGCCAAGAGCCTAACTTCTGGCAAGCACCACTTCTACGTAGACAGAAGTGTCCAAAGTGCAGCCCGCACTCAGCTGCTCATATTCTGCAGGCGAAGCTCTGCACCTACCATTTCTTACGGGTTCTTTCAGCTTTTCCTGCCAAGGCGCTTCCACCAGCCACGCAGGGAGCCAATGACCTTGCAATATCCTGTGTGCATCAGGGAACAGGGCCTGCAAACATGCAGCTGAGCTCACCTAAAATTATAATAATCCTTCCCAAAATATAGTGGTTGTTCTTTTCCAAGTTCTCCTGAAGATCTCTACTTGTGATATCAAATTGGTTTTGGCTTTCTGTTTTGTTTTTGTTTTGTTTTGTTTGGGTTATTTGAGAGAGATTTTCACGTACACCTGTTTTTCTGCACAAGTCTTGGGAAGGATATACACGCCAAGAAAGGTAAAGTGTCACTACAGTCCCACCCTGACAACTTACAGGTGGTTACATTCCTTATAAATGTTGAGCACAATCTAAATGTTGTAAGGTGTTCTGACATTAGGTACTGGTGACTCTGAAGTCAACAGAGTTATATTCATCGAAACTGATTGAAGGTAAAATCATTATTATGCACAACACATCTGTGAAAACTGTGAGTACACCAGTTGCTAAAAGGAAAAATGAATGTTATGGTGACAGTAGAATGTGCTTAAGATGACAGTCTTCTCTCTCACATTTGGCCTGTGGTTACAGTTTTTGTACCTACGTTGCATTTTGCTTATAAATGTGAATCCTTGCAGGGACAGATGTAAACTGGCACAGCTCCTTTTAAATTTAATCAGCCTGTGGTCCTTGTGGCTTTTATTTACATGTGTGTATGTATCACAGGAGCATTCATTCACAGATGGAAAACCAATCTTAGAATAAAGGAAAGCCATCTAGTAATGAAATTAATGTTTCAATATAAAGACAGAGAATACGTCCTGGAGAAAAAAAGAATTAGTTTTCATAGTGTTTCTGAAGCACCCACAAGTGTCTGAACATCTTAAGCATCTAGAAAGACCATGCATGAAAGTGAAAAGCATTGTTTTTACATTGCAGGAAATAACATTCTTGAAGTGAAGAAACTGAAAGTACAGCACATACTCGTACAGGGTCAATAAGTCACAAATACTGGATATGATTACACATCATCTATAGTTTACAATCTGATAATTACTACATCAGGGATCTACAATATCTGCTATGAATTATACTAAATAAGCACACTGGGATTTGCATTACTGGAGGAGAAAACATTGATTCAAACAACGAAGTCTAAAATGAGTGCTGTTGACCAACATCTATTAAGTAGATAGTGTATGCTACTGAAAAACTGCTAAATGATGACATGTTTCAAAGATATAACCATAAAAACATCAGGAGTCATTTTTTTTTCTCTCCCTCCATAAGGAATGGGAAGGTTGAACAAGGTTAAGTGAAGGACAAAACCTGAGAAAAGTAACCATATTACCATGAACAAAGGGACTGTGGGTCTATGATTCATAAGCATTGGAAGGAACACTTTATGCTATTATCATTCTTATACAAAAAGAATTTCCAAAGAAAAAAGATAAAATTAAGGTAATAAAGATTTTTGAATGAATGGAACTCCATCAGGAAGTTTCAAAACATCTTTAATTTCCCACTTCGAAGCGCAATGCATTTCACCGAAGGCAGAATTATGATATAATGCTTTCTTCTTTTCTATCTCTTAAGTGTATAAAGTGCCCTTAGAAGAATATCTGTGATAGCATAAGCCAAAACCAAACATTTTGAGCCTACTATTTAACAAGAGGCAAAAGAAATGTAACTTAACATAAAACCATTTGCTTCCAAATGAGGAAAATCACTGAAAATGGTGAAGGGATATGTAACCCTGCACCATACAGTTTCAGTAACTGTTCTATTGAATATGCATTATTTCAGTAATCCGCAGCTATATTTCCAACAAAACAACACCATATCGATATTCTTTAGACTTCAGAAAGATAGAACCTGACTGAACACTGGGCCTCTGTGCTCAAGGACATACAGGAATTAATCAGTGCTTTTCCTGAAGTGATGTGCTGAGTCCTTGAGTATACAAAATTCAACAGCATGTCTTCATCCAAAGCAGCATTTTTCCCATCCAAACGAATCTCAGAAGTGATCAGTGCATTCCATTATCTATTCCAATTTTTTTGCCCCGTGTCCACCTTTGTACCCCAGTCCTGGACCTTCTGTTGCAAGATAAGAGGCAAGTTCTTTACTGTGATAAATTACAATCTATACTTGTAATTGCATCTATTCCTTCTGCTGAAGTTCATTTTATAGTTGAACTCAGTGTTAATAAAATGGCTGATGAGAAAGTGAAATATTCATGAGGTACGTGGGTGGGGAAAAAAATCACTGATCTCAATCTCTTGGAAAGGGCTATGAGATGACTTGGAAGCTGATCTTAGACATAATAAGGTTTATGACGTCTGATAAGATATGCATTATGGGAAAACCTAACAATTTTTATTAACACAACTAATTAATTCTGTCAGTATCATCTTAATCAAGATAGAGATAAGATGGAGACATTGGTGAGATATGGTTAGATCCAGATGAACCTGGCATGTAGGAATTGGTGCTAAGGATTCTTAAAACTCCCGCCTAACTCTCTAAATATGGAAGGTCTCACCAGCAGAGTTTTCTAATCCTCAGATAAGCAGCCACCTTCTTGGCAAAATGAGGAGGTACCAAGCTCTATAAAGATCTTCAGATGAGGCTTTCCACCATTTCATTTAGGGCCTGACCTCATAGGCATGGTCAGCACTGCCGCAATCACCATTTTCAGTCATTCATTGCTACTTCCCTGCTCCTCCTTCACACAATAGCAGAAGACGTAGGTTTAGTGGCTTCCTCAGCTTCTCTTTTATTTCTCAGCTGTGCCCTCACCAGCATGGCTAGTCTGGCTAAGGCACTTTCCGAAACTCCTGTATCAGTTGGCTGACTAATAGATAGTGTAAGGATCAAATACATTTTACAACCCTGGAACAGGCATCTGATGCTGGGTTTCCTGTCTTACTCAGATAATCCTGTTTAGAAATGTGCGTGAGAGCATCTCCTTTTTCCCTTCTTCGTCTTCCCCAGCTTAGTTTCTCAGTATCTTCCCAAAAGTGAGTTGAAGATCTGAATCTTTTCAGACTGAGGAGGGCAAAGAACCAAGATGCTGAGATGTTTGTTTTTCCCTCAGCTGAGCAAAATTAGAAGAAATTAGATCACCTCTCTTTGCTCATAAATGGATAGCATTCACCATATTCAAAACCATGTTTCAATTTTCAGCTTTACTGCAATTTTTATTAGGCTAGCAAAAGGCATTATCTGTGCTGTACGAAGTTTTTCAGAGGGAGAGTCTGATATGAAAATATGCACAAGTTATGAGAAGGAAGAAAGTAGATGGATTTCTGCTCTGTAATTCAATGCTGAGCATATAACAAAAGTGTTATAAAAGCAAATATCATATTAGAACTCTCTAACTATCAGCTAGAAGGAAAATATATTGAAATGCATACATTATTCCACATCTAATATTAACTTCAGATGGACTTTGGTAAAAAAGATATCTTCTATAAATAAATTATTAAATTTGTAAATGAGTCCAGACATACAATTTCAATATTTAGGAGGCTCTGAAGTAGAATTAAAAGTAGAAACTCCTTTATAACATATAAGTAATAAATTCTGAGCAAAACCTATTTCAACAGTGTTAATCACATCCAGAAAATGTTGGCTGCATTAGAGCTAATTCAAAAATGCATTTAATATGTAAACACTTAGAAATATATCTCCCATACTCTTTCCATCTGCCTTTGTGTAGCCAAGGAAATGCAAATATCATTCTTAATCATATTACATGCTTATGTTAGCAATTCTTTTCAATTAAGTTAATTATTATTTTTTTCCACAGAGGGCCATCTGTTTACTAGTGAAGCAGGTGATAGTAAGGTGATTTTTTTTTCCAAAAATCTGAAAATCTGCATCTTTTAAATTGGTCATCTTTTCAGGCTTCTTTTCAAATACAGGTATATGACATAGAATTATGTAAGTATAGCAAAGATGAGCAAAAGAAAAAAAATGCATTTTCATTGATCTCAGGTGAAAGAAATTGTTTATTCTATTGAAATTTTGTGAGCTACAGGGATTACTCAAGCTAGGAGGTACAATACAGAAGCCTATTTATCTCTAACAGCCATGGTTTTCTAAACTTTTTCCATGTAATCAGCTGATCACAAAAAATAACTTTGTGACAGGGACTGCCAAATGTTTTATTCTGTCTCTGACTTGATGGAAAACACTGGATTCAAGGAAATTAGAGATGGGAAGGCAGGCTGAAGAGCATATGATTTCAAGCCAGTTTAACAAAAATTAGCTTGTTATAAATATTATCCATTTAATTGTGGTGAAATTATTTCTGCTTAAAGCATTGCATGGTGGATACTGGAATGCTGTACACAGTTCTACTACCCAAATTTTACATGGCATTTTTAAAAGTTATAGAGAATGCAGTAGAAAACCACAAAGAATATTTCAGGGAAAAAGAAAATACCATCTACCTCATTACGGAAGTGTACATAGGGAAAGGACTTAAGAACAGTGTAAAGAGCATATAAGTATATTCATAAAGAAAGGAAAAATGGAGAAATTTTTTATGCAGAAATTTTATTATGCAGAAATTTTATTATGCAGCAAAATGCATAATAAAAACCAAAGGCTATATGTGAAAGCCAAAAAATAAGAATAATTATCTGATGGAAGAAGCCAGCAGTAAAAGTGTTAAATTCAGTTCTTCAGTGTTTTCAACTCAGACTCCCATGTTTAACTTGAAAAGTAAGTTCTGAAAAAACATTTGAGTCAATTAAGCAGGATCTTTATCTTCGAAGAATAAAGACTGAAACACTTATGGATGAAAAGCCTTGTTCAAGCCTGCCAGCAGGCCAGATTACTGAATCTCCATCTGAATCTGAATCTAATCTTAATAAGATTGCTGATTCTCAATCCAAAACACTATCTCTTCATTCATAAACAGGGATACAGAGTAGAGATAGCCATTTCCATGAGCTTTGATGACTGAAATATCTGCCTTTTTAAAACTTTTTTTTTTTTTTTTTAAGACAAGAAGCTCAATGGATGGCCTAGGAAGACAGAGATTTATATTTAGTTTTATACACATGTGATATAACAAAAAGAGTAAATTATGTCTCGACAAATCAACAGAATGCCAGAGTTTTGTGAACAGATCTCTTTTTCTGCTATAGAACATTTCCAAATCCCTCAGCACCAATTCAGCCACTGCAGTTTTAAATACCTAATGATGGTCATAGATACTTTACTGTAAGATAAGCACTGAATTTGGACTTATCCTGACTGACTTTTCAAGTCTGGAGTTATCTTTGTTGACTTCATCTTAGGTATCCTTTTGCTCTGCTCAATTGCATGATATATGCATTTTGTACTTAACTATTTTCTTCAATTAAAAATCAATGGCATTTGGAGACCTATTTTTAGTTTCCTTTGCATAGGTTTGTCTGAAGCAATAATGGCTCTTGCTAAAGCATATGAAGACTTGACTCTTATACTCTAGTTTTTTGTGTTTATTTTTCTCTAAGTCTCACTAAAGTGAAATTTTCATTTTCTTTTACCATTGTTTTTCTCAAAAAATCTTTACTCTCTTCTTCAACTACCTTTCTAATTGCCTCCTTGTGTATTTAAAATAATCCTGATCATTCTCTCTTTCTGTCTGATTTTAATACTAATGTTTCTGCCATGTGTATGTCTCTATATAGGATACAACTGTTTCTAGTCATATGATTTTTTTTCCTCCAAGACCCCTGGTTTTATTATAATTATTTCTATCTTTTTAATGTCATAATCCACTTTTATATCTAACTTCTTTATGTGTATTTAAAAATGTTTATATTCCAGCATAAATCTACATTCCCATCAACCTTAATTTTATTACTCTAGTTTCACTTGTATTTTTTTCCTTGCTTTCTTGTCTCCATCTCTCCAATTAAAACCGTCTGTGGCTTATGTAAGGGCAAGCTAGTGGAAACTCTTCATTTAGCCTTTAGATTTATTAGGCTATTCCAGCAGTCATTAAGGAAGAACAATTTACTATGTTGTTTTACAGGTTGGTCAAAAACAAAGTAATCAAAAATTGATCATCAAAACTTGTTCCTTGGTTTAGAAGACGTTTAGTGTTGAGACAAGTGTAATTTATTGCAGTCCAAGAACCTTCAAATTCCACCCTCGCTACAAGGGGAGTCTCATTTAATTCTGCAGGGCTCACGTCCAGCCGCACGCCTCTCTGAAGGTGCTCTTTTTGAAGCAAGGGGTTCACAGGCCCATCTGTGAGCCCACATATCCTAGTGAGCACTTAGACACTCATGTGTCTTTGGAGAAAGGCAAAGAAAGAGGCAGCTGCTAGAAGTTAGAGAAGCCAAAAGGAAATTAAAAGTCTAACCCATAGGAGTGTTTAAACTTTGGAAGTAAATATGAAAGGTGCTGATGGGCTCTTTATATCAGCTGTCTTTTAAACACAGGTAATTGGGATCACCACAAAAGAATGATATTAATTTGTATAGCAGGTAATATTAAAGAAAAGAGATTAAATCAGCATTGAATTTGTGAAGCCTACTTTATCTGTGAGAACTGGTGTACTCCAACTGAAGCATTAAGTACCCACGCCACTGGCGTACCACTAGGAGTTATATAGAATTAGTAATCCATTTAAGTGAAGGATGGGCTAAAAAAATTGAGAAATTCTAAACTAAATGACTTACAAGTTCTTACCAGATTGAAATGCATGAATTGGCATTTGATGGAAGGCCTGTGCCCTCATCTTCATCCCTCACCGTTCCAGACACTTTCCCCAAAAGAGAAAAGGGACAAAGCTGTCCTTCTGCCCGTTCCCCATACTCCTCTGGAGCTGGAGCCCTCCCCAGGTTCAGCCTGGCATGGAACGAGCTGCTGGAGGACTGGCCTCAGAGGCTTCTCCATCTCCCTCAAAGGAAAAAGAAGGCTTTGCCTTTATCCATTGCCTATACATCCATTTGTATACATCAAGAGGTAGGGCTGGTATTAGACTGTTATACTCGGTGCAAGTACATAATATTTTAGAATTATTACTATTGACAGAGACACAGGTAAGGTATTCATTTTGGGTACCACAGCATTTGACTTTTCCTGATATTTTAAAATAGTTGTTATAACTATTTATTAGTAGAGCTGTGTATTTCTTCAAATTATCATAAGGAATTTTGGTGGTAATCAATTTCTTTCATTAAAAAAATTTATTATGGCTGCAAAGTTACTGTCTTCTGAGATACCATACACACTTTTAAGAGATATTTTGTCACAAATTACATCACTGATAAGCTTTCAATATTAAATGGATATTGTGAAATATATATGCTATTGGCTTTAGAGAGGATTTGAATAAGAAACAGGTTGGCCTATTTTAAAATGAAAATTCCAGATGAAGTTATAGTATTTAATTTCCTGATGAAAAGTAAATATGGAGAACTTGCATGCTGTATTCTCTTATTGCTGTCTTGTCTGTGGACCACAAAAAATAGGAGTCAGGAAAAAATAGGAAGAAAAAGAATAAGAAAAAGAACATTTTATTCACACAGACTAAATTAGAAACTAATTCTAACCTTATTAATCTCAGTGGGGAAACTCCCGCTGGCTTCAGTCATTTCTGGATCCAGCTTTTACACTAGGTAATTAATATTTTGAATCACACTGATTCCAAGTACCACATACTTCATATTTAGGTATTCTTCTGACTTCTGGAGTGTTAGGGAAAACTGCAATGAGCAGAAGTGCCTACAATACATATGAGACAGCGTGCTGTTTTACTGCCAACACACAAATCATATTTTATTTGGCTGTCTGTAAACAGGTTGCCTTCAGGTAATTGAATGAACCAGTAGTTGAGCATAAAGTGGTCAGATGTTTCATTCTCTTAAAGAATCAAAATATTTTCACCACGTGAGTTACGGTTTCTGTCTTCCAGTATTATAACAAATATATCAAGTTTATCCTGATATTCAGAATAGTTTGTTCGGATTCTTGGTAACAAATGTAATAGAGAAAATATAGCATGAGTCTCTATGGCTGTATCTGCTCCTGGCCAAGGTGGGAGGTTTCTTTTTCAGCATTTACTTCCCTCACAATGTCTGACTGTTTTCTAAATGAAACCCGAACAATGTCATTGATATGTTCAGTAGTGATAAAGTCACTCACACAGTGTCAATGACACATTTAAATGCACTGGAAATGAAAAATGATCCAGAAGTGAAATGCCTGCTGCCTGTACTGCCTGAAAACCTCCTAGTGCACTCCTTAGAGCACAGTGCTTTAAAGTTTACATTTCAGGTCCTGCCACACAGTGCCTTCACTCAAAAGTATCCTATAAAAACACTGTGTGAATGGAAATGATGGCTTTTGCCATGGAAAAATATAGGAACTGGTGATTAGTTTGGAAATGAAAGTAAAAAAACCCTTGTGCTTAGAGACTACTGCTCACAGGTTCTTCAGGGGTTAGCCATGTCTGTTAAGCACTGCCTAAAATAAGTGTTGGTGTAGATCTAGATAGCTCTAAGAGGGAGCATGGGAAAGTATTAAAAATGAAAAGTACAGAATACAGCACTCCTAGTGACTAATAAGAGTATGAAGTTACTAGGATAGAAGAACAGAAGAGAGACCTATGGCAAGAGTGGTACCACAGGATCCCTACAAGCAACAAGGGGGAGCACGGTACCTTAGATCACACAGCATCACCCCATTTTAAGTGGTAGAAATGGTCTCTTAATCCCTTTGTATTCCCCTCTTCCTGTCACTAGCTCCTGCACTTTAGCCAGAGAAGATATAAACCTGTGTAAATTCACAATCAAAGCAAGATATCCCCTCCCCTCCCTGTGGTTATCTGTAGGTGGTTTTCCCATATAATAATTTCCCATATAATATACACACCTGGGAAGGAACTTCTGTTCTACAACCACTTGAAATTTAAGATCATTTCTTATTCCAAGTGAAAAATCAATGAAAAACCTTACGAGATGTTCTTGTGCAGACATTCTGATTGAGGGTTAATAGTTAAATGAGTACTGGAGAGGAAAGAAGAGAGAGAGGCTAAATGTTATGCTGCATGATTACAGAGTTAGCAGAATTAATTTCAAGTGTCTATGTCAAAAGATATTCAAGCTAGTAATACCAAAGGTGATTTGTCCAATAAGGGAGGCTGAGAAAGGACAATTCCAGAGAAGCCAATGGCCAGGTTAGTACCTGGGACATGATGGGAGCTTGAGGTTCTCCAGTGATTTGAGACAACTGGCCATACCAGAGATTTTTCTCCTGCTTTTTTACTGACTGAAAGCATTCCCTGTCAAAACTGCTTTAGGTTCCTGTGGTATTTGCTCTTCCTCTCATACCTGTAATACCCTTCCTCAAAGTATAACTGAAAAAATTATCCTAGCTTGTTGATGTTTTACACACAAAACTCTCTTTGTGCAGGTTCAAATCTTCAGCAAAGCTTTTCTTGAGTCTGTTTTAGACACAAAGAATTTATATTCATAAAGAAGAGTTTGTGACTACTCAGTCCACTGATAAGCCCCATTCTCAGAGATTACAGCAACAATTATTAATGTTCTGGTGAGGAAACAGTAGCAAGGGGAGTGATGAATGTCTCCATGAAGTTGTATTGCTTCTGCTGATGTCTTTCCAGCAGACACCCTCTTCAGAAACATATGCAGTTATTCAGGTTCCTTTATGCTACTCCTTTGCTTTTCTGAGCCAGCTTAATCTCTTCTGACACAAGTACTTTATTATACATTTAGACCAAAGTAAAACTCATCAGATATCAAAAAAAACCCATCAATTCTAAGCTTTGTCTCTTACCTTCATAAGATTCAGAGTGGTAAAAGACTGTTTATTCCAAAGGTTTTTCATCTTTCATTTTGTTTCACTAATGTCATCTACTCTTCATGTTCTTTTGAACCAGGGTCTCTGAAATTCTTGCTATTGTTGGATATATTTTCTAGAAAATGTTTTCCCTTGCCTAAGGCTGATCAGAAAACTTACCTCATTAAATCTAGACAAGAGATATCTGAAATGCAATCTTCAGGTTTTTCATTATATTACATATGCATTTCATACATTTCATATAATTAAAAATGGAGTATTATAAGAGTTCCAGCTGATTCAGAAATCAGGAATTCAATGGTTTAGCTGCAGAGCTTGCTTTAATCATACTGCAGCAATGTTCCATTCTACGCTCTGGCCACAGCCAAGAGTCATGTTTCAGGTGTTTTCTGTAATTTTCCAAGTCCTCCATGGGCTTGGATCATGCTGTCTGATTGCTGAGAGATTGCTTGCTAAAATAACTACGTTCTTCACAAAGAGTAGAAATTGCAACCATAAAAGTGAGGCTCATGAGCATAAAAGGCATAACATTTTCAGCAGTTGGTCCAAAACTTAGGATCTCTTCTCAACAAGAAAACATCCAGCGTCCTGACCTCTGAACAAACTGTATCAATTCTTGTGCATAACTATGCTTTCACAAGAAAGATAAGAAAAAAAAGGACAAAATGAAGTTCTAGCAGCTTACTAACAAGAAATGAGAGAAAGAAGGATAGGAGAACAAATCTGTCTTTTAAACTCCAGACATAGTGAGATGCCTATCTATCATGCTGCCACATTCTTATACCATTTTTACAGTGACTCTTGATCTTCGAAGATATCAGAAGACCAGAACACTGGTATTTTAGTAACGATATCTCTGTTATTATCCATTTCAGACCATGAAGTGAATCTGATTTTATCTGTATCTATTTCAACCTCTGGTATCCCACATCCTGTCATCTTTTAATAGCTTTTGTTTCTTCACTGATGTCTTTGTTTATACTCACAGCCACATCCCAGAAAGTTTATTATCAATCAATGGCCAAGGCTGAATTTCTGTCTCTAGGGAAGCATGACTCTTAAATGCAAATAGCATTCAAATAGGCCAATTATTTTATACTTCTGGATGCAATAAGATTTTTCCAGCATTCAAAATGAACTAAATGCTTCAGTTCTCAGCTTTCAGACAGAAAGATAAGTGGCAGTTCTACTGTGGATATAAAAATTAAACCATCATCAGTACAGCTGAATCAATTAAGTGTGCCATGGTGACAACTGTACTGTGCATACATTATGCAAATGCATAAAGCATAACCTTTTCTCACTGCTTAGAATTTACTAAAATAAAAATATTCTGCTCTGGTGAGACTAAAATAGTGGACAAATTCAGAGCACTGAGAATTGAAAATTAACTGATATTTTCCTCTGTAACCTTTTGTTTTTTAGTAAAATTTCAAATTGTACATGCTAATTATTAAACCAATAGACTGCATATTTAAGAAGAGGGAGGTGACTAAAAGGATCCACTTACATAAATCACAGTCAAACACTTTCAGAGACTTTTTTTCCTTAGAGGTTCTTGGTGTGAGTATGCTTGGCATTTAAACTCTTGATTCACAACTAACTCTGGAAACCAATAGAAGAAACAGTTCTCTTAATCTTGTGGCACCATCATATTTATGTTTTTGCTCTGACTGTAGCTGCAAGTACCATGCCATCACTGTATCCCAAGTTTACAATTCAGATGATTTATTTTTGCTACCAGTTGACCCTTGGGTGACTTTCTTCATCTCTTCCATCTTAAATCTCTACCTTTTCAGAAGAAAACTGCATATTTCAAGTAATAGAAAATATTTTACTAGTATTTAAGAATTAATGATGAGCTTTGATTTAACTTATTTTCTCTTTACCATTCATGAATTTATATATTTTTCCTTTCCAGAATAATTTCTTTTTTTTAGAACCAACGTTGAAGTCAGGGACACTGAAGCCTTATAAATGTAATTGTTTTGACAAAACGTGACTTTGTTCTGTTTAATAATTTCATAATGATGCTATAGTGAGTGAGCAAAGAGATTGCTACTGTAGTGTAAATACTTTTTCAGCTGGTCATAATCTTCTCAAACAAAAAATCCATTTGGCTAAATCTTCCATAGATAGCTGAAGTAACTGTTATTGCTAAAGTTTCTTAGTGAGAAGCCATCAAATCAGTGGGCACAAACCCAAGCTTATAGCACCCCTGTACCACTTCCATGAATCATCTCTTAAAGCAATCAGTACATAGGTATGAGGTAAAGTTATTCATACAAGCTAACTCTAGTTGAATGAGGACAAAATATGTTGGCCCCTGGGAAAGTCTGCCTTTTTTTCCGTGATATTAGCAGATGACTAGGAATATTAGCTGCAATGAGCAAAAGTAAAAGAATGTGAATGACTCCCTGGATGGTTACCAGGAACAAGAGGCCTTATGTTAAGTGTGAATATCTTTGCAAACTACCATTCTCCAAAGTAATATCAAAAGTAAAAAAAAATTGTAAAAAATCATCAGAGTTTTTGTTTTTCCAGGGAAATGAATGCAGTCAAGGAAGTGCAAGTAAGCTATCAAAGGCAAATTGTGATAAAAATTTCAGTTAAGGAGCTAGTAACATATCTCTATACCTATCTCTTTATTCATTAAAATAATTACATAAAAGAAAAACTGTGAAGTTTAGATTTAAGAAAAGTTGCTACTCTGTATTTTTTCCTTGTTATACATTACAGTTGTTTTAGTAGGAAAATTATACATATGCTTGTACATATTCAGGAAAATATTAGCCAGTGTAGTGCTTCTTTATCAAAGAGATGGATGTACTTGCTTTGTGCAAACCATCACCGATTTAAAGTTTCAGCGATTTCCTGCACTATTAGTTATTCCATTTGCTTAGTAAAATACTATGTAATATTCATGGTTCATAAATCTTTTTTCAGATGTTAACTGTGAAATTTATCAGTATTTCGTTTTCTTTTCCCATGTAACTTTGGCTCACTCAACTTGATATGGAGAAAAGATTTTTAATGCACCATAACATTTATTTTTACCATCCTGACATTAATTGTGACTTCTGCTTTGCATAAATGTCTTACTTTATTGTCTTGCATTAGTCTGATTGTCGATTTATAAGTTAGAGTGCATTCTTCATAGAGGAGAAGAGCATATTTATATGAAAATTCTTAGCAGACCATATCCACTTCTTGGGTAACTACATTTCCCCTGGTAGAGATATGTCAGGAATCAGATGTTTTACATTTTGTACGTAGATAAAACTGCTGAAATGGAACCATAAACAAGAGCAGAATAAGACACACTATATTTCCAGATTAGAAATATAAATACAAAATTCAAGGCTTGCTTTCTACTTTCCCATACCTCTGGACTGGCATTGTACTAACTTGTCTTTCCCATCTGTTCTCAAAGGTAAGCTCTAATGCACTTCAATTGCCGGCATTCTCAAGGAATAAAAATGGCAACAGATACCAGCATGGCCTAGCAAAATAAATACCTACCCCTGGATCTGCAAGTTGGGATGAACCAAAATGCTTGCTACACCTGCATTATGATACTGAATAAGTACCATACGATGGTACTAGAATCAATTTCTGAATAACCCAGACCTGACCACATTTTATGGCAGAATTTCTGTGAATAAAAAATGCAGAAAACTGACCATGTTAATTCCAGTGAGTTGCAACAATAAGATACAGTATAATACAACCCAGTATAATTCAGCTATGAAAGAAAATGCTCTAAGATAATAATAAAGTTATTTCTATAACATCTATGGTAATTTGTTTCTCTCAAAGCTTTTCTAATCCCTGAAAACTGGATAGGAAACTAATAAATCAATCCCTTACAGCAATATTTTTCAATACTAATGGTATATTTCTATACTGTCTGTCTAATTCAGCTAAGAAAATTAGACATGACAGTGGAAATCTCCATTGGTTTGAAATGTGAAAAGTGTAGTAAATGAGAACTGAAGGGGCCTCTTTTGAAAGTATCCCATCTGTTTTAACAAGTACAAAAATAGCTGAGTGTATTTTAAAGCTGGTAGGCATAATCCCACCTAATATAAAAAAGTAGAATTGAATTGAGACATTTATAAAAATAAAAATATTTCCTCATTGGGCCAAATTTTACTTTTATCCCAGATTTTTTATACCAAAGAATATGACATCTCTACTGAATTTTCTTGACTCTGACATACTACCAGTCCATGTTATTCCATGACCAAGTATAATAGACATTTTTCTACAGAAGTCAGAATACTGAAAGAGTTACCATATCACAGAATTGCATTTTGTAGGCTGTACTGCAGCATTGTTAAACAACTTCATGCTTTCGGCTTCAGCTGCTTTGTTGAAAAAATTATTTGTTCATTAACATCTGTTCAATTAGCTCTCAATTTTCTTCTTGTTTAAAAGGATTCAGTCTGTTTTGCTGTACTGCATACTTAAAAGTAACTGCATAGGCTTTGGTTGTCATGGACCACTGAAACTGTGTTTCAGAAATGCTGAATATTGGCATCATAAATGAGCTATGATCATTACAATATGGTGAAGATTGATTATAAGGTGACATGCTAACATGGAAATAGTTTCCACCCTAGTCTAAGGGAGCCTGGTGCAGCTGGTAGTGGCAACAGAAAACCTGAGAATCCATGACAATTTGAAGATAAAGTAGCTATGGTGTGATTAAACTGCACATCTTCTAAGCATGGCACAGAGAAAGAAAAATGTTTTCTTTCAAATAAGCCAATATAGGTCATTTGAAATATTCAAAAACTCCAGAGCACTCTCAGCTATAGTTAGATTTCTAGGTTATTCCTGGGTTAAGATGTTGTTCTGCTGATTTAAAATATATTCCAAACATACACTATTATTGTCTCTTACTTATTTCAGAAAAACATTCTCCAGCTGTAGGAGGAGGAATTAAAAAAATTACCCAAACTCCATGTACTGCTGTCTGAAGTCTGGATTGGAGAATCAAGCTGTGCTTTGTCCTGCTCTATTCCTGCTCGCTGAAGTGAGACAATCTGTAGCACGTATAGTCTGAGGTCACATACAATACAGATCTCCTGCTGGTGTGTCTTCATTAGCTAAAGCTCTTTCTTTAAATCCACACACACTAAGCAAAACTGAAAGTTCTGCAATTCTCAATACCCTAAACTTCTTCCCTGAAAATGAACAAACGAGAAAGGAAATTGCCTGTTTTCATCAGCATAATTAAAGTAACCAGTTTAACTATCTGTTACTTAAACCTATCCAATCATTTGTTTTTTTCAAACTTGACATAGCTCATTATTCTCTTAAGTAATCAAATCAAGACTGAAGAATGTGTATGCTACATTGCCACTTAACATATACTTATATACATTCTGAAATAATGAAATATTAGCTTCCAGCTAATGCATATATATTCTTTTGATCTCAGTAAGAAAGACTAGACTATGGCACCTGGGATGAGCTGATTTTGAATCATGATTTTTTTAGCACACAGGAAAAGCAAGCATGTTTCAATCTTTTCAGATAAAATTTACTTTACAGCTGAGGTATAAATAGTAAATTTCATCCAAAAAGGAGGTAATTTTAGAAACTTATGAGCCACTTTAAAAGTAGAGTTAAGGTGAGAATACTATCATTTCCTGCTGCAATACTGAGTACATTTTTTTTGACTCCTATTAAAATTCTTTTTACTTAAATTTCTGTAAAATAATGCCTCTTCCCACTCCACTGATGGATGATGTGCTGTCAAGACATCTACTGCCCTTCTTGATTGTTATGAACATTATTCTTATGTGGTATGTTAATATGAGTGAAAATGATCAGTTTTAAGAGCCATGTTTATATCATATTTCATTATCCTGCTAGCTTCACTGTGTTCTTCTAGTATATGTATCACCTATTATATCATTATAGTCTTGCCTCTGAACTTGACATATTTTGCTTTCTTGAAATTATAATTAACAAAACCAATAAAAATATTAATTAAAAAAAAAGCTTTGAGTATACAGTATAAATATTCACAAATTTGAACTTGACAGCCAATAAGAAAATGTGTTCAGGAATAACTTTTTAAATCAAAACTTTTTATAAGCAAGCCTGATCTTTTATGTGGGTTTTTATTTACAGAAGAATGTCTCTGTTTTGCAAGCAAGGACATTAATTTTTCATGATTTGTGTCTTTCAATTCAATATCATGCCTCAAAGAGCTATGCAAGTTTTAGAGAACAGTAAAAGAAAGTAACACCTTAACTTCAGGAGCCCTCAACAGCAAAAGGGGCTCCAGAGCTGAGCAGAAGCGGGAGCGTTATGCTGGGAGCACCAGCTGGAGGGCTACTGCAGATGCACAGCTGAGCAAAAAGCAGCCTAAGGTGAAGGATAACCGAAGGGCAGTTCATACTTCTGCTAAGTATCCAGTTCCATTTCATTTTGGTGTGAACCTACAGCTAGTAAGTCAAGCTGGCAATATGCTTTGCAGACACTTTGAAGGGGCAGCCAAGATGTCAGGGTCAGTTGCAACTACGTATGTTCCATAAAGCAAATTACTAATTTATCACTGCCAGGTTAGGATGCAATACTAGATAACTTTGATACATTTTCCTTTCCCGACAGACACACTGTAAGGGAGGACTGAACTCTTCTCTTGCAGCTTGGGAGATGGAGCGCTGCAGAGCTATTATTGTTATTTCACAAAAGGGATGTGGCACCCATCTAGCAATGCTGTTTTTTCAAGTGGCCCTGACTGAGCTATGCTCAGCTCTGACCTTGATCCTGTCAGTGTCAGCTCCACAAGACTAACTGATAGAGCCTCCCTTGTTTTAAGACATGAGTATCTAAATTTTCAATCCCAGGTGGTCTTCTGTGTAAGGTAAAGGCCCAACAAATACCTCAGTATTCAGTTCAATCAATAGTTCAGCCAAGATGCCAGTACCTGTGGTTATACACAGAAGCAGAAATGCAGATTCCTAAGTTATATCTGGAAAACCTATTACTGCCTATAGGCCTACAGAAAGCCAAGTAGTCAAGAACAGGTTTTATGAACTGTTCTCCTGGACTTGTTACCTACAATTCCATATGCACTACATTTTACAACCTGCATTATACTCATATTTGTATTTTTTTTTTAATTTTTACCTCTTTCATATTACATGAATTTAACATTTTCCTCATATCTCTTCTGTCTCTGCTAGAATTAATTTGCCTTAATTTTTAAAACAGCATTTTGGCATTAATCGTACAGCTATTGTTTCCCCACAGAGCTACATGTAGTTATTTTGGGGCTGATGCCAGTTCTTGTTCAGTTTACTGCTGTGCAGCTTTAGGGAATCTGTTGTTCCCTTGAGCAGCTGGTCAG
Source organism: Apteryx mantelli (assembly GCF_036417845.1). Lineage (NCBI taxonomy): Eukaryota > Metazoa > Chordata > Aves > Apterygiformes > Apterygidae > Apteryx > Apteryx mantelli. The sequence continues at coordinate 52,317,408 of NC_089980.1, read as the reverse complement.
TACTCACAGGTTTGATGAAATTAGCACTGCCTGTTACTTTCCTAGTCATTTGCTCTCCAAAATCCAGTTGTTATTTCAGTTCTCCCTAGTCTCTCATTTGGTGGTCATTAATCTAGTCCCCATACTATATTACTATTTCAGTTCCCTAAACCCTTCCAAAACCTTCAGGTAGAAGGTAACAACCAGACGCTAGAGAACAGGGAGCACATTTTAGAGAACTCACACAAATTAAAGGGAGGATCTCAGGTTTTCTCAGCTGGGCCCTGATAATGAGCCCTGATGTTTTCCTTCCCGTGGCATACAGACTCATAAGAAATCCCTTTGCAGGACAATGCAAATGAGAGAGCTGCTGGATCTGCATGCTGAGGAGGAAAGCAGAAGTTGTTGCTGCTCCCCCTGCTCTCTGGGTGGGCAGGCAGGAGCTCTGCACTACACCAGCCGCCAGGCTGGAGCCAGTACAGACGAGACATAATTTGCACAAATAGGCAGGTTTGAGGAGAGCAACAATTTTTGTGGGGATCTGAAAAAATGATTTCCCAGGTAAGAAGCTAGATGTGTTTCCTGCGTGGATTTTGCACGTATATCTTCTGCGCAGCATGTCAGTGAACGCTGTAAGGTGCTGGCTAGTAATGCTGAAAGCAGTGATTCTTGCCACGTTCTCCCTTCTGAAGAGCCATCGACGCATTACATGTGCGGAGATGGAGAAAGGCAGAAGCTGGGCATCTGCACTTGGTGCATGGTGTACACTATCCTTGTACCTCAAACCCAAGGCAGCTGTCAGTATAGCACAGAAAAATATGAGAAATTTAAATAATACGAACATATTTTGTCATCCAAGGTTTACTCGTATTTCAGTAGAGGCCACTTTCACATGTGTAGAAACAGGCTGTGGCAGCAGAGAATCACCAGCCATGGAGAGGGTCTTCTCTACAATAGCGCTCCCCAAATAGCCATGCTTATGCTCTAATTCTTCTACCCTATTACACAAATATTCCTATGGTAATAATTTAATGTATGTGGTTCTGCACGCAGTTATATGGTGGGGATGCCACAACTAGCTCTCATAATTCTCCGTTATAACTTCTGTTCATTCACTCAGACATGCTGCTGTGAATATACTAAATGAGGTATTTAAAAAAAAAAAACCAACATTTTTATTGCATTCATATTTGTCACTGCAATCTATTTCATAATTCCCATGTCTTAATTTATCTCTCTGGGTAATACACATGATGTATAATATTACACACCAATCTTTAAGGTTTAAAATACTTTGGTTATGTGATTTGGTATTGTTCCAGTTATGACAGGTTTGGCTCTTCCAAATCTGAACATTCTCTGCATATACTCCCTGGTTTAAATTCTTAAACTGTTAACAGAGTTTATCTTGAAAAGCAACATTTCACATTTAATCAGTTTAACACAAATAAGACACTTTTTGACACTTTCTCCCTTCATTTTTTTGCAGAAGAATTATGCAAAAATAAGAAGTGATTCTTTTGTCTCTATTAAAATGCTCCATGTATTTACATCAAGGTAATATTTCTCCATTGAAATGCTCTTTGGGGATAGAAGTAAACTGATTGTTTTGGAAACAAAGTGGGATTTTCCCCACTGTTTCTTTCTGCTAATGGAAGATTTGAGGCTGACTGACACTTTCAGTGGAGGTTTCCTTATGCTCAGGGATATCATAGCACTGTCAGTAGGAATGATAATTCTCCCAATTGTTAATACTTTTCTGGCTGAATTTAGAAAGTTCCCATTTAGAGGAAAATTAATTCAGTCTCCATAACCATTTTGTGGTCTCCCTGCTGACAACACACTCTTCTGGAAGAATGAAAAAGGCTATTCACTTTTTCCACTGAACTATAATAGAAGAATACATGAGATGTACACATGCAGGCTTACTGCATAATAGCTCAGGCCAGATACCAATGACTTCAGTGAATTTAGGACCAAACCATAAAACATCACTTCTCTTTTCTTAGTAGAAAAGGAAACGGATTTTCTTCTGTGCGTTGTGGACCCCTCTGCAGATGTATATTCTCTGCATCAATCCTCTGTTTTGATATTAGCCTTTTCTCTACTGTCCTGTCTTCTGCCCTTTTCCTTCAAGAACTTCTGACTTTTGAATTAAGATAAAAAAGGTAGCCTGGAAGAAATTTGTTTTGTTTGCAAGTAAGACTAAGAGAAAACAAAGGTCAATTATTTGCTAGGAAGGCATGAAATTGTTCACTTTCATTGATGATAGTTTCATTTATCTGTTGAATCCACAGAAGCAGCTAGATATTCCCTGTGCTACGTTATTACCGTGAGATATAGAAATGTGTTCCAGCTGCAACACCTTTTTTTTTTCCTGGTAGGGGGATGATAAACATGATTCATAGGAAATAAGCATCAGCCAGCGAAAATACAACTGTCTGAGTTGCAAACAGAACAGATTAGGCTATCAAATATTGCCACTAAGAAAGATCTTCCATAAACATTATATACTGCATCTAAATCACTGAGTTGTCAAATGGCAAATGGAGAAAGGGCTATGAGGATGACAAAGGATGGTTTCCAGCAACCCCTGTGAGTTTATTACAGTGGTAAAATACCATATTCCACAAAAGTTCTGGAGAGGGATAACTTCTGTTGCAATAAGAAATCAATGTTAAAGTCATCAGGATGGATCTAGGTGATTCTTACTTGTTATAATATAAGATTACTTTAAATGTTCACTGAAGCATTTTTTTTCCACCAAATGAAGAAGATAAACACACTGAGAACAAAAGGAAGACAGACTACTTAGCTAACTCTTCCTGTATAGATATGCGTATATATGTATATGCATGTGTATATGTATATGTGCACATAAACATAAGCTTTCTAATTTCAGAAGGCAGAACCTCATGTCTCTTACATCGTGGCTTGGGAGGCGCTGTTTTAGCTGCAACAAAGCGTAGTTCTTACTTGGCTACTCTCACCCTATCCCATTTGGTTTGGTCTGAGTCAGGCCTACCTGTGCTTTTTATCTGCCATTAACCTTTCTGTGAACTTTTCCTCCTGTATTTTGTCCAGCTATAGGCTTTGTCAGAACTACTTTCAGGTTCGCAATTACAGTTTTCCAGATTTAAAGGAAAAAAGAGCAGTGGGATGAAGGAGAGGAGGACTCTATTAACCAAACAATGTATGGTTTAAAATCGGAGCTATACCTTACTGGTTCCATGGCTGAGCAGTCCCCAGGGCTGAGAAGCAGAGACGGGGAGAACGTGGTGGCCTGAGGCTGGAGAGCAGCGGGACCTGAAGCTACAAGTGAACCCCTCACTCTTTAGGGGTATTAACATGCTTCGTAATGGAAAAAAGTAAAAGCAACATGAGTGTCAGCACGCTCTGCCAGGAGGGCGTTTGGAAACAGCATCATTATTTAATTAGCTTAAACACAACAGGATTGACTTTTTATGGATGTTTGGCAATGCTTACAAATAATGGCACATTAATTAAAGGTGCATTAGGAAGAAACAGTGCTGGAAGTAAAAATTTTATCAAACCCTAATATCTCATTATGTCCTCTAAGATTAATTTGTTTTTCTCAGTTCCTTGAGCCACAAATGATGTTAATTAAACTGACTCAGACATACCTCTCTTCTTGTTTTCAACAACTAGTAGAATGCAGAATAAATTAGGATTACAAGGAAGATTTTTTTATTGCTCCACTGACCTTTTCTCTTTTTGAATACAGTTGAGTGACTGATTATAGCTGAAATCAATAAAAGGAGGTGGACTGCTAAAAGTTTCTTTAAAAGGAATAAGAAATTGGGCTGAGGTTGTCCTAAACACATAATTTGTGAAGCTTTCCATCTTGGAGAAGTGTAGTTTATTACACACATAAAAATACATTTGTTCTTTTTCTCTGCCTGAGGAGCATCTTAGTTAATGATTTTTAGACTAATCAACAGATACAGAGAGCTGAGCTCAAAGATGACCTGGATGATAGCAATGTGTTGTTCAAAACTCACAATGTTTTAAGCTTCTAATACTTTTTTCCTCCTCCTTTTTATAGTTATTATTTTGAGCAGTGACAGCAGGACAGTTTCTCTCTGCCCTGAAGGGCTTACTTGGTATTTTGTATCAATAAATACTTTTAAATAAATAGCCGGTGGGAAGCATGAAGGAAGACTTCTAGTCAAGGTTAATCAGGAGATGTAGGCAGCTTCCCTTCATGTGAGGATGTGTTAGCAAATAATCTGAAATGCTGTAATTGGCAACCATTTGGGCAGAAAAAAACAAACAAACAAAAAAACTGTAGCTAAAGCAGTGACACAGCTCAGGGAAATGGAAGAGCTGAACTTCTCCAGGCAATTGTTCCCTGATCAGAAATATAGTGAAGTTCTTTATTTCCCTTAAGTTCTTAATGTGCCATGAGTTTCTAATGTGCGTGTGGGGGGGGGGGGTTTGCTGCAGTGAAATAAGTGACTTGTTGATGAAATATGTTATGAGACAATGACTGTAATAAACAACAAAAAGTCCAGAAGGACTTGAGAGAAGAAGTGAACTTTAACCTGAACCTTGAAGGAAGAACGCCAAGGATGGATGGTGAACCTTGAAGGAAGAACGCCAAGGACGAATGGATTGTTTATCCGGGATGTAGAGCATCGCCAAAAAGATAAATGGACTGACAGTTCAGGATGTAAATAACATTAAAGGCCAGCTGGATTATATTAAATGTCATATTGATAAGCAAATAGCGAACTAGGTAATTAGTAAACAATGAATCAGCATATGGAGTCAGAATATAAAAGTGTGATTCTGCTTATAATAAAGTGGACATGCGTAGCATTCATATTGAGTGTATTGCCGTGTCTCGTCTTCGCTGCAACAGTGTGTGTGTGCGCGCAGGGAAAACACGCACACAGACGAATACCAAAGCTCATTTATTTTCATCCGTACATCTCTCATACACACACACACACACACACACACACACACACACACACACACACACACAGATTTTCATATATATATAATATATATTTTACCAAAATCCACTGTAGCCAACAAAAACAAAGGCAGAAGATCACATGTGGACAGTGCATGGTAAAATATATAAAATAGGACATAACAGTGTATTTGTTCTGCCTTGTTACTCATCATCCTAGTTTATTTTAATAGAGGATATGAATTATTCATTTTTAAGCATAGTAGGAAAACATTAGTACTGTTTAATGGCCCAAGCGGGATTTTCTAATGAAAGACTTGTGAGTCAGGTTCAGTATAATGAGGAAGATTTTTACAAGCACAGGTATTATGCATGAGAAATGGTCATAACTTCTTGTTCACAGTATGGCACCCTGAGTCATGAAAACAGATAGCTCCATTTTTGATTATTGATAGAGAAAATGAAAAATGGATCACAGAGCTTTCTTTTTCTAAAATAAAAATCATCAGGTAAATTAACCCCCAATTAGTAAACCATTTTGGCTATATTCCTACTAACAGAGCAAATTACCAACATAATAAAAACACACTGGAAAGAAAGGGAAAAATATTTGGAAAATTTAAATTAAATATAATGATTTGGGGCAACAAGAGTCAGTGACAAAAAATGTTAGGTCACACTATCCCTCCACCACCTAAAGCTCACTCTAATTATATGTTAATATTATTACAAGTTAAGAAACTTACTGCACATGGAAACAAATTCTCTCCTGTATAATAAAAGTATCTTTTCTGGGTTGTCTGTGCAGATCAAGTGCTCCATGATGGTAATTAGTCTGAGCTGCACGACTAGATCATGTTGATGAACACTGAATTACAGGATCGGTATAATTTAATTCCCATTCAGCTGAGCATTACTTCAGGGGGATTATACAGTCGGTGCTTGCCAGTTCAAGAACTGCCTAATTTTAGCTATTTGTTAAAAACAGCATGATAAATATGAAAGCTCTATCCATTTATATTAGTGAAAATATTGGTCAGGTCCAACTCTCCTACCCTGGTTATATTGTTCCTCTGAGGTTACGCTAACGCTGTCAACCTTATCCAGCAGATCCTCTCTAAGAATCAGTCTGGAGACTGATTTCTCTTACCTCTACTTACCAGGCAGAAAAGCGGAGTGCAGGAAGGCAAGAAGCCAGGAGCAGGGAGCCATGAGGTTGCTGCAGAGGTACGTGTGTGTTTGGCTCAATTGCAAGGACACTATCGAGGGAAGTGGGCCAGAAGATGAGCAGGCGAGAGGCTGACTGGGACGCTCACAAAACTTCTAGGACAGGGCTGATCTGTTGCCGAGGGCCAGACAGATTTAGCCAGTATAGGCGGTTGCTATGTATGGATTTTAAGATAACATTAAAATCAACGCTAATTATCAGGATTAACATTGACATCACAACTCCTCCCTTTTCTATATAGACTATAATCTTTACTAGGCAGTGACACTTCAACAGAAAATCTATTTCTTTCTATCCACCAGAAATGAAAAAAAAAGCCTTAGTTTAATTCTCATTATTCTTCTCCTTTTTTTTTTTTTTTTAATCTGGAAAGAACACCATCAGCAGTTATCATTTGTTTTTCCACTCAGCATAATAGTATTTCAGACTGCAGCCAGTCTTTCAGCATTTACTTGAGCTATCTCTTTATATAAACTATAATGCTAATGATCAAGTAATGTACTGATTCAGTACAATACTAATCCATATATTGACCTTATCTGACTAATGAAAGGAAACTCCTCTGGTGTATGGCTTTAAATTTCTAGTTTACTCTTATCTAAAACTATGTAAGCCTTAGAATTGATAGACTTAGAGGCATGCTCCGTTCAAAGGGGAAAAGAAGGAAAGTAAGCAGCATTTTCACAAGATAAGGTCTTGTGTAAACAGATTTTCTCTTCCTCTACATTGCTTCTTTCACCAGTGTTTTATCACACTATATTATATATAAACTATTGGATTTTCACCATGACTGTACTCTGGAAAGGGAAGAGACAAAATAAGTCTTGCTGAAGCAAGCTACCCATACAGCATGGGAAATGATATTCCAAACAAAGGGAGAATAGAGGGTTTGATGTGGGTTTCCTATGCAAAAGTCTGGATTTGTTGCAGTCTGATTAAAATCTCTAGCACTATTGCTGCAAAACTGATTCATACCAAAGACCTGGTCACCAAGGTCAGGTGATTAGGGTATTACCAAAGTAAAACATAGATGTTTCTGAACCAGAAGACCTCCACCACCTGTCTTCTCTGGAAAATTACAAGGTCAGTTAGTGAGATGGGACTACTTTGTGACTAGCACTCTATACCTCAATAAACTGAAGAATTACCCTTGGCATTGAGGGGATGGTCATACTGCAATTACACTGGTTAAGTTTTGCCTGTTTTTAAGAAAAGAAATAGATCTAAAATTATTTTACTTGCCCCTGTGACCTCGCATTCCAAATGATGGTGCAAGCATATTCTCCAGAACATGTAGTTTTTTAAGAATTGAGGACATATGGCACAGCAATTCTTTATTTTTGTTTCCCAGAATCAGACCTAAGCATATAGCTCCAAGAAAGGATTTGTATTTTCTATACTTTTTTCAGACCAAAAGCCCTTAGTCTATTCAGCCTCTCCTGTCTTACTGAAAGTATTTATCTGTGTCTTACAAGACTAACCTAACTTTTTATATTTCTACTCTCTTACTGACACCAATAGGACTGTTAATGAAAAACAAAGATAAGCATGAGCTAGACCTTGCTGGACTGGTGGCATTGCAGGTTGTGTAGTAACTGGGGAAATCAATACATAGTGGGCAGGATGTGGATCTAACAAGTATTAGAATTGTTAGCATTGGGTCCAAAGCCACAAATGATATCATAATATTTCAGAATATATTTCCACTCACAGGTTTTCTTTTGGGAACACAAATAAAGCTTTTTGCCTTTTGAAATGTGATAAGCTGACAGCAGGTGCTGAATATGACTTGGAGAACTAATACTGCATATGATCATAATGAAAAAAGAAATGGACTTAATAAAACAGATTGATATAGCTTTAGCAATAGCAACACTGCCTGCAAATAGACATCTAACAGTAACAGCAATTAAGTGTCAGGATTTCAGTTTAGGGAATGAAATTGGCTGTGGCTGCTCTGAGGAAGACATTTCCTTGAGGAAGACATCACTCTGTATTTTGAAATTAGATAAGTCATAGTTTTAAATACCTACTTATCTAAACTCATTACATTATTGCTAAGGACAGGGTCCAACCTCCCACTGGTTTCCAGAATGTTTTTGATTCCTACTACTAAATTACTTAGATTCAATAGCATTTTTTAAATATGCATCCATGTGCAGACACTGTAAATTCATTTTTAAAGCTGTTTAATCTAAAACAAGACACTTACTCTAAAATATACATATCCACACCAGAGTTATAAATGGTTATTCCAGGTTGGCTTTTTGGAATTAACTACCAGCCCTAAATCAGAAATTTTTAAATGTGCATAAGTGATTTATGTGTATGGGGCATGTTCTAGATTGGATAAAAGCCTTTGAAAACCCTTCTAAATGCTTGTATTTGATACAATATATATATTGCCATATAGCCTAGGGCATCCAGTAAGTTAGAAAATCATTGAGCTGTTTATGTGCAAGTTACAAAAAGAAATCCGTCACATAGTAATTATACTTTTGATTATGAGACTAGTTTCTTTCTAATTTTGCTTGCTGTAATTTACATTTCATTTTCACAGTTCAAAGTATTTCTGAGTGGATTTTAAAGGAATAAATTTAGTCTTATCATATCACTACAAACTTACTGTAAAATAATACAGTAGCAATGTATCCAACATATTTTAATTGTCATTGTACTTTTTGTATTTGCTTAAGAACATGCAGTGGTATGCTTCTGAGAATGTGATGACGGATCCATAGGGAGCTCTGTTCATGACTTAATTTTCTTTTTCACTCTGAGAAAAAAGACCAGGTTATTTATGTAGCCTGGAGAAAAAGAAAGTCAAGGAAGTCAAATTTTCAGCGCAAGCCACACATGAAACCTGGAGACACAATCAATGCTTAGGAATAAAGTCTATAATACTGGTGCAGAAATGGCAGCACAATGTTGCACTAGACTGGGAGGTAGATCTTAGTGCCTTTCAAAACTACCTTCTTAGTCTATGACGATTCCAAAAGAGTTTCGGGATTTCCAGATGGGGGAGTCAGGCGTGGGGGGAGGAAAAAGCTTTCCACAGGACTATCCATATCTACAGAAGTGACTGCAATATTTCTGGTGCCTAGAACAACACCTAAACTGATGAAATCTGGAAAACCAAACTGTGAAAAAAATCCTTCTCTGTTTCTTTGGTTATCACACTTTCACTCCTCCAGTGATCCCAGGTAGAAATTGCCAGTCCATTACCACACTTCAGAGTAAAAATGATTTACTGCCACTTAAAAACTGCACTTGAAAAATATCCTGACTATCCCTCTGCTATTTTCCTACTCAAATCACTAGTTCAGCAAACACGCCCATGGTTTGTCACAGAGGCAAGAGATGCACACAAAACACATGCTTCAAATTAAATGTTTGTCCCAATGCCTTTTCGCCTTAAAAGACCTGCCAGGCACGAACTTGATCATGTGCTTCAGTGCTTTGTGAAATCAGGGTCTAAGACAGATATGTATGTGAAGAGGGATAATACAAAATAGGTGCCTGATCATAACGCGCAGAATTGCTACCTGTAATTCAAACTCCTCTGTGAGCCACTTGTAATCTCTCTTTCTATGTAGAATCTACTTGCCCATTTTCAAAGAGTGAAATGATCCATGTTCATCTAGAATGTCCGTCTATTCATCTAAAACATTTCTAATACATGGGAAACTATATAGTTAATTCTACTGTCTGAAAGGGCTGTCTTTGCAACCACTGTGGATGATATAACATTGTTTACTGTTAAATGTCATTCTGTAAAGTTGTATTTGATTAAGTGCTTTTTATTTTGAAAAGTGGCGTAAAATATGATATAGTAAAATAGGAAAAATTTACACAGTATTAATAAAAGGTTAAGTTAAAATGGTTTCAAATTGATTCTCTGTTTGATTAAGTCAATTTTAATTTGTGCTCTGTGGTTTGGGCAATGGTTCTCGACTCCATCCCATAGACAAAGCATTCTCTGGCTTTACTGCGAACAAGAATTATCTGGAGGTACTAGTACAGACTGTGAAGCAGACCAAGAAATAAATGTGAGTTGTACAACTTTAGAAGTGGTCAGGAAACTTTGACCCTTGTACTGCCTTTACTGTGACTGATAACACACTAAATAAGGATGCATTTTTAATTGTTTAATGACATTTTACCATTAAAATGTTACATCTCTTACTTTTCCTTTTAACAGGAACATAATTTAACTAAACTTGTAGTTCTGCTAATGATTATACTCATCACGTATGCCTATTACCATATGTCTTTCTCAGAAATCTCCTGGTTATAAAAAGATTAGTATCTACATTCTTGAATGTGCAGTATTAGTATCATCTCAGAGTGATTTCAAGTCATTTACTGAGGCATGCAATTTCCTCACATTTTTGAGGAAATTAATGCAAAATTATTACCCCATACTCCTAGTCCCTAATCATACTACTCTGCTCTGTTTCCTACATCTGGTCCCAACTCAGCTTATGCTCAAGAGAGAAGTTATAAGACAGAAATTAACCATATCACATTTGCAATACAAGAAGTAGGCATTTTTTTTTATTCCTTTCTCACTGAAAGTCCCTTTTCTTTCCTCTGGTTTACTGACAGCGAGTATTCCACCTGAAATTTCAAACACAATAAAAAAATAATAAATGAAAAATGTGTTAAAAATACTGTTAAAGAAATAAGATTCTCTACAAGTAGAAAGTTCAAAATACTGCTCAGCAATTGCTGAAGCTGTGTGCTGATAATCCTTGTGCTGCTTACCTATCCAGTAAAATTCCCCTGAAGAATAATTCTACCTTCGTTCTCTTAGCCAGCCTGAGCTATCTGGTAAAGTAAATGAACAATGGAAAGATCACTGGGCATTTCCCTCTTCTTTCTGCTTTTCTGATTAGGAAAATAGCTAACAAACAAACAAACTATAATAGAAGAAAAATAAAACAACAATAACAAAGAACTGGCAAATAGAAAAGCAATGTTGAAAGCCTTTGAATTTAACTTTCCCTGACAACCTTTCTTGCCTTTCTTTGCAAAGATAGAGGAGACCTGTAAAGGGAGGAAATCAGCTGTCAAAACTAATGCCTCAGGAATCAAAGAGTGAAAGCAGATATGGAAAGCTGGGTGAAAAAATCTTTGAAACATTTGGAGGTTTCCTCAGCTGTAAGAAGTCTTGCCTTAAAAAAAACAACTGTTTTGTGAGTAGCTACAAGTGTATGTATAGACAAATCAATATAGAAAGCTAACTAGATTTTTATGAATATTCAGCTTACATAACAAAAATTACCTCAGCAATATGAAGAAGTTGAAGCAGGAAACTCCAGTCTTCCCTCTCTTTATCACTTTAAAAAGAGTATATGAATCTCTTTATGAGATGTTTTAAAATATTGTCTTCTTGAGCCTCCTTTACCAGTACTGGGGAGAGCTAAAACAAAGTGTTTTCTGTGTAACAAGTTGTTATACATGAGTCTGTCATACACATATACTGGTCCTGTGCAAAAGCTTTATTCATACTCTACCTTATGTGACAGTTTTATAGAAAAGACAGAATCTTTATAACAATTCAGATGATATAAAGAACCCCAAAGAAGGAGGAAAGTTATACATGTTCCCAGGTTCCAGTCAGAATTCACCTAAGCGCTTATTTGCGCCTGGAACTATAGATTTCAATACTGGTTTATTTCTAGGGCTTATCTTGTCACAGTATTTTAGGTTAATTTGTTTACCCAAAGGAAGCTAACTGACAAGTAATGCATGATTATATTGGCTTCCAGTACAAATACCGGCACTGTTCAGTTGTCAGACAATTAACAATCATATTTTATCAATCCTTCTACTATAGAAAGACATTATACTTTAAAAGAGGTTAATCATTAAATGTATGAACTGGTCACAAATACATGCACATTGTGAATTTGAAGAAGGTTCCTAACCATAATAGCAATGAGACTCTCACCAGAGAAGGTGAAGGGAAAGAGAAATCTGACTGGTTTTAAGAAAACCCTTGATCAGTGTTGGAAAGAGATATACAAAGTAGTTGCCTAAAATAGCAGGGGAATGAACTCTGTGACCCAATAAGCCCATTCTAGTTGAATGTATTGACAAGAATAACTGTAGTATACATACACATTTTTAAAGGCATTGTTGTTTGCTTCTGATAGAACAATACTAGGAAGGTAGGGAAAGTGAAGGGAACTTTGTTTACTTCTATCATGCTTTAAAAAGTTACTACTTCAAACCCTGTTGCTTTAATTGGGCTGTATGACTTCCAGAGTCAATGGCAAACTTCCACTTGACTGGGCTGAATAATGTCAGACCCAAGGTCTGCGATCCCTTTGGGGGATGTCCCCTTAGGAAGGAGAGCATAAGAGTTTAAGCTGACCTACCTAAGAGTGCTTTAACACCATCATATCACAAATTCCCAACTCCCTTCTCTTGTGCTGGCATTGATGAACCAAATCACCAGGCTCTACAGGCAGAACACTAACCTTGCAAAAAAAAGCAGGTTTCTGTCCCATGAGTTGCTTGATCCTGTTTACTGCAAGATTAGCTAAGCACAAATGCTGGAGCACAAGCACTGTGTGTTGGGAAACAGAAGAATGAAAAGGTAAGACCTCAAAACATTTCCCATAGTTGGCTTAAGTCTTCTCAGAACTGTGATCTGCGACTATAAAACTAAAGAATGAAAGGAGTCAAATCCTATCAAAAAATAAATGGAGTTTTCCTGTCATTAATAATGAATGGATTTGCAGAGGGCAATAGATGCCAGATTTCATACACAAAAGGGTTTAACACTGCTTCAGTACACTGCAATATTTCCAAGTAGCAGTTAATTTGCCTTTCCATTTGATTTGTACTGCTGAACCAGCACAGGAAGTATCTGGTCACGGGTCTCTGATTCTCACAATAAATTTCAGGATTTTTAACATAGGGAAAATTGCAATTAATAAGAAGAACAGTAAGAGAGTGTAAGATATTAGGCCATTGCCTGCAAGAATCCGACATACAGTTCAGAACACAATACGAAGATCTATCCTCAAATTACTTTGATCCAAAAGGTTTAAAAAACCTATATTGAGCACCGCCCCCTTATGCTCTCCCTCTCTGACTGTAGCTGTCTGGGCGCAGAGCTGGAGACCAGGACAGGCCTCCACTCCTCCACCAAGAGTGCTGGTGCGTGCTTGGAGCCCCTTATCTGCTCATTGCCCAGGCTAAACTTGGCTCTTATTTGAGCTATGCACAGTCTTGTTTTAGAAAGCAGTGCTCAGATGGGGAGGAACATGAATTGGTGCACACCTCTTTTTTGCCAAAACGCAAAGGTGAGGGCTGACAACAGGGGAGCGTGCTCAAGTCCCCAGTGTGTGTGCAGCCCTCAGCCACACAATTAAATCATGAATGTTCTGCCTTACATTGCCTTTGCTTCCATCCTCTGATGCCAAATGTCTTGTGATTAAACTTGAAGGGAGGTTGCTCAAACTCACAACAACAAAATACAAAATATGGGCAAATAAACTTCAAGTTTAGAGGAGTTATTTAACTCTTGCAAATCTGTAGGCTAATTTCTTTAAGTCACTGCATTAAATATTTCCAGCAATAAAACATTAATTTTTGATACCTCAAAATGTGAGTATCTAACTGCAGAAACAAATTGTACCAAAAGGTATTCAGCAGCCAGCCAGTTTGACTATGTTTTTCATATCTCTTACATTAAATATAACATTTCTTGGAGGCTTTCATCTTCCACAAGTCATATATTTTAAACCTGATGGTACACTGTACCATCTTTTAAATGTAAGCCATGTTCCTTCCAACTAATAAAGGGAAGAGTGCTGTGAATCATAGTTCTGAATCACAATCATTTCATTAAAGAAATGGAAAAACAATTATAGCAATATCAGATGTCACACAACATTTATTTCAATATATTAATTTTCATTAAAATTCCTTGACTTCAGATCATTTTCATCATTTTTTTTTTCCTCTGGGAAGACTACTGTCACTTCACTCACTTGGAGGTGGACTTTTTGAAATTTATTTCAAGACAGTTTAGGAAATATGCTCTCAAAACGAATTGTATGAAAGAGAGCAAAGGAGAAAAAAAAGAGCATGATGTATTTGGGTTACAGTAAAGCCTTAATTTTGAGTATCAAGTATTACATGAACTAAGGTATTCAAATCAGTTTGGGTTTCAGTCTATGTACCAAAGTTTATACTCTTTCTGGAGAAGGGAAAGCCAAAATTAATGACAACCCCCCCCCCTTCTTTCAAGTATAGCTACTTATTCCTCTGTGTTATACAGACACTTGTTCATGCTGGAATGAGAGCCAGACATGCTTTACCTGGCACAGTTCCCTAAATAACAGCATCCACTAAAGGGTATGTTTTTAAGAGATGTTAAGGCCTCAAGATGCAGCTGATATTCTAAAGAATTTTTCTCCCATCGATGCCCTGGGGCATACTTACACCCTTCAGGTCTGCGTTCCTCTGTGATCACTTACTTCCCTGGAGTCTTTGCCTCCAGGGCTCATCTTCTAGGCTGTGCAGTCTGTCCTCCATTTCCATAAGTAACAGAATAATACAGGATTGCATTATTTTTAAAGGATCCCCTTCACTGCTATTACTTATTTCCTGAAAAAAAAATACATCCAAATGCTTTTTTCCCCATTAACATGCTGATGAAATTTCAACCTTATCTTTGCTTCAGTGAAAACTTACTTTCAGCTCGCTTCTGTAAATTCCTTTCTCCAAAGTCTGGTCATCACATTGCTGGATGTTAGCTGATGAGAGCTGTGATGCGTTGCCCTCTGCTCTCTGAGAACTGGCTCCTGTCTCTGAGACACTGAACTACCTGAACCTCCTTTCCTTCTGTTGTGCACTTCCACACTGAATTATTACTAATAAATACATACTTCTCTGAGTCGGAATAACCATTTTTACTGAACAGAAAGCTTACTGTCTGTCATTTTCAGCTGCTGTATATCTTTATCCTGAATCTTTTATAAATTTTATAAACCTGGTCTGAGGCTGGAATGCATCTAATTATTTGTTCCCATAGGATCCAGCAAATGAGGTTTGCATCATCTCTCTCAGTGACATCCTGTGTAAATATCAACTGTTTGATCTCCTGAATCTTCTCCTGGAAAACAAAACAAAACAGAACAAAACAAAACAAAAATATGGGGAAAATGTCCTCTAACCTTGAATTAAACTAGCTGTCTTCTTATCCCTTCTTTATTCCAACTATGCTAGTTTGGCCTTATCAGCAATACGTTCCAGAACTGTTCAGCCTTTGATACCAACAATGAACCATAAACTGGTGCCAAGCACAGTTCCCAAGCAAAGTTTTCAAATAAAGCAACACAACCTTCACAGGATGGGCCACACGGCAGTTGTCACTCACTACTCTTTTCAGTACGTTGTGTATTCCCAGCAGAACACTGCTTTTAACTTGACTTTTCCTGTCTGCTATCCTGCCAAACGAGGAGCTATTCTAAACCACAGTACTCTGGGAAAAGGAAGTGGCTGCCTGCCTGCTGGAAAGGGCCAGGCTGGACAACTCTCCAAAGGACAGAGGAAGATCACATGCATCCTGAGGTATAAGCATATTTGTTGTGAGTGTGAATAAAGTTTGAAGATCTCTGTACTGGGTACCAAAGTGCACACGATACATAGGCTTTAATTCCTATAAACATTTTGTGACCACTCGTCAGAAGGGAAACCACCGGAGTTAAGTCCTGCCATGTTTTACCACTTTGCTGCTGTGTTCCTGTGTTGCTGTCCCAGATTAGACCTGTTGTCACCTAAGAAAAAGAGAAGTATTTGTATCTGTAGATTTAATTTCGAAGCAGAAGGACAAAGAACATGGCTGTTTATACGAGCAGAGCAGTGCATGTCTTCTTCACAGAAGCACTGTGTACAAGCCAGTACTAGATTAAAAGAAGTGTCTTATTTCAGCCAGGAGCAAGGAGCCAGGAGCCATTAAAGTCATTGGAATTACACTGAAATGCGACTCAAAACAGGTCCTAGAATAAATAATGAATATACACATACCTTTCAGTATGCTGCTGGACTGCCAAGGTATAATACTTTCTAGAACAGATGTAAAAAACACAAGCAAACAAGACGGAGCTACTCTATGAATATCTTGTGAAAAATAATTATGATTATCATTATGATTAAGCTTGCCCAGACCAATTTTTAACAGTAAAGTTTTTATGCAGACAAAAGAATAAAATAAATGGGCAAACTGGAACAGTGCGAATGAAATGTCCTCCTAACTTTTTAAAGACAGCTTCAGAGCTTTAATCGTAGTAATTCCTCTCTTTTCAGCAACTGTGAATCAGAAGTCTTTATCAGAGGAGCAAAATACCAAAGAATTCTGTCTTGATGAGTGTTATCAGAATATGGAGGCTGCAGGACTTAGGCAAAAGCCCAGGGTCTGTGAATGCCCTGAAATCCTGAATGATTATAATACTGTGATATAAATATTTTTGCTCTAAAAAACAACAGAAAAATCAGCCTAGAAGTTTCATTTTCTACAACCACTATGAACTGGATAAATTGCTCGTGAAATCTAATATCACCTTGCATGATACATACTAGACATAATCAAAACATGTCAAATGATATCACACTTTCAGTTATTTATGATACAGACTTATGGACACAGAGGTGAAAATTTCCATATAGCTTCAATACTTCTCCTTCTGTCATTTCTTCTTCTGCAGCCATAAGGGATATTGAAACAGAGTATACTGTTTTTTGCTATCCCATATAGTCTTCCCCAATATTAATGGTAATTACATAAATAGTCTTATAAAAGGCAGGACAAATACCTAATACTAAGAAAGGTGGAAATATTTAATATTTATGAGCCATTTAACACTGGTCTCGGTAATGCACTATTAACATTTCTGTGTAAAACTGACATTAAGTAATTTAATGCACATTATATTTCCTATGAATTTTTTTTTTTAATCTAGTGATGGAAAGTGAAAAATACACCATGGTGTCTGCACTTGGTAGTTTAGAGTACTAGCACATATTATATGCTTGGTGGGTTTTAATTATGACTTGAAAATGGACCTTAAAGTAATAAAATGCTATTGTTCTGAATTGGAAGTTTTTCTTTTACCCTCTGCCCCTTTCATTCCTTCCTCTTCCTTTTTTTTTTTCAATTGCCTTTTATTCCCATAACCCAAATGTTAAGTGTCACAGACTTTTTCTATCTGAAATAAATTACTTCAAATAAGATTCAAATGGTTTAAGAATTCCTATGCTACTCCTATCTCACATTCAGGCTTGTCCCTTAATGGGCTTATTAAAGTCTGAATAAAAGACTTTCCAACTTGCATTAATATCCCTCTGTGAGATATTTGACTTCCCCTTCTCTCCCTTTTCTAACATACACTCTCTGTTTTTTCTGCTGGGACAATGATTTTAATGGATACATTTTATATCACAATGGTAGGACATTTTATACATTTAATGAAAGTAATTACCTTGCGTTCAAAAGAGAAGCCTAATTTAGGTCATTAAGAGCCAAATCCTGGAAGGAGTGTCAGTGCTGAAATACATTAGCTTCCAGAGTGAAATCTGGACCATGGTTTTGGTGCCTGAGCTCCTGATGACACCTGTGGGGTGGCTGGGGACTTGGATGGGCGTCCCAAGCTGGGTGAGCAAAGCCCCTGGCCACAGCTGGGTGAGGAGGGTGGTGCACCCCAAAAGGTGACCCCTCTCTGCCCCTGGCTGGGCCAGGGCTCCCAGCACTCACGGGACCATCTTACCAGGGCAGACCCCCGAACCGCTAGTCTATGCTATCTCTTTTGAACTTTCTTGGCCCAAAAATCTCATGCAACTTCTACAAAAGATCAAGTGGCTGTTTCTGCTGAGCTGAGTCCATAGCCTGGCTGGGACATTTACCCAAGAGCAGAAACTGTTAGGTTCCAGTGTTTTTGATCCTGTGGTTATTTATGAATTTTACACTAAATCATAACAGCCAGCAGTTACAAGCAAAAATGTACAGAATTGCAGCAGAACTTTCATTTAAGCAGGACAACGAGGCTTGTGCCTCCTGGATCCACATAGATAACAATTTTGGCTTTGTCCTGCAAGTTGCTACCTCAACCGGCAACACCGTTACATTTAAATATTCAATAATTCTGAAAATAAGAAGTCACTGAAATATGTACTTTGTTTTATATTAGAGACACTAGATGTTTTACACAGGACTAAGTGTCCTATGTATAAATGGAAAAATTATATCTTTCAGCAATTATCTTATTTGAAATACACAAACTTAGGAAAAAATTCTCTCAGATGAAAGAATAAGAAGGATTATACATATGCATTTTCCGTAACTTTTTTTTTTAACTAATTCATTTGATTTTCATAAATGACAGCTTTCTACATCAGCAGTTATTACAGTTTACTATGCAATTTTGGGAGCAGAAGGGCTCATTGTAATAGTCTTTTCAGGTCAAATAACCTCACGCATTAAACACTTCATCTTTCTATAACTTCTTTATTTATCTCCTCCTCATCTGGACTTCTCAAATATGTCTTTTTGTTTAAAGTCATTTCAGGGAATACACTTATCCCCTATTTAAGAACCAGTTCCTCTGGTTTCACTCAGCATCTCCTAGACATGTTTCCATATAGACAAGCTTCCTCAATATGTGAAGAATGACCAGCCTCCTAAAAAGTTGTTTTTCTTTCCCATTTGACTACTTCCAAACCCTTATATCAACCTCCGCATTTATTACTGGGCTGGACATTTAGAAAGTGAGCCAGCTCTGTTACGTCCTGTGAATAATTCTGACTCTCTTTGAAGCTCTCTTTTACTGGGAGTCTCCTACAAATTCCACCAGGAATGGATGACCGCAGGCTGTGCTCCCACTGTAGCTCTACTCCACTTTTAGGCAGGAGTTGAAATAGCCATGGCTAAAATACTCTGTAACTGGAAAGCTGGCTTTTAACTTCCCAAGCAACATGTGCGGTTACTATTCATTTACTTTAATTAGTTATCTTGGAATTCTATTTTTTATCTGGACACTAGTCTGATATAGTTTTTTTTCTTATAGCTTATGTTATTATTTATTGAATGCAACAATTCTTTTCTTCTAATTCCCTCTTATAAATAAATTTAGTTGCCTTCGGTGCTCAGCTTCCACTAATTTCTGACTCGCTTGTGTTTACTGCATCACTGCCCCTCAGTGTTTGGTGTTCTCAGCAAGCCTGGGATTTTGTTTCTGTTCCCTGTCTGGAGGAGTGATCAAGGACTCCTGACACTTGTGCATGCAAATTCAAAATGCATTGTCAATGTGTGCTTATTCATGTGACTTTGCAAATCTCTTTACACAAACATTTGAGATTATAAAATGCAATCACATGAGCGGTCACAGGAAACAAACACAAAAGGTCCATGAGAAGGATTAGAATAAATTCATTTAAAAAATAAAATGAATATTCATAGCCAATTATTTTTCATTGTTTGACTGGTACCTCTATACAAACAGTATGTGATGAGCCAAAATGAAAGTAGGATGCAGACTGACAGGAAAAAATTTCAGAAAATTTTATGGTCCCAACAAGAAAATTTAACAGTATTAAACATCTTATATACTATAAAATAGACATTTCACTGCAATATTCTGAGGCACATATTTAGACAGAAATATAAAACTATTACCTATCATGACCTGGTCAGGTTGACAATACTGTTGAGCAACTTCAGCATATCCAAAATTTTTGTGCATTTGCTTCTGCAGTTCTAAGGTAGCATTCCATATGGGTTGTACATGGGTAAAGACAATCTTAAAAAGAAAATCATTAATGCAACTAAACAACAGTTTAAACAGAGTGTTAATGTTTGCATTGAAATGGTACCAGCAGTTTTCAGTGCCCAGTTGCAAAAATCAAGTGTGACCTGCAGAGAAGGCATTGCTCGCAAGGCGTTCAGGTTCAGGTGAGAGTGGAGGCAGAGCTCCTTTACTGGATGCTAATTTTTTAATTGGCATCTGCTAAGAAACTGATAATTATATAGGAATGCTCACGCTGATCTCTCACCTGGAGGACAGAACTGTCAGCTGAACTGATCTGAATGTATTTGATGCTTGTATTTATAAAGTGGTTTTGCTGAAGCAGAAAAATTCAGGTACATAGCAAAACCAATGCCATCAATGAATGCCGTTTTTTAGTAGTGGGTGTCTTTTCTGGGAAAAAAAGAAGGCTGTGTGAGTATGATGGGCAACCACACCTGCTAAACAGTAAAGTGTCAGTTTTTATTACCTGCTGTATAGTCAGGGGCTGGAAACCACTTGTTTAGTTTCAGATACCTACTAATAGTCTCTTCTGTGAAGAGATTTAAATTTTTAAACTTAAAAATAAGTCCCTATTGTGGAGCAAAGTTTATCGGGAGAAGCAATATCTTTTATTAGAGCAACTGATGTAGCTGAAGAATGACAGATGTTCAGGCATACAAGACTTTTCAGGTCTCAGACAGAAGCAGCATACTTCAAGCTTAGTACATGTTGAGAACAATTGCTCTGACTTTAAATTTAATTATGATAATTTGTTTTTGCAGTGCCTGAGTAGGCTTTTGACAACTTGTGAAGTGGCAGGTGAGTGCTGGCGAGACTGAGAACAGAAATGTTGTATAAATGTTCTTGGCAGGGAAGCAGGAATATTCACAGTAGGAGCAGCCTGTAAGGACCCAAGGGAGCACTTCAAATAGCTGAGACCATGAATGCAATTTCATGACAACATAAGCTGATGAAGTAGGTCCTGCTCTGCCTGGCACCACTGCTGGTGCTCACTTGGTACTGTAGGGAGCAGCTCAGAGAGCTAAAACTGCCAGAAAGCTAGTTCCTCCCCCCAGAAAGAGTTTTCTGTCACAAACGGCTATTGGTGGGGTGTCTGGACCAATGTCAGGACAAGTGAGGGGTGCATGGGGATGTACTGACCTGGATTGCCTCAAGCCACCATGGATCTGCACCCTTAAGTTAGTCTTAAATGTGAGTTTAAGATTTTAAATTACCTCCCTGAGCTGACCCGAGACCAGCCATGGAGTCTGTCACTGGGCGAGCGCTGACTTCTCTAGCGTGCAGGGAAACGCTGAGGGCTGGAGCTGGAGCCCTGACCAGGACTTTGCATGTGGTGTGACTGTGCCAGGAGTGCTTCTGACCTAGTGTTAATGCAGGCTGTCAACTTGAAACCGTGTAATTGTTCAGTCCAAAGGAGGGGGGCGGAAGAAATTTTAAGGGAGTTGGGGAGAGACCTTTGCCCCTTTTGGCAGTAGCATGCAGTCATCTCCAATTATGTGTATCAACAAACCACAGCCATCATTTTGGTCTTGAACCTCTGATGGCCCTTCAGCTTTATATCCACAGGGACCACAATACAATTCTTTGTTTGACTTGAAGCATTTACATTTTTAAAAAAGGTCTTTTGCTCCATTAAATACACTTTTGAGCTCTTAAATTGGTATTCTAAGGTTATAAAATGTGTTTACAGTACCCATAGGTGGTTCTTTCTTGAAACAATCATACACAAAGTGATTAGTTTGGGCTTGAGATGTTGGCAAACATTTTGTGCTTACTTCATTCTCACATAAAGTTTATGATGTTGAGGCTTAACTCCATAAACAACTTCCCAACTTTTAAAAAATTATTCAGAAATCTACCTATCTCCACTATTAAGCCATATACATAATAGATGTTTCTTATACATAAAAAAGTCATAGGAAAAGGAACCTGCTTCATGAGAAAGAGACAGGAATTTAAGAACAAATAAAAATGAGGATCTGGAGAAATGGTGCTATGGAAACAAAATCTGTAGCTTCTTCCATAACATCCACATTTTCCTGCAAAAATTCATGAATACCTCTCATCTTGGAAGAGAAGCAGAAATAAGGAAGATCTGAAGAGCTCCAGTCAACTCCAGTTTTCAAAATGGTTTATCAATGTCATATTTTTCCTCAGTGTATAGATGGAAAACTAGAGATGGATAAAAATTACGTGACTTACAGAAGATTACACTTTGGGTAAATATGCATGTAATACTCTTCAGATCCCATTACCTGTCCACTGACCTGTGGGTCAGGGGAAATTAATAGCCCAAATGAGAGAACTTCCCTCTGTGACTAAGTCTCAGTCAAGTCATAGGAAAATGGGTGAAGCAACTGGTGTGCATGGTGCATATAGAAGATGGTGGAGAGAGATGGTGAAGAAAAGACAAGATGAGGACTACCCAAAGCAAAGATTGGGACCTGCTTAATGAACATGGCAATCTCATCCAGACCTAGCACTGACAACTTCCCTTCCCTGCTCCAGACGCTGCAGGAGCAATGAACCACTTCTCTAGGGATCAGTTCTCTTCCCATCTCTGCACTTTGGCAAGATATCAGAAAGAAAAAGAAAAATAGGGCTGAAAAAGATTTGAGGACCAACAGAGAAAAGCATGAGATTCAAAGAGACATGGAAAGAAAATCTTCTTCCCTTCTCCTAAAACCTACTTCTATACCTGAAATGTTTTCATGCTTCACCGAATACCCTTTAAAGTTTATTCATCACTGTATTTTTCTTTCTAAGGTAGCATTTCTGATCAATGCTACCAATGCTTAGTATTCTTAATTTTATTTTTGTCATTTTTATTTGTCACTTTTGTGGTGGGGATATAACTGAATTTTATATAAATACACACATATGTATATTTATATACAAATACACACAAACACATATACACTATTGTCTCTTGTAAACTATCTACATTTAAAGAGTAAAATGTCCATTTACACTTAAAATTTTCTTTTTTTTTAGAGTTCCTGAAATATATGTTTTGAATTTTATTATATAATATAATGCATATTGTTTATGGGTTTCTTTGTATAATGTAAGAAAAAAAAGCTATTTTACTCATTTCTTTAACACAGAAACAAAAGCCTTGCAGCCTGACATATGTTGCTTAGAATACTCAAAATTATAGCACACTTGTTAAAGACAATTTAGACTCAAAAGGGGTAAGTAAAGCTTTTGTGAGGCTACTGACTTTAAGATTCAAATGGATGGAATAAATACTGTCTCATCCATTCAGCTGTTACTTTAACAATTCAAATCAGTCAGCTTTGTCTTCCTTATACTGTCACTCAAGCCAAGTCATCCCATTCTACGTATGACTGAAAAATAGATGTAAAAGCAGAGTTAAGCAGCAGCTAGGTGGAAAGGGGTCTGTCCTTGGGGCAGGCCAGTGGGCAGTGTGCCTGGGGGTGCGGAGTGCAGGCCCTGGCAGCGGCGCCTGGTGGGGCGAGGACACCTGTAAAGGCACCTTGTCCCCCTGTCCCGCCACGGCGCTGTGAGAGGGGAAGGAGTCCGACTCCTCTGGGGGTTCGGGGACCCTCGCCTAGGCGCTAGTGCTAGCCCGATTAACGTCCTGCAGCAAGTCGAGTGATTCCCACGCGTCTTCATCTCCCTGTCTGCAGCCAGGCTTTGACACATACCGGTGAAAGCTCTGGCACAGAGTACTCCCGCTGAATCCTGAGAAACACAAATACTGCCTTTACTGGCAGCAAGTCTCCTGAGGCACTGCAGAGCTCCCCACGCTTTGTGCTGAGAGGCTGGTATCTCCAGCAGACCCCACCACATTGTCCCACACGGGAGCTGAGACACTGAGTTGTTCTCCTCGATGCCTACAGTGGCCATTACACGCGCCTTGGACATTTTCACATGATCTTTCAACTCAGGTGTAGCACTGCACTAAAAGCTGTCAGACACATGGGTCCTCAAGAGGCTTCATTTGCGATGAATCTGCAGGAACTAAAAGCTTTAAATACTGGTTGCTTTAAAAAAAATCCTCTCTATTCCTTTTTAGATTTGCTATGAAAAAGGAGATTATAGATGTATTGAATTAACAAAGAATATTAGCATATGTATATGTATTTTTAAGAGACCCAGTTACAATGGCAACAAATGGAGCAATTCAAGTCATGAAATTGTTTGATGCTGGTGTTACTAAGCATCTGATGGTTTTACACTGTTATAATTTCAAACAAAATAATTTCACAATCTGTAAAAGCAAGGAAATAATATTTAGGGAGAAGGAATAACAGATGCCCTGCTGCGCTAACTGCTGCAGCCAAATGACATCCAAGCATATTTAGTTTATGAAATAGCTTTGGACACATTTCTGGAATCAAAGTTTTGTGATATTAAACAGAATTCTTGAATATTTTTATTCTGCAGTCTGTTAAAAACACATTAGCAGAGTCTTTTCTATTGCAATCACTTATAAAATATTTGCTTGCTCAAAAAATACAGATCAAATTTCCAGCATTTATAAATTGTACTATGCACCGTTATCTGAAAATATTGTGAAGAATGTGAACAGAAGGAAATCTCTTTAATTCCTGGCTCACCAGTATAAGCTTTGTGAAAAGGGATGTTAGCCAGGCTCAGTTATTTCAGTCAAGCATTACCCCTGTTTCACTGCTCAAGTGCAAGTGTGTTTTCAAAGGAAATTAACTAAACTGGATGCACGGGTTTGGTCAAACATACACAATAAAATGTATAAATACCTATCACAAGCAAACCAACACAGGGGATTTTCACTCCTGACTCAAACTGCAATACTACTTTGTTCTGATGAAGTTTTTATTATGGTTAACATATTGAAAGCACATACTGGGGCTGACTGAATGGAAGTCTCTTTTCAGTCTGAGACATGTCCTTTTTTATTCTTCAGGAGAAAATTGTTCTTTAGGCAAACTAAACAGTTAAACAAATCTTCTTCTCCAAACATGGGAATGCATTTGTGAAAGCATGATTAAACAGATACATTTGAAAGTTGTCTGAAAATTTTTGAAAATTTTTGAAAATACTGAGTGAAATTCTGAGTAGTAAAAGCCAGTGAGAATTTTATCACGGATGATGTAAATAAAAACCTGAGAATATGGAAATCCATAGTTAAAGTAGTCATATTCAGTTGGAGAAGCAGCATATCCTACGTTTGATATAACAATATAACATATGAGAAAACTAATGGTAGACTGGCTGGCTTTGCTGATGTGTTGTGGATATATGCTTCTGTTGCAGATTTCTGAGGCATCAAGGTTCTAATATTTTGAGACACTTATCACCTTTTACTTCTGGGACAAGATGGTCTACTTATTGATTTTGGTTGCTGCTGTGCACTGACAATTCATAGACAAAATACAGATTTACAGGTATATTTTGGCTTTGATCAGTGTAGGATAATATCTGGGGTGGGAAGAAAGGGAAAGTTTTGTACATCTAAAGGGATATCTAGTCTCATTTACATTCAGGCATACATCACTTTACAAGGTACTGTATATGGAAATTAGCATTGATTATATAAATCTGCTAATGTCTTTTCAGTGATGTTCCCACTGACTGATTAGGTGCCCTGTAGGTCTTTGCCACTTTGATACACAGATCAAAATGTTCACTGTACTCCATTTTTTATTAAAAGAGTTGGAAAAAAAAGAAATAGCATCGCTCATAAAAACTCACACTCACACAGATTATTCCCAAAAGTGTAAATTTAAATAAAAAAATGTTATTTTAGCTAGCTTGAGGTATTGCAAACAGAGGTTAATGGCTTGTAATATGTCTTAGCTAGCTCTGATCAAACTCTGGACATTCCCCTAACATGTCAGGGATTGCTCCGCAGAAACCCATCCATCTAATCAAAGCTAACTCTGTCAAACTGGAAAGCAGTCTCACCCAGTCCTTCAGAGGCTAGCATAGGATATAAAAAATGGAGAGTTAGGGTTACACTATCTAATGGGATTCTATTCCCATTTGATACCCCAGCACTACAATAATGTCAGAATATTACAAGGCAAAGAATGCTCATTGATGGAAGTTATTTAGAGATTGCTATAAGAGCTATCAAAAATCAAAAGAAGTTTGGGTGCTAGTAAAGCTGGACAGAGGCAAAAAATTACGTTTCAGTAATAAATCAATAAACCGCTTTGATCCTGACTTGATTTGATAATATTGTAGCAATCTGATTCAGGATTTCCAGACTTTTAGTCATTGGTCAAAATGGTTGAATCCTCATGAGAAAAAGTGTTTGTTGCCCATGATTTTTCCCTCCCAACTGAAGAAACCAGCTAATGAACATATACCAATGTTATTACTCCTGCTTCTTCTTTCAACAAGTGTATGTTGAATTACTTGCTGACTGTGGCTTAGCTTCAAAGGCAAACCTAGAGATGGCCTGAAAAGCCCTTATCCAGGAGATATTATCACAGAAGGTGGGAAAGGCAACATTTAATTCTCTCATGCAGGTGAAGGAATTCAGCCAGTCTTTCACTTCCTACAGAGTGTTTTTAATACTCAGCTATTTTAGAAAAGGTACAATCCCAATTTCTTAACTTGTTCTTTGCAATAGTGGCAGCCGCATGTATCTTTTACTCAGAAGCTGAGGTGGCAGGCGTTAAAGCGTGCCAGAACAGCCCTCAGTTGCAGTATGCAGGAACACCTACGTGAAGAATCCTTGGCAGGGTCTTTGTGCAAAGCATAAGATGCCATGCGAATCTAAAAGTCTCCATGCTTGCCAGTAGCAGAGGGGCTGAGATGCTGCATTTGGTATGCACAATATTTAGGCATTTAAGCCCTTTCATGGACCTGGCTTAAATAACAAGCAGCAGACAAATGAAGCCTCTTCATGTGCATTTGGTAGTTCCTTAGTATAAATATTTTCATCTTCCCCTGGAAAGTGGAGTTTAAAAATGAGAACAACTTTTAACACATTAGGAGGGAAGGCTGCCTGTCCACACTCTTCCTCATATATGAGTTAGACCTTCATGGAGAATATAGCTGGTTTAGAAAGCTTTAGGATAACAGACCATATATTTACAAACTCCTCCTTCTATGCACAGTCAATTTAGAGAAAAGTATTTTAAAATTAGAAATCTTCTAGGCCCATTTATAGGGAAGACAGATTTTATCTTCCCCAACAAACTCCCTGACAAATTTAATTCAAATGTATGTCTTTTGAAGCACATTCTGATTTTCCTCAAGTGAAACTTTATTTCTTGTTAACAATTAGATTATTGGCAGATGTTCAGCAAACTGTCCATCCTTATTATTTATCTATTCATTCCAGAATCCTTGTTTTCACAGTAAAATAAAGAGCAAACATTGCTTGAAAAATGATGAGACCAGCAGCTTCTCTAAAATGACATTGATAAGAAGCTAACCTAAACATTTCAGAATGACTTTTTTATGCATTTAAAATTAAAAAAAATTAAAAACATTAGGAATATAGAAACAAGATCACAGGAACATGTAAGTGGTTTTCAATCCCAAATATTTAAGGACCTTGAGGGTCTTTGAATTTTGAAGACTTTTCTACAAAAAAATGGTGTGTTTAATGTAGACACATACAAAGGTGAACAAGAGCATTCTTATGAACCCTAGGCATTTCTGAACCTACTCATGTCTTTAGATGTTTTTTTTCCTCTGCAACCTTGAGGCTGAAAACTTTTTTCTTAAGCAGAAAGAAAGCAGTAATTCCCTCAAGATCAATAGAATCTAAGTGCAAAGAACAACACCAGAAACATCTAATGCTACCAGGAGACCTGTTAACTGTTTTCCACACCTCTCCTGAAGACCCAGCCATGTTCATATAATTCTACTTCAACTTCATTAGAATAAAACACATGCCAAAAATGCCATGCAAAAGATTTATTTAATATTGTGCATTAGCTCCTTTATTTCTTCATTTGAATAAGAGCACATCTCTAGAGAGCTCTGCTCAACTTCCTTATTTTGATAGCTCTCTTGAGGGTCTCAGAGACTGTTAATTGAAATGTATAAAGCTTACATGATGAAACAATTTTTTTTTAACATTTTGACATAAGTGATCTATTCAATGCAAAGTGGTGTGATAAAATTAATCTAGTGACTCAGAGAATGCATCTATTGCAAAATGCCTTCAATTTGACAGTAAAAATTAATCCTGTTTTACATGAAATAAAAATAGGGAAAGAGGCAGCATGGTTTTCTTTCTTAATATATTTTTTTAATAAATATCTTCAGTCATTAAAAAGAGATCTCAAAAAACCAAATTTGATATGCTTTGTAATTTCCTACATGGAACAACTAAAGATACTGAGAACTCTGAAAAAGGATATGGGGAAAATGAGCAGATGAGGGCAGGAAACTTCTGAAGTGGATTAGTCCCTGGGAGCAGAAACTGTTTCCCTAGGCAACAGCTCCATTCCTAGGAGCTTTTAACTCTATTTCCCAGTTACGTTTCCTGCCAAATTAACTCCCAACTTGAGGGGGTAGAAACCTCTATGGAGGCACAAATGTGGTATTTTTCCCCTTTCTTTTCTCCCGAAAGAATCAATTACTCTTGTGATTACAAGGCAAAAAGCTCAGTCTTTCATTCCTGTTATCACATACAGAGGTAACATGTGAGGGTTTTTTTAGGGGGGCAGGGCTGGAGTGGGGAGGATGTCACTTCACATTTTTCACCACTGAATGGTCTAAAATCATCTGGATTTGAAGATTTTATTAGTGCACAAAATGTTCCTTGCTGAACAATTGAGGAATTATTAGGCCAGTCATTATTTCACAGTGTTGCAGTAATAAAATACAGACTTATTTAGATAGAGGTATAAAGAGGTCCACTGAATTGTGACTAAAATTCCATCAGGTCCAAAATAAGTAAGTGGAATTTTCTCCACCTATTTCTAACAACAGTTCAAAAAGAAAAAAAAGTTTAAGCATTAATAATATAAAGCTCCTCTAATCTATTCAACATAGTCCATCATAGAAATTGAATTCTGCGGACGGTGATTCCTCTGGATACTAAAGAAGTACTTCACAAAGACGTTTAACATTGCCTTTCCAATGTATTCAGTAAATCCAGGTTTTATGCTAGTTTGTGCATATGGGTCATAATACCATATGCGAGCACTAACAAGTGTAATAACTAGAAGAAATAATGGACAAATAATGCCTTTTTGAAAGGCAGCACAAGACAAGGATGCTTATTGCCATCTCTTATTGTCACTACTATTTGTCAGCTATAAGCAGCTAAATTAAAACAGCCAACTAACAGAAAAATACAGGTGGAGGGAAAGAATACAAAGTATACGAAGACCTCTTTAAAATATATTTTCTAACCAGAAATTCAAATATTAACATTCCAGCAATATTTGAATTTACCCTGAATGCCTCATCCCATTCCTGTGGATGAATTACTGAATGTCTCACATGAAGAGCAAAGAAACAAATAATTCCCACTCCTAATAGGTTTTAATTTTTCCTATAACCTTTTTTGAATATAACTTTTTACATATAACCATGTGCTGGTGACACATACATTGAAAGTGGGCAACTTGTATAATGGCTACCTTACATGAATATTACACTATTTACCATATTTGTGAACTACAGACAAACAGGGTTATGCCACAAGCTGAGTTCATTAAAATGAGACCTGAAAATGTTTGTTGTTATAATTACAATTTTAATGTAAAGTTCTTGTGAAAAAATCTTTTTTGACACTGAGAATATATACAGACATACCTGAAAATAGCTTTCTGTTAGCAAGAATAATGGTGTGTAAACAAAGAAGCAATACTCATCATAAAACATCAAGTGGCAGTTGATAAAATCAAGGCTTCAGTTATACCAAAATGATTGTGCTAATGAGGAAGCATCTAACAAAAAAGAAACAAAAACATGCTGGAAAAACTTGTTCCTATTAGCTTCATACATTCCAAGTCTTCCTACTCCTGCCTACATTATTTTAAAGGTCTTGTATCCTCAATATGGATTGCTTTTCCAATGCATTGCAGCTATGAGGCCGTCAGATGGGTGTTAAATATCAGTTCTGTGATGGTATAATTAATCTAATTCATCTGGAGTAATTTCTCTCAAATCTTATGACAAAATACTCTGAGACCTATTCAGACAAAATGGAAGTGTCCTGACATTTCTTGAGAAACTGATGTCAACATGTTATTGTACCACATGTGGCAGAATGCAAATTTGAGCTTTCCTGTTCATGCTATTTTAAACCTGGCTTAAAACCTGGTCACTGGTTTCATCAACTGGTATATTTTTATTTTTGATCCATATGGGATTATAAAGTGCACGCACTTAATACACTTAGAGAATTGTCTGTCAGTTATTTCCACCTCTGGTACATGACTGGGAAGCATGATGTGGAGCTCCAGTTATTTCAGTCAGATGGACAGGACATAAGCCATATGAATACAGTGCCATCTAACGCCACGGAGCTTTCAGAGGCATTATGCTGTCATCACCTTCAACCTCTGGAAAAGTTAAGGATACCAAAACTTTCAATGGTCAAAAGAAAATTTAAATGAAAAATATTCCTGAAATAACAGGAAACTATTACTAAATGACTAGTGCTGAATATACATTTCTTGCTTTTACAAAGATGTGTCTATTCTAAACCATAACATTTTGAAATATTTTCAGTACAGTTTAGTGAAAGTAGGTCAAAAATTTCTGCTGCTCAAGACTTTATTAAGCCAAAGAAGTTACAGGGGTCTTCAGACAGAAATCTCAGTAGAATATCAAGAGAGAAGGCAGAAATGGCCAAGGGTTATTGCCATAGGAAGTCATGCAGCACTTTCTTTTTGCTAAATATGTTTTGATATAGGATGTCTTGCAGGCTAAAATTGCCTTGTCATCTAATTATATTTAATAGTGTTTCCTATCATTCATTCTGTGAAAATTTATCCTGAACATATTTTGCCTGTTTGATGCATTCAGGAATTTCCTATTTTTTCCCCTTTGGTTCATTATTACTTTGATTTCCTTCACAGTGTTATTTTCCTGTTTACTTATTTCTCTTCATCTCTTAGTATGCATAAGTAATAGAGTCATCTCTGAATGTATCACTTTCCGCTAGCCTCTTTTGCTCTATTTGTCTTTGCAGCAGATTCTCACAGCACCAGCCATCCAACTATGAGCTTTAAGCCTATGCATTTTTTCACACAGAATTGTATCAAGCTGTTTTAATTAAGCAGAACATTATGTATTTACATGGCATATAGCTGCTCCACTTCCTGCTGCTCAAACTTAATCGTTTAGCAGGTGTACCTCAGCACTTTTCTAAAATTTACATTCTCTTAATACATCTGAACTGCAGCAGTCATCTGCATCAGATTTCTTGTTAATCAATTGACAGAAGGTTCTTATCAATGTCACATTTTGCTAGTTTAATTCCCAATACATTTCAGTACTGGACAGCAAATCACATTCCATTACAGCAGTATACCTAAGCAACGTGCATACCAGTATGATTCCAGACTAGAAAAAATATAAGTTGATCAAGTTCTGTCACCAGAATACCTCTTGCATTATGAAAAATTACAGCAAAGGATTAGTTCTCCCGTATCAGTTGACTGCCTTATTTGGCTCCCAGCAAGGTGAGAGTGATGGCAAACAATGACAACTAGCTAAACTTTTTCCATATATTATTTTTGTCTGTTTATGTAGAAATCTGTAGCTGTATGTCTAAAGAATAACCTTAATCCATTCAATGAAATTTCCTTATCTTATATTTTCCCCATAGTCAAGCTTTATTGCTTAATATCCAAGATGTGGTTGAAATCCTATCTCCAAACACAATAGAAGTGCATGGTTGCAGAATAAGAGATTTTCCTACAATTGTCAGGCTTAAGACTTGACTATAAGAACTGCTCCTCTTCTGTGCATAAACTGTTCAGATTCAAATATCTATTTGTATTTTTTGTGTAAGAATTTACACATGCAAGAAAGCTGAAATTTGCACACCAGTTTAAATGATGAGGCTAGAATCACGGGCCTGTGCTCAAAATCCTCTAGTAAAGAGATGCTAGATCTTCTCCAGAAAATCTCTTTCAGTAACTAGCTATGCTTCTCCTTCGCTGACACATCTTAGATATCTAAAGATTTGTCCTCACTTTCCTCTTTAGATTATGCAACCCCAGTTCCTTTATCCTCATGTTGCCAGATTTTTCTAGACTTCTGATGACTGTTTCCTCTGGATTTTCCAACTGGTCTACATCTATCTTGAAGGGTGTTGAATATGGACAGCATGCTCCAGATAAGATCTTCCCAAAACTAAGAGGGGCAAAAAGTTTATTTACTGTCCTATAGGTGTATTCCTGTTTGTACATCACCCTATGGGATTTGCCTATTGCTTAGCACACAAAATATTTCAGGGCTAAATGTGATTCACTATTACACCCACGATGTCTTCTGCCATTTAGTCAGTTTTTCCCTACCCTGCATTGCCAACTATTCTTACCAAAGTATAACATCTTGCACTTACTTGTTGAATTGTATCCAATTTCTTTTAAATACTCTCCAATTTGACAATATCATTATTAATTCTACTCATGTCTTTTGACAGTCCCTTCAAGCTTAAAAACATCTACAAATGTAATCAGTACAAACTCTGCTCTTTCATTCTGGTTATTAGTTAATATTTAACTAATGAAATATTAACCTCTGCAGCATTTCACTTTTACATCCTTCCATTATGACACTGAGCCATTGATACTCTTAGGATGGTTTGTCCAGTCCTTGGATCCATGCTACAGTGTTTTAATCTAAACAACTTTTCCACAGACTACCTATGAGATTTACCAGATGTGATTTACTTCCTTGTGGTCCAGGCTGAACATTACTCATTTCATTGCTTTTATTCTAGATGTTCACAGTTCACTTGTTTGTTCCAGTATTTTTCTAGAGATCAAAATTAATCTGATTAAATCTATAATTCCTAAACTCCTCTCTTTTCCCCCTTTCTTAAGACAGTACATTCTTAAATTATCTTCTCTGTTGTTCCTGAATTTTCAAAGACAATGCTTGGATTAATGAGATGTCAGTTCTTTTGGCAACCTGGAATGTATTTTAGCAACACTCATCACAATTGAGAATACCTCAATATCTTCTAATTTTATTTCTCTATTGAAATATTGCTCTTCCTGAACAAATTATACCTTTTTACATTACCATTTCAGTTTTCTTTTAGTCTATCAGGTCTCTTATAACAGGTAAATTTTCATTTTAAATCTGTATTAAGACTACCTACTCCACGTTTTTCCCTGTACTTCCTTTGATATTTATGCAAGCAACTAAGATGTTCAGTAGACTGCCTTATTATCTTTCCTCTTGTCTTACTTTGGCCCTTTTTTTAATCCCTCCCAAGTCCATAATGCCTCTGTTTGTACTTACTGCTAGACTATTGTTTTCCTCCTCCTCCTTCCTTTTTTTTTTTTTTTTAATTAGGAGTTCAAAGACATGCACATAGATGTGTGCAGTTGCGTTCTTGCCATTTTGGGATGAATGCATTTGTGCACTGTGTCCTTGTTCAGTACCTCAGTGAACTGCTTTCCATGGCCACAAATGCTCATTTCATGACACCATTTGCACAGCCAGTCGTTTACCCTTTATCTGGAAATACCTGTACCAAAAAGATCCCTGCTGTACCACCAGTCCTTCACCCCCGTATCAAACCTTCATTTCATTTCTCATCTGGGTAGATAGCAGTATTGCCAGCATTACATTCTCAGCAGTATTATCAGTGTCTACATGAATAAACAGTGTGATCTGACCAGATGGTCTCTACTCACAGTCAAGGGCTTGTTTTTTCTCTTTCTTAAGCTTGTGAGGTATTCATCAGTGCACCATAGCAAAGTTTTATATCAATACTCTTTAGAAAAACATTGCGGTGTTCTGCATGATAACTCTAAAACACCACGCATATGGATAAAACAGACATATAGGGACATTATTATTCCTATTATTTCATTTGTACTGTGTTTTATTATGAACAGTACAACACCTCAAATTGTTTTAAAAATATCTAATTTCCATGCAGATTTTATCCAGATTGTCTACGATAACTTGCTCATGGGATGCAAATGTCATTCCCTGATTGATAGAAGGTCAGTAGGAAATCTCATTTCAATTTGTCAGCTCTTTTAGGTACTTGGCAAGACTGATGACTAAAAACATCTTCTGCAGATGTACTTTGGGAACAGGTAATGACGACAGACTTATATTCATGTATACCCTTTCACCCAAGAGGATCCAGCTAATATTGTAGAGAATATAGTCTGAAAAGTATTGCATTTTGGAATTGTTTTATCCACTACAATGAAATGAACTTTGGCACCTGTTTATGAATCTCAGTCCAGCACTAACTAAAGCAATGAGAGAGACATAGGAATTTTGCATTTTGGTGAACTAAAACACAGAAGATTTAAAGCAGTCGGTGTCATATATTAAGGATATTTGAAGATTATTGAGTTAATTTTATAAGTGCTATATGTAACCTTATTTTCTTGCATTAGTCAAAGGCTCTGTGGAAGTTGCTGAGAGGCAATGAAACTGAAGTACTGAAACACTAGTCACAAGTTATTCTGCAATATCATATATAAATTATTTAGAAATAAGCATGTGGACTTTTCTGAGTATTGCCCTAACCTCAGTGGGAGATGCCATCAGCGAATCCACAGGCATGAGAGAGTAATGAAAAAAAATCTATCCCTTGGGACTTGGAGCTTTCTGGGGCATCCTTACAAAGGGTGAGTGACTACCAAATAAGTTAGGCATGTATGCAAAGCAGTGGTCTTCTCAAGATGGGTTTTTAGACAATGTTTGTTTTCCATATATAATAGCATATTGCTATAGAAAAGCTGGCTGTTCACCGAATAACCTTTTCTTGTCTCTGAGAAGAAAAGCCAATGAGATGAACCCAGTGATTTTAGGAATCTGCAGAAAATTCAGTAGTCTAGAGGAGAAAAATCAGTGACTATGCCCTGAGAAAGGTTATAACAAGAACCCCAAGACCTATGTTCTCAGAGATAAGGATAGAGGGCAGTTAAATCTGAATTGAGGGAGATCAAGCTGGGTTGGCCAAACTGCCCTAGGTAATCCATGAGTTATTCCAGAAAGTGTCACAAGAACACTAACAACTAGAAGTCAGCAGAAATCATCAGAAATCTCATAGAAAGAGAAACCTGTTCAATATCACGGCAGTTCTTAGCATGTTAAAACAATCAAACAAACAAACAAAACACAGTATGTCAGTGATGTCATGGAAAGACGGGAAATTTAGACTTTGCTACCAATATTTTCTGGCTCGTCTGATTAGCCAGATACACAGTTATTGATATCAGAGCTTTCTTTAGAAATGAGAACTGCAAGGAGATTCTTTTTTTGGTGCTTCTGGACAATAATACAGAAAATAGACTCTGTTAAAATCTAATTTTCTCCTGAAGCTTGAAATATTTGGCAGACTTCCAGAAGCTACGCACTGCCCAGACACCATAAGAAAGCAATAATAGGTATTAAGAATCAAGAAATATATACTGTTTCCTCTGGATGTGAATATGTTCTCCTGCTGGAGCAGAGGGCAGCATGGGGAAATTGATCACACCCTTGGTATTGCGCTGGTGACTGGTTCTAGTTATTTCAGAAAAATTACCACATCTTTTATCTAGAAGCAGAAAAGGGAGAGTAATCACATACCAGAGGCAAATATAATTGGATCTTAAACACAGTATAGGCAAACAAATGGTGTTTTAATACACATTTAACCCATGCCATTTATAGGTCCTTTCTTTCTATTACAAAAATGTAGCACCTCCTATTGTGACTACTATTACAACAGTAACTTTTCTCAATGTCTCTCCAGGCACCATGCTCTGTGTGATAACCTTTCTGTGTTGTGCCCTTTTGTTTGGTCTGCTGATGGAGAAATTCCAGCAGCTTCCTGCTGAAGAATTTCTGTAAAGGAAGAATTGTTGCTTCACTAGGGTAAAAGATCTATTTAGAACAGTACATTCTCATAACCCAGTTCAGCACAGAAGAAGGCAGGGTGGTAGAAGACAATCAAAGAAATTTTGAGAATTCTTTATGGATCACACACTGCATTATAATTTGCATTAACACAATTTATAACTTCCAAACATTCCAAGCTGCCCTGAAAAAGGGAAATATAGATAAAATTCTGTTTTATTCACATTAATTTTTTACCTCTCTAATTTTGTGTTTTATTAGACTAATATGATAATTGAATGCATCAGCATATCTATTAAAAATCTGTGTTTTTCTACCCTTACAGAATTTTGCAATTTTTACCACAGAAAAGTGAAAATGCAGAAACTCCATGAAATATAGTCGGGATGCCTTTACGTATATTTGAAATGTCAAAAATTATCAATTTTGTCATGATCATGGGTCAGCTATGTAAGACTGGAGAACACAGGAATATAACTTCGTAGGTATAACTAGGTTTCTTGAGTTCATACAGTTCTTTAGTAATGTCACTATTAAAGACCGGCAGTGTAAGGTGCCTTTTCAGGGAAGGGGATGTTGTGTGGCTGGTAACTACTCCTCTAGCAGGGGAAATGAAATTGCTCTGCCTGGTTTTACAAGTCCTTACCTGAAGGTGTTAGTGCCTCAGAAACAGATTTCATCAGACCTTTTTCATGGCTAGATCAGTATGGAGGTAGAGAGGCCATGACCACTGTGGTCCTTAACACAAAGTGTGGTGCTTGTGCTTGGGGAATACAGTCAATCTTTGAAAGGCCAATGCACTTCAGAGAAACATTTTTTTCAGGATGTTATCAAGACTCCCTCTTCAGTATCAATGGCTGGAAAATTATCTCCACTTTTGATATCTTACACAGATGACTGATTTTCAGAATTCAACTCAAACCCAAAATATTAAGAGGGGGAACTGTCATCTAATTTCATAACTCATATTAGCTCTTCATATATCTGAAGTTATGACTAACCATAAATTAGCCTCGAGGGAAAGCTCTTTCCTCAGTCCATGGTTAAACTAAGAATTATTCTGCATTACTTATGCATTTAAAAATCCAAATGATTTTAATGGGGAAACTTTGAAGTATCTTAGCAATAGGATCAACCTTCTGGAAAAAGCACATCATAACTGCAAGCATTTGCATTAGGAACTGTTATACTGTAACTTAAAGAATTTTATATCTTTCCTAAAGCTATATTAAAATCCTCATGCATCTGGGCACTCTCATTTAGTTTTGTCACAAAAATGAACTTTAGCTAAGAGTATTTAGAAAATAAAACTATTACCTATACAATTGAGAACAGGTACAAAATGAATTCATGCTGGACACAGAGTAGGTCTCACTGCTCCTTTCCTGCTGGAGAAAGCTGAACCATCTGCTTTTGGACTGACATTCTGGTATCGTTAATTTGGAATAAAGTAAATTTGAAGAGAAATGTGCTTATGAGAGTTTTTTTTTTTATTTTTCCCCAAGATAATATAAAATGCCCTGAAGACTTTTATAATGTATGTGCCTGAGGTATTCACTGAATTGCTAATGACTTAGTAGGTATAGTGTTTCTAAAGATAGACTTGCTTCAAAGCAGAGACTGTGACTGACTGACTGACTTAGCACTGAGGGGGAAAATGTTTGAATTGAATAGAGAAACATTTCTGAGCAGAAGTAATTTCTTCCCACCTTCCATAAAATAAAACCAAAAGCTTATTAAAAATGTTAAGACATAGGCATTTGGAAGGTCTCTAAGATCTAAAGCTATAGAGAAGATTTTTGTGATAGCCGTTTTCTCAGAAAGAACATGCAGAAAGTGATGCTAACACACAAGAATTTAGAGGTAGATACTGAACAAAAGACACAAAGTCCACCCTTCCTGCATACGTGAAAAACTAGAAAGGTTACAACTGACAAAATAAATGAAATTTAACATTGAGTCCTTCAGACTATGAGGCCAGTTGTGCTGTGAACTGAAGAAACAGCTGATACTACCTACATTTCTAATCCCCTGAAATGTTGCCCTATCCAGAACAACACTGACACCAATCTCAGTTCTGCTTAAAGATCCTCTCACCAATACTCCACAAATTACAAGGTTTGGTTATAAATTTTTCCAAAACCAAACAGCAATTAATCTATGAGGAAGACCGCATGAAAGCTGAATGGTTTGATAGCCATCTGAGGAGAGCAAGTAGAATTTCTAAGTAGAAAACACATGTTGGGAATTCACAATAGAAAGTTTCTTAATTAAAGAGAAGAAATGTGCCAGACCAGATTTCACAAAGAACTTTTACTAACAAATTCTCACTTCTCAACTTATCTACAGATAAGTCCAGCTCAAGATGGTTCTTACAAACTAGGCTCATTCTGTCTTCTTTATTTCTATCAGAAGGGAATTTATTTCTTATTTTTTAAGTTTCCCTTTCCATTTGTCTAGCACTGAAACTGCAGCTTATATATTTTCTATCTACACAGAAGCAGAGGAAGAGTGATGTACATTTAAAACAAAAAATTGTGTATAACAAGCATGTAAGCTCAGATTTCTAATGGATGTCTGGATGTCTTCCAATCTATGTGCAATAGTTTTAGAGTAGTTTTTACTCTTTCCAGTAGATTTTTATGTTTTGTTTTTATAAAGAAGACATGGATTTCAGTTAATCATAAATGCCATTAGGAAGAATATAAGCTATATATATTTACAGATTATTGTAATATTAAAACATTATATTAGCTTCATTTAGTATAATTATGGAAATTATCTTTTTCCCCCATCTGTGAAGTATAGCTTTTTACTGAGGACAGATTAAACACCAAACAAAAAAAATTGGAAAAAGCTTTCAAAACATTGTTCCTAGCAAGGGAACATAGAAAATTACAGAAATCCATATCCATCCTTAACTTTGCAATGATTTATCCATCTTTCCTGCACTTAAGTTCAAGCATATTCACCTTTTGACTTCAGCACTGAATTGGATTGTTCATGCCAGCTATGCAGGGTGGCTGTGTAATTCTACACATCTTAAATTACCGAAGCTGGGTATATATATATGTCCATATGGGCATATATTTGTAGATAAAGCTTTTCAATTTTTTTGTTAACCTCTTTAAAGCACATTCGGGATAATCTGATATACTGAAGTTTTTATCTAAGGTCTCTTTGACAACCATGGAGCTGAAACATCAAAACAAAACAAGAGCTAGAAGTGCAAGATCAATAAACAAGACAAATGTATCTTGGAAATGAATATTGATTCCATTATACAAATATTCTGTTACTGAAAGCCAAAGGTTTCTCTTCCTGTTGCATGTGGATTATTATGAGTAAGCTTTCAGGAAAAAAAACAGTTAATCCTCAAGGCAGAAACGTGTGACTGCTGCTGTTGATGTGCTTATCACAGAAGTGAACTGATAGCAGATGAGCAGAGAGGCACGATAGAATGAAATGTAAAGAATTTTCAGTGTATATGTGCAGCTGTGTACTTTGCTGTGACCTTTAAAACTACTCTGAAAATGGAATAACCTACTATGGGCAGATAGCAGGTCATTCTCCAACTGCTTACTACACAGCTCTGAAGCTGAGGAGGATTCACAGATCAATAACGGTTTAAGTAAAGAGATTCAGTTCAGACCTGGGACAGCTGAGGTGTGGACACACATCTCATCTTGTCACCACACCTATGCACCTGCTCCCTCTGGCAGCAAAAAGGCATTACCAGGTGTCTGGCTGAAATCTTCAGGACCCATCTGTTACAAACCAAAGAAAAGGCATTTCATTTGCCCTCAGGCTCTTTTATTCACTTTTGAAGGTCTGTTTATAGCATGGCAAGCATGAGAACCATTAACTGGAACATAATGGTTTCTCAATAAACAAGCACTCAGTATTATTTAAAATGTTATATGAAAGTGAAAAAAGAGAGTAAATTGCATATTAGAAAATGTTTTTTAAAATAACATATGTGTTTATGTGTATATATAAACATATGTATCATATATATATATACACTATAAACACACTTTTTTTTAAAAAAACATATTTCATATCTCTGTCTTAAATGGAGTTTGGAAAGAATGCTTCCAGTATATCAGACAGCTGAGATAGACTGTATAATAAACTAAACTACTTTTCAAAATTTCTGTCTCAGTGGTTCAGGACAACCCCCTGGGCTGAGTCAGTACTAAGATGTCTGAGCAGATACTTCTTCTTGTGGAAGAATTCCATGAGATTGTACCATACTTCTTTTCCTATTACCTTATCATCTCTTAGCGTATGTTGTGCTACCTGCGTGTGTCTGTTAAGACAATTTAAATCAATGCATATAACGATGAAGTAACATTTTTTGTTGTTAAAAAATAAGAAAAGGAATTTTTCTCCTTTTTTCTTCAAATCCCAAGAGAACAATGTAAAACAAATCTTACAAT
The DNA here is from genome assembly GCF_036417845.1 of Apteryx mantelli. Lineage (NCBI taxonomy): Eukaryota > Metazoa > Chordata > Aves > Apterygiformes > Apterygidae > Apteryx > Apteryx mantelli. The sequence goes on along the minus strand of NC_089980.1, from coordinate 52,277,013 downwards.
AGTTTGCAGGGTGCCTTGAAGTCAACGGAATACCGGATAATTCTTGCCATCTTATAATAAGCCAAACCAGGGAATCAGCAAAAAAAATATAAAAACTGAAATAATTGCTAAGCATTTTATTTTTAATTTTATTTAAAGGCAGGCAGGTAGATTCACTTAAAAGCAGCAGCTCTATCTGTTCAACTAGTTTAAAGGCCCAGCCATTTGTTCCCTCAACAGGCACCTGGGAAAAAACTGAGGTTCCTAGAAAGAGAACAAAACCAGCTGTCCGAGCCTTCTGCTGAAGCCCAAGTGGTTATCATGGAGCTCTGGAGGCAGGGGCAGCTTCTGTTACAGTCTGCCACAGACTCAGTCTGGCATGTAAGAAGAATCTATGCAAATGTATGCTATATCTAATATCCAAGTAATTTTAGAGCCTGACACTGAGGTGTTATAATAAAAGAAATTAGTAAACCAAATTAAAGTAAAAATTAACCTGATTCTCCACCCCTATCTTGATAATTAGAGATATTACCACTTAATTAGACTTATTAGCACTTAATTAGCACATACTCAATTACTAGAGTATGCCTCCTAGGGAAAATGCTGAATGAACCTTCCCTCTTCCTCATTTAGCCCCGATGAAGATATGAGCAAACACATGTATGACTACATTTTGTGTACTCGTTGCCTTTTCCATTCATTCCCTACCCTCCCTGCCCAATAGAAGCAAAACTTACATTCCTTTCTGTACTGCCAAATTATTTTTTCTGTACTGGGAAATTGTATCCTAAATTATTGGTCCTTGTGTAGCTAATTTCTCAAGATCATGCTGAAAATATGTCAATATTAAAGTCTTACCTTCCAGGAACACCAAATATTTCAACTACATTTGTAAACAGGCCTTGAGATTTGTAAGGATAGAAAGATTTCCAACATCTCTGTGCCAGAAAAAAAACACAAGAGTAGACAAACGGATCTTGGGCTGATCAAGTCATCCTTAGCACATTAGAACTGGCTCCAGGATGATATGAGCCAGTAAGAAAAAAAACCTCCACACTTTATTTACGCTCTCCTCTAATCAATGAATAATATCAAGGAATAACAATTACTTTTCAGTCATAGTAGAAGAATGGACATAAAAAACAAACACAGCTTGCTGAAATGGGAGTTACATCAAGAAAAACTAGTGAATGAAACTCAGGCCTGACTTATTTCTATCTTTGTTTTACATTTTACCTAGTGTTCTGCACAAAGGATGTAGTGGACAGGAATTTTGCTCCAGTTGTGAATAATGGAGGGGATTTAGCTGCATTGATATTAATATACTTCATTTCTGCTAAAGCTAACATGTTACGGTTCATGTGTGCCTTTAAGCCTACAGCTGGCACCAAAGCACAATTTAAAAACCCCTTCTGCTGTGGGGGTCATGCTGTAGCTTGCCCCAGACAGTGCCTTCTATAAGCACCCTGGTTCAGCAAAGCATCTGGGTAATACAGCTTACCAGGTGTTTAAACTCAAGCACATGCTTAAGTGCTTTGCTGAATGTGGGTAAAATAGGGTGGCTAAGGGCCGAAGTGAGAGTCATGGAGCCTGCGGCTGCTGTGGATGGACCCCAGGATTGTGGAAGGAGCATGAGCGCTTGCAGCCCCTTCGGCAGGGCCTGCTGCACCCCCCTTTCTACCACCTGCACCCTGCATTATTCTGGACACTCACAGAAAATGAGGAAAAGACATACACATTATTAACAATTAATTGTACTAAAATAGAAATATAAAACATGCTAAATGTGAGAGAGAATATAAAATTCAACTATTTATCTATAAAGTACTTGAGACATTAAAACACTCAGGAAACAAGCTAGAATTTATTGAATGAATTGTATTCTTTCTAGGAAAGAAAAACAGAGCTTCTTATTGAGTGAAATGATCCTGCTTTCAAATGCCAATGCATATAGCTCTCTGAACCTGAGTTTGTTTCAAGCATACTTGCTTTCATAGTGAAAAGAGAAAATCCATGCCTTTCATATGCTTTTGATGGTGTTTCCCATCTCTCAATATTTTTAGGCAAAGTATAATTTAGAGGTGGAGGAATACCATGTCTCTACTGAGAGGCAAGAGCATTGAAGAAAATGAGAAAGCTATAAAAAAGCTTTAGAGCTTATTTAGAGCTCACAATAATGAGACTTTTCTCCCAGAGGTCCCCGGTAGAGTCCCTCAGTTAAAATTCTTACTCTAGAAGACCAGTAGTACAAAAGAACACTATTTCAGAGTAAAGTGAAATAATAACTGATTTGTGCTGAACTCTTGACTATAGAGATTCTACTACAAAGCATTTCAGGTATTAAATAAGGGAATAAAATAAAGACATAATGATAAAAAATAATCTTTGGATTTTAAAGAAATTTTTTTCAAGGAAGAAATAGAGCTGTCTGAAAATCCAGTACCATTAGATCTCTGTTTCTACAGAGGTATAGATAGATTTCTGTATCTCTGCAGTGGTACATATCTCTATTTAAACTAGAAGAGTTTGCTTACTACAGTCTGCAACCGTTCTCCCTCTTTTCTTCTGTATGGGGTGGATGGGAAGGTCTCAGCAATGCAACTTTCAGTAATCTATCAGAAGTGTGCAGATGACTCGAGCTGGGGGAGGAAAGACAAACCCATAAAAGTTCTGTCATCTTTTAATTTCTTTCTTGGTAAAGGGGAACATTTCTTAATGATACAACAAGAATAACATTCTTGTAAGGGTCAGTATAGCCATTTAGCTGTGGCCGCATGAGTTTAAGGGTCCTATTTCTCGGCAGAAATATTTTTTTTTTCTGAGTTCTGCCCTGCTGCTAGACTTCTTCCAACATCCAAGCTAATTCATTCACAGACAATGTGTGTTTTTCTGTCTAACTCTATAGTCTGCAGTAAAGGTGTTTTCTAAAACTGAAAAGTTAAGGCAGTTGAACTGTAAAGATTTTAGGTGTTAAAAGAGTCAGGTTTTTCAGTCAGAAAACCATTCTTGAACTACAAGGACATATGTATATATTGATTGAGCTGTGGTTGGATGACACCAAAGCAGCTATTTTGCTAGAAGAAGCTGATAAGGAGGAATTGAGGTGGTGTTACTGATACAAGTAAGACAGGTTACCTAGAAAATCAAGGAATTATTATTTATTTTTTTTATCCCAAATGACTGAGCCTAAAAATAACCTGTGATATTTGAGAAGGGAGAAATACAGCAGAACAGGACAAAGGCCCAGGCTTTGCGCTCAGCTTCACATCAGAATTTGCCCATTACACTCCAGTGTGTATATGTATGTATGTATTCTATTTTCATATATATAATAGAAAATAAATGAGATGTTTGCATAATATTCTAATATATCTAATATACTTGATGACCTAAAGAATGTGTTCTAGTAGGTACAGATGCCAATTCAAGAGAGAATCTCGAAGGATACTTCATTTCTATTAATTTTAGTAGAGCAAATGGATGTTTTAAATGTAATTAGTTACTAATATTGGCATGGCTGTAACTGCCCATAAGTAAAAAAAATCACCCCTTGGGAAATTTTATCACATACTGAACTGTTCTAAGGAAACAAATTTTCTGTTTGGATGCAAGCAAATGATTAAACCTATAAATACTTTGATAAAGTTTATTCAAATGACCTGTCAAATTTAATAAACACAGCAGTTCAGACTCTTGTAAACAGAAAGGATGGGAAAACAGCTCAGAAGTTTGTAATTCAGAAGCTAGAATGTAGCTGTGGCTGAGTGACCTCTCACTACTTCATTTATCAATTGTGCATACTTGTAAGAAAACAAGTTCCCAAAGATCAACATACTTTTACAATTGCATACAGCTGGTTTTGCCCCAACCCCAAGAGATGTAAAGGAGCAGCATGGTCTGTCTTATCATCTCAGTTAGCTGGTGACTAGATCCACAAGACTAACAGGACCACAAATTACCTTTCTTCCTTTTCCTCTCCTTTCCTTTCTTTCTCAGTCACCATGGACAACACTTTTACAAGCATTTTAGTCACAGCCTCAGTCACCTTGGCACTTGCCACTTATCTTAGCCTGTGAGCTCAGATTCCTATGCTTTGTCCAAGTCTCCCAGTTTTTCTTCAGATAAAATCTGTTTTTTTTATGTGCACGCGCACACACACACACACACACACACTCACTCAAAACTCTTATTCTGGGCCATACCTCATTTCTGGATTATTAAACTCTTTCCTAGAAAAGCATGAAAACCTGCCACTCTTAGATCTACTCAAGATACTAATGAGGAAATTACCTCATTACTCTGGCTGTAAGAGTCTTTCGCCTTTTTCCACCACTTAGATGGACAGCCTTCCTCCATAGCAACAGATTTTAGCTGCGGCCAAACCACCACAAACTCCTCTATCCAGGACCAAATCTGCAGCATTGACATCCCTCTGCCCTTGCTATAGCACTTTCAGAATGATAGCACCTCCAGAGGGTGCTTACAGCACCAAGCTGTAGAGATTCTAATATCAGAAATCCTTCCCTGTTGTAAAAATTTCTAATGCACATATGAAGAGGAAAATAAGTGAATATTATTCCCATTTTAGAGTAGCCAACCTCATTCACATAGATGTGAATGAGATAATCAACTAGAGCACCCTTTCACTTTACATGCCTTCAGCTTTGTGAGCGATTCATTTAAGACATCTTGTTACATTTTGATTTTCTGAAGTTTTGGGCAGCCTCAAGTCTCCTGAAAACACTGCAGAAAAAGGTATTTCAAACTATCACCTAAATACGCAAGTAATCTATGTCACTGGTTGTCACTGCATGAGCTTTCAGGAAATAAACATAGTGGCCTAGACGTGGTCCCCATAGTCACATGAATGATATTTTAATCTCAGAGCAAATTCTTCCAGTTATAAATCACACTCAAAGATATGATTCACAAAAGAATTGTAAAACACTGTGGTAAGGCCATGCAGTGGCACAGGTCGGAATGGAGGTCGGAAGTGTCTGTGTTCATCTCTTTCAAGAAGAGATTTCTTTCTTTGGCTGTCATGACCCAGCAAGCTGGTGGGTTGACTGGTCCAGAAATGTAACACAGCAACAAACTGTAAGGGCTTTTCTTGACAAGAAAATCCTTACCAGCACCAAACCAAACAAGGTAATGTTGAATCAAAAACTCTACATACAAAAACTTCCCATTCTTTAGAAGAAGGGGTTAGTTTTCCCACACATATTCTCATCAATAACTCATCGTAAAACCCTTTCCTTTGCTCAAAATCTGGGTTAACCCTTTATGTCCTAGAAATTAAACTGCATGCTTTCACATCTCATGTTTTCTAGAGCTTGTGATGATAGTATTCTGGATTTAAGGAAAAATGTGTTTTGAAGAAAGCTTCCAGAAGGTAATTAGCTACAATAATTAGGACTATTGAATAGATAGGATGGGAGAACATGCACATTAATGATATGTTCAATTATATAATGTTGATTTTTCTAAAAATGTATATGGAAGTGAGTGCACTTCCTTAGGTATGTCATATGTGGTGCAAAATACATGAGTAATTATAAATTAATATAACAGCATGGTTAAGAGGGAGATTTAGTTTAGAAACTATGGAAGTTACTGCATTTCTTTAAGAAGAAGAAATTAAACCACCAGTACTGAACTGTAACAATACAGAATATGAATGTTAACAGTAAGTGAAAGCCCCATTAATCACCATGAGTAGAACCAAGAAGAAAGAACAAGTGCTTGGGTTATCGCTGTTGTTTTTAAATGGATAATGAAAATAAATTACAAGTTGTTTCAAGTCTGAAGCATCTATATTGACCTAAATCTGTGCCACCTACCTATTTGATGCCAAACTCAATTTTGAATGATTCTTTCTACCAGTGTTTGCCAAGCTTTGGAATGCTAAGTTCCACTACAGAAAATTGAAACCAGCTGTGTCTTCTTTCATGTCATCCATATGCTATAAAATCTTTGCCAAATGAGCTGCATAGCTTTTCCTGGTTCTTTCCTGTTCTTGTTGAACTATGAAATAGCTATCGGGGTTGGCATTTGAAGTATTACCTTCAGTATCTGAGTTAACACACAATTAAAGGAATTAGCTCCATGAGTCAAAGAGGTAGCAATGGTGCACTGAGGGAGCCAAGGCTCTTCTGAAGATCAGCAGCATGCCCTTTATCAGGGGAAGTACATGGAGTGAATGGTACAGCAACCCATTGGTTTGAGTTGATCGGCCCCATGAACGGTGTGACAGTGGGTGCTGGTCCTGGGCAGGCCACATAGCTGTTTGTGCATCCGCCACAGCATTTGGGGCTGCCATGCCGTGAAGGGGCACCTGAGCAAGCTGTGAGCCCGAGGCATCAGAAGCAGTACTGCTGCACTAGCACGGCTTCCCACACAAGGAAGTTAACCCTCACTGAACTTTAGGTGGCTACAGCCAGTCTGCTTCTGTGACCCAAGCCACGTAAATTAAAACTTGCTTTTTTATCTACACTACAGTGACATTTTCAGAGCAGATTTTCACCCCGAGGACAGCCAGGCAGTGGAACAGGCTGCCCAGGGAGTTTGTGCTGTCTCTGTCTTTGGAGGGTTTCAAGACCTGACTGGATAAAGCCCTGAGCACCCTGGTCTGACCTCAGAGCTGACCCTGCTTTGGAGCAGGAGTTTAAAGACTCCTGAGGTCTTTTACAGCCTGAATTATCTGATCACTCTGATTCTGTGATGTATTTTTATCCATGCTTTTGCAATTTTCTTTGTAATTGTAACAGAGCTTGTGTGTAGCCAAAATAGCCCATTGGTTTTCATTTTCTTGTCTTTTCTGGCAAGAAAATATATGTAACTTTAGAGAATACGATGGTCTATTTTGGTATTAAGCCCTACTTTTTACAGATAAGCTAAGAATTTGTTCAAAGTAGTACAGACTGGGCTAGAAGCATGCACTAATCACGGAGCACAATAAAGTCTAGCTGCGTTAGTTTTTACCACTGTTTTTAGGTGAGCATTGCAGCTTACCCTGAGCACTGTGTGAAAAAGCTGTTTCTACTGAGAAGCTGTGCTCTGAATCAGAACGAGGAGTGTTCAGAACTGAAAAGTCTAAGGTTTGGGTTGCAAAGGAGATCGTCTTAAATATTTTTCAGTTGCAGAAGATTTTGAAATGCTTTCAATGTATTTATTTCTAATTAAAAGAAAGGTTAAAAAAGGGTTTAAAAAAAGGTTCCTTTCTTGGAAAGGACTGAATTGCAGAGCCAAAGAGTTAAAACCTGTTTAAGGTGACAGGAGTATGAGATTGAGAATGGTGTGGATCAGGTGAACATGGCCCTGCAAGTGTATTACAGGCTGTGTCTGGTCAACCATAACTTGTCCCAAACATCTAAGTCCGACAGCAGTTTGAATTCTGGAAGGAGTCTCTCTTATCTGATGGCTGCCCAGAGAGGCTCCCTGTAATTAAAAAGCATGAACTATGACAGTTTAAGCTAAATATGTTTGTTCTGGCACTGGTAGCACCTTCTGTATCTTGTGGATGGGAATAAAAGAGAACTTATGACAAATATTCACCAGCAGGTTAACTTCTACCATTTATTCTGGAAAAGCAATGAATAAAATTGCCTGTCTGAATCCTGTGTTAGGTTCTATTACTAGGGGCACCTGATTTATTTCTATGGAAGCAAGTCAAAAGTATAGCTAGTTAACATGAGTCTGAATAAAAGTTCTCTCTGTTCACTACAACTCCCCTTGACTCCTTCTAACAAAAAAAAATACATTACGAGGATTTCAGAGAGAACATGAAGTACGAGAAGTTTATATGGAGTTAGATAAAAGGATTGGGTCACCTACCTTTATGAACTCCCTGTCTCTTCAGAGTCTTAATATTTTTTTTGCAATCGCCCTGCTGCAATCTAATATCCTTTGATGATAATAGGATTTTTCATGTAGTCACACTGTGCGATAATTGAGTGAATACAATTTCTTCTGAGCATTCTCCACCCACTGGAATAGAAGCAAAATGAAATGAAATATATATGGTGGCAAGACTTCTAAGAGGAGGCCAAAGTTGTTTGCAACTCAGACCTCAAGAATCTGTCAGTAAGGAGAGATCCCAATTTATTTAAGTATGATTTATTAAATAAATAGAAAGTGCAATAATGACAAGACTGGAATGCCATGCAGAAGAACTTTTTCTCTTTCAGTTTGCTTTGGCAAGCCCCCAAAGGACCAAATGCATGAACTTCAGAAGAGATGGATTTAGAAAGAGTATTTTACAGTGATGAACTGTATGAAGGGCACATTAACTAGTGTTTGTGGTGAGGAAATGGGAATTAAGAATCTGGGTTCATTTTCCTAGTGTTACACCTTTCCCGAGTCATTTAAGGCTGGGTTTTGCCAGTATTTTTCTTACAGCGTTATATTTCACAGCTCAGTGGTCTAACGGGTCCAGTAAGACCATCTGTGGATTGTAGTACTTCTCAACATCAGTATGAGTGGGAAAAAACAACCTTGAAGCTATTGGGGTGCCAGTTTATCCATCTGTAAAACTGAGGTGATATTGTGAGGTTTTAGTCAATTGTGACTGCTGAAAAAAAGTTAAACCCAAATATTATGATTTAAAGAAACAGTATAAACAGTAGAATGTACCATGCTATTAACATAGGCACTTTCACCTTCCTGCTTTTAACCCTATCAAAAGTCTTGCAATAACTAAACAAAATGCTATATATATTTAACCTGGAGTAACGGAAATTCCAAGGCTTTTGTAAGACTCCTTTCTCACACCATAACCCGTAAAGAAGTTTTTCTCTTTGACAGATAGTTTTTAGAAGAACTAGGTTCTTTCACAGAAGAATGTTGAGTACCCTCCTAGAAAGCTTTTAGGCTTCAGAGCAAAATAGAGGATATAACTGGCTCTTTGTAGTTGACTTTATTTTTCATTTGCTAGTTCCTCATTGTATTTACAGAATTCTTTGTGTTTCATATTATTTTATTACTTCTATTTGACAAGTAATATGATTTCCCTTTTTCTTTTCACTGTCAATCTTGTATATTTTTTCCTGCCTCTCTCCCTTCCCCCTATGACTCAGATTATTCACAGTTACTGACACTTCCTGTCTTCATCAAGCAGATTAGTTTTTCTGCTCCATCCACTACCATTTTACTTAAGGGTTTTTGTATTTCAGAACCTGTTGTTATTCTTAGACTGTTGTTATTCTTTGCACTGGTTTTCTTCTCAAGAGAATGAAGCATTGGTTGCTGCTCACTAGAAGAGAATTCCCCGGGCCTCACTGCTCTGTTGGTTGGCTGAGTGCCACATTTGTTATCTGAATAGTATCCACTATTAAGCTATACCTGTTCCAGGAGAGCATGAGTTAAAAGTTGTCTGAACAGTGGGATTTTCCAGTTGAAAAGTCTGACATTCTATCTATGAAAATAAATAACCGTGTAGATCCAAAAAAGGAGCAGACACAGAGCTACTTACTTATCTGTGCCGCCACCGTAGACAAATGTCCTGCCATGAAATTGGTGAAAGTCCTTTGATTTTCTTCTAAAGGAAACCTTAATCATGAGATGAAGCCAGAATCCCTGCCACGGATTATTTCCTCACTGTCTTCAGGACAAGTCAGAAGGAAATCTGATGAAGACAGAGATTTCTGAAGAAAGTCAGAATAAGCAAGAGAAGAACACAGATGTATGTCTGAGTTTTCCCATATCTCAGAAAAGTCCATATTCTAATGCAAATCATTATGTAAGCCTGTTGCTCAGACATACTTCTATTGCATCCTCCTTCATATCTACTATACAACCCTGTTGAAAATTTTACCACCTGAAGGTAAAAATTTTACAAAAAGATAAGCTGTCTTCTGATATTTCAGTCTCCCACTTTTCCAATACACATAGTAAATCCTATGCTGCAAAACAGAATTGCTTGTCGGAAGAACGTCAAAATCAGTCAGCACTCAAGACATAGCTCTGATATTTCCTTTGCAGTATGAAGGGACTTTAATATAGCTTGACATTCAGAGAGTTCTTTTCTTCAGCTGTGTTGCCAACAGTTTAGACATAAGGAATAAATGATGAATGTAAGTGGAACTGTTAGTATAACTTGTGTCATCTTGAGAAGACTTGGGATTGCATTTTTGGTTTTAAGCCCAAGGTTACTACACTGCTGAAACAATATATATAACACTGAGCTCCATAAACAGTGAAACAATACAAGCTTGATTTGCCAAGGTTTTATGCCTCAAGGAATAAAACAATATAAATTATCTGATATCTAATAAACATGAGGTGAAGATGGAGCCTTTTGTCAAAGCACTAGTAATATATCTTCCTCTGTGCATTCACCTATTTTCAGAATAATCTGTTGAATTTGGTTGAAAATAGCCCCTGGTGTTAAAGATGATCAAGGTAAAACAGACAGATAAGCAGAAATGTATATATTCACACTCACAGTAGGATCACATAAAACTCCCTCCCTTCAGAACACAGGCTAAAAATGTAAATAAGCCTTGTTTGTGTCTTTAGTCCAAAAAAAAAAAAAAAAAAAAAAAAGGGCTCACTAACTCATGCAGAGCTCTCAAGACTGAATTCTCTAACAATCTTTAACTTCCCATAACTGATTCCCAACAGCAGCATCAAGATATCTAAAATCTATACATCTAACTAGCTATCTGTCTATCTGTCTATCTATCTCTAAGAAAAGTATCTAAAGGACTGGGTTAAATTCTGCTTTTATATTAACTTTAATACTGACACAAATGAAGTTTTCTTTGATTTACCTGGGTGTCAGAAAAAAACAGGTCATCTATAGATGCAGGTGGAATATGAAACTCCTGCCTTCCACCCACCACCTGGGAAAAACTAGACCTTGCTTTTTCTTCAAAATTAGACTGACTTCTCTGTAGCCTTTTGGGGACCTGACCTAGCTTATTCTAGTGTTCGGTCTTTTGAATTCATTCAGCCTAAGCAAAAAGCCATTACTACTAGTCTTTGAATTGTTCCTGGAGCCAATGGAAAGTGAAAGGTAGCTATTGCTATAATTGCCCTAGTTCAGAAATTGTTAAACCCTTTTCTTCCTAATTATGCAGTTTGAAAGTAGGAGTATGCCATTCTGATGTACTACAGCTCAGTCTGATCCCTGAGAATGGGTTCTGCTTTCAGGTTACATGCAATCAGTTTGTGTCAGTCTGAATCTTAAAAGAATGTGGGATTGAGAGGGATTTCTCTGTAGCAAATTAATAGTGTAAAAGCTATTATCAACACTTGAAACTAAAACCAAACTTTCTTGATAGCCACAAGATGAAGTCAAAAAATAAGAACAATACAACCAAAGCAAAGCAACCATGTTCTCATTAAAGTCAAAGGACATTTTGTCATTGGCCTTGAAAGGAGTGGAATCTGTCCCAATTTCTTCACTCTCTCACTAGAAAAAGGAAATTGAAATTCATGTAGCCATTTTCCCACTTCTAATCTCATTTCCTCATTTTCCTCTCTCCCTCAAGCCTTTTTCTCCAGGGACTTTCTGAACAAAGTATCAAGTATGAGTGGAGGGCTCCAGAAAGGATGTGATAAGGCACATGCAACAGAACTTAAATTTTGCTGGCTATTTGCTGCATCAATGTGCTTTTGCTGGAGCTTTCAAAACTTTGCTTTACTTTAGACTGTGTCTCATAACAGATCTAGGTATTTTACAAGCATATAATATCATCTTCTGACTGCCTTCATGGGTAATTCATTTTCATCTCAGTGACAAAATTTGAAAATATTTGTAACACCACTGAGAGCACTGGGGGGCAGTATAATCTAGTGATCAGTGCATTGGCAAAACCATGTGGAGACCTGGATTCTAATCCAAGCCCTGTGATCTGCCTGTGTATCACTCTAAGGAGGTAATTTTGCCTTCTGCTTTTATCTTGTAGGTTTGCTTTAAGTCCTTGAAGGGCAGAGTGTGTGTGTGTGCGTGCTCTGCCTGTTGTGGTGGGACCCATTAGCAGTTGGGTGACTAGATGCTGTAATATAAACAATAATGTGATGTAAATAAAGATCGACAGTCTAAAAGGTTTGACTGGCTCTGAACACACTATGAATTTTCCTAGCGTATCCAAGTCCTGGATAAATCCCTTCAATTAGGTGACTACTTGTTCTTCTGTGGGACCATTTGAACTCAAAAACAACCAGAGAAGTCTCTGGGGTACCTGTGTCTATGTTTGTGTCTGTCAAGAAAAGCAAACCTTGTCTCTTATCTCCAAAGTATAACTCTTCCTGATAGCAGTGTATGATGTATGTTGCAAATTGTTATCAGCTTTTGTATGCTTTCTGCTTGTTTTTATTTAGAATTTGTTATTTCTTATCATGCACGAAAGCAAGCAAACTAATTAACTATATAACATCAGCTAACCTGGAAAGTAAACAAAGCGACTGCAAACACAGGGGAAACAATACTCAAACACTGTGTTTCTCAGAAGGGGCTTATGTAAATTATTGATTTTTTTTTAATATCAGTGGGTATTCTTGTTTTTATTGGCTGCTTATTTCAGAAACACCTGCCTTGCAGCACGTCATTGGAACTTCTAAATGATACAGACCTTGAAGTTTTTCAGACAATTAAAATGTCTAATGTCCAGTTTTTAATTCTATAGTGTGTATTCATAAACAGAGTATGGTCTTTACTGATGACTTGTATCTGAAAAGGAAAATATTGCTCCTTAGTGCCTAAAAGGGTTGCAGTCTGGCCTGACTAACAAACACTTCCCACAATGAGGTTATAGTACAAGAGCAGGGAAGCTGTGATGGCTTTAAATGTGGAAACAAGTCTAAGCCCTAGATATGGTATTGAAGGGTGATGTTCTTATGTCTTAGGAGGAATTCTGACTCTGGGTCCTTCTACATGGTGTAATACATATACACATACAAATATGTACATATGCATTACAATATATAATCATACAGACACATATATACATATATGTGTGTATATGCACACAAACATACATATAAATATAAACATATACAATATATACAGTACATGTACGATATATGAGTGAGCTTGAATACCAAAGGCATTATGGTTATAGTCTCAAGGAGCTCTTTCTACTGGGTGCTAAAACTGTCCTGCTTCTGGTCTTTGCCAAAAGTCATATCTTCAGTCAGCCATTTGTCCTCCTGAAGTGTTTGCATGAGAACTCTTAAAGGAATAGTTGTTATGCCCTCCATTCCATGCTCAACAAGTCCTGCTGTTGGCATTAACTCTTCTTGATAGCATCAGTAGTTGTATCTATGTTTTCCAATAGTTCAGCTACACCTGATAAAGGTATAAAAGTGATATGAGAAAAGCTCTTTGTGCACTCTGCTCAGATGCTACTAAATAAAGAACAGCCATATCTTGAGTCCATAAGGCTCTCCAAATAAACTGCCAGTGGGATTAAACTTAATATGCGTATGACTTTGTTATTGAGAGCTCCAGTGCAAAATGAAAAAAAAAAGAAAGAAACCAAAGAAAATCACTCATACACTTCACTTTGCTTCTATTGCTACCATAACTTTAAGAAAGCATGGTTAGTCTTGACTCATATAAGAGAGACATTTGTTGGGGAACAGGTTTTGCAGTCAGGCTCATACTCTTGCTTTGGGTCTATCTGTTTTATATACATTATTTTAATTGCCCTTTGGTACTCCTTTTCATATAGCAATCTATGGATATAAAGATAGAATATGCAATCACATGCATGCTATACCTGCCAGACATTTGTTTCAACATGCAAGTGTACCCAGGGTAAAACTAGGACAAGTAGCCTACCTGCGTCTGTCTTGTAGTGAGGACAATGCCTGGAAGCAGAAGCAGTGAGGAAGGCTGGTACTGCCAGCAATGTAGCCCATGTCTGTAAAGTGCTGAGAAAGGTTAGCACAAGGTTGTAGCCAGCAGAGATAGGCAGCTGTCCAGTGGTGGAAGGTTGTTTTTTTTGGCATCATCAGATTTATTGGCTGACCTCATATTTCTGAAGAATACCCAGGAAACTCTGAAATGGGAAAAAAGTGACAGCAAACACTAATTAAATGTGTGCTCTCTCTTTCAGGCTAATTAACACATGCACAGGTTAAGCCCTGGAGAATTTAGAACATAGCATAAAGTGTTCAGCTTGAGGAGTGCAAGAACAAATGCAATGAAAAACCCAAATCTAATGACAGTTCTCTCATTGTAAAAATATGTTTGATTTTGCTCAGTATGAATTGATGCTCTAGCCTTCTTTCTATTTCAGACAGACATAAAATCTCCAGAGATTTTATGCAATAGAGTTTCTTTAGTTTCACTAAGAAATGCAAGCGATATTGTGCAGATTCACATGCCATTTGACTAAGTTCACTCAAAAGGATGGACATCCTTAGAAAGCCATTCAGATGGTTTCAGTTTGCAGTGCTTATTGCACCTAAGTTGCATAGAAGATTAGCTTCTTCAAGAGTGCAGACCAAGCCCTGGAATTCAGACAGCTTGAGCAGTATTTAGACAGTGCCAATAAAGTGCTATCTTGATTCACTTAAGTTCTCTGGGTCAGAGTTTCTTTATCTAAAAGCTCTTCAGATGTGTGCAATGTGATAGAATAAAAACTGGTTATTATCATTCTACGTTCTTTTCTAAATTTCAAATCAGGAAGCAAGTTCCTAATCTGACAAAATTTAATGTATCTGTAGGTTTTGTAAACTTGAATTTCCATAGTCTCCACATGCATATTTTTATAGAGTATGTCAACAGACTTCAACTTGTCTTCATTATCTTTCTTATCAGATATTAACAGGCAAATCCTATGGCCTCACTGGAAGACTTTGTAATTTTTAGGTCTTTAAATCTAGCAGCTTCCTTTTTTAAATGCAAACTCAAGCTTCATTTCCTACTTATATATAAGTAGGTGTGCATCTACTCCATACTGTTATTTACATTCAACTTGTCTTATGATTATTGCAGTGCATGCAACAAAAAGTGGTCTATATTTTCCAAGTGGATTCTTTTGGGGTACTGTAAAGCACAAATTTTAAAAAGAAAAGCTTTTGGAAATTGAATACCAATAATGTGCATCAATTATTTCTAGTAGGCACAAAATATCATTAATCTTAGACAAGATCCTTTTATGTTGAGGAACCTACAGTAACCAACACCAGGCACAAACAAAGCTAAAGTCTCTATGAAATGATAGCGGCTATTTCCTCTGTAAGATACTGCTTCTAACAGAGTCCAACTTAGCAGATGGGCTAATTAAACAGACTTTTAAAGTTCCAAGACAAATTACACATGCAATGAAAATAGTTCTATACATTCCCCTATAAGAACTTGGTTTTGAGGGACATTTATTTATGTTATGACTTAAAATACCATGAAGAAAAACAGAAAGAACTTGATCTTCCTCTCCTTATTCATTCAGATTTTGAGGTCAGCATAAAACGAATTCATTTCTTTCCCAAATGAAACTTGAGTATCATTGTCAGGTCTACCTCCCTTTCCTGGATGTCTTCTACTTTGAAAGTATTTTGAAATTGGTTAGGTGATGTAGGAACATATATGCATGTGTTGGTATTTGTGAGATAGTCTGCTCAAAAAGAATTCTTCAACCCTATCAGCCATCTAGACATTTATTCAAGAAGTTATATGTTCCAGTCCCTGCCTCAGCACATTGGCCATTCATACCATCACACCATCACAGGGAGATGTACTTGCAGAGAAAATTAGGAATCAGGATCTACCTCGGCATTTTCCCTTGTAGTCTGCCTTTGCTCCTTGCCATTCCCATTCTGCCCTGGTTCCTGGCCTGCTGGTCCCTTGGTTCCCTGGCCCAATGACTATGCTGTTATAACTACTGATCTGAGACATCTGGCTTCATTTGACCTGGGAAGAACGAGCAAGTTAGATGTCTGTATGCTTCTAACAGTGATAGCTTTATTGTAAAATTTGTGAACGACACTGAAGTTGGTCAAGTGGTTAACAGTGGAATGGACCCAGCTAGCTGGACAAATCCTTCTCCACTATTTCTTTTCAGCAAAGGGGACGGAAACTGGCTGTTGGATCAGAATGCACTTTTCAGACATCTAGCCACTTCTGTGAACAGCCTAGAGACTACAGACACACCCTGGAGTGAGAAGGTGGTCAAAACCGTATCTAATAATTTTAGTTGAGAGAATGGTGTTCTATGCCTACTTCAAAAATCAATACAACATCTATGAATTTAAAATAAATATTTTGGGCATAATAATGACGATGAAATTAAACATGGTAGTCCCAGATCCATCATAGTGGCTCTCGTCCTGGAGACCAATAAAGCATCTCATCAGATACTTTATTGGTATCTGTGTACTCAGTGAGCAGACTAAGTTCTTTTTGTCATCCAGATGAACTGCAGATACAGAACTGGGTGTTATTCAGACACATCCTTATTTCTCATCACAGCAATTGTGTGGATGTGAAATAGGCATAAATTTAATGATAATAATGTGACAAATACTAGTATTCATTAAAAAAGCATATTTCAAATGACATTAATATTTATGCATTGTTTTTTAACATATAAAATTGGTCATAAATAGTATTTAGAAGGCAGGGATATTTATTGACAAAGAGCAGGTCATTGCAGATTACATTAATACATATGCATGACATCATTAACCGAAAAATATATTATACAGTGAGATAGTATAAACCTCACTGGAAGACTTATTTACTAGAAAGTCATATTATGCATGCTGAGTGAAGTCCAGTAAAGCTCGCACAAGAATCTGTAACTCTGCTTTGAATCTGCAGAGCGTCATCTATTGGAGCAAATATCCTCCTCTGTCAGTCAAATTTTAATTACAGCACCTGGCAGGGGCAACTCCATTCCAGTGGACACTAGTAAAAATACATACCAGCAGACACAGTGTTGTAGGCACATACGATGAAGAAGAGAATGGAAAGGATGCTATCATAGGATGCCACTGAGTATACACTTTTGTGTGCTGGATCCTGTTGTTAGGAAAGCAGGGCACCAAATGAAATCCTTGGAAAAGGATTCAGTTACAAATATACTTAAAACACTAGGGTACCACCTTTTAAAAATCTTCAGAGAACTCTAAAATGGAGTATTTGTTATTGCCCCCTGGTAAAGAATGGTATATACTGGCCACTAAATTTTATGATTTTCAGAAGAATACATTATCATGTTCCCCACAATCTGACTGAATCTGTATTTTACTTCTTTATCCCCTTTCTCTTTTTTCCTTATCTGATTTTCCTCCTACATTCTCTAGTCTTCTAAAAGAGCTCAGAGAATTACACAGGTCAACTGCTCCACAAACATTCAGACAAAGAGAAGAATACAAAAGGAGATGACTGCTTTGGCAGCAGAGTTTATTTCTAGATAAGTGTTATTTAAACATATTAGCTGTGATCCCAAATTGAATGGTACAGTAGAGTCACATGTTCTGAATAAAGACTCCAAGCATTACAGATTGTGACCCAGTCACCTGCTCACATGGGAGGTTGGACACCAAAATAACTTCTTTCCACTTCTTTCCATGAAGTCTGAACATACAGCCCCACACTTGGGGCAGAGTGATTCCAGTATATCTGCAAATGGATTTGTCTTTGTTGAACAATTGCACCACCAGAGTTGGGGATCACGGACAGTGCTGAGATTTGCACCAGCTAGCCGTTATTACTGAATTTGGCCCAGCTTGGCATGAAGGGTTGCAAAACCTATTTTACAATGAACTTTTTGGAGAGCTTGCCAAAGCCAATCAGCCATCCATATCACGATATCAGGCTAGTTATGGATCATACTTTTGTGAGCAATGTTGAGTGATTTCAGGTTTCACAAGATGCAGAAATATCAGGAAATAGCTCGCCTATTAGTTTGGTATTTCTGTTTCCTTATGAAATGAAAAACCATGCAGAGAGGAATCAAAAAAAACCAAGAGAGATTTATTGAGCTATATTGAGAGATCTGAAAGATTCTTCTCTTAGACTCTTGCTCCTAGATGAACAGGGTATGTAAGCTTCAATATGAGTCAATGGGATACAGGAAGCCATTTTCATTCAAATTTAAACATCCGTACAGGAGGTCTAAATGTTCTGCTAAATAAGACTGGACAGCCAAGTGAGGACTTGGAAATCAAATAATACACAGTAGAGATATTTGGAAAATAGTTCACAAAGCAGTTTTTTTAATGGAGTATACCTTCTTGAAAAACCGAACTTTTCTTTATGAAAAGTTGATAGTAATTTAGTTTGGAAAAATTTTTAAAAAATCAGTTTTATTTACAACTGATTTCATTTATAGGACCGTAAAAGTGTTGAAATGGAAATATATCATTTCAATTGACCCAAAACCAATTTACATCCATTTGGAAATTTGTTTTCTGATTCTCTTTAATGTATAGTGGACTATGATTATTGTTTAACTACACATTTGTCTTGCTACATTATAATATTCTCCTATCCATTATCTTTGTTTTAGGTCACTTAGTGACCTCAAAATTCCTTGTGTGTACTTTGAAATATCATGATGCTTTTATTTATATTATTTAAGAACAAAAATAGAGTTCCTTGGAAAAGCATGGAGTTGTCACTGTTTGCAAAACATGTCCATCTCTTTAAAGTAAAAGGAATTCCTTGTGTACTTCAATAGAAAAAGAACGCTCAGCAACGTATGCTGTGCACTTGATGCATTCTGAGCTTCTGTAATTTACTGAACTTTAAGAAGGGCAATCAAAGTGGCAAAGCAGCAATTCATAAGCAATTGCCATTTAGGCAGGAGGCATAAAATGTTTGATTAGGCAATTCAGGCATTGTTTAAACTGAACTTGCAATTAGGTAACCTTCACTTACTTAATATATCATCATTAATTATAATCAGTCATATTTGTTATTTTTGGCATTAGAAAAAGACTAATTAAATTCTAATTCAAAATTTACATCTATATCTTGATACAGACAGGCTGCTGCAGTGTTGCTTTGATGAAAATATCTGTCTGTTTCTGTTGACATTCCATTTAAGGAAATGAGCCTATCTGTAAAGTTGTGGTTGATATAGGTAGCTTAAGAATGCTATGTTTTACAATCCACTCTTTAACTAGCAAGGAAGTCACTATCAAATTTCTTTTGAATAGTGGAATAATAAAAAGTTTACATAAAACTTAACTGAGTAGATACAAGAATTTTTTGAACATTTTAGTTGGGTTACTAATAAGTGCTCCTGACATTTACTTCAATAATACTTAAAATTATTGATGTTTCATGAATAATTCTTCAACAACATCATGCAACTTCTCCAGTTTCTGATTTTAATGAGGTTTCACCTACACGATATTTTTCAATTTCCAGGTTGAATAAGCAAATTTTTTGGTATAAATACTTGCTCTTAATGACCAGAGTAAGTGTTTTCTGTATTTTCAAGCATTCCCAGGAATCTGTCAGGTTCTGGTTCTGTCCCAGGAGGTAAATAATTTACTTGAACACTGGGAAAAACTGGATACCAAAACACCGGTAAAGATAGAAGAAACCAAACCTGAGAAAGTCTGAAAGTTACACAGAATCACAGCCTTGTATTACAAATAAACTTTAATGTAGAAGTAGTCTTCTGTTCTACAATTCCAGGTGTTACCACACCTCAGGTTTAGAAATAATAAACATATTAAATTGTAGCTATAGGAAGGGGGTGACATTTTAAAAATTATTCAAAAAGTATTTAGTTCATGTCCAACCAAAGGCAGAGTTGAAAATGACTGTGAGCTTCTGGTATCTTCAAACTTCTGCTGTTGTTAATCTCATAGCTAATAATTGGGTGTTTTACTAATCAATATTTTAAGGCATGTTAAGTGTACCAGCTGTATCTATTTCATGGAAACAACTTGGTATCAAATCTGCACAGAGATTTTGACATGAGGGTAGCTTTGATACTTAGGAAATTGAATCTGATAATGGGGGCAAAATTGGTTTAAAGGGTTAGAATGGAATAGCTCAGTCTACACACAGTAGGATGGTTAAAAGGTAACTTTAAGCCTCTGCTTGAAATTTTTTAGAATGATTTGTAACTACCTTTCCTACTCTGGGACATTGTTAACTGTATCTAAGCTTAAAGATTTGAAACTGCCCTTTAGCACTGTGGGGAAAACATGTAAATTGTTGTTAGAGTTAATAGTTTAGATAATTACAGAAGTTTTCAGACTTGCTCTTTAATTTGACAGGTAATTTAGAGGACCAAGAAAATGTAAGTGTCACTCGTGAACCCTATCAAGAAAATGCGTTGTTCTCTCTACTTCACTACTCTCCATTCTGCTAATTCAACTGCAGAATGAGAATAGAAACATCTCTGCAATATATATATTTTTTGGCAAGATACAGCAGTTCCTTTGCTCAATGGCCATTTCAGCTTTTTGTAGGAATACAAGACTGTCATGGAGACAGAGAAATGTTATCCTGTGATGAGCACTTCTTTCTGGCTCCATAGCTAAAAATGGTTATTCAAAGTTAAATACATTCAGATGTAGAAGATTCAAGAGACAATTCAATATCTGATAAATGTAAAAATGTTAAGACCTTTATTTAGGAGATGTAATTTCAGAGCTTTATTTGGGAGAAAATAACATATTTTTGGCAATTGCTAACAAGATAAAACTCATTTACTGGAGAGAATCAGCTATATACTTAATTAAAATTTAAGAATTACAGTTGTAGCCTTGCTGCAGCTTATAAAGCTTAATTTTAGCCACTGATTCCTAACTGAATCCTGATAGATGGTAAACTTGTCATTTCCTGCCTATTAGAAGATGTACTCAATATATCTGAGTAAAAGGCAAATATGATAATTGACTATAGACATATCAATATTTAATGTAAGACTGAGTAACATTTTATAGTCTGTAGACACTGGGACTGACATTAATGACTGAATCACAGAATGTTATCTAGTCCTTGTTGGTTACCAGGTAAGTATCTATGGTGAGAAGCCTTTACAGGTAACAGAAAAGGATGTCTGTTTTATTGATTTTTATACATAGGATTAATTTATACATATATATATAGCTTTAGACAATAGACACAGTCTTTAGATAAGACATATGTACAATGGCAAAGCTGGTATTATAAAACTGGTGCTCCAGCTGCAATAAGCAGAGGCCTGCACCTCTGGAGATAAGGACACTTTTTAGTGGATTGATATAGAAGGTCCTTTAATTTCTTTATAAGCATCTAAACAGTGGGGCAACATCATACACATAAGAAGGCCATTCTACCACAAGTTATGAATGCCTGTAATCAAGTGAAAAGGAACTACTCTGTTTCACAGCTAAACTAATCTGTGTTTCTTTGCTTAGGTCACTCCCACCTTATCATGGTCAAATTTATTTTGCCTGAAACCTCAGTGCAATTCAGCCCAATTTAATTTTATCACCACACAAGTTCTTTCAGGGAGCTTTGTTAATGCACCACCTTTCTGGAGTTTACCTTCTCACAATATTCATCCAATTCCCTCAGTCTTTCCTGATGATCTCCAGAGAGTTGAACATGCAAAATACATTTCTGTAAGTGCTATTTTGCAGGGAAACAAGAAAACAGGATGTTAGGGGCTGAAAGCCTTGTGAAACACAAACTGTGAAATGCTGCAGCAGGATATGTCTCTGTGCTATGTGTGCATGTTGCCTGGCAAAGAGAGAAACCATGCTGGTGCGCCCCTTCATAGGAGAAGAGGAAGCTGTCCCACAGGGAAGCCCAGGCACAGCGCTCTGTCCTGCACAGGTGATGCTCTTGCCGGTTTGTGGTGAGGGTGCTTCCACCTTTCCAAGTTGTATGCAGTGCTGTGGGAGACCTCTAGCTCCTCAGCATCGTATTCAGCATGAGGGCACGCACAGAGGGTGAATCAATCTTTGCTTTAGTCCTCATGAGGTCAAAGAAATTGATGACGAGGGAAGACACAGGGGACGGGATCTGCCTCTAAAGGAAGGAGGATGAGCCTTGCCCAGAGCCTGGCAACATCCCACAAGCAGCAGCATGCAGTGCTGCCATAGGAAAACCTGGCCACAGAGGGGAGCCACCCTGAGGGCTCCACAAGGGCTGCCATTGCTGCTGCTTGGGGCCCAACCAAGCCCCAGCCCCAGCAAGCTCAGGCAATCAGCGTCTGCTACCTGTGAATCCCTCCTGCAGCACCCTCTGCCTGCTGAGGTCTCTCGGTTTGCTTCATTCGGCTCATGAAGGAGGGAAATTTCGCACCTTGGCCAGCCATCCCTGTGGGAGCAGGAACTTTGCTGGGAGCCCAGGCCACAGATAAGATTTAGATAAGAGCACAATTCCTACTACATTTCTCAGTCAGCACATATATAAGGAAAGGGTGCTGAGCATTCAGGTTGTATAGATTTTTTTAAATTAACATTTTGTGAAGAAATCAGATACTCTTACTTAAGGAAAGAAATAATTTGATCCAAACGCCAATTTTCAAACAATTTTAAAGGAAAATTTTTTAAGTAGCTCTGTCTGAACTTTTGTTAGATTCATGCATTACAGAAAATAATACTTGCAGACCAGCAAGACCAAGATTTTCACATACATTTCCTTCACACCCTTCCACTGACTTTCAGTTACAGATATTTCTATTCACTCACATCTGAGAAGACACCTCACACAAGGGAACTCCGCCTGTCTGCTCAGGGAAAGCCATGCTTCACAGCACTGTGAGAGATCTTTCAACCAGAGGAATTCATATGTCTTTAGCCAGTTTGGTACTAACACACATAGTTACTGATTCCTGTCCTTCCTCCAGGCCAAAACAGCCCAAATCCTGAACAAAGCCTGAGGATCATAATGTCACAGACATAATAATTCTCCTCATCAGTTATACCACAATTCATAGACAACTACAAGAGCTCTTGAGCCTCACAACCTTTCAGGGATCCCTAATTCACAAATAAGTAATTCATACAAAATGTAGAGGGCTTAGCATCAAGATGTTAAAAAGAACTGTTCCTCCTTTACTTAGAATGGGAAACTGCTGCATACTGGATACAAATGTATGACACTATCTGGCTTATTTTTCTAAATTATATTTGCTTTTACATATAAGAAACCAGGAAGAAGGGGGACATTGTATTTAGATCTCAGCTGAGGGCAGGATAGCTTCTAGTATTTATTTTAGTCTGCTACAGTAGACAAACTTGAGGTGGAGATTTGAATGTCAACTCTGCAAGGATCATAATGATACTGATAGCTCTTTTACATACAAAATTCAACAGCTGGGTGCACACTTACATGGCTTTTCTATCTATGTTGTTACAAAGGCCAGCAGTGGTAGCTGCTTTTTTGGCAACAATAAACAAAAAGGCCGTATCTAATGAAATGAATGGACATTTCCAATAGCAAATGTCATCATTACTGAGATAGCAATTTTAACAAAGAAAGCAAAACCAGAACCTCCTCTTTTCCTGGATAATCAAAAACTGGGCTGCAGCAGAATAGTCTCTGAGGCACTTGATTCCTTCAACTAACATACTTAGCCTGAAGCTAATTTTGTGACTTGCAGGAAAAAAACAACCATGATTGTGTCACTTAGCAGTTACAGATATTTAAAGCTAGTTGAGTCCTTAATGCTGCTTTTCTTCGCATATGTAGGAAATTAATCTCCATTTATTTTCAGGAGATGGCAGTGCTATGTAAATTAGATTTCTGAAATGAATTAAGTTTTTTATAATAGCCTGGAATGAAAAAAAAAGTTTTATATTGGGGGAAAGAAACAATACTATTATTATTTTTACTGTTGATGTTGTTATTAACTATTACATTTTGTGGATGTAGTGGATCCCTGGAATTGCGCTTAATTCAGGCACTAGAAAGAAATCATTGTCATTGTGAAAATGTGTTATATCTGCCACAGGGTACTGTCAAAGAGAAGAGTTGGTAGGATGCTTTTTCATTTCTGTATTGTATTTAAAAGAGCTTTTTTACAATGTTTGAAAGACAGCTCATTTTACAGTGACAAACAACAAAAAAAGTGGTATTGAAAGGGAAGCGGCAGAAAGAATAACTGAATTCAGCCAATTTTAAACCTCAGTGGCATCCTGCACATTTAGAACTGCTTCCTGTTTACTGGACAGTGCATGATGATGAAAACAAATGCAACTGCAAACCAAGATCTCATTAGCCACAGCCTATGCAACTGCAGATACAACTCCTGTAGTAACTGCTCACATCTCACCTTTCACAATTGTCATAAGACATAAACCTTAGGATAAACTGAGAGTTAATGGCATGGCAGGATATTGATACCAAAAGCCATCGAAAGCCAGCTGTGATTCTTCATCACATTAGCTCTCGCATGCTGGAGAATCCAGCCAGTGCTTGCCATAACTCTGAGTATTCCCAGCAAGCCCACGGAAGAGGGATGGTGCACCCTGCAGAACGGCCTGGTATACTTTAACTTATTGGGATAAACAATGCTTAAGAAGCATGTTCTTTCCAGGATCCTACTGGCACATCACACACAAAATATAATATGAAAC
This sequence comes from Apteryx mantelli, assembly GCF_036417845.1. Taxonomy (NCBI): domain Eukaryota; kingdom Metazoa; phylum Chordata; class Aves; order Apterygiformes; family Apterygidae; genus Apteryx; species Apteryx mantelli. The sequence continues at coordinate 52,252,539 of NC_089980.1, read as the reverse complement.
AATGGTTTAAATAATGAATTTGAAATCACAGAGCAAAGTCCTACTCCCCATGCTCTTATTTAGCAATTAATTGGAAACAGTAACCTCTTTTTTTTAATTAGATTGGTTGTCACCCTTTTATTAGAAGAAGTGACATCTTCTTTTCATCTGAAACCTTTAAACCTAAAGTTTCTCTAAAACTATGCTCTAGGTTTTGGAATTTATGCATTACCCAGAATGAAATTCTTTGGTTTGTGACAATATGAAACAAACCAGTTGATCTTAATGTTTCCTTTGACGTTTATGACTAACATGTTGTAGAGAAACACCTTTGTCCTGGAGGGAGGAGAAAGACTACCAGCAGGTCTTTCCCATCTAAAATTATTTGATTTAGTTGACTGTAATTAGCATTCCCAGAAAGTACTGGCAGTAGAAGATTATGCTTCCGGGAATTATACTGCTTAGAGCCCAGGAATCCAGGTTCACTGATATTGTAAGGTCATTCTGTAAAGTGAGAAATGGAATTTCTTTAAATATTATAGCCTGACAGAGTTAAAAATATATACAGTTGAGGGGAAAATGCCTGTAGTTAGATACAGACATCATGTAATAAATTGTTCATAGTTCCATAAATCAGCTGGTCATGTAAGCTTCCCTTAATAAGGGCTGATATTTATGTACTGTAACATGCCCTCACTGGTTATTTTGCATTTTTATTTCAATGAAAATATTTGTCTGTAAACAGTTTGTTCTTCAATAGCGCACTGATTGTTGCAGCATCTTTCTCAAAACAGCTGCCTGAATGGGCCAGAATGGGCTACAGACTAATTTATCTTCTTCATCTTTCTACTTATGAGGAAACAAAAAACTGAAAAGTGCAAATTAAATACTGAACTTTGTTTCCAAGATATCTAACAAAAGCCCAGCTGATCAAACAAGTGATGTCCCATGCTATAATGGTTCTTAGATTCTGAAAGGAACAAGTTGGATGGAGCTCTGCAACTGGCAGTGATTTCTCTTCAGTCTCCAACATGTCTAAAACTGGCAACTGGCAGTGATTTCTCTTCAGTCTCCAACATGCCTAAAACTACCGTGGAAAACAATTCCTGACAGGTAATCATAATGGTGCTGGAGGAAAGAAGCCATGATCAGTTTCATCATCTCTCCGACACACAGTGAAATACCTCTTGCTGGACCACATGCTGGACTTCACAGTTCCTGGTGGTTTACATTAATGTTGGATTAGGTTAGATTACCTTTGCTGAGAACAAGTCATGACAATAGATACAGGGCTGGACCTATGTTAAAAAAAAAAAAAAAAAAAAGGTGAAGGGCAGAATGTGGAAATAGGACTATAGCCAAGCTCTCTTATTCTGCAACACCACTTCCTGACAAGGAGGAGATATATGGAGGTCAACAGAATTAGTAGGAAATGTAACTGCGATCTTGGTGCAGGACCACTGAAGGACCACTGGACAATGATACATTTGAAGGAGGAATGGCCTAGAACACCAAAATCCCCCAAAAGATCACCCAGTGCCTACCACTCACTGTGTTTCAGAAAGAGGAACAATTTAATCCTGCTCATCTCAACTACAAACACTCAGGTTATGTCAGCATGTTTGAAGAAGAAATAATCTTTGCTAGCTGATGACATTTTAGGCTATATGCAGCAGTGCATACTTCTTTAAGGATCTGGCAGGAGACTCAGGCCCTTGAACTTTGTTGCATGCACAAGTCCGAAAAGGGCACAGAAGAGTTCTTTAACACAATGTGACACCAAAATCTCAGCATGGGTGAAAGCCAAGCTTAAACAAATTTGTCCACAGGATCTTTCAGTGCACTTCCCCAGAAGCAGGGTATGCACTGGCTATAATGAGTATACTCAGGGCTTTACTTACTTTCAGTTAGCTGCTACATAAATGTTGTGACAAATCATATATTTGACTATTGCTTCTCATCACCATAAGCTGGTGCTCCAAACAAAATTTCTGGCTGCACCCCTGACTTTATATTGTTTAATTTAATTCTGCTTCTGTTAGTTCAGTTCTCAAGATCTCACTTCGTGACATCCTGACATGCCTGTGTGCCTGTTAAATTCAGATCATGAGAAAATGTCATCCACCTTTTAAAATTAATGAATAGCTAAATACCAGCAAAACTTTCATTAGCTTGAATAAGACTAGGATGTCTCAGCTAGCATACACATGCTCATCTCTCTATCTATCTATCTATCTATCTATCTATCTATCTATCTCCTCATGTTCAGATGGAAGTGTCTGTGTTTCAGTTTGTGCCCGTTGCCTCGTGTCCTGTCGCTCGGCACCACTGAAAAGAGTCTGGTCCCATCCTCTCGACACCCTCCCTTCAGATACTTGTACACATTAATAAGATCTCCTCTCAGCCTTCTCTTCTCCAAGCTAAACAGGCCCAGCTCTCTCAGCCTTTCCTCATAAGAGAGATGCTCCAGTCCCCTAATCATCTTTGTAGCCCTTCGCTGGACTTGCTCCAGTAGTGCCACATCCCTCTTGTACTGGGGAGCCCAGAACTGGACGCAGATCTATCTATCTATCTTCCAAACTAGCCACAATGCATGCCTAATGATGTGTAAATGTATTCTTTCCTCCTCTCTCCAAAGTAAGCAGCAGGAATATTTGGGAAAAATTTGACATCTTTTCCTCATTCATCTGTCTGTATTATATCGCAACAGTGACCTTGAGTGACAGTTTCACACTATACCCCATTCTTCCTCTCAAAAGAAGCATGTTTTTCCTCTCTGCTTTGTTAAATGAACAGAGGATGGAACAAGGATGTTCAAAAAACAGTTTAGTTTTGGGTAGCATTATCTGGAGTTTCGTAATTGTTCAATGTTACTCATCACTCTTTCTTTCTGAACATCACCCACTACTTAGTCATATAGGATACAACATAGGACACTAAACATTTGGAACTAGTTGTTTTATGAAAAGAATTTTTTCAGTCTCCAGTGACTACTCTATGTAAATCTGCCCTTCATACCATAATTAGCTCTCAAATAAACTTTACTGTCATGACTTCTCTGGCCTTGGTTCCCTAGAGAGGATAAATGACAAACTTGCAAGGAAATCTTTATCTTCTATGGATTCCCTCCTTTCTTTGTCTTTTTTAGCCTTTCCTTGATTTCACATGATAGGTAAATCTCTCTAATCACAATTAGGAGGAAGGAAAGTGAAATAGGAGGAGTTTTAAATGCAGTTTAATTTTAAAGAACTGCTTTTCTCATTTCCAAACCCATATTCACAATGACTCTAAAGTATATATATCCTAAAAGTCATTTTTGTCCTAGATAGAAGAGAAAGAATTTAAAAATGCTGTTAAACACAATCTCTGCATGTTTGCTTCCCATACTTTATATTTTGCAGAGGAAAAATCAAAATACTATAATTATTCCATCCTACCCTTTAAAAATAGTACATACTGAAAAATCCATGGATTGTTGTCTGCAAGTTTCCAGCATCACTGATTACATTTATAAAATCTAATAGCACAGTCTGGACACCATACCTAGCAATACACTTTCATTCAGGGTCTGATTCTTTATTAGAAATTCAGAGATTGCTGGAGAAAATATCTGGGATCAACTGTATTCAGGTTATCCTCGCTGTGTCCTGCAAAGTGGTATGAACCAACATTAGCGTAATTGCAAATGAGGCCTTTGTGTTTGTCTCCTCCCTATTTGGGTAACAGAAAGCTACTTACTTCTGGGGAAGGACTGAACTGCAGAAGTGGCCAATACCAGACCTGTCTGGAAACATATTGAATTAAAAATAAGAGCCATACTCTTCAGCAAGATTGTTCTTCAAATAACTCTCTTAGTCACTTCATCAGACAAAGCTGGTAGAAATGTGCTGCTAGAGAAGGAGAGGCTGAAGGTTTCACCATTTTAGCAGGCTCTCACTTGATGTATGCATTGAATATATAAAACGTACATCTGATGCTGTTCTTTCTGAGGACTATAGCAGACAAAGTATTGCATTTGTAGCTCTGTATTTATATCTCTGTTCCCAATCAGATTCAACAACGGCAATAACAACAGCCCTGGCTGAGGGGCCAGAGCCAACTCCACAGTTCATAGTCGCAGGTAGTGATTTAAGCCAGGCCCTGACCCCAGGGCTTTGAGTTCAATGGTTTCCAGATTCCTTCTTATTTTCTGTCATTTCCTTGAAGAATCTCTGGAAGAAACAGGAGGCCAGGGAGGTTAGATAAACAAATTATTAAAGCCATTGTTTTCTAATGCAGCCAACAGTTTGAGTGTAAATGCTTCCTTTCTTTTTTTCTGCCAGATTCCTGGCTACTGTAGAAAGAATAAAATGACTACCTAAGCAGCAAATCATAAGACAAATATCTCAGTTTGTGTAAGAGTTTTGAGTGGATTTTATGTGAGTATTTAAAGCAGTCCCATGCTACTCTTCCTGAGCATGGTCTAAATAAAATACAAAAAGCTTCTATTTTGAAGGTGCTAAAATGAAACAAATTCTCAGTGCTATTGCTTGTAACAGGAACAAAATATCAGTTGCTTGAGAATAACATCTCTAAGAAACCTAGTCAGCCATGACTTTAGAAAACAAGGGCATTATTTCTGCTCATCCAATTCTGCTTTTGAATGGCACTATTACTGTACTTTCAAGCTACTGAAAACAGACTTGCATACTTTGTTTCTACTGTTGAATGCTCTGAAGGCACAAGTTACCTCCTCCACATATTTAGCGGGAAGGTTTCTTGACTTTTTCTGTCACTGAAAAGAGGATAGAGACAAATCTGAGAGACACCATTCTACTCATATTGTCATAGGACAATTAATATTATTCAGTGGAATACAAACATGTTGACATGCAAAGTGTTTTGATTCTCTCAAATGAAAATGGGAAAATTCAAATGAAAATTCAAACTTAAAAGAGCAGAACTCTCCAAGAAAATAGAAATACATAGAAATTGTGTGTCACAACATGAAAGTTGCGTATCTTCCTTAAAGTAATTAATTTATAATATGTAGCCTTCCATCAACATTTAAACAGAAAGGCTAAACTACTATTCAGTCGATTCATAATGCAGAACATGAAAATTCATAAAATTATTTGTATGTGGTTCAGATTTAATTCATCACTGATAATATTCAGTGTCCATCTGTTTTCAGCCATGTAAAAGTGAAGTATTTAGTCCAGCTCAGTCATCTCAGCTCCCTTGCTAGTCAACAGACTGGTATCAAAAGCACATACATATTTTTTTCAATAAAACAAAGAGAGAATCCAGTTTCTATTTCCTCCAGAGTTTCTTTTATTAATGTCAGAGGGTCTGAATCACAGTCTAAATGAACATGATACATTTCTTTTCATTTTTTGGATAACTCATTTAATTAACCAATACTGAATTTCAAATAGATATTTAAAATAAACTTTCATTTTCATGAGTATTTGCACTAGTGAACTTAAGTTTCCATATATTTCCAGACATAGCCAGGGTGTAATTACCTCATATATGAACATTCAAGAATTCCACAGCTCAATAGTCAGAGATTATGTGGTATTTCCAGAATGCTTTTCCATCCTTATTCCAAAATCCTGTTTTCACTGTATACAACCACTATGTAAAGGCATAGGGATACCGTACCATAATGTTACCTAGAATAATTCCTCCCAGATGGCATGGATGCCTAATTTTAAACTCCACAGCAGCCAAAGGGAGCTGAATCCTGCACTTCAAAGCCTGAGATCCAAATTGTTATCATCAATATTGTGTGATTTTCCAATAAATAAATAAATAACAGTATGTAGAATTTTAAAAGTTAGAAGACTCAGGAAAACTAAGAAATCAAAATTAAGCTCACACTTTTATGTTCTCATTAGGAATAATGAAAAAAGATCATGCTTAAATCTTATGCATTAGACTGAAAGTCTGGACAGCATTTTTCTTTCTCCTCTGATATTTTGCTTTTAATTTTCACGATTCTCCTCACAAACTCTTGCTGAAAAAGGAAAAGGAAGAATAAAATTGCATGAGAAAGCCCTTTCTTGCTAAACTTCAAGAGAGACCTTGAAGCCCATAAATTTGTTTGTTTTACATTTGCTAAACATCTGGAAATAGGAACTCTCGTTAAAATTGAACTAAACGGTCAAATCCGGATTTTTGTTAGTGACTGTTTCTCCTTCATATTAGACTGATAACCAAAGGCTTAGCAGAGCTTTTAGCAAGACTTCAGTGCTGTCCAGCAATTGAAAAGTTCTTTGCAAAGTACTTCACAAAGCAGGAGTTTCCTTTGGCTTGTAGTATCATGTTCCTGACAAAGGTATCTTCAGCAACTCAGACCTGAAAGCCAGGCAATACCAGGCAGGGAAGTTTTCAATGAAACCCTACCCCTGCTATCTCTGAGTTGTTACCTAGTATGCTCATAACATACATCCTTGCAGTCCATTTCTGAAGAGCATACATCACACTCTCAGAACAAAATTCCCAAAATTTACTCCGAAAGCATGCTCTCTTATTCTCTCTTGGGCAGAGGAGAAGGCACTGCTCCATCGGTACTTGCACAGCCTGCTGATCTCTGCACTGCAGTGACTTGATCTCTCGGGTCACCTGTGCTTCCACAGCCCTACATCAAAATCCCAGAGAACAGGGACTCATACTTTTTATATTGCAACTATAGCATAACTGCAGCCCTGCCTTATTCCCCAAAACAATCTCCAGGTCTCTTCAGATTATAACCATATCTCTGGCAAGCTGATTCAGCTAATCAATCCTCAGTGCAGCCACAGCTAAGACAGTAAATACAACCATGTATGCAGCTAGCTCTCTGTGCTATTGCCAACTCTAGAGAGGCAGGGTCTAGACTTCCATTAATTTCCGGAGTTTGTATCACTGACTTCAATCTCTCAGAAATGCACAAGGTAACCTTAAAAGTGAATTGAAAAGGTGCTTTGTTTGTAATCTGTTGCTGAAATATTCCTCAGTATGGAGGACTGCAGAACTGAAACTTTTTTCCCAAATAAAAGCATCAAGCTTTTGTGAGCTGGAGAAGTCAAACGTGGGTGAGGCTGCTAAGGAGCAGCAGGGCTCATTTCTCAGGGATGCTTGTCCTGTGATTTCAGTTGGAACTGTAAGAGGCCATTCAAAATACCTGAAAAATATTAAGCTAGCTCCTAATCCTTTAAATAGAGGACAGGCTCCTTTCTGATCCTGGTACTGGTGTATCTTCTCTCCCTTTTCTTTCCCTCAGCCAGGGAAAAGTGGTCCGCCCTCCCCTTCCAGCTTGAGCAAACAAAGCATCAGACCTTCAAGACCTAAGCAGCTCACATCTTCATTCGTGACCAGATGGGAATCTGACACAAGATTCCCCGTACACCCCGTACAGCTCCTGCCTTATTGAAGTTTATTTTACAGAAATGACTGGAAAAAAGGAGAAAGAGTACCACTGCACCAAGTTGAGGGAGTCTGCTCCGCTGAGCTCTTATGCTTTATATCAGATGGCAGCCTTTATATCACAGGAGCTGCTCCCCAAGCCCTTGCCTCTTGACAAAACCTATTCAGTAATGTACACTAAAAGAGTGCAGGTTTCCTGATAGTAACAGCCTTTTCCAGGAATTAGAGCTAAGGCTATCAAAGTTGTAATTCTTCACTTAGAGAAATTTGATAAGAATAATTTTTTGGTCAGTTCTGGTCAGAGCTGATTTGCAGACATGAGTGCTGCAGGCAAAAATCTATTTAGATAATGTAACTCACCAGCAATGAAACCTGAGGCTACATGAAAGCTAAATCTAGTCTTTTAGACCAATAATACAATATGTGATGTACAAGTTGCTTTTGTTTAGTTCACCGAAATTTAACCCCTATTTGGATGCATTTTTATATTTCCGGAATAATTTAATCAAACAAAAGCCAGACCATGGTAGCCTGTCCTATGGTAGGACTTTTTTCTAACACTGATCTCCCCTTTTACGGTAAAAATTTTGTGAGTGAGGAAGTTGTAGAAAACTGTTTTGTAAATGCAGACTGGTTAAAATGCAGGAGTTGTGATTTTGATCTTCAGTTGTGTCCTGGCCTGAAGAGGCAATGTAGTCAGATGACTTCCTTTTCTGTGGCTCAGTTTCACCATTTGTAAAACGACACTGACTTCTCCAGTGAATCAGTTTGAAATCCAGAGAAGAAAAGCATCATCACTGACAGTACTGCCATCAGCTCTGCTTAATGTTATGCCAAACAACAGCTAGTTCATCATATAGGATTTTCAGAAGCATAAAATTTTCTCCTACTGGAGTAGATAGAAGTTTTACCATAGATTGCAATTGGAAAAAAATTAGACAAAACATTCATGGAGCCCAGCAAAATGCATACTGAGCTTCCTCACCTTTCTTCAGAAGCTGAAATTCAAACTTTTAATGCCAGGGTGTAAGACGAGTTAAAGGAAATGTGTTAACATAATCAACCCTGTCCCTGTGTACATAAAGGGCTAAAGAACCTCCTGTGTGTGCACACTCAAAAGCTGTTTGACTTTTTTTTTTCTTCAATATTTCTTCTCCAGAAAGTCTCTAGGAATCCCACACTATCTCAGAGGAAAGTTGGAAGTTTTGAATACAGCCAGTGCTGGGAAAGAAGAGATTTCAGAAGTGCACAGGCCATGTTACCTGTGGTTGTTGCTCTTCCTCCTCACCTCCTCAGCTGCTGTGTGTGAATAACAACCTGGACCTAGATCAGCAGTCAGATTTGATGACATAGATCCACAGTTATTAATATGAAGTAGTTGTATAAAAAAGCACATGAAAATAAACATCCAGTACAACAGGGACAATGACTTCCTACAGTTTAACAGGTCACACAGGTTTGGTGACCTAATTGAAGACAAAAGGTCTGTGTGAAATTGGCTCCAACTACTGATCATACAGTCATGGTATTGTAATACTAAGAAAAAAACTGTTTGAATCTGAATATTGTCACTTGAATATTTTGGGGATGTCTGTCTATATATTGTTTCAAGCATGCTTATGCAGATATTAACTTCTCTTTTCAGTCATTGTAGACATCATAGTCCCATACAAACAGTCATGCAAACATTTCTTTGGTAAATCTGATTGTTGCCATGGTCTACAAATGTGTTTTTATGGCACATCTGATTTGATTACAACCTCTCATGTGGACATGATGGGCAGTATCACCCTGTCTCTGAGAAGAGAGGGTGAGACACAGTCCAAAAAATTGTAAAAGCCAACATGATCATTTAAAATTAGGTGAAAAAAAGTGGAGAGAGGGAAATCCCTTGATTCTCAAGTAAAAATTAACTAATCTGAAGTGGGAAATAAGAAAATGAAAAAGAAGCCAAGGCTTTATTTGAGATCTATGGTGCAATCTGTGCTTAACAAGGTTCTTACAGTTCTATTACCATGTACTGAATATAGTATTTCATTTCATGCACTTGTCCTTTGTCTCAAGGGCAAGTGCTTTTTTCCTAAGTAATAATGCCATTGTTGCAGATCAATTTTTTTCTCTGCCAGCTTATTTAAGTTTTTCCTTGGGCATTGGATGAGAAGACTAGACAGAGAAGTTTCTATCAATTTCATCTTACAGCTGAAGCCTTGATGAGTCTATTACAAAGCTAACTGAAAACAGAGATATGAAAGACAGATTTTTTTTTTCTGTCAGAAACAGGTGACTGTACAGCAAACTATGTTTTTTTTCCGAAGTGAAATTCCTTCTGCCCAGGCCTCGTGTTTGGTTTTTGCCTGTGCAATTGATTTACAGGCTGTGTTAAATATTTGTACTGCTTGCTTTTGATCTTTCGTTGCAAGGCAATAGAGAAACTGATTGTTTACCCCTCTTTCATGCTTTCTGACAAGCGTTTTTTAATTCAAGTTTTGTTTCATTCCACATGTTGCTGTAGTTGTTTAACTTATTTCAGAAGTTTTCCAGCTAAAACAAGTCTACTAGAATGGTACATTTTGCTCATAGTAAGTGATTGCTAATATATAATCCTAGAAATGACTGTAGAAATAGTCTGGAAAGGCAGAAGTAATTTAAGTGCCTCTGGGCCTGAAGCTCTTCAAAAGCTCACAAAGAGTTAGATGAATTCGTTTAGCATACAGAGATCCCCCTCTTTCACTTCCCTTCCTGCCTGAGTGCCATCATCTGCTCTCCTGCATCCCTGGCTTTATCAGACCGCAAATACACAAGCACTGCGCGCCTTTAGATGCCGCCAACACTGAGGTGGATTTTCTTGGGGTAAAATTCATAGTATCACTTTGTGCAGCTCTTCAAGGCTGGTGAGCGTCTGAGTTTAACTAGTGAGGGGGTCCGTGGCAACCTCAGACAGCATCCACAAATCCTACTGTGCCCACATATGGAAGTCCTTTAATAAAAGAACTTTTCTTCTTTGAACTCTGTTGCTTCTGTCCTTTGCCTGTAGGAAACATGAGGAAGGTCTGCATGCCTCATGAGACACCCTGTTCTCTGAAAATTTTCATTGCACTTTTTGTAATCTAGATTACTCAATCAATTTGTATACTCTTCCCGAAAAAAAACCTGTCCATAGTTAAGTTTAAAGCAAAGCAGATTAAAATCAAGTCCTTGTAAAGACTTGATAAAGTCAAGACTTAAGATTTCCCCCAGCACAGGTATTCGCTTTGCTGCTGTATTACCAGAAGCCCTGTGAAATGTTAACAGTTGCCCTGCTCAAACACTGCCCCGGGCAATGCGGTCAGGACTGATATTGCCCGCTCACAGATACAAACATGCAACTGCAGGCTTCTGCCAGGCAATCCAGCTGCCCAAAGGCAGGTTTTCAGTGCATCTCACAGTGTGAGCTGTGACTGCCTGAAAATAAAAGCCTCTCTCTCTCTCTCTCTCTCTCACACACACACACACACACAAACACGCACACACACGCGCGCACACACACACACACACACACACACACACACACGCACATTCTGGCTTAAATGCAATTGCTGCATAATTTTAGCTCAGCAGAGCATTACAGGTGATTAGATGGCTGACCAGAGTGCTTGCTCCCTCACTTATGTTTTTGGGGCAGATCTGCAGGGCACAGGGTATTCAGAAGAGACCTTTCCTTACTAGTCCAGCATTTCTCCTGGTAAAATCTAAAACTGATAAACATAAAACCATTGGATATTTGGGTTTAATCCACGATACTCAGATTTTTCCAGAAAGCTTGGAGGATTTTTTTTGGAGCGCTCTGTTACTCTCAGTAGTCATGTCCTTAGCAGGAAGCACTGGAGGGAAGCAGGCACATATTAAGAGGAAAAAAAAAAAGTAGTATTGGTGGTATCAAAAATAAAATATGAAGTGCCTTGTAGTCTTTTCAGTTGAGGGTTTAGAAACAAGCTTCTGCCATTCCTCTCGTCCCCATTTCTTAGTCGGGACATTTTGAGTGAAGCTGTGTGGAAACCGCAAATCCCACCAGCAGCTGCCGCCATCTGTCAGGGGCCGCCAGGGCGGCGGCTCCCTGTGGCCAGGAACCGGGCACTGGGCACCACCGGGGCTGTCCACGGTGGCAGGGCCGGGCCTGGCCACCATGGCCCGTCCTCCCCCGCCCCGAGGGCGCAGGGCCCCGGGGAGCCAGGGCAGCCCCAGCCCTGGGGGCACTGGGCACCGCCACAGGTGAAGCACTGGAGGGGAGCAGGCACATATCACACGGGTGACCGGGCCGTGGTGGGGCTGGAGCCAGCACTGCTGTGGGTCGCAGGGCAGTGACACACGGCCCCGGGCTGGGCTGAGGTGGGGCCAGGCTGGGGCTGGGCAAGGCCAGGGAGGGCTGGGAGCGGCCTCAGGGCCCAGACAGCAGCTAGCTGTGAAGTCCTCTCAGAGTTAAATGCACCTGAAGGGAGGACCTGCTCTAAGCAGCTCAGGTTGACAGTATGGGCCCAGCAATGTCACTGTTTTTGAGACTGGAAGGGTGCCAGGTCTGGATGAAATCTAGAGTCCATTCCAGTCCCAAGCGGTCAGGATTTTCACCCGAAAGGCAACACCATGTAGAAGATGCCACTGGTGAAGGCTCTCCAGAGAAGGTAGGAGCCACTCCTTCCTCCTGTGGTCTTGCTCTGAAACTGGCTGAGATGAGGTTTGTCAGGCCTTTGAGACAGCGACGTGCGCAGAAGGGGCTTCAACATTCAGATCCAGACTCCGAGTATTTCTGGTGTTAGGAATGAGATATTTGGCAAAGGTTTGGGCCTGGAGTCCTGGCATGGGTCCACCTTTCTTCCAAACCTGTAGCAGTTTCCATGAATGAAAATCCAGGAGGTTGAATCTGGTATTTTTCCATCTTGACAAATCAGGAAAACATTTATGCAATTAGAAATGCTACTACATTTTCTCATAGACCACGGCATCCTGTGAGACTCATTAGCAAAAGACAGAAACCTCCCTAAAGATTAAGACAACGAGAAAGATGAAATATTCTCCTTTTCTCTGTTTGTTTCAAGTGACTTTGCTGGAAATTTATCAAGGGGCAGGACAATACAGTAAGGTGCGAATGAGCCAGCAATTACATAAAACCCTGTTAGTGGTAAATTTGCAGTTCATACTGTAGGTAGCTTTATTGCCTAGAGTCTTGTTCCTTCCCTCCCGCACTATATACATGCCTGGAAACGTACCTTTCCAACCTTATCATGAACTGCCAGATGAGACTAATAGCTAGCCAAGGCTCACATGGCCTTATATATTTTTCTTGAAGGGGCTGAAAATATTCACCCCTGACCAGCCAGGAATGAAACAAAAAGAGTTTAGTTCTATTTTCTCAGTCTTGAAGAGGTAGTAGCCCACAAATTTGTAAGAAAATTGTTCAATGGCATCCACAGTTCTTTACTCAGGGAAAGCTAAGATTTGATCTGACACTGAAACCAAATTCCTACTTACTCCTCCAAGCAGCAGTTACAAACATCTGCAAAATGGTGCGAAAGTTGTATGGAAATAACAGGGATAAAGCAACTGCACCATACCTCACAGCAGCAAATAAATGATAAAGTCCATCATTCCCTCTGGAAAATGTCTTTGAGCCTCTGCTTTTTCTCAGTCTTCCCCTCTTTCAGAAATAAGAATAGCACATATCAAATGAATTTGTCATCCCCTATAAAAACAGATATGGGTGATTAAGATGATGTAATTTTGCAGACGGTCCGTTTTGTGCCAGCCAATGAATGCAGCTCTGCTAAAAGAAATCATCACAGGAAATGCTTTGGGAGAAAGACAACAGAGAAAGCTCCTCACCAGTTCCCTTTACACTCTTCTTATTGCTTAAGAGAAATTTTATTTTATTACCAATCACATTTGGTTTACCAATAAGAAAGCAAAAAACTGAAAAATAGCTTTCTTAGCAGCAAGAGAAGATGGATGGGATATGATCTAATTAGGCTTTAACATTATTAATTCATTTAGAAATATCAGGAGGCAATTAACTGTACATCTTGAATTACTCTCTCTGTTCAGCACTCCAACATTTTTTAAATGGGTTGTCTCCCCATCCTTCTCTTTCCAGTCCAGTCTCCATCCATCATTCCTCGACAGCAGGACTGCCCTCCCAGTCTCAACATGTACTGGTGAAAGAGTGTAACAGCTAAGAACCCACCTCCAGTATTGCTCAAATTCTTCTAGTACTGCTGAGGTTCACATCCACCTCCAAAGTCTGGTTTTAATCTTCTGAAAATCAGACAGACCATTTGTCACCCTACTGTAGGCTCTTGGTGACAGTTCTCAAAATCTGTCTAACTTCAAAAAGCAAGGCCTCTCCCATGCAGTTATTGATCCTTGGCACAAATCTGGCAGTAAAACAGCTGTTGTAACCAAAACACAACAAAATGAACGTCCTCATCATTTTATATGTCTAACTGATTGGGATGTAGGACGAGATCTAGATAAAAGACCTTCTCACAACAGCCTGGCTGACACTTTCAGATATGCTCTTTTCTTTAAAATCAAACTCCTTTGCTTATTATCCTCCTTATTCTAATTAAATAGAGATTTTGCTCAAATTTATCCCAAAGATCAGGTTCAGTAGCTGTGGTTCCATTTGTTTTCTGACACTTGCAAATTCCGACCACAGCACAAGACACTTTTAAGATCAACATAAGCAAATCACAGTTTACAACCTCTATCTGAAGACAGCAAAAATCTGCTCTCTATTGACATGGGCATCCATCTGCCTGGGCAAACACCCACTTTGGTCTAGGACATCGCTTTTCTTTGCCAACAGATGCATTCAGTGTCTTAAGAAGGTTCCTCATCTCATCAGCAGGTCTTGACCAACATGATAGGTGCAGAAATACTTCCCAATCCTGTGATAATCACTCTCCCAGTTACTTCTGGTCAGATTCTGTTTTGGGCTTCTCCATCAGTCATAAAGAAGCTTTTAAAGAAGATCTAAACTGATCACTTCCCAAATTCCTTCAATTTCATCTCCCCCTCCTACTCCATGCTTCAATGAGCAAATCACAAAGAGTTAAATAATTACAAACTTCCCATAGCACAAGGCCAGAGAGTGAGGCAACTATAATCAAATCATCTGATTACATGTTTTTCCATAACTTGTTAGAGGATTTAGTGGTAACAGACACAACATTTGGTCTGCATCTCTGTAGTATCTATGTGTTCTTATCTTTTGTTTTGTCTCTTACCCAATATTTTTCTTCTGGTTTGAAAAACTACTTGTAAATATTTGGAAGAGCTATGGAGCAGATGGTTCACAGTTAGAACAGAGTTATCTTCTGTGGTCCCTTTCTCCTCTCCAAATAAGATCAACTTTGCGACTAGCCATTAAATAGACTCAGCAGCAAAGTAGGATTATCTACAACCCTTGCAAGTAGTTCAAAGATAAAGATTACTGAACAATGCTTCAGCTTCAGGAAAGTCTGAAATAGTCAAACAAAGAGCAGGTGAGAGAGTCTTGAGAAATACATGTTTGGATAAATATCTCTTAATACTAATCACTCTTTAATTACAGTATTGTACGCAACCCAAAAAAATACATTTTTATTGCAGCATCTTGACAACAGGTGCATAACATTTACTCATTTTGCTCTGACTTACCAGTACCACATTCACATCTGTATATAGCGATTTTAACCTTCCTTGCAATCCAAGTGACATCAAGGTTGAAATTTTGTTGTCAGGAACTCCTACAATGGCTTTGTTTCTTAATAGATGGATGATGTAGAGGAAGTTACCTCCCATGGTATTAATCATATTTAGTTCAGAGCTACAGTACTGTGTAGGTTGCCTGAGTAATTGCTAGTGAATGTACTGAGGGAAATAAACAGCAATAAAAAGAGACTATTTAATATAAAGTAAAGCTTATTTAATTTATGCTATGTAAATTACTTGGCAACTTCTTAGTTATTTGTTTAATATTGGTAGCATTTTTCTCCAAATATGATTTAATACATGGAGCTTTCAATTTAGCAGAGGTACAGAAAAGGAGAGGCATTCAGAAATGTAAAGTAATGCCATAGCATGATAGAAATGTAGGACTAGGAGGGAGTCATAAGGGACCATCCAATCTATTCCCTGTCCTGAGACAGCACACACAAATCTGGAGTATCTTAAAAAATCTATGCTGTTTTAAAAAGCTTTAGTGAAGGAGATTACACGATCAGTTTAGCTGACAGGCTTCTACGCTTGCATGAATTTATGATTTTAGAAGATTTTCCTAATATCTGACCTAGAAACCTATCTTCAGAAAAAAAGGAGTATAGAGTCTTCTTTATAACAGACTTACATCTTGAAAGACTGTCATAAATCTTCGCTTTTCTAGATTAATCAAATCTAAATTAAAAAATATGATCATTCTGTTACTTTATGGACTATACCCCCATGTTAAAAAACAGTGTCTGAAACTGAGCGCAATATTCCAGTTTAGGTGTCACCAGAACTTAGTAGAAGGATACAATATTGTCCTGTCTTTTACATACAACATTCTTGTTACCCTATCACACCATAAGATTTGCCTTATTTAAAATAGTATCACATCGCAGACCTATATATGTAGTCTGTTATTCGACACACACACCTTTCTTTTTAAGCTATTGCCTGCTCAGGTTTTTGAATTTTGCAGTTATGCATCTGATTTCCCCTTCCCGGACACAGCACTTTATACTTACTTCTTTTGAATTTCATCATGTTGGTTTTAAGTTATTTTCCAGTTTCTCAACAATTAAAAAAGAAATTTAATCCCAGCCTCCAGCCTGGGATCCCTTGTAGGCTGGTGTTATCTGCAAATTTGGTAGGCATGTTTGTACATTATTTCCCAAATTGCCAGTGAAAATATTAAGTAGAAGCTAGGTCTAGGCAGACTTAGTTCAGGTCTCTCCTAAAGGGTCCTACCAGTGTAAAAGTGTCACTGACAGCTATTCATTGAATATGCTTTGTAACTACTGTGAGTTTCAGCTCACATTGGTTCTATCTATATCACACTTCCTTAGCCTGTTTATGAAAGAGCATGCTCCCTCCTTATATATCCTGTAAAAAAGGAAATTAGTTGCTTTGGCTTGATTTATTCTCAACAGCTTCATGGCGCTTGATTGTTTTATTTTGTTAATTCATTATATCAGTGTTTACAATTTGATTGCTTAATAATGTGTTCCAGTAATTTCCTGACTATTTAAGCCAGGATGACTGATCTTCTTCATATAAATAATTTACTCTTTCTTTAGCTTAATTTCTGTTCCTCTTTCTTGGTAAAAATTAGATACCTTTAGTGTCTGTTCAAAATTAAACTTTTCTGTGAATACCAAAGCAACTGATTTGGCTACTTCAGTCTTTTCTATGTCCACTCATTATTTGTTCTGCTTCTCTATCAAGTAATGGACTGATTTGTTAATTTAAAACTAACATAAACCTTTTAAGCTGCTTTAAATAAGAAAAAAACTGCTTTCCTAACACTCTGACCCCTTCCTGACTTTGATAAAACTTATTATTCGAGAATTCATGACTTTGACATGTAAGATTTAAATTCCAAGTTGAGGAAATCGTGTAGTTTTCTTCAGGGTTCTCTTCTCATCTCCTGAAATCCATTGTTTTCTTATGTCATTTCAGCCCCCTTATCAACATATACACCTGTTTATGAATATGTGCAAGAATATGTGTAGAAGATATCTGAGACTTTTTAACTGATGAATCTTTAAAATTTTCTCAATAGTACTGCAAAAACCACCTCCCAATGAAATGTGTGTTCAGTGTTATTTCTGACTAATCCTTTTGTTTGAGGGGGAGGATTAAACATTTTCATACCTGGCAAAGACAAATTTAAATCTTTTTTCAATATCGGGGTAGCAAAAATACTTAATTTCATGGAAGAAGTGGTAACCAGAGCAGTTAGGCTGGCTTCTTTTTTGCTAGAGGCTGTTACATTTCCATTGGTGGTCTGTGTATTGAACCCAATGACTTAGGTTAGATTAAAGACTGTTTGTGTGTACAGGAGCAGAACAGAAGGTGCCATTAAAACTCCACCAATGCCTGAGGTATCTACGGGGCAAGCAACAGTTTAAGTGCTAGGATCCTACAGGTATCATGCTCTGCTCTGGAGGAGAAATTCCTTTCTGACACCAAATGCAAAAATCAGTGGGACCAAGAATGTAAGAAATCCTGTCCTGTCCACCTGCACTTCGGTAGTGCTGTAGGCAGTCTGGCCTTACTCCTCAGAGAATGGTCAGTCACAACTGGAGAAATGTCTATGCACGGGTGCAGTTAAAAACAGCTACTGTTAGAAGTCACGTTAACCTGCAAGTAGGGGTGTAACAAGTTACTGCCCTCCAGCAGCTTATGACCAGCCTGTTTTAGCCAGGTGGGATTCATTAACAGCAGAAAGTAGCCATGCTGAAGATGGAAAGTTCAGTTTCAAGCTAAGCAGATCTAGCCTGACTACCTGGCTTGTAAAAATTACACCACTGAAAGAGCGCTACAGATGCCTGGCTTTGGGAAAACACATTGGTATTACCTTTGATTTCCTAGATTACTTCCCCAAAGTTGATTAGCATCCTCAGCTCCCATTGAGGGCACAGAGATTTTGGAGTATTAAAGATACCTCACAAGATCTGACCCTGTTATAATTTTTGTCTTCTAATTATATAAAGCGGGTCTCTTTCTGCAAGCTTTTGAATACCACTAGCCTCTGTTGGCATTGTTGGGACTGGAGTGCTTCCCATGGAACAGGGCTTCTCCCCAACCTGTGAAATCATGTCTGATGCCATTCTTAACAAAAAAACAACAAAAAATCCCATTATCTCCTGCATAATATGCTTGAAGAATTCTTATTCACTGGTCTAACTTATAATTTGGCCGATCATTCTATTTACCATAGCTTTTATGCCTTTCAAAAGTTATTAGTTTGTCCCTCTAGTATGTTTAATACTGCTTCTCTCTGCTTAGTAACGCTTGGTTTAGATGTATTAGCTATTTGATGCCTTTGATTCTAAATCTTCATTGGCATGATCACAGTATATCCATTTTCAAATTATCACATAAATATCTCCCATTCCCCAGATTTTTTTAAAGCAAGTAATTGACTGTAATCAAGGGGCTGAATGTTTTTGTGCAGCTGCAAATTCATCTGTTTGCCACAAATTTTTTATTACAAACCAAAGAAAACAAACAAACAAAAGCATTTGTTTTACCAGTTCTTCCATGAAGGGATGTTGCACTTTGAAAAGGCATCAGATAAAGTTAAGCTAGATGCTGATGTCAATCAAGTTACCACATCAAAAATTATATTGTTAGTATAAATTAAACCACTACAAATACTGCAATAAAAAGTAAAATATGATGAAAATAGAATTTTGTTTTAATTTTTTTTCAAAATTACCTAGTGGACAAGTTTTCCCTTTGAATCTGCACCTCTAACATCAAATCTAATATTAGAGAAGGACTTTTCTGTATTGCTTAAGCTCTAGAACATTCATCATAGGGCCATAGCTAGAGCTGTTTTGGTTCTTGTTTAAATTATTTAACATCCTTTTCAAAAGTCATTTGTTTTCTCCGCATCTGTTCACAATTAGATACCTTGTTTTTATTTAGCTTCCAAAGCACAGTTGACAATATCTTTGCATGTGATTAATTAGATAGAAATCACATGTACTAGTATTGGAATCAATGTCTGCATGGGTTCTGACTCTTGCTTTTATGGAGGATAATCTTGCCAAAAGCAACCTTTTTGTAACTATTTATAATTTAAAAAATATATGTTTTAAACATTATTATTGTGTAATGAGATGGTGAACAAACACTGTACAAAAATAAGCTAATCTCCTGGTATTTCTTTGCAATAGTTAACTACTCTCATTTTTTAGGAGCAACAAAAGAGAAAGAGAGAGAAATTAATTTACCAGAGACTGAGAAGCTGACATGAGACACAAGGAGCCAGTGGCAAGTAAGAATGATATACATGGGTTCACTCCACTAATGCAAAACATGCATGGTATACGTTTATAGTTATATACTACCATCAAAAATTTAAAATATGTCTCACATTATCAAGAACAACTTTTTAAGTGTCTTCTCAACACAAACATCAAGGAAGGACTTGTCTGTTATTCAGCCCATTTTCTCAATGTCAAACTGATAGGACACTGCATGGGAAACTCTTAATTGATCCACTAAATTCTCAGCTTCATATGTGACAGACCCTTTCCTGTGGGTTTTCTATTCTTCATTCCTCACCATGTCCTCTGATGGAATACTTTTTCTATTTTCTTGTGTGCATGTCAAAGAGAAAAGGTTGTTGGTAGCCACATATCCTCCCATGAATTTTGGCTACATGTAGTTTCTGTGGTTTATTACTCAGCAGTGAATTCTGTAGCAGCTGGAGTGCCAGCCCTTGGTCCTGAAGTGATCCACACACTCTCAAAGTCTCTGGATCCAATACTGTGAACCACCCTCACATTAGCCTGCTTTTAAAATGCTCTGTAAATAATTTCCACTATGCCCTCAGGAACATTTCAAATTTGCTAATGTTGTGATCAGATTCCAGAATACCAGCCAGTTTTAATCATATTTATTTTACCTGGCTTGATTCCTAGTGCTAAGTCCAGAGTGTCCTTTGGTCTTGTTACTTTGTCAAATAAGCATAAAAATGATATTCCTCTTCCCCAAAGGACATTACTCTCATGACATCAGTGCCTCTTAGCTGACCTTATTGTAGACTCAAACTTAATATTTTCCATATTATTCCTTAAATTTTTATAAACTATTGGCATTAAAGAACTGAACCATGAATCTAGGGCAATAGGTGCATTAGTTGCATTATTATGTTGAGAAAAAAGATCCTACTATATTTCAAGCTTCCTCCTAACGGATCTGTGCTTCGTTAACTTTCATTCTCCCCCAATAATATTACTTTTCTCCTTTGCTCACACATTTATACTCCTCCTTGTTTGCTAGTTTACAGCAATGGACATTCTTTACTTATTTTCCTTACGGTGGAAAACCTTCAGGTCCTTCAGAGATAGATGAGGACTGAGAGTTAAGGGAGGTGAAGAGAACTAAAGAACAGGGTGTTATTGAAAGTTTCACCAGAAAAAGTAGCATTTTTTTTAGTGTTGGGGCTTGTAAGCTATACATTTTTAGAGTATCCATTTTGTTAGTATTCGTATTGCCTCAACTGACAAATCTTTTTATCATTTCTCTAATTGCATCCATTGCATTTTTTGCAAGAGCATGTTTACTGATTGCTATGTTTCTTTCCCCATAATGCACCCACTCCTCAAACATTTGTCCATACTGTTTTGCTATACTTCCTGCTCCTTTTCATAGTGCTCAATTAATGAACCATATGAGGTTTTCTGTGAGAATCTCCGACAGATATAAGGAATACTCACCATCTACTCAGACTGATTTCTCACTTTAGATATGATTTTACTCCTTTTCCTAGATGTTCTGTCCCTCTCTCTCCTCTAAAAAAGTTTGTATATTCTTTCTTCCTGAAAACTGAGGCAAAGTGGAGTCTTTTGTCCCTATATTGTGAATACATGCATACAGAGAATGTCCCTTGAAGCTTGAAACAGGATTTCCTTCGGCTATAGCACTTGCAGGTACATAATAAGAGATAGTCCTAGATATCTTTTCATTTGCATGGATCAGATCAGATAGTGCTCAGGAAAAAAAAAGAATGAAGGGGAAGGGAGGGGAAGGGAAGGGAAGGGAAGAAATAGGAAGGAAGGAAAGAAAGAAAAAAAGAAAGAAAGAATGAACCAAACAGAAAGAACTCATTAAAAACATCAACATAAACTTTTTCACCCAAAATACTTTGCCTGTACAATGCTGGTCTATGCATGAGATGATTAAGGTTCTCCACAATGAGAATTTGATTTGAATGAACATATAATTTCAGTAAATATATATCTATATTAGATAGGTAAAACAAAATTTTCAAGTTAAAGAAAAATGCTGATTGAAAATAAAAATTTTGTACTTTACAGATTCTGCAGAAAAATTACTTTTTACCAAATAGGACATTGTTCCTAAAAAGATATATCATCAGGTAATCACTCAACAAATGTCCTCTGTTGATAAGAAAGGAAGTGAAAACAAAGACAAAGTATGCAAGAATGAATTGACCAAGATCTCTACTTGTCATAAAGAGTAGTAACAGCAGATACCAAGTCCCTGTCCAGTGCATTATTCATTGTACCAGTCCATCTGTGCCCCGGCCCTTACAGCTAATCTGACATTATTTTTAAAGTCAAATGTTGCAACAAAGTGTATTCAAATAACATTTCTTTTAACATCTAACTCCTTTACATCTTGAAGTTTGCTCTGTCTAATCAAATAGCATGAATGAGATTTATAAAATATTCTTCTAGAAGGCTAGTGGAAGAATATTTCTTCTGTAAATGCCTTTATATTTCACTAATGTAAATGAGAGCTATTAAACTGAAGCAAAGACGATATTTTCTTTCCTGGCCCCAGGTTTGTATAAACGGAGCTCATTAATGGAAACTGTGTTAATGCTTTGTCACTCCAGGGAGTCAGTGAATTTACCAGTTGCTTTTTCACAGATATTTATGATGATATAATTTGATTTATTTTTAATCTCCTGGTCTCTCTATAAAACAAAAATATTTGTATCCTGTTACAAGTAATAGAACAATGAATTAAAAGATTATAAAACAACTGAAGGAGAGACTATTGTATACAGTTATGTTTATTTGATATTCTATTTTTCCCAAGTCTTCAAATACTATTTGAGGCAAGAATTTAGTATCAAATGTGACATGATAGAATATGCAAATGTAGTCTTTCTTCAAAATATTTCTGAAAATCAGAAAAAAGACAATATTTTTAGTCACAAAAATGTATGTGAACATGCCCAATAACATCTCATTTCATCTTATTCCCGTTACTTGTTGATAGTCCTCTTGTCTAGCTTAACAGAGCAAGTCTCCCTAGAGAATAAAATAGGTCCGTAAGTTTAGCCCTTTAGGTTATACTGGTAAGCAGGAAATTAGCTAAATAAAGCACTTCCCCCCTTCTCTCCCCCCAAATTCAGAAACAACAGTAAGATTCACTCAAGCTTTCCATGATCATTCATTTTTCTTCATTGCTTGTAAGCATTTTAAACTGGACACGATAATTTTTCTTCTTTGTGATTCTTCCTCTCTCTCTCTCTTCCTTCATTCCTTTCTCTTTCTTTTGCTCTCTCTTTTTCTTTCTCTCTCTTTCTTTCATTCTCTCTTCTTTCTTTCTTTCTCTTTCTCTTCATTTCTTCTTTCTTTCTGTCTTTCTGTCTTTCTGTCCTTCTGTTCTTCTGCCTGTCTTTTTCTGTCTTTCTGTTTGTCTTTCTTTCTTTTTCTCTCTCTCTCTCTCCTTTCTTCCTTCCATACTTTCTTCCTTTCAAGTAATTTCACTGGTGGACATAAAAAGGATGGGAAATGGATAAAACACTATACTGAACATGAGGAAATGGCAAAGATACTTTTAAAAGTTTTTACTTCTTATTTAAAAACTTCCACTGAGAATAAGTTTTATCCACAATGTCAATTGAGCCATGTTACATTTATTTCTTTCTAAATGTCTGCCTTACTGGGCAGTACATCTAGAAAATTCCCATGTTACACAAGCTCCTGTTTTGAGAGTCTGACCCAAATTATCCAGAAACTCTCCACTTTACTGGGGCACTGATATGAGGTACTGGCTTTTATCAGACTCTTTTGTAAGAAACTAATTTGAAGAGGAACTATAAGTGCAGCTATCTTAACATAAGTGTGTCTATATTAAGTTTTCTCCAACTACTCCAAAGGGCTATCAGTAGGTTATGTCAACCAAAGTCTGCATTCAGATAACACTGTAATGAACTTAATGTACAAAAGTGTACATATTTGACCAGATACCAATTCCTGTATGTCTTTGTTAAAACTGTACTCAAGTAGTAAATTCTACTTTAATGTTATTATAGTTGCAATTATAATGTAGTCAAACTCATTTTAGAAGTGTATTCTTTGCTTAATTATAGTGCAATTGGACCTCTCTTAGGTTTTGAGTATAGACAGTCATAATGTGAAATATAAAAAAAGCAAGATTACAAACATAAAAATGTTGCAGGGTTTTTTAAGTGTGCCTTTTGAACTTAAACCGCCTTAATTGAATGACTAAATGTGTACTTTCATTTCCAGTAAGGAGAGATTTTCCAGTGATGGATAGGTATGCCATAGCCTTTATTTCAGACTTTTGTCTTATAAACCAGTGCTAGCTGTTGGCTGGAGGCCACCCCCCCCCACCCCCCCTGGGAAATCTTGACTCAGTTCAGACATCTTACCCAAATCACTGTGGTACTCACAGTCCCTCTCACATTGCTTGTGTCTCATCATGGCCTGCTCTAGCAGCCAGGAGCTCTAGTCCATCTCTTAGCCTTTGAACAACAGCTTTTGTTTTGAGCTGCACGAGAACTAGTAAATTTTAGGACATCTGCTAGGCTTGCATGAGCTGAGTCATAGCACAAGAAACCGTGAGTGTTAATACATTAGTACTGGCCAAGACAGGTCTTTATTACATTACCGAATTGTGATATTTGGTTCTTTCTCTGATTCCTTCTGTTTGTGGGATAATATAAGATATTCCATGAAAATTTGTTAGATGTCATCATTCCACTCTGACAATCAGATTAATGGAATGAAGTATACAGAAATATAAGAAAGTAGTCTGTAATAAAGTTGAAAAAATGAGATCCTTTGAATGCTGTTTCAGTCATTCACATTAGTACCTTTCTGTCAAGGCTTGACAGGTAATAAAAATTCAGACTTTTTCATTACAGAAAACATTTAGAGGTAAAGGACCCATCCTAAAAGCTGACGGCTTTTTACCACCATGTAATGAAAAAGCTTTTTCAGGAAATGCACCTAGTTTTCAACAAGACAAAAAAATAAGAATAAAGAGCCCCCTCAT
Source organism: Apteryx mantelli (assembly GCF_036417845.1). NCBI lineage: Eukaryota > Metazoa > Chordata > Aves > Apterygiformes > Apterygidae > Apteryx > Apteryx mantelli. The sequence continues at coordinate 52,228,158 of NC_089980.1, read as the reverse complement.
ATAGCCTGAATTCAGTTGTCCTTATTTGCCCAGTTTACTGGGGACTGAAATGCTAAATTTTACAGCATACCATCAAATGAGATCTGAAAGACTGTAAAATGTGAGATAACATATAATGTTTACTATTAGATAGGGATATTTAAATGTTTTGTCAGCAGTGCACGGGTTATATAAAGTTGTTGACAGGTTATTCAGGTTGTTATCTGTTTTAAATAACACTTAAATTTAAGGGCATAAACTGTTCGCATTTTCACTACTTCACTGCAGAGTGCATTATATGTTATTTAATAAAACAGAATTGCCAAGTGACGACATTGGAAAAACTAGGTTACACATATCAAATTGTAGAATAAGACTCTGGGAAACTAATAAAAGGAGTAATGGTAATCTATGCCTTGTTCATCTTCTCTGACCTCTCACTTTTTGTAGCCCACGGGTGAATCAATGCATTCAATGTACCAGCTATTTATTTATTTTCCATGTAGGATTTTTTCTTTCCTTTCTTTCCCCCCCTTTTTTTTGCTTCTTCCCTTTTTATTTATGCCTGTCTCTGTTAGATGTTGGCATTTTTATTATGGTGAAATATGCTTTGAATTTTTGTCTATGAATCCCATTTACATCCACTGGACAGGTTATTAAATTCATCTGTAGATTGGCTGTCCTGTGTCTACCCTGCATGCTAGACTGCACTCCTAGGGAGATTCCTAGTTTTGTCACTAGCCTTTGCTGTGTGGCCGGCTGGCCCCTCAGACACATGCATTACACACAACCTCCTTGTACTGCCATGTATCAGCAGCTTTGCTCACCTTTGCCTCTTAAGATGGTTTTTATGATCTAGACATGTATATGGGTGCTGCCTTTCATTAGGGTGGAAGAGTACTGTAGGGGGAAGAGCAGGAACAGAAGGAGGAGAAAAACAAGAAGCATGTAAGGGCCCTCTAGGAAGAGATAGCCATGCTTGCAACCAAGGGTAGCAGAGCCACAAGTACATGCATCCATCCTCTCACAGAGTGGAGTCACAGAACAGCTGAGCTTAGTTCATCATGGCTTGCAGACCACTGTCCTATCACACTGGTTTTGCTCCAGCATCATATAGAGATGTGGCACAATGAGCAGGTGGCAGCCCAGTTTTGTATAAGCAAGACTGCAAACAAACCACTGTACAGTAAGCCTGACCTACTTTCCTAGAGATAATATGCAGCCTACAGAGCCTCATCCTAGCCCAGAAAAGAGTGCGTGCACCCTGTGTTTAATAGCTAGTCTAGTTAGCCTTGTATGAATTTGTACCATGTCAGTCTGATGTCTCCAGAGGTGTCAGTAATCTGAAATTTTTTGTCTGCATACTCAGAGTATCAGCATTTGTGTATCTGCCTGCCCTTGTACAACTGGACCCATTTTCCCCTCCTCAGACTCCTTTCCTCCATGCATTTGTAGCAGTAGCAACATTGGCTGCATGCTGGACTTCCTAGCAGGTCATATCAATATTGCCCTTTTTATATACATTTGTCATGGTGATGGTCTCAGTCCAGGAGGGCTTATGGTCACAGCTTAGTCATAGAGATTGTGTGGTCAAGCCTGTTCTCCACAGTTTCTCAACTGGGATCTCATGAGAAGTAGACAGCAGAAACCTCATGGGCTGGAGGAAGCATGGTATTCATTGGCTCAAGCACAACAGGTACATATCCAGGAGCTAAACTTCTAGGAGTCCATTCTAACACCAAAAATGAGTCCACAAAAGGCTATGGGCGGTACAACACCTAAAGCAAAAGCATCTAACTCTTAGCCATACTACTACTTAGTAAATCCACAGTCTTAAGTTAGATATCTAGGCTCTCCAGTCAACTCATGGGCAGGCTTGAGTTAATGAGTAAGAAATGGTGAAGAAATCAAAGGGCAGGAGCTTGCAATTAAAATGCTGCAGATGGGCAGGAGCAGTTCTTCCTGACCGGGATTCTCAACACTGCCCTGGAGTTACATGTGGTCCCCAAGCCTTCCTTACACAGCACCACCTGAGGAAGCTGCTAGTGTAAGCACCTCTTCCTCCAAGAGTCCTGTGGTTAGCACACTCAGCCAGGACATGTAAAAAGCAGGTTTCATTTCTTCCTCTGACAAGAGGGAGTTAAAGCTCTTCTATTTTGATTGGAATAACTGAATATTAATTGGGCCATAAGAACAGAAGGGCTGCACAGGGATTACAGCATTTATGTAGGGGTCATGGTATGTTTAAGTATTTCATAATAATTACCCACTGGAGCAGAGCATCAGTTCTCTCAGGTGAATGCCCTTCTCTTCCTGCATTTTTTTAATTTCAGTTTAGCTGGCTAGACATGTTAAAGATAGGAAAAAAGAAATTATGGAAAGTATCTAAAGAAGTGGCTGTGCTGAAGGACTGTGGGTGGTAAATAATCCTGCTGCTTCACTTCCATGATTTCTTCCTTATGGATCTCTTTTGGGGTGTGCGAGCAACTGTGTTTCAGCCCTCCCTTTTTGTTTCCTGCCTCTTGTCTTGTGGAGAGAGGAGGCTGTAGCATCTCCTAGCAGTCACACACTCAAGAATATATAGCTCAGATACAAGAAAAAAAAAATATTTCACATGGTTGCTATTGCTTTTTTACAACAAAATCTGGCATACATTTACAACTGGAAATTTCCATCATTTTTCTGAGCCCTAGGTACATCTTTTTAAATACTTAAACAATACTCCTCCAGATGCACAGCTGGTAGATAGATAGGTGCAGATGTTAGCATTTCTTGCAAATTCATTGCAAATATTGCAACTTCTGTCTCTCAGGTTGTAAGGAGCTTTTGTATTTCAGCTGGTTGTTTGCACAGGGAGGGAGCTCTACTGAGGAGGTTGGAAACTGGGGACAGAGGCCTGCTCTTTTCAGAAATCACTTTCATGAATTTCCCTGAAACAAAAATTACTCCTTCAGCAGAGAAAATCCAGGCTGGGAGAAGAGGGGTAAAAAGCTACTTCAGCAGTGACAGCACACCTCTCTATCTTTTTGTCCTATGTTGAAAAGCAACGCTTCCTGGGACAGGAGGATGCAGAGAGGTGGTATCTGTCAGGGCTTTCTTGAAGGCAGGTAAGACAACAATTGTGAGGTGTTCTCACATCCCCAAAAGCTTCACTGTAATAGAGGTAAGGTCTTCAGCAGAAGACAATAATAGCGAATGAGGTGGAAAGTCATGAGTTGCTGAGAGCTACCATATAATTAATGAAGGAAAATGTACATTTTTTGTGTGCATTAAAGACAAGCTCAAAATTTGCATTGGGATTGGAATAGGGCAGGTGCTGGCTCACTGCTGAACTAAAACAGTATTGGCAATTGTCATTTCAGTCATTTTGACAGCCATCATTTTTGTCTAAACCTGAAAGCCATTGTTCCCCAAGCTGTCATTGGTGATTGTCACCTGGAACAAGCACTTTATTTCACCCTTTTTATGGACTAGATTCTTATCTTATCCATTATGCTGGCTCTGGAAAATTAGTCTCTTTTTATGAGAGATTGTGGGAAGGTTACTGAAAAGTGAATTCTCTTACTTTTTCCTTCTTTCACAGAATCACAGAATCACAGAATGGTTGAGGTTGGAAGGGACCTCTAGAGATCATCTAGTCCAACTCCCCTGCTCAAGCAGGGTCATCTAGAGCACATTGCAAAGGATCACGTCCAGGCGTGTTTTGAATATCTCCAGAGAAGGAGACTCCACAGCCTCTCCGGGCAACCTGTTCCAGTGCGCTGTCACTCTCACAGTGAAAAAGCCTTTCCTCATGTTCAGATGGAACTGTCTATGTTTCAGTTTTGTGCCTGTTGCCTCACGTCCTGTCGCTGGGCACCACTGAAAAGAGTCTGCCTCCATCCTCTTGACACCCTCCCTTAAGATACTTGTACACATTAATAAGATCTCCTCTCAGCCTTCTCTTCTCCAGGCTAAACAGGCCCAGCTCTCTCAGTCTTTCCTCGTAAGAGAGATGCTCCAGTCCCCTAACCATCTTTGTAGCCCTTCGCTGGACTTGCTCCAGTAGTGCCACATCCCTCTTGTACTGGGGAGCCCAGAACTGGACGCAGTACTCCAGATGTGGCCTCACCAGGGCTGAGTAGAGGGGGAGAATCACCTCCCTCCACCTGCTGGCAACACTCTTCCTGATGCACCCCAGGATACCATTGGCCTTCTTGGCCTCAAGGGCACATTGCTGCCTCATGCTTAACTTGGTGTCCACCAGCACTCCCAGGTCCTTCTCGGCAGAGCTGCTTTCCAGCAGGTCAACCCCCAACCTGTACTGGTGCATGGGGTTATTCCTCCCTAGGTGCAGGACCTTGCACTTGCCTTTGTTGAACTTCATGAGGTTCCTCTCCGCCCACCTCTCCAGCCTGTCCAGGTCTTTCTGAATGGCAGCACAGCCCTCTGGTGTATCCGCCACTCCTCCCAGTTTTGTATCGTCAGCAAACTTGCTGAGGGTGCACTCTGTCCCTTCATCCAGGTCACTGATGAAGAAGTTGAACAAGACTGGACCCAGTACTGACCCCTGGGGGACACCGCTAGCTACAGGCCTCCAACTAGACTCTGCGCCGCTGATCACAACTCTCTGAGCTCTGCCATTCAGCCACTTCTCAATCCACCTCACTGTTGCTCATCTAACCCACACTTCCTGAGCTTGTCTCTGAGGATGTTATGGGAGACAGTGTCAAAAGTCTTGCTGAAGTCAAGGTAGACAACATCCACTGCTCTCCCCTCATCTGCCCAGCCAGTCATTCCATCATAGAAGGCTATGAGATTGGTTAGGCATGATTTGCCCTTGGTGAAGCCATGCTGACTACTCCTGATCACTTTCTTGTCCTCCACATGCTTGGAGATGGCCTCCAGGATGAGCTGCTCCATCACCTTTCCAGGGATGGAGGTGAGGCTGACGGGCCTGTAGTTCCCTGGGTCCTCCTTCTTGCCCTTTTTGAAGACTGGGGTGACATTGGCTTTCTTCCAGTCCTCAGGCACCTCTCCTGTCCTCCATGACCTTTCAAAGATGATGGAGAGTGGCTTAGCAATGACATCTGCCAGCTCCCTCAGCACTCGTGGGTGCATCCCATCAGGGCCCATGGATTTGTGGGTGTCAGGTCTGCTTAAATGATCTCTAACCCACTTCTCCTCCACCAAGGGAAAGTCTTCCTTTCTCCAGACTTTCTCTCTTGCCTCCAGGGTCTGGGGTTCCTGAGGGCTGGCCTGAGCAGTAAAGACTCAAGCAAAGAAGGCATTCAGTAACTCTGCCTTCTCTGCATCCTTCGTCACCAAGGCACCCACCCCATTCAGCAGCAGGCCCACATTTTCCCTAGTCTTCCTTTTGCTACTGATGTATTTGAAGAAGCCCTTCTTGCTGTCCTTGACATCTCTCGCCAGATTTAATTCCAAACGGGCCTTAGCCTTCCTCGTCGCATCCCTGCATACTCTGACAACGTTCCTGTATTCTTCCCAAGTGGCCTGTCCCCCTTTCCACTTTCTATATACTTCCTTCTTCTGGTTGAGTTTTGCCAGGAGCTCCTTGCTCATCCATGCAGGTCTCCTGCCTCCTTTGCTTGACTTCCTACTCATAGGGATGCACCGCTCTTGAGCCTGGAGGAAGTGATGTTTGAATATTAACCAGCTCTCTTGGACCCCCCTTCCTTCTAGGGCCCTAACCCATGGGATTCCTCCAAGTAGGTCCCTGAAGAGGCCAAAGTTTGCTCTCCTGAAGTCCAGGGTTGCGATCCTACTTAGCGCCCTGCTGCCTCCTCACAGGATCCTGAACTCCACCATCTCATGGTCACTGCAGCCAAGGCTGCCCCCGACCTTCACATCTTCCACCAGTCCTTCTTTGTTTGTTAGTACGAGGTCCAGCAGCACACCTCTCCTTGTTGGCTCCTCCACCACCTGTGTCAAGAGAGATGTTCTGTATCTTATGAGGCTAGAAGTAGCATTTAACCATTCTTTGAGCAAGTAAGCAATAGGAATTTAAAATATCTCCTATCCCAGATCAGAGCTTTGTCCATATCAGTAGTAGGAAGATCTGAGTTAGAGATGAGATAAGAGCCCAGATTGTCTTTGAAACGATTAACAACCTTTCAGAGAAATTTGATCTGATAAACCAGAAACATGCTTTAAGATGATAAATACACCAGAATATATTAGCATTTTCAATGAATATCTAGCACAGCTCTACAATGTAATAATCCTCCTCTTCCAAATTTTTAAAACATCACTAATGAACTGCAATAGAGGCATTATAAAGCAGAAGCAATCAATTAAAAAAAAATGAAGATGTTGAATTTTTACCACTTATGTTTCAAATTCCATTGTACTTTAAAATTTGCTAAAATTAAAAAAAGATTTGTAAAATTTGATAAATCTCCAAAACTGCTTAAAGAAACAATACGAAGATAAAAAAAGAGCAAGTTTTTTCCTATTAAAAAACAGTTCTTTTACACACTAAGGGCAAAGATTTTTCACATTTTGAAAGTCACTATCTTGCTAATAGCTCTTTAGAATTCAACTTCATAGCAATAATGCACTGTTTCATAGTTATCGCCTGTAGCTGAATTCCATCTTGTTTTTTTCATCTCAGTTCCCTAGCACTAAACTAAATAACATGATTAACCCCAGAGTGCTTTAATTCCAGATATGAATATGTAGAGATGGGTGCTTTTAGTCCAGTATTTCCTTTTTAAATGGTACTTTCCAATGGAAAAGCATTCAAGAAAAAAATAACTCTCAATATAATGGCACAACACAGTACTTACATACCACCATATTTTAATACATTTGAAACACAAAACTAAGAGAGCAAATGGAAAGAGTTTTAGCTGCTGCAATTGCTAGTATTCACCAAGGCAAATTGGCCAGGTTTGGTCCTGCACTTAACAGGTGCAATGCCGTAATAGCTGTATGTGTTAACTACATCATGTAGCTAATGCTAAGCAAGTCAAAGTGCTCATTTGTGACTGTTACATGCTTTTTCTACAGAAAATTACATAGATTCAAGGAAACTGGGAATTGAAAATCATCTGCAGCAAGATTTGCTGATTGGAGTATACAGACCAAGGCCAATGATTTCTAATTTTGATTCTGGCATTGGCTTGCTCAACCTCCTTTTGTTTGTTTCTTGACTTGTAAAATGCAGATAACATTTTACTTAAATTTTAAGATCTTTAGATCTTTAATGGATAAAACACCCCAGAACTGTAAAAAAAGAGTGCTGGTATAAGCAACATATTTTTCTTTGTAGCACTCTTAATTTTTCCCAGTGGCACATACACAAAAAGACAGATGTATTTTACCTAGAAAGTAAATTCTCATATATATTTACACAGAACAAACCAAAACAGTCAGATTGACTTGGAGGGATGTTAGTTAACTTGAGAGGTAGGAAAGAAACACATTCACTTCTGCTTGAACTGAAAAATAAATTTTATATCAATGACATAGTGACTTGAAATGGGGAAATGAAAACTGAGTCATGAATTTGAAAGCTGTCAAGAAATTCATTTAATACATGAATAATTTTGATTAATATGTTTGTGCACTATTTCCAAGTCTTTTATGTATAAATACCATAGCAAAACCATTCCTGTGAGGACAGTTATTACTTCTTCACTCAAAACTGATGAAAGTTAAACTAACTCTGTAGTTTAGTAGGGTACTGTTACATTATTCAGATGTGCTAAATCTTCTTATTTCTCTGTGAAACAAAAGTCTGGAAACAAAGAAGGACATAGTATTTAATTTTGTTAGTAGCATATTAAGTAATTATTGAGAAAATAAGAAAATCTAATGATAAGATTTACAAAAATTCCTGAAAGAACTTAAGAGCACAAAATGGAGAATGTATATATATATGCATTCAACTGGTACTACTAACTTTGAACAGCTAAATAGGACATCAAGTCCCAAATGATAAATGAGTCATGAGATTTGGACTCTGTCCCAACCTTGTTGCTCTGTCCCAGGAAAGCAATACCAGCCGGCATGGGGCAGAGAGATGCTGCTGCTTGCCAAGCTGCAGCCTTTAGGAGCTGGGTGGGGACAGATCCTTGCTCAATATCAGGCCATAATTATGTTGTCTTTGCCAGAAGCAGTCCAAAAAATAGCCATTATCCTAAATATTTTAAACATGCCAAGAAGGGGCTGCCAAGAAAACCTGAAAAATGTTAAACAGGAAACAATCAGCTTATGGCCCAGCTCGATCCATGCTAGGACAGAAATATCATTACCGAGTCTGAGAAGTCTGATGAGAAAAGGGATGTGGGTAAGGTTCTTGGCCTTTATCAGCTCCAATTTCAAAGGCTTTCTGAGTCTCTCCCAATGGAATAGTTGTCTGGTTTATGAAATGGGAATGAAACCCTTGTAACTGTTACGATGTGAAACTCTGAATGTAAGCAACTTCCTACATTCATTGTGTGCTTTATTTCTGGTAATTTATGTGGTGATACTGAGACAACCATTATGCACACTACTGTAAGATATTGATTTGTTAATTCTGGTCTCACTGAAACATGAAAACAGACCACACAGTGAACTGCAGAATATGAACTGCTGGGTGAAGTTCTGGTAAGTCATAAACCTTTGTAATACAAAATTACCCTCCCCACACATTTATGAAGGTTTGATAAGTCTTCTAAAGCTTTAACAAAATAAGAAATAGGAAATAAAAATGCCATTTGAATGGGTAGAATACTTTTTTGTACAAGTTGCAGTGCTTTGCCAGTAGAACCGCAGCAGATTCTCTTGTTTGGAAAACAATTCAACCTTTTAGTTTGGTTTACCGTTGTGACCCTCCAATTTTTCTTTTAGTTTCAAAGTATGTTCAAAAATAAAAATAGAAAACTTGATATGTAGAGTTCAAACACTCTATTCATTGCATGTGATTCTAAGGGATCTCAGAAAAATAAAGACTGCAAGATCTAATGAGTCTTAGAAGAAGGCAATGCAGATTCAAGCAATGGCTGGGACACAGAGGGGAGGGTTAGGGGACATTCATCCTCAGTTGCAGCTGAAGGTTTCTTGGAGAAAACCCAGAGGTCAAGAGAGAGATAGGCTTATGGCCATCTATATTTAGATGACAGGTGTCAGTAGCTTCCCTCAGATAGCAGTCTTACCTAAAAATGGGAGAGGAATGCTGGCAGGCTCTGTGTTCGTATAAATCCATAAGTGAGGCATTTTGAGAGTCTTACTCAGCATTTGGCTCATCTGAGGTGATCAAATTCAGTATGAATCTGTTCTTCTGAAATCCTATGAAAAGCAAGAAGAAAGCTAAACATTCAATTGTTCGAAACTGAAACTTTTGAAAATTCCATTTTTTCCTTATTTTTAAAAAGATCTTCTAGGAAAGTATCACCAGACATAGAGAGAGAATATATATCTTGAACTGGGAACATTCTGTTGTGGCAATCAACAAATCTGAATCTAGAGAAATTTGCACAACCAGGATAAAGAACATTTTAACTTCCTTTCTTCTTTTCTCCTGGTAGATTTTCCTCTACTGTAATATAGTCCTGTCATTTTCAGAAACCATTTTAATTATTGATTGAAAGAAAGCAGTCTTGCTTGCTGACATTAGTGTCATATTTTAAAAACAAACCAAAAAATTGAGCACATCTTTGCATTTGCATTTCCACACTTGCAAAACACAACTACCAATGGTTTTAGAAACTCAGTTTATTGGACTTGTTTTAAAATACTAACATATGAGCAACACATTTAATGTAGCATAGAATATCTTTCTGTATAAGCATAGTCAGAATTGGTTTTGCTAACTATATTGTTCAAATGATGCTGTATCTAGTATGGACAAGACCCAAGAATGGAAGTTGTTTATATTTTTGAAAATTTTGTAGTTTTCTGTCCCTATTTTAAAGTATTCTGCTGAATAGGAGGGAAAATAAGGTCTACATCATTTGTCAGAACCCTACCTTCGTTATTTTGCCATACATTTTTATATGGGTGTGAAATTATCCTTACAGTAACTATTGCACTTTTTCTTTTGGTAATCTCCAGGTTTGGTAATCTTTCAGCATTTCTTCCCCTAGAGTACCTTCTAGCTAGTTCCTTTTTATCTTAATATTCTGGCCTGAAAACAGATACTTCAAGATCTGACTCATGAATGGCCAGATAACCTTGCCTCAAGGCAGTGATCTCTATCAGAGGGTGAGGCTAAGGGTGGCAACAGCTTCAACAGTGCTGTTTTAATGTACTGCTGCAAGTCACTCACAGGCCCTGTCAGCACTGCTGGCTGTTGGAGGGCTGGCAGCAATCACACAGAGACAAGAAGGTTATCAGGAAACTTTTCCCAGTGCCAAGCCTGCTGAGAGTAGGTGAAAACTGATTATCAGAGGTTGGAGTTTGGTTTTGAGTGGGAAGAAGGTGTTTCCCATCCCATATCTGCATGGAATTAGTCACTCTCCCTGTCCTTCTGAGATGGCTCCCTCAGTTATTGCTCTCCTGCTTGCCTTCTGCCAGTCCAGGAGCCTCTTCTCAGTCACTGCCTGATTTACCTTCATGGGACCCTAGAAGTAGACTCTTCTTTTCTACTCATTAGACACTTTTCCTATTGCTCTGTGTCACCCTGAGAGAAAATCAGTGGAGATTCTCCCTAATAAAACGTGTGATAAATAAACATATTTTAATCCTTCTCCATTAACATCCTGGAAAAATTATATATTCTCTTATTTTGTGGCTAATAAGCCATGAGTGAGAGCTACAAGACTTCACTGGGGGATACACAGCATGTATGTGTCTCTCACATACTCGCTGTGCTGGCTGACATTACACACTTCCTCAGAGACAATAAGTAGGAGCAAAGCTGAGGTGCTTCAATGAGTCAAACAATTATTTTCATTTTCTTTTCTCTTTCTGCATGGGTGAAGTCATGAATTTTGAGTAATTTTGATAATTTTGAGTAGTAATAAAAATAGTGCCAGGAGTAGTATGGATTTTATGCATCTGAAAGAGAATTTTAGACACTGGTTGCCTGAGACAAGTGAGCAACATGAAAATATGAAGGTTAGTTAACATTACTGGGTTTATTTTCTTTATTGAGAAAACTGTCATTGGGGAATTAGAAGCACTAACTGTTCAAGAGAGAACAATTTACTTATGGTCAGATGGCTGATACATTATACAACAGACGCTTTAGGAAAGAAGTGGAAGCAAATATGGTAGAATAAGTAGATAATAGGAACAATCCTGGGTAACAAAGGAAGATAAAGGAAAAATCCAGGGAGAGAGAAAAAGAGGACCAGAGATGGAAGATTAGGTAGCCCAACTCAAGATATATAACCTATATAATTTGTGATTTTTTCTTCTTTGGGCCTGGTTACATACAAGACTTCAAGCCTTTCTTTTTCATCAATACATGATGCTTCCAAATACCTAAACATGTTTGCATTGTTACAATTTAAGAGCTGAAAAGAATTAGACCAACTTCATGAATCCCATATTGTGCCCTCTCTGATCTTGTGAGCCTCAAAAATGACCTTGCCAAAGCTTTATATCTAACTTGAGAATTGCAAAGCATAAATATGACTTAGGAAGACTTTTATCTCTGCCAGCCTCAACTTCTTGCAGAAAAATCCTACTTTTACTAAACTCTGAAGAAAATGTCTGATTTTTGTTTTATAAAGATAAAAAGAAATGCAGTTTTTTGACTATAACTGAATGTGTTTGAAGAACATGTTGCATAAAGTTGCATCTAAAGAAAAGAAAATGAAGAGCACAGGTCACTGACCCTTTCCTAGAGCAAATATCCCTATGAAGTAAAATGAAAAAACGCTATGTTGTCCAAGTTTTAGCTGTATGCAGAATTGATTAAGATTTCTAATAAAGTGATTCATTAAAATACAGAAATCAGCTCTGATATAACTGACTGCTAATATCAGGTGTGACTGTGTCACACCTTCCCAAAATATCAGAAGAACTGCAAAACCTTATTTCTGACTTAGGCCTAGCAGCTCAACTGTGACAGAGAAATACCTAACACAAAAAGGACAGCACCAGAAACTCCACTGAGGAGTGATTTGTGCTTCTGTTTGACTTCACACTCTTACTATGAAAAGATCTTGATGCTTTAAAAATAATATTTTCTAGGAAGGTTAATCATGTGCCCAAAAGTCAGATGCTCATTAATTTGAGCTATATTTCTACCTAGAAAAATCATAAGAAGTGAAACAATGTGCATTTTCCACAATATATAGTATCTTACACTTCGGAAGGCCTGAAAAGAATGTGCAAATTATGTGTACATCTAGTCTTTTTAGAACTGGTGATAGTGAACAATATTGTGGAAAATATTCATTATTTAGTCACGCAAAATGCCATACAGGCTATGCAATACTTTATTGAATACAAGAAAAGACTTATTGTAAATTCAAGCATGAGAAAAATGAGCTTAACAAGAAGTTAAGCTCACGGAAGCACTGGCTTCAGTCACCTGTGCATGGTTAGGCATGTTGAAGGGCCACTAGTTATAATGGTAGTAAATACACAGTCCAAAAAAAGACCTAATTTATATACCTCTCTGCTGTAAATCATAAGCCATTATTCCAGAATGGAATCCATGCAGGCTCATCCACTTGATCTGGATATGCAAGAACAGATGTTTCCTAATTACAAATTAATATACAGTCATCAGTATTATGTAACTATTAGATTTGCAACACAGGAAAAATCCCTCTTTAATATCGCAATGTTATCAGTCAAGTATATTAGCAATTAGAATGCAAAAACTTTTCAGAAGACTGTGGTAAAAGTCAAATACTTCTGATTCACAGCGGGAAAGGAAAGGGAAAGTATTATGAATTCTTACACAGTATTTTCACTTAGTTAATGTAAATCTCCAACATTAGAGACAAAGACAGTGATTTCTTTGCAAACACACAATTTTTTATTAAATGCATCATCTCCAACACATCAACACATGTCAAGAGGAAAGACTTTTTTAAGCTAACCTGGAAACATAGTTTTTTCTAGGAAACACTGGCAAAAGTTTATGTATGATGAACTGAGCGCTGATTTTTTTTGTGTGGAAAAGTAAATAAACAAGTGTTCTTTGGTGAATCAGAGGGACATCCTCTGTGTACATGGATGTCTGGAGGCTGAGAGGCGGGTGGAATGCCTATTTGTGCTACTAAGAGTATATATTATGTACTTAATTATCTATTTTTCTTGCTCTCTATATGCTACATTCCTTGGACTCACACTTCTGAAAACCACTTTATTTAACAAATCTTTTGACATTTGTACATAATGGGAGGAATATATTCCAGAGACCTGGAGATATTTTAGTTTGATTTGGTCAAATTTTATGTTAAACCTATATATGTACCCATCCTGCAGCTGCTGCTTCTTTCCCTGAAGCCCCTGTCCTTGAAATCATCATCATTATCCGTCTCTGGACAGATCCTTAATGTCTGTGTGGTTATGGGCTGGAAGGTAAAAGTTTTGTTGAGTAATGATGGATATGTTCTGGGTTAATAAGTATTGCCAGTAGAATCTACTATTGTAATCCATGATGGATTCATAATCTATAATGAATTTAAGATCTGACAGACACATTTTAAAGTGAATTGCTAGTAGTCAGAAAGAATAACCTGCTGTTCAGTTTGTGATATATGTTAACGCTTTTGGCAGATCTACAAGCTAAAATATTAAATTAAACCTTTTTCTCTCTACAACTGTCCTACAAAAAGTAACATTTTAAAACCAGTGTATGATAGCCATGTGTCTTTTTGGTCTGTTTTTTAAGAGACAACATGAACAGGGTGAACTTGCTTAAACGAAAAGGTATTGTAATAATAAAATATCACATACTTAGGATATTAAAGAATGGAATTTCATTTTTTTAGTGTTCATTACATGCAATATGTAAAATAATTTCATATTTTAATACGGAAAATTTTGCCTAATTCTAGGTTACACAGATAAAATCAAAGTAACAGTCAGCTCCAAGCAAATTTCTCAGTCTTTCCTTCAGACTGCTTTACAATCCTTTATGGAGGGATTTTAAGATGGTCTAGCTGTCAGCTGTCAGTTCTGAGCACTCAGTAGTTTTCTCATTAATTTAGCCTTGCAGTCTGCTTAGAATGACAAAAGATGGAGGCTATCTAAGTGAAGAGATTTTTCGAAGTGGAATGTCATTCACAGCAAATACTGTATCCAGAAATCAGGGGATGTTCAGTAGGGATTAAAGGGGTAAACTGGGTATATCCAGTTCTTCAGCTGAACTCAGCTTATCAAGCAGTTGCTACCATTTGCCCAGATTTATATTTCAAGGCTTTCTAAGGCTGGAAGCATGTGCTGCAGTGAATGACTCTTGAGACTAAAAGGGCTTTGATCACAAAAACATTACATATGAACAGAATATTTATATCTTAGCCAGACTGGAGAAGTGAAGAACGTCATTCCTTACCAGTGCCGCCTTGCAACAGTCTATCAGCTGTAGAAAATGAAGGTACTATTCTGAACTCAAGCTAGAAAGAAAAGGCATGTGTTTTCAACCTCCCAGTGGCAAGACAGCTGTCTTACAAGGTGGCCTCAGTCTTATCTGTATTAACTGTCATTCAGGGTCCCCTATCCATGCCCAAGCATTGAACCAGGTGTTTAGTATCACAGATCATTTAGATCATGTAAAAGAGATTAACTTTCCTTTTCAAGTGCACTGGGAGGACACTAAGGGTCACTTACGCTGCATTCACCTAGGCTTTCCGGTTGCAATTGAGTTGCAACCGCATCAGATGTTGCTGTCTGCACCTGCCCATTGCACCCTCCTTCTAGTCCACAGTGGTCACTGCGTCCTCACATCCATTGGCACAACTACATGTGTAGTTACACTGCCCTCATTCTGTCAAAATGATCTGGGTTAATCTAAGTGTTTTCAAGAGGAAGATTGATGCATTTTTTTCTTCTGACCAAGTTCATTTGACAGAACGAGGTTACAGAAGAAAACATGTATGATGATGCTGGCAGATCTGATGGGGCAATAATCTCCATTGGGGGAGTGGTGATAATTTGCTGGGGGAAATTCTCAGATACAACCTTATGCTCCTTGAAATTGTGCACCAGCTCCTGTCTTTTACTGCTTGTGCTTCACCACTTTTGCAGGTCTGTTCAGACTGATACATGTATTTCTGTCAACACTTCCTCCTGCCCACTCCTCTCAAATACCACAGTAGTACAGCAACATGTAATTGTTCTGTTTTATGATTTTCTGCTTAACAATTTTAGAAGAAGTTACATGTTTGAATTCCTCTAATTGTCATTTTTTGTTTTACTTCACAGTTACAAACTATCTACAAACAGTTCATCTATTTCTTCCCCTACTTAAAAAACAAACCAGACAATAAAGCCAGATAACCTTTTGGTTTTAGCTTTGATAGCTAACTTGCCTATTATTCCACATTTGAAAGATTATTTATAGAACATAATGTATAGAAATTAGTGATTTCTAATCCAAGAATTCTTGTGTCTGTGAACTTAGCATATAGAGGAGAATGTGAGGTTAGGAAAGGATGGCTTGGGGGGGGGGTTGGAAGGAATATATGTTCTAACTTTCCAGGATTCTTGGCAACTTTATGATTTAAAAACAAATAATAACACTTTAAACAGTGCTTGAGCATTATAGAAGCTTACCCTTTTCTTCCCGCTACCTCTCCTTCTTAACACAAACTGATTCACTGACTTGCATATCTGTAATTTAGCCCTGAGCATCTAAAGATGGATGAACTCATTTTGAAAACAAATGAAAGGTGAGAGAGAGTAAAATCTCACATGAGAATGTTTTACATTCTCTGGAGCCCCTGGGTGTTCAGCCCTCAAATTCCCTGCTCTCTTGAGGAGGTAAGAGCATTAAAAATTGAGAAGAATTACGAGCAAAAAACAAGGTTTTCATGCTGTCACTTCTGCACTGCATTCCCTACTGTGTCTATTGGAAATGCGCCCTAACTTCCAGTGTCTGATACTGAAATGATGTCTGAGACAGAGGAGATGAAGCTAGAGTAGGAGTCACTGTGGGAGGTTTGCTTTCCAGTTTGGATTTGGGTGCGTGGGAAGTTTGTCAGTTTTTTTTTTTTTTTTTTTTTTTTGACATGCTGTTCTGACATCTGGCTGTACTGCAGACAGCCTGAATCAATATGATGGTCAAACCACAGAGGACACTGCCCACCCCCTTGTGGTCCTCAAAGCAGAAAGTGGGGCACTTTAATAAAAGCGAAAAAGCTTTCTTCATGTATAAAGTGTGTCAGTTTTCTGAGCAAAGTGAGAGCTGAGACTTTTCAGGGTAAATCAGTCTGAGAAATAACAAAGAGCTCTTACCCACTTTGGAATCAAAAGCATAAGCAGACAATCTTCTTAAAGCCTAACTTTGATTTAAGTGAATCAATTAATGTTTAATCATATACTGAATTTTTAAAAGTTAGAATGGAAATAATTGCATAAATGACTTGAATTGTTTTTAAATATATTAATCTCTTTTTTTGGTCTTGGATAAGATCATTAGCCGATACTTTTCTCATACATGCATGCACCATGCATTTCCATACTTAGTCTTTTATGCTCCCTGTGATCATCTTTGAGTAGGCTCTGACTGGCATGATTGTATGCATTAGTGAACAAAGAGTATAAAGAACAAGTTCCTCCATCTGTCCTCAACACACCCTGTAACACACAACCAAATTCAGAGCTTCTGAAATCAGAAAATAACTTACTGATTCCCACGGGTACATGCAAGAGCTGAAAGACGGCGATGTGGTGGATAGGACTATTTCCCCCTCCTCTATTCACCGTGTGATGGCAAAATTGGAGGGTAAAACTGCCCAAGTCCTGCATGTTCAGGGAGTCAGGAAAGCCTCTGAAAAACAAGCTAGGGTGATCCAGTCTGCGCATCGTTGTGAGCTGTCCTGAAGTAACTCCATAAGAACTTGCCCTCCTCAAAAAGCATTAGTTAACATTAACTCAGAGAGTCACCCTCTGGAGGGGCTTGCCCACTGACTATATAACATCCTTATTGCGATTATGCTCCCAAGTTGAGGTGCTTCAGTTAGGTAACACTGAGCTGTTTGAAGCTCCCTTCCCAAGGTGTTATGGTTACATAAATTCAGATTTGGAGGAGTCCAGCAACAATATATATTCCCTATATATGAATAAGGTATATTTTTGGACTACTAGGAAAAGGAGTCATTCAGGTCTGGAAGAATTACAAGTCATTTCAAATTCTACAGTAATTTTCAGCTCCTGGTTGATACTTGCCTCTGAGAGAGATCAGTTTAAGGAACTGAATTTGTGCCGCTAAAGCCAATCAGTTGCTGTTTTTCTAGGGAGTCAATGTTTTGGTAGTTAAAAGATAAATCTGAATTTGCAACAGAGAGTTGCTTCAATGTGATGTTACCTTTACTGATTGCCTGCAGATTATGTTGACTAAAATGCTATTTGAGATGTGTTACTTGACTGTCATGAGAAACAAACACACTGTAAGTACAGCTTTAAGCAATGCATAGTATACTGAGAATATGTTCATTCAAGTTACTAGTTAAATACCCACTCAAACTACTAATCAAATAGCTACTTAAAAGTATCTGCATAATTTGCATTCCTATTTGGTTTTAGAGACAATGAGTTTCTGTTGTCTGTGGCATGTTTTTTTAATTTATTTTATTGCTTTGTTTTGTTTGGCTTTTGTTTCCCCTCAGTTGACACGCTTTCAAAATTAATGTTTTTTTGTTTTGTTTTTCTGGGAATGTGGCTAAATTGAAGCTTGAATTTAAATGTAAGTGGTGTTTCCCTAGCAGACATAGATGAATATGTGAAGGGCAAGCCAGATACATCCTTCTGCTAGAAAGCTGGAAAATGATGATTTTGAATCTGAAATCATCAGAGAGTATTTGCATTCCTCAACATTTTTGAAAGGAGAGGAAGCCTTCACTAGCTATTTCTCTTGCAGTAATCAGGAGGAAAGTTCTTTAGCTGAACCTCAGAGCTTTGTGTTGTTTACTGTCTGAGTGGGCTGAGTATCAGGTAGACTTATACAACATGAACCCTACAGATTAGTAACATTCAATGCTAGATGAAAATTACATGCTTTGCATGAAATAGTTCACCAGTTTACACAGGAGTAAGTGTATTAAGATAGAGACAGTGCCAAGACATTTAACTTTCTGTCTAATCCAGTGCAAGAAAACAGCTCTCCAGTGTTGGTGGAGTGACTCAGAACAGCCTCCTGAATCGTACAAGGCCTCTGGCAATTTTTTCCATTTAACTTCAGAAACAGTGTTCAACACTTCAAAAATATATAACAAAGACTCACTTCTCCGTTGAGGGGTGATGTGGGAAGGGAAGGCTCTGCTAATTTTTTAGAACCAAATTTAAAAAATTAGATCCTTGTACTGCAGATTAGAATACTTTTGACTAATTTAGCACAGAATTCAATGAATGAAAAACTACTGGTCCAAGCAACAGAACACTCTGCCTCAAAACAGAACCCCTCTCATACACCTGACATTAACTCTGATGTTTGCATCAAACAAGTCTGCCTGCTTTGATGGGTTTTGGAAACTGTTTTGATCCTAATGCTCAGGAGTCATAAGGGTACCCAAAGAGAATTCAGAAACAAGTAAATGTACTGTAGCAGTTTGGATCGAAAGCAACAGAAAAAATACACGTAGGGAAAACTTTTGATACCCTGCAGACAATGTATTAACACAAAAACAAACAATCCCTAAAAGCTGTGGCATAAAAGAATACAAACTTAGATGAATATGCAGTATGGTACACTTCGCTATGCAGAAAAAAGTCATCGGATTATCTAAGTCGTGTAGCTCTTTGTTGTTGTTGGAACTGCTGGTCACTTCATTTGTCATAGCGGAAGTCTTATCATGTATTGATTTTTTTTTTCCATTTTAAAGGAAAAGAAGATATTCACTTTGTTAGGTGTATAAATATACAATGAACATGATAGATTAATAACATCATATTATATATACAAACTAGATATTCAATTTGATTGAACATTTTTCTTCAGCTTGAATCACAGTTTTCACCAGTTTCACACACAGGCAAGCTAATTATTCCAATAATTCCAGATAATTCAAAAGTCTTTTGATCCTCAAACAATACTTCAACTTTGTAAACATTGCCTTAGTTGTACTTTCAGGCATTTCAAGAGCTATCAGTCTTGTTCTAAAAAGAGGCAAAAAATCTTTTCAATATTTTTGATATCCAATAACTACATCTAATGTCTCTGTATGTTACTTAGAGCATGCATGTATACATATATAGTAAAATAAGCTATTTTGCAGATCCGAAACAGCTTTTTATTGGGGGGGGGGGGGGCAGGGTGAGGGAATGTGGGCTTCTTTCTGCAGATACTCAGCCTTTATTGGAAAAGGCAAAGAAACTTGATCCACTTCTTGTTTCCTGTCAAACAGGTGTGGTTTGCAACTTTTGTACTGTCTTGTGATGGACAGTAGAGATCTCTGTTTTGACCCCTAAAACCTTTTCTAACAGTCGATGCAGCAATTCCATAGAAAAAAGTACGATTTTCACTGGATCAAAAGTTGAACATATGCCAACAATGTCATCTCACTGCAGGAAAGGGACTCGCACATGTAAACAGGAGCACTGCCTGTAAGACACATGGATAACCCTTCAGCTCTGATCAGAATTGGTAGGATTCAGCCCAAATACTGTATCCAAGTTTAGGCAACACACTTCAAGAGATGTGTTGACAAAGTGAAATAGATCAGTGAGCTAGAAGAATGATTTAAGGTGTTAGAAGCACAATATGGAAAAAAATGGAGGCATTACTTAGACTAGAGATGAGAATCTTAAGGAGAGACATGAGATGCTCCTGAAACATCCTGTAGGAACAGCGTAGGTAGTTGATTCTGCATTGTGGCAGAGGAGGAATAGCAGGTAACTTCTTGAAGTCCTTTCTAAACCTATTTCACTGTGATTCTATGACTATATGTCTTACATAAGAAAATGAGTAAGGAGAAAGCAGTTGAACCACAGTAGTATAAGTTCTGACTAGAGAAAAGGTTCATGGTGTCACAGCCAAAGTTTCCGGCATGTGGGCAGGGCTGACCATGGAGATATCTGAAGAAGCAGAAAGAGTTGCTAGGTAATTGCAGCACAGAGTTGGAGAGCTGTGACAGTTAGGTACATAGACAGTTTATCAGTAAATGGATTGTCTGTACTACAGGACTCATTCTTGAAAGACTGTCATCAGCCTGAAGAGAAAACTGGAATTGTATTTCTGCGTGTGATTGCAATTAATTCTCTTGCTATGCTGCTTACTCACACCATCAGTTATGACTTGTTGCTAAAGCTCATAAACACATTTCTATAGAGCAAATCTATTGCTGTCATAATGTAACACTCTCTCTCCAATAAATATGCATCTTAAATTGGCAATAGCTGAGTATCTTCATAAAAAGTAAGCAAACACTCAACATAGTTCTTCAAAACTTGTCCACTGTGGTTATAATCGTAAGAAAGTGCTATTGCTTAAATGAGTAAATAGATTAATAGTTTCTGCAGTTTCTGCCATTGTTCTTCCTGTCAGTACACATGTACTTGCAATATACAGACATATACCAGGGTCCAGCTCAACCGAAAGTGAATATTTTGGTCATTTTCCTTGTTTAGTACTATCAGCAATTCAGAATGTGTTATGGAATTGGTGTGTGTAAGAACCTTAGTTTGACTGTGAGGATGATTTTGAAAAGTAGTTGGCAGCAGATTGGATACAACTGGGCTGCAGTTTGCTGCATAGGCTGCATCTTGTGAACTCTATCAGGCCCTCGGTGGGCACCATTTTGTGATGCCTGCGGTTCCTTCAGAGTCAGACTCTGCCCCTTGCCCTTCCTTGGGAATGTGCTTCATACTTCAGGAGAGAGAAGCATGGTTGGCTGAGGAGTAATAGAAATGGAAACAATGACATGGAAGTAGGAAAGAGAAAATATGGGTCCAGACTGAGGTCAGGAGGGGTATGTTGACTTGCAGCACCTGATGATATTGTGTATGTTTGTTAAACCTTCCACACTCAAATATGAACCCTTCCTGTTTTTTCTTTTGTTATTGATTGTATGCCTGGACAAACTACTTGTAAAAGAAAGATGGCTTGATTTGTTATTTTAATTTCTGGAAAAAAATGGGTGCACAGCCTGTGAACATGCAGGAAGGGGTTAGTGTAGCCTGCTAATATTAGGCATGTATTTATCATAGGAAGAAATTGAGGGTTATTTTGATTATTGGCAGAGAGGTTCTATTGTCTGACAGACTACCTTTCACTTTCTAAGAGTGAACGGATTATATGCAAATGGAAGGTCTGTGATATTCTTTCTGTATAGTTAGGGGGAGCAGAAATTATATTTATTTAAGCATTGCTTCCTTTTTCAGGGAAGCAAGAAATGCATCATTTTTCTTTGCTTTTCTTCATATGCAGAATAGAAAGATCTCAGCTGCATTTCCCAAGTCAAGTGCTAGGTGGTTTCCTATACTTTGATGGACAAAATTATGTCCTAGATTTTAGAATTCTGTCATGTTAGGGAACAACAGAAATTTCTGCCTTAAAATTAGCTTGTTTTCAAATGAAAGATAATGTCATCACAACTGAATGATTTTTAAGGGTAACTTTGTATATAAATTTAAAATTGTTTTTGAGTAAAAAATATTCTAAAGCAAACCATGATGTAAGAATCACCTGTGTCTACTCATGTGATGCAAGAAGTATGACAGAAAAGGAAGCTATCTGGAGGTTTCTTTTTCTTGTGTTGATCCTTATATTTGTGTGTATGTATGTATATATTAACTACAACATCACGCCACCACAAGATTTAGGCACTTGTAATTTATTGAAGTATTTTTTTGAAGTCACTTTAGTAACTTTTACCTCAATCCTGTCCTAAGCATATGAGAATGGAGGACAACTGTGTGAAAATCAACACATTCGATAAAAAGTTCATGGCTGGAAAGAGGGTTGGAATCCACAGGCTGGTTGCTGAACTTAACACTTTGCCCTCAAGATATAGGAGAAAAGTGAAGTGGTTTGACTTAACACTTTCTTTTATATTGCTTACAAATGTCTTGAAGCAAGGTAATATGCTATAATGAACTAGAAATTGAAAATTAAAGTGAAGGACATGAGGGGGTCATGTACTGGCAGGCAGCATAAATAGGTTTCAAGATGTCTTCTCAGATTTTTGGAGATTTGAATTAGTAAATACAGTAGATTGTTTGTTACATATGACTGCTTATAACTATTTCCCAGCTAGAATGGAGCAGGGGCCAGGTGCTCCAGAAAACTTAGGGTTTGTCACAGTATTCTTTCTGTGGTTTTATTTTTTTAATTCTATCTGGCGCTGCATTGAAATCCCTTTTTTCTCTTACTAAGAGGCATGTGAGTGATATATTTGGAAAATTGTTTCATAATCATATTGTTCTATTTTTCTCCTTCATAAACTTTACTATTACTGCCAAAACAGATTTATGTTGCATGAAAATCATTCCTTGTATAAGTCAGTCTCAACTGCTGTTTTTGTTTTTTTTTTTTTTGGTAAATCTGTAAGAGTTTCAAAAGCAAAACACAACAAGAAGGGAAAGATGCATTCTCCAAACATATATTGAGAAAAAAGAATCAATTTCCTCAATGAAAAGTTAATCTGGGACATGTTAAAAAACACTAGTGATACAATAATACACTATTCCTTTCCAAGCTTCGTACTATCTTTTTCTAATTTTAATTTTTAATGCTTAATTTATTTTTAATAAAGCATTGATCAAGATTTTCAAGACCAAGTGCTTAATATCTAGGTATTTGAATGTATGGTCTGACTTCATGTCATCAGTTGTGCTAAGTTCTCAGTAGCTCTCATTGAAATCTATAGATTCTAATAGTTTCATATATTCTGAAAGTCATGGTCCTTTAATTTGTGGCTATACCAAACATTAAGCACAGGTGTAGGCTGTTAGTACCAATCAAAGAATACATGTGAAGCTAAAGAAAGCATGTGCCTTGCTCTATAGTCTATTATTTTCCCTCTCTGGAATTAGAGTGGTGGTTGTGGTAGTTGTAGTCAAATCAAATGATGAAAGAATGTAAAGCTATATTTGAAACACAGATGGACTTTTTACCTCTTTGTTTTTGATATTGTTTCTCATTTCCAAATATGACCTCTCTGAACTTCACCAGCTGTAGTACTGAGCTGAAAAATGGGCAGGTAAGACTGACATCATGGTAATGTATTCACTAAGATCTTCCCTTTGTTTTTGCTTTTGCGTTTTTTCTTCTTTTTTAACTGGAAAAAATGTAGAAAGGACCTGATATTCATACTGTGGGCCATTAAAGGGGAAGGGTCCACTAGCCATTGGAGTTGATTGAAGGATGCCTTCAACTGCATGATTTGGAAGACTTTAAACTGGAGTTTTGTTGTTGTATTAAAGCTGTATGAAACTACAAACTCATTCAAGGGCTTGTATTTGACTATGATTCAAAAGTAGTGGAACTCAGTTGTGTATACAGAATTTCATATGCAATTCTATTTTCTGTAACTGGAAGAAAGTTAGGCAAATGAAAACTTATAGTTGCTACTCAAGTTAATACATGCAGACTTATCTGAGCTATCCTTGTCCAGTTCAGTGTATGTGATTTGAATTCTGGATGGAGAAGAGAGATTGCATTCTTCACTAT
Organism: Apteryx mantelli; assembly: GCF_036417845.1. Taxonomy (NCBI): domain Eukaryota; kingdom Metazoa; phylum Chordata; class Aves; order Apterygiformes; family Apterygidae; genus Apteryx; species Apteryx mantelli. The sequence goes on along the minus strand of NC_089980.1, from coordinate 52,204,457 downwards.
GTGTTTTCTGTTTGCACTGAAAATTGGTTTAATAAATGATCTTATTAAATCTTTATATTTATTCTAGGATTGGAAATAATAGAGTGAAGTTCTGTTTTTAGTAGTTCTTCTTTATTAGTTCTCAGTTTATAAGTACTTAATAATGTATCTTTTTCAATAGGCTTAAAAAAGTGAGTTCTAATTGAAGATTTGTCCTAGGTATTTGACTAAAACACTTTATAATGTTTCAGCCTATGTATTTTACACCTATAAATCATGCTCTTACTGCTTCTTGAATTCCATTTCATAAAAGAATTTCTGGAATATAATTTATCATAGCAAAAATGGCACCCTGAAAAAATTATTTACTCACTTATGTGTTTAATTCTCCAAGGGCTAGTTGCAACTCTGAAAGCAGTATCTTTGGCAGTAAAGTTGACGACCTTATATGAACTGTGTTTTGAGCAAGGCTGGGCTGGGCTTCTAAGAACCACAGTCTTTTATGCATCCCTACAGCAGGGACTATCTCTGTAAGCAATGAGAGCACAAGGCTCATGCAGCAGCACCAGGAAATTTCACGTGCAGCTGAATTTCCACAGAGTTCGGGAAATAGCATCCTGTCCTATGCTTGCTGGATGCAGTTCTGTTTCTGTGACACATAAGATCAAAATAGCTATGGATTTAATGGAGTGAAAATTCAACAAAATTTTTTAATCTAGATCTCTTGGTTGTTGTGTGCTGCTAGCTGTAATTATTATCTATGAGGTTTACATAGTCTGCAGCAGGAGGACCTAAAATTCCTTCTTTTTGGCCAAGTATTTTGTTTCATGTGCAGAACATGTACATATTGCTTGAGAAAGAACAACCATGGACGCACAACACCCTAATCAGCATTAGCACAATTTGGTTATTATTTGAGTTACCTGTGCATGAAGAGAAGGGAAGAGATTGTCAGGTGAAAGGCATGAGTTTCGCTGCAGGTGGTAGACCTAGAAGTTATTCATGTCACCAGAGCTCTAAAATTTCTAGTCATAGGGCTCTCTGTTTTCCATTGCACCAGTTTTTATTTCTTATGTTTGACAAATTATAGCTGGGACAACCTCAAAGTGCCTGTGTGCAGTAAAGTTTGCTTTCTATATTTAGCAACCACTCAGTGCATTTCTTTTCCCTGAGAAGTGGTTAGACATCGTAGTTTCAACTTTTAATTAAAGAAATTTTTCATTTTTGCCCAAAGCAGATGTGTGGTCCTGGGAAGATAAAAATGTCATTGTGTACAGAACATGAGAAACTTCACTGACAGAGATCCTGCTGTGTGCTCAGAACATGATGGCAGCTGCACTGTAGTGGAGACTGAGAAAACTTGGGAAAGTAAAGAGCTGAATACCTTTCCTGAACTTGCTTCTGACTTTCTTCATTATTTTGGGTGCACTTCCCTTGTGCCTTTTTGATTCTTTCTGCAGTAAGGGTAGTGGTACCTTTACTTCATTGCCGAATGTGTTTACAAACAGTAATATCTGGCAGAGCGTATGGCTCTACACAATTCTGTTATGTGCCAGTTTGATATGGCTGATTAGATTATTTAAACCAGCTCATGTGAAATATCATTCACACGTGCCTTGTGTAGTTATTCCTTGAACCAGAACTAACCTGACCAAAAGCTGTACTTATTTCTAGCTAAATGGAGGTCTAGCATAGTAAAAGCTAAAATTATTGCGTGGTGGTCTTCAAATCAGATTCAAGCAGTGTGATTTCCAAATTGCCATTCCAAAAGCTGAGTAAGCAAGTAAACAGTCTATATATCTAGTAAATACTCAGCATCCCCTTTCCTTCCAGTAATTCAAAGTAATGGTTACATTTTGACCTTTCTAGCTATAGTTAAGCACAAGAACGCAAATTCTTTAGAATCTAGACCATAACAGTTTGTTCCAGCAAAGAATTTGGCTCGTGGTATTTTCAGGAGACTTTTTAGCACCAACAGAAGCATGAAAGCTTAGGCTGTGCAATTCCCAAAGGACTTGGAAAGCTAAATCCTGCTTAATGCCTTTATACTTTTACATGTCTAGAGTGTGAAAAATATTACCTTGGTCTTTTAATGGATTTTTAAAACAATGTTATTGTTTCTCATTGTGTAAAGATATCTGGCAGATATAGTTCTCTTTGCAAAAATATATATCTATATCCATGGACTTACAAAATTGACAAAAATGGCATCCTATAATGGAATGATTCCTCAGAATAGGTGTTTCCAATTGTGATTATGAAGAACATGATGTTTTGTTGGTTTTTTTGTATTGTATGTGTAGATCCAGGTGAGCTTAATAAGCATTTTTGATTGACAGCCATCCATTACCCCACACTGAAGGACTGTTCTTGAATCTGTGAGGAATGAAAAAGGTTTAGGATAGGGTTTTGCAGGGTGCGCATCACCCAGCACTGTCTTCCTGACAAATACAGCAAAGGAATTTCATAACTCAGGAGTCATTCCTAGTTTAGTATTAAACTTTACAGATTGGAATCTCTTAATTAATTCTTTTCTAGAGGATAATAGCATTGAGCTTCTCAGACCTGTTTAAATTCCACTGGTGTTAGACAGCTTTTGTGATAAATAGGAGGACACCAATGTAGCATGAAGAAAATTTCCTATTTCAATGAAAAAAATGAAACTGTTCTGGAAATAAAGGCTCAGTTCTCTGTTCAACTGAGCATTGAGCAGTATTTACATATTATTTGTATACTATTCGTGCCTGTTGCCTCTTGTCCTGACACTGGGCACCACTGAGAAGAGTCTGGCCCCATCCTCTTCACACCCTCCCTTCACATATGCAGTGATGAGATCCCCCTTCAGTCTTCTCTTCTCCAGGCTGAAGAGTCCCAGCTCTCGCAGCCTTTCCTCATATGAGAGATGCAAGTGCTCAATGCATTTCAAGTGCTCAGTACATTTACTCAAATTTTGACAGGAGGGGCATGGGAAACTTTCAAAAGTTTTTGTATGCTGAGATAATTTGAAATACTTCCCTACCTATTAGATGCCTTTGTTGAGCTGAGCTCTTCTGGAAACTTAACTCAAAGTAGGTAACTCCCTAAAGATATAAATGGTTACATAGACCAAGGTGTACGTATCCTTTAAACAAAAAGCAACTGTGAATACCAAGTGTATCTAAATTTCTCTTTAGAGAAGTCCCCTGAAGTTAGTACATAAGTTCAAACTCTACTTAAGCTAGTAGAATTATGTTATAACTTAAAAACATAACCAAAAAATCTAATATTTGAATGGCTGTCAAAGTCCTTGTTTTGTTTTAGATCATGGGAAGATTTAAATAACTATGTATATTCTTTTAATTGCATAAATATCAGTATTTTATGATTAATTTGCATAGTTTTTTTGTTCCTGCTTTAAAATTTATATACAGATAAAGTTGAAGGAAGGAATGAAAAACTTGCTTTAATTCCAAGCAATCATTATTTTAATTACATAAAAGCATCCTCTGTTGTCTGACATGATGAAAATTGGTAACAATGAATATTGTTACTGTTGCTTCCCCAACTGAGGTTCTCAGGTTTAATGTTATGACATTCCTGGGATTTTGGCCAGTTCATAACCTGACTCAATATTCTGAGTATGATAAGGCTGATAATTATATAATGTGGCTGACAGTTACAGTTTTCTTTGAGTGTGCTTTTAGCTTTCCTTGCTTATAACTTGTCAGCAACTGATGATAAAAAAACGACCGTTTCAACAACTGTGATGTCCTTGAAGTGCATGTCTTTTTCATTTATATAAATCACCTAGTCAAAGAAATTAATATACAACTAAAAATAAAAGAATAGAATGGAAAACCTCAGAGTTTTTTGCTGGTCTTGCAAAAAGTATTGTGAGTACTAACAGCTGTTCAGTCAGGCTGTTGGACAGCAGAGCATTCCTGGGACCTTTGGCCTGAGCACCACCTTCCAACACTGCCTAAGGCTCCAATTTCTCTATTCTAAATCGCTTACTGTTCCACTCCAAGGTTCACCCAAGTGGGAAAAGTAGATACTTCTGGTTGAATTATAAGAGCGTGTCAGCATTTCACTAGTTTAGGACCACTTAGTAAGCACACCATATCCTGGAAGAGTACTTTTGAAAAATTAAGCTGCTTCCCTATCCCTTGCCAATCTAGGATTTTTCATGCTGCCATGTGCATTTTCTAGTGTTTTCAAAGGTATTTCTTCAATCATTCCGTGAAGAGATTTTTACTGCTTCCTTCCATCCTCAAAAATTTATGCCATATTTTGTCATCTCTGTTTCTACTGATCATGGAGAAACATGGACCATCATGTTTCTCTTGATCATCATCCTTTTCTCTGTTTTGTTCTTACCATGCTCTCCGTGCGTTTTCACCCTTTTAAATACAAAAGTTTTTTTTTTTTACCTCTTTAGATATTTAGTACATATTTAACTCTCACAATCCTTACACACTAATTTCCATTCCCTTGTTTCTTTCTGACCGCCTGAAATAATCTCTGAGAGCCTTCCATTTTGTCTTCACCTTTCTGTTAAGAATGGCATGATCTATATGATCTGAACTAGAAATGTTGCCTCCCAGCTTTCTTTTGGTGTCTGTCTGCACAAAATTGCATTGACCTTTTTTGCTTACTTATCATTTCACAAGCTTGCATAGGTCTGTACTGCCAGCCTACGTTGGTCATGGATCATGTCATGATAAAAATGGAAGTATTCACAGGGCGCCATAAGCATTTAAAGGGAAGGATGATGGAAACACTATCTGACAGTGTTAAATACTGTGTCAGCCTGGTTTGAACTTCTTGACATGGACAAAGCTATGTTAATCCATTGCCGTTCCTTTTAGCGCTGTATTTGTGACTTTTAGAACTAGCAATTTCTGATTCTTAAATACCTTGCCTGAGGTATGTTCCCATTCTGTATTACTTCCATGTGATAAAATTGTAGCATATTTATTTCTAGAATAAAAGAAAATATCATAGAAATGGCAAATGCCCCTTTCCCTTGACCTGTCTGATACAGCCTTGATGAGCAAGTTTAATACCTGCTATTAGGATAGATAAATTATCAGCAGTCATTATAGCAAAGAAATATGCCTTGGCGAATGAATTAAGCTGACATGACAAGACAACATAACTCTGCTGTCACCCACAAGAAGTTCAGAAAAACAATTACTGTTGTGTTTTTCTTTTACTCCATGAGAAATGCATAGCTAGTCATGTAGGGCCAGATTCAAATGTGAAATTTTGTGACATTTAGGAATAGCAGTCATGGAAATCCCTTTCTGTTTGCTGCTCAGCTCTGTTAGTGCCTAGATTTGAAGTCTGTGAAAGCTGTTTCTTTTTATGTGCCTCCAGACTGCTATAGTTTTGATAAAGCTGGGAAACTTGGCACTGGTTTCACATTCAGAACAGCTGGGATTTCAAAAATAGCCATTCTCCAGGCAGGCCAGTCCTGTAGATGTTTTAAGAGCATGTCTAAAACACAAGTTTGTAATTTGGATAAAAAAGAATTGCATTATTCACTATCACTGGCACCTGTGAGACAGTGTTCAGAGAAGTCTTCCAGATAGACATGGGCCTGAGTATCTATTGCCTCTTAGGAGGGTGCGTGAATAAGCAGACAGTAGGCTATTAAGGACATTATTTTCCTTTTGCTGAAACTATTCTACTGGAGCAAAGAATTTGAGGTTAGTTGGGCTGGCTAGAAACAAACACAACTCTTTATCATAGGCTTAGCAAAGTGAGTTTTCTTCCCTGAGTTCTGATCCCTGCTTTAAAAACTATTTCTTTTTCAAAATTTTAAATGAAAAAATTCTGATTCAGAAAGATCCTCTTTGTGCTTCCTAATTCACAAAATATTACTAAGATAGATATTCTCTGGGTGAGAGATTGATACGCTGGGGCTTAGAGGATTCATCATTCAGATTTCATGGCATAGCCTACCTGTGAATATAGTCTTTTTGCTCAAGTCATGTCCTTTACCCCATGTATCATTCAGAAAACACCAAACACATGGAACCATTACTATTTACCCAAGAGATTAATTCTGCTGCACCTTCTAAATTTTGCTGTTATTTACAACAACATAGCATAGATGCATCTTTCTTTCCTTTAGTGGAAAATAGGTTACTCCTGAAAGGAATTCTGTTCATATGCTTTTTCAATACAGAAGTTCTTTCAGCATTTATTATCTAAACATTGACAAGACCTTTGACAAAATAGGGCCATGCCTTTCTATTCAGGAAAAGTTGAACTCCCATATGTTAGTGAGCATGAATGCTGTTGTACTGGCCATCCCCTGTGGCAGTAGGTACTTTACTAATAAGTCCAACTTCCTGCATTAAATGTTGTAACTCTAAAGTCAAAGAAAAAATACAGTAATTTTGTTCTTTGGAACAATCACTGTACTGTGTTTTCAAAGTAAAAAATGCATTTTTTCTATGGCTAATAGTGAACATGTCATCAATCCCTAGGTGGTAGTTGAAACTGCATTTTCTTTAACCATATTGTATGAGTTTCCTTCCAAGGTTTCATAACTTTTATTTGACAGAAATAGGGTTTTAACAGGGATATGCTGCGAGTAATGTGTGAGGGGGAGAGATCTGTGTGTTTTCTTAGTAGCATTCTTTAGGCTCAGCCTAAAGTTATAAACTTTAGTTATAAACTGCATTCTGTCAGAAATCCTCAGGGAAAAAGGAGGTGACATCAGAGACAGAATGACACTTAAGCAGTATGATATAGATTGAGATGAATTGGAAAATTTCTATTTTAGTGTTTTATTTGCTATTAGGGGTATTCTGTGGGCTATCCTGTATCGAGATTGGGTTTTCAGATAAGTGGCCTGAAGTAAAGTTAGAAGCCAGAGAATGGGACTGAGTTTATTCAGAAATTCTGCAGTGGTATTTCAGATCACATTCCTTTGAATGCACTCAGGAATAAACTGACTACCTCATCTATTAAAAAATGACTACTAAATATAAATGAAAAAACCTGAGCTGTAGAAGGGTATGAACCCACTGCACAAGTGTTAGTTCAGGAGAAGTACTTTAATCCTTATGCATCCAGGGAGATGAAGCTCCTATTATACCACTGTGTTGGTGAGGAGCAGTAATATGACTAAAAGTCATGGCCTAGCACCTTTTTTCACTCATCATTTAAAAATCTGAATTCTCAAAAATTCACTTAGTAAGTATACCAAAACATATCAGAGTATTCTGGTGACTTAAGTGACAGGTATTTGCAGAACATCAGCACTGTTTTTAAATTTATAAACATGTCAGAATCCCAGTTACAGTATCAAACCTTAATCCCATATATATATATACATCCAGTGAGTCCAGTATTCTCTGAACTAAATAGTGAAATTGTCCTACCTGAATTTGCATATATTCCTCCACCAGGTGGGCTTCAGTCCCAGTTTGGGAAACAAATAAGCAACTCCTCCACATTTTTTTTTAGGTGGAAAAATAATTTTGTTTCTCTGACATGTTTATTCCTTGCTAACTGTGAGACTGACAATATCATGCATAATTAAAGCTCTAAGATATAGGCTTAGCCACAAGGTATTTGATGTAGACTAGGGTCACTTTTCACACAGATCTACCAATAGCAATCTCAGTCTTACCAGGACAGGGATTTTCTCTGGTGACCTAGTGTAGAACAGTCCATGTCCCTGAGATGTGAAAGACAGAAGTGACAGGGATATTATGACTTTGTCTTATGATTCACCTATCCTTCAGGAAAAATACAATACAGCACAAGAAGTTTGGAGGTATTTTGGATTGCCCAGTAAAATTCTTGTGATTGTCATGTGGTTGTTACCTTTTATGTTACACAAGAAAAGGGGAAAGAACAGAAGTTTTCTAGTCCCTTTGTTACTTACTCAGGTGCTATGATGAAGTACAAAGGAATACTAAGATTACGAATGAAGGAAATAATGATACAAATAGTAATTGGAATCACTGCTGTGAGGTTTATCATATTCACCAGGGAAGGAATGAAGGAAAAACAAGGGGAATATAGTAGAAAATGGAACCGACAAGATGAGGGGAAAAAAAAGTACAAACATGAACATTTTACAGGCTTGTGAAGAAGCACAGAAAAAAAGTGTATTTTTTTTCAAAGATAAAAGAGGTGAAAATATTGGACAATGAATATGATTTCTCCTTTTTCTTCTAATTTCAGCTGCTACTGCTCTTTGACTTCTGTATATTTCTGTGACTCTTTCATGCAGTTTTTCCACTACCTTTTGCCTTTTTGTTTTTTTTCACTAATACATTATTTGTAAGTGAATGAAATGCCCCTCAGTGCATGAACCAGCTTTGCCTATGGCAACACTTTAAAGAGGTATGCAATTCAGTAAATTAAAATCAAAACTAACTTAAGCATTTCTTCTGCTATATTCATTTTTTGTTGGCTTTGTGATTACAAATTATCATTCACTTTCCAAATGAAAAACAGACCTAGAACAGAACAGGCAATATGCAGAATAGCAAAATCTGTTGAAACTTGGAACACTACCTGAAATAATAATGAATACAGTTTTGCAGATAATATTTTGATGGAAATAGGCACAGTCAAATTATCCACTGCAGATGAATAAGAATGAATCATAAGAATGTTCTAATTCTGCCACAAGAGTAAAAGAGTGAGATAAATATTTTAATGATATTAGCTGTTTTAAATAATTAGTAATCATTAATGGAGTTATTAAATAGTCAAGTTTATATTTGAAAATATCTAGCCTAGCTCTGCAATTCCTTCAGGGCAAATTTGTCTTGGAAGAAACAAGTTCAAATAGCACAATACCTCACCATTTTGCCATGTACAATTTGCCTTAATTAACAATAGAACATAGGTAGTACAAAATAAGAATAGCACATAGATAAGGTTGGCATTAAGAATCAATAGCAACTTGCATGCTTTTAGTTATGCAACTAAAACCCAGAAAACAATATGGCATGGTTTCAGCTATTACAGGTAGGGTTCTTCAAGGCATACGGCAGCTCCCAGAGACTGGCTGGAGCAGAAAGGTATGAATGCATGATCATTTTGAAAACAGATCTAGTATTTTGTGATCTCTCTCTACCTAAACATGTAATCTTTGCAAAAGAGTTTGTGGACAGTGTGTATAAACGTTCCTTAGCCATTGCAAGGCAAAGAGAAGTGACTTAACGCTGATGCAGGTAAAAGGAACTCATGTAACTGTTTCACCAGCTTGTCTGTGAGGATAATAACCTCTGTACGTATAATTTTCTTCATTAAAGTGTCATAGGATAGATTCCACAATCATTGCTCATACTGAGCAGTAGATTACCACATGAACAGGTTCACTGAATTCAATAGCTGTATCGAAACACGGTCTGTGATGGCAGTGCCTTTCAATAAATGTTCCAGACTTGAGTAAAGGCCCCACAGGATGGGCTCCAGGGATGGCTTAAGGGAATAAGATAATTATCTGCAAGTGTATTGGTGGAAAAAACAAATCAGCCCTTTGCATACACATAATTCAGAAGATTCCTTTTTATCTAATATAATGTCATCTTAGTAGATATGTGAATAATAAACTGGACCAGTGACGTGTTAAATGTTTGTGATGAAGCTGATGCAGGTCAACAATGTGGATTAACCCACTCACATCTGAAACTGCGGAACTATTGCATAGCCTCATACAGCAACACACTTTTCTGCAGTGCAAAGCAAAACAAAACAAAACAGTTCATAACATTTAAAGAAAATCACAAATGAAACACTTGAAAAATTAACATTTTCATGATGATGGCTGCTTGAAATATTAAATGAAAATGATGTGCATTGACAAGGTAGGATGTTCTTCAAAATGATTTTTTAGCGTACTTTGATTTGAAATCAGTCTAACTGTCTGTGAACAAATTTGAGAATATATTTTGTTAGGAAAAGCTACCATTGTCATAAAATATACAGCTGCATCCAGGTTGATGGACCTTCAAACCTGCACAAAATGTGTGGATGACATTTGAGAATGAACAGCAATAATGCATGCTCTTGCACAAAGACCTTTCTTTGATCTCTGTCTTGTGCAATCGCAAAATTTGTAAGAGATGTATGAGAAGCAGCCATCCACCAAAAGTGGGTGAAGGAAGGACTTGCATAAGTTCATTTTTAGGGTTTTGAATTGAGTAAAGGTTTTGAACAGAAATCATGCTATCCCAGGTCAACATAGCACTGATGTGACACTCAGGGAAGTACAGTGCCTCTGCTAATTTCAAATAGGGATTGCTGATTTTTCGATTCAAAATAAGACATGGAATTTCAAATCCATGTGTAGAAAATGAGAATCCAATGCTAGTATAAAATCTAGCAAAAAGGAAAATGCCCAAAGTGTGGAACAGCTTTCTCAGCTCATCTAGACAGTTGTGGCAACAGGTTATGTAAAAAAGATCCCGTTATCCTCTTAGGAAATTAGCAAGAGGCATTATCTGCATCAAATAAGCTATAAAATGAAAGCTAATCAGTGTCTGCCAATGATGAGCGTAATTTTGAAGGAGGATTACCATCAGTGATTATCTTCCTCAAGATATTAGTTTGCAAATAGTTGTGGCCTAGCACTCGTTAAGGGTAGTGATTTTGATTGCTTGCTTTATGGTCTGAGTTCAACTTTTCAGCCAGTGAATTGCAGTGCAACTCTTCCAAGCATGGCTGGATTTAGGAGCACGAGAGAACGTTACCATAGAGCCTGAGACGCACTTTCACCATCTGAAATTTCTGTGTGGGTGTTTGTCTCTTGGTTCATTGCTTCACCAGCCACTGTGTCTAATTTGGAATTACTTCTGCTTCTACATGTTCTTCCCAAGTTGCATCTATATAAACTTGAGGCTGCAAGTAGAAACTCGTGAAATCACCTAAGCTAAAAACTTGAAAACCTAAACTGTGTCCTGTGGTAGTGGTGCATGAGCACTGCCTGTTTGGTATTACAGCCGTGAAAGCAAAGATTTCCAGACATCTGTCATACTTGGATTTCTTTGATGAACTGTGATATTTTATATCCTCATGTATACCAGCCAAACCAAATATTCTTTTTGTTGTGCAAAGAATGGAGTTTACTGGTATTTTAATTTTTTCTTGTTATCTTGAAATTTTACACTTAATCTTCCAAGATTTTTTTTTTTCTGTCAGTCAGGGTGACCCTAAAGGATGGCATCAATATCCAACGTAACTGGATTTGCGGAATCTGAATTGTGAGAGGAGTGTGGTAGCAGGGAAGAAAAGAACGTGATAATGGAGGTAAAACCCTAGAAATTAAACACCTAAGGTATACTTTGAAATTAAACTTCTTATGAAAGGAAAATGAAGTGAGAAATTGCTGCATAAATGGATATCACCTACAGGTCACTCAGTAATAATAAAATTAAAATCAGTGGTTGTGAATCTGCAAAATAAGATTGTCTGACTTTATTAATAACAAATCAAAGGTGGAACTATGGAAAAAGGAATATATTGCTAATGTGCAAAATGCCTGTGAATAGAGTAGGAAAGAGGCTAAAGGAGCTACAGAAATGGGCTGGAATTGGGTTTGGGGGGGTTGTTTTTTAGTATCTGGTAATTCATCCAAATTCCTGTGAAAACCAATCCTTCACTGGGTAGCAACATTTGGAGCTAAGAACTATTGCACCAGTAGCAGACGAGGATTTTACAATAAATGGTATATAACCTGCGCTACTTGACAAGAGCAACCACAGCATTGAAGTGTCTATTGCCAGCCTTTAAGGATTTGTGTCTGTAGGCTGTTGTTGCAATGTGTTTACATGGAAACGAATGTGAAACGTGTCACCACCTCACTGTGATCTGCTGTCTCCTCGCAGTGACTCAGATACACATTTAGATAGTGCTCCTGGTTATTTTCATTATGAAAACTTTTTCCTCTTTTTCTAAGACGGAACAGTGATATTAGTCAATGTATATTTACTAGCCAATTTACTATACAATGTATATTTACTATTTACTTCCAAGGCTGACTGAAGATTTTCAATACTTTAAGGACTACTGTTCGGTGAGTAGGTGTCTAGAGCTATCTGAAAGGTGGGGTCTATTTCAAGTGTATCACAAGCAGGCATAAAAAACGCCCAAATCTCTAGTCACTTTCGGAAAACTGCAACCCATGTGACCATTTCATGATACTTAGGAATAATTCTTCACATTTCATAATGCATGCATATATATATATACATACACGTATGTATGTATGTGTATATATATATGTATGTATATATGTGTGTGTGTGTGTGTGCTTGTGTATGTGTGTGTGCAAAGTCTCTGTTATTTTCTTCTCTGCTGTTATTGCTAGGTATTTTTATTTGAAAATACAGTCATGCTTTTCAGTGAATCAGCGCTGTGGGGGATATCTTTACTTGGGAGGCATAATCCGTAGGCATCCTTGATGTTAAGGAAGATACATTATCTCCTTGCATCCCCAGGGGATCTCAGTTCAAATTGCCTGAAAAAAGCCTTTTTTAAGGTTGTCAGCTACATCTTTTAAAAGGCCACCTGCTGAGCATGCTATGTCACAGAGCTGCAAAGGATGTTAAGCTCAGGTACAGCATAGTTGTGCTGCTTTCACGTCCAGAGCGTACTCGCTGTGAGACAAGTGTAGGGTATGTATTGCACAGTGTAGACATCTTCTACTCAGCTGCGATTCACTGTGGTCACCCAGAAAACAAAGAATGCACACTTAAAGCAAAAATTTTACAGGTAGTTGGCTAGTGCTACTTTTCTTGGAAAGCATTCTTTATTTTAAATTCTCTGTCATGTAGCTCCAGTTGCTCAGTAAGGGTAACTATAAGTCTTCACATCACATGGATGTTGTGAAATATAGCAGTGTGTGTGAATCTTACACTCAGTTGCACTGAGGAGTGCCCTGAGAAATCCTATTGTATAAACAGCAGAATTTAGATGGTGAATAGTAAAGGGCATATGATAAATGATGAAGCTGGAATGAAACACTGAATTTCTGATCACGTAAGTACCAACAATTTTAGCCAGTGCTTATAACAAGAATCTATTGAATATGTGTATGGAATAATGGAAAAAATTATGAAGTACTTAAAAATGGTATCATAGCAGGTTTTCACAAGGAAACTGAATTAAATTTGAGTTGTCAGCTTTAATTCTGACATTTAAAAAATCCTATATGTTTTCTTTAGGAAGTCTTATACAACACTAAAGTAAAACAAAATTTTAAACCTGTTCTTATTGCCTTTGCCTGTAATATTTTTAATTTCTGCTGAAATATGCTCTATTAATTGATTTATGCAGATGTTTGTGGTGTCTCTCTCTCTCTTCCCCCCCCCCCCCCCCCAAATTCTCCTCTAGTCCGCCTGGTCTCAGAAGTCAATGAATCATGCTGGTGCAGTCATAAATACTTCTGGGTCTCAGAAACATCAAAAACACATAATCTGTCCTGCTTACTTTCCTTTGCCTACCACCTTCATGCCTCTGAAGGCAAAAGAAAATTACATCCAGAATCCAGGTCAGGGTGCAGATGATGTTTTCATGATCTGTTCTACAGTTTCATTTTGGAAGCACAGATAATATTCCTACCTTTTCCAAAATGGTTGATGCTTACTGTAGTTCTAATTTTCTGAAGTTTGGTGTGATTTCTTGGGCAGATTTCAGGATCCCCTTGTTTGCCTGTGTCCAATCCAAAAATATTTTCATGGCTCATTTTGAAAATCAAAGTTGAGGGGGAGGAGATTATTCTTCATACATCCCCACCCTGAATTATGCACAGCTTGTTTGTAACTTTCTTGCGCACAAGTTTCTACTAGAATGATAAATTTAAGGTATAACAGATATTCCTGAATTCAATTTTTTGTATTGTTTGCTTTCTGTTATTTCAACCATGGAATAATAAGTATTTATGTCTGATATGGTAATATTAATGTGCAGAGCTCAAACAGTGTTGCAAAGGTAAGAAGACACTGTTACCCTGACATTGCAAATGGAAAAATTAGAGTCAAAGAGATGAGATGACCTGACAAGAAACACTGAGGGAAAAAAACATGCAGCACAGGTTTGTAGATCTCTTGTGCAGTGCCATGACCCCTCTGTTGCATCTGTCCAGAAATCACTGACTAAAGAACAACAGGAGAAGATGGAATATTCTGTGCCTGTTTGTCTGAAATACAGAGAACAGAGAGAATAAATAGATACCTTTGATAAGTGAAATAAGCAAATGCCTAGACATTACCATTTTTTCTGGGCATGATGGAAGGAAAAATACAATTTAGAAGGGATTGTGAGAAGGATAAACATCTTCTTTTGCAGAGGTTTAAAAGCAGCAACCTTCCCAGTCATGTATTATATCATCAAAGCACAAACCTGTCTTTGAAAACATACAGATGACAGCAGCTGGTGTCATGGAATGATCAGAGGCAGGAATGGACCTCAAACAGTGAATAAAAGATGTGAAGCAGTGAAGAGCCTTGATTATTATTTTTGCATAGAAACAATGGAATATTTAAACTCTATTTGAATATTCTCTGCTGCCAGTCAGAAAGGAATTCATTTGCAGAATGACATTTCCAAAGGAATGTTTAGTGACTTTTGTTAAGTGGTCGAGCTGACCATAAAGGGACCTGCCAGGGATTGACAGCTTTGCCCTTCCGCTGATTGCACTCTAGAAGAACTGTACTGTTCCCACCATCAATTGCTGCTGCAACTGTCTCCAGAGAGAGAGAGAAGATATCTTTTTCTCCTTTGTAGTGAAATTAATTCATTGATCTTAAAAATTGATATAGACCTCTATTTGGAAAGCTTAGTCATGAGAGGAGTTCCAGAATTACTATAAATTGAATGCAATAGTCAATGCAATTTCTTATATAACTTAAATTAATTCATATGGTCAAAAATGTTGCTATTGGGTCTTACATCCTGATCATTCTTGCCTGCATATGCCAATTTTCTATTTTTTCAGTTTCTCATATTTTTGAAGCTGGGAGCAAGGGAAAAACTAATCAGGAAAGAAACCAACTACAGATTTTAGATTGTAACTACAACAGAGCAAAACTTATTGTTGTCGCTAAGAAAAAGAAGAAAAATCTACCCAAGATAGGGTCCAGCTGCAGCTTGCTGAAATAAAAATATTGATTGAAAGAAAAAATTTAATTAAAATGGGATGATTATAGTGTTGATCTGGTGGTAGTTCATTTATAAATTAATAAATGAGGAACACTTTCATATTTCTGTATACCATGTCAGGATTTCTTGGAACTGATTTGATCCCTAAAATTTTGTTGCAAAAAAGTTTTTTTTTTTTTTGATTAATCCGAATGACTTTTAAAACAATGAATCTATAAGAAAAACTCTTTCTGCATTCCATTTTGAAAAAATGTTGTAGTATGAAATAGAAGATTTTGATTCCCATATCAGTCACTCATAGGCCTGTACTGCCAAAGGCAAAGGCCGATTTTTCCCTTTGTTTCTTTTCCCCTCTTGAGACTATCCTAGAATTAACACCATCCTAGAGTTTATCTATCCTAGTGTTTATCCTACTCTTTTCCCAAATTGTTTTCTCATTAGTTACAGATGTACAGCAAACTATATTAAGAAGTTACTACAAAAGTATATACTGAAAAAAAAATTCATTAAAAAGTCACTGTGTGTACTTTATAGTTACAAAAATAGATCAGAATCAATTAAAAAAGCTTGCATATGCCTTATGTTTAACTAGCTTACCATGGTATTAGTAGTCTTATGAATTCTAAAAAGATGCGAGTTTCTGGGTGTCAAACTGTAACATTTGTATTTCTGACAATTCACAAAAGCAGCTTGCTTCACAGAGCTCCAGGAAGGAGAGTACTGAACCCAAGTAACCTGTGTATTAAACTTTCTTATTCCCTTTAGGCTTCTATCACTAATTCTGTCCACAGTTTGCCTGGATTCATCTCTCACACCACCCTGAAAAAAGAGTAATGACCTAATAGTAAAGACTCAGGTCCTTGTTGTCATGTCTTGTCTTGTCTTTTATAACTTTTGAACTTCAACAGCACCTGTAGTCTTCCATAATATGCTTTTTCTCCTTCTTTTTATATGCAGTCATATTATTTATATTCTGCAACATTAAGTGTGGACCTATGTCATCTTTTGTAAACTGTCAGAAACTGATGTTCAGTCTTTTTGTCTTTTACGGTGCTGAAACAGTACCAACAAATCAAAGTAAATAAATAATATCAATTCTCCTTATTATCTGTGCCTGGAAACTGACTGGATTTTATGGAAATCTGATGTACAATGATGTAGCCTCTCTTTATATCAAAAATATTTCCAAGCCAGAATAAAGATCATACTAACAAATTTCAAAAGAAGACAAAAATGTCCATCAGGTTTCACAGCCTCATTCTGTAGCTGGGAATCTATTAAAAGACTATATTAGAATTGAGCAGTCCAGGCAATTTTTTTCACTGCATGAGAAAAGTCTCATGAGTCTCAAAGGGAAAGGCAGTACTTCTTACTTTCACAGAGTTAATGGATGGTGTTTAACTTTCAATTTATTATTAAAAGGAATCTTTCTGAATGTAAAATGCATCTTTCAAACCTTCTAAAAAATGTGGTAGGGGAATTAGTTCCAGAAATATTGCTCCAACTGTTTTGAGTTTGAATGACAACTATGATTGCAGTAGTAGCAGTCTATCTTTTCTGAGCATATATCACAGATGAAACTGGAGTCACAGGGCTTTATAAAAGAGGGAAAAAAATGGAAGTTATAGTCAACAAAATGTGTTGGTTGTGTGTTGTTCTTTGCCTACAGTTGTGAAGTTTGATATAATGTACTTTTGCAGAAGCCTTATTTTGGTAACAACCTATCAAGGCAAACAATACCATTTCTAGGAACATAAGACTGTAGTAGTTCTGGTCAAGAACTTGGTTCCTCAAGCCCAATATTGTGTCTGAAATGCCTAAGGAAGAGTAAGCACACATATAACATTTCTCTTTCCATCCTCTTTCCCCTTCTCCTAGCCTAGTTACCCTTCAGAAGATTTCCTGAGGATGATATGGTTTGTCTGCTTAGTGACCCACTGAATGTCTCTCTTCCAAGTACTACTTCAGTTTCTCCTTGAGCTCCATTAAATGTATTTTATCCACTGAAATGAATTCCTTATTTACAGTATGATACTGTGGTATAATATTGCAAACTGGCTCAGAATAGACTTCACACCTAAAATCCTCTCCTCATATTTCTGCCTTGCTGCCTCCCCTCAGAACAGTGCTCTACCTTCCTGCCTGGTAACAATTCCCTTCGTCTGTGTCTTACCTCATGATATCAGTTTTTTCTGTTTCTTTCCAAGACTGTGGTAACTTGAAGGGGGAAATGCATCCAAATATAGACATCATTCCAACAGCCCTTATCTCCTGGCAATAATTCAAGTTTCAATCCAATTCCTGTCCGCAGCACAGCTGTCTTTTCCCTCCTTCTTTGTGTGGCTGTAAGACTGGATCCACCTTTTACAGAATTACTATCCTTGAATTACTTTTACAAAATCCTTCCCGGTAAGTCCATTTTTTCCACATTATGTAACTAACCATTGTTCTTCTTTACCTCCTGCCCCATGCTATTCTTGTCATATCTCAAATTACCTTTAAACTAATTATACCCACATAAGGACAGAACCAAGTTCTTTTGATAGTTTTCATAAAGAGATTACATACATGGGCTGATCAAAGCAATATCCTTGTGATCAGGCCGAAAGTTCCACTTATCTTCGTTGTGGAAAGCACTAATATAGACGGAGAGAATTAAATGTGTATTTTCTACAATCCAGGTAATGGTCCTTTTTCTTTCCTGAAAAATGATAAAAACATATTACAAAAAATCTCATCAAGATTTTCAGCTAAAAATTCTTCTGAACAAGAAAACATTTCTTTGTTCTTTAAACCCTTGGTTTTGGATATTTTTCTATTTTGGGATATATTTATTTAGATAATAAAAAATAAATTGGATAAATAAATAAATTAGGATACTTGGCAAGGAGATGCCAACTGATTATTCAAGAACAGTAAATCTTAAGATATGTAAAAAAAGTATGAAATACATGCATAAAACAGTTATGTGTATTTAGTGAACAAGAAGCAAGACATGGAGTTTTATAGGACTGTAATCATATTTCTTGCAAAATATAATTGAAATTGTTATAATTAGTTCTGAAGGTCTATGCATACTTATCTTGGACTGTCAGGCTAAGATAGTAAAAAATGAACACATGGAAAATAGGGGCTTTTAGCTTTTTCTTCAAAATGCAGACCAAAGCAGTTTGTGGAATTTTACTAATACACTTCTTTGTTTTGATGCAAAACTAAGGAGTGCTTAGACACTGTCTGCAAAATTTGGCTTATTACGTTTGGAAAGTGAATTTACTGTTGTTGACAAGCAACATGATTTTAGACTCATCATGTTATTGTGGGTGAACCATATTAGAGCTACATACATAACACAAGATACTCTTGGAATAAGCACACTGAAATAGAATAACATTTGAATTTCTAGAATAAATCATGCCATAGACAAGACATGCCAAAGACAAGAGATAACATACTTTTCCAAACAATGAAAAATAGAAATGTATGCATCTCAAAAATGACTTGTTTGATTTCTCAAAATTTAGTTCCTGGTCAACAGAAAATACATAAAAGAGATGCAATCAAATTATTTTGTAACAGGTACATTATGAATGTGTATATGTGAAAGAAATATATGGAAAACCAGGTTTGTCACAGAGAAAAGAATTTAAAAGACAGCTGTGGTAAAAAGCTTCTGTTTTCTAAAATATTTTTCTTGATATGAATTGATATATCACCTTCTTTTCTACAGATACATGGACAATACATATTATAAAGGTATATACTACAGATATACTATTAGTAAGTATTTTATATTATTATTTTACTACCACATCCTACCGCTTTTTTTTTTTTTTTTTTTTTGAATCAGAGAATAGCTAAATCCTTTGATTAGATCTCTTCTGGACCCTTGTCAAAAGTACTGACAAATCTTAGATATATATTTACATATGTATAACACTCAAATTCGGTCTAATTATATTCAGAACACATGTTCTGCAGATACCTAAAAATGAATTTAAAAAATGTAAAAATACGCTGTAACTTCACAAGTTGTGTATGTGAGTGTGTTTATGTGCATAAAGAAGATAAGGAACATGCAATATTGACACTCAAGGTTTGGAAAAGAATAGGATGCTATTGGCATTTTACAGGAAAAGAATACGTAGTTTTCTTATCCTTTAGTCAGGATTTTTCCTGCTGTAAAGCAGGAAAAATGTTTTTAAATTTCCAGTGTGAATGAATGACTGAATAATGCAAATATTCATCCACGATCTAAAGGATCAGAATGTTGAGGAAAAATATATTCTGAGTCTGTACTGTCCCCTCTTCTCCCTCCTTTTGCCAACTCCTTTATCAGAAATGAACCTGGGCTACTATTGTAAAGAACAAGTAGAAATTAGATGTATGAGAGACACAGTTATTCAGTTGTTAGGTCATAGGTGAGTAGCGAAGCCATTGCTCTTTGTGTTCATATTAAAACACTTGCAGACCTATAATTTAAAAGGGTCTGTAGTTGCTCATTGACAGGACTGGAGGGAAACTATTAGAGGTCTTAGTATAACTGAATATTTGCTGAGGGCAGTCTTTCAAAGGCTTATGCAGAAAGGTTTTCAAAGGTGCCCCTTTACAAGTGGTCTGGCGATAAAGGGAGATTTAAAATCATGTCTGGAAAACTATTTCTAGGCATGAAAGAACAATTTAACAAACTCTTTTTGGAATAGACCACCTGTGCTCTCTGTTATTAAGCATGCTGGTCGTTTTGGTGCTGTAGATGCCTATCTACAGCAAAGTTTAACAGAAATCACATCTTGATTTTGCACAAACAATGGAAAACAGAAACAGGCTTGGGGAACGTAAAGGTCATCACTTGTGTCGAACACCATGTTTAAGAGAGAATAAGAAAGTAGAATAAAAGAGAGTTTTCAGATCAATTCTGACCTTTCCTAAATGGACATGACATGTAGCAGAGCTATATACCACTATTTCAAATTGACATCAGTCATAAGTTTATCACTGATTCCTTCAAAGTGATGCCTAGTTGGTTTAATTTTTACTTGATATAACAAATAAGTTCCTTGGAAAAAAACTGCTTGCTAGAAATTTCTCACTTCTTATGTTGTCTTTCTTGCTAGTTCACTTTGTGAGCTTGGACAGGTCACTGATTTCCCCAAGAGGCTAGTCTATGCTAGTGTAGTGCACAGATACACAGCTATGTTTTAAACAGCCGGTTCAGGTATGAAGAAGGGTCTAATCATGGCAGTCCAGAGCTCTTCTATATGGACTAATTTACCCTGCAGAAGAGTAAGTATGCAGGCATACCCCAACTGCATTTGTTTCTTGATCCATAGAGGTGGAGGGGCAACACATACTGAGATACCTCATAGGGTTCAGAGACAGCGCTACACCATGAAACAGAGCCAGAGGATGGGCATGTCTTTAGCTTATAAAGAGTATTTAGTTCTCATGTCATAGTCAATGGCATATTTTACATTTTATGACGTTTCCAACTGATCTGGGGTAAGTTTTTTTTAATGTACTCAGATTACATCCTTTCTGCATTTGTTAATTTTTCTTTGTGTTGTAATGCTCAGACTCCATCTCCCTGGTGGTATGCCTTTTCCTCCAGAAACAAGGTAGCAAATTTTATCTGTTCCCTACTACCCTTCCTGAGAACATTATACCTTTTAAGGATGATATTGTGTTCTCTTTACTAGTTTGGTAAATATGTATGGGGGCTGCTAATGCTTATTAACTCTCTTGATGTATGGAAAAAATATGACAATGGAATGAGCCTCGTTTAATTTTGATTGCCTGATTTTATGCTTCATTGTTCTCATATTGTGTTGTGACTCAACTGTTTTTCAAAGTGCAGTTTAATACCAAATGATGCTAACAGCTCTGAAGCCATCTATTCATCTTTCTCCTCTGAACAATTTCATGTGCTATGCTCTTTTAAACTAATAAGTCAGTCCAAAATCTATATACCTAAAATATACAGGTGTGGGGTGTGGGAGTAGATTAATTGATTGTTCAGAAGTAGAGCTGGGCAAAGAATTGGTTTGACAGTTTGCTGGTCAAACCAATTATCTGGAAAATAGTGTCACGGTCTTTAAAAAAATTCTTAATAATTAATTAAGATAAATGTCTAATTGAAGCTTTTTTACCCAGATAAAAGTCTGAATGCTTCATTTTAAAAATGTCAAAACAACACATTCAGATTGTTTAGACATTTGTTTAGTAGGATTAGTAGTTGCAGTCATCCTGAACATGCATTTTTCTGTTTAAAAACAAACATGTACAACAACAACAGCAACAACAAAATAGGTGAGCTAAACAACAAATTTACTCAAGTATATTCCTGACTGAATTCATCAGCATATTGAAATCATGACCCCAATCCACCAAAGAACTGAAGTATATACTTATCTTTATTTTGGATCCTCTTTTCATTTACTTTTTTCTTCTTCAATATGTAACTAAGGATGGGTGTCAGATGAAACAGATAGTACTGTAGTTTTGGACTATTTTTAGTAGTAAATCTAGGAGTACTAAGTGATTTGTGAAACTATTCAAGATGTGTACCAACTATTAAAAATATTTTGCTTGACAGATTAATTATCCAATAACTTCTTTGCATTAAAAGTGTTAGCTTTTGAAAGAGAGATTTTTTTTCCAGTTGATTTGGACAAATGTTTATGCTAGCTCACTGACAAATAGGCTATATTTACTCCTATAGCAATGGCATACTCGTTCTGCAAGGAGTATTTTATGTTTCATAATTCTCTGAGACAAAACAGTAAGTCTTATAGCTCCTTCTGCTCTACTGATAGACACCCAGCTCAGCACTAATAATGGCCTGCTCAAGCATCCTGGTGTGTGTAAATCGTGAGAGCCGTACATGCAATTTCTCTGCACTGGTAGATGCAACTGACTACAGGGTCACCTTCCACCACTCAAATTTCTGTGCAAACTATTTTAAAATGTTTCATACGTGTTTAATAGTTCCCGATAGTTAGTTGTTTTCCTTCTGGAGTGGTAGATTTAATATTATCCCAGGCAAACCCATAATCTGGGTATGGTCACACTACAGACCCCTAGTGGGATCATGAGCAGATGACAAAGTAATAATTGAAACTCCCAGATCAATGAAAACTAAACAGAGAGTATAAATGGGTATTTGTACAAAAGTCTGTGTTTATTGGTGCATAACCCATATTTATTCTATCGGGTTTTTTTTCTTTCATGGACATCATATGATTCTGATGGAGCTGGGAGAAACAACCTTTGTTTAGCTCCAAGTTTCAGCAGAGCAGCTCTTCCCTACTATTATGGGGTGATCTTGCGCAAGGGTTAGACTTTCTTCATTGCAGGCTAAACATAAACCAGGTGGAATAATGTAATTTATCCTTCCTCAACATTTTAATTAAACCTTGGGGATTTTAAAATTTGTATTCAAACCTTGGGCAGAGTTTGGGTCTTTCTGAATATTTGTGAGAAAATGGAAGTAAGAAGAGGAAAACGAAATGTAGGTGCAAGATCATAAAAATGTGGGTCTAACACACCATCCAGCAGGAAAACATATGACACCAATTTTCTATCCTATTATCTCACGCCAATCTTTTCAAAAGAGGATGTTTTGAAATGTACTCAACAACAAAAGGGCTTTGTTTGAGTGGAGGGCAGATATTTTGAGAAGCCAAAGAGTCCAAAAGCGAATATGGAAACTAAACAGGAAAATTTATTATTGTATTCCTGCATGTAACTACATTATCTCCTCAAATGTAGGGCTTGAACCTGGGACAATGTTGGCCATCTCTCCTTCTTGTCCAGTGTTTTCTGCAATATTCAGAAGCCTGCATTCCAGATATTCAATCAAACTGCCAAGGTCCCCCAAAGTAGATCTCAGGCAGATATAAATTATGAATTTTTTATCGGTACATTTTAAAAGATATTCCCTTCTGACCTCTTAGGTGATTCTTCCTCTTCCAGAGTAGAGTCTCTCCTATTAATATGAAGGTATAATGGGTTTTAATAACTAAGAAACCAATCCTTGGATATTCTGAGTGTAAAATAGAGGAGGATGACTACAAAAAAGATAAGCCTCTCTTAAGAAGTCTGGTAGGAAACTTATTTTCACATATTCTTATTTTTTATTAAAGCTGTATTCATAAAGACAACTTCTTAGACATTCCCCGTGTGTACTGTAAGAGTTTATATCTATATAACCAATTATAACAGCAGTCAGCTAGAGGAGACTCTTTTTTATTTAATAGTATGGCTTTAAATTATATGCCAATTTCTGCAGCAGCTCACCAATGGAGGCATGATTCATACTGAAAAAGCAGAGGTAGCAGAAAGATAAGTTTAAGAGCACATCTAAACTACCAGGCATGTTGGGTGCTTTTTGGAGGGAGGAGAGGTTGTTTGTTTGTTTCCCCCCCACACACATACAGCTCTGGGAGAGATTTTTCCTCCATGATGATTATGTAAGAGTTCAGAAGATATACACATGTACATGTACTAATTTATTTTTAAGTTTGTAAGCAAATCCCACATAATATGATCTTTTTCTGAAACAATTTGAAAATTGGTGAGCAGAGTAGAAGCAGAAGAGGAGCAATCAGTAGAGGGCCAGGTCAGTTGGAGGGGACAATCTTTTTTTTTAACTTAATTATATCTATCAGGATTCTATAAGCTTCCTTAGAAAAACTGTTTGGAAAGTGGTTAGTCTACTGAATTGTCCACTTAGGTGTGTGCCTATACTTAAAGAGGAAGCTCAGACTGTGTTTTCTGTGTTTGGGCAAAATTCTGAAAAGAAAAGCTGTCCAGAGCAAAGGTTTCTTTAATCTTCTTATATATGTCCTATAAATAGAAATATATATGCTGCAAGTATATAGGCAAAATATGTAGTGAGAAAAATAAAGTTACCTAAATTACTATGGATGGCTACCTATATTCCCTTTTTACACAAATTCCTACAGCTGCAGTCATGGAGACTGTGGTGCCTTTTTGCTCTGACTGTGGCTTCTTGTGGAAGATCTAACTTCTATATTAGCTTTCTTCAGGGTTGTTACATATTTTTAGAAAAATGAGTGTCTACTCACCCCCTTAGCTTCAATCTGTCTTTGTCTACTTATTGATGTGTATTTTTTCTTTTCAGTAGTTCCCCAGAAAAACAACAGAGAAAACCATCAAAGCCCTGAGAAAGTCAACAGAGAGCCTGAGCCAAGCAGACATGTGAAGATTAATGTATATCTGCAGGAAGTAAAGGTAAGGCTGGCAGTTAAGGTGACAGCCCAACCCTTATCTCATTCAGTGGCTGTCCCTTCAGGAAACCATCATTGCTTTGTATTAGAGACTATTATTTCTACTACTTCTCACATCAGTGAAAGAGAGGATAAGTTACATCTCTCATACCTGTACAGAGCAAGAATAAGCAGTGTAATGGTTGATTAAACCTTTCCAATTACAAGTTCAGCCTCAGGAAGCTTAGTTTTGTCACAATAACTAACCACAAAATTAATAAATTGGATATAGTTTCCTATGGAAAGATGACATTAATCCAGGCATCTGTTTTGAACTTACAAGACAGGTAAGGAAATGTAATGTAAGAAGCAATTTCTGGAAAGAATAATTGATGATTAAGTAAGTGGAAAATGTTCATTATGTCCAATTGTTAGTATGCTGTATTGCAATTATTCACAGAGTATGGTAAGCACAGTAGGGCCTGAAAGCACAATAGCAACCCAGCCTCCTTCCAGCATATCCTGGGGGAAATTTCTCTATAGAGACCTTCTCAAACAGTGCAGGAGGACTCACTGCCTCATGGCACGGGTGGATTTTTTATTGTTCAGTAGAACAATCGGAATCACCTGATAAACTGGGCCTGTTCAGATAAAAACTTGTAGTACAGCCAAATTTGAAATTTTACACAGCTGAGAAAAAGAATGGAAAACATACAAATAGACTGGGAAAATAGGTGTCCTGGAGAAAGATGTCTCAGAGAAAATGATGTAGGGATTCACAGCGGACAGAAAACTCAACTGGAGGTCCAATCGTAATGTTTTGACAAGAAGGCCTAATGCAATCTGTAGAAAACTACAGAGAAAAAGAGTGAGTAGAAAGAAAGAAGTGATTTTGCTTCAGTTTCTTATTACTGGAATGTCATGTATGATTTTTGTCTAATATTTATAAAAATGGTTACTTAAAATTTCAAGAGATGCCAAGGAGAAATGTAAAATGAGTTGAGGGCTGTGGAAAGTGCCTTTCAGGAAGGTACTTAGAGCTTAGTCTGTTTAAATTATCAGAAGGAAGTCTGAGAAGTGAGTTGAATGATGGACATAAGTACCTTTACAGGGAGAAAATATTGGATAGTGAAGGGTTCTTTAATCTAAAAGAGAGAGGCATAACAAGGACCAGTAGCTCCAAACTGAACCCAGGCCAATTGAAACTTGAAAAAAGTTACATCTTTTTAAACAATGACGATGCTTGATCACTGAACATATGACAGAGAGGAGTAGAATTTCCATCTCCTAAGGTCTTTATATCAGGAATGGAAGCCTTTCTGAGTGATATTTTTAATGTGAGCACAATGATTGACTCAGTAATTGGTAGAGGGGGAAAATTAGCAAACAAACTGACTGAATTTGAAATACCCTGAGACTCTGCCTGAAACAGCCCCAGTATATGTCAGAGTTCCATAAAGCTTCTTTCAGAAATTAAGAAAGAGGAATAAACATTAGGTGGGAAAACTATACTTCACGGTTCTGCTCCAGCTTCCCTCATCTAATCTGATCTCTAAACACCACTCTGGGCTTACTAAATGCGACAAATAAAGACCTTAAAGCAGGAAAGGTAAAAGAAGAAAGAACTGGGAGTAGTGCAGGTTTAGTTGCCTACTTCTGCGGTAAAGCTTCGGTGCTCTGGACACAAAGGGGGAAGGAAACATCTTGTGAAATGCAGAGACAACAGCCTGAAAAGGGGCAGCACCTTCAGCACTTAGCTCCCTGAGACTCCAGGTCCCCATCACACATCAGCCGGAAAAGAGTCTATTAGTTTCTATGATTCACTGTCATACGCAGACATATGTATATGTGTATACTCCCCCATTCACTTACAAAGCTACAAAGCTACTTATTATTCATGGAAAGTCCAATTTTAGAGTTATTCATCCTACCTTCAGTCATAGCCTCTCTAATATTTTTTTCAAATGGCCTAGTTGCAACATTCATTTTCTTAAAAAAAAAGTTCTAGAAGGTCTGTTTTAAATATTTTAGCATGTGTATCCTAAGCTAAGTTTTCTTAAATATACATACACATAGTTTTATTTGACTAGAC
Organism: Apteryx mantelli; assembly: GCF_036417845.1. Classification (NCBI taxonomy): domain Eukaryota; kingdom Metazoa; phylum Chordata; class Aves; order Apterygiformes; family Apterygidae; genus Apteryx; species Apteryx mantelli. The sequence continues at coordinate 52,178,045 of NC_089980.1, read as the reverse complement.
TTTACAGTATTTTCTTTTTCATTTTTTCCCTTGCTAAGTGAAAAACTGGAAGGCTTTGTGCTAAACAAAACATTTTGCGTTTGGGTATGAAAGAAGTGAAAACAAATATCTAAAGTTGCTGGTACTGGTGTCCCTGCCACCTTAATTTTGAAAAGCAGAATATGGAGAGAATTAGACTGAAATCTTCCATATTCCAGGCAGATTTTTTTCCCCTGCAGAGATAACACATAACCACCTCATTTTTTTTCCATCTATCTCAATTACTTGTCTAATTTTTGAACAGTTTCAAGATGGTCAGATCCATATATCTGGCAAACATAACTATTTCTGAGAAGGAAGAGAAAAAGCCTCCTGGTTCTAGTTGGAAGGTTTTTTCTTCTGAAAATGTCATTAAAAATGTGAAGCAATGTAACTCAAACTTTAGCATGGATTATTTTTCCAAAAAATTTTCTAGTTACTTACTTGTGCTTAGTTGTTGTTTGTTTTTTTTTTTTTCCTGTGGGACCTGTGTAATAAATAAAAAAGGTCCCACACAGTCCCATATTTTGTTTCTTCTTAGACAAACTTTCGCCAATTATAAGACAAGAAACAACAGTTGATGAGACTGGTACATGTCTTACAGGATGAAGAATATGATTAAGCCTATCTTCTTTGACATCAGGGTCTTACTACCTGATTTTTATACTGTGGAATCCTGGAATTAGATTCCCTGAATAAATCTGCATGGAAAAAAAAGGATTTACCACAAGCAGTGGTATATGTCATTATGTAGAAGGTGTTTTCATGATTGTATGGACTTAGTAAGGCTTGGAAGATTCTGCTAGGCACTCTGGATTAACATTTTAGTTGACTATCTCACTGTATCTTTGCTGCAATTTTTGCTTATACTACATGAATGCAAATGCAAATTTTAATTGTTTCTTACACTAGCTAGATTTGAACTGAACAACTAGAAGCAGATATCCTGTACCCATTTACATTGCAACCACTCCAGTCCCCCAAGTTTTGGGATTTTCTTCATTATTCTAAATATTAACCCTTTTCATAAGGAAATTATTCAGCACCAATAAAATTTGTAACTCTTATAGCAAGTATTATAACAATGTTAGCTTAACATTTATTTTTGCTGTCTCAAGAAAGGAAAACAGATTCAAAAATCCATAAAACCGAGACAACTTTTCCTGCATGTTGGAAAATTATGTCTCAACACATCATCATGTCTTGCAAATCTGAGAGTGTGAATAGTGCTTGCTGCCTCACCAGATCTGCAGCCCGGAAGGAATTGGACGGGAATAAGCACAGATATGCCAGAAGAGGGTATTCTTGCTAACTTTAGCTCAAGGGACAGAACTGTCAGTGAAATAGTTGTTCTGTTATTTTCAGAAACCTAAATTTTATAGGCAAATGCAAGCTTACAGGCAGGTGAGAGGCATTACCTTACATGGTAATAGTTTACAATAATAAACCTGAGAATGAGCCAGCTTAAATAAGCCTGAAGGGGGGGATTAATAAATTTAAGGAAGAAGGACAATAACCACATTTTCAAACTGAAAAAAAAAACAAACAAAACTCGCCCTAGCCTAGAGCTGGAGTTGCAGCTCTAAACAGGCTATTGCCTAATTGCGCCAAGGAACAAGTCAAAAGTCAGTTTTCTTGTTCGGTTATCCTGGTTGACGAAGATGTATGCTCAGATAGGGCCAGCACTAAGCAGGCCCAACAAATCTCAAAATTTCAGCTTCCATTGCAAAAAGGTAAGGAGACCCCAACTCTGAGCATGTTCACTCAATGAAGAAGAATTTACACCAATGACTTTCTGACTGGAGACAATAATAAAGGATTTGTCTTCATCATGTCCCTGCATTTTTTCCAGGTGGAGAAATACAGTGGTGACTTAACGCTTCCCTTGTCAAAACATAAGGAAAGGAACCTTTCTCAGAGGGGATCTGTAGGGAGCCTTCACAGTCACTCACCCAAAGTACAGTTGGAGCTGTAGCTGCATTGCCCAGATCAAGCAGCAGTGCTTGAGTCTGAGTGTGCAGGCTGAGCCTGTAAAATCCTTAATTTTAAAGCTCCAAGAGTTCTTTGCAAGGGTCTATACATATTAGACCATTATTTCTTAACAGTTTCAGTTTGAGAGGGCAGGTCACGGCAAACTGAGAAATTTGGAATGGCTGTTCAGTTGGGTAAATTGATTTGTCAGGGTGACAACTTTTCAAGTGGAGGGCACCGTGTAAGCCTGGACCACTCCCCCCAGAGAGCTCTAGAGGGATGGAAAGTTGTAACAGAAGAGGGATGCTTTCTTTGCTTTCTGCAGCAAGAGAAAACTGAAAGAACACAACCAATGGTCAGACTTCAGATATATTCCTGTTATCTGTATGTTTTACCATATTTAGAGGTAAAACAAACAAAGACTTGTATCATGAAATTGAGGTGATTACATGGTTGCTCTAATGTGTTTATTATCCAGGCAAATCAGTTGTGCTTGACTATGTCTGGTGATGGTAGCTGGCCCAATACTTAATAGTTTGCAGCCTTAGGGTAGCTGCAGTAGACTGTTGTCTGTTTATGAAACTTCTCATTGGTGGCAAGGATGTGATCACGTATACAGAGATAACCATACTCCTGAGCGGGAATCTGCTAAAGAAGAGTGTTTCAATGAAGCAGCTAGGCAAGGGAAGCAGCTAGCCAGCCAGCCAGTGAAGGGAGCTACCTAGCTGACAGACAAGCAAACAGGCATGCCTAGCTCATCCTATAGTGTCAGCAACAGCTTTTATGTCCTGCAGCCTGAAGCTAAGGTGCTTGAGGGAGTTAGGGGATTTGATGCACAGTGTGACTAAGGTGTCTCTAGAATATAGGGAATAAGCCTGCTCGCCTAGCTGTTTCCTTACCAAGGAAGCAGAGAGGAAGACTCATTATTTGAGAAAAGCTCATCCTGTTTTCTTTCCTTTTTATTTCTCTCCCTTCAATACAGCAATTTTTGTTAACCATTTGACTCTTATTTAGTTTTTCTTCTTGTTCATTTCTTATCTTCCTCAGATTCTTACTTGTTTTACATTCAGGAGATACAGTCTCCCCTGCATCCAGGCAGTTTGAGTTAGCTGTTCAGTATTTCTGAGTGGACGATTGATCTGGAGTTTATTAATGATCCCTAAATTGGGTCTGCAGAAAGTTTATTTCACACTGGAGCTAATGTTGAAGCTGTACCACAGAGGGTTGTTAAAGCAGTGTGTACAGCTTATAGGTTCCATCACTGCCTCATTCCTTTGGGAGTTTCATTCTCTGACGGAGCTGTTGGATAGAAAATGACACCAACTTTAGGCCCTATCCCCTTGCAACTGAATAATCTACCATTACCATTGTAATGTTCTCACTAGTGGTACCTGAACAAGGACCTGATAGATCTTAGGGAAAGTTTTTGTTTTGCTTTGTTTTGTTTTCAGAAAACATCATGGATTTCAGACTGTTAGAAAGATGGATTAGAAACCAGCTGGTGAACCTAAAGGCTGGCAAGTACCCAGTGATGGGTCTGTATTGCCAATACTTGATTAATAGTGGAGACTGTCTGAAAACACAACCTTCACCCCCATTAGTCTTAAACTTCTGGTAACATGCTTAGAAATACAGTAACTTCTCATCTCTCTAGGCAAGTCTCCAACATCTGTCAAATGTGTCAGATTCCTGACTCCATAGTACAATGACAGTATTGTAATCACAATGGGAAGATACCTGTATTATGAAAACACAAGTCATTTCAAAGGATGATTAGTTCCTCTTACAAAGTTCTGTAATTGCTTTAGGTTCGGTCTCTGTGATTATTTGCTTAGTATGATGTTAACATGATAGGAAAGCCAAGATCATTTTGATATGGTACAATTCCTTGTCCTTTTCTTCTCTTTTCTGCCCAGAAGCTGAAACATAAAGAATGCAGTATTTTGGGTGTAATATTCATTGCTTTCACCTGTCTGCAGTCCTTACTGTAGGTGTCTTTATAGAAGCAACGCTTCCTTGCAGTGATGAAGGGGTCATTTCAGAAAAGCATGAGGCTAGCTGATAAAAGAAAAACTGCAGTAAGCACAGAGTGCTTTCATTCTTGGAAAAGTGATATAATGTTGTATTTCCACTCCTCTTGCTGAGCAAATAATGGAAGTCACTCACTTTTTGTGGCAATATCTTTTAACAAGCTCTCCTAGCTGTGTAATTACAGTGCAATAGTAGCTGGGATGATAAAGATCTTTTTCAAATGGAAAAGGGGAGCTCATGTTATAAAATAAAAGTGTTCCTTTTTTCACATCATAAAATAAAAGTGTTCCTTTTTTCAAGATCTGAACAAAGCTGTCTTTGGAAAAGTGTATTTTCTATATTAATCTGGTCTTTGTATTGTGATATATATCAGTGGGTGACTAGTTCTAAATCTGAGAACAGACTTATCTTTTCTAGGAATTAAAGATACTCAGATACATTTCCTTTCAATAAGGAATATTGAAAAGAGATTCTCACATCTTCCACAAAAGCCGTTATCAGGCTTTTTTTTTTATTATCGATAAAAGTGTATTTACATGAAGTCGATTAGTGCTAATAGGAGAAATGAAAAGAAACTTGCTGCTGTGGTAGACCTAATAATAATGTAAGGTAAGGATAGTTAACTATTTTTTAATATATTTGGTCAGTCAAAGGTGCTTGTCTTTCTCTTGTGTTTGGCTGTTTATCAGAGACCTCAGTCTTGAGCTAATTCCAGGAGAGACTGTGAGAGGGAAGAGCTGAAATCTCAGATTCTTATGGGAAGGAAAAATCTCTCTTTAAATTCCCCTAACTACTTAATTCATAGGCTTCATTCTATAGCAAACCAATTTTATTCCCGTATATTCCAACATATCATCATCAATCAGCAATCTATAATATCTTCTATATTTTAGCTACCCTACAAGAGTCAGAGGTGCCATGGTCATGTCTATCCTATGATGAGATATTTATATATGAGAGAGTAGGTGAGCAACTGATTGTATGTCATTCATACAAATAATGCAGTTGATTATCTGTTGACTGAGGAAGCCTACGATTAAGTAAGATATGTATGTGCATACTTCACCCACCAAGAAGACAAAGGCATATAGTTCAAGGGAAAAAGTCTTTCTATACAAAGCATTTCTAAGGTTAAAAACCCCATATGGCTTGTAGACTGAAGGATGTGTTGAAGGACTACAGAAGGGTTGTCTGTGGATAAGAAAGAATTATTTGCAGTTTTTCTTTGGCAGTTTATACTTACTTGTGATATGTGCTAATTTGTTGCATCAAAGTGAGAAACAGCCTTGGGAACATCTTGTATTGTGGTATGTACTAATTTGTTACATCAGCGAGAAACAGCCTTGGGAACATCTGTGGGAACATCCTACAGCCTGTGGTGGGGGGCATGTACTCCGCCTGAGAAAACTGAGTTGAGCTAGTGAAGCGGCAATGTTAGTTTAGATAGCCTAATATGGCGCACAATGCAGAGGAAGACTCCAGCCTTCATCCCCACGACCACCAGAGGGCTGAAGAAGGCCCCCTAGCAACAGCCGGCGCAACCGCAGAAGTTACAGGAAGTGCCCCGTATACCCGGGGCTGGAATCGCATATAAGGAGACTGTGAGGGGGGGTTGTGCGCGCCGTTGGTGGAGCAGGAGACTCCCCCCCGGCCGCCCAGCGCTGTTTTGCTTACTTGTGACTTGCTCAATTATTAAATTGGAATTTATGCAACCCGGCCCGAGTGGTTGTCAATTTGTCACGTTTACCTATAACATACTGACTTAAAATCTTTGAATTTGACCTTTTGAAAGAGAATTCATTACTGTGTAAAACTGCTAGTGATTATGAAGGCAACATCACATTGCACAGAAACAATACGATAGGCATTGTAGCAACAAAATCTACGTTGTGCTCCAAGCCAAGTTCAGGTAAAGTGGAGTCCAGCAAAGTATAGGATGATGTCTCTTAGATCATCACTGGTGGCCCAGCTTTACTATATAGAAAATGAATTCAAAACACTAGCAAAGAATTTACTGAAGCAAATCTACAATTCATTATTCCTTTCTCTATTCTGTAAATTTTTTTATTGCTTCACATGGGGAAGGAAGGGGGAGCAGGAAATATGTCAGAGTTCTCTTTCAGCAGGGGTTTCGTCCATGCAGGAGTACATATAATTATTGGATGACATTGTCTTGAAGACATAAATTGTAATTGCAAATTAATCAACAGGATGTGAATTGTTCCTTCATGGTTAAATTTGATTTCAATTATAAGATTCTGTTTGGACCAGAAAATAAAAATTCTTGGCATAATTGTCAAGTAAGTACAAAAAGAATCTAAATTTCATTCCCTCTGGCAGCTTCCTTTTCACAAGAAATGAACCTGCATTTCCATTCAGTGGTGACCCCTAGCAAGAACTGCAAAGTGATTGCCAGGTGTTCTGCCTCAGATATACGATACTGGAATTTCTCATTGGTCAGATACAGTTTGAAAATATGGCAAAAAGGTCATAACGAATCTAATTTAGCAAATTCTTATAAAATGCATAGGCAAATGTTGTCCCAATTATTAAAAAGGAAAAAGGTGAACTGATACTAGTGAGGTGTCCCTTGAAAAATTCTCATCACTTGGATTGTCAGTGTAAAGTTATGTTGAGGATAATGTCCAAAATCATTTCTGACAGAAGAGCTCCTCCTTCTCAGTGGAGGCAAGGGTGAATCATTAAACTCCCTGCCATTAAAACGCAGGTGTCCTGAGCAGGTTACTGTGCCTGACAGAAGATGTGGCAGAGGCAGGAAAGCTCCACCAAATGACTGCAGCTGCCTACAAGAAGGGCAGCTAGGTTTAGGAGGCGTTTGGATCAAGTTTACAGAGCATGTGTCTCTCAGAACCTCACACTGAGTTATCTGGAGGGAGCACTGGAACTGGAACTTATTGTGGCTTAGGAGAAAATTAGAAATCTTCTTGATGAATTTAGCCTGGAGGATGATTTTATTTCAAGTGAATTTATCCAGCTATGTATAAGGTGTTGTAAAGCTTTTTACATTCATGTATAGTTTTCTGTAAAGTACTATGGCATTCAAAACATCATTTTCGCTTGTTTTACCAAAGTCTGCAATGCCTTAATATGCTAGAAACAGTGAAAACACTACCGACATATAAAACTGAATCTTCGGTTTCTTCATTTTCTTTTATGCACGTGACCAGAATCTGTAGTGTTCTGAGTATGCTGTGTAGTCCATTCAGAGAAAGAATGACAATGATCATTTGCACCAGGAATTATGGTAGTTATGCTCTTTGAAATCCACTTGACAGGAAATCAGTAATGCTGGTGTGAATTCACGAGTTTCCTCGCTTGGTAATTGCAGTTCCTCTTCAGCCTCTCTCTTTCCTGTAGAAGACCACTGCTGTCAGCCTGGCCATATTCTCTCCTGTGCTCTCAGATATCACATCCTTTTTACTAGGTTTCAGTTAAATTAGGAGGAACCTGCCAGATTGACACACATAGAGGGCAACCACCAGACCTTACTCTGGTTCCACTTCCTGTCTCTTAGCTGTAGAGATGGTCTAAATATCACTGCAGCCTAGATGCCTGACTTTTAGAAAGTCAGATAGGATAGACTGTATACTTGGGCAAAAAGGTGGCAGCAGGAGGGAAATGGTCAAGAAGAAGTACATTTAATTTTAGAAAACCAAAATATTTTTATTTACTTAAATGAAAAATACTTTATATATCAAAACTTCTCAAGTGATAAACTTCAGTGGGATATAAGATGATCTGTAGATATTTTTCCCTAAAAAGATTATGTGGTCTTGAATTTAAATATTTTGAATGAACATGTCTGTAGGATTGAATGAGCATGTCTATAGGATTCCACTCACTTTGCACTATAAATTGGAAGGTATTTCCTGAATGGGACACTACATTCAAAGTATGCTCTGCCAAATGTTGCTGTCCTGGAGAAATGCAGTGCATTTCTCTGCCACATTAGGGCACAACATTAGTCCCACATCTTTCACAGATTACCAAGAACAACAGTGACACAGACGAAGGTAAAAAATATGCTGAGACAGTATCAATACATTATTATTAGGGAAGTAACATTTCACAGAAAAAACTGGAAAGAGTCAAAGTCCAAGTGAAGAGTTCATTTTTAGGCTCATGAATTCCACTGATGAACTTAGGGCCCTAATTAACAGTAGTGGAAGGCAACAGCACTAGGTACGAGTCTTTACTGAGCCAGCTTTCAGCAAGAATAGTAAAAAAATAAATTTGTATCAAAATCATGCATGGGTGAAGCTAAAGCAGCACTGCATGGCATGGGTAAGTCAGAAGTAGTACTCTCATTAGCTAAAATGTATTTTTAACATTTCTGTGTGGTATTCAGTGCTTGCTTCATCTAAGTATGTGTATCAAATAGAGTAAAATCTACAGCCACCCTTTTCACCTGATTGCTTAGTAAGTGATAAAATGCAATATCCTCATTTTAAAAGGTATCACTCAATTCAATTTTGTGTGCATGATTCTTAGCATAATGTTTTTTCAATCCAGCTATTAAATAGAAAACATTAGATGAAAATCATATATTTTGTCAGGTCAGAATTTAGTCCAGTGCAACTGGGGATAATTCTTGGTATACGCACTTCTCTAGGTGACTGGAGAATACAAACATAAAAAGGAATAGTACCTATTCAGTTTCATTGCTGTCTATGTGGTGGTTTCCAGGAAAACATAATGCCAGAGCCTGAATTCCACTTGAGATTGACTACAGATAGCACAGTTGTTTTCTAACCCTGGAGCAAAGGCCTGGGAGGACCAGACTAGAAATTGAACTCTTTATCTGCCACTTAAACAAAGAAACAAGAAACGATTTGAATTGAGCAAATTCTTATCTATCTTACATCACTGCACCTGTCAAAATATGAGATTCTTGTTCTATTGAATTTCTAGACCTTGTTTCATTCTGGCTGTCATTTTATAAGAAGTTCTTTGCTTCTTTCTGTCAGCTTCTCTTTCTGGCTTTTGAGAACCAAAGAAAAAGGGATTATCTGACCCCAAAGATAAAGACACAAAAGCATGCAAACACACTATGCTGAAGCAAAGAGCATAATAAATTGGTATAAGAGGAAACTAAATATGTTCATGAAGAAAGAGTTGACAGAAGAACACGGTGACAAAACAAAAAAGCCAGACTCAGATAAATTATGGGAGGTTAAGTGGCTTTTCTCAACAATGTGTTGTGCCCTTATGTGAACCTAATATATAGAAATTAACATAGAAATTTAATCTTTTCTGCCATTTCTTTGTTTGTTAGTTCCCAATATTATTTTGGCTCATAATGGGATAGAAATTGATGAAAACTCTGCAAAGGATTTCACAGGGACAGCATTTAAACCTAAAGACAGGAAAGCAAAACAATCTCACTTGAGCTGCTCAAAGCTGAAATCACTCACCTCAAAATGCCTGATGTTCTCTGGAAAGAGCTTCAGAAATGAGACCTTCTCTGGCCCTAAATCTTTGCTGAACAATAACACCAAAATGGGTAATCTTTACTGTGAATCAAATGTTTTGTGGTTTACAAAAACAAGGAAGAAATAAGCACCAGCCAGTCCGGTTTTCTGCCATTTTTAGCAGAAAAAGCTGCTTTCTTTCCATGATGAACTATGGAATAAAATGCTAACATTCTGGACTTTTAGCAAGGCATATAAGGTTAGAGAAAAAGAACATGGTATAGCTTAATGATTGATTGTTACACAGTGATTTTCCTTTAACTAGAAGGAAGGATAATCTTTAGGGGGAGAATGATTTTCATAATTCGAGAATTTTGTAATTCTCATTTCGTAATTCTTCCCATTGCTGTCTTTTGTTGACCAAAGAAAAAGGAAGAAAGCTGAAGTGGTGCTATGAGAATGCTAGAGTAGAAAAAGAAGAGTTCTGTGCAAGAAAAAGGAAGGCAATTAGCTTCCTGAAAGGCAAACAGAAACTTGGAAGCTGTACTCAGGGAAGAAGAATCCCATACTTGTTTGACCTAAGACCCAAAAATATTTGTGAATGTTGGGGAATCTAAGAAAGGAAAATGTGTGTGAGTGTCTATTCTGTCTAGATGTATACATATGTTTTTCCTCTGTTAAGTAGGTGATTGTTTACAAGAGTTTCAAACAAGAGGTTATTTGTGTTTCCACCAGCATGTGCCTCTGGAATGGAGAAAAAGTGTATTCCCAGAGTGCTCACAAAGCTGCAGCACAGGGAAAGGGAAGGTATAAACTGTTTGAAAGTCTGGATCTGATTCTCTAGGGAAACCATACTGCAAAATCCTCTTTGCCTGAAGAGGTAACAGAGGTAATGTCTGTACCTGGCATCTATTCAGATTAAGAAAAAGGTAAGAACATACAAACCTCATATCATGGGATTCAAAAGAGTAGCTCTGTACGTGTCCACATAGAGTGTGTAATATATTTTTATATAAAATAATTACATACAAAAAATCATTAAAGGAACATGCACACTCTAAATCAGAGTTATTAATTTTGCTATAATTTTGCTATTGTGCTTATTAATGCTCCATAGACACAGTGCTTCTATTTTTCATATAATCTTTGTGAACACAGAAAAGACCTAAAGGACACAGTCTAAAACCTGCGTTAAGAGAGAAGAGAGAAATTAATTAGGGTGCTGTTCAGGAATGCTTGATGTTTTTCCCTATGTAATATATTCTCTACAATAGGTATTGTAAATGGTGTGTCACAGTTGATGATGTTTGACTTAGTTTAAATTCCTGAGTGAGGGCCATATATATTTGTACTGACAGTGACAAAGTCCTTGAACAATTTTCAGCCTCTTTGTATTTTCCACATGGACATGCAGACTCTTAGAAATGTCATCTGCATAGACAATTTTGAGACTTGGGTTCTTAGTTATCTTTCTTGAGGAAGTTGCTCTTTAGGAGTAGTAACACCAGGTAGGATGCTTACTAGATCATTAAGCAGAAGTCCACATTTCTGCACCATTCTGGTAGGATTCTGCAGAGGGTGTGCATAGTCTCCAACATAAACTGTAAGGCCAGTACTGGCTTTGGGGATATGTATATGAGGTCTCATATGACAAGAAAACAAGGAAGAGTCCTTGAGGTGAAAGGCCCTCAAGGGAAAATATAGAAAATAAAACTGAAGACTCAACGAATTTAAAGACAATGGAAGGTAAAGGTATTAGTCCTGAGCAGTAGTCTGCCAGGTGAAAAATTTGGCTTGATTGTTATTCTTTATTATACAAATCTGAAACTTTATTATACATTTAAATATGTATAATTATACCTATACATACATGTATATGTATGTGTATATGTATATATGTATACAAATACATACATAAATTTATTTACTATACATTAAATCTGTAATATAAAAAAGTGAAACTGAGGCATTGAATGACTTATTGGTCCCACTGGGAATTCAGACCCAACAGGGATTTCAATCTCTATCTTAGCCTCCTGGGCTCAAAGACAGCTTGTTGTCCACTGGATTTCCCGTCTGAGTCTTTCCTGAATTAAGACAAGTCACTGAACACTGAAGGTTTTAAATCTAAATTACCATTATCTCCTCACTTCTGTCAAGTGTATCTATTTTTCCCACTTTATCACTTTCTATCACTTATCCCATGGACCTAATTATCCAAAATCTACAGCCAGAGCCAGTTCTATGACTATAACAAAAGTCACTTGAGCAAATACAGGTTTGATTGGAGAGGTAGTTGGTTCACAGGGGTGAATCTTATGAACATGTAGAGTATAGCAATCAAACTGAATTTTCACCACAATCTTACCCAGTGACTGATTATTTTTAGGAATTTGATTATTGATTTGATTATTGATTTTTTGATTAAAACTGCTTATTTTAAAAGGCATTTTAAAATCATACTGCTTTTTCTAGAATTGGAAGTAATGAAACACCACAAGAAAGGCAAAGTTCCTGAAAGCATTGCCTGAAGTTTGAGTTTTGTGCATGAGAAAGATGAATTATGCTGTCAAATAGAAATCATGCAAAACTAGATGATTTGCTTTGGAGAGGCAGGGATATTATCCAAAATTAGACAGTTTGTCACAGGCTTTTTCTATTTATTTGCTTTTTTTTCACCTGGTACTGCTTTGTTCAAATCAGAAAATGAAAGCAAAACTCAACGACTTAATTCCTGGCCTGGTTGAAGACAGTGGACTTTTATTCTCGAAATTAAAATCACAGTAAACCAACTATTTCCTCCTAGTTAATTGTATTAATATTTGAAAAATTGAAGTTTTACCTCTGTCTGTCTAAGCAAACCGGAAAGCTCCGTGTTTAAATATGGTCCATCCTATGAAGTACTGAAAAAACTATTTTGGAAACTTTCCCATCAAATTAGCTCTGTCCTTTTAACTTGTATCTGACTAAGGATTCTGTTTTTCATTCACATTGCTTAAGCTGCTGAATCTAAAGCTATTAAAAGGAGCTTTCAAGATTGCTTGGGTAGATTGAGGCAAAACTTCATTTTTCAAACATTAAGGCATTTGGGTTTAGGTTCTGTATAAAAAATACCATATTTAAACATGAAGTTCATCAATAAAGTATTTTGACAGTCAGTAATAAAACTCTTATCAGCCCTTTACTCTTCATAAGTGCCTCTTAATAATTCCCATGTATTCTTTTATTGTTGCTTTATTTTCTGTTTTGCTTTGTCATTTGTTTTGATGAATGTTAAATACAGTATTAAACCAAAATGAAAAATATATTCCTGTTCTGATAGAGGAAAAAACATTACAAAATACTGGAAATTCGCTAGCAAGACTTTACAAGGAAATGTGACATTATAAAAACAGCAAAAATATAACAAAATGTGGGACATTAGTAGAATTTTTGAAGTATCTTGGGATTTCACCTTCTGATAATGAAGTCTGGCTCTTTTGACTCTCAGAGGAAAAAGTAAATTTGTATAGTGAAATTCTAATTCATATATGAACTTGACTACTTTTTCTAACTAGACTCTTCTGGGTCAGGGAATGATTGTATGAATCAAACCACAAGTTATTGGGCTCAGCGGAAGAACTGCAGGGTTAAATACTTGGGCCAAGGTTAAGATAAGAAGTCAGGCTGAGTGATCATGTAAGGCCTTACTCACTTCTAATAAATCAAACTGTCCCCTAGTATTTTAACATTTCTCTTATGCACTTTGGTATTCAAATGAAAGACAAATAAGCATTGGTCTTGTGAACATATTGGTCTTAAGCTGTAGTGTTAATAAAGTTTATCCCTCAGTAATATTTAAGAATTCAATGTTTCAGCAGCAATAACCAGATACAGAAATTTCCATATCCTCCATTCATTGTCCTCTTCAAATAAAATGAAGTAGCTTTAGTGGCTAAAGCAAGACAGGCTGAACAGAAATGCTCTTCTCTTTAGTGATGGAAAAATAAAATACCATGTTAATAATATGAAAATGATGAAAGGAATATCCCATCTAGGTAGTATCAGCTATGAAGCTGTTGTTCCAGAGGACTAACTCCAGGAAATTAGAAAACTGGCCAAAATGCTATTGGTTCCTATTTCATTACTTTCCTTCATACATACCAATTACAAACATGTTAGCCCTTTGGTCAGATGAGTCACCTGAAAAATAGTGATTTTTTTTCACATCTGATTTTTCAATATCTGAAAAAACTGCTATCTGGGAGGTTACAGCACTGTATATGGATATTAGTTCATTACTTTTTAATTGTAAAAAGAGAATGCAAAAAAATATTCTGTTAAAAAAATCTGTTCTTCTGCTGGTAATCTGATTCCAGAAATATATTTAACATTGCAGTACTAAAAGACTGAACCTTAATGCAACAGAAGAGCATGTATTTGTCAGAGAAAATTATTTTTCAAATTTGATTGTGCTGGAATATACACTCAAGAAAAAATACGAAATGTTTTTCATTTTTATTTTGTAAAACTCTCTACAATTGTGTTCTATTTGTTTTTTTTCCTTCTCAAAAATCAAGCATATATATGCAAAATTAATTCCAAAGGATAACACTTTTGTTTTTTTGAGTCTGTATTTTTTCAGAATGACTACCTAGGTGGCTATTCCATGTCTATACTGGTTCCTTTTATTGCTCCATAATATGCATGTCAGCAGATTTCAGATGTGACTGTCTTTAATCTCCTGGTCCAAAGACTAATTTCTGGCTTTTTTTCTGAACTAGATACCTTATACATTGAGAAAATGGAAAAAGCAACTGTCGCTTTTAGAGTAGTTTTGTGGAATGTTAGAAAATGCTACTCCTAATGTTGTTTTTGAAAAACTAGCCACTGGAGCTGAGAGAAAATTTTCATTTGAAACAGTCTGAATTTTCTTAGAATTTTTCATCAGCAGGGATAAATCCAACTGCCTAAAATAGGTGGATAAGGTCATTTTAAATGTTGTATACCCTTCAACTGTCCCTCCAGAAGATCATATGTCTCTTGTAGGTCCTCTGTTATATTTGTTACCTGAACAAATGTCTTGGATACCCCAAGTAACACCAATAACCTGGCACCAGAAAGTTACCCCAATACCTGCAGTTTGTTAGACAGAGAGTTATTTTTATTAGTACGGTTTATTAATAAAGTTTTAGGGTTTTTAATTCTCTGCTGAAATTTCCCAGAATGAATGTAGTAAAACTGGAAATGGGTATATAGGGTCTCTTTCCCTTGCCAGATATATTCTGCTGCCGGACTGAGGGATCCCCAGCTGTTGTTGGGGAGCACATGTGACACATTTCTCCCTATGCTTTCTTTCAAAGCTATCTGACAAATTCACCTACCAAGTGGAAACCAGTGAGAAGGTCTGCTCCATTGCAATAGCATTACGTCATGTGCTAGTTTTACTCTTCGGAGCTAGACGACATTATGTCTCCTTGTGTATATTTGCCACTTGTGTCCGTTCATTGTTTGAATTTGAGTTCATTTCTGAAATCGTTAAATTTCAGCTCAGAATTGAACATGGACTAGTCTTCGTGAACATTGCTTTGCCTCTTACTTTCTGTACTGTATGTGCAGCTGCAGTAAATTCACTGGTTCGTTAAAGAACCAAAAGCTATAGCATCTAGCAAACATGAGATACTAATTGACTTGAAAGAAAACTGTGCTATGAGAATATGTGTATGAAGCTATACGGCCCATCCAGACAAAAAAGCACCACTTGTGTCACTGAAAGGTTACCAATAGGTGAGCCAAAAAAGCAAGAAGCCAAAACAGAAGATGGAACAAGAGGTGTGGATGAGAAAAGTTACCTCAAAGAAAGCCTGAGTGTTTATTTACAGCACACCTTTTGTTTCAAACCAATTGGTCAGAGTATTTCACATGCCTGCCCTCTGAAAATGCAGGTAAACTGCTTCTCAGTGCAAGGGGTAAATGACCTTGTGTCCACCAGATCTGGAAACCAAATGTGGAAACACAAATTCATATTATCCTAAGCCTCTAAGGTTATCCGTGCACTAAAATTCTTCTGCTTTCTTTTCCTCAAAACACAGGAGAAAGAGGAAACCAGTCATTTCTTCAGAGCTGAAGTTGATCCAACTGGCTTAAAAAAAGAAATGTTAGTTGACAACATATCATTGAAAAAAGAATTTAAAAATTTTATTCTTGGATTTAGAATGGTAGGATGTCTTCTGGGAAGCAGTTTTTTCCAGGGAAGCAAGGGGCAACTGGCAATAGGAACCTGAGACTAAGGAAGACTCAAAAGAAGAGGTGAGAACTGGATGAAGAAAAGGGAAAGCAAACAGAAGAGCTCCTGCTCCAGGCTCTGGGTGACTAAGTGAGCTTGTCAGTGCTGCAGTAATTACTGACCTTGCTTCTCGCTGTGCAATTGGCTCAGGTAAAGACGAATAATAAATAAAGATAAATAAATTGAAGGAGTTTGAGCCAGGGTGTTGCTTTCTCTTAAGTGAGGTTAAGGGAGTGGTGCCCCAGAAGCCAGCCCCATAGCAAAGCCCTTCCCGGAGCAGGGCCTCCCTCCATCAGAAGCGTGTGCCCAAATGTTTGGGTGACTATTGTTTTAAGATATGTAACCAGTGACGCTTCTGCAATATTGCTCCAAAGACAGTGGCTAAAACCTTAAGAGCAAACAGGAGATGATTGCTTTCTTGATTATGGTAATACGAAACATGAAATGTAAAAGCTTCAATTTGTTTGAGACAGCTGACATTGATTTAAGTCACTTGTTACCGTACTGGATGGACTTTGAATTCCTTATGAAGAGACAGAGGTTATTTTCTCTGTGTCTTATAAACCTTAGGAAGCAGTATAGACTTCACCTTAAAAAACAAAACCAAAAAATCTTCTGAAATTTACAAAGAAAAATGAATGTTCTGTATAATTCACCTAACAGGATTCTACATTTTTACTGGAAATACATCTTTCAGTTCCATTTTTCTAGATGCTACATGGGTGCTGTAGAAAACCATAAAGTAGATGGGTAGCTTGTTCGTGCTTCCTTTTCGCGTAATGAATAACGATTACAGCATTTTTATGCAGTTTTCAATTAGTTTTATGAGAGGGAGTCATTGCTTTGTTGATATTGCAAAGGAAAAATACACTGTCTAATCTCATCCTGTGTAAGGAAATGACTTTTATTTTACTAAGTTGCATGTTTGTACAATGTGTCTAATTCACAAAGAGATTTCTTATAGTATAATGCATATTCCTTTTGGATTAGATGGGACCAGCTGCCAGAGGAGTAGCAATGACTGCAAGACTAATAGAATAGAGGGGATAATACTTTTTAATGCCTTTCTTGTGGATTCCATAAATCCTCTGGATATCTTCATGTGAGAAGTGTACATGATGCTCTAGGCTCTAGCAGAAATTGCTGTGCAAACTGACTGTTGGCTAGTGCCTGACTTCTAAACTGTGGGGAAGCTGCATTTCATTTCCCTGCATGCCATTTATTTATTATGTCCATAATCTTAGAGGGGATAAAAGGACTTAGATGTCACCCTTAATAAATAACAATAGTTCAGTTCTACTTCTAACGTTTTATTCACAGAAATTAATGGAAATAAAATATCCCCCAAAATCTTGATAAAGACAAATATATATTTGCTACAATGCTTTTGGTGTTCTATAATATTTTAGGAAGAGCATGGTAAAAATGACAGAACTGTATACATCTTCTTATCTGTATCTCAGAGGAATGACTGTAAGAAATGTACATTCTGTCATACTCCTTATCCACTATTTTGGTCTATCCACAATCAAGCTAGTCTGTGTTCCTTTAGACGTGATAACTCCCTCATCCCTTAACACACAATGTGTTAGCCTTACTGATTAAAGCAGAGAGCTGTTTGATCATAGACTGAATGATGGGTGCCTCGCTAAATGCTTGGTTAATGCTGTTTTTACCTGTATTTTGTTATTTATGTTTCAAGGAGAAGGATTATTCACTTATGGTATTGCAAAAGACTTACACAAGGGACTTTAAATCCCTCTAAAATTTCTTAGATGAGAAAGGACATCATTCAAATCATTTTCCTCTGCCCTTAGTGTTTCCTCACACTCTTTCACCTCAGGAGTGAAGCACTTAATAGGCAGAGAAGGGCATTTACAAGTCTTCATGTACTGTTTGCTGCTGGCTGCATGTAGATAAATGAAATGCAAAGCAGATCATGCACATCCACAAACCGTGTCACTCTTCTGCCGATCTGAGAATTGTGGTTATATCTCAACAGTTCAGTTACTGTCATGTTATTTGTAGAACTTAAATGGCACTGTGAACGCATGAAGGAGAACACTGTAGTTTGTATATGAACTAAATGTCAACTGGTAGTCAAGACTCATTAGAAGAGTTGGTAAATACATGTTTTTTTACATACCTCCAGTTTATTTGCAATGATAAAAGCATGCTGTCTGCTTATTCTGTTAATGCACTGGCAACTCACACATAGGTGTTAATAAAGTAATTTGTTAAAGAATATTTTTGAAGTATTAGGGCTCTAAAGGTGCAACAGAACAATGAGAAACAAAGCTTCTCATTTTTTCTCAAGCAAGGCTGTTATGCTTTGTTACAAAAGAGTTTCCATCAAATGATGTACTAGGCATTCATTCTACTGCTCACTATAATTATGATCACAATTAAACCCCCAAAATTGTTACTGTCACATTAGGATGTATGAAGCTGAAAAGAGAGTTTACACTGCGATATTTTTATTATTATTAAAGACTGGTTAATCACAGCCAGCTGCAGTTGATCAATCTGGAAATCGCTCACATTTTGGAACATTTCACTGAGCTGATTCTTCTAAATTTCTTTTTGGCAGTTAACTTTTAGCCATCTCTGGCTAGCCATCTCTTTCAACAGTTAACTGTCAAAATAGCAGCCTTAAGTCCCTTCCCTCCCTCACTGCTCTTCTCCAAACCATCACAAGAAGATTAAGTCCTTTCTTAAGCACTTTATAATGCAATTTAGGAATTCTTAGTGATCAGATTTGGACTTGTGTATTGTTCCCACTCAAAAGATAATAGTCCATGGATGTGGAAGGAAGGTAACTTTACCATCTCAAACTGAACGCATAAAATCTACATTTGAAAATCTTCCACTTGTCATTATGAGGTAGAGTTCTGAACTTATATGACTGAATCATTTTTCCCTAGATTTTCAGTTTGATGTATAAACCTTTGGTGCTTAATTTGATACCACAGTGTAATGCTTGGCTATATATCAAAATATGTACATTATTTTCTAGCCTAAAATCTTTATGAAGTAACGGATTAAATTTTATTTTCTGGTTGATTGGTCAGACTGGAATTTTGTGAGTGCTTGAATTACTAGAGTTTTATGCTTAGATAAAGGAGCACAGAATTAAGCCTTAAAAACAGTCTTCAGAAGTTTCAGTCTTTATCAGGCCTTTTGTTTTCAATGTAAGTACGTATATTTTCATGCCACCAGCATTTCTGATCTTATAGAGCAGTGGGTCATTTCCACTGCTAAGTTTGATCTGCCATATAGCTTCCACGTTAAAAGGCAAAGGACTCAAGCCCTCTGTTGACACCTGCAAAGACTTTTTCTGCTGTACTTGACTCTTAAAATTTTGAGTCTGTAATATTTGGCTTTTACAATAATTTTAACAGCTCTGTAAAGTTTTTCAGCCTTCAGTTACTCATTCATTTGCTTAACTTTGCAATTTAACCATAGGCTTTTTTGTGTGTCTGGGATAGTGAGAAAAATACCAGTTAAAAGGCTATGAGAAATGCTGAGAAAGATTTTCTCACAATGCAGTTACTTTTAAAAGTGTGTCCAGAAAATTTAATTGTTGAGAGCTTTTAAAAGGGATTATAGGTTTCAGATTTATTCCTATTATTATTTCAATATTTATTTATAGATCATTGCAATAAACACTATATGACTGCTATTGGAATATGTATTTCTAAATTTAAAAGAAAGGAATATCAGTTTTTCACATCCACATTATAATTAAAATCAGTGACTTTGCAATACAGCATCCATTTGCCAATCACAAAACTTCCTTTTGAGTTTCCTGTATTATACTCAAGATATCTTCGCATTTGACAGCCAAAATAGGTAATGAACAGAGAGGCTTGTTTATTCATAAATAGTTAGATGGTTGTGTACGATGGCCAGAAAGGTAAAGAAAGATAGAGAAGTTAGGTAGCCACATCCATATTTAAGGATTTAAACAGAAATGGCTTGACTCTTCTTGGTTTAAGTTACTGCAGCTCCTGTTGATACCAGTTCGGTGGACAAGGCTGAGCCACTGAAGAAAGCACGCCTCTTGTGACATGACCCATCTGTGTTTGAAAATATGGTGGCAAAGGAGGGTGGCATAGGCGTAAAGTGGGATACGTGTGTAGAGAGTATGTGAGAACATGCGATAAAGTAAGGGCCTAAAGTGCCAGAGAAAAGGAGACAGAGAAAGGAAATATGGGCAGAGTAAGGCCAGGAAAAGAGGCACTTGGACAGGCCCCATATGTCTGTAAGTATTTAAGGTGGGATTCTGACCCTAACAAGCTTGCAGGGAAGTGCAAATAGTTCCTCAAAGTAGTCTGCTGTCATAAAATTTGGAATTAAGATATAATTTAGGATTTTAGCTCTGTATCTGAGCAATACCTTCAGGACGATATAAAAAACATAGAATTTGGTTTGTGAAATTGTACGTACATTTGAAAAATGGTTTGCAGTTTGCACAGCAGTTTGCGCAGAAGGGCGCATGAAGGAACCTTCGTTTCTGTTCCCTGTGGTGTACGTTTCCGCAAGTATGGTTGGGACACGCTGCAGAGCGCGTTCCCCAGTGGCTGTTGGAGTTGCTGTGTCAGAGGCTGGGACCCAGACCGACCCTCTGACAGTAGATCCAGCTCTACAGGTCTGAGGCTGCAGGGAGTGCTTGGGGCCTCTCCGGGAGGCCTGGGCTGGCAGTCAGCTCTCCTGCAGGAGGTGTGCTGCTGTTGATGAGCTGTGTTGTCAGGTAAGGGAGTTACGGGAGGAGGTCAGTAGGCTGCGCAGCATCCGGGAAGCAGAGCAAGAGATAGACAGGGTATTCTCGGAGACTGTGCAGCTTCGGGAGTCCCAACCCCCCGCAGCAGTGGAGTTGCCAGAGGGCTCTGTGCCGTGTGAAACAGTACATCATGACACCGTAGAAGAAGGCTGGAAACTGGTCACTGCTTGTGGGAGGAGAAAGGCTCCTACTCCTCCCGAAGACTTGCAGCTGAAGAACAGGTTTAGTGCCCTCCAGGATGAGGAGGAGATGGGCATGGCTGCCAGGGAAGTACCTGGGACAACAGACCCTGTGCCCTGCCGGAACGCCCGGAAGAAGCGGCGGGTGATTGTTGTGGGGGACTCCCTGCTGCAGGGGACGGAGGCATCTATCTGCCGACCTGACCTCGTGTCTAGAGAGGTTTGTGGCCTGCCGGGGGCTCGTGTGAGAGACGTCATGGAAAGACTGCCAAGGCTTGTCCACGCTTCGGACTATTACCTACTGCTGCTCTTCCACGTGGGCGCCAATGACACCAAGGGCAAACTGGAGACCATCAAGCAGGATTTCAGAGCTCTGGGGATGGTGGTCAAGGGTCTGGGAGCCCAGGTCATCTTCTCCTCAATCCTGCCAGTGAGGGGGATGGATGAGAGTAGGAGGAGACAGACTTTCCAAGTTAACGACTGGCTGCGCCGCTGGTGTTGGCAACAGGGTTTTGGTTTCTACGACCATGGGACCCTGTTTGAAGATCGACAACTGATGGCGAGAGATGGGATCCACCTCACGAGGCGGGGCACACGGGTCTTTGCCAACAGGTTGGCCAACCTGGTAAGGAGGGCTTTAAACTAGGAAAGACGGGGGAAGGGGAGAGTTATAGTGCCAGGGTAGCTGGCAAAAGACAGCTCAAGTCAGGACGCCTCCAGCAGGTGAATGCAGCCAGGGAAGTGCACATGGGATGTGGCTATGGAGGATCCTCTTTTACCCCTCCTGGGAAACCTGCATGCTCGATCTCCTCTCTGAAATGCCTGTACACCAATGCACACAGCATGGGGAACAAACAGGAAGAACTAGAGATATGTGTGTGGTCGCAGGGCCATGACCTCATTGCCATTACAGAGACATGGTGGGATAGCTCGCATGACTGGAGTGCTGTCATGGATGGCTACGTGCTTTTTAGGAAAGACAGGCCAGGAAAGCGAGGTGGTGGAGTTGCTCTTTATGTGAGAGAGCAACTGGAATGTGTTGAGCTGTGCCTAGGGGTGGATGAAGAGCGAGTCGAGAGCTTATGGGTAAGGATTCAAGGGCAGGCTAGCATGGGTGACACTGTTGTGGGTGTTTACTACAGGCCACCTGATCAGGAAGAGGAAGTCGATGAGGCCTTCTACAGACAGCTGGAAGTAGCCTCACGATCCCAGGCCCTGGTTCTCATGGGGGACTTCAACCACCCTGATATCTGCTGGAAAGACAACACAGCTAGGCACAAACAGTCCTGGAGGTTCCTGCAAAGCATTGGTGACAACTTCTTGACACAGGTGGTGGAGGAGCCAACAAGGAGAGGTGTGCTGCTGGACCTCGAACTAACAAACAAAGAAGGACTGGTGGAAGATGTGAAGGTTGGGGGCAGCCTTGGCTGCAGTGACCATGAGATGTTGGAGTTCAGGATCCTGCGAGGAGGCAGCAGGGCACTAAGTAGGATCACAACCCTGGACTTCAGGAGAGCAAACTTTGGCCTCTTCAGGGACCTACTTGGAGGAATCCCATGGGTTAGGGCCCTAGAAGGAAGGGGGGTCCAAGAGAGCTGGTTAATATTCAAACATCACTTCCTCCAGGCTCAAGAGCGGTGCATCCCTATGAGTAGGAAGTCAAGCAAAGGAGGCAGGAGACCTGCATGGATGAGCAAGGAGCTCCTGGCAAAACTCAACCAGAAGAAGGAAGTATACAGAAAGTGGAAAGGGGGACAGGCCACTTGGGAAGAATACAGGAACGTTGTCAGAGTATGCAGGGATGCGACGAGGAAGGCTAAGGCCCGTTTGGAATTAAATCTGGCGAGAGATGTCAAGGACAGCAAGAAGGGCTTCTTCAAATACATCAGTAGCAAAAGGAAGACTAGGGAAAATGTGGGCCTGCTGCTGAATGGGGTGGGTGCCCTGGTGACGAAGGATGCAGAGAAGGCAGAGTTACTGAATGCCTTCTTTGCTTGAGTCTTTACTGCTCAGGCCAGCCCTCAGGAACCCCAGACCCTGGAGGCAAGAGAGAAAGTCTGGAGAAAGGAAGACTTTCCCTTGGTGGAGGAGGAGTGGGTTAGAGATCATTTAAGCAGACCTGACACCTACAGATCCATGGGCCCTGATGGGATGCACCCACGAGTGCTGAGGGAGCTGGCAGATGTCATTGCTAAGCCACTCTCCATCATCTTTGAAAGGTCATGGAGGACAGGAGAGGTGCCTGAGGACTGGAAGAAAGCCAATGTCACCCCAGTCTTCAAAAAGGGCAAGAAGGAGGACCCAGGGAACTACAGGCCCGTCAGCCTCACCTCCATCCCTGGAAAGGTGATGGAGCAGCTCATCCTGGAGGCCATCTCCAAGCATGTGGAGGACAAGAAAGTGATCAGGAGTAGTCAGCATGGCTTCACCAAGGGCAAATCATGCCTAACCAATCTCATAGCCTTCTATGATGGAATGACTGGCTGGGCAGATGAGAGGAGAGCAGTGGATGTTGTCTACCTTGACTTCAGCAAGACTTTTGACACTGTCTCCCATAACATCCTCAGAGACAAGCTCAGGAAGTGTGGGTTAGATGAGCAACAGTGAGGTGGATTGAGAAGTGGCTGAATGGCAGAGCTCAGAGAGTTGTGATCAGCGGCGCAGAGTCTAGTTGGAGGCCTGTAGCTAGCGGTGTCCCCCAGGGGTCAGTACTGGGTCCAGTCTTGTTCAACTTCTTCATCAGTGACCTGGATGAAGGGACAGAGTGCACCCTCAGCAAGTTTGCCGATGATACAAAACTGGGAGGAGTGGCGGATACACCAGAGGGCTGTGCTGCCATTCAGAGAGACCTGGACAGGCTGGAGAGGTGGGCGGAGAGGAACCTCATGAAGTTCAACAAAGGCAAGTGCAGGGTCCTGCACCTAGGGAGGAATAACCCCATGCACCAGTACAGGTTGGGGGTTGACCTGCTGGAAAGCAGCTCTGCCGAGAAGGACCTGGGAGTGCCGGTGGACACCAAGTTAAGCATGAGGCAGCAATGTGCCCTTGAGGCCAAGAAGGCCAATGGTATCCTGGGGTGCATCAGGAAGAGTGTTGCCAGCAGGTGGAGGGAGGTGATTCTCCCCCTCTACTCAGCCCTGGTGAGGCCACATCTGGAGTATTGTGTCCAGTTCTGGGCTCCCCAATACAAGAAGGATGTGGCACTACTGGAGCAAGTGCAGCGAAGGGCTACAAAGATGATTAGGGGACTGGAACATTTCTCTTACGAGGAAAGGCTGAGAGAGCTGGGCCTGTTTAGCCTGGAGAAGAGAAGGCTGAGAGGAGATCTTATCAATGTATACAAATATCTGAAGGGAGGGTGTTGAGAGGATGGAGGCAGACTCTTTTCAGTGGTGCCCAGCAACAGGACGTGAGGCAACGGGCACAAACTGAAACACAGACAATTCCATCTGAACATGAGGAAAGACTTCTTCACTGTGAGGGTGACAGAGCACTGGAAGAGGTTGCCCAGAGAGGTTGTGGAGTCTCCTTCTGTGGAGATATTCAAAACGCGCCTGGACGCAATCCTGTGCAACGTGCTCTAGGTGACCCTGCTTGAGCAGGGGGGTTGGACTAGATGATCTCCAGAGGTCCCTTCCAACCTCAGCGATTCTGTGATTCTGTGATTTTCTTTGACAATTTTGCCTGGTAACTCGCTGCATTCAGCAATATGCAGAACCTGGAAGTCTGATGACACTGTGTATCTTTGTTTCACAGCTGGACTCAACAATTTCACCTGAAGTGATAATTAAATCCAAGTTTTTCCTTTCTCCCAAAGTCCTTTGCCAGAGTCTCCATTGGTAGACTTGTGTCTGGAGACATAGATGAGGTCTTAGACTGATTTTCTTTTGAAAGTGGGCTGTCTTTTTGCATTTGACTCTTTGTTCTTTTCTCTTTCAATTCACTTCAAACTGATAATTGTACCTGCTTATGACTATGGCAACAGCCACAAGATTGCTCTCTTGGATTTCTTTTTCACTGTATACTTTGAGTATTACACCAGTTTTTGTAACATGACAGACATTAATAAAGACTTTTGTTTTCAGCAGACTGCATTTGGTGGTTAGTTTTTCCATTTCTGTTGAAATAAACATACCTGATAGTTTTGAAGTTCAGAGCATTACTAGTTGTTGTCTGACATTTTAAATACAAACCCAAGTTTACTTCAGGCAGAAAAAAATATCTGCAATCCTGAAATCTAACGGGATATGTATTTAGCATCATAGGGATGCAGACCTCCATATCATACTGCCTTGGAGAGAGCAAGAGAGGGATTTCTATGCTCATCAGAAAACTGATTTTCCTTTTTATTTTCTGCAATGTGATTACTAATCCCTATTTCATTTGTTTCATTTTACAAATTCTGATACAGGCTGCTTTTAATCCAGCAAAAACTGAAACCTCATTCCATTATGCCCAATGCATTTAGATGTAAATTTAAGTTTTCTATATGCAGTATGCTAATCTTCACTGCTACAAAAAACAGTTCAATAAACTTAAAACAGAATCCATGAACTGAAAAATCTAACTATGTTGAAGAGTCATCAAATTAGATTTTAGTGGAAATTAATGTACTATCTTTATGTATATGACCTGATATAAATGGACATCATTCTCTCAGTTTATACCTCCTGATAGTCTGGCCTATGATTCTGAACACAGTCGCTGTCCTATCAATGCAAATTCTGTAATTCTAGCAAAAGAGGCAAGCCAAGCCTCTGACAGATAATTCTTGCTGCAACAAGGCGAATCTGACTTCAGGTATACATCCTCCAAGATCCTGGGACATTGGAAAAGCTCAGCTGTAGATGAAAACCTAGCTTCATGGATCTATTTCATAATTTTATGAAACTAGCATGACATGGAATCTTTAAGAAATGTTGAGAGTATCAAATTTCGAGCTTAAAAACTAGCAGGCATGCAATGCACATTAGTGAGCAATGCAGCTGACCTGCCTGAGGCACTTAACACCATCTCTCCTCAAGACCAAATTATTGCTTGTGTATGTCACACAAAGCCAGCTACCCCCACTGAAGTTGGGAAGGTGGACATGGAATACAGCCTAAAACTTTTATGGGAGAGAATGTGTCATTCAGAAATCTGAAATGTAAAAATATTCCCTGCTATTGTATTTTCTTTTTTACTGTCAAAACACGGTGCATGCCATCTGTCAGTTGCTTTTCTTTGACCAGTCGCTCTAGTTGCTGTGCCAGTTGTTTTATTGGGCTGGGTGGCTCGGCAAAAGGACAGAGGGCACAGTGCAGGAAAGCAATTGCTTCTTTTCTGGATAACTCTTTACAACTTTAGGGCAGCAGTCCAGAGTCCTGCCGGATAAAACTTGCTTATTGTTATTTATGCTTATTGCATATGGTTCTCTTCTAATCTTTCAAAATGTGTTTCTAATTCATTTTGAACTTTTATATTTATCAGTTTTCATAAGAATATATTGTATTATCAGATGCAAAGCATAGTCATTGAAGCGTGCTCACCCCAAAGCATCAAGCCCGGAAATTTGCCAGTTCATTCAAAATTTGAATCTAAGATGTAATCCAGAGTTTTAAACTAGGACTGTTCCACAACAACAGTGAAATTCAGATATTTGTATTTTCTATTTTTAATGATGTTTGTGGGAGGACTGAGAGGGCCTGCATGCCCATGTGCTTATTTTTGTGATTGTCATCCTCTTCAAGAACTGTTGTGTTTCCAGTCCAGAGAGAGTGAAAGCTGAGGTATTAGAGAATAACTTTTAAAATAGTGTTTTGAGGCAGTAATGCTAGGTGTATCCGAAGAGCGCTCCTTCCTCATGGATCTCCAGTCCACACTTTCTTTCACACAGAGGATCATACTTTGAAACTATGGGATCTATCTACATTGACAGAAGTTATTTTTCTGGGGAAGAGTACTGTTGCCTTTAAAAGCAATTAGAGTTTTTTCCACTGAGTTAGCTCAACAAATGAAGCCATCTGTCTGTATATACTGAAGTTAAGCCAAGGCAAAGTCCTGCTGTAAATGTCCAGTAGACATCCGTAGGGCTCCGTAAGCAGAACGATGGCAGGTTGCTGCATCAGCTCATGTCTAAATTCATCTCCTGCTCTGCTTCTGGCACATGACTTCAATGTGGACAGTCTTCCTTCCCTGTGCAGGCTTGCTCTTCATGGAATCCCTGTACGCCTTCCTGGTTCCCCATCAGGTTGGAGCAAGGCACGTTTTGCTCCCCTTACTGAAATACAATAGTTGATTATAAGTGGCATGATGGCAGTTATTCACTATCATTTGTAAGCCAGTTTCAGAGCAAAGGCAAAGCTTACTTCCACTTTAAAGGAGTACATTTATACTGAGGGAAGCAGACTCAGTTGAGAGGCAAGTTTTATGCTTCTTTTGTATATGAAATTATTTGTCATCTCCATCATTGACTGTAATTTTAACTTTTGCATTGTGGTTGAGAGGGAATATAATGAGATTGAAATGTTGGTTTTCTCTGAAGAAAAATCTGAGTTGTTCAGTGTGAAAATACTGTGAAAAATGACTAGGTTATAACTGAATGCATCTCTCTCTTAAAGGGATACATCGATTTTATAAATAACCCATAATATCAGCGGAAACAACCAATTACCACATCAATATGTAAATAATCTGATTGCATTCCAAACAACAGAAAAGTGAAACAATACCATAAGCAATATTATCTTTTAAGGTATTAAGGTCAAAAAAGATTATTAATGAGAATTTTTTAAAATGTGCTATTCCTGGGTAAGATTTAGTTTTTCTGGTACATATCGTGATAATAGAAAATTCAGAAAATGAAATTACAAATGCTAAAAAGAAGTTTATTATGTTCTATTTTATACCTCCTTGAAAATAACCCTATAGATAAAAACAAGCAAGCCAAGCAAGCAAGCAAACATCCACAACTTTCAACCTGAGATTCATTTTTATCACTTTGTTACTCAGTATTGTTGTGAAGGACTTCAGTTTGCATGATGTGTACTTGACACTCGATATTACCAACACTGAATCTTTGAGTTCTTCAGAAAACTTTTTATTTTCTCCCCCAGAAAACAATAATTTAATGAAAAGGTGAAATCTGGTGTAAGAAAAATCCTTCAATAGACCTAATCTTGAGATAAAAGGTAAATTTATGAAAAGATTAAAAAATTCGTTGTTGCTGAGGTATGTGACATCATGATATGCTTTGTTTTGTTATGTGGAAACATTATAAAATAAAAATTAATGATAAACTTTCTTATTGCTTAGAAAGGCCATTTTAAACAAGGAGTGACAAATCTAGGGCTAAATCAGTTGAGGGACATAATTAAAGAATATAATTTTTAATTTGCTTGTTTCAGAACATTATAATAGGTGTCCAAAAGTGTCACACTGTTAAAATAAAACATGCTATAGTCTTAAAACAATTAACCTGGATTAAATCAGAAGCAAAAGCAGCTATAATGAAATTTAAAAAAGAAATGCACACAAAAGGAAGAGGAAGTTGATAGCAATAAAGATAAATTAATGCTAGGAACTCCAGAAAATTGATATACTCTTTAGAAAAATATAAGGAAATCTATAGATACATTTAAGGATAAAGAATTTTTCAAAGAGTATGAGAGAAAAAATGAAACTTAATAGTGAATGGTACTGATCACAATTTTGTTTGATTAAGGGGTTGATCTTTTGACTGATAAATCAGATCTAAATGATCAGTGAGATTTGACAGCTCTACCTTTTCATTTCAAACATATGAAAGGCAAAAGCATTCAAAAATATATATTGTAATAGACAATGTCAGATGACTACTTCATTCACACTATATGATGATATTTCCATTGTGTCAGTAACTTGGGGAGGTTTTAACAGCAGTTACAGGAGCTAGGCATTTTAAAACAAGGAATTTCAGATCTCTTGAAAACTTGCACTTAAATAATTCAGGAAAGGGCCCTCTGTACTGTTAATGTTGATTTTCAATAACTTGTGAAACAACCAAAATTTAAAAGAGACAAATGGGATGATCAAGCTAATTATGTCTGTCAGCCTGTCATTGATCATGAAGAAAAGAGTGGACAAACTGATAAAAGACTTTAATAATAAAGATTTAAAGGAAAGTAACTTAATTAATGCCAATTGGCATGAGTTTATGGAAACCAGATCTTGTCAGACCATCTTTATACCTTCTTATGCATTTTAATATTGATGAAAATAAAACCATACATCTGTGGAGAAAAAAAGAAAAGAAACAAGACATGCATGCAGGTTCAAGGCTGAGGCTTTGGATCAAATCTGGGAAGCTGTTACTTTGAGAGGGACCTGCAAGTCATGCAGGAGGGTTACTTGAACATGAGATCCCAGTAGAAGAGTGAGACCAAAACAGTAGCTCTTAAAATATTAGGGCCAGAAGGGATCTCAAGCAAGTATCTGTTTTGTCTCTCAGTACGAAGGCAGACTATTCTTTGCCAAATAGACTCAGTGCCAGCAAATAAACACAGGCACATATAATATGTGGAGGTAGATGCTGTCAGGGTGCCTGTATTTAGCATTGGTGTCATCTCATACTCGAACACTCTGAATAGCCCCGGAATTCACTGCTCAGGGGGTCACTGAAAGCCATGGAAAGTCATGGAAAAGCCATAAGAACAACTGGCAAACTGGAAACATGCTTTAGAGTCTAAAAACCCATCCACTGTATGTGGAGGCTTAACAAAGAAGATTAGGATGTGATTTGATAACATTTATAAGTTCCTACAGAGGAAACAAGAGTTTGGTAGTGGAGGACAGATGTCGTAATAAAGAGAACATCTCATGGATACAAACTGAAGTTAAACAGTTACTTAAAGAAAAAAAAAAAAGACACCATTTTTTAACTACAATAGTTTTAATTATCAGCACTTAGCAAGGGCTTTGGTGTGTTTTCCGTCACTTGCTTTAAAAAAACGTGATTGTATATTTTCATTCAAGATACGTTCAATTCAAAAGAGAATTAAGCCAATCTAACTACACAGAAAGTCAGAATAGATGTTAGAGCTGCAGACTGTGATTCAGCTCACAGGTACAATACAAAGGCTATTGCTATCACCACAGGTTAAATGACATAAACAGCTGCACAAATGTTGCAGAGGACAGTCTATTACTTTGAGAGACCCCTGGCTGCCTAAACTTCTGGACCTACCGCCAGCTGGGAGGCATAAGTACTTGCTTGGGGATGAGTTTCAGAGCATGCTACTGCTAATTTCAAAGATGGAATTTCATTAAGTGACAACAATCTGGGAGCAAGAAGAAGGATACAATTATCCTATACCTTCGGGTGTCTAACTGAGGAATGGTACCCTGGCAGCCACTGACTATACATTGTGCTCCTGTCATGTGGCTCAGGGGAATGACTGCCAGAGCTGCTTTAATTATTCCACTGATGGTCTAGGAAGCAGAGGCTTCTAACTTTAAGCACACTTTAGGTGCCTACAGGGGGAAGCATGAATATCTTCCATTGTGGCAGCTGTTTGCCCCAAGTGAAAGAGAAAGGAAAAAAAGACAGAGATTGTTGCAGTTGCTCCAAAGAACATGCATGAGCAAAGTGGTTAACTCACACTGAGAGTCAGCAATGAGTAGATATTTAAAGCACAGAAGGCACTTCAGCTCTTAAATCCCTTTGACTTACAGAGGGAGTTAAGCAACTGCACTACTTGACCCTTCTGCACTCCAAGGACCTAATTTCTCTGAAATTCTCAACTTTAGGACTATCTAGCAAGCCACAAAAGTAGCCACATTTGTGGCCACAGCTGTTCTGTGCTCTACATACCCTTAGACTATTTAGAGCTGTTGGTATCCCTCATAAGTGCTGAGCTATATTAACCTATACATATATTAACCTATACATATATGTTTTTCACCTATTTCTCTGAATTAGATCCCTTACAATACTTTTGTGCTACAAGAATATAAGATCAAACATTTAAAACTCAAATTTCTTAAAATGTGAGAAAGGCAAAAAATAAAGGAAGCCTTACAATTCTGTTGAGCGTTGTGAGACACAGTCAAAATATACTCATAAGCTTATGTTCCTAAACAGACTCTCTAATCTTATTAGACAAATAACAATCTTATTCCTTTGATGTACAGACATAACTCCCAGTGGTGCTAATGAGAATTATCTGTATGCTTGAACAGAATAAGCTCTCAGCTGATGTCTATGATAAATAGTGTATGAAAAGTTATGATATAATTAAAGAACATCTGAAGAGCAATCAATATTTTTAATTTGCTTAAATTTTGTAATGTATGCCAAAAATCCTAGTGTGATAAAGTTCAATACACAAATGTTCAATCAAAGCACAGTGATCTAAAAGGACAAAAAATAAGATGGTGCACACAGGTTAGACTTACATTTGTAAAAGTTTCAGACTTGCTTCTGGTCTCAAGCTTCAGTTTTTATCATTCACTGTGTATAAACCTGCGCTTTTCTCTCTGAAAAAACACTAGAGTACAAATGGCAATCAACATTCTTTAAACACGTCCAAAGTATCTGCCTTTATGTGAACATTGTTCATCACTAAAAACACATACACATGGAAGTTAAAATTGAAGTACAGCCATAAAATGGAATTTATTCGACTTTTATTATTTGAAGATGTAGAAAACTATCCATTACATCTGTAGAAGAGAAGAAAGACCTCATTTTTGATCTGAATCTTCTTTAATATAAAAGGAATCCCTATTAAGCCCTGGATGGACCAAACAAGAAGAGATCAAGAGAGAGAGAATACAGACAGACAGAGGCTAAACTTCAGCTATCCATCACATTTCTAAATCTTCTCTTAGGAATACAATTTTGATTTTTTGTGAGCAGTGGGCCAATGTGGGCCCATGTGGGTACATGTAATGATTACACAAGTAGAAGCAATTTTAAAACCAGGACTGTGCAATAGAACAAAAGTTGAGCAATGACACTGTGCTCGGCCCTTTTTTGCCACAGTAATGATCTATGCTGGAATTACACAGTATTCTATGAAGCAGAACTGAATTATGCCAGGTATCTGGTTGGTAGGATTAATACTTCATGGATATTGTCAGTAACTGTGTGGTCCTGCTTTGGGGGTGTACCAGAGCCATACAAACTGAGGAGTTTGGTAGCAACTTGAAGAGGGGGACTCATTTCCCTAGCTTCAGGGATCTGGAATACAGATGTTTGCATCTGTCTCATTGTATAGAATCTTCAAAGTGTTAGCAGAGAGAGGGTACTTCCGGAGAGCAATCCCTCTCATCCTAAAGCAAATGTCTAAAACAGATCAAATTAATCAGTCATTAAATTTGTCCATTTTTCTTTGTTGACTGTACAGAGAAGTTTGAGATAATTAGCTCAGATGTAGGCATCTAAAGTTAGGTGAGAAGAATCCCACACCTAATTTTTCCACTGATGTAATGCTGAATCAGTTACTTATATAATATTCGTGGCAGAAGTTGGTCTGACCTCCAATGGAGGAGACTGTGCAACCAGCTCAACTGATGTATTCCTATTTATCATTTCCTAAGATTAAGCCAAATGTTTTTATACATTCTACCATAGACAAATAGAACAGAAAGTCTCTTCATGTTTTAAATCAACTTTTTACATACTTGCAAAAAGTTGTCTCCCTCCAGTTTTGTTTACTTCAGGTTAAACAAACCCAGTCTCTTCAATACCTGTCTGCAGATCAAGTTTTCTACATCTATGCTCATCCTAAACAATCTCCATTTTATCAATGATCTCTTAAGTTGTAGCATCCAAAGATGGGTGCAATATTCTAGCTAAGAGCTTATTACAGTAATAGAGAGAATAATGGGGAAAAAATATTTCACTTGTCCTAGGTACTACTTTTCTGTATGGAATTTGCCTTTTTTTTTTTTTTTGCAACAGCATCACATTACTCATTCTAGGTCTGCTTGTGATTCATATTAATTTCCTGGTCTTTTTCTGCCATACCTAGTCTATTTCTGCTTATTTACAATATCTTTCCCCAGATAAATAGCATGTTATTTTTTTCCTGACCTTATCTACAATTTGTGAAGATTTCTTTTTCTTTGAATCTCGTACTGTAAGTATAATTCTCTTGCTTTGGTGATTCCTTCATATTTAATGAGCACACCTATTTGCTTCTCTGGGTCATTAATGCAAACATTTAATAGCTCTTTTACCCAGCAGAGACCCTTCAGAGAGTAGAAATTGCTCATTTTTCCATTTACCTGTGGTATTTTCACCTAGACCAAGGGGTTTTTTGTTTCCCTATAAGACAGGCACATAAGCCAGTGTTGAAAATGCTCTAGAACTGTGATATGACATCTGCTGTTTCTCCTCCAACCATAAGGTCTTTACCTGTGGTAGAAAAAAATGAAATTGGTGTGCTGTGATTCATTCTTGACAAGCAGAAGTTGGTGGTTACTCATCTCACTGCTTTACTCAGTGTTTTCACAAATTGCTTGCTTATTTGCTCCAATGTGTTTTTCAGGAATGGAAGTTAGAATAATACTGCAATTTTCTGGCACCTCCTTTATACAGCAAAGCACCACTTTTGCCTTTTGCAATGTTTTGGTATCCATCTGTCACAAGTTCTCAGAGGAAGCTGTTAACAACACTGAGCTCTTATCAACGAATTCTTTCAGTACTCTGGGGGAAAAAAAATCATCAGATGAAGGCAGTTTTGAAACATCTGATTAAGTCAAGTACCAATTTTTTTCTTGCTATACCAGGCTGAAGTCTTGGTCCTTGATACACAGTATTCATTATGATAGTGTCTGACAACAAGTGAGCTTTTTAGAGAGAGTGAAAAAAGTCATTAAGCATTTAGAAATATTCAGCATCACATGTCCATCACTTTCTCTTCAGTGGCAAACTAACTGTCTCTCTTGCTTTCATCTTACCTCTACGATAATTAAATGGCTTCTTGCTGCTGTTCATTTCCCCTATTAGTTTCCTTTTGTGACTTTATTTTGTAACCCAAACTTCTACTGTTGTGCTGTGTTTTGTATCCAACCCTAGTAATTTGACCCGGTTTCCATTTTCTGCACGTTTCATTTTTGTGTTTATAATGGCCATCACTATACCTTTAGTTCCTCCACAGTGTGCCCTTAATGTGTTTTTAATTGTTGATCTCTTTTATGTCTTTTCCTCGTACAAGCCATTTGAAAAGATCTTTTTTTCCAATTCACCGATTATATTCAAGTGTGACTTCCTGAAGCACATGGTTTTTATTCGGCTCTTATTTCTCCTCTGTTTGAAGGATCATGAAAACATGTCATGTTCATTCACACCCAAGTTATCTTTCAATCTGATGATCTCCGTTCTTTCCTCTTAGCTGAAATAATGTCTGGAATATTTTTCTTATAAATGTCCTACAGCATTGCTACTAACACATTGAAAGAGTTTGAAGGGCACTCAAGGTCTTGCTATGTTCATTTTTCATGAGAGGTCTGTGTTATTAAACTTTTCTACTGGTGACTACTCATTTGAGGGTTTTGAAGAGTCAGAATGACATCACCTGCAATGACTTAAAATTGCAACAAATATTTTTGCTTGAGGTTGTTTGTTGGCTGATTCTATATTTTGTGAGACTGTGCTACTTAAATCTCTTTTATTTCTATTTCTCTTTATTTTCATTTCAGTGCCAGTTGTGAGTCTCAGCTATGGCTGAGGAGTCAATCTTTTGAGGCACTCAAAAATCATAATAGAAAACACTATAATTCTTATATGCTTGCTCAATAAATTTAATTCTACTGAATTCCTTTGCTCTGCCTGTGTAGTCATTTTGTCTCCAACTACTTATTCAGCGTGGTGAATCTGAGTGTGTGCATGCGTATGTGTGCATGCATCTATAGGCAGAAACAGGTTCATAACAACCACTATATGAATAATCTTAATAAAACCTGTTCAAACTTTAATTAAAAAAAAAAAAAGTAATTTTCTCCTTCTTTACTGTACATCTTTTTGGTCACACTTTTCCATTAGTTTAATGGTCTCAGGATTAGAAATGGCAAGGCTGAGTTATTTTGGGTGATATTTCATATAAATCCACATTTAAGCATCTTAACCATGAAAGACAAAAATACATATATATATAAATAAATACATATCTATCTATCTATCTATCTATCTGTAAATCAAGGACTCAGAGGCATGACAAAACTGAGATGCTTTTCTATCCTGGAATTAAAGGACTGAGGAATTATAACTGCAATCTGCATTAAAAGCAGACTATAATTTTTAACTGTGTGTGACCTTAAAATACTTATTCAACAAGGCTTTTAAACATCTATTCTACTTCAAAGTATGTGCACAATTGCTTTATTGCATCAGGTCCTAATTTGCTCAAAAATATAAATGGACCTTATTAAAAGTCCACAAGCTTGTGCTCTGTGGCTTACTTTCAAGTTATTTCATTTGAAGCATAGGGATCCAATTAATTCTGATGGAGCTGTTTTACAGATATTAAATTTACATATTAAGTACTAAATTGAGGCCAAATTAAGGATTACTGATGTTCTAAAGGCTTCCGATTCTATAGCTGCGTGCAGCGCAAAATTATTTTTGTGGAATAGTTTCCTGTTATTAGACAATTTTATAAGCTACAGAGCTATAACTCTTTTCACCTAGTATTCACTTCATAAATACTTGCATCATTCTTAAATCAGTATACCAGAAAAATACCATCACATATTCACGTCATGATTTTCAAATATACATAGTAAAATAAGTTAGTGTAAAAAAATGATAATGTTTATCCACTGGAAATATTAAATACTGAAATCCTCAGAATTAATTTTCAGAACACTTTAGTCGTATCTTGTTAAGGTGAAGTTTGGTTCTGATTTATAGGATCACTGTGGAGTTCCTTATTAAACTGTCGCTCAGGGAGTATAAGAATGGAAAACCCATTACTGTGTTAATTAGGTCTGTGGTACTTTTCAGACTGGTAGTGACAGTCGCCCACATGTGGCCCAGCGTATACCTTATCAGTGTGGTAACATACTGGGGTTGGGGTACAGAACTATTCACATTCGTGACAAAAGGGAAAAGGACACCAGTTTGCCCCTTAGAGGGCAGTATCACAATCCAGGAAAAAGCTTCGAAGATTAGCTCTATTTTCATATAAAAGATGTGTAATGACAATTAGGGATAACTGCCTTGCATGAACACCCATTTATGTTCCTGTAGGTACACATTCTACTGAAAAAAATGGAGAAATTAATACCAGAGCACTACTTGGTTCAAAAACATTGTGTTTTCTGCAAAACCTCAGCCACATGATTTTCATGTTCTGGGATAAAATCCATATTTGTGTTTCTGGGCCATACAAGGTCTGGATTTAATGCCAGGTAGCCCCCCACACCTCTTGATATGTTTCAGTTGCTAATTACTCTTACTTTTAGAAAATATGGATGAGGGCAGAATTTCCTGACATGCTTATATGACACAGAAACTTCAATCAAATTTTCAAAACTGTTTTTGAAAGTTATGTCCATGGGCTTTAAATCAGCCTTAGGCCACACTGTACTCCTTTGTCACTACACAGCAAACTAAAGGGTGATGTTCAGATGTTTAGCTGTTCTGGAGCAAATTAATTTAGGCCTACATTTAGCTGTGGTAAATGTGTAGTAGTAAACCCCACCTCTATTGACAGGAATATGTTTGGGATGGTTGAGGGGCTCCCTCAAATCATCTTCCATTTCCCCAGAGTTCAGTTGCATTCAGTAGCTCCTTATAAACCCTAAAAATCCATATCCTCATTCTTGTTCATGTAGCCAGGGTGCTAAGTAATATCTGAAAAACACAACATAATTAGCTAAATTGATTAAACATATTTTAAATGATATCTCAAAACTAGATACAGGGAGTCAGATCAGGCCGACCAAAAGTGATGCTGTCACCTCCTGAACCCTGAGCAATATTCCTTTTCTTACACTTTCAAAAAATGTATTATCTCTTTTTGCTACAGCATTGCTTTAGGAGATGCTGTTCAGATGTGTGACAAAGAGGTATGGTATATAAACTGAACTGTTAAGTAAGCAACTATTTGTGAGCTTACACAAATACCTATACTTGTGGAGCATGCTAAATATCTATTCCTAGATGCGTTGCCGTTCCTGCTCTTTGAAGAGTAGACTAATCTAAAAAGGAACGGCTGCAAATCCACAAAAGTCAGTGGACAGACTCCCCCTGAAGTGTCTTTGTGCCAGAGCCTCATGTTCTGCCATGTTGAGCTAAATAACCAAATACATTTTTACTCATCTCTGACTTCCATGATCCCCCGCCATTATTTTCCCCAAATTTCCCTTCCAATCTCGCTTTCCTCTGTACCCTTCATTTCATCATGTTTTCTGTCACATTTTTAAAATTCATCATTTAATATTGGAGATTATTTAGAACTTTCTGACACTTAAAAAATCATGGACTGCTCAGCAGAAATAAGCAAAGTCTGCCAGTCAGAAGACAGGCCACAATTAGTGTGCAGTGAAAACTTCTCCCATGCATACAAATCACTCCATCTCCCAAAATCAGAAGGAACACGCAGATGAGCAACAAGTACTGTAAAGTGTTACTGGCTAAAAGAAGGAACGGCAATTGGGACAGGAAAAATCTTTTTGCTCTTCACTGCTTAGACTGAGCTCATGGACTCGCTTTCAGTTGAAGGACAGAACCCAGAGTCAATTATCAGGTATCCTGGAAAAAAGAAGTTGCAGTCAGCTAGCAAATGAACTAATCCAGGCAGATTATTTGCAAGACAGAAAAAAATGTTAACTCCATTTTTCTGTGATCTTCATGGTCACTTTAAGGGCTGTTTGACGGAGCCACTAAATTCCAAGCAATGGCAGTCAGGGTATGAGAGAGAAAAAAGGAAATTGCCCCAAGATTAGCTGTTCAGTGTTCATTGTCCATTCTTTATACTGTGGAAGAACATAATGCTAGGTTACTTTTTCCTCTCTGAATAAAGAAATCTCTGCTCAGGGAGCTCACATGTTATCTTGCCACCAACACCCTTTCCCTTGGAGGTCTGCACAGGTTTAAAAAAGTGGTGATGGGGGGGTAATCCATAACAGAAGGAAAAGTAATCCATAATAGAAGGAAACATATCTTCCTTTTGTAAACAAGATGACAGCTTACATTACCAGCTTTCTATGAATTATCTGTCTGATGATGTGGATAGGACCTTCCAGCCAGACAGAGGATGAAGAATCACATTTTAGAGCTGTGTCCACTAAAGCAAGGATGCTAAGAAACTTTGGATTTTCAGAGGAAGGCAAAAAATATCCAGAGCTGCTATGAACGTTTCTGGCTTTCTGCTGAGCTCATTTTAATGTGTGATGTAAGAGAGATTTCAAATGTGAGACCACAATCCATTTCCATGACTATGTTCTCAGAAGTAATATATGCCCAGATAAGTGAATAAAAAAGTTGGGGTTTTTTTAACTTTCATATCTCAAAACATCTTTGGTATACAAATTTTCAGAAGTAACAACATGTGACTTTGTGCGGGGGTGACAACCAGTAAGGGGGCAGTACAATGAGCTTTCAGAACTTGAGAATTATCATTTTATATCAGGAATATTCATCTTATTTTCCATATCTTATGGAGAAATACAATGATATATCATTTGTGATTTTGATACAGAAAAGAATGTATGCCTTAGAAGTAAGTCAAAGCCTCTTCTTACTTCCACCTGACCAAAAACACTTTGTCACATGAAGATTGCTGCACTCTCAGGCCTACTACCCCACTTCAAGATGCAGATTGTTGGGGTGTTAGTGAAAGCAATGTGTATCCCACTATGCTTTAAGTTATGAAAGATTTGTAAAGATAAAGCAATTCAGGAGTCAATTAGTAGCTGAATTCAATGAAGTAGCTCTAATGAAACTGGTAAGAAGCTTCAGTCGAAGTTACCAAGAATTACATTGTGTGCAATAGCACTAGAGTGAATTAATCTTTGGTTGTCACTCCTGAACTAGTTACTTTCCTGTGTATAATTATGCTCATTCCAATAACCACTCTGATAACACCCAGACTATTTTGTTTCCAACAACATTAATTTGACAAAGGAGGTAGAGATGTATATACTTTTGTTGTATATTCTAAGATGAAAATACAGAAACTCTTTTTTAAAGGTGGGTCTTTCTACATTAACTGATCTCTTGCTACCAGTGATTTAAATCTCACAGTATATGCAGCAATACAAAACACTAATCGCTCATGCCAGTGTGTTTATTTCCATGTAGGAGGTATTAGATTTGTAACAGTAATGCTATAAGGAAACGCTTGGTCGCCTAGCTGCCTTAATTATTATCAGCTGCAAACTTACTGGGTTTCCTCTTGTTAATGCTATCACTTGGCACAGAATTAAAATGCAGATTTAGCCATTTATTTAGCCCTCTGCAAAGTGACTTAACTCTGTAAGGCATGGTAGTAAGCAATATTCATATTAGTTTTGAGGAATCCACAGATTGTGGTGCTGTCTGCAATTCAGTTAAATAAAAATGAAGCCAATTGTTAAATTGCCATAGCTGGACTAACTACCTATAACAGCATAGGAAAATACAGGGATTATAGATTCAACTAAATCCTTCAGTAAACTTCCTTACAGCAGATGTTTTTCGGATTCCCTGCCTCTTCCCCTCCCCAACCTCCACCACAATAAACTATAAAGTGATTGAACCTTTTGCTAAATTATTTCCCTTTATTTAGTCAGATTTCAAATAGAATATTTTTCATCCCTTGTCTTCATTTCCTGGCAGAGAGCAGAGCAAATAAATTAATTCCATTAAGAGCCATTAGAGGAACAATATAGAATACTAAATCTGGTCAATAATAAACTGACCTATTGAATCATCTTGTAGTAAATTAAAAATCATTTAACAGCCCACAAGCTAAAGTATTAAAAACAAAATCAAACTCCTTTTGGTCTCCTGTGTAAGAATTAAAGAGACCAAAGGGCTAGAATGTAAACACTGAGTTCTCTGCTCATTTATGCCTGTGTGATTCCTCCAGCAACTTCTGGCTTCCAGGAACAATTTTTACACAAGTGATACCAAGACTTCTATTTCTATAAATCAGCATAATTTCATGAATATATCTAGCTGCGCTCGTCTGCATTACTGGAGGTGCAATCTTTTAAGTAATGCACTACAAAGACCAGGATGTTCAGAAGTTCAGTATTGACACTGGTTTGGACAAACTTGAAAGCAAACTTGAAAGGCAAAGGGTGCCACTCCTCCTCCCTGTCAGCAAATTATTTTCATCATGTCTGATGGGAACTAGATCGGACTGTATAAAAACAAAAGCAAATGGGATTTTGCAAGTTTTGATTATTTTTAAATAAATATGTTTCTCTCAAAAAAAAGCTGTTTAAAAAAGGTAACCACAATTAAGTGCTGTTTCTCATGAACACAGCAGGGAAACACATGAAGCTGATTGATAAATAACTGTATTTTAGGAGATGTAATTATTTTACTAGGGATGTTTCCATTTCCCATTTTCCACATTTTTGCTTGTTTACTAGAAGGACGGGTATGCTCATAAACTTTATATTCCTTGTTTGCATTATCTATCTATGTATTTGTCTAATTCTCCCCACGCGACATATAGTCTTCAAGCGTACAGAAGATTATTACAAAGAGAAAAGGAGTGAAATGAGTATGCCCCTCTGGAGGCCAAAGACTTGAACTTAAGTTTAGGTGTTCAAGAGTTCATCTACAAAAGTGTTTTAGTTTGCATGAGAAGCGTGCTTTTGAAGTGAATTTTCCAATTGTTCTCACTCACTGCACCTTGCTTGTGTGGCAGAGAGCTCTCAAAGTGCATGAACTCAATTCCTTTTAGGTAGAACTGAACTGGAAGTGGCACTCCGGGATTGCAACTAATAAACTTCAGCTGCTAATTGGCATTCAGTTGATGGGGTCAGACTAAATTTAGTTTGAAGTTAAATAAATGAAAAGCATGTAGTGCAGACAAAAGTCCTCACACCGTCTGTTTTGCTCTACAGAGCCTCACTTGTTAGGCCACTCTTCTTGATAATGTAGATATATCTTAAGGCTTTTATTAGTTATGACCATAAATTCCTGAAAAAACAATGCAGCCAGCATCTGTCACACTTCTAGGTTCTGTACCATAGGTAAAAGGAAAATCAAGCAGAAAACAGTAAAAGGAGAAGCAGAACTTTAAGATCTTAAGCCCTTTTTGGTCCCCTAAAGAACAAGAATAATTTCATTAGACCGTTTTTACACCCTGAGAATAATAAAAACTGGTGTTTCCATTTGGGAAAAATACTCTTCATAGCGCTGAGCTCCATTCAACTGATGTTAAGTCAATAGTCACCAGGCATCAGCTTGGCAC
This sequence comes from Apteryx mantelli, assembly GCF_036417845.1. Lineage (NCBI taxonomy): Eukaryota > Metazoa > Chordata > Aves > Apterygiformes > Apterygidae > Apteryx > Apteryx mantelli. The sequence continues at coordinate 52,136,985 of NC_089980.1, read as the reverse complement.
CTCTGTTCTCCATCTTTCCTGAATATACTTTTCAAATAAAAATTTCTTGTACAGATTGCAAATAAAATAAAAATCTTTTTGCTAAAAGATGAAGCTTCTTGTGCTTTTTCCTGATTCATTCTGACCTACTGACTTGTTATTTGTCTTACAGACACGCTGTCTTTCAAAAATTTTATGTCGTTGATTGTATATAAATTAGTGCATCACGTAACCATAAGATAGTATCTCTGATTAGTTGAGGTCCTGTGCTTACAATGTCATCAGACTACCAACATGTAAATGCAACAGACTGGGATATAAAAACCTGGAGAACTGGCCTACATTTGGTTCATGATTTCTCTGACATGAGAACTTCAGGCTTCTTTTCAAATGCAGGGCTTGTTCTCCTTCTCTGCTCCTCAGCTCTCACATCGCATTGGAATTCAGAAGGGAAGCATAGCCAGACATGCTTTGCTTGCATAAAAATGTACGTGAAAGATGGCTTCTACCTGGGACAATTTGTTTATAAAGGGGAAAAGGAGACTGTAGTCAGGGGACAACCCCAGTAGAGAAACTGGAAGATTAAAAAGGGCAGGAATGGTTCTACTTCCAGAAGCTTTTTCTCGTGACTCCAAACTGCAGATAGCTGCTGGAGGCACCTGACAATAGAGGGAAACTCACTAACTGTCAGGAAGGAAACACTAGCCAGTAAGCGTTGCATTCGGACTGGCTGCTGTATTCCAGACTGAGCTCTCCTTTTCTGCTTGATCCCTTAAGCAAAGAGATAAAGTTAAAAAAAGCTTTGATAAGCTTATGTCTAATTACTTTTGCTATTGAATATCCTTGGAAAGAGCTGAACTGTAGACCAGAATATCTGCACCTTGGCTGAAATGGTAAGGGTAATGTGCAAGAGCTATTGTGAAGCTCTTGTGTGAGAACAACTTTATCCATTTTGATATGAAAATTCTTGGCCAATAGATGCTCTGACTCCCAGGAGTCCTTTCCACACAGCCCTGAAGCTCTCTCCTGAAGCGAGCATATTAAGGTTGGAGGATAAAATCAGCCAAATTGCTATACTACCCTGAGACAATGACAGGATGGGGGTTTCTATAAACATGTATAGCAAATATGTATTTTTAAGACACAAACACACACACGCACACACACACACACATACATATATATATATATGCACATACAGTAATTGCTAGTATGTTAGTAAATTCTGATAATAATTTAATCTGAAGCCTCAGAAAATTACTAGAAATGAAATGGTAAAATTTCTAAAATGCAAGAAGCAGCTCCTCAGACCAATTGCATAATGATGAGATAAGAGTCACAACTTGCACTCTGCAGGCTTTTTCTGGTCCAGCAACAAGGTGGCTGTAGATCTGTCCTCCCCCAGAGCCTGTCATTTGCTAGGGACTTCAAAGTAGCTTAGGCAGCCAAGAAGATAAGAAGGGTGGACTACTACTTGAGGATGCATTTATTTAGGAAATACCAAGAGCTGAACTCTTAAAAACCTGCCAATAATTGCCTCTCCTTCTTACAAAACTGTTTTCTTCTCCTAGCAGAGTACTGTTGAATACTCATATAAGCTTTCTTTGATTACAGAAAAGCACATTCAAATAATGAAGCACCATCTTCTCTTTTAGACACACACTGTGCACTCGTAGCCTGCAGTATTTCAGTGGAGACTGAGGCTAGTCTGAAGATAACACACATAGCAAGGAAAAAGATAAAAGGCAGAAAGAGATTCCTGCATGAAATGTTATATTCAAGTTGTCTCAGAATCAGATACCTACTTCCCCCATGTGCGTGCGTGTGAGCATGCGTCTGACCGCGCCACAGGATAGCATTACCTTCCTGCTCAAAGTCACCACGGAAGGATTTTGAAATTCCACCTGAGTTTAACTCTCTCTCTCTGATACACAGTGTAACCACACCAGCTGCTTACCAGCACCCTGCAGTAAGCACCAAGGAAAGGGGATTTACAGATGCCTCCCAGTGAACTGTCCCTGCCAAGCACTACCTTTTGCCTCCCAAAAGGCTGTGATCTTAAGGTCAAAATATCCAAAGTTTAAGAAGGTTCAGCATGCAGCCAGCTTTCCTCCACAGAAAGTGGTCAGCTTTGAGACTGACATTTTTGGTAAGGAACAGATTTCCAACTCTGACTGTCGGATAATAAAACCCACTTTTTACAAACAACAAAGAAACCTTTATTAAGGCATAAGTCAGTACTACAGTGATCTTGACTAGGTTGTATAAGATGACATTAATTTCATAATCAGTGTCCTTTTTCCCCAGAAAGGACAAACGATTCTTAAATCAGGAGCTTCTCTTAAAGATACAGAACCTTGTTCTTTTTACAGTACACATCCAAAATAATCTTTGAAACTAAAAAACTAAATATTTTGCTCTGCAAAAAATAATCTGTTTATTTACATATTTCACATTAATCGTGACTGAAATGCAGACTTTGACACATGCAGTTTTACTCCTTTATTTAGGGAAATGTCAGCATAGTGTTTAAAGCACATGGCAAATTAATGAACTCTTATTGCCTGCTGAGAACCTTCCAAATATCTCATCTCTTGGTTTTTTAAGGACAAGGACAGGAGGAAAATGACTGTTGTGCAGCTGGTGTATAGGAGTTCCTCTGAATACTGTCCACGACAGCTGGCGTATCTACAAGAACAGATGAATTCCCCTCATAGCCTTGTGAGGGTTTGAGGAAGTTGACACAATTACGGCAATAACTGTAGCAAATATGCAATTCAGGTTAGAAATTTATGCTAGGAGACAAGGTTACAAATGTTTTCCAGAAGGCAGAAAACAAAAAGGCCAGTTATTTAACTGCTCTGAATCTTGGAGGGCAGGAGAGCAGTCAGGTGTGTGTGTGTGTGTGTGTGTGTGTGTGTGTGTGTGAATGATCCCATCTGGTTTCTCAAGGTTGCTCTTATTAATATATAAAACCTCAAATCAGATCACTAACAGTGACCCACAATTCTAGAAAGATTCTTCCTACTCCTACAGTGAACTGAAGCAATTTTTCTCTTGCTGAGTGAATTTTCTATTAGTGTTATTAGCTTAGTCTCTAATAACAGCAATCTCTATCGCTTCACATGAATCATGAAGTTCTTCATATAAACGTGCTTGATAGTGTCTTGTGAGCAGGGAGTGAGTGTGAGAGAGCGTTTCTTTCTGAACATGGTAATTATTGCATGTCACTCATGAGGTCATCGGAGACTGCGAGACAATGGGACTTTGTTCTCTGCCTCACTGAGCAATTCTCACAACAGATCTAGTTATATAACACCACAGTTGCATCTCTCCCTTTAAAAATCATCTCAACAGAAGTTTTTATTTTTAAATATATTGGCTACTCATACCAAGAGTACATATCATATATATAATGTTGTGCTGTCAAGTAACAAGGTTACACTCTCCAAAACAAATTCTCTTTGATTTCCAGAAAAAAAAGGAACTGAACTGACAGCTAAAAACATTCTGAATCATGAATCAGACATGCAGAAATAAATGGCTTAACAATCTTTATACATCTCCTTGTTTTTAAAACTGTAAGGTTCACTCAGGCTACATTTTTAAGCTTTTCTCTGCAACTGTAGGAAAATTTTCCTCTTAGAGGAAAGTCAGGATTGGTATGGACACAGGATTTGTGGCTAAAAGGACGACATCAGATAACATAAGAGTCATGATAATATCATAATGGTGATAATATGATAACATCATAACATAAAACAATCATGACACAGTTGCAGGGATGCTTGGCATGAGAAGAGTAAGTGGCCGAGTCACTGAGGTGCCAGACTCAGTGTTCCTATCAAGAAAGGAGGACAATATGCATCTTCCCTCACAGCAATGGTAGGGAATGTGCCCGGGCACAAAGATGCTGTATAAGGTCTGTAGACAATACAAGGCAGGGAGAAGGTGGCCAGGACACGCTGCTGTCCTGCTCCTTTCCCTCCGTGTGCCATCCTTCTGCTCCCTTCCCACCCCTTCCCTGACAGCAATACTCAGGCAGACCTCTTGACACCTCCTCTTTAGTAGAAATCACCCCAACAGATTTTTTTCATCTGATTTATTGAGGAAAAAACATGTATCTTATTTACTTTGCCCTGTGTTGCCTGTGTCACAGTAGTGTTTAGTATGTCTTTTCTCCTTTCACACTTGCCCCACCTGCTCCTCAAAACACAGCTATTGTATAACATTTTAAGCGAGTAGCCTGTGCCAGAACTAGAATACCAGCTTAGCTGGGAGAGCAGTAAAAAATAAGATGGAAAGGTCACCTCTGTGGTAAAGTGGCACTGCACCATTCAGATGGGGAAATACAAGGCTTCTGTTGATTTTGCAGAACTAATCAGAAACAGAACAATTTGGATCCAGGCTCCCCATTTCCTTAAGATGCCAAAGACTGATCCCCTTATATAAGCACAAAAGTACATACAGAGAGTCAACATACCTCCTAACTTGAGTTAAGGGAACTATCCGTAGACTTATCCTCAGTTACATGGAATTATATGGAAGTTATCCTCAGTCATATGGAATGACATGAGAATTCAAACAATGCTTGGAAAGAGTAATTTTTAAGCATTATCAGTAGATAAATCAATGAGGCCATCATGAATCCAGATTCTGCTATGCTACATAAATTTGAATCCAGAGTAGTTCCACTGACTTCTCTGCATTCTAACTGGAGTTACTGAGAATAAAATCAGGACATGACTCTCAGTTTCATATCATATACTAATTTCTAAATGGAGATGTAGGGTCCTCATCACACAGAAGGACTATTTGCTCATTTCCATTTTAATGGAGCTTCTTGCAGGTTGCTAATGTTACCTGAAAATCACTTCACAGTACAAAAGGAGTGACAATTCCCATTACTGGAAATAAAAAGAAAGAAATCATGGATTTGAGATCTATTCTGCTGAAATATATGGTAAAGATTCTGTTGGGAGCGGCTTTGATTAAAGAATGCTTTCAGGTCATTTAAAATAACATTAATTAAGAAACTGAGCCTATCAAGAGGATACATTTTAGTGGAAAAGTTAATATTTGCCCTGAAAAACAAGTTAATGGCTGGAGTCACCAGTTTGTATGAGATCAGAGCCGGTGGAAGACTTCTCTATATCAGAAGCAAAACTGAATTATGCTGCCTCAATGTAAAAGGTAAAATAAGGTAGCTACTGCTGTTGCTTCCTCCTTCTTTTCACCTCATTTCCCTCTCTTCAGTTCCCATACTCTTTGGCACATTTGTTGGAAAGTATGGTCCTAGTGCGCTTAGTTCTCTGCAGCATTGTGTTGCTGGGTAAAGTGGACAGGAAAACCTACCGCTATTTCTTTTGGGGACTGCTGCTGTCCCCCAGCAGTCAGCCTGGCTATGAAACTCCTATTTTGTCAATGCCTGGAGTGACAATATTCAGACCTTATAGCTAGATGCACCTAATTGATTTAAGCAGCTCTCCCTCCATATATTCCTCCCTAGATATCTAAAGTAGCTGTCTAGAATCGAATTTCCTGTCCTGCTCACAAAAAAAAAAAGAAAGAAAGAAAAAAGTGCTAGGTATGCAGAAAACTGGTCATTTGTACTAGTTAATCCTGCATATTTTGGTTTTATTGAGGTGGAAATTTAAATTTTACTCCCAATGTTAGTGATTTACTCAAGAGCCTTTACTGGGTGAATTGCTGGATAATTTCATGCAAGAGCTAAAGATATGACTCAAACTACAACTTCTGCAAGTATCTACTAATGATCCACAGAAATAATAGGCTTTCTTTATGCATGATAAAATCCCATGTGTAAGCTTGCATATTTGAAAGAATAGGTTAGTGGCAGAAGTATAGAGATGTTGAGAAGCATATGTTCAAAGACAAGCACTTGGATTAACTTCAGAGAAAGCTTAAACACTCCATTTATTCTTCAAAAATATTTTTATGTAATTGGATTTACTTTTCAGTCAGATCCAAATAAGCAAAGGCTAAACACTATATTGCATCCTTCTGGCAGCTCAAGTCACCTCTTTCAATCTCTCAGATATTGACAATGTGGATCTCAATATGCATATTAGAGATGACCTTGTATCTTCCACCCGGAGTTCAAATCTCCACTCACATCTGAGTCTGTTATTCTTTTGTTTGTTTGTTTGTTTGTTTGTTTCTTAAGACCTCACATCCTGCAATGACCAAACTTTATTCAGATAGAAAAACAACACATGATTTTTAACTCTTTGTAGAATTCAAATGTGTGATAATTTAAGCGAATAGCATTCAAAGTTAAAACAAAAAATTGCATCTAGAGCTTTTCTGCATTGCTATTTGTACCGATCACCAGGTAACTTGCAATAAAGGAAACTGAAAAAAATCCGTGACTTATGAGATCTGCACATATAGCACCAAGTATAACTAAGAAAGTGAAAACATGACAGAAGATTTCATATCCCATTTCAAGAACTTTTATGTCTGAATTGGTGACCTTGCAGTTTACCTAGAATATAATGAAAAAAAAAGTTAAATCAAATTGGTGCTGATTTTAAATCTTCATATGAGCAATCTTCAGCAAACCTACACAGAAAAACTCTTTCCTCTTATGGAAAAGTCAGAGCATCTATCTCATTTTTAAGTAAAAGCTTTCTTCGTTGAAGGAAAAAAGTTCTTATAACTAGACTGACTGTTAGAGAATGTCGTTTCTTTCAGCAGAATAATGTCCTGCACTATAAATGGACACATTTGGAATTTAAAATACTCTTGTTAATCACAGTCATAATCTTTATGTTTTAGAAAAGAGGTAGCTAGTCACTTTATATGAAATATTATAGCATTTTATTTCATACTACATAAAAGGAAAATGGGTAAGTGTGAAGGTTTTGCTTATACCTACAAATAAAACTGGTGACATATTTTCTGCCTGTTAAACAGCTGGCTTCCAAGGAATTCTTGCTATCAAATCAAGCTTCATACATTCTTCAAATGTGTTTTCTATTGAGGACTCAATGATGTATGAGGTTTATGGAGTGTTTTTTTCCTTTTTTTTTTTTTTTGGAAGGAGTTATCCTTTTCAACCTTACATTCTTTGGGGATTAACACTCACAGGAAAATATGAACATTAATTTCTGCAGGACACCATCCTAGCCATAGCAATAATGGAGAAATTTATTTCCTAAGCTTTAAGGGGCTTATCAAATTTCTCTGGCAAATTCCTGTCAGACGATTCTAAACATCACTTGATCTTTCTAACCAAATAAAATAAAAAGAAAAATTGAGTAGAGCTTTAAAAAAAGTTTGTATACATGCTTTTCTGATAATCACATATAGAATACTTCTGTCATAAGCACATTTTGGATACAGAGCCCTGTGAGAACCAGGAGCCAGCAACAGTCTCTAGTACACAACACAGCATTTATTGCAGTAGCTCTCAGAGCTGACCAGATTCAGCATGTAGTGCTTGTAACAGCTCCTTACATGTTACACCCATGACACCAAGATGGCCTGCAGCCATTCACGCTCACCAGAGGCTACACTGCCAGTAGCACCAGAAAATTATTGCAATATAAAATGCAGTAATGTAGGGGAAGAACCAGCAAGAGAATCATCACTTCATTGTTTACTTGTCACCAGGACGCCAAGCGCCAAGACCCTGAGCCAAGACCCTGCTTTGGAAATAACAACGAAGCACACTGACCATGGCAGTCAGTCCATGTCCAACCATTTAAGTAGCTGGAGGTTTGAAGCAGGAATTATTGGGAAAAATCCAGTAGTGTATGTTGGGCAAAAAGCCCAGCTAGATGCCCATAATGGTCTCCTCAGGCCTTAAATTCTATAATACCAGGCATGAATGCAAAGCCAACAGCCATAAAATTACTGCTAAATTCATCTTTCCTTTCTAGCAGTTACTACCATCCAAATTCTCCCCTAACTTTTAAGACACCTGAGGAAAACTAGTGCACTGTTATCAACAGATTCAGGTGACTTCAGACCAAGGAGTGAAAATTCCCAACCCTCAGCCCTCTCTCAGATAATATCCTGCCAGCTTCCTCTGTGTTATACCCGCTCTGTATCAGCTCCGTTGCCTCCAGTGCTTGCAACTGGGGAAGATAACACAAAGGGAAAGGAATTCTCCAAGGACCTCAGAGCCTGTGGGTATGAATTTTCTTCTACGCTTGGCAAACTGATATAACTTTTTTTTTTTTTTTCAGAAATCTTAAAGCAAATGATGAAGAATCTTGTTGCTGCTTGGGTTTTTTCCCCCCTCGCTCCATGTGTGTGTCCTCTTTGTAACTGTATTCTGTTCGTGCTTATTATTATGCACAAAAAACAAATTTTGCTGACTGAAAGGGTATGATTTTTACATGGACAAAAATGTACCTCAGTTTCAATCTGAGGCATTGAAATATCATAATTTCATCACCAAGAAACCATGAAGCTGACTTACAAATTGAGGTTGTAAAAATGTATCACTAAAATCCAAAATTATAATTTAAAATACTCAGATTTCATATATTTAATATAATTTAATATGAAATCATGAGAGTGGTAGCACTGATATTGTGCTTCCTCAAACTTGTAAGTAAGGATCCTTTGGTGAAGATTTGAGGAGGACCTCTGCTCTCTTCTGTTCATGCACTGGTATATAAATCAAGCGAACACGTATCAGAATGGTCTTCAGGGCTATCAAACCAAAACTCTCAGAAGCAGGATAATCACTTTCTTCCCCCCTCCTATTTTTTTTATCATACTCACTTTCATTCAGTTACTTACCCCAGAAACAGATTGAAACACACAGTGTTTGAACCACACAGCAGCTGTCAAGTGCATATCACAAAATAATTGATTCTGAATCGGTGTACAAAAATTACAGCTCTAAAATGACGAAAAGTCAGTGGAACTCTCTAGAAGAAGAAAAAGTGCTATTGCAAATCTGAAACAATAAGAAAATACAGCTGGGATACAAAAGTGATTTAGCCCCTCCTCAGAAAGGTTTTATGCCTTCTCGCCATTTCCTATAAAGCTGATTGCCACTGAAGATCTCTTCGTAAGAGCACTTCACTACCTTTCTACTTTCTTCTTATGTTTTATTTCCTTTGGCTTGTTAATTTGTGATCCTTTCTGTTGAATCATGTAGAACTTTACCAAAGTCCTAATCTGAAGTATAGTCTAATCAAATCAATGTAACCTTAAAGTGTAAGCTTTATATGACCTCTACTTAATTTTATGTTGACATGCAACTATGAATTATGGGAAAAATTACTCTGATGCAATTCGCTGTGTTTAAAAGTAGTTTAAAAAGATATAGTTCTGGAGTCATATGGAATATATCTCAGGAGAGTCAGTTAAATAGTTCAAGGTCAAATTTTGGGGTGGAAAAAATAATCTCATGATATAATGGTTGCTCCAAATTGCAAAATTAGTTTTGTTATTACATTATGTTTGCTGCAGGACAGTTAAGGAGCATTTCTGTTTCTTTTTTAACATATATACTACAGGAAAGCATCTGGAGAAAACTTGGCATAAAAAAAGCACAATTTTCTACCCAAATGCAACATTTTATGTCTTTTTGTAACAAAACCTTTTTTGTGTATTTTTGAGTAGTCAGCACTTTTAAACGGTTTATATTAAAGCGATACATTTTTCATGTTCAATATCCAAAACATCTTACTTCAGAGATGAAAGGATTAGGCTGAAGCTAATAGGATTGTACTTTATTCTTACACCTCTATAAAGGAACTAATACAAAGTCAATAGATATGTCTCACACTTAATGTGTGAATTAATTCATTATATTGGTTGTATGGACAACTGTGTGCAAAAAAAGCCAGTGTGGTGAAATGTCTTTCACAAAGCATGAATCATTAATTTTTCAATAGCTTCTTAGGGATCCAAGAGCATTTCATACATATATTGATATCAAGCAAATATTTCTGTAATGATTTGTATGAAGAACAACGTCAGCACAATTGAACGAACAACTTCCTAGCTCCAAAAGTGTGCAGGTCTGACAGACTTACTCAGAATTTATTGATGGTCTTTGAATTTCTTTACAAAGACAATGGAGCAAGACAGCAGCAAATTCTCTTATTTTGAAGGAAGCTTCTTCCTCTAATTGTTGTACAATACTTATGTAGTAAATATGATCTAATCTAAGATTAATCAGAGAACTATTAAATTTGTCTCCACTTAGTTCTCAATTTGGTAGATATCCTTGCAAGAGATGCTCTTCTTTATCAAGGCTCAATAGTTTTGTTTTATGCAAAGTATTCATATCAGCTTATCATCACAGTATCTAAGCATCTCACACTTATTTAAGATATAGACTTAAGAAACATTTCAATAAGGTGGAGAAACCTGTCCTGGTATTACAAATACAGGACAATGACCAGGTCCAAGCAGGGAGTTGCATCTTTCTTTTAAAAGTAGAAGAGGGTGTACTCATGCTTCATCTTCTTAACAACCAGTGAGTAGCTGGAGAGCTCCAGCACTCTATGGAAGACATGGCTGCAAAATGATATTCAAGCCTAGTCATTCTCAGGAGAATGCTCTTACCACCAGGCAACTGAGAGGCCTTTTAAGGAACGAGAGTGTAATCTCCCGTCCCCCAGCTGAAGTTTTCATCTTTGTAAGGCATATTTTTACTTACAACCTGGGAAAGTGAGGAAGATTGCACAGCTCCTTAGCAGCTTCCTGAAATGGGGAGAAACTGGATCTCAATCCCTCTTGGCATGGTTCCTATGTATCACTATCCTTGGTAGTTTAAGGTAAAACAATTGGAGCAAGAACTCAGCACCCTTCGATGCATTCCCCCACAGGGCATGGCCGTTAGACTGCAGAATTGTACTCTCCCCAGTTTTCTCCTTCTGGCTCTATGAGTCATTAAATACAGCACACAAATTGGAGGATTTCAACAAAAAGGAATTAAAGTTCCTCCTTTCTCAATCTCAGCCTAGCTAGGGACACAAATCTTCTCTCAGGAAGAGTTTTCAACTTCTTAGTCCATTTCCTACATACTGTAATAATGGAAACCTACTTTACTGAAAAATAAATTGCATGTATCACCCTCTATTTGTCACTCCATGAAAAGCACTTTTGTAGGAGTTACTTCCACTCTGTGCAGAAGGGTGTCATCTAATTTTGGATCCTGCAGGGCTTTAGGGCAATCCAGGCACCTATTTGCTCAGTATTTGTCACCACTGAAGAGCTGGTCACCACCGGACACAGGGCGGACTCGAAGAGCTTAGGGAATTAAGAACCTTCAGTGTCAGGCATCACCTGGGAGGAGTCTTTAAACCTTCTTTATATTGGAGTCAAGTGCTTAGATTCAAATGTTTAGTCTAAAAAGAGACACTCACCCAGAAAGCCTCTGAGGAAGGATAGAATAAAGGCATTAATCCAAGTCTGGGGCTTAACAGCAGAAACAGTGATATAACAAGAAACAGTAATTCCTTTCACTACAGGAGGTGAGTGAAACTATATGGCATTTGTGATGCACAAAGTCAGACCAGGTATCTGTCACAGTCCCTCGTGGTTTTATAAATCTATGAAAGAGATAAAGCCTCAGAAGATATTAACTAGTCTTACTGTATAGCTGTGCAGAGAGCTTGCTGACACATGAGCAGCTATTCAGTGCTGCAATCATTCCTCACTCTTTCTTCTGTTCCTTTTATTTGTTTGCTAAACCAAATCGCCATGCTTCACCTTCAGAGAGAAGGCAAACCCCTGAGGGCAGAGACTGTCTCTCACTCTGTTTGCTCAGAGCACAGCATGATCCTGACAGGAGCTGCCGAGCCTTTGTGCAACGCAAGCTTAACTCCATTCATCAGATACTCCGAAAAGGAAGTGCTCTACTTCTCCCTGCTTTTGAAAGAACAAGCTGACCCAGGGGAAGTGGGGGCTGTTTTTTTTTTTTTTTTTTCTCAAAAGAGTGGTCAGGTTAGTGCTTTGCTGTCAACCCTTCTTTTACCTCGGCTTGCCAGCACCTTGTCTGGGTCACTCTCAGTTTCTTCCCAGGAGATCCAGACATTGAATTCTCAGGTTAGATTTTATTTATTTATTTTTGCTCTGGATTTTGAAATCTAAATGGACTTTTTGTATTTCTTCTGTTTTGAGATTCTCTGAGCATGTTCTCAATGTATAAAACTTTTTCCCCTAACATCTTATCTGGAAAGCTGGCACCCGCTGGTCCCAAAGTCCATCTCCTTCTCTTATATTGGTTCAACATACCCTTTCGCAGAACGCTAGAAAGGGTGTGAGTCCTTACGCATGAAGACACAGAGTACCCAACCATCATACCTGTATGGCGAAGCACAAGAGGCTGGGTTTGCTGCTTCCTGCTCACGCTTAAAAGACAAAGCCCTTACAATTCACAGGAAGCTGATGTGTTGATCTTTGGAAGTAAAGCTTCTTTCTACCTTATTAAGTACCTGTCCTAGGAAGCCTCCCTTCAGCTTCAGCTGCTAAAAATGGTTGAGGAAAGAGAGAGTATTCTCTCTTTTTAAAAAACTTTCCAAACCTGTTTGAAAACTATTTGGCAAAATCATCATTCGTCTGCCTTAGGGGATCACAGAACAGATCTCTTTCCTTACAGCTGTCAGTACCAGGCAGTGTACTACCTAAATAATTGTAGCCAGGAAAGGCCAGCTCAAATGTGGCACTCTCTTCCTCACAGGTTACTAGAATTTCAGCCCATCAAGGATGTGAAAAAGGAACAGAGAAAATAAAAGGCTGTACATCTAACATGGAATTTGGAGAGCTGTATCCATACTCAGCATTTCCAAGCTAGACACACAGATCCTGGACATCACCACATATGGCAATGCCTTACTTCTTACGTCTGAAGAGACGCTGCATGTGGATCAGCAGAGATGAGCTTCAGTTAATGCTAGTAGTTCATCCTGTCCTAGGCCTTCAAACAAAGCCTGCTGACAAGAGCTCACAAGAGCCCTTGATAATGCTCTTTTACTAAATCAGTATTGCTTTTCAATTAGATCATGGTGTGCATGGCCCTGCAAGTTAGGGGGAGGGGAAGAAAAGTCATTTTGTCCTGAAGGAAGTTATTAGCAGTGTTTTAGCAGTTAAGTGTTTGTGACGCTGTATTTCAGATTGATCTAAACATATAAACTGATCTGATGTACTTATTTAAAAAAAAAGTAAAGATGATATCAATTAAAGCAATCTTTAGATTCACTTGCATTGCTTCTTGAAGTTTACCCTCATGCTTTTGACTTCTGAACACTCCCTCCAAGCCATTGAAAAAGCTACTGGTTCACTCTGTTCCATTTGCTGAGACAGAAGACTTTCCAAAATCGTATTTGTCTTGTATGAAAGAAAAAAGTACTGTAAACCAAGCTGAAGTTGTTAGGCAGGTTCCTACTTTTACAGATGCTATTCCTTTGTAAGTTGTGGTTTGCTAATTGCAAATACTAAAACTTTCTCTTACTAGGAATTTTGTTTTTTTTGTTATAATTTACTTAAATTTGGAAGGTAAAGCACAGCCATAACTTCCACTTGATTGAGAAAGCTTCTTAATGAGATCCAGCACGGATGAGAATTCCCAGACCCCAGCAGTGATTTACACTTGTCACAGAACATGCAAGAGAAGAAAAATATTTTTGCAATAGACTAGGAACATTCTCAGGACTAAAGGAATAAATACCATGTTAACCTTTAAAATTCTAATTTCAATCTTTTGTGATTTTTTTCCTACCTACCTTAAGCAATGATGGATGTGTGAGGCCAAACTGAGCAATGCAGAAACATGGAGAATAAAGGACAGGGTAATGCTGAAAGTGTTCACCACTGCCTGGAGCATATCTGATATAATTTCACATTGACTTCCGTAGTAGTGATATAAAAGTAGAACTTTATCCTAATGCTTGTGACTAAATCCCTTTTTATTCTCTAACTTTGTGCCCACTCTGATATTATTGAGAGCCTATCAGTTAAAGAATATTGGCCAACATAAGTTTTTCTAACTTTAAAGTACATGATGACCATTTGTAATAGTGCTTGTTTAGCAAACCAGCATTTTGAAATTTATTTTAAAAAGAATCAATTAGGTAAGCATTTACCTGATCTATTCAAAAACAGAGAAAATCTGCCTTTGACTTTAGTGAGTGAGTATCGCTCAAGTATTTAAAGGGAGATCAGACCTTCCCACTTGGATGCCTTCTTGGTGTCTCTAAATGAAGCTGCCAAATTCCTTCTAGATGGTGGCACCTGAGTAGACTGAAGTAGGAATAAGCAGGCCCAGTTACTACACAGGGGGATAGATTTGGGGAGGGGTGTGGGGGAAGAACAGATCATGCAGCAAAAGAGAAGAACATCTGAGAGTTTTTCACTGGAAATATTTCTTGCCCCTTGTGCCAGGAAGAAGGGGATGAATATAAAGAGACAACATACATATAAACAGATATTTGCCTTGTTCGGCCAGAAAGTTTCCAAGCTTTGAAGTTTCAATGGCAATATTTAAAGAATTAAAGTTCAGCAAAAAAGGATGGAAATATCCTTAAGGTTTCACAGCTCTTCAGAACCTGCCAGCATGTTTACGATGAGTTACTAGCAGCAGAGTGAATCCTCAAAAATCTTCATTTGAGCTCTGGGACTGAGGCTTTTCCATTAACACCAAGACAAAGCACTTGCTGCTGCACATGAGCTTCTATTTCAGTAAAACAGTAGCTTCTTAGCTCTTGATACAAGTATACCTCACCAAAAATTTAAGTTAGGCCATTTTTTGGATGCCTGATGTATTGCCTATCATTTTCATAAATGCTGACTGTTTACCACTTTACATACCTTGGCCTACATTGACTTTTTTCCCCTAAACTCTCGAAGAGCCATTAGGAATGGGAAAAGCAAAAGGAGAGCACTTCTGTTCTGTTCTTAAATGTTCTTTACACAGGGGGTTCTGGTTATGTAAGTGAAAATATAACCTCACACTTGTGAGGAAGTTGTAGAGAGAAGGGACTTAAAATTCTCGTTCTTCATAAAACTTAAAATACATAAAAAAATTGAAAATGGTTTGAAAATGGTTTAAAAAACCTTTGTGATAAATCTCTTTTACCCTTTCATCACAGAATCATGGGGCTAGGGTATATTTGTTTAATGATACTTGTCTCTATTTTTCAGTCTTAGGTTCTTTGAAAAGTGGGTATTTTAGAAGTAATCTGGACTTTAATTCTGGCTATATTCTGGCTATACTAGTAAATTAAACATTGCCCAGGCACTGAAACACAATGGTGCGTGGTGTGAAATTGCCGGGAACGTCCCTGGCCTGGTTGGGGCCCAGGCTTCCAAGCCCTCTCCCAGGCAGTCTCAGGAGCTGTCTGGCTGTCACTGCGGTCCAAGGACGGCCACAGTGCCAAGGCTGCAAATCTCTGCCCTGTTGTGGAGAAAAAGGGAATTTAATAGGATAGATAGGGCTGTCTTGTACCGGTTGGCCTCAGTGCCAGACAACAAGCCTGGGCATACTAGTTTGTTAATGTGGATGTAGGCTAATCCTCCTAAAAGCATGAAAAGAAGGAGGAGAGGGTTGTTTTGTTTTTTTTGTTTTTTTGTTTTTTTTCCACTTTGAGTTTCATTTCTCTCACTTTTAACTCTGGCAGATTTTTTAGGACATGTTCCCCTAATAAACAGAAATAAATAAATAAATAAATAATTTGCAGCAGGCTACAAACAGCCTGGTTCAGACTTGTGGTTTGGTATTATGATTATCCACATGTCTCCTCAGTTAATTTAGTGTTGCTCCCTCTGATAATCGTATTCCTTCTTTAGAGCATAAAAGCAATATTCATCTGTCCTGTTGTAGCTGACTACATAGTTCATGTTCACTAGCAAATTACTGTGTCAACTTTATTGGCACAATTTAATTTTATTTACCAGGAAACAAAGTTCCACAACCAGAATGACTGGCTGTGGCTTTTATTTTTCAAAGTTACAATGAAGTGGACTTTCAGAGAACAAAGCAAATATTTAATCAGTAACAAGTTATATAAAGCAATTGCCTTTATAGGAAGTTCACTTTCCCCTCCTTTATGTAAGAGACTCTTTGTTTCTAAAGAGGAGTTTTGCCAGAACAATGACTGTAATACACACTTCTATAAAAGGAGAGAATGTCATCCATGAATATTGATCATAAGTAATGCATAGCCATCACTGCTTTCTATTTTGTCAAATGTTACCCAGAGTATCCACTGAATATTAAAGAGGCCTGGTCTGCATAATCCATATGGTTCTCTATGTTACAGGTGTTCACTGCACTGAAATTTCGTAAATATGTGTGTGTACATGTATGTGTAAATTGGCAATTTTATTGATGTATTAAGAAAATGCCAACATCTTATAGTTTTAAATCATTTTCCTTTGGGGCCAGCATTATTAATAACAGAACAGGTAAATATTCTAAAATAACACTCTAAAAATAGAGAGATCTGTCCCAATTTCTTGTTCTCCCTGGATTATTTTTCTACAAGAAAAATTTTCCTGTAGTTTACAGTAGACTCGTCTGACATATTTATAAAAGCTAACCACAGTCTTGTCTTTTTCTGTAGCTCCTTTCATGTGCAATTCAGAGCAATTAAGAGTAATTAAGAACAATTAACTACTGAGATAGCCTCACCTTGCTACAGTTATTCTTTGTAAAGTTCTGCTTAATCAATGACCCTTCACAGTTATTTTTATTGTCCAGAGATTACAACGTTCAGGAAGACCCTTCTTGAATGATTGTCACAAGCACTCTGGGAAAAGAGGCCAGAGTCACATCAAGGACTCTAAAAGCCCAATATTTACAAGGGAGAAATGCTCCCTTCTCAATAGCTGAGGAAAACACTGAGAAAGGGCCACCTTAGGCTGTTTGCAAGGCTGGTGAGCCTTGCTCAGGACCCCTCTTACTCGGGATGCTCCTCAGAGAGGGGAACTGGATGGTGCTGTGTGGTAGTGGTTGAGTCCGGCTCGCGGGGCAAATTGGGACAAGCCTGTTTCCTGCAGGCAGCTATTCAGGCCATCCAGGCTGCAGCCCACAAAGTAGCCCATAAAAGAAAGGTCCTTGTCTTCCTTCACTTTAGGCATCAGTTCTGCACACTGACTTTCAAAGGTGCAGGACAGAGCTACATAAAGGGTTCAGGGCAGAAGTAAAACCTAACATTTGTTTCCTCTTGAGTCACGGCTACACAGACTCAAGGAAGTGATGGATCCTTATTTGTCTATGTTCGTTTGTCTTCACTGTTAGGGGACACTGAAAGCACAAAGTGCAAACATATACTGTCTGGGATGTTCTTACCCATGTAATTTCCTTCAGTGAATAGTGTTTCCTTAGTAATCCATAGGACACTGACCTCCTACAAAGGATCATTTGTCAGAAGGAAACGTGGATTCTTTTCAGGAACCCGTACTGCAATAGTCTTGGGTTGGGGTTAGGCAAAATCCTGAACTTCCTTCATAGCAACAGTGAGATAAAGTCATCTGAAGATCAATCCTATAAGTGCTGAGTCCACAACCAACTTACAGAGGGCTATGCATGCTTAAAATTAAGCACTCATTGAAGGGTTTGGCTGGCTGGGGACCAGAATTCCTACTGGCTTCGAATATCAAACCTGTCGTCAATATATGTGGCATTAATGAGCATGGTAGAGATGAGGAAGGTATTATACTACAGATGAATGCTAATATCTTTATTAAGGTTTTGTTTTTAATTATTAAAATATTTAATTATTTGATCATAATGGCTACCCTAACTGTACTGATGAGACTATAATGTTATGCTGTACACTCTCTTTAGTCCTTCCAGGCTCAAAGGCATGCAAATTTTAGAGATTCAGATTTTGACGTGTAAAAACTACATGAGATATCTGAAAAAGGGAAAACTCGTTAACTTTCCCGTTTGTCTTCTGAAACAGTCTATTTCTGAATTAAAACATCCTAGCTTTGTGAAAGGCAAGAGGAATTTATTGGAAATGCAATGAAGCTTATGATGCTGGGCACTCAGAGTAGAACTGAATTCATCCAAAGGGTCTTTTTCATGATTCTGTAGGGATATTGCTTTTTGTTTAATTGGGCAGAGGTCTCAGTAACGAGGATAATAGTTATCCCTATTGTCAGTGTTGCTCTTTGCCCCTACAGAAGTACTCTCACAGTTGATGTATTTCCTACAACACAGAGCATTCTCTGGAAGCATAAAAGCTCTTTCATTTATGCTGGTGCTGAGTGTTAGCACCATAGGTCTTTTTTTGTAATCTTTCACTAACAAGGACTAATAAAAGTTGTGCTTTTATATTTCCTGAATTCTCATCTGAAGTATAAAATAGTACATCCATTTTCTGCTTGAAAAGTTCAGTAAAACTACGGGAGACAAGTAAACTGATTAGCTGTGATGATTGTTACCAGACACAGAATATATAGCAACTCAAATCCTGTTCTTGGAAGTAAATAAAATCACAGTTACAGATACATAATTTTAATCCATCTTGACTGCAAAATACGTTATAACAAACTTCTCTGTCTGTTAGAGCTCATTCATCATTTTGAAATGAGCATACAGAGAAGATTAATTTTTAAATCCCCTTTGGTTTTTAAACTGTAAAAATGAAAGCAGAAAGAATGCAATATTTTGACAGATGTAAGCTGTGCACATAATTTCTATGATGAAAGTGTTTATTTTATGTGTACCACAAAGATGGTAAGCACAAGGAGTGGCATTTTGATTGGTCATCATTCAATTTAAAAAATCACTTAAAATATAATTATGTAAAGTATGATTGAAATCGTACTTTGAAGTCTTCTAGTAAGTTTGGGTAATACACATAAATCTGCTTTTTAGGGAAATCATGGCAGGTGAACATATTGTGTTGTATTAATGCTGAACCTTTAGAATATTATATATACATCTTGTTTTATTCCTATTGTCTAAATTCTATATTTTACATAGAATTTTATGTTCTAAAAATATGCATGTGATTATATATTATTTTCTATAAAGATAGCAGCACTACACATGCCAGAGTTGTAATAACTGCATAGTTTGATCATACCAAACCTAGCTGTATAATAATGAACACTTGGCACTGGTCATTTTTAAATCAAAAGCAAATTTACAAAGGTAAAAAATATATATTGTATTTGCTGATAGTTTGAATTAGTAAGTCAGAGATGAAATAACTTAAATTTCAAACCAGAAGTTGTTTCCAGAGCTGGGAATAGCTTAGAGGTGAAATTCAGGCTTTCTTGAAATTGGAGCTTATTCTACTATGGATATTTTAAGAAAGCTAATATTTGTCTCATATTTCGTGGCTGCAAATGAGTAGCTACTGTCTACTTCTTCAAGTCCTGTTGTTCGGGGCGCGATCATTCTAGTACCCAATTGATATCCAGTTTCATCTCACTGGGTGCTTTGATACTGTGCAAGGACATTGAGGCTATTTATACTGGAGCGTACAACATTTGGTCTTGCAGCAGCGCAGAAATGGGAGGGTAGTAAAAAGCCTGAAATCACTTGATTCCCTCTGGAGAACAGACAAAGGTCTGGACAATGACTTTTATGAAGTGACCCTCAGAAGTGTACTGCAGAGTCTAACCCCTAAAGGCAAACGTGGACGTAGAATCCAGGATTTTTTGGCACCAGGTTTAATTAAAATCCTCCCTTTCTTCAGAAAGATAAAGGTCTTTCCCACTCTGTACTCATCTGTATACGTTGTATTGAATTAAGCCTTCAAACTTTTGAGACAAATCTATAGCAACTGATTACTTCACATATTAAAAACAGAGCAGCTTATTTTAACAGAACTATTTCAGCTTTAGGTTAAGCACTTGCTGAAATGCTCAGTCCAATTGGATTCAGATTATTCAGCCCTTTTTGCTGTTGCAAAGATAATGTTAGTAAGATTTTACTTTTTTTGGGGGGGGGGGACATGGAAGAGAGCAAAAACAATGAACACATGCAAAGAGATATTTATTCTATGGGTACAAAAAGATTGATTTTCTGAACAGCAGTACCATTCATATATCAACTTACAACAGTGGACTAATAGGAAGAAACAAGAGCCTTCAGCTATCCCAAGTTCACTTTAAAAATTTTAAGATGCTCTAATTTTTTGCTTTTAAAATACCACTGTTTATTCCATTGTCTGTTTCTACTTGTACAGGACCAGCCAATTAAAGAGGAAACATTTTTGATGCTGAGGGAGGAAACCAAAAATGTTGGCCTTTTTAGCTTGGACACAAAGATAAATGCTGTCTTAATTTGTGACTGGAAAAAACTTGTGAACTGGAAAATCTCAGCTTTGTAAGAATATAGTACATGCCTCTGTGCATTCGCACTCTTACTATGCAGCTGATTAAGGATTTCCAGGAAAACCAAACAGAGAAATAAACACAATTTTAATGCAATTTCCTAGATTGGGAGTAGTCCAAGAAACACCGAGAAACCCTTTCTCTGGTCATCTAGCTGTTATTTTCAGGGCTAAAAAGAGACCTATTCAGAACAAGAAAATATTAATAAAGGAACTGATGGGGAGGACAAGGAGAAAAATAAAGGGGAATGGGAATCTAAAGACTAAAGAGGAGAAACAGCAAAAGCAGGTGGTCTGGCAAAGGCTCAGGAAGAGAGAGTGTGGTGCGAGGTGGACAGTTTGTGCCTCCCCAATAGGACTGGCTTTGGAGGAGTGTGCCAGGGCTGCCTGGGGAACGGGTGCTGGTGCCTTGCCCTGAGGCACAATGGGCCCATTGCCCAAGCAATGCTTGTTCCTCTGAACCTACTGCTGCTGTGACTGCTGGCCACAGAGCCCACAGGGAAAGGGCTCAAAGGTTTCGGACTATGCCAAACCCTGCAGATGAATACAGTTGGTGTAGGATCTGGCTTCCTAAGGACTTGTGATGCTAGACCATGCTTCTGCTTGAAATGAGATTTGGGACTTCAGATCTAAAGGGTCCAAAAGGAGTTCAGAGCACTCCGAGGCCTTTGGTGGAGCTGTACATCACTTTTCTTCCTCTGAAGATGGCTGTGTTGGGCAAAGCTGGTTTTCTTGCAAGGTGCCACCATCAGCTGTGGAGAATGGATCCTCTTGACAGATTGTGAGGCCTGAAACTTCACCCAGGTGAGGATGCTCTGAAACAATTCAGGATGTTGGTGCTGCTACCTATGTGCCAAAGCGATGGGAGAAAAAGACAAAGGGTTTTCTCATTTGTGCTAGAAAAAAAGGAGATACCATGGGGCTTTTTTTTCCTCCACAGATTCAACATATGTAATGTCCTCCCATAAACCAGGAGTCTAAAATGGGGGAACTAGTACAATTTTTTGTTTTATGTTTTGGTTTTTAATTAGTGTTTTTAAATAAACGTTTCCAGGAGTAGGACTTATGCACAAATTTACAGTGTTCTTGCTTTAATTTGAAACTGAAGCAAAGACTCTCAAAATGGGCTCTTTAATCAGCTGTATTTGTGCACAGTCTGACCTAAGATTCTTAAAAGACCTTGTATATAAAAATAAAGGACTCGCATCAGTACTGCACAATATTTTCATTTCCATTGAAGCAGTCCTTTGAAATATCTTTATCTTCATGTATGTTCTGTGTTAATGAGAAATATTGGTAACACAGAATGGTATTACAGATTACTTTTGATACTGAAATTGAGCATACAGGAGAGGACACAGATAATCATGTTTTTAAGGAAAGAATAGCAACACAAACTGAGTATAACCAAATGCTAAAAAGCTATCAGGAGAGAAAGCAAAACACTACTTATGGTATAGTTGTATAAAAAATGAATGGGCAAAATCCTAAAGCAGATTCAATGCTTCTGGTTTCATAATCTCACAGAAATGAGGAGACAAAAATCACACTTGAGTCACCCCACTCCCATCCTGAGCTGACTAAGACTAGTCACAACAGTATGTGTTTTAGTGTAAAAAGTTAAATATCCTAATCTGTGCTGTTCCAGACCTTTTTCAGAAGGCTGTTTCAACCTATTGTCTCACAGTCAGGAGTCACGGTCACATTTCCTCCATATTCAAGATATCCTTCACATTCTTAAATTTATCAAGATGCCTGGTGCAGATTTTCATTCTTCCAACTTGAACATCTCTGTCTTCTATTGTTATCACACATTTAATTCTTAGATAATTTATATGAAACGCAGCTCTGTTTTCGATTTAAAACAATCCTTCCAGGTATTTTATTCTATGATTTACTTCTACAAGTCTAAAAAAATTTTTTTCCCTCTGCTGTGTTCAGAACCGAAAACAATAATCTGTGTGTTTACTGAACTGATCACCTTTAGCGAATCCCCATATGAACCTCAAAATTAAATATCTCTCCAAGACAGCTTACAGTAAAATTTGCCCTGAATGGCAACTTGCAATTCATTCTCACTTGGATTACCATAGAATTACTTTCATATCTTTTCTTCTCCTTGCACTGAAAACTTTTGGGGAGCTTTGTTCTATAATGCCATAACATTTTTCAAGACTGATCAAGAGACAATATTTGTCTGTATTTCTAATCTCCTAAAACGGTTTCTATTCTGTCCTTGTCCTTTTGTATTCCAACTCTCAAATTAATTTGTAAAAGTTATTGAAGATTTATAATCCCTTTTTTAGAACAATAATGGATATATTAAGATCACAAGCAGTATTTATTGCTGTAATATCTCTCCACAGCTCAATATGCCATCTTTTATTATCTTTTTTGTATGGACTCTTCAGAAGGATATATTCTTTCTTTTTTAAGGCAATATGAATTGGTAATGAGAACAAATTAAAACTGTATTGTCATAAATCTTGACTAATTCAAGTACTTCACATCTGCAAGTGTCTATATCAATTAGTTAATTTTTCATACAATGATAAAATTGTGCTTTACTGGAAAATACTTCCATTACTTAAAAAGACATTCACAACTTGCTGGTTATGTTTTTTTTCTACTAAGCAAGGCATGGATTTGCAATCTGTGTATACACATTTACTTATTGGCTTTTGAGGCATACAAAAAGTTCATTAAGTAAATAATTTCTGGTTTGAATTTTGGTGCTGCATTTACTTTTCCAAAATCTCTCAAATCATCATTGTTTCTCTTCCTGACTTTTCAAATATAGTGGTGGTGGTACAATAAGTGACATGTTGTCTAACTAACCTTCTTAATGGCATAGAAGGATCAGGTGACTTGCACATGTTCCATCTTTAAGTATTTCTCTTTTTTTCTCTTAGGAAGTTATTTTTATATCTTATTTTTATGTCTTATTCATTTTTTCAGTAATGAAAATGTAATTACCCTCATTTATTAAACAATCTATGTGGTATTAATTTTTTCTTATATATTTGCGGGAGACCTTTTTTTATTTCTTCTCTGCCCCTCTCATTATCTTAATGGACTGTACACATGAGATATCAATAATATTAAATGACACTGAAAGACTATTTCAGAATTGCTGGATTTTTTGTTTCTGTTATCACATTGAGAGTTGCTAGTATTGTTACAGCTGTAAAAAACCCGTCCAAGCTGCATCACAAAAATGACATGCAAAGCAGCATTTGAAGGAGGATGTTTCAGCTCACAGGAGCTCTACTTCGAATGCTTGAATGATTCTTGGAACGAAAGAAATGTCTGCATGAATATTCAGGTAGTGTAAAAAAGAAAAGGTTGTTAGTGTACCATTCACTAGGTACACAACTGCAGAATTTAAATTTCAACAGAAGTTAACATTTGATAAGGAAGAATAAAATCATGGCTCAGCTGTAAAAAAAATTCAAAATACAACTTGAAATTATAAAACTTGACTGATTCTGTATCTGAACATGACAAATTGTATGTGTTGCTTTCAGATTTGTTAAATATTACACAACTATTGAGCATAAGTAGGACTAATGTTCAGTTGTTATTTGATAGTGACCAGCAGTTGGGGGTTAAATAATGAGTGAGTGCTATCTTTTAAAAAGAACATTTTTTTTGGTACAATTCTGGTAGCATGATTGATTTAGAATTCCAGTTCTCCAAATACCAACCTCCAGAGTAATATTCTTGTATATTACATGGTTTCATAGCTTTCTTTCCCCCCATCTTTTATGTGGAGATAAAAGCATGGATAGTCACTAGAAATGGAATTCCAGCACCCACTGAAGTTGAGCTTCAAGGCTGT
Organism: Apteryx mantelli; assembly: GCF_036417845.1. Lineage (NCBI taxonomy): Eukaryota > Metazoa > Chordata > Aves > Apterygiformes > Apterygidae > Apteryx > Apteryx mantelli. The sequence goes on along the minus strand of NC_089980.1, from coordinate 52,112,874 downwards.
GCTTCAGCAAGGGAAAGGAAACAAGAGACTGACTGACCGGGGATGAGCCAAATTTTGAAATGCTCACTACCATAAATAGCAGATAGTCTGCAGATGGAACTGAAAAAGAGGTATCTACAACTTAGTCATATCATTCAAATTTCCATTTCTATTGATGTAGAATTAACTGATCTGTGGTGTGTTCTTAATGCCATAATTGGCATGAACCAACCCTGATTGTGAAAAAGTGGAAGCCGCTATCGCCCTGACTGTTTATGCTGAAACTCTCGTAGATGTAGTGGTCATGATAACGAAGTAACAAGTAGTAGTAAAACTTAAAGGCTTTAATACTGGGAATGTTTTGCCAGTATAAGCCAACTGATGTCATCAAATGCCGTATAACTCCCCCATGGTCTGTACCTGAGGAAAGGCAATAGCAACAATTTTTATGTACTGCTTATCTGCCTGAACCATTGCATTCTGTTCCACTCATTTTCTTTGAAGTTGGCCAGTTTTAACCTAAATTGGCTGCTGTTCATAATGGGAAGATTTTGTGCTCTATCTTGGGTTTCAGATGATGTTGATGGACTGCTTTTGATTTCTCTGGACATATGTGTGCATGTATTTGCATAACTGCCAATTTTCAATGTAAATACCACTTTAAAATCAAGGTTATTAGATGTTCCCAAAACTCCAGCTGCAAGACTTTATTTTACCCATTAGGGTGTGAATTTTTTAGCCTGTTCTAATATTAATTACTGAGTATAGTCGCAGAAACATAAAGACTTCCCAGTACATTGCAAGGAGTGAAAGTTCAAACTTGTTCTGAAGGACGTCCCCACATTTGATCCCCATGTCAGTGGCTACCTGGCGTTTCACACTGTGGACTCAGGGCAGCTGGATGAAATCTTAGCCATATTACCGTCTTATTGTGCCATCTAAATAAAGTAATGTATACATTTGCAGCCTTCACAGCTCCCTTTTAAACCATCTATACCTGTTTTGAATTTATTTTTTTCCATAAAGAAGCACTTACATTCCTGATAAAAACTAGTAAGACTCCATTTAGTCAGCAACAGAGCAGTAAATCTTTACACAGAATGCTATACCTCATCACACTCCTATGTACTCTTAGTTCTTCTCCCAAGGAATTTGTGTAATAGTGCTCTGGGCCTGATTTCACTTTGTAAGTCCCACATTTCCAGATTCAGAATATAGCAAAGACTTTGCGGTATTTCCTTTTCCTTTCATGGTTGTAGGCAGCTATTCTTTCAACTGGGTCATTTATTCTAAATGGAGAAATCTTCTGACCTGTGTATTTTTTAACAATACAATCACTATCTGGGTGGGGGATTCTAGATTCACCCTCCTGCTCCCAGGACAATTCATGCATTTCACATTAAATAATCATAAAGGAAACACCATAAGAGGCCTTGAAGCTAATCTCTCATCTAACAAATGGTGCACACTCATTTCAGATGGCATACAATGCCAGATGAGCACTGCTCTCAGCTTGCTAATTAAGCTGTTCCTTTTGTCTTCTCTCCTTGCTCCTGGGCCTTTAGGGGAAGCAGTTTATAAAAACATACTGGTAAGAACTAAATTATTTGTTAGGAAAATTTCCCTGGCTTCTTTCTGCTGGGGAAGACTTGGTAAAAGATAAGAAATGTGTTAAGTAAGGATTCAAAAGCTAATGTAATGTGAATTTGACTCTGGGGCAGCCAAAGTATGTGGATTAAAATTGGTGTGAACCTCCCTCCAGCAAATCTTTGCAGAGGTTCTGCTGCATTCTCTTGCCTTTTCTTTCTCTTTGCTAGAACTTGCTTTTTTTTCAGTCACCCTCTTGCCTGAAATAATACTTATACTGCTATTCTGAAGAAGTAATATAACTAACAAAGAAGAAAAAAGATGGGAAAAAAGATTAAAAAAAAATCAGTCTGTTTTACCTTACCCAATAAGAATTTGATATGTCTTCTGCATACATTGTTTGTGACATTTCCAAATCCTCTCTAAAATATTTTGGAGCACATGACTTTTAAGGAGACACCAAGAAATCAGTGTTTGTTCTATGTGTAGAAGGGATTGAAGGGGGGTCTTTTTGCTTTTTTCTACTACTCAGTGGGTGGTTACAGAGAAAACAGAGCTTGCTTTTCTTGGAGGTACACTGTGAAAGGAGGAGAGAGAGCAGACACAGATCGCAGGGAGGGAATTCCAATTAGATGTAAGAAAAAAAAATTCTTCTCAGTGACTGTTGAACAGGTTGCCCAGAGATTTTTCTGGTATCTTCAGCTTGGGGACATTGAAAACTCAACCACGAGTAACCCCATCTAACTTTAAATTTGGCCCTGCATTGAGCAGGAGGTTGGATCAGATGATCTCTAGAGGTCCCTTCCAACCTAGGTTACTCTTTGTTTCTGTAATTCAGGAGTAGAACATGTGCCTGAGCTATTATTAGGATCAAGGGAAAGTACATATCATCTTTATGCTCCCATTTCATACTTTGTTTTTTTTAGTCTTCTTTTTATTATCTATCATTGACAATTGTAATACAGCACTGCTTGTAAGAACACCTTTCTCCATCTATCATCAGAATGAATTATATGATTGCTTAAAACTCTTTCTTCCTTTCTTTTCACAAGAATCATGGAGTTCTTTAAAGATATGGCATTCCCCATGAAAATACCCGTTATAGAAGTCATAAAGCAAAATAAAAATATTTACAAGAATCATAAGAAATAATTAAGAAAAAAAAAAAAAACACCCAAAGTTTTGAAAGCTCACCTCATCTGAATGGTTTACCTCAGGACAAACTTTTGACCATTCTCTAATATGCTCTCCACACTGCTCAGAAAGTCTCCTTCCTTTTCAGCAAACTTCAGTGCTATCAAGATCAAGCATTAGATATTCATTATCATAACCAGCTATGATGATAATACTGCCGCAGAGCTGTAGGTAGTACCGAGTTATGTAGGGCTAGTAGCTATGCCAGAAATCAGCTAACATAAAGCTCTATAGTTCCAATTAATGATTACATTTAGGATTCTTTGTACCTCAAAATAGTGTCAAGAGTGCAAATTAATTTGATGATGAAGATGTTATAGTCACACAAGTAGGGTATAGGGGCTGAAGATGTTATAGTCACATAAATAGGATATAGAGGCAGTTCATCTGTGCTACAAAATTTGGATTTTATGTCAAGGGAAAATTGATGAGAACTACTAAAGGAAGGCCACCTTGGTGGTCAGTGAGTACCTTTCGTTTGTGCCTTACTTACATACATTTTAGGATCTTAAAATATTTATCTTAGTGCTATCTATCTAGCCTAAAATGAAATTTCATGTCTTGTGGTTTTGTCTTTGCTGTAAGTACTTTTCTGTAATCACTATATTCTTTTCTGTTCTGGAAAATTCCTGTTATAAGCAATCTGTTTGGTGTTTGTTTGTTTGTTACAAAAGAGTTTTCTAACCTGTTGAAGCCCAGTACCTAATTTCCAAGAGGCTGTCAATTTACAGAAATTTAATGATTTGTTTTATGTGGTGGACTGAAAAACTACAAGAATATGAAAGTTTGATGACTTTCTGATAGCAAAATATAGGCCAATAAGCCTCAAAGCTTTCAGAAGTTCTACAAGCAGTTATAAGTGAAAATAAGAATAGCTCTAAAATAGTTAAACCAAACAATGGGCTGGAAAAAAGGGTCAAGATTTGTTGCTGAGGTACAAATGAAGCTCGCAGCTTCCTTCTAGAAAACAGATAAGTTTTGTTCTAGTTAGCAAGGTCATACAGGCAATTCATTTAATCTAACTTTAAGAAACCATTTTCAAAGTATTAGATTGATTACATTTAAGGCTTTGATCTGATGCAGATTGCTGTGGCACCAGCAAACCTCTGGAGTTATGCCAGCTTGGGATATGGTGTTTAAATTTTTATTCTATATCTTGCTACGTAAACAAAAGTGGTTAGGACAAGAGTCCTTTAGGACTCCACTAAGACTCCTTTGGGGTTTTGAAGGTCGTGGATTGGGTCACCAGGGACAGGAAGTCTACAGAAACATTTGGCAGGTCCCTGTGCAACAGGAAGCACATTGTAGATAGGTTCTTCCCAAAACACAGGCAGCAATACAGTCCCAAAGAGCACGGCAAATATACTGTGCATGTCTCTTGAAGGGAACCTGCCTGCCACAAAAATCCAGTAAAGACTAATAAGACATATATGCTGTTGGCCATCTGACCATCTCTGACCGTCTATGCCTCCTGCCAATGGTGAAAACCCTAGCAAGTGCAAAAGCAATATGAACATCCTGTAGGAGAGGCATCAATCCTACAACTTAATTTGGCTTCCACATTTTTGTAAGTAGGGCAGATAAGATAAAAAGGACACATCTTGGTCTGTGTGTAACCCTTGGCCCAGGAGTGCAGAAGTCTGTGATTCAAGGCCTAGTCTCGGTGCAGCACAGCTGCATGACCCTGGCTCAGTTTAACTGCGAAAACCATTAAGGAGTAAGAAAGTCATTGAGCTAAAGCTATGCAATTAAAAGTAAGAAGTTACACAGTAGCAGTTACTGAGACTGTAAAAATTAGCAACTCTGGGATTCAAGACAACATCACTGTCATGAAAAGCTTAAAAAGAAAAAAAAAAAAAAAGGCAGGGAACCTGAAGACGGTAATTAGGCAAGATCAAGGCTCAGCCTGTTCCATGCTGCAACGGAGGTCCACTGTCCCCCCCAACAGCTGCCTGGAGAGGTGTTTCATCAGCGCTGATGAACATATTACCCTAGCAGTATATTGGTCCTGGCCAACTTCTGTGTGTAGTAGTCAATAAGTAATTGCTGTCTTCTCTTTATGCTATGTATGTCCTGCTTGCAAAGTCTCTTTGTGTATGGTAAAAGGTGCCTGAACAAAAGTGACTCAAGAGGGAGTGTAAAGTGCACTATTGGTTTAAAGAGTCCTGTTGATTTAAAAAAAAAAGAATGAGCACTGCACTATAAATATTTTAATTATTGATAAAAGCATGATGAGGAGTGGATGGAAAGGGACAATGGGAACAGGCAGAGGAATGGGGAGGAAGGAAGAAAAAGTAGAAAATTGTTTCTGAGCTTCACTTGAAGCACAAGTCAGTATTATAATATTGTATTAAAGGCAGTGAGTTTGTCAAACACATGAGCAGGAAAAGCTAGTTCAGACTTTCATAGCGTACCACAAATTAATCTACTCTTTCAAATTAATTGTCTCATGAGTTTCACGCTAAGGTTAACAATGAAGGAGAAAAAACAGGAAAAGAGCAGTGTGTATAGCAGAGAGGGAAAGGAGAGAGGAAAGGAAAGTGACCTGTCTCAGAAAGTGAAATAGTTATCCCACAGTGGAACAGAGCTATGCTAATTTGAATTTTCTCACATTTTTCTTGGGCTAAGAATTTTTAGCCACAGATAGCTATTGCAAATGAGCTGACTGTGGTGTAAAATATTCACCTTTAGGAGCCTATAATCTTCATCCTGTACTCTTAACAGTTAAAATTGGCTTGAAGTATGAAATTTATTATTTCTCCTAAAATTGGACATAGATGAAACATTTAATTATATACTGAACAAAATAAATCCCACTTGTAATGGATGTGAATATATTTTCTTTTACTGATGAGGAAAATTCTGAGAGCAAGATGGCACAAATCAGATCCATCAGTTTTTTCTACTGCAAGCCTCCATGGGGCATGGAAAATCTAGCTACTTCTCATTAGTTTTTCTGCATATGTGTCTCTAATTATAAGGTGCTATAATTGATCATTTTTCTTTTCAAATTAATTTGTAACATAAGAAGATTTCATTGAGGAAATGTACAAAAGAAATACTTTGGTTTGACCTCAAAGTTTGTTCCAACTCTTTGGCTGGTATCCATCAGGATCATTAAAATCAATTAAGGAGTTAAGTACAAGACATCTATTGTTCTGTCATACAATCAATAGACCGTTTCAAATCTACTGTAATTTTAGGAATAACAACAGACAGTTTAAAGAATTACTCTTCTGTAGACTCATAGGTTCTAATCCTGCATTCAGTAACTTTGTTAGGTTTATTTGTCTGTTTAAAGGCAAATGCATGCTTTGGGGGTTTGGAAATATAGCATGATCTTTAAGAGGTCCACATTCCATATCTAATATCATGTGTGCTCTATGAAAAGTATAACTGATTTCTTTGCTCCAATCCATTTCATTGAAATTGTTAAATATTCAGTCCACCAATGGCTGGTCATTTGTAGCTGCAGTCATATTTGGAAAAAGGAAAAAATATATATTTGTATCCAGGTAACAAGGGTATCTCCTATGTCATAGCTATGTGGTTGAATCAGCCAGTGACTGTCATTGCAGCAACTGAAATAGGAACTTGAAGGAAGAACAGACTAATATAATCCTTAGGGCCCAGAAGTTACAGTATTGCAATAATAACTTCAGAAATAAGTCAGAAATAAGCTTAACCTGTTTGGCAAAATAGGATTATTTCATATGAAGCATGGCTCCATTCAGAAACTGTAAACTCAGAATTTGGGCAGTATTCACTCATATTTGTGTAGCACCTTACAAATGAGACTCATACAGTCTAGGGGCGTCAGCAGTAATGCTTGGTAAATGTTAAATGACTCTTGTGCTTTTTATTATTTAGCAGCTGTGGCTGGGCTGTTGAGGAGCCAGTGCTAAATATAATCAGTTTCAGTCACAGCAAAATATTAAAATATTAGTCATGATGGAAACCAAGGATGAATGGAGATGAATACTACACACCTTATTTTAAACCTAGCTTAATACATATGAAAAAGAAAAGAAAAAGGAGAGAAAATTCCCTAAATTTTATGTCTATGTTAAATTCAAATCTTGTTTATGGTCAAAGAGGAAGTACACTTTATATATATAAAGCCAAGATTTAGTAGTAGTATAACAGAAATCTTAAGAGTTTATTGTTAGTAGTCCAGATCTAATTGTAAAAAAAAAAAAAAAAGAAGGAATAATAATATACACTTAGTTTCCATGGCTTTTCCCGGGGTTATGCTCACTCTGATACTTCTCCTGTGGGTCTTAAGGTTGGTGGCTTCCTGGAGTCCTTCAGTGGTATCCTTTGCTGGGAGAAATATGTTGTGCATGTTGATGGTTTCTTCCTCCTCACTCTAGGATTCACTTGGGGTCCTTTTATATGTTTGCTAACACCCTTTTTACACCCTTTTCTTTTTTCTTTTGTTTGCAGCTTCATGTTACCTCCAGATTTATTACATATGGTGTATTTTATGTATACTATTTATTTGTTTTTGATTTTAAGCCCAGTTTTGTCCAGCTCCATGTCTGCATTACTTTAACTGACCACTGGTGAGCTGTTTATAGCTGTGCAGCCTCCAGTGCCAGCATGTGCCCCATCCCCTGTCATTCCATGCCTCCACTCCTCAGCGCCGCATCCCGTGTCTCTGCTTCTCAAGGCTTCTGCTGTTGCACCAGGCCTCTACTTCTCTACACTAAATCGTTATGTTAGAATCAGAAGATCATGGTGGCGCCATACAAAGACAAATAAAAGTAAACGATTTAGCCATAGACACCTGGTAATTAGAAAAAAGTGCCACTACAGCTAAACCACATAAAACAAGCCGCAGTCAGATCAAGAAATGTTCAAAAAGAGCAAGCCTGACGGTCCTCAGTGCTGAGGCCTTGCAAATTCAGTACAAAGCTCATGGCCTGTTGCTAGCAATGGCAATACCATATTATAGGGCTATGGGGTTACACAATTAACGATGTATATGTTCAGCAATAAATCCCCCCAAATTAGTATTTTGTTCATCTGACAAGATGCTTAGCTCAACATTAATACGTAGTCTGTCTGCAGTGAGAAATAATAACTCTTTTTTTCTACTGGAAAGCAAAATTAAAAGTGTTTCCATATCCAGTGGGAAGATTCTTGAACATACTGCATAATCTAAAATAAACTGACATTGAGGGGGTCTACATTAAAATTATGAATAAAATATCAGTGATGTAAATTCACTTTTATAATTGACTTCCAGCTTATATGAGTATAAGACAAAAGATAGCCATAATATAACTCAAAGTCCATTGTATATATATTTATGTTATCATCTGCAATACAACAGATAATTCAAAAGCACTTTGTTAATTTGTGAAGAAGCATTAAATTTCTACAGAGGCAATGTTAGTGAAGATATTCGAAGTCATGTAGTTGGGTTTTTTCCTTCTGAAATTAGCAAGCTATTCCTGTTCCTCTTTGCTCCTCAGATTCTCAGGTTGCAATTTGCTGTGCTGCAATCTGAGCAGTGACAGAAGCGAGTGCCCCGTTCTGCATGGGGAAGCCCCTATAATCAGGAGGGAGGCCCAGGATGAGCACACCTGGGAAGGGAGGAAAAAGGAATAACTTCAGCTCTCACCATCTCTTAGAGTGCAAGATGGGAGCTCTCCTCTCCCATGGTTATGGATGGAGGTGGAAACCACTACCTGCAGGAAAGGCTTAATCAAAGGATGTCAGGGAGCTCATTCTCACAGGAGCCCCACCCGTCCCCCTTTGCAAAAGCAGTGCTAGGGACTACACTTTTCCCTGGTGCCCTCTGTCTAAGCCTGGCTGTCAGCGTGCCTTTTGATGACTTTTCTATCATTTTCAGACTAGTAGACTTAATCCTCTGTCTTGCATAGGTGGGTACTAGGTAAATTTCTAAAAGCAATGTGTGACTGTCAAAGCGAGAGCCAGGGGGTTAAAACTCTGACGTCATCCTCTCGCCCTAACAGTGAGCTAGGAAACTTCAAAATGCTGATCACTAAAACTTCATTGTGAAAGTGCTCTTCAACAGTATTGTCTCTTCCTCCTATCACTGGCAAGCCCCCAGCATCAAGACAGACAGGGTGACCCTGACAAACAGCTGACTATTGGTTTCTTTGTGCCAGCTGCCAGGTTTTACTACTGCTGCTTTCTGTCTTAGCAGAGGTATTCTTAATTATGCATCAAGAACATTTCCTGCCTCACAAAGATAATAATTTATATTAGTAAAGAAATAAACAACCTAAGGTATCTCCATGGTCCAGAGTATCCTTCTTCCCTAGTGGTACTTTGAGCACTCAGCACCCCACTTTGGGTGGTGTTTGGGCAAGTCCGAAATCCACAAAACAACCAGGAATTAAAAAGGGAAAAAAAAGGCATTTACCAAAGAGGTGTCTAGCTCAAATACTTTGGAGTCAGCAGCAACCACAGGGTTCCCCACGAAGTCATCACTCAAAACACTTGAAACTAGAAGGGTTAGAACATGAGAAAGCATGTGCAGGGAAGAGCGGAGCTTCGGCAAGTAAATATTCTGTTAATATTCATGAGCAGTGTGCAATGTAGCACAATAGAAAAATAAAATGCTGAATATATTTCTTTCTTTCTGTGGAGCAAGCATTATAACGACTAGTCCACAGATTGTAATAAACTACCTAATGTTTCTCCAACTCTAATGTTTTGATGTGTCAAATTGTAGCATACTTCCTTAATGGAACTCATGAAAAGAATGTTTAAAACCAGAAGCCCAGGCTCAAAAAACACCTGCATATCTATTATATTAATATATTTCTAATAAAAGCAAAAGGATGTTACCAAATGCCATCAAAGCTTATGCATCTTTTTTTTGACCAGGTTGCCATTTTCTAGTAAGGTCTGATATCCTAGTTTTCTAAAGTACAATTGTCACAGCTGAACCATTAGTCCAAGATTTCCCCATGGCAATTGTTAGCTATCTATATCTGAAAGATACAGACTTCTGTAGATCTAATGAAGTAGCCATTATGTTTTTGAATGTAATAGACTGAATTTTTCTTCTTTGTAGCTGTATTTTTAAGCCTAAATTTCTTCCAGACCTTTCTCTTTCTCTTGATGTATTAGACATACAACTTCTTGTGTTACTATTATGCAACATAAATATCACAAGCATTCGTTTAGCTCAAAGTCAAAACAAATAAATAGTTTTCATAATTTTTACCCAAATCCAGTATTAACAAAAGCTCTGTTTAGAGAAATTTCTATAGTCATTTCAATCTGGGATGTCCTTCCTAACCCTTCTTTTATAATAATGTTCAGCTAAGGCAACCAGCTGAACAGCTGAATAGAGCAAAGCCAGAGTGCAGTAGGCTTTACCAACAGAAGCAACTCTCTTGCATTTTCTTAGTTGCATGTTGTTAATAGGCTTGCATTTGCATTTTGTTACAGCAACTCTTTATGCATGGAAACAGTTAATCTACATTTTAGCCACATTCAGTTTTCTTATTCTACTCCTATATTGGCACAAGGTCTGAGTGCAGACAAGCCTTACATATAGCCTAGGCATTGAAAATAGGTGGTCTGTTTGCGTTATCCTGTCATCAATATGATTTATCACTGCCACTCCCAGAGTAAGACATTAAATTTACCTTATTGTCCCTCAAGAACCAAGTTTTAGAGCTTATAATGGAGAGCAAAGTAGATGAAGGCTATAAGCCTTCTCACAGTCACCAAACTGATTTTTATGTCCCTGTTATGCTGAACTATGGACTCATACCTAGGTTGAAAGCAAGGTTTCAACCAAGAACATTTCAAAAGCTCTGGTATACAGTGATATGACCTCCTTTTTAAAAGAAGAAAATGCCAAATGCTAAGTCTTGCTGCCCCAAGTATCTGGCACCCTGCTAATGCAGTAATACAAAAGCTCTGTTAGCTATTCTTTTCCTTGCCATATATATCACAACAGTGAATCAGAGTACTAGCATATGTGTCACGTGGCCAAGAAAAAACACGTCTCCCTTCACCTGTGCAAGGAAAACAGCTGGAGGAAAAGCCTTGTTTTAAATATCTCAGGGTTACCTTTATTTCAACAATTTCTTATAGAAAAGGCTTCAGTTTATCCTGAAGTGTCACCAGGTGTCTGTCATCTGCTTCATGAAACTACATGCTGATATGACATCCCTGCCTTGTGGTGGGAGAAGAAAAAAATGACTGAGTCAGAAAGAGGCAGCCACCTACATCTGCACCTAAAATAGAATAATTGTCATCTTGAAAAAACAATCCAAAATTATTTAAATAAACAAACTTTGAGTTCACTACCTTATCTTCTAAGGGAGACATAAAAGTTCACTGCGATTCACCTGTCATATTTTGTTTTGTGTGCCCATTTCATTACACAGGAGTTATAGTTTAAATTTTTTTCACAGGGAGACACGCAATAAAGCTGTGAACTAATAGGCGTTGTTATGCACACAGCACAAAACCACTGCAGAAGAAAGCAGATGAAACATGAAACCACCTAGAACAACGAAAAGCTCTATTCCTCTGCCATCCTTTCATATTATCCATACTCTTAAATGCATGTCTCTCTTCCACCAGAAAAAACAAACTCAGTTTCCTCTGCTATGCTATCATCTTGCCTTTTTATAATACTTTCCATCCACCTACAGCCCCCAAACACCGGACCTGCAAGTTAAGTATGTTTTGGAGTGGGATACAGCTGACTCAATGAACCTGCAAACCAAACTAAACTTCAGAATGTAGTGCATGTGGAAGAAATTCAGAAAGCCACTTTTTAGTGTAGGTGGACTTTTCTGACATATTTGGGTTGCTGTGAATAATGACAGTGCCTTATAAGAAACAAGAAACTAAAATTTCTTAATACCTTCATTTTTAAAAACAAATGTTCTAATACCAGTAAAATTAAAAATAAGCAAGTAACTTTCATGGTGATTCATGATTTAGAGCATTACACTTCAGGTTTGTTTGGTTTATCATGTAAAGGTACTTAAGAAGATGTGTTGTATATTGAGACTGGGATGAATTAGGCATGCTAAAAATGTAGGAAGTTGTAGAAGAAGACAAGAAAGGGAGGTACCATACGTTTCGGCAAAGAGGAACCACTGTAGAAATGGATGACTAAAGCTTGTGTCTGTGGCCACAAAGAACTGTGATCATGAACTAAGATAATAATAAAAAATAAAGATAGAAAGGACAAAGGCATCAAGGAATTCAAAAATGGAGCACAATAATGGAAATTAATGAAGAGCAGCAGCTACTCTCATACAAAGGTTTTGAGGAAATCAGTATTCTGAGAAAATCAATTTACAAAGATAGTAAGTTCATAATCCACATAATGTTAGCCCATCTCTGCATTCTCCTGTTTGGCATATATAAGAACAAACTTTCTGCAGCACTTTACAAGAGAGCTCTCAGCTTGCCAAAACTAGCAGCAGCCCACTAAATGTTAGCATAATACACAAAGACACACAATGAATTTTTTTCAGTGTTAATAAAGGTATATGCTCCTGAAAAGGAGCAGAAATACTCTCTCTTCATCAATCACCTACCTACAAGTATCAAGCTGTGAGGCATACAGCAAAAAATTTTGGACTGAAGATCTAAGTGTTGCTCAATTAGGTCCTAAACTAGGGACAGACTATCACTGCTCTGAGACACAGGACAAGTCCTAGACATGATTACTTTGGTCACATCCTCTGAAATCAGCATATCAACCATGCAGGACATACCACCTGAGACAAGGTGTCTCCCGTCATCAGCCCCAGGGACAGGGCTTCGTTTCCCACAGTCCCAGAGGTGTGAGGAGCTGTCTTCATTTCTGGGTCAGCTCACACAGGAGGACTACCAGAGCAGGAATAGGCTGCACCAGAGAACAGCTCCTGCAAGGGAAACTTCTGCCATGCTGGGGAGGAGGCTAGAAGGGCTGGAAAGCTGGAGAAATGGATAATTCAGAGGTGTTCAGGAGCAAATGAGAAAAGTTGCAGCATGTAAATACTAGTGGTAGAATGTTAATAATGTAGAGAAACTTCAAACTATCATCAAAGAAAGAAGAAGGCAATAACTGAAAGGAACTGAGCAAGTAAGGTTTTCCATATGGGTAATGTTAAAGCCAACAAGTCTCTAGTTTGATATGCAGCATGCACATGCTCTGTGTGATGCTGGGCAATTACTTGAAAGAGAAAAGCTGATCACAGAGTCAGAAGGCCGGAGGGTACAGCACTGCAAACAGCATAGACATACAAACATAATTTAGCATTACCACTGGAGATATATACAAGTGTATTCAAGGGTCTTTCTATTTAAGAAGCTGTCTGTATTCCTCATCCCATAAATAGTAGGATAACTTCCAAAACTGTGGTCAGAGTGGCAGTTCAAAAGAAATAGATAAAAATGTTCTTGTAAACTTGCCCACGTGATGACTGTGACAAGGGAAAACTGAGCATGATATCTTTACTATCTGCCTTATGAACTTCTACTTTCCCCCAGCATATATCTGGATAGCAAGTATTAATTTTTAGATTTTTGTTATGCAGAAAACTTATGTTTAAAAAAGAAATAAGAATTCTAATGGCTGGAAGGTTGTATGTTTTATAACAGGGAAGCCTTCCTGACTCATATACTTAGAATGAGGAAAAATCGTCATTGAAAAATGGACTTGGAAACACACAATACGGGAAAAGCATCAGAGTGCTGTAGGTATCCAAGTCTGTAGCGCTAAATATAAAGTCAGACATTTGCACCTCAAATAAAACATAAATTGAATTAGTCCCCAAAAATGTTTCTCAAAAATTCATCCTCACCTTCAACCTAAATATTGGAGGTGTTGTACTGTTACTGTAAGTTTGCATATTTTGACTTAAATTCAAGTTGCCACCCTGCAAACAATCCAAACTTTGCTGTGAAAAGGCCAGACAGTAAAACAGATAGCTCACACCAGACCCCCAACGAGATTCAGAAGTGAGCTGTTTCTTCTGTTAAAACCTCTAGGTACTCTGTACACAGAATATAGACAAATATCTCTGACCTTCATACCTAGGTATGATGGGTAAGAGTGTGCATGATGCGCTCAACTGAGAATATGTCCCTTTAAAATGTACAGGTTGCTTTCTTGTAGGGCCTGAGCACTTGCACAGAAGATGAGAAAATCAACATCAGTTTCCTTCTCTACCTGAAAACCTCTCTTACACCTTGAAGTTGCTTTAATCCAGGCAATGAGAGGGCACACTTCATAATTCCTCATTTGAAGGCTGTACCAACCACCGTACAAACTAAAGACCGCAGGAGTCAGCGCACTGCGCTGTGCTGCACTAGCTGGTGGTGAGCACACTCCCTGCAGGAAGGGGTAGCTCCCTCCTGGGTTTCTGACCCAAGCCCAGAGGCACCCAGCTAACTTCCAAGGAAATCTGGGCATCAGCAGTTTTCTTCTCTGCAACATTTCCATCTGGCCAGCCTAGTTTACGCAGCATGAAATCTTTTGAGGAGTCTTAAGTGCCTAATTTGGTCAACTCCATATGCAGAACTTCAAAGCTGATTTAGATATTGTGAACTCAAATAAGCAGCAAGCTAGCTAAATGGCACCTTTTAAAAAATGATCTGTCTGAGATCCATTTAAGTATCTAAGAGTGGACTCTGTTTGGCCTATCCTGCAATGTTCCTATTTAAACTAAACAGATACCAGAACATAAGAATACAGAGGTATGAAGGAAGCTGTCTTGGACTTCACTCAGTTCTTCTAAATTTTTCAAACATAGCCTGAACTGAACTTTAAATATTTGGATTAATTTCCCCAAATTTTTTGCTGAGGTTCAGTTTCTAAATTATATGTGTTCGTGGGGCCAAAAGTGTTAAGATCTGGAAAGATAGTTACATAATTAAGAATATCTTCAAGTACCAGACTGACACTGGTGTTGCTCTGAACTAAATTTCACCAACTGACCAAGAGGATACAAAAATTCATTTTGAAATATTTTCGTATCTAAATATTGAGATAAGACCCATTTCTCATGGGATCAGACTGTTCCCTGTTCAAAACTACTTCTAAAAAAGGTTAATAAATTCAGTAAATGTCATAAATGTCTTGTTGATGTTCTTTGTTTTCATATTCCAAAAGCTTGTGGCATCCAGTCTGGAAATGTAAACAGTACCGTGTGGCATGGAAGCAGTTATATTCTGCATCTCACAAATTTTGAATTCTTTACTTCACCAGTGTGTTTGGACTGTTCACTAAGCCACCCATAAGCTGCAAAAGTGATTCACAAAGATGATGTGAGCCCTAAAATCTATAGGCTTTCTTTCTATTCAGAGTAACAGTTAAATGGGGCCAAATTTTATGTGATTTGCTTAACAGAAGCAGACTGAGGCAAAACTTAAATTCTTTGCCAAACTGGTGTCTTTGCTAACATTAATGAATTCATGCATATGTTAGCTCAAATGAAGGCTGTATAACTACACAAATAGATGACTGCATGAACACAAAAATGATTAAATTCCTAGATAATGCTTACAGAGTGCTGCCAAAGAAAAGTCTTCAGGAAGAATGAAAGAATTAATCAAGATTGTACTATTAACAACCCACATATTCCACTTCCAGTGCTCAGATATTCCTCTTTGGGACTTTCTGTCCCCAAGCTCATCATGCAGCACTCACAAAGAACAACAAAAAAGATTCTAGATTTAGCATTTTGTGACTTATATAAGGACACACTGATAGATGGATGTCTGGACTCGTTAAATGAACTGGACACTGCATTATAGGAAGTGGCAGCTGGTCTTAAATAGCTGCTTTGAAAAATATCTCTCTGCTGCCTTTGCTAGCAAGCTAATACATTATTGTAGGCAGGAACCATGCTTACATTAACATATTAGGCAAGATACAGCTTTACCAGAGGTTGCCATATTTGTGTTTGCTTATGTTATAATAAATTACTATTTAGTTTAGGATAAAACTGAAGACCAAAACCTCTTTATGAGTCTATCCATTTGACACTGGTAGGCAACCCTCAAGTATCTGTGCAGTATCTCCACGGAAGGGGACCAGTGACCTGGAAACTGCTGGTGAAGAACCTCATGTTGGTGTTTTCACTGTGATACTAACTGCGGCAAAACAAAAGGCACTTGCTTCTTCTTTGGAAACCAAATATAGGGATCATGGGCTGACAAGAGCATTCGGACAAACACTTCTTTCATCAAACTTTCAGAAGTCAGAGTTGGTAGCAAACTTGAATTTGCTTGTCATTGTTCAATTTTATCCTTGTGCCCTTGCAGAGATCCAGCAAAAAGCCTCTAGCATGGCACACAGCCTTACTTTGCAGGTGAAATTAGAGGAGAACTGTAAAGAGGCCAGTCAGCCCCAGAATGAATTTACAGACCATAAATGAGGAACAGAGGTAAAATTTGGTTTAAAGGTATAAACAGATCATTAGCATATTAATCCAATCATCATTTTCCAAATGAGCTTTATCTTTTAATATAGGAGAAAAAATAATCCTAAGGAAATATTCCTTGTCCAAAAAGAAATAGTTTTCCTTGGCTCCTAAGTACCACGTGCCAAGTGAAGCATTTGGGGTCGCATCATCAAAGGTACCTAGAGGACTCTTACTGTGATTTTAAATTTGAGCTAAATTTTCCTGACAATTGTCAGTTCCATTGCAGCAAATGCTCATTTTTACCTGTGAACTTTTATTATATGGTTTTATAATGAATTCTTTGGAATGTGTATACGGATGACAAGTAGCGGCTGTTCTAAAATATTCCCTGATTTTCTCTCTGTCCAAAGATAATTTCATTTCATACTATACTGTAAACATTTAAAATTATTGCTGCATTCCAAGAAAAGATCTATCACAACAAATAAGGAATGTCATGTCACTTGGACTACATGTTTATGACATAACATATATGTTCTATACATCATCACTAGATGTAAAGGTAAAGTAAAAATTCTTATATTTTGAGATAACCTTTATTTTTTAGCTTCTCAATTTATACAATCAGACCACAAGTCCTGTTTCTTTTCCAAGACATTCTAACAAGCCCTTACAATTATTACATGAGATTCTCAAACTTCATTCTTGCATGTATTTCTAAAGTTTTCTGTGCAGAACTACAGATAAAGGCTTAAGAGTATGAGCCAATCTCAAATCAAAGTCTCAGAAACACGAGGAAAAGAAAACAAAATATAGTCCATAAATGTTTTCTGGTTTTCAAGCCAAACATCCAACACTATGCCACATTTGATGAAATCAGAAAAATAAGTGCAGGCCACTTGACAAAGGTTTTAGTATAAAACACATCTACATGTGTTATAAGGACCAGTCCAAACTGTGTAATCACATCTTCATTATAAAGCCTCTTCTCAGACACGGGCTTGATAATGACTTCAAATTGCTTAAAAAATAAACCTGTACTCTGTACTCCTTAGCACAGATTTCACTGAATGTGTCTTTCCCATCCAGCTCTAAACATTCCCTCTTTCTTAGTGACAATGCCATGTATCTGCAGGGCCTTATTAGAAGGGAAAAATGTTGTCTGGTGCAAGAGGAGAAAGATTAAGCTCAGGCTTCCTATGAAATAGTAAGGACGAGGTCAACATAGCTGTGCTGGTCAAGAAGCATTCTGGAACTGAACGTCCTCACTGGGGACCTCATGGAGAGCTATTTTAACCACAGCCACTGCATCTTGTTTAAAGATGGCAGGACGCAAACTCAGGCTGTTCCCTTTACAGAACCAGGATTTTAATTTATTGGCTGCTCCATCAAAAGTGGAGCTGATCATCAACCCCCCTTAGAAACCAAAAGCCCTTTGGGAGAAAATGGAACTAATGTTCATATTGCTATTTCCCTGAAAGGGCAGAAAACACATAGAGCAGTTTTCAAAACAGAGATTCAAATATCTTGGCCACTACAGAAACCCCAAAAGTCTGTATATGCATCCTCCGATGAAGAGCTTGAGATATTTATTTATTTGTCTTTATATTTTGGCCTATTTGTTCTTCATATTCCTGCTTAATTTTATGGATCCCCATCTTCCTTGTCTTTTTCCCTTTCTATTCAAAACTGTACTTTACAGCATTGTTATATTTTAAGAACAGAAGAACAGCATGCTGGCTAAGGCCAAAATTTTCTTGGACCTCTTGCAGTGATCAGTAACGAATGATTGAAGAAGACTATTGGAACAGGACAATCTGTATTTTAGGGATTTGCTGGGCTGGAAGTACATCTTCGTGTTTAATAGGCTTTGCTTTTTATTTTTTTGCACACATTTGTGTAGTCAGTTTTGAAACTATGCAGACTCTTGACATCATCAATATTCTGTGGCAAGAAAGGTCAGTTTAAAGAACTCTGTAAAAGAAACATCTCCATTTGTTTGTTTAGAATCAGACCATGCCATTACGATGATGACAAAGGGTGAGTAGTCTCTATATGCTATCTATTCACCTGCTTCAAGACACCTGTAATTATAGAAATGCCTACTACTCGTCTTTTTTCATACTGAAATGCAGTAATCTTTTAAATCTTTCCCTGTGTGAAGACTATTGTATAAATTTGGTCATCTTTGTCACGCTTCTTTTTCTCTTTTGTAGTTCTATTATACTCTTTTTGAGCTGGGGATAAGAATTGCAAGCAATCTTCAACTGATGGATGTTTTATGGATTAGTGCGGTAACAATGTGATTTCATCGCTTTTCCTGAAACTACCTCTCATTCCTTTTGCTTTTTAAATTGTTATTTTTCCTTCAAATATCTTATGTATTGATGGTTGTTCTTGAAAAGTCTGCTAAAAATAAACAACAATGCTATCATAATTTCTGCAGTTCTTAGTTTTGACAGTGTTATAAAACCACCTTGAATCCATTAAAATTATAAATACTATAGCCTGCTGACTATATGCTGTAGGTGGATTTTAGCATTAGTATATATTCCCAAATGATCCCTGATAGATTGTCATCTGTTTCTGAACTGTCTGTTAGCACTACGGCGAACTACACATTATAATTTTCTCCTGCCTGCTCTCAAATTAGTTATTAGTGTTTCAGATTTGATTGTTACTTTGTTTTTGAAAAGGTAACATGTTTGTGTTGGCTGAATATTTTTTTTTGATTTTAAAAGCATTCTCACCCTGATATCAAAATGGCATGTACAATGATGAATTATAAGGATGACATAAAGAATGACTTGTCTCAAATAAAATCCATATTTCCTTCATCAGTTAGTAGAAACATTCCTTGCAAAACTGATTTTAAATATGGCAGAAATGATCAGCATGAGAAAAGCAGAAAGGCTTCTTTATCAGACTACAACAAGTATTCTCTGATTATGATTTCTAAGTTTGATTGTAAAGCTAAAATAAAGATGTCCTACTGAAGCAGGAAATATTCTCTGCAGGTAGGACCTAATACAGCTTCCCTGAACACAAACTAGAGTCTCTTGGTGAGGACTTGTTAAATTCCAAATACATACCAAAAGGTGACCTGGACTACAGGTTTCTGTACTGGACCTGATGTTTCTAAAACTTCTTACATTTCTTATCAGTAGTTGTAGTGTACGCAAAAGATATCTTTGTGCAAGTGCAGCACTGCAAACAGAACTGTAGTCAGAAATAAGGTTGGCACGTGTCAGGACTCTGGAAGAACAGCTGGCGCAGATGGTGGCTCTGTGGATGGCACCTCAAACACAACATCCATCTGGGAGCAGAGCTGGATGAATGAGGCATAATGGGATTTGTGAATATTTTTGTGAAACCTGCTGATTCACGCTAATGCCACTGAGCCTTCTCCCCACCCCGCCTTTTTCACTGAACAGCAGAACTGGAAGGGTTTTACACCATTCATGTGAAAGATCTGAACAATCACAATATTTCATGGACAGTCCAAAGGCAAAAATGGGGCCCTCTATGAATACATATAGTGTAATTGGGTGATCGCATAATATGTTATAAAGAGAAAATACCCATTATAACCAGTCACAAATGATTTACTTGTCTAAGCTGGTGGTGCCAGCAGTTCCCTAAATATCCATGAATAATAAATGCATAATAACATTTTTGGTTTGAGAAGAGATTATTCATGCACAGAGATAGGAACTACATCTAGTAAGTGGGTGAGAGTCACAATTCAGTTCATCCTCACAGAGGTTACTCCTGGCTTTGAAGACTGTGGGCTTGAAGACCATAACTCCCATTTAGACCTCATAGCCATAATTTTTAGTCAACAGTAAAAAAAGCCTACTTTTCTCTGTTTGGTGGGGATTATGCACCATTAAGCTGACTTACCTTTGAGAACTCAGCAAGGAAATATTATATATCTTGACTTCATTAGCATCTGACACTTTCTTCCAAGACAGTCTCCCAGGCAAGATAGAAAATGTGGTGAAAAAGAATGGAAGTAAGTGAAAGTAAGTGAAAAACAGTATTAAAGGAGGAATCATTATTAAAATAGAAGGCTATATTCCTGGTCCTGGTTATAGTCAATGTTTTCATTCATTGCATCAGAGGTGCATCATCTTCTTTTTCATTTGCAGATGAAACAGTGGAGCAATGTGGAGGACAGTAACAATGGAGCAATGAAACCAAGCCTGGTTTAAAATAACAGCTAAGGCCACACAAATTCCTGAATGGCCCTGCAAGCTCACTTCACTGTCTTTGCTATCCCCTCTTCCAGGAGCCTCATAACTGTACTCAGCTTGGATAGGAGTGCCCCTTCCCTTTCTCTGTGTTCACTCAGGTATAGAAACCACTTTCCCAAGCCATGTCTCTACTTTATATGCCTCAGCTTTACTCAGATTTGTTCATTCTTAATTTATCAGCAGCTTCCTGGAAAGGATTTCAATTCAAAGCAGTATTCAAATTAGTTTTAAACATATTTTATTTCAATAGAGATGAATAAAGATTGTTATATTTCAGGCTAGGAAACATCTGACTGACTGGAAGTTCTGCAAGAGACAATGCAGATGATGGTGGTTCATAAATTAGGCAAGTCTCAACAATGATGCCCATCCTGAAAAAAAGGCAAAGCGTCTCCCTGGAATGTGTAAACAAGACATATGTGAGACATGAAGTAATTCCCTGGCTTTACTCAGCTGTACTTCAAGAGTCAAGTTTAACGCCCACTTTTTAAAAAGGTGCTGAACTGCTAAGACAGAATCCAAAGGACAGCAAAACTTGTCAGAGGTTTAGAAAAATAACCCTCAAGGAAGGAACTGAGGTTATTCAGCCTATGAAACAACAAGGTAAAGAGAAAGACATGCTTAAATATGTAAAAACATACAAAGAGGAAGGAACTGAGCCCTTTCGGACTAGCTGTAGGAAAAAAGGTAATAGGCTTGAATTACAGCAAGTGCAGCTGAGGTCAGACTGGGGAAAACACTTTTTAATAATAAAGGTGATGAAGCCCTACGATATATGGCCTGAAAAGGCTGCAGAATCTCCTGCTTGGAGGTTTGTAAGAGCAAATTAAACAAGCATCTGGTAGAAATGGCTTGGACATTATCAGGGCAATGGAATAGGCTAGACCTTTCTCTATCCTGTTTTCCATGATCTTACACTCCTTTTGCAGAAGCAAAGGAACAATCATATTCCTTTTGTTAATGTAAAATAAAAATCTGCTGTTGTTTTCCAATATATGTGGAAACACATATATTGAAGTTAACGGAGTAACATGATGTCAATGACGTTCTTCAATTCTATTTCTAGGTATATTGACTTTAAGACAGAACCTGCTTTGATTCATCCTGATGAGTGGCAGAGTGGAACAAATTTAAACCTGGTGGAAGTAAGTTTACTTTATTGACGTCAGTGGATCCAGACTTATGTACACTGGGTCTAAAATTAGCACTGAGAACATGAGTGCTTTTACTTTTTTTAATTAAAAAAAATCATTGCCAGTTCCATGGGGACAAGTCCACCCATTCATTGTTCTTTGGGTTAACCCACCCAGTCATTCTCCTTTCTGATCTCATTTGTTCTATTATAACATCCTTATCTTAAGCTAATGAGATCTGCCAGAAACTTAAAATTCAAAACTAGAGATTACAGATGATGATAATGTTATCTGAGTTGTTATACAACTGTTGACAGGTACTCCACAGATACTACTGAAAAATTCAGTAAGTAACTGAATTTGTTATGCCTATAATAAACAAACCAGTAAGTTTAAAATGATACATTGAAAAATAAAAGCCTACTGATATTTTAATAATATAGAGAATAAAAGTGTATTTGAATTTGAATGCCTTTTCTTTATTACATAAAATAATCAGCTATGCAGTACACTGTCCTCAGATATTTTTAAATGTAGTAAATACAAAATTAATGCAAAAAAAATCAGAGTAAATGATATTATTGATAATTGGATCCTTTTAGTTTAGTTAACTTACCCCAGCTACTGTGTCTTGAAGACTAACAGTTGCAACTGAGCCGCCCTAACTGAACTGGGTGGATGGTGTTTTTCAAGTTACAATGTACATGCCTTTGATGACCAAACTACTTTTCTGACGCAGGCAAACACATTTTACTCAGCACTTGTAATGGGCTAAGATCATGCATACGGTCAGTTTTGACAGCTTATCTAGCAAGGAATAATTTGATTGCTTGTAATCATTCATTTATAACCAAAGATAAATGCTAAGCATATTGGTTTTTGCATCATGGCCTGGAACAATGTTATGATCATGACTAATAAAAGTTGATACACATTCACTGAACTGAAAATAGGCTTTTACTAGAGTAGGACGTCAACCAATGAGCATTGAAATGAGAGTGATGTGGAACTTCCTGCAGAGGCAGTTCTGAACCTGCCTTGGGAAACTGTCATTACAGGAATTGCCACCATTGGAGACTGACTGAAATAGCGCTGATCCTGAGAAACTGCTGTTCTCTACACCTTAGTCAAAAGATTAATCTCTCCTTTGGTGACAATAGTTTGCCATTTCAGGCAAATACTAAATCATACCAGCATGCTTTAAAGAAAGTATCAGCACAACATGCACAAAGCCTACTGGATGCAATTCAGTAACAGCTAAAAGAATCCCCTCACATAACAGTGGAAGGCACAGAGTTTTAAACTGAAGCTTGTGAATCCACTTTTCCTATTGCATAAGCCTTCTGTCCTTTGAATCAGCATAAGCAATATTCAGTATGTTGCATTCCTTCTGGTATTGTATGTTCCTCATAGTATCTGAGGAACCAGTCACTCTAAATACAGAGAAGTGCTATGAGCAACACCATTTAGGAACAGTTCAGAAATTGTTGGATTTCCTAATGGCAAACACTATCTTTTTGTTATTGACAATTATAAAGTCTTAGTATGATCACAGTTGGTTATAAACTGTACTGTTATTGTTCTTTATGGGAATATAACAGGTATGCAACATGATTTCAGAATAATACTACAAGAACCCCCTGCATCGATTGGTCTTGCTCCCTTTTTCACTCCAGAGCTGCAGTCCCAGGATCATCCACCTGGCGCACAGATTAGCTTGCACACTCTTGGAGGCCCTTCTTGAACTCCCGGAATAAATTCAGGTACTATCAACAGTATGGCTTACCCCAAGCCTGCTCCAAACAGCCCCTGTGGATGTGTTCCCCAGCAAGTTTCAGGCTCCCCCATGGTGGCAGCTCTCCAGCACAGCCAAGATAGTCTGTGCTACCTCGCACACAGCCCACATGCTCTCATTCAGTGCCTCAGGTTTTTAACCCAAACCCACGGTGTCAGGCCAAAAAACATCACTCTAGTTGATGGTGACACAGCTATCTGATTGTTCTGGGGCATTCTGAACTAAAAAGTAACCAAATAAAATCTCAAGAGTACTTCCTAGTTTTCACAAGATACCTACTGCTAAGCACTGTGGATAAGGCCACCACTCCAGATGGTGCTAGCCCCTGTGTAGCGTAGGCAAATGCTGCTCTGCACAAAACCTCCCCCTTCATGGCTGCATGCAAAACGATAGGAGGGACATAGCCAAGAAACATCTCTCTTGTGGTTTAATTATGGCCCTTCTCTAAGATTATTTCACAGTGGACTCCTGCTACTGCTGAGGTCTACATGTAAAGTTTTCTGAATCATCAAATTGGTTGGAAGACTGTAAGTCATCATAGAGGAATTACTAGGACATAGCCTACTGAGATGGAAAAAAAAAGAGTAGTAGTTTGAGATCCTGTGCAAATATAAATAAATGGTAGATGTAACAACTTACAGATAGCTACCTTGATCCATGATATAAACACCAAAAAATCCACATAGTTACCTTTAAATTATCAATTCACGCTTCTAAATATGGAAAAATCTAGAGAATTTAAAAAGATTATATATGTGGTCACAAAAAGGTTTTGGCTTTGAGACACTTTAATGTTGCAATATCTCACTTCTACATACCTGGTTTCCAAAGTGGAATCCACAGCTTTGAGTTAAGCATTAATCTTTCTGATAGATGACATAGGGAGTGCTAAAGTAAGAAAGGCAGCAGAATTCACTGTAGACAGCCAGCTGCACTGGAAACTGCCTAAGCTGATAGATAGACAATGCTGAGGAAAGTGCTGTAAACCGGTTTCCTTAGAGGTGAAAACTCCAGCTCCAGGGCGCAGGGATGTGAGCTCACAGTGTAAGGCACCAAGCTTGCTCCATCTGAAAGGGAGTAGAGGCCTTTCAGGAAGAGCCTGAATGCTCACTTTTCTGCACCATGTCAGAAGCTAAAGCACTGCATGTATTCAGATAGTTTTCTCTCAAATAATTACCTCTGTGAGTTTATATGGAACCACGATGGTTCCATAGCACCAATTTAATTGATTGAATATTGTTTTCTTTCTTTTCTTAAATTTGAGCTTGGCTCCTGGTGTTGAATCCCAGTACATGGACTGGTTCAATGTATTCCACTTTATGCCTCTGAATCACAAATTCTCCGAGTCTGCCAAGCTATTGCAGCCAGCCTCAATTGTTCAGAATCAAGCTCTCAATAAATGACACACAAATGGGAAGCTCAAAATCAGCATTCATTTAATCTTTGCTCTCCACGCACTATGCCAGATCAGGTATGTAACTCAGGAGGAACCTATATGAAGCTCACAGCTCTGGTGGCTATATCTTTATCTCACTTACTGAAGTATATGGTTTCAAATCAATGAACCCACATACCAGTAGCAGCTGTGCTATAGCAATGTAGAGCTTGGTGCGAAAACCAGCAGAACAAATTGGCCTCTGTTGAGTTTAGTGCAGCTGAAAGTAGACTGCCACAAGCCCGGAAGGTTCCTGGATTACAATTCGCATGTGTCCACAATGCATATAGTACTTATATCTGACTTCCCATTCATCCTAACCTCACCACTGAAAACAATGATACAGTAAGTGAGAAAGAGATAGTTTCTATCTCTTTTATTTCTCTATACATGTTTATTCATAACATCACTGTATACTATGCAAACTTGATTGTCAATATTTTTTATTCATTTCTGCTTATATATGATGTGCTATTAAAAGCAATAGATATTCAGATTGACGTGTAATTTCAAAACTTTTCTTGAAGGAAGCATCTGAAGGGTGTGTGACAGTGAAAGACTTGCCACAAAATGCTCAGGGTTTCTGCCACTTACTTGGACCACAGGAACAGCAGTTTGAAATGCATGCTCCAAATAGAGTTTAGTTATCTATAATAAAATAATGAGAGAGAAAGAGATGACTGTTTCCAAGAGTAGAGATTGAGAGAAACTCACTGTGGAACATCCAACAGTTCTGTAACTTCAGAACTCACTGGGATATAAAAGAATTAGATTAAAGCCCCTGGTCAGAATTAGTAAGGCAGTTTTTCCTTATTTAACTATTCTAAATGAATTCAGAGCCTGCTGTTTGCACAGAAGCTGAGCTTTTGTCAAAATTAGTACAGATCTGCATATCCCCATGAAATATTGTTTTATCTGAACACCCACACAAGTATAATGGTTAAACCTTATCTTTTCTTCTTCTCAAAACTTGTAAATCCTTTAAGACCAGAACATTCAGGTGTCCTCATCCACAACAGGCTTAAC
Source organism: Apteryx mantelli (assembly GCF_036417845.1). Taxonomy (NCBI): domain Eukaryota; kingdom Metazoa; phylum Chordata; class Aves; order Apterygiformes; family Apterygidae; genus Apteryx; species Apteryx mantelli. Next base: position 52,087,099 of record NC_089980.1, on the reverse strand, counting down.
TGGGTACAGAGGATACTGAGCAGCTTTTAATTTAATGAAAGTTATTCTGCTGTTTCTTTCAAAATTTCTGAAGGCCATCTCATAGACTCCACCTCTTGAAAAAGTATTTTCTAATCAATGCGAACTGGGCCCACTTTACTAAAGCTGGTGATTTTCTTGATTTTCTTGCAGTAACTACTGGGACTTTGATGAAGTTTAACTTCTTCTATTTTCATTCTTCCGTCACTGTAGTAGAATAAAAGCACTGCTTTGCTGTCCTGAAATCTTCCTTGCTATTCCCTCATCTTTGTGTGTAGTAAGAGCCTAAATAAGTAGTTTGATTGTACTATTGTAAATTTTTCAATTTTATCAGTGGTATTATTTGGGAGTGGGGGGAATGGTATTATTGTCTTATAAAACTGCTAAATAATTAGATATTTTGCTGTGTTATAAGAACATACACTGAGACAAACAGTAGTATACCGTAATTCATTTTAATACAACTTTCAGTAAGATTTTGTGTCAATACGTACACACAATTCAGTTGGTCAAAAAAGCCTTTCACTCTTTTATGAAGCAGTCATAACAGATCTGAAATGTGGCATTAAGCACAAGTGTCGCTCTACTTTATAGTTAGGCTCTATTTAGTTCACAAAAATGCCCAACTCACAAGCAAATGGCAAGTGAAAGAGATACTCATTAAAATTACAGGCAAATTCTCATCACCACTCATGGAGGAGAAAGGACTTTATAAACCTGCCATAAATGCCTAGCCAAAAGTTTTACTGTTGGACAGGAATTTCCTGCTCATTCTGAGCTCTGTGCAGTTGTCCCTAAAAGCTGTCAGAAGAGAGTGCTGAAAGGGAAAAAGCAGAAGGAAGAGGACATATTCTTGTTCTCCATTGACATGGAGTCCATTAAGAACCTGGAAAAGCTGCTGGACTACTTTACTTTATGTCAAAACCAAGTTCTGTCCCTATGTATCAAGAAATTATAGCAGGCTTCCTGAAATGCATTTTTTCCCTACACATTGCCCTAGATGGACAAAGGAGATAACAGTCTATTTTGAAATATTTGTAACCTGATCCTGATTCTTCTATTACACAAAACTCCAAGGAGATGAGGTCAAGTGAGACATTCTTAAAGAACTTTACATTTATCTTCTTCTTTTTTCAAATAGAAGTGACAATATGCACTACTTTTATTTGTCTCGTGGGAACATTGTTAGAAACATCCCATGACAAAAGAAAATATGAATTGCAGTAAAAATGCAAAAATATGAAGTTAGCATGTGGATCCTCTCCCAGTGAAACTACCTCACAAAGGTGCTATTTTTCAAAATTGCCCATATCCTATTTCGAAATTGATTGAGGTTTTGGGGAGCCAACATCTTGCTGCAAACCAAGACTGTCTCTTTACACCCTCCTAAAATGTTATTCTCTGTATATGTATAGCATATTGCTACCCCTTTCCACCATACTAGTTCATCAAAATGAAGTTTTTGCGTTCTTTCCGTGTGGGAGAACTTGATAGTGGAGCCAGGTATTTCTTTGCATACATTCTTTGTAAGTAAAAAGGATTATGACAGAGTCTCATTTCTCTGAATGCACTAGGAATCAAACAAGAAAGGAAAGCGTTCTCTTGTCCAATATTTTATAATACACATTATTCAAAAACTGTCTGAGATTCATTTCAGGTCATATTATAAGTACTTTTTTGGCTGTCGATTGCTTTTTGCTGCTTTTTATGCTGTCTCTGCTGTTTCTCTCAGACAGAGACCCATTCTTCTGCAATTCCTTTATGGCACATGGCTCAATTCCTATTACATACTATCATGCATAACCTATGTTGGAAATCTAGTCATACTGTTTTGGATTAGTATTTCACAGAAAAAATAATTTTCTAAACACCCCGAGTGAAGGGCTGCCAAACCCTGTTTCATCAGGTTTTCTCATACCTTAAAGCACATTTTTTATGGATTCATGGTAAACCTTTAAAATTAAAACTTGCTAAGGAATTTATCTCTCCTTAACGTTTAACATTTAATCACTGTGTTCAGATGAAGAGCAGACAAGACAATTTGATTAATTACAAATATCCTACCTACTTCTATTTTGAGGATGTACTCAATAACACATCCCATTAGTGAGAGTCCAACTTGTTGGTTGACTGAAATTGTCTACTTTATCTTCTTGAGAGACTGGCAGCCAGTGTACTGTGGAAGGCAGTGAGAGAAATACCAGCCACACTAAAAGTCTGTACAAGTCTCCTGAAGTAAATAAAGAAATCTGAGTATATGGAAACGCAAAAAAGGACTAAGGTATTTGCATTTCCATGACTGGGTAAGCAGTATTCACTCCCAGAAATGCAATGCATAATAGGGAAAAAGATTCTTCATAGCAGTGGTACAAAGTGGCATACAATTGCCTCATCTTGAAGCATCTCAGGAATTTCAAATTTGAAAATGACCGAGCTGGGTAAAAATGAGTATTCTTTGAATGATATCAGAAAAATAAACAAAAAAAATCCATTTACAGTCAATGCCAGCAAAACTCAAATCTTAGCTAATATGGAAATGAATTGACCTTGAAAGAACTTATTGGATGACACACTAAGAAAAAATCAGACAAATATGTGGTGAACATTATACTGACATTTAGGCTTAAACTCCATTTAAGTAATTACTTCAGAAGCGCTGCTGCTAAATAGGTAATTTATATGTGTCAAATGTATCTGCCTATCTCTGGCTTAGTATAATCAAAAGTATGATTTTTCAAGCTAGAGGAGAAATAACTGCACAGTTCATATGGTAAGGGAATATGAGGAAAGATAGAATTGCCAGATGTAGATTTTGTACCTCTACCTTCTTCATTTGACTTAGGTTTAGGAAAAGCTGATGTTTAGTTTCAGATTATTTCCTAAGGAGAGTTGAGCAAATATAAGTCACATTCTTTTCCTGGTGCTATTGCTCAAATTTACATCAAAATTAACAGAATATATTTATACAAGCAGACAATTTCACCCCAAATATTTTGCTCAAAATCAGCTTGTCTTGAGTAGTTCATGACATATATTACTCTACAGCAGCAAATTTTCTGTGAGTCAGAAAGTCTTATCCTGCAAATAAGATGACTACCAGAAAAGTAATTCCTCTCTTTTTAAAAAGATGACCTTTTTCAGACTGGTTCCTGATCTTGCTGGCAAGAAACGTACAAATTCCAGCTCATTACGTCTTCCACTGTCCATGTGGATCATTCTGAAATGAATTTATTCCTTTTGTCAAGGATGTACTCCAGAATGATAGCACACACTGTGTTATTCAAGCTATAACAGTGCATTCACAAAACTGGGGTTATACTCCAGTTCTGTCAGAGTCCACCCACTCTCCCTCTACCAGCACCTTTTTTAAGTCGTAATGCTTATGAAAAGATTATGCAGCAACTGAGTTTCCAAGACATGTATCTGCTGATATTAATAAATCAAGGCCAAAGTATTTATAATGTTTTTTTCATTCCAAGTTATGAAGGCTCTCCAATGCTTTTAATTCATATTTAAATATTGCAAGAACTGATACCTAAAAAACATGTGATGTAATCTGTATTTTAATTTTATATGAGAAAATTACCTTAAAAAGTCATGGTGGGAATCGATAGCTCATACACTTAAGATAGAGATCATATGTTAAGTAATAAATACATGTTACTAGTTTGGTGTTACTTGTGTGTGGAAGACTGCTAGTGAAGCTGAAGCTAGCTTTTTGACATATTAAGAATTGCTAGAAGCCTCTTAATGCATAATTGTTTCTATAGAATTGTTTGCATTCAGAAGTTTTAATCAAATTTAACACTGGCTTTAAGTACAATGACATTCCTGTTAAACAGCTTGCTGTTAAAGTGCATGTAAATCATAATTTACCTTTGCTGTGTAACTTAATGCAATCTATTAAGGAAATAGTTCTTTTAATAACAAGACTTCAGGAAACAGAGAGCTCAATCACAATAAAGAGACAATAAGATTACTGTTAATACACTTTTATCCTTTGAATAACTCATTCCAATTTACACACCAGTTGCAGGGTGAGTTGCCATTTTCCTACAAGCTCCATTTATGGACTGACAGTTTTGTTGCCCCAAAACACAGACCTGAAGGCAAGAAATGGTCTGGTCTCACAGCGAGCTGCCTCTCTCTCCCAGGAGCAGGGGTGGGCTCTGAGCACATTCTTCTGCTCATTTGCCAATATGGGGAGGTTGGAGAAAGGAAGCGCTGTCAAAGTCATTTGAGGAGAGGTGCTTTACTTTGCAACAGGGGCAGCTGTAGACAATTTGCGTGGTTCAGTAAATTGGAGGTAGCACAGTAAGTTCCTAAAATTCAACATTTTTGGCTGAGATACCACCCGCTAAGCTTCCTTCTTTCGCCTATTATCTGTTCTCAGTGGAAAATTTACTTACTTCTTCCACCCCATCGGCACATTAAATATCTCCATTTTTCTGAAAACATTGACATTCATAACCAAAATTTTTCTCATTAACAGAAATATTTTTAAGGGAAAAAAGCATGTTATTTCAATATTTATCTACAGTTCAAAACATTCAGGAAAGTATTAAGTATAGACTCAGAATATAAATGGATGAAATATGGCTTTTGGGAATTACAGAACTTTAAAACTGTGAACATCTTTGAGAAAACAGTTTCTTATTTCTGAAGCAACTTTCAATCAAGTATTTGTTAGTATATTAATTATTTATAAAGTTCTTATTTGGTCTTAAATTTGAAAAGAAATACTGCATGTGAGTAAGCAAAGAATTACAACATGAACACTAAGCTCAAATTGTTTACTCTTGAACAGTTATAAGAGATTGAAAGCTTACAGTCAAAATACTCTTTTTTTTCTTTTTCAGAATGCTTTTATAATGTGTTGCTGGCAAACAGGAGACTGTTCAAATGATGGATCAATGTGTAAAAGCATTGATAATCTGAAGCATTCAAAGCTCTGGTATCTGTAAATCTCAGGAACAAACTTTCTCTTAAAATTGACTTATCTTTCACTTTTGGTCTCAGGATGAAGTGCCAATCAAATAATTTCCCTGAGGATTCCTTCACAGAGTCTGAGACACAGTGGAAAATGCAAGCTGCATGCATTTATTTCCAACTTCCAGAAAGTTTTGTTTGAGATTTGATTCTAGAAATGTCTCTGGGTGGCAGGAAGCTGTTGTTTTTTGAGATCAGTTTGTTGGTTGCCCACAGGAAACTTTAAAGTTTGTTTCAAAAGAGCAAACAATGTTTTAATCTCATTTTGATTTATTACCTGAGTGGTTGCTGGCTGCTGAATAGCCAGGAAGTGCATAGATTACTATCTATCTCACTAACAAAATAAAAACAAAACAAAAGAAACATCTGACATTTGAAGGAAGCATATGCAGATTTCCATAATTTTTTTAAGTGTACCTGCACAACATAGGGCTCTGAACTTCCTTCCAGGAAAAGGGCGTATTCATTAGCAGTAGCCAGGGACATCTTCAATCATAGACAGTACAGTAGACAAAATCACATTTTGTTCCGGCTTACAGCTTGTTCCTCTTGTGTCTTCCTGAAGGATTTGGATTTAGTTAGCTTTGACTCTACAAGAATAATGTTTGCCTGTTGGCATTCTCAGTAAGTCTCTGCGTCTTGTAAGCAGTAGAGCTCCAAAAGCACCACAGTCGGCAATTGGGTTGGAAAGCAGGACATAACAGAGGCAATTACTAACTTTCCACTATTATTATGATTATTTTTGAGCTGGAAATTTTGAGGTTGTTTATTCAAAACATACATGGTTTTGCAGCTAGGCACCTTGGCCAGATCTTCAGGACGTTAAAGCACTGACAAGTATTTCAGATGACCCGTCACAAGCGACTAGCTAACGCCCGCACTGCCCACCACAGTGTCTCCTCTGGGCTCTCATGGCCCCCACGCAGCTTCACCAGCCCTTGCCAGGCACCCCTTTGCCTGCCGCAGCCTCCCCAAGGCCTTTGCCCCAGCCGTTGCCTGCTGGCACCTCATGGGAACAGGGCTGGAGACAGACCAGCTGAGAGAGGGGCAGCCGCAGGCTGTCATCCTGTGCCGTCCTATCCCATCCTGTCCCATGGGCAATAACCATTTCTCTGACCGGATCAGGGCTGGATACGAAGATCCCCCAGCCCAGTCACTCCCAGACTCCCCGAATCAATGGAAAGGTGCATCCCAGCCCAGCCGGACACCACAGACACTCCTTTTAGCAAACATAAGGCAGGAAACTCATCTCTTCTGGTGAATTAAGTCCTAAGGAAATCTGCAATTAAGTGAAATATTACGATATTTCTACAAAGAGGTTTGGAGGACTGTAACTTACCCAGCTGAGGAACCTCATCCATCAGTGTTTGCAGCTGTGGCATCCTCCAGGGCCATGAGGAACAGCACCCACAGACTCATCAAGCTAATGTTTTCAAGATATCATATGGACTTTGGGAGCCTCAGCTTTATGACAAACACCAACTATCTCCGTATCCACGATAAACTGCAAAAGCTGGTCATGTGTTTTTTGTGCAATCAAAGGGAATATAAGACCAAAAGCACATAGAAAAACAACAATGTTAAATTAAACTTTGGTTAAAAATTAAATAACTATATAAACCAGGTAAAAACATGCAAACAAATGTATGTATATATATATATATAATGTGATAAAAGTCCTGGCTAAGAAGAAAAAGCTTAGCATTTAAAAAATGACAAGAAAACATTTACAAACATCTTGCTCCTGTATCACAAGACTCTCTTGCTCCCAACTTTAATTTATTCATGGCTCAACTCTTTACCTCAGCTCAAGCCATATATTCAAGGAGAACATTTTTGCCTTGATTTTATCTGAATGAATATTCACAGAAGTCACACTTTTCAACTTTCTCATAGGGGTTTTTGCAAAAGGTAGTATGCCTAAAAATGTATGCAGAAGTATTTGTGTTGTAGTCCTCACATGTTCTTCCTGCTAAGAGAAGAGAAACAGGTGAATATGATTACTATTATCCAACACTGTTAAAATAGCAAAAATTTACAAAAATTATTGCCAGTGAAAGTTTGCATATTTTTAAAAAATTATTTACTAATGACTAAAAAGAGGTTGCATTCTGCTCTGGGATGTTCCACAAACAGAAATAGGATCTAAGTGCACTGAATATATTTATTATAAATTATCTACCTAGCTCTTCTTAAATACTGGCAAGCGGAGTTCTTAACTGAATTGAATTTGGTTTAGAATTCCTTTCCTCTTCAACAAACTATAAAAAAGATAAGGGAAAGTGGCAGATTTACAGTCCTCCTGCATCTTCATCCAACATCAGTCTTCAGCCTCCATCACACCAGGAAGAACTGCTACTGCTGCAGCAGATTGAAAAATGTTTTTTCTTTTTTTATGAAATCCTTTGGAAATGCTGATTTCTCAAATCTGAAAATGTTGTGTAGGAACATACCAGCTTAACTTTCACTGTCTCTGCCAGGAAATTCCTAACTAACATGGAAGTGACAGATGCCAGAAGAAAAAGTAACCAGGTGGTTGGGTTGTAAACTTGGAACACGATTAGCTGAGATTTGAATCCACACTGCATATAGCTAGAGACTTGAAAACGTTTTTTTCTTTGTTCCAAGTGAGTATCCTGTCTAGCAGGCATTTGGTTAGCTCAGGCTATTCCTGTGTCTAAAAAGTTTCCACGGAAAACTTTAGTATTATCTCTACATGTAACCATTAAAGTTCTGAACTTCTGAAAGGTTTGGGGGATGCCAAAAATGAGGACCAGTTCAGGCTATGGTCTCTGTCCTGTGCAAAAGCAAAGTTCTGCTTTTTTGCAAAGCTAGGCATGTCTCCTCACTGTCCTTATAGGTACTTCACAACTTCCAAAAAGTAGTTACCATTTCTTGGCTACTAAAAGCAAGGAAGTAGTTCCTTAACTTTTTTTTTCATGCCTGGGTGTGTAACCCTGATACTCATCTGTATGCCATTTACAGCTTTTCAGGAACCCTTTATTCTTTTTAGATACTTCCCTTTTCAAGAATTTCCTACTTAAAAGAACGTATTTTCTTTCTTATACATTCACTGCATACTAAACTTTTGCCATGCAAAGGAATATATATATTTTTTTCTTAATAGAGAACACAGTATCTATAAATATGCTAAGTAATAAAGGTCACTACATGTAAAGTTTAGAAATTATAAAATGATTATAAAAACACCAAAAAGTTCACTTTCCTGTTGTTGACTGAAAGGTGCTTTGGAACATTTTTGTTCACTTGTTCTCTCAGTAAAGCTGATGTCATTTCACTTAAGAGAGGAAGACAATTCCTGTTTTCTCCACTTTCAGCTTGGCTGCTCTGATTCGGGTTAACGTGTTTTGGTTAAATGAGAAAAGATGACGACTGTGCTTGGAGGCCTTTTCCAGTTCGTTAAGATGATGTACTGAATGCTAGCATAGTCTTCATTCTCAGTCTATAGACCAGACGTAGCACACAAAAATATGCACATTTTCTCAACTGTGGTTTCTGGCTCTGCTAAACTTCACATGGTCATGATTATTTGTTCTGCTGTTCCAGGGATCGTAAAGCAAAATAGATCATAGTAATATAGGGGTTGATACATAAAAAATGCAGATGATATACAATATAGCATGACAAGGACAGGAAGAATACCTCTAGGTGGCATGACATGATGACTTTCCTGGGCATCTAATATCAGTTGATAGTAACCAGAAGCCATTGCCTTGCCAAGAAGCATATAGAAGTAATGGGAAATACTGATCCAATACAGTGCAATTAATATTGTTTTCCAAAGTTAAGAAAATACTCACTGAGCTGCTTGACGTAAGATAATTCCTTAATTTATAAATCTTTTTGTAACTGAAATTCCAGAATTGTCAAAAGCTGTCAGTAGTCAAAAGGAAGTAAATTCACAGTGAATAAAATAAAATAAAAAAAAAAATACAGAGAAATTCACGAAAACGGCAGTATGTTAGATTCACTCCATACTACCCAAAATTATATTTAGCAGAGATATTTTGCATGGGTTCTTGAATGGCCTTTTGCTGAGGCCACATGTAGGAGTGGTGGCAATTGTTATGGTCTATGTCACTTAGAAAGCTGCCTGCATGAATAATGTGTACTCCACCCCTCCCAAGAATTCATTGTGACGCATCATCAAAATTTGTAGTTTCTTCCAAAGAAATCAGACAAAAGTTATACAAATTCTTATGCTGTGTGCATATGTTCTATGCATAATGTAAAATTCTAATGCACTCACCCATACGATTCCTCACTACATGGTTACTTTTCTGAACTTCTTTTAAGGTATCCCACAGCTTTCTCACACTCCAGATTGGCCACAAGCCATGTATTTTCATTAATATGGTGCTGAGCCAATGCTAATATACTTTTCCTCTCCAGCAGGTTTTATTAGATTGGGCTAACCTTAGTTACATAGCTTCTGATTCAAATCTTGCTTGCCTCTAGTTGGTTTAGAAAGAGTCTGAAGTTCCTGCATATCTAACTGCAAAATTTCATGTAACTATACTCTCTGTTGTAGGACAGGTTAACAATATTTTAGTGGTTCAGTGTTAAAAAAATTAACTATAGTCAGTTACATAAAATTTAAAAGTAGAGCATTTTCATAATTATCTATCATTCAGTAAGAAGGTAAATGATATTTTGTGAGTTGTTGTGGCAAAGCTGGCTGACTATTCACAAAAGAGAGCTTTGTTTCCAGGACTTTTTCATTACAATTGCTAACCTTGTGAAAACACCTTCCTTCCCCACCAAAAAATCGATGCTTTTTTCTTTTTTTTTCTTTTAATGAGCAAGTTTATTGAAATGGGAATTGTAATTTTTTGTATTGGAGAGCATGACATACTGAATATGGATTACTGAAAAACATCTCATATGAAAATACAATGTTATCATTATGAAAAAAATATGATAATAGTTTTTCGTCATGTAAGGAGCAATCTATGAAGCCAATGCAATTTGTAAAAAACTTCTACCACTCAGCACCCACTTCATACTGAAGTCTCACGTTGTGATAAACTAAGGATTATCACATGATACCATTGAATAGGGGTGTTTACAGTGTCCCGCAATCCTGGGCTACTGAGTGGAAAATTAAAGCTCTTCCACAGAGCAAGGCTCCCCATGATGCAGGCTCTCAAAGCTGTTGTATGTTGTATGAAGTATGCCAGGTGTTAATTTTGTTATGGCCATCATCAACAGAATCAGCTTATTTCCAAGTCTGTGGCCACAAAGCCTGTCTTTGCAGCAGTGCCAGGTACAGGGTGAGCAAGCGACTGTGCCAGGGCTGTGCCAGGACTGGGGAGCAGCCGGCACTGGGGTAGCCCACACCTCCAGAAGCAGCAGCAGTCACAGAGGCACAGCCCCACGGCTGTGCATGCCAGCGTCTGCTTCCAGCCACTGCCACGCCACTGTATGGGAACAGAGGCTGCTGCCAGCTGCATACCGGGCACCACCTCACCTACACAAAGTGCTGTGTTGCTTCTGCAGGGGCAAAAATGCTAGCTGCCCTTGGAGCAGAGAAGAAGTGGACCAGAAACCCTGGAATTTGTTGTTCCAGAATTCAGCACCAGGAGCCCCCAAGGAGCGCTAGGGAATTACACAGTAAATGGGAAAAGCCCTCCATCCTATGTTCCCATTATTGGTTTAAAAAATGCAATGACACAATATATAGCAGAACTAATTAAGTTTAGATAGCTGAATTGTTTGTTCACTGTAAACCACTGCAGACCATTACGTTTTCTTAAAAAAAAATAGATGCGTCATGACAATAGATAGGAGGACTGTGTCCTTATGTGATTCTAGCTGCTGCACTTTACGTTCAACATAGCTCTCAGAGGAGAGGAACCTCTCCCTCCTCCTCCAAGGAGTGTGTATGCCCAGGTAGAACAAGTTTCAGGGCTGCGAGGGGAGCTACATGGGGAGAGACACAGGAAGCAGGAAATTTGCAGTGCTGGGGCAAATTGGGAGACTCCCAAGGAGGAGCTGGGACAGGGGGAATCTTTGCAGGCAGGAGTACGGTCACAGCTGTGACCCCGACGTGATGAAGAGAAGGAAGCTTTGGGCAGACAAAAAGGGGATGCTATGGGGTGTGAGAAACCCAGAAACCTACTGAAAGCTGCAGAGCTGGAGAAAAGGACCCACTGTGCAATGACACAGTGAGTAGCTGGAGAAGAGATTAATTCTCAGACCTTTCAACAACTTCCTTGACAGTACAGAGCTCTCATAGAGTTCTTCTTCCAGTCAGCTATTTGGTTCAGTCAAAGCTTAGCTTTAAAGACAGGAAACCTTTTGGTATCTCTTGGCATGCTCATTTTAAATGAAATTCTTGTGGGCAGTTCTAGAGTCTGTGATGTATTTTCTCTTGGGTTTGTACTTAGAAAAACCCTTTCCACAAAGGAGCTCCAGAATGTATTTTAAAATTATGGAGCTACATCCTTGGCAAAAACAGGCTACCATCTTCTTTTTCTGACGACGCTAAATCAAAAACAAAATCAGAAAAGAATAGCCTATCTTTAACAAATGAAATGGCCTGTTAATATAAGAGAATGCTAAAGCCAGTCCTGCTACCCTTAAAAAATGATGGATCCAAAGTAATTCTAGAATTCTGAAATACAACTTTGCCAATTTCAGCTATCTAAAACTCATAAATTTGGCTGCAATAGCTAACTGTGCTTGATTTGGCTTTAAAATTTTGAACATTCGGGGTTAACTTGGATTGTGGATTAAAAATATGCCTTTTTAAATTTAATATCTGATTTTTTTTATTTTCTCAAAGGGACTAACTTCAAGAAAAGTCAAGTATAATCAGTAGTAGTATCATTTTTGCAGCCCTCACTCTAGATTCAAGCAAGCTTACTTGTATATTTGAATTATTCTCTATAGTGAATTGCTTATTATGGTTAAAAAACCTTTCAGTTTCTTTGGTCTTTATATTATTTATGTGGCATAAATTGAGCTTTGTAATATCTATCTAACAAATGTTATGAAATTCCTTCCTGGGTAGTATTAATGAGGAAGAGAAGGGAAATCCTACATTCCTGTTAGTACAACTAACTCCACCATTGGTTGTATTCACTGATAATAGGACTAATTATGCATATGAATAAATGTTTCCATATACGGAGGAGGTTTCATCTTATTCAAAAATGCTGTTGAATATGTAAATGCAAATTTGCAGTATTGAGCTTAGATCACAATCTTGAAAGTGACTGTGAGTGAAGGAAGAGCTTTGATTCACAGAAAGTTGATTTCCTAGGGCCTTTATCATGAAATCTTAACATGAGGTTTCTCCTAACAACTGCAGTAAATATCTGTCCATAGGCAGAGAGTTAAAAATAGTTTCAATTAATTAAGTTGGTGTTTGTGTTTAAAAACAATATTCTCACATGTTTTCCACCTGTCATCATGTTATTTTTCTCACATTTTTAATTTTCTAAACTCTAATTACTTATCTGATCCTTAGAATTCAGTGACTATGCTAAAATTGATCATTTTTTGCCCACACCTATTAGATTCCATATTTCCTAAATCTGCTTTTGGCTTCCTTGTATCTAACTCGAAGTATTTCATTCTACCTGTTCTTCAATTGGCCTAACTTGATTTATTAATTCCCTGATACATCATGTCTATTAAATTGTCCTTTCCAAATGTATAATTATCTTCAACACATATCCACCCAACAAAGATTTTAATGTAGTCATCAAATTTTTAGGTCTATAATTTCCATAGCTCTTTTCTAGAACTTATCTTTTTAAATAGTGGAAATTTATTTGTGTTTTCTCCAGATAACATGAGACTTCAGATGCATTAGAAGATTATTTAAAATTACTGACAGCAAGTGCTTTCTTCTTCAATCCTATTGAGGTTAAATTCTCTCACATGCAAAGTCTATGGATTACTCAAAATGGCTTTTGAAGATTTAAATGCTGAGTAGCCTAAGCTAAGAAACTCCTCAGATTGCAGAGCATCAGCACAAAAAAAAATTAGCCAAGTTCTGGTCACTTTAATTTAGTCCAGCCCCTACTAAAGTAATGAAAAATTCATGTTGACCTCAAAAGATCAAGTTCTTTTTGCCTGCAAACTGATTACAGTTAATTTAGAACAGAAGGCTTGGGCCAAATCTGACAATGATTCTATTAAAGCTGATGTAACTTGGATTTATCTAGATTCTTGAAGACCTACTTATATCCCTGCTAACAGATAAATGAGGAAAGACAAATATGCATTGACAACATTCTGTGTAGAAACAGTCTTTTTTGATGTGTAAACTCTAACACCCATCAGAGCAGGTGAGGGACATCAAACTGACTTTATTATGCTTTTTATAACACGTAGAGGTGATATGCAAAAAGGTATGTGAATAACATAACACTATGTGGGAATGAGTTTATGTAAGTCTAAGTAGCTCATAGAGATTAATATAAATATACCTACGCATGGATATACACTAAAGCAATATGGCATTAATTTCTTAAGTGCTTATTTGGTACTCAGAAAATGATTGCAGATTTGTCCCTTGTTACCAAAGAAATAATGATGTGTTTTTATATATCTAAAGGAAATCTGACAGAAGGGAATATTAAACGTTTGAATTTCAGTTCCAAAGGATGAAGTCATTCATCAACAGGCAAAAGACATTTAAATGCAGAAGTGAAGAAGCTCCTGTTGGTTAAGTCTTCTGAGGAACCTTTCAGTTTTTAAATTAGTAAACAATTCATCCTGATCCTTGAAAACCTTTTAAGTCTGAATATTGCCTACAGTATACAAGATGTAATCGAAACTCTGTCTGAGATCAAACCCAAGGGAAATTGCCTGAAGTTGAGTGTGCTAGTCAGTTCAATTTAAAATAGCCTTCTGAAGACAGCATGGATTTTGTTTCTTTGCTTGTTTATATTTAAACTGGATAGCTTTCTACCAAGTGTAGAATTCTTTAATTAAAGATTGGTGTTATTGTGAACAGCGAGATTTGTTTTATAATCCAACAGAATTTCTAGGAAAGATCTATTACTATTAGTATAGAAGGAAGTGGCACATTTGTCTTGTTTTGTGTCAACCTTATTTTTCCCTTACCAATAAAGTAGTGGGGTTTCAAAGTCAGACATTGCAGCTTGGGGAAAGAAATGTCAGGCACATTTTGCATCACAAATGCAAGGCAAGTAATTGCAACTGCCTTTAGAAAAATCATAATGGGACATCTGCCTGTGTGTGAAGTGTAGGTGTATGATCTAACAGCACACAGACATACGGTTAGCAACTTTGCAGGATGCTTTATGTAACTTTCATGTGTTGCATAAAATTAAGAAAAGGATTAAATGACAATGGGAACAATTCCCTAACTTTTACACTCACACAGGACAAATGACTCTACAAGCTGGAAACAGCTGATTCAAGGCCTGCTTATCCAATGGCAGAAATAACAGTGCTTAGAAAATTATCTTAATGGGCTTTTTTCCTCATGTTTGGGTCCCTACAATTCTATCCGAGCTACATTTACTGGCAAACTTATTAAACAAACAACGCTGTCCAAACTCTCCATCTCGTATGCTGGCCGAAAGTGGAAGTTTGATTTTACACGCCCTTGTTATCGACTGATCATTATCTCATCGTAGGTGACTTATGGGGTGTTATTTTTGTGAGACAAAAAGGGCCATCAGAACTGCATACAGACTGCAGTCTGTAGGTTTTCTGTCTTCTGCCAACTAATTGTTAGCAATATATCTAGTGGGGGATCTATTGCTTCACATTAATTGTTGTGAAAACAATACTTAGACAATGTGCACCTTTCAACAGAGCAAAGCAAAAGGAGCCAGAAGCAGGCAAAAAAATTGGTCTTCCACTTCTTTTAGACATCCATTAGAAATGTGTTTGGAACAGTATGTAGAAATGCTCTGGGGTCAAACTCTTCCCAAACTGTGATGTACCAACACTGCTTAGCATGATCTGGAGTACCTGAGTGCTGCTGTACATACACCTTCTAGGTAGGCTGACTGGAGCTCTGAATCCACACACAGACATTGGACGGGACCAAGGTTAGCCAGAGGTAATTCATTTCAGTTCACTCCATTCAAATAAATGATAATACTTGGACAGAATTTATGCTCAGAGCAGAAAAAAGAAGATACAGGGTACGGAAAGCATCATTCTTGCTCTACAACAGAAGTCTGTTAAGTGAATTCTTTCTGTAGAATTTCACATTCTTTAACATAAGCATTATTTTTTAACTAGGATATTAATCTAGTTGATTTCTTTCAGTCTGCAAAAACTTGCCATTGTGAGATTGCAAATAAGAATGAAGTTAAGAATTGAAATGAATTTGAATGCAGAATCATCAACTGTGATTGAGGGGTCTGAAACAGAACCATGAAAAACAGTCACAGCTACTGCAGAGGTCAAATACTTCTCAGGAACTCTTTTAAGCACTTCATTGGTGCCTTGAGCAAGAGCTTAAAATCACCCTGTGTACTAATCTATGTACCTCAAATTTTAGATGAAATTTGTCATGCTCATTAGAAGTGCAGCATTCATTTTTTTCTACCACAATCCTATGCCTTATCCTGACCTTTGCAGTTTCCCAGGCTGTAGTTCTGAGAAACCTAGACCCAAGGAAAGCTACAAGAGCGGACTACATGCTGCTTCATATATATAACTGTATCTCAAAGAGCAAATAATCTGAGTGGTAATCTGTGGATGGGATTCAAAACCACTCTAATACCAGCAGCAGCAGTTCTGCCAAAGCAGCTCTGTTGTGCCCATATTTAGGGACAAAAGCAAACAGGGCTACGAACTTTACATTTTGCATCTGACAGAGCTGTTTCTTGTCAACATGGCCAAAAAGGCCATGCCTGTGGGTGGTTTTGGGAAAAACCCGTTGTTGAACTCAATCAAGAAAAACAATGTGAGGTCCAATCCCAAGAAGAGAAAGACTTTGGGGCAATTTTAAAAGGGGACAAAAATGCAAGCCAGACTGGGAGTTCAACTGAGTTTCATGTTTGTTTGCCCATGGGCCAAGGACAATCAACTCAAACAAACAGGGCTGTGTCCTCCTAAGCATTACTGGGAGCTGTACCAGGATGGAGGAGGCTAAGCCCCATCCCGTACCGGGACTGTGCCTGTGCTCTAGGCAGCCTGAGTTGTGCCAGCTCCTGAGTTGCCGCTCAGTGGCTGACTGTGGCCTCAGCCTCTGAACCACACGTGCTCTGGGTCTTCAGGGTAGCTCATTTCGCTAAGCAAGGCATTTACCTCTGAGGCTTGCTCCTCCATGTTACAATTTGTTCCCTTCTGATGATCTCACAGAAAGCAATTTTTAGCAGCTTTAACATTTAGCAGCTTTACAAATGGGATTAATTTTATCCCCCATCTCCCAGTACCCTCTTCTGAGCAATTTTACACTACTTGTCACAAGAGGATAATCTTTATCAAGTATGCACCCCAACTTTCACATATTAATACAGTTGTCCTGATGTGATTAGAGTCTTTCTTGTAAAGCGCATGATATACCTTTGAGTACAGATAGTAATTTTAATGTTAAATAAAAATTTAAGCCTTACATTTCATCAAGCACAGCCCTAAAAGAAAACCTGAAAAATAGGGCATATGACAAAAAGTTCTAAGAAAATAAGATATGGAAGGTATAATTTATCCAACAACTACTGATTAGCAAACTATTAAAAAGACTCTACAATCATAAAGGTAAATAAACCATTGGGAATTTATTTTTCACATTATAGCAGCAGTGGCTAATCCGTGTAACCATATACTTTCCATTTTGTGCAATAAACCGATGGAAACTAGAGAGAGGAAAACATTAAAGTGCACACTGAATTATTCTGCTCGTCTTTTAACTAGAGATATCATTCTGTTTTTATATACTTGAGGAGAATGTTAACTTTACTTACAGTTGTAGATGACTAGTTTGATAGGGAGGATACTGTAGGTAACAGTGTTGGGTAGGATACTTTTATTATAAAAACTCCTAATGGAAGATCCCAATGCATTTGTAAACATATCAGCAGATTAAAAATACATATACTTCTCACTTTGTTATCAGAAAGCTGAAATTTTACAAGGACAGCCTATTTACATTTCAAACCCAGAGTCTAACATGCTGAAATGGTACCTTGGGAATATACTTTAAAACGTAGATTGACGGCCCTCCTGGGGAAAAGAGTAACATTGCAGTTCAAACACTGCTGTGTAAGAATAACCAAGAGTTTTCTTGCTATAATTTACAATTCATATCAGTGGATTTGAATTTGAATCTAAACTCTGAACTGTTCTTGACAGGCTACACAGCACCTATCCTAAGTTTGATGCGGCAAGAAGTTGGTTGTAATAGTTATAATAGAATTAATGTGAATATTGTAATTAGTACAAAATAATAGTGAGCCTAGTGGTTGTAAGGTATTATTAATATGACTATCACTGTACAACAATAAACAATCACAAAATAAAAATGTTCTTGTGTTGGAGCATAAAAATCTCCTGCATGGTTGTTGCAAAATGCCTTCTAGCCCTTCTTAAATCTGCCTGATGGCTGGAGAACTTGCCGAGCCCCGTACATCACTTGTGATATAACACAAAGATTTTCCCATTCAGACTCTCGTACTGCAGGAAGGCCCCCACCGGGGAGGCTGGCAGCATCGGGGACACGCACCTTGAACGAGGGCACGCACACCTCATGGCGCGGCACGGCCCCACCGCAGAAGCCCTGAGGTTTCCCACACTCACTGCAGCATGAGCAGGTCACTGCCCCACCACGGGGCAGCGTCCCCACAGCTGGGGGGCTGCTGTCATCTTCGGTTGTCCCCAGCTCTTGAGCAACTGCGTAGGAGAAGGGAAGGGGAGCCTGGCTGCTCTCCCATTGAAGGAAGGTCTGGTTCTGTTTTGCAAAACAAACTCTTTTAATAAATTCCATTTTCATGGAAGATGTAAATATTGTCAGTCCTCATTGCCATTTGAAACAAAAGCTTCAAAATGTTGGAATTTCACCCAGAATGAGAAGTCCAAGATTTAGCAAGCAGGACTTTTTGTTTCTCTTCTTCTGTTTAAACTGTGGGTTTTTTTTTTTTTTTTAATATACTGTTTTATATAACAACATGAGCTGGACACTTGCTTCTTGCGCAGCATTGCAAAGAGGTTCTGCATAGCAATTTCTTTATTTATCAGTTGAATTTTTGGATGTTGACCCAAGAGTTACAATCATAAAATGAAAAACATATTTCAGTTTATTCTAAAATGTTAATTTAAAAAAGCTTTTTTTATTTATTTTCAGTCTTAACAATATCTTGTCCCAAATTTAGGTTTTCTCATTGTGTTTGAATACACACAAATATGAAGCTTTTCAGACATCAAGATCAACTCATGTGATGTGAGACAAGCAGCATTCATCTTAACATTGGACTTATCTCTGACATGAAAAGGTGGTGGGAAAAAAAGTATATCCATTTTTAGTTCATGAAAACTTCGTCTATCTGTGCGCCTGCTGCTCTTTGTGAAAATAGCAGTGGTGATATTTAATAGCAGTGGGGACATTCTAGTCATAAAAAGGTAACTAGCCCTTCCTGAGGATTTAGCCCATGACACTTTTCATGCTCTCTTTTACATACACAAATATTTCCACCACTACAAAATCCCTACCGCAAAACAACAGTGAAAAAACAAAAATGTAAAAACTTGGTTCAGCAACAAGCCGAAGCTCTGGTACTGCAACATTTAAATCTTCATCAAAGCAGCCATGGACCAAGATGACCTTTTATAAACAAGAGCCAACCCTTGGTGTTATTTGAATAAAAGTTTTCTTTAACAATTTACTTTTCAAAAACGTAAAACATTTCATGTTTGCTTCTTAGAAACGACTTTCTCATTACATTTCAAAGTTATTACTGATAACAAAACCTACAAACCTCGAAGTAAACAAAAGGCAAAGAAAACAGAGCATTTCTGAAAAGGTTATACAAATAACTGTAAGAACTGTTAAAGCTTTTTTTTTATTTTTGAAACAAAAGTATTAAGGTTGCTTTGCATTCTTAGGCCAATAAGGCACAACATGCTGAAGGATTTTAAAACAAGTTTTAAAGTAGCTAGTTGTGATCGCTTGCATTAAAAGGTGTCTCCTGCTAGATCGTCCAAAGCCCACACTGGTCGGCATGTGTGCACAAGAAAGCTTCGAACCTCAACATCATGGCCATGGCGATCAGACAGCAACGCAGCTCTTTTTCCTTTGGACACCCACACCTGTGGATGCATTGGAGGAGGTACCCAATATGTGTCCAGCTTTCTTGCTCTCCTTTACCCAGGTTAAGGGAACTAATGGAAATCCCATCCTGAGATGGCATTTATGTTATACAGACCAAGAGGCAGCTGAGCCTGACATAAAACAAGATGCTGATAGCACGTGTTTGTACTACAGCTCTGTGCTTTGTAAATTATTTATCTCTTCTCTTTAATTTTTTAATTCTGCCTTCAAAGTCAGTCGAGCACTCAGAGTTTCATACCAGTTCCTTTTATGCTGATTGGATTTTCCTCTTTCCTTTTCATTCTGGCAGTTTAACCCATTTTTATCTTTGCTAATAAAAATCACTTTGGCAACCTCATTGTGTACTTTCATTTCTGTCAGTCCCAGCTGCCCTTTTATTGTTTATTTCTTATTCCATTTTTAGGTTTAAACAATGCCTTTCAAAGACTCCTTCTTTTGCTTTAAATGCCCTGTAGCTGATCATGACCTTGGATTACATTTTAATAATCTTGTTCCCTCTTTTCGAAATTCAAAGGCTAAATTCTATCTCTCTCCCCTTCTCCTTTTCAACGCAGTCATCTGAGGACCTAACTTAATATACTCTGAATTTCTTTTGGCCAGTCCCTTGTGTGCCTCTTTCAAAATTTCCTTCATAAAAGCCAACTCCTTATCCTTTTCTCAGTCTCCTTCCTAGTTCTCTCTGTAATGTTGCTACACTTCCCTATGACTTGGAGTTTCACTTCCACACATGGTCCAGCTGCCAAAACAATAGCCTGGGACTGATTGCTGTGCTTTAAACCAGTGAAGCAGGTATTAGTTGTCAACACTGAATAAATAGCACACTGAAGCCTCTCTGTTTTGCACAGCTTGGATTTTTTTTTTTTTAATAATTCTCACAGTTGTTCGTAATTGAATAATTGATTTTTAACTTTGTCTTATTGCAAATAAAACTTCCAAAGAGCATGGTCTCCTGGGGCGTCTTTACACCCACAGTGCAGAGGGGAAGCTGCGTGTTAGGGCTCTACCCAAAAATTCAGGCACCGTGAGGAAGGCTAGCTTTAATATCGTATGCTTTCTGAGTGAGATCGTGTGCTTGGTGCCCGGGCTCCTTGCACTGTGCCTGGGCGCACTCGGTTGCCTCCAGGCAGGTCCGGAGACTGCCGGGGGCAGTGGGGGAGAATCTGCGGAGCCGACCCACTCGAGCACAGCCTGCGATGAAAAGCTGGGACACGGGAACTCTTAAATCCTTCCCTTTAGGAGGCTTATTTTGCACCGAAGAGACAGGACTGGAAGAGGCAGGCTGGGGCCTTCCTTTCAACCCCCAGAGCTGGGCAGGCTCCTCTCGAGCACGGCCGGGAGCTGGGGGTCCCCGGTGACCAGCCGCATGCCCCAGGCGAAGGAGCAGCTGTGGCTGCACTGGGGCGATTCAGAGCTGAAGGTCTGGGTGACTCTAAGAGCCACTTCAGGCTCCCAAATATTTATTTACAACGAGCTCTGAGAGTCCCAGTCCTTAATCTTCTGTCACTTACAAGAAGACAGTTTTAGCAGAATTAAAATGCTTTGAAAAGTGGCGGTCGTATGAGCCATCATTGGTGTGAAGCCAGAGAGGTACATCTGAATGAAGAGTAACTGTTCATTATCCTGGACAGCTAAAAAAACAGACTTGAAGAGAGGGGGCTGTGGGTTTTCTCTTTTTTCTTTTTTCTTTTTTTTTTTTTTAGAATTTGGCGTTTTCATCTGTTTTTTATATCTATAATATTAGAAAATATTTTCACTCAAAAACAGTAGAGCTTTCATCAACAGTACAAACACAGACAAGTGAAAATAACTGACTTTAAAAAGTCTCCAATTGCAAATACTAAAAAGAATCTAAAGCCAACAAAAAAGGAGTCGTTGTAAGAAGATAAGAAAAATATCAAAATCAATGTCAGCACATTATTACAAATTGTCAGTACAATATTACAAATCAAAGGTGTTTGAAAAATGGTGAGAATAAATCCCCACAGTATCACAGCAATAAGCCAATTATTTCTTATATAAATCAAATTATTTGTTAACAAACCCTTGGTGTTTTTACAAACCAGCTTTGAAAAGAAATACTTATTTTCAGAAATACAAGCTCTCCAGGATGTGTGTTAATCCCAGGGCTCCTGGCTGGACAATCAAATTTTGCTGTATTTATTTTAATGTAATAAAGACACCTAGATGGTTAGAGATTGATAATCATGTCACTGTGCATCATTCAGCAAGTTCTTTGAGGTCCTGAGTACACATACCTCCATTCACCATCTATGGCTATGACAATTATTAACAATCTTACTGCCTTATTTAAATACTCAGAGAAATAAAGGGGAAAAAAGAGTGTGAACATCTGCTAATGGTGTAATCCACCTATTTTGTTATCGTTTAAAACCTGGGAACAGACGCAGCTCTAATGAAAAAGCTGACTGGTCACCCTGAAACCCAACAGGCAGCCAGCCAGGCTGAGGGTGCCACCAGCTAAAAGTTGATATTTTCTTGAAATAATATGATTCCAGGAGTTCAGGTTTTAAAGAAATAATAAATTTCACAAGGTTTATGATACGTGTGAAATTTGTCAGGACTGTGGGGTTAGGTAGTTTCCGAAGACACTATGGGCAGACAGCAGAGCACGTTCTCTGCTACCATCCAGGCTGGTCACTGACATTGAGTGGCAGAGAGGGGGGTGATGGACAGAGTGAGGCTTTTCCTGAGGTAAAAGGAGCTACCTTTACTAAAAATCACGGTTGCTGTGGGAAGGCAGCACACCAGACGTCTTGCTGCATGGGGATTGCTTTCAGTGGGTGATAAACTCTGTCCATCTTCATCATGTTGGAAGGATCTTTATGAAATTGCCTTACAAACTCTGGTGTACTCACAACTTAACAGTTCTCACATGATGTTTTTCAAATGCAGGTCTACAAGCACTTAACAGGGTTAGCCATACAGCTTCTTGGGAATTAGTCGAAAACGTTTTCTTCATTCCAGGGGGATCCAAATGAAATCAGACAATTCTAGTATATTTGACTGGTCAGATCATTTAATTAAAATGCAGATGATCTGCATCAAAATCCCTCATCTGCTGGATTCTGTTCAGGCATTTGAAGTAGCCCACGGCTAGTTCTCCAGTGTATTACTCTCTGTCTGTTTGCTTTTTCCTTAAAATTAAACATAAAACCATTGAAGGACCTGGATTTCATCTCGCAGAGCATTTTTAAAAAGACATAAACCATTTGTTTGCATAGAAAAAAAATCTTTTTGACACTGTATGAGTCAGGAGCACAACCCCTATTCTTTATAATTGGAAGCTGACAGGGGAAGAGGATTGCCCCACAAGCCAGAAGCACACCTAGAGCCCAAGTTTCTCAAAGTTTGCCGAGTGCACTGACAAGTTGCCTTCCAGAGGCCTCCTCTATTTGCCTTTCACATTGGGACAGAGAACATAACCCAGTGTGAGCCAGCGCCTTCCTTTGTGCCTATGGATAAGGCTCTACATTAGCTTTGATAGATGTGTAGGGTCCTGCCTGACTGTATTGCTTGGGCATGGATGAAGGAGAAGAGGATAAAATAAAAACTAAAGTCAATCTCCATCTGAACTCTCAACATAAGACCTCAACACTAAGTTTCTACTCACCAAGCCACTGCTGGCAATAGCATCTCAGAAGTGGTGAGGAATTTAATTTTCTTGCCTTTTATTTACTTCTGTGTCAAAGGCCACAGTCCAGAGTGGAAAAGTTGTCAGATTTTCTTATTTTCTTCTAATTAGTATAAATAGCAGTGAAAGAGAATTGGCAATGATTCCTGTGTGGCAGTATTCATATTTATGAGCAAGAGAAGTCTCCCAGAGAAAAATGAAATTTAGTGTGTTGTTAGTAGACAAAGATAATCTCACTGTATGCTCTTTTTGCCAGGGAACAGTCTTTTGAAAATCTAAAGTGGTGCTCTTTTGCACACGTTGAATACCCACATACTAGCATTACCACCTTTAGTTAAGAAATTAAAGTAGCTGCAAGTCTGCAAGGCAAAATCCTAACAATATTAGAGTTATTTTTAATAGAAACAAACCTCCTGTACAGCAACGAAAGGAACTAACATCATGAAATGTGCTGCCACAGCTGCTTGAAAAGGTGGAGAGTGAGAAAACCTCGAATTTCTGGTTAGCATTTGTGTAGTATGTTGACAGGTTTCTGTTGCATTATGCTTTAGGCAGTTGCTTGCCCACCTATGGCCTTTTCAGCTATAGTAACTTTCTCTAGATAGCTGCCTTGTTGTTGTGCATGCACTTTTCTAGAATAGGGGATCTTTCTCCCAACATAAAGTACCCTTTCATACATAAGTGTAAAAGTAATGCCTGTATCCTGACGAGGCTCTGAGTCCAAAATGCATTTTTCTATCAAATCAAAAGAGATTTTTTGTGCTAAGAAAATTTTTATAAATGTGTTCCTGTGTCATTTGGAATGTACAAATCAGCCACAGGGCAAGTCAATGGGTTTTTATTCTTCCTCCAACCCAAACATGCATGTTCTTCGCATGGCATTTTATAGATATCCTACCAACATCTATAGGAAGATATTTTTATTTAAATGCAATTTGCACTATAATTAAAAGAAGCAACTCTTTCAAAACACTGGAAATTCTTATGCATGAACAGAGCTGTATGAATAAGTGATTCTTCAGATGTTTTGGGTGTAGAAAAGTGGGGAAATAAATTTTTGGATATAGTTTGTTCAGTCCAAAGAAGAAAAAGCCCTAAACAAAATATTTCTCTTTTATTTAAAAGATTTCTAATAAAATAACTAGATTTCTAAAAAGAACTAAGCTTTAAGCAGAAAAACTTAAAAAATCCATTTTTAATGCGCCAAAACAAAACATTTTTTCAGTTGGGTGGGTTTTTCTTGTAGAGAAAATGTGACATATTTTAAATTTTACTAGTTTTTTGTGGTGAAAAATTTTATCTAAAAATTTCATTCAGTCTTTTTCATAGGTTTATCTCTTGAATTATGATTTTTTAAAAATCTAAACTTTTTTGAAATAAATCTATTTCAAAATTTTCAAGGCAATGCTAAAAATGATAGTAGGGTAAAAGATCGAAGGTCAATGTAAATATATTATAAAAAAGTTCCAGTAATTTACCATAATGTACAGATTGAAGAGTTTTAAAACTGTAGAAAGATAGCATAACTCTTCACTACAGAACCAACAAAGCATTCTATCTAACCCAAAATTTTTTATCTGTTCAGCCACTGAACTGAAAAATTATTGCAAACCATAATATCAATAATAGCTACTCCTTACAGAGCATTTATCAGCCATTGACACAAAACACTTTATAAAGAACATAAGCACCAGTTTCAGGCAGGAAAAATGGAAAAAGCTCTGTGTTAGTGGCTGAGGAACTCTGCTGCTCCCAGAAAAATAAACCAAAAGAAGGATGCATTCTTACTGTTACATGCTACGCCTGTGCAAAGGTCCATCCAGGCTTGGTTAATGAGCAATTTTTGTTTCAATGTGGCCAGCACCAACCAAGGGGAGACAGAGAGATGAGGGAAGGGGAGGGGGAAGCAAAAAGGGGAAGAGAAAAGGGGATGGCAAAAGGGGAAGGAGAGAGGGGAAGGGGCTGCACACCGGGGGGCCGTACCACAGCCCTGCCTGTGGCTGCTGCCACCGGGGAGGACAGCAGATGAAGGGACCTAAAGTCGCCTTTGTCTCTTCCTCCCTTTACCATTCTTCATCCCCACTAACTAAATTCCCATTGAAGCTTAAAGGTGTTTTTCGCAGTTGGGCCTGTTTCCATGGAAAGCAGATTTTTTTTACCTCTCAGAGAAGTGACTAGATTTGAAAGAGCTTATCTCCTCGGAGAGGCCGTATGCCAAGCCAGAGCATTTTACATATTACATTAATATGACAATATTGTTCTAAGCCACAAGATTAAGATTTATTAACCGAAACATGCATAGATATGCATACCTCATCTTGTTTTTGCTGTCATTTTGCACTAAGTGGTTAAGAACTGTGCGATTAGTTCCTAGCAGGCTGCTATCTCTGCAGTCAAACTGAGGGGATAATATCTATACAAAGTTTTCTTCTGACAAAGACTGCCTTTATTCTCCTCTGTCAGTAAGTGAAATGAGCAGAAGTGTGTTTCTGCAATGTCAGTATGGTAACAATATGATTTTTTTTGGCTGAATGCTTTAACTCATTTTATTCTACTATGACATCCACCACGTTGTTTCCAAATCATGCTACACATTCGCATGATTGGCATTCGAGAGGATTTTATGATATTACAGCAAATGTTATTTACCTGCAATCCAGGTTTGTATCTTTTTCAGAGGGACTTTGGCACTGAAGGTTTCCACGTCTGACATTTATGCACTGGGACTCATTGTGTAGCTAGAGTCTTCAGGCTTCCTGCAGACACCACTAAAATCAACTTTCTTTACAGGATGTCATGCTTTAAACCAGCAAGCTGAGGTGTCAGTTTTCTAAACCCAAACTGAAGTGGTTCAAATCCTGCACCTTCTAGCTCCCAGAAGCACGTACTATGAACTACCTTTGCAGTTTGGCTTTTGCTAACTAGTTAGAAGAAAATCTGCACAGCTGAGGATCCTTGTACTTTGGTCAGGCACCAATGAGCAAGAGAAACGTTCATGGAGAACTCGTCACCATCATTGCTGGATATCTCCGATCTTGCTCTATGTCTAGAGAAAGTGGATAGGTGTTTGGGGTTTTCGTTGTCCAAAGCTCTGCAAAAAAATGGGCTATATGAGCACAGGCAGCTCATTTGGCAGAATTATGACCACAGCTGGTATGGTGGGTCCATCTGTTTCAAGGACATCTTGAAGTGGAAAGTTCTGAGAAGAGCTGCAAAAAGGATTAAAGAACCTGAGAAACAATATGCAGTGAAAGAATACATTGATTTAGAGCCACACAGGAAAGACGGGTATGTTATAGATATTTATGGACTTGTTAAGTTGCATCTCTTTCATTTTCTTATAAAACATTAAGGCACAAAATGATTTTTTTTTCCTAAAACAGATTTTCTTCTATGGTTATATTGTAATAGATATTGTCTGTGAACTGAGACTTAAATCACAGCTTCTGATCTTTCAGGAATACTTTTGTAAATGAGAGGATTTGCTCTCCTATGCTGCTAAAGAAGAGAGGACTGGGGGCCAGTTTCTGGCCACCAAGAGACACATATTGTCTAAGGCTACCTCCTTCTAGAGCACGCAGGGGCTTGCATTTGCTGCAGGGTTTCTTCTAGTGCTCTGCAAGTGAACCACCTGTGGACTGTCCTTGGAGAGAGCTGGCTGGCGTGACCCCATAGAGAGTCGGGAAATAAGCTCATATGGAGTTTGGATAAGCAGGGGTCCAGAGCAAAAGCTCTCCCCCAGCTTTCTTTTATTTTGCAGCACAAACATGCTTTTGGGGTCATTTGAAAGAATAGTATGATCATAATTAGCTGCTGCAGCCCATGTAGTATGTGGGCTTGGCAGGAAGCTCAGTCAAAGAAGCATTCAGGAGTCACAGACTCACTGAGACATGATACACAGGGTAAAATATTCCCTGCTTGCAAAAAGTGAGTACAACACCTACCTTCTATTTACATGCCAGTCACATTTTATTCTGACCTGCATACAATTTAGATATAGACCTTATGTTACAGGGGTAAATTTTCAACTCAATAATTAAATTAAATTCTAGGGGGAGTCAAGCTGTATCATATGGTCAAGAAATTCTGAGGCTTCTGATAAGGGACCTGTCCACCTCCCGGCAGAGACCACACAGACTGTTCATCTGACCTTCTCTCCTACTCATCAGTGACAATAAATGCTGTTCTAGAAATAATGACTCCTACACTCCTTGCCATTCAAGTCAAAGCTACAACTCCTGTCCAGTATCACAGATCCTGAGAGTTAACTGGGACTGTCTCAATGAATACCTCTGCTGCAGCCAAACCAGAACATTGCATGTCACTGCATTAGCAGTGGTTAATGGTTTTGCTATTACCTATTTTATTTGGGGATGACAATGATAGATATTTGTT
Organism: Apteryx mantelli; assembly: GCF_036417845.1. Lineage (NCBI taxonomy): Eukaryota > Metazoa > Chordata > Aves > Apterygiformes > Apterygidae > Apteryx > Apteryx mantelli. The sequence continues at coordinate 52,059,758 of NC_089980.1, read as the reverse complement.
TTAAATATAGATGTACTCATTCGAGTTAACTCATATATGATGTCTAAACTACTTGACAGTATCTCTTTAAACACATATATAAGGACAAAAGATTTCTGCATAATAAAGCAGTAAATTTTAATAAGTGAAGAGAAACACAGGGCAAAGAAAATATATTTGATCAGCTATAGAAATGCAAAAGGGTTCTGACACTGCACAAGACCAATATTTTTCACTTCTCCATTATAAATTACAGTTAATTATTTCTTAAAGCAGGAACAAAAGCTGGATATTGGACGATGGCACATTTATTCTGGTCCTTGCTTTGGCCAGCTTCAGTTAAAGTCCAGTAGCCTCTGTGAAAGCTGACACGAGTAAAGCATGGGACTGAGGACCAGGACTGGGGGCTGGCAGCGCCATGGGCCATGTGCCAGCCTCATGGGTCTTTCCATCCCTCTTTCTGTCCCTGAGGTTCCCAGACCAACATTTGAAGGAAAAGGAGGTGGGGAAAGTCAGGTGCTCCAAAGCCTTTGCTTTCACCTTCCTCCCTGCACACCTCTCCAGCTGCCTTGCATCTGAACCTCTTTCATAGAGAGGTTTATGTGCAACCATTTTGCCTGGAAGAAAACACTGGTGATTTGGGTAGAGTGCAGGTATTTCAAATAGTATGTGCAGGGCCTGCTTTCTGCCATTGCACTCTTTATTTCTATAGGACGTGGAAGTAAGGACTACTTCACAAAACACATTCTTATTACAATTTCTGTGATGAAGAATTGTCATCAGTATGCATGAGTCAGAATGAAATAGATACTGAATGTACAGGATAATTGACTTCTGCTAAAAATGGGGCTTTGAAGGATAATTGCTGATATCTTATGTAGAAAATGGTTTGCAGATTATGAATAAATAAAATGGAGGGAACTGAAATTTTTTTTAAAAAAAAGCTCACTGGCACAAAAATGTCTTTGAGAACAGTAAGTGACTATATGAAAAAGACCATGATTTAAGATATTTTCTTATAAGGATTCATTAAATTATACACTATATGATGTGTTACTATATCTAATACTAAAAGTAAAGTTAGGGCCACACTGTCCTAGACCCTGCAATACAACAGCCCCAGGAAATGAAGCAGAAACAGTTCCTGAGATAGTAAAAACATTGTTGTTCACTTTATTTGGGAGAGCTGCTGTCAAATACCCTGTGGATACAAAGAAGACTTATGGGAGACCCCAACCCATCTCCCTGCTCTCCAGTCTGGAGAGCCACAGGCCAGCTCTGGTCCAAAAGCTGCAGAGCTGATTCAGGGTGACATTGAGCAATGGGCTTTGGTGACACAGCCGGCTGCCTTTCATATTGGAGCTGGCTCAGATCCAACCAACCTAAAGAGCAGAAGCAAAGTAAGTTCATGTCTGTCTCTGACACCTGTGTAGAAATGCCCAAGGTGTCTCAAACATTTCCCTTCTCTGAATGGAGATTAAAATCTTTGACAGTCTGTTTTTGACTCTAGTTTGTGATGTAAATCATCTCCTGTTTCTCTGTATTTTGGAACTGATGTAAAAAAACATATGACTGTTTCCTCCATTTGCATTTTCCAGCATATGACAGTTACCAACTTATTTGAGGTCTTCAAACTCTCAAAGCAGAATCATCTAAAGTTAACACAAGTCTCTGCTCTGTAAGCAGCAAGCAAATCATCTAGGGAACCAGAATGGCATATATTCTGTAGCTGATCCTATAAGTAACTACAAATTTTACTCAGTTCAAACAAAAAAAGGGATACAGGAAAATGAAAATTCAATTAGTAGAGACTCATTATAGTCAGCTTTTTTCTCAAGTTTGTTCAGAGGTTATTAAGTCTTTTGTGCTCACAGAATGAAGGAATCACTAAATCATTTAAACTGGAACAATACTGCTAATATTTTCAGTGAGCCTAATGTCAATGTTTTGTATTTCACAATTAATTTGGCATTTAAAGCTGTATTGAAGTAAAATCCAAACAATGACCCATGCTATATTACTACACTAAAGAGGGCAAAGCTGTCCATTAAAGCTGGATAGGAATTTTCTGATGATACAATTTTTCATTCAAAACACAAAATTTAACTCTAACATTTTTCCTTGCAAAGGTTCAGGTTTGAATTCCAATCAAATAAAAGAGAAAATTAGTGAACAAGTTCTAAAGAAACTAGCCAAAGTGCAGGCAGTCATAGCACCCATCAGAACAGGGTTCTCTGGTTCATGTCCTTGTACTCCAAAGCTCACTTCTCAATAATGTTGCAATACAAACTTCTAAAAATTTTGAGTGGGAATTAAGAAAGTATTTTAAATATAGTTATTACATGGGACAGGAAAACTTCTGCTCTTCAGCCTCAGCAGCCATGACCATCTGAAACACAGCTGATGATAGTGTAGTCACTTGAGCACATGAAAAGTGCACACGTTTCTTTTTAGTGAATCAGAGTAAATAACACCCTTACAGCATAAATCCTGCTCAATGAGACTTGTGTTCATCATAACTTCATTCCTTTCAAGAGCTGCTTTTACACAGCAGACAAACAATAACACTATAATTTCAGACTGGTAACAAACAGTCACTGGAATCATAAAACTTCAGACAGAAATGTATAGCAGCACCAAAGCAAATTATGGTAGGAAAGCAGTAACAGAGTGGTTAATCTTTTTTTATCTGTGGTGTCTTTAGAAGATTATATGCAGGAAAAGGTAACTTTCTTATTGGTAGTTTCCAAAGGAGCCAAACATAAACACACAGCCATCAAAGTGTTACATACTTAAATTAGGGTCACAACCTTCTCTAGCATGCAGAAACCTATTATTTACCGAAATGGAATAGCATATATGAAACAATGCATCTGATGATTAGCTACAATGTTTATCAGCATGACCAGAACTTGTACATAGTATGTGACTTAAAGAAAAAAAACAGCCAACAGAAATATTTATTTTCCTGATCTTCAGTGGTTTGAAAAATAGTACCTTTACCTGTGAGAAGCAGACTTTGCCATAGCGACTCCCACTTTTTTTCCTAGCCTAGATCATTCCTCAGAATAAATTACTCCAAGCTGTCTGCAAAAGCTGCTAACAACTACCAGGGAGTGTATCTGGCCACTTCCAAAGCAGTGTAAACGGGCAAGAGCAAACTGCAGGCATGATTCAGGGAGCACTGCTCAGGGGAGTCATTTAAGATCCAAAAAATTTGGGCAAGAGATATTCCAGAAGTCTCATTCTCTCACACTGTTAGTGCCAAGAGGCCACATTCTTAGAAATTCAAAATGCTATTCATTTGTTTCCATTCAATCACATCAGAGGACAAGGTAGACAACACAATGTATTTTACAGGCATAGTGGGAGAAAAGAAATTTAAAAAGCCCGAGACACTTTCAATGACATTATGTAGGACGGAGTATCTCATCACCTACTGTTATTGACAAATGAACTCAGGAGACTGAATATATTCTCTGAGACCGTGAATGTTTCACTGAAATAAAAATAATAGAAAACACGGATGGCAGGGGCAGAGAGGGTCCTTACACCCACCTCCCTGCAGAGAAGGGAAAAAAAGGCATAAACCATTCCTGGTAGAGAAATATCTATCCAATCAAAGTCAAATCTGTTCCCCCTTTGATGTGGGTCCCACAGTCTTCCTAGACAACCTCTTTCATACCCAGCTCAAGGCAAATCTGTGGGGAGCCCAGGGTAGGAAACTATCTATCTGCTTTGTCAATGCCTGCAGGCAGGAGGATGGAAAGGGCTGTTCTGCAAGTCTTTTCTTCTTGATGCAGAAGGGCAAGCAAGGATGGAGGGGAGGAAAGAGCTCCTGCTATGCAGGCAGCCTCCCCAGCAGCAAAGGCAGGAACCCCTGCCCTCAACAGCCCCCCGCCAGTCTCCTTCAGCCCGACCTCTTTCTCTTTGCAGAGCAGTAGGATGAAACTCTGACTTTGAATCTGGTCTTGACTTTCGTGCTCTCAGCAGTATGGGAGGTTACAGAAAGACATCTTTGCTAAAGCAGGATCAGAGGGAGCAGAGGAGAAGGACAGTCTTCTTGCTGCCAGGGATGGAAATTTGCTGCCACTGCCATGGTGAGGCTTGTAAAAGCTGCCAGGAGCCAGGGAAGGGCTGGAGGACCCTGAGCCCGAGGTGGGAGGAGACTCCAGCCTGCCAACACCTCCTACAGCACCTCGAAACACACCGGCCTCCCCCAGGGCCCTCCACACCCTGGAGCGCTCCCCAAAACTGCTGAATTCTTCTCTGGCACTTGCAAACTTCCAGGTACACCTCTCCCCACTGAAGGTTCCTGCATGTGGGCTCGACCGAGGGTCCCTCACCAGCCTGGCACATGCCCCAGAACCTCCCCCAGCACCTCATCCCCACCAGCCTCTCAATTCTTCCCCCACAGCGGCGCACAAGCCTTGCCCAGTGAGGCCTTTAGTCCAGTCGTGTCTCATATTTGTATCAGCACTTCACTTTGAGCACAGCTCATTTATTTCCCTATCAGAGTCGTACAAAAAGCCCATTAATAAAGACATGTGTCTGCACTTCCATAACACCTTATCTAACAAAGACAATCTTTTCTCCTAATAATGTGCTCATGGCACAGCCATTAATAGTGAGGGCTCTACAGCACCACTATTTGTTTTCAGAATGAGTTAACACTTACTTCTACATTTTCAGTGTTTGCTCCTCCATCCACCGTAACCTTGTGTTTGAGCTTTGGCTGAGCACAGGAAACAGTTTAAATAATTATTCATCTATTCGGACAATAGTGGGTAACCTCTCCATAGTTACAACTGAAATCAGTCTGTCTCATTTTATGCTTCTATAATTTTGATTCTACGAAATGAGTTTGACATGGACTTTTTAATCCAATATTACCTCCAGATTCAGAGAGAAATAATTAAACTGTCTTTAAGCTAAATTTAAATAGCACAAAGAGAAAGATAGTAAAATCTGGTTCAAGGTTTGCATTTTCATGTAACATTTCTTTGTCTACCTCAAGCTTCTTAAAAATTCATGCTCAAGGTATACTTGGCAGCACTTTCATAATTACAAAGCTATTAAGCTTTTGCAAGGAAAAAGTGAAACTGTTTTTTCCTAATTAGCTAATCATAAATTTTTCAGAGAAAGTCTTCTGCTAGAAAATGTTGCTCTGAAGAGGCAAGCTCTTCTGCAGGAGTATGTTGATTCTAACATATTTTCTTACAAAAACCAGTACATCTTCCCAGATAATTTAGTCTGTCTTTTGGTAACAAGTCCATTTCTCTGCCAGGATAACTCATAGTTTTCCTCCCACAGCTGTCTTCATAGTTGCTGCACAGTGAGATGCCAGGAAATCAGGCAGCTAAGAATGCCCAAGGCTTCATCAATTTAATTTTAAAAAGTTGAGAGAAACTTCTGTATCATTATTCCTCAAAGGAATTTCTGAATTCAGTGGGAAATATTTGTTTATAAGGGAATTCTTAACAATTTGGGGAAATTCTTATGAAACAGATTTCTGACCTCTCTGGCTAATGCAATATAATGGCAGCTTAGACTTGTAATTCATTTCCCAAAGACCATGTAGACATTGACAATATCAGCTGTCTGCTACAGACATGAGAAGGCCAAAATGTAGGATGCATTTATAATAACGATAGCTCTTCACTGCAAGGAAGGTATCCGTGCCTGGTCCCATGATTTACTGATGCATTAGAAGGCCACAAAGATTTATAGATAGGCTAATAAAGTAATCATTGGGTGTATTTTTCCCCAACAGGAGCAAGACTTACCTTCTGCTCTCAATATCCATCTTAAAGGTATAACAAGATTTTTACACAAACTATTTTATAATTCAGGGTAAGGTGGATACATTCCAGGCAAGGTGTAGACATTGAAGAAAAAAAAGCATAAGGAAGAGAAAAAAGCAGCTGTGTTCAACGTACAGAACAAACAAAACCTTTCCACACCCATTCAGTCACGCACACCCATATACACATGTACCAACAGTGACCCAAATTTCCTGTCACAGGAGTTTCAACCTGCTTTTGCAAGTTGTTATCAAAACTCTTTTTAAAACTTGCATTTGACATCTGATATCAAGCTGTCAAAGGCCTCCTCCAACATTTAGACCCAAAGCAAAATCCTTTATGCAGCCACCAAGGGTAAAGGCAGAGTCTACCTATCTACATATCTAAACTCATTTAGGGAATTTGTAGACAAGAAACTGAGTGATCCCTGAAAGAACAGCAATCACAATCTTTCTCACTGACTTCTAAACCCAAAGGCAAGGGGCAAGGAGAGAAAACAGAATAAAACAAGAATTTGGTGAAGCTTCAGTGGGAAAAGCTTCTTTTGCTAAGGACAGTGAGAAACTGGCACATAGGAAGTGAAGACGTGGGAGACCTTATAACATACAAGATGATCTTTTTCTGTCTCCTCAGTGGAGGAAGACCTTCCTCCCTTTCTACCATTCCCTATCCCCCCGAATACGGGACTTATCCCACTTCTTAGGGGTTATATTCCCAGTTGCTTTCAAGTCTTCCCCTCTTCTCCTGAAGTAACAAAGGAAGAGGCCTCATTCCCTTTTCCTAGCAATGGAAGGAGCAGTGTCCCAAAAAAGAAGGAGAGTTTTATTGAATAGGTTCATTGCTACTCCATCCTAATTCTGATTTTTCCACTGCTTCTGGGTTACCATGTCTGGAGGGTGTGAAAATAGCCTTATTCCACAGTGTGGAATGAAAATTGAAGCAAAAAATAAAAAATGGTCTATTCATTCACGCCACTCATTTAGTATCAGGCCCTGTCTGAAGGCATTCCTGATCACCCAGCACCCCTAAAGGAGATCGGTCTGCCCTGCGCAGAGGGATGCGGTTGCAGCACAGGAACCAGACAGCCACAAGGGCCACAGGTGAGCCCTGGGATGTTGAGGCCTGTCGAGACGCGGGAAGGACACGGTGGCTCTGAACAGCTGCCTTTGCCTTTGCAGGGGACGGTCCTGAGGAGAGCTTGCTCAGAGGCTGAAAGCACTGTCTGGTGGGGGGCGCATGGGCGATGGGCATTGATGGCCCCTCGTGAGGCTGGAAGAGGCTCTAAATAGTGTTTGGGCAAGCCTAGGCATGGGGTAGATGGGTAGTTTCTGCTGAGAGCTGAAAAGAGGTGTGTGGAGGTGGGGGGACAGAAACACATTCATTGCTCGGGGGGCTTTTTTTCTTTCTCCCAGAACCTGAAAAGCCTTGCACCCTGCTCTGCCTTTCCAGTCCGTGCCAGGTTTCCCCCTGCCCACCCCTCACTGGGCAGCCCCACGGGGAACCCCATGCAAGCGCACTCCCACGCCCCCCATGCCCTCTCGCCCACGCAGCCGCAGGCAGTCACATTCGCCTAAGTAAAACACTTTACTAAGGCCTGCGAGGATAGAAGTCCAAATAGGAAGGGCAGCACAGGAAAAACATAGAGACACTTGCTTGCAAATGTAAGGAACAGGTAATGTGGGCTGACATAATGGGTTTATTGAGCTGACTTCTCAAAAACACATGAGAAATGTTTGGGGATGTAGTTCACCCCTTTTGCAACTTTACACGAGAAAGCATGGGGACGAGCGTTAAAAAGTTGCAAAGAGATGCCTTCAGGTTCAAGTGAAAATCTGAGATGTTAAGATAGGTTGAAAAAATTCTGTAACTGTGATAAGGAAAAAGCAGCTGCCTAAGGGAAAACAGCCATGGGATGGATAAGATTATGTCACATTTTGTCATTTTCCTTAGGAAGAATGTTATTCAGTAAAAGAAGTGAGAGTTGTAGGAAAATCAGGTTGGATGAGTGAGTTCAAGGTTGTGAAAATATGCCTTCTTCAATTAAGCTGCAAAAAACAAGTTTGCTTAGTTCTGAGGAGACTAAAATCAAGAGGATCCAGAGATTCCTTTCCTGGGAGAAGAAAAGAAAAGCAGTTCTGTAGGAAAAATTTTGGCAGGCCTATATCAGTATTGTTAATATTACAGATTAAATAAATAATTTTTATATAAATAACTATTCAAACTAAAAGACAAATCATTGTAATTTATTATGAACGCTGTATGTGTAACCATATATGCACTGCCAGTTTAATAGAATAATCAAGGTCTGAATTAATAAATGATGGTGAAAGATATTGTTGACTGATATGTCTTCCATTTTGGAGGGTGGGGTTAGCCAATTTGGCCTTAAATGAAAGAGAAATCATTTTCTATGTACATAGCAGTACTGTTTTGTTAGCAGATTGTCTACTTTTGTTTGCAGATCAGTGTGAGTTCCTGATGACAGCTGACTTGCACATACTGTAAACAAAGAAATATCAAGTAAAATGATGTTTGGCAGCAGAGTAACTAACACATATTACAATTTAAATATTGACACAACTTTTGTCATATGAGCAGTAGTATATTTTTAATGGGTCTTTTTCTTTTAATCATGAATGCTTAAGATCTTGTTGGTGCACAGTATTTTGCCTATTGTAGAGACATCTTCAAAACTCTAGATGTCAAAAGTAGCGTGCAAATGATACAGACATTCTTTTGCCAAACTTGTGAACAGTGAAGCAGAACCAAGGAGTCTCACCTACTGTGTGCACAGCAGTGGCACTGTATTATTTTTGGAATTACTGTGAAACAGAGAGAAGTACTCCTCTTCTTATTTCCATTCACTTTCTCTCTTTCCCTTGGCACGTTCATACCTGCATATAACGCACATATAGGAATGAGTGCAGACAAATATTAACATAGCTCTCTGGGCTAATTTCCACTCTGTTACATATGTGCTAACATAGTTGCTTTAAAGGGTGAAACAGAAAAGAGTCAAGCCTGGCGAAAATAGATAAAGCTGAAGTTTTCCCTCCCTTTGATGGCCTCTTCCATCTAAGACTCAAGCCAGGTCAGTGAAAGACTTTTTTAGGGTAAGTGCTGTATACTCCTATCATAAGGGATTCCGCTATGCTTTTGCCAGCTCTGTTGGAGGCTACAGGCTTCTGCTATGTGCAGCGGCAAGGGCACAAGGTGGGTGCTGTGAGCACTGCTGATGCTGGAGAGAGCCAGCGGTGCCCCGGCAGAGGGGCATCCCTGCAGGGGCAAAGGAGATGCCACTTCATTAGTCAGAAGAGTGGGCTCTCCCTCTCCTGTCAGGAACTGGCTTTCCAGAGATGCCCAATATCAAAAAGCTATTAAAGCTTTCCTTTGCTTGCTCTTCACTTCTGCTGAGATGTGCTTTCCAGAAGTCAAGGACAAATTCTCAGCCCAGATTTTCAAAATCTTGATTCTGCAACAGGCTCAGCAGCATTCAAGTTAGTGGGAATCAAGGGGAGTCCACAGCTGATCAGACTGGACTCCCAAACCAATGGGTTTCTTTTACAAATGATTCAGTATTGGTTTAAAGGCGGAAAATATATGCAGAAAGAATAAAGTATAACATACGTATAATTCAGTTTAACCTGGTACTTACATATAGCTAATGTATGTGAGGACATGAATCCAAAGCACTGAGGAGAATGAAGAGGAGACTAATCTGTTTTCTTATATGTATAGGGAAGGGAAAATACATTATGCATTTACCAATTGTGTTTATTCTTAAACTTTGTTATTTTATTAGCATTATTATATAGAAATTATTTAAAAGATTTTTACATTAAAAAAGTTTCATACTTAGTTAAATACATTGGTTTTCTGAACTCATTTTCAATCCATGAGCAGGGAAAGTGGACATGCAGAGTTGAACTGAGGAGACAAGCCTATTAATATAGCTAAGATTATTTCTCACTTGGAGCTGTTACAGGCAAATTATTTTAACTAAACTGTTTTTCAGTGGAAAGTAGATTCAGTGACATGGAAAATTAGTTAGTTTAGTTTAATTTTACCAGATTATTCATTTTGGAATTATAATGTTTTGTTCTGATATTCCAAAAGCTAAATATTTTTGTCTTATCCCAAACAATCTCTTGTTCTGAAGTTTCTTTCCAGTTTAATGTAAAGATTTTTAATAAAACTAATGTCCAAATGCAAAATAATATTTGTGATTTGGCAAAATTTATGATTTTTTTGTTTGAGTTGATTAGAGTTGACATTTTGCCAACAAACCAAGCAACCAACTGAAGAAAACAATTAGTTTCACATGCTTAATTTGGAACAGTAGCAGGAAAATGATTTGATATGTAGCTTGGTGAGTAGTACAGTAAACAATAAATGCTAATAAATGTGCTAAAGTTTACTGTCTTCTCACATACTTACACATTCATCAACTTTTTTCCTTACTGTTACACCACTGACATACTTTCTTCAACCTGGCAGACATCACTGAAATTGTACATCAATTGGCCTCTCAGGAGTCTTCTTCACAGTCTACGTTTTTATTGTAAAATATCACTGTGCTTCTGTAAGTGTTAAAACCGCAACAGTCAAAATGGTAACAGATTAAGTCAGTCCTGAGTGTAAGTCGTTCAATAACAATGTTAGGAAAAGTGGCTTCAAAGAAAGAGGCAGTGAAGAGCTACTAATAAAGTGAAAGATCTGTTGCTGTTCTGAGCTAGGGCAAATGCTTTTTCATTTTCTAATAGGGCTTTGTAGTAACCTTTCTGATTAAGTGCACCTTAATAATTAGAACTTTACTGGTGATAGCTCAAAAAGCATTACTGAAAATGGAGGTCTACCAGGGCAAATAATTTGCAGAAAAAACTGTATTGAACACTTGTCCTAACTCCTACAGATTCTAGGCTACTGTATCTTTAAGTTATTATTTTCAAGTACACAATTGATTTTTAAAACACTAAAAAAAAGTGCAGCTTGTGTGCTCTGATCATTTTGTTGCTCTTTGTCTGTGTAAGGACTTCTGTGCCTGGTCTGCTTGCTACTAAGAAAACAACAATAATACCAGCAGGAATTAAAGCAACCTGGCTTTATAGGTAAAAGGGTTTTATTTAAGTTTAAAAATACCAGACAATTCTAAAATATCTGGTGGGGATATAAAGCTTTTCTGGTTGTCACTAACGCTGACCTCCACAAATTTATCACATTTCAGAGCTACACTGTGTTTCTGACCTCTTATAAGAAGCAGAGCAGAAGTAAATGTCCTCGAGGAGGAAGGCTGGCATGTCTCAAAGAGGCGCTATTTTTCATTTTAAGCTTTGTTTATGCTTGGAGATACAAATTTGCCATGTCCTTTTATAGCACAATACCGTTCTGCCTGCACTGTGAGCAAGCTGCTGCACGGTACAAACGGTGCTGCGGCCGTGCAGGCTCTTTAGTCTCTGTCGTCCTTGGGTATAGCAGCCTGGACACGTTACTGGTCCTGTGCTTTCAAAAACAGCAACAGGAGCTGGAGTAGGTTAGCAGGGGAAATCCTAATTCGAGATACACTTTCAGGTTTGCCAGCGTGAGGCTTATCTGTAAAAGATGCTTTTTCTGTGAATGTGAATGCATTTACAGTGTATATAGTGTACAGCTAAAGGAAAGACAAGGAAAGACAAGTCATTGTTTCTGATAACTTTGTTTCTTGCCTGGGTTCAAAGGAAGCTGAACTGTGCTACAACTGCTTTTTTGGTTCAGTGAAAAAATTATAGTCGGTTCACCCTCATGTGATTTAGCAAGATATGTTAAGAGATGCATGTAAAAACATTGCTCGCTTGCCCTCTCTCTCTTGCCTTTAATGTCAGTATGCTGTGTGAGGGAGGAAGCTGGGAGGAAATTAAAGTTTTCCTCTGAAAGCTCATAAATCTAGATCTGTTACTCATTAATGAGCCCCATATATCTCTTAATTGGTAGTAGATTTGTTGCTTAGAAAAAGTGTATGGTGGAGAGTCAGGAAGGTATTCAGGTGATCACAGGCCTGACTAGTGCACTCCCTCCTTTCCCTCACTAATGTACTTGATATCCTCAAGGATCCTCAAATATCCTCATGAAAAGTAGAAAAATATTGAAGGAATGAAATAAAGAGATGGCAGTTCACCTTCCTTGTGCACTTGGTCTGCACTTACCACCAAATCAGTAGCAAAACCAGAAATATTTGCTACTCTAGGACGTATCTGCAGAAGAAGAGTGCCTCTGCTTGTTAAGATAAGATTGGTGATAAGGCTTCCCACCTCGTTGCTGTATCAGCTGCTAAATTTGTGGCCATTGACACTTAACCCTTGGTCCTCTTTGTGGAAGCTGCTGAAATAAATCATCGCAAAGATAAAGCATTTTTGTATAGGGTCACACATCTCCGCCAAAAACAAAAATTCAGACTGTAGCTATAGAAATAAGCCCATTTAATACCTACAATTTTGTAAAAACCCAGGACGTCCTCTCACTGGAAATTACAGCCTTAGTGCCTCATGAGAAATCTGTGTGGAATGGCAGAAATGGAACAGGATGATCTTCCCTGGGCAGAAGACTGAGAAACTGCATTTTTGCTTTTTGTTATGAGGTATTGAAATAACTTGAGAAACAAACAAACAGGAGGAGATGAGGATGACACATGGTAACGCAGTTTTTCATTTCGGTTGCCATTTGAATCCAACAGGGCCATTACTGACAAGACATTGGAAAAACAGATTTTTCCCAAACGTCATGTCTCAGCCAGCGGGTAAAGGCCAGAACAACTGATATTTATAACCCAAAAAAACATAGTCCGTTCTTGCTCACAGCCCAATTAATTAGTTTTCACATCAACGCTTCTCAGCAATGACAGCAACAAGAAGTCCACCCAGACAGTATCACACCTGTTTTTTATGCCCAGCAGCAGACAGCAAGGGTGCACAGTTATGGGGAAACCCTTACACTTTATGATGCCTAAATGGCTGCCAGGGACTGGACGATGGAGGCAGGTACAAAACAGCACTCTACAACGCACATGCTCTCCACGTTGGGTCAGTGCGTGCTGCCCAACCTTCTGTATGCAATTACCGTGTAACAAGTAGAAACACGTAAGCAGAATTTACCTATTACCTCATTTGCAAAGTGACAAACTCCACTCTTTGTTGTAATCGGGGGCTTAATGCTGAATCATGCAACTACAATTCGAGTGCCTAAACCCCCGGTTTTGGGTGAACAGAAGAACCATGCAGCAAACACAGACTGGTCCAATACTGGGCAGAATCTTGTAGCTCAAAGCCCTGGGTGCCCGCTCACTTTCCTGCTGCACAGGGTCAGGTTCGGTCCGTTGGAAGGAAGCGAATGAGCAGGCTGCCTTGAGGTGTCAACATTTTCTCATTTGTCTTTCTTTTGCTTATGCTCAAAACATGTTATGTTAACCTAAATCTTTTTAAAGAAGTTGAAGCTGTAGCAACGATCAACCTGACCTTCTCTTCAGGCCATTTTTTTGAATTAAAGCAATTTAAAACACTAAGTAGCAGAACATAACATATAGGTGTTACAAAGGAAGTGGACATGAACCTAAGGTGACTCTAATGTTTGCTTTTCACCTGCAACATAGACGAGACCTTTTGATTTCTGCTTCCTGCTCAGCTATGATCATACTAGCTTCATCCTCTCATTCCCATTAAACCACTCTGCTTTGCCTTTGTTTCCAACATCAGTCTGCAGCCTGAAAGCTGGACTGAAGTATTGTTTCAGTGTTCATTTAGTTTTAATCTTTGCTTCTTCTTCTTCTTCTTCCCTTGACTTCCAAAACTTTATGCTCTCTTTTGTGATTTGTAATTCAACTTGATTTTTCTTCTTTTCAGTCGACCCTGCACTTCTTGATTTCTAAGTCCTAAGTGTTTGCCAGCAGTCCTTTTTCTGCTTCTTACCCTCTCTTCTTAGATCTCACATCTTTTTAGTGGGGAAGAGGGTGAAGAGGAGGGGAATGAAGGCAGAGGAGAGGATGGTTTTCAGATCTGAGGATTTTCCAAATGCTTTTTTTTTTTTCCTCTTGCTTCACATAAAAATTAATTCTCTACAGATCAATGCAGATAGTTGATTAAATGAATTAAAAGAGAAAAACAAAAATGAAAATATATGAACAGCAAAATGTATGTTTTTTGGTTGCTGAGTTCTACTTAATCCTTGGCTGCAATAGCACATTCACATTTAAAATGCTGTTCAGGTTATTAATCACACTTTTTAGACTGTGCATGTATTGTATTTAGTGATCTTAAATATATTCTTTAATAGGAGTAGTTCTTAAACATTTCCAAGATCTCTTCTCCTTTGGGGATTTTTATGGTCTTCCTAGATCCATCAGTCACATTTTGAAGAAAATGCAAAATCTATGTAATTTTGAAAAAATCGGAACTGTCATTGTTAGATAGTTAAGTTATTTGGAAACAAACTTCCTTGCAACTATCACCTAAATACAGATGCTTAAATACTACCAGCTGTTGGAATTGTCCATTAAAGTTTGATTGCTCCAACTGACAATATCAACAGGCTGTTCTACTTGCATCTCAAAGATGATTAGGGCTGTTATATTTAAATGTTACTACTGCAAAATGGGATGGTATCATTCATGGTGATTGAAATACAACTTATCCATTTTTATTGGAATACTAAAGAGTCCAAAACTAGAATAATAAAGTCACATCATAAATGCTAGGTGAATAAAATCAGAAAGCTTTATTAATTCATGTAGCTTCTGCACATCAACTAGTCTTTCATATAAATTCCTTTTCCGAATCCCAGTTTGCAAAGCAGCAGCTAAATTTTTCCATAGATAAAAACTAAGTGGGGACAAATTCATAATGAGCTTGGAATTATCCCATCTCCATGCTGAATAATCAGAGGCCTGATAACTTTAGCCATACACATGTGAGTGTTAATAATCGCTCAGCGCACTAAGTTGCTCATAAGACACTAAGATCAAGTTTGCTTAGCTATAGTTGAGCTGCACACAAGTTTCTGAACTACTTCAGTTTTTCAGACTCCATGGCGTTCTTTCTCTTTTTGGGGGGTAGAATTCATTCTAGGGAATCTTATCATCAGGCTTCATCCTAGTTCTTTTCTCAAGAGCTTTTACTGTGTGAACTGCGAGATGAAGAGTCATCTTTCTCTCTACTAGCAGGGAACGCACTGGAAAATTTTCAAGCAGTTCAGAAATAAACACTCTGCACACCACTCACTTTCAGGAGGAGAAAAACACAGAGGGAACCCTGGCAAAAATGACTGACAAAATTTTATGCATTTTACAGTTGGGGAAACTGTGACACAAAAAAAATCTTAAGTGACTGCACAAAAAGGCTGTGGTAAATATAGAATAAAATGGAAATTCTAATATTTTCAAACTAATTCTGATTTATTACTGATTCCACTTTTCTCTGTAGTTCCTTCTTTCTTAAAGCTGATGAAATTAGGGTTAAAAATGAACTTCCCATGAAGATGAATAAGAGAAGATCACTTATCATCTCATACTATTTTTGTTCTGTCTGGGTGAGGATTTAGTAAGACAGCACAAGAAAATTCCTTTTCTCTGTTGTAAAATGATATAGTACACAATACAGTTGTCTACAGAGTAATATCCTATCTAAACCAGAACACAAATGTTAAAAGTTAATTTTTTTTCTTAACATTTTTTTCAAATTCACTGTTTTTATTTCAGCTTTCTTAAACCATTTCATCCTCAGCTTTTCCTTTTCCCAACTTCACTGCTAAACTTTGAGCTTTGTTTTTTTTTTTTTTTTTTCCACAGCTCTTTATTAGAAATATGGAAGAATTTAAAAAATGGGATAGAAATCTCAGGTTTATCACCATTTTAGTTTGTTGAGGACTAAGATTTATGTTCAAATGGATTTTCAGTTATAATGGATTTACAAGTCAATAATGAGGCTGATAAAGTATGGTTTCAAAACAGCAGGATATTAAGAAGTCTGTGTTAGACAGAACAATTTGGATCCAAACATCAAACTGTTCTTTCTGAATAGAGAAAGTTGATGGAAGATCCAATATGCTCAAGTGAACCAAAATTGTTACTCTTTTAATTACAGCAGAATTCATTAGCAGTGACTAACTTTAATCATATTAGTTTGTTTTTCTCAAGTAGAAACAAACAAATAAACTCAGTCACAGATTGTGAAATTTTACTCATACTGTAAAGACTTACGAAAGGAACCTTAGATTTTGTCTTTGTAAGGTGCATGCTCCTTTAGCAAAAGTCGTCTAATCTTTGCAAGCAAAAATTCTGAAAAATTAAACTCCAATAAAATGCAACACACAATAAATGCCTGAATGACATCTGATCAAATTAGCAAATCAGTACTGGATTCTGAAGACACTTCTGGATTATGCAGGAATTAGCATAGCAATTGCTTGCTGCAGTTACACATTTTAGATATACTTGGCCCATGTGAATCACTTGGTCTTCAGTTCCTGCAGGTACTGTTTATCTCCTTGCTATATATGCAAGTCTGAGAAGCAACTAGTCCATCCTATCTCCCTTCCATTTTTTAATTAGAATCCAGTGATTATCACAGACAGTAATAACTATGATTTCTGAAGTTAGGTAAAGACCTCTCCTGTCTGATTTTAAAACTACATTCTAGTAGCTTCTCTCCTAAGGACCTTGTATTTAGGGAAATCATAAAAACGTGGCGTAAGAGAGGTCCTCAAGAGACCTTAGAATCCAGCCCCTCTGTTTTTTTGAGATAGGACCAAATATCCCCATATTCTCCTGGTCAGAAGTTCATCTAACTTGAGTGGAGGAGGAGGAGGAAGGGAAAACGGGCAGTATGTGTAGCCTGGCTCCCGTGAGCACATTGCTGGAGCAGTTACACACAGCTGCTGCCCAGAAGTAGCTGCTGTCTTCCAACACAATCACAATCCAGGCTAATTTCAGCATTTTACATTCTGTACAGTTTCAATGACTGTTTTAAAAATACCAATAAAGGTGTTATCTGCTTTTTTATGGTGGCATGCAAGTAAATGTAACTCCTTAAAACGTAAATATTCATTTTCTTTTACTGCACTTTAAAATATATGGACTTTCTTTGATTTCAATTACAGAACTTAGGTTAGATTTTTTACTTCAGTAAAAATTCAGCCTCTTTCTTTGTTGGTATATAAACAGATAATACATTCATCAGCCAGCCATGCAATCTTCAGAATAAATCTCATAAACTTTGGCTGCAAAGGCACAGACCTCACTGAGGAAAAAAAAAAGAAAAAAACAATTGCATCTCTCTGGATAAGCCAGTCAAATGAAGGTCTGAAGAGAGCACTGAAATATAGTTGCTTATTACTCTCTCTGCTACTGATCCCATTCTACTTACCTTTTTTTTCTCTCTCTCTCTCTCTCTCTCTCTCTCTCTCTCTTCAGTAGCTCTATTTTCCTACACCACTTCAGCAGATATTTGTTTATCTCTTCATTTTAAAGCCTTTTTTAGAGTATCCTTTAATGCTGTGATTACAAGATATCACAGGTGTGTATGCTTATTTTAAGACTTATCTTAAATTGTCAAATAATTTATGTTAATTGCCACAAGTTAGGATCCTACTGAATCAAACTTCAGCTTTATTAGTTTTTTAGTGTACACTATAGACACTTTGTGGGGTAGGAATTAAAGTCTTTTTTTTCTTTCTGAAAACTTATTGTACTTCCTGGTTGCTCTGAATATATAAATAGCAAAAAAAGAAAAAAAAAAAAAGAACTATCGGAGGAGTGAAGAGGAGTGAATGCTTGCCACCTTCCTGGAGTTTGCTGGAGGTAAATGCTGCTCAGCAAAGGAATTACCACATTAGGTAACTCCTGCAATAATAACTAACGCCATAGAGTTCTTATGCCAAGATCATCAACGTTCTTTATCAGAGTAAACGATGTTACTGCATTGTCCTGTGGGGGAAACTGAGTCATAAAAAGTTGGATGACAAAAAATAATGTGTTATTCAGGGTCACCCAACAGTTTATGGGCTGAGCTGAGAACACATCCAGCGTACTTCCTTCATCAGCTATGTGCTTAAACTTATTGCTGATTATTCAAGTAAATAGTCTATACATATATTAAAGTATCTTATTGAAAAGTGATCCTATTGCACTGTGAGCAGAATTATCCAGATTCCACAACAGAAATCTACAAGATATATTATCAAATTAATTGGTCATGGGCATTCTGTAGAGTTTTCTATGTAAAATAGCTCTCAAGCTACTGCAGGATAAAGAAGTCATTAATTCCTACACAGTATCCACATTTTATATTTAAGACTTTCTGTGAAAAGATTTCATTTCACATACTTTGTTTGTCATTGCAAAAATTAAACAGTTTAACAAATTTTATCTTTCCTTTTTCTATATTTTTTTATCTTTCCTTCCTACCCTTCTGATGTTTCTACTGTGTGTTATACTACTGTAGGGATTTTTTTATTTTTTGCTTTAATTTTCCTATATTTCCTTCCATTAGTTCTTGAGCTGTGGAAATGTTGCAGAGTGTTAGAGGAGAGAATGTAAGGAGGGGGGAAGGGAAAAGCTTTTTTGCAACATTTATTATATTTGGCCCATGCTGATACAAGTCATTTCTTAATGCATAACCCACCTTGTAGAGCTATTCCTTCCTTCCTTGCCATACAATAATCCATGTGCAGAGGTTTATAAAAGAGTTTTGATCAGTTTTGAACAATGTTTATAGAGAATTCATATTTCATATCTCAGGCCGTGACAACTTGTGATTTTTAAACCTAGAGATTTTACATTGAGTCCTAGCAGCTAACTTATACTATAGGCAGTTATAATAAACATGTAGTTAATTACTACCACTCCTAGATACAAAAAAACCAAAACTCTCCTGATTGCAATGGAATCAAAGTTCAGACTAGGCAACAAATTGATATGATAGTTGTCTCTTGCATAATAACAGCATGGACTTGTTTTCCTTCTATGTCTAGTGGTAACTTAATTTCATGGTCTACTGTGTGACCAAACTCTATGGATGACTAGAAAGCACATGAAAAATTGAATTATTGATGTCAGCATGCTCCTCTTACAGATACTTACAGGGAAAGAATGACTTGAGAAAAAGAGTTATTCTCTTCCAATACCATGAAGGCAAATTTATTCTCTAAGTTATAATTGGGAAAATGTAATAATTCTGAAGTTCCACCAGAACCATGCACCCTAATTTTTGACTGACTTTGTAGGAAGAATGGCTGTCACCTGCTTTAGTCAGGGGTCCTCTAAACTACAAACAGTATGTGAGCTAAAACACATGAGACAGTTAAAAAGAGATGTTTCTGCAGTATTTTGGGCCTAACTGGAAAATATTGCTTTCAAAACTTTTCAACAAAAATTCATTTAGCATATTTTAAGAACAAATCTAAGTTCTATTGTCTTTCCACTGCCTTGCTGCCCACAGGGGATACAATAAGCCCCAGGGCAAAACTCTTCCTTGTCTATATCTTTTATTGTGTAAAAATGAAGAATGGGAAAACCCAAATCTCTACATACATAAGAATGCTTTTGAATCTCTCTTTGTGAGAGATATCTATTGCTTGAAAATTTTCATTCAGCTGAAGCCTGTTGACTTTTTAATTCAACTCCATCTATTACTCTTTTTTGCTGGGTTGTGATCCAGTTAGCTGAATAAGTTCCAACTTACCTAGGTGAATTTGTTGTCATTAACGACAATTTAGCAGAATGGCTGAGCTAAAGCATGTTGTTGGCTTTGTGATTCCAAATTCAGGAGAATAGTCTCTTATTCATATTTCAGGCTTTTAGTAATGTTTGATTCATAGTGAGAGTGTGTGAAATGAGATGTTTCCTAGTTGAGTAAGAAATCTTTTTCAGTAACTAAAATAAATGCTTGCTAAAAATTGAATAAATATTTATTTTTCAGCAGGTATTTTTCATGTTTGCTAAGAAGGCAGGGAACTTTCTGTCTCACTAACTGCATGCTTAAGATCATGAATACAATTGTATGAGCTTTGAGTTTCTAAATGAAATGTGAATTCTCTGTGATATGAATCTCTATCTGAAGCATGAGTCAAAAGATAAACTTTCAGTTTTTCTACTGGAAATTGCCCACCTTGTAATCTTACTAGAGAATACAGGGGAGAGCTAGACTGCCTATTTTTCATTACAAGCTTTCAGAAAACTGGGAGCCATAGATCTTTTTCTCCCCAGGCAAGACTAATTTGCATCTGGAGTTGTTGTATTCGATAGAATAAGAGCCTTAAATACTCAGCAGATCTAAAAATTCACCTTCCACACTCTTTGAACTGCAAAAACAAAAATAAATTATCTAACAATGGGCATTACAGAAAATCTGGACCATTAGTAGAAGATCTAGATCCTACCCACTGCTTTTTCTCCTTATGATAAAAACTGGCATCAACAGAGGAAGGAAGAGAACATTACAAAAAAGGTTGTTGTGTGCAAAACTGATTTTTTATTACACTTTGCCAAAAAGCAGAGAAGAATAAAATGATCCATTTGGTTATATAGAGAGAGTTGTTGGACTTTAAGGTGGAAACAATCTTACACTGTTTTATAATGTTTAACATCTGATGAACTGAAAGTCAGAAACAGCTGGATGATTGCAGAGAGATTTTACAGGTATTAACTCTCAAATTGCTGTGGTATCAGATGATGATATCAATGATAATGAATTCAAAGATTAAAAGACAGAATGGTGTAAATGCTATGTCCCATCCAGGCATTATAGAAACACTGTATTTCACCTATGTTGATATCAACATAATCACTATCTGGATACTTCTTAATTACATCACAACATTTAACATCTATCTATTGTCTATTGTACAGAGAGGGGGGTTTTTTTGTTGGTTTTTCTTTTTTTTGGTTGAGTGTCTGGCAAACTCTCAAGGTTGAGGAAGCTCCAGTACCTGTGTGCTGCCATAGGTGTCTGTTTGCTGAACCGTTTGTCATGGGTTCTGCAGAGCCTAACTAGGGGAGGTAAATATGAGAGAAGACGCCTGTCACAGGTAAGCCATTTTTAACTTTTTTCCCTTTCACCATGTCCTTTAAAAAAAAAAAATCCATTCTTTTTCTTTCTCTACTATTCTGAAGTAGTAGTGTAAATCTCAGTTGGAGAGATTGAGTTAACTTTAGTCTAAATATCAGGTCCGAAATCTTTTAACTCCCTGAAAGTACAGTGAGCTTATTCATATTCCATGGAATAACTGAGCACCACATAGTCTGTTGTGTTGTGGACACTTTCATATGCCATCCTAAAAAATGACATCCTCTGCAATTACTGTGTGAAAATACTGTGATATTTCCTGTAAGTGAAGGATTTATTTTGGTGTCTTTGTGGAAAGTTGCTCTATTCCCACTAGGGGCTCTAAAATGACTGTTTTTTACTGTAGAAGTGACTACCTCACAACAGTGCAATGTAAGTGTTCCTATAGTTGAGGAACCAGTCTGCTAAACTGTCTAGATATTTAATGATACTTGCTATAGGAGCATATTTTAATTATAATTTAAACTCTGGGCATGTTCTGAACATGTGATAACCATACTTCACAAAACTACTAATTTGAAATCATAAAAAAGGATTCCTATGAGATGGTAATTCTAACCAAATCAGCAGTGCAATTTTAAAGTGCACTTTTCTCTAGCCAAATGTCTTTTGCACATCAAAAAACCCTAATGTGAGAAGTGATGTCAAAAAATTATCAAATATGAGTTCTTATAAAATTCAGATGTCAGAATCAATCATCATGCCTGTTTTGCTATTTCAGCTGGTCAGAAATGTCCTGATAGAAAGCTTTTCACTTAAAAATAGAGTCAATAAAAATAAAACTTCCTGCAAGCTGGTATGCATTTGTCTATGTATATATCAGTTTTAATATAATCAGTTTTTAATACAAAAGGTTTCTTGCCTTCAGAATGCAGTCTCTGGGGATAAGATCCCTTCTTTCACTGCAAATAATCACTCCTGCCAGTCACCCAGGATGTAAGAGATCTAGTTCCTTCTTAAATACAGACTAGGCACCTTAGCTCATCCTTAAGGGAGTCAATCATTCCATTAATTAGTCACTCTCAGAGTTATTTTGGCAGAAGTATTGTCTCTCCCTTACTTTCTTTGGTTGAAGCTGATTTACTTTTTATCACTAAGCTAAATATTCACCGGTCTAAATGGAGAAAGTGAGATTTATTCTGTTATCCACCAGTTACATCATTCACCAGCGACACAGGAAACCAAAGTTCAAGTCCTTGCTCTGGTCTGGTCTGAGTGTCAAACTGTTCTTGGACAGAAGGTAGGACCTTGCAATCCCTAAAAGGCATAGATCTTAATGCAGCCACTGTTACGGCTGTTGCTGGTTAGACATTATGCTGCTTTCTACGTGCTCAGAAGATGAACTTGGGCAAAGCACAAAAGGTTCACTCTGAACTGAACCTTATGGAGTGTGCTGTGTGCTGCAGCCGCCTGCTCTCTGTTCCCAGCGGTGCTCCCTGAATGCCACTTTTCTCCCTGAAGGTTAAACTGTGAACTTGCCACCTGACCCAAGTGCTTTCTGCAGTGAGAGAGTTTTTTCTGGTGTGAAATATGAGGAATTAGACCAGTGTTGTGTTCCATGTAATGAACCAACAATGAGTTTTCTGGCAGATTTAATAAGAATCCCAGCAGGAATTTTCTCTTCTCCTTAAAAAATAAATAAATAAATAAAAATAAAATTAAAAAAGAGAGATATTTCAGAGTACCACTGCTGTCGTATTAATCCCAAATATTCAAATTTGCATTCAAATCATGAAATTGATTTTAGAACCATGTTTTGAAAACATATCTACTATTTAGTTTTGATTTTGATTCTGTAAAGTTCATAGTAGTAGTCTTACCTCTGAAAACATGGAGCTATATAAAAGAAGGAATGTGAGAAAGTTAAGACTTACAAATAACCAAGTCCTTCCAACAAGCTTCATGAGAGCCATCAGATGTTGCAAGGTTTATAATAAAATTATTAGACTTCATCAGGTTCGTGGTTTCCAAGTGACAGGATTTTCAGGTCAAGCAAACTGAAAATCTTACGGATTTATTGCAAACACTCATAACATAAGAATTCACCTGGGGATTTGTTAAATGTTTTCGTACTGGAAACGCATGGGGCTCGGCCTAAAGTTGTGGAAAAACTATAAACTGAAACAATATGGAAATTAAACATTTTTCACAACTTTCACAAATAAAACAAGTTCCACATAGGTCAGACTTTTAAGACTAAGATCAGTAAAACTTTTTTGATTTGCAGAGCTCAGGTAGATATATCAATAAATATATACCTATATATCACAGTACCTTTTCAACTATCTACATATAATCTTTCATCTTTCTCATACTGAGATGGAGCTTATGTCTGATGGTCTTTGTTTTCCTTGGCATGGAGGATTGATATAAAAATGCCAAGTAAGAGATGAGCAAAAACTTACCTGTATGTAGGTGAATACTCATGGAATACTGTTCAGGATATTAATGTAATGAAGCTTGTGATACAAAAGTGTATTTTGTATAGGGGATATAGTACAGGGCGCTCAGATACCTTACAGAAACTTTCTTCTGAAGGAACAGCTGTGGCGTATTACAGTTCCAGAAAGGTCCAATATTAACCATTTTTAGCACACTCCTGTAAAGTACCTTTGTAAATCAGTTTGTGTGTGCTGTGAACTCTTCATTTCGTGCCTTTTAGAAACTGTAGTGTGCTAGATCTGTTTCTGTTCTAATTTCCCTTTCCTTGCTTGTCTAGTGCCTTCAAGAGGGTGGCATGCCCCGAAACTGCAGCTTCTAGAGCGCTTTACACCACCAGCATCCCAGGAAACAGAGAACATAAACCAGCAGTAACTTCCCCTGAGAATTATTATTCCTATCCTTTTCTATAGGTATGGGTGAAATTATGAGAGGTCAAAGTCTAGAATGTTTAAGAAAATTTTCCCAAGAAAGGACCATACCTATCTGCTATGAGTGAATACTGAAAAGTTAAATGTTCATTTGTGCTTTTTCCTGAGTAAGCTGCATTTTCTGTAAATAAGGATGTGATGAAAAATACAAACAAGGAAAATAAATGGTCGTGTGCAAGTCTCTGCTCTTTGTGAAAAATAATTCAAAGCACAAAAATAATGAAGCGCTAAGCAATAGAAGTGGCATTTTTCTCAACCACCACATCTTACAGGCTGTAATTTCCAGCCTGCTTAGGGACTCTTGGTTATGCAAACTCAAAATTAACCATTGTATGAATGATTTAAAAGGTATGGATACTCTAATCCAGGGCTGAATATTCTAGCTGAAATACCTTAAATCAGATAACATTGAAATCACCACCACATCTACTGGCAAAACTCTACATGTTTACTTGCATTCCCAAGTAACATACAGGTTTACAGAAAAGAGTCTGAGGCAAAGGACAGAAACAGAAAAGTTTCTGCTTTATTTTAAAAGTGCAGAAAGGTACTTCTGAAGTTGATCTCTCTCCATGGAAAAAAGTGTGGAATATAGCAAGTACTGCCAGAGCATGCCTGAATACATAGCAACTCACTCAGTAAATCTATGTCTTCCTCTTACATCCCAATTAGACAACAAAAGGCAACAACAAGATAATCTTATTGAGGATAGTTTTCTTGCATTACAGTTGTCATTTATCACATACAATATAGCTAGGAACAAAAAACCTCACACACAATCTACATTTTTCAATCATCTGTATTTGGACATAAAGGAACTAAGGCAAGATTAGGTATACAGCGTCTTCTACTTTTTCACCTTCACTACCTTTGGTTCTATTTATTAATGCTATGTTGGCTTCACTAGTGCTCTTATAATTAGAAGTCAGGAGAGAATCCATATTTTTATGTCTCCATATTTTTATGTTTCCAGGGACTTTTGGTTATGCAAACTCAGAATTAACCATTGTCACATTTTTATGTCTCCAGACTGCCACAAGAATATCCCAGACCATCTCCTGGGAGTATATTTGCTTGATGTGTAAGCAAAATGACATTAATGGAGTGATGAGAAGTGTGCAGCAGACTACCTGTGTACCTAGTCATAAACAACCACCTAAAGCACAAAACCATTCAGTTAGCAGCAGAAAATAACATCTATTAAAGGTAAGAAAAAATATGTCAGAAACAAAGGTAATACCTTAAAGACCCTCTGTAACATAGAGAGTATCCTAACAAGAGAGAACTCTTTTACTTTGTCTTCTTGCAATGTTTTTGATGCAAATAAACAATATTTAGTCATTTTAATAAAGTGTAGACCCTTATTGCTCATGAATATTTTGGCTATGCGGCAAGGAGAACTAAACTAAGGCGTTATAATTTCTCCTCATAAGGGAGAGGGAAGGGGAAAAGCATTGACTCGTGTTAATGGAGATTAGAGTAGATCCCACCAGTATGTAGAATAAAATAATGATACTCAGCCTGGTATGAATTTTTATTTTCCCCCAATTCTGCTGCTGAAATGAAAACTTAGTTTGCAGAGTTCTGGCTAGCAAAACTGTATTATATTAGTAATAGATTTTCTTACTGCAAAGTTATCCTCACTCCTCTAAAACAGCTTGGTGATTTGTGAGCTGATT
This sequence comes from Apteryx mantelli, assembly GCF_036417845.1. Taxonomy (NCBI): domain Eukaryota; kingdom Metazoa; phylum Chordata; class Aves; order Apterygiformes; family Apterygidae; genus Apteryx; species Apteryx mantelli. The sequence goes on along the minus strand of NC_089980.1, from coordinate 52,034,343 downwards.
TGAACATCTTTCTAAATCTTAATGTTATTCCATTAAAGGTAATGACATACTAAATCCAGAGTCCATCCTAGCTACGTGTCATCCATGCCACTCTCCTCAGCTCCTGCCAATAAGCAATTTATATATGCATTTATTTGGTGTATTTCTTAATTTATGCTCTGATTCTGAAATAAGCCTCAGGAGGTGAAGGCTCATACATTTAATCTACCACATAATTTGGCACTGGATTTACCTTTTCACTTCTACATGCCTTCCCAGAAGATGTGATTTAGTCAAAAACAATTACCGAGCTTGAGCCAGAACTAGCACGTGGAGTCTGTGGTAGACAATCAAAAGAGACAAGCTAATGGCACCCACTGGCCTTAAAATCCGTGAATCTGTATTTCTAAAAATATATTATGTTTTGACTATATCCTTTGATATGAGAGGCAAATCTAGAATTAAAAAAATAACATTTGAAAGCTAATTAAACAGCTTTAGCTCATACACCAGTGCATCCCTGCCTCATAAATAAAAGTTCTAAGAGAACGTTTTGACTGACGGACGTGCCCAGCTTGCAAGGGAGTTGCTTGATACAGTAGTTGAAATTAAATGTGCTGCAAAGTAACACATAGAGGAGCATGTCATAGCTTGGAGTGAGAAGTAAATACAGTAATATTCATATTGCCAGTCCTATTATGACCAATTTATTCCTAAATTCAGCAGAGTACTTAATGCAAAACTAAAACTTTGGCTATTGCTGAACATGTGAATAATAGAAAATATTAATCTCTTCCCTTGCCATTTTTTAGAAAGTAGTTTGTTTCATCGCATATGCATTCAGTTTGAATTTTCCAAGTCAGCTGCGAGGTAGCTTGAGAATCATACCTTCAGGGTTTGGAGGTGGTGGTGGGGTGAGTTTTCTCTTCTACTCTACTGCCACAGTGCCTGAAAAAATAATTGCCACGCTATCACAAGTGGTGGTTTTCAGCAGCCGGGGCATGCAAGGATTATAGCCTTAGCAGAAATATCTGTTCCCTAACTGAAATTTTCCTGAGGGCTTCATGGTGCATGAGTAATACTGAAATGTGAACTCTAGTATAAGAGAGAAGCTTCATGTTTTCATCTGGAGAAACAAAACTACTTCTGACACGCAACAGAGCAGGGATCAGGCTTTCAGATTGCTTCTTTTTCCTGAACTAGGCTATCTAATGGTCACCAATTGACATGCTCCCAGGGTTCAGTTGTTCAAGTGAACACAAAATCTGTTAGTGGACCTACTTTGTAAAGGACTATTTTGTTGCCTGTTCCACAGTTCTCAGATTGCTTCAGTTTGATCATCTGTGTAGAAACCATATCAAAGACTTCTGTACCAGGGACAGAGAAATCCCAAAACAGTTACTACTTAGATCCAGTTTGTGTAATTATCCAAAACTCCATTGTCTATGTAAAAATTACATGGGCTTCTTTGGATTGGTAAATTTTATTTGAACAAATGTTTGCGGTAGAAAATTATTATAGAATAAGCTCTCTAGTTAAAGCCTGGATAGGAACATAATTCAAATAGCAGTTCAAGTCATATGTCCATTTTATTCCCTAGTCTTTTCTTTTTTAAAAAAACTTTTTTGTGGGGGCAGGGGGAAGGAAATGGGGATCACATTATGTATGTGTGTGTTCTGAAGTTATTGTTCATGGTAACTACACCTGAATTTTTTGTCTTTGTTAGACAAAAGCCTATAAGGCCCAATCTCTATATTCAATAGTTCTGCTCAACCATTAGAAAAGCAAGAGAAACTGTAATAACCGCATTGTCTGAACCACAGTAGTGATCACACTTCAAAATGTATTTTCATATCTTCCCACCTTGCTGTCCCCCTTCTCTAGCTCTGCGTAGAGCAGCTGCAGAAGAACGGAAGGGAGGTGGGAGGGGAATTAACCAATTCTGATATGCTCCTATCATGCTGTTTTAATGGCATGTTCATCTTCTGTGTTTCTCTCTGAAACAGAACCAGACAGCAGAGGATCAAGTGCAATAAAGTGGTAGTGGAAGAACTAAATAAGTTACAATAAGGTAGACCATGGACAATAGATAAAATAGACTAAGTAAGGGGGGAAGTGGAAGGGTGGAATAGGTGGAAAAATAGAATACTGGACAAGGTACAACATAGAGCAGCAGTACAAAGTAAATAGCAGGTTTAAAGGTGCAGAAATTTGGATGGAAGGAGCAATCACTAAAAGGGAGAGGACTGTTCTCAGAGGAAAGAAGGAGAAAATGGAGCAGTGTCTAAGCAAATGTAGAAGAAGAATTCAACAAACAAGTTAGAGGGGAGAGAATATAGGAGTAAGAAAAATAACAACAAAAAGAGGGAAGGAGAAGTGTAATTGAAGAAAGGGAAAGTAAAATGAAAGATGCCGTAGGACTGGAGATGGGAAACAAGGTGCAATGAAGAGGCAAATGAAGGTTTAAGCAGTGAAGAAGAAATTTCATAGATAAGGACAAAATCATTGAATAAATAAAAGATATAAACACACATATAAAGGAGAATGACCACAAAAGAGGCTGATTTCATGCCTTGTATGGCCTGCATTCCCTCAATAATAGTTTTCCCACTAATGGTCTTGCATTTATTGAATAAAAATATTAGCATATTATACCAGGGCAAACATATTTCACAGGGAAAAAGCTGCTTGTTCATAGTGGAAATGGACTTGATGTCAAGATAGTCTGAGAAGAGAGGTTCAGCTAGTTTATTTTCAATGCTTCATTATACTTCCTTATGTAAAATAGTGACCTATGGCTTTATTCTATCATTCTAATTCATGCTGAGTAGTACCGTGACCTGCAAGTTATTTGAGTGAAATCAATAGGACTGCTTGCTGAGCAAGGACTTGATTGCTACTTTGCCTAAGGTCAATAGCAAAATTCCCATTGTCTTCAGTGAAAAAAGATCAGGCAGTCGGGTAACAGTTGTTGAGTAAGAATGACAGAATCAGGTACTATGTATAACAGATACATGCATTATAATGGGCGTGCAGCAATACACTGTTGCATATTATATATGCTACAAACACCACCGAGGAATGTTTCCCATTTCCACTGTAAAGTGCAGATGAGAACAACTACAAAAACTATATTGTCCCTGGGATGTTCTGGGGATAAGCAGATTCGAATAAATGCCTTAATTTTCTAAAACATCTTTGATAAACACCAGGTAGACATTGTCTCCAAAAGGTATAGCAAGGTCTTTTGCACATCTTACTTATTATCCAAAGCTCGGTAAATTAAGTTCACTTTGAAAATTATGATGACATTTTTGGAAAATGTGTATTATATAGCCAGTAGACTTTGGAAGGATGGCAAACACATGATCATTTATTTTAATGGAGCATAGATTAAATGGGTACTGAGGATCAACAGCTATAATGTGTCAAATTACATTCTCTCTATATTTACCTACTATGCTTAAAACACTTAGAAATACTTGGAAAAACAACAACACATACTGTATGGACTTCTTTTCCCAAAATCATCAGAACTTGTTAAAGATGTTTGTAATGCAAACAGTCATGTATTACCAGACTCTCTTTGCTTTGAGCCCTTCTAGGCTTCAGGTATCTTCTGTTCTATAAAGATACAAAGGAAATAGTCTCTGACTTATTGCCTCTTTAAAAAAAAAAATCTAGAAATTTTCTCAGGACTGATTTCACTGCCCTGGACTGAGTGAGAACGTTCATTTGATTCATCTGTATTTTTCCCCACTTAATTCAAAAAAAATGGAATATCAAGGGAGGAAAGAGTTTGTTCATTTCCTACTGAAACTCTCTCCTTTTTTTTTTTTTTTTTTAACATGTAAACGTCAGTCTGAACACCAGTTAATATTAAGGTCCATTTCAGAGCACACAAACTCACGAAGGGCTTGAAGCAAAGATAATAGATAAGTAATGGTTAAATTGGATAGTTCAAATTACAAGATTAAGCAATCAAAGGATACTGTAAAGAGTAGATAAAGAGTATTTAGGCTTATGAGAGCTGATTTTTTTGACTATTCAAATGAATTGTCATACAATATCCAAAATATTAAAAACTGAAACTTATGGTTTTAGTTAGCACAACTAGAAAATTGTGCAAAAGGGAAAATTTGTAATGACGATCTGGGAGGAGGAAAATGAGAACCAACAACAAGCAGGTAATTTCTACTATCATATTACTCATTCCTTTTACAAATTGCCTCCTACTAAACTCCATGCTATCGGAAATCCATCCAAGCTTATGTGTGCTAACTGTCAAAAATATCATGCAAAGATCCTCTTTCAAGCCAGATCTTTGCCAAATGGGTCTTCTAGATCTATGAATAATGTTATTTTACACTTGTTTTGTTTGCAATGAGCCAACACACTATGGAGATATATCCGTGAGTGAAAATAACTTCATATATCTTCATATATGACTACAGTCATGCAGAAAATAGCAATCAGTCACAATAAATCTAATAAAGGAAATAATGCCAGGAATGAACGTAGTGCTATGAATTTTGTCACACTGTCTGGGTCTGTGATGCAGTAGGATTTCAAAAATTAAATAATGTGGGGCCTAGTGTAATAAAGTTGTGTGCTTACAGACAGATGCATTTACCAGATCCATTGTGCAGGTGTCTCAGGAGCTGGCTCTGGACTCCAGCCCTGTCATACCAAAGCCACCCACCTTCTGAACAAAAAGGGAGACATTTAGCTGCCGGCAGCTGGAGATACTCTCTAGTCTTCTGTGTAACCCAGATACTCTTGGAAGAGACAAACAGCTTAACCTTAACGCTCTGTTCAGTATCTGGGAAATGACACTGGGTCTTTCTAAATTGTGCAGTGGCAATTAGATAACACTCTCTTGAGGACAAACTGCTGTTTTGGGCCAAGCTGTAGATGCAGTATCCCAATACAGAATTGATGCATAACTCCTTCAGCCATATTCTGCATTAAATCCAGATAGATAGTTTTTCATTTGCTCAGAAAATTGGCCAGACTTCCATTTATCTGCTGCCAGTTTTAATCTGTATCTTGAAACTGTTTCGCTGTCCAGCGATAGTGAGAGCATATAGATCTTGTCTTCTGTCTCTTATGCTTAAGTCTTTCTGACAATAGAGACTGTTTAATTTTATGCTCTGTAAGGAAGTGTATTTACCTAAATGTGAACAAGCATCCCGAGTACAGTTAAGCACTATCTTTTCAAGTTTGGGACCTCTAATGATAAATTCCTTACAGTGAAAACTACCTCAGTTTTAGTAGCTTTGCAGCATTTCGCACAACGGTCCTGAATCCGTGTAAGTTCTGGACTGCTTCTGCATCATAAATAAACTATTCATGCTGGGATTATAGGAGGAAAGAAATCACAGTATTTATCAATACCTCTTCCACAAGGTCCTCAAAAATACTTAAGTATCTAACTCTTATTATAAACACACTAAATCTAATGATAAGACTAGAAAAGCTACAAGGCAAATAAGAAGGTCAAAAAATTGGAGTTTATTTAAGACAAATGGTCATTTTAGGCTGATGCATTTGCACTGTGTTGGCTTTGTGCCCCACAGAGGAATTCCACAGAGGATAGAGTAGGCTAAGGAGGATTTTTAATAAGCTGACTCTCCAAATGCATTTCCAGCTCTTCACAGCTCATTCCAGAACTCAGACATATAAGGTTGTTTTCAGCAGCTCTGGTGCCCTTTGTAATCAGGGAAATAAGGGCAGCAGCGTGCAGACCCATAAGAAGGTCGTTTGGTAACATTATCTCTCAGCCATTCCTAATACTAACTCTGTATTGCTATCAAAATATTTTCTATTAAACACTTTTTAGCTAAAGAGAAGAGTCATTCTGATGAGAAAAAAAAAAATCTGTTTTAGATGAAAATAACTTTCAGGGACCAATTTTATAAATCACACCAAAGCCTTCACAATGTATTTTATAAATCACACCAAAACTTTCAAATCATAGTGCTTTTTTGGTGAATTTAATACAATTAGGTGGTAAAAGTTGATTATCTTCTGTAGTAACACCAGCTGGCATCATTTAAAAGGCTGATGTCTCATAGTTCTCATTCATGGTGCAGGGATGGAATTCAATATGTAATGAGATACCGTGATGAGTTTCCTGAACCTTGGAGGCTGCAATTTGCACCTTTTCTTTCAAGTCCTGACACCTCTATGAAGATGTGCATTTTGAGACCTCTTTTAGCTGAATCAACGTGCGGATGGGCTGCCTCTAAAGAAAATCCAGTTGCCTCTGGTAAAGATTCACAGCGAGTCACTAATTCTCCTTTTGCATTATTACTTGGCATGCCACTATGACACTAATGCTCCTAGGCCTCAAAGAAACTGCCAAAATTTAGGTCCTTATCACTTAGGACTACTAAAAATGACAGAGTGGAAGTTATTTTTAAGATGCTGCCCAAAACCCACTGTGAATAGTTAGATTTTCCCATATCTCACTTACTATCCCTTCTGTTATTTCCACATGATTTAGTATTCTTCATTGTCCTAGATCTCAGTTTAGCAAAGCATAACAGTAGGAGACTGCTTCCACTGAATTCAATGGAAAGATTTGCATCCTTTTGTTTAAGACTGTTCTGCATTCTTATCATTAACTGTTCAGTAGCACTGAAGCATTTTGCTACCAAACAGCTCACGTAAGCTCACTTCTAAGTCTCTAGCTTTTAGGACTAAATCAGAATATTCCAATTTTGATATAAACTTACCATTTGACTCCCTGAATTTAATATATAATTGGAGTCATTATTTAAGTACTGTAATATGATGAAATTCATTTTTCTCCTTGTGTGATGGTTTCCATTAGTCTACAGCCATCATTACATCATTTCACCTTTTAAAGGATTTTTTGCAACCAAAACATTGAGGAACTTATTTTTTATATGTTTCAAAATTTACTAAACAAAAATAATCCAATCATCAGGAACATTAGCCAACTAGCAAAGCAGGTTCCCTCCTAGTCTTTAATGACAACCTTACAGCAGCTTGACTAGCTTATCAAAAAATCTTCCTGTGTTGTTAGAACAATTTCCTATGCCCTTAATAGAAGGTCTGGATCTATCTGCAGCTTTTCTAACCAAAGTTGATCTTAGCTGTTTCAGTCCCCTGAAGAATGGAAATGCATTCATCCTCTCCTCTGGATCCATATCATTAGCCGTGTTCACCAATTAGAAACTTTTGAATGAAACTGTGAATGGGGAGACACAGAGATGGAGAGCCCAGCAACATAAGCCTGAATTTATTCCAAGGACAGAACAAGAAAATTAAAATTCACCCTTCATTTCTGCTGCTCTGTGAACAGTTCCATTTTTTTGTAGCTTTAGCATGACATTGACACTTCAGGATTACCATATATGTTTTGCATGCACCTTTTGAAGAAGATGGTACCACCAGTGGTTACTCCACATCAATTCTGGGGGGGAACAGTTTATTGAAAGACAAGAAATTGCTTTTTTGTTTGTTTTGTTAATAATAGTAGGCAGCTAAAAGGGACAGTTCATCCAATGGCTAAGCTGTAATTCCCACCATCATCACCCTGCCCACACCCTGCTGTGGTACATTCATGCAACCTTAGCCAAGTCAGTAGGGATGCACAGAGAACACCTGTTAATTCAAGCTTTGCTGAAGGATAGTGAAGATATTGTACTTCGTGTAATGATTTTACATGGACTTACAAGGACCTTTACAAGATATGGACCTCCTGGTGCGAGTCCAGCAAAGGGTCACAGAGATGATTAAGGGACTGGCGTCTCCATCCTTGGAGATGTTCAAAACCCAACCGAACACACTATCCTGGGCAACGTGCTCTGGGTGACCCTGCTTGAGCAGGGGGGGTTGGACCAGGCAATCTCCAGAGGTACCTTCCAGCCCCAACTATACTGTGCATCTGTGTTTCTGTTTACCTTTGCTTTGTGGGCTGATCCTCTGTGCTCTGCAATCTGTGATGAATGCCTTCATGGGCAGGGACTATTGGCTGCCCTGGTCCATTTGTGGACTGCAGACCTAAGTGTTCCAGAGGCTCTGATGCTGAACTCCTCCCTCAAAAGTAGCGTCAACTTCCTTACTTCCATAGGTGTCCTAAATAAGCAAAGACACTGTTCACATTTATAAACAGAGTTCCACATTAATTAGTTATCAAATGAAGCCTCAAATGAATGAAAGTGAAAGCAGTTATGTAGGTTGCTGTATGAACTTAGACATACTCCTAGACCTCTCTTTCCATTCTCATGTCCTCTATATATACAAACGATCAGCACTGCTTACACAATTAGCTATACTGTTACCAGCCCATGGTCATGAGGGTCAGCTCCATGGGGCAAAGGTTTACCTATGGCCAGACCGAGCCTAAAACATTCTTAAAAAGCAACAGATGCCAAGCAGAAGGCTTCTTCAGTGTGGTTCCCCGCTAAAAGTTGTAATCCCCATGTGCAATATTTTGGCCTCTCTTTCTGTGGAGGCCTCCTGCACCAAATGTAATTGAATAGGTGCAGCTGATAGGTGAGGTCTTTAAACAAGATGTTGGTGCCAACACTGTGGAGATGCTGGTGGAGGGCTGGGAAGTGCAGAGGGAGGGGGCACTCAGAGTGTCTCATGCCCCGGTACAGGCCTGGGCAGGTCTGCACAGAAGATAAATAATGGCTGTGAGAAGTTTTAAAACCGGATCACATAACCCAGAAGAGAAAGTCAAATTTATTGATGATTTAAGGCCAGTCTTGCTGTTTCCCAGTTTCTAACTAAATTGACCCTGATCAGAGTTTGAATGAATGAATTAAGGAAGGGGCAAATCTCTCTTCCTCACAAGACAGGTGTAGTACTGCCTGGAAAGAAATCTCTTTATCCTTTAAAAAAATCTGTATTTATTGCTGTAATTTTTGGTTGTGATTGTGTATGTTTCAGTACGAAAAATATATAAAATGCTGGATGAAAGAAATGAACATTTTCTGGGTTAAAAATTTGCAATCTTTGAAAAATCTAGACTAGTCATCATGCCAAAAATTATGAACATTTTTTGTTGAAATATTAAGTGTTTTATCATTCAAAATTAAATATACAGTGATAACAAAACATGACTTTGGAACAAATTTATTCACTCTTTTAAAGAGATGGCTACAATCTGGCCCTGAAGAATTGAAAACTAACTCATATCCAATTTCCTAAATAACTTTAGTGGTCAAAAACTCTTTTGATGTTCACAGAAAGAGGAACCTTACAAAATGTGAAATAATAAGATACAAAATAATACCAATTCTGTCTCAACACCATGTCAGATTGCACATATTTCAAAGACAGTACTAAGTGGATATTAGTCCTTCCCTCCACTCTACTCCTTCCAGTTGCAACAGCTTGTTCCCCCTTCTTCCCACATTATGCTGTAGCTTCAGGGACCTCATTCAGATGTGGGGGCAGGGGAGCTGCATCCTCTTCCTGTAAAGTTTTACACATAGCCTTTGCTAATATTTCTTAACAAAAATAAAGAAAAGAACTCTTTATGGGGTTTCTGTTTCCTTCATCTTTGACAGTGATATGAAGCCTTCAGTAGAAGAAGGGGAGGCAAAGGAACAGGAAAACTTACTAAATCAGCTGCAGCAGGACATGCCTATTATAAGAAGTACATGAGTAGGTCAGATTTCAAGCTTATTCATTCTTTGACAGAGAGACCCTTTAATGTGATTGAATCCCAGTGAAAAAAATTGGGATCTGACTGGGGAAAACTGTAATACCTTACAAAGGTGCTAGATACTCTAATTCTAAATGTGATATAGCTTTAGCTATGATTTTAACAAATATTTGCATTCCAAAAAATGCTGTGTTTATCTTTAAAAAAACAGTGAAATAAAGAATACTGATAAGGTATTTACAGGGGAAGAAGTCATCAGTGAAAGCTAGTTTGAAGATGTGTGTTGAGATCAGGTTTCATATTTTGCCTATGATCCAAACTGTCAGATGTTGGTATTCTCATTCTTAATAAAGCCTGCCCCCTTTAATAGACATGAGTTCCTTTTCCATATGACTGGAATTACTACTTTGTTTTACAAAAGCCCTGGGAAAATCTAGTCTTTTTCAAACCATATTTAGGGTGGGTGCTTGAAAATAGGAATTAAAATTCTGGAAATTTGAATTTTTATCAGTTTCTGTAACTAAAAGCATCAGAGCTGCTCTGATTGCTGCTTAATTACACTTAAATGTTAAGAATTGTCTTATGATCGTTTTCTACATTAATGGTAGCTATTTAATCTCTATTTTACAATTTTGTTACATAACTTACCATTTTAAAATAACAACATACCTGATCACGTTGGACTTTCCCTGAATTTTTCTCCCTTTTTATACGCACTTGAATTGCTATATCTTAGGTTAATGAGGAGATTTTTTTTCTCCTGGATACATTATTGATGAGAAAGTCAGCAGTTATGCCTGCTAAAGGTCATGATAACATTGTGAGTTTTTTTCATGTTTGATCCAATCTTTAAGACAACAAGGACAGTAACAAATTTTGTAAGACCATTAGCAAGTCTTAAGAAAGAAAATAACAGCTGCACTTTCATTTAATTGACATTTGTTTCTTTTTAGATTAAAAAGTATGCCTTGGAGTGCAAATGTATTACTTGCACATATATCATGATTTTTATACCTCCGCTTCTAAAAACAAAATAATGTTTGCTGTTACCTCCCATAGTGTGTGTGTGTATGCACACTGCATCATATCTGTGTCCTAGGTGGAAGACACTAGGGTATGGGAATGAAATTTGTTCAAAAACAAAGCTTCGCTCTTCTTTCAGCCTTTAATCTAATGGAAGGTTGCAGATAATAATGTCCTTTGTGATTGGTTTGAAAACATACAGATTTTTCCTTCCTTTTAAGTTGCCATTGAAAATTTCGAACTATCAAAACTTACAGCACCTGAAGCAGAGGCCCTGCATTTTCTAACAGAAATGTTTTTATCAAGGATGCTGATGGAGGAGGACAAAACGAAAGGATGCAGAGTGGGAAGAAAGGAACGAGTTTTTCAATATACCAACGTACTTGTCTTAGATTTTTCTGTGAGTCGTTTGTTTGGAGAAACAATATTAAAGGAGGACAGTGGGATGCAAAGATGCTAATCAGGAAAAGAGGCTGAGTTTGTTCTCCCCCACACGCTGGAGTGTCGCTGTAGCTCTCCTTTCCACTCTGAAACTCAGTCCTCAAAACATGCATTCATCTGAGTGACATAAAAAGGAGTCTTAAATTACAGCCTTTACCTTGGTAATCATCTTTCTTTTTTCTAAGTTTTACACCTTGATGATCTTTTCCCTTCCGCATATCTGTCACTGTTCTCCCTGAAACATGGGTCAGGATTATCCCTGAATAAGGCAGCAGCCAAATGGTCCCAGTTATCTTAGTCTTGCTTCTTTTCAAGCCTCTAATTTTCAGACATAATAATGCCCCTTCAACCACTGCTGAGTTATGATGGGATGTGACCCAGGACCGATCCCTTATCTGTTGTCTTGGAACTGGCAGAGTGTTATAGACATCCCCAGTAACACATATGATTTATAATGCCCAAATATTTCCAGCTCTTCCTATCCTATCTGTAATGGTTTTGGCACCAATGTCTCTTCTAATCTCTCTTTATTGATTATTGTTTTCATTTTGTTTTAAATATATTGCTCTTTTTGTCTTTCATCATATTATTTTATATCCCAGATCCTTTTTACATTATGTGTTGTTACTTACAGAAATTATGGAAATGTAAAAAATAAATACACAATGTACTCTTTCTCATGATTGTACCCAGAGTGGCTTGAATGTTGTTTGACATAAAATAATACACAATAAAGGATCAATGAAAAATAAGCATGGAGAATGAATGAGAATAATTTGTTTGTGTTTCCACACAAATAACTTCTTATACCAGCTGCCTGTCTGGCAAATTTATGTGCCTTTATATGAGACAAATCAATCTGAGTAGGTGTCAGAAAACAGAACAACAGAAAAGGCTGTTCTGATTTTAAAGTTGATCTCCTAATGATCTTTCTCTCTCATAGCTTAGCTGCAGCTCTTTCTTTTCCCTGCCATACTGACTAGCATGTACAGGATCTGCTCTCTGTCGACCTGCAAAAAGTACAATCACAGCAATTGGTGGAGGTTCCAAGGCAGAGGATTTTCATGATAATCAGCACGTTCACTGATGAACTAGAAAACAACTGGTTGTCAGATATAGGGAGGAATACGTTGAAGAAGGAGTTGAAGGTCCAAATCTTCCTGGACATTGAAGTTCATGCCTACCATTCAATGATCTTTCATTCTGGCTGTTTCCTTGGAAAACTGCTATGGGATTTGAATAATATACTGTATTTCCTTTTGCACAGAAGCTGAAGCCTGCCAGAGACAGGCTGAGAAGAGCAATAAATGCAGGCAAATGTCCTGCTGGCTGCTGTTCCCCAGGGACAAGGGCTGTGGACCTGGAGCAATGTGTGAAAAGGGGCTTGGAAGAAGCCTGGGAATTGCTGGGTTCTGAGCTCCAAAATATTTTTCTAGGTACTGTGGCTTTGTTCTAGGAAGGAGAATTATGGATGCAAAGGAAAACGGGAAATGAGTTGTGGCTGTCCGACCACAACTGTTTGGGGCCAGTCCTGTCCAATTTGCCCATGATCAGGTTTTCTCAAATGATTTGAGACTCCAGTTTAAGGGTTTGTTTGGACATTCCCAATGTCTCAGACGTAAGCTTTCTCCCTGAGGTCCATATTTCTGACTGCTTTGTCATACTCTAGGGAAGCCGCTGCAGCACGCTGCTGTAGTCTCACCACAAAGCCTGAATGAAGTCAGGAAAAGAAAAAGGGGGTGCATTGTTTCGTGCGGAATAGACCACAGTTAAAATGAATTCAGTAGTCTTGTTCTACCTTAAATTAATATTGGTTGGCCCCTGAGGAGTAACAGACTGCAAGACCTTCTTCCTGGTTACGTACAGGGACACCTTGAGCATTTGGTGCCTTCTGGCTTGCACGAAGCAGTTGGTCATCAGTGAGAATCAGATCTCTGGGCTGAAATTAACAGCAAAGTTCTCTACAGCAGAAATCACTATCCTACTGAAACGCACAGGACTTTTGTAGCTTGACTTTAGCAGTCCACAGCTTCCACTTGAAGCAGTAGATAAATAGTGGGGTGGGAGGGATGTTGTTTTTTTTTTTACTGGGAAGAATACCATAACTGTTCTGTAAACAAGGAATGTCATTGTTGTATTCTTGTCAGTTGTTTAAGTAAGGATAATGAGCTGTCTGGGGTTCTCACAACTACTCCCTTCATCGCTGCATGTTTTGTTCCCAGCATTACCAAATGCGTGGTATCCAATTCTGTATCAAGGAGTGGTATGCGATTTTGTATCTAAGAATTATTCTGAAGCCACATGCTGCATCACACCTGTGGGTGCAGGAGAAGATTCTCATAGTGTTGCTAAGGTAAAATCTCTCATGAAAACATTTCATAATGTAACATTTTTGGCAGTCCAGCAAGTATCAATTATGGGGATCTCTCAGACCAAAATTCACGATTAACATTTGTGGATGCAATAATATCTACACTAACATTCCTACAGTATTTTTTTCTGAGGTTACTTTCAGAAGTGTCTTTAACTTTCATTAGGAAATCAGCCCCCTGCTTTCTGAGGGTGCAGAAAGAGAGCGAACACTAGTAATTTCCCACTGCTAATGCAAAGCTTCTTCATTGCTTGCGTTACCATCTAGCAGTTAACCTAGCAACCATATAACAGGAAACATACTGGAGCGAATCAATTAACATTGATTCTTATACAGCATAAGCCTGGTAAACAATATATTTTGTATTTGTTGTTGTATTTGTTGGTATGTGTTAATTACAGAAAAATCACTTAAGCAGGGCTGTAAATAATAATGATAATAATAATGATTTTTTTTCTATTATTTCTTTTATCTAGGAAAAAAATCTCACTGGAAAAATATTAACAAATTCTCATACACTACTGAGTCCTAGATATCTGCCATTTCACATATTAGTTTGTTCAGAGGAAGCGCTTATACGAAATTAGGTTAAAGCAGCTACAAGTCTAGACTTTGTTATTATAGACTATGCAATAAATAATAGTACACAATTGTCCTGTTTCCTGTTGAAATATTTCCATTAACTCTTTTTTTTTTTAACAGAAAAATTTGACAAAGTGAAGTATCTTATGGAATTCTTCCTGGAAAAATATGTGTGTCATTAAGAGACCAAACCCTTCCAAGCTAAGAACTTCATTGATCAAAAAAGAAATTCTTCCAGTTTTCATTTCATGACAAATAAACAGCAGGGAAAAGAAGAAGTCTTTCAGTCTTTTCTGGACGGCCAAATTAGAGTTTCATTATCCTTCTTTCATTTGAGCAAGCAATCTGTCCAAATGCGACCTATAAATCCTATTTGCAAATGTACCATAACAATGTATTTGATTTGCAAAGCTGCAGATATCTATTATTAAATATCTATTAATAAATATCTGAAGTTTGTATTTAGTAGATTGCAGACAAAATCTTTTTTTCCCATTTCCTCCAACAGAACAGTGAGAGTACGTAGAAAACCATTTCCCATCTTGGGAAAAGTCCAAACATTTTCAGTTCTAAAATTTATATTTCCAGCAAGGAAACTTTTCCTTTTGTTTTACTGTCTTCAGTAGGAAGGCAGTAGCTGTAAGCCTGAAGTCAGTTTGATGTCAAAGAGGCTGTCTTAAACCACGTGAAATATAAGTCACAAATTTCTGTAACAAGAGTCGTAGTGCTCCTAATAAAATTGTTGTCTAACTAAAAACTACATATGCTCTCCCTAACAACACTAATTGCTTCTGCTTCCAAAAGTAAAATTAAAGAGTGTATCCATGCAATAAATGACTGTGCAGAGGCAGTCTCAGGTGTGAAATTTTAGAACCTGAGTGCTTTATTTAAGCCATAATCATGATTTATAGTTTTATTTTTTAAGTTTCTGTGCATTTATGTGTAGTTCTGTGTATGAGTACATGCATAATGACGCTGAGATGAGATTTCTCCTTTTTTTTGTTGCTGCTTCAAATAATCTTTCTGAGAATAGCTATAAGATAATTCAACCCAAATGGTATTATATTTTTCAAAACTTGATCAATTTCGTAAGTAAGATCTAGTATAAAACACATCTACTTTATCTCTTCAACAAGAGCAGCATTGCACTAGAGTTGCTGGAACACTTTTACATCTGGGCTGGTCATTTAGCTTTCCTTGCCATAATTTAAGGGTTTGATATTCCTTCTGTGCAACAATAATTGATCTTTCCCATCTGTTCTGCAAAGAAAAAGTTTGGAAGTTGACTCTCAACTTTTATGAGCTTTTATGAGCTCTGTGGTTACCATGCAATTCAGGTTCCTCCGCAGCCCTTGTTTTAGCCATGCAAAACATGGGCTGGAAAGTTTGGTTCACTTTTGTTTGGGTTTTCTGCCCCTTTCCTTGTGTGGCGGAGAGGTTTTGCTGCCCCCCAGATCAGCGGCCCCCAGTTGGGCTAGCCGTGCCGCATGGCTTGTGCTCCAGCCTGCCATTTTCTTTTCACCACAAAATCCCACGTTAAATAAAACAAGGTTGGTAGCATTCATTCTGGTCTCTGCAAAGCCTGAAACTTATGGTGATTGCATGGCAAAACAAAAGCAACTACTGCACCTAGTGCATCAGGCTCTTACAGTCTGGCAGCCTTTGGAGGCTAAACACAAAATTATTATTGACCTGATTATGAAGGGGATTGAGCACTGACAACAATCCCTGTGAAGTCAGTGAAATAGCAACAAAGACCAAAACATTACTGCAGTGTCCTGATCAAGACTATATCTAACCAAAAAATTTTTTTTCCTAAAAATAAACCATTTCATGACAAAAGAGAAGAGCAAATCACTGTCCTTGACTTTAATAAAGTCAAAGTTGTGAGCATAGCCAACCTACTGTAATGCATTTTTCCTACATATGATATTTACTATTGATCTCTGATTAAATTGGAATTAATTTAAAACATGACTCAGAGCACTCACTGAAGATTTGTAATAGCGATGACTAGTAGAAGACTTTCCTTATTTTTCCTAGTTTAGAAAGTCTGATTTCAATTGCTTTAAATTTTTGACAAAGTCCAGTTTATTGAATAGATGGGGGGGGAAGCACCAAATAGGGAATTTTTGCACCTTGAGTACTCTACGAAATGTGATCTCCAGCTAAAGAGGAATTGAGCTACTTTGAAAAATGGTTTTTAGTTTTGTGTCCTGAATACTTCAAAGAGGGCCATTAATTCTTTTAAAAATCTTGTTTTATTTATTCTCTAGAACTTTATCTTGCTCAGATCAAGGCCCAGAAAACCTACAGGCCCTTTCTGGGAGTGTGTCCTTGGCTATGTCCTGATTCCTAGTGTCTGGGTTTTATTTGCTTTTTTGATTTTTTTAAGCTCTGCTTGACAAACATAAGGCTAGGATTTACTACAATCATGGTCATATTTTTTTTAAGTTTTTTTTTTTTTTTAACTGGGAGCATGTTGGTCAAAGTTTTCATTTGTTTGTTTGTTTCTTTGATTGTTTGCTTGTTTTTAAAGATAAGACATGACACTGATAAAGAGTTGTTTCCACCACTCTAAGTTCAGGAATAGGGTCAACCTAGAAACCAGCTTTGCTGTAAAATGTGATCACTCAATTAAAGATATTAAAATCTTGATGCAAATTAATATAAAAGAATGTTGTAAAGGCGTGTTTGCCAAAATATACTCCTGGTACCGTTGCATAGCTCGCCCCTACTGATCCCTTTCACCCATTGCCTCCGAACGCCCGGGTAACCGGGCTGGGAGCCATCTGGAGCAGTGTCTGTCCTCCTGGCACGCGGTTTCACTCTACCTGTTGCAACATAGGAGCTGAATCATAACGCAGGGTCTTAGGTGCTTCTGGGATCCAGATCACCAGATTATTTAGCTCAACCTTCATGTAGCAGTATGGGTCCTACTATTTCTGAATGACAATCTGGGTGCCACATGGTCCAAAAGAGACGTGTAAAACCCATGCAAGCAAAAGCAGAACATAAAAGGACCTATTCAGGACACAGCAAAGTAAGGATCCCTATCTGGAAAATTTAAAATATTGTAAGGCAAGGGAAAAATGGAGTAGTGATTTGTTCAGAGCAGTGGCACCAAGGGAGGGCCTGGAAGTCTTGCTGAGCTCAGCTCAGCCATAGAAGGGTTGGAAAAGGACTGAATGTGCAGCATTTATAGAAAGTCACGGGAGATAGCTGGAAAACAGTGGACTTATAGAGGTTATGTTTAAAGCATTAATTTTGCTTTATAGTGTTTTGAAGCAAAAATGATACTGAAAAGTTATACCGTACATTGGGCACTCAGTTTTAAAGACTGAGCATACATGTAGGTGAACTGGAAGATGAAATACTGTTTTATTTTTAAGTGAAACATGATACTGCTTGTATGTCTAAAAGCTTGAAAAGTTATACGGAGAATAAATCTGATGGGGATATGCCTTCAGAGAATAAATCTGATGGGGATATGCCTTCTCTGACTATTGCTTTCTATGTTGCTGACAGTTAAATTTTAATATTTTAAATATCTGCTGCAGGTCAGTTGCAGACCTTGACCACAGACACTTTAAAAGTTTATGAATCATCCCTTTAAAATGACTGCAAATGGATTTTGCACAGAAAAGTCTTTTCATTGGTGACAGATTGCCAAAGGAAATTTTGTACTTTCAATTGATTGTACGCTTCTTTGGTGACTGAGTGAATGTAGTTCATAGCTTGCAATGAGCATTTATTGTTTCATATGTCCATTTGATTTTTTGGTCTATTTTTCTGATTTAAAAAAAAAAGCATATCACATGAAAATGCAGCTAATAAATAAGACAAATATCAGTTTTATATATATGTGTGTATATATATCTGTGTGTGCTTGTGTGTGTGTGTGTGTGTGTGCATGTGTGTGTATGCATTTTTACTATTTGCATTCAAATCAAGGAAATGGACTTCTTCAAGTTATTCAAATTATTATATAACAGACTTTATAGAATTTGGTACCGTCAAAAACATACCTGAATGTGCTACAGCTGTTGAGCAGGGCACTGATGGTCTGTCTCCAATGGCCGGGGGGGGGGGGGGGGGGGGGCACAACAAGTGTGTGTCAAGCTTGCTCTTCTGCGCTGCCGCTGCTCGGCAAGGCTGCCAGCACCACCCAGCTGCTTACCTCAAGTCTACTCTTTGATGTCTGTTGGTCCTTAGCTTCTGGAAATGTCAGCACATTGATCTGGTATAAGAGAGAGGGAACCCACCCAATGTCCCCAGGGCCAGCACACAGAAAGAGCAATAACCCTCCATTTCTATGTTTAATATAGCAAAAATGAACATTTAATGGGGATATAGCATAACCTTTATAAGAAATCTTGGACATTAAAAAACACCAAAGGGATGGTCTAAACAAAAGTGGGTCATTAATTAAAAACTGTTTAATATGCTATAGGCATGGGCATTTCTATCAGCCTAGAAGAGTTGTATATGAAGTTGTGAAATTTGAAGTTTGGCCAACTTCTGACCATACTCAGAATCTCTATTACTCTGTGCCTTCCTTAAGGATTTATTGCATTAAAGTAAGATGGGTAGAAGTTTTTCTGTTTAGTAGCATTTCACACTTTCTCTAGATGGGCTCTCACTGCATAGCATGCGTGCCGATGGAAAATGTTGCTCTACTCTTCCTTCACGGGCAGAAAATATAATTTGAGTGCTATGTGATTTCATCATCATGTGTCACCTTGCAATAAGCTCATGCTCTTATTGTGCTATTTATGAGACATGAAGTGCCCTTCTACTAAGAAAGATAGATAGCACAAGGTTCCCACATCCTTTCCTTCTCATTTCACAGCCCTTCAGGGACCCACAGGAATTCACTGTGGCTAGTAGGGTTCATGCATTTTAGTGTCAGCTCTAATTAGATTTAAACAAATTAAGTCACATCCTTTCATGTCCTCACATGAATCAATCTAATTCTCTTCTGGGACTTTCTAACACTTTTGTGAAATAAATTGATTTTTATCTTTCCTATTCACCTGCACAGTTACCTGAGTAAGTTTAAATGTGACTTAGTGCTGTGAGCTGGATTAGAAATTTATTTTTATACAGTTTCTTGAACCAGACTGAAAAATGCTCAACACCTACAAACAGAGCCAGGTTTTCAAAACTTAAAGGAATGGAAAGAACTCGATGTACTGTTGCATCAAATCCCTTTACTATTACAAGCAGCCATAGTATGTGTGAACTCTGTTTGTTCCTCTTCAACCAAAATAAGTGGCCAGATTTTCCAAAACAAATATTGTATTGGTGTCATTAAACACTTCTGAGAAACTGGTCCTTATGTGGGTGGTTGAATAAAGTCCTGTGTGACTTCACTACAGGTTTATATGACAGGTTTGCCTGAGAGAGCAGCAACAGCAATAGGAATCGGTGACCCTAAGCTTCTAAACGAGTCCCTTGTATCTCCAACAGCTGAAAATATGGTCCCACTTGGAGCTATTAAATGTGGGGTGAAGAAAGGGCAGAAGAGTGTAGAGAAGAAGGATTTGTTCTGCATACCCTTTGCATTCCCTGTTGTCAGATCAAATCAAAGCCCAACTCCAGAATGGCATTTCCCTGCCACATTTCAACCCATTTCAACACAACTGTTTCCTTAGAAAGTCTTCAGAACGGTCTTCAGCTTTAGCTTCCAGAGCATACCCTGTTGTCTCATTTGTAAGTATTCATTTGACATCACATTGACTGAAATTACAGAAAAATAAACAAATGTAAACTAAATACTGTTTTTAATGTATTTGGTTATTTTCTTCCTCTGGTGCAACTCCATGAGGCATAGGCTTGAGATAGAAAATATTGACGAATATTTAGAGACCTTGGAATGAGAGTGAAGACCCAAAGTATTATAAAAAAGGTTCCGGCAGTGGTTGTTGAGACCTGAATGTACTCTGAGTTAAAAAGTATAGAGCTTTTTTTTTTTTTGACATGAAATCATTGAAAGGAGATTTATTGTACTTTTCCTTTTGTGTGGGCTGAAATTCCTGCAAACTTAAACCAGTATCATGTACTCCTCATTAGTCACTGCATTCATTAAGGACCAACTGTCAAGTAAAACTGTAGCAACTCTGGGCAAATAGTTGAGTTGGGCTTCAGGCATCTGTTGTGCAAGTTGTGATGAAGAGCCTTTACCAGGGCTGCAAGAAGAGAGTTGTTTTTGTTATACATGTCAAATTGTCCCTGCCTGAGTTATTTCTAGTGAATGTTATAATCACTTAGTTTAACCTCAAGCTCAAGTCAGAATGCATAAATCAATGAAGGGATTTTTTGTGTGTTTGAATCTAAATTCCCTCATAGTTTACTTAACTGTTTGGTAGAAATCTAATTTGCTGTCTTTTGCATTTGAGATAGAGAAATAAGGTGTGTGAAAGCAACTTGACCTTGAAAGCCTGACAGTTTTGGGGGGTGACTAACATTAGCAGATTTTAACTTTGTTCCAGCATCTCTAGCACTCACTGTGAAAGCAGTGGAAAATCTGACCTAACTAAGAAAGAAGAGAGATCAATATCTCAAATTATTTATTTATATAATTGACCAGCTTGAAGTAAATCAAACTGTATGTCCAAAAAGCTTAATATTTCTTACTGACAACTGATCAAATACTTGCAGTGAGAAGAAATTAGCAAATCCCATATGTGGTATTCACCAGCTGTGGGGTATATTTACAGCTCTTTACAAAGCAAGTTGTGGAGGAGTAAGTAATTTGTCTTAAGGAGCAATCTGGGAGCCTGTTTTGAATTAAAGGTAGAGTTACATGAGTTGCTCACAGAGGGAAGACAAGTTGGAAATCAAGTTAAATCTACAGGGAGAAAGTCACTGCTCCAAAGGGTGAGATGTTTTGAAAACTTTTCTAAAACATGAACATGAAAACCTTGGTGTCCCAGATGCATCAAGGTTCAGTTGCCATATTAGATATTTACTTCATTCACCACAACTTAGATTTTATAGAGGTGTGAACAAACGTGGCCCAATGCTCGAACCATAAAATACTGCTAAAGGCTCTGCTGCTGACGATTCAAGCTCTCTATCTGAGCTAAGGTTAAAGTGTTTCAAGTGTAAAAACAGATCTAGTACGTAGCAGGTGGGAAACGTACTAAGTTAAACGCTCTTTGTTAATCAGCTCAACTCCACATAGACCCCATTATTATAAGACCAAAAACGCAGTGTTATCTGTGCAGGAAAAAAGACACCTCTAAACATTTTTCCTTCTTTCACACCTAGCCTGCAGTCATCTCCTGAAGGAGATTAGGTGACAGTTCTGATCCGAGAGTGGGATCGTGAAAACCTGAAGCGCGGGCGAGCTGTCCAAAGTCACCAGGAGGAAATTCTGTGAAGAAAGGCAGCATCTAAACCCTTATGAAGAGTTATTTAAAGGCCAGAGATCCATTTGAACCAATTAGAGGAGAGTGTTCAATATGTATGAAAAGTCCTGGAAGAAAGCATAATGAGGTTTACAAAGGAAAGAGAAAGGAGATGAAGGATAGTGTCACTGGAATGACAAGATTTGCTTAAGTCTGTATAGGAATGTGAAGTTTGATTCCTATGTGGAGCAATGCATGAAGAAAGTGAAGAAAGAAGCATTGCTACTGCCCAAAATCATAGGCTTTGGGCTTAAATATATAAGAAAGCCTCAAAATATAAGGTATATTTGCAATGCTGTGCACCTGTTAGCTTTAAATGACCTGGCCTGGGGCACAGAAACAGCACACAGTGAGCTAAGTTAGCCCACCTTAGAGCTCTGCTGCTCCAGGTAGGGCAGGGAGCCAGGCACCTGCTGTCTGCTCTGCAGTGGGCTGTCAGCAGAGATGGTGTTGAACCTATGCACTGTCTACGTACTGTCTAGCACACAGGACAGAGCAAAACTAACTGCGCCAGGCAGCATTAATTTACTCCAGGATAGCCCTAATGTTAGCCCAGCAGATAAAATATTAATCTGAATACACTCTGCTGAGTACTAAACAAACATTTTTCAAATCAAGTACTTTTCCAGAGTGGGTGTTATACCATGGATTGCTTGAAAACAATAAAGGAGTTAGACTTTTGCAAATAATTCCACATGTTCCCCATCATTTGAAAATCCCAATTTCATAATGAAAAATAAGTTATACCTGACCTACCCAGTTGCGCTTGAACTGTGCACAGAACATATGCTGTGGATTCTGGAGAATGAGCCTTCTGAAACTCACCTTAGCACCCTCAAGGGCTCAACAAGTTGGTGTCTGTGTTAGTCAAAAGTCCTAAGTAACAGCTGAATAAAATAACTCCTACACACATGCCCCCATTTCCCATTAGAGTCCAGTGTTCAGCTTCTGTTTAGCTGACATGAGTTGGTAAATGATTGCCCAGGATGTGTGAACAGAAGAGCTGCCCAAAGGTTTCCTATGCTCAGCACAGCACCAGCTAGAGATCTCCTCCTCTGCTCCAAGGCTACCCTTGCGGAGGGCAGGGAGACACAAAGTGCGTCCAGGGACTGACTGCAAAGACTGCTCTCACTTCACCACCTGATCAGGGCTATGGGTCTGCCATGTGACCTGTCTACTGGAGTTTGCAAACAATGTCCTACTGCCATAGGTAAAACTATCTGAACGTGCTATAATAACAGAAAATACATTGCGATGCCAGCAGTAGCTCAGTATTAAGCTTTTTGATAAAGGAATTAGTGGAATTTCTGGAAGCATGTGATTGACAGCTGCTGTCTTTCCTGTCCAGCTCCTTTCTCCCCAGCTGCTCCGATATACTGCTGACAGGTGGGACCATTCCTGGAAGGCTTCATCTTATGGTGGAAATCGTAGCACAAACTGGTACTCCTGGCACTGAGATCTCTTTCTCCTCCCTTCATATACTGCATCCCTTGTATCATATACTCATGCACTGTATTACATACAGTGCTCCCTGCCTCTCCTCCCTTCTCGTCTTAAAACCTATGGAAACCCCTGGCCATGCATACACAGCATTTCTTCTCCAGCACGTTGAAGATGGAGAACCACTAACTAGGTGGAGGCAAAAGAGGAATACGGACCTCCTCGGGTCCAGACTTGCCATTCACCACTGCAGAAAGTAATGGGAAGAGCAGTGGTGAAAAGCACAGCAGGACTGGGCAGGACCAGGCAGGCCAGGCAGGAAGGCAGGGCAGAGCCATTACAATACATTACAACACCATGATACAGCAAAAGTACCCTTGACTAATAATTTCTGGCATTATTAGTTATTTCATACATTTAGCATGATGACAATACAAATCTGTGCATTACCCATTACTACTTTCTCAACAGGAACTAACCCATTAAAAAGGCAACAAACACATGTATGGTTTACACAGACATAACATTGCTGTTCTCCTTTAGAGCTTGTGACTATATTGGCAGGTTACATTTACATCAGATCCGATGGTCCATAAGAATCTGTTGCTGCTGCTGTGCAGGGGGGAAAAGAGAAAAGGGCAGCCAAATGTTTTGACAAGGCTAGGATGAAATGAGAAGGATGGCTCTGTTGCTTTCTCACTTTTTGTTGGTAGAGGGAGGAAACTAAAAAATGATTCAGCACAGAAAGCAAGGCAATTTCTTTGAGCATAACCATTCAAGCATCCAGTCCTCGATATGAATTTCCATGTTCTCTCTGGATAAGTTAACAGTAGTTCTTCCTAACTGACAAGTGCTTGGTCAATGGCTAGGTTTAATTAGTCTTTAAACTTGCCCTGAATTCTAAAGATGGCTTGGTTCAATTCATATGACAAGGCAAATAATGGTATATAAAAAATTTTTTTAAAGGATGAATAAATAGTATGGTGACCAGCCAAGCAAGGGCTAGAATGCAATCTGGTGATGCTGGAAGATGTATTTATGGGACTAGGCCCAAATGTGTTTGTTTACATGAGAGAAAAATTGATGGGAAAACGTTACCAATGGTTTCTGTGTACAGACTGAAGTTTCAAAAAAGAAAACTTTTGTCATTTGTGACATCTCAATATATTTACTATAACATGCCATCAGATTGTGTCTGCAACTCAGTGAGGTGATGTCCAAAATATGGTAGGAGCAGAATGTAAAGTACCTTTTTACTCTTGGGATTCATCCACAGTAATGTCTTCTCCAAGCAGTAAAATCACTGGAGGGGAAAGAGAAGGGGAAGAGAAGGGGAAGCAAAAATTGCTCTGTTTATCAAATCAAGATAAATGAACAGTGACACTTATACAGAATATAATAATTAACATTTTAACTTTTATTGTGTCTTCCTCATCAAAATCGGATATGAAGTACTTCTGTGTGCTTTTCCTGAATCTTGCCCTTTATTTGGATGAATGATCATTATTTCCCAGTGCAGGATATGTACACAAGCTAAAAGGTAGCTGGAAGAAGGGAACAAATACATGTGAGCTTTTCATATAAAAGGGTATGAATATATAAAAAAAATGAGGCAACAAATTATAATGACACATGGGAGCTGAGACTAGGAATGTCTACTACTGGTCACAGAAAAAATTTCAGAAGAATTTAAAAGAAACTAGATAGAAGAGAATATTCATGTAAATCTTGCAGAACTGCCAATACTGAGTGCTACAGACAAATTGATCTTTAGATTTGTAGCAGACTTTATTTATTGTGTAGCTTAACTAGATTTAGTTGCTTTTCTTCCACTGAATGTTCCCACTCCCTGTTATTAAGGTAAGAGCAGCATAATATTTGCCCCTCTATACATTTGCTTTATAGCACATCTTTCCAGGATATCTCCTCTTACTCATTTTCTCTCTAAATGAAACAATATTTCAATTTCCTACCATCTATTACCCTTTCTGTAATTCTAATAACACTGCTTGTCTGTTCGAGAACCTCTTTTATTGCCGTCATATCCTTTTCTGAGATAGAATGATAAAAACTGAGCCAAATATTCCAAAGAAGAGCCTATAATTGATCCTCGTAATGATATTATAACATTTGTGTGCTGTTTTCTAGCTCACTTTTTACATCTCATTCTTTCCAGCAATGCTTTGGTCTTCTAGATTATTAGAGCAGGAGACGTGAGCAGCTCAAATTTCCCTTTCATTGTATAACAGCTTGATTTTTTTCCCTCAGCCAACGGCTGTATTCCCATTCTTCAAGCACTGTGACCTGTCTGAAGGTGCTCACAGCTTTCTCTAGTTATGTTTACAGCTCAAATATTCGTTCCTCAAATATTCATACTGAAGGGGGCCATACTGCTTTGCAAAGTGTGTGAATCCCCTCTTTCCCAGCAGCCTCCACAGAGTCAGCTTTTTCTCATGATTTTCCAAGAATATTTTAAGAAAACAAACAAAAAAGCAAGAAAAAGAAAGTGCTGACAGCTCAGGTTTTCTTTCCATTATAATTTGCTGAAGGGCCACGAATAAGCGAGTTTAACTTCTTTCTACCGATTCCTGGCTGTGAGGAGGAGAAAAACATTCCTATCAAATGTTCTGAAGGGGGTGAAATATTATTTACACATAATAAAACACAGTGTTTGAAAGCAATGGTCCCAAACACCACTTCCTCCTCCTTTAGCAGGAAACCAGCGCGCAGAGACTGACAATATCTCAGCAAAGGGACTACCTCTACGCGGGTCTTCCACAAACCTTCCCATCTCTCAGCCTGTGACAGCTTTTCCTGACACCTACTCAAGCCCTCTCGCGAGGCGTCAGCGCTTGTATACTGCAATCTTGTATAGCAAGGCTGAAGGCATCTGGGGAGGGCGGTTGCCCCTCCGCCTTTCCCACCGACCTGGGAAATTTGTGGTGAGGACACGGGGCTGTGTCCCAGCCTCGGCACAAGCCCCTCTGCACATCCCCCCACGGCCAGGCATGACTGCTTATCTGCGCAACCGCTTTGCTCTTCTGTTCCCCCAAGGCTCCCTCCTTCGCAAAGCACACACACCCAATGCAATTAGAGATGCTTTTCTATAACGTTTTGCAATTCATTGCATCGGCTGCCTTTTCAGAAATCCTATGGTATGACATTTATTATTCCCCCTTCAAGCACCATTCTTATAATGCTCTCCAAAAAAGCAGTCAGGGTAAATTTATGCTGCTTACTGCTTACAGTTTTATCATTCTCTCTACATTTTTAAGGGCTTTTCTCATGTCATTTTCCTTGCAGACTGGAATTGTATAGATAGGTAAATATGTATTAAATGTTTGTTATAAAATGTTGCCTACATTTCCTCACACGCTGGTGCACCTCTTGATTAAATGACTCATCCAGATCAATGACTCAAAGGCACTTTATATGCAGATATATTCTATGTTTATCCTGCAGACCACCCACTGCCAGCAAATACAATTATCATTTTATAATTGGAGGAGAGCTGGAGGGATACATGAGCGCATGCATGCACTCGCACGTGTGTGTGTGTCTCACTATGTATATATGTATATATATATATATATATATATACACATGCACATATATAAAATCCACTCACTGAGGGTGGAAGGAAAGAACTAAAGTGAAGTAAAATATCCTGGGTAATATGATTTCAGTACATTCAAAACGTAGCATACCAGCACCAAGCGTGCTGCAAATGAATATTAAGCTCTGCATTAACTGCAACAGTAATGGTATTCCAAACCTTCTGCCCCAGCTGCCTTTTGGTAGAGAATTTAAAAATGCAGCAGCCAGGGAGGCGAGTGGGGGAAGGGGACTGTAATGGCCAGGCTAATCATCTCTTCTTCCTGTGCGATCATACCTTTCTGTCACCTCATATCTTTTAGTCAATTAGGATAATCATGTTTATTCAAGGAACTAATTGCAGAAGATTAAGTAATGAGATTGAATTCTACATGAATGTATTTTATCCAGGCTCTAAAAAGAAAGGCAATACAAGAGCAGCAGAACCTGAAAATAGTTTTGTACTAAGAAGACACCCTGCTGTGATGTGATTTGTAGCAACACTTATGATTCTGTCATAATGACTAAATATATACAGTGCTAATAGATGTTTACTCCCATACCGAGATGATGCAAATTTTTCATCAAAGCATATTTTCAGCCAGTCATGCTGCTTTTATCTGAATTCTCAGATTTGACTAAAAAAAAAGATTAAGTATGATGTAATTATTCTGTCCTTCGTGAAAAGTCGTAATGATTTAATCTATTTGTCAAAAAACTCTTTTTTAAATTTTTGTCTTTTTTTAAAAAACAAATGTATTTCTTGTTTGCATTGCATTTATAGCAGGACATTATGGATTTCATAAGAGCACAAGAAGGATGTGTTTGGTCTATATATCTAATATAAGATAAAAAGTTTCAGTGAGATTGCAGCTCTCTCTAGCCATCTTAATAACAAAATGAAAGTAGGACATCTCAACAGCATAACATACACTATTCTTATGCTAGTTACTGCCATTTATGACAGTGAAAAACAATGGAATAAAATATGTAACTCTGAAGGTTGGAAACAATTTTGAATTTTTCCAAACAATTTAAAATCCAAATGTCAAGTTTCTTTATAAAAGAATGCTTTTGTAGTGCCAGAGGGGAAAGAGAAGAGAGTGGAAATGAAAACTACAATGATTAATTTCAGTATTTATTTTATGTATATTTTTTTAGACAGACATTACACAACGAAGACCAATGTATTGCATAAAGTGGGTAATTATGGTTCCCAGCTGAGCAGAGGAGAGACTGGAATACTTTTCCAGGCTTCACAGCAAAACCATCACAGTGAAAAGGAATGGATTGCACGAAACTGTAAAATTAGAAAATAGTTTTGACATGCTAGACCTTCAGGCAAGGGCCTGGGCATAGCAGAGGGGCAACCCCGCAGGTCTCTCCTTCAACAGGAATGACACGTGTGTGGGTGCTAGCGCGGGCCAGCTTGCCCAGCACCGGGGAGCTTGCAGGGCGCTGAAGGAATGAGTCTCACGGCTAATGTACGAGATGTGACAGCTCTGAAAATGTAAAACTCGGTGTGTGGGGGTGTGTGTGGGTGTGTGGGTGTGTGTGTACGCACGTGTGTGCGCGCACTTATTTCTGCCCTTCTCTTCTATAGAAGGGATTTTTCAGTGACCTTTCAAAAATTCTTTTTAAGCCAGAGGAATTTCAGTCCACTGCTTGGTACTTATGACAAATAGGCCTCTTGTGTAGCTGCTTACACCTGTACCTCAGGCCGTATTTTAAAGGTGTTAGGTTTAGATAGCAATATTTTTTTAATGCCCCCTTCACTCTTCACTCACTTCTCCAGATGACTTCAGTTGAAGCGGCCGGTCCCTCCAACAATCCCATGTGGTGACTATACGCAGAAATTTAGCATGAAAATGTCTTTTGTATTTGTTTTCCTATTTGTTTTCCTAGCTTTAGGCAATGGCCTGTTTGAGGTTTCAGTTCATGTTGTTTGGATAAGGCTTTTACCTTTTTTTTTTATTCTTTAATTAATCTATAACTTTTTAAGTTCTAGATCTCCTCTGGAATTACCCCATGCTGAGGCTAGGAGGGAACATTGTGACCTACACATTCCCACACTAGTGCAGAGTCTTACTTTGGGTCTGGGTCTGTAACTTTTATTTCATTCTCACAGACTTTTCTATTTTCGTCCCTTTGCCCATCAAAATCGGGATCGGGCATTGAGGCTACAAATAGCTCCAAGCATTTCTTTTCCTACCAAAAAGAGTATTGCCCTCCAAAGAACAGCTAATGCAACTTATGCAATTGGACACTTTTTGTGAACTGAATTTTTAGCTACTTAAAAGTGCTACGCAGAGATGACAACAACATTTTTAGAACAACAGATCTGATTATTTTTTGAAAGGGAGAAGAAGGAAGCACATTTGCTTTTATATACGTGAAAACTACTGTCTTAATTTCATGAAAGTCAACATAACTGTCCTTGTATGACTATCACTAAGATCGAGATTCTTCACAAATGAGATTAATAGGAATTTTCTAAAGTACTTAAGATAATTTAAATATTCTGTGGAAAAAAAAATAAAGGCAGTTTCTGCAAACAGCCTGTTAACACGGAAGGTCTAATGCCTGCCAGCTCTAACAATTTCTTTCTTCCTTTTTTAAGTATAGAACACCATTTGTTCATTTGAGTTATATATGTCAGCATCTAGAGAAGGTGAAACACAGTAATGCCAATGAAATCCTGTATGTTGTGTCAAATCCACTGCCTGCAGCTGCTCATCAACCACAGCATTCATTTCACATCTTATCTATTGTGTGATTGGGAAAGGAAAATATTTTCCCTTCTCTTCTCCCAGTTTTTAGTGCCAGTGCAACACTGTATCATTCAGAGTATGACACAGACTTTGCTTCAGCAAAGGTAACAAAGTGAGATCATCCACATCATAATTTTCATGAGTTTAAATCTGTACATCTTAGTAATAAGTTGAGCATGCCAGCTATTTGCTGACAACTTTATTTAACATAGCACATTACAAGGGTCCTGCCAGCAGGGTAGTCAAAATATATATGAGCGTCTTGCACTCAGAGAGATGTCTTAGGGATGGGCAATAAAAAAATGAGTGTTTATAAAAGGAGCAGCATAGGTGGCAGTGGCAAAAAATTCTCCCCGCTATGTTGAATTGGTGTGTTTCAGTCTCAGACTGCAGGGATCACCCACAGGAGTGAAAGGAGAAGTCATTTTTCATGCTCATCTTGTACATCCTGACTGTCAGCATGGGTCTCAATTAATGTAGGTACTAGGAACAATTTATTTACACAGACATCCCCTCTGATCAGCTTTCTCCATCATTTTCATTTTTGCCCAACCACACTGAGGAAAAACATTGAAAAGTCTAAGTAGAATTAGTCACTGTAGAAGTAGCTCTTGACAATGACGTATGTGGAAAAATGGTTTCATGTTGAAATTTCCAAGCAAAGAACTAATTGGCTCCACTACCGATTATTTCTTCATTTTCTCTTATTGTGGTGAAGCCTGTTTCATTAAATTTTACTAAAATAAAGCCAAACCTCCACTGATCCATCATGCTCATCCACGATGCCTTTCCAGGCACTTTCTTGCACTCCTGACTAGCTTCATCTAGATTTAAATGGGATGCTGCAAGCAAAAAATTACAGATTATGTTTAATAAGTCTCCCAAAACATCCAGTCCTGTTTAAGAACTTATTCTACACAAGTAAAGTTCAGCAGTTATTAGCAAATAGTGAGGAGTAAGACTCTCCCCTTTCCACGAGTGCCAAGCAAGCTTCTGCATGCATTCTCTCCACAAGCAGCCGCCTTTCCCATTGACACTTAAATTGTTTTTTCTGTCTTAGTAGAGCTTAGCTGAGTTACAGCTCCCCTAGCCAGGTTCTTCTCTCCCTCCCATCAACCTCATTTTATGCACTTTCTCTCTTCTGTTCTTCTGACATCCCAGTCAAAATAGTAATGAAGAAAATGGATAATTTGGTTTGAACAGACATTGTTTTGTGTCAGCTTCATTTCTGGCTTGTGCTCTTTGTCCCTAATCACTAGATACAGGCATCCTTTGGCTGGAAAAACAAATCAAAGCAAAATTTTTCACTGATTCACCTGTTTTTTACAGTAAAGGGCAGGGAGGAAAAAGATTGCAGTTGCATTGTTTTTTCTAGCCCTTCTAGGCACTTTATGTTTGCACATTCTCAACTTCCAGCTTTCCTACTTCTGCAGGAGCTACCTTCAACACATTCCTGCATTGTACTGAATGACTTTCTATCACTCCCTCTGGCCAGGCTCATTTGTTACGCAGTTCTGTGTTCGATTGTATTTGCCTCTGAATTTTCAATTCGCATCCTCCAGTTAGTTTTTAGATCCTCTGGAAGGTTAGAACATTTCTCTTTAATTAAAGCTTTTCTGTTGCATTCTCTGTAGACAATTAGTGATGACAAAAATTCAGGCACATTAATAGAAATCAAATAATGGTGGCTATAATGGTTCTAAGTGCTTCTTAAAATAGCCACATTTTAAGCTTAAAAACACAAAACAAATCTTTATTTATGTCATTAAGCAGTCTTGAACTGTCCCCAGGATGAAATGCACTTTGCAATTTGGATGTATAGTTTCTTCCAAAGCATTAGTACTTCTGGCTAGCTAACCTCTATATTCCTCCTACAAAGCTATTAATTACACAATCTATCAAAGCAAGTAGTCAGATAAATGGTCTTCCTTGCCTTCTTTGCCTTCACACTGTCTCCGATCATCTTCCCAGGCACATGGAAGGATGACCATCATGGCATATCCTCTTTGCCCCTTCACCTGAAAGAATTCCTGGTTTGGTATTCATGATCAAAGGGGTGGGAGGGAGGGGGCAGCTTTCAGGTCAGGTGAGAGGTGCTCTCGCCCAGCATCGCTGCGCTGGCTCTACAGCCACTACAGGAAAAAGTAATGCCATCTGGAGTTTTGTTACCTACCTCGAGCCCGCAGTGGGAGTAGCTTCATTTGACTGATGCAGTGTAGAATAATCCAGTGAGTAACCACCATAAATTTGTATCAGAAATAAGGAAGATTTTTTTTTAATGACAATCCAAACTAACCATTACAGCAACTTACTCAGAGGTTTTCATTAACTGAAATCCTTCGAGATAGAAAGATGTTCAGCTTTGAAATAAATTTTGTACTTGATGTGAGTTTTTCTAGGTAACATTCCTTCACCTAACAACTAATGATCAAAGCTGTATCCTTTTGCTTGGAAAATCTACAACTGTCTGATCCTAGGGCCATAACATGACATACTCATCTCCATCAACTTTCTCCCTTGAGTCATGCATCTAATGTCTCAGAGACAAGCAGAGTGGGGAGGGTTGTTTTTATCCTAAAACAAGACTTGTGATGAAGTAGCCTATGACCTTAGGTGGCAAAGGGGTTAGACTGCTTCAAACCAAATGAAAGGACATTTATTATTTAAGTATGTTACTGAGTATTTTGCTACCGAATAAAGTTATAGTCAATGAAACAAGGCCTAGCACCTTCTTTAAATTTTCTAGTGGGAAGCAAGCCTCTAGGGAATCTGGGAGGTAGACATACTTGATCTGAATTGTTTCTGTTCTGTCTTGATATTCAATTATCTAACATTTCCATCTCATCTGACCTCACTGAAATGGTGGAATACGTTTTTTGGCAATTAAGGAATTAACAATTTAAAAACAAAAAAAAATTTCTGTTCTAATCCTTCTTCTAAACCCAAGGGACTTAGTACCTGGTAATTCATATTTCATACTTTTTGTTCAAATAGCACAACCTTGGCCTCTAGAACTCCTTCCATTCTCCATTACTCATAAAATTCTTCCAGAATTCACTCTGTGTTGAATGTTTTTCTTGTTCAAAATTATGTAAATCATATATAACCCAAATGTAAATTTAAATCTTTTTCTGCCTCCTCATCTACAGTCACCAGCTACCTAATTCAATTGGCATGCATAGAGAAGATAAAAAAGTAATCATTCATTATATTCGCTATTCTTATTTTAAGTACCCCCCTTAGAAAACTAGTCATTTCTCTGTAGTCTCCCAAGAACTTCAGAAAATTGTTTAATTTCATGATTTCTGCAGAAATTCAGCTCTTAATAGTTCCTTCTGGACCTAAGAATAAGTAATCAGTTTACTCCCACTATACCTCTTCATTATTAAGAGTCTGTTCTGGAGAGTGGAAAATGTAGCCTGTATTACTTGAAATATTCTGATCCCACACGAGCCCAGGGTTTTAACTGTGATCTCCTGAATATTATAAAAAATGTATCTCAATAAGCAAAGAATATTCCAAGTGCTTTCTCCTCTTACACTGGTACGAACCCAGAGCAACTCTTTTCCTCTCTGCTTGCAGTCAAATGTCCTGCTCTGACTGAAGCTCAGCCTGCTGAAGAGGTGACCACCTCCCACTACCCAACACATAGCCTTCACCTTGTCAGTCCTGACAATAAAACTGATATATTGTGTGCATCACACATCAATTCTTCTCAGTTAAACTGATTTGAGTTAGGAAATACCTACTGGTGAAAGTGCTTAAGCTAGCCATTTTTCCCTGGCAGGCTCCTGGATGCTAACTTCTGCCACTGGACAGTACAGTTCTGGCTTTTTATGTTTCTTTTGCTTTGATCCCCTTGGTGCATGAGCTGCATCAGTCCAGCATTGTCACTTCATATTTCAGAAGTGAGAAAACAAAGCACTTGCTGGATCTCCAAAGGCTGAAATGAGATGTGATAATGGTGTTTCTACAAAACAGCTGATGATTTCCCCCTGCTGCAATGGAATTTGAGACAATGTAGGAAACCACCACTGTAGCTGACAGTTCATAAAACGTCTGAAAATGTTAACCTGATCATAGACAGGTGTTCATCACAATCAAATGTTTCTGGACGGAGAGTTTTCAATGTCATTTTTCATGAAAACATAATTAAGTGGCAGGAAGAACTTGGACTGTGTTGTCTTACAGATTTTTCAGGTTTTTGATATTATGCAACATTTGTCGACCACCAAAATTTTTGTAAAAGAAGGTATTTACAATAATATAATTTCACTGTTTGCAATGAGCTGATACAGACAGGTTATATTTTACTAGGATATCCTTGCTACCAGTTAACTCTGCAGTAGGGCTACATTTCTGCACACTGATGACAACCTTAGCCTTTGAAGAGAAAAGGGACAGCCAGTCTTTTGCTTCCAAGGGGGAGCAAATTTAGATTCATAAGCCTCAAAAAGGTCTGTAAAGCTTCCACCACTCAAAAGAAGTAATATTTCAGTCACACTCCACTCATCAATATTTTCTATTAGCTAATGGAAGCTGTTCAACATGCAAACTGATGCGAGTCTTCCTTCTGTGTCTAGTGATCACTACGCATTTTATGGAGAAATAATTGGTCTAACACAGGGCAGTGGATTCCACTTCTGGCAGCAGATACATAAAATTTAGGTGCAATGACATGTGCTATACATCTCCAGATAAGCAATACTCCAGGCTACCTAGATCTTTCTTGGATGTTTTTAAGAGGGAAGTGCTTGTTTTCAGGTGGAAGAGTTATGGTCTGTATGATATCTGCTTTCTCTCTTTGGAGAGAATGTGTGTGTACACTGAATCTGAAAAAAAATTATGTTTGTGCAATGATTTTGTCAGGGTAATTTGATCTGTCCCAACATGAGATTTCCAATCTCAGTTTAGATTCTATTATTTTGACAAGAATGCTGCATATCTAGGACAAGAATAATAACTATATTATACAACCTGCCAGACTGAAATGGTGGAAGTGATGGATTCTTAGTCTGAACCACTTTAATTAAAGCTAGGAATGCTGATTGTCTGTCTGGACACATTACTAAATTCAGTCTCTTATTGTTAAATGATTTTTGCTATTAAAAGATAAGTATGTTGCCATATGCATTTGTTATATTTTAATACGTTTTCAATTCTGTTGGTAGCATTCAAGTGTTGTTCTTAAATATATAAATTGTTTTAGGCTTGAGTTAGCTTAAATTTAAAAAATCTGTACACACCATTACTCATTTTTAATATTTTCTTGCTATTCAAATATTCAAATATTGTTCACAAGAGCACCTGCAGTTATAATTGCCTAGTACCCTTTCTCCAACATGAATATTTATAGATTAAAAAAAAAAAACTATTGCTATTGGACTGTCAGTCTAACTTCATGGACTAGTCTACAGCCCTTTTCATTCCTTTGCTGTCATGAACCTACTATATAAGGCCTACTAGTATAATTTTATATTGTTTCTGCACTACATCTTTAGGTTCAGACAGACAAGTTAACTCCTATTGCCACTGATAGGTACTGTGTAAAAAGAGTGTTTGAATGGTGTAGGGGGACACTAAAAGGTCTGGTTTCTTCCAGTACAAGCCTTTTAGAAGACTTTCTGATTTGTTGCCCTTGGAAATGGACTGGTAGGAGCTCTTGGCTGATTTAGATGGGAATACAGCAGGACCAGAGGATGCTCAGGACTTTCTAATTCCCTTTTTTTCCTTTCTAATCTTTATCTTCACACATTACTATCTGGAGAGCCTAGATTCAGGTCTTCATTGCTGAGCCAATAGTTCTAGAGACAAGAAGTTGAGTATGATGTGTAGTTGAAGCAAGTAAGGGACCTTCAGATGGGGACACACAGAACTGTAAAGTGCTTTTCAGAGCTCAAGAGGAATATGGATGTTCATGTGTATGTAGCCAGTGCCACAGATTTCTAGAGACTAATGCAGCTCATACAACAGTTCTCAGGTCACATTTAGACGATGCATTTGACTCAGCTCTCCACAATACCCTACAGCTCTTGTAATAGACATAGGCCAAAAAAGCAAAAGTGGACAGAAAGACACCCACCGAGTCTTCTTCCAACCAAGAATACTAGTTTGTTTCAATACAAATACCTCAGGGAAGTCAATTTCTGTGAAGTTTAGAAAGAAAACAAGCTGGTTGCTGATCTAGCAGGCAGATAGGGACCTGAGAGAAGTAAGGGTCCACTCACAAAGCAACTGTTTCCCATTAGCCGGAGCTCCCAGGGTCGAGTCCTTTGGGACTGGGATCAAAAGCCTCAGGAGAGCTCAGATCTCACAGAGACTCCTGAAATGCAGCACAGGAGGGACCTCTCCTAAACCCAAACAAAACCACCTGAAAATGCTTTCATTTTCTGTGGAAACAAAACCACATTGCCATACTACAAAGTTGGTTTGAATTCCTCTCCTCTCAAGATATTGGCCATATGTGAAAAATGAAAAGATAGAATAAAACAAAAGAGAAAGTTCTTAATGTATATACCTTGGTTAACAGATGGCTAATGAGAGTGGGATGGCAAAAGCATGACGGTCTATAAATAACAGAAAGATGGAGTTAAAAGAAAGAATTGGGCTAACAGAAGACGTCTTTTATGAAATAAAAGAAGGTTTTATCATAAAAATGGCAAGATATTTTATAGACTATAAAAACAATGCGGGTTTAAAACAGATGGTTTATTGGAAGACTCTCTCTCTCTTCTTCTCTTCCATATTTCCAAAATCCATTGAAAGGAATAAACCACTCTTTTCTGTGGATGATGTAATTACATACTAAAACACCACTTGAAAATATTGCAGCAAATACCTGATGTTGCTGCTCTTAAATGAAAAATTTATCCAGTTAATGAAGGTAATCAAGATCTAAACAAAGTTGACCAAAATCATGGTCATCCCTCCTGCCACTATTGTTGATAACAAAGTTTGTGTTGATGTCCAAAAAAAAGTAACCCAAAAAAGGGTTAAAAGCCTTCTTTTTATTAATTTTGTTTGTTTCTGCTTTTCACATTTGTTTAGGCTGTGTCTGAGTAAACTCTAAGGCAGATCAGAACTAATTCCTTTTCCACAGTAAAAGTTAATTGTGATTTTGATTTACCCATTTTAGAAAAAAAAGAGCCCAAAAGCAAAACCATAGATTTACCATGGATTATACAGACCAAGCACTTTGAATTTTAAATTCTATGGAGGATGTTAATTCTAAGAGACATAGTAATTGCTTATTTTGTTAAAGGAAGATAATCAGATACGGTACAAATTTGCCACATGCCCCTCTCTTCATTAATTATTTTCTTGTTTGTGTCTTGAGTCTGACACTGTTATGACTGACCACCATTTATTTTAACTTGACTTCTGCTCTGAATTAGTCTGAAAGCCCATTGCAGCCAGCTCTGTGGATTTAAACACTACTAAAGTTTTCGCTTGTATAAACTTAAAGGCAAGAGGTGAAAAGGACAAAATTTGCATGGATTGCAAGTTAAAAAACAGGCATACAAATCCAAAATTGCAGTCTGAACTAATTTGCTGCTAACTTTGAAAATGCCCAAATTTTATTCACATAAAATTTTATTTGCATTCTTTTTGACATGAAGAAACTCTCTAAGTGTCTTATCTTCTCTGCACACCTGCTACAATTTGAACATCTTGGTGTCTAGCTCCTACCTAACACTCAGGCCAACTTAGAAACAAGTATGTCTATACTAAAGGTATATTCACATTTGCATATTAGCTCAGATCAAGAAAAGTGAATTTCCTGATTGTCTTCATCTACCAAGATTTGGTCTGCATGACAGACCAGTCTCAGAGCATGTGAACTGGGTTCCTTTTGGATGAAACTAAACTGGAAGATGTACCCACTAATGGGCTGTCATTCTGTGACACTAAACTAGAACTAGTATGAAATGAGGGATGCACGGTGTTGGTGATGGGTCTTCAGCATCTACTGTTTCACTCTACAGATCTGCTTGTATTAGGCTGTGCTGCTTGCAAGTCTCAGTGTTACCCTCAGAGCCATAACTGACGGATATATTCATAATACGCTTAATGCATCACGCCATTCTCAGACCCTCATAAGTGCTTCGTTAGTGGTTAGAGAACTCATCCATACCTGTATGTTAAAAGCCCTTCTCAGCAAGGGGTGGGATACATTCACTCCTACAAGGGATGATTCAAGAGGAAACATGAATCCATGAATTCGCATTTAGGGTATGCTGCTAGGAAGTGGATTGTGGATTCTGGTTCACCAAATTATTTATGACTTTTTACACAATTGCTAGTGAAAAAAAGAGTTTTGGCACCTGCTCCAAAATTATTTCTGGTCTGTAGCCAATGAATAGCCTACCAACTACGCTTACGCAGTCATATTCCTTCTCATGCTTTCTGTTTCTATCCCTGTGAATCTTTCACTGCTTTCTACATAGTGGCATAGTCCCAGCAGGGGGGATTCACAAGACTGGTTACAGTGCCTATGATTTAAATTGAGAGCCTGATAGTGGTTACGGTGCATTAGAACTCCTGGAACATGTGTTTTTGTTTAGTTTAATTCAGGAGGACACTAGTTTTTGTGCTCCCGCAGTGCAAACCAAAGTATAGTAAGGGGTGGTGAGGAGGTTTGCTTCAAATGTGGATTGTTGGCCCGAACTAAGTCCCTAATGTAGCTGCACCCTACAGAAACCTGCTGAAAACCGGGGCCATGTTGCTTGAGCACTCTGAGGGTGGAAACACTATCAAATTTCAGCAACCCTCTTTTGGGTTGCTGCAGATTTCAGATCCCTACTCGGCCCCTTGCGACAGCAGCTCTCAGGGCAGGCATTGGTGCCCAACTGGCAGCAGCACCTCCATCAGCGCCTGAGCCAGGTGCCAAATTTTGGAGAGGGAATGGATTCAAACAATTTGTCATCCCCAGCTTCCAGTATGGCTAGCTCTGGATATCTCCTCATTTAATTGAAGAGAGCTTTCTGGATTGGAGTTTGGCATCCATGTATGGGGTAAGGACTTGCGTTAGAGATCGGGTACCTGCAAGCTGGGCACTACGGCATCTAGTAGATAGGGGCCCAAGAGGGGCCTGGATCTCACCTGTTACCTTCTTCAGAAGAAACAAGTGTGAATTCCATTTTTCTTAATAATTAAGTACCAAATCCAGCAATGTATCTAGCCCTTAGGATCCATGTCACTATGGCAAAACTGTTCTGGGGAAGTGTTTTCAGAAGTCCTATGAATCACATAGATCCTACTTACGGAATCTGAAGTTGAGGAATTCTACACATGAGCATGTTAAATCTCCACTATGATCAAAGCAGTTTCCATTTTTATCACAAATGTGGCATTAAAACAAACAAACAAAAATATATATATAAATTAAGAATGTTTCCTATAAACTGGCATTGCATTGCATAGAAGCTAACAGTTATACATCAAGAATTCAAAAAGCAGTCCATTTTTAAAAAAAATTCATTTTCATAATGGCTCTTTTCAATTTACTGGACATCACTGGCTATTTTCTGCTGGTGACAGTGCTTAATTGGCTACTTCTATCTCTTGTGCTTGCTTTCCTTCTCTCCCATACACACATACACACACACACATGCACACTGCAAATCTTTAGCAGTATCATTTTGCAGAAAATCTCATATGTGTATTCTTTTGGGCCAAAGCAGGTGTAACTCCCATATTCATGTTCCCACAGTTTAGCAAGCTGTTACAGTTAAAAAAAAAAAAAAAAAAAAAAAAAGGAAAGAAATTAAAGAAATTTAATCAACCCAAAATCACATTCCTGAAATAAACAAGGACAACATATTCAACCTTGCGAAAATAAATAAAATGAAAACAGCTCACCATATGGGACTCTTGTCAAGCTCTGGGCCTGTGGGTGTAGGCTAATGATCACAAAACACCTCTTTGTAGCTGAATGTTTTTTATTTTTAACACATATAAAGGCAAAATAATAATAATAAAAAATAGGAATGCCTCATTATTTTTCACACTTGGTGCTCCCTATGCAGCAGATATATAGGAACCCAGAATACTATGTGCAAGAGTGCACACGCCCACCTACTGTCCACTCACATATACAAGGGCAATTATAGCCCAAATGACAAGCTGAATTTAAATGATTTTTCTTCCAGCATTTGTGAATTTTACTGAAGAAAGTCATCTAGGCTGACTAACATGGGTCACAGAAAGTCCCTGACATTTTACACATATAGCCCATAACTTCTGTTTAAACTGCAGTATATCTTTTAAAAAAAATACCTTTTTGATTGAAAGCTTTAAAGAATGGAGACCCCAGTATTTTTCTAGGTAAATTGGTACAGTGTTTTTTACTCTTGATACTAAATTGCATATAATTTCTACTCTGAATTTGCCTAAATTCAATTTCCAACCATTGGATTTCATTATCTGTATTTTACTGAATTAAAGAAGTCATTATAGGAATTCTTCTCTCCACAGAGGTACTCTGAAGGCCATGATCACATCACATGCTGGACTAATTAACTACTTTGAGTCTCTTAATTCTCTCTAGACCTCAAATCCAGTTTTCTGAACTTTTCTAATTTTTCAGCATCCTTTTCCAAAGAGCGGGTAGAATTAGACACGGCACCCAGTAGTAGTCTCACTGTTACAGCACAGGACTATCATCTCCCTATTCCTTCCCGGTACTCATCAGCCCAAATACCCAAGGACCTTGTTCACTTTTGTGGCTACAGCACTGCAGTGAGAAATTATATGCAATTGTTTGGCAACTCTGAACTTTGCTCTTAAACATCTGACTTTTTATTGGGATATGTCTGTATACTTGCTTTGTCCCCACTGACATAAAGCATTTTACTGGTTTGTGGGTATTCTACTAATTTGTACTGATAAAGACATTTTATATTCTCTCCAGATCCCCTTTAGCATTACTGAAAAGCACTGATCTGAGTAGCTCAGTAATGAAAGGATTATACTCTTTATATAGTTAATCGATTTTTAATTCATATAATGTGGAATATAGGCTTATTTGCTTTGTAAAGCAGAATATCATACAGAACTGGTCAAATTGTCTAAAGACGTTAAAGGCTGATATGATATACACTTATTAAATAAACTTGTAGTTTTAACCGAAAGCAGAATCTAATTTGTTTGGCAAGAATAAGTTTCCTATTCAAACCATGTGGATTTGCATGAGCTGTACTTTCACTCTCTGGGTTACCTCTAGGAACACTCCCACATAGCACATGCAAAGCTCAGCTCGCACAGCATGCTACACAGGCATGGCTGAGTCCTGGCTCATCTTCTCTATTGCTAAATAGCTATTTTTTCCCTGCATATCTTGCTTTACCTGTGACTCCGAAATGTTGAAACAGTTTTAGTTCTCTCCACTTTCAGTGGATCTCCCTGTGCCTGGATTTTACTTGGAATGTTGTATTTACTTATAATGCTGTATTTTAACTTCCTGTATCTTTAAAATGAGGAATCCTGCAAATGTTATCAGGAAACATAATGACTGCACCCCTCTTTATGCTGTGTTTAATTCCTTTTCCCAGTCCTAAACACATTAAATGTTCACTCTAAAACTTGAGTTGTGTGGATGAAAAGCTGTTGTTTCAAAATTGGTTCAGTCTGAAAGTGTCCCTGTAAATTCACTTGCTTTCTGCTCTGCAGATCTAGTGCCTGAAAGTGGTTAGATAGATATCTCTTGCCTAACAGGAGTTTTGGTTTTGCTTTGGAAGGGCAGTGCGCTAAAAGCACCAGCAAACCTCTACGGGTCTGGGTGGCAGCCCAGCTGGTGCATCAAAACTGTCCTTCAGGATCTGATCACAGAAGTTGGAGCCAGAAATCAGGGAGCCAGAAACAGCTCAGCATGATTTCAGTATGTGTCTGGGGGTTGCTGCACTGGAAGTTGGGAAAGCAGATAACTTTCTCCTTGTAAATGGAGCTTATTTTATCTGAAATTCTCAGAGAGAAAATAATGGTGGAATCCACAATGCCGTTTTTAAAAAGTCATTTCTTGGAATAGAATTGCACTTTAAGACCATCTAATAGGGTACTTTGACTGCTAATTTGAGGATTCGACATAGTTACTTCAAGTATAAAGACAATGCATTTGAAAAATACATGTGACAGATTTTCTGTAGATTAATGAATATAATCAAGAAGAACAAATTAAATGAAGAAGACTTCCAGAGAGAGTAAATTCACTTAACAATCTGGAAAAGGGTAATTTATATCTAAATATAGCTCTGCTGAGGATGAGTGTCCATGAACCCACAGCTCCTTTCATATTCTGGGAGAGACTTTCCTCCCATTTAGATTTCTTTGAGTTTTTGTTTTTCATCACAGAAAGCCAACTCATAAAAAAAATGGGAAAGGAGTTTTAAGTCTGTCAAGATGATGTGTTTCTTCCATCACTATAGTAAACTGATTCATTATTGGCTGAGAAATAAGCACTCTCAAACACACTTAAGTTTTCTGTGATAAGGAAGATACAGTTGGTTTATCCAATACAGTAAAAGCTAAATTAGGGTCCTGGTCTCAGCTAATTAATATTTTAGATACTGTGGAGACAGCTGAATGCACTGTCAGGGCAAAGAGATTATTTTCTTCTATTCACAGTGCATAATTGGAGGGACAGCAGGCTCCAATGTAATTCTGTACATGCACGTAGCCCAAATGCCAGGAGCATTCCTTCTAGTAGAGAAATATTATTGCTACTTGGTTCCTGACCAATTAGGTTGAGGATCCCTCCTGTGAAACTTTTTCTTTCTTTAAACAATTAATCATTTCCCCTCAGATAGAATAGAAAAAGTCTTGAAATAATTTTGAAAATTTCCCTGGAGAAGAACATAGTCTCCTATCCTAAGTTTTATCAGAAATGTAGTCATCATTTCCTTTGACCTTAATGAAAGCTGCGTGGTTAAATCCAGAGTAATCATTTTATGAGGCAGAGCTACATCTCTCCAGCCATACTTACATAGTAATCAGCTGAAACAAATTTTCAGAAATGTCAGGACAGCAGAGCTGCAGAACATACCAAAGCCATAGTAGATAGGCTGTATGGTCATCTGTCATGTTTCTCTAACTAACTAGCTTAATTGCTTTATTGAAGATATCTGAAACAGAGAAAAGTCCCTTGACTTTTAGAAAATAGTTATTCTTGCAGCTCTTACTCTAAATACTGCTTGACTAACAATATATCAATATAATATGATAAATATGAACTTGGTGCAAAGCACTCCTTATTTACTCAGCTGTGAAAATAAATTCAGATACTCCCTAGAAAACTGTTACAAATATATGGTTTTATTAATGACATCTTTTGAGGATGAGCTACAAAAAAGAAGCTTATTCGGGAATTTTTCCAGCGACATATATAATTGCAGATTTTAGAAAACATTATTTTTGAAAAAAAATACAGCACTTTTATGAAGATATGTTCAGTAGTTTGCATAATTTGCTTTTTAATAGTTCCTTTGCAAGCTGATAGGTCTAATCAAAGCTTGCATAATTTCTATTTATCATTTAGGAAAGTTAGCAAGACTCCACCAAAGAAAAACATCTCTTGCAAACAGTACACCTCAGCTCATTACTGAGACACATGGGCTGGT
Organism: Apteryx mantelli; assembly: GCF_036417845.1. Classification (NCBI taxonomy): domain Eukaryota; kingdom Metazoa; phylum Chordata; class Aves; order Apterygiformes; family Apterygidae; genus Apteryx; species Apteryx mantelli. The sequence continues at coordinate 51,991,465 of NC_089980.1, read as the reverse complement.
TCTCTGATGCAATTATTAAGAACATTAGTGGTAATCTGAGAGTTTTTTGTATCTCTACATGAATATTAAAGTGCTTCAGATTTATATCTATAAAATGTGTGATTTTATAGAAATAGTAACAACACTCTTACTAAAGTAATTGATTTATGAATTAGTAATTATTATTCCTAGTAACACTGTAGGCATTAACTACTAAATCATTCTTGCACTTTGGTAAGACTAGGCAACCAAAACTATGAAAGTTTCACTGATAATTTCTTTTTATGTTAGAATTCAAGTTCTGTTAAGATAAAATTAAAATTTGACCATGGGGCATTTGGAGGTTTGCAAAACTTTTAAAGAAATATGGATACTCCTGAATATGAAATGTTGTCTACATATGAGATTTTACTGTGGACTAGATTGTTTAGGCACCATGGAAAACAAGACCAGAGTTAAGAAGCAGGGTGTAGGCTTCAGGTGGTGTGAGGGTTTCAGACTATTTTCTCAGTCTTACAATATTCAAACTACAGCAGAACTTTACATATCTCCAAGCCATAAATAAAAGCACTTCTTCTAAATGATGATGCATTCATTGTTTATCAGGAAGCAGAGCATATAAAACATTTCTTCTTATTAATAAAGAAAAAAAAAAGATGCTTTTGGGGTTAGGATAGAATATTGGAATTCACAAAATGCAGGACACATCCTCCTTTGTGCTGTGTTCTGGGGCATCATTTATGCTAATGTAAATGCTACCACCAAAACTGTAACATTTGAAAGTCACTGTGCAATCAGGAGAAAAATTACTGCATGATAAATTAATATTTATCCCAATGATCATGCCCTTTGTGTGCCAGAATTCCAGTGAGTTCACAGGAAATCATGCAGTTTCTCTGCCTGCTCCTTCAAGTGTAAAATTAGCATCAGACTTGTTGAAATGCTCCTCACAGGTGTATCTGAGATACACTTAGAGATATCTGGAAAGAAGATGCTTCAAAAATGTGAATCCAGATAAGCTACCCCCAGGCTTAGGCCCTGTCTCAATGTTGAACATGCTTGTTACTGACTCATCAGACCAACCTATTTCCACTCATCTTCCCTTAAACATTGGACTTGTACCACTCTCATCCTCAGCTATGACTTTTCTGGGTTTGGTTTTTTTTCCCACGCTTCTCACTGTTAGTTCTTCTCAGGAAGCAGATGTGACTCCTGCACTTAAAGCTACTACCTGGCTACTTTAAAAATTAGTTTTTCAGCAGATTCTGAACATTCTTTGAAAAGAATAGGAATGACAGCTGAAGTTTCCTATGTTATTTCTCTACCCTACAAACATATAAAAAAGATAGGGAATGCATTGTCTTCTGAGCATGTGTACATCAAAAACTCCTAATCAGAACAGGATTAGTAAAAATTCCTGCTAGCTCAAGAGATAAATAGATGAGAGTCAAGTAAGCCTCAAACCATTAAAGATGTAAGTAATAGGAGCTTGTCATGGGATATGTAGCTTGCACTCAAAAGATACATAGGACTCTAGGCTTCCAGTGCAATGCAGTGGATCACTAAATTCACTTATCAGAAAGAGAGAGCTACCTGCCTGAAACACATCATCACAGAGTTAGGGTGGATGCACACAGGATCAGGCAGACACAATGCTAAAAGCACAGCAGGGGATCTAATGCATAAGTAGGACTTTTTTGTTTTTTAAAAGATGAAAAATTTGAAAGCTTCAGAATAGCTTCAGTTTAGAGCTCTTCTGAAGATGAAGAACAGCATTTTTAAGTACTCTTCTTCTGAAAACTATTGCAGCATTGTATTTTCAGTGCTTTTCCATGGAATCTTTCAAATTCAATTTCTCTAGCTTCTACTTACAAATTAAACAAAGCCTTTCGCATATAAAATATGCAAATACTTATTCTGCAGGCTTTATCAAAAAAATCAATGAGCAGTATTGTCCACTGACACCCCCAGGACTTGATCTTAGGTCAGGTAATGGCTTAGGACAAATAATTTTTAAACAATATGGCACAATGAGCTTGCTCATTCATACATCTTATTTGTGTATGCCAATACTTATTCATAAAAGTATTTCATCTCTATAATGACTGACATTCTTCAGGAGTGGAAAGTGATGAATTATAAATACATTATTTCTATCTTATTTTTAAGTGAAGGGAACAAGGGAAGAGACAGGAGAAGCAGTAAAGAAGAAACCCTGGAAATACCAGTGATTTTAGCAATATTTGTAGGAAAAAGCTAGACACTCTTTGGTGTCGGTACCACTCTTTGGTAATGGTTCACTTGGAAAAGCCATAGGAAAAGATGTAGCATATAGATTTTGGTGATAGAGTTCATGTTTACACATGCTGATGAAAAACTTAGAAAGCGTCACTGTCAAAAACAGACAAGAGACGTGCAGTATATATGTAGGAAACTATGAGACTCTTACCAACAAGCAAGTTGAGTGGAATTTCCGAGGGATAATATTAAAGACTAGGTTGAACATGTTATCCCAGTTTTGATAGTGGTGTAGGGCAAAATCTACAGAGCGATATAGCAAGCTTCTTACTTGCCTATACCCTGTTGTAGATAGCATTGAGATCTTTCACACTCCTTTCTCAGCTGGTGCCTAAGCCCATAATCTTCCTAAACCCTTCGACGACTAAGTTTCTGCCAATGGCCACACACAAAATTAAGGCAATGCTGAGGTGCCTGCAGCGCTGGCTGAGCAGGACTCCCAGTAAGTGCCTCCTTGCCCCTCTCCCTCAGCCCAGCCTGCTGGGGGCTCCCAGATCACGCCAGTCTGGGCAGGGGCCGCACGAAGGCTGAGTTTCGTCGCGCACTGAACAGCCACTTGGACGCTTCCCTGGGATGTTCGGCAGTCAAATTCAAGCCCCAAGGGAAACTGCTCTGGGGGGAAGGACAGAGAAAACCCCTTTCTGCCTCCACAGTACCAAAATACTCAGCACAGCAATTCACATGGAGCGCCTCAGTTCGCTTGCCATCTGTGCGCAGGACGGAGTGGAAGCTGGAAAGATGGTCAGCCTTCAGCTGATAGTTTCCCTCCTAAAGCCCTTTTCCCCCACCCCCCACTTTATTTTTCTGAAAACATGGCTTAATCATCCAGTTTGAAGGGACAGTTCATATCAAACAGATCTGAACTGATTGCAGATCTGAGCCAGACAAATGACCTCCCAATTTTGTGACCCCTCCTGCTCAGCATCTTGGCTTGTACAATTCTGTTCCTTAGGCATTTAGCATTCCCCCACAACTATTAGGGAACAGCGTGCATCTGTTATGGATGAGTATTGCAGTTATCAGGAGGACATCTCAGATTTCTCCTTTTAGGGGATTTATCAGTTCAGCTTTTAGAACTAGTTTAGCCATATGAACTAAGTGGCATAAATTGTCACAGTCAAGTATCTCTGCATAGCCACAGGCTACTGGCTTCCCAGCCAGTGTTGCAAGGCCTCGGAGTTCCCAAGGAAAACTTATTTTTTGTTTCCTATTCATTTTTTCCTCATATCAAAAAGTTAATGGTATCTGAAGAAGGAAAGAGCTGGATTCTATATTTAGCACTCTCTTATTCAGTAACTTTTAGGAGTCTTATTGGAATAGGAAGAATTCTTTTGTTGTTTTGTCACTGGATTCAATAATGGAATTAATGTTTTTTTTTCTCTTGAGAGCTCCTCAAATGGTCAGATTCGGCAGTGCATTAATCCTGGACAGTCGTCTGGTTTTCCCCACACCACCCTTCAGGCACGTGATTTCAGAGAATTCTGTAAGACTGGGATGATTTCCATGTGCACCTGTTTAAGTGCAGTATTGGTAAAATACAATTGCAGTATTGGTATAATAAAACTTTGTATGTAATTTGTTTACAATGTGTAAAGTACACATATGTGTGTGTGTGTGTGTGTGTGCATGTGTACATGTGCATGTGTGTGGAGAAAGAGAAAAAAAACCTATATAACAGTACTGCGTTCCCCAGCACAATCTGTGCAACAAATATTTTCTGTTCGGCTGTCTCTGTCTGTGCAACAGACACTCTGTCTGAACAAAGACACTATCTCAGTATGAATTAAGTTACCCTCAGCAAGAAAAGCAATTTATTGATCCAGTTCCTGATAGATTTCCTTTTCACTCAATTTTTACCTACTGTTAGCACACCATGGAGCTTTAAAGGGGAAATTCAATAACTGCTTTTTCTATTGGGTACTGCATATCTGGAAGACCTAGAGGATTATATTTTGAAAGCATCAGAAACTGTAAAGGACTCCTATTCTGCAAAAGAAGGATAAACAGAGAGAAAGCTGTATCTTGCTTCTTTGGGGCGGATCATGGGAGCCAGGCTTAAATCCTTACTTTTCTTGAGCCGAAACAGGGAGTTGAAGGTCAGTATCTCATCTCAATTCTTCACGATCAGGCTGTTAGCTGGCTTTTTTTCCCTCTTACGTGATATGAAAAGGACTTGTTTTACTCTTAGGACAAAATACAAAAATACATGACATCTCTGAAGTATCTCCAGCTTTAGTCATTTGAGATGTATACTGTTACAGGAATTTTCCTTTGGAAGAAAGGCATTCTTCAAAAGAACAAAGCATGATTTATTATGAAAACCTGTTCATGAAGTTTTCATTACACCAGGAAGATCCCAGCTTTTTGTTTGCTTTTAAAATGAAGCTAATATACTTTTGAAAGCTTTTGTGTCATCCTAGTGAGGCGTATTGCCCCAGGTTTGGGAGGAGAACTACCAGAGAGTCTCACTTTTTCTATATATGACTTCCTCTTTCCCCCTCTCACCCATGTCTGGGGGTGAAAATTATCAGCATTGCTTAGTTTTTTTCTTGTTCATTCTTGATTTTTATTTTAACGTGAGCAAGTCAGAAGAGTGATTAGAACTCCTAATCCGTGCCTTGTCTGTGTGGCAGGTTAGACCTGAGCCCTGGTTTTGCAAGTGGATGCAATGGTATTCACGTCCCTGGGCAGCGAAGTGCATCGGCATGGGGGTGTCTGTGTTGTCTCTCCTGCTGCCCGCTGTATTGCTCTTGAGTAAACATTCAGCCTCCCCCAGCACCACTTTCCTTGCTTTCATGCCAGTAAAATAAACAGTAACAACTTTTCTTCCCCCTTCTTCATTGCTTTATTGCATTATTGCTGCCTTAATAAAGTCAGGTGAGTGATATTGGCAGGTTTCTTCCCATGAATGCCAAAATACTAATTGCTCACTACCACAGGACAGTACAGCTTTCAGATTCCCAGGACTCATTGCTGTCAGAGCAAACATGAGGACCTCTGTTAAGACTAATACAACTTATTAATAAAAAAGACTTTAGTCATTAATGATAAATGCTTCCAGGAGTACATTAAGTGCTGTATAAGCACACAGAGAGATATGCAGGGTTTTGTGACTTCAAATACTCAGATGCACTCAATGTTTACAATGAATTACGTTCTTCCACAATAGCAGAAAAACAAGGAAGTGTATTTTGTCATGCTCAGATTTCATAAAATAACACCTTCAAACATAACTTCCTCATCCTCAGTAAAACAAGCAAGCTTTTGTGTGTTCCAGCACTAATACAAAAGATGTAGATCCTAAAGAGCATCTTAAATATATTGAGAGGAATAAATGATTATAGGATTTTAATACTGTAATATGATTTAGTACAGGATACAGCAAAAGATGTAAGACAGCATTTCCCAGAATTTCTTCAGCAAAGTCTGAGTGGCCACAAGAGACACTTACTGTGAAAGTTATACTATAGCCTGTGGCGAATGGTGAAGATAAATCATGTGAGTTAACAGAAAATTGAGAGCAGAGAAGAATATGTTTGATGGTTACAGAACAGGATTTGAAGCTAAAGAATGACAGAAGATAGAAGGTAAGAATTTAGAGTATCTGGGATTAAGAGCTCAAATTTAAAGCAATAGACTGATAGGTAGGGGTTTTATTCCCAGTTCTGCCCTCGACTTGCAACATGACCTTGAGTTAGTCTCTTGACTTCTCTGTCAGGTTTGGCAAAACAGTATGCTTTTTTCCTGCAGAAAGCGCCCATAAAAAAGATTCTTCCACTGAAAATTTTACTTTTTTTATTGGAAACACACAAACACTGAAACACCAAACATTTTATGTCAAAAAATACTGAAAACTTAAAAAAAGTTAAAAATTCCAGATGGAGTTCTCTATTAAAATTTCCTGTCAAGAACAAAATATTTTCAAGGAAGGAAAACACTTTCTGCAAAAATATCTGGTCAAAAACACAGTTTCCCAATCAAAATTAAGTTTTAGTAGAAAAACACTGAGCAACTTTGGTCAACAATCAAGACAACTTCCTTAGTTCTCTGTCTTTTACACACCTATTCGTCTTTAAAAAATAAAACAAGAGTTCTGGATTTTCAGGTGGATGCAGTTTTTAGGCTGACCAGGTGGGCTGTGTATAAGCAGGCACGGTGTTGATAGAGTACGTTTGGTCAGCTGACAACAAGATGGAAGTACCTCTGGATTCATTTGTACTGTAGCATTCACTTGGACATACATCTGATATGCTCCACAATATCTATGGGGTTAACTGAAATTGTCTAAAACAAAACAAGGCAGAAAGATTTTGGAGTCTTCTTACAGACAACAACCTAGTACATCTCCAGAGGCTGAGCTAGAGTACATTACCTGAAAGACCATAACACCAGCTAAGGTGTCATAGTCTTAGGATGGTGGAGCACAGGCTTAGCTTTGTTCAGTGCATAGTGCATAGGATCCCAAGAGTCTCTATGAAATGCTTTTCTCACTCCCTCCTTTCCTGATGATGACAAAGACATCCTATTAACATCTCTGTTTCTTCTCGGGTTTGCTTCCCCTACAAAGCTGAATCCTTTTCTTCTTTTCTTTCCAGCTGCTTAGAAGTCCACATGGCAATGGTTTAGTTTTATTTTATTAGTGCGGGACTGATTTTTGGTGCTGGCTATTCATCACATTCCTCCTGAGGAGCTCTCCACCAGTTGGTCCACAGGTCTGGCTTTGACTGAGCCTAAATTACAGTTGCCTTAATATTTTCTTGGCTTCACCAAGTCAGAGGTGAAGTTCCTAAGAAAGAGAAGACAGCCAGTGACTATTCCCAGTTCCCACTATGGTTTTATACCTTTGCTACATAAACAAAACATGGAGAGTAATTTATAACACCTCAAGAGCATTTCTTTTTCCCCTCTTATTGTGCTTCTACTGGATCTGCGCTGGGTAAACTATCTTATTTCATGGCCACAGTTAAATAATTACAACTTTCTCATGTAGAGAAAATCTTAGAAGATAGTGAGCTGTATTCTTGACTGTCTTGTGCAGTCAGGTACAGCTAAGTGGATTTGAATTGCTGCTTCTCTGACTGAATGTTTTGAACTTACTTTGGAAAGACAGAAACAGCAGAAAGTACAAAGCAGTGAAGAAAGATTAGATCATATCTCAAACTACGTAAATTAACTCATCAAGAACAATTATATTTGTTAGAAATAGAACAGGTTTGTTCTGATAGTTTCTTAAATATTTTTTCTCTATTTGTCATCAAATGTTTCCTTTGATTACTGGATTACAAACTTTTAGACCAATTATTGTAAGGCCACAAGCCCAGTCAAGCACTTGAGGCCCAGCCAATTATCTCTGCCAACTGAAAATGGTATGCCTCTTCCCCAAGTTGCTACTTTGAAAATCCTGCGTGACAAATAGACCAAGAACACCATATTCTGTGATATAAAAACACAATGAATCATGAAATCTTTAAAAACTTATTTTATTATAAAGAATTCTAGCCACTCACTGAAGCTCTTTTTGAATGATTTTCACAGTTTCCAATAATTATTTTGCCACTTCAAGTACACAATAAATTAAGGCTTGCAGGCTTGCCATACTTTAGATGAAATTTCGTATTATTATTGTAGTTATGATGATGCATAGCAATTATCTTTTAAGTAATTATTTAGATAATAGAAAAAATAGATTTCTTAGGCAAAGGGGTTATTTAAAAGAGGAAAGAAAGACCTTTACATGAATGCAATTGGATACTCAAGTTATTTGAACACATAAGAATTTTCAGAAGAAGGAATCTAGTCCTGAAATGGATGATCCTGAGCTTTCCAAAGCAGCTCTTCATCATGCTTGTGAACCTGTTAGCAGAACAGAACACCTCATTTCAACACTTGATACCTTCCTTATGAGTTGCAAACTGACGTGCAAAGAAAGACTTATCTGGAGGCTTTCTTAGTATCTATTTACAGGTTGTCATGTACTGGGTGTCCAAGAATCTTAAATGCTGCCATGACACCTCTGAACTTGCTTGACTGCTTGAGAACCATCAAATGTGCACCAGCATCACTTCCTTGGCCTATGTCCAGCACCAGCATGGGAATTTCTGGCCATACCAGCTCTTGAGCTGATAAGAACCCAGGGCTGAAACAATTCCTTAGTCTACACAGATAGGAAAAATTACAGTATTTCTCAAGGCCAGCCTCAAGCTTCTTTTCATACATATATCTGTCTGTCTGTCCATCTATCTACCTATCCATTTTGGTATATCACAAAGTTGAGAAACTGAAGACAAACATTATTGATGACCATTCTGAATTTTTATCACAGCTCTAAGTGAACAGCTTCATCCTAAAATGTAGTTTGCCAATACTGATAGTTCTCTTTCATTTCAATAAGAAACTGCAAAGTAGCATTTCTGAAAACATGCAAAGAACTGCTTTGTGATACATTCTTTGGGCCACAGTAGACATTCCTTGGCTCATTTTAAAATGGTGAACACAGGCAATATGGCTTGTACTGGGTCCTGGGATACAAGTCAGAAGCAAAATACAAGAATGTTTTCCAGTAAAGTAGGAGAGATCTCTGCCTTTATAATGTGATGGGTAGTGCTGATTTCCAAATGTTTGGTTCCAAATGGGAACCAGAAATTCCAAAGAACCTTTCCCCATCCCACCCCAAAATAGGTTTTCACAGTGATAGGTAAGAAGTATATGACTCACGAAGGTAATATACTAAATAAAGAACAGCACCACAGGGGAAGACATGGTATAGAGAATTTAAAAAATCTACGACTAAGCAGATCATAAATAAGAAGGGAAATGAATGTAAAAAAAAAAATTATATTTAAAACTAGAATTGTCCTTCAAAGAATACAAAAAAGTTGGCTATCCTATAAAGGAAAAAAAGCCTTACCTATGTTCAAAGGCTAAATTTCAAAGGTTTGGGCATATGTGCAGATGGGAACCTCAGTCTGAACATTGTTTCAGTGCCTGAGAAGCCTCATCTTGGAGCAAACATTTTGTTGGTTCTAACATAAAATTAATCTTTGTATGGTAAATAAACCCCTATCCTTAATATAAAAGGAACCCTATATATACATATAAGAATAAGATTCTTAAACTACCTTTGTGACTTCTGTCCTGGAAAGCCCTAGCTCATTTCTTACTTCTGAAAAATTTCATGTTTGATGTTTCCCTATCATATAATTTCCTATTGCCATAACTAAAACTAACTCAAAATACATGCTGCTTGTACTGATTTCTCACATTCACTAAGCCGTTACTTATATAATAATAATAAATTAAGAGAGAGAGAATAAATCTCTCTCTCTCTGAAGGATATTTTATACTATTTTTATATAATCTTATAGCATCTAACACCTAAAAGCTGACTAACAGAATAAAGATTAAATAACAGGATAGTAGCAGAAGTATAGACAGAATAAACCCTGCAATGCAGCCTGTTCAAAACGTCTGCTCTGGAAGTTCTGCATTAAGGCAGCTGATATAAAAAAGATACCCTTTAAAACTCATCCATTGGTAATTGCTTCCTTTGTGTTTTCTATGGCATTTGCACCTTGATCTCTAGAAGGCTTATTTTTCAGAAGTACTTTCATAGCACTCCACACTGTAAAATAAACAGCCAAAATATGTTGTTCTCAAATTAAATTGATGTGGGTGCATTTGCACGGTACTGGCAGAAGTTCTTTGGGTATGCAACAAAGTCAGAGATTTTTCAGTCATTTTTCACTCAAGTGAGTACACAATATTCCTGCTATGCCAAAAGATAACAGACAGTGTATTACACTAAATGATGATGTTTATATTTACAGTTAAGACCTTAAAATTGCAGCGGCACAGCTAAAGGTTACAAGATAGAGAGTTCTTGAAAAAAATCAGTCTAAGGACTGTAAAATTTTGTTACATCTGCTACCTCAAGATCCAGGATTTGCTTTACTGAGGACTTCTTCAAATGCTTCTGAAAGCATCTATGTTTTTTTCTTTTATAAAATTTCTGAATATGGTATAGAAGAAAGTTAAGCAGAGCAGTTAATCCAATAACCACACGTTTAGTCTTTTATATTATCATTCCACATCTAGCAGTCACTGTTTACTACATTGTAAATTCCTAGTAGCTCATTTTCCTCTTTATTTAGCCGCCCATGATCTCTATAAATATATGCATGTTTATTAGTATAAATATGTACATTTTAGGCCTTGGCCTAAATAATGAAATCTAATATTTACAAAATATACACAGTAAAATCTTCCATTTGTAATGTGATTCATATTTAACACTGCTGTGTAATAGATTCATGTCAGTGTCAGCAGCATCAGGAATTAAAAAAAAAAGAGAAAATCATCACTCTCTTCTCTTATAGGTGCCTTCCCTTACTAATAAATTGTCTCTAGAAAATGTTGTGCACACAAAGCTTTGAGAAGAGATCACAATAAGGAGAAGTAAAATGTAAGGGGAGGTGGAAGCTAGGATCAGTCACAATCATTACATACTGAGTAAGCTGAAAAAAAAAATTGGGAGAAAATTCTGGCTCCATTTTGCCTTTTGCATACGGATATGAATAAGAATGCAGAAGAAGTATGAAGAATCCACTACCTACTCTGAGGCAGATAATTAGCCTCATAGTGAAATCTGTTTAAAAAAACTTTGATTTGTGAAGCATTTGACTGCATAAGTCCCATAAAATTAATTATACTGCAAGTTCAGAAGAGTGGAACCTCCAAGCTCATAGGTTATTCATGCCTCAATTTTTATTCGGAGAGCCCTCCAAGTAGATCACAAATATTCATTTATTTACAACCCAGGATCTCAGGAAAAAAATGGTCCCCCTGCTCCTGACTCATTCCACCTTCCTGTTTGAGAGGCCGCTACCTTTCCCACAGCCCCTGCACAGGAGCAAGCCTTCCCCAGAGGGAAAATTTGGAAAAGACCTCAGTGATACAGAGCAAACCTCCACGACGGACAATTTCCACTTCAGCACAAGGGTCTTAAGGAAGCAGCCAAATCCTTTCACTACACTGTGGGACGGCAGGGATGCTGCTGCAGAAGTGGCACCTGACTACACCTCAGGGGACTTCTGCAGGGATTTGTTCAGACTGCTGAAGATAAAGGCCAAGCGTCATTGTCGTTGCGTTTAATCTTTTCACATCTCAACAGGACTGTACTTACTGCTCTCCAGTCTACAATGTGACGTGCTCTGCTGAAATGATATGACACAGAAATACACATTTTCCTGCACTGAGTGAATTAGAAAATCATGTGTTTTTAATTAGCTGTAAAAGGACACTATGACAGCTGGTGTTACAAGGCAAATGAAAAGACTTGCCTCATTTTGTCTTTGCACTTGGAGAATCAAACAGTTAAGTGCCTGCGTTTTTACAGTGAGTGATGAATGTGAATTATGTGGATTGGAGAAGGCGTGGGGTTTTAAACACAGGCTCTTCCCATTTCACTTTGGTGCTGCTGGGTGGCTGCTAATTTACTCCTGCTCTATTGCCTGTTTCTGGATCATTACTGAAACTGTGTTAGTCACAGACTCCCTGAGATGTTTTACAACATTTCTTGAATAACAGACAGCTGGTGTACTGCTAGAGCACACCATACCGGCTCCAGCCCTCCCTATACCGGCTTGTATGCTCCTGGGCAGGGAGAGCAAAACACAGGAGCCCCCAGAAAATACCCATGGGGAAAGAAGGAGGCACCCCAGGGAGTGGGTTTTCTGCCTCCCTCTTATTCTCCACACTGCCCAGTTTTGGAGAAAGAGAACAAAAATTGTGAGTGGCCGGGCAGCCAGTTTCCCTCTTCTGAATCTCTGCTTTGACTTCTGTGATTAAAAAGCTGAGAAGTGGCTATACAAGTGGCTTTCTCATTACCCTCTACATAATTCATGGCTACCACAGACTAAAACAGGTTTGAACTTTTCAGTTTTTTTGGTTTCCCATCCTACTATCTTTCTCAGACTCTCATGTCTTCAGAACTGGTAGCACTCCCTAAATCTTGTCAGACTTGCGTTGCCTTCAATGTCCAGCATCAGTGCTCACAGTTAGCACTGCCATGCTATTATGATAGCATGGAAATGGAAATGGAAGGCGTGTATGAGTGCTAAATAGCTAGTATTATTTATTGCTATTAAAATCATATGCCTTTCAAGATCTGTGCATATCAATGTTTAGGTTCTAAAAATGAGTCACTTTATACATATATGTGTGTGTATGTATGTATGTAGTTTCATGTACCATGTTCTGGATATTTATGTGAAGGGTTTTTGAGTTTTGAAAATTAACCTGGTGCTATTACTGAACAGTTTGCAGAAGTGCTGAAATCCCAGCTAACATCACAGCCACATAACTACAGACCGGCTGTGCATGTACTTACTGTGGTACACCTTCCAAACTAGTTCCTCTACAGCCTCTTCTGCTCCTTCCAATTTCTGTGCAAGACACTGCACTTTCAAAATATTCCTATAGCTTTTTTCATTGTTTCTAACAAAAAATATTAGAAAGCAAATTATTTAAGGAGTAGCAAACACATACTGTTTGAAACACTTCCAAGTCAATGATCCAAAAATATTACCTACATCTTAAAAGTGAAGTTGCTTATGAACTGCCGAGGACAGACCTCAGATGATTTGTCAAAGTGCTGATTTGTCTCTGTTACAATGTGAAGAAGTATCTTTTCCAGCTCATTTGATACTCCACGGAAGAATTTCCTCAGTGTGTTCTATGTATAAGAACTGGTCTCAATCAATTTCCATTAGTGGGAAAGCTATGTCTGAAAAAAGTCACTTTAACTCCCCATAGCAGAAACACCATTTCACTTTCTTTAAACCCGTCAAAAATAAAATTCCTGTTGGATTAAGATGAACAGATAACTCAGGTGTGGAGATACTAAGGACAGGTGAACAGGTATTTGTCTCTACTCATATCATTGCAAATACTAACTTTGGGCCACAAAAAACCTGCTGAATTTCATTCTTCCAAGGTAATGTTTTCCAAAGTAGGATCAAATAAGACAGTTGATGTGCTGGGTTTTCCTCGTATGGCACGTATGCATCACCATGGATAGCTGTCCACATAGATGTCCCAGAAGCACTTAGAATTTCACTGATAAATAAAATCCTAAATGCACAGTTTGATATATCTCCTTAAAACAGCAGATCATCACAAAAAATGAATGGTCCAGTGGCTTGGATACATTCAGTTGTCTGACTTGCTACAGCACCTGGTGAAGTGTGGGATAACTCACATTTAGATTCTTCAAAGCATTTAACATAAATTAAACTGATTTTAATGGGATGTATGTATCTAGATACTGTTAAGTAGTTGAGCTTGGTCTACAGATTTCCAGTTTACAATGAATGTTTATATAAAGCATTGACATAATACTTATCCAATGTTTACTTGTACAGTTTAGAATCAATCAAAATATCACGTGTTTTAAATTCTGAACCTTACCAAACCTGAATAATCTGAAGGATTTTTATGAGTTTAAAGTATTTGGTCTTCTTAATGCTTAGAAATTAATGCTGAGCAATATGATTGCCTCTGATTTCTGCCCAGCTGACACTCTCATAACTTCTACGTTATTATGTCATCATTTATATCTCATTGATAGCCTTTCTGTACTTCAAAGTCTGAGATTAATGACAAAGTTCTCTTATCTTGGTCACCTGATTTTGAAGGAAGCACTGTTATTTGAACTGTAGAGGTTAAAAAAAGGAAAATATTTTTCTTGTCTTGAAATGGCCAGAAGGTTGTTCTTGAGCACAAGAGGTTTAAATAATTTATCATGAGCTACTGAGTCATAACAGAGTTACTGATCTGTCTTTTACCACAGTGACATTCTATTTTTCAACTTTGTATTTCTTTTTTTATTCTGCAGTAGGATTAAATAACTCTCATTCTGTAGTAACCAGAAATGTTTAAGTACATCACAATTGCATAATGAGGCATCAGACCTGTACCTTTTATAGTCTGGCTAACAGAAGTGCCTTGATGGGAGCAAACGTGACAATCTTTCTCAAGCCGTGCGAACTTTGCATGCTAATGAGAAGTGTTGTGCGTGTGAACAGCATGCTTCAATCACCTTTTGAGTATATCATTTATTTTCTAAGTAGCATGTGTGTACTCACTTTGCATCAGTAGATGATTTGAGACTCCAACACTGATTTATCTTTTGGACTTCTGGATTGGCACTGAGAGTCTTCATACCTCATTAAATTGTTTTCTTTATTTTTTATGCTTCATTGTTTTGTGCATGCGTAGGGGTTTTGATACACTTTATTACATCTTGTAGTAACTCTGCAAAGTTGCCCAGAAGTTAAAATAATTCTCATGGCTGATATCATTTCACAAATTTCATTTTATCTTCGAGAAAGGTTTCCAAATATAAAAAAAAAATTTTTTTTCTACCTCACTTAAAATATTTTTATCTACTGAAAACATTCTGGATCATATTCCCTGGGGGGATACGAAAGTCTGGCCCCATTAAAAATGCAGCTACCAAAATATCTTTCCAGTTTCTCCCTATTTTGAAAGCAAAAGATTCCTTCACCATAATTGCAAATGATGCTAATTGCTGTATAAAACAGCTGGAAGACCGTTCCTTGCGAAAGACTGCCCAGCTCTCCTCTTCCCTCAGCTTCTTTCCCTTGTCACTTCCTTTGACTCTGAATGATCATCACTGACATGAATTAAGGCCTCCATTGGGATAAGGTCTCATTATGAGAAAAAGGGCCACTTCGCAGAATTTCAAGCAAAGAAAGAGGAGTAAAAATGTTATAGAAAAGAAAGTGAAAAAAAAATCAGAAAGAAATGCAGATATGGGGTCCTGTCATGACATGACTGGGCTCCAGCAGAGCCAGCCCTGACATCACCTGCGCTTTGGTGGCTCACCACGGTCCAGGGTCCCAGCCGCCCTCCCGGGGCACCACCTTTGGAAGAGACGGAGGCTGAAAAGGAACAAGCAAGGTAAAGGAATACGGGAAACCATGTAAGCTATATGAGGTATAGAAAAAGTGGTTTTAAAAGGAAATAGTTGCAGCTGCAAAGACTGTACACTAGTTTTGTACTTCTGCCAGGTGTTAACAGCCACTGGAGAAGAAGGGAGGTGTATGTGTGTTTTTGTTGTATTACAGTAAGAAGGACAACTTTGTTTCTAATTACCTCATTGTTAGATGTGTTATTGTTATTCCATCTCAAAATTTGTGAGTAGTGATACTGAGTGGTGTTGAAAGGATTTATTAATCGCTCAGGAAGTGTTCTCCATTCTTTGAAATCAAAGTGTTATAAAAATAAAATTATTATGTTACCAAACAATAGGCCTGAAACCTGAATTTCAGTCTCAACTAAACCGGCTTTACATAGACAAGGCTCCATCTGAACAGACTTTTCTGCATGTGTATATTTTCCTTATAGAAAAAGTGTCAAATGTTACATGTGAATGTACCTAGTAATAGTCTATTAATATGGAAAATGGTGAACCATTGACATCCTCATTTGACTTTCTTTGAAACAGTTATGAAAATGTGAATCGAAGTATACTCTTCAGAGGTATTAAAGAGTAGAAAACTCCAAAACTGTGTCTCATTTTTTCAGATGTGTTTAGTGGTCTTAGCGAAGACCTTGATCATTTGCCAATGAAATGATTTTGATTTTGCTTGCATTATGAGAACTCCCTTATGAGTGGCATATGGTTCATACTGATTTATGCCATGGAAAATCAGATAAAATGCAGCATGAGTAGATTGTGCCAGACTAACTTGATCCTTTTTTTAGACAAGATGATAAATAATTTTCTAGACAAGGGTAATTCTGCAGACTTGATCTATTTGGAGCTCAATAAAGCTTCTGGCACAGAGTCACACTGGGAATTATTAGTTAAAATGAAGAGGATGAGGATTAGTACAGGATTAGGAACTGGCCAAAGGGGAGACAACGAGGTGTGTTGTGCTGACAAAGAAACCACCAGGCTGGATGGATATTGCTGGTGGAGTTCCTCAGGGAGGAGCTGTTGTTGACCCTTGGCTGAAGGGAGGGAGCTGCCACCTGAGTTGGTTGATGAGATGATGCTCAGAGGCACTGCCAATGCTGAGGAGTATCTGGTGATCAGATTTAAAAAAAAAAAAAAAGAGTGACTGTAAGGACCCAGGCAAAAATACACTAAAGAAAACAGTATAATGCATGTAGGAGCTAATGACAAGAATTTCTGCCATGAGCTGGGAGTGTATCAGTCGGAAACAAAAGAGGTAAAAAAAATACTTGCCGCTATTATTTGGCCACAGTGTAGCTGTTAGCCAGCAAAGCAACAGAGCACTGAAAATGGCAAAGGGAGCACCAATTTGCAGTCCAAGGCATTCTCACCAGTACTGATGTCATTTGTCTGGGCTTATTTAGTTCATCATCCAGAATAGGTATATAATTTCACCCATATTGAAAGAAACAATCAAAATAAAGAGGATACAAAAAAAGGTAGCTTGGATAAGAAGAGTGGAGAGCCCATCTTACAAAACAAGACTAAAAGAGCACAAGTTCAGTAAAAGAAAAACTATGGAGGGGGCATTATAAAGATCTCTAAACACAGGAGAGCGGTGAGTTAGCTATAAAGGCCAGTATTGTCAGGAAAGACAATGGATGTAAAGTATTCATAAATAAACTGAGGCTTAAAATGAGAAATTTCAGAACCACTACAGCAATGAGGTTCTGATGTCCCAGAGAAGTGGAGGGAGTAAAAAATAAAAGATGGTATTAATCACCTGATCTTCTGGATCAAACTGTGAGACATGGATCTATGTGATGGATCCCAGCATGGAAGAGGAAGTCGTGCTGCCCAAGAAGGCCCCTCAAGGATACCTTCAAGGAACGCTTCACCGAGTTAACTGGGTTGATCTGTTAATGAGCTCGTTTGGGTTTTAGCTGCGAATAGCAACAACAACAAATGCCCAGGGGAAGAATGCACAGACTCTCCTGAACAACGGTGGCACACACGCAGGCAAGGAGTGTGGGAGGCAAAGGATGCAGAATGGGGGTCAACAAATTCAGTGGTCCTCAAGGTGTAACAAAATGTAATGCTCTTCATAAACTTCTGTTGTCATCCTGCTGTATGGTGCTCACTGTTCTTCCCCCCTTTCTTCCAGCGCAGTTACCTGCATTCACGGCAACTTGGTCTTGATCCCCCAAGGAGTACCATACTGCAGTAAGTTCTACATTTTCATGCGAGAGGAGAAACAAACCAAGTAATTCAGAGATGTGCAACTTCTAATGCTGGATTTGCATCTTATTCCCATATATATTTCATAAAAGATGATCAAAAAATAATTTTCTAGCTAAAATATAGTCTTTAATTAATCTTCACCTCTGTTCCTTCCTAAAAATACATTGTAAAGACTCGTATTGTACCTAGTAGCTGACCTATACAGGTTTGAACTACTAGGCACTGTTCAGCCAAAAATCTTGTTAAAGTCAATGGATTTTTTCCAAAAGGGTATTATTTAGCAGTGTCACTGCAAAATTTATTCCCCTACCTCAGGCTTCCCTAAAGAGCTCCTTGACTCTCTTGACACTTACTTCTTTATATGAGACATTATCCAATATGTGTTTTCTAGGATCATTGATTTTAATGTGTAGATGCTTGCTTTAAAGGCTCATTTTGCATGACTCAAGGTTAAATATATTTACATTACAGAATTGTGCTAGGCAACTGGGCCCTGATTTATAAAGTATTGATATGTGTCTAAAATGAAGGCAAATTCAAAGCCAAACTGGCCTCAACTCGCTTCAGATCTTCAAAAAATATATTTCCTAAAATACACTCTGCATTCTATATGTAGATGATTTTTGCCACAACCTCAGAAATGAATGAGGTTATGGTAGATGTAAAGCTCTGTACTTTTTGCCCCTGGTGTAAGCATACTGTGATTTACCATTTGGGATTTTTTCTCCCCATATAAATGTTCTATGAGATCAGATATTATCCACCTCAACAGAAGTTCATCATAGCTATATTATGTGTCTTCCTGAATGGGAAGCCATTATATAAATGTAACAACTAATATGAGAAACACAGGGGAAAAGACAGTCAAATTGTCTATGATTTTTTTAAGCTATAGCTTCAACGGCATTAAAAGAAATACTCTAATATAATCTTGAAAATTGTAAACTGCTTCATCCTGCAACTTCAATGTTTGTCCTATATTTAGTGTCACTGAGCCCTGAGGAAGCCGAGGTGTGGAAACTCCAAGGACAACCTTTGCACTGAAGGATAGCCCGAGATGATTCAATCACTGGTGCTCTGCGTTAGTCTGAAACCCCAGCTTAATGTTACAGGGTATGGGGTTATTTGTGATGCTATTTTTAGCTGCAAGGTAAAAGGAAAAGCATAGATGAGAGGTAAAGTGAATGTATGCAGAGCTCAAAAACAGAGAAATCTTTTCACACCAAGAAGTTCTCAATTTTTTTTTTGTGAAACTTTTTTTTTGCATTTTCCCCCACAGATATTTTTAGGGTAATATGAATTACTGATTGAACTAATTGAAAAACAGCAAACAGAAAATTCATACCTATTTTTAAGTGTTGAAAATTTAGTAAGCAAAATTTCATATATCATCTCACAGGCTCTGGTCATGACTGCTTGTCATTAAGGATCCTGTGGCATGTTCTGTGAAAATCCTGGTCTCAGGGTGCGGCACATAGCTTCTGGCTCAAGTAACTCTACTACACGGCTGTCATTTGAGCAGTGCATCTGGCAAAGTAAAACCTCCATCCACAGAGCTGGCTGTGTTTTGGTAGGATCTCAGACAAGCAAGTAATCCTTTTTCACTGAATGCATGAGGCACAAGATGCACCCCAAGTTTATAAAATTTCTTTTCAAAGGTAGAAGATAACTGAAACTTCATAACAAAATTAATAGAGCATCAGAACCCCCCCAAAGTATATTTTAGTGATTTATTTATCTTTTCCAGGGCACCACTTTGTAGACTTATGCCTTACATGTAACCAAGAACTGCATTAACAGACAAACAGAACACACCCTGTTCCCTTGTGCCATGGCAACTTTACAGCAAGCAGTGTGGAGCACAAAGTGCTAAATTGTGAACTTTCTTTGTGCTGAAAGATTTCAAGTTAAATTTACTAATCTTTTCTGACAGAAGTGAAATGGAAGACATTGTAGTTTGTTGTAATAATGCACCACATACATCTGTGGGATCTTTTAAAATATAAAAGATTTCCTGTGTTCTTCTGGTTCCTTTCAACATGTTTTAATTGTGCATAAACATACATAAAGCCACCGTCTGGCTTTCTCTGGGGTTGGAGCATGTCCTCATTAGCTGAAAGGGGATAATATTTTAAGCAGATCCTGGAAAAGCAGCTAGAAATTAATCGATACTGTGTTAATTATATATTATGGAGCTATATGATGAATGTGGGTCAGTTTATGTTATGCGACCCATCAAGAGGCACATTTAACACGCGGTAGAAGATTATTTACTTTCCACAAGCAGCACGCAACCTTCAAGCAATAGCTGCTCCTGCCCTTCAACAGAATTAGAAGAGCCACCAGAAGGGAGAGGAGAAGAGAACCCCAGCGCGGGCTAGCGGAGCACTTCCCTC
Source organism: Apteryx mantelli (assembly GCF_036417845.1). NCBI lineage: Eukaryota > Metazoa > Chordata > Aves > Apterygiformes > Apterygidae > Apteryx > Apteryx mantelli. The sequence goes on along the minus strand of NC_089980.1, from coordinate 51,971,569 downwards.
CGCAATTCCGTTTTCCGTGAGTCATTCCGACTTCGCGGGCAGCTCGCACAGGCAAAGGCCGTTAGTGAAAACCGGGTCCCGAGGGGCGCCCGGCGGGTCGAGCCCCGGCGCCTCGTCCCGCCGCTGCGCGCCCCGCTGCGCGCCGCGGCGGCGGGGCGGCTCCGCGCGTCGGGCTGGCGGGCGGGGCGGGGCGGGGCGGGCTGCCCCGTGAGGTCAGCGGCGGGCGGGCCAATGAGCGGCGCGGCGCGGCCGGGAGCCGGCGGAGCGCAGGGCGCCCCTCGTGCGGCGGCTGCATGGGGAGGGCGGCGGCGGCGGCGGCGGCGCGGGGCGGTCGGGCGCGAGCAGCGGGCGCGGGGCGCGGGCCCCCCGCGCGCCCCCGTCTGCCGGGGCGCCGCGACTGAAGCGGGAGGCGCCGCTGGCCGGCACAGGTGCGGCCGCGGCCGCCGGGTGCGCAGCGCCCTCCTCCCGGCGGGGGATGCGCCGGCCGCCGGGGGCGCGCCGCCCGTGGGAAGCGCGCGCCTAACGCCACCTGGACGCCGCCCGCCGGGAGCGCCCGGCGCGGTGCCGGCGGCGGGAGGTCGCCCGGGAGCCGGCTGACGAGGCAGGTAGGAAGGGGAGCGCCGGGCTGGGCTGGGGGTTTTCGTGGCTTTCCGCGGTTTTTGTGTGCGTGCGGCGCGTGGGGCGCCGCGGCGGGGGCTCCCCACGGGGAAAAGTTGCGGGGACCGCCCTTGCGGCGGGGGCCGCGGCGCCCGGTGCCTGTTGCTCCCCGGGCGGCGGCGGGGGCTGCGCTGGGGAGCGGCGGCGGTGCAGCCCCGGCGGGGCGGCCTCTTCCCCCCGGGTGCCGCCGCTGCCGGGACGCCGAGGCGCGGCACCGTCCGCCCCCCCCCCCCCCGCCCCTCCCGTCGGGGAGCCGCGGCCGCGCCGCCCTGGGGTGCGCGGGGGCTGCGGGCGCGCGGCGCTGGGAGGCATCGGTCGGCAGGGCGCGCAGTGCCCTGCGCACGGCCCGGAGCCGCTGGAGTCCGCGTACCCGCGGGGAGCGGAGCTAGCCCGGCGCCCTCCGCCGTGGGAACCTCGGAGCCGGGAAGCCCGAAGGCGCTAATGCGCGCGGGGCTGCGCGTCTGCTCGCGCTGGTGCCTTTGCTGGCTGCCGGGCTTCCGACTGCCTGGGGTGGCTCGGGGGAAGTGCAAATCCCAGTCAATATCTCTGCTGCCCTTATATAGAAGTAGTCACCGACTGGAGAACTGGAACTTCGCTATTGCTGACACACCTCGAAAAACTTTTAAAAAGGCAAAGAAAAGCCGGGAAGGTGGTGATGGTGGATATGTCCTGAGGATGTTTCTGCGGGGGTGACATGTGTCTGTGCCCTACATCAACTGAGACGTTCATACTTTTTTTTTTTTTTTTTAATACATCAAAGTTGGTGAATGCTATACTGGTTTTATTTTGTCTCCATCTGTATGTTCAGTCTGAGTGTTTAGCTTGCCTACTTGTGTTGGGCCAGATTTGCAGTAGGTGATGCTGCTTTTTCCAGAATGGAAGCCCGGTTTGGTGGCTTTCAGAAACGTGCCTCCGCACGGAAGCAGGGCAGTCACTCGCACAGTAGCAGTTCTCCCTGGCGTGAAAGCAGCGTTGCAAGGCTTTCTGCTGTTGCATGTCCCGAGAGATCTTTCTGCTCTCGGTGTGTCTCTCTTTCTTTTTTTTTTTTTTTTCTTTTTTTTTATTTTGGGAAAATATCTCTTAATTACCAGAGGCTTCTACATGTAGATTGTTAGATTGTTGCCCTGGAGAGCAATATGAAGACTACATTTTCTAGTCCTTGGTCTCAAAGTAAGGTATTTTTATTTTAGTGCCACGTGCCTGTTAACAGGGTGGCTTCAACTTTAGCGAAGAACTGGTTGACTTGAACCGAAACCCTGAAAACCATTCTCTTGGACTGTTTTGAATATTACAGTTTTGCTGGATGATAGAAGCAAGGCAATGGAATACTCCAGGGATAATCTAGTACGAAATTCATCTGATTTGCTGCCAGCTATATCAAAACAGGTTTCAACTTTCCTTCGTCTCTCCTGTCAGCTGAGCTCTCCCACCAAATACAGAAATACAGTTTCCATGTGTTATTCAGAAGAAATATAGCCTAATTTATTACTGAAATTGCAAATTCATGTCATTTTTACATAGATGAGTAGTAACTTTCTGGAGGGAGATGAATTACATACTTTGTATCATATATCTGCATAATGTCAAGTGCATTCCATTTTATATCTATTACTGAAAGAAATTTAAATTTCATCTTATTCTTAGCAATAGAGTCTGCATCCAACAATTTGTCACATATTCTGGAGTAATGGTCTCAGAAGTAGGTTTTCATGGTGAAAACCAACCGTGACCATGTGAAACATTGCAAATACTGTACTCAAGAGTGTCTTAAATTTCAGGTTTATATATTGGTGTTAAGTATTCAGATGCCTACACTAATTTGTAAGCTGGTTTAAAAAAAATTGTTTCATGTATGCCTATTTTAGTTTTAAAGCAGTAACTGTGGCTTTAGAATTATCCTAGCTCACTTTCATTGCATTAATATTTGGGTTTAGTCTGTTAGTTTTCGGAACCAAATCCTGAAATGCTTAAGGAAAATTTTCTGATGACTAAGGTGGAAATTTCTCCCACATAGATATTACAACATTATGGTTCTCATGTTCATGCTTTCCCTCCTCCCTCAGCCTTGATTTTAGCAGACAAAAATCTTAAACTCATACTTTCTGTGTTGGCAATTGTTGTGCTTACACAATATTATGCTGCTGAAAAAGGAAGGGGAACTGGTGCAAAAGGTGTCTGACACTAGAAGAAAGTTTGAAGTGATTTGAATGATCTTAAGTAATTCTGACTATTATGAAATAATGGCGTATTTGCCAGTAAGATGAGATTTTACTCAGAGGAGATGGGGTGCTCTGAGGATGAGACAAAATATCTGTGAGGCATTTGAAAGCAATGATGAAAGCTCTGCTGGGTACATGTAAATGCATGGATGCTGGATTCAGTACATAATATGATAGAACACTTTGATACTGTTAGTATCCTTCACTGTAGTGGCAGTTTTTCATTTAATGAAGACGTAAAACTAGACTTTAAAATAAGGAGCAATAGGGATAAGAATATGCGGGGGAAGATATGCAGTGTCATCACTATCAAAACCCTCAGCTATATTTAAGTACCTTAGTTTGTGAATGCATAACAGGTGTATTGCTTTCAATTCCAAGCTAGCAAAGCAATTAAGAGCCTCCTAACACTGGAAGTAGCCTGTTCTGCAAATTCTTTCAACAGTTTTGCTACATCCTCCCTGACTTTGTTCTATGTTTTTCCTCAACAGAGGAACTTCAGTGCTACCAGACTATGTAGTTGCTGTAAAGTGTGAAACTCTGTCCTCTAGAGTTCCTGGTAGAGTATGTATCGACTGGAGTTGTAAACAAAAACGTTATGTGTCACTCACAGTTCATCAAATAAATAGTACTGCAGAATATAAACTGCAACATGTTGCTGACAATGTTGTGGGTGCACTGGAATAAGTGTTTTTAGTATAAGCCTTGCATGCCATATTTAGATTTGGAATTCATGCTCCAGGTGTTGTTTATGTTTTGTTTTTGTTTTAAGAGAAGATAAATACGTGCTGCAACACTTTCTGCTCCTTGTGTCTTGGTTGAGTGCCACGGGAGCACAGCCTTCTGAATGCAAGTCGGGCTAGTAGATTCAGTGAGGGGAGGGAAAAGTCATTCTCTTGAATATAAATTGATGAAATTACTGTCTGTAGGAGAGGACGGAAGATTAACCTCCTCACCTATTCAGAGTATGAGATTTCATGGTCAAGGTATCAATTAGTGTAAAGGAAGATTGGTTTAAGCGAATTTCTTCATTACATGTTTGCAAACTGAAGGCAAGGGTGTTTTTTTTTTTTTTTTTAATCTTCCAACAACAGAAAAGAGGGAATTTATAATACAAATTATAACTATTCAGTTGTTGAGCTGAGAGCTAGAGGCAGTTTGATACTTCTCTAAATTAATCTTAATGGAGATAGACTCAGAGAAACATTTGTATATCTACACTGTAGATTACAGGAACAGCTTTTGCTGGATGTGATTGGCAAATGCAGCCACTTGTCAGTGTCTGTTTTCTATGCTTTCTTTCTACAGTTGGAGTAAAACAAAAATGCAACTGCTTCTTCTGTAAGACTTTTATACAAGCAAGCATAGTGGTTTGTTCATGTAGCCAGATGCAATATATCAGTGTAGCCACAGTATTGGAGGTTCCTATGCAGACCAACCATCTGCTAATTTGCCCAATTTTTGTTGAGGGCGTTATGTCTGGTATGGATTGCCAGGATGTTGTGGCTGCTAAGTAGCAAGTTCATGTCAGTGCAGTGAAAGAAACTCAACTGTTCAGCCGCATTTAACAATTGATAGGATTGTGCTTTATAGTGAGTACTTCTGATTTTTTATTTTTTAATTTTTCTCCTGAATGAGAAACTGGTATGATGGCACATAAGGATAGTCTCCTGGTGTGTTTAGCTGATAATCTGTCCTTCTGTATTCCCCGAATAACTGCATGGAAGAAAGAAATGCAAAAGTTTAGAATACAAAGAAGTCAGAAGCTTATTTGTTATGCTATGAATTTATAGCAGAAGGAAGATTTTTGGCAGAAAATACGTATAAAAAAAAAAAAACTTCTTGGAGCTTCTGCTATATTACTCTATTGAGTTGCCTCCCTCCTTTTAAAGAAAATTATCTCATCTCAAGGCGTGTGGTTGGCTGTGGCATTTTGTGTAACATAATGTTGCCTGTTCAGGTGTACCATCTTGCCTCCCGCTCGCTCCCTCCCTCGACAGTGGAAGTGTACAGGGGTCAGGTACAGGGGACGCCACCGTGGCCTTGGAGCCCCACAGGAGCTCTGAAGGGACCTCTTTGTCGGTCAGCTCTGCAGAGGCTTGGCTCCACGCGTTAGCTCTATGAGGGTTAACGGGGCACTAGTTTACAATTACACCGCTTCCTTACGAAATAAGGGAATTTACTGAGTTCAGTAGTTATCTGGATTTCCAGTCACAAAAATACATTATTAAGACAGTAAAATAGTACTATTAAGAAATCTTACCAAATACTTAGTGAAAAAGCAAAGCACTGTGCTTCCTCAGCCTTGCATTATAAACAGTAATGTAGAGCCCTACTATTCTTTAAAAAATTGAAATAATAAATCAAGCCTAAAATAAATAGAGAGACAAACCTCTCTAAAACCTTAAATACCTTGGAGAGGGTACTGGACTATGGCAAAAACAAATAATTTGGTAAGATAATAGCAATTTTAGTGTAGAATATTAATTAATCCTCTGGTTTCATGCAACCTGGAAAACATTTGTCAGCTTCATGGCTAGTACTCAGGAATGAGAGAGAGACAGTAGGTCATTATCCTGAAGCGACATAGCTGCTTTTTCTAAAACTGTAAAAGAAAGGCCTTCGTGAAACATTGAAATAGCAATGTCAAATCTGTGGAGAAAAGTATTAAATTTTCATTCCTTATGCTAATCTAAAGCAGTTTATCCCACAGGATGCCACTATGTATGAAAGCGGACACATCCCCATCTCCTTGTAGAACTTTCTGAAACCCTGTTTTGGGGTATTAAGGCAGCAAGATTGAACATATGGAAGCATGAAATATGCATATAGAATTTGATGACGCAAAGGGGTTGGTTTTGCAGCTGCAAGCTCTATAGTAGTCACCTGTGCAAAATCTTACTGTGTTTTTTGACCAGCAGCCCTTCAGCCCTCTCTCATCTTTCTTTAGTAAAGAGATTAATAGTACTAATTTCTACTTCTTTTATTATTAACTTTTGGATGAACACAAAATATTGCTATAGCAACAAATCCTTTCTAAATTCACTGCAGACAATTAGTAGAATAATTCAATCTCAGTGCATACAACCACAGTAGTAAGAACTATTCAGAGGAATGAGGAATTTTTTTTTATTTATTTTTTTTAAGAAAGGAGTAACACAGACACTCAAAACTGTCATGGAAGAACAGAACTTGAATGTTTTCAGAATTATCTACTATTAAGCATTTCTAATTGCTGCACAAAGGTGCATACTTGTCCTAACCAAATAATTGCAGCATACTGTTTGTCTCCTCAGAGGTAAGATGCATCACCCTGTGGAATAATCTGCAGATCTCTGTCTGTAATAATGATGTTTCATCGTAAGACTGTATCTTCTCTCAGAGGATGACTCCTTCAGCCTTGACAGTGGATGTGTGGCAAACCTTAAACAGGCTTTAGGAATAGCTGGATATTAAACAGTCCTAACTTATGAAGTCAGAATTAGATACTTCTTTGTCTCTTCTTTCTGGCCAGCTGAAGCATCCCTTTCTCTCTCAGATAAAGAAAGAGGATTGCTATTTACACTTCACCTTGTCGGGACTCTTATTGATAGGCAGACAAGGGAAGCTATACATCTGGGCATATAGCAGGTGGCATAAGGGGTGTGTGTGAAGAGGCCAAATATCTGTGGAACGGTGAAGAAAAGGAGCTCTCTTGGACTGCAAGTCCATGACTGGTGCCACGGTCTGTAACAGGTTTTGGTGCAGTGAAAGTTTATACATTTTTAGGGGGAACTAAGTTTTTTTAGGATGTTGATTGGAATGGAAGAAGGCTATGTGAGGAGAGAGCCTAAGGACAGGGCAGGCTTACAACAGGAAAACTATAAATTAAGGAAATGAAGGGGAGAGTCAAAGGAGAACTAGTACTTGTAGGAGGGAGGTCTGGAGCGTCTATCCCTGGAGCCTGTGACTCGTGTGCGTATATATATAGGATAGGAAAAAGAAGGATGGAGGGCAACCCAGAAATACAGAACAGTAGGATTCTGGGTGCTGAGGGAAGAATATGCCTGTGGGAGAGATCCTAGGAAGGAAGCGATAGGCTTTGGGGGAGGAGGGTCGCTGGACAGGCTCTCACTTCACCCCTTACAGCTGGTGGCTTGTTCATAATATTCCTTCAATGGATGAGAAGGCTGACTCTTCTGTAGAGTTTAAAGATATGTTTTCTTAGGTTTAACTCCACCCACCCACCTCGAAACACCTTTTCTGGCCAGACTGTTAATGTTGTGAGTAATAATCAATAGAACACAAATATTAAAATCAGTTTTTTTGGAAGGCCACAGCCTCGCAGCTTACCTTTGTCAAAACTCTTCCTCTTGTGGAGCCCTTTGCATAATGTCAGAGTCACCATCTTCAAGTGGTCAAAGTTTTGGGTTGTATCTCTTGGTTATTCATTTTTCATTAGTACAGACATCTGGCTTTAACTGAGAAATCTTAAAGAAAATTTGTAATCTGTAATTAAAGCTAGAGGAGCGTTACAAAAGACCATAGTGAAGAAATGCCGAGAGTCTCTTACCTCCAGGTCTATTGAAAGGCAGTTGATCTCTGGAGTTTTGTTGTGCAAATATCTTTGCTAAAATGTCTATTATGGAAGGTGTGTTGCAATAGTGAGAGAATGAGCAAAGCCATGTTGTTAAAATGGGCTCTTGAGCAGCACTGAAGAAATGAAAAGTTGGTGTCCCATCTTGCATCTGGAGACACTGAGGTAAATTCAGGGAGATCTAAATCTACGAAGGAGGTTTGGTGGAGGTATTTGTATATGTTGATGTTTGAATTCTTTTTCTACTTGTTCTTTTTCTGCTGTTCTCTTGGCTATTGGATTTCCTTTGGAAAGAGATGAAAAAGTTCACTCTTTAAGGAAAGGAAATTGATACTGGTTGTCTTTGGAAGACAAAAAAGATGATCTCCGGTCTGGATGAAGTCTATAAAGTTAACAAAACGCTGTTGAAGAAGAGGAAAAAATCTACACTGAAGCAGAAAGTTGAATAGACTAACCTTCAAATGGGTGTGGAAGAGAAGCTTACAGGAATACAACACTAGGGGAAAAGGGTTGTGTTGTAGAAAAGTTGCTAAAAACAATGATGTACAATGCAAAGGGAACTAATATAAATAGCAAAGCAATGAGAATAATTTGTAGCTATGTTTCTTGATACTGCAGTTCTGCAGTCAATGGCTAGTGATTACTTGCTAGACAGAGGTATTGGTTCTCCTTTTCCTTAGCCTTAGAGTGCAGTGTGATAAGGGAATGCATCACCAAAAGTTGAGACAGCATTTGACTTGACTATTGATAGACAGTCATAGGTATGCGGCTCTGACTGTCAGATTTTTCCTTTTCAGCCACACACAGAGTTTTCACTGGAAGAGCATAATGCCCTTTAGGACTTCCAAATACAAAAACCAGTGACTGTTACTTTTCCTCCCATTCTGTATCTCCATCCAAAAAGTTCAGTTGTGTTTTGTGACAGCAAATGCATGCAAGATGCAGATACTTGTGAAGATGAACTATGCTTTTTAGAAGAAGCAGATGGTGTTTATACTGTTCACTACTGAGTCAGTAATTTTCATTCTCACTCAACTTGATGAAAGCTGTGTTTGTTTGCTAAAGGGAATGTTAAAGAGGCAAAAATGGGCAGGCAAGATTGGAAAAAAAAGGTTTATAAAAATAATAAGCTTTTTTCGTATTTGAAAGAAAAATGGTAGGAGATAAAAAAATATGCGAAGTGGGTTTAATATGTAGAAAATCTTCAGTCAATGTCTCTAAAGACTGAGTGCCTAACACATGATTGTTTTGTGCTGCAGCATGCCTTGGAATTTCTGGTTTTCTTCTGCAGCTATCTTAGTGTGGACGCTTCTATCTTGAACTAAATTCTCATGGATGGAAGAGTCAACAGCTAAGTTTCTCTTACACTTAGCATAACTTGGTTCTTCTGGGGCTACAGTACCAATTTATATGAATTTGGGGAAAAAAACTACTGTGATTGTCTTTAAGGACTACATCCAACCCTTTGGGAACTGGTGAGTTGATGTACTGATTCCAAGGTCTTAGACTCATACCAGAAATCAAAGATATCAGACACTTATTTTAAAGGTTAAAAACTGTGTTAAATTTTTTATTCAATTATAATTTCCATTATTATAAATATGAAGATTAAACTTTATATAGCTAATTTTATTAAAAAAAAAACCAACACACACACAACCCAGTTCAGTGATCCATCATAAAAAGCACACTCTTACAAGCCATGAAGAAAACAGTTTTAAAGCTATTTATCTGTCCAGTTTGGGGAAGAAAAATGTCATTTGTCATATTCATTTCTGCATTTAGTAGAAAGTATTGCCATCCATGAATAAAATGCTGAAGCTGAATAGTTAGCAAGATTTTTACTAGGGTCTATTAGTTTGCTCCCTCCCCAGATAACAATGTTAATTTATAAGTTGAAAGTAATGATTCTGGAAAGCCTTTCCCTTTAGGAAGGCTAAACAAGCATGGGTTTAGCTTTATGGATTTGTAATAAACACTTTCTTGAATTAAAATTAAAAAAAAATAGGTGTAGGACACACAGACACTCATTTAAAGAGCATATGTTGAGTCTGTCATCCAGAAATGCAGTTCAATAAATATGTACTTTGAGTGCAAAACTTTTGTGAAGAATTACATGCTGATGCTGTTCAAGGCACTTGTGAGCAAATCTGCTGCTGATGTAAGCTGCCAGGAGCAACTTGAGCCACTCTTGAATTCTGGGTAGTCAAATCTAACTTTTAAGTTCCTAAAATAGCAGAATGGGGATTATATGACTCTTGTAGACTGACAGCAACAGTGAAGAGATCTGTGGAGATCCAGGGTATATCTGTAGATGCTGGGGCCTAAGAAAGCAGATATAATCTTAACAGGGCTTCATTTAAAAGAAAATAATATGCAAAAAGAACATTTATTTTCTGTCCCACAAAGTTTGTCCACATACATGATTCTGACTTGCTGTCATAGCTGCAAGTCAAGAAAAAGCAGCTTCAAAGAACAATAAATAGTGCTCAGATTTCTGTCTCCAAGAAGAAAATATTGGGATTAAACTTTTGTGAAACAATTTGTAGCATACTGAGTACTTTTTAATGTAGCCAGATATCTTATATCCAGCAACCTGCCAGTGTTAGCATACACAGGCGTTATCCTTGTTACATCAGTTTGTAGCTTTCTGTGGTGCAGTGACGCATGGGGAGGCTGGTATCTTTCTCCACGTCAGCTCTCATCAACTCATTTCACTTGATATGGTAGAGTAGGGTTGGGTGTGTTGTTTTTTTTGTTTTTGTTTGATTGTTTGTGTAGCAGTACCTCAGATCCACAGAAATTTATGTAAGCTGGTTTTGGTCAATTTTTTTGTTCTTGTTTCACAGATTCACAGTGGCAGAGGTCAGAAGACCTCTCGAGATCATCTCGTCCAACCCCAGCAGGGTTGGCTAGAGCAGGTTGCCAAGGACATTGTCCAGTCAGGACACTTTCCAGTAATAATGCTTGTATTTTACAAGAGCCATACAGTTTAGCTTCCCCTCCTTCCCTTAAATTGCATCAGACTTACTATTTTATGGCTGTTATGGAGAGCAAAGGTTAGTTTATTTTTTAAAATAATGTATACTTTTGTTATTATGAGGTAGGAACATTTCCTTGATATGGCTTACGTAATGAGATGGGGAAGAATTTATTTGCATTGTGTATTGATCTATGTGACAAGAACACTTGAATGCTGAGAACACTTTTTTCATCGCCTCTTGTAGCAGTGTGACTTGCATGACTTTGGTCCTGCATTCTCTACTGCAGTTGGAGTCATTTGCAGGGAGGTTATAAGGATAATGCTTCCAAGTATTAGTGTTGGGCATGTGGGCCTGTTTAAAAAAAAAAAAAAAAAAAAGAATTTCAAGGTTATTCCTTTTGACTATGTAGAATTTCTTATATACTCTGTTTGAAACTCAGTTGTTTTTTTTTAGCAGTTTTCCTTCCTTTTTTTTTTTCTTACCACATAAAATTAATTCTTGATTAAACTCTCACTGTGTCTTTTAATTGATAATGCTGCTGATTCTGATCTCAATAAAAAAAAAGAGCAAGGCGTTGTGGATTCATTGGTGGCTGGGTTGAGCCTGCTTAAACTACTAATTGAGCCTATATAAAAATTAAGTTGAGCCTACTTAAACTATTAATTTGATTACTGCAGGCGTCATGAGAAGTATTGCACCTAATTCACAGTCAGTCCCAGGTTAGTGTCTGTGGTGTAGGGAAGGAAAAAGATGGATACTATGATGTTTCCATTTTGGGCTTCTGTCAAAAACTTTTCTGTAAGAAAACTGAGAATTCCAGTGGTTAAGATGGTAAGTTATGTTTGTGCCTGAATTTGTAAACTAGAAAATTATAGTGCCCCCCCCCAAGTCACTATGTGAGATTGTTAAGGATTTAGAACAATAAACAGATGCAGAAAAGCTTCACTATCGTCCTCTGCTAGCTTGTGTTCAGAAAGTTAAACTTAAAAAGGTAAAACACTAGCAAAATTGCATTATAGAAATGTTCATAAATCTGGTGGTTGAATCTGTACATCATTTAGGTGTACTCATATATAATATGTCTATCTATTTTAACAGTATTGGAAATATTCATAAAGGTGTAGGGTTAAATCTAGCAACATAGAGATGAGTGTTTTTTTGCTTTGTATGTGGACAAATTGAGATTTCACTTCAGTTTGCATTTCACTTTCCCTTTTGAACTTGGACAGTGAAAAGTGAAACCAATTAATATAGTTTTTTCTGCTCAGTTTTACTTACAGATTTTCTTTATAACATTATTTGGAGTTTTCCAACAGCAGTAGTTTAAAAATACCCCTTGCCTGCCTCTCTCTCTTTTTTTTTTTTTTTTTTTTTTTTTTTTCCCCCCCTACCAGAAGACATTATTCTCTTCTGGTTAAAATGGAACAGAAATGCGAATTCTAGAAATACATGGCTGGCCAGTCCCCTTTTGGCCAGTGAGATGTGTAGAGTGTACGTGTACAAAACATACTTCAAGGCCTGTCCTAATCAACTTAAGCAAAATAAATTGAAATAAATATCCCCAACTTTTTGCAGAAGTTAATCTTATTTAAATTAATATAATTTAAACTTATAATATGTGTAGCTATCCTCATGTGAAGATAAGCTTAAGCAATATTCTTCCTCTGATCTGAGCTCAGAGTAGCAACCAGACCAGAGCCTTTCATTTGAAAATCATTAATTTCCTTTCTGAATTTTCATTCTCTTTTGTCCTGATTGGCTCTGTAATTCATGCAAGTGTTCTTGTTTGTATGTTATGTGCAAGTTTGGGTCTGAAGCAGTAAGCCATATATATTAAGAATTTTAGAGAATTCTTGTGAGAATTGTGGAGCTGGCACAAATGTTCAAAACAGCTAATTAAGCATAAAATCATAAGAATAGAAGTTGTTTTTCCTCACCTCTCAGGTGAGGAAATTGTTTTGTGTTTGTGAGTTACTAGGAAGTAAATATGAAGACATATAAATCATTGGGGAAACTTGAGTAAAATGGCATGCAGGGAATAGAGTTGGGGTACTGCAGAATAAACCTCATCTGTATTGTGCATGTGAAGCTAGGAAAGTCTTATTCTGAATCAGTTTACATGAGTGAAATGTCCATGTTAAAGTATTCCTATAACAGGAATAGGATTAATTATGGATTTGTGATGTCTTGGCATTTCATTTTTTCAGCAAGATTCACAATGAGAAAATGCTGACTGGAAGTGGAATATACAGAACAAAAAGATGAGCTTTTATCAATTAATCATATGAATCCTTTGCCTGTTAAGCATTCTTCAGCGGCTTAAACTCAGTGTTTCAATGAAATTAGTAGACTGCTAGATTGTACCTTTTAGTAGCAAGGTAGGTACATTTTACCTGGCTTTTATGCAACATTAGGTCCAGTTGACCTGTTAACATAGATGTCATTGGGACATTGTATAGGTATGTGGAAATGGCTTCAGCAGTAAGGTAGCTCGGAATGCTTTTGAATGGATAAATTACTACAAGTTAAAGCTTTGCACAGTCAGCTGCATGTAGTGAAATAGATACTGAATATTTGTCAAGTAGGAGAGAAGTAATTAAATTCATAGCAATGTAAAGTTTAGCTAAAATTTGTGATTCAGGCAAGCAAAACATAAAAACTCATTAAAATATGGAACTAAAAATGTTCAAGAATCCACACTGCTGGAAGATATAAAGTTGGATGTGCACAGTCTGTTTGACTGAAGGGCTATGTTTTGTCTTTGTATGTAAATGCAAATACTGTGTGCAAATGGCGAGATAGCTATGGAAGTTATATATTGTTAACATTTTACGTTGAAGAGCTTAATACAAATAAATGTGGCCTCAGTGGATATGAATTAGCCAAGTCCTATTAGCTCTCGTTTACTTATGTCAATTTTTAGCTCCTCTATGTTCTTTTTCAATTTTGCAGAGTACATCTAGTATGTGTGCTCACGTTTTTCTGGCTCTGAGAATTTTAGATAGCTCTAGCTGAAGCTTTTTTAGACACCTTGGTGGGGGGGAGGGAATACATGAAAAGGCATGACATAAATGGGCTGTGTACCAGCACAGCTCCATTTGCACACCACTGGTGTCCTATACTTCTGCCTTCTATGCTGTTTCTTGATCTTGTGAAACGGAAGTTGCCAAAAATGTCAGCTGAGTATTGCAGTTCTCGCATTGGAAAAGCAAGTGCCTATTCCAATTTTCTCTTATATTTTAATCAATAATTTTCCCTGAGTTGAGAGGTCCCCTGCTGGTATTTATGGGCTTTGACTGACAATCCAAAAGTTCAGGAGTTATTTGATACTGTTGTAATAATAGTTGAACTTAAATATGCAAAACTTCATATGCTACAAAGCAAATTTATTCTTTCAGTACAGAAACCTGAGAGAAGTAACTCTGGACTGAGGAATTTGTGTGTTCTTCTGAGGAAGCCTTTAAAATTAATTATCCAAATAGCTGCAATCAAAGGAACTTAAATGATTTTTCTGGCATGACAAGGGGATCTCATGCAGTTCCAGCCATATTTCAGTCTCAAAGATTTTTAACTCATTAGCTTAAGCAATAGATGGACAGAATACTGTCTGATTTTCATTTTATTAATGCTACTGGATTTCCCCTTTACTGTTCCTATTATTTCTCTCTAGATAAAATTTGAGAAAGCACAAGAGGACAGTTAGCTGATCACAGAGACAGGCTAGCCACTCAAGGAGAGTTAAAAGCTTATGATAAATCTGGCCAACGGGGAGGAAGTGGGGAAAATTTAAGTTCCAAATAGTCATGGACTTGAAATAGCTGTGCTTTAAAACTTCAGCAATACCATTGTGCCTTGAAAATCTGGATAGATGTTTTAAGTTTCCATGAAATAGTAAAAGTTGTCTGTGAGGGAGTGGGAGCTAGGAGACAAAGACATGAGATAATGGCAAACGCTGTTGAAATAGTTAGTATACTTCTGCCTCTGACTTGGACGCACATAAGCATTCACACAGGCACCTCTCCATGAGGGAGATGTGTCAAAATTAGGCTTCTGGAAGACTTCCTATATAATCTTAACATGATTCCACCTTGGTGGGATACAGATATATTTAAATACATTTGCAAGTTTGTAAACTGCTGGGTACTAACAAATCATTTATGCAAAGGGGGTGTTGTTTCTGCCCTTTGAAAAATGGATCAGTTCCCATAAAAACTGCTTTTTTTGGAGGGGGGGAAGTTTAAGGAATTTGCCTAATTCTATAGTGGTTAATTGCATGGGTCATTGGCCATGAGGCTGGTGGAGTGAGGAGGTTTTTTCCAGGTGCTCTGTTAGAGGAAGTAGTCTGGAAATGGGTTTCCAATCACCCAGCCATCCATTGCAGACACTGTCTTGATGCTATCAGTCATTTCTGTGGTTGTAGTGTATTTCCCACTCAACTATAATTCCATACTAGTCAAAGATTTTTCCCAAGCAGGGTTACTGAAAAAGTGTTTAATGACAAATTCAGATCAATGCTGCTAGAGGGGGCATTTTACCACACTGATCATGTTCAGTATGATAAATATGTCACTGGAGAGAAGAGAATTGTGTATGCTGGGAAGAATGAGTTTGGATAGGTGTGTGTGGACTAAGGCTTTTGGGGGCTCTAGAGGAGAAGAAAAGTAGAATTAGGGTTGATTTTGGAAGATTATCAATTTTCTCTATACAAAGAGACAATATTTTAAATCACTTACCAGATCAAAGTCAAATTTTTTCCTCCCTTACAATCAAGGATACTACATCAGAGGGGAATTTTCTAGCTCATGGTAATCACGGTGGCAGAACGGTTCTCAATTAGGTAGATTTGCCAGTGCTGTTCTGCCCCATAGTTGTTGCTGCAGTCAGGGTGGACAGAATTGCTCCCTATGTTCACGCAAACCAAGTCTATTTCTTTTCTGTTTGGGAGCCTGTTCTTTGCAGAAGGGAACCCTCTGCTCAGCCTCTGCTGCAGACCCCTTCTCCAGCAGGAGCACGGTAATCTGGCAAGCTAGCAGAAAGAGCGAGAACATGGACGCAAACTGCCAGACCGTCGCAGTCCATTAATTTTGCCTTAATTATACTTTGGCCCGTGATTAATAAAAGTCATAGCTGTCTAGCCATGTTGTAGATCATGCTGAATTTTGTACAATGACAAATACAACTCCTCTGAGTCATTTTGACTCCGTGGCTTAAACAATCATTGTTTAAACAGGGTAAGGGAACTGTTTATTTATAAAATGTTTCCAAGAAGTCCTAATCCCCCTTTGGGGTAAATGGAAGAGTTTCTGCTACAAGATTACTTTTAACCGTAGAAAACAGTCACATTGAATACAAAAGGAAACAGCAAAGATAAGTTAAGAGCTGTTTTGCTTCCTCAGCAAGTCAAGTGACAAAAATTCTTTGGATTGGGTAGATTTGCCAGTGCTTTTCAGCCCAAGAGCTGGGCAAAAGGTCAAGAGATGAGTCAATCAGTGTAAAAGCATGTGCATGAGCAGGAGGAGTTATCAGAAGGAGACTTCTGACTAGAAGGGCTTAGCAGAAGCTTAGCTTTGTGCCCAAGTAGCCGCAAAATTCACGACACTGTGGTAGGAGCATTGCTAGATAAGAAGTGGGAAATCATTAACTTAAGGTAGATCATGTATTCACCATATAGGGCAGTATCATATACTTCCTTCTAAGGAGTTTTGAACACAGTGTTACTCATTTGCCAGGAGACTGTCCCAGACATTGGACTATGCTGGTTTGTAGTGCTTGCAGGTTATGCATGGTGTATAACCAGCTAGCGTCCGCCTGGGCAGGAACTGCGCCCTTGGTGTCACATCCCTCTTCCTTCCTAGCTGGCTGTCCTGAGAGCAAGTTAGATGTTTTTCTTCTCCCTGTATATTGTACCACACAGCACAGCTTCAGCAGGAAGGTCCAGTGGTTCTCACGGCAAGAACCGCACTGGAGCGGCTTGTGGGTAGGTGTGTGTGGGGGAAGATCCAAGAAACCTAACTACTCTACCTATATTCACTTGTGTGTAAGTATGTGTATATATGCTACTTACGGCTGCCTACCCTGCTGCCACTGCAGTGGTGGCCAAGCAGCTCTCTGGGTGTCACACTTTATGCTGGTGTTTTCAGGGGAGCTGAAGTTGCTGCTGCTCTGCCTGAAAGCGTTTGACTGGAAAATGCGGAAAACCTGGAGCTACCTCGTGAGTAGATCAGCTGTTGGTGCAGCAAAGGAAGGAGCACAGCTGCACCTGACAGCCTTGCTCCAAGTTGTTCATCATTCAAAGCCTTTGCAAAAAGCCCTGCCAGGGAAAACATTAAGGTCTCAGACTCTGAAATATTCTCGGGAAGTCAGAAATGCACACTTGAACTCACACGTTCAATTCCCCTCCTGACTCTGAAGGATCACATTCAGCCTGTGTGACAATTGTAACTCCTGAGCACAGGATTTTCTTTCAAATCTATTTTCATGTGCTTTTTTTGTTGTTTTAGTTGGGTTTTGACAGAACATGGTTCAGTTTGGTCTCTGTTTTGTCAGAAAAACTCGAGCAATAGTAATTCAGGTTGAACCAAAAAAGCTGATTTTAAAAAAATCAGTTGGCTTCAGTTTTATTTAAAACACAAGATTAATACCTCAGAGTTTCTTGTATGTTTATGTAAGAAACAATGTGAGAGGATTAAAAGTTGAGTCACTTCAAGACATAAAGCAAATTCAATTCTTTGCTGATGAAATCATAACAGAAAATAATAATAATAAAAAAAACTTGACATGTAAGTAGAGGTTGTATTCCTGGGAGCTGTTTGATTTCTGATACCTTCTTTTAAGGAGAATGAATGAATAAATAAATAAATACGCATGTATGCAAGTACAGTTCTGCAATACCTACTTCTGGTTCTAGGATTGCAGGAGTAGGTCAGGAACTTCCATAATCGGTGACTGCTATTCTCTTCAGTTTTAATTATATATGCCTAGATGTATTTTGTGATCTCAAGCTTATAACTCCCTCCTTGTCTTCCATGTTCCATGGTCTGGGAGAGGTTTTTGCTCATAGGTGATGATAGCTTTCCTGCAGTGATGAGGAGTAGGAAGAAAAAAGCTCTTTTTTCACTGTGAGTCCTACATAATTACATTTAAAAATGATGGAATGAGTCAAGAGGTCTGGGCATATGCGTATACTTACACACAGGTGAATATAGGTAGAGTAGTTAAATTTCTTGGATTGTTAACTTTTTTTTTACATAGGACTTCCACCAATCTGTGCAAGAGTATGAGAACAACATTCATTAATTTCTCAATCATTACTTTCTTCCAGTAGTTTAAAAACAAACAAACAAGAAAAGCTTACCTAGCTATAACTATTTCAATATATTAAGTACTTGAATAATTAGACCACAGAAGCTGTTCTAGTCTCTCATGCAGATGTATTCTTCCTTGCCTGATATCTCAGGGAATTTTGTTCTTGTGTGGAAGTAAACAAAAATGTTCTTTCTTTGCTATTTTAAGCAACAAGTGGAAAATTTCATGGGTGAAACAGAGTTGAAATGTAAACTGAAACAGCTTTCAAGTTGAAGTTCAATTTTGGGGTTATAAACTTCTTTTGTAAGACTTTACTGTATCTTCATTACTTCTTTTGGACATGAATACTGATTGCAAAACACTGTCAGCATTTGTCTGAGGTAACAGGATGGGGCAAATGCTAGTCTGAGAAGGCTGAGGAGCTGGAAACCTTCACTCCATCATGCAAAGTCTCTGTTGGTTTCTATGTTGGGAACCAAATAATGAGGAAAGCATTTGGCCAAAAGTTGTAACTTCCTACGGGCTTTTGTTGCATCTTTCCTTCACCCACCTTTTGGTCTTCTGTAGCTGGTTTGTCTATATAGAATCCAGAAAAACCAGCCCAAATCTTTTTTTAGGTGCTATTATGCTATAAAAGTATCCTTTTGTTTATTTTTACAAATATTGTGGGATGTTGGCTGCCAATATAAATTTTAACTATGAATACTGGCATGCCTCTTCTCAACTCCAATTTTTGATTTGCGTTTGACTGAAGATATAGTGCCTGCAATTGCATGTAAAGTTTTGTATGCTACTTTGCCACAGAGATAATAGCCAAGTAGAGGTAATAATGGGTGATCGGAGAGTTGTAAAACAATCATATGTAGCTCATGATGATACTGATTTGTCAATTTGGATACTGAATAGGCTTTTCTGTGTAGATCTGTGAAAAATAAATTGAACATCCTTTGGATCATCAGATGCTTAACTGAGATGAATGAAGCTGGAATTGATTTGAATGTTGTGCCTGGTCCTTCCCTGTGAGCATGTAAGAGGAAAATATGTGCTTAATTCTTCCTCTGTCAAAGCAAATAGAAACTAATAAATTCACCTCTATAAGAACAGATTCCAATTAGACTTATTATGTTGGACTAAATTCTCTTCCTGTTATCTATGTTTAAAGAAATCTAAGAGGAGAAGCTGGTAGACTTTTGCTATCCGGGTATATGAGAGGTAACAAGGTCAAGACTATATTCTGCCTGTCTGTGATTTAAAATTGTTAGTGCAGCTCCAACAGTAAAATCTTTCAAGTTTGCAGCACCTGAGCAAGGACTGAGATAGAATTTAAGATCCAAGACAGTTTGTTTAGCTGTTTTTTTAACATCACGTTCAAGTGTTCTTAGAGACATGTTTATCTTTTTCTAACTTCTTTTTACTTTGTTGTTCTGAACTCTGAAACCATGATGGGCTACGAGGCAAGAATACCTGTGCTAAAGTTTAGTTTATTTTGAGACTAGAGCAACAGTAACAGTGCTAAAGGTGCCTAAATCAAAACCTAGATGAAAATACATTCAATTTTTGGAAGGGACTCCGACTTAAATATAGTGGTGGGAGGTGGGGGGATTATGCCACAGACCTTTCCCTTTAATTCTCTTGTTTCTTGAAGTTCTGTTTTAATTAATTTGAAAAAGTGAAAAGCTGCACCAGGCAAGCTAAAGATTTATTGACTTAGATTATTTTTGTGAGCAGCAGAATGATTCTTGTGGCACATAGTAAAACAATGTCTGATTTATTTATTTATTTTTATTATTATTATTATTATTTTTTAAGCAGATCATTAGCAGAAACCATTTTGAGCTGGAGCAAGTATGAAGTACCATGTAATCTATGAAATATACCTACTGTACATAACATTTGTCAGTATTTGTGGAGATAGATTACGTTTTAATCATCCTTTCTGATGCATATTTAAGAAATTCTTGATACTATTCTCATTGCAATAAGGTACTTCTATGAAATATTTCGCACATATAAAAACATAAAACTACTTTTATACCTTATTCTAGTTCTTAAACTGGACTAAATTGTGCAATAGGCACTTTTATGCAGGTCCAGTACAACCACATATGTTGGGGTGATGAAGTGGTAGAAGGTAGGAGGAATGCTGCTGCTGTAAGCAGACTAGGTATGGTTGGAGCATAAAGATTTCTGGTGCACATGAGCCTTTAAAGACTACAAGAATCACCTCACCTACTGCTAAAGTGTAGTAACCTCTGAAGCATTCATGGGACACATGTAAAAATCTACAGTTATGCTCTATGGCATTTTAGGATGGGAAACAATGCATAAAGTACTTAGTTAAATTGCAGGACTAATGCATTTGCCTAAAGTGAAATTTTGCCGCTAGGCTCATCCCTATGAATGACATCAGATACCTAGTTATAAATTAATGTGGACCTGTTTTTAAATGTATAGGACAATTTCCACCTGTGTAGCAGCTGCTATCAATACACTCACTGAGTTTTGTTTCAATACTGATACCTGTGACTGGAGACTCCAGTAAAGATTTGATTACATCTATGGTTGTCTTCCACTCAAATACTTCCCGAAAAAAAATTTTGTTTTCTTGTTGCCCTGCCAAAACATGAGTCTGTAAGATCCTTAGGCATGTCTCCAAATTTGAGCATCAAATAAATAGCCCTACAGTTTTGTAGCTTGAGAGTAATTGTACTGAGAAGTTATGTTGCACCATTTTGCATGATGTAGAGTATCTTGCTTATTCTTATTGTACAATAATGTTTTGCATAATTACGCTCCATGGGTATATTCATTTACTAGACACACCCTGTCTGGAATGGTATGAAAGCCTCTTGTTGTAAAGCATTCAAGCTTTCATATATCTTAGAAAAATGTTATCTCTAAAAAATTCACAGGTGAGATATTGTAAAGTCAGTGAGATGCTTCTGCTCTTTATGTAGTCTAGTCTCTTTTAAGACTAGCTAAACGTTGCTTTGGAGAGATGGTGTCACCAGTTAATACCCATTAGGAAAGAGCTAGAGATTTTTCCTCACCTGTTTCCACCCCTACACATCCTGTCTTGTTTTGTTACTGTATAGTTGTACTCATAATTGCTTTGCCAGAAAATAATTTACTTGACTACTCTTGCCTTTCCTCCTTGGTTATGATAGGCTATTTTTGTTTGCTTTAGTAAAAGTATAAACAAGGGTTCTATTTTCATACTAATCTTCTCATGCGCACATACACACATATCTTCAAATGAAATGTTACTTTACCTTACTCCTCATTTTCAGTGTTTTGTGGAAAAGCAGATTGGTTCAGAACCACTTATTTCCTTAAAATGCATGCATTAATGCAATAAAAAATGAAAATAATTTTTGAAAGGTAGAATGGAGTAAGTTGAAAAGACAGATGTTTCTTGTATCTTGGGAAAAATACATCTGGAAGAGTTATTTAAGCTTATTTATTTTTTAGAAATTCATACTTTTAACTTACTGGATGAATTTCTTGTGAAATAAGAAGTTGTTATGCCCATGTCAGATATTCATGGAAAAACTTGAACATATTCATTAAAATCCATACTTTCAAATAATTGAGACTAAGTGACATCTAAAATGACCTCCAAAGGTGCTCATCTCAAAAGATAGTCAGTTTGTTTAGTGTATTTGAAATTATTTTGTTGAAATTTAGTTTGTTTGAAATTATTACTTATAAATTAGAAGAGAAGTCATTTTAGAAGTTTTGAAAAAAAAAAAAAGATTTTGAGGCTTTTTCATTTATTAGATACAAGGGAAAGGAGATGTTTGGGGGTTTTGCTTGTTTTGTAATTCCTCCAGTTGTGTTCATGTTCTAAAATAAGGCTAGTCAACTTTCTTGGTTTGAAATACATCTCTCTTGGATAAATGAGTTAAATGAGTTTTTCTGAAATTTTGTAGGGAAAGAAATAGAAATGTTTCACCAGAAAAATTGAAACGAATGAGATGAAGTCCGTTTAGCTCAAATTAATGTTTCGATCTCTGAGTAATTGTGCATTTTGAGAATTGCTATTCTGCCTCCCACACTGGACTTTGTAATGCGTGGCAGTTGTTAGGATGGATTGTTTTCTGGCTTGTTTTGAAATTAAAGCTCACTCAGTGTCTCGTGTCTTTATCATTTTCCAAAAAACACTTACTTTGCAAAAGTGAAGTATTCTTACCTTCTTTTGATGCAAAATTCATCCTGAATATGAATTCAATTATAACTACTTCTGTGAGTCCACACCACGGTGTCTAGGCTGAATATCTAAGATGCTTTACTTGAAAGTCTGCAAGATAAGGGTGTCTTTCAGCCATGGGGGGACTCCCCCACCCCGACTTCTGTCAGTGTTATTGTTCCTTCGAACAATTCTCCTTGAGGACAAAACTTTCAATCTCTAGTGAAAGACTGTATACAACAGAAGAAATGAGACCCTAAATTGCCGCTGAGACAGAATTCAGTTGAAAGTGATCCATAAGAAATTCATACCTAGCTTGTTAGGTGTCAGAGTCTGAAAATGCCATGATCTAAACCGAATGACTAATGCTGGGTTTCTGTACAACCCTTGAACAGGCTCCTGAGCTTGTTTGGAAGTCATAAGTAGGCATGTCCATACATGGCTTTGCCCTGTGGCAGGGGGGAGAGGCCCAGTATGTGGCATGTTCGGGTACCACTGGATTCGGCCCTGAGTACAGCACGCTCATGATCACTTTCATAAAAAAAGAGAAAATGGTTGGTGGCTAAGGTAACAGTATTTGCCTTTTTTCAGATATTCTAATATTCTCACATGGTGAAAAGTGGTTTAAAAATAAGAAAAAGCCCATAAACACTAAGTGGTTTGAGAAGGGAGAGATAAAAAAAAATGTTGTCTGCAGCGAACAAGTGTGGACTGGAGGGGAAAATAAAGACACTAGCTAAAGGCATTAGGAAGCTTTCTGATTATTGTCCTCTCTCCTTATATTTAAGGAGAGCATTTCTTCTCTTGGCTCCTTTCAGACTTGCCAGAGCTTTACGTGGCTCCAGCCACCCCTGAGATTGCTGGATGTCCTGGTAAGGGCTTAACAACTGGAGGCAGAGGTAGGCTGTGGGAAGGCAGCCCAGGCTGGGAAAGAAAGAAGGCAAAGTGGGGTCATGCAAAGGGATGCCATGGGAGAAGTCTGAGGGTCACCGGCACCTGC
Organism: Apteryx mantelli; assembly: GCF_036417845.1. Classification (NCBI taxonomy): domain Eukaryota; kingdom Metazoa; phylum Chordata; class Aves; order Apterygiformes; family Apterygidae; genus Apteryx; species Apteryx mantelli. The sequence goes on along the minus strand of NC_089980.1, from coordinate 51,948,639 downwards.
TCGAGGAAGGCAGACATGAGCTCAGTCCCCTCTAACAACAGCTTGAAATTCTAAGGGTGGCTCCTTTCCTGGGAGGGTGCCTTGTCTGGTCTAGCTGGAAGGAGGCAGGAGCTGCGTGACTTTATCATTTTCTAAAAAAATGCTTATTTTGCAAAAGTGAAGTATTCTTGCCTTCTTTTGATGCAGAATTTGTTCTGAAGATGAATTCGTCTGCAGCCCATGCACCACCGCTCAGAGGAGAGAATATCTGCGGTTCCTTGCTTCCAGAGCAGTTTATGCACTATTTCTAGCGACTTCTGACATAAAGTGCATAAGCAGTCCCGGAAGCAAGGAATGGAAGCTGGGAATATGCTCATTGTTTTATTACGCTAATTAGTTTATCTATAAAGCATATACTAAATGGATTAAGAATAGGCTGACATCTCAAAAAGTAGGTATTCAAAAAAAGTGTCCATCTCTTCAAAGCTTGAAATAACTTCTGTTAATGGTCTAGAAATAAAGATGAAGTCGTTGACAATTATGCTGTCTACACATTTTACCAAAGTAGTAAATAACTATGATAGTGAGGTCAAAGGAGTTGTGAAGATTGCTTAGTAAGTTCAAACTCTGTATTTGAAGCAGTCAAGTTCTAAAATCAAGAAATGGAGACCCCCGTCACAGTGTTTGGGATCACAATCTAAAACACTTGGATTTTGAAAGGGCCAGTAACTGAGTCAGAGTCCCCTAGATGGTGCTGTAGAAGAAAATGCTAGTGTTATTCTTACATTAAAATATTTTATATATAAACTGGTGTGGGCTGGTGAGGCTGAAGATGAATGGTGTACCTCTTTGGTATTCACACTAAAAAGAAGGGTTAGAGAAGGAGGAAGAGATTCCGAAGAACACATTAACAAGGAGTTAGGGGACATACCTCTGGAAAAAAAAAAACAAAAAACTTTAGAGCTCAATTGGCTCACCAGATAAAAGATTGAAAGTCAACACAATTATAGTGCAGAGCTACTTTCAAAACAAAATGAAGAGTATTAAAGTATTTTTAGCTCTAGCACTACAAGTGAGTGCAGGATGATGGAAAGAGAGGTTCAGATTTTAGCATCAGCAAGGATTAATTATTAGAATTTGTAAAGGTTCCCCAGCCTTCAGCTTTCTTTCATCATACCCAGGTGCCTTTCTGGTAGGTATGCTTTAGCAAAGTATCACTAACCGGATTCAATGCAGGGGAATAAAGGGTTGAGATATAAAGGTTTGCAACATACAGGAGATCAGAAAAAAATGATCTGTGTGTAAAGATGTAGTATCATCTGTCCTCGAGTTTGATAAAATCTTCTTGGACCTCAAAGGAACATTCTTGACTATGTACAGTTAATATATAATAATGTGATGGTCAAGGGTCTGGGAGCCCAGGTCATCTTGTCCTCAATCCTGCCAGTGAGGGGGATGGATGAGAGGAGGAGAAGACGGACTTTCCAAGTTAACGACTGGCTGCGCCGCTGGTGTTGGCAACAGGGTTTTGGTTTCTACGACCATGGGACCCTGTTTGAAGATCGACAACTGATGGCGAGAGATGGGATCCATCTCATGAGGCGGGGCACGCGTGTCTTTGCCAACAGGTTGGCCAACCTGGTAAGGAGGGCTTTAAACTAGGAAAGACGGGGGAAGGGGAGAGTTATAGTGCCAGGGTAGCTGGCAAAAGACAGCTCAAGTCAGGACGCCTCCAGCAGGTGAATGCAGCCAGGGAAGTGCGCATGGGACGTGGCTATGGAGGATCCTCTTTTACCCCTCCTGGGAAACCTGCTTGCTCGATCACCTCTCTGAAATGCCTGTACACCAATGCACACAGCATGGGGAGCAAACAGGAAGAACAAGAGATCTGTGTGCGGTCGCAGGGCCATGATCTCATTGCCATTACAGAGACATGGTGGGATAGCTTGCATGACTGGAGTGCTGTCATGGATGGCTACGTGCTTTTTAGGAAAGACAGCAGGAAAGTGAGGTGGTGGAGTTGCTCTTTATGTGAGAGAGCAACTGGAATGTATTGAGCTCTGCCTAGAGGTGGATGAAGAGCGAGTCGAAAGCTTATGGGTAAGGATTCAAGGGCAGGCTAGCATGGGTGACACTGTTGTGGGTGTTTACTACAGGCCACCTGATCAGGAAGAGGAAGTCGATGAGGCCTTCTACAGGCAGCTGGAAGTAGCCTCACGATCCCAGGCCCTGGCTCTCATGGGGGACTTCAACCACCCTGATATCTGCTGGAAAGACAACACAGCTAGGCACAAACAGTCCTGGAGGTTCCTGCAAAGCATTGGTGACAACTTCTTGACACAGGTGGTGGAGGAGCCAACAAGGAGAGGTGTGCTGCTGGACCTCATACTAACAAACAAAGAAGGACTGGTGGAAGATGTGAAGGTCGGGGGCAGCCTTGGCTGCAGTGACCATGAGATGGTGGAGTTCAGGATCCTGCGAGGAGACAGCAGGGCACCAAGTAGGATCGCAACCCTGGACTTCAGGAGAGCAAACTTTGTCCTCTTCAGGGACCTACTTGGAGGAATCCCATGGGTTAGGGCCCTAGAAGGAAGGGGGGTCCAAGAGAGCTGGTTAATATTCAAACATGACTTCCTCCAGGCTCAAGAGCAGTGCATCCCTAGGAGTAGGAAGTCAAGCAAAGGAGGTAGGAGACCTGCATGGATGAGCAAGGAGCTGCTGGCAAAACTCAACCAGAAGAAGGAAGTCTACAGAAAGTGGAAAGGGGGACAGGCCACTTGGGAGGAATACAGGAACGTTGTCAGAGTATGCAGGGATGCGACGAGGAAGGCTAAGGCCCATTTGGAATTAAATCTGGCAAGGGATGTCAAGGACAAGAAGGGCTTCTTCAAATACATCAGTAGCAAGAGGAAGACTAGGGAAAACGTGGGCCTGCTGCTGAATGGGGTGGGTGCCCTGGTGACAAAGGATGCAGAGAAGGCAGAGTTACTGAATGCCTTCTTTGCTTCAGTCTTTACTGCTCAGGCCAGCCCTCAGGAACCCCAGACCCTGGAGGCAAGAGAGAAAGTCTGGAGAAAGGAAGACTTTCCCTTGGTGGAGGAGAAGTGGGTTAGAGATCATTTAAGCAAACCTGACACCCACAAATCCATGGGCCCTGATGGGATGCACCCACGAGTGCCTAGGGAGCTGGCAGACGTTATTGCTAAGCCACTCTCCATCATCTTTGAAAGGTCATGGAGGACAGGAGAGGTGCCTGAAGACTGGAAGAAAGCCAGTGTCACCCCAGTCTTCAAAAAGGGCAAGAAGGAGGACCCAGGGAGCTACAGGCCAGTCAGCCTCACCTGCATCCCTGGAAAGGTGATGGAGCAGCTCATCCTGGAGGCCATCTCCAAGCATGTGGAGGAAAAGAAGGTGATCAGGAGTAGTCAGCATGGCTTCACCAAGGGCAAATCATGCTTAACCAACCTGATAGCCTTCTATGATGGAATGACTGGCTGGGTAGATGAGGGGAGAGCAGTGGATGTTGTCTACCTAGACTTCAGCAAGGCTTTTGACACTGTCTCCCATAACATCCTCAGAGACAAGCTCAGGAAGTGTGGGCTGGATGAGTGGACAGTGAGGTGGATTGAGAACCGGCTGAATGGCAGAGCTCAGAGAGTTGTGCTCAGTGGCACAGAGTCTAGTTGGAGGCCTGTAGCTAGCGGTGTCCCCCAGGGGTCAGTCCTGGGTCCAGTCTTGTTCAACTTCTTCATCAATGACCTGGATGAAGGCACAGAGTGCACCCTCAGCAAGTTTGCTTACGATACAAAACTGGGAGGAGTGGTGGATACACCAGAGGGCTGTGCTGCCATTCAGAGAGACCTGGACAGGCTGGAGAGGTGGGCGGAGAGGAACCGCATGAAGTTCAACAAAGGCAAGTGCAGGGTCCTGCACCTGGGGAGGAATAACCCCATGCACCAGTACAGGTTGGGGGTTGACCTGCTGGAAAGCAGCTCTGCAGAGAAGGACCTGGGAGTGCTGGTGGACACCAAGTTAAGCATGAGGCAGCAATGTGCCCTTGTGGCCAAGAAGGCCAATGGTATTCTGGGCTGCATCAGGAAGAGTGTTGCCAGCAGGTGGAGGGAGGTGATCCTCCCCCTCTACTCAACCCTTGTGAGGCCACATCTGGAGTACTGCGTCCAGTTCTGGGCTCCTCAGTACAAGAGGGATGTGGCACTACTGGAGCAAGTGCAGCGAAGGGCTACAAAGATGATTAGGGGACTGGAGCATCTCTCCTATGAGGAAAGACTGAGAGAGCTTGGCCTGTTTAGCTTGGAGAAGAGAAGGCTGAGAGGAGATCTTATCAACGTGTACAAGTATCTGAAGGGAGGGTGTCGAGAGGATGGGGCCAGACTCTTTTCAGTGGTGCCCAGCAGCGGGACAGGAGGCAACGGGCACAAACTGAAACACAGACACTTCCATCTGAACACGAGGAAAAACTTTTTCACTGCGAGGGTGACAGAGCACTGGAACAGGTTGCCCAGAGAGGTTGTGGAGTCTCCTTCTCTGGAGATATTCAAAACCCGCCTGGACGCAATCCTGTGCAATGTGCTCTAGGTGACCCTGCTTGAGCAGGGGGGTTGGACTAGATGATCTCCAGAGGTCCCTTCCAACCTCAACTATTCTGTGTGATTCTGTGTGATTCTGTAATATGACTGTAAATTTTATATATACAGGAACCGTTTGATAGCCTTGCCTAGTAGGTGGTTTTGGTTAAAATATAGTTGTTACGTGATACGTTGGTGCTTACATGGGTGATTGGTGTCATTACTGAACACATTCTTTAAGTGCTTCAAGTATTACTGATCTGATTATCGATCACAGACCACATATTTTCTGAATGTGTCCTCATTACAGATTGTATTGCTTGAATTTATCTTATAGAACAATTGCTATTCTACCACAAAATAAAAAGAAAACAATGCACCCTCTTCAGCTAGTCTTTAGAGTGAGATTTAGAAAATTTGTGGTCAGTTTAACTCTACATTTCTCTTTGCCTTGCCTTTCTCTCTGACAGTCATCCTAAAAAAACCCCTCGTATTTTTGAGTATTTTTGAAGTTTGTCAGAAAAGGGAAAGTTCTTCATTTTTGTGTCTCTGCACAGTCTACATGTCACTTTTTATGTTTTTATCAATGTTATTACTGTTGTTTCTTCAAGTATTTCTATAAGCCTTTGTTTGAGTACTGCTTGTTAATGGGAATTACTCAGCGTATTTTTTCTGAAGTAATATCTCATAGAAGTGAAGTCCACACAAAGAGTTTACTTTGCAACATATTTTATTTTTGTGCTGAAGCTCTAATTTCAGCTATTTGAATAGAAATCTAGAAAGTGCTATCTGAATTGGAGAAACAGTTTTTGATGAAATCTGGAACTAATAAAATACATCTTTCTAAATCTGCACCCTCCCCACACACTTTAACAAATTCTGTAGCAGGAATATCTCTCTCACCTTTGTTTCCTTATTGAAATTAATGTAAAAGAGCACCGAACCAAGACTCTAAACCCTTATTTCCATGGTTCAAAAGAAGAACTGAAGATCATGTAACATCACATTAGCTTCTGCATGCCAGTTGTTCTTGGCGAACTCTATGGGAATCAATCTTTCACCTTATGCTAATATTCTGAAGAGGGTTAATTTAAAGTTTTTTTCTAAATAACTATGATTAATTGGTATGTTAATGCATATGTAAGGATTTAAATTGCGTAGGGCTTAAATAACTTATATTCATTTAAGGAAGTTTCATTCAAGAAAGATCCCCAGTGCTTTAAGACCACAAAAAATACTTTAAAAATATAATGAGATTTAATTAAAAATGCTTCACCCCTTCAAATGCTTCTGTTTCAGTTGCTTCTGATATTATCCTAGCAGTAAACTCACGGTTTACTACTTGCCCAAAGAGTCTTTCAATAATATTGGTAATCACTGTGCCTTTTTTTTTTCCTTTAAAAAAAAGTAATTTTAGTTAAAATTCCAAAACCAAAACACTGCTGCTCCTTCTTCTTTATCACAATAACCTTGAATGAGAACAGCAGAGGAGAAGGAGATCCATCTTGAACTTCATCCAATAAGTGATGGCTCTTTTCCCAGGGCATGTGCACAACTGCTGGTGGTAGCTCTTCTGTCAACATGAGCACACAGGAATGGCCACTGCCTTACCATGTGTCTGATGAAGGAAACAGGAGTTCTCTAAGAAGAAAACAGTCTTAGTTTAACTTTACCTTCATCAATTCCCACTCAGCAGCTGTGAAGAGGTGAGTGGTTTCTGGACTGTTGAAAAGAAAATGTCAAAATGCAGCTCTTCCAGTGAACTTTTTCAAGTAATTTCTTAATAATAAAAGTTATTTCAGCTAACATTAATTTAATAGTTGTTTTGAATGTGCTAACATAATAAAAATCCTCTTGCCTTAAAAGAAAGAAGATTGAGGCTGTTATGTTTTCAAACTGATCACATTGCAATACTGTTAGTATTCTTCTTTCTATATCCTTCCACCTTGGGGGAGGGAGAAAGATAAACAGAAGCTAAGGATTGTGTGCAAAGTGTGTATCCCAAGGTTTGTTTTATCACTGTGGTGTTGGGGTTTTTTGTTTGGTTGGTTTTTTTGGTAACTCCAGGAAGCAGTGCTGAGCACTTTCGTTATCTATTGCAAGCGATCAAGGCTTCACACGATTTTGAAATTTATCCTTTAAATTTTCCTCTTTCTTGCATATAGTGTGTTTCCTAAGGTCAATACATGTGTGTGGCCAAAGAATTTTTTTGCATTATTTCTGTTCAGTCATCAAATCTTTTCCTGCTGATCATTGCCATAGGTCTTGTGCTTCCTCTGACCGTGACAGAGGAAAAAGGTGCAAATCCTTATGCCTGAACCATGAATTCCTCTAAGATTTTGTATATGGTCAGTTGCTGGAGAAATCTTGTAATAGCATGGATTTGAATAGTGTTAAGGCAAGCAAAACTTCAAAATTTTCTCTTTCTAGCACTTTGTGTTGCCTCCAGCAAAAACAACTCTCAACTAAAAAGTTCTTACTTGAGTTCTCTGAAGGTGTGTTGAACTGCCTGCTACTCCCACCTCCTAAACGTTTACTTCTCCAGTGAACTTCTTAAAACCCTGTTGATGCATACTGGACTATCTTTGTAAGCCTAAATATTTTTGACTTCAAATTCTTTAGGTCTGTGGGCAGCTGTGGCTGCCACCAAGAGACACTTATTTTTTCCCCCTGATTTTATTAGGTACCTGCAGTAGACAGTCTTTGCCCTCATTTTCTTATTCTGTAGTGAGTTCAACAACTAGTAACAAATTATTTTTGACTTGGTTATATGTCATTTTTCTACTGTGATATACTTTAATTAAAAAAAAAAAAAGTGGACAGGAGAGGTAATTCTTATTGCACAGAACAGCTGTTAGCGAATGAAAGGTGGAATGGGCTGGAGGCCAGGAGACCGTGTGTCCGTGTTTCTCTTAGGAGAACTGGGGTTGCTTGCTCTGGGCAGTTCACCATCCCTGTTGACCCAAGCCTCCAGTCTCATTTTTAATGTTGATATAACTAGCATTTTGTATAACTTTAACTGATGTTATACTCAGTCATTTCAATGAGTCTTTGAAACAGGGTTTAAATCTCAGCCATTTATCACACTTTGTCCTCATAATCCTTTTGGCATGAATGTACCAGATACATATTCAGTTATATTCTGTTAACATCTAACTTCCCCAGTAGGACACTTTTGCCTTAGAGACAAGTATGTAACTTAGGAACCACAACAACACAACTTAGGACCTGCTATTGACATGTGATAATACAAATAACTTTATTGCTAGTGGCACAGAAAAGTCAGAAAATCCTGTACTAGCTGTTAGCTATGAACACCTTCAGGAGTCCACATTGCATCCACTTTGCCTGTTAACTTCTCTGTTGCCATAAGTGGGAGAGAGAGCTATAAAAGATCATGCATTCAAATGCTCCTGATCCACTATGTGGACAGAATAATATTGGGATGGGCATTTATTGCTAAAATTGTAATAGCATATGAAGTGGTTCTGCCTATGTGCATTATGCATTTTTGTGTTAGCACTTCACGAGCACCCCTCATATGCTACTTGCTATATTAAAGATTTCATAGTAATAGAAGTGCTGTAGAAATAGAAGGCTGCACCTAGGAACAGATTAGTAATAGATTTTAGTTAAAAACAAATTAAAAAAAACACTTCTGAAGCTTTAGTTCTACTCCTTGCTTGGTCAGTGCTTTCTGGTATAAGCAAGAATATAGCTGCTGCTTAAAGACAAGTAGAACAACTGATGGGGCAGATCAGCAGAAAGGTAGCGATTTGTATATTGCCAATCCAATAGCTCTTTGCTAGTGTACACTTAAGCAAAAAAGAGCAAGACATCTCAGTTTATTATAGAAATATGAGCAATACAGCACTCAGAGTTTAAGACTTCTGCTATTAGATTCATATAAAAGCTCAAAAAAACTATTGTGGCATTTCTTACAGATTTGAGACTGAGGAAAAATAGGATTGTGAAGGATTTGAGGACAACTTCTGAAGTGATGCCTGATCAAGATGGTGTTTGAGAACCACAATATGAGAAAAGGAAATCCCAATTGCAGGGGAGGAGCTATTCTAGGTTGCAGAAGGCAACCATGATAGATTTCTGACCTAATAGCATTATCTAATTTTCAATCCAAAACATTCATAATCTCTAATCAGAGGAAAAAAACAAAAGCAAGGCAAAGGAAAAAGTCTTTAGAGGAATCTGTACATTGCAAATAGTTTGCCTGCAAGGAGCAGTGTGAAACATGTGGCAAAGAGGCACACGCACTGGCATAAACAGTGTTTTCTATGTGGACAGAGATGCTGGGTTTGCAGAATGGTTTTGTTTCTCACAAAACTCGGCAGAAAAGAACATAATGTACCTAAAAAAAGAAACAGAAGTATACATATCCTGCAAAATGAAGTGATTTGTTTAATAAACTATTACATCCCCTAGCTGGAATATTTTCCTTAAACATGATGGAACATGGGTGTTGCTTATCTATTTGACACTGATGCATGAATTGTTAGATTGCTGAAGTTGAAGCAGTTGAAGGTAAAATCTAATTGTAAGTGAACATAAATAAAACTTAAGTGGTATAGTAGCAAAATCTTTTACTGTGGATGTAATGAACTAGATGCGAGAATTTGTAGGTGACTGAGGAAACAGTACCTTTTAGGCCTGAAAACAGGTGGAGACTGCAACATTGAATATGTCCTCAGCAGTTTGTTTATAATGCTGGACTGGACATCAGGAGGCTACTTAGTCCCTCCCTATTTTTTTTTGGTGGCATCAGATTCTCTAAGTAAGGCAGTTTTCCATAAAAGTAAATAAAAACTTCAAACAAACTAAAACAAGAGTTTTACAGAGTCTAAGAAGTACTGCAGAGAAAAATAGCCTAGAAAATGCACCATGAGTGAAGATCACGTGAGTTAAACCTTCTTAGCTACAAGTCATACGTATGTAATGGCGGAAGATGGCTATTTCAAAAGCCAGCAATCTTAGACCGCAAGAATGGGATGGGGGATAAAAAGGGCAGACAAGCAGAAAAATCAGAAATATCTTGAGCTTCTCCTCTGAAGAAAGTGTGAATGCTTGAGGATGGAAACATCCACTTCATGAAACAACCAGCTCCAGCAAAGGAGCCAGTGTATCAGTCTCAAGGAAAAGGTAGAGCTGAGCAACACAAACTCGAGTGCCTTGGAAGTCCAAAACATGGAATGGAGAGGAGCGGAAATCCACTTTCTTTGCAGAGGGTGAAATGTGAACATAATTGATATCATTCTCTTACTCTTTGGAGTGCCCTGATTGAGAAGAGTTAAGTGTAGGGTCGCGTTCGTGAGCGTGTTCGCTGTTTGTCCTCGCTGTGCTGTGGCTGTGAGGCTGCCGGGGCCGGTTTCTCCGCCGGTCAGCAGAGAAATGGCCCCTTTTCCCCCTGTCCCCAGCTCTGTCTTTGAATACGTATTGGTTTGACAGGTATATTAAAGTTTCATTACGGCCAGGAGATCATCTCAGTGTTGCTCTCTATCACCACTTACTAAAAGTACTATCCGAGACTTCTGGGTATAAGCTATGAATACGCTTGCAGAGTCGTAAACAATGTGCATATAAACTACAGGCTGATGTACGGCTGCATTGGTGTGAATCACAGGAGCACCAGTTACGCCAGGTTAAGCTTACTTTTTCTCTTGCTAGAGGACTGAAAACTCATCCAAATCTGCACACTTCTGCAAGTTCTTATTTATGTTATCTGGGAAGAGGGCAAAGGGCAAATTCTGTCCACTCTTCCAAAGTAGCATATAAAATAGTGGCTTATAATATACCTAAAGTCACTGGTGGAAGTCAGCAGAAGAATAGAGCAATAATCAGTTTCTTTTCAGCTGGTTTACTGAATTTTCCCCCTTGGTTATAGGGTATGAGGGGAAAAAAAGGATTCGCTTGCTGTTTGCTTTCCAGAAAAACCCATGCCAAAACAATAGCCGGAATTTCTCAGCGTGCAGCAGGCAAGCGGGGTAGGAACTGGTGGAGCTATGTCCCTAGGAGTGCCTCCCACAAGGGAGTTCTTCATCTGTGCATTTTGACAACAGGAGAAAATAGTAATTCATCATAGTTTTCTCTTGGCTGCTTCTTACTGAGTTTTTCGAAGAAGGGTCCTGATCTGCATTCACATTAAATATTTGTTATTTCAAAATTTTCTTTCCAACTATGGAAACGAAAATTTATTTTAAAAATCCAGATGTTTTATATTACTGCTTGATCATTTATTATTTCTTATTGGCGATAACTCAGAATTCTTAGTATGGGTCTTATTTTAGTCTCTTTAAAGGAAAGGAAAATAAAATATTTTGACCTCAGTTTTTACATGGTAATAACAGGACTTCTGGGGAGGTTGACAGCTTTTGAGAATGTGTGTGTGTGTGCATGAGCACACATGTGCCCTACTTTCCAGAGGATCACAAAATCAAACAATTCCTTCAGAAAAAGACCCTTGAGGGCATGTTTCTGGGTATCTAGCAGCCTACACTAGAGAAGCCAGACGTTTGACTGTTGGTGACTGGTAGTATGATCCAAGCTGCTTCTCCAGCAATATGATAGCAAGGTCTATTTGAATGTTTTGGAGAAAAGAGAGTATTTGGATACAGGTTAGAAAATTGCTCTAAAAGTAATGTCAGCCATTCGGAGGAAATGTAGAAAGACTATGCACTTCATCTGAGTGTACTGAATTTGTAATTTTTACTTGTGTATATTATTTTGAATATTCCCATGTTCTCTCTCTAATACTCTGGATTGTTCTGTTAAAACATCAGTTAGGTATTTGTTATTGATTTAAAACATACCTTGGAGAACATGGATTAATTCATTGATGTTGGTGATTCCATTTCCTTAAATCCTTTCTGACTATCATACTTTTTGACAAGAGCAAAGAACTTTTTCTTGTTGCTCTTCTGATCTAGTTGAGTAGATGACAAAATAACGATATGAAAAAATAAGATAATTCTGTGTTTATAAATTGCTATACTTTCTTTGTAGGCCCAAAACATTTGGTTTAAGTACTGTGGCTTAATGAGTTAACACAGTTCAGCTGAGCTGCATTTCTCCTTGAATTTGCAAGGGGCTGAAGGCATGTACCTGGTTGACTACTGCAGATTAACTGACAGGCAGCGCTTGAGGAAGCTACGAGAAGCCAAATTTGTGTCTGAGATCCTTTAGAATCAATGTCCAAGCAATTCTGACTGCAACTAATATTTTTTTCAACCGTGTCACAGAGAGTGTTTCTGCCCTGAAGAGTGTGTTGGTGCCCTGTGTCACTGATCTTGATTCATTACACAATAAACCTTTGTCTACTTGATTTAAATAGTTTGAACAGCCTACTCACGCCTGTAAGGAAACTCCTATTTATGTGTATCCTTCTATAGCTTAAAATGCATCCTGTTAGACTAAATATAATCCTAACTGAGTGAACTTTAGGCAGAAGGGTGTGTGCAGGTGTTTCCACTGGTGCTATTATCATCAGCTGTAATTAATATCTGCAGTAAAAATGATTCAGCAGTCTTATGCTGAGAGGTCTTGTGTTTATAGCATGCAAGCAGGAGTTGGACAGTTGAAAATAGGTGAGTAGTTCTTCCTTATGTTATGCTACAGGTAAAGATCAGAGCTGGGCAGGATAAAGATTTTTGCCTTCTTCAAATTTTGTAGCTAAAAGGGGGGGGGGGTGAACTTTTCCTTTCTACACTGGAATGAAAACAGGAACTATTGAAACTTTGAGAGTAAAACTTCCATAATGGTGAATAGGCAATCACTTGATTGAGCCCTGGAGGGGTCTTACCTGTAAGAGAAGGGGAGCCCTCTGACATGGCACTGTGCAATTGTTGGAACAAGGGTGCTGTTGTACGAGGGGCAGTGGATGGGGCAGCACCCCCCATCTCTTCTCCTTCTTCTTTAATTTAGTTAAATTAAGGGGTTATAGTGGGAGAGCTATTGAATGGCATAGTTTGAGGATCTGTGCTGAGTTAAAACCTGAGCCTGTTCTCATTTTGACAATGTTGGACAGTGAAAGGCCTGTGCAGAGTCAGAGTTTCGGGAGCTGAGGACGTTGGCTTGTAAAAATCTAAAGCTCAGGGAGGCTTAGGGAGCAGGCAGGATATTTGAACACACTTGTTTTCAACCTACCTGACTTTCTTCTAGTCCACTTGTTGACTAGGCCTTGTAAGATCAGGCATAAAAATCTGCCCTTGAACCACAGAAAAAAATAGCATTTTAAGTGTCTTGCTGTCCCCTGGGGAGGAGCTGTAGTGCAAAGCATTATATCATGACACTTTTATAAGTGTGCTTCAGGGTGAGATAATCATGCCTATTTCAGTAAAAATTTATGATGGGTTGCAGAAATCTGAGGTAATCACTGTGTGTAACTTGTTAAGGACTTCTTAGGCCTGCACAGTCTCTTCAATTTACTCCCTAGTTTAGTTTGTTACTGCAAATAAAATTAACAGAGAAAAAGATCAGTATGACTTACTATAGCAATTTTATTTTTCCAAGGGATTTTTTATATATTCACTGAGCAGAAAAACTGAAGTTCTACAGAAGCAGAAAACATACAGTATTTGACATGAATTCAGGTTATATACTGTTATTAAAATGAATGTTAAATAGGAAAATACTAAATCTCTAACCTTTGGGCTTAATTCACCATAAAGTTTCAGGATTTATTAGCATGTTACATTTAATGAATATTTCTTAAGTATAAAATTTTTTAATTATTTGAAAACCTATTAAGAATAGTTTTATTAAATGTAAAGCTACAGCTTGATTTTACAAGAGCCAAATATAAACAGCAGCATGCAGTCGAAAATTATTTTGTTGTTAACACTCTGAACTGAAACTTCAGTTTGTGATACATTCAGATTTCAAAGAATCTTATTCAAAGTTTTTTGGAAGAGAATAATATAGTCAAGTTTTAAAACAAAGCTAATAGTTTTTGACTTAAAATTTCCAAAGTGTGTAATGCATATAGTTAACCCAGATCAGCATTTTTAAAATAAAACTATTGAAATTAAATGCTGCTTTATGGAGCATTTAAAAATTTTTTTTCAGTCCAATTACAAATGAACCCACACACTCTTCAAAAAATGTCAAAAAGAATCTTTTGAAATTAAATGATAGTACATTGAATGCGATTTTTGTGAAGCCTTTTGATTTCAATAAAGCAGCATTCTCTGGTGGATAATTGTTCAACTGTAGTTTTTCCCAACTAGTTCTAGTATAAAGTGGCTTATTTATGCACATTTTATTTTGGATGGCACATTTCCATTTCATCTTGGGAGCTTTATAAAGATTAAGCTTTATAGAACCCTTCTCTGCAGATATTATCCCCATTACACAGGAAGGTAAGCAAATAGAGAGAAAGGTTAATTGAATTACCCTGCTGCAGAATGCGAGTAGCGGAGCTGAAACTACAATTTGGGAATGATCGTTCCCAAATCAGTACTTTAGTCTAATATAGCACAGGAGTCTTTCCTCTAGTATTGTGACCATAGAAGAAAGAAGGGCTGAAAACACAAAGTTAATAAGATCTCAAAATTAAGCTCTAAGGTATTGCTTTTCATCCAGTTAGGACTGTGTTTTCTTCTTTATATGTTATTTCCAATAACAGCCTTCCTTCCTTCGTGACGTAGTAGGTAAGATAAATGGGATCCAATTGTGGCCAGTAGGAGTCTTACTGTTTATCTTAGGGGCCAGGGTTTTACCTTGATCATACATCCTGGCTATGCTTTTCTATGTGTTTGAAACAGTGGCATGGCACATACGTTTTAAAGGCCTTTAAAAACATAAAGCTCACAATGAAGACTACTTTAAAACAGTTTGTGTGACTAACAAATGAGATTGCCTTGTCTCATTGAGATGACTGTGTGATGATATTAATGACTGTTTAAGCAAAATATGTATTGACACAGTCCTGATGAAAGTAAATCCCTGGCACCCTAGAAAGCCATACAAATGGTCTCTGAGGTATATGTGGGTGGCTGACTTTTACCAAAATACTTTGTGTATTTGTTATAGTTTTAACTCCTATTCTATGTTCTTTTATCATTTAGAATTGAAAGCTGAGATCTGATCATGAAGATCATCTGATCTTGCACGATCTTTTTGATTTTCAGTATGATTTTTGAAGAATTGGAAATTCCATTGGACTTTTAATGGAGATGTGGAGAAGCAATTGTGGCACGGGGCTTATTTAATTCTAAACACGTTAAATAGTTGAAAGTTGAGCACAGGGGCGGGAAGTGCTTGAGGGCAGCAGGGAGGGGGTTCCCAGTGCTTGCCGCAGAGTAGCACTGGAGGTGGGCTGGGTGGGCCAAGCGCGGAACGTCTATAGCCTGTCCAGAAACACCTTTTCAGAGCAAGAGTTGTCTGGCAGAGACAGGCAGGTCACCTGTAGGCCCTCTCCTGGACTATTGCAGGCTTGCAGATGTGCAGCGCCTGCGCCCTGGCCCGCCTGGAGCTCCGGTGTCCTTACAGCGCTCCTTTCACGACGCCTGTTGAAGGGCAGCTCTGGGCTTTCAGGAGACAGAGGAGAAGGAGGTTAGTGGTGGAGAAAAGGATGTGCTGGAGGTGGTGCTTCCCCCTGTGCTTGGAGCTGCGTTGCACTCCCACTGCTGGCGGCAAGGAGGGCACCTTGCGCCCTTTGCGGCAGTGAGTCCTTTGTAATGCTGTGTTTTAGCCACGCATTATCATGTAGCACAAAACAGTGACATTTAGCACAAATATAAGTGTTTATGGAAAATTTAAGACTTTTATATGCTGGTGGAGGGGCAAAGATCTGTCTTCCAGAGGGTGTTTTAACAAGAAGCATTTTTTTTGTCAAAGCAACTGTCCAACTCCTTTGTTACTTTTCTGGGACTGTTTTTAGGCTAGTGTAGCCTGGTTTTAAACTGTGTGTCAAAAATGATTTACCACGGCATCTGTAAAATGTTCTGGGGACCTTGGCAAATATGTGGTGGTTTAGGTCCATGTCCAGAAATTGGGTCCTATTCAAAAAATAGTTTTGTGACAAGTGGATAAAAATTGTTGGCGGGTAAGCATGCAAAGAAAATGAAAATGCAAAAGAAATTTTTTGTTACTTTTGATAAGTGTCTTTTTAGTAGATTCCTTTTATGAAAGATGTTGCCAGAGCTCCTGTTGCAATAAACTTGCCTGCTTGGGACTATGGTTTTAAAGCAGGAGCGAAATTTATGTGCTTTCTTTTTAATACTCAAATCTTTAAAAATATAACAGAAACAACAAATATGTCTTTTCTCTAAAAAGGCTGAAGAGACAACAGAGTCCAAATGCATTTGGTTGCTGTATAGATATGGGTAAAATACACTAGCTTTCTCCATGAGACAAAAGTATTAAGGGTTCCTTGTCCTGCCCCCTAGGGAAAAAAAAAAAAAAATCCTTCCTACAGAACCGCAGGGACTGTATTTACTAAGGAATAAGGGCATGCACTTTGCCATTAACATGCTGCAGGTTCCTGATCTAATTTGCCCTACGGTAGGCTGTTAGTCTGTGTTTTAGTTTCTTCTTTTCCCAGTCACTCTTGAAACTTTGACCTTTTGGTCTAAAGATCTGCAATGTGTGCACCTAGGATCAGTTTTGTTATTCACTGGCAGCAGGGGAATGCTAGACCTCTATGAAGTTTTTTCTATTTTTTATGCCTCTGGCAGCAATGTGCAATACTAGTTGAACGCTCATTATAAGGATATAGAAAACAAAAAAAATGCCACAAAAAAAACCAAACTCCAAATAAAAAGAAGTGTATTGTGGTACTGTGAAACACTTTGGAAAGTATTAACTTTTAAAATCACTTTTATTTATAATCAACAGATTATTCCTGACAGGCAGTGCTGACTGTGTTTTGAAGGCTGTGGTAGAGTTTTGCCACTACATGAGACCGCTACTATTAGGTCCTTCTGTTGCTTTTTAATACTGGTAATTTTCACTGCTCCTTTAAAAGCCACCTCCTATCTGGACTTAGCTTAACTTCTCCCAATTCTAGGAAGTTTGAAGAGGTGGAGGGTTGCTGCTAGTTTCTGGCTCTTCTCTGCTCTCCAGCAATGAGAGTCTCATTACGCTGACCCACATGGAAGAAGATGGAACAAGCAACCTGGCTGTTCTTTACAAACTGTTTCTGGACTAAAGGCAGGCAGTATTGGTGTCTGGTATTGTGTAATGTAATGAGTACTTAAAACTGCAGTTATACCTCAGCACCTTCTGCACATTGATTTCTCCATAGAAGTTGGTGAGTTTTCTGGCTTTTTTGGTTCAAAGTTTTGGAGAAGTATTTAGAGATATATGTATGTTTCTTATGAAGCTTAATAGTGCCAGTCGATGAAAGTCCAAGACCCACATTTACACTCAAGGTAAATTCCTCCCTCACCTCTGCTTTTCCTTGGCAGTGATTCCAATGACTGGTATAACTCCCTTCAAAGGCAGAGAGAGATCTGCACTGAGAAGGCTTGGGAGCATTTGTGTCATAGGTTGCTACCCCAAGAAAACACAAACCTGTCTGTCTGATGCATCCCATACAATAAAGAGAAATCGGGTTGCTATCACAGTCATCTTTGAGTTACTGGTCAGCACTTCCCTTAAATACTCGACATAAAATTAGGGGAGATAATTAAGCTTCCTGTTTGGGGGAGGGAGATCATTATCAACTTGCTATTTTTGTGTGATCTTTGGCTAGAGTTTTTCTTTTCTTTCTGAAGAAGTATTATCAGAAAAAAATAATATTGAAAACCTCCAAAACAACCCTGATGACCTTAAGGAAGGAGACAGAGACCAGACTACAGGCAATATGTAGACATGAATGAGCCATATTTTCTCCCGACGTGAAAGGAATTACCTGTTGTTAAGAAGGCTATAACCGTTTGAGAATTAAATCCTAAAGTAATTTAGAAACACAAAACAAATATAAACAAGGAAATAACTCTTTTAGGCTAGTTGTGAAATAATACATCAGGGGGGATGCTGCTGTGCCATTAAAACCGTGTTCTCACGAAGCTGAAAAAGATGTTAATAGTGGAGAAAGAAAGCTTTCCTTTCACTTGAAAGCACTAGGAGAGCGCTGGGGTGCCAGTCTCAGCTGTAGTTTTTGGACTCAGCCTCTGGTGCAAACCGGCACAGAGTGCCAGGGTGCGGGGAGAGGTGCGGGTCCATGGGAAATCAGGGCAGACAGCCCTCTTCCCGCTGGCCTGCTTCACCTGCCACTGTTGTAAGACAGACGCTCGCGGGGTAAGTTTGCTTTGGTGTTACTTCCCCCTGTTCTGAGGAGTCTGCTTTCTTCCCCCAAGCCACTATTTGTACTGCCATGAACTTTTGGGAACACCTTGCAAGCATGCATGAAGTAGACTGAAATGAAGTGCGTTTGGTGGGGAAGCCCAGGGCCCATCTGTAAGGCGTAATGGGCAGAGGATGGTGGAGAGGGGGATATTTAAACACAAGCTTCTGTATGGTCCTGTGCCCCTTGTTCTTGGTTTCCAAGGCTAGAAATAAGGTAGAGAGAGGTCTTAATGCCTTCAGTTGAAGGGGTGGTCGGGTGTTTTCACTCACACGGCAGTCTGCTGGACAGTGACCTTCATTCCTTGATTCTGTGGATACTTCTCCCTTTGGCAGAGCCTCAGTCAATAAATACATACCTCTTGCCATTGTCACGGGGAGTTCGGGTGGGGTGGCCACATGAACAGAGCCTCACTGTTCGGTGTCATACGATCTGAAACGTGTTTACTAAGCAGGATGGGTATAGCAGGTGGTTAGCGATTTCTCTGTTTCGTGACACTCGTGTGCTTTGCCCTCACCCCCACCGCTCAGTGTGCCCGGGTCTTGGCTGGCATCCAGCTCCACCTTGGGCTCAGCCTTCCCTGTGGGATCAGATGTCTATGGACATCTCCCTCATGGGGACTATTGCTTTCATTATTATTTGCTAATAATAATACTGAATATATCTAGTTGGTCAGAGCAGGCAGGTGTAGTCGGGGTCCTGCCAATGTGAGCAGGGCTTGCAGGTGGGATGACCCATGCCATGCCTTCCTCCTCACAGCAGGAAAACTGGCAAAGTGGTGTCCTAAAGCCCCATTAGGGGGTGGTGGCCATTGGACCTGTGATGTGCTCAGAGGAGGAAAAAAAAAGGCAGTTTTGAATCCCAGGTTTGTACTGGATTTCAGGAAGTCTGTCTGTCCATTCCCAACCCACCCGCCCCCATTGGTCTTTGTCGTCTTCAGCTCATCTGATGACCTGTAATTCTCCCTCAGTGTCAGAAATGAGCTCAGAGGGCCAGAACCGTCCCTTTCTATAGAAAGGTGAGCCCATGCAGAATTAGCTCTTCAATTATATGTTTAAATGCTCAATGTTTAAATGCTCAATTCTGACATGTCTGAATGATAAATCCCAATGTAAGAATGAGTGGGCCATGGTCTCAGCAGCTCCTTGGTGAGCTAAATTGTCCAACAGGTTAAGACATTGGAGCCTTTCTCTGCACGCTCTCTCTATCCCTGGAGATCAGGAACAAGCAAAGCAGAAACAAACCATGGCTCTTCCCTAAGCCTTTCCTCCTGTAAGACTTTTTCCCTCCTTCCCAGCCTCATTCAGCTTTATATGTGATGGTAGGGTGTTTCTAAAGAGTCATAATAATGCGGTTTGTTTTGAGGGAAGAAAGAAATCATCTCTTCCTTCAGCTGTGTTTAGAGAGAAAACCTAAGCACAAATACCTAGTAATTCTGGAGACCCAGATTATTTGATATTCAAGACAAATATGGGTTCGGCTGCCAGGAGGGTTAATAATTACCGTTGAGTCTATGCACTGATTATTATACCAGCTACTCAAATATCTTGAATTCTTGGAGCCAGTCTTAAATTATATCATTATAAGCTCTTGCAGTTTTTACCTGAGAATTTAACTAATTTACTGTTTAAATTCACTTTTTCCAATGGATTTCAAATCGAGCTTCTGCAGGCTGGTAGATTTGAATTTGAATTACTGTTTTTTGAATAGGTTTTTGAAAAAAGTAACAAAACTAGGAAGTGAGGAGTAAGGAGCTGAACAGTGTGCTAGGTTTGAGAAAGATCAGTGTTACTACTTCATATTGGATTTTAACACAAGGGTTCTGTTTATTATAACAGTTTGTTACCATAGAAGTATAAACTGAAAGGTAGCAATGATGAGTTAGTGTAATACGTTATATTAAATAAACTTGTCCTGTTAGCACTGCATGCAAAGCTTTGTTTACATTACAGTAAGCTGTTTTCTGCTGCATTTACAATTCTGCTATACAAATAAATTAAGGGATCTCATGACAGTATGATTTACTTTCTCCCTGCAAACTGAAAGACGTTAATATTTTTAAGCATATTTGCTTGGAGGTGGTTACATTTAAGTTTCTGTTAGGGCACCATCAACCCGACCGTCTAAGAAAGAAAATAGATGAAAGTCAGTCTTATCTCCTTGTTCCTTCAGTTAAAGGATGGGCAAATATTAAATATTACATTTAGAACTCAATGCTATTGCAAACAATATTAAATAACCTTTTAAAATATATTCCTATCCTGCAACAACAGATGAACATTCACAAAATGGAATAAATTAAATGAGCCAGTATAATCATACGCAAAGCTTTGACTGTTTGATCTGCTATGTTGTACCAATGTACTCTTTCGGAAGTCGGTGAATTTATGCCTTTGGTCCAGCTGAACAGGTGCAGCTGGATGAATGATTTGGCCTGTAATATTGCTGTTATTGGTGGTGAGAGATAAGTTGAGAGGAAAAACTGAGTCTGAATTTCTAGTCCCACAGTGATTCATGGGACTGATAAATTGGAGGATGGAGGCAGGGAAGAAATATTTCTGCTTAGAAAACAGAACAAATTTCATCTGTACTCCAGGTGCAGAGAACAGGGAGTATCACAATACTGCTTTTACATAATATTTTCATTAGGATGTACACTTGAGACAAGTCAGAGGCATAACTCCTTCTGTGAACATCCCTTTCCCTCAAAAAGGAAAAAAAAAAAAAAAAAGCAAAAAAATACAATTTTTTTTGTATAAAGATTGGGCTAGTACAATTCATTTGAAGTATCTTGATTTAAGTATTTGGAGTTAAGCTCTTCCTCTTTCTTCTCTTTTTTGCTAAAAGCTGTTTGACAAAACACAGGGTGACCCGTTCCTTTTATAAACATCGCCTCCTTTGGTTGCTCAACCTGAGACAGTTCCCATTCATTAGGAGCTGTCAGCGCTGGGCCCGGGGAGCAGAGGGATGCTACCGTTGTGTGCAGCTGAGTTCGTGCCTGCCTAGGACACCGTATGGCAAAACCTCTCCAACACCGAGACATGCCAGCAGGCGTTTTGAGCCACCAGATTCAATGTGAATTGAAGTTCTAAGCTGCCTAAAGAAACAATTTACAGGATCGCTAGTTATTGTTTCTCTGGTAAATGAAAATATTTGTAAGCAATAGAGCTCTTTGATCTGCAGAAACCCTTGCTTGAAGAGGGTGGTACACACAGGGCATCCATGATCGTGTTATGTATTCACATTTTTGTTTACAGTGTGTATAGGACCACAGCAGAAATGTCAGCTGTTACGCCTGCTGATTGCGTTGTGGTGCAGGTTACTTCTGTGTTTAGCAGGTTTTTGTGTCCTTGCCAACTGGGCAGGTTTCTCAGCTACAACTTTGCATTTTGGGATTATGTGACATGATACTATAGTTTTCGAGATTTTGTGCTCATACAGTCTGTTTTCAAAGGATTTCTTGTAATGTTCAAGGTTGATTTAAAGCTTGTAGAAGGCAGTGAAGTGGGTGGGGCTCTCAGCCATGGAAACTAAGTGTTGGTATTTGGAAGAAATGGAGGTATTACTCTAGTTTTAAATAACTGAGAGTGGGAAAGAAGAAATTAAACTTCCCTATGCCATCTAGCAGATCACGGTGAAAATGTTACTCTCTACTTTTATTGATGTTTTGCTTGTGCATTTCCTTTTCTTATTGTTTATGGTTTTCCTTATTCTCTTCCTGGGGCAGCAGGGGGTGCAAGGAGAATAAACTTGCAATTTTGTAAGTGATTCTTTTTATCTACTTACCCCCACTTACTACTTCAATGCTGATCCCATTCTTTCTTCTTCAGAGTAAGCCTCCCATTGTGTGCCGATGGAATAAATAACAATAAACAATTCTCATACAAAAACTTAGAAATTACTGAAATCTGATTTAAACTTTTCTAACCTACTTTGTCTGAAAGCATGTTAGATGTATTAGATTGTTTCGATTACTATAGCAGTGTTATAGCAGTGTGAAACTTTTTTTTTAAAAGAAACATTCTGGTTTATTTCAAAGCTCTTATTTAATTAAAAATAGAATATTTGGCTATGGTAACACATATTCTCCCTTGATATATTGATTTAATTGTCATTATCATTATTATGTTGAAGATTTTTTGCATGGGACAACAACTCATGCAAAATCCCTAGGTAATCAGGTAATATGTAAACCAACCAAAAAAGAAACCAATAAAATAAATGGTTAGCTATGTTTTGCCTACGGTGTTGTCCATATTCTTTCTCTGAGCAAGTAACTGATGTGAAATTGAGAAAGAAGCTACTTTTTGCATTCGGAGCTGGACATAATAATGACTTTTCTGGGAATTTATAAGTTATCTGAGCGCGGTTGCTGCTGTTTTGAATTTTTTAGACTATACTATAGTTTTGCCATTTCTGATCAAGGTGAGCCAGAATGATCTGTATAATGTGTCTGCAGCTCTGTAGCCATAATTCAAATATAAATTGATACTACCTGATGTCTGTTAGTAGTTTCTCTGACAGTAAGAATACTAACTGAAAACAGAACTCCAGAATTTATTACTGTTTGGCAAAAAGGTGATAATATTTATTAACCCTCTAGAAAGGCTTTATGCATTTATCAGGTAATGCTTGCAAAAAGCTCAGAATTGGACAAATGTAACTGTTACTATACAAGCATAAGTTGCAGTAAATGATAAATTACTCAAAGACCATGATAAATCAGGCACAGCACATTCAAAACATCAGTAAAGAGGACTTTGGAGTAGAAGACTTCCAAAAAGTATTGCAGACAAATTGGCCTCTCTGGTATTGAATCTGTCTCTCTTTTCACAAGTTTCTATAGACTCCAGGGCTTGGGGACATCACCAGAAATCAGTCCTGGGGCTCATGGGAATTGCATTTTTTTTTTCATGGCTTTTGGAAGAAAGACAGCTGGCAGGTGGTGGAGCTGCTCAGGAGATAAGGTGCACCTGTGGGCTATTTTATTGGTGCTTCACAGCAATTAGCCTAGTGTGGAGAGCCGGGTCTACTGAGGCACTCAGTGAGCAGGAGCCGACCCGACCATCACCCTTACCTTAGGATGCCTCAGTGCTGGGCACCTGTGGTTTGGCAACCAGCACGAGTCTTAAACGTCCGTCTTGCCTGAGGTGCCTGTGGAGACCTAAACTCAGGTCTCGCGGTCTCAAAGTGCAGCCTACCCTAGGAGTTTGACGTTTCTGGTTACAGAATGAAGCAGGAATATCTTGCTGCTTCCTCTCCTTCAAAATTGTTGCACAAGGTCAAGTGCACTGTTGGTGTCTCTGAATGAATGCATTTGTATAGATGTATCACTGACACATTTCTTTCCTTCATTTTTCCTTATTATGGGAAAAAAAAAAAACATGGACTGCTGTCTAAGGGTTATTAACATGAAAATGCTGAGAAGCGCTGACCCAGGACATCTCCCATCCAGTTTGGAATCTCCCTTATTTCCTAATACTTTTCACGGATATCCATTTGCCAAAAGTTTCTTTCTTTCAGTGCTTAGCTTAGCTGATGATTTTATCCTTTCAGGAGAATTCAAAAAATCCCTTCATTTTTCATTACTTCATTTAATATTATTATTTTCATTATTAACCATCACTAATTACCTTAAAAATATTCCTCTTGCACTGGGATGGTATTAGAATATGTTTTCCTTTAGCCAAGTTGGGCATATTTCTGTGTGTGTGTGTTACTACTTTTAATCAAAGTTGATCTTTCCATGATGCTGCTCATGTTTGTCAGTCTGTCTCAGATCTAACTGTAGTTATCCAGCAACATCCCCAGTGGCAACCAGCTTCAGCCACCCTAGTGTGGGTGGGATCAAAATACAGCCTAATTGAAAGAGTTCCATTTTTATACTTCATGATGTTTTTATGTGCTTTAAAATTATACTGGCTCTTCTTACAGTCCTGTTGCATACCGTTGGGTTTAATTTCAAATTCGTTTCCTACAGGGCTCTTGTCACTGTTGATTTTCAACTTCTTCTCATATACTAAATTATCATGAGGATGCTCAAGTAGGAAGGGCCTTGTAGTGCTAGAAAACAAAAGAGTAGGAAAGCAGAAGTCAATCCTACCTGGGGAGCAAGGAAAGGTTTCTCTCCCTGGGAAGCTGCTAAAATCTGTAACGCAATGCCTGCATGGCGAGCAAGGTTTTTTGCCATTGCTCTAATTCCTTTCACATCTAAATAACTATTACTTTAAAGACTGTATTGCTAAAAATATTCTGGCTTTGTAACATTACCTTTCAGTATTGCATATTTTCTATATTATTACTATTTTTTTATTATTTATTATTACTATTTTGTTCTGGAAAAGACCACATACAAATAATAAGAAATGTAATAAAATATTTTTGGTAAGTATTAGCAGATTGAGTTTTCCAGTGCCAACAGTATGCACAAAAAATCTGTTACAACTGCATAGCTTATTGATGTAATAAATGTTTTGTCAGCATCTGGGCAACTACCTGTAAAATTTCTATGGTGTCTATAGATAATGTTAAGTTGAAGTGAGATGGCAAGGAGTTCCCCAGATTTTCATTTGGATGTCATTTCACTGTATGAAAGAAATGCAGGGTCTTTTTTGTTTTTTTAGCTCTTTAGAAAATATACCCATTTAATCTACTTTTTGAAAAAAAGAGTGAATTTTGGTAATTTCCCTGGTAGTGCTCACTATCTGCATCTTCTTGTAACTTTTCAGCCCTTTTTCCTAATTGTTAATTCCTGTAGAAAGTTAGCACATAATGGAAATATAGTAGAACCAGTTAATCTATGTAAAAGTTGTGTATTTCTGTCAAAATATCCAAGGTACTGATGTTGAGCTGCCTCCCTTTACCTGATTTCTGCTGGACTGATGTAAACTTAGCACTTCTATTCTTCTGGTACTTTACAAGGCACTGATTTTAATCCATAAATGTGTTTTTTCCTTTTTTGTTTACCATTTGGTTTAGTGTTGCGTTTAATGACAGAATCACAGAATGGTTGAGGTTGGAAGGGACCTCTGGAGATCATCTAGTCCAACCCCCCCTGCTCAAGCAGGGTCACCTAGAGCACGTTGCATTGTGTCCAGGCGTGTTTTGAATATCTCCAGAGAAGGAGACTCCACAACCTCTCTGGGCAACCTGTTCCAGTGCTCTGTCACCCTCACAGTGAAGAAGTTTTTTCTCATGTTCAGATGGAGAGGGGGGAAAAAAAAAAAAAAAAAAGCACCCTTCAGTTCTACTTTCCGTTACTGTTTTGGTTACACTAGCAAAATATTCTGCTTTGGGGTTTATGGCCTATAGTATACCTTGAAAGTCAGGGATGTTCCATCCCTGGGCAGAGTAGAAGCAGAAGGTACAAGAATTCAGAGAGTGCATGAGCTAACCAGTGATTTGAGCAGGGAGAAACAAAAATAATGAAAGAAGTGTTTATTTAGAAAATTATTGCATGGATACTGTGGAGGTTTTCATGTGGCTGGCTTTCTTTAAACTTGCTCCTGAGATGTCCCCAGCAGCTCAGCAGAAACAGCCTGGTTTCTTGTCTGCTGCTGGGGAGACACTTTTACTTTCCCGCTTCCTCCTGTTGTCAGGGAGCGTTATCTTGCCTATTTTGTGGACAGGATTTGGATCACACTGAGGTCCTGGAGGAAGAAATTTCCTCTTTGGCTTCAGCAGCCTTTTAGATGGTGTCATTGATCCCTGCCTGGACTGATGATAAACTCGTTTCTCTTAATTCTAGCATTGTTTGAAATATGCAGTGTCCGTTAATTTAAAATACAGCTTGTTGAAGGAATAACAGTTAACATTAAATTTCCATCCAAAAAACTTCAGAAGACTTTATTTATTACCCAAAAGATAATTTCTAACTATTAATGTTTGTCTGATTTTATAAGAGTGTTTTTCTTTTTACCTAGAGGCTTTGCATATTGTCATTTTCAATATCAGGCAAGACAGTTCACCTAGAATTTTTAATTTTGCATTGTTCCTAAAAAGTCATCTTTTCCATTTTCCTTTTCCTCAACTGATCATGTGAAACAGTTTTCAAGGAGGTCTTGTGTGTGGCTGCAATCAGCCATAAAGTTTCTAGGAAGAACTGTAAGAGCTTCCACTGCTAGAATCTAGCTTCCTAATATTTCTGAGTGCATGCAATTATTGCCATCTCTATTTATGAATGAAACACTTCAGAGTTAAGTGGCAAATTCCTATAAATTTTAATGGCATTTGGATGCCAGAATCTCTTAGGCCACTTTTAAAATTTTAAGCTGTGATTGAATGTTTCTTGGTTATAGACTTTCCCTAAATACTAATTTCTTATCAGTTGAAGAAAAGTGAATTTTTATTGCTCTGGCTTTTGAGGTTGAAAGAATCAGACTTGCCTGGAATTATTTGTTGTATATAAGACATGTAATCTTATAATTCTGAGAGATGCTGCCTGTATGTTACGTAACTATCTTCCTAAAATTGTTTCTGTTGACATATCTGTCTGTTCACAATGTCTTCATTTTTTTAATCATATCAAATGCCTTTGTGTATTATTTTTGTACCTCATACTTCATGTGGTATTAGACTGAAGCATTCTCAGAAATTTATGTTCTGGTGTAGCAGCCTATGCTCCTGTTATTCTCTTTATATTCCTTTTTCTTTATATTTACATTCTAGGGAATTGCAGGTTGCTTGGAGAAATGCTCTCCTGTTCATCCCCGTGACCTGTGTACACTCTTAGCAGATAGGCTTTCATATCTGGGAACGAGTCTAACCTTGCAAAAAGAACAGGACCAGTCAACCTTAAGGCAAAGTTTTAGACATGATGGGGAGGTGCTGCAGGGGAAAATGAGTCTGAGTCAGGTGGACAAGCAGAGGCAGAGAAGCGTTCAGGAAGGACTGCTCTCTTCTCCTGGTGCTGCTTTGCCTTAAGTCCGCTGATGATTCCCCATAATGTGTAACTAAATATCCAAGTCATATGATGAAACCAGTTCAAAAAATGCCCCATTCAGAGCAAGTCAAAATTTGAAACTGTTGCTGGAAAAAAGTAAAATATTCCATTAATCTGAAGCAAAATGTGTAGGTTCTCTCCCCCCCCCCACCCCCCCCCAAGTAGTATAAATGTAGTGAAATAAAGGGAAGAACGAGGTGGCTGGGTACTACTTTTGATGACACACTCACCTACTAGCCCAGTAATGAAGCAGGTCACACTGGACATAGTAGACTCAGATTCAGCTCCCTTCTCTGTCTAAGGACACTTGAACACACAGCTCCCCTCTCCTAAGAAAGTACTCTATTACCCAGGCTAGAGATAGCTCAGAGTTAGATCTGTTGTGCGGCTCTACATACAAAATTAAACATTCCCTGGAGCAGCGACTGGAACCAGATGTTTCATTTCCCAAGTGACTAATCTAGCCACCAGGCTAGAAAGTTGCATTTTCTCATTACTCCTCCCTTCCTCCATGTATGTGCAGTTTATACACGAGAGACAGTTCCAGTTGGCCAGTAGCATTAGAAATTATCTCATTGGCATATAATTTTCCACAGAATGTAATTGGACCATGCTTAATTCAAATGCAAGAAGGTGTGATTAGACAAAAGTTAGATATTTTGGTAGGCTGTGCACCAAGACCTGCTTGGTTCATCATACAGAGAAATTATTATTATTAATTGCTTTATCTGAGGAATTTTCATATCATCAATTCCAGTCTGAATTTAAATACAAGGGAACACGCCTGGACGCAATGCAATGTGCTCTAGGTGACCCTGCTTGAGCAGGGGGGTTGGACCAGATGATCTCCAGAGGTCCCTTCCAACCCCAACTATACTGTGATTCTGTGAGTAACTTTTGGCTTGGTTATCTGCTTTTATTCACACATCTACGGTGACCATATAAACGTAATGTAACTAGGTTGTCTTACTCTGTCACATTAAGATATGAAATTGATCAAAATACCTAAAACAAAATTAACTGAAAAATATTACAACAGAAATGAAGCCTCTTCTTAAATTCATAGGCGACAGAAGCCGATTAGACTGATGATATTAGTAGTATTACATAAAACACAAGAAAATTTTGGAGCTTACAGAAACTCTGCAGAGTTGTTTGAAATGAAACTTCCTTAACTGCTCTTTATTTTACCTTGTTGTTGCCTTATACTTGCTGTTGGCATAGGAGATTAGGTGGTAGAAGAAGCCATCCTTTGACCCTGAAAAAGATATGCATGTGACTTGAAACATGATTTCTCTTCTGGACAGAATAATTTTTGAAATAATTTAAAAAGAAATAGAAATCTCTATTAGAAAAGGTAGAAAAATATACAAAAGCAACAGGTTCTTTTCTATGTTAACTTGACATGTTTGCTCTGATGAATTCAAGTTGCAGAATACTGTTGCAATAAGAAGTGCTTATGGATTTGGTCCTCTCTCCCAGCACACAGTCTCTCAGAATTTTCATACTGGGTTTGAAGGCGGAAAGCTCTATTGATACAGAGCTATATATTTCTTTGCTGGATCCATTTATCTCCCTAACTTTTAGCATCATTAAAGCCTCAATTATAAACAGGATTTCTGCAGAGCAAAATGTAAATTACTTCTCATGAATATAGTCAAGGAAAGAGAAGATTTTAGTAGATTACATTGAAACCTTTCAAGAGAAACTTAAAGGTACTAAAGTGTTCTGAAATGCCTCCTGCGCGAGAGGGCTCTGCACCCTGCGTTGACGAGGTGGACACAGGGCCTCTGTGCTGTAGGCGGCCAGGTCAAGAAACATTGTTGTATATATAAAACAAATTTGAAAGGAAGGTGTAAATGTTAACTTTCTATTATCAACAATTGTATTTCCAAAAGTTGTCATTTTAGTAATTTGTACAAGATGTAAAATGTCATGCTGTGGAGTCCGGGGATTTCTGTAACTCAAAAAAAAAAAAGTTCCAACACCTTCCTGTGTAATTGAGCAATTATTTTTATCTTTCCCAATCACATTTTTCATTCTTCCAGTGAAGATTTCCATGCCTCTTAAAATAGTAGGCCATGAGATTCAGAACAATAACAAATCTATGTTTAAGTTAGCATTCTTTCAAATTCCTTATTTAAAATTTTTTTTTTTCCCCCTCTTGGCTTATTAAACTTGAATCATTTACAATTATTAGTAGAGACAGCCTGGATAAACTTGACATAACAACTTGCAGATTGGGAAGTCTGTCACAAAAACACACCTTGAAGTTTGCCAAACCTAGCAACCTTGTCATCAAGGTTGTATAAGAGTGTGGAGTTTTTTGGTTAATATTTGATTGCAGTATACAATGACTGTAAGTTTATTGACTCAATTAATCTGTTGGCCAGCTTATTAGTAAATGAGATAGCATATAATAAAGATCAAAGTGGCAAGTCCTGTCACCTTAAAGCTTTTTATGATGTTTAATTTCTATAAAGACAAAACTAAATATTCACTTATACTAGGTTCCAGAGGAATTAGGAGGCATGGGGAGTCAAGTTGGCCAAAAGACAGCAGAAACAAAGTTACGGAATATAATCAGTGAAATAAAAGCTGATGACAGTAGCAAAACTAATACTTGTGTTTACAGCTTTTCTTTTTACCTCCTGTCAGTGAATGAGGTTTTTTTCTTGTCTCTGCACCTTGGTTTCTCTTGACTGGAGCAAAACAATTGTATCATTTCAGTACTTACCAGCAAGCAGGCTGGGACAGCATCCTTGTTGCTTTTTGATACTTAATGCTTTGTTTTCCATCCTTTGTGGGTTTTTTTGTTCATTGATGATCAACCTAATGAAAAGATGAACTGAGAAAGGGAAAAATTATTTTATGCACTTTATTACAAACAGTTTTTAAGCAGGAGGAAAGTGTGTATGCATATATAGGAAAGAAAGGGAGCACAGATGCTAAACTGAAGAAAAAGACTATTTTCACTCATTAATCCTGGACTACTACTTAGGTTACCCATAAATTGGGTACTGAGAGATTCCCAAGCCTTTAATTGTCAGCATAAGCAATTTTGATTGCTAACAGATAATTTTTGTTAATTTTTTTTAATACCTCTGTAAAAGAAATAGAACTTAAAGAGCTGGGACATATTAAATTACTTAGTTAATTTATATTACTTCAGTACATATCATAATATTATTTTGTTTTAATAGAAAATAGTGGGCAATATGTGGGCAATATTCAGAACAAGTAGCATAAGCAGAGAGCTTCTCTATGCTGATATGATCTACCAGTTGTAAATTATAGTAGAATGAACAGAATAATTATAATAGTAAAAGTTGAATTACAGAAGGTTCTCTTAATAGCTTAAGGGATTTGAGTGATAGCCCTGTTTAACATCAGTTTGATGAGTCAATGTTTTTGTTTCCAGCTAATTGCATTTCAGTGGTTGAAAATAGTTTAAAGATAATTCCATGTTTTTCTTGAGAAAGAATTTTATTACTTTTGGTGTTGATTTTACTGCATATATACACTTTTTATGACTAAATAGCCTCTTTCTGCACTATTGATTTTTTTTTTGATTGATAAGTTTCAACTTTGCTAGGAAGTTTAGATGCAAAAATGAAAATTTGTTTCCAGTCTGCCTAACCTAATTCAAAATAGTTCTTTCTTTGACTGTGTCCCCCAAAATTTTGTTACAGTTCAACAAAATGTTTGATGATTGTTTCTTGAGCTTCAACTTCCTTGAACTACGTTTTTCATACCAGAATGTAGCTTAATGTTTCAGTTAGTTTTCAAAAACAGTTAATTTCAGCAGTTAATTTTCAACATAACTTTCAGTTATTTTAACAAACTGAAATGAAAGATATTGTTTTCTGGAATATCAGTAATATTATTTTCATCAAAGATTTCAAGAAAGTATTTTGAGTATTTCTAAACTGATTTTTTTTTCAATTTCTCTTTTGTAAAAATTCTTTCAACTTGCTGAAATGTTATCACATTAGACCCAGTAAGGATTTATTCTGCAAGCTCGAATAACTTTATAGTAGCATTCCAGCTAACTTCCTTTCTAACAAATCTATTTTCCTGCTTTTAGCATGTTTTGTCAGTGACTTTATTCTTCCTTTAGCAACTGATAATACCTTAATTCTCCTTGAAGCCATTCACACATATGTTTTACTGTCCCTAAGGGGGAGAAAGAAAAAAAAACTGTGAAAGCAGTATCCATTGTTTGTAAATTTTGGCTTTGATGTATCCTGAAAAATACAGGAGTTTAATGTCTGCAACTAGTAGGTCCTCCCAGGGGAATAATTCTTGGAGTTGCTTAGCAAGCTCCCTTCTCCAGCTGCTCTTTTTCAAACCTCTGCCGTTGTTTATCCCTCAGCTTGGCTGCGTTGACTGTTTGCTAGATGATGCTCAAAAATGATCATTTCACTGATTGGGTTCACTGCTTATCTGCAAACACAGCTGCACAGGGAGGGGGGACCCAGGCAGCCAGAAACTTAAATTTGCTTCTCTCCTGGCGTAGGGGCTCCGGGAAGGGCACTGCACGTGAGGTGCACCCTTGCCGCCCTGCAGCGCTTCCCGTTTTCTCTCCCTCAAGTCCCTTTCAGTGTCTGCTTTGGCATGCTCTCTGTGCATACAGATAATTTTTTAAGTGAGTAATTCTATTGGCTGTAGTGGGATAACTTGAATATGTAAAGCTAGACATACTTGAGTACTTTATGAAAAATCTGGTCCCTGATTCAATAATCTTCTCTTTATTTTTAATCTGAATGAGTGGGTCAGTCTCAGGAACCAGATGTCTTACTTTCAGAGCTCTGCACTTTGTCAGTTGTGATCAGCCCATACTTTTTTTTTTAACCAACATGTATTTGATGCTTGTTACTCCTTTTCACAGAAAATGATGAGATTCTTACTGTGTTAAAAGCTCTTTTTAAGCAGATACAAGTAATAAAACTACCAAATGAACAATAGCTGGATCTCAGTTGTAGAGCTTTGGGAAGCTGTAAAATAATCTTTGAATTTCCCTTGAGATAAAAACAACCAATTCTGAGACTCTTGTTTCTACACACATCTTACATCTTACACAGTGAGGTTAAATGACAGCAAGCAGTCCTGGCATTTACCTTGCCTTCTTTATGTTGTGTGTGCCAGCACTCGTGGCATTACTGGGAAATGCCATCAGACTGGGTTAAGCAAGATATGAAGTATTGTAGAAGCCCCTTTTAAGCTTGGAAAGTGGAAGATCCCCTCAGTGTGCAAGTTTGCTTGGTCCAAGAAATTTCCGAGTTATTAATTACATGGAAGTGTTCTCTGTATGGCATTATTTGCTATTATATGCAAATTTTGTTTCTGCTCATACTGTTTCAGCAAATTTAAAGGTTTTAATATTAGTTTGTTAGCATTTTGAAGAAGCACAGGTGCATCCTGGAATAAAGCATATATTTTCCTTCATTTGCTCATGGTCAGCCTATCCGGTATGAATATTCGGAATTCAACTAAGCATTTAAAATTATTCTTATTACATACAGGTTTTTTGCATCAGAAAAAGTTGGTTAGAAACTATTAAGAATTAAGTGATTGACTGATAATTATAACATTAAGTCCAATTAATGTTGCTACAATGGCCAATATTACATGGCCATGATATTTGCATATAGAAAAGGAAACCTTTGCTGCCTGTTTTTTTCTTTTGGGTGTGGGGAAGGATGTTTCTTTTTAAGTGAAAACAAAAACAGTGATTCATTTAAAGTGGTGCGGTAGCTAGTGCTCCCCCTCCTATCTTTAATACCTTTATTTTCACAACATTTTTGCCTGGTTGTGAAGTCCTGGTGGACTGTAACAGTAACATGTTAACTGTTACTCCAGCCATGACATGGATATAAGATACAGAGACCATGGCAAAATTTTGAAGATAGCTAGGTGCTTAAAACCTATTTCAAAAGATAAATACTGTTGAAAACAAGATCTGCCTCATTTGCATTCTGTAACACCTAATTTCTTCCTCTTCAGGTTGCTAAACAACTTGTAAAAAGTTGGTTTACTGTGTCTTAAGGTGACAGAGCAAGTTGGCAAAGGAAAGAGGGAAGAAATGGAGACTTCTGAATGCCTCCTAGGACCAGCTGCAGGGCGTTAGGTGAACTCTTGCTGAACTTAAGTCTTTAAAAGCCCCAGTGCAAGTTGTGCTGCTTTCTATATTATATTAGATTGTTAATCAAAATACTGTGTTATACCAGGTCTTAATAAAACCAGGGTTACAGCGATGATATACTTAACTAAATCTATATTCTCATAAAGTAAATCTGAAAAAATGTTCCAAAAGCTCTTATTGATTAAACAGGAATTGTATTAATTCCCATTACCTCTTTTGATTAATTTGCCACTATTTGTCTGGCAGATTCATAATACCTATAACTTTTTGGTTTATCCCATTGATCTTGTTAAATATTTGCACACTAGCTTTCTTACAGTTTTCCTGAAGTGTTTCTAAATTAATAAGCAATCCAATTGGTAGAGTACTTCTTGGCCAGATCTTGTAAAAGCTTTAAATGCTAACAGTATGAATCTGCTGATGAAAAGTACCTAATTTTTAGATGCTATTTAACATTCTCTTACAGGCTATCATACTGGAAAATACATATTAAATAAATACGTTGCCAGGCTTTGCCATCAGATATACAGCAGAGTTTTGCCATTTGGCTATTACTATTTTATAAAATACTAGTATTTTATAAAAAAAATAGTTTTATTTTTCTTCCCTTTTGTAAAGAATGTTGGATCATGTGCTGTTTCTCAGTAACCTGATATATAGGTTTCTGGAGGAGTAGCCCAATCAAACGATTGCTTAAATGCAAATGTTTTGATCAAACTCAGTCCTTTGAAGTAGAATTAGTTTTGCTCTTATGCAAGAGAATGCTAAATATTCTCACTGTTTTGAAAACTTAAGAATACCAAAGATGTTCAAAATCCTACTTAAAGAAAAATTGAACATAAAATAGATCAGTCTCAAAGATAAAAGTATCCAAAACCTGGTCCTCTTTCACATATGTAAGGAGGCAAATAGATGGTAACTCTTTGTTTTATCATTTTAATGTATTCTGTGTAGAGCATTTCACACATTTTCAGGAAAAAGATGTAATGGAGAGTTTTTCCCCTGTCTTTCATTAACTCATAAAATGCACACTCTCTTATCTTTGTCTTTCTTTGTCTTTCTTCCTTAATTAGTTAAAGTTCATAGCTAAATATGGTGGAAGAATGGAAAATCTACTTTTCATGAAGGTTTGTTTCTTGCATAATTCACCGTGAGATTTCTATTGAGA
This sequence comes from Apteryx mantelli, assembly GCF_036417845.1. Lineage (NCBI taxonomy): Eukaryota > Metazoa > Chordata > Aves > Apterygiformes > Apterygidae > Apteryx > Apteryx mantelli. Next base: position 51,914,520 of record NC_089980.1, on the reverse strand, counting down.
AAAAACATATTTTTATCTCTGTAACTAGATAGCCATATAACTTTTAAAAAGTGTGTTCTTCTAAGAAGCAGGCCTACTGTTCAATGTAATTGTTACTACAAAGCCCCTCTCAGTATTTCTTGAACATGCTGTCATCCCATGTGCTGCTCTTTTCTTTCATCTCTGTATCTTTCCTGTGTTTCTGATGTCCTTGAGAGTGTCATTGTATCTTTCCATGCATTCTCCATTTCTTTTGTCAGCTTTGAGTGTGTAGTTCTCTAATTCATGCCCTTCCTTCATACTTTCTATATAATTTAGTATGGATTCCTCTTAGGTTGTTCTTTTCGTTTATGCTTGATTTAAAGCACTATAATTGATCAATAAAAGAAATTAAATTCTATTTTACAAAACTCTTTTCCCTTTCTGAGAGCCTTTCACAAGATATTGTTGCTTATGTATGAACTATAAAATTCTTATTTGTATTTGCAAGTCTAACCACCTGGTCATTGTCCTTTTCAATAAAGAAATTAAAATCCACCATTTGGAAGTTTTGCTGACAGAGCAAACTCATGTACTAAATCTCCTTCTCTTTAAAAGCTGCATCAGTTATGAGGCAGAATTGAAATAATCTTGACAGTCTTTTTCTACTCTCTTCTAGAATTTCTGTCCCACAATGAAGCATAATGCAGAATAATTGTCCTTTTCTGCTTCAGTTGGTTTGAGTGTCAGGGATATTGCAGGTCAAGGCTGAAGGGCCTCAGAAAATCTGTGTAAAGCTTGCTCAGCACATCACTGCAGTTTGTCTTTTCACCTTAAATTTATCTTAATGTATTCCTGAGATCATTTGAAGTAAAAAGGAAACATGAGGAGTTAGCTTAATGGGAAGAAAGGCACAATTCATCCCACTTCACTGCCATTTAGTCCTTCAAATGCATGAAAAAACATCATTTTTCTGGACCTTTTTCTGGTTTCCAGTATTTATGCATTTATCCTTTTGGACTGGATTGTATACTATAATGTTAAACTTCTGTAATTTTTGTTTATTGCATAGCCTATTAGTCATTACATTTTCTTTAAATTTTTTCCTATTATTCAGGATTTATGTAATAGTATAATTATAAAATATAGATATGTTCATATAATTTAAAATATAGTACTTAATGTATTGCCATGAAGATGATAATGCCATCATCTTGGGTCACTATAGAATGGTTATTCAGTGTTGGCAATTCATGTGGGTTTACAACTTTATTATGCACTGTTATATAACGAACTAGTTAAGCAAGGCTTGTGTTATCTGAACTGATAAAACAAAACAGCTCTTTTATTGTTTCTTGATGAGTAATCCTGATGCTTTCTCACTGTTAAAATGTGCTTATAGAATTACTGTTTTTAATGATGAGAAGTGTAATTACAGATTTCTGAAAATCTTTAAGCACGTTGCAAATGTTAATGATGCAGACATTGAGGTCTTGGTAATACTCATATGACAGAGATAAATATCTACCAATTTGCTGGGGGAGAAATTAGAGAACCAAGAGGTTAAATGACATATCCTAGGTCACATAAGAATAGGTGGTTCCCACTCCCACATGTACTGGTTAGCTGATTGCCAAGGGAGAAGACCACTGCAGTGGTGTAGCGTAAACTGCACTGCTTGTTTCTTCCAGTTAAAATACAGTGAAAGGAAGCGGCACCTGTACGGAGGTATAGATGCTAAAAGCCCTTCTGTTTTTTCTCAGGTGGCAGCATCTGATCGAGGAGGTTCAGTCGCATGTTCTCTGGAGCCTCCGTGTCCTACTCTTTTCCACTCCACTCAGTTCACCTGTCCCACTGATTTACTGATGCTGGAATCCTTTGTGTCTTGTGCTGTTCTTTATCTCTTACATTTAAAGTGTGGATTTGGGGGCTTTCTGGGAGGAAGGGTTGGCTTTTGGGGGGTTCCCTGGTAAATTCCAGACTGCCTATGCAATTCAGAAGTTTCAAAGTTTCTTTTTTTTTCTTCTGTGACAAGCCACTAAACATTTTTTATTACTGTGATGTCTCAAATTACCCTTTTGTTACTCCTAAGAGGTGTATTTATATGACTAAACATTTATTTTTTACACACTGAAATCTACTCTGTGACAAAATATTTCTCTGACAAAGAACCAAAATCATTGGGAGAGTACTCTAAATGGATGACTGTACAGGTGGTTATGAGTGTTATAGTTATTATTAAGGTATTACTCAAAAAGGGCATTAAAAAGAGTTTCAACCATTTATTTCCTTGCTGACTTTGCTTTTAATCAGAAAGAAAAATACTCACAATAGTAACTGGTCAAGTTGGCAACTATAATTATGATATTCACTTACTGTGCCTAAGAAAAATTAAAGGGTGACCTGTGACTAAGTAACTCTCTTCCATTATTTATAATTAAGTTTTATGGTCATTCATTGAAGTATGGGGAATACTTTACAATATAACTTTTGACAGAGTTGGTTAGAAAACTCACAGAGACGGACCATTTTTAGATGCAGGTTGATTATTCTAACATTAACCAAAGGAAGGCTGATGTGTGTCACAGAGGTGACATATTTCTTCTCCCCCCACCTCCAGCCAAGCTCTTGTCTCTTTAAGAAAACCATTGCTATTTTAGAAGCACTTTTATAAAGCTGATGCGACTAACTGGCTTTTTGATTTGGTTACAAAAAAAGCAACAGAAAAGGAAGGATGTGTTAAGAAAACTGCTGCAGATTAAGTAATTGTCTTATTTTATAAAATAATTCTGTAACTTGGGCTCAGTTCCTTCCTCTGCCTGAAAGGTATTTCCTCCCTAGGACAGTGCAATGACTACTAGGCTATAGGAGATTTAGGTTTTTTAAAGGGTGATTACAGTTGGCAGTCCTCTTAATTTCTCCAGAGCATACTGTTCCTGTTATTCCACTTTTTGCTAGGGGGAAGAAAAATTTTTTTTTCTTTTCTTCTGGGTACGCAAGCAGGGGGGAAACTGTTCCAGGGATCCTCAGGCAGGTGTCTCTTGTCTCTGCAGCGGAGAGGCGCGTTCCTGGTCTCTCCTCCCCGCCGGCAGCCCGTGCGCGGGGCCGGGGAGGGCAGCAGGCTGGCCAGCTGCCCAAGCGCCCTGGCCGGCTACCACACGCCCCTCTCTGCTCCCGTCCAGCGCTTGCTCGCGTGACAAAACTTTCTCCTTCCTTGAATCTTTGCTGCTTCTCTCTGCAAACCTCTGCGCGACTTTGCTGTTTCTTTTTAGCTTTTATTTCAACAATTGCTCCCCATTTAGAGGGAAGCAGCTCCCCCCCCACACAGACTTTAAACCTAACCTGGTTTGGATTCGGCTAGTCCCTAGCTCAGTTTTTGGGGTGACTAGTTAACCCCTAGTGTACACGGGGCTAGTGGGCTCTGCAGCATGCCTTTTGCATGCTGTGCCTGCAAACGTCGTCTCTGTGGGCTGGGAATTCGCCCCGCCAGTGCCTGGGAAGGTGGTGGGGGTTATGTGCGGGGTCTGTTGCAGGGGTGTTCACCGGCAGGGCAGCCTTCCCGCCTCTGTGCCTCTGGAAGAAATGAGCTGGCTGTGTTGATCTTAAGAAACTCTGCTCAGTTTGCAGTGTTACATTTTGGAAATAGGCAACCTCGCGCATGGAGAGCTGTGGCTCCCATGCTCTCCGGTGAGGCATGACGGGTATCACTGCAGTGGCCAAACACGGTTTTGGAGCACCTAAGAGTCTGTCTTTACTTATAAAGGGATCTGCTCTAAGCCCCATAGACTAATTCATCTGGCATTCAGACTGGAGGAACATTATCCCTAGTCGGGCAGGTACCCTAGTTATCTCTTCCTTTTTTTTTTTTTTGAACTAGCATTTGAAATAAATTATTACAAGTCCTCAGTTCGAACCCGCGATTTCAGACTTGTGGTGGCAACATCACTGCAGTAGATAGAGGTGCTTAGAGCAAAGGTACCAAGTCAGTAAAGTCAAATGATTGACAGAAAATTTAAAAACTCAGGAAAAAAAAAAAAAAGAAAAAAAGGAAGCATATTATTTAGACTACAATAATATAAATTTGGACTGCAGCATGTGGATACATTCCTTCAGACAGCTGGAGCGGACAAAGTTTTTTTTTATTCTGAAAGTGATAACTGTTCCCATTTTGGCTGTGGTTACTCCTCTTCCCCAACCTCCCTAACCCACCCCACTCCACCCCACCCCAAAAAAAGAGAAAACTTGTTTTTATTTTTTTTCTCCCTGCCTGGGCAAATTGTTTCCTTTTACCTAATCCAAACTTTGTATTTTTAGCATATAAATGAAGCCAGAATGCATATAATATATATGTATAATACCAGGAATGACTGTTTAGTGTTATTATTAAGAGTTATCCTCAGTAAGAATAAAATATGTGTAATAGTCCAGTGTGGGCTTAAATGCATGAATCTGTGCTATTCTTTAAGTGTGCATGATGTGTGAGGCTGGGTCTAAATATGACAAGGAATCTGTTGATTTGTGGCTGTTACTATGCTATATACAGCTATGTGAAAATAAAGTTAAGTCAGAAGTACTACGGTGTTGGTCAAAATTGTCTGAGCCTGAACATAGACAAATTAATCATTTGCAGTTTGTTATGCTGTGCACATCATATATGAAGAGGCTGAGCTTGAAGTTATGTTTCACCTACAGTGACTGAAATAACATTATTTGCGTTCTCTTTATCAAGGCACTTATTCCAGAAAGTGTTGATTTTAGATGTTCTTCCAAAGCAAGCTAATCATTCTTTCTAATACTCTGGAAGTATAAATAGAGTAGAAAGTCACATGATGCTAATTTAACTGTTGCTATGTTTTCCCTTAAAAGACAGATTTTACCCCTAGATAATGGCTTTTTATGCTGTTTGAGCTAAACTGAAAATGTTTCATTCAAATATACAGTTACTTCTTTGTGTTTTCGTTACAACAAAGAACAAATATAATGTTAAGTGTTAAAAGATACTGTGGTTCTCATCTGGATTCTTAGCAGCTACTGTAAACGTGCTCTTAAACATCCATATTATTTTCTTCTCAAAGGTGTGAAGTTTCCTTTTGGAGGAAGAGGGATAATCACTATCTCATTTTACCCTATATTCATATGCCCCTTTGAAATTTTTTAGCATCGTACACAACACTTTCCAGAATTTGAATAAAGATTTTTTTTTTCCCCAAGTTCTTCCTTTTTTCTGGAGGGAATTTAGGTGATCTGTGGTGATTCCCTTCAGAGAATGAGCAGAGCACAAGAAATCTGGTGTCCCAAGGCAGCCAGGTTCACGCCTGGGTCCTCCCCTTCCTGCTCTTCCCCATGTGCTTCAACAGCTACACCAAGTTTGATATATTCTTGAGCATGTGGCCCCTGCAAGGAGCTTTGGCATTATTAGTCTTTTAGGAGATATTTCAGCTTCTTGCTCTGGCTCAAGAAGGACTTGGAGTTTGATCCAGTACCTGAGAAACTCACTCTGGAGCGTTTCAAGAAACTGTCGTGTTCTTGCCAAATATCCATGCCAACAGATGGGTATTTCAGATTAGAAAGATTTTGAGTAGAAAGAAGGCAGCTGTCTTTTTTTCTTAGAGGTGTGGATCTTTGAGCCCTCTAGGAAGGGGTGGCACAAGACTAAAAGGAGTTGGGTTACCTCTTGTTTCCCTCGTCCCTGGTCACAGTATCTTCTTGGCACGTAAATGTAATTGAATTTCATTGGCAAAATGGGCACAAGTGCAAGGAAAGATGTGGAGTAGCATGTGATATGCTTGGTAAATTTATGATGTAATGCTTAGTCTTCTGGTTCCCTTTGTCATTTCCAGGGGGTTTTCTCTTTCAAATACATTTTGACAGCAATTTTTGACTCAACTATTTATCTCCAAACTTGACTAAGTTATCAAATTTACTCAGATAATACTCAACTCTGCTAAGGTTTCTGTTACTTTCTTGTGCAAGTAACCTTTATCTTCTTTTTTTGTTTATTAATGTAACAAAAAATTAGGTCTCTCAACAAGATGGCCTCCAAAATCAGTTTGATAGTTTTGCTTCTGTTTCTCAGTTAAGAAGACTCTCTCTGTTTTTTTTTTAATATATTGTCACTTTTCTTATGTTGTCACTTTTCTTAAGAAAAAAGAGGCTTATGCCATTGCATGGCGTGTTTACCAGCACACCCCAACACACTGTGAAAGTGTTGGCTATTGGAAAGAAAACTGGTGAGAACCAGTGCCGTTTACTGGAGGAGGAGCTGAGTGCTCTGTCCCGTACCCCTTTCACGATGCTTCAGGTGCCCATCAGCACCTGTGAACTGGCTAACCATCGATGAGATAGCTTGAAATCAGCTACCTTAAACTGTGCTTTGAGATGGAGATATGGAGGGGAGCTAGTGGCCTGCATTTTTTTCCTCATCAGGTTTCTCAAAGAGTTAAAAACTTCCCTTTCCTACACACAGGGTATAGTTGTCAACCTTTAGTTGCCATCACCTGAGGAGCACAAATGTACAGATGTTTATCCTGAAATAATTCTTCTGCCTAAAAATCATAGGTTTTTGTTATGAGTTTTGAGTTGTTAAACTTCTTTCTCTACTTTTTTGTGCTTATTACTGTATTTCTGTCCAAATACGGCATATTTTTTCAAAAGTTAAAACAGAATTCCCCCCTCCATTGTTCTTGCATTCCAAAAAGGATTTCATTTGGATGCTATGCCTCATTAATTTAATTTCCTAATGAAATTTCTTGTCATGTATGACTTGGACACATTTCTTCTTTGACTTTCATCTTAATATTTCTTACTAGCTTTGATGTATTATTTAACTCTATAATTTTATTATTTAACACCTGAAACCATGCTAAAGTACAGTTCATGAGGAACTAACTGTATAGACATGTACATTATTTAAAGCTGGTTATAAATTTTCTGGGGGAAAAAACAAAAGGTCAATTGATTGTGTCTAAATGTTTTGCTTTAAATAAGTGGGTTCCGAGAAACAACCTGATGAGATCTCTGCAGGGTCAGGAACTGTGGCTTTGTTCAGAGAGACAAAAACAAAGCTTGGAAAAATATTGCATAGTATAATTTTCTTATTGAACAGTCAGTGATCTTAAAGAGAAAAAGAAAACATTGTTTCTAGCTCTTTGCTCCTGACCCCTCAGAAATACCAAAAAAACAATGAGAAATCCAGTCACAAATCTGATTCCACAGACCTGGGTCCTTCAGAGAAAATAACTCAAATAACTGGAAAATTTTGTATATGCAAAACAGCTCACATCAAACAGAAGAGCAAAGAGAACAGCATTAAATAAAGATTAGTATTTGGCATTGAGCCCATACTCCTGAAAGCACCATTTGTCTGATCCCTCTGGGATGAATGGTGAATACCATCCTAAAGCAGTGGCAAAATATTGATTTAGTTCTTCCAAACCTTCAATACTCAGAGCCACAGCAAGGTCTCCAGGAGAAATTACTTACAACTGGCTGAATTTTGGTTCTTAAGAATTGCAATATATATCAGAATAGATCAGTATGCCATTGCACATATGTCTGTCCCTTGCTTCTGGAAAATATCAGGAAAGGAAAATACTGTTTTTATATTTATCTGGGAAATCATTTGCCTTGATTCTCTACTAAACGTCAGGACCAAAGAAAAGCCAAATGTAGATTTGCAATACCTGTTCAGAATATAGTTATAGGAACAGATACCTGACTTTCTCAAAGGCAGATGATAACAAAATTATTGTTATTGCTCCTCCTTTGTGTGTGAGAACTTTTCTACCACCCTCAAAGTACATCTGTATGCACAGTGCTCAGCCAAAGGAAGATAACTGAGTTAACCTTGAGCGAACCGTGTAGCCTTGTCAGATTGGTGCTCTGCTCAGGTTAAATGCCCCTTCTCAGCAGTGCTAATTAGTGTGTTGCACTAATATTGACTAAACTGCTGCCTTCGCATTAGTGACCTAGGATGTATCATGCACTTTTGATCTCTTGGATATTTCAGTTTCAGTCAGTATGGGCCTTTGGACTTCTGCGCAGTTCAGGGTATTTTTATTCCAATTATTATTCTGTGTGATTCTGTGTGACTAGTCAAAACATTCAAAATAACGTTTTGTGTATTTTTCCTATTATTAAAAAGAAAGTAATTGTATTAAAAATATGGCCAATTAGATCAGTAGGTCTTTTGAAAGATGCAGTTGTAGCACATGCCTGAAATTAAAAAAATTCTTAGTGATTATACCTTTCCTAGTTTTCCTTTTTAACATTGTAGCTATCTGTTTCAAATCCTGCACTAAAATATATGTATCAGTATGAGTGGCAGCTGAGGGACTGTCAGTGAAATGAGATTTCCTCTTCTGATGGAAGAGAGTTATTGTTATAAGGCAAGGCAAATTCAAATACACAGTTCTGCATGTTACATCATTTAGCCAATGCATATGTGTATATGTGACTGAATAACGCTACAGTACTTTTTCTTGACTTTATATGAGTTTTTGAATGTATTTACATTGTATTAATCATGTGTTTTTAATGTAAAACCTGAGTCAGAGACCAAATTCTAAAAATCTGTTTTCATCAAGAAGGTAGACAATACAGTAAAAATGTAGCTAATGTTTTATGTGGCTTTGGGCCACCTTCCTTAGAAAAGTAGACTAAAAAGTTGAAGTTCTGGATTTGTTTGAATGTTTCAGTGACTTGATGCCCCTGTAAACATTTTTGTTACCCTGGCCTGCCGCACACAAAGTGCGTTCTTTCAAACTTCTTTTTCGTAATTTAGGTTTAGTTATATTTGCCTTCTGGCTATACCTTAGCTGAGAAGCCCGTCTTTCCTCTTGCAACATTCACATTTCGCTTTAGCCCTTCCATCTGAACATGAGGAAAAACTTTTTCACTGTGAAGGTGACAGAGCACTGGAACAGGTTGCCCAGAGAGGTTGTGGAGTCTCCTTCTGTGGAGATATTCAAAACCCGCCTGGACGCGATCCTGTGCAATATGCTCTAGGTGACCCTGCTTGAGCAGGGGGGTTGGACTAGATGATCTCCAGAGGTCCCTTCCAACCTCAACCGTTCTGTGTGATTCTGTGATTCCCATTTAGAAAATTTGCAAGATGGTTCCTGCTGACAGGGTTTGATGTCAAGATGCAGTTCAGGGAAATGCATTCAGGGTGTATCTACCTGATAATCTGTTGTTTAGGTATTGGAAAAGCTCTCTACCTAATTAAGCCATGTGCAAATGTTTATATACTACATTACATCACCGTAATGCCATGAAGTGGCAGTCTGCACACAGCAATTACCAGCATATCCCTTACGACTGGTATTTGCTTCAGCAGAGGCTGGCTGATAGTCACTTTGCCATATGTCAGCCAGGGAGGGGGGAGGTTTTGTTATCAGGGCTGTGCACTCCATGACTGTCAAAATGCAGGGTCAGAGCATACTTTTTCCTCTGTACTTTCCCCATGCAGAATTTCCTTATGTGTTGTGGTCTGAAGCTGTTCAGGAACAGGCTGTGTGGAGGAATGGAGGAAATCTGCTGGTCCTTATGTGGTGGTATTCTAGTGGATGAAGGACACCCTCTGAATATGAAGCAAAACATGGGTTAGACAAACTGGAGATACTAGGAAAAGATATTTTAAGTATCATTTCAAGGTACTGAGGAGTAAGCAAGAGCCATATATTCTAGCTTGGCAGCAACTAGAAGGAAAAGAGAGAATAAATCAAGATAATTATTTTCCTAAAGGTAATATAGAAGTCTGATATTCACACCCTTACTCATCCCAAAGAATCCTTCATCCTACGGATTGTCGTCTTAGTGAAACGTTGATACTCATGATGTGTGTGGATGGCCAATAGTAGTACTCCATTTTCATCTCTTGGGAAGGCATATGATGAAGATCTTAATGGCTTAAGTCAGGCTGTAAAAAAGGTAGTAGATCATAAGACTGTCTTTCCAGATACTGTATTAAGGGCACACTAATTTATAGCACATAGCACTGTCTAATGGTTCTGTGTATAAATGTAAACCTTTATTATGGTTTCAGTAGCTTCATCATTTCAGACACTAGCTTCTGCATCTTTGATGCAGCCAGTTAATTTGAATTATACCATTATCAAGGAAAAACGTTTTTATGCCAAAACCTTTTACCAATCAGCATCTCGTACATCACTGCTGCTGCTTTACTGCTGTTCTGCATGGCATTTATGCATGTATTTCTGTTGAATCTCTAACTTTCTACCTTCTTCATGGCTCACCGCTTAATTAAGCTAGCTGGCTGAGTATGAACGGGACCAGTAATAATGGATAACGTCTATACAAAGGATAAAAATATTTTTACCATAACATTACCATTAAGTGGTTACTTAAGTTCACAGTAAGTGTAAGGAAAATGTGGATGGGAAGGGTTGTGGAAAGTGGGTTGGTTTAAAGGATGGAGTGAAATTATTATCGTTCTTTATTTAAGAACTGTTTCTGTAAAAACTGCTATTTAGGCAGTCTGCATTCCCTAAACTGCAGTTTAGGGAATTTTTGTAATTTGTTGGGGAAGGGGCGAGTGCTGAAATATTTCATTTACTGAAGGTGCAGAGCTATATTATTAAGAGGTCCAAAGCTGCTGAACTATTTGGCTTAATCAGGACAAAGTGATGTTTAAGATTAGGCATGGCATTGTGCAGTTGATGCACCTCAGGAAGCTTTGTCTTCTTGGGGTTCGCTCTGGGGAAGTTAAGTTTAGCTTTACTGCTGCATCTGTCAGGTGGAGCTTCCCTTGATCAGTACAGCTAGGGCTGGAGTAGTGTGGGAATGTATCTTCGAAATAAAACCCACAGTTGCTTTGGGCATCTGTGATAGGGAACATTGTTTTCTGTTGTAAATACTTCAGTTAAAAATTGTGGTGACACTTGTTTTATCTAGGCTTAGGTCATTACTGATCTAATGTAATTTTAAAACTAATGAGTTCAGTAGAGGATTTCATACCTCCACTCTACTTCTTTCATTCAACTATTTCATAGTTGATCTCTAAAGCTGTTCAATGTTGAAAATTTTTCACTTTTATGTATGGTAATTAATGCTTATCAGAAGAAGGAAAACTGAAAGAGGGCCTTGTGGAAGGTTCTTCTATAGTTACTAAGGTATGATGAATAACAGGATCCATATTATGTGCCAACTTGAGAGAGAATTAAAGTCCTACGAATCATCAGTTTGTGACAGAATCATTTTAAGGAAAAAATATATATTGCTACAAGTAATACAATTCTGTCAATTAGCTCAAAGCAGCAGTACTTTCTTATTTCTACATCATAACTTTTAAGAGCCTCTTGTGTGTTTAAAATAACATTTCCTTTTAAAAGAATGTTAAGTATTAGACTTTGTTAACATGTGGCATATTTTCCGTATCCTTGCTATAGTAAAGTACTGTAGTAATAATGTTTAGTGTTTAGCTTTGCTGCTGCTTGAATTAATACAACTACTTTGAAAAGCAAGGTAACCTGATAATTATGAATCCCTTCTTCCAAACTGTAGTTCAGACAAAAATGGATCATAAATATTAACATGTTCTGAAAACCAGTCAAAGGACTGCAATTGTTCATGCTCCTGGACATTTATGAATGATTTGTTTTCTAAGACTCCACCTCCATGTACTGATTTAAATCCATTCTCAATAAAACCGTAATGTTTCTAAATGACCTATGTACTGAAAGAAGACTATAATTTTTTTCATTATCAAGAGAGGAGATGCAAAGATCATTGAGTCACGAACATAAGCATTCTGGAGATTTACAAAAGAGCGCATTGCTCTGGCTAAACACAGTCAAGTTGAGCAGTAGTTGCAATTTTATCAATTTAATGAAACAGTAATTATAGCAGATTGATAAAGTTAACAAGGCACAATTAATAAAGTTGGTAAAAACGAGTTCAAAGGATGGGCCAAACTTGTCTCCACACAACTCAGATGTTTGATACGGTTTCCCTATGGGGGTATCTAAAGCCAAGAGCTTGTGAGACTGTCTTTCTTGGACCTCACTCTTTGTCAGCTCTGCTTTTGTCTTAAGGGACAATATTTTGGCTTTGCAAGATAGGCTGGCTTAAAGGAAGTCTCTGTATTTTAAACCATGATTAGTAACTAGGGTCTCTGCTGAGATTCAGGGCAGCTCCAAGGAACCCAGCTATCTGAGAAATCTGGCTTCCTAATTGGATTGCTAAATAGTAATTTTTAGATGCTGTGCTGCTTTGATAGTAGGCAGACTCTGTTTACCTAAGCCTAATTTGATAAAATTTAATAAGAGTTAAAAAGCTAAATACTGGCCCAAACCAGGTTCCTGTATTTGAACACCTATGAATTTTAGTTTGAACAAAATAAAAACTGAATGCCTAATGATTCTTGAATGCCCTTTCTGTTAAATGAGAACTTAAAACTTTAACAGATCTGTTCATAGTCCCATTCTTTTCCTTGTTACACAAAAATAGAGTCATGTGGCAGGATTTGCTGCACAGTATTTTCAGTTCTTCTCTTCTACCCAGAGAAGTGATTTAGAGTCAGAAAGCAGTGAATACAGAGCCAGGCACCTGGATCTTCTTTAGATGTAACGAAAAGAAAGTAAATAATGCAGCTTATTTGATTCTATGTAAATCATTTTCTTTAAAGAAGAAAAAAAACCTGTTGCTTCTTGCTTGACTTTAGCATTTGTCTTTTCATGAAAAAATCTTTCTGTTTTGCTTCAGTATTTCAGTCATTTTATCCATCACTGACTGCATATATGTTGTTTGTTTCTGATCAGCAATGTGGTTTGAAAGCAAATTCCCCATCGGTCCCTACTTACTGCCTACTTATTGCATGTTGATTCAGTACACAGTTCTGACAAGCATGAACTGGCTTCTTCTCAGAGAAAATTAAACTAGAAGCTCCATTTCAGATATGCACCAACACAAGTTATTCTGGTCTCCTTTTTATACATGATTTGGATCATAAAATTAAAGTTTGAAATCTTAAATCTGGTTTATCACTATTTTTAAGGCAGCTAAAGCTAAACATAGTGAATTGTGCTTCATAGTTTTCCGGTTTTTAACTCATGTTTAAATTAATTGCTCTTTCCTGGTTGGCAGTTTTACTTTCTGATTCTTACTGCAGATTCCTAGTGCTGAGTCTTGAGAAATACCCTCTGCATAGAAAGACCTCTAAAGAGAATAAACTTTTTTTAAAATTCACAGTGGTATAGGTAACTATTTATAATTATAATAAAGTGTGTGTGTGTGTGTGTGTTTATGGGTCATTTGCTGAAGTTATTTTAAAGGAAAATCTTTCTGTCTGTGTATATTGAAAATTGGAAACTGGAGTTTGTTTTCAGTTCAGCCTGGTTCAGATATGACATAATTGTTTAGTCTTTTTTTATTAGCTTTTCATTAGTTATAGATGATGCACAACATGAAAATTAATTGGTAGACTAATTGTAGGAGTAAAACTATAATACAGCCATAAAAGAAGTCCTTTAAGAAGAAGGTAGAGCAAGCATCTTTCTTTCCCTTTGATTTATGAAAGCAATTGAAATACACTGCAATATTATCCTCAACACTTATTATATCTAATGGACAATTAATTTAAGCTTATTTAAGAAAGTGCATGGAACAAGCAAAAGGGATGGGCTAACATTAAGACATGATGTGAACAGCAAGTATGGTGGATCAGAAATGAATCAGCAATTTGCCATTTAAAGGCAAATGTCTGATTTGAGGTACAGCTTTCAAATATTTGCATCCAATGCACGTTAAAAATGTGGTAAAGGATTATTGCTAGTGCTGGTTGAAAACCAAAAATACTGCTTTCAAAAAAGTGGTTTCAAAATTGTGATTTTGTTTGAATGAGGAAATAAAAAATGAAGCATCTATGTTTTGTAATTAATAAAACAAAAACGGATGTACTTTCTTCTTCCTCCATCTCCCCTTCTTCTGCATAATACTGTGCCTGCTGATGGTTGAGATACTCAGCTTAAATTAAGTCTGGCTTCTTGGCTTTTTGTGGTGAGTTTCTCTCTTTTATGGTTTGAAAGCCAACGTTCTTGATCTTTTGAGAAACAGGGATGTTTTCCAGTGAAGAGAGCAAGAATTTAAAAATTTCCTGTGAGCTTTAGTTATGACTTCAGTCATATGCTGCCTGACCAGGACAGTGTTACGAATACAGTTTAGGATGGTGGTGTCCTCAGTTGTGGCTTATGTGAAATACAGATTTGTTCGTCTTCTCCAAGTTACTAGCAGACAAATATCCATACCAGGGAAAGAAAATGTCATCCTAAAGATATTTGTTTTGGGAATTACTGGGACATGTTTTTTTCCCAGACTTATGCCTTTTCATCTTCTGTTCTATTCCTGCTGCTCTTGGACTTGGAAAAGGCGGTTAAAAACCCTCTGAAATTGCCTGATTGGAAGGAGGGGGCATGGCTTTAACGTGTCTGACAGACTGAGCAGGTCTGGTAGTTTAAAACAAAGTGCAAATGCAAGTGTCTTCTGGGAACGTGTGTACTTCTAACATGATATCCAGCAAAAGAAAATCAGGCTAGGCTTTCCCAATAGACTGCAACCGTTATGTTTGGCAGGTGATGTTAGAAAAAATTACAGTTTATTTGGGGAGGAAGTGGGAAAAGTCCATACCGTTTGTTTGGAAAGTACGACTAAGGGTCACTTTTCTGTCGTAGCCCGCGCCTGGGCTGCCTGCAGCAGTGCTGCGTTCACGCGTTACGCTTGGGTTGCTGCAAACTGGCAGCTGAAATGTCACCGTGCAGGCATCGCTCCAGTTCAGAGCCTTCTGCTCATCATCGCGTGGTGGCATTTTCTGCTCCGCCATGTGGGAACAGCACATTAGCAAGCAACTGGGCAACTGCTGTTTTATTAGGAGATGTTTTCAGGGCTTTTGCCTGTTGTGGCTTGTGTTGGAAGGGAGACAGCACCCCTTATTTCAGTGAATATCGCATTCATCTTTCTGCTTTGCAGAAATCTTTAAACCAGCTTTGCTAATCTTGCCTAAGACCAACAAAGCCTTCGGAGAGGTGCCAGGGCTGGGCAGCCGGGTGCCGGGGCGTCCCAGTGCAACGCGGGGGCCCCTGGCAGGGCGCGGGGTTCTGCAGCTCGCAGCGCACCAGGGGCTGGGGCAGGGGACGGCGCTGCGAAAACAAAACAAATCCCTCTTCAGGCATGCATTGGCACTGGGTGCCCTGCCATCGCCCGCGGCAGCAGCTGTGGCTAACTTCCAGAACTGACAGGCCGGAGCCACAGTTTATGTTAACAAAGGCCAATATAAACCTGGAGTGAAATTAATCTTGAAGGTCCAAGATAGCCAGATTCTTTTATATGAAGAGAGTATTTTCCTAGTGTACTTATCTAAACACTCGGTATAGGAATGGGTGAGATATAGGGCTTTTTGTCCAGTAACAATTGTCCTATTATACTCTTACCACATACTGCTGTTTCCTTCCGAACTAAAAAAAAAAAAAAGTTCTAATTTTGAGCTGCACAGTAGCAATTAACCATAGTAATCCTAGGGCTTCTGTGTTTTATGCATAAGCTGCAGAGCGTATTGTCACAAGGTCTTTTATATTGCTTAGTGGTTACTCCATGCCCCAGTAACATGCACTGTGAAAAGAAAATATAAATGTGGGAAAATTTAAAAGAGCATGTTGGTGCAGCCCAGAGGACTGGGCATCAGACTGAGAGAAAAAGTTCTCTCCATCCTCTGCCACCCTTTTGTGATGGGACTTGAGGCAGGTTAGTTGATATGTGTTTCTCCTTCCCTGTCTGAGATTCATTCCTAAAGATTTCCAGAAAGCGCAAAGAAATCTACAGTCCTTTTATAAAGGAAAAAACCTGCTTTCTGAATTCGGTCTGAAACTTCCAGTGAACAGATCTTTTCTGTTGCATGGGATATTGACAATGTCTCATTCTTAAGTGATTAGAGGTTCAGCGAGTAAGTCGTGGGTGCCTGTGGTGTAGCTGGATGTATGCCTGTCAGTAGAGTAATTAGAAAACTTGTGTCAGATTTAGATTCTCTTCCTATTTATTAACATGCTCATGTTGCAGCATGGAAACAAGTCTGCTGGCATGAATCTGTGCAGAAAGAAATATACTATATTACACATAACAGAAATTGGAGGAAAAAAAGAGAGGGAGAAAGAAGAAAAGCTACTAGAGGATTGCTAGAGGATTCAAAATAAAATAGATATGAAATGCAGCATTAAACTGTAAGAATACAGAAAGCTCCATCTGTTACCCTATGCTTGTATGGCTTAATCCTCTCTCTTGCATACTGGGGATAACTGTGTTCAGTTTTCAAACATTATTGATGGTCCTAGATGTTTCCAAGAATGGGTGAAAATTGATTCACAGTGTTTGGTTGCTCTTTTCCAAATTGCTGAGTACAAAATAATAAAAATGCTAATCAGACAATGCAGCACTGAGTAAGGTATGTGGCATGTTTTTAGTAAATAAGAAACACTTCTAGTTTTTTTGTGCCTTTGAAACTCAGAAGGAGGGGGGGTTTTAATAGATAAATTTTTAGAAATAGTTGTGGATTGTCATATCACTTACATTAGCATACATCTGGAGGAATATAAGTGTTTTGGAGCACCTCCCTGCCTTGGTAGGCAGAGACACAGATTCGCTGAGTAACCTTGTTCCCAAATGCAGATTGTTTTTGATTGTGAAATAAATATTTTGTCACTTAGTTTTATTCTGTGAATTCTTAACTGTGACTCCCACTCCTCCGGTATTAATTGCCATGATTACGCAGAGGCACCCAGAGGCACCATTAGATCCTGCATGGGAATGGAGCAGAGCAGTTTTGCTCTTCATTGCTTCTCTCATCCCTGGAGCAGAGGTCTCTTCCCTGTGGCACTCTGGCAAAGCCATGGAGAGGCAAAGGTGGCTCGAAGCATGAGGGCTTCCAGTAGCTTCAACAGAGAATTGTACTTCTGAGATGAGAGTTGGGTGCCTTCACTCCTCTCCTTAGTGCATCCCTTTTGTTTTGTTTCCCTTAGTTCTTTCTACTATCCTAAAGCTAGTTTATTCTAGTTGGACATCAAAGTAGTAAAGCAGAAATGAATCATCCATGCATCTGATGAGATAAAGACATCTTAACACAAAGTTTTATTTTAATTGCCTTTTATGGAGCACAAGGGAATTCTAAATAGCCAGATGAGCTTTCCATTGACATCTGTGATTAGCAAAACTGGCCATTCCCAGAAAATGATAAATGAGAGAAAACTTATATTTTGCCAGTTGAAAAAGGAAAATGAGATAAATGAGGTTTTTTCCCCCCCCGTGTTCTTTGGCCACAGGCCAAAGCCTTTTAAGTGCATCAGAATTGATCGAGACATTTACAGCAAGAAGCAACAGTAAACATTTAAAATTTTTACTTTAAATTTCTGCCTTTTATTCAGAAACCAAAGTACTTGTTTAAAAAAACTAGAATCCCTTTTTAAATGATAGGAGATTTAATGAATCAGAATCTGTGTGCAGCCTGATTAAACCAGGTACTTGATGTAATTCCCATAACCTGATATCCTCTGATACACCTTTTTCCTAGGCCAAGTAGGAAGAAGCTAAAGGACTTCCTGAAGCCCTTGAAGGCATGGTGTGTTGAATGGAGCATTTTCCTAGTGAAAATCATTCTGGTACCATAATGTCTGCTGACATTGCTGTCTCTAGGAGCAAAACTCTTCCTGACACTATTCTGGTATAAACAGGTGATTCCAAGGACGTAACGTGACCTGATTTAATTTAGATATCTCTAACCAAGCAATGAACTGAAAAATAGGTAAATTATCTATGAGGCTTCAGAAAATTGTGTGGGAGAATGGTTAAGTGAGAGAGGGCATGATCTCTTAGAAGTGAGCAATCCTGCCTTCATGATGAAGGGAGGATCCCACAGCTATGTGAACTGTCCTTGAGCATTCCTAGACCATTACAGAAGGGGAAGGCAAGTAGTGGTAAACAAGTAAAGGAGGGGGCCGACAAGCCCCTCCACATGAACAGCAACTTTGCACCAATCATATATCCGCTTTAGGCGCGTGGACAGAAGTAAACCAATCATACAGCTATTGCTAGTGCATGCTTATTGCTTGTCTATATATACTCTGTGTAAGCTCTAATAAAGGGAGAACGACCATACTCATATTGAGACTCATCGTTACTCCGGGTCCGTCCCTCCACTCCGACATCTGGTAGCAGAGGATGGTTTATTTCCGTGACTACCGACATCTGGTAGCAGAGGATGGCTGATTTCCGAGACTACCGATAAGAGGATGGTTGATTTCCGATAAGAGCTCCGAGACTGCGGTAAGCAGCGAGAGGACGGGAGTGGGGATTGAACGGCTGAGAGGAGTGCTGGCTGTATGTCCCTAGCCAGTCAGACACTGAGGCCTCGGGGTCGCACCCCGCCTCTCAGGGAGCAGCATGGAAACTGATGCTGCCGCCGCCTTGCTCGCCGGGATACTCTCTAAGAGAGGGATTGACGCCCCGGAAAAGCAGTTGCACCGATTGATTAAGCTAGGGCAAAGATGGGGACATTTCCCTGATACTCATATGCTATTTTCCGTATCGGAATGGAGAGATTTCGGAGAGACAATGTGGCATAAGACCATCGAGGGTGGAGACAAGGACAAGAAGGAGGTTAAGGCGATGCGAGCTCAACCGTCGGTCCCTCTGCCACCGCCCCCCCCGCAGCCCTTGCCTCCGTCCGCTCCTGAGGGAGCCGGCAGTGCGCCATGTCCAGGGCCCTCGTCGCCGCCCGTACCAGGGGAGGGCAGCACAGCCCCGCCAAGGTCATGGCGGGAGCCCCTGACGTTGTTATCTCCGGAGTCGTCAGGCACAGCCTCGCCTACCACCCCCATGGGGACAAAGCCGTCCACGGCTCAACTATTAAAAATGTTTGAGCAGCTGTCAGTAAAACTGGAAAAGCTGGAACTGAGGGACGGGAAAGTTGTTCGCGCATTTTGGAACACCGTACTAGAGACTTTAACGGCAATGAGCCGGTCTGTCGGGGAGACACTGCAAAGGGTGCGAGAGAACTCTGAGGGGGAGGCATCGTCAGCGCCGTCACCCGCTGCATCCCAGAAAGCAGAGGTTTCCTCAGAGCCGGCCGGTCCGAGCTCTGAGGCAAACGCGGAAGTGCGCCCGGAGGAGGCTCAAAGAGGGGCGGCGGCCGCGCCTCTTGCTGACCTCAGAGACTTGGGTGGAAAGGAATGCCGACCCCCTCCTAGTGCTCCCCCCCCGCCGCTGCCTAGCAACAGTCCCCTGCATCCACCGTTGCCGCTGCCTATGCCACCTCAGCGGCCGCCTCTACCCTCCTTCAACGAGACCACCCGCTCACGCCAGACTCCATCAGAGTACCCCCCGCTGCTTTCGTCCAGCGAGTCTTCGGGGGACAACACGCCTGGCACCAGAAATAAAGTACCGCCGTCACCAGAAGAAACCGTAAGAGTGCTACAGGAGCTATCGGAACGCCTGAAAAAGGTGGAGCTGCAGGCGCAAGAGAAAGAGGGAGGAGTACCTCCCTGCTTAATAAATCCCCTCGCCAGACTTCCAAGGGAGTCCCGCTGGAGTGGTATTATCAAGGACACTATAATAGAAGGACAATGGAAGCCTGTTGCGGGGTCCGAGGGCCCCACAGCACTGGCGTTCCCTGTGCTACAACAGAATGGTCAGGGGAAATGGGAACCACATGATTGGAAAATTTTACAACAAGCCGCCAAGGGTTGGGAGCCCTTGGAGCTGAGGCAAAAGGGGGGCACCCAATTTGGAATAATGGTACTCAAAAAAAAAAAAAGAAAGAAAGAAAAAAAAAGAAAAAAATGGTGGAAAAATATAACAGGGAACAGGACTGCCACCCGTAGTAAACGGGTGGCCCTAGGGCTCTCACCAAATTGTGATGATAAGGTTACCCTACTCAGCCCCACTGAAAGAGTGTTTTTGTCTCTCTTCGAGCCTGGGGCAACAGCAGGCAACGCCTTAACCTATTAGAGGACCAAGGTAGCCTGCGACATGCTATTCTGCAAAATAGGGCTGCAATTGATTTTTGTTATTAGCTTAAGGTCATGGTTGTGAGGATTTTGAGGGTATGTGCTGCATGAATTTGTCTGATCATAGTGAATCCATTCACAAACAATTGCAATGGTTGAAGGAGCACGCAAGTAAAATCCGTCAGAACCATGGGCTATTAGGCGAATGGTTAACTAACCTGTTTGGAAATCTACCGTAGTGGCTAATAGGGTTGCTTACTGAAGGCTTACGCATATTAATAATCCTTATAGTTGTATGTTTATGTTTATGTGTAGTATTAAGCTGTATTAAGAAAGCTCTGCTGAAAGTAGTGAACCAAGCCTGGATTGCTCAAAAACAAGAAGGGGGAATTGTGGGAGAATGGTTAAGCGAGAGAGGGCATGATCTCTTAGAAGTGAGCAATCCTGCCTTCATGATGAAGGGAGGATCCCACGGCTATGTGAACTGTCCTTGAGCATTCCTAGACCATTACAGAAGGGAAAGGCAAGTAGTGGTAAACAAGTAAAGGAGGGGGCCGACAAGCCCCTCCACATGAACAGCAACTTTGCACCAATCATATATCCGCTTTAGGCGCGTGGACAGAAGTAAACCAATCATACAGCTATTGCTAGTGCATGCTTATTGCTTGTCTGTATATACTCTGTGTAAGCTCTAATAAAGGGAGAACGACCATACTCATATTGAGACTCATCGTTACTCCGGGTCCGTCCCCCCACTCCGATATCTGGTAGCAGAGGATGGTTTATTTCCGTGACTACCGACAAATTGTACAGCTAGATTCCTACGTGGCTTAATTCATAAGGAAAAATCTTGCCATTTAATTATTCGTAGAGAAAGATCAGTTTTACATCCCTTAAAATACTGTGCTTAACATACTTCCTCACACAGTTGTGAAGGTGGGTTTGTGTGTGAAGACCTGTAGGTCCTTTCACATCTTAAAATCACAGTTAAAAGGATTTTCTCACCTCTTTGATTCTTTGTATTTAGAAAATACAACTGATGTAAGCAACGTTTTGTTGGTATATGGTTATGTACAACTGGAGGTGTCTGTCCAGCTATAATTGCATAAAGCCCTTTATGATGTGCAGGGTCATTTAAATACTTTTATCTGGGAAGCCAGAATAGTTGGAATAATTGCAGAAGAAATACATTTTTTTAGATGCTGTCTGCAGCACTGCACTTTAGAGTGCCCTTTTTTGGTGGGGGCAGAAAGATTGTAAAAGCTTTACAAGACGGACATAACTCTTTCAGGTCTGTGAATGATCAGCAATGCTTAATCTGAAAATACGTCTGAGAGTCAGGCTCTCTGAAGGCATTATTTTTCCAGACTGGCATCTCGTCTTAGTTTTTCCTCTGTGTCCTTTTGCCTTTCATTTACCCTTTTCCATGTGTAATATCCGTGCGCAACCGCAGCGTTCCTCCCGCTCCTGCCTTTCCTCTTCCATGTCCTCTTCAGTGCCAGCATTTCAGAGGAAAGAAATACACAAACCGTTTATTCATTCATTCAGCCCTTTCCTGCTGCCTCCTTGTTTGCAAAGCGAGCAGGAAGCTATTTGCGACTGGTGACTCACCATCAGATTTTTACGAGGGGATTATGCTGAACATCACTGATTCACACACTCGCAGCTTTGTCGGAGGTCAATGTCTTGGCAGAATTCCCCTGTAAATACCATACAAGTACCGAGCTGTTGATCCTCAAGAGCTTTAAGTCACTTCTGCCTTCCATGGTAGCAGCTGCGTGTCTTGTTCAAAACAATCACCAACAGGGGGAAGAGATGACAAATTCTGTGTCTTTACTGAACAGAGAAATTACCTGACATTCAGTTTGTGTGGGGGTTCATGCTTGGCAGCAGCGTTCTCCCTTCACGCTGAAGCATGTACTGATTTTTACTTGCCTTAATTCAAAGAGCTGTTGAGATGCACGCATAAAATAGGATTCAATATTGTTCACAGCCTTTCACTTTGTAATCTTCCTCCACTCTTACTCCACCATCGCTTCCTGGTCATTTATATCTGTACTGTACCATTTTCTGTTGCCTTTGTTGAACATGCTATTCTTTAAGATCCCAGTCTGGTAATCCATGATCAGTGCTATCAGCTCCCTGAAATCATGGAGCTCCCTGTGGGTTTAAGGGGTAGGTTACAGATTCCCCACTGGGAATGTTGCATTTACTTGCTCATATTTCTCTAACACTTTCTCCATGTTTCTGGGCACATACAGATGATGAACCCACAGTAAACTATATATTCAGTAGCATATACTGAGGTTCCAGAGGCAGTCTAGCAAGCAGTAACATGGCTGCCTAATTACCTTTGTGTCCCTGAGCCATACCAATGAAATAGTATGTAATTTCTTGCAGAATGAGCCACTGTACAGGTTGTGTGCAAGCTCTTGAAAAGGAAAAGGTTGGTTACTGGCTTACAAATGATGGAAAAGAAGAAATGTCCCATAGGGTGGATGGAAATGTGAAAGTTTTTTTTTTTTAAGTGTTGTAGCCATTTTTCAGATTAAAAAAAAAATTAACTGGTTTATTTTACTTTTAAAATAGATGAAAACCTTGGAATATTAAGATGGAAAGCTAAAAGTAACTTCCCAGACACTTATACAGGTTTCCATCATTTCCATCAGACTCCCAGTTGGTCCTATTTTGCACAGGTTCCCGAGTGTTGCCCTGCTCCTGGAAGACATTTCCACGGAGCCCTTCGGTCTCCATTTCCTGCAAATCTTGCCCTTCTGCACCCACTGCGCTGCAGTTGGCGTCTGTCTCAGGAAAGTTATCATGTAGACTAGCTCCATTACCCCAAGGCATGCCACTGAAAGATGCTTTTTTCGACTTACTAATGGAGAGCACCACTGTGCCAGTGACGGGATAACATGAAGAGCATTCTCAAATTTGTCCATCCTACCCCATGTAGATAGATGGTCCTGGGCAGAGCTCAGTGAAGACACAGATCCTCCCCTCTGTCAGTACATAATATCCAGGCAACAGAAAGCTCTGTGCATGGGTGATCATTCTTCTTCATAACAATGGTGTTATCCCTTTGTGAGAGACATCTTTTCTTTCTGAAGAATAAAAATGTGCTTCATAAGTTCTGTTACGTAACTCTCACATACACATGCAGAAAATTCATCAATTACTGAAATGGTGCCATTACCTTTGGTTGTTTTATGAATTACTGAGTAAAACATATATATTTTTTTAACATAGGACTGTTCAGTTAGATCTGGATTTTCAAACAGTTTGTTCCATAAGCAGAAAAGATAATTAACCTTATTTCTTACGGATTTGCTTTCTGTCTTGTACCATCTGCATCTTTCTACTACAAGTATATCATTTGCTCCTCCTCCCTCTGATCATGTCCTTTATCATTGTCTCATTGAAATATCTTCAGATGTGATCACTCTCCCCTTTTTACGCCAGGTTTTCCTATTTAATTCTTCAGTAGCTGGACAGGATTCAGAAAAGATGGTGCTAGAACAGAACTGCAGATATGCCTGATTGCCAGCAGGCAGGGTGGCTGCAAGGGAAAATAGAGTAAAGCTGAGTCCTTGCCCTTGTTTCAGGGCATTCAGGGCAAGAAAAATATAATCTGATTTTAAATAAATACATTAAATAGAATGAAGAAACCGCTTCTAGTATTCTAACAGGGTAAAACAACCAAAGCTGTTTCTTTTCCTCACCCTTCTGATTTCTGGCGCAATACAGCATCACAATTTTGTACTCTTGTAGGATTTGTTAAGAACACAATTATACTGTTATTTTGTATAAAGCGCAGTTATAAAGTTATGTGGTTCTGTGGGTAGCAAGGATACCTATCATGAATAATGAGGGCAGAGGGATAAAGTCATGACCATGCAGAGTATTACATTTTAACCAAAGTGTCTTTCTCTGTTGATGTTTTATTGAATTATTCTAATTGTTTTATTAAGAGATTTTGAAATAGATAGGGTGTAGAGAAAGAGTAGAAACCTGTGTTTGAAACCTTCACCAGCCTTGAAGTGATTCTCTGCTCTGACGAGTTGGTGGGAGGCGACCGGGGGGACCATGTGTTCATGCTCTTCTCCTTCAAGAGTTTCAGAGGGCAGAGGGAAAAGCAGAATAATATTGGCAAATACGTGTGATTGTACTCAGCAATGCTTGCCATTCAAAGCACTGTCTTAAAACATGTTTCTCTGCAAACCGCCTGGTCTTGTTCATGCAGGTAGAAAATTACCAGCTCATCCACGCCAGGAAGAAGGAGGCTTCGTTACTGTGGTGCAAGGGACATTTCTAAGCATGGGGGGAGCCATACAGTGAAGTACTCAAGCCTGGTTATCTAACAAGAAAATAATGTTAGCATTTGGACTATGGTTTTATTCTTACACATACATCTGTAATGCTATACTGTTGCTAGAGTTAATTTTTATGCATTTTGCTTCTCTCATTTTAAGTATTTGGGTTCTCATTACAGGTTTTTTTTTTATATGTGTAACACTCAATTTATTTTTCTTATTTTAATACAAATACCTAAAATCACTACTGCTCCCACTTCCAACATGAAACCTTGAATCAAAACAGGCTGTAATCATTTATTTCAGATTTGAATAAAGTTCTGAACAGTATTTCAACATTTTGAAATATTTCTTTCTGATAAACAAGCAGGATCACACAGAGCAGCATGAGTGTAGTCTTCTTCCAGCTCTGCTTGTACTTTCACACAGACTCAGTCGAGATTATCCCCAAAATTTTGTTCATGTTTCCTTGACAAGATTATAGAACATAGCCTGAAGTGCTGGAAGATGCACGCACACCTGTGTGGAAATTGTATATTCACTTGCCTGTCTTTCCTATTTTTAGTGTAAGATAGCAATTTTGTTTTTGTTTTTCTGGCAAAAGCTACCTGTTTGTTTAAAAACATTAGGCCAACTCTTTTTCTGAATCCCTAAAAATAAATTTCCAGGATGGTTTAGGAAACTTCTATTTCATGGTGCTTTTGTCTCCTCACCGCACAGTCGGTAACCAGCTGATCCTGCAGTTCGTTTGGCCACTGGCCTATGGCTGAAACACTATGAAATTCGGGATTCGTTTTGCTGAATGTGGTGCAAAGGCTGACAGGCCTCCAAAGACAACGAAGAACCTGCAACGCTGGCAGAAGTCACGATTTTGTGAGGAAGAGAGGAGGAAAGGGACTCTTTAGGGGGCCACCATTTGCTTGGACCCTCGTCCCCATCATTTGCTCTAGTCAGAGTCACCCAAAGGAGGGTAAAACCTTAGAGCAACCCTGAAGGAGATCACGGCAGCTCACTAGGCACTATTCGGAGACCACCTGGTGCTCCAGGGACAGGCGCAGCAGAGATGCAATAAAAATCCTGCAAAAAAACATGCTGTTGCACCCGCCACCTCAAGCAAGCTGGGCAGCTTGCGCGTGCATGTGCGCAGTGTGGCCCCAGCTGGCACGGGGGTATGTGACAGTGTGGCGGGCCAGGAGATGTCACGTCAGCTCTTGTGGGCTCCCTCCCAGGTTTTGCAGCGAGTGTTTTGGGCTGGCTATAGACTTCTGTGCTGCCTCTTCTGCTGTTTTGGCTACCTTCACAGTTATTAAAAAAAAAAAAAAAATCTCCCACCTCCTTTTTGTTCCTGTCATCTTCTGGATCCTTTAGCCCTCTCTCCTCATGCCCCCCATTTTGCAGCTCCCTGCACTCAATCGATCTGGCCTCTCCTCCTTGCTGCGCAGCGTCCCTGGCAGGAACAGTAAGTGCAATAGAAGCAAACATTTCTTGTTCTTAGTTGCAGGGGACAGTGCCAAAATAGCCTTGAAAGGCACGGAGAAAAAAAAAGAAGTTTCTTCCATTTTGTACCTTGTTGGCACTTGTCTGGTAGGTGGGCGAAACAAGTATGGAAAAAAGTTATCAAGTTCTCTGCGGTCTCTACTGAAAAAAATATTTTTGTCAGTTTAAGTTTTGTAATTTAGCTTTTCCTGAGCATTAGAAGTAGCAAGAGAATGAGGAACATCATCATGTCAGCCTACTGTGCCAAATTTCGTTCATTTCATGTCCTAGAAGGAGGGTACTTTATTCCTTAAGGCAGAAATTTTCAGTAGACAAGGCTTTCTTTCTGAATCTTTGAAAAGAGAAAAAGTCCATTGGCATACAAACCTATAGCAAAGTTACAGGCCACTGAAAAGAGCGGTTGAGGGGTTGTTTTATTTTACCTATACAAATGTTGGTCTCTCTTAAGCACAAGCATTTATACCTGTCCCATCTACAAAAAAGAAATGCGACAATGAGTTTCAAAGGACAGTGTTCTACTAAAGTCTATCAGGTACTTAAACCTATGATTTCTTTCATTTTGTATTTCTAATTCTTATTCTAATGGAACAAAACAAGAATTATATGGTTCTTCAGACATCTACCTAATGTTTATGATGTGATTATCCTGCATATAAGGTATGTTCTTGCTTGGTTTTTAGAGGCTTCTTTAATATCTAAAGGTTATCCTTTAGGTCGTAGCTTTTATAGGTTTAGCATAAGCCTTTAATCTCACTTTAATGATTTTTGTTTGTAACTTATTCTCATAATTATTACTAATAAAGCTACTACATAGCAAAGTACAGTACATACAGCAGTATCAGGATTTTTTATCTTATTTGTTTATATCTTATTAGCAGAAAAAATACTGCTTATCTCATGTTAACCCTGTAAAAGTCCTTCTAGTCCATGTAATAGCACAGAGAAGAAGTAACATAGCCAAATCTGAATGGTCTTTTTCTAACAACATCATGGTCAGGGAAGCAGTTTTAACTTTGTGGGAAAGGGTTGCTGATTTTTTGTTGTTGTTCCTTGGAATTAAGTTGCAATCAGAATTATGCTAAAATAGTAATAAAATTATTTTTTTAAAGTAGATTTTTATCACCCATATAAAATTAGTAATATAATTTGACTGTCTGGGGTTTGTGCAATATTTACTTACGTCTTAATATGGGAAGGCATCTGCTGAACTAGTTTACTCAGCAATTTAGAGAGTTGCATATATTGTGAACTGATGAATATTCTCTGTTACCTCAAGGCCATTTTAACTTCTTATTCGTTCTAGCAAAATTATTTGTTCCTTAGCTATTTTGAGATGCTCTATTTTCACAGAAAAATAATTGTATTTAAGCTTTCTAATGCTCCTTTCTTCCCATTGCCCATCATTTGCCTCCTACTTTCAGGATGCTACTTCCCAGACAGTACTTCTAGCCTTGAGAAGAAAATTTGCTGACTATGCATCTGCTATCTCCACTGCTCTTTGGTCCATCAGAGAAAATGCTCTGACAAATGCAACAGCTGGCTCCCTTCCCCAAGAGACAAAAAGAGCCACTTTCCTGGTTCCTATATTCCCTGATTTGAATTTCTAATCCTCCTTCTCCCCAAACCTACCCTTCTAAAGAGGCAGCCTGCAAACTGCTGGAGCATTGCTGGCAAGCTTCAGTGTAAAGTAACACTTCAAATGTTGAGTAATTAATTCATCCATGTAATGTACAAGGCAGACTGGAGGGATAGAGCATCATCACTTTTCAACTTCTTCTTCCCAATGGGTTTTTAAAGCATTATTATTTTTTCTCCAGTGCTATCTGCTGCATCCTGTTAGAAGTGCTGTATGCTTCTGTCTTCAACCTCTACCTGTAAGATCCCTCAGTCTTTTTGACTAATGCCCGACTGCACTGTTGCAAGTCTATACATGTTGGCCATTTTTCAGCCAGTAATAGGTATGGGTTAGAGAAAAGCAGTGCAGATGCACAGGAGAGTTGAGAGCTCAGTACCTGTTTTATTGCTAGTCAGCAGAATGTATCTGACCTTCCCATGTGTCTCTGAGAGAAGGAGTACCAAGGAAGTTTGTTTGGCCGGTAATTCTCCAACTCTGTATTTGTGAATTCCTCCCAGTTTTTTAATAACCCCCTTTTTCACACTTCCTTTAGTAAGTTGTTCTTGAGTTTAGAAGATGCATATAAGAAGTTACTTTCCGCTCTGAAGTGCCAGTATTTATTTATTTTTTTCATTTTATTTCTCTGGGTGGGGAGGAAAGGGTTGAGCATTTCATATGTGCATCTGTCAGAGAAAAACATGGTGAAAAATTTAAAGCCCCAGTGGAAGCCTTCACAGCAACTATGTACCATGACCATAAGGGAAATTATAACTAAGGAACACTAGACAAACACATTACATTGAAAGTTGCCAGATACCTCTAGTACAAAGAAAGAAAGTTGAACAGTTTTAATTATTTATAAGACGTCTTCACATGGCAAAATGGTCAATTATTGACCAGTTAAATTACCTTATATGGTGAGACTTTATGGTGAGTCTGTGTAACCCACAGACTCTGAAGTTGCTGCTTTCTTTTTTTCCCCTCTTAAATTTAATCTTTGCTCCCAAGAAACCAGGGTTGTTTTCATATTTTGTAATCCCAGTTAGTGTCTATAATGGGTATTTGCTGCACCAACTTGGGTATCCTACATACCAGTGAAGAGGAGGATGAATGACCCTTTTGGGGAGGTTAAAAACAGAGTCTGAGTCATCCCTTCACTTCTGAATCCAAGTGCACGTAGCTGGTGTTGACATGCATTAAGGAGGGGATGCCATGAAACTGTTCCAGCCTCATTTCTCCCAGGCAGATTTTATTACAACATAATATAGGTGGTATTTCAAGCTTTATTTATTTTTTCCACAAGTGATGATGTGACCGGCATGTTTAGAGGTTTCTTATTAATTAACACCAGTTCATTAAAGCTTTATAACTGCTCTGTGGGCACGTGCCAAATGCAACCATTTGCTGCTTTCTTTGAGTAAGCAGACCAAGGGAACTGTGTTCTGTTCTCAGACTTCGTCTACGGTCAATCCTGGATGAGGAAAGGAGTCACCTTCTTTTGATCTTATTTTTTAATTAACTGTTATTGCTAGATGATTATGCAGTCGCACAAATTCTGCTCAAACTGTCAGTTCTGACTTTATTCATTACCCTCTGCTACGTAGGCAAAAAGTGGCAAAATAACAGTTCAGAAAAAGTCAACTTTGGTTTTACATGGGCCATGTAGCACTATAGCACAGGAACTTGTCTAGTTTCCTAAAATATTATTTGGTTCATAGAACATGAACATGTCAATGCTTGATTTGCAAAGCAATATCAGCTGCTATTCGCAGGGTTTAAATGTGTTGAGAAACACATTCTTTGGCATGTGATATCTCCTTTCTGTTGCTGATACAGAAAAAAAAATCTGGTGGGACATATCCAAAATAATCATTTTCGCCAAGGTGGAAAATAAACATAAAGTTGCTCCTTTAGCATGAAAAGAAAGAATAAGATAGTTTAGGAGGGACAGAGCACAGATATTCTTGACCTTCATCAGGAAAGAATCGGAGACCTTATAGTAACGTGCAAGTCAGTCTTTCTGCTTCTGTAGCTCATAGAAGTGTTATGCAGCACAGAACAAACGTCACATTTGCATTACATATTTTCTCAGAATAGAGATCTCACACAAGAACTATGTTAGCCCTACTTCTTCACCTGGTGTCTTGTCAATGGAAAAGAGCAAGTGGCAAAGGAAGTCCACAGATTTAGGAGGAAAGGCTGCTTAAAATTATGCAACTGTTTAAAATTATATTTAGATTATATTAAATCTACAATTTATTACTATGCATATGCATGTAAGAAGTGTTACTCAGACTCTGTTGATGTGGACTGACATGCTGATTCCTCTCTTCCCTGTCTGTACAGTGGCAAAACAGGTGTTTTCCCACAAAGAGCTTAAAAAACATGCCCACAAATCTAAAGATAGCATTGTGAGGCTTCATGCAGACCTGAAGTAAATAACCAAAATATAGATGCAAACCATGGTTTTAATTGAAAACTGAGGAAAATGTTCATTAATATAGTTTTAATAAATACTCAGCAGAAATAATAGATACCACTAGTGGTATGTATAATAGATACCACTATACTCTGCAGTCCCACCTAAATTTCAAACCAAATTGACATTGTTCATCAGTGCTTGGTAATTAGAATTATTATTTTAAAATAAATTAAAATATTACAGAGTATTGAAATATTGAGGCAAACAACCTTAATTGTATTTGCAAATGCTGAATGAGCATATAGTGAACTGGGGGATCATTGTGGAAAAAGCAATAAAAAGATGCAAGGGAAATGTAACTTATGTTTCACAGTCTCGTTTTCAATACTATAAGTTGTGTTCAGTATTCAGAGGTAACAGGTGAATACTTCTTACTTCCTGAGATTGAAAATCTTGTTTAAAAAGCTACTATTAGCCAATTCCTTGTGAAAATTCTTTTTTTTTTGAGCAATGTATACTACCAGATGCATTTTTAATTACCCAGGCTCTTAATGCAGCTTAATTACCTTTATTTTTTGGACATTTGTTCTTTTTGGAAAATAGCATTTTGATGGAAAATCATATTCTTTGGTATGAGTAGTGGGTTTGTCGTTGGAAGTGTAAGCTGGATTGGTTACTATTTGAAAATAAATCAGAGGCTAATCATAGAGTTTGTATCAAGACTAAAAGGCACTTTATCGGTACTCATTAGTCGTGGTTATAAGATCTTGCTGTTAAAACAAACTTCGAAGTTTCAAGCAGTAAGATAGTGTTGCACAGTTTTAAAATATTGCATATTCATAACATTAAACAAAGTTTGATTAAAACCACAATTATTGTTGCCAGGGGCCAAAATGTTCAGTCATCTGAATATGATCCAATTTTGTTCATTATAAGGGGACCAATCCATTCGGTTTCTCTTTCTGCCATACACAATTAATATATCGTTATTCTTGAATGTGTTGTAATAATCAATTACCATTTAGCATTCCATTAATGCAAATCTTAGCATAATTAAACCTAATGAGAAAATTAATTTAAATAGTGGAAATTGTATAAATGCAAGCAGTTTGAATGTAGTCAATGATTTAAAACAAGCCATACATTTTATCATGAAAGCTATTTAGCACTTGTGCACATGTACACAGTATGTTCTGGTTTACACAGTGAATAGCTGGCAACACTGTTGTATTTTTGTCTGTTGTCTTTTTGTTATATTATACCAGGTAGCAACAGTGCTTTCTACTAATTTAAAGAACCATAATTGTTAAAGAAAGAATTGTGCTTAGAATTAGAATTACAGATACATAATATGTTTTCATCAGTGATATGTGTCGATGAATGCATCGAGCAAATAAATATGTGTTTTGGGTCAGAGGGGTGCACGCTGAGCTACTGAGGCTGTCATTGTATGACTGACTGCATGAATGAGCTGCACACCGCGTTGTCCTTGCAGGTGAGGAGAATTTGAACAGACTTGTGTAACCGGGTAATAAAGAGCGTGTGAATGACTCATGAATTTTATCTGTATAAACTGAGCATTGGGAATGAACTATTCATGATTGCAGCAGTTGTGAAATGCACACAAAATATCCGTGGTTTCTGATTAATTTTCGATGCTGGTTGCTTATGAGAAAAGACTTAGACTACTTCAAGTGGCAACATAGATTTTGCTAGAGAACAATGCTTGTAAACTACTTGTGTCATTAATGATCACTTCCTTCAAAGCAGCTTTTCTAATTAAATGTAATCAGTTGCTAATTCATGTCCCATCCTACATTAGCTGCACAGAGCATTCAAGAACTTGTCCTTTCTTAGAGCTGCTTCTGTGGAGATTGCAGTGAGGCATGAAAGTTGTCTAAAAGTTGTTGCGCTTTTTTAAGAAGTGAATACGAGAGAAAATGTTTACCTCCTCCTTGGAGATTCTCTGAGTCAATTTGTATTTCAGTTACCTTAAAACACGCAGTCTGTGAGCATGCAGCCCTGCATGCTGGAGGCAGGTACAGGTGGCAGTGCCTGTACCCGTGCTGAAGCACCACTGGCCTTGCTGGGGCCAGCCGCAGGAAGACATGGAGCCCCTATAGCACTGGCACAAAGGAACCACTGCCTTGCAGGTAGTTGTGTGTGTGACTGTAATTGCAACCAGGTGGCTTGGGTCCAGCTGTGAAATCGCAAATGAGCTCCTACTATCCGTCTGGGCTGCTGGAGTGCTGGGGACAGATCAAGACTCTGGCTACAACAGGCAGATTTTTAGTTGTTTGCATTTTGGATTTATTTTTTCCTCATTTAAAGCATTTATTAAAATATTACAATTGTTGTTGTGAACTAAATTTAAGTTGTTACAAGAGTCTCATTGGCTTAGAAGGCTGAGATTTAGTAACTTTCACTAACTTTTGGTAGTTTCCTTTAAAAAGCCTCTGTATTGAGAATACCACTCTTTTGTGTTTTATGTGTTTACTCAAACAAATATAATGATATTCTTCCTCACAGGAGTAATTTTTCTCTCGTGTTCTTAAAGTATCTGAAACGGCAAGGTCTTTTTAATTTCAAAGTCTATTTAATTTCATGGGCAGTCAAAATACCACCGGAAGGCCAAAACTTGTGTTATTTTGGCTCTGTAGATATCTTCTTGAGTGATTAAGGCAGGCAGCAGAAAGTCTAAACTCCAATTTCAGTATTCAGCTGGTCTCTGAAGCATCCATAAGAATAGCAGGGAAATCTACTCGTGCAAATCTACCCTCTTGAATGGCAGAGCCCTCAATCATATGATTAAATGATAGTTAAGGGGTTCTGTTAAATTCTGTTAGTGACTTTGCACGTCACAGCTGTACATCAGTTCCCTCGTATTTGCGATGTGGTGGTTGGTCGTGTGAATGTAACTAGTCCATTGAAGTCAAAATGCAATGCATTTGCTTTAACCCTGAGGTTACCATAAGTTGCTATAGTGCAGTTATTTAGAAAGGTGTAGTTGTTCGGAAATGGTAGTGTGACTGCGGCAGTTACCTGACCGGGTCCTGCTTGTTGTTCACATTGACTGCTTTCTGCATCTTACAAGAAGAATATGTGATGTTTGTGAAGTTGCTGGGGAAGAAACTGCTTTACCGGAATGGGGAGCATGTGCTGATAGACTCTCGGAGTTCTCACCTTAATTTTATATCATTTAAAGGAAACAGCAAGGAGACTGGACAATTATCTCCTCACAGTTTCCTTAAAGCATAAAAAACTTTTTTGTTGTTGTTTGGGGGGGGGGTTGTTTCGTTAGGTTTTTTTTCTCATTTAATCATCTGGAAGGAAGTCCTTGACTGACGTCCAAGAAAGGGAGAAAAATAGGTGAAAATTGTAATTTTATGATTGCCACTTCAGGGTCTTGACAGGGCTGGGCTGATGCCCTTTCATATATTCATCATTGAAAATGATGAAACAAAAGTCATTTGAGTAACAAATAGATCACTTTATCTAGATATGTTATGGGAAGACCTTATTATAAAGATATTAGTTTTTTGCTGACTTTATCTGGAAAAGTTGAGAAGATCATTTACAAGACCCCAAATGACCATATCAAATCTGTTTCAAAATTTTCACATTTCATTTTAATTTTGTCTTTACATAGCCTTATATTTTGGAAGTTTGTACTGTATCATACATTGGCATGTTATAAGAAAGCTGTGAACTTGCAGTCCTGAGTTAAAATATGAGTTTATTTATATAAATACTGTTTTCATTAAAAAAAAACACCTCAAAACAAGGGCATAGTTGATATGCATTTCAGTAGTAGCAGTGCTAGGTTAAGCAGTCTACCTTCTTCCCTCTGTTTGCACCTATGCCTGAACTCTCTCATCTGTTACACCAGCATTGCTGCTTTGTAGCCAAGTGGCAAACTGAGTGAGGAAACAGATCTAACTTTAAAAAAAAAAAAAAAGTTTCTTACAAGTTCTTTTTCAGCTCAACCAATTCCCCAGTCGAGTTCACTTTTGCTGTAAAGGCAGTGGGAAGACAAGAGGCAGCAGGAATAAGTAGCCCGGTGTAGATCTGCTTTAAGTTGATGAATAGCCTGTTTGTATTTGAAAATACATAGTTGTGTCCTTCGAAAGTCAGAGTGTTAGAAAATGAGTACAGGAAAGTATCTAGAACATTGCACATATCAAAAACAACAAGAATGTTTTTTCCTAAGTGTATTTGTGTTGACTTTCATGCAAATCTCCATCAGACTGTGATAAAGTATTCTTATGTTATAGAATGAAAATTAAGAATTAATTTCTCTTGTAAAATACATCTGGATAAGATTTGGTTGAAGTAAGTTTGTGTGATGAAGTTTTGTCTTAAAGCCTAGACTGTTTATGTATTACTTGGCTAAGGATTGCTAAAGCCTATAATTCAGCATTTCTGACACGATTTTAGAGAAAAAGGGCAGACCAGGCAGGTTAAATATTTGGAACACTCATGTAGCTGCCCTTGGGCTATTAACAGAGTTTAGACATAGGATTTAAGCAGAAGAAGGGATAAAAGAAAGATGTGGTTGATGCAGACAAAACCAATCCATAGAAAAAGGTCAGAAAGTCACTCATTTTACTTGTGCTTTTCTCATTAAAAGTGAAAAGAAAATAGATTCTATAACTTTTGAGATCTGTACAGTTCTCTGGAAAACATAAACCTTGCTTTAGAAAGATTCAAAATCTCATTCACTGTCTGATTAAAATCTATTTTGGAATGCCATGATTTCAAAATGCTCCATGCAAGACCAACCCACAACGTTTAGATCACACATTTCACTTTGGTCTTGAATTCATATTAACCTAAGATTTAAAATTAAATACAATTGAAATAAAAAGTCTTTTTTTTTTGAGATAAAATACTTAAATCTGAAAATACTGAAATAGGATGCTTCAAAATTGTTAAACTCTCCCATCCCTTTCTGCTTCACAGTAAAAAACAAATGTGTAAAATTGTCACAATTTGAGTCAGTGTTTTTGTTTAAGTAGTTGCACTTCTAGGGAATTTGGGGCAACTGTGGGAAAATGGTTCTGTAAAAGCTTTTTTCAAGAAGCTTTACTTCAATATTTTCAATAAGTAGCACTCAGTTTTCACTCTTTCAGTGTCTGATTATCTTTTGTGTTCTTTTTTTTAAGATCTTGATGGTTATGGCAAGATCTTTCAGCAGTGCATGGTACAATGGACTACAGGCTGGATGATTTACAGTTATCTGAAACATGATATATACTTCACCTCTTCCTTGTCCATGGTGAGTTTTGTTACTATATTACATAACTTTTAAATACTTGATATTTACTTCAGAGAAGGAACTAAAAGTTTGCAATAAGGTGCATTGGATGGTGTTCACATTGTTTGCATATACACTGCCCTGGAGCTGTTAGTTTACTATATGCATAGAAAATGTTTCTTAAGCTTTTTGATAATGTTTTAAAAACTGATAAAAAATCATCTCACAAAAATTTACTCTTTTGAGGATGATTTTGGAGCTGTGCAAAGATCCGTATATTCACCTGGAATTGGTGTCATTCTCTTCAGCTTGAAGGCATCTTCCCCTCAGTGTACAGTGTTTTAGTCCAAGTTAGATTCTGTCCAAACGTCCTTTCTGGTTTTGATCGGACAAACCACAATGTGTTTAAGAACAAAAAAAAAAATTACAACTATTTTAAAAAATATAATTCAAACCACACAAAAATATAATAACTTGGAGAATATAATTAGAAAGAAAAGGTTTCCGTTTCATTTTTGCACTGCTTTTTGTATTTTTGTGTCCACAGTTAATCTGCTTGTAGTACTCATGGGCAATGTTAAGTATGGTATAAACAATAATATTAAAAGCAGGCTTCTTGTAGTATAACTGAGCTATCACTTCTGATTTACACAGTGTCCAGACAGGCAATAATGAGATCCAAAGTACTAGTAATTCATTTGGCTAAACACAAGTTAAACATTGACAAACCAAATTTGGATGTCACAATGTTCTGCTGACTGCTGTTTAACACACCAGAAATAGCAGGCCATTCTCCTATCCAAATATCAATAAGCATTAGAGGTTAAAATCCCTACTGTCTTGCTTCTCCTTTTTAAGGATTTTGACATGACTCCTATGCCAAAATTTATAAGTCTACTTGTGAACAATACTGGAGTTACTGGAATACTGGTTGACCATTGTTAAAATCTGCCTATATATGTTTGTTAAATCTGTGACTAGGGTTCAAATTAAAAGAAAAGATCTGACATGACAGCATGAAAAGCATCTTTCTTTTTCCACTCATGTTCTGGATGTTAGAATTGTTATTGTGGGAAGGTAATCAAAAGTGCAGAGAAAAGCAGGGAGAGATATAAGCATTCAGAGTGGAAGAGGCAAATTAATGGCATTAGTCAAAGTTATTCTTATGGTACGCTTAAGTACTGTGATGAACAGATACAGAGGCAATACAGTTTCCAGAGATGTGTTTGCACTTGATAATGAAAAGACATGTTTAAATATCCTGTATAAATGGACTGGGATATTTGCCAGCGAAACTAGTTACTATTATTTTTGGTGGAAGTAAGTTATTTACATAGTGAAATGCACAGATATATAGCACATCTTTTTCATCCTTTGGAGGGCATCTTCTGCCTGCTTGTCCCTCATCCCTTCCAGCTTGCTTTTCATTTCAAGTGAAATATCTCCCAGGTACTAACCATACTACTCTGAAACCAGGGAACCAGGTAAAAAGCAGAGAAAATATCACATCACTTGTTTCCACTA
The DNA here is from genome assembly GCF_036417845.1 of Apteryx mantelli. NCBI lineage: Eukaryota > Metazoa > Chordata > Aves > Apterygiformes > Apterygidae > Apteryx > Apteryx mantelli. Next base: position 51,877,931 of record NC_089980.1, on the reverse strand, counting down.
ACAAATTATTAAGCAGAATGATATTGCTTGATGGGTTATCTAGCACCTGTTGATTCTGTGAGGCAGTTCCCCAGGTATTCATTGAGTTCTGCATTGTTCCCTAACCAGGCTTTTTATTTGCCAAATTAGCTGACTTGCTTCAAAGAATTGACCTTTTATTTTCTCCTCTTCCTTATCAGTAATGTGCCATACATTTCTGAGTCTGTTTTTGCATCCTGAATGTGCACTGATTCATGATGAAATAAGGACCATGTGACAGTTCTGGTGGAAGAACTAATTTCTCTAAACAGAAAAAAGGTTGTCTACCCTATATGCATAAATACTGCGGGATTTTGTCTCCTTTTGCAGAGGTCTGCTACAGCACAATTTACAGCAATTACTCCCTCTGTCCACTTGCATGAGAACAGAATCAAGTCCACAGTGTTTCCTTCATGACCAAACTGGAAAAAAAAAGCACGATGACATCTTAAATTTTTTTTTTTAGTAAATGTTGCCATTTTGCATTACCCTTACAATTAAAAAAATGGCAACGTATTCATTAAAATTGCTCCTCTTTGCAGTTAAAATCTTCAAGCAAAGAAGAAGTGAGTGTGAAGGGAGTCTTTGTCCCCACCTTGCTATTGTGTCCACTTGAGAGACTCATGTAGTCTCTCAAAAGCCTAGTGCATTAGCTACTACTACTCTCAAAACAGATTAAATCTAAGGTGGATGTTAGAAAGTAAATTGAATGTCAGCACACACTACATGAAACCTATAGGTTTTTCTATATAGAGCTATAGTAGCTTGGAGAATGTTATCTGGAGATTAAATGGCTTTATTTGTCAAATCCAAACCCTACAGGAGAAGAAAGGATATTCAAGGCAGCAATATGCATTTTGAGTGTATAAAAATTAATAATAATAAAGAATTCCAGTTTGCTCCGAAATCTCATACTGCATTAGGTGGAATAGGGAAATCTACTGCAGAAAGATACATTCAGATGGTTAAGCCAGGCTTTTTGAGAAGCATCCCAGTGATGGTGGGATAGAAGCACATGAAAGGGAAATGAAATGTCTTACAAGTAAGGAATGCTGGAAATGCAAAATTGTGTGTAAGCCCCTATTTATTCAGTGTCTTCTGTATCTTCGTGCTGCATTGGACCAGCTGATATTAATGCTGGCAGTTTTTTGTCATGGGAAAGCACATCCAGCTCCACTGAGATAAAAAAATATATATATTTGAAAGTCTCACATACATAATGTTGCCTGTCTTCTATGTATTGAGAAACTCTGCAAGGTATTCTAATATTGAACAGATTCTTTTAAAGATATTGCATGTGTAAAGTCAGTACAGAAGGATGACAAAGAAGCTATAAGGAGCAGATGCCAGATGCTGCTTAGGAGACATTTATGGTAATTAAAAAGCGAATATATAAAACATTAAAGGTCAGGATATCTACAAACAAGATAAATGGTTCAGACCATATGTTAAGCTATAAGAATATCAAAGAATTTTTAGTACATAATCACATCAATTTACTCTGAAGGCATGCTGACAATAAGTCTAGAAAGCTCAATAAAACCTCTGGCAGGTGTCCCAATGTCCTAATACTTACTAGCTGTATTGCCTGAGCATCATGCAGTGTGGACAGCAACTTCTAGGGACAGCATCAGCAAGTGCTAAGTAGTGTTATAGTTCTATTGCCAGGTTAAAAAAAAAAACAGACAAATAAAAAACAAGCAAAACTTCCAGAGGAAGTCTAGCCCTGTGTCTCAAATTTCAGATGCATTTCTCATCTCAAAGCAATCTCTATCAAAATCACACACTGAAATGTCCTATTTTAACACTAACTAATGGAAAGCATGGGTTTTGAATGTTTCTACTTCTGGACTCTTATCTTCAGCCTCTCACTGCTAATGGCTCATCACAGTTTACAGACATTGTTGTAACTGAAGTAAGGTGTTCTGTTTTAACTGTAAATCATTAGTAAGTATTAAAAAAATCAAATTTGATTATTATTTCCATTGCTTGCTTCTTATTATGTAAATTGAGGGATCTGCACACTTCTACTTATTTTGCTTAGGATGTTGGTCCACTAGAGTTCACGCAGATATGTGTCCTGAGTCTGCGTACATTCTTCCTGCCATGCTACCTACTACCTGGGCATTATGAGTTTCATTTGGATGCCAGAACAAATAGTATAAGATGTGCACTAAAAGAATCGGAATGAGGCAGGGAGCCTACTAATGCATTATTTATGGAAATCACAATTCTACTGAGATATATCCTGAACTGAGATGCCTGCAGCTAATAAACAGAAACAAATGAATAATTGTTAGTATTTGTCTCAAAAATTCCTGGTTTGGGTAATTTTAAATTATGTTCTTATTGCTGCCTCAGTATAATCAAATAAAGTAAGAACTCCCTTTACCCTTTTCCTTTCATTTTCACACACATCTCTGTACTTAATTTTCAAGCAGATATTGTGATCCAGAAGGACTGCAGTGTCTCAAGAATCTTGAATAAATTATGCAGCAAAAGTTTCAAAAACTACAAAGAAACTAGTCTCAAAGTTAGCTATTAGTTAAGGGAAAGTTCAGTATCCTAAGAGGCGTTACTCCTGGTGTACTAAAGCTAACAATTCTCTAGTCGTAGAGAATCTTGACTAATGAGTCTATCAGTATGCCATGATTGATACACTAGTCAGAGGATCAGTGAATCGTTTTATTTCCTCTTAAACAGTGTCATTGTAATGTGAGCATGATAAAATTTGGCTTTAAATGAACTGCTGCAAGAAATTTCTTTATCTGAAGATAAAGTGCAAATATTCTGGCTTTTTATAGGCTTGAATTTACATCTAATTTTCTTCTAAATTCATAAATCATTTTCATCATGCAACTACTACCATTTTTTTTTTACATTAAAAAAATTAGTAGATGAGTAACGCGATTCTTGGAATGAGGAGAGACTCTATGCTAATGTTTCTGATGTCTTTAAACTCTATACTCTTTCGTAGTGCCAGGCTCTTAAAGCAAGTGCTTGGGATAAAGCTTCAGCAAACTTGCATGAAAATACATCCAGTGAATTAATATTTAATTTTTACCTTTTTAACCATACTGTAAAGGATATTTTAAGGGATACAGAAATAAAGCAATTGCTATCATTTTCTACAAGAGACTAAGGGCTTTCTAGTTTTATTAGGGTAAAAAAACCCATGTACCAATAGTAAAATGACTGTTTGTTTTTTTCCTTAGAACATTAATCTAGATTTTTCTCATTTACAATTAGTGACATAAGAAAATACTGCCAGTGCTTCATATCTGTTGTTTTTATTCTTCTGCTATGAAGGTAAAGTTTCCAATGGAAAGCAGAGGGGCAGTACAGAATTATCCAATCCATTATCAGTTTTATAGAGGAGGATCCTAGTAAGCTGAAAGTATTGTAGATCATGTGTGATCTTGGAGAGTTGCATCAGTGATCAGTTGCCTTTGGTGCCTTCACAGCACCAGATCCTTCCCTCAAAGTTAGAAAAGACCTTGTTGAACCACAGGGAATTAATGTAACAAACTCAGTGTAAGATCTCTGGGAAGGGAGAGGTGGTTTTATTTTACATAATCTCCAGCCGAGTTGGTTTTCCCCATCTGTGTCCTCACTGCCGTGTTCTCACCACACCGAAACCCGCGTTTGTCCGGGTGCCCGGCCACATCACACGTGTGCCGGCAGGAGGCTGAGGATGCCAGCGGTCCCTGGCACCCTCATGGTTGGGGGACACGGACACCCCTCTGGGGCCCGGGGAGCTTCTGGTGTCCCCAAGCAGCCCGGGTTTGACACTTCCCAAGGCTTCTCACAGAAAAAAATTCCACGGGGACTTTGGGGAGGGGTTGGACAGAAAAGTGTCCTGCTTGGAGCAATGAATAAAAATTCTTTTCTGTGATAGTTAAGAGGCCAAGTTCCCTTCCGAATGTTTATTATTTTGGAGGCTTATGTTACATAAATATATACATTGGAACTTGACTTTTATATGAACATAATTATCATGAAATAAGATAATATGGAGATGTTTAAAAGCTATGGGGCCGCAGCTGTGGGAGAGGAAAAGAGCTCTTCTGTAATTGGAGAAAATAAAAGCATAATAGGTTTTAAAAAGACTGAATTCAGACATTTTTTCCCAATCATCTAATTAATTAAACTAGTCCTGAATTTTTATAAAAGTCACAGAAATGTCGGCAGTAGGGCCCTCTGGAGGGCCATCCCCGTGCCCACCTCGGCCACTGCCCCATGGCAATTGCAGGCACTGCGTGGGGCTCCCTGCGGACCCGACCGCCTTTTAAGAGATATGGATTTTTTTTTTTCATATGCCAATGTTATCCTTTAATTTTACCCTACAGCAATGAACTATAACCAAGAGACACACCAGAATTAAGCTGAATCATTTTAAGACTCATTCACAAAATAACTTCCCAAAGCACAATTTAGAAAATGGGGAAGAATCACTGCAATTCTGTGACTTCCAACTGATCATATGCATATGTTATCTTATTTCCTCTGACTTTAATTACACTCCTAGCCAGTGTTAGCAACAGGTGGAACAGGGGAAAGGGGAAACACTGATTGAAAAGAGACAGCTTCTGAAAAGCAATTTACATTTCTCTGCTTAGGGAAACAAAATCTGTGCTTTTGAATAGACTAATTAAAGTGTTTGAGAAGGGGAGGAATGCGATTCATAATTTTAATTCATGCTGTTACAGCAGGCAGCCCCAGTTCAATTCTACATTCATTGCTTTTAGATGAACTATATATTAAATCTTAGTAAATTTATTCAGAAGTTTAGATAAGATTTTTTTTCTTTTACTGTTGTCATCTAGATTTTGGCAATTTGTTAACTTGGATAGAAGCATCTCATTGAGATCAGAACTGTTGTTATAAAGATAGATCACTGCAGATTTTTAGCTGTAGATCTTAAAAAGGAAGAGACAGTCATACTTTCTAATTCTTGTTTGTAGATGATTTTCACCTTGTTAGACTCCCTGGTTACACTGAAATGTTACCGGATATCTGTCTTTACCAGTGAATTATCGTATGCTTGAAGCAAAGCATCATAAAATCCTCTAAACTTTGAGGACTATGTATTTTGCGGAGTTGCGTTCTGAGTTTCTAAGGCAAAGAAAATTCATCTTTCCTTGACAGAATGTGATTATTGCATGACTTAAAGACTGTAGCTATTGTTTTTCTATCACTAGAAAAGTTTTTGCAAAAGTTCTGACCCAAGTCTTGTTTTCCTGTGAGTGTCTTTATTTGATTGAATGGTTCATCTATCATATCTGCCTGTTTGAGGCATCAGTAATATTGGAAGCTGCCTTTCAGGTTATTCCTCCTCCTTATTTTTGGAGGACATATGAGCCAAATCTGAGATTCAGAAGCTTGTAATATAAGTGTTTCCTAAACAGTGTTTCTAAAGATTTCTGAATTCATATAGAAGAAACTTCTTTGTTTGAATATAAGTAATGCAAAGTAAACATACCTAATAAGGGATAAGCAGTCAAACCCTGGAAACCAATTACTGACATGTATAGTTCCTAATCGCTTCAGAATAACAGTTACTTTTCCATGTGTCCTCTCCCTTGTTCTTTTCTAACTTTGATTTTATCCAAAATGATACTATTAAAGTCCTCCTGATGCAGTCTTAATCTTTTCTAAAACTAAATTTCAGCTTTTAAGGTTTTTCTTTGTTAAATTTAACTTCTGCTTTTCAAAAGACAATGCTGTTCTCTACAGCTTTACATAAACATGGTTTTCTGACTGCATCTTTATGTGAGTTGAGTGCATTTTACTGTGGTTTGTTGCAACTAGTTTGGCCTGTAAATCATTGTGGGTGAGCAACTTTTTGGGGCATTTTAATTTTTTTTGCTAAATTATTTGCTGAAAATAATATTGCAGTGGATGGAATTGATATCAAAAGTTGTTGTTTGCCATGCTAAAATACTTAAATAATTATTTTAGATACATCAGGATACTGGTTTTGAATAATTGGTACCACTGGCTTAATAGACAGGCCATATTTATTATTCTAATCAATAATACATTAACTGTTGTTTGTTAACGTTAATTTGTTTTATGTCATTAACTGATGGTGTTTTTATATTATGTAGTGTATATGCATGCACATATAGAGACATATATATGTGTACATGTATATAAAACAAAACGAAAGAGTAGTTGAAATTAAACAAACACTTTTGGAAAGAAGTTGTTCAGGGGGAAAAAGAGCATCATCCTCATGTAAGAAGAAGGAAAATTTGGAAAGTAGTTCCTTTTCTTTAAAATAAACTCTATGCCCCCTCCCCCTTTTTTTTTTCAAATCCTGTGCTTTATCTGTATTCTGAATCCAGCATTGTGGATATCTGATTAACAGATCTCTGTAGTAAGGGTAGGATTCACCCAGCCTATCTCAATTGTTAGTGGAGAGAGACAGGCAGCTCCAGAAGGCAATTCCTCTCTTACATTTATCTTAGATATTTATCTTGGGATGGGATATATTGCTCTCTGGAGATGGCTGTACATGCAGTGTTGTTACTTCCCATTTTAAAAAGAGGCCAAGATAAACATGAAGAGCTCAATACTTCCTATTTTTTTATTTTTATTTTGTTGAGGCTGTAACAACTGTATGTCTTTTGAGCACTTGCATTTGTTCGAGTGGTTTCTAGATTTTAAGTACACAGAATCTCTCTTAAAATGGTAGAATTTTTCAAGTTGGAAGATACACTACTTTAACCATAGCTATGCAGCACAGCAGAAAAGAAAGGTCTCGAATTACATCAGTATTTAAACAAAATCTTTGTTCTTCAGATCTTTTGTTTGCTTGATGGTTTGACATTCACAGAAATAAGACACTTGCCATGTTGTATACTACCTGCTTCCTTTTTATATATAAGCAGAAAGTTAAATGTATTAAAACTAGGATTTTGTTTGCAATTAATAGGATCTGGAGAACTAAAAGTCTTCTTTTTGAACCATTTTCTACTTTTTCTACTGGCTACAGGAAAAGAGCAATGTATCAATAAGGGCTGTGTAATTAGTTTGTACAATATAATTTCTCTTATATTGAATCCTGTGTTACCTCTCTCCTAGAAAATTTTAGTACTTTTTACTATTTTAAGGTGGTTTTTTACTTCTGTTTTTTTCTGTTTTGGACACATTTGTCCTGCTTGTTCAAATAACCTTTTCACATTGCCTATACTAGTTGAACTAATCAAAAATCTTCCTCTGTTACACTCTTCATAAATATCTTAGACAGCAGCAACTATAAAGATAAAATAAAGTGATGCTAACACTTCAGTGTAGTGTTGAATTAAAGTCTTGCCTATGTTTACCCGTTGCATAGAATCCAGCAGCTTTTTTCCAAATACTTGCTGACTCTAGCATCTTAGCCAAGCTCTCTCTTTGGTAAGAGCCTTGTCTGTTTAACTTATTTACTCATCTGAATTTTTATGTGGATTAGACAGTCTTCAATTCTTCTCCTAAGTGATATGAGTGGTAGTGTACTCTATTAAATAGTCAGTGTTTTACCACAAGAATGCAGGCATTTTAGTGGTGTAGAAATCATTTCTCATTGAAGAATATATGGCTTCATTCAGGACTCAGTAGTTACAGTCCAAGTTTCATCTTCAGCCAAGTGAAGCTAATGGCTTGACTCTGCATTATACAAGACCTTCTTGTATAGTGCTAATTAATGCACGCCATGCATTAAAGTTGAAACCTTTCAGATAAGAAATAACAGCAAGGTTTCAACCATTTGTACTAATAAAAGCAAATGCACCATTTGGGGTTATCCTGACTGGATTTCAGCTTGTATTACATTCTGGATAATAACCTTCTAACTACATTTCAATTAGGTAGTCTGTCACCCTTTAACTCTTCCCCTGAGCGGTTGCAGCATGTGGCACAGCCGAGTAGCTGCCGCATTTCCTCCTCCATGTGGCTTCACTTCAAATGCTGGGAAAACGCTATTCCTGTTGAGTCACAAGTACCGCCACAGCATAAAATACTGCAGGTATTTAAAATAGCCAACGGTCCATTTTTTGCTGCCTGAAAGACTATTGATATTTTGGCTTTACTACATTAGTTGCTTTAAGAATCATGATAGCAGAGAGCATTTTTTTATGTTCAGAAAAATAATGAAGTTGTTTTATAGACTGCGCATTTATATAGCTATCAAAGAGCTGCTGAAGGATTTTGGGAGAGGATCTGTGGGTGTGCCAATACTCCAGCAAAGAGAGAGGGAAAGTGAAGAATCTGCCTCAAAGCGGAGAATCCTGTGAGATTTGAGGCATCAAACAACTTTTCCAAGAAGAGCCTGGAGCGACACATTAGCATGTGCAGCAGGTGATGCTGATGAGTCTGAAAAGCGTAGATTAAATGAATGCAGGGGTTGGTGTTAGAAAATCAGGTCTCTAAAGAATAGTGCTAGTTACTATCAAGGGACTGTTCTTGCCAAAAGAAGTTTGGAGGTAATTTAAATTACAACTCAACTTGACTTTGTGCTGTCTCCAAACAGGTCATTAAATAGTCATGGATGTGATGTAGTTCTGAATGTGAGTCAGCTATGAAACAGAAATATTCTTAGATTTCTTTTATTTGGAAATTTCACATAATTGGGCTGTTTTTAAGCACAAGCTTGTTATATTTATGAAAGATATAATGCCAGTATCTGATACGAGAAGAGCTAGGACCTAGTTGAGGAGAAAGGATTCAAAATGGATTATTTTTCTTTTATGAGGAGCATGACAGTTCTCTACCATGTGCACAGTAAAGAAGAGCAGTTCTTTAACATAAATAAATAAAAACTATAGAGTGTCTGTAGTGGGCAATATTAAAATACTTTTTCAAATATGTTAACATTTTGAATAAGGCAGACAGGTTATTCTAAGAAAAGTATTCTTGTTAAATTTAGGAGCTTCTTGTCCGTCATGTATTGGATGTACACTCGTTGGTGGACCACGAAGATAAAACACAGAGACTCTTAAGCTACTTTTAGGCTCCAGGAAAGGCTGATTTTGTTTCTATGTCTTTTTCTGTGCTTAGAATGGACGTGTTAATTCTGTATGGGGCAATGTAGTTCATGTGCCTCCCTGCCCTGGATAGGCACCGTAACCAGAACACTAATTACTTGATGAGAGAAAGAAGCGACTTGTAACTCTGATGCTATCTGTGGGAGCTGCATACATCCTCTGTTGTTACATAGGTTTGTAACCCTGAGCCATTCATAAGATAAGGGCTAATAGCTACTCCTAAAGAGTGATCATTATTTCAGAGGATAAATAATGCTGTCATATTATCATCACTTCACCAAGTATTACAAGACTGCCAACATTGACTTCAGCTCTATTTGGTTAGTTTAAAGAAAGCTATAAACTTTGCTTGTAAAGCGAGTTTTGCACAGCTGCTTTCAAAATACATTTCTGTGAGTCATATCATTGTTGACAGAATTTTTGATTATGTTTGACTTTTGTTTTTGCTCTCAGTGTTTTATGTACTTTGAATTGAATACATGATTATAAGGTGCCCAATTACTGATAAGCTACTTGCTATTTGAAGGACTGAAATAAAGCTTTTCACTTTTCTGCCACCTCTTCTCTCCCTTTCTTTAAATTAGTCATGTAGGAGAGAAAAGCCAAAGCAAGGCACCAGTGCTGATGTGCAAAAAATCCTGTCATAATCTGGTTATGCTGTGGCTAAGAATGCTTTAACTTGTTGAAAGTGTGTGATGCAGTGCATTTAAAAAGCCGGCTATGTTCAGTCTGAACCAAACTATTGGAATAATTGGACACTTCACAAACTTGACAAACTGTATAACTATATAATTATTTTTGACTACTTTTATTACTCCTTCAGATGTGAATTTCATGATGTGGCAGGTGAAAAGCCAGCTAAGTCTAGAAAAGTTTTGGTGCCTGCATGGTTGGCCAGCTCTACCAGGGACAGCACTGAACCACCAGACCCGAGAAAGGATTGTTCCTCACTGAGGTGCCGTGTGCACCCCCTTTCCCCTCTTGCCCCATGTCTAATACCCAGGCAGCATAGATGTCACTAACTTCTGGCTGTATTTTGCCTGTCCCCACCAGTTCTTTGTGACTGGGAGATGCCATGAAGTTTTTGAAAATGGAGGCTTTTGTAAACTGCATAAACTTACTTTAATATTTTCTAGTATCCCAAAATAAGGTCAAATTCTGTGAATCCTTCCTCCCACCACACACTAATTAAACCCATGCTCATTTTCAAAGAGATTCACATTTAAAATTTATGTTGTTTTTTTTCCCAAAGAGAAATTTTTGTGTTTTTTTTCCAAAGGCAGATTCCAAAGGGCAATGATAAAAAAAATAATAATAATAATAAAAAAAACGCTGGCGATCTTAAAACAGTAACTGCATAGTAGTAGCTAGCATTGAGGTTTCAAAGGGAAGCCCTTTGGCAGAGTGTCATTGTAAGGCTTTTATGACTTTCAGACTTGCTGATGTTTAGATGTGAAATACTGCAGTTAAGAAAATTATTTACAAGTTAGAGAAACAGACCTTTCCAGTAGGTCGCTTCACTGGTGTGATATCCACAGAAAGTTTGTCAGAGCTGTTTTGTGGTCTCTTAAAGTTCTCCAGATCCCTGAGAGCTAGGGAAAACACATGTCTTGTGGCTTACTGTGGTGAGTGGTAAGCTAGCATTATGTCCACATTTTCATTGCAGTTGCGAGGTTGTTCTCTACTTATGGAATATTTGAATAAATCAAAATACATAATCCACAAAAGAATAGCTGAGGCTAGTTTAAGACATTGCTGACACAGTGGGCAAAACCCAGCAAGACAGTTTCGTAGCTCGCTTATGTTCTCGCTCATATTGGAGGCATAAGCAGAAATCAAGAATAAATGGCAGGGTGGGGACGGGGGCATTTCAAAGAGAGAAAACAAGGTGCATATGTAGTTTGAAATAAAATCTCTGTTGTTTGAAAGTCAGAAAGTTTCTGCTGTTGGAGGCTTTCTGCTACCTACCTCTCAGAACAAGATTGCCTCTTTGGAAATCTTTTCCTTAGAAGGCAGGTCAAGCATATTCTGTCATTGTGGTGTTTTGTGTATGAGGGTAAGGGCAAAATAAGAATAATTTGCTAGCAACGAATGGGAATGGTAGCCATTTACTCCTTGACTGAACGTAGATGAAGGTAAGTAGAACATTATGGTACAAGTTAAATTAACAGTATTAATTAGCTGTGTCTGAGCTCTCTATTGGTTTTCCTGCTGTGAGTCTCTTCTAGGCACATTTTGTGGGCAAGACACAAAATATAATCAAAACAATTGACCCTATGTTACTGTCTTTATATTTACTTATCTTCACTTTGTAATCTACTTGTTCAAATGTGCAAACTCCTGTGATTAACTTGCTACTTGGTTAATCTGGCCCAGAGGCTACCATAAGTGTTGCTGTTTGCTTCAAGTTTTTTCTATTTCTACATGGGGATTTTATCATGTGATTTAATTTGAAATGCACAAAGTATGTAGAGGAGAACTGGCTCAATAGCAGTAGTATACAAGTGATCTGGGGACATTACGTAGAGGAAAAGCTGACAGTGCGTGAAACTTATAACCTGAAAATTTCTCAAAGTTGTTTGAGGTGGAGTGGTGAGGTATTTTCCAATAATACAGCTGTACAGCTTTTTCTTTAGTGAGGGTCCATAAAATATGTTCGTTATAGGTTGCTCCTCAAACCACGTCTAACTTGATCTAGGATAATTGCTTTTTTTACTAGGGTCAGGAGAACAGTTATTAACCTTAGCAAATTGTTTTGGACTGCTTTTTGTCAACTAAAATCAGTTTGGATGTCAACTTTATTTCTGGAAATGAACTATTCTTATATTGAGAGCAGAAGAAATAACAGCAGTGAGTAGTGGCAGGCACGATACAACATCTAGCACTTGCTTGCATCCGCATGAGCTGAAATCTCTGACTATCCCAGTACTAGCAAAATTAAGACTGTTGGTTTCACCATACATATGATGCTTTTATATATATATATATATTTTTTTTTCCTAAGCCCACCTATCTCCATGCTTTTTTAAAAGTGTTGATCAGCTCTCTGATCTAGATCACAGTGTGCTGGCCCAAAATATTATTCCGTGGTGCAGGTGTAAGCTGTGTCACATAGCAGGGTTAGCAAAGCGTTGAGCCAGCTTCTGACCTGTGCAATGCCAGCGCAGTGGTAGCCTGATGCACTGCTTGTAAGGCTACATGCCTGTGAGGGATTTCAGAAGAAGTTAAATGATGCCTTGAAGGCAAGATTTTTAACATGGCTTTTTGCATTGGAGTGCTTGGGCTACGTCTCTCATGCGCTGGCAAGTGTTGTTCAAGGGGCAGATGAGCAAAGAGGACATTATCTGAAGTTAGCACTGCTTTGGTGCGGGTCCTGTCCCACAAGTAGCCAACAGCTCCAAGTTGCTTGTGTGTCTCATTCCTCAGTTCATTGTGAGCCTCGCTTGGTGGGAAGGGCAAAATTTTCACTGGTAACGGTGAAATGGTTACTTCAAATATTCTTTGAAGGAGAACTCATTCTTTAAGTTCTGATTAAGCTTGTTTTCAGTTCCTATTTAAATGTAGTGATTTGGGGAAATACTTACTAAATTGAAGTCCTAAGGAGTTTTACATTTGACTTCGATAAGATTAGAAACTTACTCTTTTTTTAAATGCAGCTATACAGCAACCTCTTCAGTGTTTACATATTTCTGTAGGAGGACATGAATGAATCATGACAACTCAGTTAAGTCCATGTTTGATCTGCATCCATGCTTTCATATGGGCCTTTTCAATCACTGCAGTGGTTGTTTCTTCTTGCTTATGAAAGAGATCTGGAAAAAGGATATATTTTTCCCTCTATTTTTCTGATGAATTTATTTATGGATTCAAAACTGATTATTGCTTTGTTTTCTGCCACCAGTCACTTTTTAAGCTGTTTTGTCTTTGAGTTGCTGAATTTTTTCACTATCATTATCCTTGAAAGAGGATAATGAAGACAAATCCTCGTTAAACTGAAGAATAATTTAAACACAAGATCAGCAGGTATAAACTGCGTACAAATGTTGTTTCGGAGTTAGAAGTAAGCTCTTAATCATTAAGGCAGTTGGACTCAGCAGCAAATTTGAAATAGAAATAACAAAATTGATAAATATAGATCATATGACCCTCTGACACAGAGCAACTCATTATCTGAAGATCACCTTTCTGGTTCTATACATATAAAATCAGTGATTTGCAGTACCGGGGTTGCTTTTCTAAAGGTATTTGCTTCAGTAATTTATCACAGATCAGGAAGACATGGTGGCATGGCATCACAACAGAACTGATTCCTAGTCAGCTGAATATAATTCTGTTCTGAAGCACAGCATTGTTTATTCATGTGATTTCTCCTTAAATTAAGCAAATACAGAGCTTCTTAGCTGACCTCTTTTGCAGAGCAAATACTAGCATCAAGAAAAGCAGAACAGGTAGTGTGGTACCTCAGACTTTTTAAAGTTGTCAGTGTTCAGTAATCTAATCTTTTTTGTTGATGGAACTGATAGAACTAAGCATGATATAGTAGGACCAGAAATGAAGTTATAAACAGAGGTTCTGTAGCACTGGGGAAGTGTACTGAAATCATCCTTGTGAACGGTGTTCATCACTACTGCTGAGGTGACAGAAACAGCTGGGAAAGTTTTAGCACCTGAAAGCTGTGTTACAAGAGTCTTAGCACAAAAAATAGAACAGATCCAGATGTTGAAAGCAAGAAGTCTTTTATGGCTTTTCTTACAATTTTGTAGCACTCTTTTGCATTTGACCAAAATCCGTCATAGGATTGACAATTCCCCCTCCTGCTCGTGTCTTCCCTTTCTTGAGCAGGCAGTTGCCCTTTTCTTCAGCTAATCCTGCACTTAATCATGAAGCCGAATGCACTCTGATTAAATTGTTCTCTTTATTTCTTGATTCTGTCCTGTGTTAAGTCCTCTCCTTGCAACCAAAATTATTTGCTCAGCCTCTGTAACATTTAAGACTCATTTTTAACCTGAGGAAGTCTGTGTTCTTCCACTTGAAGATTTTTCAGCTTTCTGAACTCTAGCCACTCCTATAGCTATGGTAAAAGAAAATTTCTCTGTAGCGTGAGACTGCCAGCTGAATGCTTACAAACAAATTATTCCCTCGGTCTTTGTAATGTTATTTTGCATATTTGAAGGCTGTGCTTGCATACCCTGTCTCCTGTAAGGTTAGTCTGTCCCAGTGCTTTTGCTCTTTGCTCACAGGTGGTACATTGCAATGTGGTTGTTCTTTCTGCCCTCCTCTGATTCTCTGTCCGCTTGCTCTGTCCCTCTTTTGAAACAGGTAGATGGAAGAAGTACTATATCCCAGTGACCAACTTAACCCACCACCTGGTTCCCAGGATCCCATCCTAATCCTTCCTCTTAGCTTTAAGATTTCTAGCCTTGCAGTCTGTAGGACTCTGCAGGTCCAAGAGGTTTGTATAACCTACTGCTCAGCAGCATGTTTTTTTGATCCTTTCATAAAGGAACCCAAGCTCTTAAACTGAGTCCCTCAGTCACTGCTCACCACCAAACCTGGTAAAACAAGTGAGGATTTGGGTGAGGGGGAGCACTGCGTACATCACCAATGACTGCTACTAGTGAGAGCTTTCCTAAAGAGACTGCTTTGGGGTTTTTATTACCACGGTGTGGAAGAAGCTGAAGTTCTCTCAACTGCAGTGGTTGAGGCATTGCAGTTTCATTTGCTGCAAAATCAAGATCTGCATGTGATTGGAGATGTTAGCTTGAAGTTCTTACTCTCTGAAGTTTTAATATGTCATTGGTACAGCAATTTTTTAAGATATGCTAGCACTGCTTTACAGAGCTGTCACATTTTGCATTATAAAGTACTTCTTGAAGCAAAGGGGTTATTTATTATCTCATCCCTCTAGGCTGGTAACCTGTACAGAGGTTGTCACCTGAGATCTAGATTACAGTATGGAACAAAAATTATTTAAATTGCTTCAGATATACTTGAGCAAGAGATGTAAAATATGCTAACTCTAATTTGCTGATCTTGATATTAAGAACAGATTTGTTTTCAAACAAAATTGGTTTATTATGGAATATTCACACTTTGGAATATCTGATAATAGGGTACAATAGTAGTTTCATTTTTCTTAGTTGAAAGGTAAATTAATATTTAGGCACCCGAGTAAAAGTGGCCTTGATATTTTTTTTCCTCCTGTCCTAGAAGCATTGAATCTGTGGAAACATTCTGTACTCTGCAAATGCAACTTTTTTTTGTATGCAGCTTGACACAGTGTAATTTTAAAAGAACACTGAAATGTTAATAGCATTTTCTGGAGAATAATTCATACAGTTCTATTGCTCATGCCACTGTCAATGAGGAAAGAAATTTGCCAGACCTGGGTAGTTGTTATAAGGCAATATAAGATCGTACAGCTTTGTGAACAGCACATGTCCTCTGCAGTTTAGATCCCTGCCCTCCAGAACAGGATTGAGGAGATCCTTCAGATTTTAGTTTCTGCCTTTGTTTCTTGTTTTGCAGGCAATAGATGGTATTTCTGAACTTTCCCTTGAATGCTTACAGTACTTTCTGTAAAATCATTTGCTCATTCTTGACTCGTTTAGTAGCATACCTGGGCCATGAGTGGACTATGAGGTCTCTCTTACTTACTAATGTGCCATAGAACAAGCTGCCTGCTAGGATATATTTACCTGACCCAGTAAAATGATTGTGTTAATGTTTTAAATTGTGCTTTGTTCTTGTTTTTAATGTAGCTTCATGTTTTCTGGGCATAATCTGGCTCTTCCCATACGGTGACTTTCTCTCTGAATTTCAGTGGAACTGCTCATGTGTTTAAAATGAGCTCATGTGCCATGTGCCTAAGTGCTTTGGTGGACAGGGGCCAGGATGCTCAGCACACTGCAGGTCTGCGCTGTAAGTGGGTTCTGCTTTAATGTATAGTCTTCTCTAGCCCAGGATAAATCAGGATTACCTCTGTGGAAAGTGTCGCAATACTGTAAGGATTCAGAAACATACAGGGTAGCTCAGGTTTGTGGCAAATACAAGTGCAAAAGAAGCAATTCTGGTGGGTTATTCGTTAACAAATGAGGTGCTTTCTTTGTAGCTAGTGAGTTGGTCAGCTAATTTTCTTATGGCAAAGTTTGTATTTGTTCCTGCTGTTGAATGCTTCTGATGTCTTTTCACACATTGTTGAATAAGACATTAACTTAATCTTCCTTTCTATTATATGGGCTATGAACGCCTTCATTCTAATATAGAACAAATTGAATTTGTGGTTAAATCTACACACATAATACATTATTGCTTTTATTGTTTGGGATTAAATGAAGGGAGGCAGAAAGATATCCATTCTATGTCTTTTATTCCCATTAGGCTATAGAAGCATTCAAAAGTCCTAATTAATAAAATAGATTTTGTGTGTCTCTATTCATGGGTAATAGTCACATGAAGTGTGAGATAGTTGACATGTAATTGGCAAGTATTATTTGGTAACTAAATCTTCATTTTGTAATTTTGTGCATATTCTATTTTTTACAATAATTTTTGTGAGAGAATTTTTTTTTTTTTAATAATTGAAAGATAGCCATTAGGCACTAATTTTTTTTAAATGAGTTTCATGTGAATAAACTTCTAGCTTCTTTTTCTTTGGATAAAATACCCAAAGATTGAAGATATGAAAGGTAAAGGGTGATATTAATTTATAAGATTAAACTTAGTTTACTGATGACTGAACTCTGGGTGACTGATTCTGTTGCTTAGCTGTCTGTTTTTCTTTTGTTCTCTTTTTTTTTTTTCCCTCCAGTCAGCTAGTTTTATATAAATTTAGCCTCTCCAAAATAAAGCTCTGTTTATAAGGGTCTTTTTTATCTGAATTTTAGCTATTTTTAGAAAGTCGACAGAGTCTTTGACTCTGCTGCCCAGCATACTGAAGAGTTTTGGGTTTTTTTAACTGTTGGTTTCCAGAGGATATTTCTACACTTACACTTGCTAACAGCGGCCTGTTTGAAGTACGACAGGATCGAATATGTTAGCTCCAGTGCTTAAGGATCTGGAAAGGAAAACTGAAAATGCTGCACAAGCAAAATTCAGGAATTCTGTTCTTTAAGTCAGTAAGGCATACAAAGGGGCAAGTGACTTTCCAGATGCTTGAGAGGAATCTCTTGACTGGATGACAGAAGATGAAACTGTAGGACAAAAATGAAAAGGAGTGTATGTAGTTAGTAAAACCTAATGATATGAAAGCCTACATATAAGCAAAGGGCTGGAAATAGGGCAGGCATGGGGTTGGGAGGTACAGGATGCACAGAAGAGGGCCGCAACAGCTGGAAGGAAAAGAGGAGGGGAGGAGGAGAAGTGGAACAAACATCAGTAGGTGAATTTTTACAGTGGTTTCATTGGAAAAAACTTAAAACAAATTATTTTATGCAAATTAAGCTTGCATAAAATCTAGTAATCTTATGCAATGGGAACATGCTATCTTTATTTTGTACAAAAGCAGAATGATAAAATACACTCATGAGTATTATCACTTTCAAATATTTTAGGCTTTTAAAAAATGCTGAAACTTTAAGATTGAATTTTAAAAGAAACTCATGTCATCAGAACTTTTTGGCAGGATAAAGGAAGAATATTTTTCATGCAAATATCACCAAAAAACTTTCAAGTACACATCTAATAAAAATTTTGCCTTTATAAGGTTAATTTTAATACTCTAAGTGTACAGCAGTTATCTGCTCTGCCCATATCTTTACAAAGCAAAGAACTTTGGGCACATAAACACATTCAGCTATCTCAGTCCGTATGCTTAATTTGCTTGGACAGAAGAGGTTTGCTTCAGGAAAGCAGATGTTGGTACATTAGCTGTGTCTGTATATGCTGAAGCCACAGCTGAACATCTAGAGTTCTGGAGGGCTCTCAAAAAAAAAGTTGCAAAGTCCTCCATCCTGTGGTGACCAAGAGGTACAAATACTATTGCAATAAACTATCGATTCAGTGTGATTGCATTAAGTTCTCCTTATAAGAGTAGATGCTTCTCATTTTTGTTCTGTTTAGAGGACTAGTTTCCCCACCCCCCTTCACAGTTACTCTTCAGTTCTCACACTGTGATATAGTCAGACTTGAGTTCTTAAACTTGCCTTTGATATTGTAGCTGATAGCTAGTCCTGCTGGGCCATCCTGCTTCTTACAAGCCAGTGCGAAGTGACTCAACACTGTTTATTCCCCTACCTGTTGCCATTGCTTATTTCCAGGCAAGTGTAATTGCCTGTTTCTAGTCAAAACATATGCTGGCATCTGCTAAGTGCAAAGTGCTTACGGCAAATGAAAATAAACTGAGCATAAAGTTTTCCTCTTTTCTTCAGATATGTTAGGCAGTGAAATAACAACTGTTATGCCTTTTTTTGTGCTTTTTTTGTATCCTATGCAACATTTTGTCCTTACCAATAACACCTAATTCTCCACAGTCACACCAGAGCCTATTACTTGCCTTTGTGTTCTTCCTCTGTTCCTTCTCCCAGCAAAGATCAAACCCTCTTCTCTCCACAGCTTTTTTATTTTTTTTAGTTTCACTGAATTCCTGGGAAAAAATGTCATAAATAAGAAGTCCACTGATCTTGTGAAAAACTTTTTAATGCAGAGTGCCAATAAAAACAGAGGACAAAGGAAAATCATCCAAAATCAAAAATGATCCAAAAGTCCAAAACGGTATTCACTGGGCATTATGCTGCCTGATGGATACGTCTGACTTGTGTGCATGTTAAATTCCACAGTTTAGGAGGTAACTGAGATATATAGTGCTATGTCTAGGAGTACATTCCTCTATGCTATTCAGCCATTATTTAAATAGTCCTTTAAATTTAATGCTCACTGTGAAGAGGAGTTGGGATAGAAGTATACATCAAAGCAAAAAAAAGCTAATATTTTTATGCTCATACCCTTGCACTTGTTTAGAAAAAAAGAACCAAAGACTGCTTGATGGACTTCTGGAGGTATCTAGTCCAAACTCCTGCTCGAATCAGGGCTAACTTCATAGTCAAGTTGGGTTGCCCTGACCATCATTCAGTCACGTTTTGAAAATCCCTGAGGGTGGAGATTCCACCACCGCTCTGGGCAACTGGCTCAAGTGTTGCATCTGTTAAACCTAGAAACTTCAGTTTGGTATGGCCAGATTCCTATGGCCGTGAAAAATTTGAGGAGGCAGGTAGACAAATAAACTGAATTATGCCTGTTGAGAAGTGCATGAAACCTGTGAGATGGAAAGTGAAATGGAGATTACGGGTTTTTTTAGCAGAAATACAAAGGCCTGAGGAGATTAGAGAACCAAGATGCTCCTTTAAGATTTCGAAAGCAAAACAGTAGATGAAGTAAGCAGGTTTCTTCAACTTCTGTTGCTTTGATTAAAATCTGGTAGGAATACACTGCTACCTTGATAGAAAGCAATGCTAGCATTTTTCAAAGGGGAAGAAAGAAAGTTTCATCTTCTTTAGTTACGGTTAAGATGAAGGGCATTCTAAAACAGTAAAATCTGCAGATACCCTAAACAGTGCTAAGTAGTGTCTTTCATGATTGTACTAAAGTATCACCACATAGAGCATACTCTATCTTTGCTAGTAGTATGTCTATGCTAAGTGGCCTCTCACTGCTGATAGTCAAAAGTTGCTCTGTGTACAAGCCATAGTAGCTCACTGTACTACTATAGTACTAAAATTTATTTATTTTTAGAAGTAGATATCGGTTTCTATTTAAGCCCACACTGACAAATCTTACTGAACCACCCTGAAACATCTTACAAGATACTTTAGGATATGTGGTACTCTAGTGGTTGTTTAATGCAATATAAGGAAATGATAAGGTATTTCATATTGTGCTGATGTTTATGATTTGAAGGGTTTATGATTTATTACCATTGAAGAATATGTTGTTGAAAAAGAGTAAGCTGATGTTTATGGATTTAAGTAATCCCACAAAAGACCAATTGCTGTCTTTTTATGGAACACAAGCACGAGCTTCAGCCCCATTTTCCAGTGAGCTCTGAAGGAGCTCAGCAACCACAGGGTAATGAGGTGAGAAAGCAGTTTGTGTTTCTGCTTGACTAGCTTGTGTTACTTTTGTTTCTTTTCTGAATTTGCTTTAAAATCCTGCTAAATTCTTCCATCGCTTTGTACATGCCATGGGGGATGATGCTTATAAAAGCATCCTGCTGAATGGGCTGAGGTATCATTGAATTTCTCTGACTACAGCCGAGCGCGACTGGTGAAGGTGTAAAATTTGCAGTAAAAAGCAGTCAGCAGGCCCTGGGCAGTAGCAGCCACCCCTCTGGGTGCTGGGAAGGCTGCTTCTGGGGTGGCTATCTGGGTTGAGATGCATCTCAGCATAGGAGGAAAATGGAGAAAAGGCGGAGAGGGTCCGGTGGAGGGAGCCCCATGTGCTACCCACAGCCGCTGGCCGGGCAGGGACCAGGGCGAGAGGAGCCCTGGTCATTGGGTGGAGGCCTCCAGGGGCCTTTCTGACCAGTGTTTTTGTGAATTTCTAGGAGTCATGGGAGGGTATTTTTGTATTGTGAAATATATGAGCCAATAGAAAACCAAATAAGGAATTGCTTCAGTTTTATTGCAGGGATAGGTCGAGGGGTGTGGGATGTTTCTTTGTTTTCTAATAGGGCACATTGAAGAGTTAGAGTAAACAAAACAAAAGCGTACACTTTTTTATTCTGATGATTACCAGAGACCTTAGAGTACTGACCTTTGCCTTGTTAGGATCCTTTACCCATGTATTTCTAAGGATCAATAAGCTAGACATTTATTGTTAATCTTGAATTTGTAGTAAGCTGGTGCTTGCTTTATTCCTTTACTTGGTATCTAGTCAAACTGGCCAGATTTTAATACTGTGGGGCTACCTAATTACAAGGTGCGTAGCCAGAGGTCCCCCTTCAACTCTAGCAGAAAGATAGCTCAGAGACTTCCCAGGACTCCTCTAGGTGCTTGCTATACTTTGCTGTTTCCTGTAAATTGCTGTCTCCTGCATTTGGCAGATTCAGGTGCCTATTTTAAAATGATGTGAGCACGTTCTTCCTTCCTGTGCCTTTTCACAGAGTCACAGCATAGTTGGGAGTGGCAGGCACCTCTGGAGATCATCTGGTCCAACCTCTCTGCTCAAGCAGGGTCACTGAGAGCAGGCTGCCCAGGAATGTGTGTCCAGGTGGCTTTTGAATATCTCGAGACTCCACAACCTCTCTGGGCAACCTGTTCCAGTGCTCAGTCGCCCTCACAGTAAAAAATACTTTTCTTATATTCAGAATTGCTTGTGTTTCAGTTTGTGTCCATTGCCTCTCGTCCTCTCACTGGGCACCAGTGAGAAGAGTCTGGCTCCATCTTCTCAACACCCTTCCTCCAGCTATTTATACATATTGATAAGACCCGCCTGAGCCTTCTCTCCTCAAGGCTGAACAATCCCAGCTTTCTGTCTTTCCTCATAAGACCAACACTTTTGGTATTTACTCATCTCAGAGCACTAGCAGAAAGTAGTTGTAGTATCCTGACTTTATAGTAAAAGTTACAGGAATTTGCAAGGGAGCTCATCATTAGTTGTCTGTATCACAGCCCTTGAACAGGTTACAGTCCTTGTATGTCCGGCTATGGCTTTATACCTCTGCCTTTTCCATACAGTGATTCTCGGTGATCTACTCACCTCCAGAGAGAGAAGATATATAAGTACACTACAGAAGAGAGAAATCTTATTTAATCATTTGGATAATAATAGAGATGCAATTATGAGGAGATACCTCAATGAAGTTTGAGGGTCTGATGAAACACAAACCTTTTATTGAAGTGACTGTGTATTCTGTCACATCCTTGTGCTGCAGGTATTTACAGAGCTTTACATTTTCCCTTTTGTTCAATAAAATAACACTAAAGGTCTAACAGAAAATCTGTCCTCTGGAATATTATCCCAGGCAACACAGTAGGGATGAACAACATTAAGCAGTGGCATTCAAAATTTTCTTTGTTTCTGCAGGCTTCTGTGGTTTTGTCTCTTTCATTGTTACTTATCTATCAGAGTAACAGCCATAAAAGTTTTCTAACAATATATCAGCTTCCTGTGTACTAAGGATGTGTCCTATACCACAGTTTGGGGAAAAAAATGTCAGTTCAATAATTTATGCAATAATTCTTTTAAAAGATCATTTTCAGCTGAGTCAAAATCTCTAAAACAGAATGTGTGTGTTGATTAGACCTCAACATCTAGAATTAAACTATTTTACCATTTGATAACAAAATTATCTGTAATAGTTCACACAGTGAACTGTTTGTTCAAATGACAAATCCTAGTTTGTCATTGCCTGCTGCAGAACATTGAGTATTGATGGGGCATTGAATGTTGATAATGCCTTTCCATGGCATGCTGTCTTCAATGCGAACCTTGCAGCATGCAGCTGGAGTCAGAACGACTGTGACTAAGCATCATGAAAACTTTCAGACTTGCTTAAGATGAAAGAATTCAAAGCTTTTAACTCTGTGAGTGATTGTTACCTGTGTTGATTACAGACATATGTACACATTCATGTCACACAGAGCTGAGTTCATACATCACACTTAAGTGAAGTACCAAGCAGCAACTTGGACATCCAGCACAAAAATGTCCTAATTCCTTAGTGAAGGATAGCTCAGAAAATGAGAGCTGGCTTAGCCGCTGTCTGGAAGGAGGCATGGCAGAGCTCCAGCCGGCTTCCTAAACTTCCCTTTCTGGTTGAGCAATGAAGAAAATGGCTCAGGTCTCTTACAACTTGGAGAGTTACAGCAGAGAGGCTGTTTAGGAACCACTTGAGACCTGGTGATGAATTACACGAGCACTTCTGCAGTCTGTTCTGGAAAGAATGGGGAAGTGCTCATATGCTTTGGTACAAGTGAAAAGGTGGTTTGAAGAGCAAGGATTATTCAGCACCATGAAACTACTATAGATGAAAAGTCTCTGTCCTTGCATGATGCTTTGCATATTAAAAAAACTCTGCAAGTGATAATTCACCAAAAAAAAAAAAAAAAGTCCAACAAACTTAGCAGTCAATTTCTATTCTTGTGTAAGGAGAACTAAGAGGGAGATGTGCAGTTGCTGTCCAGGACAGAGAGGAAACCTGGATACAAACCCTGGATACAAACCTTAGCTGAACACCGGGCATCCATGTGCTCATTCCAAGCTTCTGGGGACTGCTTTGCTCAGAACCAGACTAGTGTAGCTTATTAGTGTTATTTTTCTGGCATGCTAGAGGTATCCAGGAGAGAGCAAAAGTACTACAACAAACAGAGCCAGGATGCAAGGGAAACACGAAGCCTGATCTATAAATCCTCATAGCAGCAAACAGTAGCTCCTTGGCCTTTCAACTTCCAAAGAGTTGGGCTAACAGGGTGCAAGCAGTGCTCTCTGTCATTTTCTCATCCCTCACCTCTGCTATCATCTCTTCTACAGGCAAAGGTAATCTTACAGGCACACACTTGAATATCAAAAGCAAAATTTGTTTTTAACTACTGTTCAGTCTTCTTGCTTTTTTTATGTGGTGTTAGAAAGCAAATGGTCTCTTCCATCCTCGTGTGTGGCTTTTTTTCCTTTACTTTTTGTGTTTTTATGTGTGTGTGTGTGTGTTTTCTTCCAAGCCTAAGCTTGATCTTCTGCAGGCTCTCTCTGGAATCCCAGAGATGAAAAAATGTATGCCAAGTAGCTGAGCACAATCTCTCTTCTTTCAGAAACAACTTCCTTTGAAAAGGCACAGTAGCTTTTCTTCTGCAGTCAGAGCGCTGACTCTGGCACCCATTTCTCCTCACACCCTTTGCTGTTCCTGCCATTGACGCCATTAACTGCATCCTGGGGTTTAGTCTGATGATCCAGGTGTCTTGTGAGCGTTGCAGGGGAGCTGGTGCCTTTCCCTCCAGACTATGGCATCCAAACTCTTGCCCTGAAATTCATTTTCCTCTCTGGATACTTGTAGAGCTATGCCAAAAACATTTATGCTGTTTGTTGTAATGTAGGTATACAAGGGAGTATGTCATAGGTTAGAAGTAGAACAGTTGTTGCAACCGTTTATTCAGACTTGCAGACACACAGGTCCTAGATCTTTCTTGAATTAATTTATATGAATTAGACAATTTTTAAAATCAAAATGGCTTTTATTTTCTTTTTAAAGCATTGGCATGGTATTACGGTTGAATTTTTTTATTACTTTCTGGGCAGTTAAGCACTGTCTCACAGACTTTGTTTTTTCCATGATATCAGTATTTCAGTGGGTTTTATTAGATTCTTACTAGTCACATAAGCAGTTTGGTTTGCTAGTGCAGCAAGCTTTGAATGTAGTATTCAGAAGAAAATCTGTAAGATTTGTCCTTACAATTACTCATCTTCACCGTGTTTGTAAATGTTATGTGATGTAGCGTCTGCAGTAACAGGGGCCCCTGACTCAGGAGATACTTTCTGATCCTACAAAGTTAATGACTGAACTCAATAATGATAATATTCTCTATGTTGAACTGATAATACAGACCCAGATTCTTTGTAGGAAAAGAAACGTGTGTTGCCTAGTCATGTGGCAGAGCTAGTCTCAGAAGTATCTAAGCCTACTGATCTTTCCTCTTTCAGATTGCTCCCCATCCATCAAGGGGTGACTGTCATAAGAAATAATTCTCTTCAGCCAGTGACAATGAATTACAGCATTAAACTTTTCGAAGTATTGTATCTTCAAGTCCCAAAGTGAGTGCACTAATAGATGAGTCAATAAAATTCAGGATCATATTAATAATTTATTGTAGGGATAATTATGCAGGAAATAAAAGGGACAAAGAAGGCCATCATCTACTTGTCTCATTTCTGAACATTTTTAGATGTATTATGTCTGATGCTGGTTCTTAATGCTGGTTAAGAAACACTGGCCTGTAACTATGCAGAACACCTTACACAACTGTTAACACAGCCCGTACTGAGAGACTAGTTACTTTTTAAGGGTCTGAACATAAAGGATAAGTAGTGTGACCTTAAAATTTTTAATTGGGCCAACAGTAGGATTTTTAATGAAAAAAATATTAAAGACATTTAATATTAACAATTGTCCTTGTCAATGTCTTGCATACCTTTTACCGGCACATTTCTCATGCCCAAATACGACTTTCTGAGGATCTGAATAACGAGCGTGAAACAAGATTCTGCCTTCTAAAAGGGAAGGACAGACTTTCTGTTAGCTTCCATAGGTCCAGGGTTTCATTCTGGAATTTTCTTAGAGACTGAAAAATAATGGGTTAATCAATCAGAAGTGCTATTGTAACTATAAAACGTCCTTATTTGCATTCTAAGTGAATATAAAGATTGTTCATACATTGAAGCTAGAGGGAAGCATTGCTAACATACAGGTTCT
The DNA here is from genome assembly GCF_036417845.1 of Apteryx mantelli. NCBI lineage: Eukaryota > Metazoa > Chordata > Aves > Apterygiformes > Apterygidae > Apteryx > Apteryx mantelli. Next base: position 51,852,488 of record NC_089980.1, on the reverse strand, counting down.
CAAACAGGCTGTAGCAATATCCTCAAATAATTTCCGCTGAACCAGAGATACCTCCCCCCCACAGTGGAAAATATTTTAGGAAAAGCATAACCTAGGCCAGTTTTGATTTTAAAATTGCTGGTGGTGAGTCTATAAGAATTTTTGTGAACTATCTTATTGGCCAACTCATTTGAAGACAAATTACCTTGCACGTTATGTCTGTGGTAAAAGTAAAAGTGGTCACTAAGCCCACAAGACTCAATTGTTTTTGTAAGTTTTTTCTGCTAGCATGAGGAAACCTTGCAGACCAATGAAATTTCCTCTTAATCTTCATTTTGTTGAACTAAACAGATTGGGTTGACTGAGGGGAGGGAGGATGGGATAGCTGAAGGTCTGGTTAATTGCTTTACCTCAGGTACTTCTCCCTCTTTTGATTGCCTACGTAGTGAGAATAATTTCTCTACAGAAATGACCCAGAGCACCTAAATTAAGCTTGTGCTGCAAATCGTGTTCACTGAATCTGATCTCTCTCATTTCAGCAAAAAGAGTATGTAGATTAATGTCACTTACTTTCAGTCTTTCATTATAGCTCGTGTTTCCCAGTACTTTGTGTCATATTTAAAATCAGTGATTGGAAGAAATGTGCCTTCATTTCTTCAATCCTCACTTGAGCCCTGAGACCAAACTTGAATCTTGTGTGGAAGTGAAAGAAATGTACAGGGCTGTAGTCCAGCAATTAGAGATAACAGGCTGTCTAGGGACATTTTTCTTACAAGATCTCACTTGAGACCTGGTAATATATTACTGGGGCAATTCTCCTGTCTGTAGGCAAAAAAGAATAAGGTTCCACAATTAAGGTTCCCCCCTACGTGCACCTTGATTCTACTTAAGCACCCTTGCCCTCTCCTGGATGCCTTAAGCCCATCAAAAAATGACCCTAATGCGCTGCGCTAGGCCGGTCGTGAGCAGAGCAGTCCCCCACTGGCACTGGCCTTTGGCTAGCAGGGGGCAGCTGGCCGCAAGGAACTGCAGCCCATGACAGGCTTACTGCTGGGCTTGTAGGTTAGTGGCTGGCCCCACGCACCTCAGGGAAGGCGGCTGGATTTTTATCTGGAGTTTGTATCCAAACTTCCTCTCTGTCCTGGGACAGGGGTTGCACATTGCCCTCATAGTTTCTCTTACACTACGCTAGAAATTGTATACTAAGCTCACAGGACTTTTTTTCTGAGAGTTACTGCCTGTGCAGTGGTGTTAAATAGGCAAAGCATTGTAAGGCAAAGCTTTCTCTCACTTCCATCGTGTTATCACCAGTCTTTAGATGGGTATTGTAAATCATTTGCAAGTTTGACTTTTCTTTTGGGGAAGAACGTTTATTTTGTCTCTCTGAAGAGATTAGAGGATTAGTGTTATTGCCTGTAAGTTTTGCTTGATTTTGGCTTAAAGGGGGAAAGCTTTATCCAAAGCAGAGATATTCTGATGCAGAGAAGCAGACTTCTGACATATGAGACACAATAGACATTTAAACTGCAATTAAAACAATTGTTTATCATTATAAAGACAAGTTCTGATGGAATCGTATAAGTTTGTGAGGGGAAAAAAAACAGTCCTTCCTGTTTTACGTAATATTCTTGGACCAAGCTGTTTGCATCCTACTGAACTTGTATTTTATAAGAAATACTTGACTAAGCCACTATACAGGGTGCTAAAAATGTACCCTTAAACATGTAATAAAGCATTATCTTTGAAGAAAGAGAATCAAAGAAACTGTTTTGAAGTATTGTAATCTCTACACTCATGCAAAATGCCAGCTTTACAGGAAATAAATGCTGACTTGTACTTTGTTTAGAGTGTGTTGTATGGCCTTCTCATGGCCAGTTAGCAAGGAGGGAGGCAGCATGTGTGCCCGGGCATAGAAGAATCACTTTTTGTTTTAAATTTCCCTGAACCCAAATCTTCTTGTTGAACTTTTTGCAGACAGGGTGTGTTGAAAGTGGGCTCTTTTAACCTTTTAAACAAGTGTTAGTTTCAAAGAATTGCTTGCTGTCACGATATATTACAGAGGCTGTTTTTTTGGCATTCAGCTAGAGAGTCAGGAACACACACTCTCCCTAATGAAAGTAAGGGTTTCTGAGGTGGCTTCTCTGGGACTCCTTCAAGACACATGTTTAACAGGACCATTTAGTCAAGAGGCAAAACTAGAACTGGTGGGGAGTTGAATCCCCACAGTGCCTGCAAGTGCTCTGCCCACTGCACCGGCTGCTTTGCTGCATTGCTCCAGTTGTTTTGTGCCACACGACTCACTAATGTAGGCATAGCCTGCAATTGCTCTCTGGAGACAGATGCGTTCAATCCCCAGGAGACTAAGAACATTTATAAAGGGTTTTCTTTTTTACTTTTTTTTTTTCTTCCTGGAAGCTGAAAAGTGAGTGTGGAAAATTTTAAATAAATTATGCTGAATGGAAACCCAAACACATACAGAACAAGCTTTTGAAGAGATGAGAGCTTTCCTAATGTATTCTGTATTTAAGGTTAGTTTTAGGGAGTGACAGCTCTCTTTGATGTCCTTGACTCCAAGCATATAAAGATAGTGTTTTAGAAAAGAAGTAGGAGGTAGGTAATATGCTATTTCATTTTGAAATCAAGAACTGTGCAAGGAAATTTTTGAAATTAACATTTAAGAATGAGAAGTGTTCATAGGAGTGTCCTCCTAAGTGTCCTTAGGAGAAATATCAGTCCTAAGAAGCTGAAAAACAGGTAATTTTATAGTTTAACTGATGTTTTGATCTGTATATCATTTTATCTTTTGCACTGATTCACTCAAGCACATGTTGGTTTGGGGTTACTGGGAAGCTTTTAGTTAGAAATATATTGAATAGATTAGCAATCGCTGGAAATATTTGAAAACTACATTTTTACACTGATTTCTAAAGAAGGCAAGGTGTTTACTATTGTAGTCCTTCTCCATCCTCCTTTCCCTTTGGAAGTTGTGTTTTGATGCTGAAAAGTCAATGACTAATAGCATTTCAAATCTAGTTGTGTGAACGTGAACTTCACCACAACATGTTGCAATCCCTAGGAAAGATTTTAGTAGATAACATTTAGAATGGCCTATGTCAAATAGACAGTGATTTCATCTAAGATCTGTCTGTCCCAAGTTTCATTGTAGGGAAAGGGAAGGAAAGTTATGGTTACTGCTTTGATACCAAACTGTAGAACTGTAGCAGTTTTCAAATAATCAATTTCAGTGATGATTTTATAATTTAATTCTATCACCTCAGCTGGTCCGAGGAAGCACTGTATGGTTCTTTGAAGTAATTGGTATTGTTTTCATCTCTTTTCTTTAAGAAACCCTCATTTTGTATATCTTATGGTCCATTAAGAGATACTTTTCCAATTCAGGAAAGGTAACCTTTTAAAATTTATCTTCTTCTATAAAAAAGGTGAGAAAGCATCTTAAAAGATTTCAGAAGTACCAGCTCATTTTGCAGGCCTCAGAGTCTGGCAGTGCAGATACATACACGTCTTGTGAAATGCTCTTCGGGACAGTGATGGCATAAGTCCTACAAGCCCCAGAAGTCCCATTAAACTGTCAGCGTGAGGCTTGCTGGGTCTCCAGTGGTGTTTGTGCTGCCCTGGTGGGAAGGAAGGGATTTTCATCTGAGATCAGCCAGCAGCAGAAATACAGGGTGACAGTGCTAGCTGGATATTAAATGTAATTATCTCCATCTCTACTCTATTTAAAACAGTCTTACTTCAGTGAAATCATACTAGTGTAATTCTGGGGTAGTAAAGTGGAGACTCTATCCCATCCCCAAGCGTGTTGGGTGCAGTTCTCTATCCTCTGTTTTATCGCATAAAAGTGTACCATTGCATCTACATGGTAACTATGCTAATAAAAGATGCTATTGGCTTCCTTCGGGGTTCTTTTTAGCACACAAAATTTATATTTATCATATTAAAGGCCAGATCTTTGTAAGTGGAGGCAAGGCCTGGGTGTGTAAGTAGAACTTCCTCGCAGTGCGCCCCAGTGTTTCCCCAGGATTTCGGATTGGGGGCCGCGGGAGGCCCTGCGCCTCTCCGGGGATGGCAGGAGCTAGATCCTGGGGGAGCAGGGGAAAAAGAGAAAGATAAACATGAGCGGATGTAAGTGAAATGAAAATGCCTCACTGCGGTGATGGTGTTAGCCCTGCTCATCAGGCTCTGGGCTATTCTGAGGTGCCTTGCTGTTGTTATGACTTGTAATTTCATTTGAGAGAGTGTCTGAGCAAGAACTATGTACTGATCCGGCAGCCGCCTTCATTCATCATAATAGTACCCACAAGATGTAGCTGAGTCACCAAGCTGGATTATTTTTTCTAACATGCATCTGTGTTTTATTTGATTATAAAGTCCAGATCCTCCTGCTTTCTGTTACAGGCTTTTTATCTTACTCTGGTCGCGTCAAAATTAATTTGTAATTCAGTGGTGTACACGCGAAATTAGTCTTAATTTGCTATGTGTTTCTAAGGGTGAATGACATTTAATATTTTCTGCTGAGGGTCTTATTAGCATTGTGTACCAGTAATCTATTATATGGGTGTAATGACAGAGGGTAAGTGAGCTATTGAACAGCATCCATCTGTCAATTTAGAGAAAGTGGGAAAAAGGAGATGCCTAATTGTCAGCAGTTCTCTATGTGTAGTTTAGAAAAGTTGAATACAGTACTGTGGGGTTGCTGTAGAGCTGCAAAGGTTTCAGCCCTCCATGACCCAGAACACACTATTTAGTAGTAATTCACACACCCCGAGCAATGAGAAAATGGTGACAGCACGTCTCGAGGCAGAATTCATTGGCAAGCTGCAGGAGCAATTGCTAGACTGTGAAAGGATTCGTACATTTTTTGTCCCCAACCTCAATATCCAGAGGCAAGCTCCTTTCATCTAGTAAAAGGACTGCAAGTCCAGCCTTTGTCTGTACTTTAATCAATACGTGCATGGGGGCATGCCACTTACTGCCATTGGTCGGCTTTAGTTTTGCTCTCGTGTGAGTGACTTGTCTCAAGGGTTTTGAAGGCCTGTATGCTTTTGTAAACCCATTGTCAACTGAAGTTAGAGGAGAACAATATTTTTTTTCTTCCAGGTTTCTGTGTGGTCATTGAAATAGCTGTCCACTTGGTCTCTAAATTTTCCTGTGCTTGGGGGAAGGGCAGTAAGATAAGAAAAAAATTCCCACACGGCAGAGCACAAGGAGAAGAGGATAGCACACAGGAGAGGAGAGGAGAGGAGAGGGAAGTGTCCAGAAGAAAGAGGAACACAGCAATAGCAATGGTGCCAGGTGGCGCAAAGGGAGATTGACTGGAAGTAGCATTTGTGGGTTCTGCCAGAAATATTGTTAACAAATTTCTCTAAAGCCTCCCAGAAACCCATTGTCACTCTTCCCTTTGGCTAGGTTTTTGCTCTCATCCTGGAAAGATCCTGTAAGTGCTTCCAATCCACTTTGAATTAATATTGAAGAAAGAGAGATCTACAGAAGTAATTTGTGGAGAACACAAAGTGCAATATAGTTGCTATTTAAGGATTTACAGAGGTGTCTGTATTTGTCACCAGTTGATACGAAGTTTTCCCCCACTTGTTTGGTGTAGTAACTATGCGGCTATTTCCTTTGCAATTTATCATGTGAATTAACTAAAAATTTGAAGTTGAAGTTGGTAGATTGGAGGGAAACATACCTTTCATTTAATCTGACCAGAGTAAGTGCCGCCACTGTCTCACAGAATGTGTATTTATACTGTATTCTGCAGTGGGATCCCCACTGATAACTTAGCTGTTGCATTAGAAACAATCAGTACTGACAAGTTAATTCCCTTGCTAAAAAGTCATCAAATGTGACGATACATTTCTTGAATATTTCTCCATGGTTTATAAATAAGCTGTAGTGAGTAAATTGCCTTATAAATTTAGTATCTGCAATTTACTGAATGAAGTTCTTTTAAAAAGCTTTGATCTTTACTGTAGGGTCTTTAAGATTAGTTGGAGAATTTTCCATGGAAGGTAAGGCTGTTTTGTATTAGTCATCTAATATATTTATTAAAAAATACATTATTTTTGGTTGTTTTTCTGTGCTCAAATCAATGTCTATTCACTAAAATAACAATAACTTCTACTTAATGCAAGGATAAGGTGGCTTGGAAAAAGCCTTTCATTCTCTCAACAAATATTTACTTTTAAATATTTTCAGATGGTTTTCACTAATTGTTTTTTAGCTGTGGATAATAGGAATTTAATCTGAGCATAGAGTTGTTTTTTTAAAAATATATATAAACTGTTGGCCATTATTTAGGTACAAAAATGTCCATTGTTGGAATTTAAGCTCAATATCTTGACTTGCATGCCAGAGGTTGCTTTAATAGTTTGTGTTAATATATGAATTGTAAGATACCTTCAGTTCAGTTGAGAAGTTCATCTTATGCTGTAAGATGAAACACCTAGTAAGGCACTAGTACATTAATTAATAGTTACTGGTAGAAATATTATTATATGATCTTATTGCTACTTCAGCTGTTGGTTTGAAAGGATAAGTTGACTAAATTTCAAACCCGAAAGGAAAAGCATCTCAAAAGCAGAACAATAATGTTTTAATGGGCAGGTGCTAAGAATAAGACATTCTGCTACTCATTAATGTTACAATGCTGAGGCTTCTTGCCAAATCTAATCCTTTTGCACTTACAACCTTATATCCTATTAACTGCCTGTGAGAGAGTGATGTAAAGAGGAAATGGGAGTGAGATCTGGACTTCTAGGACACAAAAATTCATATTCAAATATTATACATCTTCTACACTTACCTGAATTGCTATCTATATGTTGGATATGTATCTGTGTTATCTTTAGAGATTCTCACCATTTTTGGCAAGAAGTAGTGCTTCACAGAGAAGCATTCTGTTTTCAAAGTCTTTGTTTATTAAATGGCAAAAGAAAATGATCATTTTATATAGGAAAAACATTTATATAGGAAAAACATTCTGAGACCTCTGAGACCTTTAAATGTTGCCAGAAACAAAGCTGACAGTCTTGGAATGTTAGCAAGATTATTTAATCTATAACTCAAGTAAGTAAAACCAGGAGTGGTCAATACAATCAGCAAAAAGACAGTCTGGGAAGAAGGAAAATGTAATAAAGTGGTTTTGTGTTCATAGACACCTTTGGAAAAGTAGTTAAAGTGAATGATGACTTTTTATAAAGCATATAAACGCTCTTTTCTTGGAGAATTCTTGGGATGGATTAGCTCAGGATACCACTTTCATACTCACTTTTGTCACACTGTGACATACTTCATGTCAGTTGTCCTTTCTGGTGTTTTTTTTAACTCTTCTTTTTAGTTTTTCCTTTTTATAATTCATTTTTCAAATGCAGTTCACCATTTCTGTGATAAAATTCCCCTACCCCCCTCAGTAGGGTTAAGGTTGCTTTCCAGGCAATTGCTTTCCAGAACAGCAGCTGCTCTTACCTAGACTTTTTCCTGTGCTTTTGAAGTTTGCTCTGGTGCTTATAGCTTCTACCCACATTGAGCCTTGGCTTTCAGCAGTCCGTATGTCCGTATGACCTGCTGTAGTACTGTTTTGTCATTTTGAGGAATGTTACTCTGCAGTGCAGTGCATACATACCTAAGTATACTTATGTGCGTGCTTTAATCTTTGTAACTGAACCCGATATTTTGTCTTGCTAATATTTCTTGCTTTTGTCATGTACAGTTCCATGTCCTTTTTACAGAAGGGTTTCTAGGTGATTTGTGTTCTTTTATCACACTGAATTCATGTAGAGCTTGTATTTAATACAGTTGTAAAATCCTATTAAAAGCAAGGGCTGTGATATTTAGATATGCAGTAAATAATTAGTAATAGTTGCGTGCAATATTTATGCTCAAGAAATCTTACAGTATTATAGTGATTTACCAGCATTTGTAAAGCATTAATTGTACCTATGTAAATCCAGTTTTACCTGGCAGTTTTTAGGTAAGTAGTGGAGACTGCAAGAATCTGCCATCAATACATGCACCTTGGTATTAACTTTCTGTAATATAGTTTTTAATTCCTACTCCATTTGTATAGATATTAAGTTCAGTGAATATGTCTTTATATTAGGAGGTGTCTTTACACTGGAAGATTATTACTCGGAGAGAGAGAACAATTAAAAGAATGTGTCGTGTTAACCTGAAAACATCCATTTCAGTGACCTGCAAAAAAAATGTAAGGACTCATGTTTTTCTTCCCGTTCATGTCTTAAAGAATACGCTAGGCCTTTTGCCCATGTCTCGTTCACTAGTCAGTCATATTCAGCTTCCTTTCTTGCCCCGATAAGAGAAAATCTCATTGAGCTGAAAAGTTCAGTACTATATTAGAATCATCTCTCCATATGAGAATTAGTCATCACAGTTTAAAATGAACCATGTAACTATGAAGCTGGTGTGGTTGTATATAGGAATCTGCCATCCCTATACTTAGATACTTCTATTAGCAGCATATGAAAATAGAAAAGGAAAATGTCGCGGTCCGCGGGAGTGACGGGAATGAATCATACGCATTCACAGAATGCAGGTTCAATTCCATCTTTATTCAGCAATTTGCCCATTTTATAAGTACAGGTATTCGGCGCTCTGGCCCTTGATTTGTGGTTCATACAGATTATGTCACAGGTAGCCAATCACGGCACCGATCACGCACGCAGCGGTCATGCCTTGTACCTTGCTGCTTGTTTAGCAAAGCTGTCTAGCCCTTAACCTTGGTTCCCACTGGCTTCTGCTAGTTTATCTGTACTTTCTCAGGATGTATCATTCCCAGCTGCACCAGTGTCCTTGGTAAACTACTTCAAAGCACATAGCAGCAGCTACAGTCTGAGGCCTAAGGCTTCAGCAAATTAGCTACTTATGCTAAGCAAGTTATGCTAAGCAACTAATCCTAAACAGTGTAGTTCCATACTCTATATTTCATATAGATTGTTGTTCTGAAGTACCACAAGGGCCCCAACAGGAAAACAAAAAAATTTATAGGATGAAGAGGATAGGTCTGTCACCAAAACTTGCTTCCTATACATAGCAGTGAAATATGGTGGGCAGGATATCACTTACAAGAAGTGTTTTAGCTTTTATGCTCCTGATGCCCTCCCTTGCCAGGACCGACTTTAATATACTTTGGTCACTTATCCCTAGACTTCCTGGCCTGAAGCAAGGCCACTTTACAGCATTTTAGCCCCTCACCTCAATTATATCACTGTTCTGTTGAGCTGGTCAAGCATGGAATTGATTTAAGCAGAAGACAAGAAGGACAGGAAAGAGGAAAACACTGGAATGAGGATGAAGTGCTGCATGAATGAAAAAAATGGAGCAATAGGAATCTAAGATGTGCATATCTAAGATTGCCTGGTGTTCAACATATTTAGCAACGACATCCTGACAGTTTATCAGTCTATTTTTACAGCCTTCTGCTGTTAAGGTCCAGAGAGAAAGTGTCTGCCATTGCAGGTTCTGGACATCTTGGCTCTTCCAAAATTGAATAGCTGCTGGTATGATATAGGTTTTTTTTTAAGAGAAAACTCAGGCAGCACTATCCTATCTGTTTGAAGAATCAAAATTAATTTGTAGTGATGAAATGTAAAGCTCTTTTTTTTCTTATTCTCCAGTGTTTTAGGCCAGTATCCTACTGTTCAGCAGCTAGTGATCATCTGTGGACATCTGTGATTGTGCATCTAGCGTTCCAGGGTAGTTCAAGAGGGCACTTTTGAAGCAGATTTCCTGGTTGTGCCCACTTGCTGCAGTTCTAGTCATGTTGCGAAGCTGTCTTGACACCTGCAAGCTAGATACCTGTCAGTGAAACTAAAGGGGAAGGAAAATGCAGTTTAGAAACCAAAGTTACTAATAAAGGACTTTGTGGATTCTGTGTATTTCATGTTCTTTATTTCACTGTAACCTCTTTCTCAAAGTCTTTCACTTGTGACTTCAAATCTGTCCTCTGAGTAATGAAATGGAAAACACTTGATAAGGGTCTGCAGTCCGTGGTTTTGGCCTGAAGTTAGTCCAGAATCAAATGCAGCATGTTTTTAATGTTTCTAGGTGGCAATCAGAATGTGAAATACTGAGATCGGAGGAAAAAAATGCTTTAGTATCAATCTAGGCTTATTTACCTCTTTTTTTAATATGCTCCACAATGTTTTGTTTTGTGCTAATAAAGCACAAATGAGAATTAGCTTTTCTCTGTCTGGAGCCCTTCTACCTGCTGAATGACTTTCAAAATTGATTTTGGTATACAAAGTGAAAGGGGTCTTATGTCACTTTTTTGATTGATGGATTCATTTCACTTTAATATTAGGAATGTCTCATTATGAAGCCTTTCATTTTAGAAAATGTTCTGAAAGTAAAGTTTAAAAATCTGTATGATTCCCAGCTATATTTCTAGGGTTTGAGGGTAGTGTTGTCTGGAAAGCAAAATTTCTCTTTTATGAGACATTTTCAAATCTTGAATGTTCCCTCTGTTGTCTTTGTTTTGAATTTTTGGATTTATTCCATCTGAAAACAAATTACAGGAGCAATTGTTTCAAGCTCAGTTATAAAAGGAAAAAAGTGTAATCAGTCTTGAAACAGCTATGTCTATTTGGAGACAACAAAACCTCTTATCTAAGTTTTGATATATGCAGGATTAAAGACTGTAAAACCTCTTATCTGAGTTTTGATATAATATATGCAGGATTAGAAATATTTGTTGCTGTGCTCTGTGGCCTATTTATCAGCATTTCCTAAGGATGCATTGTTGTGATACAATTCCACACTCTGGACTTATTTTCAAGCTGCAGATTTAAAATGCAGAAGCTAAAATCCTGAAATGTTTAAAGGTATTAAATGTAAGTAGGAGGACTTGAAAAGGCAGATGGAATTCAGGAAATCAGTTGCTTCTGTGATCTAAATTTTCCTTTATTTGGAAAAATGTCATATAGTTGCAAAAGCAAGAAGTCATAATATTTAAGGGAAGGAAAAGACCTGCACAGAACCTATGATGACATTTTTATTTTTTCTCATTTCTGTTAAGGAGTAGGATGCTGAATAAGGAGTATGAAATAACCTGGTCCTTCCTGTTTTTCAGAGTTTTGATTGGGGTAATGTGTATCTCACCAGTGAGGACTGACTGGAATACACATCTGTGTAAAACATCACATCAAGGATGTCTTATTTACATTACAGACCAATGACAATATTTAATATCTGATATTTTTACAGAATAACTGTAAATAGGGACACACAGAATTTGTGTGCTTCTGCTCATCAGTTTTGACCTTTCTAAAATTTTTAGACTGCTGAAATTGCACAAATAGTATTTATATGAACTAATTAGATTTCTAAGGTGACATTTAGATATGGCATGCTGAAGGATGGTATTACCGAGAAAAAACAATTTATTTTGAAAACCTGTTAGATTTTTGGTTTGTATCTTTACAGTCAGTGTGGGAAGATTCTGAAATATGTTCCAGTCCATGTTATTTTGATACATATTTATTCAGTGGGCTTCCTTAGAATTTACTTTGGTATAACATTACCCAGAGCATATTTAGTCTTGAAAAGAACCTGGGCTATATTCCAGACTCTTCCTTTTGAACTCTTGAAATGATGTAAACTCACTGACTTCTCTGAAGTTAATATGAATTTATATTCTGTCTTTTTGCCTTCTGAGTGACTTTTTATATATATATAAGAGTATTAACATGTCATATGTAGCTGTTAGGTGCAAATATACAATAGATAGTGCAGAACGTTTCATGTTAATTCACTGTAGTTAGCAGTGAGATGTTACTAATGTACAGGAGATAAAAAGTAAACTCCACTGACTCACTGCGTTATTAATTTGTTTTGGTGAGAGAGCAGCAGCGGGAACTGGGCTGGTGTCTCAGGGCTCCTCATCCTCTCCTTTGCTCCCAGCCCCTCTCCTTACCCCCTCTAGATCACCAAAGGGCTGGTGCTGACTTTGCTAAAGGTAGGACCAGTCATGGAAGGCAGGTTAGCTAAATTTTATGAGTGGCGGATGGTGATAAAACTCAGGGGAGTGAGAATGGGAGAAAAGGAGGAAGAGGCCAAGGACATGCAGGTTGTGTTATAAGGGGAGATCGCCTGTCATGCTCAAGCAGATTACTCTGTTTCAGAAAAGCAATGCTGATATGAAAGATGCCATGTGGTAACATCTGATATAAAGCATATGTCTTATGTTATCTTTACAGCCTATGGGTGTATAAGATGAAATGTAAAATATATGACTTTTCTGCTTTGGTTCATTTAAAGTTCAGGAAGATGGAAAGAGCTGTCATTTCAAAGGAATATTTCTTCAGTTCACAAAGGTATGCTGAGAGTACGGTATAATCCTGCAGTACATCCTATCAAAGGGATAATCCCATATACTATTTTCTGTTTCTCAAGTGTTTTCAGATATCCAATTGACTTTTACAGCTGTTCCCAAAACTTGCAGCTCTTCCTGTCTTGTGTGTTTTCCTGATGCAGAATCCAAACAGAGCACTGCAGGGACAGAGAACAGGGACTAGTGAAGGCTCGGGGGTAATTGAAATATCCGTCCCTTGCTTGAGGAGTTTGGGGAAGGAGGTCAACAGCAGAACAACGTCAAGTGGGAAATGACGTCTCAGTCTTATTTGCTCTTACAGATTCAGGTTTTGTCAAGTTCTAACAAAATGGAAAATTGGTTCCAGGAAGTGTTTTGGATGACAAGGGTTTTGGATAGCTCTGTTTTACTACTACAAATTCCCTGAGATTTCTATTGGGAAATTTGTCACTCCCTAGAATGTTTTCATCATTAATAGCAATTTGCACATTGTGAAAGACATGTAACCTTGTAGTACAACTACACATAAAAAAAAAATGAAGTGTCATTAAGAGCTTGAAATAGAACCATCGCTACATGGGAAGCCAGAGATAAGTCTGAAAACTAGGGCTAGTAAATTCTAGGAATGGCTGAAATAATATGGTTTCAAAGATCAGCCTTCAATACTTACTAGATATGAGACTTCCATTATCTCTCTCATTTTAAGGAGTTATTCTCTGTCATGTTCTTGGTTAGGCCCTCTGTCTCCATGTTCTTCAGTCATTTAGTTAGACATTCACAAATAGAAACTGGAAACCCTATTCAGTATGTTTTCCTTTTTTCTTATGGAGAATTCCTCTCACTTTATCCATTCTGTCAGCACAACTAGCATATAACCATTTGAGACTGAAAATTAAAAAAAGTGTTATTAAAAAAAAAAAGGCTTAGCTACTCTATACCCTCTAAACCTATATCTAACTGAAATGGTACATGGCGCACCGTAAATTTCAGTAACATAGCTTCATTCAAAGATTTTTGCTAAGTATGGCTGAAACACATAGATGTTTAATGGACTTTATTTTACTTTTTCCATCAAGAGCATGTTTACTGCTTCAACAAAAGGCTAGAAGGATTTTGCCAGGATGCATTAATGTGACTAAATATTGTCGTCTGTTTAATACCTAAGCAGTGCTCAGTCCCTTAACCTTTCGGTCTTGAATCTAACTTTAAGTTGTGCAATGTTGCCAAGGCAGAAGTTGCCACTGACTGAGAATGCCCAAATTTCAATTTAGTTTAAGAGAGAAATGACTGGTAATAATGACTTTTGGATTTTAAGAATTTAGCAGATTGTTTTTAATGATGCATTCTAATTTACTGAGTTTGCAACTTAATATGCTTCATTTGGCAAAACCCAGAAGCAGCCAATAAAATTAATTGGAACCTTGTTACATTTTCATGTATACTCTTTTTCTAAATGCACTAGAAATGAGAATGACTAGTTTTCTCATTACAAAAAATTACTATGATCTAATGTCTTCTTATCAACATATCATTATAAAGTACACCATTATGTGTGAATTGTGCCCATAAAATGTTATATTTCACAGTTTTAGCAAAGAGGGGTTAAGATAATCATTGGAATGGAAAAATAATTAGTGAAACTTTGAATTTAAATTAGTTATTTTTATAAAAATAAACTTCAGTAAAACAAGAGGAACTTACTCTATTATTTACAATTTTTGATAACACCATGCATGCTTTTAAAAAGAGATGTATTTAGAATGCTTTCTATTTCTCTTAGGTATTAATATATACTATTTGACATGCTATTCTGAAAGTAATACTATATTATTAAACACTAGTATCTAGTACAGTCTGATAGATTCAAATGGCTTTAGCAACTGCGTTGCTCATAAAAATATTACATAAACCATGAAGTTTATGTTTTTAAAAGCTTAATCCGCAGGCTTATATGAGATTCGTTGGAACCCTGAGGGAACACACATAAATGCTTTCTATCCATCCCTATGCTCAGAAGCTGACAAGAGCCAACTCAGCTCTTAGACCAAGCCTCTTACTTGCTCTAATTTATTTTGGCTGATGTAATAACAATTACACTAGTTCCAAGTCCAAGGAGTACAACATTACCTAGAAATTTCCTGACTGGCCATTAAAGCAAATCTTGGGAGATTTCTGTTCGGGGGAAAGAGGGGAATCTACAGTTTTCCTGCTATAGTAGCTTTCTTACGTTTCCTTCTTTTTAAAATGATGAAGCCAAGGCAAAGAAAATGCCCATGGAATTGGATTTTAATGTATTTTTTTCAGTGTGATTCTCATCATTCCTATAATATTTTTTCACTTGGAAGTGATGAATACTGTCCAACCTCATGGCAATAAAAGCTTTTAACACAACAATCAGTCATATATCTTAGACAGCATGCATAGTACTTGCAGGATAATTCCATGACATTAGTTTAAACAGAGTAGGTATATCTTTTGTACCCTGGCTGTTGGGCCATTGCCTTACTTGTCATTACAAAATGAGTGAGACACAAAGAAAAACTCATAACTCTTCTCAAAATGGTCATTTCTTTACTTTGTGCATGCATATGTCATTTAATGTTTGAAGCATCCATGAAAAGCCAACAGTGCCAAGACTGGTAATCAGCAATCATTAAAGGTGGTTCAAATGCTCAAGACATGAAAAGAACATATTCATTAGTACTTCTGAAAAATCTTGGGTAAAATATCAGAGTTAAATGTTCATTATACTATTCAGATACCATGTCTTTCTAAATTTCCAAGTGAAATTGTATCAAAGGCAGTTCTTTACAATTTAGCTCCAAATGTCTTTTGCCTTATGGCCTAGGAGTAAAATTGGTTTGGTTTGTTGATTAAAAAAGAGAATTAGCTTTTTCCACTTGGTTTGAAAGGAAATCTCAATGAAATCTGGGTGAATCTAATGAAATTAGATTAATCCAGAAATTGTTATACACAAATTATATTCCCAGTTCTAAAACTCGCCTATCATGCTTCTCATCAAAATTCTTGTGGTCAAGCCCAAGTAAGTTCAAGTGCCTAATAATCTCAGTGAAATCCAATTATATATGTATAGTTTAGTAACATAAACATCTTTTCTAACTGATATTACTTATAACTCAACCTGGAATTCAGAATTGTATTAGGATTATTTTCTGCATTGAATCACGGACAATAATTAGGTATTTGGTGTTTAGCTAAATATTTCCATCTTCCATAGATATGATAGTGCCACAGTGTCAAGGTCAGTTATTAATAGTAGTTAATAACAATTGTTATCAACAGTAGTCAAGAACTGTAGTAATAGGTAACTTTGCT
This sequence comes from Apteryx mantelli, assembly GCF_036417845.1. Classification (NCBI taxonomy): domain Eukaryota; kingdom Metazoa; phylum Chordata; class Aves; order Apterygiformes; family Apterygidae; genus Apteryx; species Apteryx mantelli. Next base: position 51,836,827 of record NC_089980.1, on the reverse strand, counting down.
TCTACAATAAACAGGGAAGAGATCTTTTGAGCTAGCGGGTGCTTTGCTGTTTCCTAATCGTGCAATCTGAAGTTCTGCAAAGGTGACTGGCTTTAAAAACTGCGTCTGCAGTAAAGTTGTGTGAAGGCAAGGACACTCTGTGGTCTCTGCAGCATGGACAGCTTCAAAGCAGCTTTAGTCGTGGGTTTCACAGTACAAATGTCCAGAGTCTGGGATTCGCGGCCTCTCTCTCCAGCTGGCACAAGTTCGTGTGTTACCCCAAACCTGTTCGTGCAGATCTGCTGTGAAGCAGATCAGGAAACTAACTGATACATCTTTTTCCTTGAGAGGTACTTAGAAAGACAAAAAATTGCCATCTTTTGAAAGAACTGCACCCCTGATCCAGCTCCTAGCAGGAGCCTGGCACGGGGATAGTTTTGCTGGTGCAGCTGAGAAGTTGGCATGATTTCTGAAAGGGTGGCAATGAGTTGCAGTGAGAGGGAACACCTGTTATCTTAAACTGATATTCTTGCCATCAAATGTTTTGTATCATAAACCATAGTTTAAGTCTTTCGGTACGCATTCAGAGAGATTGCTTACTGGTTATAACATCAATTTGACAAAAGTAAAATAAATTACAAAATTTAAAGGATCATTCCAAAGCACTTTGCAGCTTGCTCTAGAATAGTGTGTGTGAAGTTAAAAGCTGGTTAAATATTGCAAGTATATTTCTCCTGATTCAAAGATGTAGCCATCGCATTGAGAATAACTCCACTTCTGCCAGTTAATAATAAAGCAGCTGTTAACCCAGTCCAACAGAAAACTGGCTTTGGATGAGGGGCAGTAGCAGTAAAAGTGGTATAGGAGTTATGCCTTGTAGTGGTCATGAAAATGTCAATATCTTGGGTACCAGCAATTATTCCCTTTTCTAAATTAAAACAAAAAAAAAACTTCAGTCATTAAATAACAATGTTCATAGCTTCAGCATCTCAGACTGTAGTTCCATAGTCATTAGTAATTGATCTGTGGCCTGCAAGATCACCCCGAAATGCAAGTATGATCTGCCTCAAAAAGAGGCGCATGGTGCACTTTTGTCTAATTAATTGGAACGTTTGATACGGAGTTTCTACTAGCTTTATCCCTCCATACATCACAGTACACCAGAACAGTATACCAGGCACACAAGAGCAAGGAGAAACGTACAGAATTGAAAGTACAACATTAAGCATACTAGGCTAAGACAGATCTATCCAGAAATGAACAACCCGCAATCTGTGGAAGTGGTTGCTTAGCAAAAATCAAACAAGTATCTCCAGGAGAGCCGAGAAGTAGTACTGCCTGAAATGTAAGAGAGCAAAAAAAGTTAATGAATGTTACAATGGAGTAAAGGCTGGATGCTAAGGCAAGCTGTGTCAGTGTGATGTATTTCTCAGATTAATTTCAATACTTTGCCATGATCTGACATATCTGGCATTTGCCTGTTGATCCCACTTCAAAAGGCAAGATACCGTCATGTTTTTCCTGCAAAGTTCAATTGATACCATTATTCTGTGAAAAATGCAGGAGCTGCTGCTTGTAGTAATGTTCTGTATTTTCTTTTTTTCCCCCACAGAGATTTGGAATAAGAGGCCAAATGCTGCCCTATGCCAGAATCTCTAACAGAGCAAGCATTTTATCATTATAAAATCTGTGAAAAGACAAAACAGTTTTTTCCTAACATATTCCTTGACATGCACAGTGCATACATACAGAGATTTGAGATGAGCCCAAGTCAGGCACTGGAAGAATAAATCTTTCTTGTGTATACAATTCATAATTGTAACTCTTAAAATAACAAAAAAACACCCCATTTTGAAGCCCACACTGCAATACATCAAGTTGGGAGAGCAATTCATCTGGAGACTTATAAAAAGAAGTGCCTTGTTCAAAGTTCTGCAAATTTATTTTGAATAGATTCAGAAGGTGATGTCAGGAATTAAAAAAACAATCATTTTCATCAAAATCAATCATAACAATAGTATCAGTTGATACTATCAATCACAACATATCAATAACAACATATCAATTTTCCATAGAAATAAATTGTATCAATGGTATCTTCTGGTTAAATGATTTAATACACTTTAAAAAATGTCATTCAAAAAAATGTCATTCGTATGTAAAAAAAAGTCATTCACTGATATGACAAATGGACTTGTTTTTCTCAAATAAAATTTCTGACTTAGACTTCATAAAAACTCTAAGTATCTTATTAATTTAATTTGCATTAGTATTGAAATTTCAGAGTTTGGAAGTTCACCATCGTATGGAACTAGCATCGGAAGTAAATGCCAACAACTTGTGCTTTTTTGCACAGGATTTGCCCCACTACTTATGGTTGGGAGGGTTTCCGCTTATTTTGTTTCTTACAGCAGCTTTACTTGCATGGAATAACAGACTCACTAGAGTACTGATGCTAATCTAGTTCAGATGCTAAAAGATCTTTGGGAGAGACACTACTGGAAAATTTATTCTGGTAAAACTCTGTTGAGTTTACCTTACACTTATTAAAACATGGAGTAGACCACAATTAAGTTACCTGTTCATTGTGTAACCAAACAACTTAAAGCTCTTCAGAGCATGTAAATCTTTAGCAAAATATGGCAAAAGTGGATGTAGGGAGTCAGTTCTTCTCTAGACTTTCTTCTGTTCAATAGTTGCCAAAACCTAGTCACCTTTGTAATGATGTGAAACTTCTAACTCTAATTTGCAGCTATCTACGGAAATAGTGCTAAAGTTTAACAAACAATTATACATCTTTAATTTTCGGTTTACAGAAAAATGTAATACTTCCCTGTATTTTTGATTGCCAGCAATGTTGCCACCTGAAAGATTGGCAATAACTAGAAAGAACTGAGTAGGTGTAGCTTACTGTTCCAGTTTTGTGTATGACCCAGTGCCTTATCTTCCCGTGGTTGTTCGTAGTTACTAAAGTTCGTACCTTGCTGTCCATATAAGCAAGACATGTTCTTCAGAAAAAGATGTCAGAACAAAATAATCTTCTCTCTGTTCAACCTCACTTTAGAAGCACATTCCTCCATCTCTCTGTCAGAGTGAGGCTTCAACCAATCTTCCTTTCCCTTTTAGTTTCCTTTCCATGAGCTCTTTTCAGTGTTTTAGATTAATTTTCCCAGAATTTCCCAACTCTAATATTCAGAATAATGAAGTAGGCTCCCCAAAATCATGTAGTTTCTTTCGAAAACTAAAAATGAGATGTGGTGTTATGTCTATCTGTTATGGCTCAGTGTTTGTCTACAGCTGTGAGGCTTAGATTTATTTTCACGTTTGTGAACGAAAACGGAAATATTCACCCAAGGGCATAACTGTATAAAACTGCAGCCTAAAAGATGAAGTGAAATGTCAGAAGACTCCTAGGAAAAATGTCAGATAGCTCTTCTTGCTGTTTCAGAGCTTTCTCCTGGTTTTTTGTCTCTTCCATAAGATTTTAGAGGCCAACTCACTGAATTTGTAACTTCCTTTGGAAATAAATTTTTCTAGACATTTTAATGAGACCTGATAGTACCTTCTGATCCACTTGGATATCTTGCTCTTGCTGAAGAGCCTTTCCTTGCCAATAGATACTAATTTCTAGATCTCTGTTTTTCTGTGAATAAAATAGAATTCTTAGAAATTGAAATATCCTGTCAAGATTTATCATTTTGCCATCTGACAAAGTGGATATATTCCCTGTAACTGGGAATAAATGAATAAATGACTGAGTCATTTATTTTTCCAAAGAAGATAAAAAAAGAATCCTAGGAACTGAAACTTTTGTGGTTTTTTGCTTTCTTCATTTTTCCAATAGGAGTGTGAAAGCAAATAGCCTATCTGGGTTTCTATTCAAATATTGTATTATAAAATATTAAAAATCTATAGATATATATTTTTTTCTAAGTAAATTTTACAATTTTTTGATTTAATTTCTCTTCCCTCTGCTGATCCCAACACTAATTCCCAGGAATTTTCCTTGCAGGTTCCCATAATTTTGCTCCCAGCTAAAAGGGTGCCTCATCACAAGCTTCATGCTCTCCTTAACGTCCCTCCTACGGGAACATGCAGGAAGAAATTATTCCAACTATATACTGGAAAAGTAAATTCTACCTTCACACTCCCCACCGTCTTCCAAAATCCCCATGAAAAGTCCAATTCATAATGCAAAAGTTTAAAGTATAATTTAACAAAGTCACGACAAAAAGGATTCAAATACCCCATTTAAGCATCATAAAGTTCCACACTGCCATGGCACTTCATTGATGCAGCAGTTCAAATACTATTCGGTGCTGGAAAAAGGATCAAGAGGAAAAAACAATCTTGATCAAAACAATCAAGATCAGGAAATATCTAAAAGAGAGAGGCAGGTCGGAGAAAAGAGATCCAGTGGGAAGAAGGAAAAGGAGCAGAGAGCATCTCGGTAGCAGGGAAAGAAACAGGGGGGGCAGAAGAATAGCTTTTCTTCTCCTAATATTCTTTGAACATTATATGCTACTTCATTTGGGGAGGAAAAGGGGTGGATTGTTGCTACAGGGCTCACTGTGGTGGGCGAGTCAGCCACCAGCTGATCACTGGATTTGGCGTGAGCATCCTCACGGGAAAGGCGCACTGAATTAGGTTTGCTATAAAACGTAATCAGAGAGAAGAAACAGCACAGAGTGTCACAGAGAAAATGCTGGACCCGAAATCCAAGCACATTTTTCAACAGAGGCTTAAATAGCCTGTAATACTGCATGCAAACATCTATGGCGCAAAGGTTTTGTGTGTGTCTGTGTTGTTTGGTGGGGCGGGGGGGCTTCTTTTGAGAATACTGGCCAGATTTTGCTGTCAATTGCAGTGCAATGGCATGTAGAAGCCACCTATGTTTTGTGCTGACTCTAGTACAAAAATTGGAGATGTTTCCCTTCCAACTCCTTTCATAATTTTCCTTTTGTTTACATAGCAGGACCATTTCAGCTGTCTCTTTAGAAAACACTGGCTGTTTTTGTTTACTTAGTTTGTTTTCTGAAGTGTCCTTTCTGAAGTTTTCTAAATTCTATATAACCCTAAACCCAAAGACTAGAAATCTGTCACCAAGTAAAGTACTATGCATTTTAGACTGCCATAACTCTTGAGCCCGACAAGTAACTGTATACTTTCATCTTATCTTCCAAGAGCTGGAGTAAGATTTGATAAATACTGGGATGTGCTCTTTAGGCTGTCAGAGTTTAATGACCATCTCAGGCTTCCTTGGAACAGGAAAGGTTCCAAAGGAATCATCACACTTCATAGGAAAATACTCGTCGTAATGAAATCACATTTTTATTAGATTAGGTATATAATCAGACAACTTACTTGAATCCAAAATTTTGATTGCTTTGAAGTCAGGATTCAAAGGGGAGGTTATCCGATTGTTTCAGGGAGGATGAGTAAAATTTTGATGGGAATCCTGGTTCAAGGGCAGTGCACGGATTAGGGACTGTCTCCTCCTTTCAGTCAGCGTATATCTCTGGGAACTTGTAAAGAGACAAATTACCCAAGGCTAAGTGTGCTCAGACCACTTTCCTTTCTGCCTGTTCCTAGTTTCTCCATTCACCTCTACCTGCTTTTGAGGCCAGAAGAGTCCTCCAGCCTGAATCTAGTCCAGACTGAAGGTAAACTGGAGCTAATACATGGCTGATACTGCGTAAGAGGAGCTAATATAGGATGCTTCTGCTCTAGGGATGCTCTCAGGATAGAAAATGTGTGTCAGTCTTTGCTTTCTGTAGTAGTTGTTCCTGTCAGGAACATGAACCAATGAGGTTCTTATACAGTTAATGACTTTAAGATAATTTTACACAAATTACTCAGTTTAGATCCGTGAACTTCAGAATTCAGAAGCAGTTCCCTAGAAATACATATTTTTTTATCAGTTTTTATCAAATCTTAGAAAATATGCAAAAATAGGTGAAGAGAGTCGATTAAGAAAGGTCTTTTAAACATATGTACACGTTTATATGTATTATTTCTCCTGGTTGAACAAAAAATCATCTTGAATTTTCAAAATAAGTCATTAGTCTATCAATTTCACTGTTCATTTAAGTTGACTGCTTGTAAACCAATTAAGGAATTTCAGGAACAGTAGAGATATGTACCCCCAGGCACAAGTGAAGGAAAAAAAGTCTGTTGATATTATAAAATAAAACACAAGAGTAGTGCAAAGGAAGAATAAATTATTTCCATCACGTTTAATATTCCAGCTATTCATGCATCACTCTGAAATTCATGGCACAGAAATTAGCTACGTGTGTCTTGCCGTAGTAACAAAAGGCAGCTCGTTATAACATTTACAGACAAGTTACACTTAAGCTATGGGAAAAATCTCTTAACTAATTTGCAAGATTATAAAACTGTATTTTCCTTGCTAAAATATGTTTAGGTTTTGTTAGCAAACATGCTGTCCATCATTAGTTACCCATTTATATTCATCTCTTGCTTCAAATACTCTTGTAAATCATTTGATCAGGATACAACTCTGTCACATCAAAGGGTTCCTCCCCCTTTTTTCCCCCCGTTTTGGATGGCAGTCACAGAGATCATTGGATGCAAACGGCAAGTTCTTGCAAGATATTTTCTAACATCTGGTTCTCAATGGGCTTCTCAGGCAGTTGGGCTAGAAACGTTGGAAGAACTTCTGAGGTACTTGCATGATTTAGTGGCTTCTTGGCCTCTTATATGCTGCTTCCCCTCTAAGTGCCCTTTTGATTTGAAGTGATCTGTGCATTGTATCTTGCTGCAGATTCCAAAAATGCAGATTATTATTCAGCTGAATACTGCAAATATATGGTGTAAATCAAATGTGCTGCTTAACCATAAGGCATGTGGAAAGTTGGGTGGTCCTTTGTGGCAGTGAGCACGTTTCACATCAGCATGTACTGCACCAAGAAACTTGAGTTCCAGCAAATAATTTCACAAATTTTTGGAGTAGCAAGGCTCTGAATTGTGAGAAGATGCTGTGTAAAACCCAGGAAATCTGCCCTATAGTTGGGTAAGTGGATACTGTTGCACCATTGGAAGGGTGAGAAACAAACTATGAAGAACTTTTGGTCAGAGAAGAGCTATGCTCCCACCCCCAAGGAATCAAGGCACATGCTTCTTCATCAGTGTATAAAATAATAAAGAAAAGGTCTTGTCTAAAGTAAACAGCCACAGACTGATTGCAGACTGATTCACTGGAGAGGGCATCATGAATTTACCACGTCATTTAAATTCTAGACTGCTCTGAATAGATAGGCTTATTTCACTTAAAAGCAATTGTCAAAGTCATGTCCATTATAAAATTCTGTTCTCTGCGCCAGAGCAAATCTCTCTCCCTGCTAACATTACTTTGAAATGCATCTTATTTAAACCTGCACACAAACAGTCAACAGCCATTCTCTCTACCTGAAGTAGGAAAACAGTTTCATCTGGATAAAGGCGTACCCACTTGGGAGCTTGAATCACTGGACTGCTAGGTGTGCCCTTACTCTGCTTTCTTTTCATTCAAAGCACACTGTAGTATCCTTTTAAATAGGTGACATGTTTACGTCTAATGCATCTATAACAGTATTTGAGGCATCAGTACACTTTTTATAATTTCATACTGCTTTTTGGATTTACAGGCTTATTAAAATGTTCCCAGTAGTTCCCTTTGTTCACTGAGCTGAGGAAGAGTTATTCTTGTACTGTGTAACCATACATGTAGTAGGGGCTTGAAAATTTTGTTTGTTTGAAGTTACATATTAAGGAAAAAAGTTTTGCAGATGGAATTTATTTAACTATTGAAAGGTAGAAAGACTGTCCTTGAAAACAACTAAGTATTAAAACGTAACCAGCCTGTTGTTTGAAATGATATTTCCATTTAATTAGCTCCATCTAAGACAACTGTATGGTTGTCAGCTTTCTTCCAGTTCTTCCAGAATGGGTCTGATATTAAGCAATTAGAAATGTTTGCTTCCCTTTTACCTTTTTTCCATTTTCTGGGGGTTGACACTGGATTTCTTCCATTGCCTTAATGGAGAGAAAAATTATGACCTGATTCCTAAACTGGAAAAAGCGCATATAGACAATTTCTTTCTGATGAGACGGATAACTATAGGAATAGGATAATGTTCAGAGTTGGAGCAGCTCCTCTGCTTGTCTGTAAGCAATGTATTTACTTGCCTGGTAGCACAGTTTAAAGGAATGAGAGAGCACAAAGTATGCCTTAATGCCTATCAGAGCTGAACTGTTTTTTAGCAAGGGTTACAGAATAGGGGAGGAGGTATGCAGGACCAGCAAGCCCCTTATGCTGATAGCAAAGTGTCAACAAGGGTGCTGAAAGGGCGGCGGCGTAGCTTTGTGCTCTCATAGTACTCTAATCAATGTCAGGACACCATCTTTCCTATGAGTGAGTGTTACGGGATGCATTATTTTTGGAGCAAGGGAGGAATTGGAGCAGACGTGCTCACTACTTGCTGACTACCTTGCTCACTACTCTACTTCAGGGCTCCGTTCAACAGCTTGATGTCCATGTTAGAGTTCATGGCAAAGCCATAGTTCAGTTATGAATCAGGAAACGAACCAATTTCTCTACTGAGTTAAGCTTATGAAGATGGGCAGGGGGAGGTATTATAAAAAAGACATACATGTGTAACTGTTCCAGTATGTGACCTCATACTCATTTTTCCGTTATACCTTCTCAATGTCTAATTTCCATTCAGAAATGTTGTCCTCTGAACAACAGTCAAATAAATCAGGTAGAAATATAGGAATTACTGTTAGCTCTGTTGCTTTGCCAGACTGGATATGAGCTCCAGAAGTTTAGTTTAGCAATCAACAGATTATAGACCATCTCCAGATGGTTGTAAAGAGGATGATATTAGCTGGTTCAGAAGATCCTCAGATCTTGACCGTGTCACTGCCTTATGAGAAGGAAAAGGAGAGATTTTGATTCTGACTCTTGATGTAGTTTTGGGTGGAATCCAACTTGCCTAATGTTATCTGTCCAGGTGTTGGGTGTTTAATATAAATTAACCATTGGGGTTTTTCTTTGGTCATGGAGAGAGAGACTACTGCAAAGGGTGATTCACATCAGACCAAAATAAGTAGCAGGATCAACAGCCCTCTTGAGGGCATTTCCTACACCTCTGCAAAATTGATTCATAGGGAAATTACTGACAGAGAAGCCGTAATGTTTTTAAGAACTGATACAGTTATCATTTTTCTGTCACTGGAGTGGTATCATTCTTCCTGAGGTCAGTTCAATGAGAAATTACCCATATTGGCCTGCCTTTTTTTTTTTTTTTTTTTTGAGGAAAAAAATGAGAAGGTGTGTTGGGTGTTCTGCATTGGCATTTCATTATACTGATAGGAGACTGCTATCTGAGCTCAGCCATGGGGGTTTTAACTCCGGCTTTCATATTATCTCTCTTACTGCATTTGGACAAATACCTGAGCTTTCTGTCTCATTTTCTGTAATATAAACTAAATATGTAACTTCTGTAATTTCATGTAACAAATCAGGACCTTGCTTGTCTCATAAACCCATGAAGATGAGCACAGAATTTTTGTCTGTAAAGTCTTTATTAGGTAATTTAAAATCTTATCCCAGTGAGACCCCTTGGTTGGGCTGATTGTATGCTAATGTTACGTTGCCTTCCAGAGGCAACAACCATCATAAGGCAACATGGCTAAAGATCTTAATTGTCTCAATACATCTTGGTGTGCTCTCTAATGCCTCTAAATTAATTATGCAATTCAATATTGTTATTAAGTCTTGAATTGCATTCCTTCAGCAGAAACATAAAGCTAATGTGATTGTGTGCCATAGGAACGGAAGCACCTGTGTTTTTAAGGATTGTTCCCCAAAATTGCAGTCGTTCGGTAAATGAAGTTTCATAGAACATTTTACTCAGGTGCTCTCGTGGGCCACAGAAGACCTTACAGGTAAGTCACGTTCAAAAGCCACAATTACAAGATGACTTGGGAAGAGAACAGCAGAAATGAAGGCAATTGCCTTCAATAGCTTAAGTGCCTGCAGAAGCAGAAAATATGTTAAATTAAACATATTCCTAGGGAACACACTCTACCCCACATTTTAAGGAAAGACAATAATAAACAAAAGCAAAACCTCCAGTCCCTGACAATCCAACCTAGGGATTTTCCTTCTTACTCACAAATCTGATTATTGGCTTAAAGTCATTTTTGTCCAGAACCTAATAACTAGATATCTGAAAATTTTTAGTATTGTTGGCAGTATTGGTTCACATCACCTTGAGATAGGTTTAGTGTGGTTAAGCTTTGCTGGAAGAGGAAAATGGAATTTCAGGATACTTTCACCTCTGCCTGTAAGAAAGAAAGAAAACAGATACAAATCCACTCTCCAGTTCCTGAGGCATCTTGTTTTTCTTGAATATTTAAAAACCGACATCGTCTCCACTCAAATCATCTACCAAAAAACCCCCATCATTTTCATTGCTTCACAAATCATCACTGTGAAAGCTATATATACAGGAAAACTAGAATCATTACGCTTTAGGGTACATCACTTCTGCTGTGAGTATTGCACGTGAATCTATAGAAACAATACTACCACTCTTTGAATTGAATTTAAAATACAGAAGGAAATGTGTATAGGCAAAAATATGCTTATCCCAGCTAGAAAATGCTGCTAGGGCTACTGTCAGTTTTGAAGGGAAATACGTACATTTACATTTTGTCTGGATGACAGCACTTCCATTACTATAATGACCTATAAAATCATGGAGTAGCAAATCAGTACTGCATCAGAGGGGAGACTATCATGAGTTAATGAAAAATGCCTGTTCTAGCGGTATTGCCCATGGACTCTCAGGCCTATGTACAGTGTACGTAGCTTCCCATATGCACCATGCAGTCTCCATCCTGGCCAGTTTATAGGTCATTCTGTTCATTCCATAGTCACTCTTTGTATACATCTCAGGGTTTCATCTCATATATCACAAATTTTAACTGATTGTATATACTTCTTCTGGAGTTATTCACAGTAATTTACTCATATTAACTCATCTGAGTAAACATATGTTATCAACAAGTGTTACTGTCCACTACTTAGTCCATTATTCAGATTAATCAATTACTAGCTTCTTGCAACACTCAGAATTAATAAATAAATCCTGTGCAAAACCAAACCTTTATTACCCAAGCAGAAGAGTTAAAACGTGATAACAAGGCCAGGGGTTTATTTCCCCTGGCGTGTCTTTCTAGTTTTAGTAAAGTATTTAGTAAAGACATGGGGATGTCATGATATAGTTTGTAATTTTATGAATCTGATTTGTTGACTAAATTGTGATTTTCATCACAGCATATGGTGCTACACAGCGACCTCAAGTCAGGGTTGTTATCTTTAGAAACTGTCAGTGTATCTCAGTGTATGAGACTGGGGCATGTATGCACCATAAATGTTTTCTGCCTGGCTGGATTAATTTAAACTCTGATGTATTTGACTCTCTGGTTTCTAAAAATGAAGAAAGAATCCAAACTTCTCAGTTAAATAAATATCATTGCTACCCTGTATAATTTTCCGACTGCCAGACTGTGAGGTGAACATTGCCTCTTTCCTACCAGCAAAAACAAAGCAAGCCGGTTGTGTTGTTCCTGGTGCACAAAATATGTGTAGATGGTACGTGCCCCCTAGAGGTCTACCAGCATTAAAACGTTTGCCTCTTTGCCCCCCACCCTCAAACCCATGATGAAGCCGGTGCATCTCCAGGACGAGGGCGTGTTGTCAGCAGAGAGCCCATGTGTTTGTTTCCATATTTCCAACACTAGAGTATAAGCCCTCCTAGAGCCTGACAACCAGCACCTTGTTCTCAGTTTTCCTCTGTAGTTTTTCAAGTGTCTCTCTGACATTTATCTGCTCAAATTGAGCAAACTGCTCCTTTGCACACCTGTGTTAACTCTGTTGCTTTTGTTAGCGGCATTTTCAGTGAGTCTGCAGCTATCATTGTTTGAAAGGTACTTGGCAATTATATTGGAGATAGGTAGGTTTTTTCTTTTTTTTTGGCAAAAGGACTAATTATTTTAAAAGTCACTTCTTAATTTAACTTCGGGGGAGGTTGTCTTTATTTTTAGAAAGTATCCTTTTTGTAGAAAAATTAATTAAAAGTTTCCTTCCCATGTATCATATTTTTTCTCCCCTCTCCCCCCACCCCCAACCAAAAGCTGGTTAGATTTTTAGTTTATGTATATATTTAAATGAATTACAATGTATTAGTAGGAAAAGAAATTGCTGAGCTGCTCTTTTCAATACTCAGTTTCTGTACATGGATTTAATACAAAATTAATAATAGAACCTTAACTTCAGCTACACAGAAAGCTACGCTACACATAATCTACAATAGAAAGGTTAACATTACAGACATTAGTAAAAGCATGTTACACTACTAAAGTTTACTTACGATTTGCTCCCAAATGAGGTCAGGAGTATATCCTCACAGAGAACACTTCTCATCAGCGCCGTTCCCTGCCTGCATGTTCACAATAATGTAGAAAATTGGCTAGCAATACATTGCATTTTTAGCAATGAGAAATTTTAGTTCAAAGTCAAAATCAGCAGCTTTGCCTACACTGGTTTGTGTTACCGTAGATGATGATGTAATATGTATTCAGTCCCGGGGCTTAAGTACAATTAGGCTTTGGTATAAAGAACTGCAGGTTTCCCTTTTATGCACCTAATGTTTAAACTGACAAACTGTTCCTTTGGATGTTGGCATCAAAGAGAGCAGCAGCTCTCAAGTCGTATAAACTGCCAGTTCCTGGATAACCGAAGCATAAAAACGAAGTCTCAGTATGTGCTCCATACTAACTAGTTGTGTATTTCCTACTATATGGACCTGTAACATTTGGGAGTTAATTTTGAACCTAGTCCACCAAAGACCAACCAATTCTAGGCACCATGCATGAATAAGAATTGCTAAACCACTGTAAAGAGCAAAAGACTTTGGGGAGGTAGAAATGATGCATTATGTTAGTTAAAAGAACAAGACTCTGCCTTTCCAGTGAAACTCTTTTACATCCAAAATAATAATTTTGTATTTCTAATGGAGTTGTTTGATTTAATCTGAAGGTTTGATGTGTTTTTGCCCAGCCTTGATTTTGCCTTCATAAAGAATCATAATCCCTATTCAGAAGCATCCCCAAAATGTCATGCGTCAGAATAACCTTCATGTATGAATAATAGCCTGGCAAATATTTCTAAACTTAGTTGCAGTTGGTTTTATAATTTTATCACTAATCTTTATCTTTGAATTCAGCAGGTATGTACTTTCTTCTGCCTGTGTTTTTTTTAGTATGCAAACCTTGATTTTGTTGTTGTTGGATTCTCTTTACTAAAGAACTGTACAAGAACAATATTTGATTAGGCAGAATATCATTTAATTAAGCACATGACAAAGACTCTTAAAGTAATTTCATAACAAAAATTGTTGAAAACTGATAAAGTTAAGATTCAGGTTGAAGCTGATAAGGAAGTTGTTTGTTTTTCTAGGGATTTTTTTGAGATAAATTCTAGATGAATAAATTGCCCAGTATCATGCCAAACAACTGTGGTTCTCTTTGAGGAGTACAAAAGCAGCCTTCCTGACAGATGAGGTTTTTATGAGTTTCATGTACTAAAATAGCTGAATTATTGCAAAGTGTTGTTACCACAGTATGTAGAGAACAGATAGATAAGGTATGTCTGGCGTCGCCAAGCCGGCGTCTCCCTGGATGACAGGAGCGTGTCCCTCACCCTGCTGGGGAAGTCCCAGCTGCAGGCAGGTGGGGGTAGCCCTTGGTGCTGCACCCTGGGGGCTCCTGGCAAAGAGCCTCAGGCACAAAAATCAGCCTACAGGTCTTCTTCGGAGATGTGCTCAAGTCCCTCCTCTAGACAGGGGACATCTTCCACCACAGTGTCACATGAGGTCTGCAGGAGTTCAGGCTCTGGCTGAGCCCTAGGACCCTGCCACCTGCCTTGGTCCAACGCTCCTGGTCACTGCAGTGCAATGCAAACACGTTGGTTTTTGTTCGCATTGGTGGTCCTAATGTCACACACACATTATGTTATATCACCTTAAAAGGTCACATATTCGTTCTGGCTTGCAAGAAGCATGGATTTCTGCAATTTTATACTTACCAGTCCTTTTCAGAGTTGTGAGGATTTTAAATTACTCTTTAATTCAAAAGGAAAAAAAAAGTGATTTCTTCAGTTCCCCAAATGGATTTAGTGAAACTTCTTTGGTTAAATTCAAGCATGTGCAATTACAGCTGTTGCGTCTGTACTCTGTAGCTCTTCAACGCAGAAGGAGTCTAATATTTAACATTTCATAACGCTTTTTCTTGGCCCAGAGACATAGTTTTATGTGTTTGAATGTGAAGGCTTCATTGCAGCCACTGTCTAGGTTCATTTAGGGGATTGTTTAAGGTTTACATATACATACTATCAACTTTTTGTGATGTATTAGAATGAATTTTGATAGATAAGTGTGGGAGGTTATTGCATGTCTTGCCAAAAACTGATCTGCTTTCTGTCCTTATAAACATCTTTACTAACCCCATAATTCCTCATCAGAAGTTTCTTTAAGACAATTGTTGAGTAAAGACATATATATTTCATAAGAAAATGGAGTTTAGAAGGAAATTAATGATTTCTGTGATTTTCTCTATATTATAAATGATGCGTAGTTAGGAAACACCAAGTTATTGGACACTTTTAACTTGGGTACCCCAATGACCACACAGCACATTCCCATTAATAGAATTGCCATCTCTTTTAAGGGAATTCCATCTGCTTCCAACTGATAAGGAAACATATTACTCAGAGTGTGTTAAACTGCCTCATATGATCATTCCAAATTTTACCTATGCTTTACTCTCTGAAATTTCACACAAGACACATATCTGAATATTTCCTGAAATATTGAAATTTTTTACGAGTTGGGTTTTTCTGTTTAAGAGTAATCAGCAACACTGAAAACCATAGGGAAACGTAGACTTCTTTCTCTATTTCAGTGATAGGTAGAGAAAAGACTATCAGTAAGGTGGTCAAGGCTGTCTTAAAACATTTGAATAACCCCTGTTAATAGTGAAACTCTGTACAGAAGAAAGAGTAGCATGTTTGCCCAGGTCATCTTTTTCAGATAAGGCAATCTTCCATGAGAAGGGATATATATTTTATATATGCGTATATATATATATATATATATATATATATATATATATATATATGGTGGAAAATAATCTGACTCAAAATGGCTGGATGAATGAGCATATTTATAGACTAAACAGCAGATGAAAGAGATTTGCAAAGACAATTATTATGGATACTAATTTAGGATCACGAGAAGTGAGCACTCAGGATGGGATTCGTGAGACCAGATTAGATGTACTGTGTAAAGGATGGAAAACATTAGGTACTCCCAGGGCTTACCTCATCTCATCCTAGGGCCAGCGACTAAAATACACTAGTCGTATTGAACAGTCCTTTGATGTGCCAGCTTTCCTCCATTAACCATACAGGGTCTGTACAGCTCAGGGGTTCATGCCTGTGAATATTAAGGTATCTAAAGTTAGGTGGGATGAACCACTTCCTAAATTATAAATGCTGGTTACTGTACAGCAAATACTGAGTTTCCTGGTTTGATCTATTTAACCATAATTATCTTGTAGTGTTATGTAATGTTAAACATGACATTTAACATATTATGGTTTTAAAGAAATTATTTGTTTGTGTGTTTCTTTTAATAGAGGCACTTGTAGTTGCACATCAGTAAGCACTGGAATTGAAGGAACTGAAATCTAAAAGAGAATCTAAACACTCATAAATTTCAAATGCTTTAAAGATTATATATCAGCTATATAGATACATAAGTAAAAAAAATTAATTAAAGAAAAATACTATCCTAGTAGCTCTTTTCCTTTTTCCTAACTGCTTGTGATACTGATTATTTTCAGTGCTCCTATTAGATGCTTTGTACTTAAACTAAGCTGGGCTGAACAGAGACTGAGTAAATCTCACTGAATAATTTCAGAATAGCCACTCAAATTTTCCATTAAAATGCTGAAGTCACCATCCTTCAATAAAACAAATGTGATACGTCTAGACTGAACAATTTTTGAGACATGAGGCTACCAAATAAAATCATATCTGAAATGTCTGGATTTTGTTTTACCATATTTCCCAGACCTTTGAAACAAGACAAAGCCTTCTTACCTAGTAATTCAAAAACTGAAATTGAATTGGCTGATTCAGTAGTACGAATCTTAACTTCTCTTCAGTGAGAACATAGTCTAAATTTGGGATGCTAATCATTTGTTTTTATCTCGGATAGTTAAACTGGATGAAAGGGCCATGAAATTGTTTTCAGTCATCCTCAAACAATTAAAAGTTGAGCAAGTTGAACAAAATACCATTTGACAGTAAATTCATCCTTTTATTTTGGCCTTGGGGATTTTTTAACACAACCTCAGAAATGCAGAAGGGGATTCAGTTCTGTGGGGATGTAGCTGACGTTCACACAATTTGGAAAGAATTTATCCTTATACCTAGTGTTTCAAGCAACTACAAGACATCCCTTAAAGTGTCTGTCTTTCAAGTGAAAGTTGGTAGAATGAGTCTCTGCCTCTTTCTTCCCACTAATTTATATGATATTCAAGAACTATTCTTTCTTAATCTATCCTTTTGAAGCATTTCAACATGAAAAATAGTATTTACCTATATATTGGGCCAAGGTAAGAGAAAACTCCTGTTATTTGGGAGTTCAAAAGAGGGGACCACTAGTAGCTAGTGATTGCAATGAAATCTCTGTGCACATTAAGCAATTCATCTTAGAAACTGTATTCATAACAGACATTCAGTTTAAATTAATCTTGTGCACCTTTTAAAGTCCTTTTGGCAGGTCCAGTCTCCAAACTTCAGGCAGTGAGTTCAGGCCCATAACATCACTGAGAATATTTTGAGTAAACAATGAATAATTTTGAGACTACATCTCTAGTGAATTATCAAAAATGTGAACACTTTCATATCTCTTTGGATCTCTAAAAGTGTTGTTTAAGTTTTAATGCAGTTTTTGGATCCCCCACCTAGTTTCTTCTGAATTCATGGCCCAAGTTTGCTCTTTTTACTGATAATGACCTCATTATTGTGTTTTCTAGTTAGAAAGCTGTACATTTCTGTAGTACCTCAACTTTTCAAAACTCTTACCTACTTCTGACCTGTGCTGGCTGGGAGTTGAGCGGGTAGCCTGCACTTTAAAACTGGCTTTATTCCTTATTTTGACAGTATAAGAAAAGTCTATTTTTATGAACATACTTTTTCCTTAAGGTAACAAAAGAAACCCTAAGAATGTGAAAATAAATAAAGCAACAACCACAACAAAAAGCACTATTCCCAGCAGGAAATTCTGTCCTGAACTAGATATTATGTTTTCCTTCCATATCAGTAAGGAACATTCAAGTTTATAAATATTCTACGATCTCTTACCATCCAGCTTTAATTCTATCTTTGTCTAGAATGAGTCTAACCTCTTTCTAATTCAATACAGTTAAAGAAAGGGCAAGTCAAAGATATCTCTTTCAGCTTGCAGACTTTTCTACGCGTGAAGCTCAAGAATCAAAAGATTTTGTGCCCTTTAAATTCCACTGAAAATAGAAGCCGCAGGGTAGACATTGTAATATGCCTTTTTTCTGATTTTGTAAAGTCATCAGAATTATATCCATAAAACTACTGAATTGCCTTTTATCTGCACAGGTGTATCCATAGCCAGCTGTAGCCATTTTTGAGGATGATAAGATGATTTGTAGTATCTGTTGATGATGTGTTGATTTTTTTCTTAATAGATTATTTAGGCAAGAAAATATAAATATGTAACTTTATATCTCCACAAGTGTTGAGAAACCTTCATTGATTTTTTTCACAGCCAGACAAAAATTCCCCAAAGTTCAGTAAACAGCCATGAAATAATCTTTATCTGTTGAACACTTATATGAATATGCATCTTAATATTATCATTTTGTGAAATTCGTTTCTGACAGTGAGAAACCTACTTTGTGATACACTTCTGTATAAACAGAGGAATTCAATTTTGTGGTGCAGGGTCAATATATATATAAATTTCTTTTATCGAGTAAATAAAGCAGGAATTACTACATCCAGAGTCCTGCTTTCCACACAAGGAATTCTCATTGCCTTTCTGACACTGTAGATTCAAGTAAGATTTCATCAAAACAGAATTAAAATTAAAAGCACAAGGCCACACGCAGATAGACTTCTTGTTTAAAATAGGCTTTCTTATGAATGCTGGAAGGGAACCACATGAGTCGTAAAACGTGATCTTCAACTCTGCACCGGGGATGCCGAGTACCCATCCGTCCAGACAGCAGCAGCTTTTAAAGCATACGTAGTTGTCGTGCCAGAAGCCACAGCCTGCTCCCGTCCGTGGCGTGGCTGCACACAGGCTCCCTAACCCCAGTTCGTTGGCCGTGCCGCCCCCCGAGCCAGGCCCACGCTGAAACCCCCCAAGGACCGGTCCCACAGTTTCATAGCTCGAGTGCCAATGCCCAGAAGTGCCGCGGGAACTGATATTACTAGCACACACGTAGCCACGGAGCTCAGAGCGGCTGCCGCTGGCTTAAATAGATCCAGGATTTCATGCAGATAATTGGGGTACTTTTGACAAGTCTCCCAGAAAGGATAAAGCAGGGCTACTGAACCGTACCAGCATAGAGAGTGGTCCAAACAGAAAGTGTCATTTATTGCCAGATGTAAAAACCAAATCAGCCTGGTTTCCATCTTCCCTGATTTTATCCTGGGTGTTTCGTGGGAAAGCAACCGTGCTTTGCACTTGTCCTATTACCTATAAGTGTCTACTGCCAAATGCTTTGAATAAAATAAGTCAGTCTCCATTTTCTAAAAGAATCAAATTTCAAAAATCACAATTCTAAAAGCATAATTTTGGGGGGGGGGGGGAGGGAAGGCAGCAGGTGGGAGGGTTTGATTTTGCAGGCATACTTTTTTCCAAGAGTCCTAATGTCCTGCTCCCTTGATAAGGTCTGGGCTTGATGTACCTCCAGAAGCAGGAATTGTTACTAATCTCCTATGAAAAACAGATTTTGAAAATGTTATGGATTTAAATTCCTCAGATAGATAAACCTTTTGCATGGTTTCTTCAAATTAACTTTGATGATCTTCATAATCCAAATTGTTGACTGTTTTTGATTGTTTTTGATTATTTTTCATACTGAGTAGAGTTTATTAGTTTTGTATCTAAGTATATGAATGACAGAAGTTTTCTTTGAGGAATCTTAGTCAGTCATAAATTAGGGCAATGAATTCCAAAGCTCTGAATCACAACCTGCATGGATAGGGAAGTAAAATTGGATTCTCGATAGTAATGGTTTAACATTAAAGTATAGCAGATAATTACAGGGAAGTAATCTATTTATTGAGTACAGTTTGAAAAACTAATATAATGTATTAGTTTATTGCTAATTGAAACCATAACAGCTTGATAAGAGGGAAATTATTAAGAGATATTAAAATTCCTGTTTTAATTGTCAGGAACTGTAATTTCCCAACTAAATAAAAGGAATCATCCCTTCTGAATGGTTTTGCAGTCTTAAAAGTGACTCTAGAAACTGGCTTTGGTGATGAGGCAGATTTTTTTTTTTCTGCATTGATAGTGTAAATGAAAAATACTTTTCACCCATTATACTTTCTGTATGCAAATTACTTCAGAATTAATTTTTTAAGTATTGAATTCATGTTGCTGTTTCATGGGTAACTGCATGTAAGAGTTCCACTGAGGACCTTTAGAGACTTTGTTTAAAAAATAATTGGCACATGCCATGAAAGTCTTATTTTTAATAGATGAGTGAGTTGCTGTGATGTCGTTTCGCTGCTGCAGCCTTGGAAGTAAGGGCTGAAACTGGAACTTCTGTTTTTAAAAGCGTGACACAGCACCTCCTGAGCTCCTCCTGCATTTGGCTTGCTTTACTTTGTGACCTCAGGTGCAGGCAGCTTACTTTATTCTGCCCTTCTTTTGCCTTGTACATACTGGGAGTAGCGGGATGGAGAGAGCATTTGAGTAGCAGTGTAAATACTTGGAAAACAAACACCCAGTTGCTTCAGGTAGTGGTTGGACTGGGTTAAGAGGGTATCAAAGGGCGTGCTGATGAAACACTGCCACAAGCGTTCAGCGCTCTTCCTAGCTGCTGAGAATTGCGTGGCGCTGTTTGTAAAACAAATAATGCATGTTCTTTCTTTCTTTCCTGGCTATGTTTCATTTGACCTGTTTCCTTTCCATTCATTCTCCCAAACGTAGCCTCAGTTATTTTCATTTGGTGTGAGGGGGTGCTGGGGCTCACCTCCACCCCAAGGCGTTGCACCCCTCGGCTGCACAGAGCCAGCTGAGAGCAGGGAGCTCTTGCAGGAGAGGGTTTTGCTAGAGGGGGAAGAGATCTTCAGGGTTAATGGTGGATGGGTTTCAAAGCTGTGCTGGAAGAGCTGCTTCAGCATATGATAATGTACATGGGTGGTAAATGTGTATTTTCTTCCCTTATGAAGTGGAACATCATCTCATTTGGTGAAAAAAAGGTGAGCCAAGTTTTCTGTCCTTGCAGTGAGCTGTTCCTGTGATGCAGTGGTGTCTCAGCGTTGCTCTCTGTGCGGCTGGAGATGCCAGATTCGAGGCACACACCATCCTGCTTCCCTTGCTGACTCTGCTGCAGACTTTTGTGATGTCTTAGACAAATCGGCCTGGGAAATCAGCTCTGTTATCCTCATACCAGTTTGTCACTTGGCTTGAAAAGTCAACTGAAATGACTGTGATTTTGTTTAACTCTTTGGGGTAGATGTGAGCATCCTGCAGGCTTGTCATTGCTATCTTATTACAACTGCTCCAGATCTGTATGACACACAGGTGCTTGAGTTGTACATGTTACTTTCAACTAAGTCTCTATGATCTAAAAAATGGGATTAAATTCAGGAATAGAAAGTATTAATAGGTTTTGTTTGCCCGTTGTCCAAAGGACACCTTTCGGCTTATATGGCTGCCGCTCTTCCGTGTGTCTGCTAACCTGTAATAACTCCTTCTCTGTCTCTTGTTTTGTTCACAGCCTACATGCTGACACACTACCAGTTTTGTTTCCAAAGGAGGAGTTCACAGAACTACGCAGTGCCTGATCCTACTAGAAGCTTTGATGTTCCTCACTGGACCATGTAGGTAAAATTCAAAGAAAAATATATTCACCTTATATCTTTCTAAGTCTTCAGCGTATCAGGAAACAGCTGAATTTTTTGGCAACAGTACTCAGTTTGCTAAATAAGGTTCTTTTGGAATTTATGGACCACAAAGTCATTGAATCAGGCACTCCAACTATGCAGTGTGTTGTATCATCAATAGATGTAGGACTATGGACCATGATATGTCAATACACGTTTGGTCTTCCTCCTACATCTCCTTTAAAAGTTTGTGGGTGCCAGGAACACTGTATTTCCTGTCATTCCTGTAGGTGTACCTGAGCTAACAGTGAACTTCAATAGCAGCTGCAGTGGTGCAGATTTTGGCTTAGGTACAAAACCAGGCAGAGAAACTGAATAAATTCTCAAGCAATTAGCAGACCTTGAGCTTCATGTTATTACAACTGCAGAGTTTGCAGAATAAGAGCTAGCCAATGTAAGAGCTAGACTGAACAGGTTTACATGAATTAACCTCTATGCCTTTTGGCCTACCTTGAGAAGAGCAGGGCAGGATCGTGGTATTGGTAAGTAGGAGAGAGATGAGTTCGGATTATTCCTATTCATTTTGAGCTCCTGTGCAAACCTTCATGTTTTCTATGAATTTTAGGCAAAACAAAAAAAAAATTCCACCTCCAGAACTTCTCTGCAGAATAATTCAGTCTTACTGTAGAGATGAGAATCAATCAAGTTAAATTCAAGTTCCTGAAAAGTACGTTTTCCCCTCTGGTTTTGATATGCTGTCTGAGTTTAGTTTCAGCAAGTCATTTCCCTCTGTGAGAGCAAACCTAGGCAAAGAACTAAATTGTTCCTAATAAATTGCCAGCATTCATTATCACTTGTCTGCTTTCTCCCTTGTATGTTACATTGTTTTATGACTCAGCAGCGGTGTCATTTAAAATAATTTACATGAATTGGTAGGCTTCAGCGTTCATGTGCATGTTATATTTGTTGCTTCTTTTATGTTTCTTATACATTTCTATTGTATTTATAACGTTGTGGAACTGTACTGTAAACTTGCAAGTATAACCATGTCGGAGTGGGGGGACGGACCCGGAGTAACGATGAGTCTCAATATGAGTATGGTCGTTCTCCCTTTATTAGAGCTTACACAGAGTATATACAGACAAGCAATAAGCATGCACTAGCAATAGCTGTATGATTGGTTTACAGCTTCTGTCCACGCGCCTAAAGCGGATATATGATTGGTGCAAAGTTGCTGTTCATGTGGAGGGGCTTGTCGGCCCCCTCCTTGACTTGTTTACCACTACTTGCCTTTCCCTTTTGTAATGGTCTAGGAATGCTCAAGGACAGTTCACATAGCCGTGGGATCCTCCCTTCATCGTGAAGGCAGGATTGCTCACTTCTAAGAAAGCATGCCCTTTCTCACTTAACCATTCTCCCACATAACCGTGGTTTGGAAGGTCTGTATTTACGCAGGCAGCTGCACTCTCCTTGTACAGAAAAACAGCTCCCCCCACATCCTTGCTTTAGCAGCTGTGGCACTCGCAGGTTAGCGTGATTGCTTCTGGAGTATGTTGAGAGTTCAGTCGTTCCGTTCTGCCTGTCTGGAGAAAGCATCTAACTAAGTCATATCAGCAAGGCATTTTCATGGCATATTAGCTAAATCTTTATGGCTTCAATATTAGCAATAAGTGGCTCAGATGAATCCTGAAACGAAGCTTACCATTGCGTTCATATTCTGAAATTAGGACGTGGTATCTTGCCCACGGTTACGCAGCTGGCCATATTCAGTTACAGTTGTTTTCAGCTTTCGTATTGTATTAACCATCTTCTAGCTTTAGTTAGATGTTTTTTTCATCTATGTGTGTATTTTAAAAGTAATGGCAACCATATTTTGTATGTATGATTTTACCAAAAGGGCTTTTTTTCTCTCTCTGCAGATGACTTCCTATGCATGAAATACTGAAAAACACAAATACAATTTCTGCTTTCATAGTTAAACTCACATTGTCACAGCTCATGTGTGGGTTGTTTGAGGTCTAGACTGGAGAAGAGGTTCATGTTCCCTAGTATGAGTACCCCAAATCTTCCCCATCTGCAACTGGAGGGCAGGACAGTGACCCCAGAAGGTGCTGGGTATGCCAGGGAGGAGTCTGAAGAGAATGCCTTTCCTGCAGGTTTCAGTGGCACAACTTTCACCTTACAGGGTATTTTTAACTGAGGCCAGAACTCAGAGTACCCACATTGGAACTGAAATTGAACTGTATTCAGTTTTACCTTAAGAAGAAAGTAACAAAGAAAATAGCTGGATTCATGTAATTCACTCTGCAAATTTTGCTACAATCCACACCTCTCTCTCTCTCTCTCTCTCTCTCTCTGTATAAGTTTATATTTGTAACTTAGATTATTATGTGACAGTGGAAAAATGGTAAGCAAAAACTAAAGGGCTAAAGCACCAAACCATATAATCCAGTCTAAAAGAAATATATTAACATCACTTTCAGAAAGCCAGAAATGAATGACAGTTTTTTTCTGATACTAAATTAGATTAAATAACAACAACAAAGCCATTCATGCAAATAAATTTAGTGGATTGCTTTATATTTACACTGTTTTGCTACCTCTTAAGGGATTATAGGTATAAAGAAATAATAAAATAATGTGCTTTACTACTTACAAATGTACAGTGCATCAAACAGAATTTGTCAGTTTATCTGAACTTGTTGCATTAGTCAAGATGAGCAGAATCATTTTATTTAGCAAGGGTACATTAGCTCTGCTGTTTGGGCTATCAGTGTCTTAAATTCTTACTTTAAATGCAATGGTAATGGTCACTATGACATGCATTTGTCATTTAACACAAACAATGTTTGTGATTTACTAGCTTTTAGCAAAGTATAGATGTCTGTAAAAGTTATAGTACAGGAAGGCTCCCTAATACAAAGCATAACTTCTAATATAGATGGTGTAACTTTCAAGTAGTCTGAACTAGATGGTGTCTGATCTAAGAGCCAGAGCAAATGCCTTTTTGTAGAACATTTGCAGAATATGTGTGTCAAATTTTTCTTAAAAAATGCTGAAAATTTATTCTTATTTGTTCCATGTAGTCATAAATATAACTAAAATATTTTTCTGTACATTTAAAATACATCTCTGGGAAACTTTGTCATATCGACAAAAATCTACAGACTTGACCAGAATTTGTTGTTTTAACTCTAGAGCATCAGTACATGTTTTATAAGGTTGTGACAGAGAAATATTTTCTCCTATGCATCCTTGAAAGATCATTCCAGTTCTAAATCCAAAACTAATGAGAACTTACTTTTTTTAAAATTTTATTTTATTGATGAGCTCTGGTGTTTTTGTGTTTTCTGTAAAAAAAACCAAACAAACTATTTCTTAGATTTTGGCAACAGGTTACAAAAGATTATCTTTGACAAGAAAAAATAACCAAATCAAAGCATATGCAATTTGTGAATATGGCTGTCACAAGTTCCTGCTGGGATGCAGTAAGCAGTTTTACAATCAGCCAGATCTTACAGTGCTTACTTGCTTAGTTCCTACTTAAATGAATCCCATTTGAAGTGACTTGTCTTAACACTATTTCAGTGGGAGCATCACAGTTTAAACCATTATATATATCTGTGGCTGGCACGTTAAGTTAATCACTCATCCAAAACGTGCAGGGTTCTCCTATGCTTAAAACTTATTAATGACCAAAATTATTTTCCTACAGATAATTTCCTTTTTGTCTCTAGTTATTTTTTTGGGTCTGAGCAGTAGCTATTGATGAGAACAGGGGCGCAGAGACTGGGATTCAACTTATTCATTCAGATTCATTTGTTTATTCATAAATAGATTACTTGAATTTTGGAGTAAAAATGACACAAATTAGTCATTTGTAATTTGCATCCTGAGAGAAAGTGTACTTTTTATACTATAATTAATATTCTAAAAGGATTTGTGATTTAAATGAATGACAGAAATATTTACACATTTAAATTTAAGTATACAAAATATAATTACTCTGAGCTGAAACTCCCTCTAGGGTATAGTGTAAACAATTCTTTTATTGTGTGCATTAAAGACTCAAGTGGAGTGGTTATGTCTGAATGCCACTCCATCTAAAAACATAACTAATATCAACAAAGATCCTTCAATGCCATTTTTTGGAGGGAAGACTATTAGTTTTTGGAACTACGAGTTCCTATTTCCTATGGCTAAAAAAATCTTGGGTATTCTTGTCACGTACTTCACCAGACTGATCATGTTTAACTTGTGAGGGCTGACTAGGTTGCAGCTGTAGGTGGTATGTGAGATACAGACTTCAGGAAGAGCGTGATTTCCATGACCACTTCAAAGGAAATACATTATAAATAAAATACTTTTCTCTGGGGGCTTACAAAATCATTCTGTTTATCATTTAAATTACGTTAAGCTAAATAAAATAGTGCAGTAAAACCCTCAAGGGAAAAGTAGTTCATGTAAGTTTGAACACTACATTACTTCCATTAATTGGAAGAATTTTACTGTCTCTCTAATAGTTTATTTTTCATTGAATATATATAATTAAAAGTATTGTCATTATAACAAGACTCATTTTTTCCCATTTCCTGTTCCAGCTCCTTCTGTTCAGTAGACTGCTATAGTTTTGTTTGCCTTCCATACTTTATTTTTGGTACCTAATGCTCTAAGTATTAACATATCGCAAAAGATTTCCGTCACTGTGCCACAGATGTTCTGCTCAATCAGACTGACACTGCAACTGAGACTGTTGACCGTCCTGATATTTTATTATCAGAACTGTGGAGTGCGAGGCTTTCTTTTTTTGGAATATTTAAGCTTCTGCTGTTCTGAAACATGCAGTGTGCTTCTATAGGATTGTTTGGGGAAGTAGCTGTTATCCAGGAACTACACTAAAGCAGGAGAATCCATTATTATCTCCACTTTATAAATCTAACTCAGAGACAGAGAGGAGATTTTATACATACATACCTGCATACATATGTGTGTGTGTCTGTGTATGCATAGGCGTGTATTTTGTAGATATATATATATATATATATATATATATAAGATCATACATATTTGCATATGTGTATGCATGTATGAGTGTGTGTTGATACATATGGATCGCTTATATATATATTCTTTCTCTTGCTAGGAACATATGCCCATTCGGTTTTGTATGGGATTCTAATAGGATCTGTCACTCTAAATCATATGAAGATAACGTGACTCCCAGGAGAGAGTCTCAAATTAGTACTGGGAAATTTTTGGAAAACCTCACTAAGCTACCTAATTTTAAAAATGATTTATTCTACCTTCCTTTTTCCCCTTCTGACAAGAGACCATAAAAGCTGAACTAAAATAGGTTATCATTCTTAACAGCATGGAAGGCAGTAAATCTGTAATGCTAGACTCCTCTAATATTCACAGCTTTGCAATATGGCTATCTGTAGAAATAATCTAAGCATATAGAAACCTCACAGAAGCTGAACAGCTTGTAAAATAGAAGCAGAACATGTCCCATAAGCAATATACTTCTTCCCATTTTAGAATCAGTTTTAAACCAGCCGCTAACCTCAAATTAATCCCCATTTAATGTTTAAAACAAAGCTTTCTGTTTCGTCTAAAGTAATTTCAAGCAATTAAAAATATATTTGTGGGAGGAAAATATCTTTACAACAACATATTAACAATGTTGAAATACAAAAAATGAAAGAAACTATGCACAAATTTTTCCCTGTTTTTTTTAAATCTGTTTCATTTTAAGGATCACATTCAAAAGGCAATAATAATTAAGCTAACATTTGATTCAATAAAAACATTACTTACCTGAGAGTTTCATGTTAGACTGAGTAAGCACTGAGCAGGAAAAAGGTATTACAAAATATCAAAGCATAGACATATTTTCTGTTCACTCAAATCCTAAAATTTTTAGGAAATATTTAAGAAGACTTAGTCACAAAGGTCTAAAATAATTACTTCAGTGTATTTTCTTAGATTTTCATTAAAGTTTAAATAAATCTGTTCATCATGTCACTGTATATCCTTAGGAAACATTTCTATTTCCTTTCTGCTTTATAAGATTCTTATATTTTTTCCTGTATTATTTGTCCGCTTTTCAAAAATAACTTTTATTCTTTTCATAAAGAGTTTCTGTGTGATTAAATGATGGAGGTAATGACCTCTTTAATGAAATATTGAATCTACTATACTGTGGCAAATAGGACTGATCTGAGTTTTCCTGTATTGTTTCCAACTGTCTCCAGAGTTATGCAAAAATATTTTTCATTATGCAATTAAATTGCACCATGATTAATTCAATTTTTCCTTTGTCTCCCATGCTTTTCTGCCGACCCTTTAAAGTTAATAGAGAAGAATAATATTCTGATTTTCAAATAGAGATGTATGCACATACACACACATTTTGCTTAGTTCTCTGGCTGGTATTGCTTGCAGTGTGCTGAGTAAAGAGGGAGTTTTTCATTAAAAATGTGAAACTGATGTGCAGTAGAGGTCCATCTTTATTCAGAATATATGCTTGTATCACTGAGTGAAAGCATTTTGCTGAAATGTTTATGCATAGTTGCCACAGCGATACTATAGTTAAAGCTGTGGTTTAGCTAGAGTCTCCTTGAATAGGGAATTACAAGACTCAAAATGAGATTTTGTTCTGAATTTGCAGTTTTGTCCACTTGACTAGTTGTGCACCTTGCCACCTGTTCTATCTCCAGGTGCACACAGCTGCCACCCAGCCACGTCCTGAGTCAGAGCAAGGCACTAGAGCCATAGGTTTTATTCAGAAAAGAAGTCTTGGAAGGAAATCATTCTTGGTCCACTGAAGTTGTTGTTTCAATGTAAATTTTTAATTTAAAAATGAAATTAGCTTTGAAAGGGAGAGTTGATTTGGAAAGGAAAATCACTGAATTCCAAAATGCCCACAAATTTTATTTCAGAAAATTTTCAACTTTCCGTACTGCTGATAACACCTCTTGCCTGGTCTGCTTTTCTAGTGACACTGCTCTTAACCATCATCTTGTCTCATATTTGGCCTTCTTCCATATCATCTCTTTTGATGCTGTAGCACTGTGTTGAAACATCCGAAAACATCATACTCTTTTTTTTCTTTTGAAGGCTGTGGTGAGCAAGTGAAAATGAAAGGCTGTGATAGTGAAATCAGGTGTGCTTCAGGATGAGTTAAGTTACTTAAACGTGTAAAAATATTTTTAACATACAGATATAATATAAAACATACTGCATTTATATGGATTTTAGCCATCTCATTCTTGTTCCTATTTAGTCTGTGAGTTCTCTGGGGAGTGTATTGTGTCTGATGTGTTGTGGCTGCTATCAAAATACAAAAAAATTAAATAATAGTAGAGGTGTCTGTTCTGCTGCAGTTAGTAATTAATGTTATTTTAAAGCAGAGAAAGTAGGAGGAAAAGGAAGTGGCTCAAATAAAGAAACTGCATTTGTACTTTTCCTGGGATTTTTCTGCCTTTTTCCCTTTTAGACATCAGGAGAATAAACGATTAGAAAGCAGAGCTTTATCTTCAGTCCTTGGACACAGTGTATGGCTCGTGCAAGCGAGCCAGAGGGGCTCACAGTTGGCTTTAGTGAGGTGGCCACTGCTGATTTCC
This sequence comes from Apteryx mantelli, assembly GCF_036417845.1. NCBI lineage: Eukaryota > Metazoa > Chordata > Aves > Apterygiformes > Apterygidae > Apteryx > Apteryx mantelli. The sequence goes on along the minus strand of NC_089980.1, from coordinate 51,807,979 downwards.
CCAGCGCAGGGTGAATTATAAAGGTTACGTTTTCATGCAGTGCCTGCATTTCATTGGGATCCTGTTGCAGAGCTGCTTCTACCTACCAGGGTGCCAAGGGCTGATTCTCCACAGCACAGCCCTTCTTCAAGCTCCACGGCCTCAAGGGCTGCCCCTTTCTTAATGTAAATCTAACTTAATATGGTTATTTGCATATGGCAAAGAAAGAAAAGACTCCTCGATGTTCAAAGCAATTTAAAATCTCTTTTCTGCTGGTATCTCACAGAGGTACTTTCTGAGCGAAGAAATGAGTTCAGGGAGGATTTTTGAGGTGACTTTCACTGAAACTCATTGTTTCAGGACAAATTAAGCAGGTCCTAACTCCAGCTGGTAGAATACACGGATATAATGTGCATGAGAGAAGAGCTAGAATCACATTCACTTTAACCGGTAATTACTTTATTGGGAAGTTCCTAAAATTTATCATAGTGATTAATAGAAGAGAAGAAATTAATAGGGTTTCTGTAAGCTTTTCTGTGGAACATATTCCATCCCTCATTAGTAAAGTTATTTTATATTGCTAATGGAGAAACTGTATAGAGAGACTGATACGAAGGAATGGAGCTGCTGAAATGGTTGTGCCCTATTGTGTGGGATGAAAGATTCTCTCTGATTCATTAATTTCAAACTTTTCTCAAAATTACCTTCGGGATTGTTGTTGTTGTTGTTATGTTTCTCTTAAAGTGAAATTAAAAGTGTTTTCAACAGGTTGCCATTTCTTTCTTGGGAAGTAAACCAGAGATAAATAAATAGCGAGAAACTCGTGAAGACTTAGAAAGTACAGATGAAAAACTATAAGGAATAGTCCAGCAAAGAAATTAATTATGCCTTTTACAGCATTTCTGTGATTAATACAGCTGTTCAGGGCCAATTTGTTTAAAAATGAAAAGGCTCTTTTGTGTTGCTGTTGTTTTTAAAAACAGCCACAATCACACCAAAAAAAACCCCACCAACCACCCGAGGCTGGAAACTGTTGCTTAAAACAGCCTTAACTTAAGCATAGCTTTGCTATGCAAGAGCCTTCTGCTGCTTCCTGACGTGCTCTGCAGTCCAGTTCTCCGTGTGTGCGGTGTGACCAGAGCGGGACAGCATGTGGTGTCCCTCGGGGCGCTCACTGAAATCCCGCGCCGCTGGTAGCGGGATGCCCGGGACCAGGAGAGCGGCCAAGCAGCAGGCACCAACTCCCCTCTCTGGGGCCTCCTCCTTCTCCCACCTGCAGTTACTGCAGGGATTACTGCAGGTCCTAAAAGTGGAAGAATTTTTGTGATTATTTTAATCTTTCCACTGAAAAACACTGGGCATATATTTGATTTTTTCATATCAATTTCTACGCACTGTCAGACCAATATTAATGCTTAAGTTACTGCTTATAAGAGATATGCCAGTGAACTTAATGTCCAAATCAGCTGCTCATTTTCTGTCCATCTTAAATTTCATATAAGTGCTAGGGACTGACGCTCTTTTTTCTGAAGTTTAAGAATTAAAACATCCAAAATACTGTTTAGACTAACAGGAAATAAAAACCCCACTGTTTTATTTTACAGACTTTGGTAAAACGTTTGAGCCGGTAGCACTGCAATAAAGCTTGCGGTGTCAGACTGTAGCCTGAGGGCTGCGCGAGGCAAGGCATTCCCCGCTGTCGCAAGGCGGCCGGGGACACCCTGGCAAAGGCAAAGAAGCGAGAGCAGAGCGTGCCGGCGAGGACTCGCAGTCGGTGGCCCAAGTGCTGGCTGCTTGGCTTTGTAACCTGAAGTCTGACACCGCGTTTTCAGGATTTATTTCCGTTCGTCTCTGTGGCCACTTTTTCACATTTGCCTCGTAAATTTTTCCATTGCTCTGTGACATCTGTGGGGTCTGGAGACTTACGCTGCAAATTCTTGTGTGTAATTATTGAACATTTCCTATGTAATCGTTAGGTGACTGATCTGCAAGCAACAGCGCTTACAAGAGAGGACATTTCAGCCTGATTTCTGTTTTTCTGGTGATCTCCAGACACCCCCGTGTACTACTTTCTCAAAGGTTATTTCCTCTCAGGTATAACTGTGCAAAGATTTTCGATCTGCTGGAGGACCTAGTGGTCTGAAAAACATATACATTGGCCTGTTCATCAGCTGGTGTTTACTAGCTTGGCTGACTTGAAGAAGCAACAATTTGCTTCTTGCTTGGAAGACTTGAGCAGCAACATTTTGCTAGAGTTTTGTTAGTGATGTTTGTTTTAAATGGCTATTCTGCCTTTCTTCAAAACTACTGAGCCAGATCTTCAGGTTCTATTACTTTGAATAATTCTTAAAAGTATATCTTCTGTTCTGAAACTTTAGTGGATATTGCACTGAAATATCCCTGGGCATATAATCTACAGGCATTATTTTGTGTCAGTCTGGGGGTTTTTTTGTTTGTTTGTTTTTTGTATGGGGAGCACCATATTCAAGATTGGCTACAATATATTATATGGGTTTTTATTATTTTTCTCTCCACAGAAAATAACAGTTATCCTGTTATCCTGTTTCTGAACAAGTGCTACTCAAAGTACGTGCAGTAGTATTCTGTAAAAATTCTGTAAACAAAAAACGAGATGCTGTGTAAGCATGTATAAAATAAGTTTTAGTCAAATGGAGATTTGTGCAATTATGCTGAAAAAAATTGGACTTTTCAAATATCTTTTGAAATCTTGGCATGATGCATTTTATGCCATGTAATAATATCTGGTATATAGATATTATATATATCTGATACTATAGATCAAATATGATACTATATATATAATATCTGATATTATAACTTTTCAGCCAAGGTATATAGAGGCAAGGAGAGTGAGATATACACAACTGACTATAGAGTGATCTCTGTGTCTTTGGTAATAACTGTTTTTTTTTACAAAGGAAAAAAGTAGAGACTGCTACATTAGTTTTGACCAGTTGAGCTGGTCTTTTTCCTTCTGCAGTAAAGGTTTATTTTTCCAAAGGAAGGATTCTCTAGTTCACTGCCTGTTTATAAGAATCAATAGTTCAAAGTTACGTAACTATATTTTGTGGTCCTCTAGGTTTGATGTTGTGAGTTGTCTTCTTTTGCTATTTCAAGATCATGCTTTAATATCATTTCTTCTCGTATAGTATTTTTTGAAGTTTTCTATTTAAATTATGTTATCTTAAGACTTGTGGGTTTCATATGGAACTGGATATGCACCCATTTTGTAACATTGCTGATAAGAGTTTTTAGAAGATACGTCTCCCTCTAACCTAGTAGATAGTGGTAGTCAGTACTGAGAATTTTGGTACTTGAACTTTTATTGAAAGAAACGTGCTGATTTTCATATTTATAAGCAAGGAGGGAGGCAGTTTGACCCAATTCCAAGGTGTTACCTAATGTTTCTTGGGGAGAGGATGTGGACTCAGACTCTTAATTTTCTGGTCTTTTGTTTCTCTGAGCCAGTCTCTCCTTGATGGGCTGTATTTCTAGTTGCTTTGCACTGCATTCACTCTGAGTCATTTCTTTTCCTCTAAATAGACTCCAGTGTTGACTAGTTATCATTATCCATTATCTGTACACTTCTGTTATTTGGATTATATCCCTAAAACCCAGTTGTGATTAAGCAAGATTTAAAATACTGACCAATCCATTTGCTTATTACTGTTCCCCTTAACTGAGGAAAACTTCTCAGAGTACTCAAGGCTACCAATCCATACATTACTTTTTCTCTCTAGCCTTATAATTTTAGCATAACTTGCATTAACAGAGGTTCTGTTAGTAATATTTTGATTACCTATAATTGTTGCAGAGGTCTTTGGGTTAAACTGTACCTAGCAGATGTGACTAGAGTATCTACAAGCAGCATATAGGGTTCTATAATACATTAGATGTCATTAGATACTTACATAAGATCTAGAGTGCACACATATACAATCTTGACTACTTGTCCTATGTTTCAACAGTTTAAGCACTAGAAATTTAAGCTCAAGGTCTGATGTAAGCCATGGCCATTAATTTGCTCAGACCTTATCTCAAAACATAGAGGGATTTGTTGGAGAGGTCAGTAAATTAGTGCGATATTTTCTGGGGTTTCTTTCTTTTTTTAAATTTTTTAAAAATTTATTTTAATAGTTTGCACAATATGAAATTACAGCTGTCTAATACAGATATGATTTCATTATTCCATTTTCACCATCGTAAAGTAAATTCTGGTGTAGTGTTCTTGAATAGTCATTGGAAACAAAATCTTTAGTACTAATACTAGGCTCAGGGTGCTTCTTGATCTCTGCAGTCAGGATTGGTCATTCTAAATGTATGAAAAAATCTTTTTATTTTTTTAATAAACTATTTCCTGCTACAAGAGCTGAAATAGGAAAACAGGAGAACATAACCTGAGCTCTTAATCAGGGTTTGATTCAGGACTTTTCTAACTTTGGATCATAATACATGCTGCTACTTAGTAAGCAATAAGTTTTGCTAACACAAAGCACTTCTACTTGTTTTATAGGGGTGATTTTACTTGCTTGCCAAGTGCTGGTTCTCTGTCACTTTTAAAGCTGTCCTTCTCATAGCAATATTGTAGCATCTTTTGGATATTAACTGATCACTCATCACATATGCAAAGAAACTTATTCAGTGTTGTGTTCTGTTGTGGAAGGGATTCCTTTAAGTATTCACACTGTTATTTATTTTATGTAGGAAAAGTTAAAGAAATGTTGTGGCAAGGTTGTGCTTGTTCTTTGTTTCTGTGGGAATTCATTCCCTGGTTTCAGGCAAATATCTAAGGAAAGCTTTTTCTACTTCCCATATAATCAGTATTCATGAGGAAATTTCTATTATGCCAAAGAAATAAAGTCATATATTTGTAAAAAGACCAGGTCTCTAGAGGACAACTTGAAATATTACTCCCAGATGGTTCAGCCTGAACAATACATTGCCAAAATGTCATCCTATTTAGGTAACTGCCCATTAAGTGATCCTGCCATTAGTGATTGCAATATTTTTCTGGTGCAGCTGAAAACATCATGCGGCGTTCTTTTCTTTTCACTGTTGCGTACCCTGTACCACTGAAGTCCTGTCTTCTGTTATGAGTAAACTGTTTCCTTTGAAAATTTCTTTCTTTGAGGAAATAAAGTTTACGTGGCCCTGTCTGACCTGCCTAGTAAGTCTGAACTAGGCCAAGGCAAGGAAATGTGTCAGAGTGGACGCAGTTGAAAAGCTTCATGGAAGCGACCAGCAAATGCGTTAACTCGCGCTGAGCTCAGTTGCTGCTCCAGGACATGCAGGAGGGAGATACTGTGACTGAAGGAGAAAATCACTTGGTTTTCACATGTTGAGGGGCATCAGGAACTTCCATCCTACTCGAGATTTCTTTTATATCGAGGCAAAATCTCTGATGTATTACAGCTGCTAATGCAATCTTACTGTTATTCACCTAGAGCTCAATCAGCCACTACGTTAAAATCTATTAGAAGAAGGTTTCCTTTGATGAGCTGGAAAAGGAACTGCTTGTTACACCCTATAATATTTGCAGAAACACTGAATTAACCTGTGGATATTTAAAATTTATACCAGTTCTGTTTCTTGCTGTTGTTTATATAGGAGCAAGGTCATGTTTTAAAAAGGCAAAATAGTAACTACCTCTGGTTTCTCATCTCTTAAAAATGAAATAATATCCTAAAAAGAATCTTCATAAAAGTAGCATCAACTTGATATCATAGCTATTGTATCTTGTGAGTCTTGACATCATATTTATTCAGTCTTCAGGCCAAAAGATTCTTTTGCTACCTGCTAGTCCTCTAGCTTTGGGAATTCAGATGGTCAAAATAAGCTCTTTTCCTCTCATGTTTTGAGCATGAGGCATCTCAAAGCATGAGTTGAGGCTCTTTGAACTTGCTGTCAATCCATTACTTTCAATTCATTTCCTCCTGATGGTATCTTGAATTATACCTATGTTTTTTCATAGGTACTGCCTAAGAAATCTCAACATAATGTGTTTCAGAGATAGCTGAATCTACATCACTTTTAAATGCTTTGAATACTTTTTCAACCTTCAGAGCCTTAATCAGCCTAAATATAAATACAGAAACATATTTAAAATTAAAGAAGGAAAAAATCTGAAATGATTTTGATTCTATTTAGCAGTGTTAGCTAAGAATAGAGTTAGTGAGTGGATGGCACTGTTGAACATAGAAAAAATAGGAACAACCTGGTTTCAATGACAATTTCTTTTTCTTTGGAGAGGGCATCCCAGATTCAGAAAGCACAAACAGGGATAAAAAAAATAAAAGCAGTTGGCCCACCTCAGAAAAAAAGCAATTGTTTGGGGCACTCGCATTGAATGTGGGAGACAGTCCTTGGTTTAAATCAGTCAAACAGAGGGTTTGAATCCATGTCTCTGTATTCTTAGGAAAAAGCTCCAGACCTTATTTTGTAGATATTCCAGTACAGAGAAGTCTGCATATCCTATTCATGTTCTTAAAACATTCTCAGTTCTGTCCTAGTGAAGAACAGAAAAATGCAACAACCATGAAATCTCAGCTGTTTATGGATGTAGAAAGAGGTTTTCCAATAAGGTCTGCTTGGGCATGCACTCGTGTTTTCCAGGTGGTCTCAGCATTGGAAAAAACATTTTGTTTTCTTTTCCCAGGTTTTTGAGTTGAAGAGTGAACATGGTAACATCCTTTATGCATTATCAGAGAACTCTAGAGGATCATTCTGATCATTATTATTAATAAACATAGAGCCCTATGCTACAATATTTGTTTATATTACCCTATCTCCAGTTAAGAAATATGTTGTTAGAGCTGTACACTCGTACTTATATGCATCCCCTTTTCTCTTTTGAGAGAATCACCATAATTACTAGCCTGCTTTTCACCTAATCTAAGGTAATTTCACGGACCCTTTCCAAGGGCTTAACATGAAATGGTCTGTCTGTTGCTTCATTTGTGTCTGAGCCAGTCTCTGACTTTCTTCACAGGCTGAGTATGCTGCACTGCACATACTACAGCAAACCTTTCTAATCTGCCAAGGTTTTAGGACCGTGCCCTTCAGTTTCTCCAGAAATTTTCAGAGGTGGGCTTGAGATAAAGTTTTAAATCTGTATTGTTATGCCTATTCAAAGCACTGCTCTTCCTGTTACACTAGGGAAAAACACTGGCTGTATTTCGAAGTGGAAAACATAAGACAGCATTTCTTAGCTTTTCTATTCCTTTTCCTACTTTGCTCATTCATCATTTTAATGTAGATATGTTAAATGGATTAAAATGTGCTCACTACAAATCAACACCTTCACAAAGTTATTTTTTTCGTCTTGCTGGAAGGACATCTAGACCCTATATCTGGGAAATTCTGTGAGTAATCTCTATATCCTGATGCAGTCTTTATCCCATTCTTATTTTCCATCTTTTCAGTTCTGATAACCACAGAGATGCCTAGCAAATATAGTTAACACAATCCCTGCTATATTATTCCCAAGCTACCTCCCTGCTTTGTTTCTTCTTACCTTATATACAGTAACCCATCCTCATTTTAATACTCTGCAAGACAAGGTAGAAAAAACATAAAAGTAGCAGATAGATTAAAAAAAAAAAGATGAACATGAGGAAAACTTGCTTTTGCTTTAACTTTTTCTGCTGGTGAGGACAGATGTATTTTTTTTAATGTCATTTTCTTACTGTCCAAATCTGTGGGAATGTGAAGAAGGACCTTTTGCCTTTGAACTCTTTTTCTTTTAGATTTTCTTTTATGTAAATAGACATATTTGAAAGCTTTTGCAAGATCCTGTCTTTCCATGCTTGCAGAAATATTCCAGGAGCAAGAGGACAGTTCCCAAAATAGCACATCCCTATTTAACTGGAGTTAAGGCTAGTTACACCAGTGATTAGGTTAGCCTATCACACATACATTTCTTTCCTGATTAATTTCCTGAGTGATTTTTATCTGTTTTAGCTGATCATTGAATGATGTTTTTAGATGTTCTGATCTGTGACTATGACAATTTTTCCTAAAATATACATTGTTTTCCTTGAACCCAGTTCTTACGCCAGCACCTAGCTAGTGTAGCTGATTCAAAGACTGATCTGAGGGCAGACTGACTTTGGAGGAGAAGGGAAGAAAGTGGGGAACTGTCCTGTTCTTCCCCATGGTTAGCATAAACAGCTGGTGAAAGATTGTTTAAGACACGATACTCTGGCTAGCATCACCTCTTCCAGATTTTACTGAAATTAAGAAGACCCAGTCCTAAATTCTGGGTTTGATCCAGATTTTCCTCCAGACCAAAACAGAATGCCAGATTTGAACAGCCACAAAGAGAGATTTGGCTTTCCACTATAATCTGCCAATCAATTTTTGTGTTCTCTTAGCGATGTGCATTTCCATTGCCTCTTTCCCTACGTCTCCATGCCTCAGGTTCTCACAGGTGCCCCACTGCCACTGAATTCTTCAGGAATCAGGTGCTTAAATGTCTTTGAGGGAATGAGGAAAACTATAGTGGAAACTAGGTCTGCATGTGGTGGGGAAACTGGGAGAGTTGGGATAAACATATGAGTCTACATAAGTCATAGTTTAAAAGGACAGAGATGTTTTCTGATGCTATCAAAAAAATTTTCACTTCTCTCATATCTGTTTAATTTCTTGGACCATTTTAGCTGACAGTTATTATTTAATACTGTTTGTCCTAATTCTTATCAGTTTAAAGTGTTTTAATATACACCACGTCTGTATTCAATCACTGCTTTTGGTTTTTTCTTACTGATGAATGGCATTTCCAGATTTGTTGTATTAACTAGTCACGGGTTTGAATGCAAAGAAATTATTTTAAATGAGACAGCAAAGTCATCTGTAGTTAACTGTAATAAGTTTATTATATATGGAGATGTTTACAAAAAGGAAACTGTACACCATAAAACACACACAAGTTTTGTTATAATGTTGTGTTTGTTATTATATTTCTTATTACATTAATTTACTACTGGCAATTGAAATTCACATAGTTCTGTCTCTTCAGGTGGTCAAATCAAATTCTAATAGAATGCTACATTTTAAAAATATAGATTTGTCTTACCTTGGAGGAGCTTAAATGGATTTAAATGTTTGCATTAGCTTTTATAATTTTTTACACAGGGCTTTTATGTTGTTCACAGTTCTATTTCATGGCAAAAATGGATCTTCAGGAACACCTTGGATGGAGTGATAGTTCTTGCTGCTGCTTTTTAAATAAAATAAATTGCATATTTACTAAAGTAAAACATTTAAAAAATCACACTGTAAACGTTGCCATGTGAGCAGATAGGCTTTTGCTTACCATATAAGCAACTGTGTACAATTTCTCAGATACACTGCTGAGAGTTTTCACCTCCATCAGATGCATTAGGCATGGGTTATGGCTATAACAATCATTTTTGTAGTACAACCAGAGCTCAGGGGTGGTAATAGTTTGTCTTTCATAAGTTTATGTTATATTGAAAACTCTTTTGGACACATTTGCCAAATTCTGGGACAAAGTTCATTTTCCAAAGCTTCTGGGTATAGTCTGAGATCAGAGCATTTGGTTTCATTTGGTTATGTTCACTGTGAGACTTTGGAGTAGTTGCAGCTTGTACGTGAACCAGAAAGGTTGTCTTTAGTTCTAAACTTCACAAAACCAAAGAGGAAGTAAATGACACCCTCCTACAAACTGAAATGAAATAGTTATAGTTTACACAATTTAATATTTTTCATCCAAATAAAAAAATCCAAGATAGCCTAGTAGAGTAATGCACCCAGCACATTTGATTTTACTGCTGAATAGTTCATAATGCAGGCAATTCTCATTCGCTGCAGCAAAATTGGATTGCTGTTGAATTATTATCAAATTATATAGGCAAACAATGGTTATATATTTCCTGTGTGCTTTGTTTGCTTAAAATCCATGCTTACACTAAGTAAAAATTAGAATAATCTTCTATAAAATTTCATTAGAGTAAACTATGAATTTCTATCTATAAAGAAACTGGCAAAACTAGTTAAAGGCTGCTGTTACCATTTTACTGCTGTTGCAGTGCAGTTGTGTTTCTGAATAATTTTTTGACAGATCTTTCATGGGTTGAAGGGAAAGAGAGTAGCTATCCCATTCTGCCACCTGCAGACACATCTTGAGAGGGACATAGATTCCTGCAGCAGCATAAAGCCTGGAGGTAGGACAATAAGGTGCAGCATCTGCTGGTACTGCCGATGACTGCAAGAACCACAAAGTGCCTAAAACCAGCTGGCATCTCCAAAGGACTTAGTGGGACTACAGGCACTTAGCCTGTGGCTGATCTTGTTTCCTAGCAGAATTTGTTGAATCTACATTTCCCTGCAGTACTCTTCATGTGAAGCTGCATGGAGGAATGAAAGTTGCCCGGGAGAGCAGTTGAGAGAGATTACCTCAGTGGTAGCGCTGACCTCCCCTAAGGTACCGTCCTCTCAGTAAGACATAAAGGCAGAAGTAAATGGTATTTTTGATAATTACAGTGGACATTGCTCCTGTGTAGGTGCTGACATACTTAGATCTCATCTTTGTTCAGAGATAAATTGGCTCCATTTTGCCAAGCTTCATGGTTGCTACCATTGATATTTATGCTAAGGACAACTAGAGTGTTGATAAAAGATTTTATGTTAGTTTGTCTCAAAGACAAATTTAAAATCTGTGAGATATTCATTTTCTACTTTAGCTTTCAATTAGCAAATTGAAAGGAATGCAGTGGTGTCATGAACGGTCTTATAAAATGTACATACGTTGGTTTATTTTCAAAATAGGTTGTGGAATTTTTATCTAGCAGATTATGGTAAATCAGTGGCTATGTGTACCATGTAATCACTGGTGATAATGTGCCTCGTATAAACACATAACTGTGGCTTAGAGTTGCAAAATCTGGGACAAGTAGAGTTACCTCCTGAGTTCAATTCACATTAGCAGCCTAGATACCTACCCAACATCTCAGACAGGTCGCGCAGTCAGTGTGTTAACTTACCTTGGACTCTGTATTGCTGCAGCTGCAATTAACTTTCAGTATTATTGAAGAAAAATCTCTTTGCCCATGTAACTCTTAAAGCTTCTGGAGTTTTAGTTGAACAGGGCATACAAAATGGACTGCTAGTATCAGTCTTTGCATTAATTTTATGGGACATGTGCTGTCACCATTTCAGCAATCACGTTTTGGCCAAATGAAGTCAGGCAATGATTGTTCAGTTCAGATGTTAGAACTCAAAACAATAATAAAATACTTTTGTGTATCTTAGTTAAACTCTATAGCCACATTTATAAGTAGATGCAAGATAAACAAACATCCCTTAAGAGTTTTTAATGTAGTAATACACTGGATTCCTTGTACTTTAAAGCAGTGTGCTCTACAAACAATACTAACATTGGCCATATTGGATTTTAAATTATGCCGATTACTCTGCAGTGCCTCAATCCATGAAAATAATTGCAGACTTCTCTTAGGCTTTCTTTGGCTCTGAAAAGTCAAGTCCTGGGAATATATAGCAAGGCCTGATGTGTATCTTTCATATAATACATCTAAAATGTCAAAGCCCTTTTGAGCACAGCAAGAATACACTTTTAATTAGGGTCTGCAACTTCAAGCTGCAAAATCTGAACCACGTTGTCATCTCTATCCAGAGAGCACATCTGAATTATTCCAGCAGGAGGCTTGTGCCCAGGCTGAGAATAGGAGATGACTCTTCTGGGATTTTCAAGCTTCAGAGGCTCGATTTTGCCAAATGATAAACTGAACAGCAGTTACCGAAACACTGCACCTGCTAACACAGTTCAGAGCTGTGCTATCCCAGAAAGTTGCTGTGTGATCCTATGCACCCCCAGGGACATTTTCTTTCCTGCTCATGGGTGTTTCTGAGGGTGCTGGTTGCTTTCCATGCTGTCCAAGGGCAGCAGTTTGGTACAAGGGTTGGAGTGCCCAAGCTGCAGCCTTGGATCCCCATGAAACCTGCTTCATCCCTATTGGGACAAGTTGTCCGCCGGGATACGTGCGGTGCTTTACATGTGGTCCTCGTGCGTGAGCACACAAATTCTCTTTGCGCTGCCCATGTAATGCTGTGCTGTGCCGCGGTCAAGCACAATTCAATGACGAAATGGTTGCTGAACCCGCTTCAGCGTAAGCAGGAATTCCTGCATGGGCCATTTCAAACTAGAACAGCATCTATGTTTGGTTTATTTGACCTTTTGTGTTTACTTCTTGAGGTTTGGTATACTTTTTAAGCCTTCTCAAAGACACTTAGCTCTTCTAGATTGACATTTTGCGTATGTGTCATCAACACAGCCTACATATCCTGTGCCTCTGCTGATACAACAGCTGTTTATACCAAATAACCTTTCACTTTACAAAGACAATTTCTGAGGAACATATTTACCCCTTCTGCTCTTATTGAACAGGAATAAAACACTTGTGTATTTCTCCCTGGGTGCAAATAAGGAAAAACTGTGGTCTTAAAACAAAATTGATATGTAAAACAATCATCTCTCTACTGATCTTTCTTGCTCTTCCATCTCAAATTGCAAATTAAAAATTCAATAACCCAGAAGTATTTATATAACATTATAACATTTTTAAATTTAAGGGAAAAAAACTTAAAGGTCTGTTTTGCTGGACTTTGATGAAGGCCAAACTTGGCCTAAATGTTGCCTTTGGGGTGAGGGTTTTTTGGTTGTTTGCTTGGTCTTGTTTGTTAGGACTTTCTATGTACTCACATTGTATAAACACATCTGAATTATTGCATTATTTTATTTGGAACTGGAGACAGTGCAGCAGGAATCAGGGGCCAGAAGTTATCTCTGGGACGAGAAACACTACCGAGAGGACTCGAGTGTCAGTGGCGGGTGGCAGCAGGACGCAGAGCATGAGCCAGGCACTCAGGCTGGGCTCCTGTAGTGCGTGGCTGCTACATCGCTAGGCTGCTGCACCCACACTCATGCAAACATCTTGCGTTTTTCAGTCCTTTAAATACCATCCAAAATGCACTTTTTAAAAAAAAAATAAAAATATAAAAAGGAAAGTAGACTTTACAAAACTCTGTAATGTGCTGTAGGATGCACCACAGAGAAAGTGTTTCAAGGAGCAAAATAGTTATATTTTCCTGAATCTTGCATATTACAGACAATATGTAGAAACTAGTAGTAAGCACTTTTCTCCCTGAAATAATCTAAATCGATGCAGAGCTTACAATTGGTATGAGCTCTTACCTCTCTTGCTTTTCTCTATATTGGTTTTATGCTATTATTACTTATTTTATTCTTTGCATATAAAGAAAACATAGAGGGCAAGAGAATAACATTATAAGAGAATAACATTATAATCACAGATTCACCATTTTTTATATTCATTCATCTTACCTCGTATGGCAAATTCTTTTCTCCTTCTGACTTGAAAATTCAGGACATAATTGAAGTGTAATATATACAATAAAGATACTGATCTATGGTAGGTTTCTCAAATAATACCTATGGTTATAACAAAAGATTATTGCACTTAAACTGAATAGGTATTGCTTTATATGGACATAGAGAAAGCCAAAACTTAATTCATGAAATTATATGCTGTCCATAATAGGAAAGGTTCAAAATTCCCTAATCTCAGGATTTGTCAAATGACTTTTAATTTATTCCAGATGCTACCATTAGTCTTCCCAAAGGCAAATATCCATACAGTCAGTCATCAGAGAATATACTGTGTAGCTGGAAGGTTTACAGATTGTTGAATACAGATTTTTACCTCTTTATATATTATTCAGGCCATCATCTTTCATATGAGAAAGAAGTTCTTTCATCTCCAAGTCCAGCTATTGGTATCTTTTCAGTTACAATTGAACTGCTGTGGGTCCATGTATTTTCAGTTATATATTTTTGAAGTAACTTATTTATGGATAATTCCAAATCGATTCTATCATTTGATCAATCACCAGGGGAAAAATTACATAATTCTCAGAACTGATAAAATAATAACCAATTATTTTATAATCCAGGAACAGTTTTAAAGGCCATAACATACAAATAGTGTTACATGTTTTACTATTACACCAAATGCAATGAATACAATATATGTATATAAAATATTTCCTCCCTCAAAAAGATTTAAATTAAATGAAATAGTAACTTTTGACTTTTAATTCTGGCTCTATTCATAATCTTTTAGTAAGAGCATGAGCACTAGACACATCAAGACTTGACCACCACTGCAGAATACTGCCTATTGCAAAATTTTTTTGGGGGGATGCTATACTTTCTCATGAGAGTTTTAACTGTGGACCTAGCTCCTTCTACAGTGTATAGAGAGAAACAAGCACCTGAAAAGCCATCACACTGAATGGGAAGCTGCTTAAGCTGGCCACCAGGAAAAGCTGAGGAGGAAGATGGGGTTTCTGGCATATCTTCCATGCAGAGTAAAACACCATCTCACGCTCCGGGATTTTCTGCCGAAGTTGGCCATTATGTCAGCCACTCAGCACAAACTGTAGCTGGAGGAAAAAAGTATCTTTCACTTATGGGCGAAAGCATTGCCCCAGGTTTGAGGAAAGTCCTTTGCTTGAGAACCCGTGCGTCCTGCTCCAGGAGAGCGTCCCAGCAGTCGGGGGCAAGTGGTGCTGCTGGGGCGCTCCCAGCCCCGCCCGCCCGCCTGCAGCACTCGCCTTGGCCGGAAGCGCCTGAGATTATGAACACCTCCTCCTAAAACTCAGAAGTTCAGCAACAGCTACAGAGCTGGAGCACTGCTGGCTGCAAAGAGCACACTTAGGGTACCATAAGTATTTCTGTATAAATGTGAAGACTTGCAGTTTGTGTCATCTGTTTTATTCTGCAGCCATTTTACCACTTCCTCTGAAATCATGGAACCCCAGGGCACGGTGTCAGAGAGCTGTCAGGAATGGGCTGTGTGCTCCTCTCCCTCTTAAATTATCTCTTTTTTTTTGGTATTTTTTTCACTTCAAGGCATTATTTTGAACTAAGTAGCACATTGTGTTATCGAATTCTGTGTAGTGTCTTTATAACTCAGTGTTACAAAGAAAACATTAAGTCAAGCTTGGCTTTAATAACTGCAAACAAATGCCAAGATGTTAATGGATTTAAAGGATTTCATCCTCTCCGGTCTTTAGGAGAGTGATCTAAAGTATTTTTTTTCTTTGGGTACCACTTCTTTTCTCTTAAGAAACTTTTTATTTTGAAATATTCATTTGTTTCCTATTTCTGAAACATTTGAAGATTTTTTATGTTTTGTCAGCTCTCAGTAAAAGATGTGCTTAGCATAAAATATTTTCTGCATGGCCTGATTATCCCTGTGTAACACTGTTTATGCAGGAAAGCCAACAGAGTAGGCCTGATGGCAGCATTAGAAGCGGGAGGAGAGAGAGACAAAATGGAAAGGTACAGAATAAAAGCCTTGCAATTAAAGCTATGTGGTAACTGAAGTTGCATTGCTTCAGTAAATATGTCTCTGTATAACTGGAAACCTCAGTAAATATGACAGATACTTGAGTTTCCTAAACAAATCTCATGTGAATTTTTAAGATTGGTGTTACCTTCCCGCTTTGGCTCCCGCAGGAGTGTTCCACAATGCTGGGATGGGGCAAGCTGGAGATGCCCAGCATTGTGTCCTTCCTCTCTAGCGCCTGCCTGCTACAGAAGGGCTCTAGCTTACGCCTGGGATAGATTTCTTTCAGTTGTGGCATTTGATGACATCTGTCAGTCATTGATGCTTGCAGTGTGGTGGGAAGCACATCTATTTACTGAGGCCCAAATATCCTCCTGGTTGCAAGGATTTTGTCTGCACCCTGTTCTGTACTTGCTCCCAGAGAAAGCATGTGCCTTGTGCCTCCCAGGTCAACTTGAGGCCCTCTCAACACAAACCATCAAGGACTGTATCGTCAGCAGCAAATCAAAAGTTTCTTCTTAATTGCCGGAGGAAGCTTGTAAGTAGCTTGCATTGCTCCTGCTGCTTACAAGGCCACAGGAGGCTGCAAGGGACTGAGCAGGTTGCAAGTGCATCGCTCCAGGGCTGCAGGATAGGGGACTGCAGCAGCCTAGCCTCAGACTAAACTGCTCCATAATTTTCACAACATGCCCTGCCTTTAAAGTGAAATCCTGCTCCTCTCTCACGCCTATGTTTCTTGAAGACTCTTCTCGGTCCATTTATGCAGTAGGAGTGAGTTTGAATGCAGCTATGGCTGTGGCTATGGTATTTACTTTTCTACCTTCCTGTGCTCCCTAACCTGGGTTATAAAGCGTAGGGCCTTTCCCTTTCCTGAAGGTTGTCTCTAAATTTACAGTTTTACTGTGTTCTGAGTTGCAAATTTCTTTAAGTGGCTTCTTGTTGCTCAATGTTTTCAGGACAGAGTATTTTATGAATCACAGACCACAAAACGTGCATAAAATGCAAGAAGTACTTCTTAAGCTATGTTAAGACCGCCCGTGACATACTGATGTTTTAGGTGGCAAATAGGGAACACGGGGTGATTTTCTCATGCTCCTACTCTTTTTTAGCTTTAGGAATGCATAACAACATATGGTCAGAGACCCCATTTCAGCTTTAAGAGGGGCTTTTATCATCTCTGTGCATTGACCACCTCCATGGCACTTTCTTCCCTGCATTACAGCTGAATGATCAAAGTTAAACTACATTTAATACCAAGCTACAAAACTAAGCTTAGTATTGTTTTACATTCAACTAAATTTAGTGCAAAACTACAAAAAGTAATTAGTTTCCAGCTTACTCTTCTGGTGCACAAGCGTCAGTGCTGGCACAGTGACAGAGCTAGAGTACAGGGCTAGTGACTTGAGAAACAGCATATCCATGGTGGCCTTGATGTAGATGAATTGTAGCTGTTGTGGAGCCACTCCGTGAAGTTATGTTCTGAGGTTACAGAAAGCCGACATACCAAGCAATGTGCTGCCAAAAGAGAATCCCCATTTCTGCTTCTCTATTTCCAAGGTTCAAAGAATTGTAACATAATGTGTCCCCTGCGTTATTTCTAAAAGTAGAGGTAGATTGTCCACACACAGGACATGTCACAGAACATAGCAATAAACTGATGTGTCACTGTTTCTTTTTTATGCTGCAGAAAGAATGAAGCATCCTTTATTTCTGATAAATTTGGAGTGCTGGGGTTGAATGAACAAATGAAACTGGGCTGAATGCCGGTCTGGGTTTTTTGTAGAGCACTGTGAACACTATTGCTCCACAAGTTCCAGAGCCGAACATCCGTTTACTCTTGAATCTAGGGTAAAAGCGGTGGTACCTACATTTGATGCTTGTGACACTGTCACTCAATTCAAACTATTCATATGTTTCTGGGAATATGTTTAATTCTTCAGTCTCTTCGGTTTGATTTGGAAGCTTAACTTGTATATACAAGATCTGTGGGAAATTTTAAATTGTCTTCACTTTTTATTTGAGAGAAGACTTAGTGCCAAAACAGTATTTCATCACCACTTTTTTTATTGGTTGATAAGTATCTGCAGAACCAGTACATGTTATAAGATTACTAATACAAAATACTAAAGGTTATAAAGGAAGTTTCCCCATCAGAGACTGAGTATTGGCCAGATTTCTCAGCAGAGACCATGGGAGGTTTTTGTTTCTCCATTGTGTCTCCCTGCCTCTCTGTCGAGTAATACAAATCATCTTTTCACCAAAGAGAATTCAATGTTGTGTGCTGACATTTTGTTGTCACAAGAAGTGTGCGCTTGTGAGTATCTAGGTAAGTGTCATTCACTGGTACAAGTCCTACCATTTCATGTCATCAGCTAGCAAAGTTTCTGGAGATGGACATCAGTCTACTCTGCAATGCAGAACAAAAGCAATAGTACCTACATTTGATGCGTGTGAATGAGAATTGGGATGGTTGCTTATACTGGTTGTGTTTGTAGCCGTACTGAGATTGGGAGAAAGAAGTTCAGTCTTTCATGACCTACCAGCTGTTCCAAAGAGCCTACTTAATGAAACACTTCCTATGGTATTTGCTGTATTCTAAACGTATTCCTTATACTTAGCAGAGAGATTAGTTCTTAAATAAAGACAAATGTCTCTATTAATCTCTACCCACTGATGTCAGTGGTGCTACAAGTGGTAATAAAGAGTAGCCTTATAACTCTTTGTGCCTTTGCATCAGTGCCAGAATAATCTTTATTTGACTGCTGCACCCTGCTGCTTATCGCAAGAGACAGAACTGGTTGCTGTAGTTGACAGTATATACGCTTCTGGAAGAATAAAATCTAGGTTTTGTTGGATTCATTTGCCTTTGATCAGAAGGTTTTGCTGACACATACAGGCTTGGATGGAATTTCTTGTGGATGTCCTGATTTCACTCTTCTGAGAAATCTTAATGTTTATTCATTGGAGATTTCTGTGTTTTTGACTAATCCATAGGTTAAATTGGTGGAAGTGTTTCTTAGGGTCCTTTTTCATGAGCTGTGTTTTCATTGCTTTAGTAAATGTAAGAGGAAAGAAAAATGGCAAAAGGAGTAAGTAGGTTTTCCTTTCATGTTAAAAACTTAGAGTCCATTTAGGAGACTTCTTTTATGAGAGAAAGTCTAGGAAATTATGCCAACCCTTTCATAATAACTTTAATTATGTTTGCATAAACATTAAACTTTTACAGAATTTTTCAAAAGCAGATCTCCGGATGTTTAAAGTTTTATAGTACTCATCTCACTTAGTGTCACACAGCCAACTATAAAATTATATTCCTTATACTAGTAAAGGTAATAAGGATGACACTCTTAAGTTCATGGCTTGTTCATCAGTTGCGCTTTTGGTCCTGTCATATTGACCGTTTCTCTAACACACAGCTATCTGTACACAGTCCCCAGATTAGATCTGAAGTAAGCTGATTTTTATCAAGCCACGGGGTAATTCCGACCACTTCATCTGACAATTTTAGTACTGTTTGAAGGCAGCTGACCTGTGTGAGGAACGGATTACTCCATCACCGGCATACTGGAAAATGGCTTTGACTCCAAACGTTCTGTCAGCATGTGCCAATTAAAGGTAAGAGAGGGAAGCATTTGCTTTGTCGGTATTAAAAAAGTAATAACTGTTACATGGAATTAGAGGATAAGCTCTCTTTTAATTCTGTGTTGGTCAAGGCTATCCTGAAGGAAGCAGCCTCGTGGGCCTGCTGTGGCACATTACTCTGCTGCACGGAAAGCGTGCTGTCGGCATTGTAATGTTCTGCTGGGATCCAGAAGGAAATCTGTGACAGGTTTTTGCTGAAATATGTTCTAGTACAGCCAATATAATATTTTAGTTGGGCAGAACTATCAATTCCCCATGTTACAGGTTTTTATCTGTACAAAACCTTCAGCAGCAGCACTACTGAGCATATTCTCAGTGCTTTTATTTCAGTTCAAAGACCATCCAGCATTTTCCCTTGGTGTGAGCACCGAAACAAGGCAGCATGTTTTTCTTTATGGTGTTTAGAGTTGCATGAGAAATGGATAATCCTCAGTAGATTATCCAAGTCAATAAACCTGAAAGGGACTTCAGCAGATTGTCTTTAAACAAAAATCTTTTCTCCCCGTTTTTTTTTTTTCTTATTATTCGGATAACCAAATTAATAAGCAGTCTCTTATTTCTGTACAACAGGAAGATACTGTTTTGTCTAGCATGACACACATTCTGGGTGGCTGATCCTGTAGTTTTGTATGAGATACACCAAGAAAAATCATAAATTCTGGTCACAAATTAATAACTGTTCTGATAGACCACAAAAAAAAAAAATGCCTGCATGACAAAATCAATGCATTTATTTGTAGTCATTTGCCTGAATACTACAAGGGTTTTGGATATTTGCATTTGAAAAAAAATTGTTGCAAAATTCTAAAATTCCCCCTTATGCTGAGATTTTAAAGTGCTGAACAACTTCAGCTTCTGTTCCTCTTCAGAGTATCCCAGTGGGCAGATTAGTTAAAACATAAATGGAGTGAACCGTTTAAATGAAATTTTAGAAATGTAACTATGGGTTAAGGTCTAGATAAGATGTTGTCCAAGTGCAAATGAAAGAGTCTGTCTTCTGATCTTGATGTGTGAACATTTAAAATACTCACTTTCAAAAGCACATGTGCATTTACATGTGCATGTATTCACACAGATGAACATAATACTTGATGAAGTTCACAGATGCATAACAAAGTTTACATGTTTACATATGCTATGTGTTCAAGAAATAGCTTTTGGAATTATTTTTCATAATAATAGGATAGTGCTAAATTTAACTTTATATTCATTTAGTTATATTAGTATGAATATATATTTTAGTTCAAATCTTCAAAATAGCTGATAGGATTAATTCAAGCAACCAAGCAGGACAAGAGTATCATGGTTCACATAAGGAGAAAAAGTGTACTTGAAAGAAAAAAAAATTACCATTTTTCTGAGTACATAATACCTTCACTCCTGCTTTTCAGAGAGCACAGTGGTATATCAGGCAAAAGAAACTGGCTATTAATAGAGAAGCAAAATGTTGTTTGGTGCTGTGAATGACAATTGCTTTACATGACACACACAAGAGAAAATTGCAAACATGTCAGAAAGGAAAAGCTCTGGTATAATTTTGATAGAGGTGATGTTTCTTTCTTCTTCCACCCAGTTCAGCTAAATCCTCGTTTTTTGCAGCAACCAGATTTAATAAACTTAACTAGCTGTATATTGCAATGAATGTTCTTGGATATTGATGCACTAAGAACAAATACCTAACAGCGTATTTTGTTTCACATTCATTTATAGGATAAGCGCAATAAGTACAATATTCACAACTGTGGGGAAAGGTCCACCCAAACAAACACTTTTCAATAAAGCCAAGTACAATTTGAATACAGCAGTAAAGCTTGTTCAGTGGTATTTGATGCGATTATGAATCATTCTTATCCTGTGAAAAAATGATGTCCTTTTTAGGAAGCATCATTTCATAAACAAAACCAGATTGTAAAAAACTTCTCAGGCACAAATGCATGGCCCTTAAATAGTCATTGCATTATCCAGGAAACTGCCAAAGGCAATCCTTTCCGATTAGAGACTGAGGTGGTTAATCAGCTGGTTTCTGCGTTAGAGACCTCCTTTATCATATACCTTGCCAAAGATTTCGTTCAAGAATAAGTTTCAAAATTTAGCATACAACATTTGCATAAATGACTGCTATTCATTTGATCTTCCCATCAGGAAAAATGCCACAAGTTTCTACAACAAGATTGAGAACACTTCATTTTTAAGATTCTAGTTTTTCATCCACACGGGAAATGCAGAGCATATTGTGAATACTTTGTGGGTAATCCTAGGATTTCATCCTGAGGTCATTAGAGCCTTCATCTCTTGTCTTTTCTATCTAGCTTTCTGAAAGGATAGAAGAAGTGTGAAAAGTTTTCTTTTGCCTGAGAGCCAAGTTTGTTGCACAGTTCAGCAAGAAGAAAGCATAGCTGGTACTGAAATTGCCAGCTTACTACCCCCGAACATCTCGGTGATTAACTTCAGTGCCTGAAGGTCTAGATAATAAGAAACACTACTGTTGCTCTTCAACCCCAGTGCTGATGGGCTTTAGGCCAGTTCTAAAAATTGCATTTTAGGGCAAACATTCTTAGGTACATTCTTGTTTTAAACATATTTTAACTTTTCCCTGTCATGAAGATACACCATATTAAAGCTCTTTTATAAAGATTTTCAGAGAAACCAGATTTTTCTTTCATTTATGTTTGTTAAAATTTAGGCAGAAATCTTGGTGAAAGCAGACTAGGAAAGGCTTTTCTATTCGGAGCATTATGAGCTACGTTGTATAATGCCATTTGTGCTAAGATTTTGTGAGATGGTTAAAACTGAGGAGGGATAAAGCCAAGTTTTTATTCAGTCAGAAACACTCATACTTAAGGGAATTCTTCAATGCACTGCATATTAAAAGAATAAATGATTTTTCATATGAAAGCACTGCCCATTATAATTTTTAGAACTCCCAGTTCCATGAGTAGTTCTTTTCCCATTCATTATACAGAAAGACCTAAAGTTTCACATAATATTATTTGAAGTGAGATGAATAAAGATCCTGCTTCAAGGTATTTTATTTGAGGAAGGTGAAAGGGAAGGAAACATTTATTTTTCCTTGTTCGATGTATGCATTATGGGAGTAATCTGTTTTGAAAACAAAACATAGGTGTAGTGCCTTCAGTGCCCTATCCACCAAGAGAGTAATCTTCTGGTTTTCTTCTCCAGAAATTGAGCAAAATACCTGCTGCCAGGTGAGGCAAGGGGGGATGGAACTGGGAGGATCAGATCACCTGGATGGTAGTTGAGTCCAACCCCTCTGTCCCAAAACTAGCACGTACCCCATTATGCATACTCTCATGCAATAAGCTCGTCAGAAATTGTCAATTCTAATCACGGGCTTTCCTCCCTCACTGGAGTGATTTATGATTTGCCTTCTCTAATATTAAAAAAATATGGTTCACAATGAAGCACAGCTCAGAGCCTCTTTATAATATTGCCTATAAATTATAATATTACCAGCCTAAATCATGGCCTTAGGAATTCCTGCAAGGATCTAATCCTTTTCATCAAAAGAGGCTGCAGCTGTGTCAGTAGCCTGACCCCACTGTCCGCCAAATCCTGTTGATATTTCTCTGGATGAGCCAAGATTTCAAAAGGGGATGGTGCAGGGAAGGAGTAGAGAGGCCAGGTTAGAGAAACATGTTCCCGTCTCTGTAGCGTGGTAGAATTTGGCTAAAGAGATTTCCAGATTATATAATTGAATTAAAATATATAGAAAATAAAATTGCCTGAACTCCTGAGCTCTTGTGCTCTGGAGGAGCAAAATACAGTAACACTACATCTGGGTGCAGCAGCTTCATTCATTTGTCCTCAGACTCGCAGTGAAGCCTGGGGATCCAGAGTTTTACAAAATATTACCAGTTATCCTCGTGGCATGAACTGGGAGGCAGTTCAGAGCTGCCTAGACCCCGTCTCAATTCCCCTTTAATGGGGCTGAATCTGGCTGTGAGTGTATACCCAGTTTGCCTTGTTGTTTTCTCATCCCCCTCTGAAGTTTCTCGCACTGATTATTTCTCACAGCTTACTATTCCTGCTAATTAGGTGAAGGTTTAATAATTGGTTTGTAGGAGTTTGCTAATTAAATAAGTACTTCTAAGACAGAAATGAAAGAACCTTGAACTAGTGAGGTTCATTTTAAAGTTAATCATGAATATGCACTTGTAATTTTATCTCATTTCAAAGGAGTGTGATCACAGCCAATGAAAAAGGAGAGTAATAAGGAATGATTCAGTGTTTGTGCATAATTTTCATGAAAACCGTATGAATGCCTTTCAGATTTTGAAATGCCGTAGATTCATCTACCAGCTGAGATGAAAATGCTGCCAGTAACTGGATGGCTCCTCTAAGCTAATGAAAGTCCTACCTGAATAGCTGTAAGCTAAGGACCAGGAATCCTTGGACCTGAACTTCATTGCAGGTTTTTCCCGAGTGGGCTTGGACAGGAAGTAAAGCCAAACTCCCCGGATTATTAGGCACATGTAACCTGTGGTGACATAAGTCACAGTAGGGCTGTTTAAAATCTGTCAGCATCAGCCTCCATACATACTCCATACATACAGCAGCTTACACACAATATGTACCTGTATTTGCACTTCATTCTTCTACTTATGGTTTATCCTGTAGGTGTAAAATATTGGAGAGTTTTAGTCAAAAGTTAGTCTGTAAGTGTCTGTGGATGTCTTCTGATGAATAAATTGTTAGGTGTTGAATATACCAGCCATGATGTTCGTAGGTCATTCCCTGAGAGCGCTAAAAGCAGAACCTAAGCTGATGTCTTCATTGTCTTTACACTGCTGAACATCACCTCTCTATGTGGGATCTGGACTATCATATTTGCATCTAAATCTTATTGTGTATTATTCCCAGTGCAATTATAGGTGAACTTCTATTAACAATATATTCTCCACCCCATTCATTCAGTCTCCACTGGACTTTCCTAACAATGAAATTCTCATCATGGTCTTTTGAAAATAAAGGAGATGATAAAGCATTTTTTTCTTTTCACTGCATGTGAGGAAAAAATGGATTTTGAATACAGTTCAGATTAAATAG
This sequence comes from Apteryx mantelli, assembly GCF_036417845.1. Lineage (NCBI taxonomy): Eukaryota > Metazoa > Chordata > Aves > Apterygiformes > Apterygidae > Apteryx > Apteryx mantelli. Next base: position 51,783,860 of record NC_089980.1, on the reverse strand, counting down.
GTTGATTAAATAGGTTTGGAAGTGGAAAATTTTCATTTTGCTGCAAAGAAATGTGGGCTTTGCGATTCCACTGTGGAAATAAATGCAAGCCATGGAGAGCAGTGGCAAAGTGGAGCGCCGCAGTGAGACTGTGAATGTAAAGAGGGGGTGAGCTACTGAAAGTGGAGAGCCACAGCTGGAAGGCACCCTTGTCATCTCCTTGACCTGGAGAAGAGGAAAGGCCCCTGCTCTAAGGGGAATAAATGAGTAAGGAGGTTCCCTTTTACTTCCCACTCGTAAAATGGACTGGCCACTGGCCAGACACAAGTATAGCGTGGGAAACTGCATGTAGCTAACCATCTGCGGCTTGGTTTCTCACACACAAAGGGTGCCTAAAGTGCATTTAGCACCTTAGCACCCTGCTGTATGTCCTGTACCTTGGCTGTATGTCCTGTTCTCCTCATCCCTCGGTGCACCGTGCTTAAGTGGGTGCCCCTTTCTCACCACCTGGGAACTGCAGTAAAGTGTTTATAAGAGGTGGAATTGGGGTATTCAATATATATTCAGTATATTCATTTGGAATTGAAATATGCTAAAGTGCTTTAGAGAGCTCAACTTCAGACAGTGGAAGTTTAAGTGCTTTGCTGAGCAGTGTCTTACAAATTGCAGATATGGATCACAGACCCATTTGTTTCCCAGTTGTTGGGTTTTTTTCATTTGTTATAGCTCTTAGTAACACATTATTAGATTTGTCCGTCTGTTTTTCCAGTTTGCATTCACTGATTCCAGTCCTGCTCCGACTCTGTGCTGGCCTGCCGCCAGGAGCTGTTGCAGGAAGGCAGTCAGGGTTAGTGATCATCTTAGATTTACACCAGCTTTATGTTCTGGAGCTGCTTCAGGGGTGAGTGACAACATGACTGCAGTGGTATATATGCTGTAAATATGGAATGGGTCAAAGGAGCAGGAAAGCAGCTAGTGAATGGACTCCTGCAAAATTACCGTGCATCCCTGATTGTAGCTAATCCAATGTAAAATGCCTCAGCTGCTCCTCCAGCAGTTGTGTTTAGATTTCTACCTCAAGCAAATTTTCACTAAACAATGGCTGAAAGAGGAGAGGGAAAGACAAAGAAGTGAAGAATAGGAAGAGGTTTTTCAAATTACTCGGCGCTTCATTTCTGTGATGAGTTGCTTTGTGCCACTGTGGTGATACAAGACAGTCATAAAGCTAGTTTAACAATGTGGTTTTGCTGGATTTACTGCTTCACCAGAGCAGCAGAAAACAACTGGAATGTAATGATGAATCAGTCCTGTTTATTTAATTTTGCTTGCTGTACTTGAGCTTTACAGTCTATACAGCAGTGTTATTAATGATTAAAACTCCAGAAACATTCATCTTTGTTTATAGCAGCAACAGAAATAATTTGCGGAAAAGATGTTTTCCTCTGATCTTCTCCAACTTTTTCAGTTAAGCCACATTTCAGTTTTGAATCTCTTGAGACTCATTCCTCATTATCTTTTCTCAGGGTTGCTGTGTGTCATTTCCCCAGAGCTGAACTCCCCAGGGCTAAGAGTCACTGTACATACTCTTTAAATATGAGACAATAAAGAAGAAATGTATTCAACAAATAGAAAGGAAGAACATTCAGTAAAAGTAGTCATGATTGTATGCGGTTATAATTATTGCTTGTTGTCCTCTTTTATGTCCCTGCTTTGCATCAGATATCCTCTTGCATACTTTTCTGTGCATGTACTGCACCTAACTGCAATTTGCTGTAACTACGTATTGGACCAGTTCTTCAGCAAATAGACTCTGCTGATGAAGGAAAAATTTGAGGTTAATAGTGTATGCGTTGTGGTTCCTGTCAGAGACTCTGCACTGTTTTCCATTGAGTCAAAGCTTATTTTAGCAATTTAAATTGTGGAAATGTAATCTAAAAGTGTGATAAAACTTATCAGCTGGATTCTTTTGTAGCTCCTTAGAAAGTTTTGATTCAGTGTAAATCTTCTTCTGGGCCATAAAGTTTGGCATTTTCCTTCATATAGCGAAGAAGTGACAGCTAAATTTAGAGCATCTCTCCTCTTGATCACATTTTATTTGTAGTATGCTAAGTCACTAGCTTTACAAGCCAAAAGTTGAAAATTGGGCTCCACATAGTTTTGTTCAAATGAAAAGACTTTCTCAGCCCTCCTTGCCAATTTATGAGGTTTATGTTTATTCATTTTTCAGCCAGTTTTAAATAAAAGATTTAGGATTATAAACATCTAAAACTGAAATGTGATGAAATTTAGTAAAATGGATTTTTGGTAATACATCAGATATTTTTCCCCTACTTCAGCATCCTGATAAAATTCAAGGAGGGTCTATATTTGTCATTTCTCTTAAACCTTCCGTCCCGTCCGTTCTCCCTTCATTGCATAGGAAGGGTTCACAGAGATTATCCTGCAGTGTTATGAAGGATCCACCACCAAAGGATCCTATCCCATCCGCCAAAAAGAATTCAACATACATCTACCTCTCAAGGTCTGTCTGCAAAAAAGAGCTGCTCTATAGGGGGCTCTTCTATAGTGGAGGCTTTAATACACTGTGTTCCAAAATGCATAGAATGATTGACACTCAGGGTTCACAGGGAGAGCAGAGAGTAAGTCACGTAGATCAAAGAGCAGGGTATTTTCCTTCAGAAATCAGATCATGCTGACTTTTCCAAGACAACCAAATAAAAGCTATACACTGTTTACCTACCTTTGGATTTTTGAAATGTGATTTTAAATGAAATACAGCATATTCACATTGAAGATATATTGAAGTTAAGTAAAAGTTTGGATTGGATGATTTTTCATGTCTGCAGGTATCCACTTAGTTATTAAGAGTAAATTCTAATGGGAAATAAGTGCATTATTACTTTCTGACACCAAAAATATCAGTTCCATTGCTTCATTAAGCAGGTACCAAGAAGTTCTATTTCCCATCTGAAGTATTTTACTTAAATCATATTATTGCAAACATCTGAAATAAAACCACACAGCAAATCTGATTTCTCTTAAAACTGCTAGTGAATAAACACATCTGGAGAAGTATCAAATTACCTTTCCTTTTTTTTAAAAAAAATAAATCATGTTTTACTGCTTAGAATTTAATTGAAATTAAATTAAAAATATATATAATTTTGATCCACTAGAGAAAATGCAACCGCTACTAATTTAGAAGAATCCATGTAAATTTTAGCATTTGTGTGAATGGATTGCTGTCAAGTAACTTTGTGTCATCTTTGCAAAGTTAGTGCTAGTCGGTTCTTAGTAAGGTTTAGCACTATGTACCCATGAACAAAAGAAAGCTTTGCTTTTTTCTTGTAGAAAAGTTTAGCTCAATTTGGCTTGCCTTATAAGCAACAGATTTGTTTGTTTTTTTAAAAAAAGCCAGGCCTTATGGATATGAAGGATGCTTTTGCCACTTATTTCTCTGAAGCCCGAATCTCACCATTTGTTTTGCTTTTCGGTTGCTGCAGTAGTGAAGTCGCCCTGCTCCTGGGGTCTCAGCGCGACTCTTCCCCATGTGCGCGTGGTGGGAAGTGGCTGGGCCACGGTCTTGGCTGCAGCAGTTCTGTGTGCGTGGCCCCGGCCATGCTGGGTTTGAGGGTGTGCTCTAGGAGATGCTGCGGAGATGAGGGCTTTGCTGGCTGCCAGGGAGCATCCAGAGCGCTGGCTGTGCCGGTTGGGGAAGAGGGTATCATGACTCTGTTTCCCGGGCTGAGTTTCTGGAGCTGACTTTTACACAGAATCGTTTTCGTCTAAGGATCAGTGATACAAAACCTTCCCATGTTCATTTTAGAGCCAGGTCTGAAAGGGTGGGTGACACTGCAGCATATTTATTTTATAAGATTGCAGTCTGGATGCATATAAAGCACCTGCTCACTGAAAGCTCCTGCTTTCGCTCGTGCAGCACCTACTGGCTTGCCTGGGGGAGCCGTGCCCGGGACTGGGCCGTGGCCAAGCCAGCACCCATTGAAAAGTTGCCTGCCCTCTAAGGTATGACCCTTTGGCCTTCCGCTGGTATGATCACACAGAATCACACAGAATAGTTGAGGTTGGAAGGGACCTCTGGAGATCATCTAGTCCAACCCCCCTGCTCAAGCAGGGTCACCTAGAGCACATTGCACAGGATTGCGTCCAGGCGGGTTTTGAATATCTCCAGAGAAGGAGACTCCACAACCTCTCTGGGCAACCTGTTCCAATGCTCTGTCACCCTCACAGTGAAGAAGTATTTCCTCATGTTCAGATGGAACTTCCTGTGTTTCAGGTTGTGCCCATTGCCTGGCGTCCTGTCGCTGGGCACCACTGAAAAGAGTCTGGCCCCATCCTCTTGACACCCGCCCTTCAGATACTTATACACGTTCATAAGATCTCCTCTCAGCCTTCTCTTCTCCAAGCTAAACAGGCCAAGCTCTCTCAGCCTTTCCTCATAGGAGAGATGCTCCAGTCCCCTAATCATCTTTGTAGCCCTTCGCTGCACTTGCTCCAGTAGTGCCACATCCCTCTTGTACTGGGGAGCCCAGAACTGGACGCAGTACTCCAGATGTGGCCTCACAAGGGTTGAGTAGAGGGGGAGAATCACCTCCCTCGACCTGCTGGCAACACTCTTCCTGATGCAGCCCAGAATACCATTGGCCTTCTTGGCCACAAGGGCACATTGCTGCCTCATGCTTAACTTGGTGTCCACCGGCACTCCCTGGTCCTTCTCCGCAGAGCTGCTTTCCAGCAGGTCAACCCCCAACCTGTACTGGTGCATGGGGTTATTCCTCCCTAGGTGCAGGACCCTGCACTTGCCTTTGTTGAACTTCATGAGGTTCCTCTCCGCCCACCTCTCCAGCCTGTCCAGGTCTCTCTGAATGGCAGCACAGCCCTCTGGTGTATCCGCCACTCCTCCCAGTTTTGTATCGTCAGCAAACTTGCTGAGGGTGCACTCTGTGCCTTCATCCAGGTCATTGATGAAGAAGTTGAACAAGACTGGACCCAGTACTGACCCCTGGGGGACACCGCTAGCTACAGGCCTCCAACTAGACTCTGCACCGCTGATCACAACCCTCTGAGCTCTGCCATTCAGCCACTTCTCAATCCACCTCACTGTCCGCTCATCCAGCCCACACTTCCTGAGCTTGTCTCTGAGGATGTTATGGGAGACAGTGTCAAAAGCCTTGCTGAAGTCAAGGTAGACAACATCCACTGCTCTCCCCTCATCTGCCCAGCCAGTCATTCCATCATAGAAGGCTATCAGATTGGTTAGGCATGATTTGCCCTTGGTGAAGCCATGCTGACTACTCCTGATCACCTTCTTTTCCTCCACGTGCTTGGAGATGGCCTCCAGGATGAGCTGCTCCATCACCTTTCCAGGGATGCAGGTGAGGCTGACGGGCCTGTAGTTCCCTGGGTCCTCCTTCTTGCCCTTTTTGAAGACTGGGGTGACACTGGCTTTCTTCCAGTCTTCAGGCACCTCTCCTGTTCTCCAGGACCTTTCAAAGATGATGGAGAGTGGCTTAGCAATGACATCTGCCAGCTCCCTCAGCACTCGTGGGTACATCCCATCAGGGCCCATGGATTTGTGGGTGTCAGGTTTGCTTAAATGATCTCTAACCCACTTCTCCTCCACCAAGGGATAGTCTTCCTTTCTCCAGACTTTCTCTCTTGCCTCCAGGGTCTGGGGTTCCTGAGGGCTGGCCTGAGCAGTAAAGACTCGAGCAAAGAAGGCATTCAGTAACTCTGCCTTCTCTGCATCCTTCGTCACCAGGGCACCCACCCCATTCAGCAAAGGGCCCACATTTTCCCTAGTCTTCCTCTTGCTACTGATGTATTTGAAGAAGCCCTTCTTGTCCTTGACATCCCTTGCCAGATTTAATTCCAAATGGGCCTTAGCCTTCCTCGTCGCATCCCTGCATACTCTGACAACGTTCCTGTATTCCTCCCAAGTGGCCTGTCCCCCTTTCCACTTTCTGTAGACTTCCTTCTTCTGGTTGAGTTTTGCCAGCAGCTCCTTGCTCATCCATGCAGGTCTCCTACCTCCTTTGCTTGACCTCCTACTCATAGGGATGCACCGCTCTTGAGCCTGGAGGAAGTGATGTTTGAATATTAACCAGCTCTCTTGGACCCCCCTTCCTTCTAGGGCCCTAACCCATGGGATTCCTCCAAGTAGGTCCCTGAAGAGGACAAAGTTTGCTCTCCTGAAGTCCAGGGTTGCGATCCTACTTGGTGCCCTGCTGCCTCCTTGCAGGATCCTGAACTCCACCATCTCATGGTCACTGCAGCCAAGGCTGCCCCCAACCTTCACATCTTCCACCAGTTCTTCTTTGTTTGTTAGTACGAGGTCCAGCAGCACACCTCTCCTTGTTGGCTCCTCCACCACCTGTGTCAAGAAGTTGTCACCAATGCTTTGCAGGAACCTCCAGGACTGTTTGTGCCTAGCTGTGTTGTCTTTCCAGCAGATATCGGGGTGGTTGAAGTCCCCCATGAGAACCAGGGCCTGGGATCGTGAGGCTACTTCCAGCTGTCTGTAGAAGGCCTCATCGACTTCCTCTTCCTGATCAGGTGGCCTGTAGTAAACACCCACAACAGTGTCACCCATGCTAGCCTGCCCTTGAATCCTTACCCATAAGCTCTCGACTCGCTCCTCATCCACCCCTAGGCACAGCTCAATACATTCCAGTTGCTCTCTCACATAAAGAGCAACTCCACCACCTCGCTTTCCTGCTCTGTCTTTCCTAAAAAGCACGTAGCCATCCATGACAGCACTCCAGTCATGCGAGCTATCCCACCATGTCTCTGTAATGGCAATGAGATCATGGCCCTGCGACCACACACATATCTCTAGTTCTTCCTGTTTGTTCCCCATGCTGTGTGCATTGGTGTACAGGCATTTCAGAGAGGAGATCGAGCATGCAGGTTTCCCAGGAGGGGTGAAAGAGGATCCTCCGTAGCCACATCCCATGTGCACTTCCCTGGCTGCATTCACCTGCTGGAGGCGTCCTGACTTGAGCTGTCTTTTGCCAGCTACCCTGGCACTATAACTCTCCCCTTCCCCCGTCTTTCCTAGTTTAAAGCCCTCCTTACCAGGTTGGCCAACCTGTTGGCAAAGACCCGTGTGCCCCGCCTCGTGAGGTGGATCCCATCTCTCGCCATCAGTTGTCGATCTTCAAACAGGGTCCCATGGTCGTAGAAACCAAAACCCTGTTGCCAACACCAGCGGCGCAGCCAGTCGTTAACTTGGAAAGTCTGTCTCCTCCTCCTCTCATCCATCCCCCTCACTGGCAGGATTGAGGAGAAGATGACCTGGGCTCCCAGACCCTTGACCACCATCCCCAGAGCTCTGAAATCTTGCTTGATGGTCTCCAGTTTGCCCTTGGTGTCATTGGCGCCCACGTGGAAGAGCAGCAGTAGGTAATAGTCCGAAGCGTGGACAAGCCTTGGCAGTCTTTCCATGACGTCTCTCACACGAGCCCCTGGCAGGCCACAAACCTCTCTAGACATGAGGTCAGGTTGGCAGATAGATGCCTCCGTCCCCTGCAGCAGGGAGTCCCCCACAACAATCACCCGCTGCTTCTTCCGGGCGTTCCGGCAGGGCACAGGGTCTGTTGTCCCAGGTACTTCCCTGGCAGCCATGCCCATCTCCTCCTCATCCTGGAGGGCACTAAACCTGTTCTTCAGCTGCAAGTCTTCGGGAGGAGTAGGAGCCTTTCTCCTCCCACGAGCAGTGACCAGTTTCCAGCCTTCTTCTACGGTGTCATGATGTACCGTTTCACACGGCACAGAGCCCTCTGGCAACTCCACTGCTGCGGGGGGTTGGGACTCCCGAAGCTGCCCAGTCTCCAAAAATACCCTGTCTATCTCTTGCTCTGCTTCCCGGATGCTGCGCAGCCTACTGACCTCCTCCCGTAACTCCCTTACCTGACGACACAGCTCATCAACAGCAGCACAGCTCCTGCAGGAGAGCTGGCTGCCAGCCCAGGCCTCCCGGAGAGGCCCCAAGCACTCCCTGCAGCCTGAGACCTGTAGAGCCGCATCTACTGTCAGAGGGTCGGTCTGCTGCCAGACGGTCTGTCTGGGTGATGATGACTTGCTGAAAGTGCCTCAGATAATTCTGAAGAGATTTTGTTCTTCTCTCTTTGATGTTTGCTCTGGGACTTACACTGTGAACTGTAAAGGGGAGGTATATGCTTTGGTAGTTAAATTAATTCAAGTTGTAGCTTAACAGGGTCATAATGATTTTATTTCTTATTTGGAGTCAAAGTCGTAGCAAATGTTACCAGACTTTAGGTCTCTAAATTACAACAGCAGTAGTAAATTTGCTGTATTATTCCATGCATTATGCAAATAGAGTTGAAACACCGATAAAATTAATACTATGAGCTTTTGTGCTTTTTTTTATTTGGTAGATCCTTGATAATAGTCTTATTCAAAAGCTTTAGTCCAAGAACGTTCTTTGAGCGTAGCTGTAGTTGCTTATGAATATTCCAGTTATGGAGAAAGTCATGGTAAATCATCTTGTCTACATAGGGAAAAAGGAGTTTAGTTGTGTGATGAAGACTGTGAGTGGGTAATCAGGACTTGTAGAATCTGAAATATTATGTTTTGCCATTGACTTTCTCTATGACTTTCAGCAGTCAGTGGCACTTTTCTTGCTCCAGTTCTCCTAAACAAGTAGATAATAGGAACAGTCAGCTTAGAGGAATAATTAATATTTGCAAAATGCTTTGAATTTCTTAGCAGAAAATGCAAAGTTAAATTTGATTAACTTATTAATTATTAACTTTTTTCATTTACTTGTGATTTTCTCAAATGTATAGGAAGTTATTTGTTCTGCGCTTTCTTTATGTAAAATTGCTGACATAAGACATTTACATGTAAGTCTTATAAGAATACAGACCCTGACACAACAAAAAGCAATTCAGCTTTTTCTCATCTTTATTAAGTCCTGGATTCTTTCCTCTTTTCTAGTAGCCCACTTGGTTCAATTATCTATTGCCTTCCATAGAGTGTGCAATAAGATCAGACTTAGCAGAAATTTATTAGGCTTTCAATAAATTATTCAAAAATAATTGAATACTCCATGACCAAGGAAGCTTTGAAAATGGTTTTTGATTTTTGGTAATTGCCTTTTTGTTTTCCTCAATTAAATATGATGGGGTGTAGCTTACATTGCGGTAGGCTTAGCTGGATTTTTTGTTGTATCCTCTTTTAATTATTTATAAAGCTTCAGAGGGAAAGAAACACAGAGTCTAGGTAGTGCTGAGAAGCATAAAACACACACAAAATGTGTGCACTGCACACATTAAAAGAACACAGAAATTCAGTGGAGCTTGAAATGCAGGTGGAAAATACACCATTTTTTCGTATTTTATTATTTGCATAAGTGTCACCACTTTTACATAAGGTCACCGCATGAGAGGAAGAATGACTAAACACCACTGATTTCTAGTCGTGCCAGTCATATTAGAAATATTCTGACCTCCTACCAGGAGAAAGAGACAAGAAGGAAAAAGAAAACCCGCACTGCTGTCACAGCTCTGTCAGAGGGACCAGTTCCACCAAGTGCAGTGTTGAAATTCCTGTCTCCAAGCAAACAAAAGCTTTTGAAATTTGAGTTCTTCATATTTTTACCTCCTTATAGTTGTGAGATTGATATAATCCCTGTTTCTTTGACAATCATTTTCTGAGACAGCTATGTTTCTAATTAACACTACAAAGATTAACTTATGAACTGCCAGACCTGAGACCACTATCTATTAAAATATGAAGCTTGTTTAGTATTCAGATCAGTATGAAGTGGAATTTGTAATAGATATTCTTCTCTGGTATACATAGCCTGTGATGAAAACATCCCTTATTTTTCGTTTTCTAACCATATTATCATGGAGTGACTTGTGTGGGTTATCTCCTGCTCTTAAACTCTTACTGCCTGAGTTTAATTATTTAGTGCCTTAAGTGAATTAAGCATGTCCACAGATGTGTGACTTTAACTGTTGTTTTATCTAGCACTCTGTGAAAATTTGATAGGGTAATTGCAGGTGAAGCAGTGCAAACAACCTCTGAAGATATTGGCTGAATTGTTAAAACGCAGCTGTAATGACAGTGTAGTCCTCTGAAGTAATAAAAGCACTTAGGACAAGATCTGCAAAATACTTCCTACACTGAAGTAATTTTAAGATATCCTCCAAAATGTATGCGACCTTTTGAGAATGGAATGTATCTTCTTTGTCTTGGGATCAGGTGTTACAGATAACAGCAGTTATGGTAAACTGTGCAATATCATTGAGAGCTCCAAAAAGTAAAATACTGTAGCCTGGGAGAGGATAATAATCATTAATCTTCTAAGAGTTCCCTCAAGGTACAGAAGTAAATTACATTACAAAAGTGAAATATATCTCAATTACTGTATTTATTGTATTTTATCATGGATTGTTATTTACAGAATTGTACTGAAGCAGTAATAAAACATGAAAATGTGGATGAGATTCTAAATCCCTTAACTGTTTTTTTCTTGGGTTTCAGCTGCCATTTGTTTGGTAAAACGAGCTGCTGTTTTAACTTGTACCCCGAGCTGTGAGCTCTGCACCAGATCTGTGAAACATGGTTCGTGAGACAAAATTATGTTTACTATGTAAGAATTATTGATATATATCTAAAAGTAGGGTTTATGTCTTTGGACTTCTGCCAGAAAAGAGGAGATTTGTTCTCAGCGTTTTCACCCCGAGACAGATAGGTGTTGACAAGGCTGGCAGTTACAGCTGAGACTGTATGTATCACTAAAAGAAAATGCCAAAGCAAATAGCCTTGAGTGATGGTATTTTAGCACTGACTAATACACGCAGTGGCAAAAGAAATCAGTAAGCATGTGCAAACCTTTCCAGCAGCCCCTGAGAAGTCATGACTGTCAGATTTAACTGTGAATTGCCATGTTTGGGATAGCGATGTGACACTCCTAACTCTCCAAGGCGTCAGGTCTGTCGACACTGGGAACTGTGGCTGTGTCCCTGCCCATGTAGCCTGCTGTGCAATGCACGTGCACGGGATAAGGTTCTTGGTGGAGCGAGGAGGTTATTTTGTGGTCATCATCTCTAGGAAAGACAATTCATATGAAAATTGTTTTGTCTGTGTGTACAGAGAAATCATACGGTTAACCTCTTATGTTAGCCATATGTTAACCTGTGTTATGTTACAATACACTGTCAAAATACATGAGCTGGAAGACAAAAAGTACAAATCCTATAAATAAGAAATTATTAAAAATAAAACTATTATATAGTGAACACAGTTTCATGCAACAACCTCTTATGAATTCCTTCATTGTTCAGTGTTATTTAAAGAAGTAATGAAGTTATTGATACACTGTTATTATTTAATGAATCACTCATTAGAGATGAACATATTTAATGATGAAGCTTCCAATTTTTTTAAAAAATGCATTAGTTGTATGTGCAGTGTCACACAGGGAAAACATTTAGTAGAGCTTGAGTTATAGTTGTCATAAGATGTTAGAATTTTTAACCTCAGATGCTCACAAGAAAGCCTCGCGTCCTACCCCACATTTCTGTTTTTTTCCTCATAAGCTTACACAGTTTAGTTCATAGGTAGACACCCTGGCTCTTACCAAGTTATGTTACTGGTACATCTCTGTATAGCAATTGAGGGTATACAGACTTGTTAGCCAACTTCTGTTTGATGTGTGTAGATACATATGCATATATGTATACATGTATGTATACATACATACACATATATGTACATGAATACATACCCGTACCGTTAGTGATGTTTGATTCTGTTGAAACTATTAGGTACTATAAAATCACTTTGACAAAAAGTAAAATTGGAAAAATGTCTCCACATATTATGACCCATTTAAAAATCCCTTAAATTAGCTCCTTCAGGATATTGCAAATGACTGTGACTCTGCTTTTAAGATCATTTCTTGGAAATAAGTTTAAGCTTATTTAAAGTGATAGAGTTAACAACAAAAACAAATGTAGTTTTCAGTAGAAAAATAAAAACTGCGGGAACAAGAAGCAATAATGGGTCTGTGTCATCCTAATCACTCTGTACAAAAGAAGTGCTTTAAGGAAAATGTTCATGTTTCACACTAACAACAGTGATCTATGCTCACATAAAACATATTTAATCTCCCTCATTTGATGTGTCGAAAATCGGAGAAATTGATGCACTCTGTAAATCCAAAATTAAACCAAATGTGTAAAATGAGGTGGACAATTTATCAGCTAGAGTAAGTGTTCTTTTCTCTAAGAAGCGTACAAATAAACCCAGCACGCAACCTTCTTATACCTAGTAAATGCTATGTTGAAGCTATCCCCTGCAGAGCCTGTTTCACAGCTAAATACATCACCTGTTTGTCATTTTTCATATGCCATGAATTCATGTTTAGCTCTATCAATTCAAATGCAAGAGTTGTAGATTTTTACTAGCTTTTCTAGAATCCAGTGCCGAGGAATTGCTTGTGAAACAAGCCAGTGGACAGTCAGCAGCAAACCTGGGAGAAACTGGTGGGGAAAGGCAGGTAAACATGCCTATAGTTACATGAGATGGCAGTAGTTCAAAAACCTTCTTTACTAGCCTGAATTCATGCTCCCAAATCCTAACTCTTTCGCAGAGACAGAGCTAATATAGATAAGAAATTAAGCTCCTTTTAGGTACCTCTTGTTCTGTACCAGGTATTTTTCTCATTTCTGTAACCTAGATGCAGACCATTAATATTTTTTCTCTAGATGAAGCCTATGCCTGTGCTGCTTGTCTGTGAAATATATAATGTCATCTATCAGTGGGCCAAACAGCACATGTATTTTCCACCAAACAAAAAAAACTCAAGCCATTGTGGCAGGAGGAAAGAGAGCGGATATTGTTAGAACTGTAATATAGAGCATAAGATAGGAGATAGCAGAATGGGAGATCTATTATGGCAGGAGGAATGGGGTGGGGGGGGACTGGAGTAGGAAGAAGAAATATGATGTTATGTTGGTAATGCCCCTCTCTGTTACTTGACTTGTGAATGCTTGTCCTAGGTCCTCGATGCTGCAGACGGTATCCTTTTAGTAGCAGTTACTCCCATTCTGCACCATTGATCTAATGAACTCAAGCTTCTCTAAAGTATTGATTTTGAAGTTAAACACTGCAGAAATGTAATACCTGTGTGCAGTGCCCTTGAGTACCATTTCTGTGCGGCCAGCCTCAGGCATTGCTGAGCCTATGCAGGTCTATGCACTGCAAGCACATGGGGACCTGTGTATGTTCAGGATTCCCTGCACATATTCTCTGCACACACAGTGCAGTCACTTGCTATATATATGCGCCCAGATCAGCTGTGGAAAGCTCCAGTCATTACATGTACTGCGGCACTGTCAGGATTCCATTTCTGGTGGGGGCAGAAAGGGAAGGCTTTGATCCTGGACCAAACCCTTAAGGAAGCGTTGAAATAGCTGCAGAAGCACTGGCAGCGAGGTGAATGATTTTTCAGGGAATATAATACTGATAAAGAGAAAACCCCTCTCTCCCTTTTTGCAGGGTTTCCAAGAAAACACTAACAGAGTTTCTCTCTTTTCAACCTACTTTTTAGATTTTGAAGGTTGAAGTTGTACCGAACACCCTCTCTCCCATAGAGGCACTTCTAACGCAGTCCTTAGAAATAAGCCTGGCTTCTTCCATCTTACTCTGGAGAGAGTTTTCTGGTAGAGTTGCCCAGGGATAGAGTCTTTATCTTTGTGTTTTCTCTTCTCATTCTTTAGAGAGGTTGATTTGGGTTTTTTGCTACAAGTTCTTTCATTCTGAGGACTTGTGAACAGAAAGTTGATCCCAGAGACTCTGAAGAACATGATCACTAATTATTTGTCCCTTCAAAAGCAGGCAACAGATCAAACAATAGTAGGGCTTTATGCATGTGACTTATTTACAAAAGGTGATAAAAAAAGATTAAAATATAAGTTTCCCCCAACCACATTAGCTCCATACCTGACAGGGAGGAAAGAGCTTCCCTGCTGTCGGACTCCGTCTGTGGTCCCTGCCCAGGCTGCCAGCTTTTGTTGTCTGTTCCCAGGAAGCCTTGTATGGTTCAGGACGCTCCCATTCCCCACCAGTTTTTAGTTTCCCAAGGCCCTTAAAGATTTCATATACCCTCTGATCTCTCCCTCCTTCACCTTGGCAAAATAGCTATGTCATGGACATAGGGACCAAGGAGTTGTTCTTATGTGGCTGTCGGGCTGGCATTTGTTATTTGCTGGGGTGCTCCTAAGTAGTTCATTGCTTTTCTTTTATGTCTAAAAACTGTTAGATTTAATTCCATAGCAATTCGTTTTGACTGTAAACACGCAAGGGCTGGCACCATATAATGAATTCAGCAAATATGCAGTGTATTTTCGTAACTAGGCAGTGTTTCCTTCTTCAGGTTTGCATTACAATCTGCCTCAATAGAAAAAGTTAAATGAAGACGGCCATAAAGGTGTTGTTAACAAAGAAAAGAAAAAAAATCTTGCTATTGAGATAGGAAGAATGTCTTTGAACATGACAGTCAAGTGAACAGCAATAAGAGAAGACTCCTCATCACTGGCTATGGTTTACTGAGATTGTTAAAAAGCTATATGCCAGTGACATTAGAAGAATGTCCTTTAAAAATTGTAAAAGAAAAAATATTTGGGGCATGAACTGGAAGGAGATGTCAGTGAAAAGCTGAGAAGCAGGGAAGGCTCAGGGAGATTGCTGCAAGTAGCTGGGGTGCTTTTTGTCACTCTGAACTAGGAAATAAGCCAAAACTTCCTCAGCTGTAAAAGGAGAAGTTAAACTGAAGTACATCCATGTCCTTTCTTTGTTTTCTATATAATACAGATATTTCCTCATTTAATGTACAGAAGTCATTGAATTTCGCCAAGTTATTCCTGTGTTGATCTAAAACATTTCAACTCAAAGAGTAAATGACTTTCTGAATGAGGTATAAGATATAAGAGAAACTGTTACTTCTTTCAATGGTTTTCCTAGCAGATAACTATATATACAGTGATAATGTGTGCCTTTTGCTTGTTTTCAAACACACTGTTCAGCTTCCAGCCACTAACTCCTGTGCTGGTCTTTGACAGAATGAAAATCCTTTTAGCATTTTCTCTTTGTGAAAGAATTTATACACTAATTAAACCACAGGTCAGTTTTCTTTGGGGTAAGGTGAATAAAAAACTTTATGGCTCTCTATGCTGCAGCTACTCACTTTTCAACTTCTTTTACAACAATAACTCCACCAGAATTGCATGCATTTGTCCATTATGAGTTCTCCCAGTTTTACCTACAGAGATAAAATTACCTCCTTCCTGTGCATGCATCCCTTCTTCATATGTTTCATTGGTCACATAGCCCCTTTATGACAGCACTGCTCAAGGAGCATCTATGGATCTGCTTAAATCATAGTGCTTTTCCAGATTCACTGTTTTCAAGGTTAGGTCCTTGCTCAGTAAATAAGGATTACCTTTAAAATAATTTGTCATTCAGATCCTGGAATCAGAGCTGTATGGACCAAAGAGTCCACTCCAGAGGACATCCACTGACTTGTGTGGGATTTTCCCTGGGGTCAGAGATCTCCCTGCACGCAGCTTATTACAGGAGCAGATCTTACCCTAGAAAATGCTGTATCACTTTGTCTGTTACAGTTACCTTATGTGCAGTTTTGTGTACAATATGCCTCTTTTTCTTTTGTGTTGTGAAACTCATCTGATGATGCCAAAAAGAAAAAAAAAACTACTGCCAACATTGGTGTTACTTTTGCATTGTCAGTTGTCGTTACTGATTGTTAGAAAGATTTTACGTGCAGCCTGATTTTCGTTGCCACTCCACTCGGTGCTTAGGGCAGAGAAAATATCTCAGTAAATTTTGAGCGGCAAAGCTGTATTATCACTGACAGTTATCCTAATCCTTTGAGATATGCTGGTATCAGTAAAGTAATGTCTGTTCAAGAATGAAGTGCCTAATTTCACTTTGTTTTGATTGCAGAGCTGATTTGGTTACATCAAAGAGTATCATTTATGGCTGGTATCATTTATAAGGCATGTGTCATATGTGCTTTATTTCTGAGGTCTATGGACTGTTGTCCAAAATCACAAATAACTGATTTTCTGTGGCATGGTCATCTCTAAACATAAGGGTTTAAGAGCAGAAATCCTAGACCTAATCAGTGGGTCATCTGTCTCAGATGCGCCCAGCAGAGCCTGTTTCCAAATGCCCCTTGATTAGCAGAGCTGGAGGTCGACAGAGGAAGCTCCCACATGCACCAGGGCCACCCCACGGGCCCTGCCCTTTGCTTACTGGATGTTTGCTCTAAGTCTCTGCTGCCACCCTTCACCTCAGTTTCACTTCACGTCTGTCCCAAGTACTCTTATCTTGGTCATGCTCACATACATACATGGCTTTCTCTCTGTCTCGTCTTTTCCACCTGGGCTGTCCCTTCTTAAGAATCTCCCTGCACCCCCCTTGGCCCATCTCAACCTCTTGTTCTCCCTTTCTGTGGGAATACAGCAGGTACAAAATGAACATTTACTGCTATCGCGTTGCTCACGCTGCTCATTTCTTGTACTGCTTTCCCCATCCAGTGCCTGTCTTGTTTACTTAGACTGTAATTTCTTCTGGATAGCTGTGGTCTATTCCTGTGCATCTTTGCATACTGTAATCCCACGAGGTTTGTTTTTTTGCCTGGTTTTAGGCACTACTGTAGTAAACATGATTAATAATACTAACGCCTACCATAATATACTTACTCTGTTTATAGCTATACCACAAAGAGAAATGACTTCCTCACCCAGCTGCTGATTTTATTTTGTATTTTTTCTACTGGAACACTATATATACATTTCCCTCTATAAAGTAGTGTAATATCCTGAGTTTTTCTGGACTGACATTTTAACACTGACATATTTCAGAGATTTTTAACACCAGGTGAGTCCAGCTAGTCTGATCTCACTGAAGTTCATCAGATTGTCCCTGAATCAGAGAGACTAGCTTGCTTGATCATAAGAATGCTTTTTAATTATCAGTATTCCCGCAATGCCTAGGAGCCTTCTTGTACAAGGAACAATAAAAATGCCAAAAAAAAAGACAATCTTTGTCCCACTGGCTTACAAGTGAGCACAAGGAAACAAATGAAAAACTACTGAGGAGTACCCACAGCAGATACACATCTGGTTGTTTTGTAAGTCATTATGACAGAGGAAACTGTAAGGAGGGATTTGGAGGAGCTAAGGCAGGGCATTTTTATGCTTTTTTTTTTTTTATGCTGCCCCAAGTGTTTGAGGACCTCATCTATCAAGGTACTAGACTATCTCCAGAAGCCTTTTCTACTGCTTCAGTATTTTAAAACATTATAATGTTAGCTAGTGTTCAAGAGTGTTCAAGAGCTGGGACAGACCCACACATCTTTGTGCTATAAATTACACTGAAATTGGGTCTGGCATAAAGCTTACCCCAAACTCAGTTTGGCTCCTTTTGAAGATACCTCAGCAGCCAAAGAGAAAAGCAAAATCTATGCATTAATATCATTACTGGCACTGTATGTATATTATACACATCTGTGTACCTCTGTGGATGCTACTGAATTTCATGGGCCTTGGTGACCCATGCTGTCCTGAAGACTCTTGTCACATCTGTTCCTCACATGAATAGTCTTTTCTCATCAAGAGAGTCTCAGGCATTCATTCATTGCACTTTTGATCTTGTGTTTTTAAAATTGTTTGCCTTTTGTTTTTTAAAGGCATGCCTTTACAGAGCATTATCTTTATCTCAAAATATTAGTACAAAAGGGATCTTACTGTGTTGGTTGGATCTTCTTTAGAATTTCATAGATATGTGTTTATCTGTTCAATTGAAATTATGAAAGAAAATTTCTGAAGTCTTTACAGCAGCAATATAGTTTTTACAGAACCTTTAGAATTCTTGTAATAAAACCAAGTTTTCCTGTTGCTTATCAGTTGGCTACCAGACTGGTTTCAAAGCAAAAATACCCTTAGTGATAGATGTGCTGCCCACTTCTGAAACAAAACTCACATCATGTATTTTTCAAAATTTGGATAATCCTTCAAAAGGGGTGGGCAGGGAAAGGCATTTACCTCATAGGTTTAAAATGAACAGCCAGAAATCTTAGAGGATAGTTTATTTGGAACAGCTGTCCAACCTAATTTTGTAGATTGGAAAGGTAAAGATAGTTTGGATAAATTTGAATAAATTCAGTTTCCAAACTGAACTCAAAATCTAGACTTGTAAGTTCTTCCATAAATGGTAAGAATAAGACTACACAATGATTTTAGCCTGACAGCGTAAAGTACAGGATATGCAGGTAATTACAGACAGTTGAAGAACACCTGGCAGACGCTAGCTGAAATACAGATAATACTGAATGGAAACCATTCTCACCTAAAATGATTTACCAAATAAAGAAATGAGCACACACATTCCTCGTGCTTTTGCAAATGTGTTGTAAACCCTTTTCCTTTTCCAAATATTTCAGCTTTGCTGTTATATAGTAGGATTGTTATCATTAAAATGACTGAATACGTTTACAATTTTGTTTAGCCTCATAACTTCTCTGTGATTCTGGTATTATTCCTATTTTATTCATTTTTCAGGCAGGACACAAGTTAAAATTTTGATCCAAAATCATGTGGGAGAAGGGTTATTCATAAAAAGTCATTTAAAAGTCTTCTGACTCCCTTAATCTGACTTAGTTACTTAAGGTGTCTTCTATGGGTAATATACTTCAGCAGATAAGGCATTGGTGGTCTGATAAATAGTAGGTGTACCAAGACATTCATGTCATGATTATTCTGTCATACATTTAGTATAGAATTTATGTCCCCTATGTCTTGCCATGTAAAAGTTAGGCATCTTGCCTGAACAATTGGATGTCCTAGAGAGAGAGGTGCTCAGGAGCGGGTGGTTTTGTCCAGGAGTGGTTGGTGTTTAAGGCAGGTGAACCTCCAGAGGAAGGTTTTGTCCATGGGAGTGTTGCTTCTGAGACCGAAGACCAGGTGACACGTGGATGAGTCATTAATAGTCTCACTGGATTGCTAGTAATGAACATTTATGTATGTTCCAGCATCCTATTCTATATGTATTTGTTTGAATACATTCTCTCCATAATGTGAGTTAGGAAGAATAGTTTTTCCACTCTGAAGCTACTATGCTTGTGTTGTCTTGTAGAGTTAAAGTACGACAGAATTATTTCTGAACTAATACTTGTGTGGATATAGCTGTTTTCTTCCAGCAGTCAATAATCGCTTACAAAGCCAAACAAAGACCACTGTTCTAATTTCAGAGATAAGGCATCCAAACTGTAGATGAAAAGATTTTCCCCAAGTAATGCAGTTTACTTCTTCCTGTGCTAACCTTTAGATGTACAAGTAATCTCACCAATTTAAGCTAATCAAAATTAGAAAGAAGAGTTTACAGGCTCTTCTTACAGTTGTAAGCTTTGTATGTAGTTGTATTTAAATGTTGTAGATAATTCAGGTAAAAATTTTTATTGATTCAAATAGTTTGACAATGCTGTTAACCATTATTTTTTGCCTTGGGATACATTGAGAATAAAAACCATATTTTGCTCTAACTTCTAAAATACGAACAGTTTGAAACACCTGAAAAAGGTACCAAATGTTTGCCAAAGATTTCTTCGACAACAGGGAATAATGTCCGTGTTGTTCTGAGAATAAATCCCATAAAAGGTAGAAAGGAAAGTACATGGTGGGGAAGTACCAGGGAAATAGATAGCTTAGTTGAATGTTTCAAACAAGAGGGACGACACTTTGCCCTCAAAACTGTGGTGGGACTGAGATGAAAAAACCCTCAGAATTATTTTCCATTACATGAATGGAGGAAAAATTAAATTATTTGATATCTTATGGAAATTTTCTGGAATGAAAAATGTGGTAAGCTAAAATGTGAGAGAGAGAGACGCCTGCTCATTCCTGCCTTTGGATGTCATTAAACTCTCGTTGAGTCTAATAGACTAGCAAACATCTCATCAGTCACACCAGAGTGATGGCTGTAGGGGAACAGGATTATGGAGAGTCACAGACACAGCTGCAGTGTTCATGTACCTTAACTGATCACACTCCATGACAAGTGCAGTGTTTCTTGTAGCATTTGATGGATTAAAATTGTTTAGGCCATCTCTGAAATGTACCAATTATACTGCTAAAGAGATCTCTCTTTGATTATTCAGTAGTTTTGGGGTGACATTCAGTGTTAAAGAGGATTAAATGAACTTGAAAGGGTGCACAGATATTTTACAATTGCCTAAGAAAACTGAAGTGGTAAAGATAGATGTTTTTCTCCTTATGTAAAAAAGGGCTTTGACAACTAAGCTTTTTTAATGCATAGCCTATCATATTCTTTTAAAGCTGACATGTTTGGTATTACATTTTGCACGTTCTCTTACAAGAACAGAGGTACCTTTCTGCCCGCTGGCCCTCTGTCTTGAGCTAAATGTGCTGCTTTGCTTCTTTTAGTGGAAGCAATATAGCTGTCTCACTGATTGGACCACTGATCCATTATCTTGATATCCTTTTTTGCCCAAGCTGTGTTTTATACTTGCAAGGAAGATAACATTCTCTTACCCTAACAGCTGTGTATCCTATAGTGGGGTATTAGAAATTCCCCTGCATTCTATCAGCTGAGAAATAACTCTTGCCAGCATGGCCTGAGCATATGTCTCTGGCATATTGCTACCTTCCACCTGCCTAGTTATACTGATGCTATCATCAGAGCTTCTGAAAAGGTTTGCTGGGGGTGCTTTTGAGAACTCTCGACTAGGTGCGTGTGGAACAGCTTTAGGGTTTCTCTTGCTTCTCACAGTGGCATAAACATGATTCCAAGAAAAGTTGTGAACTTCTGCAAGTGTTAGAATAAAGGCATTTCAGCAAAATGAAAATGTGTGTTCTGTTCAAAGCCTTACCTTTGCTTCGCACCTTCTGATGGGTGAGTGATTTGCCTTTATCTAGGCAGCAGAATGCACGATCACACTCAGACTGCAGAATTGTAATGAAATATTGGCATGCTAGAATAAATCACTGCCACCAATGCTTAAGGACTCTCACTCTGTTTAGCTTGTTTTAGACCTGGAAACCATTCTCCTCTGTAGATGTTAAACAATGCTTCAGTATTCCATGCTATTCGAAATGACAGTTCAATTACCATTTACTTTCTCATGTGCGCTTTCTGAAAGACCTTTAGGACCAAACTCCTTCCCGCACAGCATTTCTGATTTAAAATACCATTAGAATTTGCCCGAACACCTCCTCCTACCGTTATTCTCTTAGGTTGGGAAAAGGTTAAGAGGCATTTGTTGACTCATTGAGGCAGATGACTCACAGCTTCTGAATAAAAGAGGGGGAAGTGACTGCCTGAAAAGACAGAATCTAGGGTGTGGGTTCAGAAGTCCCAAAGTAGTCATCTTAGCAACAGCCTTGATAAAATGAAACAGCATCAATAGAAGTTTTAAACTGAAGTTTATCTTACTTTCTTTGTTAATAAAAGCCAAATCCCTGAAAGGGACTGGAATAAGATCTTACATAAAATGTGGACTCTTTGGAGAGCAAGTGACTAAGGCACCTATTCACAGAAGGGTATACTAAAGAATAATGCAAAAGATTTGTGCCAGATGAGCAGAGCAAGATCAGGATACTGAAGTATACGATTACACCAATTAACCTGCATAGCCTTGTTTATATCCTTTTCTTAATTGCTATGCTTTTTCTTGCACATATTCTGTTGAAATTTCTTTTTTGTGTGTGTTAACCAACACCTGTGTTCTGCCTCTGCCCCACTGAAACAGATACATAGCATGTAACATGTATACAGATAGAAATATACCTTTCATCTTTTCTGTGTAGGGCATGAAACAAATGCATTAAAAGTGAGCAAAAGAGGAAAGCAAGAGAAAAATAAAGTGAAATCATTTAGCTCTGTTTTCCCTCTGACATTCTGATTTCCCCCACATAAAAATGTCTTGGTGTGTATCATAAAAATAATCTCTTATATGATTATCTCCATGCCACTACTAAATTCAATTTATCCTTCTTTAAAAGCATCTAGCTGCTGAGCAGACTCTTCTTTGTTTCTGAGCTCATATCATCTCTTCTGTCTGCAATCCACATTAGGTTGAATTTTTTCCCTGTTCCATCATAGCACTTTTGATGAGATTCTGATTCTCATTTTCTTCAGAGGACCAAACCTAACAATGCGCCTCCTTTTATAAAGTTCATATGTTCCTGCAATCTCATCTTCTCAAGAGACACTGGCTTCTGTTATCTCCAACTGATTATGCTTTCCTGACCACAGCTGAAATTTATGTCTGTGCTTAGCTACTGCTTTCTTTGCTGTAGCTGGACTTTTATTTTATTTTGCTGACAAACTTGGAAAGCATACTTTGCAGTAAGAGGAATTGTTTATAATACATTGTAATTTTAATTCATTTCTTCAGATGGTTGCTTTGAAATTAAGACATACATTTCTCCTTGATCTTCAGTGACATACACAATAGTATTATAACCTAAGAATGAAACATTAAGTAGAGTGCAAGAAAATGCAAGGGGAGGACTTGGCTATCACTGAGCTTATGCTGTGCAGTTTGAAGGACAGAGGCAACAGGACTGTGTTGTTTTGCAGCTATTCCACTCTGTAGCAGCTGAAAGCCAAAAGAATATGCATACAAGATCTCTGAGCTCTATGTCAGCTTAAATACTAGTGGGCATGTTACAGCAGTGGATGTATAGCCGGAGTTTACTCTGTTACACTCATACCTATTTGCCACAGCATTTATGGGAACTAAAACCTGGAATATAGCTTAAGAGAGAAAACAAATCTTGGCTTGAATTCACCTGGGTTTTGCCAAAAAGTCTTATGGTGCTTTCATTTCAGATACAGCTCAAGCTTACAATCTGCCATCATCCTAATTATCTTTTTTCTCTCTGCCTTGACAGCCCCATCCTTTCACTACTTTAATAAGCATTCTAGCCCATCTCCTTGCATTACTGCATCCAGTCAATATTCTTTTATAATATGTAAATTTAGAAATGAAATTCCTGCAGCCTTGTTTCTGTTTTTGAGTTGAATGACATTTTATGTTAAACCTTGCATTTCATGTAATTCTTGATGTCTTAAGAGTTTACATTCCCAACTTCCATCTGCTAGACTGACTTAAGACTGCCATTCCTCAGTCCCTTTTTCAAAACTGATTTCCTTTTCTTCTTCAAGACATAGCTCAAATTGCCCTCAGTTGAGTACTTCTAATTAACAAATAGGAACAGAATTTCATATAGCTCTTTGGCAAAAAAAGGATGGAAATTTACACCTAAGCAATCAGTTCATTGCATAATTCTTGCTTAATGTTTCCCTGCAAGTTTCGGGAACTAGACACTGCGAAACAGGTGCAGTCGCTAAAGAATATGGCTCATACAAGTAATTTTTATCAAGCACAGAATTCATTTTCTAACACTTTTTGTGTGCTTCAGAGTCTGAGGATCAAAGTTAGGAGGAGTTCACTGGTTTTATAAAGACTGAATTTAGAAAACAGCGTCAGTTCTCTCTTATTCAGACTCTTCTTCATTAATGTAACACAAATAGCTTGATTTAAGCTATCTTTGATTTACACTAGAGTGAGAATGGAATCGCTGATGCAGTGTTTTCATATGCAGACAAGTAAATATCATTTGAATGCTGATTTTTGCATTTGTCTCCAAATACTTAATGCGCGTTCCATAGCATGTTAACACCTTATGAAATTAGGTAGATATAAGACATGTTTATTACATTTTCCACATGTTAGGGTAACTGACTAAGGTAAATTCAGTCAAAAAAATACATAATTTGCGCAAAATTTCACAGACCTTCCAGAATTTCGAGTCCATTATATGCCAAGCCTCAGGTGCATCCCATTTCTCCTTAGCTCTGACCTCTGCACTGTTTTCTCTTACAAACATAACAAACTCATCCACACCCTTCCTTGGAACTGCACTGAACAGGAGCTTCTTCACTCAAGACAATTTGCTTATTCCATAGAAAAAACACTATGCCAAAATTTTTAGCCTGTATACCTCTTTATCCAATCCCTTGCCTCTTATGCACATAATGCCACCTAACACTATAGTTCTCCTGTCCAAAGACTGTATACATCTGCTATATGTCTGCTAATAAACCTCATGAAAGATTTCTTTCCCCTGCTGTCCACATACGTTCAGCACTACAGATCTTCCCTTTGATTACGCTGAGGTCATCCCCAGGCCTCACCGAAGAACATCTTCCTATAAAGAGTTATGTCAGCCTCTAATCACAATCACAGCTGAGCCCAGCAGCTCTGCCTCATCTGTGCACCATTCATTACAACCATACTGGACAGCTCGCCTAGCTGGACCACTTGCAGATAATTCAGGCTTGCTGATGTCCACTGGGGAGAGCAAACTGAATGGGCACGTTTTACTAAGTGCTGAGTGCTGAAAAATGAGGCAGCATTCATCTTGGATGAATAACATGTTATGTCAGCATTTTTCCTGTATCTATACTAAATAAAGATACTACTTGTAAGAGTTGGTGAGCATTTAGAAAACTGGTTGTCCTGTTGTTTTGCATTTGAGACAGTACTATACCAGTGTAGTAAGCTTGCTCCTTCTCAGTTCTCAGACCTTTAGTAATAATAGAATGGAAATTCTCATCATTGTAATATTTAAGTGTGAAATTTCGGAGTCAGAGAGAAATTACAGATAAAGTCTATGCCCTAGAATATTGACTGTCAATTAAATAATGGCATAGGAACTTCTAACATCTGAGAGAAGAAACAGTATACAAAGTCTTCTCTCCCTCCCCTGCTTTCACTATCTCCTTCGGGATTCAGCTCTGTCCACCACAAATCTCATCATTTACCTCATTAACATGAACAAAGTTGCTCTCTGTTGGCTGTTGTCTTCTGCTTTGTACCTATTCTTATCACAAGTACCTCTTATTAGAGGGACACTTCTTTCCTTGGTTACAGTACCTGACATACGCTGGCTGGTATATAGTGTAAAGCCTCTTGGTCTTTCGTGTCCAGGTGCTCAGAGTCATTCTTAACAAGTTACTTCCCTTTCTCTAGCAAATACTCTCACTTCAGGCACTTAATTTTGTGTCCCAGAGTTTTCAGCTGATTCACAGAGATTCTGCAGGATCCTTTAAAATCCAGGTCGCCTAGGTTCAGAAAGATGAAGCCATGGCCTTAGTGGTCTTTGCACTTTGTAAGGTCTTTGTAAGGGGGAGGAAATAACCCTCTTCCAAATGTCAAGCACACAACAAATTCTGGATCCTACAAATGTCTGGGAGCAGGCACAAAGAGAGAGGCAGAGAGCCATTACTTCTGGAGCATTTATTTAGAGCTTAGCTGTTTCCTGAATATGCTGGTCAGTATTATACAAAGTGGCAGGAGGATGCTTTGCAAAAACTGGGCAAGTTTCCATTACTGAGAACATTCAGCTCATGATGAGAGTCATGCTGTTATTTCCAGATGTGCATGAAAGGAGGTGTTATTATCTGGCAGCCTTCAACAAAAGTAGTATTTTCTGGGTGATTTTACGTAAGAAAATGCTGGCTAGAGTGCCACCTGAATTTGGAGTCTTCATTCTGCTCTATTCCTTCAAGAGAGACAACAAATCTTAATGTGGATTTTGGAGCACTTTGTAGCAGTAAGGACCTTTAAACAAAGAAAAAAGGACTCTTACCATTAGTTGCAACAGAGTTTCCACCTGACTTCTGTCACTGTGCTTCAACATTGGGAAAATACCTGAGAAGAAGCTGTGACTCAAGCATGGGCACTGAGCTGACCCAAGTGAATCCTTGGAGATCTTAGAAAAGAAACTTGGCAAGCAGGATGCTTTTAAGTGGGGCAGTATTTATGCCCATTTGTGCCAAGGCTGTCTTATACTGCATTTCAGAGTGAGATTTGTGGTCATTTTCTAGTACAGCCTATTTTAACCTGTTTGTTATAACAAAGGTGAACACAATAAAACTTTATTTACATAAAGGTTATAAATAATATTATTTATATAATAAGACATCAAGGAAGGAAACTTTCTGGCGAAAGAATGTTGCTGAGTCACCATATAGTCAGTCTTTAAGGAAAAAAAAAACAGCCTGAACTCACCGTATTATCCTGGAAACTCTGAACCTCAAAGTTACTGCAGATGGTTATTTACTGATGGAGTAATGGAAGAGTGCTTAATTTCTGTCACCCAGCCCACAAATAATTTCAGAGTCTGTGTATCCCACCTTTATCCATTTATTTTCCCATAGTCTCAGTATCCAGGCCATGGCAATTATCAGAGTGCTCCTGGTGCTGAAAAATGGGTTTAGAGCTACACCAGTGGAAATAACTCTACTATTGCCGCAGATGTGCCAGAATAAGTTTTCCTAATCAGTTCTCATTATAGTGTTTCCTCAGTCAATAGGAATTGAACACTTCTGAGAGCTCGAATGAGACTGGCCCAACATGCAATGGAAATAACACCCAGCGGGATTGCCAGGGATAACCACTGCACTTGCGCAAGTGGCTATTTCTGCTTTTAAGCAACATAGGGATCCCAGTTCTTTCTCAGACTCCCTTCAGTGCTACGTGGCAAAGTCCTCACAGGTTTCAGGCTCACATCTGGCACTTCTTCTGCTTCCACCTGGGCACAGTGGCAAAGTGTCACCCTAAGACATAGGCCGGTAGGGTGCAGGCCTACAAACCTGGGAGCTTGAAGGAGCACCCAAAGCAGTGTGCCATTCTGCTGCTGCCGGTCAGGGCAGAGTTACGGTTGCCCTGCCTGTGTGAGGCTGGCCTGGGGTCAGTGCGCCAGAGCTGGCAGCACTTGGGTTATTTTATTGAATGCCTCATCCAGCTGGGGGGGATTATTATGTGCCTCGTCTTCCCTGCTGGCGACAGCTGGGCAGCAGGCTGTGATGCAGGGGCAGAAGTCTTGTCCTGCCAGGAAGAAGCCTTCTGCCTCGCTAGAAATATGCAGAGGGAAATGTGGCTGCAGGTAGTGGAATACCCTTTCCTGCTGTTAAAAAGCTACTGCTTTCTTCTGCACTTAAATGGAGTTGAGGGCTACAATCATTGAATAGTAAAGTATTCCAAGCAGTCTTGACAACGGCAATAACATCAAAAAACAATGCCTCGCTGTTCCATATTTGTGGTCACCACAGATCATCCCGCCTCATTGCAATGGTTTGGAATACTTCAGATATTTTATACCTTTCATTCGCAGGAATCGGGACACGCTGCCTTGTGTATAGTCATGGAAAGAATGTGCTCAAGATTTCAGCTATGACTGTATTGTAACTCTTCACAGAACTGTTAAAGTCAAACCTTTCATAATGGTTGATTTTCCACTTCTGTCGTGTCAGCAGTGTTGTCTCTGCATGCCTGTTTTGGTAACCAGCACAGTAATACAGCTCTGAGCTCTTGTGAAAGTTTTACAGTTCAATTCTGTGTAAGCTCCTAGGCTGAAGGGGAAGCAGCAAGCAAGTCAAACAGGGTGCAGACATGCTGAGGAGAATACAACTCAGGACAGCATGCTCAGTGTGCTCATTTGTGCTCAGTATTTATCTAATATTTTGCTTTCAGCAATTTAAAAGCAATATAAAGCATTATGTCATAGCCTCCTCTCAGCAAACTAAAACAGTCAGAGGGAGGCTGAAAGTAATAGCAGTAATAAGGGCAAAGCAGCACTGCCAGTATTTGCTACAGCTAACTCGAGGGATTCTGTCTGCGCTTGGTCATTGTCCCAAACCCACTCTCCTTCCCCTGTTCTTTTGTGCAAGGCAAAGCCGAGTTAGAACAACAGTTTAGGGGAAATGCAACATAAGAACCACAGTTGGTGCCATAGAGTTTGACCTTCCTCCAAAGAAACTTACATTCTTGAGGAGTAAACATTTCATAGGGTTGAGATTTGCATTTTGTCCTAATATTTTGTGCATTCACAATTAGCATTTTTTTCTCTCCCTCCCTCCCTCCCCATGGGACAGTTTCTCAAGAGGAGTTATCAGCCTCGACTTATTTGATTTTTAAGAAATCTCTCTTCTGGAACCATGCTGACAATCAGATGAAAATAAGTTACACTGATTAGCATCTAAGAAGGGGAGTAAACCTGACATTTAGCCTCCGGCAAGGTGCAGTGATCAGTAAGTCTAATTTTAATTTTCCTGAAAAGTTAACTCTCAGTTCAGTAAATATGACCAGAAATCTGCCCCAGAGGATCAAAAGACAATGCATCATTTCGTAAATATATTATGCTAGAGAAATGCAGTTGTTAAACCACTATTGAGTAGTGGGATATAATTAGGAGTTTATGAAGAAATAAAACCTTCTTTGTAAAATTCACCCTCAGGTTCTCTGCTCACTGTGCTGTAGCTGCAAGTGCTGATCCAAGCCACCTACAATATGTGCAGAACCTTCATTTCAAAGGATTTTGGATTGACGTTGTGAGTGGCTGAGGACTGGGACAGCCCATGTATCACCCTTTATATGGCGAAAACGCTCAGGAGTGATGTTTGGCTACCTTAGGCTTACCCACTTACTCTCCATTTGAAAAGGGGTGGTGAGTCTCATTAGTCAGTTTACACATTAGTGTTTCCATAAAAAAAAAAGTCCCTTCCTCTTTTTCTTTGTGTGTTCAGTAAGCAAGCGATCACTTCCTGCCTCGGATTCACAGGCAGCTTGCTTGCACTGTTTCGTTGTTCTGGTCAGAAGCATGTCCAGGAGTGTATGAAGAAATGAAAAAACCTGTTCCATGTTGAAAGTACTTTTACTAGTGCAGTTGTTATTTTATGAAAATACTAAAGTAAGGTATTTCTGAAACATAAATTTTACAATTGATTATTTCCTGCTATTTTTATGCGTAGAAAGGACCATAATCATGTTTCAGAACATGTAGACGAGGAAATGCAGCCTGTCTCTGGGTGGCTCTGCCTGAAGTGGCAGCAGGTGTAGCCTGGTCCCCACCACTGTGTGCAGGTCAAACAGGCAGCTGGAGTCTGACTCAGCAGAGCCAGAAAAACATTAGAAATCATCAAGTCCAAACTAATGACGCTGTCAGTCGTGGCTATTGTGTTCCCCTTCCTGTGAGGATAGCACTGCCAGCTTTGGCAAGCAGTCCCGTTCATGGATGGCTCAAAGACAGGAACTCAGGCCAAGTGGGGAACGGCATTGGTTTGGAGGGTTGTTTGTCATTAACCGTGTAAGTATGCTCAGGAGAGATCTCACCAAGCGATGGGGCCTGTGTGAGCCACAGCAGGTGGGTGCGCATGACCGGAAGGGGAGGAGAGAGGAAAGGACCTCCTGGAAGAGGTCCTTCTGAAGCCTTGCGTAGGTCAGCTGGATGTCTGGCTAGCTGAGCCTGTGCACGAAGCACTGTAAAACATTAGCACAGTGAAATACGTGCACACTAAGTAGAGACATGTAGTTGTTATGGCTGTTTCTCAACCTGAAGAGTATTAACTGAAAGCAGGTAAAAGTAGTAGTGACATTGTGCACTGTTGTGGGCTTGCAATATGTAAAATACTGGAAATCAGCTGTGTGTTTTTGTTGACAAAAAAATTACTGCAGACAACAGAAAGGAAAATTTATTGAACATGTTTCTGATTTACCAAATAATGAGATATCTTCGAAGTTCAGGCTCATGCCTGTGCAATCCCAGAGAATTGCTCAGGATAATTAAAATCTTCTTATAGGTATAAAGAGTGCTCATTGCTTGGGTCAAAGTTGACAAAAATGGCAATTCAAGGATTCTGGCAATATTTTGAAGGAAAATCCTCTTTTCTCTGTCATAAGTAGTGTTCTGAACATATAAACAACTAATGTCTCTCAAATTTGTGTCCTCAATTGTATTTGTTTTCCATTTAGTATTTCCATGCAATATTTTCAAAATATGTGATAAAAATTGCCATTTACATACAATTTTAGCTCAGTTGGTGATTCTGTGACAAAAATGAGTCCTTTTCCTTTGAACTCAGTCTGAGTTTAATTTATATTCATCCTATGAATCTGTTGGCTTAGGGTGTAGTGAGGTAAAACAAGTAGGCTCAAAGCAAAGATATTTCTAAGATAACCCTGGAGAGCTGATAATATAGTAGGAAAGAACAGAAAAAGATTCAGGAAAACAGAAGTTTAAAGAACCAAAGCAGATTTAAAAAGAAAAGCTCCCCCAGTCAAAGTGGTGGTTAATCCTGCATTACGTGTGACTGGGGAAGCTACCACTAGGTGTTTCTATGTGTATATATACATGTACTCTTAGCGTCTGCCTTTGGAAATGAAGATCCCCAGGTGTCTGAAGCTGGTTAGTCCTAACTGAGTGGAAAACAACTGATAAAGCAGTATTGCAGTTCAGAGTCTCGCCTAAGAGTGGGATATTGCAAAACTTCATGTTGCAGTAGACAAGGAATAGAGATGTATTTGGCCCTTTTATTTTGACAAATGTTGCAATTTTGAAGTACTCTGTGATGAAGGGCTTGCCCATTTTTATTTGAAGTGAATATACATGTATTAATTCTGTGGCTATTTAAATCAATATAAAGTTTTGTTGGTAGTTTTAGTAATAGTAGAATTAAGGTAAATTAAAAAAAAACAGTAAAACTCACGGGAAATTGGTTGTTCCCTGGAAGGTACGAATGTTTAAAGGTAGAAAGACAGCCATGTAATATTGCATTAACATGCATCTTAGAGAAATGAAGGTTAATAAAATAACAGATTTGTTGCATGTGTCAAACTTAAAACATTTTTAGCTAATTAAAAACAAAAATCATCCAGTGATTTCATTTTTAGACTGTTTTCCAGGCTTCCCAGTAAAAAGGCTACTAGTATCTCCTAAGGGACAGGAGGAAACAGGAGCACCTCATTTAATCAGAAAGCCACAGACCTTTGACTGATCAGAAATTGACCATTTCCTGTTCATTTTAAAGTCTTATCCATAATTTTAAAGAATATCTCTTTTCAGAGGTGGATTTTCTAATTTTTTAATTTTTAATTTTTAATTTCATTGGGAGTATGCCTATGACGTCCCAGTTGCATTTTGCTGCATTCGCTTATTGTATCTTTAAATATTTGCATCTTGTTTGCATTTTCTCCAGAGAAGGTACGAATTATGCAGCAAAACTTTTTAATTAGCTAGGTGGCCAGTTTCACTCATTTCATATTTTCAGCAGCATATTAATTTGCAGCAGAAAAAAATTAATCGTGGACAGAGCAGTTTGGAGGTTATTCATTGCCCTAGAAAAAGTCTGCTGTAAACAATGGTGGGGTGGGGGGATGTGGGTGGTATTATTTTAACAGTTTTGAAATGCACCATTTTTTAGTATTACTTAATGATTTGTTTTTATCTCTACCAACACTAAGCTTTTAGTGTTCTCGACTTTAGTAAAGTGTCTGTTTATTGTTTTTGTGAAAAAAATTAAAACTCTGCAGTCTCAAATTGTCTAGAACATAGGTGTGTAATCCAACAAAAATAAGTTACTTCTGAGAAAAGGAGAATTACCCTTTCTGTGAAATGCTGTGTTTGATTTTATGGAGGAAGCTGTGAGGATGTGGGGATTTTCATGCGGCCCAGGAGGTATTCTAAATGTGACAACTGAGTAATAAGCAAGAATTTCAAAAGGGAGCTGCTCCTATTAACTTCAAAAGGAGTCTAGTTGACCTTAAAATTAGTAAAATTGAACCTCATATTATTTTTATAACATATTTACCAAGAAACTAACTTCCTGCCTGCAGCACAGTGCTGTTCTTGGTACATTGGTTTCACTTCTGTCTTGTCTGAGCTACCGTAAATGTTTCTTCTGCCCTCTGCACCATGGGAATGTAATAGAAAGCTGGGTGTCATTTCTTAACAGTGCAAGTCTTCTTCTTTTTTTTAGTTAAAATTAAATATAGATAAAAATGCAACAGATTTGTTTCTCTGGTTCCTTCATACGCATGACTATTAGCTAGCACATGGGTGATGTTGCAGTAGTCCCTGTGTGGAGGTGGCTAGTCTGGCAGGAGGCATTTCAGACTGGGACTGTACATGTGCAGCTTTCCAGGGAGCTGGTTAGATCTACCAAACTAGAAAGTGGAAGACCATTCCTAGCTTTCAAACACAAAAGGCTTCCGTGCAGCCTTCCTTCCTTTTGGAGGTGGTGGTGGTGGTGGGGAATTAGATGAAATTGGAGCTTGATGCATTTGTGAATTGCATGTTCGATTTCTTCACATGGTACACATTGCCTTGATGATCCAGAAGGTGCATTCCAGTTCCCTGTTCCTTATATAATTTCCATCATATCTAGAAATTAGAACAACTTTAATAGGGAATTTCTAGCAAGTAAATACTGTACGTAGAAAGTAGCTGTAGTATAAAAGACCAGCAGAGAATCTCCATAGACAAATACAATTATATCCTTTCTTTCATGTTAGCTCATTCTGTCCTTTAGGGAGGCTAATGAAATCTCAGAGTGAAGGTTACGTTCAAGAGTATAAGGAATTCTTAATCTCTTCTAATTCACAGAAATCCCAAATATCAAATCAAGAAACTAATTAAAGACACAATTCCAATTACAATGAGCTTTTTTATACTGAAAGTGACTCAAAAATTGCATATTGAGACTCCATTATCTCTCAGAGATTTCAAACAAAAGTAGCTAGTTTACAGTGAAAGAATATACTTCCTCCTGTAAAATCTATCTCTACAAAACCAAGTGCGGGATTTAAAATTGAAGTTTTAAAGCTTGTGTGTACACTCATTGCTTTCTAGTCCTGCCCAGAACGGCACACTGGGCAGTTCTGTTCCCCAGGTTACAGCTCCAAATTATGTAAATTTGGCATAGCAAAGCCAAATGCCCAGCAGGCATGAAAATGAACAAAGTCTTACCCACCAGTCCTGAAGGGTTTATTAGCCTGAAGGGTGCCAAAAGTCTTGTGTCCCTGCCTGTATATGCAGAGCAACTAAATCTGGTAGACTCTGCTGTCCCCACAGTGACGCAGCACTCTGATAGTATCACACACATTCACTGTCAGATCAGGTGTACAGTGGTTGTACCATCCCTCTCAAACAAGGCATGTCCATACATGCTTTAAGACAGCATGTTTCCAGTGATAGGGGAAAAGCATACTTATTCTGCGGGTAATGCATGATTTCTAGAAACTTGTTGGGCTAGATTTTAATGTGAGATTAAGACACCTAAATTTAGGTGTCTCTGGGTGGATGTCTTCATATGAACGAGGCATAAAATCTTCTGTTATGGTCAATGCTGATCTTGCCAATAGTAAATGAAGTCTAAAGAAAGATTCAGTTTAGCTGCCTTAAATGCCTACATAGTGAATTGAACCACCGGAGCCACAATGCAAAATCTGTGAACACGTGCTCCCTAAAAATACCATGCAAAATCCGTGCATCCTACAAATGTGCCACCCAAAATGATTATACCATATCCAGTGTATTCAATGACCTCATGAAAATTTTAGAATACAGTCAACCATGACCGCATACCAGAATGAATTTACACAGAAAATTGATGAAGAATAGAAACACTAAGCTGCTGTTGGAGGGTATTTCCCATAAAATAATCTTCTTGTATTGAGATTAATCTCAATCACGGTCACCATGAGATGCTTAAAAAAAAATTTTGTAGAAGAGTCTTAGAAGTGTAATTCATCCCTTTCTTGGTTACCAAAAAATAGTGGACTCAGCAGAGACCTTGCTTGTATGTGGTATTACAGTCTTTCTGCTGGCATGAGCCCTAATTTCTGATTCCCAGAGCATATTTTCTTTCTGTGTCCCAAAATCTCCAAGCCTATTATCTCTTCTCTTCTTAAATTGTGCTACCTACCTGTTTTACCCTAGTAATCTAACTGAACAACATTATAAGCTTAAGCTAAAAACACTTTTGCCTGCCTGACCTGTTCTTAGGTTGGGTTTTACTTCATTATAATAGCCTGGATGAGGGAACTGCACAACTGGATTTCCACAAGGGAATAGCCTCAGCGGCAAAGGTAGTTGTTCCGAGTAACTTATTCCTGCCCAAGCACCGTATTCTGCCATCCCCATAGCTTTTCTGGTACATCTGCTTAGGATACCATGCTCTTACCTGTGTTGAAGAATTGATTTAACAAACAAGCAAACAAAAAAAGCCCCTTTCCAAAAAAAGGGATTATTTTTCATCTGGATTATGTTGATGAAAATTTATGATGTGGCCCATTAACACTTGCATTGACAGCAATGGAGATAGGAGGAGCTGCAACACAGGGATAAGATATCTTTCATGCTGACTTCACAGAATCACAGAATCGCTGAGGTTGGAAGGGACCTCTGGAGATCATCTAGTCCAACCCCCCTGCTCAAGCAGGGTCACCTAGAGCACATTGCACAGGATTGCGTCCAGGCGGGTTTTGAATATCCCCAGAGAAGGAGACTCCACAACCTCTCTGGGCAACCTCTTCCAGAGCTCTGTCACCCTCACAGTGAAAAAGCTTTTCCTCATGTTCAGATGGAAGCGTCTGTGTTTCAGTTTGTGCCCGTTGCCTCGTGTCCTGTCGCTGGGCACCACTGAAAAGAGTCTGGCCCCATCCTCTCTACACCCTTCAGATACTTGTACACGTTGATAAGATCTCCTCTCAGCCTTCTCTTCTCCAAGCTAAACAGGCCAAGCTCTCTCAGCCTTTCCTCATAGGAGAGATGCTCCAGTCCCCTAATCATCTTTGTAGCCCTTCGCTGCACTTGCTCCAGTAGTGCCACATCCCTCTTGTACTGGGGAGCCCAGAACTGGACGCAGTACTCCAGATGTGGCCTCACAAGGGTTGAGTGGAGGGGGAGAATCACCTCCCTCGACCTGCTGGCAACACTCTTCCTGATGCAGCCCAGAATACCATTGGCCTTCTTGGCCACAAGGGCACATTGCTGCCTCATGCTTAACTTGGTGTCCACCGGCACTCCCTGGTCCTTCTCCGCAGAGCTGCTTTCCAGCAGGTCAACCCCCAACCTGTACTGGTGCATGGGGTTATTCCTCCCTAGGTGCAGGACCCTGCACTTGCCTTTGTTGAACTTCATGAGGTTCCTCTCCGCCCACCTCTCCAGCCTGTCCAGGTCTCTCTGAATGGCAGCACAGCCCTCTGGTGTATCCGCCACTCCTCCCAGTTTTGTATCGTCAGCAAACTTGCTGAGGGTGCACTCTGTGCCTTCATCCAGGTCATTGATGAAGAAGTTGAACAAGACTGGACCCAGTACTGACCCCTGGGGGACACCGCTAGCTACAGGCCTCCAACTAGACTCTGCACCGCTGATCACAACCCTCTGAGCTCTGCCATTCAGCCACTTCTCAATCCACCTCACTGTCCGCTCATCCAGCCCACACTTCCTGAGCTTGTCTCTGAGGATGTTATGGGAGACAGTGTCAAAAGCCTTGCTGAAGTCAAGGTAGACAACATCCACTGCTCTCCCCTCATCTGCCCAGCCAGTCATTCCATCATAGAAGGCTATCAGATTGGTTAGGCATGATTTGCCCTTGGTGAAGCCATGCTGACTACTCCTGATCACCTTCTTTTCCTCCACGTGCTTGGAGATGGCCTCCAGGATGAGCTGCTCCATCACCTTTCCAGGGATGCAGGTGAGGCTGACGGGCCTGTAGTTCCCTGGGTCCTCCTTCTTGCCCTTTTTGAAGACTGGGGTGACACTGGCTTTCTTCCAGTCTTCAGGCACCTCTCCTGTTCTCCAGGACCTTTCAAAGATGATGGAGAGTGGCTTAGCAATGACATCTGCCAGCTCCCTCAGCACTCGTGGGTACATCCCATCGGGGCCCATGGATTTGTGGGTGTCAGGTTTGCTTAAATGATCTCTAACCCACTTCTCCTCCACCAAGGGATAGTCTTCCTTTCTCCAGACTTTCTCTCTTGCCTCCAGGGTCTGGGGTTCCTGAGGGCTGGCCTGAGCAGTAAAGACTCGAGCAAAGAAGGCATTCAGTAACTCTGCCTTCTCTGCATCCTTCGTCACCAGGGCACCCACCCCATTCAGCAAAGGGCCCACATTTTCCCTAGTCTTCCTCTTGCTACTGATGTATTTGAAGAAGCCCTTCTTGTCCTTGACATCCCTTGCCAGATTTAATTCCAAATGGGCCTTAGCCTTCCTCGTCGCATCCCTGCATACTCTGACAACGTTCTTGTATTCCTCCCAAGTGGCCTGTCCCCCTTTCCACTTTCTGTAGACTTCCTTCTTCTGGTTGAGTTTTGCCAGCAGCTCCTTGCTCATCCATGCAGGTCTCCTACCTCCTTTGCTTGACCTCCTACTCATAGGGATGCACCGCTCTTGAGCCTGGAGGAAGTGATGTTTGAATATTAACCAGCTCTCTTGGACCCCCCTTCCTTCTAGGGCCCTAACCCATGGGATTCCTCCAAGTAGGTCCCTGAAGAGGACAAAGTTTGCTCTCCTGAAGTCCAGGGTTGCGATCCTACTTGGTGCCCTGCTGCCTCCTTGCAGGATCCTGAACTCCACCATCTCATGGTCACTGCAGCCAAGGCTGCCCCCAACCTTCACATCTTCCACCAGTTCTTCTTTGTTTGTTAGTACGAGGTCCAGCAGCACACCTCTCCTTGTTGGCTCCTCCACCACCTGTGTCAAGAAGTTGTCACCAATGCTTTGCAGGAACCTCCAGGACTGTTTGTGCCTAGCTGTGTTGTCTTTCCAGCAGATATCGGGGTGGTTGAAGTCCCCCATGAGAACCAGGGCCTGGGATCGTGAGGCTACTTCCAGCTGTCTGTAGAAGGCCTCATCGACTTCCTCTTCCTGATCAGGTGGCCTGTAGTAAACACCCACAACAGTGTCACCCATGCTAGCCTGCCCTTGAATCCTTACCCATAAGCTCTCGACTCGCTCCTCATCCACCCCTAGGCACAGCTCAATACATTCCAGTTGCTCTCTCACATAAAGAGCAACTCCACCACCTCGCTTTCCTGCTCTGTCTTTCCTAAAAAGCACGTAGCCATCCATGACAGCACTCCAGTCATGCGAGCTATCCCACCATGTCTCTGTAATGGCAATGAGATCATGGCCCTGCGACCACACACATATCTCTAGTTCTTCCTGTTTGTTCCCCATGCTGCGTGCATTGGTGTACAGGCATTTCAGAGAGGAGATCGAGCATGCAGGTTTCCCAGGAGGGGTAAAAGAGGGTCCTCCATAGCCACATCCCATGTGCACTTCCCTGGCTGCATTCACCTGCTGGAGGCGTCCTGACTTGAGCTGTCTTTTGCCAGCTACCCTGGCACTATAACTCTCCCCTTCCCCCGTCTTTCCTAGTTTAAAGCCCTCCTTACCAGGTTGGCCAACCTGTTGGCAAAGACCCGTGTGCCCCGCCTTGTGAGGTGGATCCCATCTCTCGCCATCAGTTGTCGATCTTCAAACAGGGTCCCATGGTCGTAGAAACCAAAACCCTGTTGCCAACACCAGCGGCGCAGCCAGTCGTTAACTTGGAAAGTCTGTCTCCTCCTCCTCTCATCCATCTCCCTCACTGGCAGGATTGAGGAGAAGATGACCTGGGCTCCCAGACCCTTGACCACCATCCCCAGAGCTCTGAAATCTTGCTTGATGGTCTCCAGTTTGCCCTTGGTGTCATTGGCGCCCACGTGGAAGAGCAGCAGTAGGTAATAGTCCGAAGCGTGGACAAGCCTTGGCAGTCTTTCCATGACGTCTCTCACACGAGCCCCCGGCAGGCCACAAACCTCTCTAGACATGAGGTCAGGTCGGCAGATAGATGCCTCCGTCCCCTGCAGCAGGGAATCCCCCACAACAATCACCCGCTGCTTCTTCTGGGCGTTCCGGCAGGGCACAGGGTCTGTTGTCCCAGGTACTTCCCTGGCAGCCATGTCCATCTCCTCCTCATCCTGGAGGGCACTAAACCTGTTCTTCAGCTGCAAGTCTTCGGGAGGAGTAGGAGCCTTTCTCCTCCCACGAGCAGTGACCAGTTTCCAGCCTTCTTCTACGGTGTCATGATGTACCGTTTCACACGGCACAGAGCCCTCTGGCAACTCCACTGCTGCAGGGGGTTGGGACTCCTGGAGCTGCACAGTCTCCGAGAATACCCTGTCTATCTCTTGCTCTGCTTCTCGGATGCTGCGCAGCCTACTGACCTCCTCCCGTAACTCCCTTACCTGACAACACAGCTCATCAACAGCAGCACAGCTCCTGCAGGAGAGCTGACTGCCAGCCCAGGCCTCCTGGAGAGGCCCCAAGCACTCCCTGCAGCCTCAGACCTGTAGAGCCGCATCTACTGTCAGAGGGTCGGTCTGGGTCCCAGCCTCTGACACAGCAACTCCAACAGCCACTGGGGAACGTCCTGTGCGG
Source organism: Apteryx mantelli (assembly GCF_036417845.1). Classification (NCBI taxonomy): domain Eukaryota; kingdom Metazoa; phylum Chordata; class Aves; order Apterygiformes; family Apterygidae; genus Apteryx; species Apteryx mantelli. The sequence continues at coordinate 51,745,512 of NC_089980.1, read as the reverse complement.
CGTGTCACGACCATACTTGAGGAAACGTACACCACAGGGAACAGAAACGAAGGTGCCTTCGTGCGCCCTTCTGCACAAACTGCTGCGCAAACTGCTGCATCTGTTTGCTGCCTCTGTTAGCTGCACTTCCTTGACAAAGAAAATGTATCATGTAACTCTGAATCCAAAAGCTGTCCTCTTTTCCTAATTATCATAACTAGTCTAACAGGAGATATTACTCTTCCTTCAGACTGTTTCCCCTTTATCCATATATCATCACAACTGCAGAAAAGCTATTTTAAAGAACAAAATAAAAACTTGTTTTATTCAATAAACAGGACTTTGAATAACAAAGAAACTATATTGGTTGAATAAAAAGCTGGATATTTTACATATTATTATTTTCTTACATTGAAGGGTCTCCTAAAGTTCTTAGTTATTGGGTTCTGGTTAATTTGGAACAGAACTTATGCATAATAGAAAGATAAGCACTGCTAGAAAGAGCTGTTTTCAGGAGACATACTGCCCTGAGGAATACTGAATTTAAATCCAAATTAGAGACATTATTGCATTTTAGTTCCAGCCCCAAAACAGAATTTTGCAGGTGGCCTAAGATTCACAGATAGGAAATTTATTGTGCTTACCTTCAACAGTACTTTGCACAGCACTACTCTACACAAAAGAATACCCAGGACTGATATGCAAGTGCAAAACTCTTTCCAAACTTACTAAACCTCTCCTGTCACTTTTAGTTTCAAAATACGTTCTCCTTACTCATAAACCTTGCTGGTATTTCCCCTCACACATAAACTTAACAGTATGTTGGAGCTATGATCCCATATTGTGAACATTTAACTTAGTAACGTGTTTGTCCAGTGCATTTTACATCATATTAGTATTGATTCGATTCTTAATATAAGGTTAGGATTATGAAATTAATTACTTTTCCTATCAGCAGTCGCTAATCCAATTCTGTTATTGATGCATTATTGTGTATCTGCCCAATGATTAATTTCACTGTTTTTTCTATTGGAAATAGAAATACAGGGTGTATGGTGGGGGGATACAGCATGTGTGGACTGATGGGCCCAAGGAAAATGTTTCTACCCACTTCTCAAAGACTGCAAAAGCTGACAGCAAGTCAGACGTTCCTTGTGCACCCTTTCTGTCTCAGTCCCTCCCATTAAAATGCACCGTGAGCCAAAGGACTAATGTACCCAGAATTTCAGAAGCTGTGAGGAGCCAGAGGGGTTGGGTTTGATTCAAAAACAGCCACAGCATAGTGCACTTCAATCAGTATAAAATCTTGTAATAACATCCTTAGATCCACAATTAAAGGAGAATTGAGGGTTTATTAACTTTAGCCTTTTTGTCCAACTTTCCCTTCAGCAGACTGCAGACACCAGCCAGAACCATATAAGGCCTGAAAAATAAAAAAAGGTCACAAATGGTTTCATGTCACAAGCCTTTATTTTTGTGTTTAACATACTTGAAAATACAACTAACAATCAGATCCTGGAACTGTTCCTGTGACTTAAGTATATGAATACTGCATATATTTTTTTCGCATTTTTATGTTCTTCATCAATAGTGTCTTCAGTTAGTCAGTAGGTCACCTCTAATTTCTTTCTCAAGTCATTTCTGAGCATTAGGATCCTTGCCCGTGTGTGTATGTTTTACTGACCTTTCTGTACTTGCCCTGGCATTTCCATTACATCATTTGAAAATTGCCATTAGTTTATTTGCTGAGTTGCCAATGCTTGTATTATGTTTGCCACCTACAGAGAACTGCAGTGAAAACTTGCTGATAATATCACACGTTATTCTTGGCTGTGCTTTGGCACAAAGAGGAGAGGGGGGCTGTGTGTAGTTTCCCTAGCATCAGTGTTCTGGGGTTTTTTTGTGATAAAATCATTTCAGTGAGAAACAGTGTCCCTTTCCACCCAGCAGTGCAGTTTGAAAGCCTCATCTCTGAACTTAAAAGATTCGCTTTCCAGTTTAGGGAATAACAACAGCAACTCTGAATACTCTAGATGTAAACTGATAGAGGCTGCACTGCATGAATAAAAAATTGATCTCAAGCATAGTTTTACAATTTATTTTCATGATATTTGTGAATTTTAAAAATTAAATAAAGCATCATGTTAGCTGAACATGTGTCATGCACAGTGAAGAAATGCAAAACTATTAAATGAGTAGTCTTCTGAAAATCTGTCTGCCACATTTATTTGGGAGAAACATATTTTTCAAAAAGTAATATTCCTGTTAAAATTGAAATTACCATATCACAGAGCATACGTGGAAGTCTAATTAAAATACTGCAGTAGAATAGAGCTTTTGGGATGGTGACAAACCCACTTTCCATGTGAATGTATTAAAGTTGTTTTTCTTCAGCTGTGTATAGCTGCTTCTTTAAAAAATTTAGATATTGCATATCTGTGTTTGTTTCCTAACTATATGTGTTTTCTGTCAATTTTTAATTTTACATTATTTGCTGTCTGTTTTCATTTTTCTTTCATATCAGTCTTTCATCAGATGCAGATGAGAAAACATATTTTACCACCATCCAGAATGGATCTTTGCAAATTTTCTATAGAGATTGAGAAATCAAAATCTGTATAATTCAGGGAGATTACCAACCTGTGGGATTTAGCTCCAATGTAAATATTTATTTAAGAAGAATCACTGAAATACTTTCCACCATGGAGCCACTCACAGTATGTATGCTCCTGTGGTCTGTCAATGTCCATCAGGCACACGGGACAGGTGAAGAGTATTAATCAGCATTGACTAAAGACTGTCCAGTGAGCCATTTTGTATTAACCTTAATTTTCCATCTATGTATTCTATGTATTCCTTTTTTTTTTCCCCATCAGCACCCTGGGGGGTTTTGACAGTCCAGTACCCAGTGAAAGAGGATCTTTCCTTTCATATGATAACCTTTCTAAAATAAAGATGTAAAATCTATGTATCATCTGAGATCACAGACAGGGCATATATGTTTAAGATCAGGAAAAACAATGCATTATGCCTTTATGGCAAACAAAGTTATGTTCCACGCATCAGTTCACCTTAAAAACACCATTTCTGATTATGCCAGTTACTTATTCCTTGTAAAACCCCAAGAAGACATACAAAAAGTTTGCACTTCATACTAAATTAAGGATCTCTAACGAGAGGATAATTGTATGCATTGATGTGGGGAAAACTGAAATCAAACATTTCATTTTAAGATTATTGCAGGCAAACACAAATGAATGACAATGATCTCAAAGACAGATAGTTTTTTCTGTTTCCATATCACTTAGGACCCTTCCACACTTATGCACCTGGACCCATTTTTGCAAGCTGCTTTACAAAATACAGAACAAAAGAACGGTGCCTGTATCACATTTGGGCATCAACACTGAAACAAATTAATGTGAAGGGCAAACTGATGTGAGTTGGAAAGATGTGATGAGACATTTTGTGTGTACAATCACTTTTAACGTAACAGGTGTGCTGACAAATCTACACCTAAAATTTGTTTATGGATGGTTGGATGCTGCAAGTGCTGGCAAAATGTAAGGTACTCAGAAAAGGGATAACAAAAGGATAAATACAGCTGTGGCACCAAAGGACTAATTTATAAAGATTAGAATCACAAATAGACTCTCTAAGAGGAAGATAAGAACTGCAAGCATTTGAGGGATGTAAGTACCAAAAAGGCAAAAGAGTTGATCAGAATACTTCAGATGGATGTGACTGGATGCAATGGGATAGATGAAAAGGATTCGAATTTGATTAGGAAAGGAAGCTTCTTAGCTAAGAGAGCTTTAATATCTTGAAGAGTCCTCATATGCAAATTTTAGGACCTTTATCATATAAATTTTAAATCAAAGTAAAAAATATATATTGAGGGCTAATTTTATATAGGCAGAAGAGGAACAAGATGATTTCCTGATTATTTTACATCTCTGATTTATTAACTGCAGAGCAATCAGAATATAATTTTCTGCATGAAAGCTCCTAACCTTCATCTGGAGGTCCTAGAACAGCCCTGTGAGTCTTGAAGAGTCAGAATATAGGTGATTTAGATCCAAATCATGTGAGCCAGAGAAGGGTCCAGAGCCCAGCTCTTCCTGTCCTTGATTCAGCACCAGAGTACTGTGCAAAAGTAAGCTTCACTGATGTTATTTTGGCTTAACTGATAAAGCCTAGGTCACCATGGTGTTTTAGGAGAGATAAAGACACTCATTTCTCCATATAAATGCATTGCTAGGATTACATAACTATGTAAAGTTTAATCCAGTGAGCTCTCACCCCACAGAGGGCACTTAAAGGTACTTTCAAGGTTAGGCAAAAATTAAAGTTGAGAGTGCTGAATCACTGTTTAATGACCTCTTGTTCATTATCCAGACTTATAGCCTTTTAATTCTCTTGGAATTGTTAGATTCAGTCTTCATTTACTCTTATACAAGCTAGTGGAGAGTCAGGCTCTTTTCTTTTTCTGCAAAAGAGAGAAAAATAATAATTACAGATGATATTGTTCCTTAGAAGTAGGCACTTACTAGTGATATGTTTAATATGGTACCTGAGGAAATACTATTCTACTGACTTTTAGTACTAGCTGTCAATTGCCAAAGCATGCCTTCCTACATCAGGTTAAATTAGGGAGACAGCTTTGGCACCCTAGCAGTTTTTGGAGGGTTTTTTCAGTTCTTTGTATGAAAATTTATTTGGGCAGCTCCATGTTTGGTTCATCAGATTTGCTAACTGCTCTGCAATTGCTAAGCAGTTTTTCATATTTCCCTCCCCGTTTTTGAATAAAGATTTTTGATTCTTCAAGACTTCAGGCTTACTGACACTTTTAGATCACTTGTGACAATATCTCTATACAATGAATAATCATAGTAAGATGCAATCTGATATGTAAGCCACGATTATGTAAGAAGCAAGGCTAGAAACTAAACTAAAGTACCACCAAAGATTTCTAAAATACCTTCAGTACTTGCAGATCCAATTCTGTCCCTGAAGTACTTATTTTTCCTGTGTACTAAACCAGAGCATTGAAGAGGCATAAGAAAAACAACCAGAATACTTACCAGAAAATCATTGGCATTACTGTTCAATATTCAAGCAAGAGTAAATACCTTGAGAAACTACAGAGAGCATCTAAATGGTACAGACATTACTGTGCCATTACTGCAATTTTGTGTGTTATAATATTCAGCCCAGACATAAATAGAAAACAAGTTCAAAGAGCTTAATTTTTCTAAGATTATTTGCAATCTAAAAATCTTGGCTGTTCCTATTAAGTTGGAAGTTCAAAAAATAGACGAATTATGCAAATGATACGATGGTTCAGTTTGTCTAATCAATTAAAGCATTATGTTGCTGAGGCATGGGTCTCGGGCCACCAGTGTAACTCAGCAGGGTGTTGGTGCAATGCAGAAATGTGGTGCCATGAGCCACTTTGCCTATCTTCAAGTGCAAGGGTCCTTATGTCCTCTGGATCTCAGTTAATTAGTTCAGCTCCACTAAACCAATTGGCCCGTGTTGCCGCTCCTGTTCCTCATCCACCTGATATGCACACATCTCTGCCACAGCACAGAGGAGGGCTGTGGAAGCAAGATCCCCGTGAAAGGCAAATCTCCCACTGGCTTTCTCAAATCGCTCTTAAGATGCAAAGTGGCCTAAGGAAGCAGGCAACTTTACTAGTCAATCTTAATGAAACCATTGTTTTTCTTTTATGGTCCTGCTTCTTCAATACAGTGTCATCTCTTTCTACCACAGAAGTTCTGAGGTTGCATGCATAAGTCAATTATCTATCTGAGCTTTTGAAGTGTGTTTGTCCTGGTGAAACAAAAGCATAAATGAAAACTGAAATTCAGTATTTGAAATTAAAAGTAGAATTGAAAGCCTGATATTACTCATCAAAGACTCAACAGCCATTGGCAAAAAAGACACCCAGAAAGCAACATGAAGGCAAGAAGTTTGCTGTTAGAGAAGATCATTGAAAAGTCCTGGGCTGACTTAGCTAACAATGTTATATCACTCAGAGGCACAGACAGCAGTAAATCTGAACATCCCATTTCTTCCAGGAGAGACTTCAGCTGGGAAGGTTAATTCAGATGAACTTACTGGTCTGAGAACAAGAGTCCTCAGGTCCCAGCTCAGGCACTCCTTCTGCCCTGTGGGTGCTGTGCTTCTCTTGTAGCTCTGGTTTCTTACAGGGCAGGGATGCAGGACACATGTTAGCCAAGAGCTATTGAGGGTCAGCAGGACATGACGTTCAGTTATATCACCCAACAGACTTCAGATCTCAAACCACCAATGTGTCATACTTACCTCTTGTTTCTTTCTCCTCCTCTCCTGTGGAAATTGAAGCTCTCAGGCAGGGATTGAGAAAGACAGCAACCCACTTGGAGTCTCTTTTGAATGTGGAGATCTGAGGTCCTCTCTCTCCTATTTTGTACTCTCAAAAGAATTGGTGGGGAAATTTAGTTTATGTTCTATGGAAAACTCTGATATTTTGATATTTGTCTTTCATACAAGAAGGACATATAAATCAAAACTTGTATTTATTATTTTATTGCTTGGAAGAAGTGTTGAAATGCCCTTACTGTAATGTAGGTTTTTAATAAGTAATAAAATATATAGAATATATAGAAAAAATATAGGTGTATCATATCATATATACTTAATCACATATCACATATATTACTTCAACTGAATGAGAGTTTGATGAAAATGAAATACTATATGTTAGAATTGAATCATTTTAAAATGTTTCCAGTGATGTAATCAGAAGAGTTATGTTCCAGCAAAACATTTCAAGTCTGACATAATATTTTTAATGAAAAACTCTTCCATCAATTATTTTTTCTCTAACCAGCTCTGGCTATTAAGCATTGTTTTTTGTAGGGAGAACATGACACTTGTTTCATATGATTCATACTGATTTCCAGGAGATACAATACTGAGTGATAACTTCAATTAACATGCGACGCCCTCACTGTGATCTGGGTACTGTAATGTTTGCCTCTGTCATAGTGATGCATTGCAGTAATTGTACTTGCAAAAAAATGGCAAGCCAGGAGCTCTTTAGCTAAAATGGAAAGGACATGGTGGTGGACAGTTTTTGGAAAAGAAATAGGCATTTTTCTCCTGTTCACCAAACACAAGTTTTGGGCCAGCAAATATATTTCTCTTTTGGGGCTTTTTCTTGTGATGAGGATTGAATGCATAAGAAAGTACTCGGGGGGGTGGGAGGGGATAAAATTTTAGCTTTGAATATTGATTGTTCAGACTCGTTCATGTGAAATTATTTTGTACGCAAGGCAGGAGACATTATTGGCTGTATTTTAGATAACAAGAGTCTTTATTGGCTGTATTTTAGAAGAATACCAGTTGATGTGTAGAATTAGCAGGGGAAGGGTAGGTTTACCCAATAGTTTTAGCTATTTCTCTTGCCATTTTCTAGCAAAGTCTAACGGACGTTGCCAAGCACTGTTCTGCAGGAAGCAGGGTACTGGCCCCAGCTCCATGGAGCAAGCTAGGCACAGCAAACCACTTTTACAGCTGGCAACTGTGATGGCAAGCCATAGCTGCTCTAGGACAGAGTGGGAAAAAGTCAAGATCTCCCAAAGAAATGCAGGAGACATCAGAGACATCTGTGGTGTTGGCCAGATGAAGCAAAGTCTACTTGTGGTCTAGATCCAGCTCAGAGTCCTCCATTTGAATAATTCTGGTATGAAGGTTGGCTAAGGAGAGTAGGAGTCAGGGCTTCTTTTTTCCATTGCTAGTTTTAATATTAATTCATCACAGTGGAAATATAATTTCCAGCTGTAATTTTCAGAAAGAGGCATTCTTAAACAAGCCGTAGAATTTATAAAAAAGCAGTCACAAGAGCTATCAATTGTTCGCCTAAAAGAAGAGATTTCTTTTTTTAACTCATTCTCTTCATTACGTTCTAATTTAGTGTCAGTATTTGCAACATTTTTCACGTTTCTGTGACCGCTTTCATCAAGAGATCTTGAAAAGAGTCCCAGTCAATTGCTTTTTCCCCCTTTGTCTGTGAACTTTTGTATGCAGAAACACCAAAAAAAATTTCTGATCTGTGCCTAGTCTCCTGCCCTAGCACTTGTGTGCTAGATGCTACACTGAGGAGGGACAATAGTGCTCTTTCCTCCAGAGTGCAAGGCCTTCTTGATCTTTTTGGTATTTCTGTCATTTTATTTTGGGTTTTGTTTACAGTCAATCTTTGTCAGCACTGACTGGAAATTGTCCAATGTCTGAAATGGTAAAAAACCATTAAAACGATTTACAACTTTAAATGAAAATGTAACCTCTCCCCTTGTGACTGTGAACTCAGTTCCAAGCTACTGAGGTTACAAAACATATTTCATGTATGAAATTATAAGACTTGGAACATCAGAAGACCTTTCTCATTTCCTGAGATGGTCACACTTTACAAACTGTCAGATTCATCTCGGTTAACTTGCTGAGGGTAGGGTACTAGCTGCTTTATTTTAATTCTGCAGCTCTATAGCCTTTTTATAAGGCTGAAATCCTGGAGAATAAGGAAAAGGGTCTGAGAAAGCGAAGGCTCAGAACATAATTTTCAACAGGTTCTTAACTGTTTGTTTCCCAGGGAAAACAGCAATTAGCCAGCTGATAAAGGTGGTGGACATGTCCCAGTATCCTTGTGCTTCCATCTGAACCCTATCCACACGAACCCTATCACACGTTTCCATGTGAATTCATATTTTGTTTTAGGAGCTGCAGTACTGCACATTCAGGGTAGGATAAAAAATATGGCTTACTGTCCTCTTCGTACTTTACAAGAGATATGGCTGCAAGGAAGCCTATTAGCAAAAGGTTAAATAGATTATTGTATTCTTTTCTGCTCTTTATCCTATGCTGTTATAGAGCACTGTTGTTGTGTGCTGTTAAACAGTTGCTGAGTTTCACCCCAGAAACGCACTTCATTTCACTGAATGAAAATGCTTCAAGGTAACAGAAACCATTTCAGTGTAAGGGAGTGTGATTGTGCTAGCACCTGTGCTACACGCAGGGAATGCTCACCCATATGCTCATGTGCTGTGGACGTGGCTGCATGTACAAGCATCATGAGACAAAAATTTGACTGAATATCAAATCTTTTTCCCATTGCAGTTATGGGACTTCCCAGGAACTAAAATTCTATTTATGTTATCCTACATTGCTGTATTATTAGTAAACAGAACAGTAATTTTAATGAACAGCATAGCTGCTTTTTCCCTTTCAACTCTACATTCTACATACATTTTTCAATCTTAAAAGAGCTCATCACTGCACAGATTCACAGTAGGCAGTTGATACTTTTTCACTCAGAAGAAGTTAGAACTCTTTTAACTAAGAATATAAATCTAGAGCAATTCGTATTGAGAAGCAGTGAAATGTACTGTGCAAAAAGGGTAGCAACATATTAAATCATGTCCCATTTTCCATTCATCTTGGAATGTATAATGGAGATTTAAACTACATTTTAACCTTTTCACTCTTATATTCAAATAATACTGTAACTCCCTTTACATTTGTTCTTATACCATTATACCATATATTTTGTTTCTTGGGGGGTTGTCTGCTGCTTCATTTATGGGCAGAAATAATACTCTTTAGCTTCTGTTTTATAGAGCTCTACTAGAATAAACAAGCACAACTCTTACTCCACTCACCGACTGAGTTCCCTTCATCACAGGTAGTAATAGCAATAGTAATGCATTAGCAATGGCAGCAGCCTCTGTGCATGCTGCAGCCTCTTTCTTGGCCCTGAGAGGCCAGACCTGCACAAACTATTCCAGACCATGTCTGCAACCAATGCTTAGCTGCAGCATAAGTACAGATAGTTTTGCTGTGGGATAAGTACAACCCTACTTCAGTTTTTAATACATTTGCTATCCTTAATATTGCATCTTTTCTCCACCATCAAATCCCTTTCCCTCAGTTTCTTTTCCGCCTTATTACTACCTCCAATATTACATTTTGCTATTGGCATTTTTTCCAATCTCTGGCAAACAGCATGCTGCTATCCACTTTCAGATGTCACATAGCTGCCGTGTGCTTTCATTTACCCTTCTTCCTGGCTGTATCGCGCTTCTGCAACTGTGCCAATACCAATATCTTTGGGCAAAATGTCACCCTGTGCAACATCAAACTGCAGCTCCTCTGTCATCTAGTCTTTCCTGAAGGGAAAGTTTTGCAGCTGTAAAATCCTGGTATGCATGTCATCTTATGGAAGAAAGTGAATGGATGAATGATGATTAAAAACATTAAGCATAGACTGGGTAACATCCATGTCCTTGCTTGTAAATTAAGAAACTTACTATGTTGCTATCAGCAGAATGATGAATAACAGGCCCTTTAGGGTCCACCATTCAGATCCAGTGCATTGGCAGGAAAAGAAGCTAAACTGTGTGGAAAACAGGAACGAGCTGGTAGAAGATTTGGGAAGGGAAGGAAGGGTTGCATTCAGCATATCTCTACTGCAGCATCTAGGACCCCCTTCTCGCAGCAGAGTTTCTGCCAGTGGCAAATGGCACTGCACAGTACTTGTTAAACTCTTACAACAGAGCTTCTCCTTCCTGTTTAGTAGGGAAAGAAGTTGCTGGTAAACAGCAACCAAAAAGTTTACTATTCCCATCCTTCTCAGGGTCACACATCAAAGTTTCCTAACTTGCATGCAAGTAAGCAGTAGTGTCTCATCCATTTTACAACATAAGGTATTACCTACATGTGTTAGAAAGACTCCAGACATCCTTCATTCCCTTAGCCGCTTTCTGGTCTTTTTCTTTATGGTGGTATCACTGTAATAGTAAGCATCTCCAGTTATGCCCTGGATGGATTTTTGATTTATGTTGATTTTTTCTTCTTCAAAAACAAGGTGTATTGTAATATGTTCTTCTAGTCTGTGTGCTTGGCCCGTTCGTGGAAAGCTGTTCTGATTAGAAGGATTTTTTTCTCCGTCTGGTTTAAGCAAGCAATGGTTATGTCTCTCCTCTGTTGTGTTCTAAGTTCACCTCTTCCCTCTGCTAAATATTATGTATAATGGAAGTTGTTAGCCACATTCTTTGGATTTCTTAGAGAAGAATTTATGCAAAAACAGTTACAGAAAATTGTTAGACTTCAAGTTCACAGCAAGTTTTTTCAATTAGGTCCAAGTTTCTCCCAGAAAACGACAATAATAAAAGCTCGTATGATGAAAACATCCTCTATGTATTTGCTATTTCTCTTTAGGAATCATTAGGATAGTTACAGATTAGTCAACTAGGTCACTGTCATGTTTCTTTGGTTATAAAAATTGACCTAAATTCTAAAAATTACAGTTAATTTGTCTAGTTACACTAGTCATCTACATGGTTATGGGAAGATATCAAAAATGTATAGCTGCTAGAGAAGTCAGCTGTGTTCTAAGACTTTTTTTAAATAAATCATATGTTAAGGTGACTGATATATATTGTTGCTCTCTTTTGTCCAGCCGAGCAGCTAGGAAAGCTAAATATAAAAACATGACTCCCTCTCTCAGGAGGCTGGCTTGTGACCCAGCAAGTCCCTCCACGCAGAGAAATCAGGGTGCCTCGTTTACATTTATTGCCTGAATCGCGTAAGGCAGGGCCAGAAGACCAGCCTCCACGGTCCAGAGTCAGCAAGGACACAGAGCGCCTCTTCAGGGGCTGCCTGAAGCTTTCGGTCTGCTTTCGCTGTGGAAGAAATACAGTTTGTGCTAGGTACGTGCTGTCCCGTATTGCCTCTCTCCCCTGCCTCACGCAAACCCCCAGAACGGTGCTACAACTATGAGACTTTTCTCAGTCTGTGCATGGGACAGCTCCTCCTCATTCTGTCCCTTGCAGGAGATTAAAAACACGGCTGAGATTCAACCCCAGATTATATAACTGGTTAATAAATAAGAACATAAAAAAGAAAGGAAGGACCATGAACACACGGAATGGAAATTCTGTATTTCTTACTTCTATTGCTAGGATCAAAGTAGCACAAGGAAATTCATATTTGTTTTCTCTACATGAGTGCTTCCAGTACTTCAAGCTACATATGCACATGTACATATAACAACACCTTTCCTTAGTGTTAGTATCCGCACATACAACCCTTGCAGCATCTGTGGAATGCCACTATCATGGTAATAAATAGTGCTTTAGGGAAAAAATCATTCAAACTTAATTTTTTTACAAGTGGGATATGGGGAAAGTAGACTTTTACGAATCAGATTTATACAGTCCCAGACAGAATGTATGTACTGCTTTCAGCAATTACTTTACTCATATGATAGGAAATATAAGAAACTGTGATATTGATCAAACCTGACTTGAAATATAACTTTTAAAAAGAACAGACTTCCCATTTATGTGTTTTCAGAAAAAGTGAAAGTATTATCACCCACCATAGAGAACATTCCTGTCTATTTATACCATCTACCAAAATTAGAAGGGGAATTTTTCATTGAATACTTGTTCCTGAGCAGGTACTGAGCAAAAATTATCATTCTACACAGGGCTCCTAGTTTCCTCTGAAAATACAGTTTTATGGTAAAATAAAAATTTCGCAGGGAATTTCTTTTCCTCTGGTAATATTTCAAATTTAAAATAAAAACAAGGACATTTTAATTTATAAATTAATATTTTTCACACACTATTGTAGTTTTCCAGCTAGAAATGTTTGGAAAATTCAGAGCAACTCTTATTAAATGTTGGCTGTCTTACATTTCTTTTTACTTCAGCTCTGATAATAGTACTTCCAGTGCTGACAGTTTTCTAACTAGCAGAAGTTGGATGGCAGTCATAAACTGTGGGAAATTTAGTTGCTGAGTGCCTTCTAATTTTTGCCAGCTAGAAACATAGTATAAAAGAGAACAAGAATTGCAGCAGTGATCTTACTCAAAAAAACTGAACTAGAATCATGGCAAGAAGAATCTAAGCTCGCCTTTAAAGAAGAATCTTGCTGACCTCTGTGAACTTAAATTTCTACAGAGTTCTTTTAAACTGTTATGTCTCTAGAGTTTTAAACAATTTCCTTCAGACCCTAGTCCAAACTGCAATTAGGATTAGATAATTGCTTAATGCAATGATCTTTATTCTAGGGGTTGCAATTACTGCAGCAAAGTCCATGGCAGACATTCTGGCTGATTCAGACTGAATTCCCCTCAAGGGTCTTGAGTGAGTGCACACAGGAGAGACAGCTGTATTAGATGTAGGAAAGATGATTTCTCTTTCTCCATCTGTTCCACTCCTAGCCAAACTGCACTTAGCCAGCTCCCTGTCCTCACTGGGCATGGAGCACAGATGGCAACCTGTGGATCGTCTCCAAATGAGCAACAGCTAGGGTGCCCAGATTTCCTGGGACAGACCATCCCTTCCCACATAATTTTGAGTCCTTCCTATTTTTCCTCAGCCTTCCTTTTAACTGAAAAATGTGACAGCCTCAACATGAAGCTGCAAATATTTCAGCAGACCCAGAATTTCAGTCTTCTTTTTGGCTAAATATTTTTCCCCTGCTTTAATACTAGGAACCATCATGTCCTGGAGATACCTGAGAGATATGGTGGTAAGTACTGGAGAATAAGAAATGCCTACTTGGAAAACTTTGTAGAATCTTTTTATAGGGCATAACACTTTATTTATTAATATAAATCATTCGAGATGGAGTGCAGCCCAAGCAATAACCAGTGGTGATCTGAGCTGACTGGAGCAGCTGGAAACCATTCAGGTCCCTGTTAAACAGCTGGGGCTACTGCAGGCTGCACATACAGGGACGAGGGTTGCCATAAAAAATGCTGAGAAAATAGGACTTTTATCACTGTGTGGGAACACTGGATCCAGTCAGGCCCATTTTTGTATCTGGATTGACATGCTTTTATTAGGAGTTTTAATAAAATGCTACCTACTGTTTGGTTTGGTTTTAAATCCAAGAAATGTTGTTCTGTGCTCTACAATCCCAATAGCACAGTTTCTTTTAGCTTAAGAACAAGAGGGTTCCCACAGAAATTAAACTGCGTGATGAAGAACACTTGTTAAAATTCACACCTGTCATAGGGTCAGATCCCTGAAGTTCTGAGAACTGATGCTGAGGAGGTTCAGGGCTATATATAGATAAAAGAATTTATGTGTCTGCAGGGAAATTTCTCAGGGCATGTAGAGGGGAATAGCAGAAAAAGAAACTAGACCAATATGTAAAGCACCATTAAGAATTTCATCATATGGACAATGACAGTTTTAGAGCCTTTTGGAAAATCAGAAAATGGATTTCTGAGAAAATCAATAAGCCTCCTGGAAGATGGTTCCAAGAAGATAGAGTAGCACATATCAAAGTAATCAAAAAGCTGAAATAGGGGACTGTTTAACCTATTGGATACAGGGGGACATGCTGTTAAAAATCAAATAGCCTTATCAGAGTTTTCTATATTACTCTGCTCTACAAATCTACCCTATTTTATTTTCATCAGATGAAAGGCTGGCCATTTTTGAAGGGAGACACAAGGCTAAAATAAAATCTCTGTAATAATTGCTCATTGCTATTTCGGGAAAGTGTTTTAGTTAGGTAGGTGAATAAGCAATTAATAAAGCCCTGAGTAACCTGAGTACCAAGCAAAGTACTCTCCTGGAATATTTTCTTAACTTGTCCTATAGTTAATTTGCTACATTCTTCTTGTGTTATCAGATTTTAAATTCAGAAGCATCCCTAATAAGGAAGACTTGGAATATATTTGGTTGTCCATACAGAATGGTGGTGAGCTGTAAGCCTTTCTGAGGATCTTGCGGGCTTTGAGAACGACTGAAAAGCTTTAGGAAATACATTAGAAATATTTTCTTCTAAGACAGTTCAGGCCTTCTGCGGGAGTAATGCAGACACATGAAATGAAAGAGAGGAGTTGAGTTTTCAAAAAAGTTAGAGAAATACAGCATTTTGCTGTATCTGAAAGGTTGCAGAGAAGTAAACCAAAGCAGATCAAAAATATGGTCATTAATTGTGTCAAGCATGGAAGGCTTAAGGGGGGAGAGGGCAAGTCCCAAGCTTGCAAACCAGGTGGACAAAGGAGGTAAGTTTAGAGATTCTGTAGTCTAATAGAGGCCTGTAGTCATACAGGATGTACTTTGTCACACTTCCAAGCTTTCCTACAAAAAAAAGTTTGAAAGCCTTTTGTGTTTGAATTAACGTAGGATGAAATAAAATTTTAAAAGCTGAGATGTTTTCGAAGAACAGTCATTGTCTTGTCAGCTCTGTTATTAAATGGTGCACCATAGTGACTCTGTATAATAAAATAACCTCATCTTACAGTAGATTTTTTGTCTTGCTGTTGTCGTTCCTTTGACTTTGAGCTTTTAATGCTCTGCACTTCAGAAAAGTAAGTCCTGAGGATCTCTCACTGGACACCCAATGCTGGACTCGCAGTGTGATTATATTCAAAGTAATGGGATGGGGAGCAGTCACTCATCAAGGGAGAGGCTGTTGTAATCCCTATCACCTCTGTGGATGCATCCACATCCATCATTTACCTGTTACAAGACTTCAAATATATATATTAAAAAATAATAATAATAATGTAATTCACAACTTCACTGCTTGATGAATTAGCTTCAGGTGTGCTGAAGGCCAAGTTTGTCAAATTCCACCCAGACAGTATTTCTGGAAGGAAAGAGAAAAAGTATTTTCCAGGTTATGTCAGAAATATGATAGATCAAAACAGAGAAAAAAGTATTTGCTTCTTTTCCAGCTGTGGGAGTTTGAGTGAGACTTACAAACTTTTTTAAGCACCACAAGATGCCAATCAGCATTTGATGGGATTTTCAAAAGCCCTTCTATGCCTGTCTTCCGTTGATTTATTTTAGTTCTGACTGTGAAGACTTGTTCTTTCAAGTGCCTAATGTCCCACATTTCCTCTTGAGAGTTCAAAAAATTAGCATTATACAGCCATCTCTGGACATTGCAACAATGAGACATGGCTTCATATGATTATGAATGAGACATGCTAACTCTTGACTGTTTTTCCTTGGTGAGTTGAAGTTTGACTCAATGTTACATGTGCAATGTACGTAGGTTGCAGAGTTCCATTTCAAGAGCAAAGTTATTACTATTTAAGTGTATCACTGAAGCTGTTAAAGAAGTAACTAAACTTTCAAGACACACACAGACACAAACACACACAAATGTACACACGCAGAATTAAGATGGATTGCAAATAAGAGTGTAAAAAAGCAATGTTGTCGTTAAATTAAAACCCAGGATTATAAGCCAAAAAATTTCAAGCCCAGGATAAATGTAGAAGACAAACATGTTAAGGTATAGATGATAACAACTAGATCTTCCCAGAACTTTTACTCTGCTAATTAATGACACAGTGCTGGAAGAAATAAAGAGGAAAATGATAAGGAATTTTAACAGTCAATTTACTGAGTCTATAAATATTACAATATTTTAATCATTAATAGTATGCTTTTGCATGATATCAGGCAAAGTTTACATTTGATACTTTAAAAGTTATCTTTTATTTTGTATGCTGTTTGTAATGTTTGTGATATTGAACAAAAGAGTATTGTCTACTTCTATAAAGACACTACATGGTAGAAGGGAAGAGAATAAGTCTGGCAATACTTTCTGGGAAACATTTTCCAAAAGTGTTTTAATTTTTCAGTGTGCTTACAGTTTCAGGACCTGTGTATAGCAAGTGACAAAAATGTGCATGTGAGAGAATGAGGATGAGGCCTGCTGAATGAAAATGTGTCCCTTACTGACCTATCTGTTGTCTTTAGGCCATCCATTCTTAAGAAAGGTTCTTTTTAATCATCCAGGCTTACATATGTGGATGATTATATGAGGGAGATCAATGGGGCTATAGGTGAGTGTGTTATCCAGAGCTTTCCTTTTCCTTTCAGCAGGCTGTAGGGTTCGGACTGCAAACTCACAGGTGACTGCTCTGGAGCCACTGGGCAGTCCCGACACTAATTTCTTCATAGCAGCAGAGAATGACAGAGGTCGGTTCCACAGCAAGTGTTGTGGAGGAGCACAGCTACCCTAAGAAATAAAATATGTCATGGGACGTTGTCTCAGGTTTAATGTTAAAAGGAGTTGGATATAATATAAAATATGCATATATAATGCAAAGCTTATTGTGAAATCCAGAAATGATGGAGGAGAATACGGGATTCCAAAAATGAAGTACATCAGTTCTACCCTCTTCTCTTCTCCTTGGATGACCCCATTCTTACTATGCTAACAGCTTTCAAATGCATTTCTTCATTCTGGACCTCTTTCCTGCCTCCAGCCTTTCAGTTCTCATTTTCTCTAGGACATACCCTTCCAGATAACTTTCTGGCATTTTATTATTCTGACACTTGTCCTTCTTTTCTGTTTGCCCATTCCCCTTTACACTGTGTGAGCTTTGCTTCTAATGTCATGCTAAATCATGACTGTCCACCCTTCCAGGCAGCAGCTGTGTCTTTATTTGTTACTGGATGGCCACTTCTTGAAACTTAACTCATGCAAAGCAGAGGGATTGTTGTCTGAGTAAAATCAGATTGACTTTGGAGTTTGGCCTATTCTTCACAGAATCAGTGAAATCTCAAATGAAAGGTTTGAATATAAAGTAATTCATTTGTTCTTTGTCTCCCTTTATAACCAGCTTGCAATAACAGTTATATCAAGTATCATATTCAATATGCTTTTATTTATTTTGAAATGAACACACTCCGAGAGACAGTTTCTGTTGCAGATGGATGTGCTTGCTTTGCCATTTCCTGTTTATTTTCCCACATTTTATTTTCTTCTAAGTCTAAAGTTTTCAGTTCGTGATCTAAGATGAGAAGTGATTGTGATAGTTAAGTGATGTAGTGAGAATACCTGGAAACCAAAATGCGGTGCCAGTAGATCCCTTTAGCAAATCATTGATACATTATGAAAGACCATTCCAAAACAATTCTCTTTATATATGCTGAGGGTTTTTTTTGTTGATTTGTTATGGGTTTTTTGCTGATTTATTTCTTTTCCTGCTTTTTTTACTGGAATACCTGTGAAAATAGACTCTTTATAGATAGACTTCTGCTATGATGTGCCTTGCCTATATATTTGTACTGGGCTGTTATGAAGAGCAGCAGTAGCAGGAGACCAATGTAAGATGCAGCACATGTTGGTTAAAATTTCTGAATCTGTGTCAGTGCAATGACAAGAGTTTTTCAGTACTACACCATCCTTAACACAGTTTCTTAGCTTACTAAACTGTTATTGTTCCTTTAGCAAAGATAATTTTCAAGCAGCAACTCCTAAAGCAAGTTTTTAACTTGCAGGGTCCCTGAGCCCTGGGGATTTCTGGCAGAAGACCTACCAACATCACATATAGTGCCAAAGAATCTGGTGTATGAGGGTTTCCAGATATATTCTAGGAAGATTTGGGGTAATAAGAATACTGAGAGAGTGCTTGGAAATCTGCTTTTATTAGGGTCTTCCCTTTGTCTTCCTCTATTTGCAGACTTTCTGTCATTTAATATGGGGGTGATGGCGCTAACATGTCTATTCCGAAATAGACCATTTAATTATTTTCTTTTATGAAGGTCCCAGCTTGTGGATGGGAACTAGAGCTCTATGAACAAGGGAGGATTTAGGCAACAGTTTGTGAATTTGGAGAAGAATGCATCCATATGAAAAGGGAATTTGTGATGTATCTAACAGCAAGAAGTGGTGGTGCAGCAGCAGGGCTGGCAACTAATACTGAGATGTTTTTTGAGGTAATAAAGCACTTGGGCTTATACAAATTTCAGTATTTGCTTTAGCAGGCATGTGACATCTTCCAAAGTGTGGAGCTTTGCCACAGCTTCTCTTCTTGTTTTGCAGACAGTGCCAGGCAAGCAGGAGAACCTAAGCTGTTTGACACACAGTATTTGCTGTGAATAACGAGTCGTTTTTTTAAATGTCTCCTTGTGTTTGGGGTAGATAGAAACAAAGCCCGCTATGAGGTAATTGTAAGCCAAAAGGCAACCACGCCATGCTGGGATCCTAGGGTGCTGCAGGAATGTGCAGAGGCTGGACACAGGCATATTGGTGCCGTACAGCTGAAATATTGCGAGGGGAGCCCAGTGTACGTCCATGAGGCAGACTGGAGATTCAGGAAAGCTACGTTTTCATTGCGACTTATTCTACTGCTGTACAAAATAACAGGCCTCAATAGTAATGCCTCAACCCCGTTGGCCTTCCGCCTCTCTTCAGGCAGGAGATGAAGCCAGACTAGCCAAGGGAAGCCAGGCAAGAAGCGGCATTGCTGACTCGGTTGTGCAGGAAGAGGAATTCAGATCGATTTGCTTTCTCTGTACGCTGAAATTTCCAGCAATTCTGAAGTAACTAAGGATTTGTGAATCAGCAGTTCTCATGATCTGTTCTCATATGTTTCAGTGCATAATTTTAGGTACCTAGTTTTGAAAATTTTGGAACACAGCTTTACTTTCTCAGCAAGCAGGAGCACGGCAACAGTTGTGTTGTTTTGCATATGATATGCACACAGATGGAGTTTCACTTCTCTGTCTCCCTGAAACGACTGCCATTAATTTGTACGACTGGCTTACATTAAACAGTAGGCAATGGTCAAGGCTAAGAAAAAGAGAACAAACTTGGGTAAATAGGAATGAAGTAAATCAATTAAACTGGAAAATCAGCAATAATTAATATGTGTTTGGAAAATGACTAAAATGAACTATAGAGAGTGACATCCTAGAAAACTATTGTAATTATTTAAAGTAGCCAGCAGATCTGGGGAGCTGTTGTATGTTTTATGAAACTGGTTAATTTGGTCTGTCATTTTTAATGACATGTTCTTCATCCTACGTGGTCAATATATGCTTGCAATAATGCACTGATTTCCTTAGTTTGGCAAAGATATTTTTCATTTGCATTCAGAGCAACCATTATAATCCACCTTCTCCATTGTCTAAAGACTGCTGATAAATTAGGAACAATTAAAATCTTGTACAAGAAACATTCACTCTCCTGTTTATTTTCTGAAAAAGATGTAACACCTGTGGAAGATTTTCATTCTGTTTCTGATTAGCATTGCCTGTCTGAGCGACGCTTTGCAGAATCACTTCAGTACAATCAATATGCAACTTTGAGCCAAAAGTCAGACTGAGAGATATTTTAATGTTATTAGCGTTTATCAAGATCAGTATTCTCAGCATTGGTTTCTTACAGGCTTTTCCGGGGAGAGAGGTGGGTTGGGGGTTTTTTGATTCCTGGATTCCTCAGCTTCCTTTTTCAGGGTGGGGAGAGGGGATTGTTACTATGTTTATGCTAAATTAAAATTGTGGGTTTTTCATGCTAATACATGACTGAGCATCTTGTGTGCAGTAAAAATGGAAAATAGATCAATATGCTCAGATCAGGAGCATGCAGGAAATACAGTGTGTAAATCTAAATACGTGCTCATATGGACAAATCAGGAAGGAATCATTAATTACATAGATTCCCTGAAAACAACTCAAACTTCAATTCTTTAAAGAGATAGAAATCAGAATTACATGCTGAATTCCACATATGAAGGTCCATTATTAGTTTTCCAAGATCAAAAGCAAGGCAAAAAATAGGAAATGTCAAAATTCAAGTGACTTGTTCATGTTGATACATACCCTTGATCCCTGACAACCTCACTGCAAAGAGCAGCTTGGGGAGGTGTGACAGGAATATTTGCCCTGAAATTTTAAGTCCTTTTTTTACCTCCTCTGCTCTCATGCCCTATTTCCCTCCCCTAGTTCAGTCCTTCCCTAGCCTCCTCATCTATATGAGTGCTTCTTGTTCTGCTTTAATTTTTCAGTATGTTTGGAAAGGAAACACAACTTACCTGGCAGGATAATGTTTGAAGAGATGGAGGAGAAGAGTAGTCAGCTCAGGCTGGTTGTGCTCCTGCAAGCTGCTTCCCATGATGGTCCCTAGACAGGATCAAGGTGTAGCCAGGCACTTCCACACTGCCGTATTATGCCATTTTCCTATGCAGCGCTCCAGCAAACCAGAGATTGAAACTCTCTCTTCTTGGATATTCTCCTTCTTTTTTCCTCTTTAACAGGACACTTCAGAGAATAAGCGATATTTTTTACAGGAGTTTTGTCAACGTTTACATAGAAACCACATGATCTTTTGCATTGAAGCAACACTGGCACTGTATGTGGATTATTATTATTTTTTAAATCTGGCTTTTATTTAGATACTTCAAAAGCAGCTAAACTCTTTCCAGAACTTGGTATTTACTGTGAGTGTCGCAACCAAGAAAATCTGGCAACATTAGAATTGAGACCTGTGTGTCAGAGACAGCAGGTACTAATTTGGCTATAGAGGCACAAGACACGTCTTGCAATATCACAATTTATGATAACTTTTGTTTCATCTGTTATCATGCACATTCAGAACTGCAGTGCTGCCAAGGTATTTTTGAATCTCCCGACCCCTTTACCTTGACGACATTGGGGTAAGAGGAGGGTAATAAAAGAAGGAAGTGAGTGGGAGGGGAGAAACGGTAAGCCTGGACGCTTTGGCTCATCTCCTCTACGGCTGTGGGGAACCCAGCCCAGAGGCCTGGGGCACCCTGGGGCTGCTGTCATGGCTACAGACCCTGCCTGGGGGTGTCATTTACAATATTTTTTTCATAAAAATTACTCAGAATAGTTTTTCACAGAGCACACAGTCCAGGGAGTAAGCAGATCCCACTGGGCTCCGAGATGGCAGCAAGTCCATCTCCTCGGGAAAGCTTATGGGGGGCTGTTGGGTATTTGGGCTGTACGGCTTCATGGTACGGAGGTGAATACTTCACTGCATGGAGAAATGCCCAACTCATTGATAAGGATGGTTTGTTCACTGATCCAAAGAAAATACTTACCTGTCTGCTGGTGACAAATTAACCTAGAAGTCTGAATTCTTAGATGTTATATGACAAATATGGTAAATAAGGGTAAAGAGGTTGAAATCTTTGCAGTATAGTTAAGTACTTCAAAGTCATCCATAGCGTCATTTCAGTCTTCTTTTTCTGAAGGACAAAAACCATATTTAAACTAGAAAGTGAAAGTCTCTGTTTCCAGAAGCAGCATTTGGACTGAACGATCTGGTGCCAATGGCAGAAGAGACTGAAGTTGCAAGTATCATGCCAGGAAATTTTTTTATATTTTAATAGCCATTAATACCCATCAGTAGGACTTTTAAATATGTTGTAATGTCTCTTTTTTCAACCAGAGACACTATTGCCTAGGGTATGAATAATGAGATTAGTATTCTCTGTGTGGCAGTCTTTTTGTATGTAGCTTTGGCGTTTAATAAAAGGCCATTACATAAAAGTCTGGGCTGTCATTCTCAATTTTGTACATGACCTTTATGGAAATAAAGAAAAAAGATCAAATTTTCTGTTTGTGATCTAGGGGAGAATTCATGACTAAAAGTGAAAAACTAATTCTTCTTGGAATAAATCAGTGCAAATAATCATAAGCCCTTTCTTTATTTTAACAACACTCATCCAAGTTTCTTTACAAACCTCAATTACAGTTGCTTTATTCTGTTTTGTTTGCTTTGCCAACCTGTAGAAATAGCTGTCACAGTTTATGAATGCTACACTGAGATAGAAAACCTATGTATCTATAAAAATATCCAGCATATACTGCTTATTTCTTTCTGCAATTGTCTCTCAGACAAAGAAGAAAAAGAAAATATTAATACCAATCAGCCCTTCTTTATCATCAGGGCTGGGAGCGGATAGTTTTAGAAATGAAAGGAGCTATAATCTGAGGTCCATATTTGTAGTTGTTATCTGTAGTCAGAAGACTGCTTAAAAGCATTTGTGTACTATCTCATATTACTCATGGGTGATTGGATGACCCATTAAAATTCAGAAAGAAGTACTGCATTATTTCGAACTATATGTTTCCAAAACCCTTTACATAAGCAAGTGATACCATAAAAATAGGCACTTCCACATACTATCTTTTACTTTAAATGTTGTCTTACCAGGGCTTTTGATATAACTGTGTGAGAGAAAGAGAAAGGAAGAGTGTTTGTATGCAGAAAGTTGTAGGATCTGTGTGTGTGTCCATCCTTGCAAATCAGTTGCAGGAAAACTGCAAAATCTAATACAGAAGGTTGAGTGTGGCTCTGAGTCTGAAAAGTGAACTTGAGCATAGTATGTCAGGCTGGAGAGTGTTTAGGAAGTGGTTAGAGAGGAGGAACTGTAGACAACAGTTGTACCTTAATGAATTACTAATGAGTAATACTGATAATGAAACAAAACTAATTATTGGTTTGTCACAAAGACTGTAAAATGTAATTCTGACTTGATGATATAAGCAAGGCTTGACATTGATGTAAATTAATTTAGACTTGCGGGAGCAATGTTTTGAACTATTCAAAACAAATCAGAGCTGGCGGAAGTTGCAGTACTGCTAAGTGAGATGCAAACTGGCGTTTTATGACCCAATGTGAACATCCAGCCATGTTACGCTAAGCGGAATTACGGTCTTTTAGGTCCTGCTCCCAAGTTCCCATGAACATATCCACAAATATAAGTATACTCATACGTCCTTAGCTGTGATTATTCATGCTCATCTTGAGAGTTCAAGAGCTGATCATCTTAGAAGGATGATTATTCTCCAGCTCTCAGTGTTCTCACCTTCTGAATGCCTCCAGGCAGAGCAGAGAATTAATGGCAGTTCCTTTTCTATTGAAAAAGACACGTTTGCGGAGTCGTATGGAAAGACAATCTGCTGGATAATTTCTTTCATTTCCTCTAGTCTTTGTTGCTCTTTAAAGGATAAATCAAGGAAAGGAGAAAATTAATAGGTTCACATCACATCTAGTTCACCTCAACATAAACTTGGAGTGACTTCAGAGTTTCCAGTTCTAGTTTCTAAGTTTACACCAATATAAATTAGAAAAGAAACTGACCCACAAGATTTGCAGTTCCTAAAAATTATTTTAATAATCCAAGCCTTTCTCCATATTAACCCCAAAATTTAAAATATAGTTCGGAAAGACTGATGTGACTATATGTTGCAATAATTGCTTCTAGGCTTTCCTTGTGGGCGATTTAATCTCAGTTTATAAATGAAGTGTGATATAAATGAAGTGAAGTGAATATCTTAAGGATGCTTTTAATGAAGTCTTTGTGTCACAGCTAAGAGGTAGCTGTTTGTTTTGATAGTGGCAGTTAAAGTTAGGTGATGTATTATACGATCTGATGTATTATAGTTTATATTTGCAAAGTAAAGTTTGACAGCCAATGATAATAAAGGAACTTATGTATTATTTAGCACTTCCTGCTAATAACCTGATCAAGAGTAATGAAAGAACTGCACTTACAGAGAAGGCTGGGGCTTTTACTTCCAATTTGGAACAGCATCTAAATGTAGTGGCAGTTAATAATTATAATCAATGGCAAATGAAGCCAGTGCATAAGCATGAAGAGAGTTTGTTTGACAGTTGGTCACATTTATATATTCTGTTGCTTCTGTAGGCCTAAGGACCCCCTAAGGAGGAGAAGAGGCAGGTTGTGGGTGGCGAAAGGTGGAATGTGTGTTTCTGAGGATGTAAAACTGATTAATCAGTTTTAATCACAGCTCAGGAGACTTGTCTTTCCACATTTGAAACCTGAACTCAGAAGCGTGTAACTATGTCTTTTCTGCACTTCAGACAAAAGCAAAGGTGACAGGTTCGACTGCCTTCTGTCTTGGAGAAACACCAGGCACGTGCAGTAACCTTTTTCGCTTTGGCCAAAATTGTTAGGTCAATTGTACATTGAAGGCAATTGTGCCTGGGACTAACGTAGACATTAGTCATTGGGTGACCCCTGCAACTGTAATACTATAGAAACACAGAAGGAGGGAATGTGGTCTCTGACCACAAGCTAGTTTACCGTCTAAATAATATCTAATATAACAGCACTATCACAACTGTTACTTTTTAAGTTACTATACAGTGTTTTAGCTGTGTGATCCAGTGATCTTCATTGCCACATTTTTCCTAAATTTTATGTAAACAAAGAAAATCTCATGGAAAAATTAAGACCAGTCAAATGAAACGAAGTTAAGACTTTCTAAGCAAACCTGACTGGTCATGAAAAAAACACTCTCCATAAGTTAAGAAGATACTATAATTACATGTTCATGAAGCAATATTTAGATCTTGCTATTGGCACGGTTATCTAAGATTTTCAAGAATTAAAAAAAAAGTAAGGTTTAAAAATTATCGTTCATTTAAGTTACTACAGAAATTTATGTTCTTGACAAAACCAAAAGATTATTCTCTTGTTTTTAAATATCACAGTTCTGTTTTTTGTTTTTTTAATTTCCACTCTTTATTACAATAAGCTCTAATACTTGAAAGCTGAGCAGGGTTTGGGGAAATGTTTTTGTTTTTATTTTATCTTTTAAAAGATGATAATTATACATAGTTTGAACATCTTCTTTGGAAAAAAAAAGATAAATAAGAAACTATAATTGTATTATTTTACCTCATGTCTGTACAGCCTTAATATAGATATTGCGGTCTTATCTGGACACTTTTAATCTTGGAAACTCAGTATACTTTGCAGACATCAATAAGCTGCTTTAATAGTGTCTAAGATGAAGGGACTTGATAAGAGTAAAATCTATTTTTGTAAGAACTGGTATTTTTTTAGATTAACTGCATTTGCATTAAGGCATACTTAGATAATGATTTAATAAAAATATTCCTTCAAGAAGAAATATACTCCTGTTGAGAAGACCAGCACAGCCTTAGGAAGAATTTTAAGTCTAGATTTGATGACCTTATTAGGACTGAACTATTGCATAAATTTTGTGCTGCCTTTCTGCATAGGCATGTTTTTCAATCTGAAAACATACTATAAAGAATCTGAATGCCAATTAGTTTGAAATTGAACCTGTGCATATCCATTTCTGGTTTTGTTGTGTGTTCTAAATTCAAGAAATGGAGAAGTCCTTGCGGTCTGGAAAATCACTGTTTATATAGGATTTCTCAAATGCATAGTTTTGCAAGGAGGATCTTAGGTGTATCAGGTATAGCATTTTTTATATCCTGGCTGCTGATAAAGTATCCTTATATGGGTATCATTTTCCAGGTAGTTTTACTATGGTAGGACCTGCGTTAAGACCTGGGGAACAGAAGATGTGGGTGCTATCAATTTCCACTTTTCCCAGAAGAGGCACCGCTGGTCTCCTGGAGCTCCGTTGCTCCTTATTGCTCCAGGCTCCCAGCATCTTAAAGCCGTTACTAAGCAGCAGTGTGCTAGAAGGCCACCGCAGGCCACAGCCTTACCTGACTTGGGTCACTCGTGCCCCCAGTCTGCTCTCTGCAGGCCATGAATAAATCTCTCACTGCTGCCTGGTGTAGCTGAGGTGTCTACAAGTCTCCTTGGTCAGGTTTCCTTTCAGATGCCTCTTCAATATGTTGATCTAGATTTAAAGGAAGAAGGATGCCGAAGCATATTCTCTCCATATCTTCTCAAATACCCTCCACTTCTTAATCTACCTTCTGCACAAGTGGGCTGCCCACGTCCACATGGCCTGTGGGAGCAGTCCCTGGTACATACAGTCCCCAGAACTGCACTTGGGGTTTATGTCACCCATCTGTGAAGTAGGGGGAGATTTTAAGCTAGCCCATACCTTACAACCATGTTGTGCCATCACTACAGGGTAAAGTCCATGGGAACAGATGCTGGATCCCTCCTGAGATCAGGTTAGTTTGAGGAGGAAAGGTAGAGAACTCTGCCCCAAAATCTTGCACAACTCATCAAAACTTTCCTGTCTTCTGGCACACTTCCTCAGCAACTTTCTCCACATAACTGGCTTTTGCCTACACTACTGAAAAGCCTTTAGCCCAGTTCTGAGTAGAGCCCTCAAACAGAAAATCTAGCAAGCCATACTAAATAACATGTGCTGCCATCAGTTATGTACTGAAATAGCCAGAAACAGATTTTATGTTTGAATTCAAATCCCTTTCAGGAAAATATATACAAAGGAGCTTCATACCAAGCCAAACCCAGCTGGATTTCACAAATGAACAACTGCAGGTTTTATCTATTATAATGAACATGGTTTATGGTGTCCTGTACAGAGGCCTTTTACGAATTCAATAGTAAGGCTGAGAATATAATGTGTCCATTGTGGGTGCCCGTTATTGAATATATTTAGGAACCGCAAAGGTCTTGTCTCATTAGGATTAGAAGAAATGTTTCACCTGGTTTGCTTTCACTCACAGACCACTCTCTCTTCAGTTTCTGATATTTCTTCTCTTCCTGAAAAACCTGTCAAAGACCGATAAAATACATGTCTACAGATGTACTTCTTGTACATTTTTCAACTTCTATAGATAAGATACCTGTAACACTCAAAAGCAGCACCTCTGTTTCACTGTGTTCTAGCATTGCAGATGTATATATGTATGTGTACTTAGCCAATATGAATCAACTCAAAACATATATATCTGCTATTGGTTGGAGACTCTGTAAATGCCTAGAGGTTCTACAGCACCATTGATTAAAGCAGCATTTGTTTTCTTTAATTTTCACAGCTATCAGATAGGCACGGGGAAGAGGTGGGCCTGGATGCTGTGGTGATTGGTGCTGTATCAACACTGTTCACAGATGGAAAATTACCACTTGCTCTATACACTATGGTGAAATCTGTGCAGATGCCATATCCTCTTGAAAGGCAATTGAGTGTCTGTTGGACACATGGATTTGTGTTATTTTGAGGTGTTGTGGACTTGGCTCACAAGAAGAGACTATCCTTAGGGAGGGCCATTAAGCCTCAGGAAAAAGCAGACAGCTTTCTTTGGATGCTTCTAGCTGATGTTCTTGCCTAGCTTTCCTACATATTACATGGCTTGTTGGATAGAGAGGGCTGCCAGACAAAGCAAGTAAAATGCTCATTTGTGAAAGTTCAAAACAGATTACTATAAAAATCATGCAGTATGTTCATGTGAGATGATAAGATGTTGCAAAGTACATCCTGCTTCTTAGGTTGTGAGCTGTTTCCTAATACATCAGTTATTCTAAAGGCCTCTTCTTGCTTCCCTAATATTCTGCTAAAAGGAGTCACCCACTTACAATCTCATAATACCCTTCTCAGCAGAAAGTAGCATTTTGCAATACGTCTTTTACCCTTTAAAGGCAATGAAACTTGTCATAATTTGTAGAGGAGTAGCAGGGAACAGAATCAAGCCTGATGTGATGGTCAGTGGATTCCAGCTTTTGTTTCTGAACAAACAGTGAGATGGTTGACTGTACTTTGGGAAATTTCGCAGATCAAAATCTTACCCCGTCGCACTTGAACTCAAAAGCAATAAGCAACTGCCCTTAGATACAGGCCAATGTTCACATCAAGGCATTTCATCTCCTGGTAAATCTCTACAAATAAACGTCATCTACTCAGTCTGCTCATCATGAATTTTTCCATTATAGTTTAGGCTACCGTGTGACAATACTGGTTGATCTCTTGAAAGTAATTCACTGCCTTTTTTTTTATCAGACTTGCTGTCTTTGAAAAAACACAAACATAACTGAGCAAACTAGCCACTATATAGTTTAACGGTCTGTGCTGTTCTTTGTTGTGTTGATGGTGAACAAAATGCATTCCTTTTTCTTTTTTTCCCCAAAGAAACATTAAAATATATATTTTTTAAAGTTATTAAATACCCTGCTTTAATAGAAAAGATTAGAAATCTAACAGTATTGAACATTTTCTTCTAATTATTACCCACAGCAACTTCTGCTGTTTTAAAGTCTTCAATATTTGCTTGCTGTGAGGCCTTTCAGTGTTTATTTTTCTTCTGTTTGTAAAAAACTTGCTCTTGTAATTGATTCCTGTAGGGATTTTGTATGTCAAACTTTCTTTTGAAAGCATATTTCCAATTAGGCTAGTGGTTTGTTTATACACTAGGATAAAAGAAGCATGGCATTTTCAGTAGAATGGATCCATTTTTACTTTGTGAAGAAGATGTGTCAAGGGTGTCTAGATCAAAGTTTTTAACCAAACCAACAACAAAGATTGTCACAAATGAAAAAATGACTTTCTGCAGTGAAGAAAATCCTTGCAAGGATTTGGTCATAAATGTAAAGCCCTTGGTATGCAGTCCCAAAGGTAAAAGTGACTTGCATATATTTTTGTGAATTTTAGTTTGTTGACACTAAGAAGAAATGCTCTATGAAAGCTAGGAATTAATGTTTTTTGTTAATGTTATTTATTATTTTACTATGACGATTCCAGAATATAATCTCACACTTCTAATAATACTGAGGAAAAAGGCAGAAAGGAGTGAGGGGAGTAACAAAATTACCTGAGAGTGAGGATTTTGTCTGTAGATACTTTGATACAGGAAGTGTCTTGTTCACAGCAATTTTTTAAGGAAGAAAATATTTTGCTTAGAATGAGTCATTACTGCAGTTATCTATTTCCAGCATGTATATTTCTCACATAGAAAACACAATGGAGATCTTACCTTGAAACCCAAAACATTTCCTTTTTACTTGCTAAATTTAGCTTTGTAGTATTTAGAAACAGATGTATTATGACCAGTTAGAGGTAATCCCTGTAAGTAGTCTGCTTGCTTTATTTAAATCAGTATGAACTCAGAAAATCTTTGTATTGTCTGCTGTAGTTAGCAATAATTGTACTGAAATGTCATTTACAACAGAATACCATAATTCAATAAGTTCTCCTTAATGTAGTAGTTTAAATGGTTCCTTTTAGTGATTTTTTCAATATTGCTTTGCTTTAGTTTAAAGTTGTATACCATGTGAAACAGGATTGATACATCTGCAGTTTCAGTATTTCCTTTTAGTTACTTTTATTGATTATTTTTTACTTAACAAGAGTATTTCTTCCTTCACTGAATTTGCAAAGGTCATTTGAATAACGATGTTCTCCAAAAGAAAACCCAGGAACTAATCATTAAAATTACTTCATGGTGTAAATCTTTGTCTTGACAGACTAATTGGAGTATAACTCAGGGAAAGAGCATTTGGTCCTCTGAGACTGTCCTGCCAATTTGTTTCCGCACATGAGATCACATTTTGTCATATGTGGGTCCTGTAGGAGTAGTTTGGGAATGCACTTTCTTTCTGGGTTTTCCGTTTTCATAGGAGACATTACAAGTGAGCTGCATTGCCCAAGGTTACTGCTTTTACATATATGTTCCGTGGTGGCACGAGGGCTGTCATCTGACTGAGCTGACGCAAACGTTGCGATTTCAGCCCTTCCCGGGCGCGAAGGCAGAGCCTCCTGCCTGACCCTCAGGGAGTCACATGGCCCTGATGGTGGGAGCACAATGAGACTCTCCGTTTCACGCTCCTGCACCTCGCCTAAGCAAGTGGAACAGTAAGTCAGTCTTGCCGAGCAAACACCTTTGCCACCCACTCTCTCCTGGTACTCAAGAGGCGGCAGAGACAGGTTTTCAGTAACTCCCCACTTCTGCCCATCAAACAACTTTATATATTCTTTCTTATTTCTTTCCTGAGGTTCAGCCCAGTAACTTTGCTCTTCGCCCCAGCTGAGGGAAAAGGACAGGCTCAGAATAAAAATTTGTTCTGCCTGAGCATGAGATTAAGGGCTCATTAAGCACAGGTCTTCAACGGTAGACATAGTCTATAATAATAGAGCCTACCAGTCCCTTCTCCTGGTGCAGAAGTGCTGCAGTTATCGTCATCACTGTGGAGCTGTTAGTTCAGCAGAGCAGCTCGTTTCAGGCTGGTCAGCCCCTTGCACCGGCTGCATCTGCAGCTTTCTAAAGCAACAGGAATTTCTAGGCTGGAGAGACTCCATGAGCAGTAAGTCATCACTGGTGGGAACAATTACTCAAATTACTGTTATTAGAACTTTTTACATGAATGCAAGCAAATCATAATTGCCTCCCAAAAAAGGAAGAAAAGTATTTTTCATTGAAACTGGAAACCAACAAGATCCTACAACCACAGAGAGACACAAAAGTGCGATTTGTGTCTCAAAAAAGGTTGTAAACCTTTTTTATTTTTATTGAAGGTAAGAGACCTTCGGAAGATGAGAACTTTATAACCTGTAATCACATTTTTATTGAATTTCAGGTGTGAGTGTTGTGAAGTGAGGCTTTTTCTGCTATAGTTGTTCCTGATGCACATAACATTTGATCTGGAAAAGTAAATATGTTCTCATGGTCTATAACAAAAGTCTTTCATTTCTCTAGTACTGAATTTCTACATCATGAGACATTTAGCTGCCAAATAAACTCTTCTCTTGTATTCAATTAAAAACCTTTACCTTTTCTTAGATTTATAAAAACTATAGACAGCTAAAACTTGTGGGAACCTCTAGCCCCTCTCCTTGCTAATACAAGTTTCTTCCTTGCCGTACTTTTCTTCTCAGTTTGTCCCGTCTCGCCTTCAGCATTTTAAGAACTTCCATTGGAGCTTCAGCCATATCCTAAAGGCTGATAGTTCACGGAGGCAGGAAATCTTCCCTTCTGCTCATATAAAATTGTGTACCCTTCTTTTAACACTGCAAATAATCCTCCCTTTCTTGGAGCTAGACTCTGATTTCTTTACCCATACTGGGAACAGCCAGCCTATGCATTATTCCTGGGACCCTTGTGCTCTGCTCCTGGGAGTAATTTAATTGAACACAGCCCTGGGGAGTAATAGTATCTCACTGATTTTGACAGGAGTTCCAAAATTATTTGGTGCCCTTCAACATTTTAGGTGGTTCTCCTGTACTTGTCACTTAGCATAAACAATACGTTTCCTCACTCTCTCCTTATAACTCAAGGACTCTCATTCCTCAAACTTTTCTATTCTTCTTTGATCTTCAGTTAGTTTGTAAGTGTTTTGTACAGACTTGAGTTGGCTGGAACAAAGCCCTCCATTAAACTGTGGCACCACCACTGTATTTTTCAGCCTTCAATCTTTTCAATATGAAGTACCATAGAAATGCGCATAAGGCTGAGTGCCATGAAAATGTCTAAGGTAAAGTGAAATTCATTTATAACCAAAGCATAAAAACATATTGGTATGAAAAAAAATTTTAAATCTTCTAATTTTTATTGTTGTTGTTTTGTTTATATGGCAAAACTTCAGTTCAGAACCTTGAGAGAGCTTTTTCCCTTTATGGAACCGGATAATATTATTATTGCCGCAGGAGTGTGAGGCATATAGCTCCCAAGAAGGCTTAAAGTGTTAAGGATGTCAGCTGTTGTAGAATCAGTTATAAAACCTTAAGCCTGAAATCTATCCTCAATTGTGAAGTTTTCAGTTCACCTGTTAAAAACAACTACCAAAATAGGATTAATTTAGAATTAGAGGACAGGCATCAAAAGATAAAGACCTCTCTCCAAAGTAATTTATTTATTGTAACTTCTCCAAACTTCAGATTTAATATTATGAACTACCAGGTTAATGTGAACAGTTAATTAATATTTCAAATGAATAAGACATTGAAGTAGAGTGATATTATAAAAATAAGTTTCTGAGAAGGGTGATGTTTATAGTTGCTTTTTCATATTTTATTCCACTCTCTTTTAAAATACATTCTGATTCATAGTTTTAATCTCAGATTTGCAAGTGGTATTCTTTTAGTGAAGTCAAAATCAATTCTATAGACAATGTTTTTCATAGGCAATTGCATAGGCATTTGCATGAGAAATTTTTCTCATCAGCGCCCAATGGGAGGGTGTTTTAAAGGCAACAAGTTTTCCAAAAGGTCCTACTGGAAAGCTGTCTCGTAAAGTGCAGGACTGTCCCTGGTGCCTGCACAAATCTGGTAAAGGCTGAGAGGTAATGCAGTTTGCCTTGGGAATGAGTCAATATCCATTTTCCTTCTATTTTTTTAGCTCTTGCCACAATTCACTTGTAGTGAATAGCACTTGAAAATGCACTTGAGGAGTCTGACTCATTAAGAAATGTGAAAAAAATCTTTAATACTTCTAATGAACCATGTTTTATTATGAAATTCAGTTCCAAGTACCCATCAAACCCAGGAGATTATATACATGCATTAGATGTGTGTATTTTAAAAATAAAATATGCACACTTATGTGTTTATATTCAAGAGTTTTCTAATTCAAATAATTACCATCTGAGGTTGTATTCTGGCTGGTTGAGAATTTCCAAGCAGATAATTATTTTTTTCCAAAAAAGTACACTTTCCAAGAAGTAGAAAGTTTTGCAGGAAAACTTCCTGCAGGAGTTTTCCCTTGGGAAAGTCAATATGAATTTTTCCCATAGATTCTACTCAATAGGCAATGAGTTAATTTTACTTTTACCATGACTCTCTATGTCCTGGAGGTTTCTTCCCTCTGAATATTGTGACAACTAGAGCCTGGCCAGAAATTAAAAATGGAAAGGGGAACTGCAACTCCCAGAAATAGCACCCTGCTTGACACTCTTTTATATAGATGAAAAGTGCTGTAAGTCATTGCAGCCCAATTTCAAAGCTGGGCCAGAAATAAATATTAGACTGTCAGGAGTTCCTACAGGAAGGGAGAGATCAAATTTCACTTACTTCTGGTTTCCAGTTTCTTAGTCAGTGAAGTTTGTTACAAGCAGAATTTCCAGGCAGAGTTGAATCATGTATGTTCCTCTGATAGAAATGTGAATTGCATACTGATCACATTTTATCAGAGATTTTCACAGAACATTAGTAGACATTTTTACTCCAAAAACAGCCATTCTTCTTATCTGTACATTGCAATCTGTGAATTATGTCCGGTAAAGGGACCTGTTAGCAGGAAAAAAAAGAAAAAAAAAAACTTGCTAAATATGACTGGTTTCTTTTTGTGCCAGGGAATCCTATCTGCAAACCTGTATTATTAGAAAAGAGCTGTGAAGCTTTAGGGATTCTTTGCGTGGCCCTTTGGCTCTCAGATGGAGAGGCAGGGATGGGGAACAAGTGAAAGAGGACTTGGCAGTGGAGGAGTGTCCAAGGAAAGGGGGCAGGCCACCTTCAGCGCGCCTGCTGTTGCTTGTTTTGTTTGTTTAGTTGTTTCCAGCACTCATCCGTCGCATTCGGCACCCTATAAAAGAAAGAGGAAGCTGTTAGCTTCTGTGTATGGGATCTCCGCTGCTACCTGGAAAATCCATGTGCCAGCAAAATGAATATCAATGAAAGAAGACAGGGAGAAATATCAATAAATATACCACAACAAAGTAACTCCTGAGTTTATTCCAAGTAGTAGATATATGGCTGGGAGTTGCAGGTTTTGCTTAGTGTAAGTACGACTGGTGCAATAAAATTACTTTCTTCTGGCAGCTGCAGGTGTAGGTGCGAAGGAGGAATTTCAGGGTGTAATTTGTTTCTTCCTTAGAGCTGCTGAAATCACATTCAAGGTTAGATTTTTACTAATCTTGCTCAGGTGCTGAAGGCTGAAAGAACAAAAACTGCAAAAGCTGCTGCCTCCTTGTCTGTGCAGAGTGAGTTGCAGTCCCAGCTGCTGCTCTCTCTGAGGGTAGGTGTGTGCAGTATCAGTGCTGACAGTGGTAGCAATCGCTTTAAAAGTCATAAGCTGAGAAAAGCCTGTTACTTCTCAACAGCCAGCACAGCTGTTGTGCCTGGGTGAAAAATACTCTGGAATTATTTTTCAGGGACTGAGTATGGAAGCTCTGCTCATTTTCCGTAGAAACCCCTGGAAGCACCGTACCTTACTGGCTCTCTGCATCCTGCATCCTTGGGAGAGCAGTGAGCTAGCCAAACTGCGTGCTGCTACAGGAAAGCACTTGTGTTACAGAGAATTTATTCTTCTAATTTCAAAACAGGGAAAACTAACAAATGCTGTAGTAGAAACTCATAGATATATATTGAATGGCTCACAAAGTAGTTCTAGTTGGAAGACTACATACAGCAAATCTTTGGAGTCTTTGATTACTCTTCCTGTTATTTCCCATTTCATTCCTGTATTATTAACAATGGCTGTATAAAAACAAACCTGGTGTTTGTAAATAGTAGAAGAAACGATGCCAGCCATAAGAAATTGATAATCATCCTGTTCTAGTTTCGTAAATATTCCATAATTTCTAAGACATACAAGAAGGGTGTATATGTATACGTATGCACATACTCACATACAGGTCTTCACTCCTGGCTGTTGCCAGTCTTGATTTACTTATCCCTTATATAAACTGCTTTTAGCAGGAGTTAAAGGAGTGGTTTGAAAGAGAAGAGGCAAACTTGCCAGCAGTCCTTATAGATGTACATGCACGCTAGAGTGGGAATAGTAGTAATAGCCCCCACAGTATTTTTAACTATTCTGTCTTCACTCCTGTTACAATGCACTTTTAACTTTCCCAGACCTGTTTGTTTAGGTAAGTAAGAGTGTGTGCGTGTGTTTGTATAAGTGCATCAATGCACAATATGTTGATCCCTGGCAAGGATCAAACTACTGATCTGTACGTATCCGCTGCCAGGCTTGAAAACTGGAAGATAAGGTTTGCAGAGGAATAGCTCTCACTGAGGAATGATGTGTTCTTTCATTGCTTAGGAAGAAATTGGTTTGGATTTAACCAAGTTTTTAAAAATGGACTGATAATACACCAAAGTGCACCAAGGTTTGTTTCCCTAAGTTCATGAACTAAGACAGTGGGTGGAATGAAGTGTTTTAATACCAAATCTGCAGTTTCTGGAGATGTTCTGGTACTTTTTAAAACTTTAATGCATGAGGTTGGGCTTCAAAATTAATTGCTAGATATGTATATACATGTTCAAATTTTCAAAGATGCTGGGTACTTTTATTCCCATTAATTTAAGCTTAGAAACTAAACTTAAATCCAAAGAATTCCTGAAAAAGAAAATGTACATGTGTACATAACTGACATAATCCTGCAGACTTCAATCTATCCCTACTCTGACAAGCTTCCAGTGCCATTTGAGCTCTACCCAAACTCTTCTTCAGTAGGAAAGATTGCAGGTGTCTGGCGCTTTCCCACCCAGCTACAGATGCAAGGTTGGCCGTGGCTGGACAGCGTGGCCATGATTCGCCCCTTCCCCAGCTTCCTCTCTTTGCGAAGACCAGTGTCACCTCAGCACCGGCATTGCGTACGTTTGTGTTCAGAGATCCGCAAAATATTCTGTAACGTGCTAGCGTTGTACTGTCATCCTTTGTGTAAAGGTGGGCCTGTTTCCCGATAAAGTCCCCACTTCTGCAACTCAGCAGCCTCAGCAAGGGGAAAGCCTTGGGCTCTCTGCCTGCCACCAGCAGAGCCTGGTTGCTGGCCCGGCCCCAGTTGGTGGTTGTGTTGCAGTTGTGAGGTACGAGAATTAAGGCAGAAGAGATTGCCTCCCTGACTGATATAAAGCAGAGCTCTAAGACAATGAGCTATTAAGCTGGCAAGGTTGCCAAGTGCAGGGGACTGAGGCGGTTGCCCACGGTAGGAAATGTGTTGTGTCAAAAGAAAAATGCCACAATATTTGCAGTTTTAACTTGCTTCCAAAGGTTAGCCATGTAATACCTTGCTTCACTGCAAAAGGTTATCCATGATTTTAAACGTGGTTGTTAAAACTCTGCTAGATTTTATAACAGTGTTTTCAATCCATGTGAAACTATTTGTGATATTTGCTTGTAAAGAGTAGCTTGAAGTGTTTATAGATAGTAAAATATGAAAGACAAATCAGAAAATCTTTGAGAGTTTAGGAAATGAAGAATGAATTACCTAGATCCAGTGCACTTTAATTAGTTACAGTTCAGAATAACCAACTGTATAAATGCTATTTTTTTCAACTCAGTTAACACAGATAAACTGAGGCACAAAACAGTCAAAAGACAAGATCTTAACCAATTTTATGCAAGTCCGTAGTTCAGTGTTCACCTTTAGTCATCTTTGGTCTTGACTTTCAGGACTTCCAAGCACTTTTGCTATTGAGTCAATAGCTCAGGGTGAAATCCAGCCTTGGCACCTTTGAAAATTATATTATGAGGAATTATATTTTTCAAAGTCACATAATCACTGCCAGAGCTAGAATATTAGCTGCAGAGAAATTGACCTCACCCTCAATAGTGCCACAGATGTCAGACCGGACCACTTGCCTCCCTTCTCAAAAGACAGCAGGGCGAGATGTCTGTCTGATGTCTTTGGAAGTATTAGAAGTTTAGCCCTAAAATTATCACTTTAACTTACTTCTTCCTAAAGCAGATGAATTATTCTCCCTAAACCCCGGGACCTTGGAAAAACTTCAAATCCGGGTAGTTTTCTAGCGCTTGGGAGCTTTAGTTTTAGTTATAAGCTAAGAATAAGTGGTGAATGTGAGTTATAATTGTAGAACAATACTTAAACTCCATACACTGTGTGCTAGTAGTTTCTAGCAACATAGAGATAAAATTAGCATAACCTTATATCTGATTCTGGCACTGAACAGCATCCCAATATTTTCCCTAATGGTTTACTCCCATACATCAAACCATAGATATGTTTCAGTCTTTGGAGCCTTGATGCTTTAATTCCCTTGGCGACAATTCTTCTAATTCTTCAGACAGATCAAAAATGTGTGATATTGGATCAATCCTTCAGTCTGGGCATACATACCATTTCAAGGACAAAGAGAAACCCACTGTCTTCTTGCAATTCATTTTGTTCTCCTGAGTCTCCTGCAAGGCTCTGTAGGTCAGTAGTATAATAGCGCTTGATGGAAAAATGCTTGATGCTTGATGCAGGCTCTTATAGAAAAAAAGAGAGAAACTCTATTTTGAACACTTTTAATGACATGGTGTCTGCAACTCAGTGGACTAACAGATGACTTCCCATCAGTAAACCATACAGATGGAGCTGCCTAGAAAGCTTTTGATACAGCAGTTTCTACAGCAAAGTGCATTTTTTATGAAAAGGAAGAGTTTCTCCAGAACATGGCAATTCTAATGAAATTTTTAGATGTGAAAAATGTCAAAATGCATTGTATATGATTCTATTTAATTAACTACTGTTAATTTTTTGAATTTAAATATTTAAAACTGTGCATGACATTATCAAAGTAAAGTATTTTGACACAGACCTAATTTTTTTACATTATCAAAATGAAAACCTTCCTGGATTCCAAGCGAAAAGTCTTCTGAATTTGAACTATTGGCTTTTTATTCCAATGGTGAAAAAGCAGTTTTAAAAAATCAGTGTTTCCTTAGGACAAAAATTGTTATTTATATGTCCATTTCTACCTAAGCTCTGTTATAGCTCCAACCAGTCTATCAAGTGAGTGTTTTTCAAAGCTTTCTCTGCTCAAAGTAGCATTATTTATGGCTTCATTAAACTGGTAACTCCATGTATTTTTTTACAGTTTCATGAAGGATACTGCAGCAACACTGCAACTGAAAAGCATTTGTCAGACTATACTCTTAGAAGTCCAGGTGTGTTTTTATTCTCCCTTTGCCTGTAGAACGTTTGTTAATTATGGCTTCAGGGATAACTGGCAACCACATCCACTTTCCTTACACTAAGGACAACAGTCTTTAGATGTAGCCAGTATTTTTTCCATAGTTCATACAGCACTGTTGTGGTGCTCTGCTATCTATTCCATAGTTATATGTGAACTAAATTTTAGTTTCTGAGAAGCTTTGATGTAAACAGGTAATACTTAAAGAGAGAAACCTCTTCCACTGAATGGTTAAGCCATAGCAAATGCTGGAGCCTGGAAGCAGCAGGGCTTCCCATAAGTTCAAGGATTTATTCCACTGGGATCATCAATTACATTGCAGACGTGGGACCAATACCTTTCAGATAAGCTATTGAAATTATGAGGGAGAGGCTTTGGCAGTATTTGAGAGAGCTATAGTTGACTCGATCGATTTGATGAATTATCTGTTCAGGAGTAGAACTTGCCTTGACAATTGGTGATCATACAATAGCGTTTAAGGGACCTCCACACGGATTCATACAGCAGTTGCGTGAAAACCAGCTATGCTTGGTTCCCTGGATCTGCTTCCCTTTGCCCCTTCAAGCAAACAGCAGTCAAATAGTCAGGAGAGGATGTGGAGGAGAAGAACGGCTCCGTGACGTGGAGTATTGGCCAGCAAAGCTGGCTGGTCACAGAGGGTGGTGTGAAAAGCACAGTGACCCACCCCAGTAGTCTTTGTCAGCACTACGAAATGGTCACAGTTTGGTCCTCAGCAAAAAGGAATAGCTTTTTCAGTTATTTTTTCAGAAGATTTCTTTTCCTTCAGTATTCATCTCCAGTCCTTAATGAACTACAGGAGAGAGTCTGCAGGAGAGGTTAAGAAAAAAACATACCAATATTGAATGAGATTAGGACCAGTTCTGCAGTTGGCAGGTTGGCATATGTTGGCTTATGAAAGATAAACACTATTATTTCACTGTTATTTTTTTACCATTTTTGGTGTGTATGTGTAAGAGTGTTTCTGTAATTAGAGGAAATGTCCAAATATTAGTAGGCAATAAAACAATGAGTATGTGATATCCTGGTGCTGGTAGCTTTATATAATAAATTTCCAATATTTTAGCATAACTTTTTAAACACACACAGTGATGAATGTCAACAGTAAAACAGAATATCAGCAGGATTTATTTCCCTGGGATCATAAAAGCACCTGTATAAAAACAACATATCAATCAAATTACCGTATGTTTAGCTTTAAAATTATGTAACGTTAAATTCAGGTTGCTTTATTTTTCAGGCTCCCCAATCATGTCTGTATGTGTGGTCTGTACAGGAAACATACTTCTCTACAAACATAGTAGATTTAAACACATCCTAAATCTACAGCAGATTTAACTGGATTTAAGAACATGCATACATGAAGATCATACTTGGATGCTTTTCCGAATGAAGACCATATTTTAATTAAGACCGCCAGAGGGTTGCTTCATGGATTATCTAATCCTGTTTCCATCAGAGAGTTCTCTTCAGAAACACATTACTCTCCCTTTAAAGTTTTTATGGTTTGTCCCATGGCTCTGATTTGCACAATAGTTTGGTTTGGTTCAGTTTGATCTCCAGTGAAATCTTATTCTCGGCCAGCATATAGCCATATGCAACAACATTGTGTGGCAACACGAATAGCAATTTGCACAGCACAGACCAGTTGGCAATAACAGGTTTTTTTAATTTTTGTGGAAGGAAACTGTATCAAAATCTTGGAACAGGACTATTGAACATGAATGGAAATATAAAAATATGTGGGAACCCTGCATGTGGTCAAAAACCTGTGGGAAATAAGTGCAGAGTAATACACTCAAACTTATTTCTTAACAACACTTGAAATATCCTTAGAGTGGCAGGTCAGTGTAAGACACCGAACCCAGCTTCTGTTGTACATGTATCTCACAGTACAGCTGTATAACAGACCTGCACGCAAACTTCTGCTTGATTGATGGTCTGTGTAAATAATAATGAAAAGTTTGGCAGACCTAGCAAGGTCTTCCTGACCTTGAATGGATGGATGGCAGAGAGGGTGCAGGTAACTCAGCCCAGCAGGCAGGGCAGAGGGTACGTGCAGCGTGTGCTGCAGCGCTCTCAGGAGCTGAATGTTTCCCTGGGCTCCAGGTGGTTTCCTACACTCAGGCCATTTGTCATCCATCCATTCCCTGATTGCTACATGTGATTCAGGATTAAACTATCTTACATTGTCCAATGGTGAATTACAGCATGACTGGTTGTGTTCATTGCTTTCTGTTTGCAAGAAACCTAGTGGTGCATGTTACCAGTTCTTAAAAAAAAAAAAAAAAAAAAAAGGTTAATTCTATTATGTGTATCCCAAATTTACTTCAATCTTGACTGGCACAAAAGGGTATATCTCACCCAAGTATATAGACAAAGACAACCTTACAGATTTTTTTTTCCTGATGGGTGGTTAAAACACATTAAAAATACAGCAGATAATTTCAGTGCATTGTATTTTTAATTACTTCAATGCAGTTTACTAATGAATTTTTTAGAATCCATTTTGTAAGCTACAGTTCGAAAGTTTATAGGGAAAAAACAACTTCTATATAGGCAAGCATATTTGGAAGTTTATTCAGCATTGAGTGGATTTTCAGTGAAGACATAAATGCCATCCTTCACTTAAAGCACAAATTAAGCACAAATAAGAATAGTAGCTTTTTATTCCTATTTTGCATGAATGGAAAGGAGTGCAGAAACTGAAAGAAAAAAATGAGAGGTCAATAAAAATTAACACAAAAGTTGTATTAAGATAGATATAAGGAACCTCCCAAGTTTGTGTACTTAGAAGAGATTAGGTTGAAGATCTTATAGCAGAGAATGACATTAAAAAGACATCAGGTTTGTCTGCTATTTAAAAGACTAAATTCAAAAAATTCAAATCTATTAAAGAGCATGATAGTGCATCTCAACCTGGAAATGAAGAACTCCAGTTCTGTAGTAGAAGTCTAGTAAGGACAAAAGAGGTGATCCAGGAAGCCTCTGAGCACACCGAAGTGTCAGCACTTGAGTCACTGGCAGCTCCCCATACAAAATCCCTTGCAGATTAGATTTCAGGTTTTATCATTAACAAGAGTCGCATATCCAGAGGTTTTGCAAAGTAAGTCCCATAAAATGGAGCTGGTAGGTACCAATTTGTTAATCAAGTTGAGGGCAACGTTTCACATTTCTGAATGATCTGAACCTCCCCTCTAAGGTGGCTGACACCTTGCAGGTCCGGGCTGCTGAACATCAGCGGAGGGAGCAGAGTTGGGCCCAGCTCACATCTCTAAGCACATACTCTAATAAGATGCAGAAGCATCACTGAGCAGCAATGAAAGGATCTCTACTCCATTTGGATTTATTAAATCAAATGTAATCTAGACACGCAAACTAAGGTTGAATATTTATCTGGCTTTAACAAAAAGGTCAAAATGAATAGTGTTCCTATTAGCTTTAAGGAGTTTTCCTCTGAAGGTATGAATGTCTTACACAATAATTCAGCTGGGGCTTGGACACCACTAGTAGATAAATTGATTTTATACCCATTAATAAAAATGGGGAATTAAAGTGTCTTCCAGAATGGAGTGAGTCCCATAAGGAACACAGAGCAATGTAGCCTGTTGACTTCTGTAGCAACAATGCAGTATTGCTTCTGTGGTTGTATGTACACACACGAGGGGTTCTGTGTTTCTGTATAAACAATGGAAGATATTTGAAATTCATAAATGGAATACGTCTTTATATTGAAATTGTTGATTTCTGAAAGTCTGGTTTTATATGTTTAGGGGAACCAAAATGATTGATTGATTGATTGATTTGGAAATTTCTTTACATTTTAGAAGAAAAAAAGGAATTGTCTAATTCCTAAAGAAGGAAGAAATTGGTTCCCATCCACTTCTGATATGCACCTATTTAACAATTAAGTGATCTGAATTTACTTACCTTTCACATCTATCAATTAAAGTGGACAGTATAGCAAAAATTACTTAATGGAGTGACCTGCCTTGAAGAAACCTTCTAAAGGAGAAATTATTTTTGTAGATTCACTAGATTTGCAAGGTAAGACATTCTTATTTAATATCGATGGAGATTTTTTGGAAGACAGTTAAAAGAGTGAAGATTATAATATGAATATGATTCTTTATGGAACATGGTCAAGTATTTGATGCAGCCAAGAAAATGAATGATGTATATGTGAAGTAAAGGTAAAACCACATGGGTTCTCCATCTACTGCTAAAATGAGTGCAGCCCAAAGTGCTGCCTGTCTGAGTGTGTATCAATTATCCTTGTGCTTTTTGTTAGCAGTGCTGATCTCTTTGCCTCTATTTTTAGATTATTACTGGTGCTCCTTGTCTTTGACTAGAGCAAGACACTGTTAGAAGAAGTTGGTATCAGCTAAGATTTGGCCACTCAGGTTCACAGCATCGAGGCTTGATACCTCTAGTATTCTTGCTGGCTTCATTTCTGCCCTGAAGTTTCCATGAATGAATGAAAAAGCCCAGCAAATATCACTGATATTCTTGAGTGAAATCTGATCTGCAGTATTGTAAGGGCTGTCACTGGAAAGCTGATTTGTGCTGTTTGCCATGCGGCATCCCGATTCAGCTGTGCACCTGGATACATCCCAGCCAATTGAAAGCACAACAAAGTCAGTGCTTGGGTGCTTGAAGCTGAGATGGCATCCCTGGGACCCTGCTGGGCCAGGGTCTCCTAGCCTACCTTTCTCATTTGGCACATCCAGAGAGCAAACTTCCAACTTGCAGCTGCCTTGGGGTAATGAAGGCTCTCAAATAAGTTATTCCCTCCAGAGACTTTATGTGCTGTATTCGACTGAATCCCCAACCGCAAGCTCCCTGTGTGTCACATCCCGTCATTCTCTGAAACTCCCTGGTGCTAGACTCTGCACTGACTGGAACTTTAACTTCCATTTATCTTCCATTTCTGTCCTCTGATACCAGAATCTCCATTGCTTGCTGCTTCTGCTATGGGCTGGGTGTGCCCCCCACTCACATGCGAGTGAACATTCATGCCTACATGTATCTCCAGTTTCTCTTCCTCCAGAAGTCAAATTCTGCAAGTAATATGAAAGCTTGTTTTCATCAAAATATTTTGGTTTTGCATTACAAAATAAGAGGGGCGAGAGGCTTTGAAAATATGTTAAATTGCTCAAATGGAAAAAAAGAAGTTGGAATTACAAAAAAGTATGTTGAAATAAATTCAGTGCAAGATCTTGCAGCATTGGAATTAATGACAATATTTCCAGTGACATCAACATTTATTATTTTCCAGCTCTCACTTTTTATAAGTAGAGCACAAATTTTTATTTCTAGTTTCCAGAAAAGCTTTTCATCTGCTTTATGAAAGGAAAAACAAGTATTGATGGGTAGAGAGAGTCTAGCGAAAAATTAATTCATCCAGGTCGTATAATTTAAAAATTATTTCTAATAGCAAATAGCTGTGCTGTTCATTACTCCTTTTTGAATAAGGTCATCAGAATGGAACAGCAGAAACTCTTATTTCTGCTGACACTTTGCATCTCAGAAGTTGTTTCCTCTGGTACACTAATGAATCGTTTTTGCCCTTGGCTGATATAATTTACCTCTACCTTGGCAGCAAAAGTCACTTCCTCCTGTGAGTAAATGAGTGATAAAGGACAGCTGGAAGGGCAGAAATGTACAAGTGAAGTGCCATCAAAACACTCATCTTTGAGTTTTAATATTCTGCAGCGGCAGACATGCAATGTTTCTCTTGCAGTTGAAAGCACAGCCAGCATGGGAATATTGGTAGGTTTACGTGAATCCTTCAGAGCTGCAGCTTATTTGAATTCACTGATAAACTGGAGCCTGGAGGATGCCGACTGTATGGATACATTTTCAGCTGGAAATAACCTGAGTTAGCTAAACAGGAATAAAGGTTAGCGAGAGCGGTTGATAAGGGAGCACAGACATTTGGAAAAGCAGGCTCAGATCAGAACAGGCTACAGTGAGATTTAAGCATTCTTTTCCATTCTCAAAAGCTAAGGGAGCTGTTCCTACATAACAGAGTGCCTATGATTCAGAATTGTCCTTCATGGTTACGTCTGGGCTCTTGACAGTGATGCCAGTTCCCTGGTCCCTGTCCCTCTATTGACCAGTTGCAACCTAGTTAATATTATTTTCTTCATAATCAGACTTTGGAATTCCTATGTGAGTTCATGAATTATCACTAAGCTCAGTAGAAATGCAGATAATCTGCATCTCTGAACTTGGGCCACGCTTGCTGTTTAAATGTAAAATTTTCAAAAACAG
This sequence comes from Apteryx mantelli, assembly GCF_036417845.1. Taxonomy (NCBI): domain Eukaryota; kingdom Metazoa; phylum Chordata; class Aves; order Apterygiformes; family Apterygidae; genus Apteryx; species Apteryx mantelli. The sequence continues at coordinate 51,700,882 of NC_089980.1, read as the reverse complement.
CTACAGACACTGCTAACTGCCTGCTGACAGCCACTAGGTGCTTTTCTGTGATGTGTAGGTACCCCAATGCTTCAATTTTCCCTAAGCATTAATTTAGAAAAATTTATTTTATACATTCAGGATTGAGAAAGCTAGGCCTTGAGAGTAAATTCAGCACCATTTTAATGATAAATCCACAATACAGCAAAAAAATCTAGAAAAGCCTGCCATTTATTTTATTGATGATACAGCGATTCAGTGAAATCCCTCATATTCAATAGTGTAGACAAAAATGAATATTAAAAGTAGCCTTAGACACCATTATACCTGGGATTAGTTTTTCCTGCAGTGTGTGTTTTCAAACTGGATATAATGAATTTTATTGCTACTGGAGATACCTTCAGACATGACAGTTGGTTCTGAACTTGTATAAACCAAGTGCACCTTAAAACATAAATAAATGAACAAATAATGCATGTTTTAATAATGCTAAGTAATGTACATTGCTATTTAAAACAATTGCATTCAGGGACCAGAGCAGTACTGCTCCTTATCTTTCTTGTCATGTTTGGAACCAGTCATAAGGGATATATGATGTCAAACGTTTTCATGTATAGATGAAGACTTTATATCAATCCAGAAGTCCATTCCATTGTTCACTCACTGCACCCGAAAAGAGGACAACTTTGGGCTTTGGTACATTGCCAACGCAAACGAAGCAGGCAACTGTTGCTGAGGGGTCGTTTGCTTGTTTGTTTTTTTACATCTGCAAGCGGTATATTAAAGTGCATGGACAAAGGCAGGACTCAGAATCCTTGTAGCTATGAGGATTGCAGAAAATCCCACAGTTAAACGCTGTGCATAAATAAAGTAGTGGCTCAGGCACTTTCCTATGCTGTTCAGTCTTGCCCATCTAAATCAAGTAGGCTAGCAATAATCACACAAGGCAACTGCGTCTGACCTCGTGAAGGCCGAGGTTCTTTAAATGTTGACGTAATACTCACATGTTATATTCACATTCATAATAACATGCTTGTATTCCATGCACATCAGTTCTGGATTGACCCGTGAAAATTATTAGGGCAAGTCTTATAAAACACGAGTATCACTTACACAGGAAAGAAAAAAGACCGTGAGGATGTGGCCTGGGTCAGAAACAGCCTGGTCGCTTGCTGTATCTGACCACAGAGTCTCTTGGGGAGCCACCGCCGATTTCATCTCACATTTCCTCTCCCCCTCTATTCCAGGCGGGTACAGGTAAATCCAGGGAGTGCGTTTAACTCATGTTCATTAAGGCATCATCCAGGGGCTCCCTGTCGGTGACCTTCCCCACAACAGCGCGCCGTGAGTGCTTGGGGCTCTGCCGGCACAAGCACAGGCCCGTTAGCCAGCCGTGTGTCACCGGGAGCATCAGTGCATCAGATGGGCCGCTGCGCGCCGCTCTTCTGCCACTGCAGTTTGCTCATGTGAGAACAGGCCTGGGAACAGGTTGCTTTCCTCTTTCTCATCTGTCATTTTTAATATCGTCTCCCTTTTATCAGGTTTCCCCTCCGCCTTGCTCCCATGAGATGGTACCAGATCAGAGAGGCCCCAGGCAGTGGTTGTTTGGGGGCTAATGGGGGGGATTTGTGCAAACACTTGTTTTGGTGTCAGTGTGTGCAGGAGGAAGAACTTTGCTAAGAGGCTCAGATGTCTGTCTGTCATCACCCGGCCTCAGCCTGCCGTGCTGCATCCCCAAATCTCCTGCTCTCTCTGGAAACCCAATTCTCTCTTTAGCTCTGTTCTCCATGCTCCGAGCATCTGCAATCAGATCTCAGTCTCAACTGAAATGGTGTAAATCCAAAGTTACTGGGTGAGGGATGTTTTTCTTTTCTTTTCTTTTCTTTTCTTTTCTTTTCTTTTCTTTTCTTTTCTTTTCTTTTCTTTTCTTTTCTTTTCTTTTTAATACAAGGTTTGGGTTTCCTGAAAGTCTGGGAGGCAGTGCAGCTTTTTATTCCTCTTTGCAAAGGTCATGGCTGGCACTCGTGCTGCCACACATAGGAGAAACAAGACACTGATCTGTTTCTAACATACGGCAAAACAATTCTGTGCATTGGGCTTGCTCTGTGAGCATCTGGTCACTACCTTTGTCCTTCCTTTCCTGCCCTCTGCATTTGTCTTTGTGCCGTGACACACTAAAATGTAGGTCCTTTAAGGTAGGGGCAGTTTCTTCATAGCTAGAGCTGGCAAGTGCCCGACGTGTTAGTTGCACCTGCAAACTATTTTGGCCTCCAGAATTTTATCCTGCTACTGACATATAGAAGTGGACAAGTACAGACTGGGAATTCGTGGCTGAAAATTAGGGTGCTTACATACAAATGGTGAGGGAATTAGTGTGAGTATCAAGAAAGCAGTATTAATAATGTAACACAAAGTAGAGCAGGTACCAAAGAGAGACTTCCTAAACTTGCTGTGGAGCGTGCAATTGGCATGTGGCTGCTTTACTTCTCTGTATAGTCTTTGGCAAAAGGGGCTACTGCAGCTTAGTAACTTGGTACATTTTGACATTTTGATTCTGCTAAACATTTTTTTTTTGTCATGTCTACACAGTCTGATGTATGATCTCATTTTTACATCATAGATATGTTTGAGTAGGAAAGTCTAACAGCTTTAAATCTTTTCTGTGAACAAATAGCTCTCAAACAATTCTTCTTCTTGCTTAATTTTGAATAATTCATCACTGAGCATGATTCCCTAGAAGATTAGATTTCCCTAGAAGATAGATTTCCCTGTTACAAGCCCTAGCTCTTCTTGATCTCTTCACTCCGTCGCTGCTAGACCCCTCTCTGAGCTGTAGCTGTGGCTGGTAATAGCCTTGCTTGCTTGCAGGGCAAGCCGTGAGGGCTGACATAGGAAGAGGGAGGGCTGATGACAGAGAATTGCTGCTTCCAGCTGATGGAAATGTCCTTTTACCTCAAGTAATTGTGTTGCTACATTTAGCTACAAGAATCCTTGTTCCAATCAGACAGTTTCCTGCGTACTCTCTCTGCTGTCGGCGCTGGCTGTTCGGATTCACATCAGGAGTTATCAGATTGCCTCTTAGTCATCTTTTTACCATGCTATACCTATTTAGTAGTTTTGCCCTCTCTCAAGTCATTCCTTCCAGTAGATTTGATAATGTGTCCCTTTTATCTTTATGCAGTTTGCTGTTGTTTGCCCAGTGACATTTCATGCAGGGCCCCAGAAGCTTCTGACACGCAAACATTGGCAAGCACATGCAGTTTTCATTCACTTTTCACCCATTAGCTCAGGCCTGGGGTGCAAAACCTCGCTGCAGTTCCTCTCGCAAGGAGGCCCCGGGCTCAGGGCGGCCTCTGGCGGGGGGATACCTCAGCCCCAAGGATGAGCTTCTCCGTGAACACGGGCAGCTGTCTCACGGCACCTGCAAACGGGGCTGCACCAGGCATACTCACCTTAAAAAGCCTCTGGGAGCTGTTGCTCAGGGCATGCAGGCGCACAAGAGGCAGAGCCTGCGCTGGCCCTTACATTTAGGTCTTTCCTTGTGCAAGAAGAGCAGCAACTTCAGGTTTCCCTTTCTGCGTTGCCCCCAGCAGACATCTGCGTCCATTTGCCGCATCTTGGACTAGATGATCTCCAGAGGTCCCTTCCAACCTCAACCATTCTGTGATTCTGTGATTCCGTGATCTGCAATCTGCCCACAGGTAGCAGCAGGCACTTACTTTATTAAGACTTCCCATTCTTAGGCTTTTTTACCCGTGTGTATCACTACAGGACTGCCAAGAAAGGTTAATAAAAACAAACAAACAAACAAACAAAACCCTCCTGAATGCCAGCCAAACAGGGATTTGTTTTCTGATCCAAAAAAAAGTTGGTCAGATAGACCCAAAACAACCTGGAAGTACAGCTTGCTGCAAAACCAAAGGATAAAAGTGGGGCAGCTGGAAGATAAAAGGCAGAGGGATGGAGGGAAATACTTAATGAAACATTGATACTTCTGATGTGGGCTGATGGGAGGCAGTGAAACCGCCTGCAGCATGTATCCCTGTTCTTACTTTAAGCATTGAAATTCCTCTGACCTTTTAGAGTGGGAGAGGATTTTTCTAGGTACGGATTCTCCTTCTTCTGGCTTTCCACTTCCTTTCCATGTTCCACCTGCCATCTGACCAACCCTATCAAGAATGGGAAAAATATTTTCCTTCTAATTTAGCTAGGACTCCTGGTGTGTGGTTTTAAGTCTTTTGATGATTATCCCAGACTTTAATGGGTTTGCAGAATACAGAATTTTTAGGCTTGAAAGAGCAAATACAGATGATCATTAGTCCAATTTACCTTCTTAGTTTAGAAGCAAAACTCTGTTACTTAGATAGCAACCTTTATGCCTAATGTAATTAAATCTCCATGTGTTTTTCTATTTTTCATGCCAAATGAAACCTAAGAAACAGCAGCCAGGAAGGAATGCAGAAAACCATGAGTATATTAGCTATGTAGTGAGTGCAAAATTTGTAGGGTGGTAGATGAATATGTAGTTGCTGAATTAAAAAATGGTCTTTTTGTTAATGGAATGATTTGAACATTTTAGAAGCATGCAGACAAAACCCTGCAAAGATAGAGGTCAAGATCTTTATTTTGCAAAACTGCAAATGCAGAAACTAAGGAATGCCTGTGCATTACTAAGTTCAACTTCACAGCATCCTTTCAAAGTAAGGTGGTGTTATTTTAAAGATCTGAATAAGTGACTCCTCCTGTACAGTGTGGAAATCCTACGACAGAAGTAGGGATGGACTTCAGTTCCACATTTAACTTATTAACTATGAGTCCTTTCTTTGTCCTGAATGTATATTCTTTATACTACAATTGTAAGAGTATAGTTCTAAAACTTTAAACTCTCAAGATATATTTCAAGTATCTGCAGAAAAGGCAGATATTCAAGCAAACAAAAATATAGCAACCTAATAAAATGCTAGTTGAAAGAGGAACCTGTCACAGGGGTTACTAACAGCCATTATGTAGAATAACTCAAAATAAACTTCTCATTAGCACCTCCTGCCCCCTCTGAACATCCCTGTCAGAACTATTTTCATTGGCCATGTCTCCATTTATGTTGCTTTGTAGCTGGAAAAAGCAAACAAACAAACAAACAAACTGTGAAGAAACTCTGAAAAAGATTATAGCATTGATAACATTATTTAAATGTTTGTCTATATATGATTAAAGAATGATTAAAGAAAAATTGCTTACATTCATTAGAACTTCCAGTGTCTGCTACCATTGGTTTCCAAGGGACTTTAAAAGTACGTAACTTGCAGCGTACATACAGGGAGTTTGAATTTGGAACAGACCAATTTGATTAAGTTACAGAATTCCACCAGGACCTTTGGTTGTGCCTATTTTAGGAAAAGGGGAAATTAAGTCAGGACAAAACAGTTGTTGGTAATTTGGCTGTTAGTTTGATTCAGACTTACACTATTTTAATAATTTTAAAATATTTTGATTATATGCATTTATTTTAGCTACTGTCCCTATCATGGAATAGATATAATTTAATTGGTTATAATTTCCACTTACATATGTAGGCTTTATGAGAGACTACTTAAATTTTTTATTGCAAATTCCAGTCTTTTGCTTCTGAATAACTGTTGTGCCACCTAGTGGGTATTATACCACACTTTTAAACAGATGGAAAGAAGATTTACTTAAAGAGATACCAGTGAATAATGAAACTTAGTGTCAGTATTGATACAAATATTTACAGCGAAATGTGGAAACAAAGCATTTTGCCTTTTTCCATTTGATTTAGCAGCACAGTCTTCCATTAACATAAAAATTTTTCATTTCAACTGTATCATTGCATTTCACTTATGGTTTTATTAAAGTAGCATAAGTTATAGAAAGAACACACACAGCACCAATCTTCAAATAGCTCTCTTCTCCCCCCAGCAGTAAATCCAGTCCTTAATGAATCACTAGCACTTTTCATATGCTTTTATATTTTGATCAAGTTATCAAAATGAAAGAATATTTCCAAACCTCAGAATCAGGAATTTCCAAAGTATAATTAAATAAATGCACTGAAAATGTCCATTATCTGACCAACTATTTTCTATTTCACTTGGGAACTATTTCGCTATTTCACTATTGAACTATTTTCACTTGGGACCAAACTAAACTGTTTAAAAAACTTACATAATTGTGTGACTTAAAGTGCTATTTAGAACAAATAATAAACAATGTGATTAATAACATAATATTCTGACACACAGAGTAAAATTATATAAAATTTCCTTTTCAATATAAATAGTTCCAGTGTCCAAATATCTGCATAGATTTCATTGGTTAATAGCTGTTTCTTAGCAATTTCTTCCTCTAGCTGAAACCTCTCAATAATTCTTTCCTTCCACTTTTTAAGTAAACCATCTGTGCAGTGTGGGAGTGATGGTTTTGCTACAGCAGATAGCAATAATATTTCAGGCAACAAAGAGAACAACAATAAATTTGCATTAATAAAGTGCTAATTCCTAGCACTGTTGAAGCTACATTATTCCATCTTCTGTAAAATTGCCAAAGTATCCCTCCTTAACAAAAGCTGTATTAGGTGGTGTGTACTTTTAGCACCTGTGTGCAATGTATTAGATAGTGTAAAATGTAGTGTTCGGCAAAACTACAATTTCAAATGGTTTAGGATTCTCTCATACTCAAGAGAACTTTAAACTCATGTTAGTTAACAGGTTTAAATAATGTGTGTTAGAGATCTTTCATATAACAGGACCTGAAGCCAAGTAAAAATTGACGTCTGGACGGAAGTCTTTGATAGCTCTTTGCTAGACCTAGATGTAAACACAAATTCTTCTATGATTTTCCCTAAATAAATCACAAAGCGTATCTCTTATCTCATTTGCTCTCAGCAGCATTTGTCAAAAAATATCTGAGTTTCAGCTTGAAGTTGACAGAAAATGAAATTACTTTCCCAAGAAAAAACATAGGTTTTGAAATGGCAAAAAATCAAAACTATAGTCTGAGTTTTTATTTATGTTTTTGGAGGTTATTTATTTTCCCTCCATTGAAAGGATTTCCAGAAAAAGATATTTTCAATTTTATGGCTTCAAGGCTTGACAGGATTTTGTCATTTCATTTTCTTCCTACAGACAAATCAAATTGAGAAGAATTTTTTAGGTGTCCTCTTTAAAGTTCAGTGTCCAGGCTTTCTGTCTTCTTTGATATTTGAAAAATGTCCATACTCTTATTTTCGAGTTTTCTTTGATGTTACTTTGTGTCAGTGAGACAGATTAAAAACAAAAATGTATCTCTTTTTATTGCATAATCAATTGATATTGCTTTGTTTTGAAACAGTTTTGTTAAAGATAGTCAGGGAAAAGAGGTCTGCTGATGAGGCCTGTTGCTCTGTAAATATTCTCAAAGGCTGATATTCACATTAAATATTGATTCTAAACGTATCGAAAGATGACTTAAAGTAGAATTGGAAAGCAAATTTAGTAAAATTTACAAAGGGCTTCTTGTCTTATCTGACATGTGCTTGATAACAGGCTCTTACTTCTTGATATTAATTTGCTCAGACATGATTATTTTTTTAGAGAAGGATGGAGTGTTTAGTAAAAGAGAAATTCACTTAGAAAAACTTTTTTTTTGTATGTGTAGACACATATTTCTCATGCTTATCCAAAGTGTTCTAGTGATAAGCATTTAACACTATGTAGGAGGAAAATATAGTTAGGCTTAAGAATTCCCATTCTTTTATTTTCCATGACCATATTTTAATATGTGATCTTTAAATATGCCTTTGGGATTATTACCTGTGGAGTCAATGGATGGCCTTTCATAAAGAGACAGTTGGGTATCTACACAGAAATGTGTGCAGTGAAGTTTTAAATCAGGACTGGGATAATAAATAACAAAATATTAAGCAATACTGCGTAAAATGTCTATAAATAGTAAAATCAAGAAGTCTCTAAGAAGGTTAGTTTCTTCCTCCAAGGAAAAAAAATGCCCTTATAATGCATAAGCAAGATAATTACATGGTTGTTTTCTTCTTTCATCTCAATCTAGTTTCATGTTTAAATTCAGCCTACTAAACAACCCTTCAGCCAAATCTCCCTGTCCCCAGATACCCACCGTGCACAACACTGAAGTCAGGAGGGTTCTCAAGTGAGTAAGACTGTCAGTATTTGATAGTAAGTCTGACTACTTTTTGGACCGCGTGTCCGTTTCCTCCAGTATCAATTAGACAAACGGCATGTAATGTTAATAAACCTCTCTGAAAGAGAAACTGTCTGGGGATTTAAATAACGTCCTGTCTTCACAAGAATGCACCTCTTAGTTTTAACAGTTATATCTGATTAGTCAATATTTACTGTAATCTTAATCGAGCAAGACCTAATTTGTTTTGATTTTCTGCAATTCAAAAAGTGTGGACACTTCCCAGATCAGGCTTTCAGAGGTTTCACGTTGTTCATGCGAGCCGTTCAGAAAATACCCACAAAGTGCATGTGCCTGAGAGTTGAACAGGACAATTCCTTAAGCCATTCTGTTGCTATTACCAATGCTAAACTAGTCTCTAGGCTTAGGTCGCATCAGGCCTGAGCCTAATATCTCCTTTCTGAAGGTTCTACCTGGAAATATTTTAAAGGATTTCAGGATAGGATTTCTCTGAAACTAAAAGTCATGAGGCGAATGTGTATTGAGGCATTAAGTCTATGGAATAAGTAAGTAATAAATCGCACAGCTGCACTTTTTCAGTAAGTATGGATATCTGTTAAAATCACCATCCTTTTAACATTGCAGACCAGGATTTTGATTTGTTACTTATAAAACTTATTTGGAAAAAATATGCAAGAGAATTCTACAGTTAGGTAGCAGACTCAACTTAGATGAAAGTCCTAAATGCAAGGGATCAGAAATACACATCTGGATTTTTGAAATGCAGCCAACAGATGTAATGTGTTTGAGTTTTTTTCTTTTCTTGTCCTAATGGTAGCACAGTATTTATTCTTATTTATATAGCTGTGTAAATAAGATGTTTCCACTGAAATCAATATTTACTAGCCATCAGAACACATTAGTATTCAAAGTTACATTTTTACCATAATATAAAAACCTTCAGTGAAGCAATATTATGTGCAACAAGGTGTTTGGAAGAATGAATATTGTAAAGGCAAATGCAATGTAAGTGAGTAGGACACAGATGGAGGCTGCAGATACAGTTAAGCATCACAAAAGTAGGCCTCCTCTTCCAAGTGGAGGGGAAATGGATTGGCAAATGAAGGAATGAGAGAGGCTCTTCCCACGGCCCAGCTTGAGATACTGCATTTCTTGGTGCCTTTAGGTGGGCAGTGCCGAAGGGGGGGTCCCTGGCAGGAGCCAGGGCTGCGGCGCTGGGGCCAGCTCAGCCCCCAGCACCCTCATGATGGGACGTTCCCCTTCACTGACCACAGGGCAGCAAAGGAGGCGAATCAGGTAACTTTGGTGCCTAGCATTAGATTTTGTAAAAGCTGAATATGAATATGAAACTCATGATTAAAGAAATAAGTTCCTTTTTTGCTCCCTGCTATGCCTCCCACAATAACAACAGCAGCATAATAAGCAAATAATAAGTAAATCTAATTCGTGAATCACAAAAGTGATTTTAAAGCACTGACTTATTAAATCTATATAATTTTAGTAAGATTAAGCAAAATATCCTTATAGATGGAAAACAGAAGAGATCGAGGCTGAAATGCTTGCAGTGATCATTCATATTAGTGAGATATGTTTGAGCTTTATTTATATCACGTTAATAGTTAATTAGTGAAAGATAGATATCAATATTTGGAAAATGTGACAACAGTATATATTTATATATACATATATGAATATAAAAGTATAAAAGTATATCAGATATTTGTATCTACTGTGACCATCTAAGAGAACTGGCTGGAATATTTCATAATAGGATCAATTTCTATGGCTCTGTATTTTGATCCTGCAAAGGTGCAAAACTATACTGAGGTAGATAAGTTACCAATAGGAAGATTGATAACATAAGTCTTTGTAAATCTGAGGTTCCTGTTCACTGCTCATTACACTGTTCTTCCTGTTATCATGCACACATCTATAAGGAATACATTATCTCAGTGACATTAGCTGCAAGTAATGCCAGTTGCTATATAATAAATGTAAAACTCTGAGTGTTAATGTGAATACTTGCATCTTCATTTTTTCATTTCAAGTTTTGGAAAATCTATACTATGTTTTGAAAAAAAAATCTATGTGTGATTTGAAAAATTAGCATATGTAACCTAGGAATAATTTCAGGAAAATGTTAAAATGCATATATATTTTTTATTTTGCCAAATGAGAAATGCTTAATTCTTAAATTTTTGCACTTTTGGGGGTTCTTATACAGCCGAGCCTAAACAGTGGCATCTGACTTCCTGGAAAATTCATCTTAGAGCCTCTTAAAGACAGCAAAAAAAACAGATTTCTCTGAAAAAAGTGAGGTTGTGTGTTTGTGAATAGGAAGGTCTAAGGAAAGCAAAAAATATGGTAAACTGAAATGTGTACTATTGACAAAATAACGGGAATATGAAATAAGCAAAGAGAAGTGAAATGAAGTAAAACTGTGACTGAACTGTTCCTACTGTCTATTCTATTTTACTTTCCATAAACTCAGCAATGTGCAATGAATTAGTCTATTCCAAAAGTCCAGGCTTTGAAGTCCATGGTTTACCTGTCTTTTGCTCACCTTAGTGAGCATTTCTGCAGCTGCTCTCTCCTTCCCTTCCCATGGTCCTCAGTGAGACCCCTCATATCTGACGCCCTCCAATGGAGCATGTAGCAGAGGTGCCCTGGAGAGGAGGTGCGTGAAAGGCTCTCTAGCCATTGCCTGTACTGTGCAGACACTTTCCCAAAAGGGCTGGGAAGAGTGTACTACCTCTGGTGTTCTCTGTTCAGTACCTTTCATAAGCTCTCATTAAAAAACAAAAACCAAAAAGCCCCAAACCACTAGCAGTAATCTTAGGTAAGTCTATATGGAGTAAAAATAGTTTCCTTTGTTACTCACTGGCTTGAAACTGTAATCTAGTATATTGTACCTATGATTTGTAAACTCTCATCCTGGTAAGAACTATGATCATTTCACAGATTTGTTTGTTTTGTTTTCCTCGCTCAGGCTGTGCTGCACTGTGCATTTTATGAAAGTATTTGGGACTCCTTCTCCACTTGGTCACACACCAGTCTGTCTGTGAACTGCTGAAATTTGGCTTGCTGGGAAGGTGTTGGCAAGCTGCATTGCAGAATGTGCTTTTTGTCTGAGCCATGGGCCCAGGGCACTCTGTTTCCCCGTAGTGCATTTATACGCAAACTAGAAAATGCATGGCAGTTTTGGAAAGAGAAGGATAACTTGGCTTGCTGTGGCTTCCTAAAGCATTGAAATCCCCGTTCAGCTACCAAACTTACAGATAAGTGAAGAAAATCTGGTCACTGATTGAAAATAGAGTTGTGCTGGTGGTGGTGGTGGAGGTAGGTTACTTCCATGAAAATGAAAATATGGGTAATACATTTCTTACTGAGTTAAACACTTAGATTGCAGGAACTTGTAAAGAGCCAGAATAACAAAGGACTATATTCACAATACTACTAGCACTTTCTTTTTATCTTAGATGATACCAGCTTGTACTTTTTATGAAAAAATGATGTAATAGTATCATCACAACTCTGAGCTTACCTTTCTGACTTCTCAGTACTTAACTAGGCATAAGATGTTACCTTGCAGAGTTTTTGTAAGTATATGTGTGAGCAGGGGATGCTTTGTGCCTTTCATCCTCTGCTCTCTGCCCCTAATGTCAGTGAAGGAAGGTCTGCACCCTACAAGACTAATCATATCTGGCATATAGCTGGCAAATTGTCATTTCAGATCTCTCATACTACTGTGACCTCATCTCATCTGAGAGGTCTAGAAAAGATGTCTCTGCTTCCTAAATACAGCACAGCAAAAAGGATGTTTTCCACTGATCCCATTTGATGCAAAGATTTCCATTTCACTGTGACTAACCACCCTGACCCACAAACAATTGGCAAGAACAGTTTCAACACTTGCTGAAGTGATTATGTGATTGCTTGTGAGCAATCACTCACAACTGAACAGTATTTTTGTTTCATGCACACACTGAGTAGTGCTTCACCATCTCCTTCAAAGGAGAATGCTATTGTACATTAGGTTTCCATGTGCCCTCACTGATGATTTTTGAATATGTGGGGACTCCATTTGTATAGATATACCATGTGTAAATGAATGTCCTTTTTGGTCAAGGCAAAGGAGTAGAGCTGGTATGAGCATGTGTGAAGAGGTGTGAATGAAAAGCAAGCGAGTGGTTCCCATCCAGGCCCTCCATCTGCCTTTCTGCAGACTTTCATCTCAGCAGTGTAGGTGGGATGAGTCTATCTCATGCTGTGCAAGTTTGACTTCTGCAGCTTCTTTGAAGCAGTGAGACAGATCTGTGGGGACGTGTTGTGTGTGTTTGGTGACCTGAACTAAACCAGCTTCATAGTCGGAAGTGGTATAGCCAGAGACAAAGAAAAAAATACATTGTATCCCACAGCTTCTCTAATAGAGGGCAAGTACATGGTGAAATTGTTTCAGAAAAATCCATGTAGATTTTCTTGAGAGAAGCAGTTTGACAAGTCTGTAGATTTTTGATTGAGAAAAATAAAAAATTTGACTGTATAGATATCGCATAGCAGTACAGATGAAAGAGGCCTCAGTGAATGAGTTACATGCTGCAGCTTACCTTTTATCCATTCATGCTCTTCTATGTCTTGCCTTCAAAAGCTTGCCTACAGATAGTCTTTGGAAAAGCACAAAATACTGGTCTTTCTTTTAGAAATCTGTTGTCTATTTGCACATTCTTGTTCACTTATTTGTAGCCATTTTGTGAAATAGACCTCTGTGTATTTCTTTTTATAGAGCCATTTTCATGACTTCACCTTCATATTAGCCATATATGTAAAGATGCTGAAACCTAAGTTGGTAGATGCTTGCTTTGTGAGCTTTGTTCATGAAGAATGAACAGATTGGTCATCCCGATACGCTGTGTAAAGGGAATCTTCCTGAGCTGACTTTAAGACTGATGACCACTTTGCTCTGCCTCATCATTAAAACCGATAGGGACAGTTCTCGCAAGGGGAGTATTTGGTATTTGGCCAAAGTCACTGTGCACTGTGCTGTGCCCTACTCATTCCAGCAGCAGCTGTATTTCAGCAGCTCCACATGCTTAAGAGCCCAAATCTTCTGCGGTTCTAAGACACCATCATTCTCATGGATTTCTTTAGAATTAGAGAGAATAAAATTTCTGCAGACATTAAGCCCAAGGCTTCAAAAGTGCTGAAGGACAAAAAGTATGGATATATGTAAAATGCTATGGCTCTTTAGTAGATAGTAAATGGATGCATTTGCTGGCATCATATTTTAATTTGTAGGGAGAAATGCCCCACACACCAGTGGCTTTCTTTCCAGCTTTTTTGGCAAAGGATTTGCTTCTTTTCCTTTCCCTTGTCATGTTTCATCACTCACACTGTTATGAGCAGCCAGCATAGGCCGTTCTTCCACCCACCATTTCCTCCTCATGCCCTGAGTCCTTTGGAAGACACTTGCATGAATTATGTATTAGATACAAATTATGCATTATTATGCGTTAGGTACAAACTCAGGGCCAGTCTTCAATATGTTGAATGCTCTCTATTCCTGCTTCTTATATATCTTACATAAAGCTGATAAGAGTTGTTACTCTGATTGTTTTATATCCTCTAATGAAATTTCCCATAAAGTCTGAATCAATCAGGTGGAAGAAATGTGTGATAGCCATAAAAACAGACAAACACATATCTCAATAGCCACATATAATGCAACATTTAGCACAGACAGAGTTGTAGAAGCTTTATTTGTACGTAGATATGAGAAAATGAGCTGAGAATGTGGGGAAATCTACTTAGCTTCTACATTTCTTCAAAGGATTAAGTCATTTTTAGAATATATAATGTTATAGTTATAATGTGATGTGATATCAGTGTAAGGTTTGTGACTAGTTACAATGCTGTGTATTTGTTTTAACTTCCTGGGTTTTTAAAACTAATTCTTTAAAACACATAATTACAGGTTGCCTGCCTCTATTCCTATTGTATATTTGCTTTTCTACTTCTTTGCAGTGTTTCCTTCTTACAGAACTACTTAAAGACAAATAATTCATACTACTTAAGTTCCTCATAGCTCTCTTTGAATTGCTTTCCTTTTCCGATACAACTAGTGAAAAATGTCATTTTTTCCATAAGAAAATGAAATTTTCATTTAAAAATGAATTTTATGATATTGTACAGCTTTGGATAAAATACTCCACAATATTTCGAGGTGAAAAAGTTTGGAAAACTCTGTTCCAAAAATAATTCCTAATTTCAATTCATTTGTGAAATAATTTTATATTTTTCACTTCAATTTTCTTATCAGCAAAGTCCTAGTAAGATTAATGAAACAATAGTATATCATAATAATATCTCATGTGGTAAGTCATATCCTGATATTAGTTCTCATTTCATAATGATGAAAACAGTCTAATTTATTTCTGTTTGTAAAGTATTAGATACAGCTTAAACATTTCATCTCCTTTCCTAGATCAAAGTGCCTACTGTTTGTTCTGTATTAAAGAAGACTGGCACTTTGATCTAGAAAATAAGATAAGCATTTATTGTATCAATTAGAGCAGCAGCTCTTTTCAAAATCTGTGTGTTATCTGGAAACCTATTCCTAGAAAAAAAAAATTACAGTCACTTTCTGTTATCATATGGCTCAATGTGTCAGTACTACTGATAGTAAAGGAACAATTAAAGTGGTATAAAATAATAAACATTTTAGAGGAGCAGCCTGACAATTAAATTTTACCAATGTCTGTAGAGTCTTTTTATGTGAATGTTCAGAAATATTTCCTACATGTCCACTTTTCAAAGAAAATAGAACTTGAAATGTCAAGGATTTTTGATAAAATATAATTTTAGTTTCAACATACTTTGATTTAAAACAACTTTATTTCCCTTTCTAGATTTTATATTTCAGTAAATGTTGTTTACAGTTTATAGAATTCTTACCTTTTTTTTAAAGAAATTCTAGTGTTGCTTCAAATTTACAATCTCTCTATTCAAGAAAAGAGTTAAAGTTAAAATGTGTGATTCCCCAGAGCAATATTTACTCTTACTATTATGTTCACATCTTGTGTGGTAAAAAGATAAATGCATTAAAAATGGGTTGAATTATATTAGGATAAGGCAACCTCACTGTAACCTTTTATTAATAAAAGAGACAACTTAATGTCTCATTTACTTTAGATCCCCAAAAATGTTTTCTATGTTAATTATTGTGCATGAGGTAAGTGAACTAAATATTGGTCCGTTTACCGTATATATCAAAGGAATTGCAGCATTTAAAATCACATGATCCCTTATGGCTTGCTAACAAAAGTACAAGTACAGTTCAAGGGAAAACAGAATGTAGAAATTAATTAAGAACCTAAAACAAAAACTCCCTTCTGGTTAAATATTTTGTGTAACACCAGTAACATTTTGCTACTCATTATATCATGTCATAATATATTGAGCCTGGACTGATTCACAGTTAGAAGACAAACAAACATTTGAGTTTCACAGCACATTTTGTTGAATATTTACCATCAGCAGAAGACTTTTTCATCAGAATTCTTGCTGCTTGATGAAAAATTTGATTTATAAAACTTAATCTAGTCAGTTGACCACAGAAGTAAATGAAATAAGGGAAATGCAAATACCTATTCTGGGCATGACTTCATTTTACATAAGTACTTGGGGAAAAGGTTTAAGGTTTAATTATGAATCCTTTTCATGCTTTTTCCTCTTTTTCTAAAGTGTTTAATGATTGCTCTGACATCTGCCAAACATTTTTTCCTGACTCTGGAGACCATACTTTCAAAGGAAATTTTAACATGTGTTGCCCCAAAGAAATTCTGAAGTCATTAGACGTACAAAATTGTTAGTCCAAAGATAAAAATGTGCATGAAAAGTGAATTGTGGCATGTGCAAAAAGTACTACTGAGGAATTTCAGTACCTTTATCAGACAGTCAAAATGTCAATGAAAATGAAAAGATCTTTACAGTCTCAGGGGATGTGGTAGCCTCTGACAAACACTGAAACAAAGCTGACTTTTTATATCTATACTTTAAGTAATGAAAGATGGGACAATATTTGGGTTTATCATTAGCTGTAGCTGCAGGCAGCTGAGGCTGGTGTTGTGTTTTGCAAGTGCCACAGGAGCACTGGGGACCAGCACTGACTGACCCGGAGGGTTTGGAGCCGCACATGTCTGACATTTGGTTTTTGAAGGCTCCGGGATAGCAGGCTGTTGAGGTGTAAGGTTCAGGGCCAATCCATTATAGAGGTAGGGGGCCATTTTAATGCTATTGTGGGTTCAAATTCTCTTGGGATTTTGGTTATTCTGTGACTGGATGTTTTGAAGGAAACAATATGCAAATATTACAAAGAGCCCAGATTAATCACAGCTGTAAATTGAGCACTACCACATATATATTTGACCTAGAAAGAGCCACAGACGGCTTTGCTTGTAAGGATAACTTTCAAAGTGCTTGGGGGATTTTATGCATATGAGAATTTGGAAGATTTTTTCATTTACTGTCATCATTTGTTGACTTGGGTGTTCTTCTGTTTTGTTCTGTTCTCCCCCACTGCAGACTATGTCAGAGAGCCACAATGATCATGCACAATAACAGTTCAGCCTCCCCCCTGTTTGCAAATGTGAGCTCCTTCTGGAACAGAGATTCCCACGGACCAGGACTACTTGATGAAGCAGCATCGCTCATTGGCAGCTATGATTTCCCTCGGACAACAGAGAGTTTTCCCTTCTCCACTGTGAGATCAGCAAATACGTCCCTAAATGCCACGAGCAAAGACCCTCTGGGTGGGCACACTGTCTGGCAAGTGGTTTTGATTGCTTTCCTTACTGGGATCCTTGCACTGGTGACCATCATAGGAAACATCCTAGTGATTGTTGCATTTAAGGTTAACAAACAACTGAAAACAGTCAACAACTACTTCTTGCTGAGTCTTGCTTGTGCAGATTTGATCATTGGCGTTATTTCCATGAATCTCTCCACCACATACATCATCATGGGTCACTGGGCTTTGGGAAACTTGGCCTGTGATCTTTGGCTCGCCATTGACTATGTCGCCAGTAATGCCTCCGTCATGAATCTCCTTGTTATAAGTTTTGACAGGTATTTTTCCATCACTAGGCCACTTACGTATAGAGCCAAACGAACAACCAAAAGGGCTGGAGTTATGATTGGTTTAGCATGGGTCATCTCTTTTGTTCTTTGGGCCCCTGCCATCTTGTTCTGGCAATATTTTGTTGGGGAGAGGACTGTGCCTCCTGGAGAATGTTTTATCCAGTTTCTAAGTGAACCTATCATCACTTTTGGCACTGCCATAGCTGCCTTTTACTTGCCCGTCACCATTATGAGTATTTTGTATTGGAGGATCTACAAGGAGACCGAGAAACGCACCAAAGAGTTAGCAGGGCTACAGGCTTCGGGCAGCGAAGCAGAGGCAGCGCGCTTTGTACACCAAACGGGCAGCTCCCGGAGTTGCAGCAGCTACGAGCTGCAACGGCAGAGCATGAAACGCTCCTCCCGGAGGAAATATAGACGCTGCCACTTCTGGCTCACAATGAAGAGCTGGGAACCCAACACAGACCAGGGGGACCAAGAGCACAGCAGCAGTGACAGCTGGAACAACAACGATGCTGCTGCCTCTCTTGAAAATTCAGCCTCCTCCGATGAAGAAGACATCGCTGCAGAGACCAGAGCCATCTATTCGATCGTGCTGAAGCTTCCTGGTCACAGCGCCATCCTCAATTCCACAAAACTACCTTCTTCAGAAGATTTGCATGATTCAGGGGATGAACTGCAGAAATCTGACACAGAGTCGAAAGAAAGGAAACCTAAAAAATTGCACCCTCCAAAAAGTTTTCAGGATGGTGGAAGTTTCCAAAAGAGCTTTTCAAAGCTTCCAATTCAGCCAGGGTCAGCAGTAGAGTTGGCCACAGCGTCTGATGGCATTTCATCGGTGGCCAAGACATCTGCAGCCTTGCCTTTGTCCTTCAAGGAAGCAACCCTGGCAAAAAAGTTTGCCTTGAAGACCAGAAGTCAGATCACCAAGCGAAAACGAATGTCACTTATCAAAGAAAAGAAAGCGGCACAAACGCTCAGTGCCATTTTGTTTGCCTTCATCGTTACCTGGACCCCCTATAACATCATGGTTCTGGTGAACACCTTTTGCAAAAGCTGTATCCCCAAAACTGTCTGGAACCTGGGGTACTGGCTTTGCTACATCAATAGCACGGTCAACCCTGTGTGCTATGCACTGTGTAACAAAACATTCAGAACCACTTTCAAGATGTTACTGCTGTGCCAGTGTGACAAACGGAAACGACGCAAACAGCAGTATCAGCAAAGGCAGTCGGTCATTTTTCATAAGCGGATCCCTAGGGAGGCTTCATAGAATAGTATTTTTTAAACAAATAAAACAGTAACGAGGGAGGATGGGATGGGATGGGATGGGACGGGATGGGATGGGATGGGGAGGGAGGGTGGTTCCAGGGTGCTGGTTCAAACATTTAAACATCAAGACGTGAAAGCAGCTGCCAGGCTTATGTATGCTTTTAATAAATCCAGTTTAATATAAAAATCAAATCTGCATTCAGCAAAAACTAACAAACTTCAACATTTTTACTAAGGAATGAAAGACTTAAGAAAGTTTCCTACAAAATTGCAAGAAGCTGTATAGCAATTATAAACCCATTACTGATCTGCCCAGTTCTTTGATTGTAATCAACTCTGGGATCTCAGGTAAGCACATCTAGCTAGCCCAACTCTTCTGTTCCCAAGGAATTCAACAACTTTCGATTCAAGTCACGTACAGACGTAGCAAGCTAGCAAAACAGGATTAGGAAATTATTTGAGACACTGTATAGGTTGCAAAATTGCTTCTTGTTGTCCAAGTAGAGCTTCCTGTCTACTCCTCTTTTGGTGTATTGTTAACTGTACCCCTGACTCCTGACTGCAGAGTATCTATGTGTGCAGCTCATGTTATATATATGTGTGTGTGTGAGTGTGTATGTATGCATAACATACATTCACACCTCTGCAATACACACATACCAGGAAAGAGGTGAACTATTGGTCTAGGTTTTTTTACAGGGCCCCCTCTCACTGTTGCATATGAATGCAATAAAAAAAAAATCAGAGAATCATTTTATTAGTATATTTCTCATTACTTGCTGCCTGAAATTGGAATTTATCTTTGAAACCAAAAGAGTGTACACAGATTTAAAATGGAGCTAACTGAAGCATAGCCTGTAAACCTAACAGTCTACAGAGCTTTAAAATGGGGCACATGTCCACTAAAAGCTTAACATTGAGCACAGGATCTCTCCCCAAAGCGATCATGCCTCTTTGAAAGACCTGCAGGAACCGAATGCTATGTTCAAGACAGGGCATGGAGTTGTCATCACCGTGGGCTGTAGGGTGGCGAGAGCCCAAATCTGTGCTCGGCAGTGGCGGCGCGCAGCTGTGGCCACGGTGGGAGCGGGGCTGCTAGCTGGCCTCCCGCCTCGTGCGGGGGTGGCCGCGCTGTTCCTGGGGCGTGGGATCACGCCGGGGTGCCCTGTGCCCATTGCACCCCCTGGCCTGGGCGAGCTCCGGGCGCTGCAGCGGCTCGCTCCGGCGCACAGGGTGCCCGGGGCTCACGGCTGAAAGGTCAAGTTGTCATTTTCTCTGTGCAGACTTGGGGGAGCCCCCCCACTTGCACTGTCTGCCCAGGTGATCTCCCGATGCAAAAGGTTTGTGCAGAAGAAATCCTTTGTTGCTTTGCACAGGAAGGATGCTCGCTGAGAAGTGTTGGAGTTTTCTTCCAGAATCTGTTTTAAAAATCATCAATAGGAAAACGTCTAAATCTGTTTAATCCCGGGTTATTCAGTGTTTTGAAAAATGTGGATATTACCAATTTGTAACCTGGCAATTTTTGATAAAGAAAATTAAAAAGGGCTTTAGTATTTATAGCTTAGACATGACCGGTATTTCCTGGTATTTGTGATGTGGTCTGCACCAAACATAGTGTGATTTTATAAAAGTAAGAGATCCCCTGGGGAAAGGATTGTACTTTAAAGTATTGTTCTAAATCTGATTTAGTTACACGTTGAAAGATAATTTTGTATTCTCCTTTGAACTGACCAAAATTTTTTTTTATTGCTTAAACTCTTATTTTGCTGAAAATAAAACAAAACAAAAATTTTCTTTTACAAAGGGGCATCAGTGTTGTGAACACAGAACTGATGTAAAAGCTGCTTTTGTATTTAGTGTGAGATGGTGTTTACAGATGATTTTGACAACAGTGGAAATATATTAAATGGTGTCTGTGTGTCTGAACTATTTAATTTTGTGTTATGTTCATATGAAGAAATATTTATACATACTTCACAAAATGTTTTATTTAATGTTGATAAATATTGCTCTTCAGTCTTCAGCTGTAGTGTCCTTTTAAAGTGATTCACAAAGGTCTGCTTGAGAAGTGAATAGAGTATACCTAGCTTTCTTGTCACGAAAACTCGACATGCAAATCTTTCTTTTTTATGAGTTGTTTAAAATGTCTACCTAAAAGTGAGCTTGCAAATGATATTGCAAGTCTAGTGCAAGTACAAGTTTAGTATAAAACAAGAGAAAAACATTAAAGCTTGATATATATGTCACAAGTATATTTTGAGCCAAAGAAACCCGGAATTGGCTTACAGGTTTGGTAGCCACATACAACCAAAGACTTATAAGGTCCACAGAGTGTTCTCTATGTTGCAAGGAAAATTTAAGACCTTTATTTACAGAACGAAGCACATATCTGAAGTACATTCACTACTCAAGTTGACCTAACTAATGTTTTAACATTTAAATATATGTCTATATCTATATATATTGCCATATTATTATCTTCTGATATCTAGAGTAGTGCTGTGCCCCTAATACACAAAATGTGAGAGCAAATAAGGAAGCCAGAGTTCATCACGGGGATTTATGGTATATTAGTATTGATTTTACAATAGGAAACTATTATTTTTTAATGAAGTTAAGCTTCTTTGAAAGCGACCGTCACCACTGTTTACATAATAGGAAGAATTAAACCCTTGGATTGTTTTAAGAGAAAAATAAACAATCTGTTTTTTGATGTGTGAACAGGCTTTAAAATGTTATTTACAGGCCACATAAATTATGTATACACATATTGCAGCATAGATCAGTTATTTATTTACTGGAATACTCACTATAAAATATTAAGAATTTGGCTGTATTGCAAATACAGTGGGGATCAAATTAATTTGTATTTTATATTTCTATGTGTGTGCATTAAACCCGTGCACACACAAAGATTTTAACTATATGCACAAGTGGATATATTATTTATGAACATAGGCGCACATAACAGGTTGCAGAAGAAGAACAGTGCAAAACCAGAAGGTACAATCTGACACAGCACTACTTTTAACAATACAAGCATAGTAATATTTCATCTATTTTGAGGAAAATTAAGTCAGAAACATAATAAAAAGCATCATTCTGAGGGCAGAGAAACAGCTCAGGCCCATAACCATTCCTCACATGGACAGCTGGCTTTTCAGAGGCCAGGCCCCAGCCCCATTAGTTGCAATAATACAAGATTAGACTCCATCTGAAGAGGATCAAGAAATCAGAGAGGCTGTAGCCGGACGGGAGCCATGGGATTGCCTAGAGAAAGCTTTGTAGAATAGCCCCCAATCACTGTCAGCCCCTGAACACAGTAAAATATGTTGTAATATATTTGCTTGCATTTCCCGATGTTGTAAAGTTGTATGATAGAAATGTATTGCTTCTGTACAAGTAGAGGCTGTGAAAAATGTCTGATCCAGTGATGCAGGGACAAGTATCATGATGCCTGAAGCACTTTATCCTACTACAGCATAACACACTTCCAAATGTAAACTGCCCATCGATATGTCACTATTCTTAAGCTAAACAAATATATGAAAGGCCTGAGCAGTTCCCAGGGACTGCTGGATCTAAATATTCTGAACAATAAACAACCTAAAGGCATCTGGCAGTTTTGTGAGGATACCCACACATGTTCTGAGAAAGCTGGTGGCCTTCCTCAATTACGTATAACTTTGCTTTCTTATTTTATTGTCTCAATTCTTGTATTTTTTTTCCTATTCTTTTAAGAATACTCTAAAAAGTCCTGGCTCATTATCAATCTTGTGTATGTAAGAAGTGAATGCAAGTCTTGACATAAGCTCACTTTGCCTGTACAGAGTGCAAACATCAAGGTGAAAGGAAATCTATTTTTATCTTTTTGTCCTGACCTGCAGTGTCAGTAATTTTGAATATAAACACATCATTATGCTACCACATGTACAGTAGGGATAGTCATGGAATAGTGCTAAGCTACTGATAAACTGCATCTCACTTGCACCCTTAACCATCTGACCACATATGCATCCCTCTTCAAATTTATATTTGAGATCCCAAAACTTCATTCTCCTCCAAATGGCTCCCAGATTCTTTCCATAAAATGCATTTTACAAGCTTGTCTTGGTATCAGTCTCTCTCTTTCCTTCCATAAAATTCCTGGGCAAAGTTAAACTGCTCTTAGACTATAAGAAATCACATTGCTAGCCCCAGCAGTTGTAGTGCTGAGGTCTGATTCTGTCTTTTCTAAGGATATAGAATAATTACCATAAGGAATTGGAGCAGGCTCCATCTAATCCAGGTGCTCATGCCCAGAAACAGTGTGTCCCGGGCAGGCAGATGGGCAGCAACCTCCCCCCGGCCTTGGCGCCTTGGAGCAAGTCCTGCCAAGACCCGGTAGCTCAAGCTTCATCTAGTTCATGAATCATGAGGTATTTTTATGCCTTCGAAGGTTTCTAAAAGCATACATATTCAGTGGGATAACCTTGAATATACTTTGATCCATGTAAATCAACTGTCCCTATTCAAAACTGCCTTCCAGCCTCAATGATTTTCTATGTGGTGATGAACTATATGGCTTAACTATGTGGCTTAACTATTCCTTTTATCATTTATGCATTTGCCCATCTAAATACTGCTGCACTTGTTTCTGGAAGCAAAAGGTCAAAGTGGTATATATTTGTAGACTGCTTTCTGCTAACCGAAGGGTTATGTACAGATGTCCATTTTAGTTCAGCTGTTTGTAGTGATGGCTGTCTCTTCTGTCTCAAACTGAACTCCCAAGACACCCAAGCATTTCTATGTGGAAGCTTAGCTAAGTCATATATGACATTCAGGTTTTCATAGAATTAAAAATCTTATTTAACTAGGACTTTCTCCTTTTATCTTCATAGATGATTGTGGGTTTTGCACTTTTCTACTTTTAGGAGCTGTCAAATACATACGGGAAAATACTAATTTGTAATGTCTGGTACTTGGGCATTTTTGTATTTCTGCTTTTAAGGTAAGCAGACACAGGGGAGCTAATTCAATCAAGCTATTTGCTGGAAATGATTTGGGGATGAACAGGGGTGTTTGGGACTTTATGCTATATTTATTCCATTTCATCCACTGTGGCACCACAATTGGCTGAGAAAGAGCAACATAATATTTCATGTCACTGGCAGGTCTTCACAGTCTTAACTGGTAAACTCATTGAATGTGCCATACTGGTAGTTCAGGACTTTGTCTACCTTTCACCATCCATATTGTACATTGAAAATATGACATTGTATTTTTATATAGATCATGACTTTTTTCTCAAGAAAGATTGTTGTAGTCATTTCTAGACACTGTCCTAGATATGCTTAAATACTTTTTTTGAATAATATCAAATACTAAAATGGCTTAGAAGAGGTACAATTAGCCCTAAAAGAGATCATTTAATGGAAGGACTACAGGTAACAGAGTAAAGCATTAAGATAAGTGCTATTTATTTCATGGTTTATTCTAACATGTATAATGTAGTATGCATATTGTACCTACACATCTCTATGCACTGTGTATATCTTAGAAGGATAACATATGGGTGACATGGTACTGTGTATGAGAGATGCACACATGTAGAGCAATGTATACGGATGAATATACAAAATGATGCTGAAATTGCCAGCCACAGTAAATATTGCCTTTGATGCCTCATGCGTTGTAACTGGACAGTGGAACTGGGTTTAGTTCTGTTCTGCTTAGCTGCAAGAAAAGGTTCCCCATCTTTCCTTAGTGCATATTTTTCAGAATGCATTGTCTTTATTTCTGAATGTGGTGTTTTCAGTGTACTGTGCCGGCTCTTTGAACATGACCCAAAATTTAGAAATCCATGACCAGATTTCACTCATTGAGCTATTGCATCAATACTGAACTAGGTTTAACTCCATTAGCTTAACCAGAATCACTCTGGCTTTGCTCCAAGCATGAAAATAAAGGCCTGTATTTCTAAGAGTAGGTTCTATCTCAGTTCATGTAAGAGAAATAGGGGTACCAAATTCCTATATTCATGCAAATATCACTGTCAGTTTCTCAACATGGGTACAGGGATTCAGCCACTATTAGAACAGTTTGGGGCAGAGGAGGCAAAGATACATAGGGAAAATAATGCAAATTATTTAAGATAACAAGAACAGCACTCCCCCCACTAGAAACAAGAGGAAAAAATATTGTCTTCTCCCACCCCATCCTATTGCTCTGCCATTTCTGTTGTTGGAATAATATTTTTCATTTGCCAGTCCCACAGGTGGAATTGTGCAAGCTTTAAAAACCTTGTTTGACTTGTAGGACCAAGAAATGCGCAGTGTAAGTATATCCAGATCATTCATTCTTTCCTGTTTTTGTAAACGATAAAACCTTGACTGAATATAGCTGGGATGTATGATGCAGACCTCAGGGAAAGTCTTACAAAAATGGTGATAAAACCATTCAGCTCTTTAGTGGTAAGGAGAACTAACTTGCTTCCAAGCCAGTGAAGCTATACAATTTATTTAACTTGGCAGAAAGCTTGGAAAAAAAACAAGACATTGGAAGTTTTTATAGATGTGCACATCCTCCCTGCATAAGGGTGAATAAACACATGTAAACAGTGCCCAAATAAGTGCAGTATGTGAATGACTGTGTAAGCCAGAAGTGCTGCACAGCACCATCAGCTACACTGCAGCCATAGCAGCCTGATACCCAGCGCGGGCCTCGGTGAAGACAGCCTGACTAGAGCAGCATAGGACTAAATAATTAGACATTCATGTGAAAGTAGGATTTGTGTGTCTGTGTGTGTGTGCACATATACACATATTTTATAGGAATTTCATGGGAAATCACGAAGAAATTATTTAATGTAGTATCTGAAATGAAAGAGTGCCTGAAATGCTCTGGTAATCATTACTGATGCATGGCTAATAACTGGATAATCACATGATATTACTATACAATGAGTGCTTAAATTTATTTTTCACATCATTCATAGGAGCATAGTTAATTTACGTGAAATACTCAAAAAATCTGAAAACTTTTACACTATCATGGAATGGAATGCCTGGACAAGGGTCTGACGTCTGGTTTGGTTTCAAATTATCCAGTCCTCTTGAGACTATTTGTCTTCTGGATTGAAATCTTTGGGTAACAAAGCAACTGTAGTCACTGTTCAAATGATACCTAGTTTAGAGGTGTCAAAGTGATGAAGAAATCATAAAGTGATGAGGGATTGCGGTTAATGAGCCTGCTTTAGGAATGATTATCCTTGTGGCAAAGAGCATTTAACACTATCAGAGTAAAAGATGTCATAACACTGAATTTACTTTGAACCCTGCACAGTGCTGCACTCAGCTTTGCTTGGCTATATCACAAGCAAAAGACCTATGTAGTATTTCCTGGTGCTCAGCACTTGTTCTCCACTCATTACTTTTACTTTTCATATGGATTCAGTCCCCCTCCAACTGCTTGCTCCTATTCAATACCCTCTTCTGTCAGCATAGAAATGTCCCATTTTTTAGCATCTGCAAAATTATATTAAATCCGATGTAACTAGAGCTAAGCAACTTTTTTCCTCCAGGGATGTGAAAATTTCTGTTTTCTTCTCCTTTGTGCCCAGAATGGGAGAGCATAGATGCATACAACAAAGCTATTCCAAAATTTAGGTTAAGTTCAGTGAATGGTTTTGACAAAAAATTGGAGGAGGGCCTGTTTTCAAAAATTTTAAAGTATTTTGTTTTGCATTTCAAAACTGTTTCATTTCATAAATACAAAAATGTTTCTTTTTTGCTTTAAAAAATATCTTCAAAACTACCATCTTGTTTCTTTCAAAATTTCACTAAGAAGAAGAAAGAGTTAAATAACCTAATAATATAACAATTTTGTTAAAGTTGACCCATGTTTTTTAATCACTGCAAAAAAACGTTATTTCATATGAAGAGGGGTCAGATAATCTGTTTCATTTTGAACAAGATATTTTTTCTGATTTTTTGTGGGTCAGCTAGGTATTCACCCAACAGTCCTTGAAATTTGTAGTCTTTTAATATAGCTACTATAGTGGAGGTTTTCCTCTATTTTTTATAAATATAATTATTTAAGGTGCTTTGTTGTTGATATTTCTTTAAATTGGAGAGTATCATCATTCAGATGTGTTTTCAAAATAGTATAGCTACATAATTACTTGCATGCTTCCCCACAGTTACTGTTAGTATCTGAGGAGACTTGTGCTCATGCATTTTGCTCAGCACTGTGAGACAGGAATCATATAATGTGGAGAACTACCACACCATTGACTGCAAGAGAAATTTAAAGTAACAAGCGCCTGTGCCATTTTTGCACTCTCTGTACAAAGTGTGTTGACTGACACACAGGTGAAATGTAAAGTAAGGCAGCATATTCACAACTGCTCTCAGAAGCAAGGTGCATAGGGAAAGAGCACAGAAATCAGTGCACACAATGCACAAATGTGTCTATTCAAGTCAAAGCTCAAAAAACATGAATTATTTCTTGCTGCTTTCTGAAAGAACTAATGAGAAAATACTAAATATAAAGTGATGTTTCGCAGTTGTAGGCTGTGGAAGTTGTGAGAGGTCAGTGAAGGATACTTTTTTTTTTTCACATAATTTTCCCCTGGGTCTGTAGAGGTTTATATCCACCCATTTTACTCTTACTCAAATTCTTGTGCTTCAGTCTTGGTCGCAGTGGTTTTGCCCCTCTTCTGTTCCAAAGACCTGTACCAAAAGTCACAGGATTTTTGTCTAATGTTAAATTGGAAATGAGCTTCCGTTACTTTCACCCTGCTGTGGGTAGGTTGTGGGCCACAGAAGTCGAGAGGAGTTATTACAAAAAAGAGTCATAAGCTTCCTGCTTCTATTTGGAGATACCGAGTATTTTGGTGATAGAAATAGAGATAACATTACAAGAATTTGATGAGCATAATCTATGTGTTTCCTGATGTCTTTTTCCGTCCCTATTACTTGAAAGCTTTCTATTCTGTTCTTCTATTTAGGGATCAAAGCAAGTGCTGGAGACAACCTTCTGAATATATACCTTAAGGTTTGAATATTTAAAATAAATTTACACTCTCCTGGTTCTTTCTGATTTTGAAATATCTAGGCAAATTGTATGCCTTAATTAAGTACCTCAGAAACCTCTTTCATAAAACAGGGTTTGTCATTTTACTCCTTAATGAATGGTGATTTTCTTCAGCCACAGATAGTGGAGCTGAACTTAATATAAACTGGTGGACAAGATGAAATAATTAGGAGGGATTAGAAAGGAGACCATCTCCTTCTGCTGCATAACACTACAGTGCTTGAGCATTCACTCAAAGCCCAGTCCTTTTATATTATACACAATATATTGGCATTTTTAAAATTATTCACCAAGTTGTTCTTTTTTGCTAAGGATTGCTTTGCTGACTAACAATTCATCTGCTGACTAATTAAAGTTCTGTCTAGGCAAATTATCAGAATGAATAGTAAGTCCTAGCTCATGCTGAACGCATTTTGCAAAACCGTAGCACATCTAATTGAAAGAGGAGATGTGGATAATGACGGGAGCAATTGTTTTCCTCTGTGGCAATGCTTTAGAGGAGCTTTGCCTCTTTCAGCAAATGAAAACAAGATCAGAGAAGATAAACTGAGACATATTAAAATATTTTTGTAGGTGTGCTCTCCTCTGGAGTCACTGCCAGCACTGCAGTCTTGAGCACAGAAGCTAGATGATTGTGTGTTGGTAGAAAAATGGATGCAACAGCCCAGATGAGTTGTCCTGCGAGCCCTCACATTTCTGCTTTAAATACACAGCCCAAAGCGTGCTGTAGAAACTTGGCTCCCACTGAACTGTCACTGTGGAACATTGCGCTCTTAAGAGATTTTCTCCTGTCAAACTGCTTCAACAACTTTTTTTTTTTGTTTGTTTTAAGTCCTCCATATAAATCTGATTAGGTGGCACCTTCCCTTGTGGAACTTTCCTTGCAAATATATTATTGTAATCTACAAACGACTTTTACCCTGTATGCCCCTGATAACAATTGCATTAATATAAGCTGATAATCTCATTTCTTTAGTTGCTGCTCGTAAAATGGCTTGCTAGTTAAGATAAAAAATAAATGATGTGATATAAAAGTCATATCTGATTGTAGAATACATTGTGTGCCAAAGAGTTGATGAGGTAAGGTTTACATAACCACTAGATGTTGCTTGGACTTTTGAAATACATTTCCGTGTTCTGAATCCAACACAGGGGCAGAACACAGAACAAGCAATTAAGAAAAATGTTTTGTACTAAAGTCGTTTGAGATTAGAAGTTGCAAGAGTTGCAAACTCTCTAGAAAAACTGTTTTGAACTCTTCATCATGCTGAGCCTCTCCTCTGGGGACACTGTGATTCCCCTCGGTTTGGGAGGAATCTCTTTGCAGGTGTAGAATTGCAGGGGGAGATTTTTGAGCCCGTTCACAGTCTGCAATGCTCCTTGGCTGCTAGCGAGTCCCTTACGGACACAGCTGGTTGCTCAGCAAAATTACTCTGCACCCTTGTAGCGGCTGCGAATGGCAGCCCGGTCTGGGGTGCAATTCAAACCCACTGCCAGCTAGGGTCAATGCTCCCACTGGCCCTCCAAAGGGCACATTTTCACCACAGAGTGGCAAAAGGCTGCCAGGCCTTTTCTCCTTGCTAGGGGATTGCGTTGGGTGTCCCCCGGTGTGGTTCCTAGGCTTCCCCCACCTGGTGCTGCACCCTGCTCTGAACCAGGCACGAGGCCAAAAAAAATTGTCTGCCCAAACATAAACAGAGCAGAGCAGGCCATGGGCAGCGATATATCTCCTTCCAGGCCTCTTCCTCCCGACTGCTGCCAGATGACGACATATTCGCACAACCAAAACTACGGCTTCTAAAATCGTTTCCTCGCTTATAAACTGCCTTGCCCATTATTCCCAGTAGCATTAGAGAAAAACGGAAATGAGGAATTGCTCCTCTCTGCTCCTTTGATGACACTTTTTTTTTTCCATTTAAATGAGGCACGTACAACATTTGTTTGTTCTGAGGAAAGATTGCAGGTTATGGATGCAGTATTCTGACAGACTTTTAACATATTCAGAGAAGAGAACAGTCACATAGAAATAGTCATCTTGGATTTTTTTTTCCTTTTTTACACAGTTCATGACAGGCAATTTAAGACTCGCCTCTGACTGCACAAGTGTCTTCCTGTATTTTTGACAATTGAGCAATTTTCTCACATGTGCCAATTTGTTCAAATTTCTTCCTTTATCTGATTCCTCACTAATCGTTTCTGAATTAGTAAGCTTTTGCCCTTTCTATAGTGCACAGAGTCTGTCTGAGTATCTTTGTGCCAGCTTTACATTAATTTTAAACTACATTACCTTAGGTATCAGGAGCAGTCTAGCAGTCTAACTACAGTATGAATGTACTCTGGAGCTACTTTACCTTATTTTATGGCTTGAATTAGACCCTCAGCTTTCTGAATTATCACACAGTCACAGACAAGTTTTTGTCCAGTGTTTTTAATCTTCATAAAATTTAATAAACTAATCAAGAGCATATAATTGAGGTGTTAAAAATACCAGTCCATAATCCATCCTATTATTTTAAAGTACCATATCAAATATATTTCCCTATTAGTTGTAGAAGGAAATACTTCACAGTGGGTAGCCATGACTAGCTGTGTAGCCTGTAATGAGATCTAATACAAAACAGATGTTCTTCAAATATTTCATTAAATAATGTGACCTAATTCATCCTGGCTGAAGAGACTTAATTTAGCTCAATCCTGCTGTTAATCCTTCTTCAAAATTCTCATTAGCATCAATGGGAGTTCTAGCAAGAGCAGATAAATCAGTCTCTCCTTATAGGATAGATAAATAATGCTTTGGTTTTGTATTTCTAGTTAATAAATGTAATCAAAATACTTAAAATATAAACTCTCAAAGCCTGTTGTGTGCCCTCAGGGAACCCCTTTCACTATCCCAGTGCAGTAAAGCTGCATATAGCAGGATATATTCCACTAATACAGTTGAAAATATATGGGTGTATAAGACTAAACAGCTACAAAAAAATCATACTGTAAATGACGTGATTGAGTGAAATTGTATGTATATTTTTCAAGTCTTCAGAATAGTTGAAGTTTTAACTTATTTCAAATTTTTAAGTTGAGAAATCTATTCATATTTGGAAATTTTGTACAACCTTGTAAAGTTAAATACTATGTCACTGTAATTTATTTTTGTTGTCATATATTGACACATGCTCATTTATATATGAAGTGTACTGTTTATCAATTGCTTTTAAGGCAGCAATAAAAACATGAAAGTTGTTCTCATTTTCCTGTCGTAGCTGTCATTTATATCATTGAGTATATTTTTGACTGGATATTGATACATTTCTTTAATTTCTTTAGAAAAAACAGAGAGTGCACTGAGTTTTTAACTGCATGTCTTCCAGTGCTCCGTCAATTAAATAGGCAATTGTCTGTGCAGCTAAAAGGATTGGGGGACATGCTATAAAGAAGCCCTAAGAAGAGAATAGCACTTTAGTGCATCACCCCACAAGGACTTCACAAAGTAAATAGAAACAAATAGTCTGAATTCCTCTCTCTTCCTACCAATTTTGGTTTTATTTTTCAATTGAAAGGTTTCCACATCATTCCAGAGAGTCCTTGCAGGCTCGGTGAAGTGCTGGCCGTCCATAGCCATTTTTTGAAAATGAAAGTGGGTGGGAGATATAGAGCACCTTAGAAAATCAGTCCTGCTGTCGAGACTTCATTCAGTAAATAGCTATTCTCCAATTTCTCTCAGAGGAAATGTTTTAAAACCTACCTTCACAAGCACAAACTGCCCGCAGTGGCGATTAAGGGCCTCACAGTACTTTGTGCCCCCTCATGCACTGTGGGATGTACCAGCACATTCCCAGCCCTTTGGAGTGGCTGCATGTGAACAGCTTTTCCCTTGATTTCACTTGATTCGAAACCCACAATAATCATTGCATCAACCCAGCTTTCCAAAGGCTAGAGGTATAACAGAGGGCAATTTTTTCCTATATGTCTAGGAGCACTTGTTGGTATGAAATGCAATCATCTACAAACTTCAGAGTGTCATATCTAACGCTACTGTAAAATAGAAGGCCTGAGAGAAATGGCTGTAGCTAGAGGAGTTTAATACAGTGATTCACTTTCTTTTCCAGTTTGCTGATCTCCTGTGGAACACGTATGTAAATATAACATTGATAGTATTGAGAGCTAGAAACAAGACATTGTAATTTATACAATGGTATTTTTTGAGTGGTATCTGCAGTCAAGTACTAGAAGAAATACACAAAACACTAAAAAACAAAGGGAAGACCCTGGACATTGACAAGACATGATATACAAGGAAAACAAATGCATGTTGTGAAGCAGGTTTGTTTGCTTTGTGTAGCTGCTACAAAGGCGAGCTGCTTTCTTGCTGGATGTCATTCATTATGTACTTGTGTCATAAGCCTTTCTTTCTGATCACTATCAAATTACACCTGCCCACCTTCCTTCTTTATATCCCAGCATTGGTTGTGTCATCCTTTCAGGAAGAAGTGTGGACAGTGGATCACAGACTCCCCCCAAAGCAGCTGGAGCACAGCTGGCTGCAGCAAGGGCTGGGGTACTGCTCTCCCCCCCTCCACTGGAAGCAGCAGCAGGTCTGCACTGGTGGGGTTATCATCGGCTCCAGGCTCAGCAGGGAGGTGGCATACACTAGCAATTACTCTCATCCAGCTGACAGCAGTGACTCTCCACCCACCCTTCAATTAAAATTGGGAAATCCCTTCTCAGCTGGTGGTAGCTGATCTGTTTGTCTTTACACAAGAAGAGAGAAAAGAGGAAGACTGATGCTGCTAGCAGAAGTATTGGCTGTGAGGCAGAGGCTGCTGCTGGCTGATGTTTCTGGGTGAGCCTGGTATCCCCTTCCAGCAGCTTGCGTGGTTTAGCAAAGGCTGTTGGGGCCCCAGCAGTGAAGGCCATATGGGTTGAAAACTCTTGAGCTTTACTGGTGCCATATTCAAACAGGAGTTGCTTCAGATAAGGATATATTAGTGATACGTAGAGTTTAAAACCCTGGATTAGGATTTGAAAGAGGATTTTAAGTAACTCTGGATTGGGACTAAAGCAAATTTCAGATACAGGCACCTCCAAACTGTATAGTTCAGATCCAGGTCAGAAGATCTAGTATAATTTCTTAAAAGTAATTCCCTCATAATTCTCTGAGCACCCTCAACCTCCTTAATTCAAAGGGCTCTGTGTTACTCTTTCCAAAAATAATTCAGGATGCTTTATTAAGTAAAGCAATAAACCATCCTTGTAACCATTAACCAGAATAATGTCTGCCACTGTGGCAGCTAGCATGTTCACGCTAAATACAGCTGCATGATACAAGCAGAAAATGAACAAGCACAAATCCTTTTTCGCAGCCAGCAAATGCTTTCCTGATGCCACTTTCAATATGGAAATTTGCTTCTGCTTCATTGTAAGTATTGCCATATGTAGCATTTTCAGCACTTCTGTCAGCCATCTGATATAACCCTTCATAGCTTTTTGGGTATGCTACAACGCAACTAGACGTTGATTCTGGTCAGTTGTTTGTATCGTCACTGAAGCCATTTATAATGTCATGATGTAATAAGTCAGCAGGGAAGCATGGGAAATTGCTGGCTTACAGAAAATGTCTCCCAGCAATTTTTGTGCTTCTCCCATCCAGTTGGGGGTCACAGAAAAAGTAATTCAGATCCTAATGCTGAGGTTGTTGGTCTATATTCAAGCACTCCTAAAGCAAAGCTTCTATCTACTTTATTACAGTTACTTTAGCAAGGATTTGCACTGTTGCATAACTTTGCAGGCCTGTGGCTCTGAGGTATGATAGAAAGTATTTTTCAGCTATCAAGTATTGATAGTTGACAGATTTTTAATTGGCTTAAATTAAAATACGTTTATCTCGGAGAAGGAAAAGATGTTCTTTTTTTCCAAAATGCTCATCAGGGATACCAAGCAAAAACAACATCAAGTCTCTAACTAGCACATAAAGTTCCCCTTCATTTTCACCTGCTTTGTGGAGTTTTAAGGAATTATCATACCATTTGTAGCCAATTTGAAAGATATTAACCTTAAAGCATGGGATGGCTGTTCCATGCAAAACAAACAAGGAGAGATCCTGTACAAAATGAAAGCTGCTTGTTTTTGAATTATTTTAACACCAGGCTGTGAGAACAGTTGCAAGAGTCCCTTGGATTTATTAATTATGTTATCAGCTTAGTGTAGGTGACAGAAAAGAAATGAAGAAATATTTGCCTCTTCCCTCCCCCATCTGTAACAATAAAAGGCTAGAAACAGTATGTTTTCACTACATGTGGATGCCCATTTGCAAACACTGTGAAGTTTTTTGGCAAATACCCGTTCTTTTTGACATACGTGGGCACTGATGGCAAGAAAGGAGGCCTGGTAACACATCAAGTCTACAGAGGCAAAAGCTGTGTACGTGGCTCTGACCACAGCAGCATCCCTGTTGAAACTTAGTAGGGAAAAGATGAGACAGATGAGAAGTGGCTATAGCTGTGAACTAGACAGAGCCCCTGACCACAGACAAGACAGAAGGATGATGTGGGGCAAGTATGGTTTTATGCATAATTCTGGTTAAATATGGAGATTCATAATAATTGTGGATGTGTAACGCATAATGAGCCTGAACATGCTGCTCAGGTTTTTGAAGCTCTGTGCTTTTTACCAAAATCTTCCCCTCTGAGGATAAACATCAATATTTTGTTGAAGTAGGGGAAAAAGGGAAAGAAGAAAGGAGCATGCATGTTAGAAAATTTTCTGGTATTTCCATATACTCATTTTAATAATTACCATCAGATCCAATAGCTGTTCTTTGAGTTGATGTGCAATGAAACTAAATTCTCCTAATTATCAAGCCTAAGTCTTATCTCTTTTTTCACATTGATTTCAGTAGGTCTCAAGGATATGTTTTACATGAGTGATTTGCAAGAGTAAACAAATACCTGGAATGCTCAGTCCTTCCCCTGTGTGTTGTTTGTAGGAAAATAAGTAGAGCGATTAGATAATTTGGAAAATCTCTACTGTTAAGAGTTAATAAAGCTGTAATAAAACTGATGGCCAAAGAATGCCCCAAAATATATGAAGCATTCATAGAGATTGGTCTAATACCGGTATAGAAGTCAAGAGAGAATT
This sequence comes from Apteryx mantelli, assembly GCF_036417845.1. Taxonomy (NCBI): domain Eukaryota; kingdom Metazoa; phylum Chordata; class Aves; order Apterygiformes; family Apterygidae; genus Apteryx; species Apteryx mantelli. The sequence continues at coordinate 51,666,118 of NC_089980.1, read as the reverse complement.
ACATATTCTTATCAGTTTTCTGAACTTTCTCATGATTTTCTATTTGAGTGGTTTGAATTCTCTATTCATCAATATAGGGTGGTATAAAAATTCCACAGAAAAGTTATTGATAATCTTTTTTGAGTGCCTTTTCCATAGTAGGCTAAAGAAGAAAGAAACCACAAAAGCTATCAGACAGTTACCCTCTCTCCCAGCAGAGAACAACTCTTCATTCATAGACCAATTTCTTCTTATCCCCTATGCTATTATTCAGTAGTGCCTAGAAAACCACCCAGGCTCAGTGACTAGATCTAACAAGTTAATTACCAATTATTCATTGTTACTATCAGAAGACTTGGTTAGAATTACCTGACTGCCAGATCGTCTAATCTGCATGTATAATCATTTTCTTCAAGCATGCCTTCATACTGCAGTTGTTCATCTTTTGAAAAAAAAAAAAAAAAAAAAAACTGGCTTCCAGCAAATCCATCACTGAAGCACAACAGCTCAATGCATGACTCTAAAGCCAATAGAATGAATAAGCAGATGACAAGCTATGAGCAAGTTATATTTGCTATCAGCCTACCTAGTATTCTTGTCCTCCTTCTGTTCCTTCATAAAAATCTTTTACAAAACTGGGATGTCTTGTGCTGACTGAGCTGAAGGCAAGATAGTCAAAAGGGGAAAAAATAAAACTTCACTGAGAATGAGTAATCCTTAAAGTTTTAATTTTGTTCTTACTTTCTAAAGAAGCTCAGGGAGACTCTGAAGGGAATATGAAGCTGTTTTCTAGCTAGAACAATGGCTCCAAACTGCAAGGTAAAATTACAGCCCAAGAATCAGAAGGTATGACATTTTGCCCCATCCAGACATCCCAGGTCAGGCGGTGCACAGAGCTCACAGAAAGATCAGGCTCTTCTGCAATATCCTTTTCCCTAGCAAGGAAGAGACTGGGTTAGGTAGAAACTGGTTATCATTGCCAACAGGTGTATGTGATTGGAGGAAGATGCTTTCATCTGTTGTAATCCTGCCTTGTAAAGATGATAGTAGCTATACATTTTAGTACATACCATCCACTGTGTTTGGAAATATATGTATAAAGAAAAACATAATTATGCTCTTTAGCACCAACTGATAATTCGGTGAGATTAGATGATACGAGAAGGAGTTATCTGTAACTACGTATGTATGTATATATGTTTAAATGTTTCAGAGTTTTTTCAGACATGCGAGGAAACCAATGATCTATGTAAATGTGCCACTCTTATCTTTTCAAATAGCCTGGGCCCAAGTTTTAGAGAAAAAGACTGTGCAAATCCCAAGTTTGTGGATAATAGCTTTTCAATATTTAGCTATATCAGTTTGACCTGATAGCAATTCTTAACTTAGTGTTTACTTGATCCTTAATTCAGATAACTTCCATAAAGTCAAATGCAAAATTCTCTTGAACAAGAAAGGCAAAATTTAGCTCTTAGAGGAAGATATGATAATAATTGCTTTGACAATTTCAAGAGAAATGGAAGGGAAATGTCTTGCCCAAGATAGATACATCTCAGTTTGCCAATGTCAATTTTTAATATACCTGATGTTCACAGAGATATTAAAACATTCACATGTACTCAACATGAAATATTACTCAACATGTTTGTAAATTGAAACCACGGAAGTTTCTGGATACTAGTGATTTCTTGTTACATCTACATGTTCCTACTCTCTGGGGGAATAATCTGTTTTCAGACATTATTTCCTTCTTTTATACAAAGAAGACTAGAGGATAGCAGAGAGAGGTTACTTGCCTACACATATTTTAAGCACCTGATTCTCATTGTTAATGAAAATGAAGTTGACATGAATTGTTAAGAAAGTGGAAGAAGGGAAGCCATTTGGGCTGATCCTCATGGTGCATGTTGTTCCAGCCTGTGATTCCTGATGTTTTATATATTAATATATTTACATTTGATCAACTTACAGAAACAGAAGGCTAGAATGATAACTTAGTCCATATATGGTGAAATCCACCACCATCATAGCACAGTATGTTTCATTAGAAGCAGAAGGGCTTTTAATTTACATTCTATTGATTTGGCTTGGATGTAGGAAAAGGAGACAGCAGTCTGGGGGGCAACAAGTTAACCCAGTTACCTATGCCTAAACCTAGAAAGCCAGGCACCACTGCTGCCGTTGGGGAGGAAAGGGAAGGAGAGGGTATATATGGCCATAGTTACTCCTGTAAAAAAGGAATGACAGCTGCAATTGTCATCTTTTCTCCCATCCCCTGGGTAGAAGAGCAGCTTCTCTAGGACTGTCTTGAGCCCTTCTTTCCCCAGCTCCTGAGTCGTCTTCTCCTAACCCTCATCCTTGCTGCAGCAAAATTTAGACTATTATTCTGTCATAAAGCATCATACTTGCAAATATAATACCCTCACGTCTGGTAAATCTGTGTGCAACTTCCGGCAATAGAGGACCCTGTATTAGCACCCCCTATCCACAGTGTAGCACTACCTACACAGTGTAGTTCTACCTCTTCTGGCTGTGTGGGCAGAGATGAACACTGGATTTGTGGAAAAGGTATGATAAATTGCAAAATGGATGTGGATGTGGTAGATGGAAGAAAAAATTTTTTCCAGGATGGTGCGCGTACAGATCCTGAACTTGAAATTTTGCAGTATGAAGTGTTGTCAGAAGTCAAGTGTGCACCCTGAAGAGACATATGAAAATGAGCTCCAGCAAGTCAAAAATAGAACAATTCAAAGGTAACTGTAGGTCCAAGGTTTCTGAGAAGAAACATCTTGTCAATAACGAGTCACAGCTTCCCTGAAGAACATAGTGATAGGTATTAAAATGCCACAGCTGCATGCAGTTGCTTACTCTCACAAATATGACGTGTCTGGACACCTATGTAGTTTGTGTCAGGAAATGCCAGTAGGCATTCCAGTAAAAAGGGAGACAACTGTAATGAACCAGCAAAATAGCAGAGAGAGATATGACTACATCAGCCAGCAAAACACGAGTGCAAATTATTGCACTTTCAAGGCAATCTTTTGTCATTCTGAGAGAGCTGCAACAAGGTTTTAGAACTCCAGCTGGTGCTAGAAGAGAGCATCAGCAGCAGTGGATGTTAGCAGCACTGAGTTACCTCTGTAACCAGCGTGTAAAGCTTGAAGATCACTGAATCAAACAGCTTGGATGGCACTACAGAAGATGCTGTGTGAGATTATGATGTAGCCTTTGACTCCACTGAGTGCAGATGAGTCAATTGCAACACTAATTAAAATTGACTAGGATGCTCTAAGCACTGTCTTTAATCTTCAGTGATGTATTATGTATGATTTGCTGATAAAAGTGGAAGTTTGTTTTTCATACACTTTAGGTGAGCTTCATCTGGAGTCTTAGGGAATGATTCATCTAATTTGGACATCTAATACAGGCCAAATGATTTCCCTCATGAAAGAGGCTATTTGTCTCAACTGACTATAAGAGGCATCTCTACAACTAGCTCAGATTAATGTCTCTATTGTAGATGCTTCAGGTTAAAAGTCAGGATTCATCTGACCATCTGTTGTTGTAGGAAAGAAAAATCACCACATATGCAAAATATGAGTATTTTCCCATCAGTTTGTGATCTTAGATTATAGCTGCCAGTATTCAGTAGACACAAATATGTCTGGCACTTGATGGTAAGCAGATCAGTGGTCAAACTGCCTTTGCTCCAAGCAAACTTTGGTTTGAAATCTGGATAGCTTCATTAATGTATCATTATCCTCAAGCAAATCCATAAGCCTTGCTGATGACATACTTGCTTTCAAATCAGAGCTTGCTCACATCTAGCCAGCTTGATGTGCAGATAGAGGCAGGTCATTCAGCAGTGGTGCATTTTGTACACTCCCCTTATGCAGCAGTGGATGGGGCAGAAGTGATCAGCACACTACTTATCTGCTAGGGAAAAATAGTGTGGATTACTGAAAAACTAGAGGTAAGTAGACATGATGTTGTTATACAAGTAAATGAGAAATGTCAGTTCATTAATTAAACTCTACAATAAGAATTTCTACTTAAAAATACACTTCATAATGCCTTGGTCTACATTTGGAAATTCCCCCACTTCCTGGCATTTTCAGTCTGAATGTACATATATAGATTATTAATAGTGTTCTCACTGTGCCATAATCTAGTTCAGCTGATTCTACCAGATCATCAGATCTACGTAGCTATGAACTTATTCAACTAATAAAAAAGATTGGACAAGCTTATTCTATATTAGGGCAAGAACCAAAGTCCACTCTGGGACATTAGAGATGCCTAATTCAAAATGCATGGGTAAAGGTGACACACATTTCTTAAAGCTGGGTCCACTCTTTACTGCACCAACAGTGCATACAATCATACTTGGAAATACTACTGGACTGGTTTTTTGAAGAGGGGGGTAGATGCATCCCATATGGTCTCCAGTCTCATAGGATTCTCCAAATTACTGGGTTATAACCATATTTAATCTCATATATTGCTGTTTATATCACTGAGAATATTTAATATAAAAGTTTTTTGTTGTTAAAAAATATTTACTACCTTCATTTAACATATTCCATTCCACTTTACATTCTCACAGCACCTTGAAATTCAAATGACTGGCACTGAAGTAAAATCACACATAACTTGCTAACTGATTTACAAAATATAAAATATGAAAATACTCATTATCAAATGCTTTTATATATTATTTTTATATATGTGTGCTGACAGTGACTGTCATAATGTGTGAAGTCAACAGCTACACAGAGACCATAAAAAAGTAAGTGCTTGGACTATGTATCTTTTAAAAATATAAGGAAATGTTTACTTCACTTCTCACATTTTAGTACAGAAGGGATTGGTTCATGAAAATATTTAATTTTGGCTTTTTTTAAACAGTTCCTGATCAAATAGTTATTAAAAGTGTCAAAATGTTTCCTAGGTGGGGAAGGATATTTTCCACTATTTCTACTATATTCCCAATAATAAGCTTACTCATAATGCTAGACATCTTAGTCTGCTACATGATCAGGGTGTTGCCACTCTTGAATATTTGTAAATAGTTCCAGTTTAAAATCACTTACTTTACTAAGCGCTCACTGACATATTTGAAATGTATGTGTATCCCATATATCTGCTGGGACTGTGCTGTGCATTTCACTACTGTAATCCTTCACATACATTTCTCTAGCAATTCTCCTGCCACATTCAGTGTTCTTGTGTTAGGAAGAACTCTAACATTCAAGTTTAAATCAACAATTTTAAGTATTTTGTGTATATGCATACAGAACATACGAAATTGTGCAATTTTATAAACTATGTTTTCAGTTACACTAGTGGGATGCAAATATGATCATTTCCAAAGTTCAGGATATAGGAAGCTCTGGAGCTTTGTTATGAGACTAATTATAAAACAAGGACAAGACTAATTGTAACAGGGTAAACTGACCAGACTTGACCAGATCCTATAATCTCATAATTGTACAGATCAGTCAATTGTATGCTGAAGCACTAATTCTTATGCAGGAGGTAAGACAGGGTTATTTATTCTCAAAGCCTATTCCAGTTTCATAGCTGCCACCTCGGAAAAGTGAAGCAGCTTGCCCACAGTCATAAATCAAGGATGGGTCTGAAGCCTGGCATCCCGGGTCAGTGGGAAGCCAATGAGGCACAGGCTGCCTTGCTTTGGGTTTGTACAACAGATGTCCGGAGAAGAATGAAATGAGAGAGAGGTGATTCTAGCTGGGGACAAAAATGTAGGGGTGAGGAGGTGCTGCCAGGAGGAAATATACTGAGCAAAGCTATCTTGGGGTTTCCATTAGAAAAATCATTGAGCAGTGATATATCTCTCTGTACCACTCTGTAGTGAATAGCTATGGGAAAAGCCCAGGAAAGAAACAGGAAATCAAAGGACATAGTTTTGGAGAAATAAGAAGCTGGGTGGTTTTTTCAAATGGAGAAGGCAGTGCTCTGCATCCTGAAGTTCTGGACCTGAAGGAAGGTGTGGTCCCAGCAGCAACTTCAGCCAGCAGAAATCCTGCGTAGCAAAGGCAAAGAAGTCAGTGTTGTGACCTTCTGAGAAAGAAGAGAGCAAGGGAGCATGTATACTGATTATGGCAAGGAAGATGAAAGACTGCCTTTTAAAAAGCCATAGGACTGAGACCATTGCTTATACCAGAAGACAAGAACTTCCAGCTTGCCCAGAAGAAACAAAAATCACAAATCATTTGGAAGTACTGTCTCCAGAGGTGAGACCAGAAAGGCTACTGGGTAGATAAGTTCAGTGGGAAGATGATGATGCTTATACATCATTTTTAAGAATTCTGCTGTCTCTGCAGATGTGCTTGTTTATTTTGAACTTTATGATGTTCAGCTGTAACGCATTCTTTAGGCCTAGGTTTTGTGGACTTCTCAGTGTTAAGTTTACCAAAATAGTAATAACAGTAATTTTTCTGGTTTTTGTCTGAGCAACCCTATGCAAATATAAATATACATATTTTTCGAGCAAGATGACTCAGAAACCAATGGTATCTGTGTTTATTAAGGTTAGAAACTTCTACCCACAAAACATTATCCACCTCATTACACATGCATTAACAGAAGAGGTTTTTGATACCAGGCAACACCACCCACCTTTCTGGATAAATGGCATGTGCCTTGGTAAAAGTCATATCAGATTTGGGAAATGTACAACAGATGTTTGGGAGCTGCTCTGTGAGCAGCCTGATGGCACTGAATAAAACTCGGCTAAATTGTATTAGCAAGTAAGTTTGCTATTGCCAAAAACAGATGAAATCTCTTTCAGATAGTCAGACTCCTGTGACAATATCCAGAGCAGTGTTTATATGTGACCTGGGCAGAGAAGCTATTGTAATTTGCAAAAGGAAGAAATCTATGCAAGTGTTGTAGAAGCCATGGTCTAACCTTACAGAAACACTCTGCCAAGCAGTACTTTAAGCAGAACTCCTCTGTGCATTTTGGGGGAGAATGGCAGCAAGCAAAAGCTGTCTTAAGCTGGACTTCCTACTTATAGCCTGCGCACCTCAGGGAAGGTATTTGTTTCTGTGACAACACGATTGAGATCAGAATTGGGCTGTAGGAGTTCAATGAAGACTCCTGGAAGGAGTCATAGGGGAGGATGGCACGACAGGAGGAGTGTGCTGAGCCTCCCGATAGCCGTGAGCATGGCTGCAGGGATTGTCAGCCTCATGTGAAAAGGCATGATGCTTTACATAAACTTAAATAAAATTAATATTCTTGTCCATCCATATCTGTGCTTGTCGTGTAGAACTCAGTGGTGAGAGAATTAAAAATCTGTACTATGTATTTTCAGTCACTGATGTCGGCAGACTTGGCTCCAAGTATAGCACATCCCATGAGTCATATACAGTGATTTAAAAAATAATAATCTGAAGAGACAACAGGTCCAAAGCATGTAGTGGCTTTAGGAATGTAAGTTTTGCCTGTGACTCTGTGACAAAGAAACCACTGAATATATGTCCTCCTTAGAAAATCTTAACATGAGGCCCCTAATTGTGTCTTAACCAATCAAAATGTTCAAAGAAAAGGGGTCATCCTTAATTTAGAAGTAAGAATATGAAAGTAGCAGCTCATTTAAAATGATGCAGAAAAGTTAGAAAAAAATTTTTTTCCATAGACTCCAAAACTACAGCTCTAAAATTAATTACATTTCAGCAATATTTTTTGCCAATAATATTACTTTAAAATGTTTCAATTTTTTTGCTCAGTAAAAATTCAGCTTTCAAAAGAATTGTGTGTTTTGGTAAGGGCACATTTCTTTGGCCATTTCATAAAGAGGTTTTGATCAAAGTTTCGATAACTATGCCATTCAGAGTATCATTCCAAAAAATGAAAAATTTCATCATTACTCATCAATAATGTGTTTATCTAAAAAAAAATTAATTATTGTCAAGTTATAAAAAATTTCAATCCACTTAAAAATTATGAGCGTCTGTGAGGGATGTTATCATGTATCTCATCATCTATAGTAATGAAAGAGTTTGCCACATGGTTTTGCTATAGAAAGAATGAGGCAAATGTTTGAAGACTGTAGGAAGGACATTTTAGAGAGGACATATCTTGTGCTATTAGGTCTAAACAACTTCTGGACAGGAAGTGGCTTGCACTTTATCAATAGGCAGATGGGCAGAGTGAGGTGTAATATTGGAATCCTATTCTGAAAACATTAGCCCTGTCTCTATGAAAAGTTTACAACAAATTAGTTAACAAATTCAAGGTTCAAAATAACATTTTCTCATGTTGTCACAAAAGCAAATGTTTTGCAGATGTGTAGGGCCTGCACAAAAAGTTTAAATAGAAACACGTTTTAGTATCTTTTGCTACCAGTACTTCAACCTGCCCAACTTTTGAAGCCCCAGTATTATGAATTAAATTATGAATCTGTTAAAATTTGTGTAGGTTAGGGGGAGATTTTTCACTGTTTTGTGTTTTTGCTATGTTTTTGTACAATTCAGGAAACATGTCAGTAGTCGATTTTAAAACACACCTCTGTAAACCCATCTGTAATTTAGTTCAGTGTGGACTTTAATCTGATGTGAAAGAGCTCAGGTTTCAAAATGGTTTCGTAAATCCTTCTTTTTCTTTTATTGTCTTTAGTGACATAATTGTAACTGACATCACCTTGATTTTTCTGCCATCATAGTGAACCTAAAGTGGTAGAGAAGCATACAGTGGGAAAATCTGGAAATATCCACCAGAAAGCCTGGAAACTCTGGTTAGCATGATTATTCCAAAGTTTGATTTAGAAACATATTATTTGTTTGTATGCCTGAAGCTGGGTATCTCCATGTAGAGTGGAGTTACACCACATAATCAGTCCCAAAATTCCGATGTTACTTGCATTAAAGAAATCATTTGCTACCTACATCTTGAAATATTCGATCTTCATGAACCAGGGAATCTCAGCCCCTTTTGCATAACAAGGTACTAATTTTCTGGGGGACATTCCCCTTACAGGGTAGTGAGGAGGGAATCTGATTCATGACTTGTTTCAAGGTTTTAATGCTGCTTATTATGCCAGCAGCGTCCAGCCATGAGCTATGTTGTTGACTGCAACTAGACATACTCAGTATATTCTAGCTTGAAATTTGTGGGACTAAAACTGGACTTTTAAAGAATTCTGAAAATTTAAAATTGTTTTTAATGTTTAAATATTTCAGTCTGGCACAGAAAATTACATTTTGCACCCACAGAACAAAAATAATTTTCCTTTATTCTAAAAGAGGTTTTTAGGGTTTTTTTTTATTATTTTTCAGATTATGGATACTGTAGCCATGACAACAGTGTAGTGCTAGAAGAGGAGTGTGGAGATATGACATGTGAGAAATACACTGTCTATCAGGATAAAAGATTGCCTCAAGACCTGTGATTCACAGTAACAAACTTCCTTAGAGGGTGTTTTAACTCAAATTATTTTAATCCACACTGGACAGGGAGATTTCCTCAGGAAGACAAGGGAGTAAAAAGAAAGCTTAACACTTTGATTTGATTCCACTTTGCATTCTACTTTGTAGGACCTTAACTGGCATATTAAAGCTACAGGGATCAGTTTAATAAACTAATAAACACATTTTTATTTTTTCTTTCTATTTTAAAATGGAAAATATTTCTAAAACATCAGTTTCAATAAAATGTATCAAAATAAATGTCTTTGCAGAAATCCTAATGTGAAGAACTGAAGGAAGGAAGGGAGATCTATATCTGCCTCTAGCCAGATATTCATGAACTTGGCTCCCATTCCATCCCAGCGGGAATTTAAGAACACGGACAAAAATACTGCATCAAATCCAGCGGGAGTCTTTCCCCTCTATTCAGATCATAATGGGTCAGATGCTGAGGCCGTATGTTCCTTTTACCCAGAAGTACAGGGAGCATGCTAAAGTCTAGCTTGCTTCCTGACTTAGCCCCACATATCCACATGTGGATTTGGATGTAGGACACGTGTAGAGAAGTGCTATACAGCTAGAATGATAAGTTTTGGTGTATTTATGTGCCAGGTACTCTGTTGACACATTACATGGGGTCTTGTCTAGGAGAGAATCCTTTGGCAGATTTGACTGCAAAACATGCAATGAAGACTCCATGTGCCTGTATCCATCCATCATACAGATACATGTAATCTTTGTCTTTCCCTTTCCAGCAAGCTTACAACAAAGCCTGCAAGACTGGATCCAAAGCATAAGTTTGTGACTGAGAACGGGTTTTGGGTTGTGTTCAAAATGTAAGTATGACCTTAAAGTCTAGTTATTTTTATTAGAATTAACCCCACAGTGAAGGATGCAAGCCTCAGCCTGGAAACCTATGCAAATATGTCTGGCAAATGTTTTTCTCTATGCCCAAGCATACAACCTGCAAAAGAAGTAATTCTGGGATCTCCTCTGTTCCTCATGCATGCAGTACTTTAACTGCAGAGCAGAATAAATGCACCCAAGCATTAAACTAGCTAGGTATACTGTGCTCCAGCAAAGAGGAATCGCTAATCATTGGGTTTTAATTATCTCTGCATACCATACTACATGAAGTTTTTCCAACAATGCTATTCTCCCTGTCTCATCATGCTCAGAGTACTCAAGGATTCTCACAGGTACTTGCGATTAACTGAGACAACAAAGTCATCAGAGCCTAAATTAGAGAGTAAGTCCCAATGGTACACTAGAAATGGAAAAATGGCTCACTTTTTACAAAACTTCAGTAAACCAAGTCTTCATGTTCCAAAGAAATAAAAATGGAACATTTATTGGTGTTTTGAGACCTAACATGTTCCTTGGGCTGATTGTAGGCATGATTTTTCACTCTAATATTTGTGTCTAAACACTTTCTACTGCAAGTAAGTTCCAAAATGTCAGAATTAAATTACCATCAATTTTGATGTTTGCAGCATACAAAATATGTAGACTTTGTTTAAGAAATATATTTGCTTAAATACAGCAAATTCTGCAAAATGGTAAGCAAAAATAAATCAGTCTAGAATTATCCCTAAAATCTATGCTACGTATTTTACAGTTTAAGAGATGATTTTCCACCTGCAAGCCAACAGTGCCATCCACTGATTTTTTTATGTTTGCACACAGATATTCTTCAAGATTTTCTAAAACAATATATGAACCTAAAAGCATTTTTTGGGATGTCTGTATGCTGTCTGCTTAAATGATCAGAATCCTTTTGAGCAAATCAACAAATAAAAAAAAAAGTCTATTTCATGGTCTGGTGGGGGGTTTAATGGATTTGATCCTCGCATTTGCAAAGGGCTTCTTCACTTTTGCAGGAAGATGACCTCTGTGTTAGTTAGACCCCTTGTCTTCTTTACCTGCCAAAAATTCCAATGTCAAATAAAAATCTAAGTATAAGATGGAAGTGAAGATTGTGGTCATAAAATATTAACACACGTTCATTTATCAAAGGACCCAAATTGTGCTGACATCACACATTTCTGTTTCAATCTATTACATGCCACAGAGGGAATCTAGAGGCATATATAAACCTGTATACAAACATTCTTCTGCCCAATTCTGTAAACATACACACATACACTCTGAAGGGAAGGGATTTTGATCCAGAATATAAAAATCAGTTTCCACATGGCAAAGGGAAAGCTCATGCACTAGTACTACTTCCAGAATTACAGCTGATTTTTTTGCTTTATTTTTAAAGTAAGTTAAGGTGGGAGAAGTTTCTGTTTACTTAATACTTGCTTGTTTAAGCCTTTAGTGTTGTGTTTTCAAATCATGTTCTGTAGTTAGAAGTACTAGAAGCATAGTTACTTTGGTTTGGTTTGGCTTTGGTTTTATTATGCAAAAGCAGAGGTTACCACATAAATACCTGAGGGACAGATCTAGGGAGAGACAGAAAATACCACTGGACTCCTCATACAACCATGAGAAATCACATCATAATTTTAAGATCAAAAGCAACTGCTCAAGCTACTTTTATGGTTACATTATAGCTATATAGTTACATGAAGGCTGAGCATATTTCTACTGTGCCCCAGTCCAGTTATGAACTTCTATGTGCTTCCACTTAACTACAGGAGCAATCCCATGGAATAGCACTGTGTTACTGCCACAGACTAGAAGTATGCTGATATTCACCTGCAGCTGCAGTGCAAGCTACTGCTTGCTTTTATTTCCATAAGGCCTTGTCTTGTGTAGAGGGAAAGACTTCTTCTGTAAGTCTTTGTCTGTTAGAAAAAGTTTGGTAATTTTATATTTTATTTAGACAACGTTTCATGTGCCATAGTAATATCTATGAACCATCTAAATTTGAAATATGCTAGTTAGAATTTTGAGGTATTGTATAAGCAAATGAGTGTTTAAGTAGTATTTGTGAAGAAAAAAAAATTAAGCAAAACACTTCTTTTGGAGAAGTGCTGTGCCTCAGTTCAACAGTGATTGGTCTGCAAAACTCAGTAGCAACAAGTAGGTGGCACTGCATGATCATTTCAGAGAGACTTCAGTGTGACATGCCAATTTGTGCTCACTTGATATGGGAACATTCTCAAAACTCCACGTGGAATAAGTGCTGTCTAATCCTCAGGCTGACAACAGAATTATAAAAATCAATGTTACAAGAAATTCTGAATATTTATCAAAATACTGATACTTCAATTTCAAAATCTAGATTGTAAAATGGGCTAAATATATTCCCCTATTCAAACTTCTTTCTAGTCTTTTACAGTGAATTATACTAAATATATAGCTATATCAGTATCTGTATCTATAGATCTATACATAATCTACATTATCTTTTGTATGTAAATGTAAACATGTACACCACCCAAAGGAAATCCATGTGTACATAATGTTCAACGGTATTTATTCTTAAACTCTTCTTTCTGGATGAGGAAAACCCAAGAAAGTGTCTCTTTTGTAAAATGGTTCTTGATCAATGACAGGACATTACATGACACAAGGAAAAAAAACTGTAACAGAACCATAGTTAAGATTGTACAGCAAGTGTTTTCTTCAAAGACTAGGAACTAATCAGGAGGGGTCAGTAGCACCACAGATTTCTTCACTCTGAATGTTCATTCTATTACATCCTCCCACAGTGTATTGCAAAATCTCAAGGCTTTGTAAGCTGCCATGCAGGCAAATAGTTAAGGCATATACCTGAAGAGGGAGATGTCTGACTACCTGCTTCACAAACTATTTCTGTTTCCAAAGACTATTTAACCTGGTATGCACAAAAACCCCTGGGAGCAAGGACCAGAAAGTGAAGTTCACCTTTGCAGCAATGCCTCTGAGCAACAGTCAGAGGCCCGCTTGCTGGCTGTCCTTTGGGCCACGTGCACCTTGCGGTGTTGGTGGCACAGTGCCCCAGGCTCAGCAGGTGGGACAGAGGCCGGTTCCCACCTACCCCAGCTCATGCCCTCTCATAGTGGGGGCCAGAGAGGCACCAGCGCCTGGGAGCTCTCAGCAGCTTCCCTACGTCATTAGCCACTTCCTAATGCGCAAAGGAGAGCAGCGCTGCTAGCTCTAACCTTTCAAAAAGGGCATGCCCCCCCCCTTGGAAAAGTGGCCTCTGAGCAGATGGCATGGTGCTGTGAATCTTATGTGCGTGACTACACCTAGCTCAGAAACGGGAAGCAGCTCAGACGCTGTCTCAGGCTTTGGGTTTTCTACCTGTTAGGTGAAGGCAGCTTGTGTTCAACACTAAAGAACAATGAGTCGCCCTTTGCAGGAGCCTGCCTCTCTCCACTGGCTGTGTGTGTGTGCATATTGGGTTACCTGAATCACACTGCTTGGGTTGGGGTTGCTAATACTTGGTAACACTAATGGTGGCCACTGATATCAAGCAAGCTGAATCATTTCCCCTAGTAAGACCATTTTAATTCAAAAATATTTATTTTAATACTGCACTATCCTTCAGGTTCCACTCATACAAAAACTAATAACCTCTAACCTATATAATCTGTTTCTTTCTTTCCTGGTAGTAAAGGATTATCATGTCTTTTTCAATCTTTTTCCCCTGTTAAGCCCAAATGACAGATGGAAACCCTACAACTTCACAACAGTCCCACCATCATACTTTGTGCTTGTCACATTCATTTCCAAGTATCAATTGTAAGATCAAGAGCCAAGAAATGGAAAAACAAATAGCAGGGGATTGGGGAGAGAGAATAGTTTCAAGGTATAGAAAAAGAGAGATCAGAAAAGCAAGCTAGGAAGGGAAAGCTTGGGAACAGGAAGAGGAAAAAGTGATTTAAAAATGTGCAGCACTGACAGCTTCTGTGGGTTTAGTGTTGCATTGTGATATTTTTCTCAATGCTTCACTTTCTGGAGTTGGATGGTTATTTAAGTTTCATATTTGGGGGGATTTGGGGAGAAAGACTTGGTTCAAAGTCTATAAGATATTTACATAATAAACAGTAATTGTCCCCATTCATTATAATAACTATTCTAAGGACTAACTTGGACACACTAACTTGGACACATTTATTCAGATACAGAAGAAAAGTCTATAATGTAGAACAGCAAATAACGCCCATACGCACATGTGATGATTGCTCCTAAGTGCAGTCCTGCTGACATCTGACTGGAAATACTAATAGGAAGATTGATTCCCAATTTCAGCATTAGATTTGTAATTTGGTATACAAGCCTAGGCCCACTTAATTAGTTTGCACTGCCAGTAAACACAGATGAAAAAAACATGATTGGGAACTATGTATTTTCCTGAGATGCTAAGTTGCTAATCAAACTATGCAGAAAAGTCAAAAAAATACATGTGAAAACAAACACAAAATAGTATTTATTTTATAAGCAAAGATGCACAAATCTTCACAAAGCTTTTCACAACTCAATTAGAACTACTTCCTTATCAAAGTTTAGCTGATAGAGTCCTAATTGGTGGTATACAACCTATGTTTTTTTCTGTTCAACCAATCTTCTGCATGCTCACCTTTATCTGTATGTTTAAATCTTATTTCATTAAACCATAAATCTAGGAGCTGATATAGAGTCTTATGCTGGTGCCAAAACTCTTATTTTTATGGAAGAGTTAAATACTTTTGTATTTATCTCATATCAGCTGATATGAAAATGGAATTCATGTATTGTGGAAAAGTCTGCTATTTGTATGTTTGTTGATATTGTAGTTTGGGACAAAAATCTGAAATCATTAGGCTCGTACAGTGAAGTCTTCCAAAAATGAACATTTTGTGGTATTGCTTTTGATTGAAATTAAGTATTTGTCAGTTCCTAAAAAGAAAGATTTTTCTGGGGGGATGTTGCTCTCAATTTATGCCATAATTATTGTGCTATGTCAGAGATGAGCCCTGTCTTCATTACTCTGCCTGCAGCTTTCTAGCCAGACTGCATCTTGCATGGTTCATAGCCATGTGTTTACTCAGCCTGACCAAAAATAGCGCTAGCACTGTCAAATATGCGGCAGGCATTATTCTGTGCAAGAGAAATCGTTATTGGCCCAGTGAAACCAGACCAGCTCGAGGTGAATTCTGCACTGCTAGTTTAAAAGCCTTCATCTATACCAGGAAGAACTGGTATTGCTTGTCTGTGTTACTGTGGAAAGACTGGGAACCCCACAGCAACCATACTGCTTGGCTTGCCAGCCCACAGCATACAGCCACGGATGCGAAGCCTTGTTGCATCTGCCCTGCCTAGATCAGGTCCAAGAGAACTCAGTGCCAAGCCTCACAGCTTCGCGTGCCACCGCACAGGCAGAGCAGAGAGGATCTGCTGTTGGCGAGAGACAGTGAGGCAAGAAAGCCTTCTGCTCCACCACCAAACTGCCAATCTCACACGCAGCCAGTTCCAAGGCAGCCTCCCCCGGCCCCTCGATTTAGCGGCACGCTGAGGCCTGCTCCTGCCGCATGGCCCCAGCGCCTGAGCCCCCTGCCCCACTGGCGCGGGGCTGGGGCGCAGCCATGGCGCCTGCTGCAGGGGGCTGCGGCGAGCCGCTGGCCCCTCCACACAAGGGTGCCGTGCCTGTGGGCATGCCTCCAGCGACCGCCTGCCAATGCAGCCCTTCCCTGCCTGCCATGTGGTAGGATGCAAGAAGCAGCCAGGGGAGGAAAAAAAAAATAAGAAAAGTTTGTGCCACATTCTTTCTACCTAATCTCGTCTATCTCCTACTTTAATTGCTCTCTTGCCTGCTTAACTCCTGTTTCTCTGGCCATTTTCATCTTGTTTCATTTCTGTTAATTAATCACACACCTGTTAAGTTCAACTTGTTAACTGTTCCCCCTGCCACCAGCTCTCTTGGTATAGGTATCTTCAACTAGTTTATTTTCCTGTCTTTTTCTCTGTTGTCCTGTTATATTCTCTACCTCAACATTCATCCCTCTCCATTCAAATGTAACAGGCATGTATGTTCAGTCATAGCTGCTCCCTTCAAGGTATAAACAGGTATTAGCCTGAGGTCTGTGCACCCTGTAAGTTGTTATACTGACAGCTATAAGCAGAGTATAGGTTTTGAGCTGAAGCTCTTCAGAGAGCTTTCCCCACTACCCCTTTTCCCTCTTTTAAAACCTTTATCTTGTTCCTATTCCCCCCTGTAAAGTGCCACCACAGCCCAACGGGAGGGAGCGATGTCTGACCCTTCCCTGATGAGCCTTGGCGCAGCTCGGACAGGCAGGCATAGAGACGCTGGCATGCAGACGGCACCAGCGCTGAAGTCTCATAGGTGCAGTTTCACAGCCCTACAGAAGCGTTCATTTTTAGTGACGATATGTAAAAAGAGAAGTAGATCTGACTTTCAGTCCCCAAGCAACATGCCTAGGCAAAGCATCTCAAGGCCGAAATTGTTTATGAGTCCCTCATGCTGAAATCAGTAGGAAAAGATAACTGTGTCCCCCTACATTTACAATAGCACTTTTTAAAGGAAGAGCTAGATGGTATAACCTTTTTCCTCTGATATTCACCAGTCAATTCTTAATTGATATCTGCTTGACAATGTTGTCTGATACATGCAAAGCCCTGGAAAGAAAAAGAAAAATCTTCCTTTTTCCTCTCATAAAGAAGTATTATCCAAATGTGCCTTGGCAGCTGATGATAAGAGCACAGCCTGTAATACATTTCTCCAATTAATTTCAGGCAAAATGCCAGATGTTACTGCTATTCAGTTTGCCAAGCTTATAGGAGTGCTTAGATCTTGGACCTTTTTTTTTGTTGTTTGTTTGACCACTACAAAGATGGAAGGAGTCGGGACTGAGCTAAATCTTGCTCTAAGCATTTGATCAGGTACAAGGTAAAATAGAAACAACAGGTTCCACGTTGATTATTCTGAAGGTAAGTCTTCTGTCATTTTAATACATTTCTCAGACTTCTAATGGAGCTAAGGTAAAGTCTTAAGAAATGTAGTTTTACATATTCATTTCAATCAGATTTGATTAATGTTTCTTTTTTTTTTTTTTTTGAACTAGAATAATTTTTAGCCAGTATTGTCTCTGTTACAAATTATAGTTATTTACTCAACAAAGACTTCTTACAGGAAGCCTTCTGTAAACAGAAGCAAATTTTCTTGAACCATGCTGTTTATTCAGCACATCCAGCTGATATTTTACAACTTAAGTATAGGAACCTTTTAACTGGAAGCAAAAAGTAATTTGTTTTATTTCAAACTAAGATACAGAGAGATTACTGAGTTCATGAAAGGGAATATTTACGGAAACATTTCATTCACCCATATATCTTAAAATATCTGTAGATTGCTGAGGAGGAAGGAAAATGTTCATAAAAAGAACTTTTTTTTTAATAAGAAACTGAGTACTTATTTACATTAGTTGAATGAAGAACTGCAAGAATTAAATAGATAGGACATTATATGTAAGCATTCAAACTATACATCAAAACAATATGGTTTTATCAATAGCAAACTTCCAGGTTGGTTTGTTTGAAAGGTAATGTGAGGAAGTCTGTCAACTTACTTGCAGCTTCATTCTGAGGCAAGATATGATTTGGTAACCGAATGTTAGAGAATATATCTCTATGTGGGCACCTGTATACAGCGTTTTCATCCTGTATCTTACATAAGGAATAGTTAAAAGGGTACAATAATTTATACAGCCAGATCTTTCATGTTTCAGTCAGACCAAAACCCCATCGTGACTAATAATAATTTATATCTGAGTCAAGTTTGAAGGCCTAGATCTGAAGCAACCTCCCTTTAGCAGGAAAGTGCTGTAACTGTAATTTTCAACAGCAGCTGGTGGTGGCAGTTATGGCCGTTTTGGGTGTGTTCTGTGCCGAGTCGTTCAGCCACAGCCAGCGCCTCGTGGGCCGAGGGCTCCTGTGACAGAAGCTGACCCTAACGCCGCCCTCGGTAAGGTGCCTTTCAGTAAAACACACCTATATGTACCATGGAAGGAGATTTAGGCAAGGGAAGGTCTCTAGTCTGCGGACCTTTACAGGATTAAAAATTGTTAGATAGCGTGGACAGAGAAGTGCGTCAAGTAGCAAAGCCTTAAAATGCCTTTTGTCCTTAAAAAGAAGGGTCTGTCTTATTCGGTGGAATTGACACTGCGAAGCAGCTACAGTTTTAGACCTTCCTAAGAAGACAAATACAATATGATGTCCAACTGGGGCCTTCGAAACAGGAATAAAACTTCAGTAAAAATGCTAAACTTCTTTTAAGGACAGTGGTCTTCAGTGACCTGAGCACAAGACTCAGACTCAAGGTAGTTCTGCCACTTGATTACTGGGTAACTTCTGGCAAGTTACTTCGTCTTTCTGTACTTCCACATTTGTAAAATGGACATGATGATACTGAGATGTTGGAGAGTTTTCTGCTCTTATTGCTGGACCCCTCCTGATTCATCAGTTTAATGAGTGTGCAAAGTGTTGCTCATAAATTCAGCTATGTGAATTATCAAGTATCTGTTGAGAAAATGATGACCGATGTTAGAATTCGTTTTTGATTTGAACTGTGAAACAGTTTCTTAATCCTTGCAACAGTTAGAAAAGAACTCTGAAGTTTCCTATAAACAAAGTTAGCAACATTATTTTCTTAATGATCAGGTTATCTTTTATCTTCAGTAGATTTTTAAGTATTTTCTTCTCTTTAGAGGCTGTGTGATAGACTCAGTAGGGAGTCTCAAGTGTTAAGACTTGGAATAGATTCACTGAGATATGCTTAATTTCTGAGGGAATACAGTATGTCCCATAAATTGAGATTATGGTTCTCCTCAGCCTGTGTGTGTGCAGAAGCACAGGATATTCTGTCTAGTGTGTTTTTTCTGCAGCAGACAACAGCTAGCCAGGCAACAAAGTGAAGCTGCTGTTTCAGGCTAATCCCGAGAGCAAGATTAGCATATTTTCCCAATAGTATAGAGTTATGGCAGATGTATTCTTTATTATTTCTGTCCATTTCTGCTGTCTGATGGGGTTTCATCATTTCTCTTAAGGTGATAACATATCCTTTCAGTAGTAGCCCTGTCTGTCCCCAAAATTCAGGATTTTTCTGGGAATTCTGCTTTGGCGTTTAAAATGTGGAATATGATGTAAAAGTCAAGCTGACGCTCTAATTGCTTTATGACTCTGTCTCTCTATACAATGAGTGCTATCTCTGTACAGGATACCATAAAATTTAATAGCATCCAGTCTGTGTTTTGAGGACTCCTTAAATCATATGAAATACTACTCATGCAAAATGTCTACCTTAACTTACTCTATGCAGCACTCTGCAGGAGCTCTGATGAAGCAGTATTTTCAGCAGTATTTCAGTAAGTGGGTTTGAAATAATGGTCAGAAGGCAAAACAAAAGCTAAAAATCAAAGAAAAATGTATTGAGATGTATCACTTAATTTGCCATGGACTTCTGTGCCAGATGGATGATTCACCTGACAAAAGGCCCACAAAAAAAGGAGATTACAAATTGTCTTTATACATACAGGGAGAGAAACTCTTCTGAGTAGTAAAAATAGAAACACAAACCTTCTTGTTACTCTATAATTTGGCTTTTGCCTGCCTCCATTGAGAGCCTCTGCTGAGGTATGATCCCCCTCCATCTTGATCAGCAACTCAGTTAAAAATGTTTCATTTTTCATCTGTGAGAATTTCAGTGTCTGAATCATCATCACACATACTGGCATATCTGGCAGAACTGAGAAATCAAATCAATTATACCACAGCATCAGGAAACAGTGAAACAGCTTTCTATACGCTGAACTTTTAAGCAAAGAAAGCTGCATTTATTGACCAAATTTCCTTATAATCAAACTATTCTGTTTGCTACTTTGCAATCCTGAATCAGTGATGTGCTCCAGGTCATAGTTCTTAAACCTCACATCTGTGTGACTTTCCATCCTAAAATCCCATTTAATTAATAGGAATAGAATTAGAACCGCATAGGCAGTTAATGGTTCCTTCAACTTCTAATGTAACTTTTCATTTCCAGCATATGGAATGCCAGCAGCAAAGTTATTACGACAGGGTGCTTTGCTGTAACAATCATCTTCTCTGAGAAGATTATGTTAGATAAACAAAACATAGTTCTGACTTCTTAATATCATGAAACTCTGAAAGATTATTCTTCACAAACGCTTTTGTACCTCATGACTCAGTTTCTAAGAAATAAAATTTCTAGCTTGTCTTCAACAACTCATGCAAAAAGCAACTAATATTATTTCATCTCATTTTAGATACTACTTTGGACAGTGGAAAAAATCCTTATACTTCCACCCTAGGCAGGAATTTCTGCATGGAAATAATTTTTATGCATAATATCTTTTTTTTAATTTTTAATTTTTTTACATTTCACAAATGCACAATGGGATTGTATTCGCATCCTACACAAAAAAAAAAAAAAAAGAATGTCCTCTGGCTCTTCTGCCACTGCAGCTTTTTGGACACTACTACCAAATATGATGGGTGACTTCACTGAGTTTTTTTTTTTTTCCTGAGAGGCAGAAACATAAGTTAAAATGCCCTCTCTTGACTTACTGGAAACTGGGGAGATATATTTGTGCCAAACGCATAAATTCTACCCACGTGGGTGACTCAGTAAATAATGAGTGCATAGCCCTCCTTTGAGGATTGAAATCTGGATTGTAAATTTAGGAAGATGCCACAGAAAGTCTGATAGCTGAAGTGGAAGGAGCTCTGTAGACTGGTGAGCCAGAGCATATTCAGTCTCTGTTTAAGCTACTGCTGTCATTATTTTGCAGCCAAAATGAATGCAAAAAAAAAAAAAAAAAAGTTTCCCCATTCAATTTTCTTAAGCAATCTTGCTATTCTATACAAGAATGAAGTTAAAATTCTCTCTTTTTTTTTTCTGAAAATATAAGAATTGTTCTACAGTAGCTTCTTATCTTGCTTGTACTATCTTCCCTCCTCAAAATAACATCTTTGCATCATTTATTACTTCTTGAATTTACCTCATGAAATGATCTCAAATGGTGTCTTCGTGATAAATTCTGCTAACCCACTCAGGCAGGGTGATCTTTGGCATTTTTTCTCTGTGTCAGTGTAAACCCATCTAAACTTTTGAGTTTACTGAAGTTTCCTCTTTCACTCAAAATTTTGGCAGCTTTCCTGTAAACAGTATATGGTATGTCTGTATCTTGTTCTAATTTATCTGGATAAATCATACGCTTGTTTTGGATATTGGACTTTTTAAAGGTTTTGTTCTGTCCAATTCAGTACCTTAGTAATGAAGATGTAGTCATGTGGGGGAGGGGAAAATAATTTACTTCAGGTCTTTTAGTGACATAATTTACTTTAGGTCTGATCCTTTGAATTGTGAGTTGGGGAAGAAATCTCATGATGCACGGAGCAGGAATACTGTGAAGTTCCCATGGCTGAGTTTGAAGGCTTCTGGAATTCTTCCTTCCAGAGGTACAGAATTACTCAACTGTTAACTAAAAATATAGTTTTAAAATGAACACTCAATGCTTCAACTGTAATCTAGACTGAAAATATGACAAAGAAACAGTAATATCTTCTCATGCTTTCAAACAATATGAATCAAATTGATATGTGCACTCACTTCTTCATTATCTCTAGCTTTTGGGGTGTATATACAGGGTTATGATGTATCTAGATTTTTCCAAATGTACTACATCTTTCAGGAGAATTTTCAGAGTAGATGACAAGACTTCATTTCTCTCAAATATCTGTAGGCATCAGACATCTATCAGTGTGGATGCTACAGCAGAAGGAAAGTTACTCTTACTGAAACACTATTTACTGCATATTCTGGCCACCCCCACAGAACATGAGCACTGTGGCTGTGCAGTACATGCTCATTTAGTCTAATGAATGCAAAGACAGGTTTCCTGATATGAATTTATCTTTGAGGGACCTGATCACTAAATTCTGAACAAAATAATTCAGCTAAGAATATGCCATGGTAAATAGCTTTGCTTCTTTCCTTTGATACTGAAAGTATCAAGTGTAACTATGTGGTTACTACAGAGTAATGTTCAAGGGCATGGCGCCCCAGGTGGTGTTCTCCTTGATCCTACTGATGAGGAGGAAGATCCTGAGGATGACCAAGTGGATCCTGCAGGTCAGTAACTGGTTGCACAGATGGTGTCAACAGGCGTTTGTTTCTACAACCACGGGGCCCTCTTCAAGGACCAACAACTGCTTGGTAGAGAAGATTGGCTGAAGTGCCAGGCTTAGAGGGTTGTGATCAGCAGCATGAGGTCCAGCTAGAGGTCAGTCACTAGTGGTATCCCCCAGGGGTTGACACTGGGTCCAATACTATTTAACATCCTCATTGATGACCTAGATGAAGGGACAGAGTGCACCCTCAGCAAGTTTGCAGATGTTACAAAATTGGGAGGAGTGACTGATGCACCAGAGTTGTGCTGCCATTTGACAGGCTGGAAAAATGAGCAGAGAGGAACCTCATGACACTCAACAATGGGAAGTGCCAAGTCCTGCACCTGGAGAGGAAAAACCCCTTGCACCAGTACAGGTTGGGGGCCAGCCAGCTGGAAAGCAGCTTTGCAGAGAAGGAACTGGGAGTCCTGGTGGACAACAAGTTGAACATGAGCAAGAAATGTGCCCTTTTGGCACAGAAGACCAGTGGTTTCCTGAGCTATGTTAGGAAGAGTATCACCAGCTGGTCAAGGGAGGTGACCCTTCCCCTCCCCACTCCAGAGATGTGTACCTCACCACTGGAGAGGCCACTTTTGGAGTGCTGTGTTAAAATCTGGGCTCTCCAGTACAAAAAAGACATAGATTTACTGGAGCAAGTCCAGTGAAGGGCCACAAAGATGATTAAGGGACTGGAGCATCTCTCATATGAGGAAAGGCTGAGAAAGCTGGGCCTGTTCAGCCTAGGGAGGAGGACACTGAGGGGAGGGGGGAATCTTATCAATGTATATAAGTATCTGAAGGGAGGGTGTAAAGAGGATGGGGCCAGACTCTTCTCAGTGGTGCCCAGCAATAGGATGAGAGACAACAGGCACAAACTGAAGCACAGGAAGTTCCATCTGAACATAAGAAACTGCTGCTTTACTGTGAGGGTGGTTGAATGTTGGAACATGTTGACCGGAGAGAATGTGGAATCTTCATCCTTGGAAATGTTCAAAGGCAGTCTGGACATGATCCTGGGCAACGTGCTCCAGGTGACCCTGCTTGAGCAGGGTAGTTGGACCAGACAATCTCCAGAGGTCCCTTCCAACCTCATCTGTTCTATGATTCTATGACTGTCCCTACAAAGCACACAATCAGCCCATTTCTGAAAAATGTTAGATGGACTTAATGTGTAAGCATGATATAGGTGACCTTCCCATAATCAGGGAGTCAAACATCCACAAAATGTGTATAGACCACTCTAACAAAGCATGCATTAGACTGCAAATATTTACTAGCTGTGTTAGAATGACTGCTCAGTGCCACTGCACACCTACCAAGTTATGTATCTCCTGTGTGTAGCACTCAATGGGGAAAGAGGAAAGAACTATATTCCTTCCTTTTTTCTGTCCCACCTCCCTCAAGCCCCCAGTATTCTGCTCCTAGAATAGTGCAGAGGTTTTAAAGGGATGATGTGCTTTATCTAGGTTTAACTGGGTTTCGATTTTTTTTTTCCTCTTTCACTGGTCTTAAGAGGCAAATGATTTGGACAATTCTGAATAGGCTTCATGAGGTCTTCATTTTTTTGTTCACTTTAAAAGATGGCAGAGTGCAGAAATGAATGATCTCAGGTGGGAGGAAGGGTTTAAATAGTCCAAGTAACTTCAGTTTACACAGAGAAGAGTAAGAGTCTGTCAGAATTCTTATCCTATAATACAATGATTCAGGGACATAGCTTTTCCCCTTGAGGTCACCTTCTGAATATGAGACATCCTCAGAGACTGAAATGAATTGGAACAAACCAGATCTACATTCTCAGAGCTTCTCCTTTACTGCAGTCCTATGAAATGTAAACCACTTTTTTTTTTTTTCCAGAAATGCTACAAGCCTGATGGAGACCTTCAAATCTAAGACAATAAAAACAAATTCCCATATGAAATTGAAAAAGAAACATTTAAAATAAATGATAAGAGGGAAGGGAATTTACTGTAACTTTAGGTGCCAGTTGCAGATTTATTCTAATTTACCACTTTTGTAACCAAAAGGCAGAATTCATTCCATTTAATTTCTCAAATTCCCACATTCATTTAAAATAAAAAAGTCAAGTTCTTTCTTGATTTGCACACAAGTCCTACTTCAGTGAAGTTGCAAAGACATGAAAGTCAGGATAGAATTTAATTCAATCTGGGTTGCTCTGTAATGTACCATATAGCTATATATCATATTACCATGAACACTTAAATTATGCTACTGTTCCTCACAAATAACGTGCATACCATATTTTCAATAACTTTTGTGAGAAGCCTTTTATGCACTGAAATTTCTCAAGGCATGTTTGATACTATTTAAACAATGTTCCTGCAAATGTCAGTGGCTGTTAACATCTGAATCAAGCTGTTCCCAGTTCATGTGACTGAAAATGATGCCTAGAGCAAAAAACCCAGACATTCTGACTCTCATATAAGTGTAGTCTGTATGGAAATGTTACTACTCAACACAAGTAAAAGTTGCAGAATACACTTCAGAATATAGTTTGGCAGGAAATAAGGTAAGGTTTTGTTATGATTATTTATTATAATTATTTTTATTAAAGGTATATTTTAGAAATGGTCTAACTGCTGAGGAAAAACATGATGTGCTGCTAAATGAGGATTCTGGACATAAGGCTAATTTACACATTGCTGGCAGTATCTGAAATTCTCCTGGGATTATATTGGAATTATCTCACAGGAAAGAAGCCTGAATTTGGGTGTTTAGCTTATAACCACCCTAGGGAGCACTTCTGAATGGCCTTATATTCTTCAAGAGGTTTTCCACTCTCTAAGTAGAATGAAAGCCATGTGTTAACCAGCTGTGCATAAGGGTAAAGGGCATTTATAGCAATGGAGAATGAAAGAGATGAATTGAAATATATGCATATGTGAATGGGCCTTGTCTGGCATGTCGTAGGGATGGCATCAGAGATCTGTACCAGTCAAGGATGTCTGGACTAGGAGCAGCTGCAGACATATGCATGTATTTTATCTCCAAAGGTGTTAGTGTAGCTAAATATATTTCAGACGTAACACACTGATACATGCACACACTTTCAGAGAAATTGCAAGGTTTAAAAAAATATCAGAAAATACATAACTGAATCCCTAACTGCCTGTGAAGCTCCCAGTCCAGAACAGAAAGTTCTTTTGTAGTTGTTGTTGTTGTTGTTGTTGTTGTAAAAAAAGTTGATCATACTGACAGGCTGTTATGGATATTCTAAATTTCATCTTTCATTTAGGAATTCTTTTTTAAGACACAAGTCTTAGGTTGTGTGTATTGTTAATGTGTTAATCTACTGAAGGAAGGAAACAAGGGGAGCAATAGCTCCTTTTCCCCAATCTCTAGCTTCCTTCAGTTATTATTACCTAACATTGTTTGCACGCTCTGGGCTATGTGGAATGAGTATCTATGGCTGCATAGCCCTCTCCCTCTCCACCATGATGTCTTTGAGTCCTAGTGTTAAGGGAAAATGTGGTTACAGAATATGATAACTGCAGTCCTTTGTACTTTATTCTCCTCCTTTTTCTTCCATTCTTGCTTACAGTATGTGCTTATTATGCAGGAGAGAGGGACAGGACAGAAAAGTAGCTATGCCATACCTCCACTGTAGTCACAGTAGGTTTGCTGCCTCAGCAGTGCACCATTTGTGTTCCTGTGGCACTATAGGGCAGGGTTACCAGGCTGCCCATATAGCACTTGACTAACCCATGTGAGTTAGTGGATGCACTTCTTTTTTTTCTTTAGGAAGCAAGGTGTTCTGCATGTCCTAAGGGGAGACAGTAGGGGCAAACTAAGCAAATTACATGCTCAATTCATCCAACAAAGGAGACTTGTATCATGTTTCCAAAAATAGCCTTGATGTAGTGTCAAACAATTTGTATTTGCTCTAGCCAGGCTTGATGTGGATTTTGATTTAAACACAGATCCTCCAAGAAAAAAACCTAATGAGTTTGTTAAATAAATAAATAGTGGATAATGAGGTGTTACGACAGCTTATATTCAGTCTTCCAAGAACTGCAACCGATCTCCCTGAGTTGGATTCTTATCATTTCTGACTGATACAAATTTATGAGTTGTCTAGTGATGTCAGCGGGGGTAATCTTATGCAAGACAAGAAGCTATACCCTTAGCATTTAAAAATAACCAACTAAGTAGGTGGCTTAGTACATCAAACCCATTTTATCTGGTTTGGGATGATAAATGAGGTAACAATATGAACCCAATTTTTGTAGATACCTCTTCTTGCAGCAGAAACAGTCTGAAATATGTGCAAAAGCCACAAACTGTTGAGATAGCTAATATGGAATGGTCCGATAATGTCTGTGTGCTTGTAGAAACTAGTTTTGCTCAAGAATGCAAAAGAATTCAGAAGCTTCCTGTATTTGAGGTTTTACTAAGAAATTATTTTAACAGAAGAAAGTGAGGTTGAATGCACTTCCATGCAGTCATTAGACAAATGCTTCTATAAAGCAGAAATCAGGATGTCCTAGGTAAATAATACAATTAAATAGTGAGAAATCATTTTAGATTTTTCTGAAATAGTCTTGTAACCAGTTACTGAAATATTTGGTGTCTATGTAACTTCTGTTATATATCTCAGTATTAGGCATTAAATAACAATTTAAAAATACCCTTAAATTCAGCAGCTTTTGAAGTTATATTGAACTGGGACCCCCATAATAATTTTTTAGAAAGCTTGTACATATACACCCTACTGACCTGGGTCAAATATTTATTGCATTTTGCAGCATAAGAAGAGAATTCTTTGTTCCATCTGAAATCAACAAATGCGTGTGTGTTCAGAATTTCAATTGTTACTGAAGCTAAATTCCCTGCAACGATGTCTCCGCATCTGAGCCCTAAGTTTCATTGTATGGAAGCAGTTTCTCTGCAATACTTCATTAAATTCAGAACTGGAGGTTTCTCTGCTTTGTGCAACAACCTGGGCCTTTACCACTGTAACTATTTCTTAAATACTGTACTCTGTAGTACAATAGTTTACATACAGATTAGCTTTCTTATGAAGAGTTTAAAACAATGTTCTCTAAAAACTGCCTTTACCCATTATAAATATTTCAAGGAACTCTTTACTGTGCACTTGTTTTCATCTTAGGACCAGAACAGAATATGAAATGAAGAATAATCAGCCAAGAATATGAATAGCACACAACATACGCTATAACTGAAGGAATTTTTAAGTTTCGTTCTCTCTCTTTCAAACATAAGCAATTCTATGTGCTAATTTTTGTGTGTAAAGAATAGTTTTCTAGGACATGAACAAGATATTCTGTCTCTTTTCTCTGTATACCTTCCTCTGAAATCAGAGGGCATGATCTACTCATTTCAAGCTACACCAACTGGAGTATCAAGAGTTCTAGGACACAGCTGGAGCAGACCCTAATTGAAGGAACAAAGCAGCTGTGTCAAAATGCATGGATACTTATAAATAAAGAAGACTTTTGTGTAGATTTTGCCTTAAGGGCTCTCTGAAATCTTCTGTGCAGTTTGGGGTTTAGCTAGTAACAAAAGCAGCATTATTAATAAATGATTTGAGATGATGTCAATTTAAGGAACTGTAACTGTGTCTAGAAGGACTTTTGGAGCACCTGGAAAGCTCAAGAATCCCTCAATTTCTGTTGAAATAAAAATATGTATTTAAAATACTATGGAAAGCTGAATCATCTGGCACCTAGTTTTCAGAAGAATCTTAGATCCTGCAAACTACTAAATAGATGTTTACTCAAAGCTATTTCCAGTTGACTTATTCCTGCCTGTGGGAACAACATTGAGAACCATGGTTTAGTGCAAAGCCCTTGGATTTCCTCTCTGGGATACAGCTGGTCTTTCATCTCAGAGGGAGAAATGTCAGGCTGGCAATAATGCAAAACTTCACACAGAATCACTGGACTGCTTAGAACCTGTTATGGCACCTGTGGTATTGTAGTTTAGCTTTGAGTTAGAGGGGATAAAAGAAGTCTGTTTGTGTCTAATTAAATATTGACATGATACTGGAAGAAAAATAATAGCATCATGAACAGTCCATAACAGAGTGAGTAACAGCAAATTCTGTGAAGTGGAATGGATAAAAGCAGGATGAATTGTCTGTATACATTCTCTCAGACTTTTTCCTCCTAGTTTCTTGATCTCATGTGAGATACTTGTCTGACAAGACAAAAATGAGTGCATCTTCTAATATTGCTCATCACTACTCATCTGTAAGCTTTCTTACCCTATTCCCAGGGTAAAAACATCTTCTCTTCTGCAGTGCTTGCTCTAGATCAAGACTTAATGTCATTATGGGTGCTGTGACCAGAGTTGCCTTCACATTTGGATGTTTACATTGGGCTAAAGTATCTTGCCACAAAAGTGGAAGTGGTAATAATAAGGGTTGAAAATAGAGTTTAGTACTTCAGCACGAATAAAAATGTGTTTTTGCAACAGAGCAGGAAAACAAAGTCCAGCATTGTGGGATCTGTGAGGAAGTAAAGGTGGCATGTTCTTCTCTCTACAGTACTTGAAGACTCCATCCATTTCTGGATGAAATGAAAACACAAGCCTAATGTCTAGGCCGACAGCCCTAAAGAGTTAAAGAATCTAAAGAGTCCAAGGCAATGCTCCCTTATGATATTGCAGAAAAGACTGATCTGCTGCCTTTCATTTTCCTTCCCTAATTCTTCCTATACCTTCCTTTACTCCCTTGTAACACTACGCTGTGACTGAGCCTTTCATGTCATATTTACCCCATGTCAACGAAACATATCCTGAACCTGGACTCCTGAACCTTTCTGTAGCTTATGGCCCTTTGTTTTGGCAGTCCTGCTAGATTTAGTACTCTCTCCTTTCCTGCCTTTATACTTACTTGTGTGCTTCTGTATACATGAACTGACCACCTAATTTTACTAAACCAGGCTGTCTGTCCTTTCCAAGTCAAAAATCTTTCTCAAGCTCATCATTTCTGGAAGGCTAATAATTACTGATACTTGTCCATCAAATGCCTCTTCACTGCACTGTGGTGCAAAAACAAAAGCAATGAATGGCAGGGAGAAGTGAACCAATGTAATTGAGTTAATGAGGTTACCCATGTGAGTCTACTTAGACTGCAATTTTCTGAGGTAGGGACAGTAGTCTTGTAGCATTTTGCTCAGTGTTTGGTAGAACAGGTTTGAGGTTTGGCTGACATGTCTATGAGTATAAAGCAAAATGCAGTTAACATGATAGTAAAAACACCCCGAATTACAACATCAGATTGTTTAAGGAGTTGTAAGACTCAATTAAAAAAACTTCTCTCAGGACATACATTAATCTGGATGATGGACTTCAGGAATAAACTTTTCCATTGCTCACCTCTGCAGCATTTCTTGCACCATTGTCTGTCCTGACAACTGCTAGAGGCATGATGTCAAACTAGATGTACCATTATTCCAAATTCTAAAATCTTATTTTTTATTATTATTTTTATTTTTAAGGACAATATACTATATCCTGATGTATTTAAGTAACTTCTTTGTGGGTCTCTGAAGGTTCCTGGTACGGAGGCAAATAAAGTGCCATATGATAGTGTGAATACCCTGTTTAAAACTCACAAATCTTCTGTTACTTTAGACTGCAATAACACTTCCAGGCATAACGTCCCAAGTAAGACTAAACTGGCTCAGAGAAGACATTAAGAATTTTGTTAATTGAACATTTAATCTTATTCCCCTTATTCCACCTTGGTGATGTTTTTTCCTCTGTGCTGAGTACACAGTGTACAAAACAGAAAGGTAACCCCTCTTAGGCCATAATTCATCCTTCTTATTGTATACATATACAAAAAAAGATGAGTTTCAGTGTTGCCAATTCCTACAAGACCTCTTCAGGTTAAACTTAGGACTGTTGCTGAGCATTCCAATCCTGTTTACTGGGACATCTTTCCTGAATGTAAATGAAATAAGAATGACACATCTCATGTCATTTGATAAATGAGAAGCCGACCAGCTTGGATGTTAGGAAGGGCTCTATTTTCTAAATAACTTTATGTAAGCTCTTAATATGATGACATTGGCAAGGGTGGGGACAGAGTATAATAAAACATTTGCTGGAAAGTTTTCTTGCCAACTGTTGCATAAATTAATGCTTTGGTATTACTTCAGGTTCCATAACTAATTTCCTAAAGTGCTCTAGCCTGTGACGTTTTAAAATAAAATGTCTTAGGAGAAATTAAGACCTTGAGACATGAGGCAAGTACTGTCTGAATTATAACTCTCCAAACTCTTTGCCATTCCTTCTCAGAATGGAAGCTGGTTAAATATACTTGTTTTTAATCTCTTTTACATGTTTTCTCAGTGGAAACTGTCTGTAAAAAGATAAGGGGGGAAATATTTAATTCTTTCCTTTCTGTTTTTGATCAGCTCTGTTTGGACTGCAACACAGAAGAACAGAACCTAACTCAGGGTTCCCACAAAGGTGAAAGCAATCAGCTGCATAAAGCTAAAAGAAATTGTGTGAGAATTACAGATAAAGTAGATGATGATTATACAATGTCTTTCATATTTCGTTGTACTCCTTACCCACAGTAATTGGTGAGAAAAACTGATGTGTACCCCTGTGTGTCTCCATTCATTATTGGCTATCTATCAAGAGATGGAAATATCTCCTTCCATCATAGTCACAGATGTGAACCTTGGTACAGTGAAGAAGATCTTGGATTGAAAGCAAAATGTCTTGAGAGTGATGTGATGATAAACCATTTAAGGGGGAAGCCAAATTAGTGACTGGCAACCACTGTAGGTCTTAGAAGGGATCAACAGCTTCACACAATTAAATGAATGAAGGAAAACAGATACAGGAGAAGAGATGCTGTTCTGTAGCCAAAAGTAGGTCACCTGCCATATTGAGAACTTTTTTGGGCTGCAGATGACTACAAAGAAATCATGCACTGAGAGATATCACACCAAAAGTTCTTGGATTCAATGGTGGAGATAAATATATAGATGCAGTTTGAGAGTTGTTCAGAACAAGAAATGTGGTAGCACAGCTGATATCAGAAGACCCAGATACTTGGTCAGATGCACATGCTGAAGAAGAAAGGAGCAAGAACAGGAGAGACAGGGAGTAGATATAGTGAGCAGGAACAGTCATCTGGCAAAATTTTAACTTGCTGTTATTCTTGAGAGAGGTGTTTCATTCCCTAAGTGGATTGAGCTAGTTGCTACATTTAGCCTATAAAAGTTGTACTTCTGTGGTGGCCTCTATGCATGGCTTTTTTTTTTTTTTTAATACAAAAACATCACCATCCTAGTTGTATTTCCTGACCCTTACCTGGGCATCTGGATTATTCAGCTGCACCATTATTCTTTTGTCTTACTCTAGTGAAATAGATTGCCAGCTGTTCATCTGCAGTGTATTTGCTTTATAGAGACAATCAGCATCAGAACTCAGCTTATTATGACAGCTATTTGGCTGACAATAGGAAAGCCATGTTAATTGCAAAAACAGTAGGAACTCACTGTGCTAATGAGGCTTTGGGTCCTTAGCGCTAAGCACTAGCCAAGCACATATAAGTTATGCATTGAACTCATCTTAGTTTACATGTACATTGCAGTTACACTTGATGTGTAGACAAGTCCTACCTGAACTAGTTCAACCTAATCAGGCAGACAGGACTTTTTGCACATTAGCAAGTACTGTATTTACTATAACTCCTGGGTGGATTTGTAGCTCAGCCTAAGCCCTGTAATGCTGTGGCAGATTAACTACTGCTGGCCCTCAAGCCAGCTGTTTTACTACACTGCAGTTAACAGAACAGGCAAGTAGCAGAATATTGAATACAGATCAAATGAACTGCACCAGTCACAAAATCCAGTTCTGGGATAGCTAGAGGGACATTCATAAAGCTGTTTGGGTCCTCTGTATGGGAACTGTATGGAAACTCAGTGGAAAGAACTAGTTTTGTAGAAATGATTCAATTCAGGAAATTAAATTTAGGTGCTCTAAACAGTTCTATGGCCAATCTTTTTCTGCTAAATACATAGGAAGCCCAGAAAGAATAGATCTCAAGGCCTAGAATCAGCTTTCATAAATTCCTCATGCTTCCCTGGTCTCTCTTTCCCCTATTATGAAAAAATATAAAGCCCTAAGACAAAAGTATTGGGACTTGTATATACAAGGCAAGGATTTTACTGAGGAGGGGCAACAACTCAACCAGCCAATCCTTAAAGTGGAGAATAACCTCCACTGTGCAGCTATCTATATTCTTCTCTGGAGTAGCTTCCACTGATCTCTTTTTAAGAGATGAACTGTTATAACTTCTGTAACTCTATCGCTTTTAGCTGTACTGTGGAGAAAAATAAATGCAGAAATGTGAAGGCAACAGTCATGAATCCTTGTACGGATCACTCATGCTGTTCATCATGTTACAATAGCACAGAATCACAATAAGAGGAAGTAAAACTGTGAGATATATGTGATATATACTGCTTGAGCTTTCCTTTGGTTTTCTCAGAGCTGCTGTCTTTGTACCATTGGATGGTGGCTTACAATTTTAGTTTCAGTACAGTTTTTTTCACTCCAGCTACAACGGCCTTTATCCTGGGAACTCTTAAACAGATGGGGACATTTGCATTTTCCTGTTCACTTCAATGCACTGGTATAAGTGGTATTTACCTTGCTAATGTTACATACTGATGGAAACCAAGGACTAGGGAAGAGACTTCCCAAATCTGATTATGGAAATATTATCAAAAATACATTCTAATTACTAAATATATGTGAGCGACTGCCATAAATTTGAACAAAAATATCTTATCTTCAAATAGGTAAGAACTTCACTGAAGATCTTATCTTCAAAACCATCCCATTTTGTAAACTTCCACAGATGGTTTACAAAGTGCTCTTGCCCGAGTATTGTTTTCTCTAGGGGGAAGTCTTTGTGGCAGTTGATAGAAGCATACTTGGTATTTTAAATACAGCTGAAAGCTGATCAATAATTTCCCTTTTTATTTGACCCAAACTCTGTGTGTGTGTGTGTGTGTGTGTGCATGTGTGCATGCATGAATGCACGTGTGTGTGTGTGTGTGTGTGTGTATCTGCAATAGAAAAAGGGTCGATGCATAAAAAAGAGGGTAAAAATATTTATGAAATCCTTAATATCTCCACATAATTTTATAACAAACCATGTCACTGATTGAAATGTTTAAAAACAGAGAGAAGAATCTCAGGAAAAACTTGATCTTTGCCAACTTTTCCTTCAGATTAGTAGATACTTATTAAACAAAAGACAAAATTAGAGTCCTAAGTACTTAAATTAATCCCTTGTCTCCTGCAGAAAAGGACTAGGCTTAGAATTTGCCATTGTTTCATAGCATTTTGGATTCTCTGCAGGCAAAAAAGGTCCACTGATATGATCAAAGTCCACATTTTTCAACCCTGCCATTTAAGTGCCCTGGGAGTAGTCCAACAAAACCAAAAAGACAATACTTAATTTTCTGCTTGATTTAACAGAGAATGTGTGTTCTTCTCTAAGGAATGAAAATGAGGAGGCCTGGTTTCTTACAGATTTGTATTCTTTGTTCCTTTCTCTATACTCTAGTACAACAAATCTCTTTCTCTTCTGCTGTACTCATTTTTCCCTACGAAATGCTTGCTTGTGATGAGCCGTCTTAAACTATGTGAATCCTGTTTGGTCAACTGACACAGTCAGTTCTGCTTATCTTTCCCTCTCCTCTATCCAAATACTGATTCTGTACGTGTGTGAATTTTGCAATAATTTAATGATCTTCTTCTTAAAAACTTTAAGTTTCCTACTGGGTTCAAAAGTTATTGAGAGGGCTGAAGAAACACTGCTACGGCACAGATTTCGCTCCCTTAGAAAATCAGATTTGTAACTTGGATTCTTACTCTCATTTTTTACTGTATTGTACAGTGGTTTAAATTGTAGAAACTGTCTTATATGCAAAGCAAAATAAATGCAACCCAGCACAGACTGCATCATGGAAAAAAAAAATCAGTAAATTTTCTGCAGATCAGGCTATGAAACAAGTACAGATATTAGCGAACAACTGCTGGCCAGCTGTATTTGAAATAAAATTTGTCTGAAATTAACTGTGCAAGGAAAATTGTGCGCTGTGGCACAAGATTGCTCATTTTTCACACTCTGAAAGACCAGACTTTCACAGTTCATTGTTGCCCTGCACTGGTTACAATACTAGCATAGCAACTTGCGCTCCAAATACAGGAGTCTCTGGCTGCAGTATCTGAAAAAGCCTGCATTTTCAGAGACTGTTTCTATGGCCTGACCCTGACCTACAATGCATACATCTCTGGAATGCTGACAGGGTTTTGTGTGCAGCTGTTTAGCCAACCCATCCTGTATAAATAACTATGAAAGATTCTGTATAGCTCTTATGCTGAAAAGTCTATTTTACAATAAAGCCGCAGTAGGGATATGGAAAAATTGGGGGGAAAACAAAAAAATTGCTTGTTAGAATGTTTTTGGTTTTTTGTTATGTCCAGCTGATCACATCTTTGAACAAAAAAGTAGTTTCACAATGAATAAATGTATTACTGCATTTAGATGAGAAGTTCAGGAGGTTAAATGCTTCACAAAGATTTTGGCTTGTAACCAGCAAGGATGCTGCAGCATATTAGTTGGCAAACATTGCATTGCTGGAGAACCTGCCTCTTCAGATATGTTAACTTTAAATGTTAGTTCTCACTAGATGGGGAAATTATGCAGGAGGAAGTTAAGCACTGTGGAGCAGGCATTTGAAAATCCTAGTCATCATTTTCTCATATACCTAATTAAATCTCCTAGGCAAGCCAAAAACTTCTATTTGATCATTGCTAGTTGGGTTCAAGTGCTTTTATAAGAGGAACTGTTTTTCAGTAGATAAAGCAGGGGTTTCTCAGAAGCTGGATAACTCTTACATAATATAAATACAATGCATGAGGCATGATCTCATACTGCTCAGATGAGTATTAAAAAGAATAGCAGAATCTCATATTCACTAGAAACTAAATTAGACTCTTGCCATTAGAGGACCAACTGCATGCTGTTGGGGCTTTGTTGTTTTATTCACCCCCAATCACTGTGGTCTCTTTAGCTCTTGCCAGTAGGATAGGGAAAGTGAGACTGCTAGAGCTTGTCAAGTCATAAAAGACAAGTCTGCAGGAAGAGTTGGGGGGTAAGGAGGCAGGATATGATCTTCAGCTGCACTAGCACTCAATGTTGCTTTGGCAATATAAGAGAGTTTTTAAGGGGCAGTTAATACCTTCTGGGATGATGCCTCCTCCAGAAGGCTTTGAGCCAGGAGAAGGTTTCCTCGGCGGCCCTGTCTCCTGCTGCTGCCAGGGTCAGATGCGGTACAGGCTGTCCCAGGCCCGCAGGGGGATGCACGGCGTCACTGCCACTCTGCTCTTTCTCCCTCCTAGGGGATGAGGCAGGGGGTTAAAATGCAAAGCTGGGTTAGAGAAGCTCTTAATTTACGTTGGTGGCCTGGTGAGGCTTCCCAGTGCCTTAGAAACAAAACCGACAGGAGTAAACGAGAATGAGGCCTCTCGCATGCTTAGTAAAATTAAAGCTTTACATGCTGTTAGAAGTAAAGCCACAGTAACATACAGCTGGCAGGGAACATCCTGATTTGCTTGAACAAGCTTTCTATATACTGACTGGATTACCGTACCCCAATCACTAATGTGACATCACCGTACTTTAAAATATCCTGTTAATGTACGTGCCTTTACCCCCCAGCCCAAACCTGTGCATACTGAGCATGCAAGACAACAACACTTCCTGTCAGGTGCCTGCGGCAGCAGCAAAGGCCCCCTGGGTGCCCTGCTCTCCTTCTCCCCATGGCCGGCTGGGGCCCTCAGGGCTGGAGAGAGTGGAGGAGCCACGGGGCGGGCAGGAGCAGAGCCCCCTCCCCGGCCCCACAGCAGCGCCACGGCACATGGTGCCGGTGCTCCTGGCAGAGGCCAGCCCGAGGCCCTGCCTGCGGCCCTGGGGAGGGGGCGAGCCTCAGCCGCAGGCCGCCGCCTTTCGCTCACCCCCTGAGGGGGCACGCAACAGCTCTCGGCCTCCCAGTGCCATTTTATACACCTATGTGTGTGTATGTGGCTGGCCAGGCGGTTCGGGCTGCTGGATGAGCACACCCTGGGCAAGGGCGAGCCGTGTGGCGGCTGGTGTGGCCCTGCTCGCAGCGGCGCTGCGCCCCCGTCTGCACCCGCTGTCAGCTGCGGGGTGGGAACAGCGCTCCCGCGCTGGCACCTGCGCTGCTGGGGTGCCGTTCCCGTCAGCTCGCGTGCCACCAGCCTTCCTGTGGTTTCCCTCACCAGGGAATTTTGCCTAGTCTTGCCCCGAAGTCGCTGCGGCTCAGAGCCCAACAAACACGGGCCGCAGCAGGGCTGGGGCCCACAGCACCGACGGCCTGAACACCCGACTGAGGACTAGACGTGAGCACTTATAAGGAAGTCAATGGCAGTAACACTGCGTTATTACCCTCACGTTATCAGGACTTGCTTGACAACTTCTGTAAAAGTTAATCAAATAAAGCATGGCAGTAAATAAATGATGATAAAACCTGAAAGCTGCCAACACATCCAGCAAGCGCAGCGCTCCCAGCACAGGCTCCCCGGCTACGCGGTTCCCTGTTCGGGCAGGCTGTGTTTGCGCCAGGTTGGAAATGTCAGGGTGTTAGCAAATAGTTTGGACTTGTAGCGTGGAGCCCAGGAGAAATGCTATTCCTTTTGTTCCCCCCCTTAGGGATTATTCAGGCCTTAAGTAACCAACTGCATTGCCTTGGCTCCGCTTCAGAAAAGCCCGGGGCTGCTGCCTCCAGGTGAGTGAAATCAGTGCTGCCCCAGCCCTTCCTCTTCCCAGCGAGAGGGGGGCAGGTGGCCAGGCTGTGCTGCTGTGCTGGGGTGCCCTCCCAGAGGCTAGGCTGTGTGGGGACACTGCTGCTAAAAATAATCACAGTCTCAGCATGACAGTTTACTTTTCTAAAAGAAATGTCTTAGTGTGAAAGTTAAGCTCAGAGCGTAAGGGAAAGGCATCTTGAACTGTAAGTTTTAAGTCTCCTCTGTGTGTTGCTATTAGTGTCACCTGAGCTTTGCAAGAGACTTAGAGGTAAGGGGCATCTCAGGCCTCTGCCTGTGATCTCTCCTCTTGAGTTTTTGACTGACTACTTAAAATGTTAAATGAGGTAGGTAGGCTCAAGGACTGGCCTGTGTTGTCTGTTATAAAAGGCTAAGAACAAGTTAGAGCTACTCTTAAAAATGAAATATCCTTTTTGAACACTGAAAACACTTTTTTTTCCTAATTAATTTCTATTGGATTTTTTTTTTTTTTGGTGTAGAATGTTTAAAGTGGTTCTTAATTTTTCAAATGAAGTTTATACTGATGCTAAAATGTTCTGGGTTCTGCTGTCTTTTAACATTATGTTTTTCTTTGGCATCTAAAAAACCCTTAAGAATAAACAAAATGCATAGTATTAACTTTTTTTATTGTATTTGGTTAATGTTACCCTCTGTACTTTTCAGTAAGTGCTGTTTGAGAGTTTCGTCTTATCATAGCCACCTTGGAGTAACTTATGTCCCCTCCCCCCTCCTCCCTTTTAACACATTTTCTGTGCCTTATATGGAATAAACAGGGCAAATTATTTGATCTTCTGGTCACATGCATAACTATTCTCATATAAGTAATTCCATTTCAATGACACTCTTTCCCCATAAAGATGAAGAAATACTAGTCAGAGTTGCTGCTTGGGTTAGGATACCACATTCAGAGGGACTATCCAAAAAATTGATCTTTTTCTTATAGTTCTTTTGGTTTTAGGATTGCAGATTGAGAAACTGAATAATTTTCTGTGTAATTTATTTAACCTCAGTTAATTGCCCTGTCTATCCTTTTATGTAGCATTTTGAAGAATTTATTCATCAGGATATACTGTATAAAACTTCTAGGAAATAGTGTATCTATAGGTAAATTATTTAAACCATTATAAACCTGTAGTTTCTAATTAAAAAAAAAAAAAAAAAGCAAATCAACCTTTAATTTCACTGCCTTATTACCCCAGCTTTGTAGATGACTTGGTTTCGTTTTGCAGTACGAATACTACTGATGAATTATCATCTGTTGCAATGTGAGTGTGTTTACAGAGAAGGAAGGAAAGGGGAGTATTTTAGGAAGTCACACCAGTTCCACATTTTCCTTATATATTCAGTCAACATCATCTTTATATTACTTCTGCACTATATTAATTTCTGACAGATTTTAGTGGAATAGCTTTTAAATGGTGTTGGGAGCTACAAATAGTTCAGTAATAATCAGCAAAAGTAGGAAGAGAGTCAAGAAGCAACATGGTATGACATGCTCTTGCAGATTTTATGCTAGTATTTTTATAAATTATTTACAAAATGAATGAATACTAAAAATGAAAGAAATGCAGATGAAACCCTTCATTGGATTCTAGTTAAAACTGGGAAAAACACTGAATGTATATCTCTATCAAGTCATTTGGTCTGCTTAAACCTCTGAGCTCTTGCAGGTAGAAGGCTTCTGGTGGCTGAGCCACAGGCAGCTCCAGATAGGGCTTACAGCAGAGCAATCACTGAACCAAAGGCACAGGGCAATACTAATGACAGCTTGGAATAAGTTACTTGCATTTATTACTGATAGTGTTATTCTTTCCAAACTGAATGAATGGCAACTATTTAATGGTGACCACAGCCCAGACTTGTAAAGGTATTTAGGCTGCCTTTGAAAAACAGTGCATGTGGGGGGGGTCCCTGGATACTTTTTAAAGTTTGAATGAGGTTGTTTTTTTTTTTCCTCCCCTCTCTCCTATTTAATGTGTATTAAGGCAGAGGGAAAGAAAGTGAAACTGCTGATAGGAAGAAAAAGATACCAAAATTAATAATTAGGTAAACCAATAAGATGTGTTTCCTGGAATAACGTGTTATTCTAAGTGATCTTTGATAAAAGGGAAACTACTAATAAAGGAGCTCATGTAAATACCTTCACAGGAACTGAAGCAAATAGACTAAACAGTTTAGAGATGATAATTTATAAACAGAAATTGACATAATTATATTTTGACTGGGGTCAGAAACAAGGTATGGGACCACTGAACTGATCCAGTTTGGCACATCAGTATTCTTATGCCCCTTTGTTCCAGTTATTCCAATTGTTTTAAATCTAAATTTTAAAGGGAGAAGGGAATACCTCTTTGGAAGTTCAGGAAAAGTATTTTATGAAATATGGGTGTCTATACGTCTAAATCAAAAATGGAGGAAAAGAAGTAACTGATTAAAGTTGTTCTACAAGGTTCCAAAATAGTTAGCAAGCAGCAGAGTTTAAATCAATTATTAAATATTTAGAGTGAGACAGAGGAATACTTTACTTGTATCCTATTCTTTAGCTGCATTTGAATAGTGCTATTTTTTGTTTGTTTTGTCTTGTTTTATGCCAGATGTTCTTTATCAGAGAAAACAATGCTGATGTGTTTTAATATTGATGAGTTGAATCTCCTGGGAATAATAGTATATGTACCTTCTCAGAATACAAATTGCAGGAGGTTTTTTTTATAGTGTAATTACCATAATGTATTGAATTTTAAGTATGACTCTTTAAAACTGTGGAAAAAGGTCTTTGTTTGTTATCCCTCTTCTATCTACTTTCAGAGTGATTTGCCTTTTAAAATTATGCATCATGTCTTGGTGGCCTTTAGAAAGTAAACACATAAAACACCTGAGGTGCAGTGTAAGCTGTCAAAGTAACGTGTCCTTAAGCACCTTGTAAACTATTAAAGCAGCATAATATTTTTCTTTCCAAACTTACTAGTTTATGCATTTGAACAACTGCAGCGTAATTATGGTACCTTTCTTTAACATTTTTTTTTTCCCCCCTCCCTCCCAGGAACTCAAACATTGAAGTCCTGAAATTATAAATGATTTGGTAACAAACTGAGCTTGCAATGCAGGCAATTAAAACCGTGGAAAAAGAAGTAACTTTTATAAAGGAAATACTTTTCACAGAATCTTTCCTAAAGAAACAGGAGTGCAGCAGAAGCCCAGTAAGCAGGCAGCTCTGTGAGGAGCAGCCATTGGAAGGAGCTGTCTGCAGCTCTCAGTGCTGTACTGAGCATGTCCCAGCGGAGCCCAGTGCAAGCAGCACATTATGCAAAAAGGCAGCTCTAGCAGATAGGAGAGAGGCACAGCAAGCATTTGCTTCACTTGCATCACCGCCGCTTGAAAACAAACCTGGATCACTAGAGGGGAGCTCACCGGCAGGCCAAGGGGAAGAAATCCGGGAGCATGGCTTGATTTCCAAAGGTGTTGCACTGCGAAAAATCATGGGGAATCAAGATGGGAAGCTAAAGAAAAATACAGGTGATGTGCATGAAGGAGGAGAGGATGTCTCTGGGCCCAAGGATACAGATGGCACAAAGAAGGTAGCAGGAAGCAGAAGGGGACTGGGGAAGCATGCAAAAGGAAGTGAATCTGGTAAAAAGAAGGGTAAGTCGGACTCAAGGGCCTCAGTGTTTTCAAATTTAAGGATCAGAAAAAATCTGTCCAGGGCTAAAGATGGGAATAGTAGTTCGAGGGAGGATGTTTTGGAAAGCCAGGCCTTGCCGACGGGGGAGCTGGACAGTACTCATTCAATTGTTACCAAAACTCCAGATATAAGCATCTCTGCGGATGAAGGGGGTCTCTCGGACACAGATGTTGAACATTTTGAAATCAGAAATGAAACTGTCCCGGTTGCTGCAGAGACACAGGATGGACAAAGGACCAGCTCTGGCTCCGATACAGATATATACAGTTTCCATTCAGCCACAGAACAAGAGGATTTGCTTTCTGATATCCAGCAAGCTATTAGACTGCAGCAGCAGCAGCAGCAGGCAATTAGCAATGGAACTGAGGACCTTGTCACCAAAACAATGGGCCGACACACGGCTAATTCTCAAGCAGCCCCCTTAGATTTTGAGCGGTTTCTTTCAGGAGCTACCACTGACAAAGCGAGCAGCCCAGACACTGAGGAGGCTTTTTCAGCAATATCTGAAATTGCGGAAAACATTCCAGTTTCCTGTGCAAATGAAAGTGAACTGAAAGAGGCAGTAAATGGAACAGGCTCTCCTCGTAATGGCTTATTTAAAATACAAGAACACAAGCTATTGACCGAGGAACAGGAACAGCTCACTGCTGGAGTGGATGCTGTAGCTAGTGAACTGAAAGATGATTTAAATGGAACTGCAGTAGAAAACGGGTCTCAGATAGACAGCTCTGCGCTATGTTTTTCAGCCTCAGTAGCAGGTTCTGAGACTAAATTTAGTGATGTGCAGGCTGTTGATTTCCAAGGTTCAGTAACAGAGGATGGTATTTCAGATGCAGGCCACAATCATGCTGCTGAGACTCGGGAAGATGAACACACTCTATCAGCCAGTCAGGACAACCTGCCTAATGGTTTATCTACTGAAATGAAAAATGGCATTTTGTCCTCTGAGGGGACAACAGGCAGTCCGGTGCTTGGCTCCCAATGCTTTAAGCCCTATCTAATTAATCCTTGTTACATCAAAACCACAACTAGGCAACTGAGTTCTCCCAACCATTCACCTTCTCCCTCCCCATCCCAGAGTCCACTTTTTACAAGGAGGCAGGAGTCCGTCCACAAAAAAGAAAAAGTCTCAGTCAAGAAGCAGAGGTCTGCTAGTTTGGCTGGTTTATTTAGTCGTTCAGCAGACTGGACCGATGAGGTATCTGATCATAAATGCGAGATAACACAGAAGGTGGGCTCTGCAGGCTACTTGGAGCACAAGGGGTTCAGAGAGAAATTTCAAACGGAAAGAGTGCCTTTGACTCATTCAAGGAAGTCCTCAGGGGTGCAGGCTTCTACGGAGACATTTCCCAATGTCTTTTCAGGTGAGTAACATGTATTAAGGTTTTTTTCTAGAGACTCTCTGAAAATATATTTAAAATACTTTAATTCAGTCCTTTGTTATTGCATGTACTGATTTTTATACTTATGCTGACAGTTTTAAAATCAAAGGCCTAATCTAACAGACACATTCTCCTTTTATTAATGAGAATAGCCTCTCTGTATTTGGTGTCAGCCTGGCAACAGTGCTAGTAAAGCAAGTGCATAACTCTTTGAAGCTTTTTTTTCTTTTGTCTAAATCTTGTAGAACAAGGCTGAATGCTTTACCTTACTCTTGATGAAAAATGTTCAGAGCTGCTCCATTGGAAGCAAACTAGCTCTCTGCATAAACAGATCCTTCAGAGATGAAGTAACTGTGATCCTGTTTGGGGTTTTCTTGTGCTGGGCACTGTTCAGATGCAGTGTAAATATTTGAGAGCTGCACCTGGCATTAGACTGGGGCAGTGGGGAGGATTCACTCGGTACAAAAAGGAAACGGGCATGCAAGCACAGATGGGCAGCACTGCAGAAAATAACTGCTTTCCCCTTCACAAGGACAAGGAAGGAGGAGGAAAAAAAGGACTTCAAAAGGCAGCATAAAATGGAGAAGAGAGGGGAAAGTGCATGTAGTAAAATTTGGTAGTTTGACTGACTGCAGTTCTGGCTGCATAACATGACTCATTGAGGGAAGAGTTCTTTTACCTCATCTGTTAGGCAGCTTGCATCCTATCACAAAGGCATAGAAATACAGAGTTTAAAGGTAAAATATGATGTGAATAGAAGGTTATACTTTTTTGCACTTTGGGTTTTCTTTCCCTCTCTCTTCCCCGTGCTTGAAGGTTCTATAACAAGCTAAAGTTTGCAGAGGGAGAAGGCCTGTGTCACTTTAGAAGGTACCTACATACAGAAAACTTGGCAACATATTCCATTAATTTTTCATTTAAATTGTAGAACTAAGAGTGTACAGAAACATATGTTTCAGTCCTATTTACAAAAATGCAGTGAGAATTTTTTTGCACTTTTATAAAGAATAAAATAGTATGTTTTATGCAGGGAACAATAACATGATTTAAAAATTATATGAAAAAGTTGAGCCACCAACAGCTGTTTTTCATAAAATGACCGTCTTGTTCTATACTGTAGATTTAAAAATTATATAACCGATAACCATTTGCATTCATAGTTGCTTTCTCTTTGTATATTCTGCTTGTCATCGCAATATTATTGATGAGTGAACTATTAAAAATAGTGGGATTTTTTTGTACAACAGCAAACCCCAGGAGTTTGAAATAGTCAGGAAATGCATTAAAATTATTTTTTTGAATTAAAATCACAAGATTACTTTCATTCTTGTGACTATATTAGTCTTGAATAAAAATCCCTAATTGCATTCTTTAGAGTTCAAGTTTTATCTTAAATAGTTTTGGCCAGCCCCCCTCTGAAGCAAACTGAATCTTTTTTGTATTTTAAATCCCTTCCACCTGTTATCTTAGATACAATTCCAAACATTCCTACTCCTAAGTTTTGCAATTTGTGGTTATCACTACTTTCAGATTTGTAACATATAATACATAACCTTTAGCTATGGATGCTTGACATCATCTTAAAAACAAAGTGAAATACTAAAACATAATGCATTGTCAGTAATTAGACTTTATTTTCTATCTGAAAATAAATTTAATGTGGCGAAATACTTTTTGAAGTCCAGTTTGCCAGGAACAGACTTCTTCATGTTTCCTCCTGAGTTTTTATTATAAATACTTATTTGTTTTATCATGTTTTCTCACCAACAATTCAGACTGTTATTGTGAAGGGAGCAGTGCCCAGAGCAACAGTAGTTCTGTCTCTTATGGAAATTCCTGTGACCCTCATTTGCATGTATATGCCAGCTGTCTTTACAGGCAGAGGACAATTATACCTTTCAGTTCATGCAGAACAGCTTGAAATGAGGGAACTGGAAATGACATAATGCTTTATCGTTTTCTCTTTTTGATCTTTCTCCTGCTTTTTTAAAATGTAGTTACAAGCTGAAAATTATTAAGAATGCATAAATATTAATAAATGAAAAAGGGAAATAAAATCAACATTAGTATCCCTACAAACTGTCTCTCATTGCATCACTAGCAGGAAAGCCTTTCTATTTAAACCAGTCTACATAGCAACAATTACAGAAATAATTTCCTTGAAATGTAACTATTGTT
Source organism: Apteryx mantelli (assembly GCF_036417845.1). Taxonomy (NCBI): domain Eukaryota; kingdom Metazoa; phylum Chordata; class Aves; order Apterygiformes; family Apterygidae; genus Apteryx; species Apteryx mantelli. The sequence goes on along the minus strand of NC_089980.1, from coordinate 51,621,479 downwards.
ATTGAAAAATTGTGTATGTTAATCATGCACCACATGCATCAATTTGGGTATTACTATCAGGTTTTTTAAAAGCATGTTATTTATAGTGGCTCATTTCTATCTTAAAAAAAAAAAAAAAAAAAAAAAAAGGCAGCTTCTTGCCTGGAGCATTAAATCCTATCTTGCTGTGCAGTGACTGCAGTGTTATTCTGCATTTCTAACTAGAATCAAATAAAATATTCCACAACACTTTAGTCACTGATTTTAATGACAGCAGGTTCTAAGCAGATGACTGGCCTACTTTTGCTTTATGCTGTAGTTTGGCAGTGTGCCATTTGGTTTTGATGTTGATCTATATGTACTCTTCTAAGGCTGTTTTAATGTAACATGTAGATGGTAACTAATAGCTGGTATTGTATTGACTGTATTTGTAGTTTTTTTCCATAAATGTTGATAGAAGTGATTGAAGAAATACATATTTTTAAATATATATCAGAGGATCACTTAAAAGTAGTACTATCTGAGTTCTTGGGGGAGAAAGAAAAAACAATTCAGTCTGCCAAAAAGGCTCTTCCAATTTTGCCCATTTTGCATATTTGTATTTTGATTTTTATGAGAAATAAGCAAAGTATGATACTTAGAATATGATGCATTGGCTAAGGATGTGGTGTGGACAATTTTATGGGCATTTTGTAATTAAGACAGAAGATCCATTTCTTGTGCGACAAGGACAGCTGTGTTTGAAATTGCAGTGACAGTAATTATAAGTTCTAGATGTCAACCTGATGCAGAGCAGGGCCAGGGCTTTCATGCTGTGGTCCCAGGAGGGCAGGAACTGAACCTGAATGGAGAGGGCTGGCGCTTCCTCTGCGGTTTGTGTCGATGAATGACTTTGACTAACTCTAGAGGGTATCTTGGTGGAAAAATGGAATTGGTGTTCCCGAACATTAACATAACTGACATAGAGCTAGTAGGTTGAGTTAATAAAAAGGAGTCAAGGTGAGCTAATTTGAGTCAAGGTGATAGCAAAGGAGTTAGTGAGGGTTTCTATTATATATGCTGAAAATGCAAGTTCCACCAGCCATCCCAGACTGTAATTAAACTCTGTCAAAACAAACCCATGCCCTTTCTAAGCTCCGTTGGCTGACTGTAGTACATTTGCAATGTGAATCTATTTCAAAAAGGTCAGTTGTCTTTAAATTTCTCTTCAGAGACTTATTCTTGTCCTGCTCTAACTTTAAGCAGGAAACAAACAAGCAAACAAAACAAAAAATCCAAGCTACTCTAAAACAAAACCTAAAGTCAGTCCGGTGCGTGTGTCCTCAGGGCCTCTTCCTGGTTTCTGTGGGATGCAGGCCTGCTTCTCACAAAGACCACTTTATATTGCTCTTACAGTGTAACTAATGTCATCGGCACCCACTTGCAGCTCCAGTGCTTTGTCTGCAGCCTCGTAGGAAGGTCTTAGTATAAAGTATATGAAAACTGGAAAAAACAGGGTCAAAGTTTGCTTCTGGGAAATATAGTAGTTGTTTTTAGACACATCTGCAAGCGTTTTTTTTGTTTGGTTGTTTTTTTTTTTGATTTGTGTGATGATGCACGTGATATGTATTTGTATCTTTTGGCACGGTGAGGAAATGTTTTATCATGCTACTCGGTCTTAGGACTACTTACAGTTTGCTCCTTCATTGACGGTGTTTGTTAGCATAATACCACCGTGTCTTTCCTGACAGGATGGGGCAGCACAGCCCCAGCTAACTGAGGGCGCTGCCCAGTAGCAGCCCTTCCTTGTGTGGCATCGGGTCGCCCAAAACACTGACGGCTGCTAATAAGCATCTGAGGGCAAAGATGCCCTTCTTTTTGCCTAGTAAACCCACACCTGGGGCGGGAGGGATGCAAAAACTCATCTGCTGCAACTACAGTGGGATGTGTTTGAAAATGGGCTGCACTAAGTTACAGAAAAACTGCTGAGTTCAATAAGCTGCTTTAATATTCCTGCGCCAGCACTGCACTACAGGAGTGAGAACAACACCAGTCACGTCCCTGGAGCAGCGCTGCCTCAGTGGTGTTGCAACAGGGGCTCATGACTGATGCTTTGATCTTTATCCAGAGCTGCGTGGGAAGTAGCAGGCTTTGGTCATGGGCTCCGTGGCTGCCTCTCGCAGGCCACTTCTCTCCGAGCAGCAGACTGACTCGCATCTGACCTAGAAAGGTGTTTTTCTGGTTGCCTGCTAATCTTTTGGGGGGTGAGAAGGGGTAAAGGAAAGGGAAAATGTTATAGCTGGAGGTCCAGGCAGTTCTGTTTCAATCCGTTTGAGACGTATCACCGGCATTGTGTCCATCGCACGTGGCATCTGGCTAGAACTGGTCACTAAAGGAGACAGTGTTCTTCAGTGATGTCACTTTTAAGACAGCAACTGATTATTCCAGTGTAAATAGCTATGTGGAATTTAAATTTCAATATATTTATTGGATCTGATTGTGCTTTAATTTTTTATAAATATTTATAAATTGTTTAATAGTTTTTGTCTGAATGGTTTTTTTTTTTCTTTCAATGTGCCTGGACTTCTTTTTCAGAATATAAACCTATTCCCTGAATAAGCCTCACTGTTCTCTCCGTAGTGCAGTGTCTATAGAAAAATCAACATGACATTGAAAAGCATGGGAACATTTTAGGCTGTCTGCATGTGAAGGATCAAATTCTTATCTGAATCACAGTGATTAAAAAGCTCAGAACTACTAATTGGCTATGGTATTTTGTTTGTACTCTAGTTTAACCAAGCTCAGGATATGGCAAAGCATAGTTCCTATAAACCACCCTTGCCAAAATCTGAGTTTACATAAGGAGTGGTGGTGATAATGTCTGTAGCTTTGATTATTTTGAAGTACATCTAAAAAGCTTTATTCTTTTGTGATTAGGTGGAATTCAGCAATTTCTGAAATCGCACCTTTATGCATACAACTTATCTTTTGTGGGGATGAGGTGAGTTGATACAAAGGGGCACAGGGTTGAAGCAGTGAGAAGCTGTGCAGGCAGATGGTGGAAGGATGCGAGAACTTGACCCTCTGCATCACCTCATTCCTGCCTCTACATGCAATAATACAAGGCTGCTTGAATTTTATTAAGCGCTTTAGAAAAGGCAGCAATGTAGTTTCAGGAACTGTGTCACTATAGAGAAAAGTAACTGATGGTGAGTTACTTCCTCTATCCTGCATTCTTACCTTGCAGTTCATGTAGAGGAAGTTATGGAAAATGAGATGGGCTGTGGTACATTGAGTACAAAGTGACTATTGCTCATTTTCTTTCCATATTGCTGCTATCCAGAATAAGCTTCCTCCACATTCTGAGCCATCTGAAGGGAATAGCTAGACTCTCTGACCATGAATAGGCAGTGGGATTATGTTTTCTGAGGCAAAACTTTGCATCATTCTCAAGTAAATACAGAACATGACTTATTTTATTTATGGATATAAAGCCCATAGAACCCATTCAGTCAGCTAGCAGTTTTGCACCAATAAGAAGCAGTGGTTATGGGAGTATAAGCGCCCCATCCCAGATGTAATAATAAATCCTAATACAAATAAAACAATGAAAATATATAGATAGCACAAAAAATGCCTGAGAAATAATGATTTTGGTGTTTTGCTCTATATAGTGAAATGGTGGCAGGAATGCCTAGTCACAAATCAGACATGTCATTGAAGTGTTCTTATTTGTCAGTAAAGATATGGATTGTTCAATCCCGGGATTTATATGACGTTTATCAGGAGTGCCAGAGCTCTGAACCTGGTGTGAATTTGAATTGGGCAGAAGCATAGATAACGTTACTGTGGAACTAATTACAGGGAGCAGCTTTGATTCTAGAGTTTATTTGATGCTGAGATCTAGCTTAGATCTCACTTAACTTGTCCCCTGAAGATGCATAATGGTAGTGTGTAGGGAAAAAATAACTGGCATATCTTCCTCTTCCTTGCACTGTTAAGGAAAAATATCACTGCACAAAAGAAATCAATGCTGCAGTACATCTGCTAACAGTCATGTACAAAAAAGTTTTTCATTTAAAAACAAACAAAAAAAGGCCTTTGTAATAGAGGGTGTGTATCTGAATAGTATTTTGTCATGCAAAGAGTCAAGACAATGCAGTATGCTGAGAAATGGCTGAGAGAAATATTTAATTACATCAATGTAAGAACATGAAGATCCAGTTACAGTGAGGAAGGCATGTACTTAAGTCTTTTATTCAAAGAAATTATAGAAGAATATAACTGCACAAATATTATCTTTTACTGTGTACTTTCATAAAAAGCAAAGCATTAATTTTTCTTGTTCAGAATCAAATGGCATAATTCTTAATGCAAATACTTACCAGCCCATGGTAAGAAGACAGCTGAAAGTCCACTTAAATTCCACATACTAGCAGCCTTTTCTCCCCCCCTTTTCTCCCCCCCTTTTCTCCCCCCCTTTTCTCCCCCCCTTTTCTCCCCCCCTTTTCTCCCCCCCTTTTCTCCCCCCCTTTTCTCCCCCCCTTTTCTCCCCCCCTTTTCTCCCCCCCTTTTCTCCCCCCCTTTTCTCCCCCCCTTTTCTCCCCCCCTTTTCTCCCCCCCTTTTCTCCCCCCCTTTTCTCCCCCCCTTTTCTTTTTTCTGTTATTGGCTTGGAGGGGGAGAAGGAAAAAATGCTGTAAAGCACCCTTGGTAATGTTTTATGATGGCTGCAGCATGGTGGACAGGACGCCCTGCAACAAACTCGCAAGAGCTAGAAAATACAATACAGGATGTTAATCTGTTTGAAAAGTAGTTAATTAGGACAGTAACACCCTCCCCCTGCCCCAGTGTGGTGACTTACAACTATACTACATGACTATAAATGCAGCCTGCCTTTCTCTCTTTATAGATTAATACTGAATAGCTTTGGTTTTTTTTACTATTGTTTTTTATTAGTATTATTATTAATAATAGTAATAATACTAAACTTCGTTACCTTGCAAAAATGCAAAAGTAGGTTTCAGACTCCATGGCCTCTCTCTGTCTCTTTGAATGAGACCTCAGACTAGTCCTGTCGCTGGTAGCAGGTCCCAGTACAGACTGAGCTCACAGCGCAGCAGGAGCCAGCCACTCTGTCCTTGCCCACTGGAGGCAAGGAGTGCTGCTGCCTTGCTGCGGTCAGGTCTCAGCACTTATCTCTGTATTAAGCTGCAGCTTTTGACTCCCACTGTATTAAGCTGCAGATTTTGACTCCCATTTATTGAAGAATTCAGTGGAAGATTCAGCTTTATACCACTGATCAGCAGTATCTCATCTCTGGGCGAGGGTCTGGTTCCCAGCCCAAATTAGTCTGGAGCTCAGAGCCGCATCTTCACTGCAGAAGAGACAGGTGTAGTGCAGGAAATGTCATTCTGGCCTTAGGGCCCCGGAAACTTATTCTCCCATTTTTAGTTACAAACTGGTTGTCACTAGTAAGAAACTTGCTGTTGATATGGTGTAATTAAGCCTGGGCTGTTGCTGTGGCTCAGAGTAATTAAAAAGATATTTTGGCTCTCTCCCTAATTTGTTGAGACCAGTGGCTAAGCCATATGTATGAGCAGTTGGGAATGAAAACTTACCATGTAGTAAGGGGCATCTTAAATGCAGCAATACAGAGAGAATGCTCCAAACTTCAGTGAAAATAACCTTTTGAACTCAAAAGAACGCAGTTGGATCTATTAGCAACGCTGTGTTTGAAGATTAGTACGCAGGCGGTAAAAATCTACTGCTGTCCCTTGGAAAGCTTACTGCATATGTTTAAGATTGTGCTGACTGGAGTCAAGATATTGAAGTAGATCCTATTTTTGTCCCATGTGTAGGTGTGTTAGGGAAGTTGACTAAATTTCCAAATAAGTAATGTCTGCATATATAAACTTAAAATATACTCAAGAAGGAAGCTTTGAACATATTTAAAGAGGAAAAAATATTTGCAGACTGTTTCATAGCAATGCAGGTATATGTTTTTCTTTTTGATGGAATGTTGTTCTCATTTTCTGCTTTTCCTCTTTCTTCATCATATCAGTTTTTGTTTAGGAATATAAAGAAAAAGATCTTTTGTACATTATGGTAAAGAATATAAAAACATCAGCAGTTACTGAAGTTGAAGGAGATGGTCAGATCTTGGAGTGCATAGGCCCTGTGGAGGGAAGAAAGATGAAGCAAACTAGGAAAGAATAGCTTTAAAGAAATATGTCATTCATGTCCCACTTAAGAGTCTTGCTAGAATGAAACAAGATGAAACTGCTTCAGTTGTGTCTTGTGACCTGTGGCTGCCTGTGCAAAAACTTGGATTTACTTCTAATGTAGGGATGGGCTGTGTTGTCAAATGAAGTGTGGAACAATTGGGAATAAAGAGGTTCTACAAAACCGGGTTGTGAAGAACAGTGTGTATCAGTATGGGCTGATAAAAGAAGGCATTAGCAATGGCTGCCTAAAAGGACATCAGAGGAACTTCTTACTTTACAGAAGGAATCGTGGCTTGCTGGCAGGCTGTGAGTACCTGGCACAGAATAACGCCTTCACATCACAAATCACCACAGAAACTAAAAGGGGAAAAAAAGGACAGAATTAAATACTTGCTGAGAGGAACCTAAGCACCTGGAAAATATGATCTGAAAGTTGCCAGAGATGCATATAGTGCCTAAAAGATTTGATAGATAGACACAGATTCTACTCTATCATAAAATGCCTTAAAATTAGAAAAGCTTTAGTAATAGACTTCTGTCATCTTCAATAATACTGCATTAAAATCTGAAGAGAATCAAGGTCAAAGGAGCCATAAAATATAATGTGGAATAAAATGTCTTGTTTGTCTTTTTAAAAAAAAATATTTTGTACTGTATACTATTGCATCGTAGTTTGGGAATTATTTGGTACTTAAAAACTTAAGATTCTGAAAGATATTTATAAAACTCTGTAGTGGAAAGTAGGGACAAAACCATGGATTAATACTTTGTCTTTTTTGTTTACACTCTGCTATATGGATGTCAGATATTGGAAAATTCAAGGTGGAAGCAGGTACAAAATATATTTCAGCCACCATGAAGGCAAAAACTTGAGCTCAGTGCTCAAGTTAGGCAGGACTAAGGTCTGCATTAACTAGTTTGCAACTTAATAGTACTTCACCTTTTTCCAGCATGATTTGTGCGAGGCTGGCACACGAATAAGTCATCTTTTAACAATCATTTGATGGTATGTTGAAATTGATGTTGTTGCTGTGTCTCATAGCCAGCACAAGTGGGGCAAGTCATTTTAAAATACACACTTAGCTCTATCTATCACAGGACTGTGGATAAACAGAGATGGTTTTTTGAAACCTCTGTTAACTTGTAACAGCCTGTCTGGGGTGGCTTTTTATTCGATTGAATCAGTGGTTTTTCCTTGTTGTCTTTTCCATCTCTTTTTGCGGAATCCTGTTTTCAAATGTTCAAAAACTTGACCTTTTCCATCAGGGACTGGAAGACTGTGTGGAGGTTTGCCTGAGCTACCTCTTCTGCCCTCTCCTGCGGCGTGATAGCCCTTCCAGCAGCCTTGCCCTCAGGCTGTCAGTGTAGCAGCTGCAGCTTCCCCCCTTACTTCCAAACGAGAGCACGCGCTTGTGTGCCCTGCCTCTTTTGGGATATTTCGGGTGTCTTTTTGGTTCCTATTATATGCTTCTCTTCCTGGAACTGCATCATGGACTAAATGCTGCTTGTTGTAAAGTGAGTTGTAATCACAATGATATGCTTACTCAGGCTCTCTTGCACAGCCCACAATCTGTTGAAACAAGTAATGATAATTTGGGGGCTATAGGAAAGAACAGTTTTACTTGCTTGAACTGCTGTGCTGTATCTTTTTGGAGGCTTGTATTATGCAAATTGGGAAGAATTCTTACTAATAATGTATTAATAATTTTTAACACCACTGTGTCGGAGTGAAGGTTGTAACAAGCAGACCAAGGAGCTGATACTTTTGCACAGGGGTTGATGTATTTTCTTTCCAACTTGGAGTTAGTCAAGAGTCTTCATGGAGAGGGTCCATGGATCTTAAGAGAATGAAAACACTATAAAGGCAGGGAGACTCGGTGATAATCAGATAAAGGAGTGAGAGAAGTGAAATTAACAATTGGTAGTTTTAGTCTAATTATTTTATGAGTATCTATGAATGTAATCAGTCCATCAATCAATACATTCCCCAGTGGGATTTAATAAATATGTATTTCTGACCTTGAAATTACATTGAACTGTGTGTGGGCAGGTACAGAAAGCCATGAGAGGCTGATAGTGTAAATGTATTTCTTTTCCTAATTCTCTTGCTTAGACAAACTTTCTGCTCTTGGTTCCTGAAATTAAGATATTTTGTGGGTTCAGTTCATACCATCCATGTCAACAGAACCAGGAAGTCTGAAGTCAGACTATCAAGAAGAGAAAGGACTGTCTGAGTCTTCTCAGGCCTTGCCACACATCCCTATCTTTACTGTAATATTCTAAATAGTATAATATAAAAGAAGGTATAAATCAATAAATTCCATCTAGTTGTTTTTCCCCTTAGAAACATGTGTATGTGCAGAGGCAGTTAATGCAGGTATTAGCTGCTATGCTGATAATAAAAACAAAGAAAATATCTTTATAACAGAATTATACGGATAGATGCCATAATGCTAGACCTTGACAAGTTCTGTCATTTTTAAGGCTTAAGTTTCTAGAAATTAGAGTTATGATGTACTTTATTTTAGAGTTATCATAGTGGGAGGATTAGATTTTTCCATTTGTTATGAAACCACATTGTTTGTGTAGACCTGTTGCTTGGTGTGTTTTCCATGTTTTATGTAATCAGACTGTGAAAACTGTCACACAGTTTTAGGAAAGTATCTGTCAATGAAAATTCAATCCCTTGTTTAAAAAAAAAAAAAAAAGAACTTGAAGGATGAGAGATTTGGAACAATATCCTAATCTAAGTCAGCAGAGGATTAGAAACTGCAGTGAAAAAGTACGATAAATGAGTTTTTTAATTCTGAAATATTGGGCATATACTTTCAGGTCAGGTTTCAGGAAAGCAAGAGACTAAATTAATTTGCTTTATTTTTAAATGCAAATGAGTACACTATATGTATTTGTGCAGGCCTTAGGCGGCTTCTTATTTGAAGAGGAGATGGCTAGATGGCAAATTTCCTTAAGTTTCCAGTTCTGTTTCATTCCCTCATTTCCATGTACGCTTTTGAAAACCTCTCCTTTTTCAGCAGTCACAAATTTTATATTGTGTTTAGGTTGACTGATACAGGCTAACTGAAAACTATTTTGAAGTCTGAAAAGATTAGGAAATGAAAAAAAACTATTAAAGTAATAGAACACTCAGTCTTGAACATTCAGTACTTGAGAAGTAGCATGTAGTTGTATTCAATAGTACTGTGAAGGAATCTCAGGTAACGAAAGTAATATGGTGTGACTTGTATTACTTACTTTCCAGTTTTAAAATCTGAATCAATAGAAATGTATTCAGAGTACAGTTACTAGCTCCCATACAAGTAAGTGTATATGTAATTCTTTGCAGTGTTTTTGTCTGCCAGATATGTTTGTCCTCTTCCAGCATGCTGTGAAGCATTTGATGCTGCACAGTTCAGGTGACCTGCCAGATGATTTAGGTCTAACTTGTGACCTGGATGTTAGTATACATAGAAAAGGGGACAGAAAAAAATGTGGTGATTGAATGAATGATGAATTTGATAATGAGAGAATATAGAGATACATGAGGCAGCAGATGTCTAACTTATAGTATTTCCTAACTCTTGAATGCGGTAAAAATCAGCTTTTCTTTTTCTCTATTTTTCTCTCTCTTTTTTATCTATGTTCATACTTGGATTTTTTCTTTTGTAAGTCAAAAAAGCATGGGATGACTGTAATTGTCTTTGTATTCTCTAAGACAGAATACAGAAGTGTAGTGCAGTAGTGTAAAACATGTTCTAAAAGAAAATACACCACCATTTTATCTCTCTCGTCTTCCTTTCCCTTTTTTTCCCCATCCTAAGCCCCAAAGATCAAGCAAAGCCTGTGGTAATTTTGGCTTCAAAGCTTATGAAATAACTGTGCTGTGTGAGCATTTCTGAGCTCACTGAAGTGCGCAAAAAAAAAAAAGTAAACTAGGAGAGGAAAAAAATAAAAAAAGACAACTATTTCATTTTAAAGATGCAAGCAGTACATAAGTCACCATTAATCCTTGATGAGATCCTGAATTATGACTGGACTTTCAGGATTTGTGTTACGCTGAAGTAGTTCTCTCTGTGCATTGGGAGAAATTAAAAGGGAAAGTCTGTCTCCAGTCTGCATAGGTTAAGACATGCTGATGCAGCTGCTTTATCTATGGGGAAAGTGTGGTGTATTGGGACATTTGAAAAAAGATTCAATGGGGACAAGCCCGGGGGGGGGGGGCAGGGAGGGTGGCGGCGGCTTTTGGAATATGAGTCATTTTAATCATCACTCTCAACTTGTGCTCACTGACAGCTGGACTCCATCTTTTCCAAATGCAATTTAAGGTGGGTAGAAGGCACATTTTTAAAAATAAAGATGGGTTTGTAACAACACACCCTTTAGACAAACATTATTGCAAGCTATGCTGTAATTGTAGCTTGAGGATGCATGCATGTGTATTTTTTGCTACGTTTGTGACTAGTGTAGTTCTTTCTCCTCTTTCTTTCTTCTATTTATCCCGCTCCCTCCCCTCAGTAAATAAGTAAATCCAAAGTCCAAAACAGCCTGTTTATGGTATTGCTAATTCTTAGGATTTTGTTACTCACCTTATTGCTCTTTGAAAGCTTGGGGTCTTCTAAACAGACTGGACAGGAAAAAAGCTATAATGTGAACTCACTGACTCAGGATTTGCCTACATTTTTGTGTGGATAACACTGAACATGTTTTCAACATTTAATAATTCTATATGCAATCAAGTATGAGGCAAATTTGTGCCTCAGAAGAGTGCAGATCCTTACTTTCAGCCTCTATTTGAGGAGAAAAAAAGTTGCTCTGGAATATAAAGCAGTTGCAATAGAAAGATCAAATGCTTTTCCTTCTAAAATAGACATCCTCTCCATAAAATTGACTCATAGTCAAGGTCATGACAGACAAGGTGGTTTAAATCATCAGAAGTGATGGCCAAAGTCTAGCGGTTGCTGTCACATGGGTAGAAGCGTAACATGTGCACAGGCACATCTTCATGGCAAGGAAGAATCTGTGGTTGTTTCAGGCCAGTATTGTGTGGGATTATGTGAGATTACTACATTTCATACAACATTGATATTATATGAATATTATATGTCATATAATACACAGTTTATAATATTATTATATGAAATAACGTTTGTAGAATGACTTTTGTGGGGGCAAGCTTCCCTTTCTCCTCTACACTATATTTGAGTAATCTGGTCGCAGAAGACCAAATGTTGACAATGATCATGCTAGAACAGCAAATGCCCACATTTTTCAAAAATCGAGGCAGCATGGATGGAAGCTATACTGGGACTTATGAATTTTCATTCTCCTGTGAATAACTTGCATGTAAAATTGTAGCCAGAGGTGGTTTTGATGAACAGTGTTACTGAAGTCTTGGTAATAGCAACAGGACAAAAGCCTCTAATGTAATCACAAGGTGATCACAAAATAGTAGCACTTCATCCTAATGGGAATGAGAGGAAGAAGCAGAAGGACACGGAGGGAGAGAACAGGTAAAATCTGGAAGCTGAGCCAGAAGAATTAGGCTGAGCCATGGAAGCAAAAGTATCAATTACCTGCAGAAGACCGGAGTACATTTTTTTTAGTTAATAATTGTGTAATCCTGTGTAAGCCAAAAATACAAACAGTCTTTTTGTCCCTTGCTGGGTTTTAACAAGTCTTCTCTAAGGTCCTAAAAAGTAATTTACAAGATTATATTCTTCTTATTTGCTGAAGGGTCTTAGCAAGATCCTCAGAACACTGAAACTTAGCCACAGTTCTTCTCTAATCCAAAAATTAGTATCCCTCTTCCCAGGCCAACCTTGTGTTTTGGGGTAAGGTAAGAAAGCCTCCAGCAACATCATGACCTGAGATCTCTGGGAAGAAAAGTTATTTAAAATAGAAAAAATTGATTTTTTTTTTTTTAAACCTTTCAGAAAAGAGTGCCGAGAGATCCTTGTACTTTACTATCTTCATGGCATACAAAGGCAATCAAGAGAAGTTGCTTTACTATTTCCCTTAAATCCCTTTAACACAAATCAGTTAATCATTTAATAATTATGAAATCATTAGTCATTTAATTATTCCAGGTTGTTTGCAACCATCTTCACCTATTGAGAACACATTCAGATTTTATCTTATGTAAGTAATGAGTATGAGGTGATTAATGTGTCTGAGGAAAAAGGCTGGAGCTGCATTTTATTTATGAATCAAAGATGAAGAATTTTAGCTGAAAATCTTGCTGTATTGAAGTTGATAGGAATTTAGCATTTGCCTTAAATATGGCTGTGATTTTGTTTTTGCTACTTAAGGAATAGATTTAGGTGTTAACATTGTAAAGCCAGTGTTTTAAATTTCATGCATATAGACAAAAAGTCATTTTAATTTGAATTACTTCCAAGCATATGTATAACGTAGATAGACAGGGTAAAGGCAATCCATTTTTGGTTCAAAACAGGTGTGGTTAAATACCAGTGGAGTCCAGTATTAAAAAGGGTATTTTGTATACCTGAGCAAAAAAAAAAAAAAAACCTTCATCTTGCCCCGAATTAAAAGTAATAAATGTGATTCTTTCTTCCATTTCACAAGCATCTCACATGTGTTTGCTGTGACCTAACAGCGGGAGCAGGTGGGGTCAGATGTCAGCATGGTATGAGGTACTTCATCAGCTTCCCGGGCTGCCGAGGACCTGGGAGCTGGGGTGCTTCTGCTGTGGTGATGACTTTGGCTTTTACCTGAAAGTAAGTGAAGGAGAGATAGTAGTTGCCCTCAACAAGGGAGGAACTACTTACTGGTAAGCAGCAGCTTTTAAATGCCATTTTCCTGTAAAATAGTTTCTGCCTGTCTAGCCCTGTTGTGCTGTAGCTACTTCATCCATTACGCTCTGCAGCATCCCGTGATGTTGTTTCAAGGAAAACTAGTAATGCGCCGAAGTACTGAAACTGTTTGTTTCAGTAGGATCACTCCACTTTCCCACTCCGCCCCCCTCCCCCCCCCCCCCGGAAAAATTATATTGCCTTTTTATATCTTTGGCTGCTTTTTTTTGTTTTGATTTTTTTTTTTTGACACTTGTGATGCCCATTCAATTTGATAGTAAGCTCTAATTGGTTAGATGCAAAATTTTAGTATAACATCACATTAAATATATTGCCTGGTAAGTGCTTTTGAACATATAATCCATTTATTATTGATATATAGATTTGTCACAGCTGTTCATTAGGAAGTCAGTTCTGTATGTATTGAGGATTGAACCAGTTTCAGCTTGCATTTGGTAAAATGCATTATCAAAACTGACAAAATATATTTCTTCAATTCAAATTTCAGTTTCTGTCTTCAGATGTCCATAGCAATTGTAAGGATCATACATGGTATGAGAGTACAGCTTTATCCAAACATTATTACCTTTGCGTTGTTATTATTAACTGATTAATTATTTTCTTGAGTCAATCTGTTTGATGCGAAGAACAACTTAATAGTACTTAAGTTAGCTGGAGCGATGACATTAAATTGTTGATTCTTTTAGATTAAGAAGTATTAACTTCTTAATAATTAACTTCTTATGATTAAATAATTTTTATTCCCCAGTTTATTCAAAGACTGATAATACACTCAAGAGAACACTTCAGTACAGACGGACAGCATAAATGGTACAAGAATACAATAGAAGAAATCAAGTTCACTAATGATACTATTTTTTTAAGCATATACTTTTTTATGTTGTCTGAATGCTAAAATATGCTTAAACGAGTTTAACAAGCAATAATAGTTAATAACTACTATACAAATTAAACTGAGTAAATGGCAACTAAGATTTTGAACAAACAATAAAGTATTTGATCTTAAGCAAGACTGTTAAAAAGGTGCTGTTATAAAAATAGAGAATGAATGGACAGATTGAAAAACAAGCATTTATTCCCTTTCTTGTCATTTACAGATGTTATTTCTTTTCATTAGTTTAAAGCAGTAGTCAGGAGATTCTTCAGCTTTTGGATGTCCAGGAGAAGACTCTTTAGAAGTGACCAGATTATTTTAAAGTCTGGGTTTTTTTTCCTAGATGTTTCAAAAGTAGTGGACAACAACTGAATATTTAACATAGCATGAAGAAATGTGTAATGTTCTTGCATTCTACTATTTTTTGTGCAGAGAGCTCTTTTTTTATTTTTTCTTCCATGGTTAATGTAAATGTAAAAATGTAAGAATGGTTATTATAGGTTAATGTAAAGCCTTGACTCCTTGACTTCCCTATTCATCCTCTTCAACTCTAGTCATTTGTTTAACTAGATGATTTTTCCGTGTTGTCCAGCTTTACTCAGTGATATAAGATGATACTATGATAATATGACTGTGCTTTGCCCAGTGAAACGCCAGCAGAAATGCTAGCTATTGGTGTTCTGGTGGCACTGTGATGCCAGTCTTGTGCTTTTCTTTCTTTTTAATACTTCCTTATATGGCTAAACCCCAGTATTTATAGCTAGGAGAAGCTATTTCTTGCAATAAGAGTGATACTGGCTAGTTTTCTAATCCGGTTTATCCCTTTTACCTGCTTTGAAGTCTGCGGAAGAGAAATGCTGTTTACATTTATTTTACAGCACCACTAGCATTAGCAGCTACAGCACTGAAGAAAGATTACTAAAACAAATCACAAAAATGTTTGTTGGCAGATAGCTCCCTATTTGTAGTTCACTTTTACGTTTTCATACTGTCGCCTTTCTTCAAGTAGGAGGTTGCTGTATATTGCTGTAATTGTGTGTGAAGTGTTGGTAAAATCACAGTGCATATCTCACACTACGAATGCCCCTCGACAATCAATTAATAAATTTGAAGATTATTAACAACTGAACTGTATATTTAGATAAGTAAAAAGAGGGAAAGTGTTGAATAAGCAATAATGGTATCTTTATTTTATGGGTCATGAAACCAAGGAACAGAGGCAAATGAATCAGCAAATTGATCAGCATGTGACAAAATTTGTGTGTCTTGTAAACCGATTTCCTGGAATATATCCCATTGTTTCTAATGAAAAGTTAGGAAACTCGGACTAATAATTCTGAATTATCAAATCTTTAGATGTGGAGAGAAAATCTTAGAAATAACTTCTCTACATTTTAATGCATTTTTTTATTTTAGGTAGCATTGCCATTTGAAGTTAAAATAATATGGAAACTTTGGGCTAAATGACGCTTACAATATCCTATCTAAATCAGATCCAGATGTTTTAAAAAAAACTTTGTGCATTAAGAAAAGGCTGTGAAACTTTACAATTTGAAAAAGATCAGCATTATGAATAGAAATGCTTTATATATCTTTCATTTGAATGTGAAAAGCAGTATTTTGTTATTACTTTAACTGACACTGAAATGCTTCCTTTTAATGTAGTACATTTTTTCCTGGAAAATACCTTTGGCTTGCAGTTAGTGGAAAAAACAAACTGATTTACGTACAAATTGTATTCACAGTTAGTTCATACTAAAACATGCAATTAACTTTAGTACTCCCTCTGCCTTTTCTCTTCCAGTAGGTCTAGTCCATCTCTTTATTTCTTGTAAATCCCAACTTTGGCGTCTTTTTACATTTTAGAGCTTAATCAAGCAATTTAATATTCTTACAGCATAGATTTGAGTACAGCCTGCGTATATAACAATCAATTTTTTTTAAGTCTCTTTCTGGCTAACTTCACACAGCACAAAGTTCTTTCAGACCTCTAGCGTTGTCTTCTGTAATATACTCTGTAAGACATGCCCTCCTTTCACGCTGTGGTGAGATAAGAAAGAAAATGCTGGGATCGTGAAAGCTGGCCCTGTGATAGAAACAGGTCGCTTTTCTGACTCTACAAAAGATTTCCCCGAATTCTGTACTGATCCTTGCAGCACTGCATTTCAGGCTGGAGCACTGCTGCTGTGGAGTTGTATTAAGTATCATCATAAGCAGAGTAGTTATTGGGGCGGGGTTATTATTTGTTCTATTGAGAGTTTCTCCACAGAACTGGAACACCATTTCCTAAAGACTATGATCACTTTGTAATTCAAAAAACAAAGGCTCATGCCAAGAGTTGGGAGAGTTGATTCTACAACTATGTGAGACACCCTTGGAAAAAGTTACTTCATTTCTTGGTAATATTTCAGTTTTCCCATCAAGACAATTGTATAATACAAATAAATAGAAAAATGATGCTGCAATAGCATCTCTTGGTTCTTGTTCCTGCTCCACAGTACAGCCAACCCAATATATGTTTTCTTGAATGTTCTAATTATTCATGCTGTAGATCAGTTCAAATGATTATATAGAAACATTTTATATTAAAGATTTATTACTGGATATTTTTCTCAAGAATTCTGGAAACCTTTATTTTACTTAAAATACTTCTTGAGTTTTTAATACATGTTGCAATGCCATAATCTTTATATCCCATAGATATACAAATTCTTATTGATCTGTCATCACCTTGGCAGGGCGAACTCTGCTGGAAAAGCTGTTCAGTCAGAAGGAGAATGCACCACAAGAAGAAGCAGAAAAACTATGTTCTCGTATTATTGCAATGGGTCTTTTACTTCCCTTCACTGACTGCTTCAGAGAACCATGTAATCAGAGTGCCCAACAAAGCACACCCACATTTGACGTAAGTATTAAAAAAGTTACCTTCTGTCTGTTCTGCCATGAGGACATGATTTGTCAATGGCTCATGATTCCTAAGTTAGTCCTGAGAGTTCTGTTATTTCTTTTAATCAAAATTGGCCTTAAAAATGTGGCCAGCTGTGTTTTCTAAGTTCAGGTACGTACACTTTTATATCTGGGTAAGCTTAAGTTTTAAAAGGTTCTCCCATAACTTTATTTCTTAACATTTTAACTCATCCTGGTCTGCTATACTGTTGTTCTGTATCTGGTGTTTTCATGAAGCTTTTTTCTTTAAATGCAACATATTCATCTTTGAATACCAACATTTCAGTCCAACAGCTGTTCAACAAAAATATAAATTAAGAAAACAGCAGAATACTGGGTGTCATGAAACTACAGAAGCCAAACAGGATATCTATGCTAGATTTCCCCTTGCCCCAGTCTGACATTTGACATGAAATAGTGCAAGGGTCAGTGCAAGTCAACTGCTGGCGTTCTGACTAGAGTGTTATCTGTGCCTTTGGGCTAGCTGGCTAGAGTGCTGTTATTAGTGGCATTTACATGCAGTTATAAAACTTGAAGAGACTGTGATATAGGCATGGCCTAACATACTGTTCCTTCCCCTTGGATGATGAATTCAATGTTAGGATGTGATTCTATCATATGATACCGTGTGACCATTGAAGTTTTACAGTGGACTTTTTTTTGATCCTTGCCATCAAAATTTTCTTTAACACTTTTTTTTTGTACTAGTTTGTGACTGACGATAATCAGTGTTTTTCTCTTCACTAAATAATTTCAAAATATTGTACACATATTAACTAATCTTCTTAATACTTTCCTGGTACAGTTAAGATTTTCTCCATTCTACACATGAAGAAGCTGAAGCACAGAGTTATTATGTGATTTAGTTAGGACTATTTAATGAATGATTGACGTAGCTTTGAGAGTACTTGGGTCTCTTTAACTTTTTAAATCTTTCTCAGCTTTCCTGAAGAATAGCTTAACACAACTGGTAAAGGAAACATAACTATAATTATAAAAAATGTCTGAATAAATTCTTAAAACAAACTTTCCTAGGTAACCTGGCTCACCTACAAATTTATTCTATGGTCTCTCTAACAACATTCAATCTTTATATTTTTTAAAAAGAACAATATTTAAGGCATTTTCAAACTGGCTTTTGAAATTAATTGAAAAAGGGATGTGACTACATAAAGCTGGTGTTATTCAGGAAACTTAAAATCACACTCCATCAGAAAATATCTCAATAAGGTTACTGAAAAAGATATTTTTCTTATCGTTCAGTTTGCTTAATACGACTTGGTGATGTTTTCCGTAATCCTGGTTTTACTGTATATTCAGTTAATCTGTTCCTTTATTAGGTTTGAATACAAAGTTAGGTGAGGAAAAACTTTATTTTTTTATAAATAGACTTTACCAAATTAAAAGTCTGAAAAGAAGCAGAGGAGATTCTTTTGTTGTTTATTGATGTACCATGCTATCTGAGTAAGAGAATTATTCTAGGTATCTTTCACTGAACATATCCAACAAGATGGACTGCCTGAAAAGGAACAGTGTTCTAGCCTAGAGCTATGTGAACGTTGTTTCAAAGTTGGCAGTTTAAGATGTTGCTGTCTTACCAGTGGTCTTAGTTTGAACTGGAATACCAGAAAGCCACAAGTTCTCAGCTATTTTTTCTCTATAAGACCCCTGAATAGATCATGCTTCTGTAAAACAATAATGTCAGGGTGACGTAAAGGCTTGTGTATGCATACGCAGCAAGTAGTACAATCTGCTTCGAAGGAGCATGCATCTACTGCCTTGAACAGGAAGATCCCAAAACTTGCATGTGTGTATCAGATGGTACAAAGGTGGGAGCTGCTGCTATTAAGTTTGTGAATATGTGTTTGCTTCAGTCCTGGTGACCAGAGTACAGGTACTCCTACAGGTTTATGCACAAGCCCCGTAAGGGTGACAGTGTTTAGAACCTGCAGTATAAACTCATAGCTGAGAATTTCTTCAAAATTGGGCTACTCCTGGATGATTTTGCTCCACAGAGTCAGCAAACAAAATATCTTACAAAAATAAATTCAAATAGTTATGTAAGAAAATGAAACAATAAGTAGCTAATGTGAAAAATTATGACACTGTTTATTACTTACAACAGGATATGTACAATCTCTGACTCCTGTGTATCCTCTTGCATCTCTCTCCATATCCGTACTTTGTTTATTTAGGTTTTCTTTTTCTTTTTCCTTTTTTTTTTTTATTTAGCTCAATACAGGATTTTAATGTTGATCTAATTATGCTTCCATTGACTTCAAAGATAGAGGAATTAGACTAGTATTAAGCAATATTTAAAATTTCACCCATTTGGAGTTGGAAGACATATAATCTTTGCCCTTAACATCCAGAATTGGGAGCACAGCCAGTCCTATATTCTTCCTTCATCTCTGAGTTCATCAGATGTGCCGCTTAACAGCTACTGCCTCCAGCTCCATCCTGGATCTCCTCCAGTTTGGCTGGTGTCCTTTTCACTCATCTGAAACTGCTGTTGACAGAGCTCCAGTAACCCTGCCCTGCTCAGAGACAGGTTTGTCTCCCATCTCATTGTCCTTGCTCACTGCTACTTCTAACTCTGGTGATCACTTATGCCTTTATGTTACTCATTTCGCTCTTTTGATTCTGTCTTAGTCTGGTTCTTATCAAGCCTCTTAGGTCACTCCTTCAGCATGTTTTTTGCAGGATTGCCAACTTTTTTTCCCACTGAAATCCTTCCTTGGACCCCTCCTTTTCTTCTGTGACTGATCCCATGTATTTCTGAGATTTCCATTATTATTTTATTCTTTTGAATCTGATCCATTTTCCCCTTTTGTTTAAGTGTGGTCCCACAGATACATTTTGTGTTTTAAAGATGTTAGGTTACAGTTTATAAAAATAATTCAGTAAGTTTTGTTCAGGCTATGATCTATTTCTCATGGCTCGAGATGAATATAAACAGATTATTTAAAAGTCATATTCCCTCACTCTGATCTCCTTTTCTGGATGCCCTCCAGTGAATTTAATTTAATATGGCTAATACTGAACTCTTTCTGCTGTCTTGAAATGTTTGCAGTCACACATCTGATTACATTCTCATCTTCCATACTACTCATGCTCAGTGGTCACCTCTAATTCTCTCTTACCACTGTGTATCCAAATCTTTTGTCTTTTTTCTCAGTAACACCTCAAAAATCTCTCCTTTTCTTTCTCTCCAGACATTTCAAGCTTTAGTGTGGGCCTCTACCTCCCCCCATTAAACAAAAATGAAATATCTTCTGGCTGAAGGGTATGTAAGGAATAAACACTTTCTGGAAATCTGTCTGTCCATCCCTAGTGGCTGTGGTATGTTACTAAATAATCTTGTTACTACAGTGCAGTTGTAGTCCTAAGCTTTTTAGCACATTACTTCATTGTATTATCCTATTAGAGTAAGATCAACACAAAGTCAAGCTGGCTAAACAGTTCATCTTTGGCAAGAATGTATACCACAAACATAAGTTTTACAAGCACCTACCTGTTAGTAGGATCATAACTTCCAACAAGTAAAGATCTCATCTCCTGTTTAGCTCCTCTGTTAGTCATGTATCACAGGAGCTAGAAAACAGCAGTTTTTGGAGAGTCATCAGTTATGTGTAAAAAATACATACATCTGGGTTAGAACTGAAACTGCTCAGACACCAGTAAAAGAACCTAACATTTTGCTATCAATGCAAGGCAACTTTAATTAGCTATTAAGTTATTTAGTTAGCTATTAAGAAACACTGACTTACTTGGCATTTGTCTGCGTTTTATCTGGTAGCTGCAATTTCTACAAGTTGCAAATTTCTAGTCTCTAATTATGACTTCCTATTCCAGATTTCCCAGTTCACATTGTGCAGTCTTAAGCTATGGGCAATTTTTTTTCCCTTCATTGTGGAGTTTTGCTTTTTTCTGACATGCTTTCCAAGTAGTTTTGTGTTTTGCTCCTGAACATTAGTTTTAAAGCACTTTGAATTCTCAATGAATGACTAGAATCATTTTCTGATAGAGGCTTTTTACTCTGATTTTGTACAGACTTTTGGGAAGAAAACTGAGCATATTGTTGTATCCAGAGTACAAGCAATCTAATACATCCCTTGTTTTGGAAACTTCATCTCTGTTGTAGACTAGCTGCTAAATGGCCCCACAACTACTGCTGTCATGTGACATAAACCAGCAAAATGGTCTTCCATATGCATCTGAAACGTTGTTTCAAGAGATTTCTGCCTTTACACACTAAGCTGTGATCTTTGTTTATTTCTGGTGTCATTTTGATTGGGTGATCACATCCTTTTTGGTGCTTCTGCTGTATGCTGTTAGTGTGTTGAGTAAAGCTGTTAGTGATGTAGAAATGGTTAGGTATATGAAATGTATAAATGTATTAATGATGTATAAATGATTTTAGCATGTTCTATAATGAAAGAGAGAAATGGGCATCTTCTGTAGGATGTCTTTCTTTGCTGTGTTATGATATGGTTTACACATATTTGACATATTTGACAATTAGGATTTGACAATTAGAACAAAGGCATATTTGACAATTTAGGATAGGGACTGCACCTTGGGTGATTTATTGTTATGATGCCTGACTAGGTTGTCATCTGCTTCTAAAATAATGCTTTCTCAAGGAAGCAGAGAGCCAGACGGCATAAATGGGAAATGCTATAGCAATGGCTACTTTCCTATTATCTCCTGACCACCTGTGGTGACACCGATGCTTTTTAAGGAAGTAAAGATGTTGCTTTCTTTCTGCTGAGTAGCAGCAGATGCTGGGACTTTGCAGGTCAGCTGGAGGAGGAGTTAGTGACACTGAGTCTTTTCTTAATGGTAGCTTCTTCTATCTGCACTGTTTATACCAGTCTGAAAATTGGTGGTTGAACAGATTGCAGACACCCCGCTCTCAGGAATCGGAGAGCCAAAGCTCTCTGAGCTAGTGAGCAGTTGCCAAGGAGCAACTGTCCCAAGAATTGACTTCAGTTATGAGAGCTTTTCCTTCAAACAAACTGCATCACAACACTGGCAACAGTACAGCATTTCTTCACATGTGTATGCTATCCTAAGGAATAAAATGTATAAGATTTTATATAGTCCCATCTTATGACATTTGGCGCAGCAATACGTTGGGGGTGACTAGCGAATAAGACTTTCAAGGTAAACAAGTGAAAATTGTTAAACAGAACACACAAAACAGTTTGTTACTCTGCCTCCTTAATCTTTGTCACGTAGTTACCATGGCAGTTGAGTCTGGCTAAACTAAAGCCCTCATCTCTGCTCTTCCTTTTTCATTGCCCAATCACTGACACTTTGTCTTTCATGGTAAGCAACTCTGAATGTTCCTAAGAGTGGTAAAATGGAAACAGCTGGATGATCACCAGCTGAGGTGTTCCTATTATGCTGCTTCCCAGCTTCTTTTTAAATTATAAATTTTTAAATAAAAGTTATTGGGGGACAGGAAGAGCAAGATAGTAACTCTGGAACTGAGTGATAATAGGTGTGGGAATCTGAAATTTAGTTTCCTGCTTTGCTTTCCCCATGATGGCCCAAAGCACTGGGTTATTGGCTCTGTTGATCTCTCTTGTCCCCAGGACTTGGTATAGAAACCTCAGCAAAGTTTGTGAGGATCAAATGCACATATTTGTGCTGCTTTATAGAGGAGGAGGTCGTCATTTTTGAGTGATCACGGAGAAGGAATGTTTCATGAATTTTTGGCACTTGAAAAGTGTTTTTAAATGTTTTTTTCATTTCTGGAAAGAAGAAAATTAGACAAACAAGTGAATGCATCAAATTTAGTTCACAATGATAAAATGCCATTTCAGCCATGTACTACAGCATTATGACTGACTTGCTGCTTTTCTGCCTTGTAAAGCATCTGTGCTCACTAGTCTGGCCAAAGGTAGTTACAATCTGTGAACCATGTTTAATTGCTGCTCTGGTTCTTTCAATGATCAGAGCTTTGTTACTGAACCTGTCCTCAAAAAGTAAACCACTTCTCCCATTCTTGATAGTATTGGTTTCTTTATTTTAAAAGCTGCTTAAAATAAAGCAGTCTCCTGCTGATAAGAGCATTCTGAGGTAGTCTGGTTCTAATTTCTGGAACTAAGCCTTACTTGTCCACTTAACTACTTATATGCCAGGGGAACATGCAATAGGCTTTCTTTCATTTCAGAAGTTGCGTACTTAATACATCAGAATGATTAAACTTCCTGAATAGAAAAAAATTTCCTTCCATGCACATGAAACAGAGGGTATTAAGTCTAAATTACAAGCAGTTGTGTACAAATGTGGCACAAGCTCTTAGGAGCACTTAGAAATACAGGCCTGGAAAACATGGTCTGAGTCATGGAGTCTAGCCCCTGCTTATCCCAAGTTCCATAAAATGTAATTCCTCTATGAGTTTATCCAGTTCAACCTTAAATGCAGTTATGCTTTTCCCCTCTCCCCACTCCCCCAGCTCCTCCCAGTGAAAGGCTGTCCTGATACAAGTTGAT
Source organism: Apteryx mantelli (assembly GCF_036417845.1). Classification (NCBI taxonomy): domain Eukaryota; kingdom Metazoa; phylum Chordata; class Aves; order Apterygiformes; family Apterygidae; genus Apteryx; species Apteryx mantelli. Next base: position 51,598,140 of record NC_089980.1, on the reverse strand, counting down.
TTAATGATCTGAAACCTTTTGGTAACTACCACCCTGTGTTAACTCCCAGCCCATTTATATCTGTCTGCAGACATGCCAGCCCTTTCTGACCTCCCCTCTTCAGGATAACTTTGAATGCTTGAGGTTCTACTGAAAAATAGCCCAAGTTTCTGGGCTTATTTGAACTGAGATGGCCTGAATGATAGGACCCGATCGTGCCATGGCTTAACCCAGGAGTCATCATGGAGGGTAGTAGCAATTCACAATAGTGTAAGAAAGATTAGAGTTGCTGTTAATGCACTTCCATGTGATGTTGAGCTGAAGAGCAAGGCTACTCTTGACAGAGCAGTATGCCTCTGTACTGCACCCCCACCTTTCCCACCTTGCCACGCATGATTGGACTTCAAATGTTTTCTTTTTTCTTAATAGTTGTCAAAATACCTCTGATCAATTTTTTTTTTTTCTTGGATCTCATATTGCTGATTTAAGCTTTTTGCAGCCAGTCTGGACAGACTTATATCCATTTATTGCTGTTTCACATTGATCACTTGTACATCTTTTGACCATTTCTCACAAGGGCTATCTTTGTATTTTTAACTAGAAGCAGATGAAAGGTTGACAAAAACTGAAGCAGCACTGAACAGAAGTTCACATTATCTGCATATGTCCAGGAGCAATACTGCTGTAAAAAGCATGGGTACAAGGTTGCACATTATATTCTTACAGGAGGGGATAAGATAGTCACTCTAAATCCGTCCTTGGCCCAGACAGAATGAAAAAGGATTAAGCATAGTCTAAAGTGAAAAATGTGTGGCTGCTTTTCTGAAGGCTCTAGGTCTACCAGCACACCTTCTGATATTTGCTGCAAGTGTAGCTCAAGGCCCTGGTTTTGGATCCACCAGCCTCTTCCTATATGCCGTTTGTTAGAGGCCCGAGGTTTGAACAGCTCACAGCCCTGGCTTCCATCTTTGAAGACTGGCAGGATAACATATCTTTAGCTCAGTGAAGGAACATAATTAATATTTAATATATTATGGACCTGAAATGTAACATTGTGGTACCTGAGAATGAAAGTTTGTCATGAAAAGCTGCACTTCAAGCCTGGTGAGAGCTGGCTGGGAAGAGAGTGAGTTAAACTACAGATCTGACTCTCTGTGGCTCTGTTCTAAGCACTAGCATCTATAAGTGGTAAAATATCTATTGATTAGGTACCATCGGATCCTACAGGCAGTTTGCCTTGCCCCTGTGTGAGTGCTCTGCAGTTCTAAGAACCAGTGGAAAGTGCTGCGTAGGGACATGTGGAAGCAAAAACTCTCCTCTTGACGTTACATTTAGTGTGCTGGGCTCTGACTGCTTTAAGCTTTTGATGTCCGCACAGAAGCGGATCTAAATAAATAAGACTGGGATCATTCATGTGGGGATTATTTTTTCCCTCAAAGGAGTGGTCTGTTTATTTTTTCCCCTTCTAAATAGTGGAGTTTGAGCAAGATGAAATGGAAATTCCAGATATATGCAAAGCTTGGTCATGGTAAGAGAATTAGCTATCTGTACTTACAATATCTAGTAAAGATTGCCTCTGAAATGAAAAGATTGAAGGGGAGAGAGTTGGATATGGAAATCTATAGGTTCATGAATGCTTGTAGTAAATTTATTAATGATAAAGGCAAATCAGCATATTTATTTGGACTATTTTATTTATTTTATCTTACCTGAATATTCAACATCAGAATTGGCTGCATGTCGCCTTCTTCAAAATGTTCTGATAATCATGCAAATTCATGACATTATCTGCTTTGGAGAAGGAGAGATGAGATGGGTTAATATATTAACTTCCATGGAGATAAAGACAAAAGGCCAAAAGGATTAAATTTTTGACAGTATCTGCAGTGTTTGGGAAGATGTTCAGTTGATTCATCTCTTTTTGACGGGCATGGAGGTGGAGATGGGGTTAATCTTTTTCCATTTTACATGTCATTTATGGACTATCAGCACAGGAAATTCTAGACCTTCAAAACTACCTTTCTCTCATCGTGGCTTTTCATATTTGAACTTCTGTTTACAACTATCCAAGTGATTAGACTTCAGCTGTTGTTAGATATCTTGTTTATATATTGAACACTGGTATGGTTTAATTGTAATGCAAGTTCCTTTGAGGTAGCTTTGCAAGTTTATATTTATCATCATGAGTGAGAAGTCTATTCTCTCATCCTCTTCTAAGCTGAATAGTGAATGAAAAAATTCCAAAAAACAGAAGAACAAGCCTAGAAACTACATGATCTTTTACACTCGCAAACAAATCCCCCATGCTGGGTTAGGAGTCAGAGTGATGTGATGTCTTAGTTTATAACTGTTCATAGTTTATATGCTCTAAATTCTATCAGCAAGTACAGCAATACTTTGTGTTTTATTACCTTGATAATGTATCCCATCTGTACCATAGTTCTGAGACATACTGCGATTTGTTAATATATCTTAATTCATGTAGACTAATCATGCTTCAAAAATTCCTTGTTAAATGATTGTACTGTATCTTCTAAGAACCAGCATGGCTGAAATATCATGTCTAGGAAAAGTTTAACTGTTTGTCTTCCTCATTTACATTATGTCAATATCATCTATAATGTATCTTCTGTTTTATGGCCCTATAATCCTACCTGCAATCCCACTGAAAACTGACTGTGCTCACCCTCCATAGAGGTCGTTCTCATCGTTCCCTGGATTGCTAAAACCCTGCAGCTCTGAGTAGTGGCGTGGGCAACAATATTTTGTTCTGGTTTGTTCTGAATGACTTTTGTGTCTTATCTTCCTCTGTTTTTGAGGTTTGGATAATATAGATAATGAGATAAATAGTAATATCCAGCACCTTTTTCTCTTCTTTATTAACTGCAGTATGTATGGATATGATTATCTCCCTCTCACAGGACTGGAAAAATGGGGAAAACCACAAAAATACACATACTCATGAAAAAGCTGAACTTGGCATTAATTAGATAAAGCCAGAGTATTAGTTACTGAAAGAATTGCACTAGCTGTGCTTGTTTGGATGCTCAAATGCAGTAACATAGTAAATGAGAAAAAGATAGGCTTTTCAAAGACCACAGAATTCAGAGCTCTAGGTAAAGAACTTAATGCGATTTGGTTTTGTACTGTTTTTTATCCATCTATTTTTACCTTTATCTAAGGTCTATATATGTAGCTGGATTTTTGCCATGTTTTTCATGCTGGAAAATTCTAATCGGCTTCTTCCTTTCCCCCAACTGTTTGAGGCACCCTCCATAAATCAAACCTTTTTCTCTATAACCAGCATTTGCCTGTTCTAAGTAAGAGCTCTCAGTAAAATAAGCTCATATCACTCTTCTCTAAACTTATCTTTTTGGCAAGTACAAGCTTAGCCGCATGGAATAGGAAATTATCCAAAAAAGAGTTAATGCATCTTCAAAATAGGTTTATGATGAGTAAAAGGAGGAAGATAAAAGGAAAAAAAGTAAACATTTTAATCTAAAAATGAAATATGCAGCAAGACAAGTATCTTACCATTACCAAGTGACTGTATCTTTTTGCAATGCTCAGGCAATAATGGGGGTGAAGTGTAATAAATGTGATTTTTCGTAAGAAGATATTGCTCTGTGATATGACTGTGTTTTGATCCTGTGGCTTGATTTCCCACCACCACCCCTCCCCCCCATTTTGTATTACAAAATTTTGCATATTTCCAAATCAATTACTGGGATTCTTATACTCTTGCTGTCATTGATCTTTACAGAGTTGTACAGTATTATAAAGATTTCATCACAAGCTGCGCGTGTAGGTGCATGCTGGGAGTCACAATAATAACAAATTGAACTGTGGTCAGCTAAATTTTCTTTTGTTTTCAGACATAAGTACCTGTTTGCCCTACCTTTCATCATATGGTCTGGATGTCTCCTACTGTTAATGAGTGAATTGCCTCAAAGCTATTAAGTAATAAAGATATATTCTAACCCAAGGCCAGGGGATTGAGAATATTATTTTTTTTTTATTCTAAAAGCAAAGTCGCTTTTCTAGCTGCCTTTCTATGAATATAGAAATGTAAATGAGAAAAACAGATTAGTAGGGTTGTGTTTAAAAAAAAAAAAAAAAAAAGCAGGGTTCAGCTTATGTTGAAATGATCTGGGGAATATTCACAATTCTCTTCCTTATTTGGACATTTGGTGTAAAAAGATTACAAAGAGTATGAACTGAAATATTTTTCCTTCTCTAACTCATAAACTAGCCCTACATAAAGAGGTTCTGTCATAATGGACAGAATCTATTATGTCTCTTAGGGAAGGAGAAGTGGGAAAAGAACTCATGTACTCAAAAAATGCTGAACTGTATTCTCACATCTCGAAGTGCTGTTCCTGATGCTGTAGATAAATAGAGGATTAGATTTTTTTATTGTTAGTAGAAATCCTTTTAAAACCACAACATTCATTTCTTTTAACATAGATTTGTGTTAAGTCTTTGTTAGGGGATGAAGAACATAAAAACAAGTCTGCGTTGATGTAGGAGTGGATAACAAACTATTTGTATTGGAAGCAAAAGCTTTGATATTTTGAGCTTGTCTTATACAATGAACTTCTCAATTTTTTTAATTTATTTTTTTAATAACCACAGCAAGACCAGCTTTATACTTGGGCTGCAGTTAGCCAACCCACACATTCATCAGATTACATTGAAGGAAGCTTTCCAAGGAGAATTCCATCTGTGTGGCCCCCACCCAAACCTCCAGATGAGGAAAACAGACTCGAAAATACGGAAGCAGGTATAGTTCTTGGACGCAAATGAGATATTGGCATTGGGGGGGAGCTGCTGTGTTTGAGAATCCAAGGCATAACATAAGATATTAACTTCTAACAAATATCTGATTCTGAAGATCTTGGACTAGTATCAGAAATACTGTTAGGTAGTATGAATCTAATCAAAAATAGTCATCAAAATGTGTATTTTTTTTAACCACCAAGATGTGCACCTGGCATCTGCTGACTAATGGATTTTACCAGGTGTTGTGACCTTTATTCTTTTCCAGTGTACATTCCCTCAGAGCCATAAAATATGGGTACTTTTCTCTTCTTAAAAATATGGAAAACTTCAGAAGGCCAGCAGTGATACCTTACACCACTCTAATAACATTCAGTGTATTCCTTTGTGGATTCAGCAGTCTCCTGCTGACAGAAAGACAGTTTATCTGAAAAATAAATTGAGGTCTTGTTTAAGTCAGCTCATCTTAAAAGTTGTGGCGTCACTATACCAGCCTGCCAGCTTTTTTGAAATCTTCTGCACTTTCATTAAAAGCTTTGTTTAAGCTGAGAATTAAAAAAAGAATAAAATAAAAAAACACTTTTGTAGCTTACAAAGAAATATAGGAGAGAATTTCAAACCTGTTTTCTATTGATTGTGTTGATGGGCAAATACCACAGGTTCTTGGATGATTGGTTTTGCATTAACATTCAATAGCTCTCAACACCATCAGGCTGCATTCATCCCCATGACCTCCATGGTAAGCCACTGGCTATTCTCAAATCTTCCATTTCCTACGCTCCTTTTTTCATTGCTCAAATTTGAAGAATTAAGTCATTATTTCAACAGAACTATTTGTATTGCTTGTAGGACTTGGGTGGAGTTAATTTTAGATTTGTTTCTCTTTGGGACTTCTTTACTGCTTCCTCTGGAACACAAGCAAAGTATATAAATGGACAACATATATCATAGCAACACTTGACTTTTTCTGGTATCACTTATTCCAGTGTTCACAAGCAAAATAAGTCATGCCGACAAAAATGCAGCATTGCATTATAATTCTGCAATATATTGCACATATGATTCCGTTTCTGCTTTGGCTTTTACCAAAGCGGCTCTATTAGTCATCAAGGGAACATTTCTGCGCCCATCTCACTGATGTAGTTCAGAAAGTGAAATGCTGCAGTACTTGACTATTGGACTAGTCTGCTATTGGACTAATGAGCCACTATTTTATGTTAGGTTCAATGAAAGTGATGCCATATGTGGTAGCTGCATTCATTGTTGTGTTCTCAAAGAGGAAAAGTAGTGTATCTTTTGACATGGAGATTTAGCTAATGGACATGCATTTAGAATTTTTATGAACAGACTCTGGACTAGAAAGGCATAAAGCTGAATACTGTATTCTTTATTTTACTTTGAGATTTTAGCCCTGCAAAGGCTGGTGCAGATAAACAATGGGGTTTTTTTGCAGGTTTGTGTGCTCCAATACCTAGAAGAAGGCAGCTGATTAGATAAAATATTTTAAAATGTTTGGATTTTGAATGTTTACTAATTTGGAAGACTGTTTCTACCATGAGGATAGTATCAATAATTTTTAAACATGTTCATCTTATGCATGGTTTATTTCCTTCTTATGTTGTTCTGTCTAATACTACTCTATAGACATAAAGTATATAATATTTCTTTGCTACTTACCTCAGTTGCTGCCTCATCAACTAAATGCAACTGAAAATCACCATTTTGTGTGTGGCATAAGCAATTTAAGAGCACCTTTGTCAATGTGCAAAAATATTAAGAAAATAGAACTAGAAGTAAAATGGAAAATTGTGTATTATGCCCATTTCTAAATGGAATGTAAACAGTTCTCAAAAATTATCTGAGGTGTCAACTTTAAAAGTATTTCAATTTTTTTTTTGCTTGTTGGTGTGAATTTGAAGCATAGGGCATGGAGGGAAGAGGAAAATTGATTCTTCTGAATACCATTCAGGTAGATGTAGAATGTAATTTTTTGTTTGATTATTTGCATGCTTGCCATGTGGAAGATCCTGGAGGTGAGTGATGTTTCTGGTGAATCCTGAAAGGTAAACGACCAAAGATTTGTGACAAAATTGTTTTATGTGTATGTGCCTTTGCAAGGTGGAGGGGCAAAGCATTTTTCTAAGGATTGAAATTACTGTGTATACAGAAGCTGTATTTTTGCATTAAATGTAATGATTGTTGTATTGGCTAAAGATACGGTATTAAAATTAGACATAATGGTTTATAAACAAAAACTTTAATTTTAGGCAAACTGTTGATTCAAAGAGGAATGTGGCAGGGTATTTTTGTGTAGTGTCTTTATTTTTGTTGTACATGTGTTAGGATGACAACAATACTAGGCCTTCAAGCTTTAAGTGAGGCAAGAGTGAATTCTGCAAGGTGTTAGGTAATCTGTCCCTAAATTAGCGAAGCACATAATCATCAGTTTAATGTAGTATATATTAAATAAACTTGCTGTGTGCTCTTTGCGGACAGAGAGAAGGAATGTTGTTGGGTGTAGGAAGAAGGTTATTAGAGGGGTCAGAGGGTGTGTGGGGTTTTTTATTTGTTTGTTTTGTTTTGGTGTTCGTTGTTGTTGTTGTTTTGGGGGGGGGAGTTATGCTGGCTATTTGGTAGTTTGTTAAAAACTGAAGTTTGGAAATACCTGGTATAAATTTGGGTTCAAGACACTAGATCCTTTTACCAAAAAATAAATTTTCCATTTCCATTCTGGATTCAGAGAGATCTGGGGACAAAATATCAGTGTTTATGGCATTGATTTTGCATCTGCAGACCCAAATCTGTTTCTTCTCTTCTTCTGGGGATTATACCCTGCCAATCTCATGCCCCAGCACATTGTCAGAATCTAGACACAATAAAGTATTAGAAATTTGTTTGTTTTCATCCTTTGCTGTTGACACTATTTCACTTAACATACAGGAAGAAGCAAGTATGCAGGTACCAGAAGCCAGGCATCCTTTGCCCATGTGATCATCCTAACCACCTGGGCACAGGCTCAGAGACTGTATAACTTTCCCATGCAAAATGAAACAGCCCCAACATGCTAAATCTCTGAAATTTAAGTTAGTGCCTTTACCAAAACTAGCCTTGTCCAGACACTTATTTCCTTTGCTTTATGAAAAATGAACAAAGAAAATGTTTGGTTTGGGTTAAAAGGAACATTTCTTTTATCATAAAACACTTTTCTTTCCTTTTTTGGGAGTTTTGCTTAACAAAGATTAAAAAAAAATAGTTTTGATGCAAATGGATTTTATTTTGCAAGTTTTGGCAGCCTAACCTTAAAATTAACTGTTTATATCACCCTGGACTTAGCTTATATTTATAACCCTTTCTAGAACAAAGCCTGACTAAGCTAAAAATAGGCTAGAGAATTGTGTCAAAATGTTAAATATTGATAAATGTATAGAAACTGCCTTTTCCTATGAGTTTTTTTTAAAGAACTTTTCAGTAAGGAAAATAGTTTGTGCTGATTTGCATAACAGGAAACATTAGCAAACAGGAAAGATATTGGTTAAGTGTGTCTTGGCTGAAGCTGACTACAAAGAAGCTGAGGGCATGGCTGCGAATGGAAAGTCAGTCAGTCTATAGGAAAATCATGCAAAATACTTCAGACTAATACTCTGGGTTCTCCGTAGGTATAATGCAGTATTCCCCTGGGATCCTTTTTTTTTTTTTTTCTTTTTTTCTTTTGGTACTGTTTCAGATTCAAAAATCTCTGGATAAATTTGTAATAATTGAAAGCACTAGAGAACTTGACCTGTCAAAGCTTAAGCGAATTGCTAATTTAATTCTGAGAATAGTATTGCATTTGGCAGGCTAACACAGATATCTAAACAAATACATGTTTGATAAGAATGAAGAGTAGTGTATTTGTGTAATGGTGACATATAAATATCATCTCTCCTGTGGGACTGTTGGGACTTGTGTAACGGTCTGTTGCTTTACTGCATTGTGGCAAATTAAAGGGATTGTTAAAGGAACTGAAAAGAAAGGGAAGGAGGATGGCACATGTGAGTACTTAAGAAAACAATAGTCCAAAGCCAAGTCTAAAGGAGACTATTAGAGTTCTAGGGAAGAGAAGCAGGGTATAGTCAGCGCAGCAATTGAATAACGGTTATTCGGGAAGTACACAGAAACAGAGGATAGCTCTGGCCCAGCACTGTGGCAGTACTGACTGTCATTTAACTGGCTTAGGTATAAGAAGTAGTGTAGCCACAGTAGAGTGTACCTCTGCTTCAGCTAGTTTATCCATGCAACCGTATGGCATCCGGATGCATATTTTCTCTTCATCACTCTACTGTTCATTAATTGTTGATGCTCCCCACTTATTCTTTGCAGTTTTTTGTTTTTTTCAAAGGCTTCTTTCTGACCTAAGAGTGGCTATCTCAAATTGTCTTCTAAGAGCTATGGGGGGGGAGGGGAGATTAGTTTAGAATATGGTCACTGGTGTCAAAAGACTGCGGATAGCTCTAGAATTAGTCATGTGTATGTGCATGTCTTGTCCAGTACCAGGACATCAGCCAAGAGTAAAGCCTAGTGTGAACAAAGACGACATTCATCTAAAGTTTGTGTCTATCATACAGAAATCTAAAACTGCATACACAGTCCCTGGGGAAATACTAGTTAAGTTTTCCTCATTTTGCAAATCAGGTGGGGTTAGTCAAAGAAGTTCTCTTCCAAATAACTTGTAAGACAAGTATCTGACATTGCTTATTTTAAGAATGCTAATACTCTTCCTTCAGAGGAGGTGTTAAAGTTTTTTGCTAGAAAATAATCATTCTATGTTTGGGGTTTTGGGGGTTTTTTAGTAGCCATGAGAGGCAAGTGTCCAATTCATCGGTAGCATCCTAAATTTCCCTCACTAAATGAAGTTATCTGAAAGTCAGCAGCAAGACATGATTCATCCATACCAAAGCTTGTCAAAGTGAGAGATGATGATCTATTTCTCATATGACAGTCTATCCTCGCCCAACTCTCTGTCACTGGGAACAATTCTGTCAGATGAGACTCCAAATGCTGTTTTAGTAAACAATGAAAGAATGTAAAAAGGTCAAGAACTGTTAATATTCAAGGACTATCCTTGTAGCGTAACTGCCACAGGCAATGAAACTTGCCCCTTGCACATCTCACCTCCAACAGCTGGAATTGTCTGAAAACTGTAAGGTGGCCAGATGTCCAGGCATTTTGATTCTGATGGTTATGGACCGCAACAGATTCTACTCTTCCTGCAAACAGTCAGCAGATTTGCCTGCTGTATAGCAGTACCCCTAAAAGACATAAGAAGGATGAGTGTGACACATGTTCTCTGGACAGGTTTAAGAAATATTTCTGTCCTTGCACTGTGTAGAAAGGTAGGCTGTGCTAGTTAACAAGGTGTATCCACATCATAAGCAATAGCCACTAAGCCCATTAGAGAACTTCGCACTTTGTAGCTGATGGTTATTTTTTTTCTTGCCAAGTATCATCCTATCAAGCAAGGAAACTGAGGCACAGAGAGGTTGTTAAAGGTCAGAGAAGAAATTTGTGGAAAGTATGGAATGGAAACCAGAGCTTCTAATTCACAGCCCTGTGCTTTAACCACAAGACTTTTTCTCTTCCATAAATAAATTCAAAAGAAGTGTTAGTTATTCTCTGCAAGGACTTACTGAAGGGCTTCAGGGTACTGAATGTGCACTTGGTTGTTACATGCTTCTGTCGATGCCAGCACAAAATCTGTAATTCCTTTTTTCTAGCAGGCAATTAAAATACTGCACTGCAGAAACAAAGCAGGAATGTAAAGTACATGTTTCTCCTTCAAATGAAAACCTTGATTCTGATCATATTTATCTATTTCTTTAAATTCAAATACTAGTGGTTAGCTTTGGTTTAAATGTTTTTATGAAAATGCAGATCCCAAAAACAAATATGGGTAGAAAGAGTGATTGTTATCCAGCTTTTAAAATCAGAAGGGGAATCCAGTTTGGGGGAATTTTGTGTTTTGCCATTTACCAGGGAAAATGCACAGATAAAAGTTCTTAATCACTTAATCACTGCTATTTTATTTTTCATTGTGACAGTGATGGTTGGTGATTTGTGGTTCTATTTGCAACTGTTAATCTAGGACAAATAGACTTTTTTTCCTCTAAAGACAGTAATTAAGTGAAAGAATGCTTAAATAATCATTAGGATTCTCATTAGTTATTTTTGAAGTAGAAAATAATTGAAGGAAGCTATTCTTAGAAATGAAATATTGCTATTTATTTTTTTCACTGTAAATGAATATCATGTGGTCAAAATTCTGAAAGTCAAATTCATGCTGATTCTTTGCCCAAATGAAAGAGATGTGGAATCCAATCCAAAGGTGAAGAATTAGTTTTATGTCCTCAGTTTGAATGCCCCAAGTTTTAGGAAGCTGTGACTGTACACTTATGAAATGTTGGTCCCTTCTCTTTCTCAAACTATCCCTTAGTAAGGCTGAGATGCTGGGGACAGGCTACACTGCAACAAGGATGAAGTTGAGGTCTCATAAAATGTACTTGCACTAGTAAGCCAAATTCTCCCTCAAGCTCGCTTTTAAAATGTGTGTTTAGATCTATATCTCCATCTATCTCATAGTGGAGATCTGAAATTTTATATTAGAGCAGAGGAGGGCCAATGGAGGATGTAAAAAAACACCAGAGCTGCTAACAGTCGCCATCCTGCTTATGGGTTCTCTTGGCCTTTCATGAACAGATATGGTCTGTACAGTTTAAGGACAGAATACTTTTTGATGGGATTGTATGGGAAGAACAAGCACAAGCACTTTCCCTAGACCTTCTGTGGAATATAGATAATAGAGCTATAAGTAACTACTACTTTTGAATCAGAAATTTTGACAATGACAACAGACTTCTTTCAAGTTTTGTGCGCTATGCTTTTATGATACCATTTAACGCTGAGTCATATTAGATACATTGCAAATTGAGATAAAGTTGGCTTTATTTATGTGTACAACCTGTCTGATTAATTTTAGATGGATAACTTGGAAACTAGGACAGCTAACACTGTTAACTCTATCATGTGTTTAATTTTCTCTTCATAAAATCTATATTTTCTTTCCAAATTCAGAGTTGAAATCTACAATCCTAGAAGCAGAGAAACAATGCATAGATGATGTCCAGCAGCTACAGGTAAGGTTTGGCAGAAGTGTTTTATCTAGAATTTTGTAAAAAGCCTGGAAAAACAGTACTTTAGATAGTTTTGCAATAGTTCTTCTGTTTTTGTGTGATGAATATTCAGAATGCAAACATTCAGAAGCGTCTTTTACATTCTAAATTCTGAGCTCAATTTTAATTTCAAAATACTGATAAACTCCATAGTTTTTTTAGGTAAAGAGATTCAAGGTTCCTACCTGCCTGAGATCATTCTTGTAAAATATTATTGTTCAGTTCCCTCAGAAGTAACACTTGGTTCCAGAGGTTTGATGGTATTAATAAGGAATAACAATAGAAGATCTGATTATATTAGTTTAGTTAATCTACCAACTTCAGGTAATAACAGGGCAGAGATTTTCAGAGGGAGTTAGAGATTATCTATCTCTTTCTTCATTCAAGTCTATATCAATGGCATTAGGTGACCAGATTTAGGGTGACATGCTGGACGTCAGAAGGAGATGTTCAACATAAACACAGTCTACATTTATAGTAAATATGTCAGCATTCGTATGATATTCTTCATTAAATGTAGTGTGATTTTGATGGAAATGAGGAATGTCAAATTCCAGTTCCCCGGAAGACTTGCCTATTTTCTGTGAAAGCGCTTTGACCACAGGTACCAAACTTATCTTACTAGCAGATAAGACTAATTGTTTGGGAAGGCATGAAGAGAATGACAAACTTCTGATTTCCTTAAAGTTTGGTTTGGAACAGGCAGTGGCCAAAAGCTCTTCATTTCTCTCTCCTCTTTCCCCCCTCCCCCCTTTTTTTTATATGGCTCAAGCATCACTGCATCAAGCACTGTCTGTGAAAATGTTCAACAATTTACTTTTGAGAGAGAAAATAAGATATGCCCCATGAAATGAATGCTAGTGATCATCAATATTACTGATCATTATACAAAATTAAAATTATGCAAATTTAATCCTGGTTCAGTCAGGGATATTACAAATGTGGATGGGGCAAGGAGGTGTTGTGTATGTGTTTCTCTCACCAAACAACGTTCAAATAATTCTTCTAGTCAGTTACCTAAGTTCTTCAATCTCCATAATTAAGAACATTTAAAGGCTAGAGCTCATTAATTAAAATAATATAAAAAAACCTGAAGTTGCAATATTTTAAGTTTAAATTGTAAAGAATGTCTATTTTTATTTTATTCTAGTCATGCAGTTTTTCAGTAGCAGTAGTTTTTAATATTTCTTGTGAAAAATAAGTTGTTCTTATATTTCCAGAAAGTTATTGCACTTAAGGAACATACTTTTATATATATCTAGAACTCTAATTCATTACAAAAAACAATCTTTATAAAAGATCTTTATGGGAAATGTACTTAATGGAAATGTGTTTATGACTGCTTAGATACTTCGCCTAAAAACCTGATTCACTTGCCATTAGAATGAAGTTTAACAAAGAGCAGTGGGGTGCTGTTTGGTTGCCTGCACAAATAGCATTTACTTGAGTTTGTTTCTTTTTAATTATTCTTAGAAAATCAGAGTACAATTTTATTCCCAATGGACAATTTGGTATTGTAGGAAATGATAAAGTCCAGTGGATTGCTCAGTTCATTTCAGGAATACATTATTTTGTAGCTTTTGGAATAAATTTTTTAAATGTCCCCTCAGAATGTTCTATACAGGGCAAATATCAAAGAAAGTGGGTAAGAAGTGCTGTATTAATGGTGAGAGTATTGTTGTATAGATAGGTAGATACCGATAGATAGATATTGTAGTATAAACAGAAAAATTCTGTTCTCTGGGAGACAGGCTAACATAGTCAAATAGACTCATGATCCTGAAAAGCATATTCAACAGACATGAGCATGAACATCTTTCAAGATGAGAGGTATGTTTTAATTTTTGTAAATATTTGTATCCTATTGCGTAAGCTTTGTCACAAGCTTGCACCATCACAGTCAAAACTCATCAGTTTCCAGTTGACTCGCACCACTATTCCCAATGCTCTAAAACCTTAACTACATAAATCTGTATCTCTCCTAATAATTAAACGTCTGTCTCTTCTTGTTTTAGCTTCTCATTGGATTGCCTTTCATTTCTGTTTTTATTTTACGCCCTATTGTATGTTGTCAATTGTATGTTGTCAAGGTTAGTCATGAGGCATAATCTTTTTTTTTTTTTTTTGTAAGTTTGGCTTGATCTAATGTCTTCTCATTGAGTAGACCCACCAATGGAAAAGGGGTGTGGATCTGAGTCTGTAACATTTACTGAATATGACATAGGGCAAACTGGAGAATTTTAGCTATATAGTTCCACTGAAACAGATTGGACTGTTGTCATTAAATTCGTTTAACTGGCTTGTAAAACCAGCATATTGTGTTTTCCAATTAGTGAATTGTATTTGTTAGTGTTGTTAGACATCCTGATTCCTCTTGCTCAGTGTTAACTTCTTACGGCAATAATGTTTGCTTCTTCCATTTGCTACTATTACTCATCAATGGAAAGCAGAAATAAGGACTTTGTATGCATGACCACCTCATTGACAGAAAATCATCTTGAGTTCTTGCTCTACTATGCTGTTGTTCTGGTTTCTTTTGAAAATTAGAGTGGAAGTTACTTAATATGAGAAGCTGTATGTGAGGGGAAGAAATGCTTTTAAGCGTCCAAACCATTTTTTACAGTCCCAGTTGAGTGTATAACACTCTTTTTAATATTTAGAAAGTAGAATGGACAAACTATCTTTTCTTTCGTCATGTTTGTAGATAAGTCCTTTACTGAAATTGGATCATTCTTTCTATTATTTGTCCTTTTTATTATTATTTTTTTTGATGTGATGAAATACTATGGAATATTTCTTCTAGAGATCTGGCTCCTTTTATTCTTTGACTAGTTTGTTGCTAGTTTTCCTTTCTGAAGAAAGCAAGCATTGGCTGAAATTAGCCAAGTAGGTGATTTTTCTTTCCTTTTAATACTTAAAGAAACGGAGTCCTAGTGTAAAATTTGAAACTGAAGCTTTCAGCTAAGTCTACGTACAATTTCCCTCCCTGTCCCCTCCCTCCCCTGGGGAAAGACATTTTCCCAATAGTATAAAAATAATTTCAGTGGTTGATATTGACATAGAAACAAATGCAAATGTAACATGTTGCTGATAATTCATTTCCCTTATAATAAATAGTTGACTAAAAGCATGTGACGCACAGAAAGCCTAGATTCTGCACTAGCTACTGAGAGCGCCTTTTCTATTTATCCTCCCCTTCCTTACCTCTATAGTTGTACATAACCTTGTATTTTCTTGAATAATTCCCAAAAGCTTCTAAAACTGCTCTTGTTCAATCCAAAATAGCCTGTTTTTAAAAATAAGAATTAAAAAACTGGGTGGGGTTGTGTTGTTTGTTTTGGTGTTTTTAATACTGGATCTGGTAAACAGAGGAAAGATAAGAGCAACTGGCAGACATATCAAGTCCCAGTTTTGAAATGTCCAAGAAGAGCAACAGTTTCTGCATAGATGTCCCAGTATGAACAGAGAAAACTTAGTTTGGCCAAACTGCTTTAAGGAAGAAGAGAAAAAGTGAATGGTCTGATTTAGAGACTCCAGCCTCAAGCCTGATGTTTAGATTTGGCAACTGTACTCTTGTGCAAGAGCATAGTTCTTTCCTTTCCACTTCACACCCCTGATCTTTTGTGGTACCATTGCAAATTTTCCCTACATTTTAACTCATTCTTTTAGTTTGTTTTAATTTGCTTGCACATTCGGCAAAAAACAATTCTTAGCTGACGGGGAAAAACATTTTTGAATTGTAAAATGAGTATGTGAAAACTATGCTTTGGTTAGTAGTGGGTCGTCATAGAACCAAAAACTTGCAAATTGTTTGGCAGACACCTAAATTCCATATTCTCTATACTCTTCATTATCAAAAAGTTTAAAATTTTTGATCTTTTGTGATCAGTGCTAACCCTGAGTACCATACAAATTGAAAAAGAAAGTTATGATTATGTTTATTTAAGGGTCAGCATCCAGTTGGAATGAGTTCTTCTTCATTCCGTTGAAGATGACTGGTCTCTGTAATCCTGTCTCAGTAGATGAGGTTTTGCCAGACTGATCTGATTTTTAGCACTTTGGTTATATGATAGTTTGCACTAGGTATTTAATCTATATTTACAATAGAAAAACTTGCCATCAAAAAATTCTTATGCCTTAACATTTCAGTCTAAGTTGTTCACTTTGGTTTGGTTCACCCCATTTCAACCAACAAATAATCCTGCAACCAAAATTATATGCCCTCTTGGAACGCCATGTACTTCAACTCATAGTAACAACCAGACGTAAAATTTTGGCAGTTCTTGGGCACTAAAGAGAGATTTTTGCTGCATGATCTATTGGTGCACTTTCCAATAATATCGTAGGGAAATAATTCTAGCTTTGAAAACCTTAAATTATAGAACACAATTTGCCATGTTGAATATACTTTTCACTTTGAAAACATTATAACTCTGGTTCTTGGAGTATCTCTTCAGAATATTCCTAACTACAACACTTTGTTGATGTCCCCTCTCTCTCTCATTCTGGGGGGACCTTTTTTCTTACTGTAGTCTTTAACTACAAATCATGATAACTATTTAAGGAAATAACTTAGCGATATTCAAAACATTCCAGTTGTGACACTTGGTAATACAACCAAGAAAGGTTGTGATATCCTTTAGGATAAAGACATTATAAGTCTATTTATAAAATATTCATAAAGCAATGCGGACTAGGATTTTATTTTTCGTCGTTATAAAATGTCTCAGCTTGACTTTGTCTTGGAAACATGCATGCTGCTCAAAACTGTCTCTTAAATGAACTTTCAGAAAGAAAGAGCTAGAATTTCATTCTGCATAGATTCTCGCTATAGGACAATGGGCCTCAAATTATAGGATATGCCTTCTGGAAGGTAAATATAAGAATTTGTCTGAAACTGTGAAATGATTCCACCCCCCTCCCCCCCAAAAAAGAATAAAATGAAAAAACAGGGAGATTTTTTAAAACCTGTCTTATTTTTGTGTGATGCAACTCTCATCAGGCTAGAAGCAAACTATAGATGACACCGGTTAGCAACTGTGTTCAACAGAAATTGGAGAAGAATTGGTTTTGGAACTCATAAAGGAAATGCTCCCAATCTGTGGCTATGGCTCTTTTTAGACTGCTTCATTCCTTTGCATGTTCTTTCTTGAAATAGTCATTCAGAAGGACACAGTTATGCTGGGAACACAAACCGTTCCTCTTCCGTCCCTTCACTACTTGCCAGGATCCTTTTGTAAAGGGGAACAGAAGGCCTGCAGAGGCAATGAACATGTTCTCTGAGACAGTTCTTTTCCCACAGAAGTATGATTGCTAAAGTCTTAGATTTCTGCATTAAAAAAAAAAAAAGAACACATTTGGGTAAAACAAGGCATATGTCATGTTCAGTAGGATCCACTAGATGCAATTGTCTCATATTGAGAAAAGAAAGGAATATGAAAGAAGCAAACTTTTTGTAAGTCATCCAGATGGATTAAATGATGGTAAAGTCTGTAAATTTTTGCAAAGTAAATACTGTAGCTAACTAGTGTTCTCTGTCCTTGCAAATAGAATTGGATATATTAAGGAGAAGCACTCTATCATTGTAAACTTCCTGCAATATCATGCCAGCAGTGACCTATCTCAGGAAATTAAAAACTTAGAAAAATCTAGGGGTATAAACTTTTTTTGCTCTAATCTTGCACAAAATAAAGCCATGTTTGCAATATATGATGCAGGAACTTATGTTCTAACTGTAGAGCCAATATGTAAAGTTAGAATTGGGTTATCTTACCTTAAAGCAGGTGAATATCAGGAATCATATATAGGCAGATTGTGTTTTCTCATTAGCCTTGGAAATTAAATATGATATAGCAACAATGCATAGAAAGGAAACAAAGTTGTGTAACGCAAGAGATGATAGAAACCCAACAACAGTCTTTACTGCTGGGATCATAGGAACTGCTGAAGGACAGAACATTTGCTCAGGCAGTCAAGGGAAGTCTTAATTTTTGTCGAACATAAATCCAGGATGTGATTAGTGCAAATCGGGTATACTCTGTCTTTTAGATGTTGATGAAACACAATTTCTATGCAGAAGTTTCCAACTTGATGAAAATCTGTCTGTGCTTCTTAACTTTAGAAGTTATTCTTCAGTTTAAACATGATGCAGTTTTCCGGACTTGATTTTTGGTTTAGAAAATCTAATAAGCACTAATATATTTTTTCATGTTTTACAACTCTACTATGTAAATGAATTAAACTTCTTTTACATGAAAGTGATTAAGTGGGATGTTTTCCAAGGTAAGATCCCAATATAATTTAGAGAGCTTGTCTGTTCTTTCTCATATATCCCTAGTAACTGAACTTTGTGATTGATGCACTGGCTTCTGATAGTGTCAGAATTTCTTAGGCCCTGAAGGAAGAATGAGAATGCAAACAGAAATGATAGAAGTGAAGGAAGAAGTGTTTAATTAGAGACTGAAAGACATCATAAAGGTGGTCTACTCAGCCACTAGATGGCAGTTAAGTATTTTTGAATGGATTAGGTAAAGCACTTGTAAGTCATTCTCAGTGGACTCCTGAAGATACCTTCCAGTGAAAAGATATTTACTTATTTTTTTTAGTCAGAAAGTGGTGTGTGGTTAATATATTAACATGTAAAAAGTACTCATTGTGTTTAATCTGATCAAGGTTTAGTAACTGGGTCATCTCTCAAAGCTAATAAAACTGTGTCCTAAGAATATTAACAAAAATCCTAAAACATTAAATTTTTAGAAAGTTTTGTTCTGTCACTTTTGAGTCTATTAAGCCAGCAAGGAGGATGCATTTTGTTGGTAAATAATCTTGAAGAGTTCTAGGTGATCATCTCTGTAGTGGTCATTTAAAAGCTTTACTGTTGTATTACCATCATTTAAATAGAGAGCTTGATTACCCACTGGATATAAAATGCATTTCTTTCACCGTAGCCCTGAATTTCTTCCATTTAGTTCTGACGAGAGAGAGAAGTTTTTTTTTTAAAAAAAAAAAAGGGGGGGGGAGTGCATCTGACATCACTTTTAGTCAATTAGTAGACATACATGGAATACATTACAAATAAAAGTAAATGAAGTAGTCTAATATATCAAGCCTGCATGGTAGCAAAATAAAACTATTTAATCCTCTGAACAATTAGTATTTTGTATTTTTTCCAAAATCCATGATGTTTGGATTGACTTTGATTGTTTTGCTTGAAGGCAGTGTTTGCTTTTTCAAAAGGAGCAATACATCAGTATAATTTCCAGTGAAGATGACAATAGCACATTTTTGCACCCTTCACCCTAGCCACGGTGAGCCTACAGTTTTTGTTTTATTTTGTTTTATTTTAATGATTCTTGATGTTAACTTCAAGATGAAGTTTTATTTGTATGCTGTTTTGAATTTGAGGAGTTCTTTATTCTGTTTTCTCTCTCTGATGTGGCATGCTACCTCAACTACAGCCCTGAAATAACATAAAAATTATAGAATAATGTAGGCTGAATAGCCCCAAGCAAGGCTTAGACATTCGGTCAGGTTCCTCAGGGCTTTGGATATGCAGTAGTGTTAATGTATACTGTCCTGAATTGCATGGCCAGTAGTAAAATCTAAACAATAAAGCTTTCTTCATGATTATTTGCTAAATCTCAGATGTGATATTTTCATAATGGCTTAAGAGGAAAAGGTGTGCTCTAAGAGCACATGTATTTCCTGTAATTTAGTTCTAGTTCAAACACTGAGTATGTGTGGGCATTGGTTAAAATGAAGACAAGAAACTTCTGGTCAAGTTGAGGTGATTAAACCAGTTTCCAGACTTCTCCACATTAGACTTTCATGTGAATATGGCAGAGCAGAATATAAAATTTGTATCTAGTAACAATAAGCATTTTGCATTTTCAGCCATACTTCAGTTATTGATCTGCTGGCCAAAACCTAACATCTTACAGAAGTCAGCCTATTCAGAAAGCCATGTCATGTTATCAAAATGCTGCCATCATCCCACTTTAAATCCTTCTGCTTGCTTTCTGTTCTTAATATTGCCAACTTGAGCATAGATTAAGTGTGGTTTGCCTTCTTTTTTCATGTACTGCATTACTGGGTACTGTTTTCCCTTGCAAAGATCTGACACCCTTAGGAATCATTTTTCCAATTCTGGCTATGCTGTCTACTTAGACAACAGACAGACAAAATTCTCTGTCATTTGGGGGATAACTTCTTTGAAAAGTAGCACCAACTTTCAGTTCATTAATAGTGTTTCAACTGTGTGCCTGAAAATTCTGTGCAATGAAAGTTGATCAGGATTCATAGACTTCCCTTTCTTCCATCATTGATGGGAAAACAAGGAGAAACAAGAGAGTAAAACTGAGAGGGTCTTATTTGTTTTAATCAAAATTACTTGATGATACTTAAAAACTTAGGATAAAGTCTCTCACAGTATAGCCAAACTTCTCGAAAGCTGTTGTATATTACATAGGTTAGCTCTTTTGCTTGTGATTCTGGGCGCTTCTGTGTGTCTTCTCTCTTGCTCTTTTACAGCAGGCTGTCATTTCTCTGAACAAACAGCAGATAGAAATGCATGATATGCATACACTTATGCCAGCAGAATTCAAAATGCAATTTTAAATTGTATTTTTTTTTCTCCTCTTTCCTCCTCCTTACTCTTTTTCACTCCTGAAAATGGGTAAATTGAGTGTGTGTTCATATCACTTATGCATTCCTGGTCAGAGCAAAATACATGCTATTGTTATATTTACTAATTGTTAAAATAAGAATTGCTTTCTTAAATTCTCTAAAACTGAAATTCTGTTGCAGATGAAAATCTATAACCACCAAATAACTTGGTTATTTACATATGAAGTTCCTCTCACCTGTTGGAAAGAAATAAAATCAAAGAGAGCTTTTGTATATTCAGTGTTGCCGTGCTATATTTGGACTAAATAAAATATTTTAAATACTATAGTATATAAGTACCTTCAAAACTACTTAAAAAAAATATCCACTGAAGCGGTATTTGAACTGAAGAGAACAGATGAAGAAATCTTCTTAAGAAATACAAGATAGCAGCGTTAAAAAGTGTGTGTGTGAATGTACATATAAAAGCATAAATTCCATAAAACATGTCTTCAATTCTGGTCATTGAAAGAAAATTTCTTGTGACATTCCTTGCAGGACAACCTGGACTCTTTTGTCAAATTGGCTTAACCAATCTGAGAGACCTCATCCAGACAAAAGTGGGCCATGATCTAAAAATGAAATACTTCTATTATAACTCTCAGTATTAAAAATCAGATGCTACTTTACAGTGGTGCAGATGGTGAGAATTTCCACTGGACCCTGTGTGTAGAAATGAGATCAGAATTAAAAAAAAAAAAAAACAACTCATTTTTATTGGTCTGAAGTACTTAACTTAGAAATATCCAAATTGAAATATTTTTAAACAAAACATAATCATGGTATGTTGCTGTAACTGAGCAAGAATTGAAAAGTAAAGTCAATAAGAATGATATTACGCATGTCTAGTCTTTGGATATGAAAACAGACTAGCCGTTTTAACTTCTATTTACAATCAGATCAGAACATAGTTATCATTAATTTCTTCATTTTAAATTGTCATAAGTAACACCAGTAAGATCGCTTTGGTTATTTTTTCTTTTTCCAAATATTTTAAATACATATTGGTCATTTTTATTTGTTTTTCAGAGCCAGTGGGTATATTGAAAGCCCAAAAGCACAGATAAAAGCTAACTTGCAGATTGCTGTATATCAAATTGCTTTCTATGTTTTGAGTATTCATCTTCCCTTAAGAGAAAAATTATTTTTTTCTAATGCCCATTTTCACTTAACCTCCCAAAACATACAAGTCATCTTTGATTTGATTTGTCATTGATTTTATTTAACATTCTCTCACCAAAATGACGCATCTTTGCTTTTAGTAGAGCCTTCCTACTTTGAAAGAGTTAGAGAAGCTGACTGGCCTCCAGCCCCCAGCCTTCAGCATATTGATGGACACACTTGTGAAGACTGATTCCATTTCCCCAAACTTCTACTGTGAGTAGGAGGCTCATATTTCAGGGCAGTGAAGACTATTTATCCCTCTCTACAAAGATTCAACCTTATTGTGAGTGTTTTTTGCTGCTTGTTTCCTGCTGGAAGCCCTGAAACAAAAGCAACATGTGAATCTCCCATTTTGTGGTCTGGCTGAACTCTTGGATGACAAAGGCAAGCACTCTGTAGAAGTATCAAATGCCAGATGGTTGCTTATCAGGATGTAGGAACGTTCACCTGGAAAATCATTGTCTTTTCTGCTATCCAGGAGTATCAGGAGGAAAAAATGAAAGCTGTTTAGAATGCTCCAGATTTAGATTACGTTATTGTTCTCATTTGGGGCAATAGAATCCTAACCGTTATTTCTAATATAAAAACTAGTATAGCTTCTGCAGACAAAACATACAGAAATAACAATAGAATGAGGTAGTTTAGTGGTTACCTCCCAGGGTGCTGGTCCACTGCAAGCTGAATCAAAAATCAAGAAAAGACCTGGTCTGAAATAAGGTCAGCTCCTTTCTGTAGTATGCCAATGTAGTAATGTTCAAGGTATGTCAGATTTTTTGTTTCATGTTTTAACAGAATGAAATGAGGTGATTTCCTTGGCCTGAATACATAGAAAAACCTACCCAAACCTTTTAGACTTTTAGTTCAAATACTTTAGACCAAACACAGGGAATTGAAGAAAGGAAGTGGTAATGTTGCATGACAGGCATTCCAATAAGCAGTTTAAATATCAAGCAGAAAATAAATTCAGAACATTTTTTATCCCAACTTTTAAAGAAATCCTTGACTCTTAAGCCACCTGCTGCTTATCTGGCTGCTGGCATGGGTAGTTAAGTTTCAATTACGTCTTTATCTGCTGAAAGACTTGAGTGTAGCAGTCATATGATCTACAGCAGAGACAGGAGAAACAGGCAGACCATGATTATAGTCAAAACTAATGAAGATGAACCTCTTTTTTTCCTTTTCCCTTTCTTTTTTCTTTCCTTTTTACTTCTACTCACATTTATGTACTTGCTTTACGCTGTGGTGACTGACAGAAAGAGTAATCCAGTTTCTGGGCTAAATGAAGCTATATGGAAGAGTAAGCCTTTTCTGAAGTCATTATTGATTACTGCTGTACTACTTCATGCTTCTGTAATAATGACTTTTCAAACATGCTAGAAGGGAAACATTCAAGATTTAAGTTTATTTGTTTTTTCTAAAGCAGGTCTAAACACACTTTCTCACCAATCGAACTGCGAAAATACTATTTGTGCAGTCTAAAAGTAGTACTATGTAAGCAGACAGTAGTTATACTTCTGTGTAGCTCCTAGGATGGTCGGTGGTTTTATGAGGTTTTCTTTTATCTTGTATTGTCTCTAGTCTACAAAAACTCTTTTGAGGTTCCTGTTGTAGCACAGTTTGGTGATAACCTAAGGTCATATTTCACCTCAGTTAAGGGCCTTTATAATTTTAGAGAAAACTCTACAAGTTTTCAATCTTTGATGGGCATCTCAAGTTTTCTGACCAAAATGGGAATTGTAATGAACTGGGGTCTTATCTTCTGAAATGTGCTTAGCCTAGAGATAAGGAATTCAACCAACAGTTACGGAACAGAAGCTGTAAGAAGCTGAGTCTGAACAAAAATGTTTTCTTCTGACCTCCAGCTTTAGAAGTTGGCACTCGTAATGCATTCATCTTTGTTCGAAAGTCCGTGCTCCCTGTTGATCGTATGTTTGTTTAGTTGAATTATTTGAATTGCAATAATTATTGATTTCTGCATGTAATGCTTTTTGTCATCTGTGGTGGATATGATGAAACCTCTTAGCTGATTAGACATGTTTTAGCCTGTTATTCACATTTTCATCACCCCCCCAGACAGAATGCAGCAGGAGAGAGAATGGAGATTTCAAGTTTGAATTGCAGCTGATAAACAATGCTTACAAGACTCCTCCACTGTAACAAAAGCGATCAAAATACCTTGGCATACTAGGAGCTAAAGATCCCCAGTGCCAGCTCAGCATAGGCTGATGTGTCACTGTGCCCATTAGCTCATATTCACCAAATAAAGTTTATCAATTCAGGCAAAGCAGAGCACTATACTGCTTCTATTCCAGGGCTTGCTTGTTTAGTGCTAGCTTGCGGAGCTGTGCATCATGTTTCCTTGTGGTTGTAGTAAAACACATGGAACATAGCTTATGCTATTTGAAATATACACACACCCTTTGTCCCCATACATACATCTTTGGTATAATAAAAGCTTCTCAAAAGAGAGTTGACCTAGTAGTTTGAGGATGAAACCAGTATCCAATACTAATCCTGCTGCTTCAGCAGTTTTCCCTGAAGCCCTAGGCAAGTTGGCCAGCTTTTGACTTTACCTCTACTACTGTAAAACTAAAATGCTCCGATGGGCTTTGTAGTTTAAGTGAAATGTGAAAAATAATTAGATGCTGTTTTGTTAAACTTTTAATGCAAATCAAGCGTTCATCAATACTTCTTATTTGACAATATCTGTAGCATTGGAAATGCTTGCTAAAATGTCATATTTCCTTTTCCTAAGCTTGATTTGCAGTCATAAGAAACAGCTTTGAAAACAGGTTAACTTGAGAGAGAGAGAGGAATCTGAAGAGATATCACATTCTTCTGACTGAAAGGATTAAAATCCTTACAGTGGCACTACTTTGTGCCATTGTGTGAGCATAAACGCTCAAGGGTTTATTTTCACTTTGCCTGGAAAATAAGTTTTTATTAACAGAATGGTTGGAAAGGGTACCCTTCTAAGTAACTGGACACTGCTAGTACCAGATGCTGCTGTATTGGAGGACCTGAGGGGTCTCTATTTTCCATCTTAGTCTTGTTTAAGTGTGTGCTTCTATTTCATGTGCATATTTGCAATCAGGTAGCAGCACAGCCTCTCATTTATGAGTTGTACTGTACGGGAACTCATAGGTTAATGTTTTGAAAGAAAAAAAAAAAAGTATAGGCCTATCGTCTAAATATGAATTACACCCAGAGAGGAAATTTCATGACATTAAGTGACAAATTGCTGGAAATGATCAAATTGCTGATGCTGTTGGCTTATAACAGTAAGAGGCATTAACTTCTAAAACTAAACTATCATGTGTCTTTATCCACTGTTCCAAAATTACCTTTAAGAACTACCATTCTATTTATTTTCGGAAGACAAAGACATACTACTACTATTCATAAAGTATATAGGTAAATGCAAGTTCATATATGTATATTGGCTAGGGCTAACTTTCACAGATGTATGCTGTTTTTCTACCTGGAAATTTAGTCATGGAAGGATCTGAAGGCTTCAGACACTTGTTTGAGAAACCAAGACATCAGACAGACTCATTAGAGGAGGTAGCTGCAGTCTGAACTTTTAGATGTTTGAAGATCCTGGATGTGTTCTACCTACATAGATCAGCTGTATGCTGGACATCTGATGTGCATATATGGTAAACATGGCAAGGTTTGAATGAGTTGAATGTACTGTACAGGCCTTTTGTACATGTGCATCCTCCATGTGGTAAAGCCAGTATTCCTGGATGTATCTGATATTGTACGTACACAGGTCTATCTGTGCAACACAAACACAGCCAACAGTCCCAGATGCATCCAACTTACTGCACATGGAACACGTGCAACTTGTTTAAGAAATGCTGATCACCATTCTATAACCATACACCTTTAGATCTTTTTTCCTATCAATGACTCTCAAACTCAAGTCACCCAGATAAAGCAAGGGTTAAGCTTCCACATTTCTTTCTTTCTTTACAGAAAGAAGACTGTTCCACAGTACCTGGGTCCTGGGTAAGAACTCTAGGCAAGACAGAGTTCCCTCATATCTCTTTTAAACCCTGTAGGCTTCTGCTGTGGAGTTGTCCTTTGGATTAAAAATGAACTTTTTTTTTTTTTTTTTAAGGGGGTCTTCTGGTTCTTGGGAACAGCTTTTGACCATGTATGGAAAATAATGTCTTCCTTTCCTTACTTTTCTGAGCAAACTGTCTGATTTTCATGTCTGATCAGCCATATTCTTTTTTTTTTTTTTCCCCATCCATCCATCTGTCCATCCATCCATCCCTCTTTGGTAAGGGTAGTAGAAACTTTGTGGCTTATGTTTGTTTGATACAAACCTTTCTGATTTAGGGAAAGACTTCAAACTTCTTGCTGGGGAAAAGGCAGAAATCTAATGAGACTTTAGGCTGAGGGCATCTTAAAAGGCAAAATGAAAAATATCTCAGTTTATCTGAAATATAATTATTGAAGCATATAAATACTGCCCCCTCCCCCTAATAGATTTAAAGCATGCAAGTTCCTCTGGATAAATATTTCAACATTCAGAGCAAAGTCTCATCTGTTCATAAGGTGCCGTCACTGAAAAAACATAGATTGGTGATTCTTAGGCAACAACACAATAGCAAATTTACCAACCACCTTGTTTGAAATTATGCAATGCCATGTCTCAAGGACAGCAGAAATATAGCCTCTTAGGGCATGGAGCAAAAGGTCACTTTCATTCATCAGGACATTTTTGTTTATTCTCTGCAATTTCTTAATCATGTCACTTGTTTGCCCGTTTATTTAAATTTTTAAAATACTTCTTCTCTTGTAATAAGTTTAATGGTCTGCAGGGTGAATTCTCATGTATAACATTGAATTCTAGGTTTTTTCTGTAGTTCAGGTAGAATTTCAAGATTCAAGGATTACCTTTTGTTCTTGTGTAAAATTGAATCCAATCTCCTGAATAAACGAATTTTTAAAGCAGTGAACTGTTCTTCTGAGATCAGCCATCGTGAAGGTAAATCTCTTTGGAGCCATTTAATATTGTGTCTAATTCTATTGACTTCACTTTGTTTGTGGCAGGAATTAATTTTCCAATTCAGATAGAACTGGGAAGCTATAACTTTCATAAAGCCCTTGGTAAATTGTTCTTTTAATGTAAAATGGGAGCTTAGGAGAGTTACAGTCTGGGAAAATTGTGTTTGTTCTCAAATAACTGAAGGCTGACTTGTGGGCTTAATAATCTTAGGAGCACATTTCCTTTGATATCGTTCCCTTTTGAAGTATTGATAGGCCTTATATTATTGTATTTGCAGAAGACTGGTGGAGCAGCTGAACTTTAAGGATAATAGAATATTCACTTTCTCTTTGTAAGAGATCTTATGCTAAGTATTAAATATGTTTGTCCTTTATAATCAAGTTCTTCAGCAAAACTGTTGCTACTACGAAGTACTGAGTTATTACAGGAAACTAAGTGTATTGACTAAAAGCAGCATGAATAGTCTGTAATGGAAACATCTTTTCAGTCTTTTTTTACTTGTTATAATGTCATATTGTTTGTTAATAAGTCAGCTTTGTTCAGTCCTTCACCACTCATCCAAACTCTTTTATAAGGTTCCTCCAACTGCTTTACATTCCTCTTCAAAGTTTGGTACAGAGACCTAGACGTTTGTAAGGAGGCCTACTTATAATCCATAACTTTGGTTTCAGACCGCCATTCCAGAAAGTTCAGACAATGCAGAGGACTGTGAATTTTGATGAGGGTGTTTCAGAATCAAGTAATTGGTTTGCATGTGGGAGTTACTGTTTTACTTCTGGAATTGCTTAGGAAAGCTGGAAAACTCTAAGATAAAAATGAAATTGAAATTTTATGTTTGAAAACCAGTTCTGTGCAGGAACAATTTTGTAAGTATTAATGAACATATATTTTATTAATAGTCCCCAGCTGGAAGTTACAAGTTAATTTTACAGAAAGAAAATTGACTTTTAAATGTTTTGTATATCAAAGGATGAGACGAAAAAGGTCTTCATGAAACAAACCAAGGCAATTAGTATTAGTCAGGTATTGTATGTTTCTTTGGAGGCTGCTTTAGAAAGCTTGTAAAATCTGAATATTTGAAAGATTCAATATGAAGCAAGCCTACAATCTCATCTGTGAAGTTTATCATTTTATAAGAGGAAACAAAAAGGCACAGTGGTTATGGCATTGACTTGTCATAACCACTTGAGAAACCTGTTTCATGATAAAGAATTCTTATGATTAAATGCTTGAAGTGGTGATATTGGTGACCAAAATTCCAAATTTAAAAAAATCATAAAAAAGTAAATGCATGTAAGAATAAAAAAAAAAGTTCAACTTTGGCAAGTTCTTTATTGAAAGACTTTGTATTATAAGGTCATGTCTGCTCTATCTCCTGCTCAGCTCTCCCGAATAAGCACAAATGGCTATTTTTGGACTAAAAAATTTTGGTTTCCCTTGGTACCTTTTGATAAACCACATACCCAATACATTGAGTATAGTTTGGTACTGATATTTATTTAAGAATGTAGGAATTCCTGGGCTGTCTAAGACTAATGTTTTTTCTATTCATTCTACAGCAGACAGAATCAGATGCTTCAGAAAAAGATATAAAAAATGTGAAAACTGTCTATTACAGAATAACCATCCCACAAAGGAAGCTTTTCTAACATTACTCATAGGCAAACAGTGTGTCACTTGTCAGGGAGTTTCAGATCTTAGGTGGGAGGAAAGTTCTCTTAGTGTTGTCTTATTTCTTCCCTTCCCAAGTGTGTTGGCTGGAGAAAAGCATACTTAGTCTGTTCTGGATAGCTGTTTTCAAAAAGTGAGCATTCATAATGTTCTGCCTTTGTAATCTGTATTGTATTATTAAGGTATATATTGAAATTTAGCTTTCAACAATATGCTGAGCTGTTATGCATAGTGCATCATTCTAAAGAAACACTTAACATTAATTCAGTTTTGATAACTGAAAATATGCAGTGCCCTTCCTGCCTCCGTATCAGCACATCCATGCACGCGCACACACACTTTTGTGGTACTTGTATTCAGTGGTTGATTGTTTTCTTGATCAGTGTGTTTGGAGGGAGAGAGGGGTTGTTGCTGATTTTTGGTTTTGACAGAAGATCATCACAGTCCAAAGAGTGCTCGAATTGAGGAAAATAGTACAATGCTGAAGCAAGTCATTTTCCTAAACTCTCTTCTTCCATTGTAAGATACAATTAGCTAAAATGATATCCCTGTTTTTAAAGGCTTGTCGTAACTGTCTTCTTTCTGAACCTATGGAATACCAATATTTTTGATCTAAGTTTCATTTTTTTAATATAGTAACAAATGTTATCTGTTGTTGTGCTTATTATATTTTTTATTATTATTATTTTAAGGATGATTTTGAGGTGAAATCCGAGGAGCGTGCCAGTGTCATCCAACAGCTTGAACAAACAATTGAGGATCTGAGGACCAAAATTGCAGAACTAGAGAAACAATTCCCTGCTACAGAAGTACAGACTGCTGTGAGGGAGCAGGAAAATGAGCACAGACTCCCAGTCTGCAGGGAACTCAGTAGTGTGACTCTTCAAACAAACGGAGAGGAGGTTGTATTCAGAACTGTGTCACAAGCAAGATCTGTACAAACATCACCAACAGAAGATTATTTAACACACACAATGCCTTCAGCCAGTGCACTGCCACAGCCACCCTCACCACCATCCTTGGAAGGGAGCAAAAGTGAAGGGCCAACTCAGCAATTGCCAACTCTGGAACTACAGCCCACGTTTTGTTCTGAAATCTCCTTAATTCTGTCACCGAAACTAATCTCGGTGCCGCTGGATGCAAGCCAATCGGTACAAAGTACATCACAGTCACCTCTTCCAGAACCCAAAGTTAATTTGTCCCTTGCATTTGAAGGAGAGACTGGACTGCCAGCTCCCCATCAGCCTCTAAGTACTAGAAATGTGACTTGTAGTGAATGTCCCCCCTCTGTGCCACCAGAGCCCTCTTGTAGCATTGTCCCATCACTGCCAGCCCCCACCCTGGCTGCTCCTGCACCCATGACAGGAAGACCACCCCCACCACCCCTGCCCGGTTCAGGACTCCCTCTGCATCTCGCTGGCCCAGCAATGCCACACCTGGACCACTCTTTGCCAGGCGTCATGATGCCGCCTCCTCCTCCACCTTTGCCAGGTGGGGAGATACTGATGCTGCCTCCAGCCCCTCCTCTTCCAGGTGCTGGAGTCCTACCACCACCTCCACCACCACCTCTGCCCAGTGGAGGTATCCCACCTCCCCCCCCACCACCACCTTTACCTGGGACCAGTGTCCCTCCCCCACCTCCTACTCTGCCTGGCCTGGGAGTGCCACCCCCACCCGCAGCACCACCTCTGCCTGGAGCAGGAGTGCCACCACTTCCCCCACCTCTACGCGGAGGGAGCATTCCCCCCCCTCCTCCTTCCCCTTCTCTGCCACCACCTCTGCCTGGTGCAGGTTTCCCTCCACCGCCACCTCCTCCACCTCTGCCTGGTGCAGGTTTCCCTCCACCGCCACCTCCTCCACCTCTGCCTGGTGCAGGTGTCCCTCCACCACCACCTCTGCCTGGTGCAGGTGTCCCCCCTCCTCCTCCACTGCCACCACCTCTGCCTGGTGCAGGTGTTCCTCCACCACCACCTCTGCCTGGCCTGGGAATGCCACCCCCAGCCCCACCGCCTTTGCCTGGAGCTGCGCCACCCCCTCCACCACCAACTCAGAGCAGCACCTACCCAGCAGTCCCACAAGTCTGTGGGTTTCTTCCTCCTCTGTTACCATCTGGTTTATTTGCAATGGGGGTGAATCAGGAGAAAGGGAGCAGGAAACACGTGATAGAGCCTTCTCGACCGATGAAGCCTCTTTATTGGACAAGAATTCAGCTCCACAGTAGAAGGTAAATTATATAATTGCAGAGAGGATGTTGTTTCACTTTGTGACTGCCATGATAGTGTGGTATGTTATTAGCAAAAGGCTTTATTTCCTACTGCATAGGCTTTTGAAAGAAACTCAGTGCAAGCAGAATTTTATTTGTAGTTGGGTATTTAAATAGGGTGTCCGCTATATTTAAAGCACAGAAACTGAGTGAGTAACCTTATTTACACATGAAAACTCTTTGGAGATATGTTTTCAGCTGTCCTTAGGGGCTACATATCATGTGTTAATCAGAAATCCCAGTGTGATTGCATGCCACTAAGTATTTTGTGAATTCGTTTTTAAATGTCACACTTGTGCTTCCCCCCCACCTTCAAGGTAGATTTGGTCTCTCCCTCTGGAGTAGCTTGCAAGTTTTGGTAGTCTTTTCTCTTTAGATGAGTGTATGCTGAACACTCTTATCTTCCTCCTTCCATTGTTCAGTGACCTAGAAATCCTTTTTTTCTGCACCTCAGACATTCAGCAGCTAGATTGAAACTGTGATTTTTCTGTGTGGTGGCATCAAGCTGTTCCTTTAGCACTTACTGGCTGATATGTCTCTGAAATACTTGGATTTGGTTGTTAATGCTTATTTTTGTTTGTAAAATATCACTGTTGCTCATAGAAAGATGTTTCTGTATGTTTTCTTTATGTTTCTGAGTACTGATTGTCCAACCCTTCTGCTTTGTTATTTAATGATGGATTATTTCTTTCTTTTCAAGTTTTTCTTGCCACTGTCGCACGAGCTCTCTGCAGATAACTGTCCATTTCTACACTTCTTTGTGTGCATGTGTGTATGTTTTATAGACTATATACAGCCTATTTATATTCCTCTGTATGTAAAGTGGGTGAATGTAAGTGAGTCTGACCATCAGTATACGTGAACAAACAAGCAAACAAGAAAGTATGGGAGAAAATCAACAGCATGTCTTATCAAAATACTGCTAGTAGAAGTTAGGCAATCACTTGTAAATTGCTGCTATTTTATTTTCTTTATTCCATCATTTATGACTACTTAGTTTGACATTGCCCTACATAGGTCTTTTGCTTAACTTTAGAGATTCTAGTGCTTCACTTGTGTGGGAAAAAATTGAAGAACCTTCCATAGATTATCATGAGTTTGAAGAACTGTTTTCTAAAACAGCTGTTAAAGAGAGGAAGAAACCCATTTCGGACACCATTACAAAAACAAAGACTAAACAAGTGAGTACTCATTTAATTTCAGATCTTTTCTTGGCTGGCATTTACATAAAGACAGATTTTTGCATGAAGCTGAGATGAATTTTGTCTGGTGTGAAATTGTTACCATATATATACACTATGTAGAAATACAAGAAAAGGAGAGAATGTAGGATGGGTTTCAAAGCCAGATGTGTTAAAGATTTTTTTTTTAATTGCTTTTCAAGTTATGTATTAATTCTTCAAAAATCTTTGCTTTGTCTACTTTAAAATTTGCCAGAGTGAAAACAAAATGACTGGGTACAAATATCATGCTTTTGATACTGACTGCATGTGTCCAATAAGTAGTACATAAATTATTCTGAGGAATTTTGTAAAGTAAATCGTGAAAGAGACAGGTATAAATTACCATGGTTTCCCAGAAAAACAGCATTTAAGAATCTATCCCCTAATGTTATATGCTATGATTTTTCCCAAATCAAAAATATAGTGGGACTCTTCAGAATCTCCATGCAGTAGCTCTGATGTTTGAGTATAAGCTTTACACCCAGGAGTTCTGGAGAAATTTTTTTTCACCACGTGACTTATCTTTTGGTCAGCGATGTAAACATGCAGGCTGTGCTGGCAGCCAGGTGCGAGCAACAGAACTGGTAGTGAAGTTAGGCTTATTTTCCTAGGGTGCTGGAGGACCTTCCTCTGGATGGGTGAGAAGCACAATGCTGCCACACTCATATAAGTGTGTCGTATCCCTGTATGCTGTACTAGGTTGTACTAACTGGGGTGGGAGGAAAGGTAGCAGTGTACTGCCACTACCTCACTGTCCTGCAATAGATCTGTAAAGTACAAGACCTTTGCTTTTGCTCTCTCCTTCCACAAAAAGCCTGTTTTTTATGGTTATCCTTCACTGAAATAATATGATAGCTCTTTAAGTAAACAAAGGAGAGCAAAAGTCTACCTGCTGCTTTGCTCGTGAACTGTCAGTCCATTCACATTTTATGAGGTTTGGTGATGCAAATCTCTGGACACGATGGAAATTATGACTATTTAATTATATGGCATAAACAGTGGTTAACTGAGAACAGATAGCAATTGTGAATAAATATTGGATGCGGGTTTTAATATTAGCAGTTGTTTTTTTTTTTTTTTTGTAATGACAGAAAAAACTATTGTCAATAAATAAATAAAACTGGATAAAAGTAAATGAAAATGGCTGATCCTAACTGTTTTGGAAAGAACAAGCTGTTTGTCGCAGAAATTTCCACACAGAGGTTTAAGGCAATCTAAGTAGGTGCCGTAATTTAGAACAAACATTCCTGTGGGCCACCTAAATTGGCATAATAGAATCTCTTGTGTGTTTCCCTTGCTCTGTTTATCAAATAAACATGCTGCTCTCCAAAACAGAGAGAAATTGCCTGATGGGGAAGTCCGATTTGTTAGTATGCAGGGGGAAAAAAGGCCAGCCAAACAGATAACCAAATGTGTTGTTTATAGTACAAAAAACCAACACAGGCTTTCATTAGAACTACAGTTTGAGCTAGCATTGGTTGCAGATGTCAAGCTAGATGTTCATATGTATGATTAGAGTTTGGGTTCTTCATAGCATTAACGTGAGACAAATGAAGCAGAAGAGCTTCAGAAATATATTCTATGTACACACTCTCGGTAGTGTTGGAATGCAGGCCTTCGTTTTTGAAATTCTCTTCATTTATACCACAGTAAACACTTGGATAATGAAGTCCATCCGTGTTTAGCAGAAGAAACAGTTATTTTGAGAAAGTATGGCTGTAACTCCACAAGTATGTTTTTATAGGAAGCACCAAGTGCTGTTTAAGTGGTTACTGACTTACGTGCACTCTGTGATAGTTATGGGTGTTGTAAAGATCTTAGAAATGGTGTTTCTGTAGTGATTTTTATGGGAATATGTTATGCAAAGCAGATGTGCTCTGTCACCTGTTGAGCTACAGAAGAGCATTGTACAGAATACAACCAGGATGTGCAAAGCTTACTGGACTTACTTCCAGAAAAGTTCTAGTTTGGTGATTGCTTTTCCTCCTTACTTTGGGGCGCATGCATGATAAGCAAATGTATTGCTAATATGTGTTGGATGTAAAATACTAGCTAAACTGGAAGTAGTTGTGAAGAAAAATTGCCCAGATAACTTTCAAATGCATAAAATATTTGGTGCGCTATGTAAACATCTGATTTTAATAAAACAATGTTTTTGTTGTAAGCTGAAATAAAAATATATTTACAAAGGAGGCCACATCAGGAAAGAAACACTCTTGCTAATCTGAACAAAGATTCAATAGTCTTGGGGGTGCTGTAGTTGGTTAAAGATTATTTTGGAGTAAACTGCTGTTCTGTACACATCACTATTTATGCTATATGCCATATGTTTTCTTCTATGTGTGTATATATAAATATATATGTTTGTATGACATAATCATTTGTAAACAGTACCCCTTTTTCAAGCCATAATATTATCTGTATAGTTGCTTTATTAAGTTAGAGTTAATTTCACCCTACGCATGTATTGTTTCCAAGTATTTTTTTTCTTACTATGATCATCTGCAAATAATTTAAGAATATATATCTATAAATTCAGAGGCTGACAATATTAAATCAGTAATTCTTAAAAAAAGTGAATGTTATACCTACCACTGAATGAAGGCCACATCACAATCCATTATAGAACTTTAAAGAAAGCAGAAAAATGAAAAGTTAATATTTATTTGTGAATGCAGCTGATCTTTTTTGCTTATTGTCTCACATTTGGTGCTATAACAAAAAGCTGTGAATTATTTTACTCTGATAATACATATATGTCAAATTCTCAGCTGCTGTAAATGTGTGCAGGCTCACTCAATGAGAATGCCTACTTAATCTTTAAAGAGAGACCTTTACAGGTTATATTATAGGTGGTGCAGCCATTGCTACCTATTAACGTTGTCTGGCTTTTATTACAAGTCACTGTTCTTATAATTTTGCCTAAAGTTAGTCCTTTAGGCTGCTTTTTTTTTTTTTCCCCCCCACATTGGGTGTCTCCTTCATTTTGCTAATGAAAGAAAACAAAGCCCATTTTTGCTCATGTCCACATAGTTTCAAACAGAGACTTGAAATATGGAAAAAATATATCAGATATGTGTCTTTTGTTAGTTGTTAATTAATTTTCTTAGTTAATCATTCCTTAAATTTGGCCACTCTACAAGCTATTTTAAAACTCGGTTCATGTTGCTCAGGAGGGACTTCAGGTATAATTCTGAAGATTTTTCCTAACCTTGTACTGGCAGGTTGGAAAATAAAGACCAAGACGAGAGAGGCAAAGGAAGACTAAGATGAATAACTGAGGAGGGAGTGAAGAACTGAGGAGATCTGAGAAATGGGAATATAGAACATAATAGGTCTGATTCTGTTTTACCTCTCATTCTATCTGAAGCAATTCCTCTCAGATACTGGTTGTAAACCGGGGGAACTCTTGACTTGGGGAGGTCCTGTGAGCAAAGAGTATACTTTGTCAAACCTCTAGTGTTTGATCCAAGCAAAGGATGACACCTTGTTTTGGAGCATCTAATTCAACCATGCCATATAGTTACAATACTGATTTTAATTACATGGCTGGATAGTATTTTCAATAGGGTCCATTCCATACCCAGCATGGACTGTGCAGAATGAGCACTGTTCAAAACGATGAACTGTGGTTACTTAATAAATTAAGCTGTTAATGTGAGTAAAAACACTTTATCATTTGCTGCAGCAGTTAAAAAGCATGTAGTTAGTGAAGCAGGAAGAAAAAGGATAGTCAGATGATTAAGGCCACCTACTACAGAATGATGGTAAATGCAACATTAAAAATTTTCTTGACATGGGGAATATTGGCCAGTGTGCACAGAATGGGTTCAGTGGAAAAACAGTGTATGTAATCAGAAAATCTTGATACCACCATCAGCCTAATAGGTATATAGAAGGGACTGAAATGAGTTGCATAGATTGATTTCTTAACTTTTGAATAGTCATCTTGGAAGCCTTACTGATGATCATTTGACCATATTTTTGGAAAATAATATAGATGCAACTGCAATAAACTTTTCAAGAGCAGAGCATGTGTTTATAATCTGTCATGTAAACTCAAGAAAAATGTTACAGATATTCTCATATGGAAAGTCCACTATTAATCTATTGACATTAAGATTTTAATCTCCCCCTTCCACCCCAGAAAATAAATAATAAGTTACTTAAGTTTCACTCTATTTCAAAAGCTTTAGATGTAAACAAGATGTATCAATAAGAGTATTTAGTTAATGATTTCAGCATTTTTGAATTTTTAAGTTGAACACGAAGAAGCTATGGTAATAGAATACCCCTAGAAATAAAATGCCACATAAAAAAAAGTATAAATTGGTAAATAAGGTAAATGCCATATTGAGTTAGTAGATAAAAGTTTACTCATGTATATTCATTAAGAAGGAATGGCATCAAGAGAAAAACAATTTTCTGAAAAGGAGGATTAGTTCCCTCTGCAAATAGTTGAGGGACTGTCTTAAGGAGCTTTTGGTATCCACATTTATTTATTTATTAACTATATCAATGGCACCACTATCTGTGGTGATTTTATGCCCTCTCCAGAGGTACCTTTGAGGTTCTGCTGCCCCCAAATATAGGAGTCTTGGAAAGACTTGTGTGATGTGTCACTCTTATTTATTCAAGCAAGTGATTTAATAAAGTCATGAAGTTATTTATGAAATTAAATGATAGTTCTTTTGTTCAGTTTGTAAAGATAATTTCTTTTATTATATGCAGTATGCATGCAATCTCTTTTTTTTTCTCTCATTCTCTTCTTTATATGAATTATTGCATTTTTTGTATTATCTGTAAAGTTCTCTTTGTTGCAAACACAATTTTACCTGACTGCATCTATGTATCAAATATCTTGATCTGGTCAGGCTTCCCAGGTTGATGTCCTCAATTAACCACATGCCTTTCTCATTCTTGTTTCCTCTTACTGCTCTCTTTTCTTTGGATCATATATTTGCAAGCTGAAGAACCAAAGTGTGTGCTTGGCATCAGACAATCTTGCAAATTCATCTTGTGATCTAAGAAACTGCGTGGGTTTCTCTCTTTTATATGCATCCTCACTAATATTGAAAGATTCTGCTGACCATACTCTTGTGGCCTATTCTAACTGCTGCTGTTTAAAAGCTTACAGATTCTGTATCAACAAGAAAGATTATGTCCGTTCCTTAACACAGGGGCCATGTAGGGTGTCTGATAATGGCTTCATTGTGTTTGCCTATGCACTGAAAAACCTTTGTAGGAGAAAGTCTTACTGAAAGTCTGCTCAGACAAAGGGAAAATGGGCTTTGGGTTAAAGTGAGTGAGCTGCAGCTGTTTTGTGAGATTGAAAGCTGCATATCTAAAAAGCATAACCCAGATCTGGAATCGCAGCAGAAAGATAGCTGCCACCTTGAGCTGGGTTCAGTAAGAATTGCATTTCTTGCTACACTTTAAACCATCCAGTTGAGCCATCTTAGTCACTGCCATCTTTCCAGGGAGATCTGGGGGCTCACATTTCCACAGGCTGTAGTTCTACATCTTTCAAATACTTTCTTCCCCATCCTTCCCCTGGATAGCTGGGAGGACTGTGCTGCTGCTCTCTAACTCTCTTTCCCAGTGCAGTGCCTCAGTGCACTGGACATTGTATCAGTAGATGCCATCAAAGGAAGAAGAAAGGCAGAAAATAAGGAGATAGCAATACTTTCTCCAGTTTTTCTGCCCACCTTGATTCTGCTAAGGAGGGGAGAAGTAAAACTTTTTAGTGCAGTAGCTTTAAAATTTGATCAAGCAAACTCAAATTTCCGACTTAAATGTGCCTATGGAAAGAATGTTTTTCCCCTAAGAAGTTGAGCTTAGTCCAATGGATATCAGCCATAAATTAGAGGTTAATGCAGTGATCATGATGGGTTAATAAAAACACAATGTGTGTATTTTTTAAAAATGTGATTGTGCTTGTATTTCTATCAGATTCTAACTGATCTACAAGTAAAACAGATTTTTAGCATGAGCGTGCAAATCAAGTTATTTAAATCAAGTTATTTTATTTGTAGTGAAGTATAAAAATCTTTTAAATTAGAGAAATACTGATTTTGCTGATGATGAATTAGAATACAGATTTTTCCTTACAGCTATATTTTGGCTCTTAATACTGACTTCAGTACAAAGAGCAACAATAAAAAAATTGTTATAATGAAAACAAAAGAAGCTGTAATTGAAAGGATTCATTGGGAGTGGATACAGTGAATGATGTACTTCTGACTGTAACTGTATGTCTTCCTTTAAAAGTGAGAACACTAAAGCTTTTACTGTTGGGTTTTTTTGTTTATTTTCAAGGGCATAATAGCATGTCTCCCACCAGATATCAGATTGGGTTTTCTGCTTTCTTTTTTTCATTCTTCCATTTCACTCTCTCATCTTGATGTGGTAACTTTTATAAAATTATTTAAGAATGTTAATTTGAAATATATTGTGGCATGCAATATATTTTGCAAGAGTTTGCAAAAGATGTGTGTAATTGCATACCTAATTAGAGAACACAATGACAAGATTGTTGATAGCAGTTTGGCTGACCACCTGTAAAAATCAACAGCTGAGTGCATTGCAAGCTACACATGAAAATTGTGACTTTTATGTCCAATTTTTAAGGAAATTTTAGCTTGTTGGGGTTTTGTTTTTTAAAAGTAGTAGTATTTGAACCCACATTTGCGTTACTAACCCACAGAGACATTTTGACAATTACCAACATAAGGGCTATGAATATAGAAACTAACCTTTAGGTAGCCTGGTCCTTTAGTTTAGGAAAAAAGGAATAACTATTGGTACATAACTATGGTACATAACAATGTGCTAAACGGTCAAAGAAGAGCTTTAGGAATAAAAAAATAAAATCCTTGTAATATATTTTTAAGCTAAGGAATTTAAACTTTGTTATTTATCTTCATCCCCCACTCCAGTCCTTGAAATTAGAAGACTGTGATTATTTTTAGTGAGAGGAACATTCTACTCTATTGTTCAGTCTTCTGTTGAGGAACACAATGCTTATTTTACTTATTACTGTATATCTGAATCTAAGCAATCTGAATAATTTTTCATCTAATGTCATAACAGAGGAATATTAACTGGGGCAACAATCTGGTAGTAAAGGACTCCTTCTATGGTAACAGTTTTATGGTATTTTAGTGATAAAACAACATAAAAGGACATGAACTATTTCTTATCCATAGGGTTGAAAGCTTTATTTATGAAAGCAGAGTAGGGGGATAGATGGAAAGAATGAAAGATAAATGAAAAGTTTAATCTTGACCCTCAAGCATAAAGCAGCAGCATCCACAGACTGGCAGATATGGCTGCTGGCTGTGCTAATTTGCATTGCATGACACCAAGTTGCATTTAGAAATGTATGATGAAAAGAGTTTTGAAACCTTAAGTGTCTCTCTGTATAGTATGTGAATCTTTAACTGGGAAAGTAACCAGTTAGTTTACAGAATGAATTTCAGGTTTGGCTGGTTTAGGTGAGGGGGTGTTCAAAATTATGCTTTGTAATTGATGTTCAGTGGTAAAAGTTGAGTTCAGTTAAATCGGTATGTACGCTTGCCAGGGATATGCTGCTAGGCACTTAGGACTGGGTGTCATGCACGTTTTTCTTTTTTAAGTGTTAATTAGAAATGTTTGATATCCTGTTGTACCAAAATGTCCTCACTCCTTGAAATAGTCCCTATTTTCCCTATCACAGTTGCCACTATCAGCCAAAAGTCACTTCTGCATTTACCTAAGAATAACTTTATGAGAACATAATATTTTCTGTTACATCTGTAGGGATGGGAGGATGTACATGTAAAAGATTTGATGGGTCCCATACTTTGTTTGCATTTTTCACATTTAGAATAGACTTGAATCAGCAGGAAAAAATTGTTGTCACAAGACCTAGCCAAAAGATTACTGCATTATTGCCTCGATCTGATCTCTTAAGAACATGTTTGGAAGTTTGAGGTTTCTGCATCCTTTCTGCAAAAGTTGCAAGCTATAGCTTTCGTACAGTGGAGTTTCCTGCTATGACTTTTTGTAATGTACAGTAGTTTTCCTTACCAGTGAGAACCATGGGATAATTTTGCTTAATGCTAGCAGTGAAAATCAGAACCAGAAAGAAAGCGTCATTGAAAAATTCCGTGCATTAACTAAATATCATTCTGGGGAAAGGGAATCTTCGTATTTTTGCTTCAGGGTTCTCATCAAACATGTGTCTTGCATTACCTTTTGCTAAATATCTTTTTGACTATTTTTGCTTGTGTTAAACAATCGGGAACAAATTTGGCATGTAGTTTGTTTACTGCTTAACAATGAGGACCACTCAACAATTAGAAAGTTTGTCCTAGACTTTAGGCTGCAGATAATATCTCTAGCTTCCTTTTCATTTATTTTTTTAATTTTGTTTAAAGCAGAGTTCCAGAATCCAAAGTAAAAAGGAGCTGTGTATTGTGTCTGAGATTGTTAGATCTTGTAGAGATTGAATTTATCAACCTTTTGTTGTTCCACCTTTAAATGGCGTCACTAGTCTGTAGCCTGTAGGCCTAGACTATGCAGCTGATTTATTTTATTGTTTTATTTTTAAATGTGGGAATTGCTTTAGGCATTTATGGTAATATTCATATTTTCTGAATTAGTTTTGTATTGTTACAGCCATTCTATTGGAGGAAACTACAGTATTCATGAAATTTACTGAAATGAGAATGAATGCATAAAGATGAGTATAAAAATTTAACATAAAATCTACTTTCTAAATACTACCAGACAAAACTGGTATTTGGTATGTGAAAACACTCTATTGCTGTTCTGCAGTCCATTCATCTGACAGTCTTCCTCTTTCGATGTCTCTGTTCTTCATAATTCTGGCAGCAAAGGTAATCTATTCTTGACAGGGATAGTGCTTTTCTTCCCTAATTACTGTGCAAGATATGACTCTCAGTAAATAATTATTCTCCTTTACATCAGTTCACTTTCAGAAAAAAGCAACTTCTTTCCTTTTCCTGTTAACTTTTAGACCAGACTGCTTTGGAATGTAGGATTCAAAGGGATTTAATAGGCTACTAAATCTTTTCTTCTCTGTTGGTCCCCATATCTGCAGACATGATCTTGGTTAGCCCTCTGAGCTTTAAATTTGAATATGCTGGTGATGGGTGGTTGAAAAAGAGATTTCACAACTTTATAACTAATATACTGGTGTATGGGTGCTGAGATCAGTAAAAGTAGGAGAGATGATGTTTTCATAGCTTCTTCTGGATTCAGATTCAAATATCAGTCCCAAGTAGATTCAGGACAGGCTCCAGCTGATCCATGCTCTCTGGATCTACAAGAAGGGCAATATAGTTCTACTTCATTTGGAAAGGTCCAGATTGTGGTCTCTTCTTTGGTCTAAGTTACATTCACAGCTGAGCACAGGTGCAATGTTCTTTTGGGAAGGACCAACGAACCAAGCTATTTTACTCTCTGGGAGTTTTTTATTTTTCTTTTCCCCTGGCCAAAAAGAGTAGGGGGATAAAAAGTCCTATTTTTAATTTATTTCTCTTGAATATGAATGACAAGAATTGTACACACTTATTCCAGAGGAGTTCTTGCCAATGCTTTGTGCGTATTGTTATTTTCCCCGTATGACTTTTAGAACATTTCTGAATTCCTTTTAATTTACTTTTTTGTCAGCTTTGGGATATTTTTCTTGTTCAAAATAAATGCTACAAAGGACACTCTCTGTTCTGTAGATGACAGTAGCAAGCTTAAGTTGTTTTATTATTGTTTCTGAGATGTTTTGGACTTGAGCAAAAGCAGTAATGGTGGGGGCTGGAATCAACAATTTCCGCAACATCTCCAGTACTGAACTCAGTCTTGTCAACATTGTTGGTGTGGACTGCTTTAAAGAAAAGTTTCTGAACTTTCGTTATGTAACATACCACATTGTTTCTCTGTTGCTGCGCCTTTTCTGAAAATGTGCTTTGGTAGCAACACCAGTTAAAGAATTTCTGTTCTTTTTCAAACTTTGCACCCACTTTTCTTCTGATGGAATCCAAGATATTTGTTTGGATTTTATTAGTGATGTACACGGGAGTGTACTGGTTCAAAAGACTTGATTCAGACCTTGCTAACCAGGATCTATTGTATTTTGTAAACTTTTTGTAGTTGTAAAGAAGTGGATAGATAACAGCTTCTTTTCACAGCAAGAAAATATCATATTATTTGTCCCAGCTTCATCTCAGAGTTCAGGCTTACATGAGATTTAGCTGTTCCATTTAAAAATCATGTGGAGTGATAGCATATTGGAAGGAAAGCGTGAGATATCCTAATTCTATTTTTCTTAAATATGATAGTTTTCTTTCTGAAGTCAGAAAATCTGACTATCATATCCTTGGTCTGTAAAATTGTTTTTGGTTTCAATTCATTTGACTTCAATTTTTAATTTCCTAATAGTACATTATGTGGGTTAGACAATCACATAGGAATTTCTTGGTCATTTGTGGCAGATTATGTCAGTAGCTGTGCCTTGAATTCAAGTCTTTAACCTTGTGAGCAATAGTTATGGCTTTCTGAGTTTCAACTTATTCAATTCTTGAGGAAAACGCTGTATTTTTACTTCACTATAGCTAGTTGGGAAGCTATGAGGAAAGCAAGATGAAATACCTGACACACTGATATTTATGAAGGCTTGGGGGGGGGAGTATAATAAATGAAGCAACTGCCCAACTAAACACATCTTCACAAAACCTATACTGCAAGCACTTAGAATTTCTCAAGTTTCCATTTCTAAGCAGTCCTAGTGGCAGAGATCTGGGCCAAGCTTTCACTTCTCTTCAGCTACTGCTCAGACATCAACCTACCAACATGTATGGACTTATGTGAAGATTTAAATGAATCAAAGGTGGTGATACCACAGGAAAAACATCTTGTGGGTACTTTTATGATGTTAAGATGTGAATTAGACTATGAGATTATTTATTCTGGCTGGA
This sequence comes from Apteryx mantelli, assembly GCF_036417845.1. Taxonomy (NCBI): domain Eukaryota; kingdom Metazoa; phylum Chordata; class Aves; order Apterygiformes; family Apterygidae; genus Apteryx; species Apteryx mantelli. The sequence continues at coordinate 51,555,193 of NC_089980.1, read as the reverse complement.
ATTTATTCTACTTTTTCTAATCATATTTCTGCAAACTAATTTTTCCAGTGGGAGAGTAGGTGATATAGCATCTTGATGCTAAGATATAAGCTCTATGACCTGAAAAAAATATACACTACCTGACTGAAATGTGAAAAGAACTTTAACTTACAGTTCTAATTAGCTGAGTTGTTTTCTTTTCTGCAAATGATCCACAAATAACAGAGGTTTTCTTCTTCAGTGTGTTTAGTACAATGTAAAACACAGAAACATGAGTGGATTAAATATAACTGGTTATCCACATAATGGTTGGAGCCCTACACTGAAAAATTACTTATCTAGGACCACATTGTTTTCCAGCTAAGGATCCTTTCTTGTCATTGCTTGCTTCTCATTACAGTGGTATAAAAATTACAGTAAGCTGGATTCAAATAGCTTAGAGACCTATGGAATACAGTCTATGAATTACTTGTTGCTTTTGTGCTTGCAAAAAAATATGCACAAAAGTATGTTTTAGTGGCTAATTTTAACCCACTAGAGCAAGATGTTTTGAGAGCGTGGGGTTTTTTTGTTTTTGTTTTTTGCTTATTTTAAAATGAAAAAGCTTTGAGCACTTTTGTATTGCCTAAAAGTGATCAGAGAAAATCCCAATATGTACATGGTTATTTTGCTTTTCAAATAAAATTCATATTGGCGCCTAGTATGTCAAGCATTCAAATAAAATACAAATTCTCACAGTTTTAGCTTACATCAAAGATGGTAATTGTTGTGTGATTTTGGAAACTAAAGCAATTCCAAGATAGACACAGTTGGAATTTTTTTTATATGACAGCCTGTTTCATACGCTCAGTAACGTCAGTGCGAAGTTGAAAGTGTACATCCTAATGAAGGCTGAAGTCTGGGGGAACTTTTATAGTGATTCCATTAGGATTAAGATTCAGCTAGATGACATGGTTATCTACACTTCTGATGGGTTTATGAAGCAGAAGCACACTTTGAAAATAATAAAATTACTCACTTTTAGACGCAGATATAGATTACAAGGCAGTGTTTCTTGAATTTGTTACTAGTAATGCAAAATATCTTGTAATGTTTTCATGCAGGTGAACACTAATAGATGGGTTTCTTTTGGCAGGTTGTCAAGTTCTTAAGTAACAAAAGATCTCAAGCTGTTGGAATATTAATGTCTAGCCTTCATTTAGACATGAGGGACATTCAGCATGGTAAGTGAAATAAATATTGTTGATTCTAGCGCAGATTGCATTGTTAAGAATCTGGAAATGCTAATTATTTCCATCTTTTCATTTTATATGTAAAATAAATTCAAATAATATGGGGGGGGTAAGCTTTTTTTTTTTTTTCTGAAAACAGCTTGTTCTGACATTTATCTTCTCCTTTGTAGTATCATATTTCCTTGTACAGTATTGAAAATGAATCAGTTGAATATTGGCTGTTTATTTGCAGAATTGCCATTTATAATTTTTGGCATCAGTTATCTATGTCATATGAAATCGAGAGTCTTTGATTTTGGTCTTTCCAAGGAAGAAAGTTTGATGCATTGTGTATTGTAATTCAGATATCACCAGGAGATATCCAGAAATGTGAATTATAACAATTAATTGATTTGCTGTGTAAAGTAGTTCCTATATGTGGTTTAGCACAAGCTGTGGAGTTCTTTCATCTTCAGCAGCTTTTTATAGGGGGAGATCTTTTGGAGGGAGTGCAATACTTTTCACATTCATGCTAAGAGACAGTAGTGCAAAAAGGTGAAAAGTGGAATTGCATTTATATTCAGAGCATCCGTTATGTTTCCCAAAGGCTTTGGATAGATTTGAAGCAGATTGAATTATCCTGTGAAGCGCCAGCCTATCTATTAAATAAATGTGGTTTTAAGTAAAACACAGACTTCATAAATCACAAAAACATCTTGCGAACTTTCTAGGCTACATATTTACAGCCGTGCATTCAGCTTACTACAATTTGCTTATTTTTGTGGAATTATTCATAAATAGAAGAAAATTCAGTGCGCTCTATCAGCTAGTGAGTAACTCTTAATCACAATTTTAAGTTTTTATTAAACTGTTTTGATGGTTAGTGGACTTCCTCAATCTGAAGCGCTTAAGATGGTAGTCATAGAGCAAGGCGCCAGTACTGGCGCCAAGAAGTACTTGGTATTTCCAAAGCTGGCAGATGTAGTTCAGTTAAGTCATAGAGCAAAATCTGAAAACAATGATATGGTCCTTTCCTTCAGTCAAATATTCAACTTGGTTTCAGTTAATAATGAGAACCTTATGAACAAAGGAGTCCGCCTAACATCTGTGTCTGTGGTAAAGCCAACACAAGTTCATTGAAAATTTGCTTGCTTAACATGCAACACTAACAATAACATGGCATGAACGTCAGTAGTTGAAGGGGTCAAACAATATTATGCTTAACCCTTATACTGTTACAATATTAAGCACATCATGTGTAAGAGCTAGGTACAGATTTTGTGTATTCCTCCTTTAATAGCTGGTTTTTAAAACAAAAAGTCTTTGCAAAGGAGAATTTAGTAGTGCTCTTATTTCCTTATTGTTCAGAAGTCATTGATACAACAAACATGAAAAAACTTTTATCTGATGGAGCAACTTGTGGAAACGGTTGGAAGACCCTGGTGTTAAAAATGTTTTTTTTAGAACATAAAATAGGCATGGAGCAAAAGAGGTGAGGAGTAGGAAAGAAATCTGCATGGTCGGGGGGCAGGAGGTGAGATCTCGCCGAAAACATTTCTGACATCAATAACTCCATGCAGGGCACTTTGTGAGAGTGACCAGAGAGCCTGTGGAAGAAGTTATAAAACAGCAAGCCCAAGAATTTAGCTTCACCTTTTATGTATGCACTATTTTTACTTGCTTGTTAAACAAGTAAGAATTTCATATATTTTTGTTGAGTATGATAACTTGCTAGTTTACTTGCTGCAGTACTGAATACCCTAATGAGAAGGTGCTATCAGAAAATTGAATTTATATTAAAATAAAGTGACTGGATATGCAAAATGCACTTGTTATGTTTGCAGTTTTATATATTAAGATTTAGGAGGTGTGACAATAAAAAGCAAAAACGTGATCAGTGTTCTCTGTCCTCTCTTTCTTTCAGTGCTCATCTTGAGTTTTTGCTGTTTCATGTACAATGAAATGTACATTTACTCATATCTCATGCAGCACAATACAAGTGATGTTTTCTCATGAATTTAAAAGGCAGTCAAACTTTTTTTTTTTCCCCTACTCTTTCAGTTTGTGGTACTAGGCCGCTTCTTTTATAGGCATTCTTGTAAATATTCCCTATATTACATAAAAGGCATAGCTGCGGAATGCAGTGGTAATATAAATTGCAGAAGAATTGTAAATGGTTTTTTGACTGGCCTTAGGAAAGCACCCAGAGAGAGAAACTTTCAATGTAGTGCTGTATTGGGTCCATTTCTTCATTCGCATGCTATTGTGTTTTATTTTTCTAATGGATTAGACAAATTTCAAAATGTTACAGGAACAGAAGGGAAAACAATTGTGCTGGGTATGATTCACTTAATAAAATTAGGATTGCAAGATTTAATCAATATTGTATTTAACTGAAGTGCTTAAAATAACTTGAAACCTGGGTAAATGTTTTATTTAATTTGTTGCAAGTATTTTTTTCTTTTAAGATACAAAACTGCTGAAATATTGTCTATAACAAATAATCTTTGAAAAATTGTTTTGGAATCTCAAAAATTTGAATCATTTATGATATTTTGTTGACTTTAAATGTTTAAGTCAGCTATTTTAATGTGCATATATGATTGGATGGCATTTCATGGAAGATTTCAGAATGTACGAGTATATGCTAAATTGATTTTTTTGTTTGTTCTTGTTGATGATAGCATTAAGTATCTTCTGGTAGAGTTGTGTTTTTCTGCTCCTTACTTTGAAATGGATTTGGTAAGACAAACTCCCATATCCTGATTACTGTTTAAATATTTTTACGGGGTAGAAGGAGTTTTTAATAAGCAGAACATATTTTTACTGAACCCTAGTAGATCTTTCTAGTAGTGCTTTAAAGAAGGGTAGGTTGTTTTTTTGTTGTTATGGGGGGCTTTAGTAGATTCTAATTGCTAACAGAACTTTCAACTCTTTTATCCAGTCTAGGCTAGAATTTTAAGAAATGTTGTTCTCTTTAATCCTAGTGCCATTTTTCTATGTTATTAGTTGTTTCAGTAAAAAATAAGCCCTCTTCTCAGGGTTTCTCTGGTTTCACACAAACTCTTACTGATGCCTATTCCTTACAATCATTTATCAGCTACGTGAAACAATTTATCCAGGTGTTTTGCTTGCTTTTTCACTTCCACTATACCAGTAATATCCATCATTCATCCTATCAGTATTATATTTCCAGTGGCAATATAGCTGCATCTGGCTGCATGATACAGCCAAAGCCTGAGAAAGACCAAACACTTCTTATGTTTTTTTTTTTCCTTTATAGCTTAGATTTTCTTTCAAGACAGAAGACTTTGATTTTAACATTAGCTTACCTTTTGGGGAATTTTGGTTTTTTTTTTTGTTTTGTTTGTTGTTTTTACAAAACTTCACAGATACAGCTTGTGTCTAAATTGGAGATTCATCAAGGTTCCTGTTGCCAGCATTTAGTAATCAGTGATGAACACCCTGTATATTAATATATAATTCCACATTAAGTATGAGCCTGCATGTCTAATAAATATCTCCTTCTAATAAAGTTGTCTTTCATCACATGAAATATAATGATTGTTTGAAATTGTAGCTATGCTGCAGAGAATATAGTGATTGGTTCCTTTCCCAGTCACTTGGGGACAACAGCAATACACAGATTATTAAGTCAGGGGAGTTATGATCGTTAAGTCTGACCTCCAAAATAGACAGATCATAGGGCTTCCTGAATCAGCTCTTAAGTAAGCTCAAATATGTCTCTTAGACAAAATAAAAAGAGGGGGAAAAAAAACTGAATTTTATTTATTTAAATAAATAGTATTTTCCAGTGATTAACTTCAATAAATGTTTCAGTGGCTAGCTGGCTCTTCACCGATGAAGAAATAAATAAAAAATGAATCTGCCTTCTTACTGCTCTAAATTTGTCCACTTCCAATTTCTAGCTACTAGATGGATGGAAGGCATCAACTGATGTTATAAAGATACAGTGTATCCTCTTTATTTTTTAAGCTTTTATGGTTATTAACAAGTGCAGTAACCACATCAAAAAATCTTTTCTATGTGAGGGGGAAGAACAGGGGAAAAAAAGCCTAGAAGATGGCAGCCAGAAGAAAAATAAATTTAATATTTCATGCAGATAAATATCGTACAACATAGGTTTATATACAGTATTTCCAAAACAGAAATGAATCTTTTGTTGACCAAAATCATCTTAGTCTGAGCATGTCTCTTGTAAATGTTAAGAGTAGAAGTCTGGCAAAAAACATGTTTGCAATTCTCTATCTTTTGAACTTGTCTGTAATCTTTTCAGTAAGTTTCCCTTAACAGGGTTTATCATTTCAGGCCCTTTGTTACCACTGGTATGGCTGTAATACTGTAACTATCCAAGTGCATATTTCTCTAAGGCTTTGTGTAGCATCTTGTGGCTGTCGGGACTAGTTTGGAGATTTCGGCCTCTGATGACTTTTAAACCCCCTTTTTCACATCTAATCTAATAATAGTCATTTTTTCCCCTCTGTGAGGCACTGAATTGTACAGAATTTGATAATGCTACTTGTCCCAACCTGATAATTGGGCAGGGCAAGGGGAAGACACAGGTGATTTTTATTACAGTCCTCGACCCCTGTTGGTCAGTGATACTAAGAAAGAATATTACAGCAAAGAACGTAATAGGAAAAGTAGTTATGGAGAGGCAAACAGGTTCATCTAACAACTGATAAAGCCCAACCTTTTTATCTGGATTTGAGATTATTTGACTGAAAATTATGTTTGTGGTAGACCTTGCTCTCCTAACAGAAGTATAACTTTGCACGACAGAAATGTGCTGTGTCCTGAATAGAAAAGACTGCTGTACAGGAAGTGAAAATGTTTTCACTATTAGTGGGCAAAATAAATGTTTATTCTTTAATATGTGGCTATTCGTGACCGAGAAACATGGAAAAATATCTGTTTCATTGCCTTACTTACTGCTCACACTGAAACTTAGAAATGATGGGCTAGAAGAGACTTTGTCAAAGGTTGGCTGAATGATTTTGCTGTTGGGGAAGAGGAAAAACATCTCCTTTATGCTGTAAATGCCATTTAAATGTTCTGTGCAGGAATTTTTCACTCTCATTGAAGCATCATGTAGTCTTGATGGTCACAGGCCTAAGATATTGGAATTGGAAAGCTTTCAGGAAAGAATGATTCAAGATCTGGAAAAAAGCACTTTTATGGTGAGATTGAAAAGGCTCATGCTTAGTTCATCCCAAAGAAGGTTCGTGGTCTGACCACCTAGTAATGATTTATGTGTATCAGCATAATCATTTGAAACTCATAATATTTAAATATTTAAGTCGAGAATGAATATCTTCTAAAATGTATGTTATTCTTTAAACAAGTCATGAGAATGAAACAAAAAGTGAGTGGATCAAGTTCTTTGGACATTGTTATATTGGAAGACAAACTAGCTGACCAAAATTCTCTTCTCTCTAAGTTATAGATAGAATAAAAAATCCTGGATGGAAGTAGATATCTAGAACTTTTTTTTAATATATATCAGGTGGCAAGTCTGTATTTATATTAAAATATATTTATATTAAAAGATTATAAAATATTTATATTAAAAGAATGATCCATGAAATTATAATCAGTGCCGGTTAATCACAAAGTTTGAAACTTGCTATTCTGGTTTATTAATTGAGAATTAATTTAGAAGATTTTTTTTAAACATCCCTTTTCTTTATCAAATAGTATATTTCTTTATCAAATAGTGTATTATAAGCACCTAAAAACCTGTAAGACTATGGCTTTGGTCTCCCCTCTGATAGCTTTTTCAACATATATCTAGATTCTTCCAAGATGCCACCAAGAAAAGATTTGTTGTTTGGCATTTTCCTCTATACTGTGCACGAGCGCTTGCCCAGATCTTCACATGGTAATCCTTGCTCCTCTTCCCCTAGTTCTGCCCAGCTTTCTGCTACTGTCTTTATTATATTAGGCCTGCTATTAGATTGCTGACGTCACCTTTTATTTGCTGTTAATTATTTTACATGCACCTATTGTGAAATTATTGATAAGGGAAGCAATGGCATATGCAAAATAACTTGCAAAACAAGTCTGGGAGTTAGTGTGTAACATGCTGACGTTGGTTGTGTGTGTTGCCATAGATGTTTCTGTTGCATTGATGCTATTACTATGCCCTACTGCCTTCTGTGCCAAGTAGCTAAAGCAATTCCAGAGTCCTCATCCGGCCACTGGTCCTGGGAGCAGGGAGAGAGGAAGGACAGCTAAGGCCCCTGGTGACAGGGAGGGGGGGACTTGTTGTGAAGGCGGCATAAACTCCTGAGCTGTGGATGAAGCCAATCCTGAATACTGAAAGTACACTTCAAGTCCACTTTCTATCCTGTGGCATTTCCTGAATGTTAGTTCACAGTGACCAGAGGCCAATAAAGTAAAGCAGCAATTGTTAAGGGAAAATATAACCTCTGGTATTGTTTCTTTTAAGCATTCATGGGACACTTCAAGATGTCAATATTTCTGTCCTTCACTATCACCAAAAAGGGGACTGTATGTTTTATTTGACATATCCTTTTGAAATTTACAATTAAAAATAACTTTTCTAGAGATAAAAATAAATTTGGTGTAATGCAAAATACTTTTTTAAGAAATTAGGGATTTTTGATTGAGGAAAATTATATTGAGTTTTTTCACAATATTTGAATCAGCAGTGACTAATTGCTGCCACATTGGATAGTTTGGGTAATTAAAGAATTTTGTTGTTGTAAAGAACATGTGAATGTAATTTAATAGAGAAGTTTTGTAAGAAATGTAAGAGCTGTAACTGCATTGTTTGTCTGATGTTTCAGTTGAACTTTTTTTTCTTGGAAGTCCGATTAACTTTGAAACTTTGAGAGAAAAGTTTTAGGAAAGTTGTGCTGTCTCAGAAGAAAACTTCAGTGCTATTGTTTCTTATTTTTGTACTGTGTAGGTACTGATAAGATGGATGATTAGGAAATCCAAAGTATGAAAGCAGTAACAAAAAGCTTGCTGTAAGCATTAGTAACATGCAGAAATTGGGGGGGGGGGGGGAGGGGTTTAAGAGCATCTCGTCTCCTTTCCACAGGAGGAATATATTTCAGCAGCCACACTTAACATCATTGCTGAACTGCAGAGATTTTAGCATTACTAAAATTAAGAACAGTTTGTTAATTAATTAAAGACCTTCAAATGGCTGCAGTCACACATCTTCCCTTTTTATTAAGTTGAAAGGTTTTGAAGCAAAAGATGCTTGCCACAATTCATTTTGTGATTTGTTTGTATATGTTAGATGTAAATGCATTTGCACACACTCTTTTAGATATACAAGAAAATGAATGCCTTTATGTGTGTATAGCAGTTAAAATCTAATGTAAATCCAAAATAATCAACATGAAAATTTAGTAAAATTTGGAAAGCAAATCCATAGTTTTTTCACATTCAATATATCACTTTAGTTTTACTCTTTTTTTTTTTTCTTATCATTCCTCATTTAAGGGATCCTATTAAAACTATATGCTATACTTGGTCAAAAGAAGATCCAGCTAGCGTAGTACCTGATCTCCTGTGTGGATAGCAAGAAAGAAGTATAAAAAGAGGGTGAGTGGCATTGCCCACTCTTTACCTAACTTTATAGATCTCTATTTTATCTTTTTGCAGTAGTGTTCTTTACAAAATGAAAAGTTTGTTTGGACTTTCATATACAGAGTCTATTCTTTTGATTGTCCTTGTCAGCAATCTACTGTCCATAGTTGTCTTGCCTCTTGTTTCAAATGAGGTGACTAGAGCTGCATTTTCAAGATTTTTGTACATCATATGCCTATGCCATGGTATCTTGATATCTTCTGTTTCATTCTCCATTTTTTTACTTATTATTACTGACATTGTTTTCCTTTTAACTACTGCTAATTATTGAGTTTGTATTTTCAAAGCACCATGAAAAAGTATCTTTTCTGGCAGCGGGTTGCTCATTTTGTATCCATTGCTGTGTATGTATAGGTTGGGTTCTTTTTTTCCATGTACCTTACTTTGCATGTATTAATATTGAGTATTTGAGAGATCTTTTTGCAAATGTTTGCAGGCAGCTTTAAACTGGCTAGCTTTTATTATTTGCAAACATTATCGCCTTATATTCATTAAACAGCATAGGAAGCAGCAAAGAACCAAGTAAGACTCCTCAGCTACGCCCCTGTGCTTTGAAAACTGACCACTTATTGTATAGTTGATTTCCTATTTTTTTTAAACAGTTGTTATTTTTAACCAAAGTAGACCTTTGCTCCTACTCCACGACAGCATAATTTTTTTTTTCTTAAATCTTAGATAAGGATTGTAAGGACCCTTTTGTAAATCCAGCACCACTCTGATCACTCTTATCCATGCCTTTGACTCCAATAGAGGAGTTTTAGCCAATTTGTTGCACATGAGTATCAACTACAAAATGATATTCTATCTCTCTCTTTCATGACATCACATTTATCTGTATTTTTTAAAAAGCTGTTCTTCTGTATAATACGTAGAAATTTTCCAGGCACAGAAGTCAGACTGACTGGTGTGTAATTTCCATCATCATTTCTAAAATCCTCTTAAAAGTTGCATTTGTGTGTTCTAAAGCTTGTTCAGTTTGAGACAGTGCCTAAAACACATCACTGGAGAAGTATAGATCTGGTATGAGAACCTCTTTGACCATTTCTGTAGTAGTGAATCCTAAGGCAAATAATTTGTTTAATTTTTCTGATTCTCTTTCTTTTGTGTTATATTTAAAGCTAGATTATCTGTGTGCCCAATGGTTTCCTGTCAGGCTTCCTACATCTGATGTGCTTGAAAATGATTTTTAGCTTTATGTTTTTGGCAAGTTGTTTTTAGTCCTTTCTCATCTTGTCCAATAAAGGCTTTACATTGAACTTACACGAGGTTTTTTTTTTCTTTTCTGTTTTCTTTGGCTGTGATTTCCACTCCTTGAAGAGTATCTTTTACTCACAGGAGTCTCCTATGCTTTTTTTTTTTTTTTTAACCATGTATGTGGTTTTGAGGTGTAGGGACGTTGGGTATGTGGAAAGCTTAGGAAAAGACGATGTGCTTTTGAAATTCTTTCTTGATACAATTTTTTTTCTCTGAACCTCCGATATGGTGTCTGTAAGCTTCCTTGCCAACTGCAAGCTTTTTATTCTATTGACTGGCTTCTCATTTTTATGTAATTCCTCCTTGTGAAGTTAAATTTTATGGTGGTGTTTTTTAAAATCTTTTCTCTTTCCAATACAGATTGCATTTAAGACCATTATGGTCTCTTCGAATGACTTGTGCACTATTTGAAAGTAGATCAAGGGTTGCTTCTCTTTTGATATTTCTGCCCAGGTGCTTTGAGAAGTAGTGCTTACAATATCCTAAGTCTTAGAATCTGCATATTGTCTCAAAAACACATTTAACAGGTTAAAACCTTGGGTTGTTATGATTGTAATGTGTGTTACCTTATGTCTTCATTGTCATTATCAACATGTTGGTTGTATGATCTGTAATGGGGTACGAACTGTGTTTTTTCTATTTCGGCATAAACTCCCTCAGTAGGGATTGTGGAAGAGCTGTTGCAATTTATTGTTTTTATCTTAACTGACTCATACTTTCTTTAATACCCATTGCCACTCTTCGGCAGTAACCAGTGATGGCACCATGTTTTAGCATGCTGACAGGCACTGACTGTCTTCTTTCTACCGCTTTTGGAATGGCCATTAAATCAACCAGTTACTATAAATTTACCTACTGCAAATATTAGGAGTCTGGCAACAATGTAGAGACCTATCACATACGCAGCCTTGACTTAAGCAGAGCTCAAGAAATAAGTAAGTTATATGGGACTTTTTGTTTTCTTCTCACTCATCATCTTTGTTTCATCCCCGGTTTTCCCTCCTCCCCACCGCAGAATTTTTAGCCATGCCGCTGCCAGACGGTGCGCCCCGCTGCGCACCGTTCCCCCGGGCTGTAGCTGAGGAGGGTCCCCTGCGTTCAGGCCTTCCTAACCCCGAGCCCCGAGCTCCCGGCTCCGCAGTCCCCGCAGCAGAGGGCAGCCGCGCACCGCGCTGCCCCCGGGCCGGGCCGGGGCCGGGGCCGGGCCGGGGCCGGGCCGGGCCCGGTCCCCGCAGCCGCTGCAGGCCCCGCAGGGGCTGCCCTGGGCTCCGCTCCTCGCTTCCCCGAGCGCCGCGGCGCCCGTGTCAGGGCCTTCGCCAGCTCGTGGTTTCGTGTTGCTTTCCAGATTTGGCTGAGGCGCTGCTTCTCCGTGTGCTTCTCACCTGGTCAATATACTCTTTTCAAAAGCTCCACGTGGAAGGAAGGGAAGGGATGCGGCAAGGATTGGGGAGTGGTTTGTTTGCTGTAGCCATGGTAGACAGAGGAAGAAGCTATGGGCTTAATTTGCAGCAAGGGAGACTGTGGTTAGATGTGAGAAAATCTTTCTCCTGTAAAAATGATGAAGCATTCAGTTTGAAAGCAAGCTTTTTCTCATGCCAGAGCCAGAGTGTCAGTGTTTCTGTATCTGTCTCTTTATGATGCATCTGAATTTCTCTTCTCTTATCTTTTTCCTCTTCTTTCTCCTGTGCTATGATGATCTGTAGACATGAGAAGGTCATTTCCCTTGTTCTGTGATTCCACAGGAAACCTCCCCATGCAATATATGTTGGATTCTATTTAAGTATAATGTGTTTTCTGTTTTTAGTGAAGCTGAAATTGCTTTAGCTACCTAGAAGCTTAATACAACTGAAGTAATATCGAGGGCCTTTTGTAATCTCACTCTCAAAGTTCACAGTAGGCCAAATCCAGTCATGCTACTGAAGTAAATATACATAGGTGAGTCCAAATCACATTTTTTGTTTGTTTTTTGGATTTTTTAAGAATGAATATATTTTGGTTATCCATGTATTTAGGCTTTTGGTTTTGTTTCAGTCCCCATCCTTATTTCCTTGAGCTATTAACACCAGCTTTTTGAGAAACATTTCGGAGCGTAAAAAGTGATGGACCTTAAACCATAAATATGCATCCTTCTGCCCTCCGTTATCACAGGATTGTGATTTGAATTAGTAAAGCTGTGTCATCTGTCATTTACCTAGCCAAAAATCTTACTGTATTATTTCCATAATCCCACCATACTTAGAACATGCACTAAATATCACAAGATCATTACATCATTTTGTTAGCATCTGTAGCTCTTTAATGCTCTAACTTCAGAATATTTGGTGAAAGGCTTAATGTGTGTTAATATGATGAAGTCTGCAGGGTTTACCCAGACTTCAGACTGGACAGACGTGCAGAATACCAGGCTACATCTAAACTGCTCTCTGCTGTGCCAAGAATAAAATTTTTGTTAGATTTGGAGAAGAAATTGAGTATATAATTTAATTTTAGTGAGATACTGTCATCTGACAGAGGGAAATGAAAGTTTGCTTTTTTAAAGAAATCTCTCAAATGTTTGTGTTATAATTCTTGAGCAAGAATATTTATATTTGGACTTGTGATTGCAAGGGTTGCCAATACAGCCATATATAGGTAAATGGGGTCTTGCTCTACCCGTTCCCTGAATCATTATAAGCTTCCATGTAGTATTTTCTAACCAGCTCTACTGATATAGTACTATTAGTATATTACTAATTATTAGTATAATTATTACTATATTAATATAATTACTAGTTCATTAGTAATTTAATCCTTTGACCATCACAGTTACACCATCTAGTGTACTAGTATGCTAGTGCCAGGATTAGTCTGTGGAACTCACTGATGTAATGTCATTGAAATAGCAATGGAAAAGCATTAAAGCATATGTGCATCTAAAAGAATTACTAATTATTAGTATATTAGTTATTAGTATAATACTAATAATATCCTAATATCATCACACACATCTGGATAGCTTGAACCGTAAGCAAGGAAGGCTTATTTCTGCATGTAAATGACTTTGGATGTCTGCAAAGCTAAAAAGAACTTTCAGTTAATTATATTGTAAATTGTTAAAGGATAGCAATGTTCTGTACAGATTATATAAATGGTTTAGGCTTGTTGGTGTTAGAGAAGACAGTAGAGATCTCCCTAGAGACTAGCAAAAATATCAAAATATCAAGCATAGCTCAACTCTAGATTTTTGGAGTTAGAGCATTCATTTCGTCTGGCTACTGAATAAGGCAAGTCACATAATGCTGCCCCCTAATTTCTGGCTCAAGCCATCAGTCTGTATAAATATGAGCATTTTAGCAATATAAATGAGCTTGAGTTCCAGCTGAAATTCTGACCCTTCAACCTTTTGCTTTCTTTGAAGTCCCTGATAGTTTTGCCATTGACTTTGGTGAGTCTAGGATTTCATACAAATACTTTAAGTGATGGAAAAGTCAATGTATCCCTTGAAATGTTGTTCTAAAGGTTAATTTCCCTCATTTCTAACACTTAAAATATTCTTTCCATTGTGAATTTTTAAGGTTAACTTACAGACATTCTTTTCTGGTTTTGATCTGCTAAATTACAGAGCCATCTACTTTCAAACATCATCTGATGCAGGTACTCATAAACTGTAATCATGTTGCCTCTTAACTTTCCTCTGTATAAGCTAAATAGATTAAGCAATTTAGCAGTAAGGCAAGTTCTTGAGACCTCAGGTTATTCTGATCTTTCTTTTGTTGGTTTCTGTGATATTGCACTAGCTATACCTCTAGTTCAAGGATTGTTCTGATTTCTAGACTCTCCTTGAGAGATGGCACATGTTCAATTAGTGATTGATCATGATTATTAACAGTGTAATCAAGACAATTCTTTGGGTGAGTTTAAGTCTGCTGAGGAAAGAGTAGCTCTCCCATTAACATTACTACATAGACTTCAGTGAGGATTAATAACCGTTTTTAATATCTTTTCAGTATTGGTAAAGATATTTAGTTGCAGTAAGCTGAGAGCAAATTCATATGGAAACTTAGGATACTTTTCTTTCTGGTAAAGTTTCATGAGCCATTCAATTTTCAGATCCATGAGTTAAGCAGTTTTCAACTCATTTAGTGTTGACACTTAAATTATTTTATGCAAGTATTCTTAATTGCCATGTGGACACACCTGGACTGCTCTCTATTAATTATATGCTAAATGTGGGTAAATTCAGAGCACAGAAGCTAAGCTCGTAAATTAGGTGTTTAAAGTAGAGAACGTGAATACATTTCTTAGGAAAATCTTTTTGGTATCGACCCTGCTCACTTTATCAAATGAATATGTAGAATGCTGTGTAACTATAAAACAGGGGCATACTCTTGCCTCTGTTATGGGGGATGAATTCTTGTCACTTCACCTCAAACAAAAATAATAGTAAAAAGGCAAGTGGTTCCGTGGTGGATTGTAAGAGTGATGAAAGACTGGAATATATGAGGAACATGAAAAGATCGGGACTCTTCAGAGATACTCAGGATCACAAGGTAAAACAACGTAGTTCAGACACCCCCATATGAAAAAAGTGTGCTTCTAATGATTATGATGTTAGAATAAGCAAGAGATGATTATTCTAGGAGTTGGGATAATTTAAACCTAAATTTATTCTTGACTTTGAGTTACAGTAAAGCTATGTTTCATATTTGCCTTTGACCTACTTGGTGATTCTGAGTAAATCTCTTCCTCCTCCTGCATTTTGTTTGTCTTGATTCATTTAGAATAAACTTTTTGGATCATGAAAGCAGCAGATCATCTCTTTGTTTATGGGCTGGACTTCTCAGAGTAAGCCATTGCTTTGTTTACTTTGAGCTACTCTAACGCAAATAGATAAGATGAAATTAAACCAAAAGTCAGCAAATTCAGATTCTGAAAGAAAATACATCATTAAAAGTCTGAATTAGTTTGAGGCCTGAAGACTTTCTTGTGCTCCAAAACTTGCTAACTTCTTCCAGCTATACTCAATAAGAGATACTACCTTGATCTGCAAAGTTTGATTTGCGTACATCCTTTGACCATCACAGTTACACCATCTAGTGAGCTAGTATGCTAGTACCACAATTAGTCTGTGGAACTCACTGATGTAATGTCACTGAAATAGGAATGAAAAAGCATTAAAACATATGTGCATCTAAAAGAAAAGTGAAACACTAACACACAAGAAACCCAAACTTTATTTCACTTTACTCACAAATACAAAGCTATAAGTCATACCTGCCTGAAGACACATTAATGCACAATGTCATACCTACTGCATGTGTGCCTTGCAGCTGATCTGTCTGTGCAGTTTGACTTTATAATGCACACCCTGTAAATATATCCTGTCATGTAAATGTCCCAGAAATATATTCCTCAGATATCATGTTCTAGTAGTCTTTCCACCAAGAGTGGTATAGTTAATAGGTTTTACAAGTTTCCTTTAGATATCCTCTAAACAGAATGCTTATGGCACAATATACTACCTTAACCAGAAAGTACAAAAACCTGGTACAAGCTGATACTGAAATAAATAGCAATTAGCATTGTTTCTTTATAGCAGCAATTTTATTTACTGTAACAGGGTTTCCTACATGTAAAATATATTCATATGCCAATGATTAATTTTATAGAGAAAGCTTGTTCTTGAAGCAGTTATACAAATATTTTTAAGGGACAGGAAGTTTGTCTAGAAAATAATAAAACCATATTATAAGCATAAAACAGTAATTTCAAAAAATACCTTATTAAGTTTGTCTTATATCATTTGCATTTGTATATTGTGCTATGCCTTAAATAGTGTTTTGGGAGTTGTCATGACAATCCTTTCCCAGTTTGTTCAAAATCTTGAATCCTTCCAGGCAGTCTTGTGCTTCAAATTCACTCCCCAAAGACCAGATTCTGGCAGGTTCTTTGATACTGCTCCTCTATGCACTATAATTTAAAATAAGCATAATCTGGCAAATTGCCAGTCTTTTCTCAATCTTCCTATATCCTGCATCCATGCTTTTTTCACCTGCCAAATTCAAACAAATCTTATCTAAACAATTAAGATAAGCACTGAAGTACTCTCTATAGTCAAATCAGCAAACCTCTCAAAAACAGAACTGAAATACAATCTCTCTAAATTAAACAGTCTACAATGGCAATCATGTTTGTATTTAAACATTTTATTCTGAAAGGATTACAGCATTGGTCTCCATTTTTTTTTCCTGCCTAGACAAGAAGGCGACATACTGAGTCAAACAAAATATATTTGTTCTTTAAGAACTGAACTTGCACACATTTTATAAACAAACTGTATAGGTGTACAAAGTTAGACTTCACATAATCGGTAACTGCTGTCCTTAACATTATATAAGCAATTGTTTAAAATGTATGTAATGTAACTGTTTATATTAACTATATATAGTTATATATAATCCAGTTATATATTATGTTATATTTATATGTATGTAAAAAAAGCTCTATTGATACAATGTTATGACTATATCTTTGTAACAACATTTGTGAATAGAAATGCTAAAGACAAATGTCTAAAAATATTGAATGGCGTTCATAACAGAAGAAACAATGCAAAAAAAGTGATACTAAACATCACTTTCTTCATGAGATCTCCTATTTCTGTTACCCCAAATTTTGAAAATGCATATTCTTGTTTGATTCTTATTTTATTGCTTCGCAGAAACATAAGTGAGTGCATGTTCTCGAAGGTATTTAAAAATTATAAGTTCTTTTAAAACAATCTGAAGCAACAGCTAAGTTTAGTCCCTGACTTCTGCTTGGAAATTTTCTACGCTGTTCTGGTTTCTTACACAGACTTTAGATCAAGGCAAATTACTGCCATAGTAAAACTGCACGCATGCAGTTCTAAGTGCTGTTTCTTGCCTCTGATTTCCATGCCTTATGTACTTGTGTTGAAGATCCAATCTCCATTGTGCTATGTGCACTTGAAGTTTTCATCCTGAGAAGATTAGAGTATTTGCTAATAGGTACCTTGGTGATATGTTTATCTAGGGCAAGCAGGTAGGTAGTAATGTGAAAATGTTTTCATTTAGGCTAACTCTGCCCCGTGTAGCTAGCCATCACCTACCTGCCTGTTATTAATGTTTTTTTCTGCAAGTTGTGCAGGTACATGTGCCTCTGCTAAAGATTCTTTTATTTTGCTTCTTTTCTCAGAAGCTTTAAAAATTATAATCACATTCCTTGTGTTTTACTGCAGCTCCCATTAGCACAGTGTTGTTTAGTTTCACTACTGTGTTTTCCGTGTTTATATAAATATAACATTTCTTTCACAGAAACTCATTTGGGATTTAATCTTCAGCATTAGGAGATTTGTATTTCCATTATTTGTGCTGAAGAAGAATCACAACAGAGTAACACTAGTTGTCAAGTTGTTGGAAACATCTCAGAGGAAAACATGATCTTTTGCAGTAGGCCCATGTTAGATGTATGACACAGACAATTTTGCATGGAAAAAGCACAGTGACAGACAGCAATTTTTGATGCTGCGTCTTATGTAACCAATGTAAAGATTTAAATGCAAATCTTGGCATTTAGCAGATTTTAAATCTTAACATTTAGTTGGGTTTAACTGGGTTTATTTTTCAAGTAGCTTGATACTACATCATGCTGTAATTTTTATAGCAGCAATGGAAGGCACTGCACTCTGGCCTTCTTCTAAGGCTTTCTTGTCTCTTTTGTTAAGAGCATTGAGGAAGATGGTTCTGTTCTACTTCTGAATTAAACAATCTGTCCGTCACTCCAGGCAACCTGATGAGATTGTAAATGCAAGCAATACACAGACAAAATTCTCAACATGGACAAAGTGTAGTGCTCTTGTATTCCAAAGTTGACTGTCAAAGAGGACTTCCATTCCCTATTCAGTTAAACAAAGAAACAAGTTTACTTGATCCTTTTCTCTAACTTGTAGCTCAGAAACATTTTATATGTTGAACAGGCTATATATTGACTTGTGTCCCTTTTCTTGTTGTCTCTAAATTTTCTATTGCTTAAGGTTTTGCCAGTACATTAGTTTTCTAATGATGTTGGTTTTGACCGTTTGAAGTTGACTACCTATGCTTTAGTCTTTGAGCAGCTATTTTTTAATTAACTCAAAAATCCCATTAGAATAAAGAAAATGATACAATGTGATACTTCTTAACTACTCATTGTTTACTCATGTGATATGTAATGAGCAGGTCAAAGATTTACCTTTTTTTCAGATATCATTTTTAGAACATTCAAAAATGAATAAAATTGTACCTGAAAATTTGATGCACTGTTACTGAAAATGTTTTAGAAGGTCGAATGACATTTAGTGCTATGGTTCTGCCTCAAAACAATGTACTGATTTGGAGAATCTGTTTATGTACAACTTACAATTTCTATATGATATAGATACAGATTGTGAATAACAACAAGTCCATTTTTGTTGTAAGGTCAGTTGATGCCTTTTCTGTTTCTTTCACTTTTCAACTTGGAGTAATATTCTGGGGGGAGAGATGGTTTAATTAATTTATGGTTAATATTAATATATGGACCAGAATTATCTGAGGATGGGAGTGAGGAAAGGTACCATAGAAGTTGTAAGTTCTCAGTATCCTGTAGTCTTACACGCTATGAGTCGCATGCTGGCAGAACTGTGGAAACCCCCACATCTGGGCCACACATGCAACTGACTGATTAAACATGATTCTCTACTGTACACATGGGAAGTTTTTCATTCAATGCAGAAAAACCAGTCTGCCTCTGTGATCTGTTGAAGTGACTGTTGCTGCCATTTGACATAGGGGATTTGAAGCTTTGGAAAGAAAGTGCTCCTAGTGGCTCTTCTGGAGAAAGGGAGCAGATGTGAAAGCTAAGAGGCGGAGATGTGCGGGAGGAAGAAAGCAGTGGCCTCTTTGATACCAGTTAGTTTCTGGAGAGTCATGGAGTAGGAAGGCAATTGTGGTGGAAATCAGCATGAAGATCTTGGGGGAGGGAGTTGTCCATCTCCCCCCCCCCCCCTTTATAAAAGCATGGATCTGAGTACAGCAGGACTGCTTCAGAAATCCTTTTGCAAAATTGAGGTGGTTTTGCTTCAGCTACTGCTTGTCCCTGAGGAGTTAAACTGTAATCTCTTATCAGTCAAGTGGGATTTGGAAATGTTCTCAGTCAGTTTGGAGAGACAGTAGTGCTTCTGGGAGACCTCAAGAAGAGGACACTCACTTCTGGATGGAGTCCTAAGACACAAAAGCTTAGGAAGTGTACTTGGAAAGGCTAGAGAAATGGATAGTAATTTGAAGTCTGCCCTGGGAAAAAAGGGAAGACACAGGAGGACCAGGGTTTGTACTGAAAAATACCAGGCTTCTGAAAACCTCCCTTGTGTAAGGGAGCTTGTGCTGATGAGAGTTGACAAACAACTATGACAAACAAGTTGAATTTAAAGATTTGGGATGATAATTCTTTTTGTTCTTCCTGAGGTTCTACTTGGTGGGAAATTTTAAATTTTGACCTCTTCATTTTAAAGGGAATTTCCAAGATGTTGGACTTGCAAACAGAATAGAACTTCCAAGTGTTGACTAGCCATAATAAATAGTCTCTTCTCTGGCAGTTTATGTTAGTGTTAGTACTGGTGGACTTAAATTCATAGCCTGAGACAAATGTTGGTTTGCTATGTCTATACTGCCTATCATTTTCATTTCAGTGGTATCTGGTAGCTGATGTACTCCTTAAATGAACAGTCAACTGTAATGATCTGTCTGTGTAGCTTATAATTAAAAATAAAAATAAAATGGCTATTTCCTTTTATAGTCACTGTGCATCCTCCAGCTACCTGCTGGTGTTTTCTCATGTATTTGTTCTTCAGCTGGCAAAGAATTTCATCTCATTGGTGGCTTGGTTACATACTGTTTTCTGCTGAAGGCATGTGCGTGGTTGTTCATTGTGTTGGTTTTCTTAACTGTACCTGTGTTCTAAATTAGTTTCTGTGGATTTGGGAGAAGGTACCTCTGTTCTCAGATTTCAAGCATCCCTTTGAATATACTGGTGTCCTCCACAATAAGCTTACTTCTTTTAGCAGCAGTACTATCCTGTCAGCTGAAGTATCCTCTAAGGTGCCCATCCAGACTTGCAGATTAATTGATATTAATAGGAATAGTAAGTCTTTTTCCTTCTGTGTGTATTTGAATGCTTTGTTGTCCTTCCACTTTCAGACTAGTATCTCGTTGGTTTTGTTATTGTCAATTTGAAAAATTTAGTTTCTGATTCAGTATATATTGTAGAAATATAGAATTGAATTGGAAAATCTTTGACTTTGCTAAAATTTCTACATTCTTCTGCAATTGCATAAAAAGATATCATGTCTTCCCCAAAGATACTAATTTTAATTTCCATGTAGATTGTGGCAAAAACAATGAGAATATCAGAAAAAGCTTAAATAAGACAAGAAGTTCTTGTAAATATGCAGTGAGGCTTTATTTTAGCTACAAGTCTGCTGAAATCTGCTCTTCTCCTCCCTTTGACCTTTATAGTCTCAAACAACTCTTTGCAATTGCTCTTCAAACCCTCTTTGTAATGGGTGGATATCCTATAAACATATGTTCACCAGTGATTAAGAAAAATCAGGTTGTTAGTTTGTGGTTTCTTTTATTTTAAATCTGTGCATATTTGTGTGTGGATTTGGATATGTTTGGTTCAAATCTGAGGTATACCTATGTACATATATGTGTATGTATACCTGTAACTCTATATATGTACATGGGACAATTTTACAATATTTAGGGCTTGAAACTGGTGCTGGCTTTCTGGCTTTATTGGCAGCAGTGGCAATAGGCCTGCAAGATAATAGAAAATAGCAGACCTATGAGGTCTTGAAGGTAAAAACTAAATGCTTGAGTCTGTGACTAAAAGATGTTCTTTCCATTAGGGTAAAAGGCAATAGACATTCTTGGCTGCCGTGTTGTGAATGTATCAGAAAGCCTGGGTGACGTGCTGGCTATTAAAGACACCACTTCATGGTAGTTAAGACCAGGAAGTGTCAGTCAACTGTGAAACAAAAAAATTTCTTTTTAAAATAGTGATATGGATGAAAACATCCATTGACTGCTAGACTATAATAAGCTCCTCTCCAGATGTTTGCCTCCAAGTACACTGGAACTTCAGCATAGCTCAGAATATTTTCTTGAGAGGAAATTAATGTCTGTCTATATTTTTCATCATTATTTTGCCAGTACGTATGGAATCCTTTGGTTAGATATTTGTCTGTTTTGTGTAGTCATGCTGATGGGGGTGTTTGTGTGTATGTTTAGCTAATTAGCTTGGCTGCATAAGAAAACATTATTGTTTTTATCAGTTCAAATTGCCTGCATAATGGAATATAAATATGTAACAGTGGTGATTTATTTCACCAACCATCATATTCTACATCGCAGTGTTGCAGTATTGCCAAGGGAGAGAATTTATCATGACTTACGATTTTTTTTTTCAACTCCTGATTTCCCAGGAAAATTCCCTACAGTGAATGCTAAAAAATCCTAGTGGGATGTTAGTGTTATTTATGAACGTACACATCTCTGCATAGAAAAAAATACATATATATATATATTTTTGAATCTCGAAACATATATACTAAGATCTAATTTCTTTAAGTCCTTGTCTCAGGCTGATTTGTTTTAAGCAGCTCCCTGAAGTATGTACACTCTTCTGCATACCTGTTTTGTTGAAAGTACACAGACCTGGCACCATTGTGTTTGCCAGGCATTCTCTTATCTCGTGCAAGCATTTAAACAAAAGTGTTCCATTGCTCCCTAAGTAATCCATGGGTGATCTTAACATTGAGCAAAAGTCAGAACAGAAACTTATGCCGTATTTCTTAGTGCAGGGGTAGACAGTCTCTGGAAGAGGGGGGAGTTGGGAGCATGGCGAAGACAGCCAGTAAGTCAAAATAAAGAGCTGAAGGGTTGCGATTGTGGTGATTGTGTTCATATATAAAATCATTGCATCACATTAAAATGCTGAAATGTAGGGATAATACAAATTGAGTTTCATAATATAGCCTGTTTTTAATAATGTTATATATGCTTTGATGTATATGTCGTCTTAAAGAAGAGAACGCACACCAATCTAGACCCAATTTTTCTTTATATGTTGATTTTAGTTTCCAGTTCCACAAAGTAAATTTAGCATATTTTAAGCCTGCAGGTAGTCCTATTGAGCAAGGGATTATCAAATACAGCATATATTAGCATACCTTACTGAGAAGGTATCTTTAAGTTTCTGTTATAACAATTATTGCACTCACAGAGCAACAAAAAAAAAGTTAAAATATACCAAATAATTAGTAGCAGATTTTTGCACAGACCCCCTCCCCCAAAATAAAACCAAACTTGCTGCTTCCTAAACTGTTAACTGCTACATTGCCATTATCTTTCAGATTCCCTTGCTCTGGAGTAAGGGAAAAACAGAAAAATATTTTTATTATTATTATTTCAGGAAATTCTGTATTTTCCTAATTGTTTTTGATTTCAGGCCTAAAATTTAGTTTCTTGCCCTGCTGATAGTGTATCCTGCTTAGTTTAATCAAGATCAACACTTCTTTGTTTATAATGTTCTTATACAGTAAGTAAAACTATGCCTCAGGCCTGGAAAGAGGAAATGTGATGAGTCCCAGACTCAGAGTGGTATCTCTGAATGCTTTAAAGCAATCAGAAACAAATGAGCTTGAATTATATTGTCTGTAATCTTTAGGTGTATACACAGAATTTCTCTGTGACAGTTAAGTACATGGATTTATAGGAGATAAAGTAACCCAGCACTGGGTTTCTATCAGTAATCAACAATGCAATTTCTAGATTAATCTTATCTATGGGTTATTCTAGCTAGCACATGTGTACACAAACGCATGCACACACACACACACACGTATGTGCATGCTCACACCCCCCATCACAAAAAAGGATGACATTTAATGAAGAGTAAAATGGGGAAAACTGGTAAAGTGTGGTGAAAATATTTATAACTACCACATATTTCTTAATGCAGCATTCTAAATTTCTTTCAAGATTCAAAACCTGGATGACAAAAACTAGATTTATCCAGCTGTTAAAGGAAATTGTCAATGTGCTTGTAAAAAAATATATGAAAGGAAGACTGACAACTAGACTACTATTTTTTTAAATAATTCTAGTTTTGTATTAAATGAGAATAATTCTTCATCAGTTTGCATAAACATTTCCTGTGTTTCATGAAATGTTCCTAATATTAGTGGGGAGGCAGGGTTGTGTTCCTACCAGTTACACCCCCTGTATTTTTTTTTTTTTCCCTCAAGGTTAGTTAGGTGGAAACCACTCTCTCTGTGCTGTAGAACCAGCTTTTGACACTGAAAAAATACAGTATGTGTGTGGTGCCAGAACTGGTTGGGAACAGGAAAGGCATATTTTGTATCTGTACTAAACCTGTCGGCTTAGTGCATAGAAGACTTGACCCTTGTCAGGTGTCTTGAAGTTAACTGGCTGACTTACGGATTAATCAGTTTAAGACTGAAGCCAGCCAGTGACAGGAATGAGCTTTGTTGTGTGTGTGCGTGTGTGTGGCTGTGGTGCAGATTTACAAATTTTTATAATGCTTTCACTCGGACCGTGAAAGTCTAATGTAAAGCTTATCTCTGATCTCTGGCTTTGGCCATGCTCGTGGGATCGTGTGTGTGTGTTTGGGGGGAGGGAGGTGAATTCTTTAACACTTGACACCTGGCTCTACCAGGTTTCTAGTCACAGTCTTAGGAACGGCACTATTCAAGGCATTAATAAAGTTAAAACCCTTAAGCTGTATGACCAGTAGGTCATACAAACTGTTGCTGGGTATTGTGCTCAGTCTTTCTTTCACAGCTGCATTATCATCTTGACAACTAATTCTTTTTTTACTTTTGTCTTTTTCATAGCTGTTGTGAACTTGGACAACTCTGTGGTTGACCTAGAGACCCTTCAAGCCCTCTATGAGAATGTGAGTAATCAGAGGAAGTCTACATAATGTAGGAATACTGTAGCTCCACGTGAAGGTATTTTGGTTTGCATCAGTAACAGTGACAAAGCTGAAGAATGTGTCCTATTCTGAAGTGCCCAAAGCAATGAAAATAATGATAAGCAACTGAACTGTATTAGTTGCCATTGTGCACTTTATATACCATGTTTTATTTTACAAGACACAGAATCTATGTGAAAAGTGCATACATTGTGATATAAGTAACCTAATCAACTTCTAAATGACTTAACAGAGATTAGTTTTGCTCTCAGTCTCTCCTCTTTTTTGCCTTTTCTTTCTGGGTGGGGCAGTCTTTGGTCAATATGTATCAGATCGTGCGCTCCAGGCCTTTGGCTTCCGTTGGTAGCCTCACTAATATAATAATGCTGCTCGATAAAAAGCATTAGTTTTAATAAGAGTAATCATTCCATTTGTGGAACTAAAGCTTTTAATTGCTACTATTTCAGGGCCTCATCCAAAATAATTTTAACTTTTTGAAAGGAAAAGGCTTATTCTAGCTTAATGTAATAAAAGATAGTATAGTAAGCTAGGGACTTCGTAAACCTCAGGTGCATCAGAGAGCGTCTGACTACTAGGTATCCATAATCAAGAACTCTAAGGTATATACTAAGGCATGTTCTCCACAAAGTCAGTCACTTACAAAACTCAAAGTGTATGTCAGAAGCATGTTTCTGCCTCCAGCTGAGGCCAGTGAGCATCATTCCCCCTCAGAGCACAGTGCCTGAATACATGGAGCTAGGTATCTCCAAGGAAAGCAAAAAGGCTTTATATTTACCCTTCAAAGAGTCTGAAAATCTGAAACATAAAACTGTGAGGAACAGAATGGCATTGAAGGCTAGTGTATGTTGTCTTACTGGGTTTTTTATTTCCCTCATGTTGTCATTTTGATAATATATTCATCACTTTTACACCTTTCAGATCTTTGGTTTTTGGACTGTATCTTTTTATGGCCAACTCTGGAATGATTTATTGGTTTATGAAATTTCTCAGAAATAATCCACCTTGGAGTATGAAGAGGGATTGTAAGACTGAGTCCTCTTTACAGAAAATACCAAAAAGCTTGTGATTATCTAATAAGAACTACTCATTTCGTCCTCAACAAAACTCACTCAACACTGTTCAGGAAGATAATGGCCAACTAGCAGACTGATCCTAACTACCTCAAATCTTTATGTTTTAAACATTTCTCATCTTTATGCCATAGAACTTCTGTATGGGCCTGTGTGATTTTTATTTTGCATTATTTTTAACTTACTCCTTACATAGCACAGCTATATTCCATTCCACACATGTGGAATGTAAAATATTTAAGTCATTTTATATATTACACATGCATGTGTGTGAGAGATTGTGTACTGAGAAGTTCAGAGTAGATACTGTCCTTATGATCATTTTTATGATCATAAAAATGTCCTTTATGTCCTTTATGATCATCATACTCTTTCATATTGCGTTAGAACTTTTTTTTTTTTTTTAGTTAAAAATGTAGTCCTCCTGTGTGGCTGAATGACGTTTGTGCTAATAGGAAACTTTTCAAATACTTTCTCCATCTTGTCTCTTATAGACTTCTGAATTCTAGTATAATGGATTACCTTGCAGTTCACTGAAATGAGTGCTATTGTTCCTTGTGTTCTTACTTTCACTAATTACAGAAAATGTCTAGGAAATATTGTCCTGATGAAGAAAATAATATATGTTAATCTCAGGCAAGGCTAGAAGTGTTTGAATGACTGCAATATATTACTTAGTTTGGAATGGAAGGCATATCAGCACAACTTTGCTGCTATATTTGCTTGGTCACAAGAAAGCAAAAAAACCTTCTTCATTTTGGGAGAGCATCCTCAGGGTACCTGGATTTTAATCTTGGTCCCTCCATTTGGTAAAAGTGTGACTTGAAAGAAATCATTACTTTTTTTTTTCTTGTTTTTGCTTTCAATCTCTTCTCTTGTTGCCTTTTCTTTTGGGTGGGGTGGTATTTGGTCAGTATGCATCAGACCTTGCACTCCAGGCCTTTGGCATCCCTTGGTAGCTTCACAATGCTGTTCAATAAAAAAATGTAAGTAGCGGGTGGTACCAGAGAATTGGCATGTTGACTCCTTCCTTATTTCTCAACCTCATTCTGCATTGCTTAATGTGGATAGCTTTGCTGCCTCACTCCCCTACTTTCTAGCCATTAACTCAATTTTTAGTTCTTAGCATTTATTTATTGGGTCATGATTTTTTGCTAGATATTTAAATATTACTATACTAGTCCTCAGCCTTTCTATTTGATCTCTATGGAACATATGGGAGCATTTGTTTTACAGTCTTCTGTCAGAATGTAATCATTTTTCCTGATTGCATGTGTCTGTCATGGTTCTTTCCCTTCTTAAATGTGAATGAAATTTGGGCAGTCTCCAAATCTAAACACACCCTAATTTCAAAAGCCACAATCCTGAGGGCTCAATTCCTGTTTACTGAGGAATTAGTCTTGTTAAACCACATAGTTACTGTCTACATCTTAGTGACTTTTTATAAATGAAGAAACCCATACCCCACCAAAGACCCAAGCCCTCAATAGTTTATTAGATAATATTAACTGATATTACAGTTAGAGAGAGAGACTTGGATACTGCAGCACTATCTGCTACAGTCACATAGTTCTTGCATAAGATTATGTAGTTTTCTTCATAAAGTTGTTTAAATATCTGTTGGCAATCTGCTATGTATTGATATAGATAGGGATACTAGGTGATTCTTAATAGATAAAATTGCGCATGTGGAACAGTTATTTTAATGTGTTTTTCACAGAAAATATTTACAAGAATGGCTCTGTGGCCTCAGTTTTTCTTTACTTTTTTATTATAACAACACTTAATTAATTCACTTTTACTTTATATAGGAGGCTTGTCTGCTCTATGGGCACAGAACTCTAGTATGGATAAATCAGGTGTGGTAGAATCAACAATCACTTAATATTTTACCTTTCAGGATCTGTATTTCATTTTACTGGTTTAACATTGCAATAAGTTTTAGATTTTCATTTGTTCTAAATTCTATATGAACTTTGGGGATGGAGGCAACATTTATACTTGTCATACTATATGATATTCTAAAAATATTTTATCCTACACATTTTAAAAGTTTGATTTTGTTAATTTTGCTACAAGGTAAAAAAAGAAATTTGTTACATCCCTACAAATTCCTTAAGAGCTACACTTTCAGGTGGCAGCACTAAGGAGGAAAAAGGTAGACAAAATTCAGTAGAGTTATAAATTTGTGATATGTCATTAGGCTCTGTTGGTTGTGACAAGAAATATGTGCATTTGCAGGCAAGTTAATGTTTACCATGAAAACAGGGAGCCTCTTAATAGTTGGCATTATAGGTGAAATACCACTGTTTCAAACCAGGCCAGATTTAATGCCTGCTCCTGCTTGTGTAATCACTACATTGTAAAAATATGTGTATAAAATGGATTAAAAAAAATTGTATCAAAGGATTATTTTTGCTCTCTGCATTACTCTTAAAATCACTTTAGATCACAATTTGAAAGCTATATACTCTTTTAATTTGACTTCTGGCAAATTGTCTGCTCTATCAGTATCTTTAAAAGGTTTAAGTCAATGCTTTCAAAACCTCCAAATCCCGTCTGTAAGAGTAAAAGGCACCTACAAGTCCGAAGAGCATGTCTCCCTTATGCCACTAAGATTCAAACCTTCTCCACAGTTATTTCCTGTGATTTTAAATTTGGCAGTTAAAATACTATGACTTTAATGTGTTTCCACAAAGGCTGTAGATTGCTCCTGAGTTCTTATACATGACCCAGCTTTTAAGGAATATAGTAGTTGCCATTAACCTAGGTATCTCTGTATATCCTCGTTGTTTCAGTTACTTTTGGAAATGTTCTTTAGAACTTCCAAGTCACTTTGATGCTTTTGAAATGTTACATTAACTTCCAAAATCACAGGCATGCATGCACACGCATGCCCACGCACACACAAAACACTAAATCATCTATGGTCAGAGTTAAGGCTATACTGTGGGTAAAAACAGGAAATGTATGATTTATGTTGTGAAATGAAAGAATTGCCATTACTCTTAACTTGGTCCTACCTATGTTCATAAGAATTATACTCTGGCAAAAGTGGGGAAAAAAGTTAACCTTATGCAAAGTATTTTTGAAGTACTTCTATTTGGGGTGTGTTGGTTGATTTTAAATATACTTACTATAAAAGTCAAGCATATTATACCATTTTGTTCCATTTATGATATTATATAATAGGTAAAATTCAAGAAAATAAATAGCACTGACTTTCAGAGAGGTGCTAAATGTAATTAGATTAATGAATTTTATGAGACGTATCTATTGGATGTGTTCCCTTTAGGTACAAATATTGGAAGGTAATAGAAAAGCTTTTATTTATTTATTTAATAATACCCATCTGCAAATTAGGGAATAGATAAACATTAACCAGACAAAAATAAGATAACAGGAAACAATTTGAGAAATAATCTTCAGTAATATTTGTGCAGAAGGTCTGCTGTCATTCGCTTCTCTTCTGTCATAATTTAA
Organism: Apteryx mantelli; assembly: GCF_036417845.1. Taxonomy (NCBI): domain Eukaryota; kingdom Metazoa; phylum Chordata; class Aves; order Apterygiformes; family Apterygidae; genus Apteryx; species Apteryx mantelli. Next base: position 51,526,515 of record NC_089980.1, on the reverse strand, counting down.
AATACACACAAATCAGAATTCTGGATAGCAGAGCCAAACTTACAGGTTGAAATGTAAGTTTGATTCTGAACATGCACCATATACTTGGTCCTCCTAGCATTGGTGAAGACAGTAAACCATAACTCTTGAGTTTTACTCAGGCTTCCCATGAGTGGCTCATACTTAGCCTTTGTACCTTTACTATTTGTTATTTCTTTACATGCACAATCTCAGAATAAGGAACAGTGAGTCTGCCTAACCTTTGCCCCTGGGATTTGGTAGAGAAACATTAAACTTGAACAGTGTATCATCCACGTATGTAATAGATTGTTGTGATAAGCACTCTAATACGTCACTATATGTGGAAGGCCAGAAGAGGAAATAGTCTCACGATTTATTCTTTCTAAAGAACTGGCAAATAACTGTGCAATTGTATGCTCTTTGCCAAAATGTTTTCTCTTTAACTGTTTTGAAACACTTCTAAGTGCTGTCCTTTCAGATTATCTGAAGAGAGTATACTTTTAGAAGTCATAGAGCTTGATTTAAAAACTTCTAGTAGGAAAGCTTATTTGCTTTTTTGTGCAAGTTAATTAAAATATATCTGCCTCATTTGCATACCTTTGCTACCATGGCTCCAGTGACATTACCATTACAACACTCCCTCTCTTGACACCCTTCAGATTTCTAAAATCTATAGCTCTCATCCAAGACTCCCATGAGGGAGTTTTCACTCATCTGAAAAGAAAAGCAAGACTGGTTATTTATTTATTTATTTATTTTAACTTTCCTTTGGGTAACAATATTCTAGATGAAGTTGAGAACTCTTTCATTTACACCTGTCTCCCAACATAAAACCAAAACCAAGTCTTTCTCCCTAACAGAATCTGCAAGTAAGCTTCAATGTTTAGTTGGGAACTTAGAAACACTGAAAAATACCTTTAAAACTAGTATTTTCTCCATTATATGGTAATGTAGATATTCGTGTTGTTTGTTAACTATGGATCTGTCAATTTCTAGAAAAATACCAGAGCAAGTAAATTAGCTACTTGCACTTATCCTCAATCAAGCAGATGAGATGAGTAACAGCCATTATGGCTTTGTCAAGAACAAATTGTGCCAAACCAATCTCATTTCATAATGTAACAGAGTTAGAGGCTTTGAAAGGAGTAACAAAAAAAAAAGAAAAAGAAAAAAGGCAGATGACGACATGTATCTTGACTTTAGAAAGGCCTTTGACACTGTTTCACAGAATGTTCTCATAAAAAAGCCCAGGGAAGATAAGCACAAATTGCTCTACCAAAGGCTGGGTGAAAATCTGCTTAGAAAAGAATGCATGGTCAATCACAGGGGTCTGCAGTTAAATGAAAGGATATAGTGACCGTGGCTCCTCAGCTTTCTGGTAGGAGTTTGGAACTATGCAATATTTTTATTAAAATATGTATTATATACATATGTAATATGTTAAAAATATTTTCATACTTGACACCATTAAGTAGGACGGGATGAGTTCCTTGTTTTGAGTAGTACTCTTTGAGAAAGATGTGGACCGTTGGGAGAGAGGAGAGAGCGGAACACTGAGTTTGAGCAGAGGCCTAGAAAGCACGAGTTACTAAGGAGAAGTGAATGAAGTGGGCTTGTTCAGAGTAAAGCAGAGATGTTTGGATGAGGACATAGATTGCTTCAAAGAAAGCAGTTGGATAGGACAAGAAGTAAACTTCAGCATGGGAAATTTAGATAAGCTATGAGGAAAAAATTTCCAATGGTGAGGATAGCGAAGAGCTGCAATAGACTGCTGGAGAGGTTGCGGATTCTGCCGCTGAAAGCTTAGAAGACAGGTTGGAGGAATATTTGTCAGAAGTGACAGAAGTTCTGATTTTGCTTGGGCAAGGGGACAGACTGGGTGATTGTAACAAATTTATGATGTTTGAGTTATCTCAGGAGTTAAAAATGTCTTGTCCTTATACTCCCTAATTTTTAATTGCAACATCTTGTAATCAGTGTAACTTTTTAAGAGAATCCACTGATTTAGCTTATCTTTAAAATTTATTTAAATGACTATAATAGCTAATAATGCTATTCTTTACATTTGATTTTAAACAGCTTCATCCTTAAATATATACATAATCAAAGAAAATATTGGGATTTTAATACAAAAAGTATTCATATATATGTTTTTGGATGTTTCCATGAAAATCATGATTTAAGTAATTTAAATAACTTGGTAATTAAGTATTTACTTTAATATGAATTTAGTAAAAGTAATCAAAAGTAAATAATTTAAGTAGCTGAAGTGATAAAAAGTAATTTAATTAAATTCATAAAACAAAAGCCATTTTTAATACACAGTCAAGTGTTAGTTTCTTCATTAAGCATGCTTTTCTTCAATTTGATGTTTACAGTGATTTGGCATGTCTAATACCTTGTTTTTGCCATGATTAACAGAACAGTATTGTTAACATAGTTAAGGGAGCCTGGCTTTCTTCTAAGTGTATCTTACAAGCAGAGTTGAGTCCAAACTCACTCGCTGCACTCAGAGTCATTGTGATCACCTTTCTCATGCTCTTAGTTTTGGAGACAGTTCAGGTCTGTCTGTAAGCTGAGTGGTTCAGAATTAACTCTGACCATTACAGTCATTCCTACAGAACTGTGTGAGACCTTTGGAAACTGTACTGAAACTATAACTGTGTGTTAAATGGCAAAGAATTGTTTGTCGTCTTAACTCTTTCTCCAAAGTTTTTGGAGGCAAATTTCTCTCCATCAGAGCTTTATAACATCAGTCCAAAAGTTCAGAATGCCATGTTGTTGGAAGATCATCATTTCTGCTTAGTTTTTTATCATCATTACTCATTGTTAGAAGATAAACCTTTTGAGGCAATAACATTTTTTCCTGGTTATGCTGTAAAGCCATATACAGTGAATACAGATACAACATGATAATCAATGGGTGTTCACCAGATGCTGTTTCACAGTGTATTTCCTTCCAGATATTCTATTAAATTTTTGACAGTTTTTGTTAAATAACAAAAGCAGATTCAAAGGGACTTAAATTTGTTGGGCTAAAGAACCACTTAGAAGATGCTAGACTTTCTCTTCTTGATGTGTTAAAGTTGAAGCAAGTAAGTGGTATGGTGCTTCTGGAAAATGAAAGTTTCTTAATACCTTGCATCTTGATAGCCTAGGAAAGACTGATAGATAAGCTTGATTTATTAATAGGAAAGATAAGGTAACAAATGATAAAGGGAAAGAGCAAAAACAGAGGCAGCGAACAGACGCAGCAGTTCGCGCAGCAGTTCGCGCAGAAGGGCGCGCGAAGGGACGTGCGAAGGGACCTTCATTTCTGTTCCCTGTGGTGTACACTTCCTCAAGTATGGTCGTGACACGCCGCACAGCGCGTTCCCCAGTGACTGTTGGAGTTGCTGCGTCAGAGGCTTGGACCCAGACTGACCCTCTGACAGTAGATGCGGCTCTACAGGTCTCAGGCTGCAGGGAGTGCTTGGGGCCTCTCCAGGAGGCCTGGGCTGGCAGCCAGCTCTCCTGCAGGAGGTGTGCTGCTGTTGACGAGTTGTGTCGTCAGGTAAGGGAGTTACGGGAGGAGGTCAGTAGGCTGCGCAGCATCCGAGAAGCAGAGCAAGAGATAGACAGGGTATTCTCGGAGACTGTACAGCTCCAGGAGTCCCAACCCCCTGCAGCAGTGGAGTTGCCAGAGGGCTCTGTGCCGTGTGAAACGGTACATCATAACATCACAGAAGAAGGCTGGAAACTGGTCACTGCTTGTGGGAGGAGAAAGGCTCCTACTCCTCCTGAAGACCTGAAGCTGAAGAACAGGTTTAGTGCCCTCCAGGATGAGGAGGAGATGAGCATGGCTGCCAGGGAAGTAACCGGGACAACAGACCCTGTGCCCTGCCGGAACACCCGGAAAAAGCGGCGGGTGATTGTTGTGGGGGACTCCCTGCTACAGGGGACGGAGGCATCTATCTGCCGACCTGACCTCTTGTCTAGAGAGGTTTGTGGCCTGCCGGGGGCTCGTGTGAGAGACGTCATGGAAAGACTGCCAAGGCTTGTCCACGCTTCGGACTATTACCCACTGCTGCTCTTCCATGTGGGCGCCAATGACACCAAGGGCAAACTGGAGACCATCAAGCAGGATTTCAGAGCTCTGGGGATGGTGGTCAAGGGTCTGGGAGCCCAGGTCATCTTCTCCTCAATCCTGCCAGTGAGGGGGATGGATGAGAGGAGGAGGAGACGGACTTTCCAGGTTAACGACTGGCTGTGCCACTGGTGTTGGCAACAGGGTTTTGGTTTCTACGACCATGGGACCCTGTTTGAAGATCGACAACTGCTGGGGAGAGATGGGATCCACCTCACGAGGCGGGGCACACAGGTCTTTGCCAACAGGTTGGCCAACCTGGTGAGGAGGGCTTTAAACTAGGAAAGATGGGGGAAGGGGAGAGTTATAGTGACAGGGTAGTTGGCAAAAGACTGCTCAAGTCAGGATGCCTCCAACAGGTGAATGCAGCCAGGGAAGTGCACATGGGATGTGGCTATGGAGGACCCTCTTTTAGCCCTCCTGGGAAACCTGCATGCTCGATCACCTCCCTGAAATGCCTGTACACCAATGCACGCAGCTTGGGGAACAAACAGGAAGAACTAGAGATATCTGTGCGGTCGCAGGGCCATGATCTCATTGCCATTACAGAGACATGGTGGGATAGCTCGCATGACTGGAGTGCTGTCATGGATGGCTACGTGCTTTTTAGGAAAGACAGGCCAGGAAAGTGAGGTGGTGGAGTTGCTCTTTATGTGAGAGAGCAACTGGAATGTATTGAGCTGTGCCTAGGGGTGGATGAAGAGCGAGTCGAGAGCTTATGGGTAAGGATCAAAGGGCAGGCTAGCATGGGTGACACTGTTGTGGGTGTTTACTACAGGCCACCTGATCAGGATGAGGAAGTCGATGAGGCCTTCTACAGACAGCTGGAAGTAGCCTCACGATCCCAGGCCCTGGTTCTCATGGGGGACTTCAACCACCCCGATATCTGCTGGAAAGACAACACAGCTAGGCACAAACAGTCCTGGAGATTCCTGCAGAGCATTGGTGACAACTTCTTGACCCAGGTGGTGGAGGAGCCAACAAGGAGAGGTGTGCTGCTGGACCTCGTACTAACAAACAAAGAAGGACTGGTGGAAGATGTGAAGGTTGGGGGCTGCCTTGGCTGCAGTGACCATGAGATGGTGGAGTTCAGGATCCTGCGAGGAGGCAGCAGGGCACCAAGTAGGATCGCAACCCTGGACTTCAGGAGAGCAAACTTTGTCCTCTTCAGGGACCTACTTGGAGGAATCCCATGGGTGAGGGCCCTGGAAGGAAGGAGTGTTCAAGAGAGTTGGTTAATATTCAAACATCACTTCCTCCAGGCTCAAGAGCGGTGCATCCCTATGAGTAGGAAGTCAAGCAAAGGAGGTAGGAGACCTGCATGGATGAGCAAGGAGCTGCTGGCAAAACTCAAGCAGAAGAAGGAAGTCTACAGAAAGTGGAAAGGGGGACAGGCCACTTGGGAGGAATATAGGAATGTTGTCAGAGTATGCAGGGATGCGACGAGGAAGGCTAAGGCCCGTTTGGAATTAAATCTGGCTAGAGATGTCAAGGACAACAAGAAGGGCTTCTTCAAATACATCAGTAGCAAGAGGAAGACTAGGGAAAATGTGGGCCCTTTGCTGAATGGGGTGGGTGCCCTGGTGACGAAGGATGCAGAGAAGGCAGAGTTACTGAATGCCTTCTTTGCTCGAGTCTTTACTGCTCAGGCCAGCCCTCAGGAACCCCAGACCCTGGAGGCAAGAGAGAAAGTCTGGAGAGAGGAAGACTTTCCCTTGGTGGAGGAGGAGTGGGTTAGAGATCATTTAAGCAAACTTGACACCCACAAATCCATGGGCCCTGATGGGATGCACCCACGAGTGCTGAGGGAGCTGGCGGACGTTATTGCTAAGCCACTCTCCATCATCTTTGAAAGGTCATGGAGAACAGGAGAGGTGCCCGAGGACTGGAAGAAAGCCAATGTCACCCCAGTCTTTAAAAAGGGCAAGAAGGAGGACCCAGGGAACTACAGGCCCGTCAGCCTCACCTCCATCCCTGGAAAGGTGATGGAGCAGCTCATCCTGGAAGCCATCTCCACGCATGTGGAGGAAAAGAAGGTGATCAGGAGTAGTCAGCATGGCTTCACCAAGGGGAAATCATGCCTAACCAATCTGATAGCCTTCTATGATGGAATGACTGGCTGGGTAGATGAGGGGAGAGCAGTGGATGTTGTCTACCTAGACTTCAGCAAGGCTTTTGACACTGTCTCCCATAGCATCCTCATAGACAAGCTCAGGAAGTGTGGGTTAGATGAGTGGACAGTGAGGTGGATTGAGAACTGGCTGAATGGCAGAGCTCAGAGAGTTGTGCTCAGTGGCACAGAGTCTAGTTGGAGGCCTGTAGCTAGCGGTGTCCCCCAGGGGTCAGTCCTGGGTCCAGTCTTGTTCAACTTCTTCATCAATGACCTGGATGAAGGCACAGAGTGCACCCTCAGCAAGTTTGCTGACGATACAAAACTGGGAGGAGTGGCGGATACGCCAGAGGGCTGTGCTGCCATTCGGAGAGACTTGGACAGGCTGGAGAGGTGGGCAGAGAGGAACCTCATGAAATTCAACAAAGGCAAGTGCAGGGTCCTGCACCTGGGGAGGAATAACCCCATGCAGCAGTACAGGTTGGGGGTTGACCTGCTGGAAAGCAGCTCTGCTGAGAAGGACCTGGGAGTGCTGGTGGACACCAAGTTAAGTATGAGGCAGCAATGTGCCCTTGTGGCCAAGAAGGCCAATGGTATGCTGGGGTGCATCAGGAAGAGTGTTGCCAGCAGGTCGAGGGATGTGATTCTCCCCCTCTACTCAGCCCTGGTGAGGCCACATCTGGAGTACTGCGTCCAGTTCTGGGCTCCCCAGTACAAGAGGGATGTGGCACTACTGGAGCAAGTCCAGCGAAGGGCCACAAAGATGATTAGGGGACTGGAGCATCTCTCTTATGAGGAAAGGCTGAGAGAGCTTGGCCTGTTTAGCTTGGAGAAGAGAAGGCTGAGAGGAGATCTTATCAACGTGTACAAGTATCTGAAGGGAGGGTGTCGAGAGGATGGGGCCAGACTCTTTTCAGTGGTGCCGAGTGACAGGACGCGAGGCAATGGGCACAAACTGAAACACAGACACTTCCATCTTAACATGAGGAAAAACTTTTTCACTGTGAGGGTGACAGAGCACTGGAACAGGTTGCCCCGAGAGGTGGTGGAGTCTCCTTCTCTGGAGATATTCAAAATGCGCCTGGATGCAATCCTGTGCAATGTGCTCTAGGTGACCCTGCTTGAGCAGGGGGGTTGGACTAGATGATCTCCAGAGGTCCCTTCCAACCTCAGTGATTCTGTGATTCTGTGATTCTGTGATTTATCCACAGTAGGTTCATTCACTAAGGCTTTCAAGGTGCTGTCGCTTTTTACTGTGATATATCAATCCATCGTGTAGCTTCAGTAAAATAGTGTTCCTTCTCCAATTCTGTCCTTCTCTCCTATTTCTTTCAAAGGTAAGACAGAAAAGTTGTTTCTCCCCTACATGTACACATCTGTTTCTAAAATAGAAGATTTAAGATGAGAAATTACTTCAAAACTTGCAATTTCCCTGCTGACTTTTGTCAGAAACCTTTCAAATAAGTTTTCTAGTACTTAAGGAGTCTAGCACCAAATATTGAAGTGTTTTCAGACAAAATTATAAATTCTACAGTTCAGAGAAAACAGTTGCCTCCTACAATTAGTTTCCGTACACTGGAAAATCATCTGAATATGACAAAAAGAGGGCATGTCAGGATTACAGGGTTGACTTACAGGGTTGCGTTGGTGAACAGCTGTGCTCTCAGCAGTAACAGTGAAGACCAAATACAGCTAGAAGCAATGCAGGTCAGTGCCAATGTCTTCAGCTTTTGCAGCTCTTGCACTATCTACAGATTATTGGAAGGCGAGGTAGTAAGCCTGTTGGCTGCAAAGAAAAACCTGAGAATGTGCCCCATGTCTAGCTAGCACAATACGGCACCCTCAACCTTGAGTGTGGGTGCCATCGGGCATGGCTCACAAGGCCTCACAGGTTTAGAGTCTCTTGCTGACTCCACATACTGCCCTCTGCTGGAATGTGGCATCAATTTGAGTGGCGCCCATTTAGCCAAACAATTGGGTGTTCATAAGCTACCAAAATACAAACATTGGTTATGCAAAAGTTATGCAGTTACTGCCTTTGGGAAAGTAGGACCTATGTTGCTGCCCCTGAACTTGTAAATAAGATTGATAGAATCCTTTGACAAGTAGGAAAAATATGGCTATGGTGCAAGAGAAGTATGTTGATATATATTGGGGCTCAGATTACCAAATCTAGAACTGATACTGATTTCTTTCATTCTGAAAAACAGACGTCTTGCCTAGTCCTCCCCCCATATCCGGATGTGTCTTCTAAAATTAAAAATTGAGGTCTGAACCCAATTTGCTGATCTTAGTATCGTGAAAAGTTCTTTGTTCTCAAGATGGAGTTATACCAACAAAATTTACTTCTGTAATTATACTCCTGTCCTCTATGCCTCCCTTGACTGGAACTTTATATAGAACAGTACTCTTGGAAGATACTTCCCCGAGCCTGTTTTCTCACACTGAAATGTTAGTAGGGGAGTGAATTCAGCAAACTGGGCGTTATGAATGGACCACTATTAGCATACTAAAATTAAAAACTGGTGAATCAGCTTCAGCTAGCTCTTGTTATCTGAGAGAGGCCTGATACAGTATGTACAGATATAGGGAGGCTGAGGATCAAGCAGGTTGAGGGAGATGATCCTTCCCCTCTACTCAGCACTGGTGAGACCAGATCTACAGTGCTGTGTCCAGTTCTGGGCTCCTCAGTACAAGAAGGACATGGACCTGCTGGAGCAAGTCCAGAAAGGGCCGTAAAGATGATTAAGGGACTGAAGCATCTCTCATATTAGGAGAGGCTGAGAGAGCTGAGATTGTTTAGCCCGGTGAAGAAAAGGCTCAGGAGGGATCTGATCAGCGTGTATAAATATCTGATGACAGGCAGTAAACAACACAGAGCCAGACGATGAGTCAGTGATGCCCAGTGTAATGGCAAGAGGCAATGGGCCTCTTGAAACTGAAATACAGGAAATTCCATCTGAACACAAAAAAATACTTTTTTACTGTAAGGGTGGTCAAATGCTAGAACAGGTTGCCCAGGGACATTTGTGGAGTCTCCATCACTGGAGATATTAAAAACCCAACTGGACATGGTGGTCCTGGGTGACCTGTTCCAGGTAACCCTGCTTTGAGTTGGAGGGTTGGACTAGAAGATTCCAGCCTCAGCCATTCTGTGATTCTGATACAGATGCTACTGACATATCTTACTGTCAAGAGCAAGGTTTACTGCTGAAAAATAATGAATGTAATTGTTTACAATATTCTCTATCTAGAGTATAATATAGTTAGAGTATTTCATAGGCAAGATCAGACTATTTTAGAGGCAGAGACCCTTGAAGTACACCCACAACAACACTGACTAAATATGATGAGTAGTATTCATGACAGATGGCCTTGCAGTCATTTCCAGACTTTTTGAAGTGATCAGAGAAAATCTGAAGCAGTTTTGCTCTAAGTGAATTTTCAATCTCTTCACCTTTCTGGCCACACCAGCATTTTCTCCCTTTTCACATTACAACACATTCTCAGCAACCTCAAAAGGACTGTCCAAACCTGACTTTGCAGTTTCAGGTTGCTGATGGAGCCAGGGCAGTATGATTTTAGACAGTTCCATACCTCTTCTGCTAAACTTGTAAAAGCATGGAAGAAAGAATGCAGATGCAGCCTATCTTTTGCTTTGGCATTGTGTAAGTTGTTAGAATATCATTTTCCACTGTTGTCTTCCAGTTCTGTGGGGGAACAAGTTCAAAAATGTGTAGTGTTTTCTAAAAGGAATAAATGTAGATATATTTACTTTTTTCTTACATTCTTGCACAGATTCATGTTTTGAATGTATTTTGAAAACTACCATGGATTTGAAAAGAACAGTGAGAAGGAGAAATCTTTATTCCATTTTCATTCCTTTCCATGCCATTCCATTTTCCAGTACTGTAGTTGGAAAAATTAATTCCATTGTAGCATGGAGCACAGAAAGAAGTGAGGTTCTGTTTCTCCTGATTTGGAATATTGAAGAAAAGACCACACAATGTACCACAGGGTTCTCCAAAAAACTAAGCAATTTACATATGGTTGTTTTGGCTTATTAAGATAAAAGTGAAAATCATTTTACTCCAGAGAAGAAGTATGCAGTAGTTCTTCGTGTATTATGGTGTGTGTGGTAGTTCCATTAAAAATCAACTTACTTTTTCCAAATACCAAATAAAATTTAAATTGCAGTAAACAGTACCAATCCATTTTGATTTAGTTTAAAAAAAAAAAAAAAAAAAGCACACAACTTAAATATATATTTAAAGATCAGATTGCATTTGAATGCAACCCAACAGATTTGGAAAGAGAAATACAACTCGAGAAGGCAGTTCTTTGATCCTGGACTATAAACAACCAAGGAAAAGGGAGTGGGGATGAAGATTATTGTCTTGGTGCATGGTTCAATAAATAAATCTTTTGCAGATTACTAATAGTCAATAATATTATTTGGAACATGTTCTGTTTCCCATCAGATGTATTTATTCTTAAAATCACTCCATGAACTAAGCACCATAAGCAGATGCTTGAAGGAAAAGAAAAATCTGTAAATTTCATTTGTTACAAAGGCATCTTTATCTGTGATGTTTGGCTAGGTTTTGAATTAACACTTTTTAATTACTTTGTTTCCTTTATTCCAGAGAGCACAATCAGATGAATTAGAAAAAATAGAAAAGCATAGCAAGGCATCCAAGGAAAAGGAAAATGCTAAGTCTTTGGATAAGCCTGAACAGTAAGAACATATTTATGAAAGAACACTTTTGCTCCCTTCAGAAAACTTTCCATACTCCAGTAAACTAACTAGAGATGTTATAAGGGGGGGGGGGGAAGTACTGTACCTACTGACAGTGAACTAAATCATTTTCTTTAAATACTTCTGCAGGTTCCTCTATGAACTCTCGCTAATTCCCAACTTTTCAGAACGCGTATTTTGCATCCTGTTCCAATCAACATTTTCAGAAAGCATTTGTTCCATTCGTCGCAAACTTGAATTGTTACAGAAACTGTGTGAGGTAGGTTGTGCTCTGTATAAAGGTAGAATTAAATTTCTGATATTTAATCTTGTTAAGTTGTACTCATATTTCAAAAGTTTTTCTTTATTTACTTTAAGTACTCATTAAATCTGAAGGATAGCAGTCCTGCAGAATGGAACGTTTTATGATTGTACTTCAACGTCAAAGCAAATTTTAAGATTGGCTTTTGGTACTGAACTATAACATCGTGTTTTTGTAGTCAATGTATATCAGTCTCTGGAAAAACTGTCTTTTTGTCAAAGTAAAATCTGCCTTGTTCATAGTGACCATGTGACTTCTTTCCAGATTAATGCTATTTTACTTTGCTTTATCTTTGCTTGGATTTTGGAAGCATCCAATTCTGTAATCTCCAATAACTAAAATGAGTTAGAGACAGCAATGCTGTAGTTCGGTTGGTCCCATGAAAAATATATGTGGCTTTTAAAGGCAGATTTCATAAGTGTTTTCACAACTGAGAGCTATTTTAAGTATATTGTTTAATTGTTTTACCATTTAATGCTTACTGATTAAATGTTTTAATTGGTCCATGTTGGTTTCTGTGGAATGTATCGCAGAATCTGTTCCAAAATTAAATATATCATTCATAATATCAACATCAGTTAGGGAAAAACTATTTTCTTTTTCTTCACCTATCCTAATACCATGTAATTTTGCATGATTTGAAATTCACACTTTCCTATTATTTTCCCTAAATATATGTTTTGGGGATAATGTCTTCCATTCATGACAAATCACATACAGTTATTACTGTATCTCTATGTGTTACATTAGAAATTTAATATTTTCCTATGTTTTAACTTCAATATAAAAATTATTTCTAAACACAGTATCACCCTCGACAAACGTTGTCAGTAATGTTGTCGACAGTAAATATTATTGAGAACTTGAACAAAGTGCTTCTCTTCCTGTTTTGTAGACACTGAAAAATGGGTCAGGAGTTATGCAGGTCCTGGGTTTGGTTCTTGCCTTTGGAAATTATATGAATGGTGGAAACAGGACGCGAGGACAGGCGGATGGGTTTGGACTAGATATCTTGCCAAAACTGAAAGATGTCAAGAGCAGTGTAAGTTGATTTTAGAGTTGCTGTAAAGCTTGGAGTGTTGAATTCTTTCAGAAAATTACTTTGTCTCCATTTTTGCATAAACGGTGTAAAACTTATTATAATTATTATAGAAGTATAATAAAGGGAAAATTTTATTACTGTATATAACTGATCACACTTCTGGAGTTGGATGTATTTGTATAGAAATATGAAAATGAACTGTCTCTTTTCATTGCTGTAAAAACAAAAATGTCTTAAATTATGTCTTACTTCCTAATCTGAGACGTATTTGACATTTGGTATACTGCATAGTTCTAACTTTTCCTTTTTTCAGAGGCAATGCTATGATCCTTATATTTAAAGGGTTTATTTCAGAAGGGGAAACAGTTGTAAAAGAAAAGTTAACAGCATGATTCAATACTGATTTAAAATATCTGAGAGAGGGAAAAATAGTCACTCCCAAAAATGATTGAATAGTGTTTGGATAAGACAAAATTCATCATTTATATATATATCATGATTACAGCGTATGCATTTTCACATCAGGCCATGGAACTGTCTGGGTAAAGAATAATCACAGAAAGTAGTTGTTGACTGAAGATTTCTCTGGTATAGTCATCTGGGTGAAGAGGATGATAAGTAGTCTTTTCTTGCACAGTGCTAAACTGAAATGTGTGTTACTGGCACTTTTTTGGCTTTGGTTATTCAGACTGGGGTTGTGTTCAAATCCCTGCTTTTGTTTACAGGAAAACAATAATATTTGTGTTTCTATGGCTATGATGAAAAGACTCATCTGAATGTGGACAGTGGTATGAGAAAGGTTATAGCAATAACCTTAAGAGTTTGAACTGGCCCCTACATCCATGTAGTGAGTCATTGTCAAGATCCCTTGTTCTGAAAGTGGCAGAAAAGGAAAAGTCTGCTTCCCTGCTTGCTCACTCACTAAATACACATGCTCGAGCTGCTGGGTTAGGTAATGTGAGGAGACTGTTGTTTACCCTGAGATGAGAGACCTTGTCAGCTGTTTGCCTTTAAAGGGATGGAGGAACTTCATGCCGGCATGCTTATTTCTTTGGTAAGCCAAGGGAGTGATGTTGTGAATGAAGACATAGTATGATGTGTTTACTGCAGCTTGCTTCAGCTGAACCTCATGGTTGGCTCTAGATAGATCACCAGTTTTAGAACTTGGCTCAGGAGAACATTTACGCACACTAAATTTGGCTTAGTGACTCAGGTCTTTAAGATATAATTTGCTGAAAATATGATGCTCATTAACCTTATAATTCCAAAATTCTTCTTAAGTTTGTTTGCCACTGATCAGTCAGAAAAGTTCATATAAAATACTTTTCTATTGGAAAACATACTTCTATCTAAAATCCTCTTCAAATCAAATATTTTCTGCTGAAGTCTCATTACAGAAGTAAAAAAGGAGAAAGAAATTTCCAACAGTGATGAAATAAGGCGCGTTAATTTTTTTTTATTTAGAAAAATAACTTTCTTTGTTTAAGTTTATTTTACCTTCATAACAGAATGAATGAAAAAAAGATTTGAAATTTGCCAAACAAGTTGCATAGACCAACCCCCAAATGACTTCTCTTTTCTTGTGTTTCCTGGGGAAATTTTGAAATATAAAGGTTCATTTCAGAATCAGGTAAATTTCAAAAATCAGAAGTGACTTGCACATTTATAATAACATACCTTTCTCTTACTGTGTTTGATGATTAAATGATATTTTAGATTTTTTACTGAAGACACCAACTCGGGAAAAGTATTTTTAGTATTTGACTCTAAATATTGTATGTGTCAAAGATTATACTTAATTTATCCTTTCTGAATTTGATTTTCTTCTTACAGAAAGACATGTCTAGTTGGTTTCAATAACATAACAAACTTTATTTTTTTCTATACAGGACAACAGCAGAAGTCTTCTGTCTTACATTGTCTCATACTATTTGCGTAATTTTGATGAGGTGAGTGAGAATTTTGTTCTTTTAAAATCAAGGCCAAAAAGATCAATGTATTAAATTTTTTCCTCTGCTGGTCAAGATGAGGAAATGTGCACAAATGCTGTGCACAAATGCTCTTTGTGTTTTTAATTATTTATGTTAGTATATAAAAATGTAATGAGCACTATTTAAATGTTTGTTTATGTTTTTGTCAGGATGCTGGAAAAGAGCAATGCATCTTTCCTCTTCCAGAGCCACAAGATCTCTTCCAGGCTTCTCAAATGAAGTTTGAAGATTTTCAAAAGGATCTTCGCAAAATGAAGAAAGATTTGCGAGGTACTGAATCTAGCTTACATACTAACAATATGTTACCAACATACCTCCATTTTCATTTTGAGAAATCAGATGATGGTATAAAAATAGTTGTCTATATTTTGACTCCTCTATTAGTATTTTGTTTCCTTGATTTGATTATTCATGATCATTTTAGCAAGACTTCTCTATTTTCTGTAGATAAACTGAGGAAGCATTGTTAAAATAAACAACCTCCCCCGAGTTAGACAAGACCTTTCATATCAAAATCAAAACAAAAAAGCTTTTTTTTTTTTTTTTCCAAACTGAATCCAACAAGTCTTTCACCATAAGAAGAATGGTGAAGTCTTGGATAATTTCATGACAAAAAAGATGGATGGATAATTAGGTCCAAATACTATTTAAAGGATAAGAAAAAATAATGTATATGGCATATGGTTAAAGACAGTTGAAATAACCCAACTTTGCTAAAATATAATATGCAAAGGAAGTAATATTTCTCATGCTCATGAAATGGTATTTCTTTAAATAAACTCAGCATTTTAAAATAAGATAAATTTCTTAGACTTCATTAAAGAACATGTATCACATATAACATTGGGAACTAAGCACTAAGTTTAAGTAAAGGTACAGTTTGTGTAAAAGCTGAAAAACTTCCTCACTACCTTTGCTAATATTTACTATTGCAGCTCTCTGCCAAACTGGCCAGGTATGTAGCATTATACTAAATCTTGCAGAGAAGGATTCAAATCAAACAATGAAACGATCTTTATGTTTCTGTTGTCTTGCTGACTTTGGAAGCGAAACCTCTAGAGACCAAGGAACGGTTTGGTAAATCATTAGTCCCTGAGCAACCTAGAAAGAAGGCTCTCTAAACAAAACATAATATGGTAACTGAGGAGCAAACAGAAGCAGCATCTATTTGCTGCCCTGAACAATTTAGGGAGAAAAAATCCCACAGTTCATCCATGAAGATTTATTTTCTGCTGTAGTTCTTGCAGCTTTTGAATTATCGGAGGGCTGATCTCTAAGCTGGAAAACAGAAGAGAAACATGCTTAGGTTTGATTGAGAAAAGTACTTTAATTCAGGCACATTTTTAAGAACTTCCATGGAGGGAGATATTATCCCCCATAAGTTCACCAAAAATGTCTTTCTGTGGACAAAAGCTGAAATATTTTTAGATTAAGGTTGAAATTTGCACACAGGTGTGAATCTTTTATGGAATAAATCTAGACTTTGTAGTGATCAAAGCAGGGGTTCTGCAAAAATAGAAATTATATGCTTTGCTCAGCCATGAGACTGCAGTCGAATTCCTTCTGTGCTTCCAGTTCCAGCCCTTAGGCCAAAACATCAGTGGTTATCGCTCTGTTCTCTAGTTAGCAAAAGTGGACAATAACTGGCGATGTCATGACTTTTTCCCCATTCCCTTTAGTCTTAACCTGTCTGGGGATGGCACTGGCCCCCTTTGGTATCCAGTCCTCGATATGAACTGATTCTTTCAATAGCAGTCTGCAGTCCTACTGCTTTATCATCAGCCTTGGATGATGTGAAATGCTTTATGTTGACACTTCATTCCAAAGGAAAATTCAAAGTAGTTTCTGTTAAAAATAACTTATGGTTGCAAAACTCTGGCTATTCCAATAGCCCAATTGTCTTAGCAGTGAAAACTTAATGCTTTCAGTGAGACAAATTAAGTAAATTTGGAATACAATTTTTAACTGTATAAATGAAATAACTTCAAAGGCAGTTTACCTCTTAGTTTAAGAACATTACTAGATTTGCTAATTTGCTTCTGGAACCTATGACTTACTAGCGCAATTCCCTCATTAAATAACTGAGCAAGAAGGGGGATGTAAGTTGCTGAGCAAATTCTGACAAAAACCTAAATATGATCCTCTCCTTTTGAAGTCAGTGAGAGTAAATGAGTTGAATATTCCTGGGAAATACCAGTCATTCCCAAGTTTAAGGCCTAGAAATAGATGCCTATGAATGCACTACAGTTTTACACTGAGATGCATTTTTGTGGATGCAGAGTGTAACCTTGGCCCCATTTTCATCAGTGATTCGATGGAAGATTTCATAAGAAGATTTCACTCTTCTTTTTGGTTGGTTGGTTGGTTTTTACTTTGAATTATCAGTGAAAAACTTAAAATTGCACCTAACTTTGGTACGAGCAGAGCCACTAGTTTAAGAAGATTTTGTCCATGTTGGCCTCAAATACACAGCAAACCATGCAGAGTGAGATCATACTTAGTAAAAATGGAGGAAGGAGGTGTTTGCTCACCCAGGAACAAAAGCTTCTGAAGATATTTTATTTCCATCTTAATATTTTCCTTGATCAGTTTGTTCAAAAGTAAACATCAACCCAAAAGAATCCTTTCATAAAATTACGAGAAAGCTTAAAAAAACAACAAAAACAAACAAACAAAAAGAAATGGGGAAAGGTTATTATAAAAAACTGCTTTGTGACCATAACAATAGCAATTCATTGTGGCAATGCTGTATTTTTCCATCCAAACATGTCAGTAGCATTTGCAGAGACTTGCAGATGCAAATCATCTTTACGGTTCTATAAAATAATTGTGATGGTGTTTTACAGCTCTAAGCTTGGACTCATGTTTGTGTTAAAGGAGTAGTTGTGTTGATTTGCTTAAAAAGGCACTTGATATTAAAACTCTTATGCTTTTTTTCTTTTGTGAGTGTACAGACTTTTGTCCATTTTTAAGTTTTATGAACTGTGTGCCTTGCATTTGTAAATGATAGAAAATAAAGTCTCTTCCAAGATTTCAGATTAAAAGATTAAGTCCAAAAGACTTTCAGAGAGGATGTTGTGTGCCTGTTCCAAGATGAATCAGGCATAAATTTAATTTATGATGGTTTTTTTTTTTAATTTAAGAAGAAAACCCACCTCACCTAAGATTATAATGGAAGCTATACCAACCAAACTTGCAGACTGCATACCAAACTTGCAGATATTCAGTTTTGTTTTTATTTTTTAACACCCTGTGGATAAAGTTTATATACTAGATGTGTTAAGAAATAGAAGACCAAAGAACAGATAAAGCTTTTGATTACCAAACTGAGTGAGTTTGGCTCCATCTGTTGCCCCCAGATTTCACAGCTCTCCAGGATTCTCAGTTTAGCCTTTTTGACTTCAGTGACATATAGTTTGTTAAGCAACTTGATCTGCTTTTGATCTCTCCTGGCTGTCAGCAACCTTCCTTGATGCAATCATGCCAAGTGATGACTTCTGTCCTTATGTCATTCCACAGAAGAAACCTTAGCACTTGCCATATGACTTAAATCAACTCACAATGTAAAGAAAACTGGACATCCAGGGTCACAAGAGTGATGCATGGCTCATAGTGATTAGTCCTGTGTTGTGTATTTATTATTATCAGTATATGGTTCTAGACTTAAAAAGATGGTTTCATTTCTGTAATTTTGTAATTAAAATTGACTGAGCCAAGTGCTTTATAGAACAGTGAAAATCCTATCTAAGATTTTCACAAATAGAAAGAAGAGACGTTTGTTCCATTTATCTGTCAAGCCTGTGCAACAGTGTCCAGTAGACTCTTTACACAGTAACATGAAAACATGTTTTGAATCAATGAATGCTTTAATGCTCTGTCACTCATTGGAGGTAAAATTGTCGTTTAGGAAAATACTGGATTTGTGGCCCATTACATTCTTCAGGACAGGTATTTAGTTTAGGAAAGAAGTAGGACACTAAAATGGCAGTGAGAGTTATGGAATTTATGAAGCACTTATGGCAAGTTAAACTGTTTAGAACTGTTCTTTGGCTACACATTAACATTTTAGCTTTACAATAGTAAGTTTATTCTTACAAGTCAGATTAAAGACTAATTCATCAGTTGTCATTCATTGCAAATCTTTCACTGAATGTCAGCTAAAATGTAGTTAGAACAATGTTAGGCAGAAAATGAATCTGGTAAAATTTTGAAAAGATGAATGATACCATATAGTGCAGATTGATCAAGAATAAGTCAGTACTTGTTTGTATGTCATAATGTTGCCATACTTTATTTTCTTTGGTTGACAACTAATTACAAGAAATAATTATGATAATTTAAAAATTATTTTTATAATGATTTTTTTCTGCTGTGAGTACTTACAACTCATTGAAAAGTCTGTGTTGATAAGAGGCTAGGCTGCATGGCCCAGAGATCTCTCTGATTTGAATAGATGTGATTGAAAATGTTTATAAAATGTTAAGCATGTGCAGAACACTTTGTATTTTGAAAAATATGTTTCAAAAAAACCCCAAAACCTCATAGTAACTTGGAAAAATACCTTTATTTTCCTGAATCTTTCTATGCTTCTTACTATCACCTAAAATTCTCTCTTCAGCATGGATCTGCTAGTTGTAGGGCTGATATGTGCTCTCTCTTAAATACCTGCTGTTTAAATCAGAGCATTGGAAGCATGGTATTGTGCAGTAAAGTCTTTTTAAAGTTGAATTTGGGGTCATGTCAATATGGGACTAGGTATAGTAGATAGAGAAGGGGTAGTAGGATGTCCCTTTCCTTTTCTTATTCACATGGGTAACTATTAACTATTTAGATTCTGACAAAAACATTCCTCTTGCCTCAGTAAAGTCTACCACTAAAAGCTAGGAAGAGGCACCAACCCTAAAAGTGTAGTCTAGCTGTAATTTGGGGGAGAGGTTTCTCATCCCCATGCCCTATTCTTGGAATCTATGGATTACTTTGTAAAAGCACGCTACATCCACCATTAGTTCTTTCATAGGTAGTATTTACATTTGCAGGCTAAAATCCGAAAAGTGCACCATACTCTATTTGATTGTCGTCCTCACCCTTCCAGATCCCCATGTTTCTTCGCTTTTGGAAGGCACTCTGTCTTCATCACAGGTATGGGGCTAGGACTTTGGCAACATTTCAGTGGTACTTCTTGATCAGACACTGAACCTTCAAGGGGCAGTATTAATTTCAGGTCACTTTACCTAACAGAAAGTTAAGTAGCCTAAGTCATTTAGGATCCCACTACAGGTGATAGAAAACCAAAGGACTGCTGTGGAAGGCAATTTGTCACCTCCTAAAATTGATCACTAAGAAACGTCTCAAGTCTAATCTGGATATTTATCTTTTAAATAGCTAAAGTTGGATGAAATGAAGTCTATCCTAAGAGGTTTCCCACAAACCTAGTATTTCTTTGAATGTATCACTACACTTCTGTTCCAAGCTGTTTGAAGAGAAGAGGGCAGGGAGCTGGATCTCCATCCAGGAGAGAGAGGAGAGAGAACTGAAATGGAGAAAAATGTGTATAGTTTGAGAGTTTGAATTCACTGCCTCTTCAATAACTTCCTGTCTTAAGATACTTTGAAGTGTCTGTCTTTCTGTTATTCTCTGTCAATAATTTTGTTGTAAATCAGAATGAAGATTTTCACAATTAACATTTTCAAATAAAATATTTAACTCTTATCTGTGATGTGATGCATAGATCCATATTCTGTTGCAAAGATGCTTTCAGTCTTTTATAATAAAATGCCAAATCTCTCAAGGTAAATAGTAACAAAATGATATAGCAACAAATATGGGTTTTGGTCAATCCTACAGTTACCTGCACAGTTTACCTTTACAGAAGCGCTTATTGTGTTAACCAACTTAAATCTTTACTTTTGTGGACATACAGCTGATGAGTAGGCAAGTTCTAGCTGTTTGTTCAGCTGTCACTGAAAGGGTTAATTGCTGCAGCTATGCTGCATGCAGACTCCTAAACCTAAACCAGATGTAAACTAAAGCCAGGCTTTCAGTCAATCTGTGAGTCATATTTTACTGTCCTTAAAACTCCAAACAAGGAGCTGTCTATGGAAGCCCTTGAAGACTCAGCAGTTCCTAGTGTAAGTCTTTACAATTCCAAAAAAATAAATACAAGAAAATTAAGAGCTCTTTCTGTACTTGTGGCTGAGTTCATCAGAGTTTGTCTTTTGATGAGGTCAGTATTTTTCCCTTTTGGTAAAGTCTAAGTTTTCTTTTAAAGTCACAGGTTGTAGCTGTAAAGAATACCAAAAGCACTGAGGAAGTTGTGAAAACAGTGGTTATACTCTGTCTGCTTTCCAGGCAAGTCGAACACAGGCACATCTCCTGTAGGAGTCTAAGTGCTCAGAACTCCTGAAAATTAGGGACATAATTTCAAAACTTCTTTAGAGATTTAAAAACAAATAGTCTATTAGCTGTCAATGCAACTCATGCCCTTATGTGTCTTAAACAGTTTTGAAAATCCTCCCAAATTCTATAGTACTTTTCTAGATAAGTGTGTGGTTTCAGATGTGGTTAACCAAAACAACCTAATGGTCTTCAGTTAATTACCTGTCCCAGGATAATTCAAAGTTCTATGTGCTTTCTTATTGTTTCTTTTGGATGTGACATGAAACTTGTATGTTTTGGGGATGTTGAAACAAAAATCATACCGCCCATTATTATTCTGACCAAAGACAATTACATTAAGCCTAAGGAGCAGCTGATCATCTGCTCACATCATTTTCTTCTAAAAAGGCATCTCTTAGGATTAGCAGAGATTTGGCCTGTGCTTCCAAGGGCCAAAATTTAGTATCCAATAGAACAGGTCAAAAAAATTTTATTAAAAAAAACTTGCATCTTGAAAACAATTTTTTCTCCTTTTCCTCCTTAAAAAAGTAAAGCAACTATTTTTGATCCTGAAAGCAGGGTACATTTTAGATCATTTACCAAAGTCACTTAATTCCAATGCATGGAATGTTTCTTGACTCTTCTATTCTATTCTGTTCCTTTTTTGTATAGATGGCTCTCAATCAATATTGGTTGCTGTGAAACTTTGTACAGTTTTAGTGTATTAGACTAAAATAAAAAAAATAAGAATGGAGGAAGCAAACACTGTGGTTCAAAAAATGTTGATAAATTGTTTGTATTTTAACATGGAAAAATGAATGAGGTGAAACTATTTTTGAGACATTAGATACAGCTGGAATGGGATTTTTTTTTTTAATCTTTAGATTGGTTTTAAATAAAGATTATCCCATCGATTTCCATATCAGGAGCATTCGAAAGATTTGTGTATGTATTGTCAAAAAGCTACAAGTTTGGATTGCCCAAGGCTTGGAAGCTTCCCTCACAAGAATGCATTGGCCTTGCTTCTCAGGAGCATCCCATACAGTCCTGAGAAGCACATGATGTTAGAGACAGGAGGAAATTAGATGGACTGCTGATCTTTTCCATTGCTGTAGTAGCACTCATATGCTGTTAATGATACAGAGAGTCGGTGCAGGGAGGAGTACCTTTCCCTTCCACCCCTTGCTTACGACTTGAAGTCTTTGAAAAATACAAGGTCTGTGCATGTGGACTGGGTAGAGGGGGCTGCAGGGACCTGAGACATTCACCCTGCAAAGCAATGTGCAGAAGTTGTGTCTCTTCTTGATTCCTGTTTGGGCAACGCCAGGCTGTGAGATAAGCTTCTAAACAGTTTTTGGCCTTTGTAAGTGCCCATATGACTCTCACCTGTGAAGTCTTGAACACCTTTCAATTCTTTCACTATATGAAAATTTAAAACCTGCTTAAAATAAGCTGAGCTGCCTACATGGGTTACTTTGTCTAAGTTTTTCTGTTTCTTGTGCATCTCCCAATGCGTGAGAATAACAGAACCTGTGAGAACAGGGATGATAACAGAGGAAGCTTGGAGTCTGTGACTTGATGGAAATCAGAAAAGACACAAGCTTTTTGTTTCAGACAAAACTTTTGAAAACTCCTCACAGCAGAGCCCCTTTGCCAAACCTAGTCCTTTTATATCTGGGATGTTTAGCTGGGCTGTTGTATGTAGAGAAATGAGTTTGAATATGGAATTGAGAAAAAATAATCGAGTGTAGAAGATTATTTTGGCATTTTCATTTACTTTTTTTAGCATGTTTCACTTCCACACTGCTTAAGAGTTATTAAATACACATTTGAGATAGATATTTATTCTTTTTTTTTTTCCTTCACTTGGGCAGAAATACTGGTAACTATCTAGTGCTTTATGTTCCTTTCATATGAATAGCACTTGGCTTTCTCCAGTTACAGTGAGGAATAACAATATCTCATCCAAAAAGAGGGGTTTTAGACACGGTGAAAAATAACAAAACATCACAAGTAAGTGCCATATCCAACAGGTTGGGCAGGGAGTCCATCATTAATTCAGTGCTCTGTAGAACTGGGAGATTTAGGAAGAGCTTACAGGCCTGTTAATTCTTTAATGAAGAAAGCATCCAAAAAGCTAGTTTGCTTTAAGCATCAGCTTTATCAAAACTGGCAGATTATAATACTGATAGCAGTATGGTAATAATAACAGCATTTCTCTCTCTGTTTTTAAAAGTTGGATGTTACATATGATACCTTACCTTCTATAAAGCAAGAAAAAGGGATTCTTCTGTGCTTTCTTTTGGCTTTTAAATGAATTATGCATCATTTGCAGTCCAGGAACAGGGTGAATTAAGTTTGTCAAAGTAAGACCATTTGCCTGAAGTTTGATTCAGATCAATTGAATTTGAACCACATGCTCCCACTGTAATAATCCTGATACAGTAGGTGAACAATAACTATTATGATCCTCACTGAAAACACAAGGCTACTTCCAGCACCCTGGGAAATTAAACATTTTGCAGAAATACATGTTATAAGGAAAATAATCATCTGTAGTTCTCTGCTGTAGTTCTCAATGAAAGTACTGGTATTTAAAAAATATATAACTGGGTTATAGGACAGGCAGAGATTGGCTTTAATGTAATTCTCATAAATTGATTTAAGTTATTTTTTTTAGGCTCTGTTTCTTGATAGATTGGTAGCTGCGTAGGAACAAAATACACCATGAGCGTCCTATTCACTCCTGCTGCTGCTCAATACTACTTAGCTCTGTTTAATTTGTACCTCTCGAAGCACTGCAAAGGGTTGATATTCTTTGTTTCTAGTCTAAGCTAAAAACTTACCTGTAAAGAGTGAAAAGAAAGACTAGGCTGAAAATGTGCTAATGAGTTTGTTTTCATCAGCTGTAGAAGTGCTTTAACAAAGAATCTTGTCAGCGCTTGAGATGGATCTGAACTCTTGTTCTTCTGAGCATCAGTGATTTTAGTCTTTTCTTGGGTGGGGGGGGAAGAAGATCTGGAGAAACAAAGATATCATTAACTGCACTCCTTTTCCGTTTCACTCATGTGCACACACAAACCACGGAAGAGCTTCTGATATCTGAATGGGTGAAGAAAGAAAGATTAGTCATTTAATTATGACAATACTACCTGTGTTCTTCTTTTCCATAGTGAAGTGAATATAAAAGTTGGTATATCTGCATTTCTTTAGAGACTTTGAAAAGGGACTGCTGCAAGCTATTGACATGGGTACAGGCTAAGATCCTTGGTGGGTGTATATCCTCATAAGATCTATACTTCTCACAAATTAGCTGAGATATCAGGAGTTCCTCTTGAGTTGCAGACATTAAATGGAGGTAATAAAATGCTTTACTTCTGTGAAGAATGTGTAACCCATATCTTGGAAAAAGATACGGAATTTGAGTGATATGAAATGGAGTGTTATGGCACGTTGTATGGCATCTTTCAGCCCTGTCACTTACTTCTGCATAGGAAAAAGGTATAGTAGATATTCTTTACTACATATGTCACCATCATAATTTTTTCTTTTGCAGAATGGTACATAGCTTCTCTATTTGTTCGTGTTTTATGCTGTGTGAAAATGCATGGTTGTTTGGGTCCCTGGTGACTAACATTTGTTTAAGAATCTTCAAGATACTTTGGAAACTTTTGAGATGAAGTTGTTTTCATACTGTTTATAAAAAGATTTTAAATGGAATTAAAAAAAAATTTCTTTGCTAGAAGTGTAAACACACCTTAATATTTTTTTGCACAGTCTTTAGATATAGCAAAAACATCAGTACAGCAAAAGAACTGTGAATCATTGGTGCTTTTACAAGCTATGTTTGACCAAGATTTATCAGATAAAGGAAGAGTTTTCTCCAACCTTAGAAACATTTCACATACAGCAATAATTCCATTTTCATAACTGACTTAGCATATGACTGAATGTTTTATAAGCTTGTCTATGTGATAATGCATAATATTTGTGGGGTTATTTTTAAAATATTGTTTCATAGGCAGGGTTGCTGGTTTAATTAAAACATTTATTCATTTAACTTTTTTTTTCTAAAAATCTTCTGGTAGTTATTTTGATTTTGTTCTAAGCTAAATAAAAATATGAGACTGAAATTGTTATCATCACCCTGGCATAACTCCATTTGTGTGGATTTACAGAATGTTTGATTTGAGTCAGTTTCCCTTTCTGTCTGTGTGCATTTTAAAAATTAGTTTCTCTAATTGTCTTTGATGAATTACACCTAAGAGAAACAATGATTAAACAGTGCCTCTGGGATCCAAAGCTGTATCCTGCAAGGATGTGTCCCAGACCTAGGAGACCAGAGGAGTAGTACAGTTGAGACAAATCAATTTATACAGCTAACAGTAGAAAAGGTGTTGTGACTACCATCCTGTCTGTTTACCTTTTGGCTTTCTAGCTTGAATGACTAGGTACCCATCTGCAATGGGTTGGCTGGCCAGCAATCGTCACAAGCAATGAACCCCTGGATTTGTGGCACTTTAATTGCTATACCACCATGTTCTTTTGGACATATCATTAACTTTTTGCTGGAAAATAGGCAGTGGTATTATTTATAGATTGTAAGTTTGTGCTTAGTTAAGTGTGAATGAGAAGATGGCTGGTTTCTGATTTTTCTTTTTCTGAAATCATTTCAGATTTTACAGAATCACATTTTTAGTGTGTGTAACAGTGATACATTTAAGTGATACATCTACCTATTATTTCTGGTTCTCAAAAACAGACTGCAATCCTCATCTGTAGATATTTGGATTGATGCTATTGTAGACATCATTTACTTTTATTTAAAGGAGATCATTATGATAGTGCATTCTACTACTTCAATTTTTTTTAATGTATGTCTAACTATTCTTCTGTATTTAAACACACAGAAATAATCATGTTTACCTGAAACAAATCCTGGAGAGTAAATGAGGATAATGCATTTTTGTAGGTGTGCATTTTTATTGGAAATTTTGAGGCAGAATCGAGCAGGATTCATTTGTGTTGAAAGGTGATGGGAATTTATCACCACTTGAAGAGATTTCCACTGTAATACAGATCAGAGCTTAGCATTCTCCCAAAGTAGTGTCATGTCTTCTGTTGCCCCAAACTGTTAATTTGGGTAGCTGGTGGGAGCACGATCATATTAACTTGTCAGTGACTAGTCTGTGTCAGGACTGCTTCAGGCTCTAGCTTCCTTGCCCTAGACTCGAGTTCAGTAAGAACCAGTCTGTCCCAGGTCTGTCATAGAGTTCAGGCTATGATAACTATTCTTGTACTTTAAACATTTTGCACAATTACCCTTGAACGATGCAAGACACTTCACCACACTTGTGATTTTAGCAGGTATCAAGCCCTCATCTATGCTTTACTCGCTAAATTAAGGTCCTTCCTACTTTTCAGTGCAGATTTTGCACCTGAACTTTTTTTTTTGGCTAAGGTATCCTCTCTTGAGTCCAGGTGTATCAGCATGGTCTGAGATCTGAGTTTATAATTTTCTTCACATAACTTTAATACTCTTAAAATAGTCTTTCTCCTTTAAAACAATTGGATTCTTTTATTCAGTTCCACTACTGCTCATTTAACCTAAAAGTTACACTGGCCATCTTCTCTTTGTATTTTGGTTAAAAACATTTGACTAGGAACATAACAGCTTCTGAATATATTATTATACTGTTTATATTTGAAATAGTGTGTTTGAAGCCCATATTCTAGCCATGTCACTGGAGATGCACTAATTCAAGAGCATCTTTTAATACAGTATGCATAGCTATACCATAATGTGTCATCCTAAACTAATCTATTACTTCAATTTCAGTATGTGAGACAGAAGCAGCAAAAGTTTATCAGCTATCACTAGAAGAGCACCTCCAGCCTTTCAAAGACAGCATGGAGCAATTCATTAGTCAAGGTAAATAATGAATCGTCATTTAACCTTTTCATGACATTTCAAAGGAAAGTTATAGGAACAATGTTTATACATTGTGAGAAAGGGACTGTTTATTCTGGTGTCATAGAAAGATGTGGATTAGTTTAATCAGATGCCACACAGTTCTAAAGATTTGCAAGATGACTCTGTTGTACTGTAGGTGACTCATTGTCTTCTGTATGACAGCAAAGACAAATGCTATTGGCTCGAGTGTGTGATCTTCTGATAAGTTCAACATTCTAGCAGAAAACAATTTACAGCCTTTGTTCCTTGAAAAATTATTGAAGCTGGATCTGTTTCATTAACTTCTTTCCAAAGTACTTCTTTTGTACGTGCCAAAAACATGGTGTATGTGTAACAAAAGTAGTTACAGGTTTTCCAGATATAAGGCAAATCCATATGAAATACTTGGATGTGATTAGTGGAAAATGCTGCAAGAGAAAATACATTAGAAGTATCCATGATGAACTGGCATCTTGAGTGCTAGAAGGAAAGCATATTAACAGCAAATAGACTTATCCTTGCAATGCTTTGCTAGACTCTTCTTTTACAAGACTGTGGGAGGAGTGGATAACTTTAATGGCTGACTAGAGGTATATCGGAGCATCTTTTGAAATACTGCTCTGAGTATATTCTGTCTTGACCAGTTCATTTTTTTTAATAGAATTTAGAGTTCAATGTACGAGGGTGAAAATGGCCTAGTGAGTATACACCCATTTCTTTTTAACCTTCCTGGCCACGTTGCCACTCGTTCTACTTTGATATTGCATTTTGTTGTGGGAGGCAGATCTGTTACCTCCTAATCAGGTAAGTTATGTGAAAAGTCAGTTTCCACTGCTTATTCAACATAGCTCTCAGTAATTCTTCAGCCTAGACCTCTGTTAATTGGCTATTGTTTATAGGAATCGTTGTTGACTGACTGTCCGTTGTTTGAGAGGTCAAGTCAGGTACACGTTTATCTTTTCTTGATTGGAATATTCAAGATGAGCATCTATCTGAACAATTTAAAAATGGAATATATATATTCTAATATACGCTGATCCACACTATGGGACTCCTGATTTCAGTGAGTAAATTCAGTTAGCAATTTGTATATGTGATTATTGCAAAAACACTGCTTTGAACCATCAAACGTTAATCGATGTTTCCTAAGACAAAAGTCAGTTCCCAAAGCCTGGCAAACACAATGCTGTGTCGTGCAGCGTATGTGATATATAAATGTTACATTAGTGGCATGGTTAAATGTGTAGCTAGTGTTTTACATTAGATTTGTATTATTATTGATATATGTAAATAGAGGACACTCAAATCACTTGTTAGTCTGACATAGGTTGCTAACGGTGTACTGTAAATCACACCACATTTGCACATTAACCTTAATAAGAGAGTAACAAATCAAATACAGGGGTTATATTATGTTATATATTACATACATCTGTTAGATTTCTTTCACTTCTTTTAGAAAGTTTTAACAGTCTTAGAAGTATCTGACTCTGTGTTTTAGCCTGCTTACAGTTTTTGACTATGAATTCCAGAGGGTATTTACAGAGGATAAGCAATAGTAATCTGTTCTATTTTTGCAAGGATGTATGATTTCCTTCCTTGCTTATGTGTCTGTATTTTGGGAAAGTAAGAAAAAAGATATACAAATTCATCTCATCCAAAGAACTATACTATGTTCCCATGCTAATAGTGGATATTGCCAGGTCACTGACAAAAGAAAAAACACATAATGTCAGTAAGTTATCATTGTTGTATTTTAATAGAAATAATCAGAATTGAGAATTGTGACTATAAATGTGTTGTGAATAAACAATTACTATATTTATTTAAAACTACAAGGACTACTTTTCAGAATTCATCACAATATAAGAAAGACAAAGGTTAACATATAGGAAAAAAGAATCCCTGGTTAAGTTCCAAAAATAAAGTAATTTTAAATACCTTTCATTATGAAATCCTTTGTTTTTACTTCATGGGATTGAATTCAGACTTGAAAGAGGCCATGTTTAAAGCAGGATTTCTCTTTCCTGTTCAGTGTTTGACAGGCTTTTGATCTAGATATTTTTTCTAAGGGCTTTTGTTGTTTATGTAGACATAATCGATGAGTCTTTTCAGCTAGACTGCACACATGATCATTTAGAAAAACAGAAGGACAATTCTTGGCACCTTTTGGGGATTTGTGTTTATATAACATATGCTCTGGGCAAAGAAAAATCAAGCTTTAAGTTTTTATCTTTCTGAGTTCCAGTTTCTCTAAAGTCAGAAAAAGTTTTAACTTATAATTCAGATGAAAAGCATTTTTCATAGGGTTGAACAATTTGGCATGTTTATATGATGCCTTTTCAGAGTAGATAACTTGTGTGCATAATGGGACCCAAAAGTTCAAAGTAGCTAGATATTTACAACATATTCACTTGTACTTGTTGCTAGCAGCTAAAATGGAAAATGGTTTTCCCATAGGCAAGAAATTTGGACATCAAATTAAATATCCCTGGCAAGGAGTTAGAAAGGCACTACTTTATAAGAATAGTTACTGTCTGGCACAGTTATGTAACTTTGAATTAAGTTATTGTTACCAGTCAAGCTGATTGTTACTATTAATAAAAATCTGTTCTTTTTTTAATGTTAACACATTTATTAGGTTCATCAGAGTCAAAAAAAGGCCATATATTACAGTTCTTTTAGCTTACTTTTAAAGATTATTCCAGTAAAAGGATGAAGAAGGGGAAGAAGCAAGGAATGTGTTCAGGGTCATAACATTTTAAATGAAAGTGCTAGTGGGATATATGATTGAGGTGGTCTGGCTCTTGCCTTGCTAGTGAGTAGGCTAAATCATCAGCATAATTCATCAAAATAAACTAATAGTCAAAGGGTCCCAGTCCCTTTTCTGATGGACCTCGGTGTCATTTTTAAATTGATCACTCTACTTAACAGACAATCAAACTATCTGTTGTATCCTCTCTGTATCAGACTCCATATCCAGAGGATATTTGCAAGCATGCTCTAGCCTATGCATTGCTGAGAGCCTGTGTGCCTTGAGAACTCCCTGGCAACCCTCTCTGTTCTCCCTTGTTTTCTGTCCTTCTCTTTTTGGAGACCACATGCTGCAAACCATCTGTCAAAAGATATATAACACGTGGTTTTTTACCTTTATTCAAATGTTAATCATTTGTGCTGAAATTCTCCATAGCTGCAGGGGATGTTGTTGTTGTTGTTGTTGTTGTTGTTGTTGTTGTTGTTGTTGTTGTTGTTGTTGTTGTCTTTTTAGATTAAGCTACTTCCAGAAGGAGTTTGTGAAAAACTTTGTCAAAGTGTGTAAGAGTCTTAAAAGGCATGTTGTTTTTTGTTACATATTTCTAACCATTTCCTTGAAGGTTTCCAGTATTTGAGTGATATGAAACATAAGTCTGATATTTAGTAGATAAATGATCCTGTTCCAATGAGAAGTTTTTCAGGCCAAATTGCCAGCATCTGAAAAGTACTATTTGCTTGTGCTCAATATAGGGTATGCCTTCAGTGAAGTTTTCTGTCAGTAAGTTACTCCATATGAGTTATCATAGTCTGAATAAGATAGATTACAATGGAAAACACTATTTGAGAATCCTGTCCCTTAAGATCTTAGTTGTGGGTGGGATAGGGACACAAAAAATCTGAGATCACATCCACTGGCTCAAAAAGCTGAGTCTACTGCTTCTTTTCCACGGGGTTGTGGGGCAGTGTGTCTGCCTCCTCAGGATGGACAGGTGGGGGACAACCACAAGTGGGAAAGTACTGGAGGGCACCAGTCAGCGTGCAGATTACAGAGGTGTCTCATTAGCAGTTTAGTCCTTTAACTTTGTCCCCACATGGTAGCACAGTCAGCTCTCAGAAGAATGAGTGTGGATAGCCCACAAATGAGTCACAACACTCCGGTTTTAACTGTAGTTAAACTTGCAGTGGAAAGCAGCCTTCAGGTGATTGCTGATGGGACTCCAGCTAGGCTGTGTGTACTTGTCAGCCTGACAAGGCAGGAAACTTCTGATAGGAGGCAGCAGCTGCCACTCCTTAGAAAAGTAGGTCTGTTTTGGCACCTAGGAAGAGGCAGTATGTTTGAATCACAGCTTTTCCAGGTAGTTACTAAAAATTGTGTTAGTGTCACAGACTTGTAAGCTGAGGAGGTCATCTGATATCATATTCAGAAGCCAAACCAGTATCATTTATTTTAGACTTTAGAAAAAGCATTATAATTTGGATTATTTAATTTATAATTTCTTTCTGGATTATTTAAGCACTAGAATGGACTGCTTATAGAAGAAGTAAATACCTAATTTTCAGGTGCTTAGCTAGTTTATCAAAAAATATTTGGAATAATTCTGGTATGTTTGTAAGTTAGAGTGAGCAAGGTCATCATTCAATCTTAGCTTCTTTCTAGTTGTGTTTTACAAAATTCTGTAATCCTGCTATTGTTAGTGAATGCCTGCACAAGGCTTCATTTGGCTGGACCCAGGAATACAGACTACTCTCCAAACCTAAATTCTAGCCACATCCTTGTAGTCCTGCAGAATAAAGATGCTAAAATTGTCCTCTGGGGTGAACTGTCTGTAACAGTCTCCCTCTTTTGCCAGGAACAGCATTCAGCAATCCAGTCTCTGAATCCAGTTTCCAAACCTTTAGTAAATGGACGTATAAATCACAAAGTGTGTTGTATTTATCTCTGTAGTTGCAACCAGATAGTTGGCCATGACTTGCTCTTTTAGGTTAAGCAGCAAAAGGCTGTGCATCAACAGATGATGGATTGTGAATGAGACTAAAGCATCAGGCTGAATCTTGGATGGCTGGGTTCAGTTCCTGGCTCCAGAAGAAGCAGTACAGATGATTGCCAAATGAACATTGCTAGGGTAATCTTAATTTTGGCATTGTCTAAGTCCAGAATGATTGATTTTGCAGATTCCACTTTCTTTAAATGTTGCTTTTATAATTTGATTAATATAATGGAGAACATAGCATTACTTCTTAATTTTTTAAAAAATAATTCTATGAGTAAAAATATTATTAGGAATATATGCTAAGAAATATCTTTGTTTTGCTTAAACAAAAAAAGTACCAGACCATTAAAAGGTTTGAATATTTGTAGTTATGTGGAGGCATTCACTTTAAATATTTTTATTAGCAAAATGTATTCATTAGTAGGATAAAAAAATCAAAGTTTTTCATTTTAAAAGATTATTGGAGGAATATGAAGGAGGAGCAACATACAAACACTAGAACAAAAGATGGAGGAATTTACACTAAAACAAATTAATTCTGTGAATGTTTACATTTCTATGTTAGTATTCTTTTCATTGGATTATTGAAACAGCTTTTTAAACTAGTTCTTTGAGTGCTGAAAGTATTTTTTTTAATCTCTCACTGACGTGTTAATGCTAATAAATAGCTTAACGTCAGTATTGTATAAACTTGTCCTTACCTCCATTGTCAGCACCTCCACTGGTGTGCATTATTACATAATAATCCTAATTCACATTGTTTTGTATTTGCAACACTAAACAGGCTTCAATGAATTAGCCTCACCTGCCTCAAAGACAAGGCCAAGACATGAAAGGCCAAACCTTTAGAGTGGGGATGGCAGCTATCTGTTCCTTTGGCACAAGACCTCATTTAAGCATTTTTATGCACATCCAAAGACATGGTTATAGGTTGTCCATTGTGGACAGCACAGGTGTGGTACAGTAAAAAGGTATATTGGCTTTAATTGGGAAAAGGGCAATACCATGAGTGTCAGAGTAACAAGAAACTGATACAGACCATCTACCCTCAAAAATTCTGAATGAATGCAGCAAATTCAAGCATTACTAGAAGTTAGTGAAAACCTTGTGGATAATTAGAAAAAAAAAATTAATACATGTTTTACATCCTTTCTCCAGTGACACCCAAGATCTTTTCAAATAACTTTGATTTTACCATTTAGTTCTTGGGATGGAGAAGGAAAAACGGAGACAGTAAAGCTTAAGTAAGACTACTTAGCCTCTGCGTTGGCACTAGTCAGCATGGCAGGGCTCCAGTGCTGCAGGATGCAGGCTTACAGCTGGACAGTCTTCCTTTTAAATCAGGCCTGAAAAATCTTGCAGTATCGTCACTGTACATAATAACATACATTTAGTTCTAGATATGGTAAATAATAGTCTGTTTGCTACCTAGTCCTGACCTGACTGAGACTGTTCTGGATTTTTGAATCAGTGGCAGGGAAGACGGTGAGGTAGGTTTAGAGGAGGTACTCAAATATGCACATGAAATACAACATATTTCACTGCTTCAAATGTGACATATAACAACATTATAGTGAGTAGTTCCTAAATGCACATGATTAGAGCATGATGGTGTGACATCTTTTCAGAAGTCTTGGATTTGGGTCCCCCGTTCACCCTCCTGTTCATATGACAGTAGATGTCATCTTTCAGAGGGTGATAGATAACCTGTCCTTTACCAGACAGAGATGAATTAAAAGAGGGCACTGGAAGAGCAAATATCACAGATGGTAGCCTTGCTCCAGTGGCTGCTCAGCCAAGCGCATACATCAAACGTCTGAACCTGCGGTTCCTCTCGTACTGAGCAGGATTACTATTGTAACAACACACCATCAATAGGGTAAAACTAACCTGCCTCATGACAATCTAAACCCAGCTCACGTTCCCTGTTAGTGGATGAACAATCCAATGCTGGGTGAATTCTGCTTCACAATGATAGGAAGAGCCAACATCAAAGGATCAAAAAGAGACATTGCTATGAACACTTGGCTGCCACAAGCCAGTTATCCCTGTGGCAACTTTTCTGACACCTCTTGCTTAAAACTCAAAAAGTCAGAAGGGTTGTGAGAAAGATTATGAGGGGTAGGTAGGACTTTTCCTGGATTTTGATCCTTAATTAAAGTAGTCATTTCTTTGGAGAGTCTCCTTTTATTTAGTCTGTTGTTGATAAAATAGCCTTAAAGTTTTTGTTTCAGTAATTACATATTCATTAAAAGTTTAAGCTGTGGTTCCACAGATCTTACTCATAATTTGTGGCGATACCATATAATTTGAGTTTTTCCTGTTGTGTGAGAGTGTAAAGTCACTGTGAAGTGCTATTGATTGGAATAAATACAAATGTGCATGTGTTTATCTTATAGCTGTTGGAAAATCTGGAACAACATATTTAGAAAAATGCCCAGCATATTAGATACTCCATCAGCAGTTATCTTGAAGAAATTGGGGCCTAAATGAAGTATTTAAATGTTCTGTTTCAT
Source organism: Apteryx mantelli (assembly GCF_036417845.1). NCBI lineage: Eukaryota > Metazoa > Chordata > Aves > Apterygiformes > Apterygidae > Apteryx > Apteryx mantelli. The sequence goes on along the minus strand of NC_089980.1, from coordinate 51,492,597 downwards.
GTATGCATGAAAGTGTTAGAAAATGGGGGAGAGGGAGTGGATGTTCTCTCTGCCCACAACTTTCTGTGAATTTGTTGTAGGAAATCTAGAAGGACGTGGGAATCCTGCTGGGATTCCCAGAAGAAATCCTGCTTTCTTCCACTGCAAAACCTTCTTAGGGTGATATACCAGATAATAATAATAAGCCATCCAAATGTTCTTGGACCTTTGTTCAGTGTGAATAGAAATTCTCAAAACTATGGCAGCGCAGCTGTAATGACTCATTGTAAAGGCATTGTATCTGTCAAAAAAAAATAAAATCCTGGCTCCACTTGAAAGTTACTGGAAAGCACGTTCATAGCTAATTATAAACAAATACTAGTTAACACTTTAAATAAAAAGAGAAAAAAGCAAAAAGATTTAGAACATAGACAAGCAGATGAAAGGATTCTTGTTGCCTTCCATCTGAGATTACTCAGATGCATTCCTGTATTCAATTACCTGAGAAGTTGTGATATTCCCTTAAGAGAGATCAGGAGATCAGAAGGGATGGCAGTTGCATGCATCTCCTTACTCATAGTCCTTTGAAACTGGTTCAGCAGAAATAGCTTAAATTGCAACAAAGTTTGGGGCCAGACAGTGACTGCAGACAGTAATCACTGGGTCAAGATCATAACACAGGCCAACAACAAAAAGTTCTGATGGGTCAAAAGTTCTTAGATGGATGTTTGAATCTAGGATAGATGTCCTCTTAGTGTGACTTGGTCTACTCAAAATCATTTCTGAATTTGAACCAAAAGGTATATCTTTTTTAAAAATTGTGTTTATCTAGTACTTTTGCATGCACAAGTATGGATAATCCTTATTTACTGTTATTTTGAGTATATTTTTTTCATGAAGCTCCTGGTGTTATTGCATATTCAATTTTAAGCTTAAGTTTTAATACTTTTTTTTTTTTACGAAGCCACTAAGTACCAGTCCTGTCATCATTTAAAGATTAATTATTCTCCCTTAGTCTTACGCAAAACCCATTTCTTTTTTGGTATTTTCTATCGTTAATGACTGCTTAGTTCTTCCCAGTGCCGCTCGTGTCCCCCACCACATTAGAGTTCATTATAGCAAAAATAAAACATACAAAGAGAATGAACAACAACAAACTTTAAAAAATTAAGACAAAACACATTAGTAAGACCCAAGGGGGGAAGAAAGAGGGGTTTTAAGACCTTTCTAGTGATCCTGATGTCTTTGATAGTTAATGTTGTCAGATATTTCAAAAATATGGTGTTGAATGGTATGCTGATGTCCAAATAAAATAGCCATAAGTATTAATTTAGTGGTTTTTTAGAGCATTTGAAAATCACATCTACCACGGAGAAGAATGGAACGTCTTAAGATTAGGAGCTCTGGCAAAGTTCCTGTAGGCATGGACATTAGATTGTTGTACCAGTGTAACTAAATGCCTCTGTTTGTGGTGGCTGTTCATCCTGTGTCTTTCTTCTGTCTCTGCTTTCTTTCTCACCTGGTCACATGTATGAGATACCTGCAGAAGGTATCCTCACGGCCTCTGATGGCCATCTCAAGGTCTGGGTCAGCAGAGGGATGACTATGCTACCTTCCACATTCCTTTTAAGAAAGGCTGTCCCTCAGCTTTGGGATTTTATGGCTTTTTTTGTTTTTGTTTTGTTTTCAAGTTGGTAGCCCTGCTCCAGGAGATACTTGATTTATTTTCACTAGTTCCAGCTAATATTCACTCAGCACCACTGGAGAAAAAGATATGTTCTCTATAAAGATCCTGGAAAAGCAAAGGTTTGGAAAGATTTATAGAGATTTTTCTTTTTTCAGTAAAAAAGATTTCTAATTCCACTGCTTTCAATAATATGTCTATAGCACAAGGATGGAATAGTCTCAGATTAAAAGAACTGCTGTAAGTTTTTAACCTCCCAGTTAGTCTTAGGGCAAATATTTCTTAGATTTGTTAAATTGTCTGGAAGAGGGGGTAAAGAATGAAATGCTGCATTTTCAAACAAGAAACTGCAAGAACTGAGAAAATAGAGACAACAGAAGTTATATACAATGTCTGTACATACAGAAAATAGAGAGTCTGTTTATATTAATGTAAACCACCTTTTTAATGAGATTTAATGTTGAAGGTATAATGATTTAAATTTGGAGGAGAATAGCATAAAAAGTTTGCTGGACAGAAATGAAAATATACTTGAAAATGTTCTTAGTTCACAGAGTGGCTTGATTCCTGTAAAGAATTTAGCATAATATGTCTGAAATACCACTTGCCATTGAGGTCAGTGGGGCAATTCATGGTGACTTATGTATTTATCTTTGAACTGCTCTTCATTTAATTTCATCTTCTAGGCTTCTTTTTTTTTAAAAAAAAAAAAAAAGACTATTTACAGAAAAGTGAATGATACTGTTTTGTGTTTTGCTGAACACAGTCATTTTCTAGGATTCCTGTGTATACTTCTCACATTCAGTTATCTGAGATGCTTCAGATTTTCTTAAATGCCTATGTGACTTCAGTATGGCTATTCATATATGTGTCTTTGCAGAAGTGTATAGGTAATCTTTGCAGGACTGGAATCTAAAAGAATTGGAAGAGCAAACATAGAATAAAGGCATATATCATTCTGGAATGCAGGTATATATTGATAACAACAGAGCTTTTGTGAATTAAATTAATTAATTAGACTTTGTTTGTGAGGCCTGGTTTGAAAGATCATCTTGATTTTCTTGAAGTCAAGTTTTATGCCCCGGTTATAAAGCATCAAACAGTAAATTAAAGAAATTACAAAAAAATAATGATAGACATTTAGAAGATCTGACATGAGTAAATTTTAATGGAATACATATACCCTGTAGTTAAAAGAATTGACTGAAGAGTCTGGGATACAGTACAATCCTAGTTCTTGGGAAAGAATGACATAGGGAGGAAGGAATGTACTTGAATTTTGACCAAATATATAAAGTATTTAGGAAGTATAGGCCTCGCTCTAAAGGGAGACAAATATTAAATAATATGAAGGTATCTTAATGGAAAAAGCAGGCAAACAGTGGAACATCATCGCGCAAGAAGGCATTAAGACATTTCAAAAGAAGTATTGAAAAGGAAATTAGATAACTAATTCAGTGTACACAGTAGATACTAGATTACAGCAGCTCCTCTAGCTTGCTCCAAAAGAGGTCACTTTCACTCTAAAATGTTCTTTGTTTAGTATGGTAATGTTTTTTGAAATGCTCTGGGGTTGTTTTTCAAATATATCCTTTTTAATATATTTTACAGGATATATATGCTTTCAGGATTATGAGAGCTGCATATAAAGCCCTACAAGATATTGAAAGTATGCAAGCAGAGATATAAAACTAAGTTTTATTTCTACTCCCTGCTGCATTGCATAAAATATAGGGACTACTATTTCCTGGTATAATATATTCTTTAATATGTTTGGAACAGTGTCTTTGGAGGCTGTTTAGTTAATTAGTGTCAGCGATCAAGAAAACTACTCCAAGCAGGAGACTGGAGAGAAGACGATGAGTCAATAAAATATGGAATATTTTCATTTGGGAAAGATCACTGACCCAAGAACAGAAACTGCTCCATCTGCCATAAGAGCCTACAAACAATCACTACTATAGTCACCTGAAGGATTCTGAATATATGCAAAAGCAGATGTGGCTTTTAATCCATTTCAGAGGAAAGCTCTAAGATTTTCTGAACTAATCTTGCTTCCTGAGGACAGAGAAGGAGAATTTTTAGTGGCAGAGCTAAGGGGCCCAGGTGTGCTCAGGTGCCACTGTACACGTGCGAATGACCGATTTGCCTGCCCTGGCTGTTGCCATAATTCTGCAGATTCCATAGGATCACTATGAAATGGGTAGGAATTTTCTCTAGTTTGCTTCACCCGTTGGAAGAGTTTTCTTCTGTAAAAAGAAATACAGTTTTCTCTCAGCACTCTTGTCTCCTCATGGGCACCTTTCTGAAGCTTGTATTCAGGACTTAATTGGTATAGGCTTGCCAACAAGGAAGAATGTCAAACTGGTGCTTTTCAGGCGTTCTCCCTACTAGTTGTGATGAACTGCTTTAGAGGCAGAAATGAGAGTAAAGATGCATTATACTGAATGAAATGGTAAATTCTAATGCACTGTGAGACTCTTCAACTGAATCTATCATCATAACCTTAATATTCAGAAATGTTTGGAACTTTTTGGAAGCTGTATCCTCACACTGGATTCTTAATTCTGGATTTATTTTTCCCTACACCAGCAGAAACATGGGTTGAAAGCAGTTTACCAGTGGGGAGATTAGTACAGAGTGGAATATTGATAATCCCTAGAATCATATTGGTGCTCAATTCCAGAAAGTATAAGAATCTCATATTGCTACAGCATCTAATGGTTATTCCATTGTATTCAGATGACAGTGATATTTCTGTGCTTTTCATACAAAGAAGATGCCTTCCCTTGCTGGTTAAATTTTAATATCTGCCTTTGACTAGCCACTATGTATAATTTTGAGATGTTTACTGTAGTGCTACTGCAAAAGTAGTCTTCTGAATATTTGCTTTAGACTGAGATGCAGCTCCCTGACTGTACTCTATTTTCTTCTCTTTCACTGGTAACACCTGTCATCTTGCTAAAGTAGAATCATTTTAATGCTGTTCTGTAACCTTTTGCATCTAGAAAAATAAGAAAGTAAATGGACTACAAGTCAGATTCTCACCTGAATAATAATTTTTTGATAATGTGCAAAAGGTTTAGAAGTGTCATTATGTATTTGGAACGGTCTAAAAGGGAATTTTCTTTTAGAGTAAATTCTTTCCTGAAAAACTCTGCTAATGCTGCAAGTTGATCTGATGCAGGATGAAATCTCTCTATTCAAGTATATTAGCTGCCATGCATGTATGTATGTATTACTTTTTTTAAAAATGCTATTACATGCATCTGCATCATTCAGGGATTTTCAAGATTCTTTTCTTTGTGCAATATTCCCTTCTCAATGAAGTGATTAAAAGTACAGATACTTGAAGTATTTTTTTATTTCCTCTCTGTACCATCAATAGTAACTTGCCTTTTTAAATTAGAATTGAAGCCAAAGTTGCTTCAGAATGGAGACATTTTAAACCCTACTTTTAAGAGCCAGGTACAATTTGTTGTGCTTGCACTCCTTCTAAAAATGAATCATGGAATGTTTTCCCCATTGTTGTCTGGTAAACAATTCTTTGTAAGCATGTGCAGAATGGTGTGGGAGGAAAGGAAGGGGAAAAAAAAACACCTAGCCAGCTCAGATGCTGCTGCTATGACCCATCAGTCTTGGAAATGATGAAAAGTATTATATCCTTCAAATATGATATGTATACTAAAAGACTGTCATAAGCTAGAGCATGCTATCTTCCATTTCCAAAAATCGTTTAACTGAGCAGAGTCTAAGTTAAATATTTCAGTAATAGAATTATTTGTTTTAGGAATTGCATGCGAAGATACTTAGTGAAAGTGTTAGCCCAGAATAAGATATCGAAGCTCCTTACATCCAGGGATTTTGTGTGCAGTTTCTTCTCTCTTGTACCATGCAATTTTACAACATATAATACCTTGACTTCCAGGATCAATGTATGGAGAGGAAAAAAAAAAAAAAAAAAACTGTCAAAGCTGCCGGTTTTCACATGGTTTCACATCCAAAGCAAGGCAAGGCTTTCATGCAAAACTATAAGTCAGCCCAGATTCACTCAACACTGGGCCCAGGTTCACTCAAAAGGGTTGTGAGCCCTCACAGACCTTTTGAAGAATCTGGGCCAAGTTTCAAGTCGGTAATGAAACCCGTAATCAGGCAGACTTCACGTGCTCTTGAGTTTTCTTGAGAACGTTTACCCAGCTCTCCCTCAAGTTTCCTGTGGTTTGCTGGGATTTTTTTGTTTTAAGCAAAACAATGGTGGGGTCTGAGCCTTCAAATAATCATTACTAGATACAATGTTTGCTGTTGTAAGTAATCCAGGCCCTGCTCACCCTACTGGGAGGACTACATATAGATAGTAACAAGCATTTGCAGGGTCAGACCCATAGTTCTGATCCTTGTTCTGACTGGGAGGGAGAAAAAGGGAAACTCCATTTCTGAATTTTTGCTGCGGGTTTCCCATGCCTATTTTAGTGTTAGTGTATGTTTCTAAAGTGGTTTTGATTGAAACATCATAGCAGAAAAATAGTGATTATTTTTCTTCCCTAATAATTCCGTTGTTATTCTCACTTGTGCCAAATTTAAATCCAGCATTTCCTATTTCAATGGTGGTACATCTGCAATATGGAAAAATAATTATTATTGTAGAGCTATGCAGGAAAGTAGAATGAAGAAAAGGTAGTTTAAAAGTTTGTGCCTGTTTTTCAGTTTTTCATGTAAATTCTGTGGAACTGGCGTTTGTCTTCAGGAAAATTCGGAGCTTCTGCATACCGCAAAGCCCACTGACTCCCTGGAAGTGAATCTTAAACTTTTCCTTGAAAGTTAGCAGGGCAGTACTCTAACAGACCAAAAAGGGGAATCAAGTTCCAAACTAAAACGCTTTTGACTAAAACATGCAGATCATAAATGGGACTTTAGGTATGCTATATGAATGTATACAGTGTATATACAAGTATAAGTCTTACCTAAGCATATGTGCACAGCCAGTTTGTGCTATCACTTGGCACACTGATGATGCCTAAGTTAGTGTGCGCATTCCTGGAGATTTTGTATATCAAAATTCCCATCTATATTAAGTAAAATGGGTACAAAATAAAACGTAAGAAAATGTGTGGAAAATAGATCATTTTTCACCAATATGTAGCAATGACAGTTGAGTATTTTGAATTTTCTTCATGAAATGGTAATTTCCTTTCACTGTATAAAAACAGTCATGTTTTCAATCTGTGTGCACAGTGGTTCTAGTATTCGAGTAATTAATACATCCTGATTCTTTCTTGCTTAGGAATGCCCATTCCTAAACTAAACTATTTGGGGAAAGAGAGCTTTTATTTTTAACTTTCAAACAACTTTTAGAATGAGTGGGAGGCTGAACCTTCCTACTTTTCATTCAGATTTTCTTCCTCCTCTTGGTTGACAAATTCCTGTATTCATTAAATTTTCAGAGTTATTTTCATGAGTTGGTTGCTGTTGTTTATATTACTGGGGGAATTTTTAATTTTATTTTTCTTAAAATTTGCTTTGAGTTATTTTCATGGGGATATCATAATTTGAGTAGTTTTCTCAGAATTGATGTAAATCAGTACATTTTCAAGTGTTTTTAATATATTAATAGATACAAGACTTATGACATATTTACAGTGAACGTTATCATAAAACAGCATCTGTATCTTTCATCTTGTAGCAAATTATTTTCCTGTATTTTTACAGCTAAAATAGACCAAGAAAATGAAGAGAAGTCACTCACAGAAGCACATAAAAGGTAAGAAAACAATGTAATAAAATCCTTCCTTCCTTTGAAAAATGTGTTGTTTTAGAAGTTGCTGTTTTGGAAGCAAACGGTGTCATATTTTTGGATAATGAAAGAACTGCATTCAGAAAACCAAATGATATCTATTTATTATCAGCTTTATAATGATCATTAGAAAAGAAAAATTAAAGGAATGTCAGCAAGCAGTATACCTTTAGAGAAACGTTGTGTGTGACTCTGCTCTTTTTGAAAATGCATCTTCCTTATGTAAAAATAAATTGAGAATATGACAGCTGGATTGAGAGAAAACTGTTCATTCCACCCCAGAATCATGGTGATTTGACAGACACATAGCATTCGCCAGACAGCTATTATTCACTAAGTACCACTCCCTGTGCTTATAAAATGTCTGCTGTAAAATAAGGAATGGAAATCTGCTTTTAAAATAGTAATGATATGTAGAATTAAATGTGACTGCCTTTGCAGGAATGCTAATAGATCTTCAAATAATTTTTGTGGGGAAAAAAACAAAATACTTTATTAAATCGCAATACAGATGTGATCAGTTGAGAGCATTTTCAAAATTGGGAACTTCACTGTGTTGCACAACTTGTGGTTTCTTCTGATTTTTGGCAGTGTTCTCCAGAAGCAGTGTTTAAATGGGACAGATTTTTATCTGTCCTAGCAAAAGACCAAAATATGACACACACCATTTATAGTCCAGATTTGGTGAAACTGACAGTCTGCGTTTGTTTTCCTTTCACTAAAAATAGCATCTTCTTTTTGTAACAAGTACAACTGCCACTGAATATATGCTAATGAATACAGCTGGGAGCTCTCTCAATAGGATTCAAGTGAAGTGTGCTACTAGAAAAGATTCTAGTTTTTTCTGTGATGTGTTAGCCATTCTAGGGCCCTGATGCCCAAGTTAGTCACCTGCTTTTCTGTCACAGCACAAATGATTTTTCCCCTGTTAAAGCACCACAGCTTCTTTTTATTTCCTTGCTCCATGTACTGAAGACAGCGCCCGCTAAGGAAGCAAAGGGGAAAGAGGATGTTCCTCTGTCAGAGGAAGCTCCCTCCTTATTTACGAGGAGATGGTATGCCCATGAGTAGTACATCCGTGATGTGGGATCATGATGTTAAAATGGAACAAAGGGAGTATTGCTTTGGCTTAGTATCATACCTCTTACTCAAGCATACGAAAGGCATTCCTCAAATTCCTTAAACTTGTTTAACTGCTGAATTACATAATTCTTATCCTTAAAAATCTCCTTCACAATAAAATTTAGAGAGAGGAAACTGTTAGTAAGATGTTTTTGTTGATCTCTGTCAAATTGCTCTATTAAGGAGTTTGTTTCTTCTGTGGAAAATGGATTAGCCTGTATGTCCAAAGCTGACAGATTCCTAAGAGCAAGGGGAATTTGCGATGTGTTCAGAAAGCTCATGATTTGCCATTGTCTTCTGGCGTCTAGTTCATTCTCCATCCTAATTTTCTCCCTGACAGCACTGGAACCACAATATCAAAAACTTCCTAGTGGTATATCTAAGATCCACAATAGGGGGGAAGAAAGCAAACTGCTCCCTGGTCCCTGATTAAGCTTGGCCTACTTCTTTGTATTTGTCCCAATACTTTCTTCTCCTACTATGCAGAGTGCAGCAACTCCTTTACACAGTAGTTTGCCAAAGAAGGAATTTCTGCTTCATTTTTCTTTCCTGTGAATGTCTAGCAAGGATAGCATCACATATGAAAGCTTTCATGGAAAATGTGAGGAATTATGCTGTGACCTAAAATATAATATTTTGGGGCAAAGTTATTTTTACTGTTATCCAGGCTACATTTCTTTCCCTCTCCCTTTCTCCCTCTCCCTTTCTCCCTCTCCCTTTCTCCCTCTCCCTTTCTCCCTCTCCCTTTCTCCCTCTCCCTTTCTCCCTCTCCCTTTCTCCCTCTCCCTTTCTCCCTCTCCCTTTCTCCCTCTCCCTTTCTCCCTCTCCCTTTCTCCCTCTCCCTTTCTCCCTCTCCCTTTCTCCCTCTCCCTTTCTCCCTCTCCCTTTCTCCCTCTCCCTTTCTCCCTCTCCCTTTCTCCCTCTCCCTTTCTCCCTCTCCCTTTCTCCCTCTCCCTTTCTCCCTCTCCCTTTCTCCCTTCCATCATCCCACTGAAATTCTTAATCCAGTCAGTGGTATTTGTTAAAGTATTGAAGATAGCTTCATGATGTATCTTTAGTATTAAATGTGTTTATTACACTAAGATCTTCAGAGGACCTTAGAAATAAAAAGCTTGGGATCTCTTTTTTTTTTGGGGGGGGGGGTGAAAGAGAAGATGGGAGCTTAAAAAGCTAAATAAAAGATTAGTTACATTTGGCTAATCATAGGTAGAACAACAATGCACAGGATGACCAGACAAGCAAGTAGTTCAAGGAAAAGTGATGGATTAGATGGAGCAAAATTAATGTGATTAATGTGCTTGGATTTTTCTTTTTGAAGTAGATAACTTCAGCCCATGTATAAGTTCACTGCTACCCCGTGATAGCATTTCTTTAGCTTTCAGTAAGAACTGCAAATCTTTTCTTTTAGTTGGGCACAGAATATTAAAGTTGATATCTCCATAAAAATGCAAAAGTCCAAGAGAAAAGCTCTTGCAGGAATAACAACAAAAATGTTTCTAAAATGAATAATGATTTGGGGAAAATGCAGCAATGTGTGTTTTAGAAAAGCTCAGTTGTGCAATAGATGAGCTAAAATGGAAAGTTAATCTTCCACACAAAATAAAGACAAAGAAAATGGAATGTCTGCTCCAGAGACTCCATACAGTGTATAGCTGTTCATTTGTCACAAGTGCGAAAATGTTTAATCGGTTTTGAAATGAGGTATTCTCTCTTTATTTATCGTGTTCAGTGACTTTAAGAGTGTCAGTATGTAAAGTGTTTATCCAAGAAATGGGTTTCTGGCACATGGATAAAATGAAAAGTGAAATGTTTAGCTCGCAATAGGCATATGTTCCAAGATCTCTCTGAGTAAGTATCCTGAGATGAGAAGAAAGCACACAGGTCTGTGTTTATCTAGCTTACGCAGACAGACAAGGAAGGCTCCAGCCTGGTATTAACACTGAAGTGACATGGAATGTCTTCACCAAACCCCAAACAATTACATCATTCCCTTAACAATATTGATAAAGTGCAATAAAAAAGAACCTGGCACTTTCCAATTAGATCCTCATTGCTAAATACTTGAGAAACTGTCAAATACTTGACAAGTTAAAGTAGAAACCACTGTGAAGGAAGTGAAAGAGGAGAGGGAGAGGAGGAGGAAAAAAGGTGCTTCTATGTTTTAGGAGTCCATGATTTGGGGTGGGGTTTTTTTTCATTCTATATCATACTAGATTATTTGCCCTTTGTCCCAAGATACAAGGCTAAAATGCTGCATTCACACAGCTGTAAATAACAGTTAAACAACTTTACAGCTAAAGTTCACCCTCTTTGAAAACTGGAAGACATAGCACTCTTTTCACCAAGCAACAAATTTGATGCCTCTTTTCTGTGTTTTCAGTTATTTAGTCTTAAAGACCTCTGATCTTTCAAGAAGACATTTTCTCTAAGCAGGCGAAAAGATTAGGAGCGCTATTGTTTTCAGGCATACTAACACAATTTTAGAAGGAGACACAGTTTGATCACAATATCTACAGCAAAAGTTATATCACAGCTGATGCCCTTTTTACCGTGCTAGGATAGAAGACAAGAGCAGCAGCAGCCATGTCTTGATGGCATATGGTCAGAGATGAGCTTGACACTCCTCTTCTTGCACTTGGTGAAGAAGCAACAGCTAATCAACCTCATGGATTTACCAGAAACAGCATTTGATGAAGCAGCAGCTCATTACTGTATGCCTTGCTACCTATATTCAGCTGAATAGCTATGAAGGAATAGTGTGTAACTTTATTAGTTCTTTATAATACCTTGCCCAGTATTTAGTTCTGACCTCCTTGGAAGGTTTCCAGATTAAGGACTTATCTGTTTTTTAGAACAAACAAAATCCAAATTGGAACACTGATTCCTCTTCCACTTGAATAGTTAGTAAGAAAATTTTTCTCTTCCTCCACCTGCAATGATATGTCTGTTCTTGTATTAACTCCTGGGGATTCATTGACTAATTGAATTGGGGATTTTAGACCTGAGAAACATTCAGAACATTTTCAGTTCTTCCTGATCTGTTATGCAAAAAATTAAGCATCAGATTCTAAGTTCAGTGCAGTAGCTACTAGACTAGTTTAATAAGCTTTGGATGGAGCCAAATCATAAATGAACCATACCACATTCAGAGGATCTGACATTTATCGAGAACAATTAATTGCTCTGATATTTGCTTGGTTTTGTTTACTCATATAGCACCTATGTAAGAGGCAATGCATGTTTAGAATCTCTTAAATGTTGCAGATTCTTTTATTTCTGATATTGTAGATAGTATAACCCTGCATGAAGCAATAATATAGGTCACTAGGACAAAACAATCCTTTAAATGGTGGCTTGCTTTTGGGTGAAACTATTCACCTTTTTTTCCTGCTGTGATTCATAGTGAGGGCTGGGTAGACAGAAATGCTGCCCACTATCATGCCTTTATGTCTGTCACTGATTTTAATGAATCTGAGAATTTGATCTGTTCTCTCATAAACCTCAGTGCACTCTGATAGTATATACTTTTTTTTATAAAAAGTCTAACAGAGGACTTTCTGCCTTCTGACATAATTATCAGCTTTGGAGTTTGAGATGTGTGTGGCTGTGTATGGAACACCTTCCCATATCTGGATGTTTTTTATTTGGTTTATCTTATAATTTGCTCACATTACTTATACATTCCAGTGATTTTTAGGCTTTTTAGTGCTTCCTGAGTGCTGTCTCTCAGGCACCTCTTATGTTTTCAAAACTTTTAATAATCCATTTAGCAATGTTTTGTTGCTTTCTTTGCTGTAGCAGCAAATGACATTAATTTTGAACAGGAATGTTTACCTTTAAATTCCCTGCAAAAAAAAAAAAAAAAAGTGCCCCTGACACAACACTCTGCAGACTTCCATTGGCTTCACTGAACATTCAGACTTGGAGAGGAACAAAACCTTACACCTGCTCACAAGCTGACAAGCTGATGACACTTAGAGAAATAGCAGACAGTATGGTACAATGGCACTGCTGAAAAGCAACACCTAGAAATGTAGCACCTAAGTCTGATAATCCTTTAAAACAGTAAATGTTCCTCCCGCCTCACTCCCCTCCACACAATGCTTTGGATTTTTTTGAAAAGTGAACTGTAGAGTTAAAGTGAAAATTGAATTTAATGTTTGAAATAAAGTGGTGAAAAGCTCAGAATGGAGAGGTATTTAGTAGAAAAAATACTTTTTAGCTTAAAGGCAAGGATGTGCTGTTGGACTCCATCTCTCACTACTCTTTTGCCATTTATCCTTTGTTAGTTCCTTTTCTGTTAGTTCTCTTTTCTCACTGTGTGGCTCCTAGTGTGCAGACTTGAATTGCTCACAGTAATACATTTCAGACTGTAGGTATACATTAGTTGCATCAGCAAAAAGTAAATACTCAGGGAGCAAAGGAAATGTGTATAGAAGAAGCTTACAGACTGTTAAACAGATTGGATCATTCTTGTTTAGTATCCTGTCTCTGACAAAATATCAGGGCCCATAAACATGCAGTAATGGAAAATTAGCCAGCAGTTTAGCTATGTCAGAAAGTTGCTTCTGAAACACTGTAAGTGACCTTTCCCTGAGAGATGTCTTTGTCCTTTTCTGAAACTGTTTGCCAAATGAGTGAATGAATTCTTATCCATATGCATGATTGATTTTTGTTTATTCTAACAAGAAGAGCATTATCTTTTTTTTTAATAATGTCGGGCATCTTGCTTAAAAAATCATTTTATTTTATTGGTTTTAAATTAGTTGCCTGTTAATGCCACTGAATGCTAGTATGAACAAGTGGTAATATAACTTTTGGTAGATTAGGGTAGAGCTAATTCAAATTCAAAGAGCTAATATTAAGCACTGTAAACTAATCCTTCTTGGTGCACTTTATAGCTTATGTCGAGGATCTTGTCTTAGATCTTACAGAAAAAGATGAAGAAATTATTTTAAGATGCAAACATAGTTACACAGCTAAGTAACACTGGTAACAGTACATAAAATAACTGGTGTCCAACTGTACCAAAAGTTAGTGCTATAGCATTAAACTCGCAATAAAAAAGTTAAAAAAAAAAATCATGTGGCTAATAAAGTAATGACGAAAATAGAGAAATGAAAGTCTTTAAATATGGCACGCTAATTGTTTTGACCAGCAGTGTATGTCCAGCAGGTAGTTTCACTGAATAGTCTTCAAAAATTCCAAGATATTCCTCTTGAGATGTTACAGCTGAAGTAACAGCTGAAGAAGGTGAGTGTGTGTGTGTGCGTGTGTGTGTGATTAGCTCCAGTGCCTCTCTGTTATGCATCAGTCTATGATTATGTTCAGAAGTTTTTTCTTTCATCATATTGTCCAGCTGAGTTGTTTAGTTAGATTGTTTCCTAAGACCTTCAAAATTTAGTGTCATCTGCATTTAAGTCAAATAGTTATTGCAAATGCTATCACTTCTGGTTTTACTCTCTTCCATTGATTTGCCATGACAATTGTTGCCTTCTTCCCTGGTGTATTTTAAGATTCACTTTAAGGATTATTATATTATATTGCTGTTGTCATGTATATGCAAATGGAAAAGCAGAATTTAAGGGATGTGGTTTAATTAGGTCACAACTGTATTAACTCATCTGGGAACTATCCAGTAATAACTTGTACAATATAGGTCATTCCTTCCTTAATTTCCAGCTGATGGAAGACTGCCATCAGCCCCTCCACAGTATAGAGCTTGCCTCAGCCTGCTGCCAGAACCCCATTGTGCTTTTCATATATGGAGATTAGGTGACTAGGAAAAAAAGCATCGTCTCTTTACTGTTCCTCAGTTTGTTCCTCAGCCTTGTTCCCTGGTCTTGTTTTGTTTCTTTTTTTTTCTCTTTTAAAGAGACATTTTCCTTGATAAACTAGATTCAGAAACCACTTTAGGGAGCCAGATCTCTTCTGTACTGTGTGTCAAATGGACACTTGTCATGGGATAACTTGCACCCACTTCCTTTCTCAACTGCTGTCTGGAGGATAGTTCCACCTTAATCAGTCTGATGATGAAGTAAAAGATCCTTCTCTATCCCAAAGAGAGCAACTAGTGCGATGATCACCGTAGACCAGAAACATCACGAAACCTTAGTGTAATCCTTGGAAGGGATGGAAACAGCTATTCCAAACCTGAGAGTGCGTTCTCAGGCCAAAGGAGTATGATTTATCTAGCTTTGCTTGGATATGTGAATATCAATGATTCATATATCCAGCGTGATCCTCATGGTTATTTAATCTGTCCATCAACTCCAATGGCTCCCACTTTTTTTTCAAGCTTGATCCATATAGAAAATGCTACTTATTTTTCTTCTCATCTAGATGAGTATACATTCTCTTCACAGCAGTGAGTATTAGGATAAATTGGGAGTTCAGAGATAAATGTCTGGAAGTTGATAGATGTATATTAAGGCCTTTTCAATCTGACAGTTCATCCATCCAGATTTTTAAGTCTTTGACTTTATTTTCATGGGACTTTGTTGTAACTCACTCTAAGAATATGAAAGTCCTTTGAACATTTCCATCTTCTCCAAAGGCTGGATTCCTTCTATTCATACTTGTGCAATGCTGTTATGATATTAGGGGAGCCTGTATTCGTGTATCTTAAGGAGAGAACTCTTATACATTGAATTAAGCAGGAACACTCTTCAGAGCTTCAGTTAGACCTAAGCAATCCACAAGGGTTAAGTTGAACCAGCCTCAAAATGCATTTAAAATATTAGAAGGTTCTAAAATGCCAAAGTATTTTGGAGTAGTTTAATTCCATTATTTTCAAACAATAGAAACTGAAACCTAAGTTTGATCTGAGCACCAAAATACCAACTGTAGCTGTTATAACTTTAGCTACACCAAGAAATTTTTATCAAATTTTACTTCCTTTCTGAGTGCAAGTCAGGATAGTAGGTCAGCCAAGATTGATGCTACTAGCTATAGCCCACTTAAACTGGGCTATAGCTAGTATGCAAAATTTATGATTGGAATATATTGTATAAATGATTTTCTAACCTATACATTGATCAAAAATAACTCATTTTTTTTCATCCCTCTCTCCCCCAACCTCTTTTAGGTTGGGACAGCATATGAGAACTCTAGTTTGGCAGAATTTTTTTTACAAAGTTATGACTACTTTAGAAAAAGCATCTGACAATACTCCCAGTCAGACCTGTAGATTCATTTCAGTTATTTTTAGTATGTGTTCTGGTAAATGCACGTGTACAAAATTTAATCTATGCTGGACCATACATTCTGAGCATGACAATATTATATGTATATGGAATCTGTTAAAACGTGTAGTTTCTGTCTAAATAATCTGCTCTAGATTTAAGACAAATTGGCTCCTATTTTGTTAGATAATTCTGACCTTGATCCTACATAAAGTTCACAGCTATAAAAGCAAACTATACCATGGAACAGGCAGATGCTTACAAGACTGTGTTTGGCATCAATAAATTTATTAATAATTTAATATTTAATATAATAAAACTTTTTACAAAATATATAGTGCACAATGCTTATGTTACCTCCATATATAGTTATAACCTTTTTAATTAATAATAATGATTGCTTAGAAGGCCTCCGCTGCACTAGGTAGTGAAGATGAGGTGTGTTAATAGAAACATCTGGAGACAAGTTGGACTTTAACATGAAGCATTTAGCTGTTTCTTACCACAGTGAGGCTAGCAGATTGTGTCAGATCACTGATGTTGAAATTCATTTTACCTCTGTATTCTGTGTCTACTGGCACCTTATTATTTGTTCAAGTTCAGCCGGCCACGACTTATTTAAAATGTTTGAAGCTCATATGTTGGTCTTTTAAAAAGAGAAAAAAATAGTTTTCTTTTGGATATGTTACTGGGCCTTACTTTCCAGCACACACAGTTACATGAGTTTAGTTTACATACGCTCGTGCTGTAAGTGCCCAATTAAGCACAGAGCTACCTTGGTATCTGCATAAGAGCTTGGGTGACATGCATGGGCAGGGTATTCATGAAAACATAAAATTAAAAACATTAAACTCTGAGAAAGAAAATCTACCCATTAGTGCAAAGTATGTGGATTACAATGTACTGCAACTTACACTAATGCCTTTAGGAAAGTGCAAATACCTTGAGCCATGTTTTTGAGAGAGAAAGTGCGAAAGCTGTTAAAACTCATCATTTTAACATTACACAAGAAAGCACATGCCATTTGAATGCATTGGAAGAATCATGCTAGAATATGTTTGCTTTTTTCTCTGAGTGGCCTGATAGAATATGATTGTCAGGGACAAAATGTACCCAAGTTTAACTCTGTTTTTAATGTATGATCTAAATTTATTTTTTAATCTGTCTAATATTCTTGAATGGAAACTTATCTTTTCAATATGCATAATATAATTTGAGTTTATTGGGATTCACATAAATATGGTGGGCTAATTCTGGGGTGAGTTGCAGCCAATCAATGCTACACAGGGGATACAATGAAGGTATAAAGATGCCTCTAACCTACCTTTCCTCACCTTTGATTTTTAAATGGCGGGAGGCTGACTCAGTCTGTGCAGTAATTTAGAGCAGCTTTTTAAACACCTTTTTTTTTTTTTTGTCATCAGAAAACTTCTGTCTGTCAAGACAGTTGCATCTTGCTCCTGACACAATTTATCGCCTAATCCAAGCCATCCAGAATAAAAAATGGCATCATTAGATCACCAAAGGATTCCCTTACATCAGAGCAAAAGGGAGCCCATGTCATAGCTTTGTGTTTTAGAGGAGATTGGGAATGCAATTAGGAAGAAAAATAAATAAATAAATAAAACCAGAGAAGGAAAATCATGAATAATGCATTTAAGAATGAAGTGTCAATTGTGATCCCTGATAACCTACTGTTGCCAGGAAAAGTAAGCTACAGGAAGAGACTTGGCAAATTTCTTCATCATGCCAATCAGTATATCTTAATCTTGACCTGGTAAAATTAATTTCCCAAATAAAAAGATTGTAAAAATCTTTGTGTCCAAATCTACCCTCTAACAAAATTGTCATTTAAGTCAGTTGTGGACATAATTTTGTAGGGCAACTTTGTTTCTGAAAAATGGGACGGAAGAAACACCCACCCATTGAATGATGTGTATATTAGGGCCTAGAATGGCAATTTGAACTTTGGTTGAAATGTTTTATTCATTGCTCACTCCATGAGTTGATCAGTCCTCTTAAAATTTTAGTTTTCTAAAGTATTTGTTCTAAGTAAAAGGCTATATTCTCAATACCTGTTGAATTTAATAATCTGTGTCATTTACAGTATAGGTTCTGCCCCAGTTACTGAGTCTGCTACATTCACTGTATGGCATAAAGTATAAAATAAGCAAGTTGTGCATTTGTGTTACTGATCATTTTAAATAACTGATATTACTGATCATTGCTGATAAATATTAAGGTTGTAAATCATTCATAGCTATATCAGGGAAAAAAGATCGAACTGTTCACCTACAAGGAAAACTACATTGAAAAATCCTGTTAAAATATAATTTTCTGTTCTTCTCATTATATATTTTGTGTTGGGTTTTGCTGTGAAAAATAGTACCTTAAAGGTAGAGGGCTTTTTTGTTGAAGTTGTTAATTTTCATCTAGTTGGAGCAATAAAACACTTTTCTGTTTAATATAAATTTATAGGAGTCAAGGGACTAGAGATGAGGGAGATGACTTAGGATTCAAAACATTGCAAATGTTTGGCAGGTTTTTTTTTTTTTTTTTTTTTAGAGGAAAGGAAAGAATCTCTCGAGACCTTTGTTTTCTAAGGAACAATATTACAAAATCCATAGTTACACAACATAAATTGGCAAAAGAAAGAAGGGATTGATGATTCTGGCAGCTGACTTAAGCTGGCATGTTATCTCAACTTGCTTTTTAATATAAAAAAGATACCCCTTTTCTTCATTTAAAAAAGGGGAAAAAAAGTCCAAAAGTTTCTCACAACATTTAAGTACTGGATATTTTGAATGAATCTATGTTTATTTTTGTATTTTCTGACTTCTAATTATGCAGTACAAAGGACAGCACTGAGGAGAAGCAATGGTGATTTAAAAAAAAAGGGGGGGGGGAGGTGAAATAAAGTGATCTGAAGTTATGACACAGGGAGAACCCTCAACAAAATATGTCAGTAGATGATGAGGGGCTTCTTAGGGTGCTGTGCATGTTAAGTTTCCTCACAGCCTTGTGCTATCTCAATAACCAGGATGCTGGTTCTCAGTTTCATTTTATCAGATAATTTTGTGTTACTTTGTTGAACAGCTTGGAATCCTGCAAGTCATAAGACTAATTTTCCTTAATGCTTTCAGCTATTTAAAACACACAAAAAAAATACATTAAAAAAAACTTTTCCTCTTTATAAAACAAAATGAGGATGAATATGATAACTCACATGATCAGCTTTTCCAGGAAGCAGCTACTGTTATCCATATACTGTATTTCTGTTCCCTGTGTAGTCTTAAATTCAGGGGGAACGTTTTGTACTTTCTGCCAAACTCAGTTTGACTTTTTAATATAATTTGTGTCAGATTTAAAGTAGTAAAAGGCAAGCACAGTCCTTTCTCCCCTGTTCCCTTTCCTGTTTCTTTTGATAAGCTATGCTCGATTTTAAATGGCTTTCATCATATTAGGATGTACCTTAGCAGCTCCTACCCGAATCAGAACTGCCTCTGATATGCAACAAGAAACAAAACCCAAGTTGTCAAGAATATCCAAATTTTAGCTTCAGCCAAAATAGTATATTAAACAATACAGAATCTCTACTCTTGCAGGTGTTTTTGTTTGCTGTATTTGAAAACGTGATTGGGGGGGGGGCACAAACGCGTGCCTGTCTGTGTGTGTTTGTGTGTGTTCATCATTTCTCAGAAAGGTCAGCCAGGAATAGTGTCATTACCAGTGAAATTCAAGACATGTCTGGATCTACAGTTACTTCGCTATTTGTTTGGCCACTAACGCCTGATCAGCTGATGCTGTGGTGAAACTACTGCTGTCCATTACTTAGTATTGTTGATTCATCTTACTGCTTTTTTGAGCAAAAGAATTATTTGTGTTAGTTGCCAACTGTTCTGTCTCCTCTCCCTCCCCTTTTGCTTGACCCAGTGCATACATTCACATACACACATGCATGTGCACAAACATAGCTTGTGGATATTTATAAACTGGCCAGGTGGCAAGTGAAACTGGGCAACTGAACAACCATCCCTTCCCCTGAAATCAGTCAGCCAATGCATCACACACAGCAGACTTGAGTCTGAATCATTGTCTGCAACTCTAACTTTCTAACTGGCTTCAGAATGAAATGGAAAAAAATGGAGTAATCCATAGCTGCTCTTAAAATATTCCTAATGGATCAGACCTATTAGCTAGAAATGTTGTCAATGAGCCATTTGCAAAGGGAATGACAATTTCTTTCTCATATGATTAATTTGGTTTGGCTGCACCAATGGTGCATCCATTTCTTCCTTCCCTCCAGACAGAAAAATCATTTACATATTTGCAAAGAAGGGAGCACACAGAAAAGTCCAGTGATTCATTCATCAGATTTCCATATTTGAGTAAGCAGTGAGTTCAGTCATCTTAACTTGCAGTGATTTTTCTGAATTACACCAACAATTGAAACAAGGAAATGAGAAGATGAGAAAGGGAAAAAAGGAACTAACCATCTCTCATAATCTTATTTCCTAACTAACTTGTCAGGGATGGACACTTTCAGGTTACTTAATGTTATTTAATTATCCTTTGAGGATAGCACCCAGAATATGAAAAACACTTTGAAATCTGTTAAAAAAATTCTAGCTTTTGCCATGTCAGGATAAGACAGTGGTGTGAACATCACTGCCTTATTTTTAATCAGGCTTGAAAAGTCATGCTGTTTGGAGCAAAGCTACTGACCTCCTGTACCTCTCTTAATCCCTGGAAATAACTCACATGCCCTTCCTTCCCTCTTCCATGACTGCTGCCTCTTCTCTAATGCACATTCTTTTCTTTTAAGACATTCACTAAGAGTGTGGAAACATAAGAACCTTTTTACTTGAGAATCTCCCAATGCTTAACAAACACTAAACAAACTTTGCAATGCATATTTGGGTAATAAATGTTTCATTTTGCAGATAGGTGAAATGAGATACAGAGAGCTCAAATGAGTTTCCCAAAGTTCTATGTTGCAGAAATTAATCTGTGTATAGGAATGTAAGCATTCTCAACCCCAGTCCCTTATTTTATTCAAAATATATGTGTTCCTGCATATTTAGTCAGGAACAATATAGATGGTATTTGCAGATGTATTGCTTCAGAATCTGTTGAAGGATCAGCAAGAACATTTGAATGGGCTGCCCCACTGAAGTGCACCAGAGAAGGTATTTGCTGCCTGGCGGAAATTTGAAAGCATGATATCTATTCTGAGGGTTATTGTAATGTCATCCAAATTCCTCTTTGTATTTGAAATGTGTGCCCCTCCTGGAGTCAGCTTTGAGATATGTCTGGTTTGACATATGTAAACACTTCCAAATCAGGTATTTACAGAGCACAGCAATACAGAGGATTTATTGCTGCCCATGTTTTATTATTTGATGCATTTGGAGTCACTTTACTTGCTTTGTCTTTCATGTGTGAATCATGCCACTTTGTCTTGTAGTACAAGAATGACAGCATCAAACGTATAGGAGGCAGGTTTCCATATGTCTTCTAAATGTGCTCTGAGAGATTGTTAACTGCTAAAAATGGGGAGACCTCTCTGGCTGAAGAAATTATAGTAACTATCTTGACTTTGTTTCACCTGCATGTATAGGAAAAGTACTTGATTCATGGAGAGTCGTGCTCTGAAGCCTTACTGTGTTGCAGCTGGTATCCTGTGCTTTCTTAACAGACATTAGAAAGGTGTGACATATTAGCAATGACAACCTGCTACAACTGCTGATGTTTCACATTTCACAGGCAGCTTACTTCCCTTACCTCCAAAACTAACTGCCAGGGAGGTAAGCAACCTGGCTGAGCATCTCTCTTCTGTCCATATACTTAGAAAAGTAAATTATAGCTATTAGCCACAGCTGTAGGCATGTGTAAGGTTGTACTGACTATACAAAAGACTCTTAGCAAGATTTTCAAACACCAGTGAAAAAACTTGACCATGTCTTTTGCTCCCAAAAGACAGTAGGAATAATCAAAGGATAATGAAAGCCTTTGTGCCTCCAGTAAGTTAGTGCCATTTATCAATTTTTTGAGTGTACTCATGTACAGTATGAATTTCACTTTGTCTTGGCTTCCTGCTTATTGGGATGTTTTCCTGCGAGGGAATACTAGCTCATTACCTCAAATTTAAAAGCATTACTCAGAATGGCCATTCATTGCAGATTCTTTTCATTTTATTGTTATCTGCAGAATGATTTGAAGAGGATTCTTTATTTGAACTTCCGATCTTTGTGTTCTGTAAATCACTAATGGTCTGCTTTCATAGAGCTTTCTTAAAAAAATTTTTTTTTCTTAATAATAATAATAAGCCTTTGACTCAGCTGATGCCTCCAAGTTTCTCTGTTACCCTGTATTGCTCATGTCCCTTCAAAAATATTGGCAGTTCATTCTGAAAGATAAAAGCAGCTATTTGTATGTCTTCCCCGCTTGCCAGCTCCAGGACTAGAAGTCTGGAGGAAAAAAAAACAACAACAACAATAAAAACAACCCAAACCAAAAGTACCTTCCACAAATGTCTGTACTGCAGTCTTGGTGTAGTAAGCAAGAAGTTCAAAATAAAATTCAGATGACTGAATGTCAGGGATATATTCTTTTTGAGTGATGCTGTACCGTGGAAGCATAGGATAGATGATAAATATTTTCTCCAGTATAAAACTGTAGGAAAAATGCAAGTGGGTAAGAAAAATGGAATTTTGTAGTTTAATCATTGGTATCACTCATCTATAATTTTTTTTTTCTTAAAAGAGAAAAAAGGACATTCTACTGATTAACCAAGTACTGACTCACAGAACAGACTGCCATTGCTGAAGTGATAAGTTCCTTTAACTTCTTGAATCTGCTTTGATCAAGAAGTGATAGGCTAATTATGAGAGCTGAGGAAATCATATGGTGAGGGGAGATGGCTTTCAGGTATCAATGCAATAGGTTTAAAAGTGAGGATGTTTCTTTGTCATTTATGTTTGTGTTGTCCATCTTTGCTCTTCACAACAGCTTCATTTTGCTTCAGCATGTGGAAATAGTGTATTATAAATTAAGAGAAAAAAGAATGTATAAAATTTGATCTGTACTCAAATGTTACGTTTTTAAGCTGCAGAAATTCTTATTCAGAAATAGGATAATTTACACACATATGTGTTGCCCATGTTGGGGAAAATGATTGGAGTATTGAATTTTGAGAGATAACATTTCTGCAGCAATTTTGAGACTGACCCTTCTGAATGATTAAATCTTTATATATTATTGTGTCCATTAAATACTTTAAATTATGGCAACTGTCAAAGCACTCTCTCTGCAGTTATAGTAGGCCATGGATAAAGATAAGTCTTCTGTGAATTAAACAATATTTCCATCCACTGCACTGGAATTAAAATTTTTCTCATTATTTAAGTCTTCTAAACAGTGATGTGTGTTTCATAGAAGATGATCATATAGATCATTGAGTAGTAAGAATGAGCTAAGCATCTAGAATGATATTTCAGGAGACAGCTCCTCGTAGAATGTCTCATAACATAATCAATTTTCTAGAGATTTGCACTTTGAGCTTCAGATTTGAAGTGATCTTAAAAGCTCTGGTATTTGCAAACATGAAATCAAAAAATAAAATGGAATAATAGTTAATCAAGCAATTAGCTCTTGAGACAATTCTTCCATACTTCCTACATAACTCAATATAATATTTCTACATATTCTTAAATTTGAAATAAAATAAAAGCAATTTGAATTTGGAAATTTGTTAAGTTTAATTGCAAACACAGTCTCACTCTCAGTGTTGCGGACATGCTCTGGGCCTTTCAGCAACAATTCTGACTTGAGCTCTGGCTTTATGCTTCATGTGCTGCTTTTCATATGCCAAACCACTCCATTCAGAAATGAATGTCAGATAGTTATGGAAGAATCGTGATGGATAGCTGTTTTCTAGCACAGTTGTTCCTGGCTCAGTTTTCCATTGCATCATTTTTTGTTTAGGGAACAGCAGGCTTCAGTTTTAACAACCTTTCTGTGTATGCTTCCACCTAAGCTGTTTATCCCCCTGTGCATAGATTTAACAGGATTTGAAGAACTTTGTTTACAATCTTTATAGGCTTTGACTGTGTGTTTTGAAAATTGCTTTAAACGCAACAGAAAGTCAGTATATGCGCAGGTGTGTCTGGATTTACAGAGTGTGCTCATTTTAGCTTTTGAAATGGAAAATACTTTGGTCAAAAACAGAACGAATGATAAATGCCAGATCCCAACCTTTACAGAAGAATCATCTTATATTGTGTATCTGTCTGTATCCAAAGAGCTCAGAACTGTTGTGTTTTTATATTCTTATATTTTAGAGCGGCTACCAAGAATAACTATGTGCCGTGTCAGTGTAAAGTAAGAAAAAAAAATTCTGTGGGTACTGAAATATTTGCCACTTTTGTTTTCTTTGACAGCTTTTTGGAAACTGCAGCCTATTTCTGTATGAAACCAAAAATGGGAGAGAAAGAGGTGTCCCCACATTCTTTCTTCAGTATTTGGCACGAATTCAGCTCTGACTTCAAAGAGTTCTGGAAGAAGGAAAACAAACTTATTCTGCAAGAAAGGTACGTTTGTTTGTTTGTTCAAAGGCTTGTCTCAGGGAATGTTACTGGGAGCAATCACACAGAAACCAATCAGCCTCACTTCATTAGCACACAACCTATTGAACATCTTTTTTTTTTTTTTTTTTTTACAGAAACATTTATTTTATGTTTGTTTTTTTTTTCCTAACAGTCATACTCTGTGAATGAGACAATAATATCACTTTGTGCTAAAGCTTTTTCAGGTCTGTTGCCTCAATATTTTTGGTAGAGCATGTAACTACTATGTCACTATGACAATCAAAGCAATGAGAGACTTGCTTCAGGTCTGAAAGTTAAGATTTTCCATTCACATATTTACTGAAAACAAGTTAAGGTATTAAGACATGACATATTATAAATATTTGTCCTATGAAGTTGATAAAAAGGAGGAGGAGAAGAAAGAGAGAACAAAAAGTTAGTCGATCCCATATGAAGAAAAAATCAAACCAAATCATAGCACAAATCAGTCTCGTGCATATGTGGCATATATGACATAAAGAACTACGATGGTACTTGTGAAATATCAGCCACACTGTCTGTGCCATATATTAGAAGAGCTATGAAGCTTGCTTTCACTTGCATGCAGCTATTGTGGTCATTCTTTGTATATAGAAGCGATGCCAAGATTTAATCAGCTGTTTTGTAAATAATAAATGCCATATAAGGACAGATTAAAGAAAAACAAACATGAAAATGGTAAACACAGTTACATAATTCTACATCTGTTAGCAACTTGGGTGACCTCAGGAGAAGGATAGTGAAGCCACGCCTATGCCTTATCATTAACAGGACTGAAGCTTCAAGTCCCGTAAATGATTGATATCAATCCATGTTTAGGTAACTTAACAAGAATAGGCCTGTTTTTCAAGAATGCTCAGCTGACATAATTGTCCCAGACATCAGATTACTGGTGTTGGAAGTCATCGATAACTTTGCTTAAGCACCTGTATAATCAGTAAGTCAAGTATGTATGTCTAGTATAAGCGGATACATTTAGGAATGAGTAATCTCATGGTTAAGAAAACTGGGTTCTGCTCCTATTGCAAGAGTGCGGTGCAAATGTTAACACAGTGCAGCAGGTCTCTGGGGATGTGTTTCACTTTACTGACTGTCTGACTTAATTTTATGTAATTAAGTATTATCTCTTCTCAATTAAGTTGAGTTGACAGTTAAATACTATCTCCAGTTTCCTATGCAGGGATTTAGCTGCCAACTTGATACAAGATAATTTCAATTTATATTTTTGTGTATTTTTTTTTAAAGAATGGTTTTAAAAAACTGTCTTTTCCTTTCTGAAATACTGAATTTGTTTTCTAGAGACAAACAACCAACCTCCCCCCAAAAGCTTTCACTGCAAAATATTTTTCTTTAAAAGAAATTAACTAAAAAAGCACAAAACCTCTTCCTTCTATTTTTCTTCTATATCTAAAGCTTAAGAGAAGAATGGGATTGCAGTACAATCATTTAATTCTCTTTCAGTTCATTGTATGAATAGTCTATATTATGCCATGCATTGAAGCAGCAGAGAGAAAAGTGGCTGCCCACTGGGCCCTTCTAGGGCAAGGGTGTCATTAGCCTGAAAGGAACTGAACATCTAGATGATAGCTTTAGATGCAAGATGAGACAGGGAAGGAGAGACACAGGAATCAGGGAGCCTGCAGTGGCAAGGAAGCTGGAAGGTTCCTGGGAAGCAGCAAGCAGAGCCAAGGTAAGACTTGGAGGTGATGGGAAGGAGGAGATATCCCCAGCGGGCCAGAAGGGACTGTCTAGAATTAGCTGCAATCCAGGAAGTCACTGCAAGTCAGACTAAAAATAATCCATCCCAAAAATCACAGGTAGATTTTTTTTTTTCCCCCTTCCTAGAATTTTAATTTTGGCTTGTCTCATCCAGTTTAAATCTTCCTCTTTATAGTTTTCATTTGTTCAGATGAGGCTGGATTTAGAGTCTGGAAACCTTTGATGTCTTGGTTTTTACTCACCTCGCAGAAAAGTCTGGCACAGTGCCATTTCAGGACTGGCCAACTCAAGGTCTCTTTGTTGCCTTTTAGGAATTAAAATACTTTGGCAAAATAAAAATTTTCCAAGGAAAGCAGGTTTTTTTTCCCCAGAAGCAAAGAGTCGTCTTTGCTAAAGCAACTGTGTTATCAAAGCCTTTCCATGGAAAATATTTTGTCTGCCATTATAGTTCAACTTGATACCTAAAATTGTTCTTTAGGCTATTTGCTTGACTTGCCATTTCAAGTGTTCTTTGTGAAAGAAAGGATGCTTTGATGTGAGGCCTTCTTGAGTACTGAGAGAGGACAAAGAATTTTGACAGAAAAATAAATAATGCAAAAAGGTGTAAGAATGTACAACATGATATTTTTCAAAATTTCAGCCTGTATGGACAGATTCACAGACAATGGACATCTGCTTGTGCCACTGAAATAAAAACTATTTGTTCAAGAAATTGGCTTATAATCCTTGTTGATGTTGTTGATGTTATTGAATGAGTGCTTTCTATCTACTTGGTGATGACCTATGTCCATCAAATTCTAGTGATGTTATTTATACCTACACGACTAGTGACTAGATTATATGAAGGTTAAGCAATAATATTTGAGGGGTATAATCCTGACTCCATTGGATTCGGTCACAAAAATATCATTAACCCTAAGGAAGGGTAGAATTTCCTGTTATATATTTTGTTAACAAACAGTTGTTAATTGTTTCTACATGCATAAGGTAAGTTGCGTTATTCTCTGCTGCTAAAGTTGAAGAGCTGGCTAGTACATTAATGGTCAAGGCAACTTTCTGTAGGTTTTCATTGGCAGTAAAATCTTTAAGTGACAATTATGGTGAGACTTTAAATATTATAGTATGCCACCATTGTTGGAGAATTATTTGCCAGGGTGCTACTTGATGTAGAGTACTTTTAATTATGATCATTATTTATAAAACGTACAACTTTATTCCCTTTCCCTTTTTTAGTTTGAGCATCTTTCTTTCCCTTTCTTTCCTCTTCTCTCTCCACTCCAGTATTTTGTTTAATAAATGTTTATGCTATGGGCAATGTTTCTAGGGTATTTTATATCCCAGTTTCCATATGGACTGCGCAGGGAAAGGAATTGCTTGTTAATAGTGGCTGTTCCTTATTTAGTCTCTGCAGATATGAGTCACACTGTTTTACAATAATTTACCCAAAGGCTTTTCATAGATGGTATTTCCTAAGGTGGTATTACTTTTGGTTACTGATACTTTAAAAGTGTATGTGTTTTACGGAAAGCAGTCAGATAGCTTTTATTTTAAACACTTTTCAGTCAGCATTTCAACTTGTTTATTGGTCTGCCTGGCATTTATATGCACAAGATAAACACTGAAGTGTCAGACTTAGTATTTTTTTACAAGAAGATGAGGGAAAAAAAAAAAAGAAGAAAAATGGTGCAAGGTTAAAAACAAATTAATTTTTCTCAAGTTTTCTACTGCTTTTGCTCAATTCTGTCAGATGAAATAAAGCAGAAGTGGAAAATACCAGCTGTAGAGAAAATTATGCATGATAAACTGTTAAATACAGTAGCAATAAAAAGAAAAATGCACCTGAAAATTACACTGAAAGCATAGTTCTGCCAAAAGGTCTACTGCAGTTTTCTTAACGGTACTATTTTTTGTGGTTACACTGCAGTCAAGGCTAAGTGGAGCATTCCAATCAAAATTGTTATCTGGGTTATTTATAATGTTCTCAAAAATGTTTTGTTTAGGTTTAAATTTCTCATGCTATGTCTAAACTAAAGATGTATCGTTTTAAGTGAAAATCTTCAAAATAGTATAACTTCTTCTTGATTAAGCAATTAATAATAAAAAAAAAAAACTAAACAGGGCATATTTGGGTTTTTCAGGGGCATAAGTTGTTTCTACCATTGTCCTTCACTGTATATTTTAATGTGTCATTAGTAGGCTATGCATTGTGTTCATACTTTGAAAACTCTGGAAAGGTATCTGCCAGTATATGTTGGCCTTTACATGTGATCAGCAAGAAAGCCAAGAAAAGCTGGCATTATCTTCCCTAATTCACTTTCAGTGTTGTTTAAAAGAAGAATATCATTTCGAACCTTGCAAGCTTCCTGTTCAGCTGCCTCATTACATAATTTATTTCAGTTGCTGCATGCCCTGAAATGCAGATTGCCCTCTGAATACATATTGTCAGATCATGCACAACTGCAATGACAGCTATGCAAAAGTTTTACCTTATCAGGAAAGCTTTTATCTTAAAAGATCACACCAGCAATCTTCAAATGCATCTTTTCTCCTCATGTAGAGAGAGCAGGTGTCTCATGCGAACTGACATATAAATACATTAACTCTTTCCCCATAAATCACTGGCTTTATTCCCCATCCCCCTGCCTCTTTTATTTTCTGGTTTCCTTGTATCCTTGAGGTAGAGATATTCAATATTAAATGCATTATTCCAGTATAGCACTTTGAGAGCAAAGAGTGTTTTCAATTCTCTCACTGTCCAGTGAGAACTGCAGAACAGTTGCCCAGAGCACTACCACTTTCCTAGGAGCCAGGAAAAGATAGCCAGTCCTAGGAACTGAAGAGATAAAAGAGCTGGTGAGGCAACACTCATTAAACCCCTGCAGAGGGAAATCTTGAAAAGTTATGACCAATTTTTAAAAAAAATGGTGGGGGGAGTTAAGCAGCTACTGTGTAAGGCAGTCAGATATGGAGTTTGCAAATCCTTGGTAGCTAGAAATGCAAATAATTATCAGAAGATCTCATATTGGCATGGACAGCAAATATCCATCTTTAGGACTCACTTAGGTGGTCTATAACTTCATCTTTTCTTAAATGATGTGAAATATACTCTGGCTTACTACAGTAACAAGAAAGAAGTCAACCTTTCAGAACTTACTTTTAAATTTAAAAGAAGAGAGAACGAAGAAAAGCTCCATTTATGTCAGAGGTGATTATCATAAGACCTTAGGCACAGATTCAGATCTTGCTAGAAATAGGTCACTAAGCAGGGAGAAGCATTCTTGCAGGGCCACAATTCAACCTTCCCTTTTTCTGGGTGCAAGTGAGATATTGGCACTCATTTGCTCCTACTCTGGGTGTTTCAGTTTCTTCAGGTTACGTTTGCTGTTCCAGACAGCCTGTGCAACCTTGCAAAAATTTAACTAAATAGGGGAAGGAAAGTTGTATTTCTAGGTGGGAAGGAAAAAAATAAATAAAAAGGAGAAGGGAACATAGATACCCTGTAATTGTGTGCATAAGATAAAGATTGCTCATAGGCTCAGTCTGGCTCTTGCATTTACGAAAAGGCATGTCACTGAACAGGAAATAACTGAGTCAGGGATGCCAGCAGAGGAGAGTTCATAAGCAGAATCAACATTATGGTAAAGTTCTGTAAGTCCCTGATATCTTGCATCACACTAAGTTTGAGAATTTCTTTTGGCTGACTTCATTCAACCCTTCAACTCCCAAGATAAATCTTTGACACATTAAAAATAATCTATAAACTCAAAAAACGTACTCATCTCTCGAATGTAAAAGTTGCCCATTCCCGTAAGAATAGCAGTTAAACTGGCACCTGGTGTGTCACACTGTGTATATCTAGATGAAAGGGAGATTCCTGGCCAGCATGTCTCCACAGCTCATTGATCTCACTCTGCAGAAAGACTGGTATGTCTCCCTACAGACTCCTTGGCAGGATGATTTAAAACTTGCTGTTGAGCAATTTAAAGTCTGGCATTGGATATCTGTACGTTGCACAGTGAGGAGCATATTGGTAAGCTGCCACTTCTGCTTGCAGAGGAGGGCATTAAATCCCATAGCACGAGCAATGTCCTCTCAGAGTAATTTAAGGGATCTTTTGTTAACGCTTATAATGGGAACCAGTGAGTCAAACTTGAGAGTGAGAAATCTGGGGAGATGAGAATATGCTGAGATGGAGGAAAAGAGGAGAGAGATGTATATGGAATGGCAGCATGTGAGGAAAATGATGAAAATGTGAAGTATGTTTAGTGGGGTCACATTTCCAAATGTTTGTGAAACTGCCGGTGTGCTATTGTAATGTTGACCAAAAGCTCCAAGCATTGTGTTAATAAGTACCCACTTATTTTGGTAGATGCATTTTCTTGCTTAGGTACTTTAAGCTCACTGCTCTCTAATAACTTGAGTTTGATGCTGCTAGATTTCATTTTACAATGCATAGGTATAATGACAACATTTCAAAACAGAATGTAGCTTATGTGGCTTTGAATTGAATAATTAAAAGATCCTAAGTTTTTGATGGTATTTCAAAAATTTAACTTGAAGAAAATAGCTTTCTGATCAGAAAATATTGGGTTAAAGTACAGACATTGAAAGAATACTTGCACCCAAGATTCAGAAGCTAGGAATGGTCCTTTGAGGCAGTGCCTCGCAGAGACAATTTGCTGTCCAGCTGAGAAAGAAGTTGCTCAATAGTTCAGTACTTTTGTTCCTTCCTTGTGCACCTTCTGCAGTTAGTCATTTTTTGAATGAAAACACCAGGGGGTTTTGGTTAAGGGAGGAGAGCAGTGACTTTCATTCTTAGCATTGATCTTCATGGAAAAGTTTGTGAAACATAAAAACGTTTGTAGGTAAGTCTCAGTCTAGATCTCAGGTTGAAATTACTTTTTAATACCTTAGTTTAACTTTGTTTAAATAATACTGTGTTTTATGAGACAGGAACAAATATTTCCATACATAAATGTAAGGCAACCAGTGTATATGAATTGTAAGCAGGAACAAAGTGAAGGATCTCGTACAAAAATTCCAGTCTGATCTCTCCTGACTTTTGTGACTTACACAAGGCCAGATTCTAGAATGGCCCCAAATAAACAATGGAAGGACTTTCAGCAGTCTCTTCTTTATTAACCTGGTGATGGTATGATATCATGCAGGTATGTTACATTGCATCTTAGTATGTGTGTTGTGCTTAAAAGGAGAGAGATACCAGTCATAATTTCATAACGAAATTTGCCTTTTCTTTTCATTGCTGTTACACTTTGTAATACTGTGGTATTACACTTTATTTACTTGTGAAATATTTTCATTCCCAGGCAAAGAGGCATTTGAGGTGCAATAAAATATTATATTTTGCAAATGAACAGCATTTGTTGTTAAAATGTTAGTCCTCCAAATTTTGAAACTCTCACAAAGACTTAAAATCTACTGTAACTCAGCCTGATCCTGAAGATGTTGTATTCCTTTGTTTCTGAGGTAGTGTGCCATACCAGTGTGTAGAGTTGGCCTAACAATGACAACATCCTTTAAATGCAAGTGTGTGGCACTGTGCATGTTTTATGGCATGAGTACAGGGGATAATCTAATGTCAGGGGGGTTGTATTTTGAGAAGAGCCTTGCTGTATCTGCAGTCATTCTGAGGTCAGAACATAGCTAAGAATGGGCATCTTCTGATACGCATATTCTCACCTGATGCTCCATGTTGGGGGCCTCTTATTTTCCTGCCTCCTGCACTGGGTACCTCTAATTCTGTGATTCTGCAGCTGACTTCTACTAACTTTGTTTCTTTTCTTTCCAATGCTCTCCTCTACTCATTCAGTTCTCTTGTACTGCCAGTGTTGTAGCTACCATCTGCCCAGTGTTTGTCTTCATATCCTCTTTAAGATTGTCTCCTTCTATGCTTAGTCTGTTCACTAAGACTTTTCTCATTCTTTTTTACACATTGCACCTTTTCCTTCCTTTATCCCATTTACTCCTTCAAAATGTTTCAGAGCACATACGGAGTTTCACATTTCCATTCACTCCTGAGTTTTCTTTCTTTTGCTTGTTCATTATGTTACCAGTTTTACCTCACCTCCAGTCTTGTTCCTTTTCCTTATCATTTCCTGTTGAATTTCCTAGCCAAATAGCCTAGAAGGCAGCCAGCTTCTTTGAGAGCAACCTGGCTTCTGTCCCAAGAAAAACAATGGAAGGTGATGACTATCTTTTCTTAGGGCGACCTTAATTTTCATATGCAAAGTCTGTAGGAAAATGATTGCCATCTTGCCAGAAGGTAATGATGTATAGTCCAAAATACTGGCCATCTTGACAAGAATAAAATTTATGAAGTTGATGGCAGAAGTCAGGAAATGTGTGTTTAAGTGGACACAGGCATATGCATTTTATTAGAATCATAGCCACCCTTAACTGTTTAATTTTTGATGTCATTACATTTCTAAGATGAAATTTTCTTTAATGCTAAAGCTATTATGTTAAAACATGTATTTTAATACAGTATCTTTTGTGTGTATTTATGCGCACTGTGTATCTCTATGCAGATAAGAGCAGAATCCCTAGAACATCAAAAATATTACTGCCAGATAGAACTGAGTAAAACTGGGTATTTCTTTTCCACAGAGAAATTATGAGAGATTTTAAGATATTGCACTTTTTCTTCCCCTCCTAATCAAGCCAAATTACAAAGATTTCAGTTCCGCAGACTGATAATTTTGAATTGAAAGTCTTTCAGAATATTTTGAAGTGTGTTGTGGATTGCAGAGACACTCTGAAAATTGGAAGGTCTCATTTTCATTTCAGTTGGCCTGGAAGCCTCATTTTTAGGCCAGTTTGACATGATGCACGCTCTGAAGAAAATTTAAAATGTATTCTGCAAAGTCTATTCTACACTGTTGACAAAGGGATCATATTCAGGGTCCTGCTACAGGTTAGTGTCTATGTTTAGTGGCCAGATTAAAACATTTTAATCTATTTGTCCTTGGTCCTCTGAGCCAAAGTATGATTAATCACTGTGTCTTTCAGCCAGCCATTGTCTGCTTCATGGTCCTTAAAAGAACCATGCAAGGAGCTGGCAGTGATGTCAGGGTAGTCTAATACATAATCTCTTTGTTGTTAGGCAGAGGTTAGGTTTCATCAGTCAGTTTGATGGGACCAGGTACATTACAATGTGCATCTTATCTGTATAAAGCCTTTGCAGTCAGGTACTGAATCATATCTATGTCATTACTTCGAGCCTGTTGGCATGAAAGTAAGAAAGAACTCTACATTTTTTACTCTACTTTTTTTTGGGGGGGGGGGGGGGAATTGTAATTTTCCTTTACAGTTACTCTGTTTTTTCACTAAAGAAACTCCTTAGGAAAAAATCATTTAAATATTTTAATAACTGGGTCAAAAACAAAATTTAGACCCATTACTCTGGAACAGTTTTACAAGAAACAATTTTAAAATTTTCTGCTCTTGAGGTCATAGGAACATTTGGCATTGGATATTTTTGCTGAAGATTTTTTGTTTCTTTTTATTTTTCAAGGTACTGTTATTGTTATAAACAAGTTATCTCCAGCCCAGACCAACTTACATAAATAAAAAAAGAGGGTGTTGCATGCTAAAATATTTTATCTGATGATGAGTACTTAGTCCTCTAAAGAGTATTGGTCTCAGCTTTGGTTTATGTTACAAAATACAGAATATATGCAGAAAAATTTCTTTGGGTTTCATGAACTGCACAGTCAAAGTATAAAAGTAATGTCTGTCTGAATTTATTGTGGAAGTTTCTGTGAGCAGCTGTAACCGTCTGCGGCATATAACATTCCAGCCTTCTCACTGTGACATTTGTCATGTCGTAGTGCTCTCTAGTGAAGTGTAAGGCTACCAAGCCTAGATGGAGCCAGTAGGAAATGAATCTGTCTGCCACAGATACCTCAGACAACATTATTAATGTTTAGTGGCAGGAAAGTGGCCGCCCTTCTCACTGGATTGAATGATGAGAGAAATTCTCTAAGCCTTGATAAGGCTGTGGCCAGGCTGGCTTTTGGTCTAGAAGGTAGATAAGGCTACTCTGTCTTGGGGTTTGTAGGGATGTCGGGTTTCTTTTTCCTGTATGCATGCCAAAGTGTAATTCACTTATTCATCTTGCAGGCTGTCTTTAAACTTAATCATAGTGAACACTGTATACGTTTGAATCACAATACATAGTAGGTAAAAGGAGGTGAAAGTCTTGGAGAAAAGTGTTTTTATTATGATGGAAATAAGAAACTACTTCCTTTGTTTAGGGTAACACTTATTAGACTCTCTGAATCTCTCTGAAGTGGCAGCATTTGAAACCCTAAATCTTGGGCTCCGTAAGTGATTAGCTGTTTACAGACTCATAGTTTTTTTTACGTGATCTAGGCTTTGCACACTGTTGTATGTTTCTTAAATGTTTTCTTATCACTGGGGCTGCTTGGAAGGATATCCTTTCTGCAGTAACAAAAGCCACTTTAGCTAAGTTTAATTAATATTTAAGGGCATGTATTTGTCCATATTCAAGTTAGGAACTCTCTTACTTGGTATTTTTAGAATCTGCCCTGGGCCTGATGCTGGGTCCACCGCTCTGAATACCTCTGCTCTTCAGATTACTACAGTGAGAGTTAAGCAACTCCGTGATTGGTTAGATGGAGAAGACTATTTTTTGTAGGATTATGTCCTGATTAGACAAAAGCAAGAAATTACTTGGCTAAAGAAGTAACAGGCAAAGGTTATTAAAGATAATGCAGCTGATGTTATCTTCTTACCTACTGATATGCCCTGTTTTGAGTCAAGATTGACATGAGGTCGGACAGGAGTAGATAGCAAATGAACCAAAGTTAGTTAACTGAAAGAGAGCGAGTTTGAGAAGCAGTTGAAATGTATGAAGTGAGATAATTTGAGCATCAATCTAGCAAAGTAATTTAGCACACTGTAAGCTTGTGAATAATTCCCATCACACTTACCAAGTTAACTGTACCACCTGGCTTCTTTAAGAGATTCTTCAAGAGGACCTGATGCTTGCCTGCTCTCAGATCATGCCTTGAGCTGCTGTCCCAAGTCTAACTGAGTATTGCACTTGAAAGTAATGGTTAGTAGTTGGTCCCTTTATAACAGAAAGTATTAGTTGCACAGAAGTAAATAGTTTAAGTAAAAACAGATTTTCAAAACAATAAATCAATCTATACATACGCCTGCCTTTGCCGAAGGGTCATAATTCTCTTACTGGGGAACACCCATCTTCTTCAGACTCTTTTTCCATAGCTTCCCTTGGTGGCAGCCTATCTTTCCACACAGGCCCTGACAATTGAATCCCCACTCCTTTCCTAGGAATGTCCTTTTAACCATTTAATGCTCTTTTGAGCTCTTTGTTCTCTGCACTGGCAGAACAGCCCTGTTACTTTGGCCTGGAGCCTGGAAGTATGTCATTGTCTGCAATTGCTTCCCCGTTTGTGACTGCGGGGAGGCTCACAGATTCAGAGCTGTTGTGTTGCTTTCCCCAGACATGCCTTTCCCACCTCCCAGTATTGAATTAGATCCATGAATCTATTCATGGCACTCTAACAGCTGACCACTGTTGAACGGTTAACCCAGTCTCCCTGATATGACCACCAGTTGTCATATAACTTTTACATCGTTTTGGTCTTAGGTTATTACTTTGTGTCTCCACACCTATCACAGTCCCACTGAAGTGAGTGGGAAGTAGTGCAGGAAAAGTATGAGCAAGTGGAAGAGGTACAGGAATTTGCCAGCGTGAGAAATATGACTTGAACGAGGCATGAGTTGACAGAAGCAAGGTGTCTTTGCCTATCTCATAAGGATGTACGAATAACAAGTTTCATGGATGGGAGCATGAAGAATCAGTAACAAGGACAGACAGGGCCAGAGGGAAAAAAAAAAACAAGAAGTTGGGAAGAAATTGCCAGTGGCAAATAAAATTTATTTTCCAACTAACTTGAGACTATTGGCCTTACCTCAAAGGGAACCCTCTATCTGTTCTTCTAGATCTTGCAGTTTAAGTGGTAGCAATGTTCATATCAAAACATATATTTTAGCTTTTTTGAAAGAGAGAGATTAGGATACTTTAAAATTAATAAAATCCTAATTTAATTGAATGGTCAGTCATAGAAAATACCCTAGCACAATGCAGAAATTTCAGCTGGTTTGGGATTTAGCACAGCAGATGGCTAATGGCTGCCTTTATCTGTATATTATCAATCTGCACAGGTGCAGAAACTTTTTATAGATGCAGCTGTAGGTTTTTACAGTTCTCTGTGCTTCTCCTTTTTACATGGTCATAAACTAAGCATCCTAGTGAGTCTTCAGTGTGCTATGTCTACATTACTAATGAAGCTTCTTCCTGGAGAAGCATACGTATAGGTTGTATTGACTTCAGTGGGGCTCTATATAACCATTTGAATCTTCATGCACAGAGAGCAGGATGGGGGCCAAGAGACAGCGAAATGTCCCAAACCCACACAGTGAGTCAGTGATATGGTTGGAATTGGAACGGAGGAGCTGCTAGCTCTCGGCTTTGTCTTCTGTGCATTAGAGAATAACACTTCTCATGGCTGCATCCCCAGGGCCATGAATAAACAGGCCCAAATTCCAAAGAATTCCACAAAAGCTCCCAAAATCTTCAGGACTGTAGCTATACTTGTGAGACCAGAACCTCTTACATAATCTCAGAAAAATGGATAGCACAAGCTGAAGGCTGTTCATCAGTGTAGAAGTTGAAGATCATGTTTTCAATTGCAATTTAAGCAGCACCAAAGTTCTGACTATTCCCTCACGGGGTGGCATTGATAGCATTTTGTCGTTTCAAGCCAAAGCAGCCTTTCCCCATGTAGTGATCTCTCTAACAGAAGCAGAATGCCTAAAACGTTACACTGACAATGATACTTAACAGGAACTGTATTTTAGAAAATAACCCTTATCACTGTATTATCAAATATTCCATTCTGTATGAGGATTTTTGTTTTGAATTAAGAGGAAGCTGTGCTGTCTTATGACCTGCTCTGTTAGTCAAGCAGTGGGCAATCTGTCCTTGGAGGGGGATATATAGATGGCACAAAGAGTAGAACTACAGATTCCCTGACACTTCCTGAGAATAACATCTGGATCTGTGTGAAGTGGTTTAGAAAATAGTTTTTTATGTTAGATATGCTGCCATTTGCATGGTGAGTAGTCTGAATACCTGCATATATTAAATTGCTTCTATAAAACAGTCTTCTTGCTAACTTCAGTAGTACTTGTACAGTCCCCAAGATTTGATGCTAATTTACTCCCAAGTAACATTTCATTCTCTAATTTAAATTGTCTACCAGTGATGGGACCCAGCTATAATTGTACTTAAAAAAGAGGAAATGAAATGATGGATATGCTGTTTTATAACTGTCTTTGTAAGAGTGGCTTTTGATGGCTTGGAATGTGTCTGACTGTTTGGAAAACATCATGTGAAGATCAATGTCACAGATGATACTTTTCTTCCTTCAGATATAAGTAGAAGCTAAGCAGAAGAAAAGGTGGCATTTAAGGAAAAAGAAAACGACTTGGAACTTTACTGTATTCTGTACCATTCCCAGAAGCTTCTGTTTAAAGCTATCAGAGCATTTTGGCTGTCACTTTTACTGAATCTATTTACATACATTTTTAAAGGTGAATTACTTGGCTGTTTGACATTTTTGTTCTCTGTTATGCTGCAACAATCTCTCTGATTTGCAGTCAGATAAAAAGCATTACAGCTTGAAAGTAACAGGTTTCAAAGTCTTTTATTTCCCCACCTGTGCAAGTAAAGGTGCTCCTATATTAATAAAATACAAGGCTATCAAATTAAGAGCGCAGCTTGTTAGAACTGCTGGAAAAGAACTGCAGTTTAAATTAATTTTCAGAAGTATAAATTTGAAACTTATGAAAAGAATGAGGTGTGTCTGGCAAGTTTGGATAACAGAGAGATGAATGTGAAGGCGGTTTTTCTAATGTGCTTAGCAGACCCAGCTGGAGTCTTACTATCAAAAATCTGGCCCTTACCACATACACAAGAATTATTTAAAAATAATAGTAACACAAAGTCTGATTCTCACATTGCCCTATGTAGCCTCAGTGAAATAGCAGACATGAAAGTGGTCTGGAGATAAACCACAAAGAACCAGCCAAGGATATATCATTTCTTCAATATCGTTTTACTTTTTTTTTCACTGTTGGATAATGATGAAAGGGCAAAGTAAGCACCATCCAAAGTCTATATTGTTGGCAAGAGTGTACAATATAGCCAATATAGGATTTACATTTTTATTTTACTTTCTTCTGTATAAATGATATTGACATCCCTCATCAAAAAAACTAGCACATCTCATGCCACTTAATGCCATCTTGTAGAAAAGGTTTATATAAACCTTTGAAGCTCAGAGATTTAATAACTTAAATCTGCAATATCAGTGTTTCAGTAACCATGTGTGTTTAAGGTTGATTTACAAAATGAGTAAACACAGTAAAGAAATATTTTACAGTGTACCACTGAACCCACCAGACTGATTCCAACAGACTCCCAGTCTGAGTACAGTCCTCCGCCTTTTGGAGTTTGTTCCCTATCTTGATGTCAAAAAAGAGATCAACCTCATCACAAATGTGTCATTTGCTATCCTTTCACAAGGCCCTAATTTGGTACCATTTACCAAGGCAGGAAACCCTATTAAGAGACACCTTTAGTTTTGGAACTTGTTCCTCTCTTTACAGCCAAGCAGCCCAAGTGTATTTTTCTCCAGAGTGCACTGCAAGCCTTGCTGCTCACCCTCTCTTTTGGAAAGAAAGGGATGTGCACAGTAACATGCACAGTCTTGGTTGCAAATGCCATATTCTTTAACAATATTTCTGGATTTTTTCACATCTAGTCTATTAAATGTTTTATTTTAATTTAGAGAGTGAAGACTGGGAATTTAGGGTAAGCTGTTTTGCAGTTTTAAATGCAAACAAATTTGGGTGAAAGGAAAGATAGCTTGCTGAGATCCTTTTTTAAAACTGCAGTTGAAGTACTGAGGTCAGGAATGGTTGAAGAATGTTTTTTAAAAAAAAAAAAAAGTTGTAACAAGAAAGGGAGCTTTCTTAGCAGGGTTTGGCTGAGTGTTCAGAAGGCTAGTCTTCATGTCAGCCAGTGTATTTTAAATCCTGATATATTTGAATCTTCAACCACAGTAAGTGCTGATTACTTCTGGTAACTAGAACTGATTACACCATTGATTATATCTGCCCTTGTAAGTGCCACAGTCTGATGGTATGGTAACGATGGCTACATTAGTACAAATGCTATTTCATGGAGCATGCTAATGAACAAATGGGGGATAAAGTTATCCATTTGTGTCCTTGAGCCTAAATTTGTAAGTTATGTACTCCACTGCCTTTGCAAATGGTTTTGGTCTAAGGGAATATTTATAAATTATGTCTCTTTTCAGAGTAAAAGAAGCAGAGGAAGTCTGCAGGCAGAAAAAGGGGAAATCACTTTACAATATAAGACCAAAACATGACTCTGGAATTGTAAGTAAAAAATATAGCTATGCTCCTATTCCCATCAGAATTTCTACCTTTTTCTCTTTGCATTTTATAGGTATGTTATTCCTGATGCACTCTTTTTTTAAAATATTTGACATTTTCATGAAAGGTGTTAGATTAAAACTCAAATGCTGCTTGTGAATGTTACTCCACAAAACAGATGTGCACAAGCAAGAGAAGCGTATTCCACCCTGCACATCTGTTGTATCAAGTCCTAGCGTGGGATGCACCTAAAAGGAAGAAAGGCTATTCCAGGCTTCAAGTTTATTCAGTCTGTAATTGTTCTGTTTTCTAAAAGCTGCAAAATGTAATGGAAGATGTGTGATAGGGACACTCAATTTGGGACACTGTGTCAAATACCAGTGGCTTCTGTTCCACTGATCTGGATTTATTTGGAATTGCAACCATAGGAGGAGACAATACTATCCTCTGACTTTTCTCCTGAAACCAGATAAACATGTTTAATGGTAGCAGAGGAGTAATTCCTATCATTTCAACAAAAATATTCCAGTATGATTGCCTAAACATTGCTAGGATCATGATGTATTTTGCAATGGATGAACTTTCGTCTAGTGGAAAATGAATCTGGCACCTCACATTACAATTATATCTGTAGCAGCTGACCATCAATTATTTTTGTAAAATCTGAAAATATAAGATTTTTTTCATGTTCTTTTCCTCCCAGAAGCATGATTCAATTCTTTTGTGCTTTATATTCATTGCTATGTTACTGTGATACGTCCTTTAAATGAAGCAGGATGTCACTTACTATAATTTAACTAGCATAATCTGACACAGGGAGAGAGAATTGTTTTTGTTGTTTCTTACTCTGA
The DNA here is from genome assembly GCF_036417845.1 of Apteryx mantelli. NCBI lineage: Eukaryota > Metazoa > Chordata > Aves > Apterygiformes > Apterygidae > Apteryx > Apteryx mantelli. Next base: position 51,452,104 of record NC_089980.1, on the reverse strand, counting down.
GTGTTTAGGGAGAAGTGGCTATGGTCAGTGCCACAGGAAATGTAAATGGAGTAACAACTTGGTTAGGAATGATAAACTAGATTTTATTTTATCAATTTAATTTGTAACCAGATCAAGATGTTATTAAAAAAAAAAAAGTTGATTTGGATTTTTTCATCTCCCCTACATCTCCCCACATGTAAAGCCATTGAGGGAATTTTTTTTAAATAACTGTAGGCTTAATTACTCCTGTATCATTATCATTTTTACTTGTACTGAAACTGAGACTTCCAGGTAGAGCTGAATATCAGGATCTCTGTTTGTTTACCACTGCAAGCATTCCCAGTGTTACTAAATACTTGATAAAATAAAAAAGAAAGTAAACAAAAATATTTCACAAGTACAATATTTAGCTAGTCTACTTCAATTCTAGTTTCAAAGGGAATTTATTTGTGAAGTCAACCCTACAGTAAGTATAATTGAATGCTGGCCTACGTATTTCTGTGTTTTACAGATTTGTGGCATGCATTTTATGTATACTCAATTCTCTGTATGTTTTCTATTTTTCAGAAAGCAAAGATAAGTATGAAAATCTGAGAGAAGAAAAGTGAAAGCCACTGTTACCTGGTTACCAAAACTCAACATGTCTGTGGGTGGGGGGTGAGGGGGAAGGAAACTACATCATCCTCATCGTTTGCTCGCTTGACCTTTCTGAATTTCCGTTTTGTTCTCTAGAGTTTTCCACCAATTGATGTGTTACTGAACATTCATGAATGAATGTAATCACTTTAATGGAGTGCCCAGCAATAGACTAGGTATGGACTTGAAATGCCTTCCCTGTACTCTGTATCTCCTTTGTCAGTCAAAAATAATATTTTGTAAAGTTTATGGTATATTACAAATAGGCCAAATCAGCATGCGTAAAAAGCAGCATCTGCATCAGTTCTGAACATGCTGAAAATTGCATTAAGTTGAACTTCATAAGAATGCTACTTGATACAGTAAAACATTTCCATTCCTACCGACAACATCTGTCTAACACAAATACTTCATGGCACTGCACTTAGATTAGGGAAAGAAATGTTACTCTTAGTGAATTTGTTTGTATCCGTTTCATGTTGGCATTTGTAGTTTGTATTTTGAATCGTTAAGTGCTGTTTATACAGTATAATCAATGCTTTCCCAACTTGTTTGGTTGCCCTCCATGACTAAATATTTGTGGAACAAGATGTTTACCGTTAACTATCTAAAATCGATAAGGCAGCATACTTTTACTTCATCTTTTGCCAGTTAGTGAATGCCAGGTGGTATAGGGGTCAGAAATCCAACATAAAAAATTATTAAGTGAAAAGCAGGAAAATACAGAAAAGCACAGAAGTACTCTAGAGAGTATGAGAGAGATTTGGCTATTATAGTTTGTTAATATATAAAGCAGCTAATACTTTTACATGAACTTTAGAAGGTATAGTATAGTTTTAACTCCTGATTACTTAAATCAGACAGGCTTTTGGCCATATGTACATGACTTCCCTTTTGGAACTAGCTTTACTGTTAATTTAAAACGCCTTTAGAGAGCCATTAAAAGATGCATATGGGAATTGACATTTCTGGAAAACACTAGCCAATTCTAGTGACAGAACATAGACTACCAACAAATTCACATCTATCTCACACTTAACAGAATGGCAGATTTTTCCTCCATACTTTCAGTGTTCCTGACTAGGAAGTTAATGATTGAAATCTATGACTTAGGGCTTCCATTTTAGACCATATGCTTAATTCCTATTTGCAGTCCAGAATTTACTATATCAGTCCTGATCTGGTCAACCAGTAACACCGCCTTCCTCCAGTCCTAATTAAAAAGCCCCAAAGCAATCAGCCTGATTGATAACATTTTGCTTTCAAAGTGCACTTTCCCTGAAAGCAGTCAGTGTGCGCAACTGAATCGGATGCACATGCTCACAACCTTGGAGCCTAGAAGACACTGGGGTAAAGCAGATGAGATCTAACCTGCTGGGGTAGGTTATTCCCTTTCTAATCTAGTATATCATAAGACGTTCCTGGATGTCCAGAGGCTAATATACTCTACAAGGTGTCATAAGGGGAAGTGCAAATTATGACCTCAGGAATCTGTTGTTCTTCACATATACCAAGCACTAGAAAAGATGTTTTTTTTTCACTATGTGAAAAGCAAGTCTCCTGTTGCTTGACAGACCTTTGTGAAATTCTGTACTTATAATTATTTCTGGCAGGGATATAAATTACCAAGAATGGAGTTCTAAAATTTTGTGTTGATGGGAGTAACATTACTACTTGGGGAAGTGAAAAGAAGAGATTATTTGCTGTTACGACTAACTTATGGAAAAAAAACTTTAAAAAAATAAAGCTATTTTAATGGCACTGATTCAAATCCATGTTTGTATTTATGTAAACAATAGTCTTTTCCTTTTAACTTTGCTCTTAATTGCAAGGATACAGTAGCATGTTTTGGTTTGTAGCCTTCCTGTTTCCTTCAGTACCTACAGTATGTATATTACCATACTAAATGAAATAATAGGACATCTAACAAAGATCACTATGTGCAATACTGTATTTAGTGTTTCTATTTCAAATTTTTTTAGAATGTTAATTTATATGAAAATAAAAGGAATAATAATGAAATAGTTGCTTTCTCTCTTCACTGCCAGGCTATGCTGTAGTTTGCTAGCGTCCATTTGCGTCCATTTGCTGCATCCCTTTCAGCCTCCGGTGCTGAAGGTAAAACCGTTGTGAAGGGATTTGTGGAAATGGGGCTTCTCTCACCTTGCCTTTTAGAAGCATGGTGATAGTAAGTCCTAGCTGTGTGGATATATATTACCTCTTCCCCAGGTGGTGGTAGTGAGGAACTTCAGAGTCCTCCTCTACCCTGTCAGACTGCACATCACTCATTTCTCTGGCTTGTGCAAGCCTTCCAGTAGTGCATTAGGCTTAGGTGGTTTGAACTGGACTCTTCCTTTGCAGCTGTGGAGCTGATTTGATACACATTGGGAGTCTTACTGCATTCTTACTACAAAGATACCTGCAGTCTGTTCCTACTCTATCTACGTAACAGTCTGATGAAATTGCTTTTGGGACAAAAACATGCATAGAAAGTATCATCTGTATATTATAATGATAGAATTATAGATATTGTTTTATATCATTAATGTGCTGTCAAGCAACTTGGTAGTACTGTCACATACATACTACCCTCTCCATTGGATCTGCAAGATGGATACTACTAATTATTTGCAAATCTGTCTCTCTAAAGAACAGTGTCAAAGGTTGGCTCTCGCTGGTGGTACTGTTATGATCTTAAGATACAAGCTGCCTCATGGGTTTTCCTGTTTCATTTTTCTCAGGCTCAACCCATTTGAAATATCTCTCTTAAATAGCTGTTCTCCAGCCTGTTTTCTAAGTTCTACACAAAGTAAAGTAGGCCATTTGCAGCACAGAAGTTAACCTGCAGCACAGAAGCTAACCCACCACACTCCCAGAGTGGAATCCCAATGCAAGTTTCAACATTGCTCTTTTTTTTCAGAGGCATACTCTGCTTTTTACAGAATTCTGGGTTAATGTTTTTTTGTTGTTGTTTGGTTGGTTGTTTTTTTAAGGGGTAGAGCACCCACTGAAGTCCCCTCTCCCCCCAGTTTACTGCAACATCAAGCATACTATGCTTTTAGGGTAGGCCATAGTCCTACAAGAGCTGTAGTGGACAAAATTTTGAGCCCTTGTTGACCATCAACACCATACATTGCTCACCATTACTTAAAGTGTAGCAGCTACATGAGGACTTTCATACCTGAGAAGTAGCTGTGACTTGCTGAGAATGAGAATTCTGAGAAGTCTGGCTTTTATGAGGAGCTATAGAAGATTTGTGGTGTTTGGCTTTGCAAATTAAAACCTTTGGGAAGCATGGTACTTTAACTGTCACGTCATATGATACAGTAGTGTTGGCTCTTTTGTAGCACTTTTCATCATCCCAAAGAACTTCCAAAAGACAGTTTAATATTAACCAACAGTAGCAATGCAATTAGTAACATCATCGTCCCATATGATGTCATTTTCTTTTCTGATTTTTTGGTGATCAACTTAAAGTTGGTAGCATTTATTAACTTTGCTGAGAGAAAATATAGCAAGTGAGTCTTAGCATTATAATTATTTTGTTGCATATTCTAAATAAATAAGCAGAGATGCATTTATGCCACGTCCAATGTATCAGTTACTTAAGTTACACCAATTTTAAGCTGCCACAGACAGAACAAGCAAAACCTGATAGACCTGAATTTTTCTGAAGATAGTGTGAACTGATCAGTAAAGGGAGAAGACAAAAAGCAATGCCTGATACCATTCATCTCCAGTACCCATCAATGATATGAGACTTAAGCTACAGAATGGGTTCTCCAAGCCATTCCCTTGTTTATTACAGACTCATCTGCACCTGTGCTGTACCAGGTAAACATTCATTCAACCTAGTTGTAAAGGCATCCAAAGGTAAGTCCATTGTCTCAAAAGCATGGTGTTTTTCTGAAGACAGTGTGTGCATTAGGTCAGTCAGCACTGTTTTCTCATGTATTCCCAGCTGCAGTTCAAACTTATTCTCTTAAAAATTGGGGGGGGGGGGGGTGTCTTCATCTGTCACCCGTCACAAAGTGGGGTCCTGCCAATCTGGCAATTCTGTCATGGTAGAAATTAGTATTTACTGTGCTCCCTCCCTTTCCCTGTCCCACAACATCAGAGAGCGTGCTGCAGGCCAGTTTAATAAACACTGGATCCATCTGAGTAAAGCCTATTTTATCTCCCTAGAGACTTGCCTTGCTCTTGGATTGCTTCCACAAAGGGGAGTTTATTGGATTACATCACATGCTTCTGGTACTGATGGCAGTCAGGCAGCAAGAAGCTGGGAAAGCCAGAGCTGGAGTCTTGGCTGTAACACAAACAGCTAGACGTTCAGGGTGGTGCTGGATGATGAAGCTACCTGCAAAACAGGAGAGTGGCTGATAGAGGGAGAAATGAGAGGGGAGCGTTGGAGATGGCTGCTGGGTCCCTTTTTGAGCCAACTGACAAAGGTATTCACAAGTTCTGAGCAGAGGCCCCTGACCACACTTAAATAGCTAATGCACAGCAGAAAAGTAATTCTCAAAACCAACAGCTACTAAAAAGGGCTTCCTGCAAATGTCTGTTGTAGTGTCATAAAGGACACAGCCCTCCCTGGCTAGTAGTGGGCTAGATGCTCCTCCCACTTTTAAGACCCATGAAAAGCATTTGTTCTGGTCACATGGAGAGTCACACCTCAGGGAACTCACTTTCCAGACCAACGTTTACCTTCAAAATTACTTTTTAACTATCTTTTCTCAGGGTTGGAAAGAAAAGGAAAAAAAAAAACCTATAGTTTGAAAGCCATACATTGAACTTATTCAAGAGCTGATAGCAAGTGTTTGAATTCAACTACATCTAAAGATTTGCTCTATGAGGAGGCTGATGCCTATTACATAATGATCTAACTATATTTTAAGGAAAACCACTTAGGTCAGAATAATAGCTACTTCTCTTACAGCAAGTGATGCCAGCAGTTTAGCTGCTGCTGGAGCTTTGGCTGTCATCTTGTTAGTTAACCAAAAAAGCCAGGATTTGTGTGTGGAGAGTCAACCCCAAATTCTATGGTTAGCTCAGCTTACTTTCTCCTTTTCCCTTACAGATGCCTTGGGGTTTGGGGGAGGAGGGTAGCTTAGGCTTTTCGAAGCTGTTAGGTTGAGCCATCATTTACCTGAGACTGGTAGGGCCAAAAGAAAGCTGAAGAATAAATTGATTTGAGACTGGTTGGATACTGGGTGTTGAAGCAAAGCCCATACACCTGGATACCATATAACCCTCGAGTAGCTTTATTATTTATTCTATAATTTAATAGTAGACCTATAAAATAATTACATTATACTTAAAGCATTTCTTCATTTTTGTTTTCATTTATAAAACAAGAATTAAATACAGTTTTAACCATTACAAGCTCAACTCAGTTTTTACATAAACACAGCTCCTAGAAGGAGCTTTAAGCTGCAGCATATTCATATTGCAAACTGATGAGAAACCCAGGCAGGGCATAGCTTAAAGATTCTTGCACGTTTTTCCTAACTGAAGTTACTAAGGTGTTTTGCCCTCTCTAGTCCAAAATGCTAGCAGGGCCTGGCTTTCAGTTATTTTCTTTCAAAGGGAGACCAAGATCCCTAGCATCTTAGTAGATTATAACTATTGCTACCTTCCCCACCCCACCCCACCCCCAGCAATCTCAAGCCTAGACTGAATATTGCCCATTCAGTGGCTAGCATGATGCTGACAGCATTGCAGCGATGGGCTTGAAAGCACAAGGAGGCTCCTTTTGCATTTCTGACTGTGAAAGACCACAGCAGAAAGTACGTGCACAGCTGCTCATGCAATAGGGCTAACATACCTGATCAACCTCATCCTGCCCATGCCAATCCCCATAAACCGCTTGGTGAGCTCCACTGGGGCTCAGTCCAGAAAGCCTCTTAGAGCAGCCTGTCTCACATAACAGAGACCTGTGGCACTGCACTCCTGGCTAGCAAGAGCGCTAAACACGTTAACCCCTTGGAGGGGCGATATGTAAAGAGGCTGGCAGGGAAGGGCTCCTACAGCAAGCTGGTTTCACTAGATGCAGATGCTGAACTGTAAGACATGCATCAGGGAGTCAGCTTGTCATTTTTAATTTGTGTGCTTCAGACAATTTAGCATGCATGGGCTTTGGTTTGGGGGAAGGAGCTGGTTTGCTTTTAGATGTAGGACATTAATGCAGCTGGTACTAATACAGATCAGAACTGGAACAAACGGGATATACAGACATGCTAAACTCCGCTAAGAGAGTAACAACACAGTATGATTTTAAACGAACTTAAAGTATTCACCAACACCGATAAGGCAGAACTCTAAATCTCAGCAGACCACCAGTACTGCAGTAATTACAGCTTAGTCTCTCCCTGCTCCTACAACTGTGACCCATTCCAACAGCACTTACCAGTGGTTTTGCCCTTTAACACTAACAGGTTACCTGGTTTCCAACCACTGCATGGGAGAGCCACCGCTCCCAACACCTGACACACTGGTGCATAAGGCAGCTTTTGTATTCAGTCCAACAAAGACCAAATTTGGGGTTTTGTGCTACAGTGCTTCTTTAATATCTTAAGTGAAACATTGTTTCCTTAAGTGTTTTCAGCTCCTCTCCCACTACCCTCCCACTTCCCCCAATCTGAGCAGGCATAAATACAAGGTAATAAATGGATGTTGTCCTTTTTTTGGAGTAAAAAACACACATATACCTAACACACAAAACCTACTGGAAAGCCTAGTTAAAACATGTCCATTTTAAGCCAGGCAACTAACCTAGCAACCAAGTCTCTTACGCAACACATTTTAATCTCTGGTATATTCTGCCACAAGAAAAATATACATGGCTAGGTCTAAAATACTTTAAACAGCTGTTTACTATAGCTAGGTTACAAAATAAACACTGCTGCAGAGACCATGTGTTTGATATATTCTAACCACAACAGTGTAAGAATCCATATTCAGTCTGTGGATGCGATCCTGGTGGCTGACCTAACACTTCCCCTCTCCCCTTCGGTTCTTATCTGTGGTTCAGACAACCAGCCCAGAACAGTTTGTCATTGCACACTTGAAGTTGTCTTAGCAAGAAGAGCCTCAGAGAGTCTCTCTTTCAGTGTGTTACTCTGTCTCTCCCCTGCCTGCATCGCCCAGCTCCAGGCAGCACACCCAGCACTTGGTCGTGAGAGCAGGGAGCCCTGGACCGAAACACCAGCGAGGCCTTCTCTTCTTGTGGAGGGGACTGGAGTGTAGGGCAGAGGGCCTTACTCCACACAGTGGAAACATTTAATGCTGGATTCAGCCAACTGGTCACCTAGAAGATCAATCCCAACTTCTGGGAGCCTGCTCCACTCCGGAAGATTCAACCGTCAGTTGATATTGGAAATACAATGAAGCTTTATGGCAAAGTGCCTAACACAGCCCATTAAAAAGCTTTATTCCAGTAGGCAAGTGACAAGGAGCCTTTCCTTGCTGGAGATATGCCTCCTGAAAGGAAAAAAAAAAAAAAAAACAGAAAAAAGAAAAAAAAAAAAAACACAATAGACAGTGAGTCTGCTCAGTGGGACAGGAGAGGCAGCAGTAAATCTGATGGGGGCAACACCATGCAGTAGGTACCCGCCTGCTCTCACAGTTTGCCTGAGTTGTTGAGATTCACAGACATGCAGCGGCACTGCTTCACCTTCTGGATTTTCTTGAGTCGGAAGGGGGGGTCCAGCTCAGGGCACTCCAGCTGCACGGTTGATGAGGTGACCTTATGTGGCTTGCAGAAGGCACAGGACTGGAAGGATTCCTCCTCCTTCTTCACATGCCGCGGTATGTAGAAGGAGTTGCACTGCCCATAGCAAAAGCGGTTGATGATAGTGCGGCTTATGCAGCCCTCCTCACTAACAGTCTGCCGCAGGGGCTGTGTTTTGCACCAGTCACTCTTAAGGTACTTCCTTTCAGTGACGACAAGGGCCTCCTGGCTAGAGGCCAGCACTTCCTTGTTCAGGTGCTGCCTCCTCTCAGAGTTGTTGCTGCTGCTGTCTTTGTAAGGGGAGGGAATTGCTCCTGCAGGACGGTTTTTCCTCGTGTCTGTTACTCTAACCAGCGCTGCCATCAGAAAAACAGACAAGGCAAATTTCCAAATCATCCTGCAACAGCAAAACAAGTAGCTGTTAGAAGAGACACATATTTAAACCACAAAATTGCACTGGAGTTTAACTTTACACACTCTTTTAGAAGAATGGAGATCTCACTGCCTTTGTAATCCCACCACTTCTCCTAGGAGAATAGCTATTTTCTAGGGTGAATATTTATGAGAAAGAGGCCAGGCTCCACTGAAAGTCACATCACTCCCTCTCCAAGCTTTCCAACTACCCCCCCCCCAATAGGGAAACTGCTGCTTTGATCCTTGAACCAGTTATTTTACAGAAGCTTCAGCCGGAAAGGTTTCCTCCTTTTTTGTGAAATCCTGGGCCAAACAGCTGGGCAAACTCCTGGCTAACTAAGGCTCAGAAGACTCCTGCCATTACCGTGACGGCTGATTTGTGGAACACTAGAGAGAAGGGAAGAAAATAGCAGGTTACATAAGGTGAATTCTCATTTCCCTGCTTGGCCTTGGAATTCATATCTAGTCTAGCTCCACACATAAGTAGCAAGAGGTGTACAAAAGTATATTTTTATTACTTTAACTTGCTTCTGAGGTTTCTTGGGGTTTATGACACTTACAGCTTTGCATTCATTGTCTTTGTGGGAGGCTGAAAGTTTGTTAGATTTATTCTTGCAGTAGGAAGAAATGCTTAAACACAACTTGGAAGACATCATTACTACACGGCCTCTTACGCAAATAGTTTAAGAGTGTTTTTAAACAGGAGAGAATTCAATATTTATTTTAGATGTGGATTTCTTGTTAAGAAATAGGCTAGAGCATAATCCACTTGCTAAATTAAAATAGTCAGCCAGTTAGTTAACAAAAATATTTTTTTCCTATGGTTGCCTATTAGAATTTCTTCTGTGGAGCATCTCTTACCACCTCCTGGATTTTCATCAACCACTTGCCCAATTCAGTTTAGTAATGTGTGAAAATGAACTGTCAGGAGATCAGAGTAGAAGTACTAAATTTCTCTTATAATAGTCACTACTGAACCGTCACAACTCATCTGAGAGTTTATTTTGTTCTTCCTGAGAAGGGAGAGAGGAGTACCTCAAGGATGCTGGAAGAAAATGCATCTCAAAAGCTTCCAGGCCAGAGGTAAGGACACTTCAGGTCTTTCTAAAAGTGCTCTGCTCACTTGTGGACTGCATTTTTAGTAACACCGTGAAAGAGTCAGCCCTCTCTTCCCAGGAAAGCTTCAAATGCTTCCTTCAAGTAATGGCTTTTCTTCCTTTAGAGTGATGCCAAGATAAAATATACCATTGCACCAATAAATATAGGTACCCTAACACTATAGACACTTGAGATGTTGCATAGGTACTCCTAACAAGGCATAATAATGAAAACAGACCATTGCATGTTTGGCATTGAAAAATGCCAAACATTTTCAAACAATGACACAAACAGATCAAAAATGGAGACAGTGCAAGAGAGCAGTAACAATGGTGCAATGGCAGTAACAAATACTTCTCACCTAACAAAGCTAACCTATCATGTATTTAACCCCCGTGGAGCTAAAGAGACAGGAGTACTGTAGCAGGCTGGGTGAGATAATTCTTTAGGCTAATTTCTAAGTCTATGAGATCTCAAAGTCAGGCTTGAGCCAAATTTCTAAGGGGAGAAGTTGGAAGTGCTAAAGGAAATGCTAATCCTAAAGCTGTGAGTAGATCTGATACAGAATTAAAATTCACCAGATTCTGGGCTTGAAACAGAATCACTTTTAGATACAAACAGTGTTTCTAAAACCCATATAAGCACAGATAACCCAGGTGCCCACTGACAAGCATTGTAGCCATGGGTACTTTAAATCAGTGGCCTATTTTCACAGCACTTAGCATTCAGTGCTCAAGTCCAGATGTTTTGTCCACAGTCTTTAACTGAAGCAAGACTAGACTTGGCTTTGTTCGCAGGTTATTATCGCCAAGACCATTGGATGTCAACCCACACAGACCGGCCAAAATCTAATCAGGTAATTAGTTTCAGTTGAATATAGTGTTCCACGCTTCCTCTCAAATTGTTCTCATGTTATTCTGCACTGATGGCTGCATTTCAGTAGTAGATAAAACAACTGATCCCCAAATGTGTGTGTATTTTATATAGAAAAGGGAGGAAAAAAATCAGGAGTTACAAAGTTACAAGTCTACATCTTCTAGAAACAGTGAGAGGAGAGCTCCCCACTAGATACCTGGCACTAGCACTCCTCATACATACTCTTCTACTTTTCTCTTTAAACCCGAGCATGCAAAGTAATAGTGACAACTCTGCTGTCTTTTGCAGGGGAGTTCAATCCTCTTCAGCAGGGACATCACCTCTCTGGCTTCATTTCTCTGATCCTGACAGGAAAGAGAAGCATAGGGGCCCAAAGTCACATCAGGAGAAATGCTCTTTCCTCCACCCCTTTCTCTTGTTTTGGGAAGACCCTGTCTTATCACACCCGCCCTGTCTCACCACAAAATGCATAGCTGAAAGTTCAACTTTCCTTGTTTCATGTCAAAGATGGGGTCAAGCAGAGATCGTACACTGGACTTCAGTGAAACTGGCAGAGCTAACAACACAAAGTCTGTAATGTAGACAAATATTATAGTAGCTTTATAATTACTGAAATAGTTTTACCTAGGCATGGAGAGCCATTTGATAGAATAAGTAAGATTTATTCAGTAAGTCTATGCTTATAATTAATAAAGCATTATTAATTAAAGCCACTATTGTAATATTATAAATCAAACACTGTAGTACATGTTAACAAGTACTTCTAGAGTCAGATAGGAAGGCACCACCTATTTCTACCATACATCCCTATCAAACATGGACCATGAAATATTTACAGAGAATATATTGTTCTATTTTAAACTAGCGGGTCAAATGTTGTGCATCCTATCAGGAAATTTCTGATTACAGGGTTGCCCCTTACTAGCCTGCAAATCACCCCTTTCTAAACCCTGGCACACAACCCTTCTATTCAGGTAAGTAAGGGTGCAAACAAGGTCACTGGGTGCCAGCAACATGCCATGGACAACATGTATTTTAGGTAATGAGACACAAAGAGAAAAGAAACTTCATTATTCTCACAGATCATTTTGGTAAACTCAGCCTGACTCCAAAGACAACATGGTGAATGCTGTCTGTCTGCAAACAGAGCATGGGAACAAACACAAAACGTATTTGAGAAGAATCTGGCTTCTGGCAAGAACAGGCCAGTTCTGTCCTGCTTAGATAGCACAGAATCAGCCAGCATTTGGCTGAGACCAAGCAACTGAGAACTGCCCCAAGAAACAAAAACCTTTCAAACTTGCACAAATGCCAGGGAGCCAGCCTCTGCCCATAATTCCCACTGCATAAGGGGCTCCCCATGGCAGAGCCGACAGAAGCTCCTGTGCGACAGTTTTCAGCTTCTCCAAAAGTTATTGCCAGCTGCTGTGAGTTCCCCTCCATCCCTTTTTTCAGTGTGTGGGCCGGTGCAGGAAATAACTTAACCTTACACTAGACACCAAATAAGGCTTAGCCGCATTTACATTTCACATGCTCGGTTTTTATCTCTTTGAGATAAGTAAATCAGCATCAAGTATGAGATCAGAAACTCATCAAACCCGTCATGCTGGAGTTGGGCTACTGGGTACCCAAGAGTGTAAAAAATCCATGGCCAAGGAAGCAAGCATGCCAAGATCCAGGTCTGTAATCCAGAGAGGTCAGGGCACTCAGCTAGGATGGGGAAGACCTAGGACTGCTGTATCCGCCCTTAGCTTTATTTCTTGTTTGTATCCAATTACTGTGTAACATAAAATATCTACCAAGTCAGGCTCCCTCTTACATACTGACCTTCTGGCCCTATAATTCATGCATTCTTGAAAGCAATCCAGCTCCAGAGCAGGACAGGCAGTGTAACCCCAGGAACAGCCTATAGTTTTGTGGTTAGGGCACTCCTCTAGGAATTGGGAGCAATGGATTTGACCTCAGAATTTAAGTCCCTCATTTTTGAAGAAGTCCTCCAACACAGAACCAGGAGCTATTGTCTGAAAGACAGGAAAGGAGGTAAGAGCAGTGCCCATCTATGCTGAGTGACTGTTTCACTGTTTCCTCTAATTTTCAGGGGGGAAAAGGGAGGAAAAAAAAAAAAAAAGACTTCAGTTCCTAAGCTTAGGATGCAGTTTCTGACTAGGAATTCCAGTTTCACAGATCAGTCTACTTCAGGATTGCAGGTTGACAGAAAGACAGAGGGATGGACCTGAAATATGGCAGTGATATTATATTAGCTGCTGAGGAAATCAGCAGGTGTGAATCCCATTTGTTTATTTTAGCATGTCACACCTACAAAGCACTCAGCATTATCTGCATTCCTGGAAACATCTAACTTTCTGATACAGTTATGACGCAGTCCTACACTTACATTTCTTATTCATTAGGCCTTTGAACAGTGTCAGGAAAATGCCACAGCCAGTGGTTCAAAAAAAAAAAAAATCTGCAAAACTTGCCCTACTATGGAACACAAGAACCTATTTTTTTAGTTTAGTCATGGGATATATATATATCCTGTAAGTACATACTAGAAGAAGATGTAGTACTATAAACCTGTACTGCACCAATCAAAAGCACGGTAAGAGCCACTGGCTGGAAAGAAGAAAAATGAAAATTCAGAGATAATTTATTTTTAGAAATTTTTTATTTCAATTCACCAACGGAAGATTTTGCCTTGGAAAATGGTGTTTTCCCTTCAATTATTGGCTAAAGGCATGCATTATAGGCTAGATTAAAACAGATATAGTTCTGAGGCATGGTATGCACATGATCACCTTTGACCACTCGCATCATTCTCTTTCAGTTTTCATCCTGCAAACTTCAGACACTGGCACTTTCTTCTGGGATCAGCTATTCAGCTGACCATGGGCATCTCTGTCAACCAACAAACTTTCTATTCCCAGCTTCCTTTCATATTAGAACGAGTCAAAAAATAATTTGTATAAAAAAGGCATATGTATAGTAAAGTAAGGACATGGTGTACATGGTCAGTTCTCAGTATTTAAGATGGGACACAAGAAGTGTTTGAAGACAAGCCAGGCAATAACTTTTCAAAGAACTAAAACTTGGCTTGAAGAACATATGTGGGAAGCCAGGAAATATCAGATTCTCTGCCAGGAAGCCAAAAATGCTATTTATTTAATTTATTAATGGTTAGGCCTGATTCTAATGGTACAACATTCAACTAAAGACTATACAAAACAGGCATCTTTGTGCAAGGAAGGCATGCAGTGCTAGCTTCTCACTTTTAAGTAACCTTTGGAAACTATTGCTCCTGTGTCTCAACAACATCAGCAATAACTGAACACTGCACTGTATCTTTCTCTTTACAGAGGCATGGACCTCTTAGTAAATTATTCCACCATTAACAGATTTTTCATGATTAAATTGCCAAGACTGAGGCCAACCACAACAACAGAACATGCAGGAGGCAGGAGAAAAAAAAAAAACAAAAAAAACACACACACAAAACCTAAAAACCCAGAAAATCCAGTACTGCAACATGATGTCTTACTCAGATGCAAAATTGTTCCACTTTAGCAGTAAAGAAGACATACCATGTACTACAGCACACAACCAACACCAAAAGGAATGTTGCTAAAAAAGCAATAATTAATGCCATTATAAGCAAAAGCTTTTTCCACTCTTGTCTTCTAAGAACCTTCTGTAGCGATTTGCGAGAAAGCTGTTTTGTTGCCTCACAGCTCTAGTGGTAAGTTGTATGAGGAGAAAACATTTATTTCATACTTAATAAAACTCCTGGCATCCTGGCCTGTATGGAGATGAGTAGGAAAGTGGGCAAAGAAAGGCAACTTCTCCATCCTTCTCTCTTCCTCAGGCCATAGTGACACCCTAACCCCACAGAGGCCCAAGCAAGCCTACGGGGTCTGCCAACAAGTTGGTGGTGAATGAAATATGAAAGGTCTGCCTGCAAGTTGGATACTTCAGGAACTCTACTCCTCTGTCCAGGCTCTTGTTCTGTTTTTGACAGGGGAAGATGGAGAAGGGATTTCAGCTATGTTGTATTGCTCAGAAGAGAGTATCATTTCATCATAATGGCCAGAACTTAGAGGTTCTCCTTGTCACGACAGCTCTTGAAGACGGAGACACTGAATTCAAGATTATGAAAAATACAGTACATAGACACTGATATGGCCAGTCTATGCTAAGATAAAGCTAGTTTAAAAACAACTCAGAGGATGTTACTTCACACTAATTTCAGCCCTCACTATAAATCTTCTACAACCAAAAACTATATCTTGATTTAGATAGAGCTTATTAGCCAAAGTGGCTGGGAGTTTAGAAGAATCATTGGTCCATGTGCACAAATGTAAGAACGAAGGAATCAACCGATTGCTCCCATCATATTCAGCAATGTATAATTTGTCAGGTATGTTATTTTTAGGACTGGAGTAATTATGAAGACAACTTCAGGATAAACGCCCCATTGGCACCAAACCCAACTAGCTAGAATGTTAGCTTTTTCTTCCCAGTTTGCCCTCTATCTTTCTTATCCTCCTCTACTGCCACTAGAAATCAATGTTTATAACCATGCTTTCCTTCTTTAAGGAACTTAGACAAGCTCATTTGAAGCAGGTTTGAATGCAGCTGCTCATTTCATCAGTTCATCAGATCACATTACTCCTATGCTCCTCTTTGCATTGACATTCTGCCAAAAAGTATATTGATTGAAATATTGTATTACTGATCTACGGTATTAGGCTTTCCACAGGGTGAATCCTTCTTATCTTGCACAGCTTGTAAACCTGGGATTCACTTTATTTTTTAAAGTAGCATTGGAGGAACTTGGAGAAGTTTCTCATTTTTCAAAGCTAGGACAAGGAACTTGTGAGGGGAATAGTTGAAAACCATGAGCTGAGATTTCAGGTTCTGTCCATTATATCCATGATCTGAACCAGAGTTTCAGGAGAGTGGAGAGAGGGGAAAAAAAAAAAGTATTGGAGAAGCCAGCCCTGGCATTCTTCTTTGAGATACATACACTAAAACTAACATTATAAATACAAATGCTTCACAAAGAGCATATACACAGATATTAAATGCAATTACTAAAGCAATCTCACACACTAGAAGAAAATAGTGAAGGAAACTACTCTTCCAGTTTGGGGAATTTTTTTTTTTTTTTTAAGTTTGAATATTACCAAGTCACATTGTAGTCAAGCAAGACTATCAATCAACTTCATACTGCCCTGTATTTAACAGCAGTAAATATTTACTACTTGATTCTGCAATTGCATCAGCATTTATCAGTTTTACACAGGAAAAAAGACGAGGAAGAAAAGCTGCATGAAATGTAAAAGCTAAGTCATCCTACAGGAGCTCAGGTAATGCAGCAATGTCATTTGGGGGGGGAACTTGAACACACACAGTTCAGATAGATTGAATATTATCAGGTAACTGAACAGAGTTTTTTTGGAATATTGTTATGATTAAAACTCCTAAATTTTGTTGCAATCTCAGCTTTAGGAACTTGTGGTTTTAGAGTCAACCACAGACAAATGTCTGCCTGGTGAACACATGTGAATTGTCCCAAGCAGAGTGAGATGTCCTACTCAGAAGTGTCTGAGTAGTCATCAGTACTGGCAGCAGTACTGGGGAAGAAGGGAGGAGGAGGAAAAAAAAACACAAAATAAAACCAGATTTCTGCTTGCTGTCCATGACAGTTGATTTGCTTGCTCGCAACCTGGTTTTGGAGAATGCGACAGTCAGGGGGTGGGAGGAATAAATAAAAGATGACTCCTTGGATACATGGAGGATGGCTTTTTGGAAAGGACTGGAACCTGGTTCTCCTATGAATCTAAAAAAAAAGTGTCTTTGCAAGAGTGAATCAGGTCAAAAACAAACTTGTTCTCCTTCTCGGTGTTCTTCAGCTTTTCAGCATGAGGTAAAGAGAACTGACTTGCCTACTTGGGGCTATGTTTGCAAATGAACATTTTGTCCAGCAAGCAATAATAGACTACATTTAACTGTTCTTCTGTGTAGAAGGCAGCTGGTACACTCCCATTTTGCAGTTTTTCATTTAGAGGAAAACAAACTTCTGCCCTTGGGAAACTAAATCAGAAGGGAAGCAGTTGCTTGAGCAAATGTCTTCATTTGTGATCGTCCCTCAGCATGTTGGAAAGGAAGACAGTCAACATAAGAATGGGGAAAGTACAGCATTGAAATACAATAGCTCACTTCATTGCTTCCTCACTGGAAAATCAATACTACAAAAGACTATTTTGCAATGAGTAGTCTCCATTACATTTTTGTTGTTTGCATTACAACAGAACATAGAAATCTCATCCAAGACCAGGGCCTGAGTGACATAACCTCAAAAAGTTTGTAGACTGACTTGGTGAGCAAGATATGGTGGGTCCAGAACAGAGCACAGAGGGAAGTCAGTTACCAGAGGTCAGAAATCCACTGGGAATGGAAGGCTTCCAACATCTTTCAATCCCACCATATTGCACCAATACTCTTTTTTGTTGATCAATCCAGATTCATGATTCTTAGGCAAGCTTTCCTTTAAAAACATTATACCTTTCTATACTGAAATAGTTTTATATGAAAATGCCCAATACAGTTTCCCTGAATTTTGCCAGAACAGAGATGGAGTTAGGAGTTTTACTTCTTTTTAACTTCAAACAATGCCCTGCATCCAGAGCATGCAGCTCATTTTCTAGTTCATGATAAGGAAGAAAACCATTAGTCTTCAATATACACACATTATTGTACTTGTACCACTCCCAAAGAGGGCATTTGGATACGATCTGTTTTAGAAGGAAATCAAGTTCTGCATATTAAAGCATCATAAAAGTGCTCAAAAAAAAGCCCCAAAAAACAAACAAAAAAAACTTTTGCCTGCTTCTCTTAATGGACAGAAAATGCAATTCCTTCTGAAAAATCAATAGGTGGCACGTAATCTTGCATATGAGAAACTCTAGATTAATCAACAGAGAAGTAAATTCTAATTTTACCAGATTTTCTGATAGTTTCAGATGCTTGTATTCTTTCTGGCTCTACATTCAAGACACTATCCTCAGCTGTCACTATATGACTATTAAGTAGGCATGTTTAGCATGATGAATTTTGAAAAAATCCAAAATATTTTTTATGGTCTAGTATTTATATTACAAATTTTAGTGACCCAATATACTATTTATAGAGCTGAAATACAGATGGTTCAAATAAGACTTGCTCTTTTTTGAATATCCTACAGGCTAGCCTTTCTATTAGGAAGCACGCAAGTTCCCATGCACACAAAATTTCAGCTATGTACCCTACTATTTTCCATTATGCCACTTGCAAGAACTACTGTAGCTGCACATTCATCAAGTTCTCCTAAAAATGGCATAGATTCATAGGTTAAAGCAAAAGGGTGTAGAGTTTTTCATTATCTCCACTTAAAGGTGCCTGACAAAGCATCAGTCCTGCAAACTAAAACTTACAGCAGTTGTGAGAACAAACTTCAGATCTACACTAACAAACAAATAAACTAAGAAGTTAATTCAGCTTGTTAGCAGTAACCAGGTCTGTGCCAGGCAACCATGCAACTAAGCGCCTTACCAGAAGAATTGGTATTACACGACAGCATTTTTCTCTTCAATGGTGCTAAGTCTAGAGAACCCTCTCATCCTTTTGTCTTGTTCTTCTTTGGTTAATGAGGAACATGCAGTTACGCATCTGACTACTCCTCACAACTACATTTTTTAATCCACTAAGCAAATTTCAACCAATTTTGACAGCAAGGCAGTTACTAAGCTCCTATTACATTATAGTAAGCGTGTTTTCTCCATTACCTGGCCAATAAACTTTGGTTGCCTCATGCTGCACTGCTGGGGAACACAGAAAGGAGTGTAAAGTATTTTAGGGAAGGGAGGAGGGGCAAGTCAAGGATATCACAGTTTGCTACCCTAGTAAGCATAAGTGGCAAAGAGGATGCTTAGGATTACTGGCACACTGAATACATCCACAGAAAATCAGAATTCATGATCTCTAGTTTTCATGTGTAATACTAGACACCTAGAAACAACAACGGGTCACCTCAAAGCTTTTAACATATTCTGTTGCAGAGTGCAAGCTGGCCCAATAGTTAAGAAAACTTTATTTGCACTATGCATAAATAAAGTCCAGCAATAATGAGACACTGCTGTTCACTATGCATGGTATTACCCTTGGGCTGATCCTGTGCTATTTTGTATTCTCTCTTGTTCACAAACTACTTGGAGAGTTGCAAGATTTTCTGTTTGTTTGTTTCCCTAAGAACAGCAGACCTCTGCTTGGCTTACTTTTGTAGTTGCTTTTCATGGATTTAACTAATGGTCCATCAGAATCCTTATTTAATTACTTTTGTTTCAAATGTTTAACTGAGCTGCGGGTGTTTGTTCTAGGAAGAAGTCTGTTCCCTGAGTCCCATATGAGAAAATTCAGGTACAAGACTGAAATGCAATTCAAATCTATGAGTGCTGGGAAACACAGCAACAGCATGCTCTGATGATCGTCTGCATATGCCCTTTTGCAAGCCTATAAATAAAGATGAAATTTGGAGTTAAAAAACTTCAGACTTAGATAGCCTCTTGGCTACCCTAGTACATGTTTTACTCAATGTCCCAATCCAAGTTCTTTAGTTTGGAACCATTTTGACCCTTATTTTCAAGTTACTTTGTAAGATAACTAGAGGAATATTCATTTATTTTGCTGCATGTCTGTTGATATTTCTAAATTGACAGTAATGTTTATTACTGTCATAGCTGTCAACTGGACCAAAATAAATCACATGAGCTGATGTTCAACAACTGTCAAGTGTACAGAACTTACGAGGTGCTATAATTTAAAGTCAGAAATACAAAAAAATTGTAATTAGATGCAATATTAATATAAACATTTCTAATACCTGAATATTTCAATATGTCAAATATTTTTAGATATACTGGCAAATGCATACCACACAGAATGAAAGGACAAACTACAGTTTATTCATTGTTATTGGCAGTGTGTGCCACTAACCAAAAGATGAATTTCCAAAAGATGAAGTACTGCAGGATGACCTCTACTACAGGAAATTTTACATCCCAAATACTGGAAACTTACTCCATCCCTCTCACTTCACACTACTGGCAACACTTGGCTGTCCCACATCTATGCTCTCGTGGCTTTCATTCATGCTCTGCTCAGTGATTCTCCCGCCATCATTTCCCTAAGAATATAAATATTTGTTCTGTCTGTATTCTGGTTTACAGGCTTGGCCCATTATTGAATATAAAGGCTGTAATTCAGTCATAGAAGGATCTGTTGCCATGCATAAACTGGGATTTTATATTTTATGACTTAGGCTTTGCAGAGCAGCCATCTTCCTGCTCACCTCCCCCTCTCTTTGCCCATGACTGAATTATAGTTCTATCTCTAATTGAAGCCTACTATTATTCTATTTCTCCTCTTCTGCCGAGAAGACGACCAGAGCTATCATTCTGAACACATACCAAGCCACAGGAGCCTGGATGAAGTACTCTAATGACAGGTCCTCCTACACAGCACATTTGCAGTCTTTCTGCTAATTAATTTGATTTCCTTTGTCTAGACTAACATAATACAGCAAGTTATGCTCATTTTAAGGAGCATCGTTAGCCTTTCAGTCCCTTCCAAATGAGGAAAGAGGAAGAGTCAGTAGACTGGAATCTGGGGAAGATTGACTTTGTCCTTGACTACTCTATTGCTTATGTTTTCACTTGGCCAAGACTTTGTCTCCAGGAGAACCTGAGATAGCACTATCATCAGAGGAGAGACTAAAATCAAAATCAGATATCGTCGGTGTGTGCATGACAAGGCAGTGACAGTCCCAGAAGGTTCTGTCTACTATGTACTGCAGTCAGCAGCTTTCTTCCTGGCAATCACTTGCCATTTACTGTTCACAGCTCCCAACATCCTCAGGGGGCTGAACAAACATATAATTAAAAACCACACACAAGTTGAGACTCCCTTCACAGAATGAAAGGGGATTCAGCAGTGTGCCACTGGACTAGTAAATTAGAGGCAAAGCTAGTATTGGGAGTTAAACAAGCAAGTCTTCTATATTTGGAAGGAGAGAAACTGTGAAGCAGAACAGAGTTTGAAAGCGGAGCTGTTGGTCAAATACAGGACTTAGGAAGTGGGGCAATGTGTGATAAACAGATGAACCCACTCGCATTAAAAAGGTCATTCTTCTCTGTCAGGTGGGCAGATCCAGTTTTAATACCCTGAAAGAAAAGTGACAGGGAAATCACATAACATTATACAGGTATAAAGTGGGGTAGAATGAGTGCGCATGTGCATAAATTGTTAAAAAAGGCAGGGAAGATGTTCCCTAGGATAGAAGAAGGAGGAGGAGGAGGATGCCTATAGAGGCAATCACTGTTCTGTTCACAATCCCACAGGACAGACCAGAGCTCCACTTCCACAGGTAATTTCAGGGTCATTTCTGGCCTTGCAACCCCAGTTGCATTTACCATTTTGCAGCATCAGAGGAGAAGGATTTCAACCCTGGGATCTACTGACTCAGGATTTTTATTTTTATTTTTATTTTTTTGGCTTATAATCACAGAGGACCCTCTTTACATAGACATAAGCAAAAGATAAACAGCACCTACAGGCTTTTTGTTAACTTAATGTGACCTTGTTTTTAACAGCGTTTGGCCATAAGCCATTTATATTGTGACACCACAGCTAAGGTTTGAACATTTTTTCCATTACTCATACTTTCAAGCTCAGTAGAAGCAGACAATAAGTAAAAGAAAACCTAAAGATTCTTTTCTTTGGCTCTTTCAGAAAGTTATTCTCAGCAAGGTCAGGGAGGTATCTCACAAAGAGCTAGCCCACATCCAGTTATAAATTTCAGCATAATATGGCAAGCTTCATTTCTCTTCCCTGTCTATCCAAGGCCTCTACCCTGGTGCTACCTTAGGCAGCACTTCCTCAAATCTAGAAGAGAGAGATGACACCTCTAGTCATTTCTGATGACCTGATGATACTGCATACAACAACTAAGATATCAAGACTCCTTTTCATGTCAACACTTGATTTGATTGAGCGTAATGAGTTGTCCAAGTGAACTGGCCAAGACAGCTTCCCATTTGACATTTTGACAGTGTAAGATACTAGCTAACATTTCCATCTGTGACAAGTAGATGCAAGACTGAGGAGTAAGGAGTGATCAGAAAGCCTGATTGTTCAGGGTTTGGGGTTTTTCTTCTTATTCCAAAGCAGTCAAAGAACACATTGTTCACTACAGTTTACACCATTTTACTAATCCTGCCACTTAGTGCTGATTCAAGCATTTATCCATTTCTTGATGAAGCAGCAAGGGAGAGTCATCAGCTGAAGGGTTTGCCAAACTATTTACCATATAAGGGTTCTCCTAGTACCAACACAAAGCCATGCCAGCCTATAAACCATTCCATTAGCTCAGTGCCATTACTAGTGGACAGAGTCTGAGAAGTGTTCAGGAACTTGTAAAGAGTTTATTTTTCTATACCAATGAAAGAAACAGGGAATTCAGTCTGCACCACTTGCTTAGGTTCATTTTATTTGATAAGACCAAATAAAACCATCCTAAGGAAAGTCCTCCAGTTCATAGCCTTGCTTTGGTTCCTACTGAGTGATCACCCACATCATCAAAATTTGTGATTTACATCACAGATTTAAGCAACAGTATCAAAATTACTTTCTCACCCTTGAATATAGCTCTTTCTAGACTCTCTCCTACATATTGGCTAAACAAATGATTTATTAACCAAGCTACATGTAATGTGAGATTAAAAAGACTGGAACCTCAGACAGGACTGGCTGGAAAATGTTTTCTAACACTAAGAGAACTAGACATGTTGAAAGTCCCTTTTGGTATCTACAAATTGGAGAAAAAGTTAAGTCTTGACAGTTGATTTACTTTTTCAGTTCAAATCAGGTGAACTGTTAGATTCTGACTTCCTCCTTTTTTCTTTTAAAGAAGGACAAGCAAGCAAGAATTTGTTTGTTTTAAAGTACTTTTGATGTAAAACTATTAAAACTTCAAAAATCAAGAAGCTATTTCACAGAGTTAATTTGAAACACCTTTTGTCTCTGTAATGGTGAAGCCCTAAATATACATCCATATTGAACTAGGCCCTTCAAATCAGTTGTTTTCAGTTTTAAGGTGCTGGTATATTTTCCTGCAACAAAGCATCTTTTGGAAAAAAAAAAAAAAGAAGAAGAAGAAATAAAAAGTTTTGACCAACCTCTGTCCTGAAGCCTTTCAATCCCATGGTGTACAGAGAGAAAAAGTTTAAATTTTGAACCCTTGATGCCAGCTAGCACAATTGCTGTAGCATGATTGTCCTCGGTGGGTCAAGGATAACCACAGCCACATTGGATCTTTTATGCCTATATTTTGAAAGAAGGCTCAGTAAAGAATTTTGCTTAGCAAAACAAGACCATTCTTTCTCTCTTCCTGTAGTTTCAGACCAACTGCTTTTGCTTTGGGTGATTATTTCAGCTTCCATAATTTTTCTGCAGCCCAAAATCGCAGAAAAGCTCAGTACAGATTACACAAGTGATTTAGGCAGCATAAGAATATGGATAATGCCAGAGCATCAAAGAGAAAGGGAGTAACAATAAGGAAAAACACTACAAAAAGAATGCACTTACCAAAGACATATTATATTGCTCACTTGTCTGAAGATCTGCTAACTAGGCAGAAAAAATTTTTCTTAGAGGACCCTAAGAAGCTCCTAATCTGCACAAGAGACTGAGGAGTAGTAATTACCACTTGGCAAAGCTCTGCTCATTAAAAACAAAGGGCACATTTACCCCTTTTTTCCCCTCTCCCCACCAATCAAATTCTTGCTCTACAATATGAATGATACATAAAAGGCTACATCAGAGTAAGTACACAATTTCATATCTATATACTTGTTACAGGATTGAAGGGCTTGACTTACTTAAAAGGAAAAAAGGAGTGAGAATTAATTCATTGGACTGTATGGTTTAAGTAGGATATGTAGGGGCACTGCAGGCTACAACAGGAAAGGAAGCAAAACAGCACGTTAGTTAATAGAAAAAGATCTGAGAAGGAAAGCTGCCACATGAAATAACAGCATAACTATACAGAAGTCATACAGAGTTCTTCTAGATACCACAGTTTTCACAAGGTCCTCCCTATGACTATTCTCCACCTCCCTCAAAAAAAATTATTTGTTTAAGGCTGCTTGCCAAATCCATGGCAAAGCCACTAACAGAAACCAGAGATGAGATTCGGAGACTCTTTAGAAATAGGTGACAGGGACGTACATGTCACTTGAATCAACACAAGCAATCCAGAAGACTCCTGTTCCCACACCTGCAAAGCCTCCAGTTTCATCCTGGACCACAACATTGCTTACATACCTATAAACATGCGTCTCTGCAGGGTGCGCAGCCATACGACCAGGCAGGCCATAAAGCCCATTCTGAACTCTGTTACAATTCACGCAGAAATTAGACAAAGCTGAGGAGCCACTCGCAAGCTCCCAGGCTGTCCTGCTCTGCCAAGAGTATTTCATGTACGCCCAGCCAACATCACTGAATAGAAGAGGAACAGCACTAGCCACTATCAGTCATCCAAAAATTCAGCCAGATGAGGCATGGCTCCTTATCCTTCTCATAAGCAGCCTTGTGACAAGATCTTCCCCATCTATGAACACGAACTCAGGGTTTCAGTTCCCACATCAACTGGAGGTAATGTACTCACATTCTCCATACTGCAGAAAAATACCTTAACAACGAGAATGCAGAAAAGGGAAAAGGGAAAGAGGAGAGCACAGAGATGCATTACCCATCCTTTTTGCTAAAGCTGGATTATTGGGCAGGGAACAAACATAAAATTCCTGGACATAAAGGGAATTACGGTAGGAGAACCCACAACTATTTCTCTGATTAAGCTCTGTAACATGGAGCGCGAGGTCCTTAAGCTCCCTGAGTTTTATCATCATCCCCACCATATAAAATAATAATTTGTTCTAGGTTTTAATCCAAATGGAAATAATCTCAGACCAAAAGAACCCAAATCCTTCTCTTCTTCTCTCAATTTTATTTCTAATAAGCCAACTGCAGAATGTGGGCCCCAGTAGGTATTCTAGTTACACACACTTGCTGTAGAAGCTAGGAGAACCCTTACAAGTGGTGTGATTCCACTTTCATTTAAAGTAACGGCACAGGGGAAAATCCCTATCCCACCTTGAGAAATAACTAGAAAAGTAATGAATGTCAGCTGCATATATTCCTGTCACCCATGTTCTTCTGTGATAAAGTTTAAAGCATCTCATGCTGTCATCCAGTCCAACTAGGGTGCAGTTTAAACAATTTAAGCTGCAAGCTGTAGCCTCTCTGCTCCTAGCCCCCAGGCTTGCACCCCTTTCCCTCCACCCTCTCCGGCCCAACACACACGTGCGCGCACACACACACACGCACACACCCTGGCCACTCTGTGCCAGTACTAACAACCATGCACCACACAGTCAGCAAGATGAGTTCGCTGATCCAGCCGAAACCTATTTTTTTGTTTTGCCAACTGGCTTTCCAGCCACCTGCAGGGTCAGGAGTGCTGCTGGGGCCCCAGCGCCACGCAGGGCCGCTCTGCCCTATCCATACCAGCCTGCAGGCAGACTGCCTTCAACCAGCTGCAAAGCCACACCCTGATACTCCTTCCAAACTGGGGCCTGGGAACGCAGTCACCCAACTTACCTGTTTCAGGGTGGAGGAGGCTAATGTAACCGAACGGGTGGGGCTGATAAAGGCGGTGTTGACTGACAGGACTGCCTGCTTTGGCTTCCTGTGAGATGTACTGTCTCTTCAGATCTAAAAGGCTTGCTGTTGGGACTACGGTCTGTACCAGCGTAGAGAGAGGAAATAAAAAAAGTAATAAGTGAGGTTTATATCATCTCCTGTATGCCTAAACAGGCTTCAGCTGTCTAACCAGACATGTCCAGTGACATTTTAGATGCCCAAGGACATCCAAGGTGTTTGCACAGGGCTGCCACACCAGAGGCAGGACCCTATGGCAGATGCACACTCCTCCAGAGTGGCAGCTGGAAGCTAGGTGAGAAATGTGGGGTATTTGAAACAGCATTAGCCACGTTGGCTGAGACACCTGTGTCAGCCAAAACCTCATTCTGCCATAAAGCTCCAAGGGCCAGGCTTCCCACAAGGACTGGATTTTTCAAGCATTTTAAATACAATGCCTCCTACTTATGACTTGATTTCCAGAAGAGCACCATTTATTTTGCTTTTTCAATAGATAGGATCCTTTAAAAGAGGATCTTTTATCTTGAAAATGTGTTCTGCAATAGAAGTGCAAAAATAAGTGTTAAAGATAGAAGGACAAACATGAAAATATAGTTTAACTGTTGCATCCGGCTTTCTGACTTTTGAATGTCTTGCTTTGCAAGTGTAATGGTTTCTTCCCCCAGGGTTTTCGGTTTAAGTGATTATATACAGCTACTGGCTAGACTGCACCAGAATCATCTACATGATATATGAGGCACCAATACATTCTCCTTCTCTCGTCCTCCTTTATTCATCTTCCCCTGGCCCCAACACCTACGCCTGCTGGATTCTCCAAGCCTGATCCAGAATCTGGCATTTAAGATTGTGGCAAAATGGCTCTTCTTCCTTTTGGTGAAGATGCTATATAGCCATGCAATTAGTGCATTGCAAAATTAAGCAAGCTTGTATTTAAAGACAAACAAAAAATCAGAACAAAGCGGTTAATGTGGTTCAATGAAAGAAGTTGGAGGGAAATAGTTTTCCACTCTCTTCTTTCTAGGTAATAGATGAGCTAAAAATGCTCATGAGAGAGAACGAATCTGCTGTTCAATAACCTGAAAAAAAAAATCATTCATAACTTACAATACAATTCACATGGAAACATTTGTACAACCTCCTTTTGTAATAGAGCACTGGAACCAGAACAAAAAATTCTGATTATTGAATTCACCTGGATTTTTGCCCTCATTCAGCAAAAGCAAAAGTTGTGCAAGCAACACAATATGGTAAGAAATAGAGGGATGATCCTAATACATGAACAAGGGAAACAGGAGACAACCTTTCCAACAGTATTCACACAGCAGAATGCTAAAACAGCATCTCACTAGTCAGGATCTAAAACAAGACCTTCAGTGCCAGAGCACCAGCTTGTATCTCTACCACCTGGTCAAAGGGTACAAATCCCACAATGAATAGTCATTCGAAGGGCAAAGGCTTACACACAGAACCCATGCTTTAAGCTTCTTCCTTGTTATCAAAGGATGGCACCCTGATCCTCCTAAAGCCTAGAAGAGTTTGAGTCCCATGTGGGCTAATGTTTTGTAGTTAACTGTAGTTATGTATATCCATAAATATAATATACTGAATGGTCAACAGAAAGGACTGAGCTCTCATACCATATAAGCTCATACCATTCTGGCAATTAGAACTCTGATTAAGAGAGGACAGGCTTAAACTAATGCTATGGAAGTTAAGCAAATACTTAACTGTCTTCCTCTATTTGAGTCCAAAAGTCTGTTGAAGTTACCAGACGTAAGAAGAGAAGCAAGATAATACACCATCAAGTCAAAAGCACCACAGAAAACATCCTACCTTCTTATAATTAGAATTAGGAGATGGATATTGTATCAAGAAGCTTGCAGTTCTAACTGGATGAAGTTCAAGTGGAGAAAGCTGTCTGCCATCTCCAATTTACAACTCATTGTTAATCAGCTGCCTCAAAAAAATATTTATTCCTCTTAAAAGAAGCCTTAGTCTCTATACTTCACTGACAGCCTGTTGCAGCATTAATAAGTCTGCTTTCTTATACACAAACCAAACTGTACCTTGTTTCTAAGTACGTTGATTTCTCCCACAATGGTCATCCCAGTAAGCAGTCTATCCATGTTTCACATTAGGACAGACTCCTCCACACCTAAATAGCCTAAAAAAATTATTAGCTCTTTTTCTAAATGCTGCTAGTCAGAACCTATACTCTAGATGGGCTAGAATACAGCCTCACCTCCAGACCTGTGAAATCCCAAACCTGGTACAATTATCTACTACAATCCTATATAACTGAGACCAGAGATGGTCTAAAGGAGTAATACTATTACTGAAATTCCAATAATGATCAGATTCTAGCTCAAGCTGGAATTTATTTTCCAATATTCCAATTTATATTTTGTGGAACAGACCTTTCATGTCTAAAATGCAAAAGCAGACTCTAAACCCAATTCATATGCAAATCTCAAAAAGAAGGGGGGGGGTGGATATATATACCCACCATACTTTGACGACAGTATTATTAGGGCATTAAAGACAAATACAAGGTTCTACTTTTAGACATGACAACATGGCTGCACAAGTGCAGAATGGAAAGTAACAGGTTATGTGCTAATTCCAGGCATCGTGCTTCAGGAAAGCCATGAAGATTTCTAGGGGACCCAGGGAAGAGAAACAAGAACACAACCATACAGGAACTATGACTTATGTGAAAAGACTGCAGAAGCTGGGAATCTTTAATATGAAGAAACAAGGACTAAGAGACTGATGTTAACAGTTTTCAAATGCATAAAAGGCTAACAAACAGTGGAACAATCCAATTTTTTTTCTTTCACGGATGAAAAAGTAATAATGTCAGCAACTAAGTTTTCAGAAAATAAACCTATTATCAAGATTCATGATATGGGTAGTGAGGCACTGGAATAGATTTGCCTAAGAAGCTTGTAGAATCTCATCACTGGAATTATTAAGAAGAAAGCATCACAAAAGGAGAAAAAAGCCCACCGCATCTGCCAGGAATTACATAAGGTAAAATGGATCCTAACATAGGCAAGAGATGAGACAGATGACTTCTCAAAGTCCTTTTAATTCCATCATAAGTAAATAAACACATACAAACTCACATTATATACAGGAATTCTTGTGGTCCAAAGAACCAATGTTTTAATAAGTAATTTTTTTTCCCAGTTTTCTGGCATCTCTGTTCTCTTATCTATCCAGACTTTCTTGCTAGCTATGAGAGAAAGAACACATCATTTTTCCTGTAGTAGAGCTTAAGCTATATTTGCTATAGGGTCATTAAACCACTTCTCAAAGCCAACCTTTCGTACCGCCACGTCTGCTAATTGTGAACCTACCAGGCTTATAATGCGGATTCTATCAGATGCTTTCAGGATTAAAGACTTGGTTTGATTTCTTTTGCTGTAGGCAAAATATTTGTTTAATGTTTCTCTGTTGGCAAAAGACACCAAGACACAGGATTCTGGAGAAGGCCTTGGGATTTCCAAAATTTAAGTTATTTAGAGCAAACATTAAGTCATTAGAAAATGAGTTTAGTTCCTAGAGCATACATAAATTCCTATAAAACACACACAACTTTTTCTACATAAGACTAATTTGGGGACCATTTTAAAGTCTCTCTGAGGACTGACTGCAAGGCAGAGAAGTAAAAGCCACTGCAGTTTAGGCAGATAATATCAGGTCAATGGAATAATTAAAAGTACCTAATAATTCCCGCTGCTGTTTCATTCTGGTTAAAATGTTTAGGTCCCTTACTAGAAGTAAGGGAAAGACAGCACTAGAAACGTGTATACCAGACTAAGAGTAATGGAGTTACTGTGCAGGCTGATGGAGCAACTAAAATCCAAAAGTGCAACTAAATCAGCTAACTGAACGGATCTTGCTACTGAGGCATCAGGTCATTCAAAGTAATCCTTAAAATATTAATTCACACGTAGGCGCACAGGGTCCCTCAGGCAGCTGGAGGGAAAGACACAAACCCCACATACTACTGCGCCTGGCTCTCAAATCATCCAGCTTCAGGTTCAGGGCAAGGATTTAGCAAGGGGGAGACCAGGAGTGCCTGAGGGCTCAGTTTTCCTGCACTTCTCGGAGGAGGCCGGGGCTGAAACCACGTCCCGGCCCTGGCTGCTGCCCCTCGCCGCCAGCGCCCACTCCAGCCTCAGAGGGCCGTCCCGAGGAGGCTGTGCCACCCGCACCAGCAAACAGCCAGGCTCAACAGGAGCCCGTCAGCAAAGCCGGCGCCGGGAAGCCGGCCGGCCGGCCAGACTGAACGCCCAGAAGCGGCTGAAGTCGTTAGCTGTGGCGTCTCACCACAGACACCCCGGGCCCTTGGCGCTCCCAGGCCGAAGCGTGCGGCTCGCAGTGCCAATGCAGTCATGCCCGTGGCACCGCCGCCACCTGCCCCCATCGCGAGGATGGCCGCACCATGGCGGCTTCTGGAAGGTTCCGCCACTGCAGAGAACCGAACCCACGCGACACTCAGCCACCCTAGCTTCACTGCTCGCTAGCGCTGCAGGGACCCAGGGTGGGGGGCAGCAGGCCGGGCCGCCGGTGGCACCACAGATCCCCCCCCATGCCCGAAAACCCAGGCAGAGGAATGGAGAAATCACCACGTCCTGCCGCCATGTTTTGGATGGCAAGCGAAGCCATAGGCCGCGGCACAAAGGTGGCAAAACCAAGAGGTAAGGACCTGCACATCCCGGTACCATCCATCCCCTGATTTCTAAAGCCCCCCCCACCCCGGATATTGGGAATAATTAAAGAAAGAAATTTTAAGTTACCACAATACCCTACACCAGCAATGCACAAATCAGTCAGCCAACGTGCTCCGTCTGCTGCAATTGCACATGGCCTGCAAAATACAAATGTTTTTTCCTCCCAGTCATTTGACATGTAATGGGGTTTAGCAGCATTTTCATTATTCTGTCTTCTCCGACAGGTGAATGAGACAGACATTAAAAGATGCGCATAGATATTGCGGTGTGTTGGCATTCATAACTTGATCCAAACTCCAAACCCCAAAACAACCACGTCCTCAGAGAGCGGAGGCAAACAAGCAGTTTACACAAACCAAAACATTTGTGTTGTGCTCGTGACAGCAAACACCCCAGCTCCTCTCTATTCCTAATACCTGTAATTAAAAGGTGTGGAACAGTTTGTCAACAGTTGTCATCATAAAACAATGATATTTGTCTTATAATCAAAATAATACTCTGTGAAGATGCATGCACTATCCGACCCTCCCTTTCCCACAAAGTCCAACGAATAAATAAAGGAAACTGTCCTCACACAGAAACAAAACACGCACTGGAATCAAATTTGAGTTTCCCTTCTGCCTTCTTTACCCTCCCAAAACTGAGATAAGTTTCAAAATTTGATTTCCTGTTACGAATTCCCTAAAATTAGCCTACAGAGTAAAGACATTGCTATATTAATATTTTTTCCTGCAAGGAACTGCTCCTTTACTTAGATATAGTCTAATAATTCTGATTACACTAAAAGGTGGAGTGATACTGGATTGCGCGCTTTCCTAAAAGCCAGAAAACTGTCATTCATCTAAGTGCAACTTCCAACGCCAGCAAAAGCTGTTAATTTGTAACTATCACACAGTTCCTCTAAGCAGTGCTATTCCTGTAAGAAGCCAATTGCTTTGGCATGTCATTTTTTAAGCCAATACTGCGCTATGCTCTCTTGTAACCTAAGGTAAAGCAATGATCAAGTGAAAATATATGTCTTCAGTCATAACCCTTCCCTTAAATGGTATAATGTCCTGAAGACCTATAAGGCTTCTACTGATGTCATTAAAGTAAGCACAAAAATAATCTTTTACTTCAATGGAGCCAGCAATTTTACTCCATGGTACTCCATCAGAACAGAACCTTGAGGTTTCAGAATATATAGTAATTTAAACCAGGCAAGGATGTGTCTTCAGGGAGAGATACTGACACTTTGCACAGTTCAAGTGGACAAGAGAAGTACTGTCATTAAAGATACACAATCAGTTAGAAGTAACCAGCAAACACTCACAGTTAAATTTTTATGATCAGATGAGAGACTAAAAAAATTTAAAAATTGCCAAAAAAGATTACCAGGGTGTAATTTCAAACAATACATTACCAACTTTTATGTTCTTGTAATTTCAGTACAAATTATTTTTCATTTCTACTTAATATTGCATTTCTTTCTTAGTCATTCTTCATATTTTAAATTTTATTTTACTTTTAATCAATTAAAATTGACCTGGTTAAAAGGGGGGGGAGGGGGGGAACGATGTGGAGAGAGAAAATTCCACAAACACCCATTTTCTGCCTTTTTATGCAGTGTAATGCACAACATAGATCAAGCCCAGTTAGTCCTAATCTAAGCTACAGTAGTCCCGAGATATCCAGGGGCACAGATACCTGAACAGGTTCAATAAACAACAGCTAAAAAGGTATTCCCCCAAAATTGCTTCTAAAGCTGAACAAGCGCCTCTCTTTTAAACATGTGCAGGTGGGCAAACATTTGGAAGTCCTGTTATACAAGCCAATCATAACCCCAACTTCTCCGCTTCTGTTGCTGCCTTGGTTTTGTGACTTAGCAGAGCTGCTAGGCAGGCTCAAAAGGGACACTCAAGACTGGTTCAACCTCCTATTACATGCCTTTCTAAGAAATCTGAGACAACAATAATTAAACATCAACACTTTTTCCTTTTTTTTAAAAACAGCCTTAGGTATTGGCATCTATTAAGAATTTAATGGAAGATCATTGTGGGTAAAATAATGAGCTATGGAAAGACGGAGAAGGAGCTGTAATACAACTTTTTGTGGGTGGAAAAATGCAAAGAAACAAGGACTTCCCCCTACATAACCTGCAATCACTGAATTCCCAGTCCCCAAAAATGTTTGTGGCATTTTGCTTCCTCTTCGCTACTTCAGAGACAAGCATCGCTGTTAAAATTACAAGCCACCTATTTTTTAAGAAGATACTCTGCACAAAAAGATCATCAATTGAACATTTCATTGCTCAGGAAGTTCAGATGAATTCTGTAAAGCCATGTGTAAATATGCTGGGGGTTTTTTTTGGTCTACTCCCTTCCCTCCCTCCCACCCAGTGCTACAGTAGAACATGAGACCAGGGATTCCTCAAGATGGCAAATAAGCTGTGCTAAAAGCATCAGCACTAACAGCTGTCTTACTGTCATCTCCCACCAGAACTCAGATGTGTTCTGTATTGATCATTACTTGATTGGCTATGAGAGCTATGGCAGAAACAGACTTTTTTTTTTTTTTTTAAATGCTGTAACTTTTGTTATTGCATGATTGCAAAATAATCTAAAGCAAAAATATGGAAGTGTAATCAGAATCACCCCATACCCTTTACCCTACTGGTTTGAAACAACTTAAGATCAGACCTATAATATTTACATTTAGAGATGTCAGACCTTCTGAAGTCGTTAGGTTCAGTTTCGACAGTGGTGACAAATAACTATTTTTCTGAAGCTCATGGAAACTTTCCCACAATGTGTGCATTAATTGTAGGGTTCATAACACCAGTGTCCTGTATGGTACAATTCCTTGGCTGGAAGAACCTAGTTACTGCCAGTTGGCTGTACCAGGCAAATCATTTAAGCAAAGAAGGGCTGATCCTAATCTCTCCTCATGCAATGCTAATGCAGTATCAATGAAAAATTCAGTGTCTGTGTTGTTTTGCCTGCACAGGTCCCAATTAGACTTTGGCCTTGTAAAATTAGTCACTATACAGTAGTTTCCCATCTTGTACTAAAATGATGTTCAGTGATTTACTGTAATTTGTAAAAACCTCCAAAGTACTTGGGAAATCCCAACAGCTTTTGAAAGGCTCACTAGCTCTGAACTGTAACATTCTGGTCACCAGCTCCAGGGACCATTCCCTGTATAAGGGCTTGACAGCAGGTGTGGGGAAGGGGTAAAGCGTGTCTAGCTGTACTTTGGATCTAATTACACCTTCTTAGAGCTCTGAGGATTTTATCACCTTTAGTTCCAGAATGTAATTTAACCTATGCATTCAACCCTCATAGTGATCCACCCTAGCCTTCAGTCGCATCTTTTTCCTGACAGAGGGAATATCTCAACAGATGCAACTGAAGATGGGAGTATTAAGAAGCATTCTGCAGCATTTCTCAATCTTTCTTCTGTCTTTTGTCTTCAGCACTTCTGTAGCAGCTTCCACTCATGAGAGGTGGGATTTCAGAAACACTCATCTTGTTCATATTTTCTAAAGTTTAATAATTCCCTACCTTGACATACTGGTTAATATACACCATAAGCCCAATTCCCAAACTCTCCCCGTTCACAGCACAAAGAATGCAGGTGTCTGCCTCGCTTCTGTGAATTCATGATACCAGTCACCTCTTTTTTAGGATCTTCAGTATTCTTCGTGGCAATGTCTCTACTGAATTATTTAGATTGTTTAGTTCCACATTCAAAAGCCACATTCACAGAGACTCAAAACTCCTAGGTGTTCAAGCTGCTTTGGAAAAACAGGACTTCCATAATACTTTGCAGCCCAGTTCACAGAGCACTTCAATTTGGTCAGAATCCACTTAGACAGAAAACCACAAAACAGATTACCTTAGCTATTACTCTCCTGTTTTTCTGCAAGGTCAAGTCCAGACTCTGTCAGCTTAATCTATCTTCATTCACAGCTTCACATTCAGAGTGAAGATACTGCAAATTTCTTAGTGTTTGTAATGCTGGGCAGAGGAAAGTCCAGGTACTCTAAGAGATAGGTT
Organism: Apteryx mantelli; assembly: GCF_036417845.1. Taxonomy (NCBI): domain Eukaryota; kingdom Metazoa; phylum Chordata; class Aves; order Apterygiformes; family Apterygidae; genus Apteryx; species Apteryx mantelli. The sequence goes on along the minus strand of NC_089980.1, from coordinate 51,417,779 downwards.
TAAGATGAATTGCCCAACATTAAACAGAAGTTTGTGGCTCCATGTTCTCAAACCAGTACTCTAGACACTGTTATTTTCACAGTTCACTTGATCTTCACAATTGGACGATCTTTCTCACAGAGAAAATAGGTAGAAGTAAAGAAGGCAAAGGCTACCCTCAACATATCTGTGCAGCGCCAGAGGTGCCAGATATATTCAGATTCTTCACAAGTTACTCAGAGGTTGTGCTGAAATATCCAGAAAAAAAAGCAAAAGGCTCCTCTGGTTAAGTTATGCATGTATCAAGGTTTTACTGCAAGTTACAGACATACGCATGCAAGGTTGAGCTAATGGGCATATTTTAAGTAAATGGTAAGCTGATATGAGAAGGTGATCCAGACAGAGTGGCAATGTTGCAGTGATTCTTGATTTGTGATTTTTTGCACAGTGCAAAACAACTTAATCCTATGAACAAAAACAGTGAAAGAGAAAATGGCCAAAAATATATGCCAAAACTCATCTCTCCCTTTTCTGCTGCACATTCCTTCTATGCACACTGCTAACTACAACTTTGTATTGGAGACATTTGTATGCCACAAAACGATTTGGTGAGACACTGCTATCTCAACATAGCATGAGGATGAAGATGACTAAATAGTGACAAAGCTAAATCATCCCTCAGAGATAAGTCAATAGGGAATAAGTAACTTTATCTGCCAAGAATTAACATGCAATGAATACTTGTAAAGGTTACTCAACATAAAACTATTAGCAGTTAGAAGTGAGTTCCCTCACACACGCTAACTAAGCAAGCCTACTGAGGAATAGATTCCAGCCAATTTCTTGATGAATTGTCTTAACAGTAGCAAGCCCCTAGAAAAGGATCGTGTCCTTAGAGATTTTTAGCTTACAGCCAGGTATCCCACAATAAAGTAGTACTTACAAAATGCATCTTAGGAAATGTGTTCATTTTCCATTTAAAAAAATATTTAAAATGACCAGTGAACAAGGGAAGGGAATAGTACATAATGAATGAAAAAATAGTGCAAAATGAATGAAAAAACTACAGGATTTTAAAGGTTACTTAAACCTAAAGGTTTTTTAAAGGTTAAAGGAATGTTCTTGTTTAAAAAATCATGCTGAAGCAATAAACAGTTTGGAATTTAACTTGTAGTTAAAGCTAAGCACACCATTGAAAAAGTTTAACTCATTTTTCACTTCTGTCACTTTTTGCATTTCCCTTTTTTCCTGTTACACAAAAATATTAAACTATTTAGATTTTCTCTTGAATATACTTTTCAGGTTCTCATATATTTCTCTAGCACGGCATGATATCTCTGCCACAAACTCTCTGAAAACATTGTTTATGATGTTTCAAAAAATTCCATTTAATTAAAAGAAATTAAGAGTCCTGCAAAAATGTGCAAGCAGCAGTTGTATATTCTAGAATCTAGGCTGCAAGTATATACCCCTTAAATTTCCCAGTCTTCTTGAACAATAGATCCTCTGAAGTTTTCAAGAGAAGATATACTTCAAATTACTTAGGCTATCCAAAGAATGTTTTTGCTGCTCTGTGCAGTTAGAGCTGAAAGTGCATTTATCTTGCTATAAATAAGGTGACTCTTAAAGAATGAAGTTCAGAAGTGTTAATTTCAGCTCTTTAGCCCATCTCTAGTGAAGATATCTGTGATAGGGTAACTCCATATCTCAAAGTACCTAGGTTAGCTTCACTCAAACCTGAAATGAATTCTGATTTTTCTACATATGCAAATTTGCAAGAAAGCCTGGAAATCTGATGGAATAATTCCAGAATTAAATTACATGAATTTTATTATAAGTATTAAGTATTTACACAGCTGTTTTGAAAGTTACCTATTTATATATGATGTCAACCAGAAGCTCCCTCCAAAATCATATAGAGTAAAAAGTATAATTTCAATGTTCCAGAACAATCTATTTATGGAATCATACAGTTCCTCAGAAGCAATTCCTCTGTTCCCCAGGATACATGTACTTAGAGTTAGATATCTTCAAAAGAGAAAAGTGCACTGAGAAAAGAGCAAGTGCAGTTAGCTGTTGTTGTCCCCTTCTTTTACTGAAGTAAAAAAAAAGTACTTTACAGATATGCATGACCTTGTGTAAGCCATGAAGAGAAGATCTGCATGTATCAGTTCAGAAATATTTAATAATGAAGATAGAAAGTCCTGCCCATAATGTACTGCTCTATTATGTAGTAGGCATCATTAACAGTGCCTTTATTTAAAAGTATAAAATATTTTATGCACTGCCTTGAAGTAATGCACTGTTCTACTCCTCTCCACAGGAATTAATTTAATCCAGTGTGTGTAAATCTTCATTAGAATTCACATCCTGAGAAGCTTTTAAGTAAAACAAAATATCAATTTTTTTGCATCTGTATGTAGGGTCATGGCTACCTATTTTACATACTACTCATATTTGTTCACACACACACATATATAATCACACTGTAATAAGCAGTCTATATACAACAGAAGCTCCTTAACTTTTAGCACTTTTTTTTTTAATTTGTTAAGTGGCAGTAACCACATTTAAAACCTGTACAGCAATCCATAAGGCTGTGTTTAAACAATTATAGTATTAGCCCATGTCATCATTCAGAAAATTTGGGAATACTAGTCTTTGAGCTGTCTCTTCTCTAGCAACCTTACGCAAACATATTCCACACTTAGTCACTTTATGAGCCAGACTACTAATGTCACCCAGAAATACCAGGGTTTTCAAGATACCTTACCAGGATCTTGTACTTCAAAAGATTGTCAAGTAGAGGACATAGAGTTTTGAGAAATTTATATCAACATTCACAACAGAATTTCTGTGCCACTTCACATAGGTTTTGAGTGCACCATTTTAGAGATGCCAGGTGACTTTCCCATTGTCACAAAGAAGGACTATAACAGAATTAAGAGACAACCAAGTTGCTAGGAGAAGAGACAAGTGCAAGATGATCCATTCAGCACAGGTTTAGACTTATGTCCAATTCTACTGACACCATGAAGATAACCATAGGCATCATAACCAAGCAGCACTACTCACTAGACTGTTAATACTTTTAAGAGTTTAGATTCTGCCACCTCAAAGAAATTGGGGATCAGATGATCTGTGATTCTGCCATCACAGAAGCTTTAGGAAAAGTTTAAAATTAGGAATAAGACAGTACTTTTTCAAAGCAAAAGCAAAACATGGTTGTCATCCAAAAAAGTCCACCAGCATTGTTATTTGATTGATGTAGTATGTTAGCAACTAATATTACGCATCTACATGCTCAAAAGTTATAGTGGATTTTGATGCTCTAACTGAGACATGGTAAAACAAGCCTCTTTTCAAACATACTTAGCATTTTTAAGGAAAAAAAATTGGAGAAAAAAAAAATCTCATTTGAGAAATTTAATAACTAAAGTATCCTAAATTACAGTTCACTTTTATTGAGAAATTAAGCCTCCCTTTGACTGCTACAAACTTAGCCATTCATATTCTAATATGACAACAAAAAAGTTAACTTTTTATGAATTATTTTGTGTTTTCCTATAAACAGTAAAGATAAATCTAAAACCATCATAACTGTAGTGACAAATACATTTCAATATTCTTAACATATACACCTAAATTTCACTGTGGGTAAAAAACAACAAGCACTGCATTAACACCTCAAGCTCCCCATATTTTACACATTCAGAAAAAGTAACAGCTTAAGTCAATCATGTTTGACTGCTATACAGTTATTTATATGAGTAAATGAAGCTGGCGTCTGAGTAGAGGAGATGAACTGGCAACGTGCCGCAGCCTTGAGGCCTTGAGTTACAATTTGTATATAACAGAACAAATTGCAAGCGCTCCGTTTATAGCATATCTACGTGTATGAGGCTAAGCAGAAGAGTTCAAATAGGCAGCATTCTCTTTTAACTAATGATAAAGTGAGATACAGGTTTCTTTAATCGGCACGTGAAGTTGCCCAGGACAGATTTGCAGAACTTGGGTTCCCCAAGACCTTAAGCCTAGACTGCCAGTGGAGTTGGGTACATGACAGTCTCTCTTGAGACACAAAACCCTTTTCAAGGACTTCTGAACCACGTGCCTGCAGTTCAGTCATCATCTGAGCAGACCTGCAAAAGCCTAAGTGAAAATTTCCATCTTTATTGGTAATCTCAGAGACTCCACAACACCCTGGACCATACTATGGCCATCATTATGATAGGGAGGCACAGACCATAATGAAATGATAACTCAGATACCTGAGAAAGGTCATTTCCAGAGACAGATTCCACACATCTTAACATTATTTTTGGTAGGAGAGGAACTCAGGAGAGATGAGATTAGTCCTCCTCCTCAGCACAAGAGTATTGAACTGGATTAGAAAGATTTCTTCAGACTTGAATATCTGGGAGTAGATTAGCAGAGTGCAAATCTTACATGGATGTGAAAAATGAGTATTGGGAGGTTACTTTATGGAAAGCATATAAATCCATGAATTTCATACAAAAACAATCCTTGCTTTCTAGGCTCTCTTCTAAAAAATTCCAAAGCTGAGAGCAGCTTAGAAATCAACTAATTTGCCTGACTATCTCTCTGTCAAATAACTGTATACCCAGCATGAACAGTTCACAGCAGTAGTTTCTGTAATCAGTAGTGGCTCCATCCTGCAGTTCCTACTAATTCCCAGCTCATGTCGGGAATTGGCTACTGGCCTCTTCTGGTTTTCAGAAGTACACTGCAAGTAGCTGCACACTTTTGCAGGACATCTGCCATTGTGGAAGTGATGAAAACATTTACAATAATAGCTTATGTAGTGCACTGCGATTATGTACTCCAATATTTCCCAAATAACTTCCTGTAAACAGTTCATAGGAAAATTACTTTGTTCTATTTTACAGATATGCAGAATTTCTGTCCATGTAAAAGGCAGATATCTGATGACCTTTTAACATGCATTTAGGAATGGAAAATTATGCCTGTGGCCTTTTCTTTCTCTAGAATTCACTCTCTAGCTCAAACATTGGCTGTGGCACAAATAAACAAACATTAGTAACTACAAGACTGGACTGCCATCACTTCTAACAGAAGAGCCTGCCAATACCAGATATGGATCCAGAGATATTGCTGTTTTTGTCTCTTCCAGAATAACATTTCCAAGGAGCTACACCCTAGTCTAGGTTGTGCAGATTCTGAAAATCACTGTTTATGACTGTGGCTATAATACTTGATCTAACCAGAAGTGCCAGAAATCAAACCACAGACTTTGGAAAGCAACAGGATCCATAAGACTCCTTATTCTGAGAGTCTATGGTATGAGAGTCCCAATTCTAAGCCACATGAGATGGCTATGCCAGGATAATAGTTCAGATTCTGCAAATCACATCCATATTGTAAAGCCTTTCAAAGTCTGGCATAGTTTTAAATGGACAACAAATCTGTTTGTCGGATAAAGTCTGAACTGCTAAATAAATAGAGTGATAAATTTCCTAATACTATTGGGCAGAGTGTTCCTGCAAGTACTATGTGTGTTTATCAATTTCCCACTGAGCTAGCGTTGACTTTCAGACTTCCTTTAATCCTATTATAGTAAACATAGTACAGCTCTCTGGCAAACAAAAGTAACATTCTTCCTGTAATATCATATCCTTCTTTTAAAGAAACCTTAGAGATGTCCAGAAAAGAACTAGGCTCAAGTTGGAATGGCACAATAAACTTGTTTCCAAAGGAACTTAGGTTTTATAAAATATTAGAGTTTAAACTGAAAAAAACAAGGCTATTTTTATGAAGAGAAGATTGGCAATCTCTGATAGGTACTCAGAAGAGTGTTTGCATGTATTATACTTTTAAAGGCAGCTATTGAAATACTGACATTAAAAATATTTTTCTAGTTGGAAGCAGTCTACCTGAGTTGAAGGATAAAGTAACTGGCACTTTGGACATAAAATTCCGAAAATAGACTGCAGCTTGTGATAATTTTTTTTCAGTGCTCCTTCAAGAAGAAAGAACATCAAGTGAAGAGGACTTTTTTTTTTTTTTTAAAGTGGATAAAGAAAATCAAATGGGATTTATTGTGGTAGAATTTGTATTTAAAGCCTCTCTTCATTTGGAAGGAATTTCTAGTAGACAAAGGTGGGATTTATCTTACTGTTAAAAAAAATTAATAACCTAGATTGTGCTGTTGAATAACTTCATATAACTGACACAGGAGACTCTGGAAACCTCAAAGCAAGACAGCTTAAGATCACAGAAGCTAGTTCAACTTCCAACTGTATGTGATCCCACAGTTGTTTCAGGGATCCTGCAGAAAAAGGGTCATTACATATAACAAAAATAACATACATTGTTGCTATTCTCATCTTTTTTTCTGTGATTTTTGAATAAAATTATACTTTTTCCAACAATCAGTTTAAGTGATATTTGCATCTTCAGCTACAGATAGCCTTATGAAGTCACAAGTTCTGCACCATGACTTTACTCAAGGATAGTAAGGAACAGAAACATTAGAGAAACAGAACAATCATCTTTTCTTGCCTATACAGAATCTAAGGTGCTTATAATTTGTTTCAGTTTCAAGTGTTCACTCTTTATCTGAACAAAAGCTGTTCTCACTGAAGTCTCGGGCAAAATTTCTATGGGCTTTATTAATGAATAATAAAGAGCAGTCAATAAACGTGTATAAATCCACTGTGTGTAGAAATCTGAAAGACAGGGAACAAATTAAAATCTAAATGTGAGCAATAGCCACACTCTCTTCATCAGGGAAGTTTAGTGGATATACCCAGTAAGTAATACAATAGGAACAAGGCATAAGTTCATATATTCCCTTCCTGTCAACCTCTTGTTGTTCCTAGGAAAGGACACTTGCTCCAAATGATGTTGGAACAGAAATCAACAAACCAGTGATGGATCACAACAAAAATCATGCCTAGAGCAAGGATGTCTGACACCTGAGAGCTGGGATGTTTTCTCTTTGGATAGGAGCTCTGATCCACTATTTACACCTCTATCCCAATCATTCCCACATTTTTTTAAATGACTACTTTCCAGATTTTATCAGTATGGAGACTAGCCAGATTTATGGGCAGGATCCCGCTCAACTCTAAACCAGACTAGTGCTTTGGCCTCACTGGAAATGAGATTAGGTCTGAGGATTTGCACCAGGAAAAAGCTGCTGTATCTTGCCAGAAATGATCATGCAGAATTTTTTAAGACAATTCTGTTTATTGTTCTATTAGCATTACTTTAGAATATGAGGCTATTAAGTGCTATTATGATAGCACTTAAGCATAGTAATATAGACTACATAGGGCTGTAATCTGTAACAAAAATACATACAAATGAAGAAAGGCAGCTAGTCCACTATTAGCACCAGCTCGACGTGGTTTTCCAACTCTAACAAGTGTTTGTACAAGACAAAGTCAATGACTCATTCTGCATGAGTTGTACAAGTGCTGTCTCAAAGTTTTAGAAGTTAAAAATTTTGGAAATTTTTAGGATTTACTGCTGTTAAATCCATAGTCTGATGTTATATTTGTGCATTCTCCATTGCACTCAATAAAAATTGTTTCCAAAATGAAATTTGGAGAGTAAATAACATTTTCCTTTCATAGTGTGTTTCAATTCTCCCACTCCCTTAACATAATATAAGCAGAAATGTAATCTTTATGAGACTTTTTGTACTTGGATGTATCATGATTTTAATTTCCTCTTATTTTCATTGCAAATGACGGGTTCTTCAAATCCTCACTTCCTATACAATGACTTTAAAAAACGTCTGGAATGAGAGAAAAATTTACTCTTTTGTTTCTATGAAGAAGCTTGCAGTAAAGACAGTAACATGCATATTTCTATATACAACATGTATATAGAGCATAACTAATTCTATATTGAAGTGTGGCTTCTATGAAAAACTGACCTGAGTAAATCTCCCTTAGTTTCCTAACTAATCTAAAATATGCCACTCTGATTCTTACAGGCATTATGTAGACTGCAACAACAGAAAAAAATATATATATCTATACAAAATCTCATAGCTATGCCCAGGAAAAAAAAAAAAGAACGTGAAAAATAGATCCTGTAAGATGACTTTTTGACAAAGGCAGTTTACAACTGCAGTTTCCATGATTGTATCACATGTGATACTGAAACATAGGTTGTCCTATGTTTTGAAGTACCAGAGCAAGACAGATTCTTATGGTCTATTTTCCTTTCTGAAGGGAGCTGCAAAAATCATCCTAAAAAGCTGGTAATAAAAGGCTTAACACAGAGAACACGAAGTATCGTGGTTTCAAGTGACATATCTGTAACCTACACAAGGTATTCTGAAATCTGTACTTCAGCCCACAAGGCGGCTATGCATGGGAATAAGGTTTGGAGTGGACAATCTCTTGTAACAGAAAGAGTCATGAGAGGGAAAAGCTCCATTATTATTCAATTCCTACTGTTCCAAACAGTACTATTTTTTCCGCATTCTCCAAGCAGCCTTGGAGCATTCACAGTGATCCAGAACAAGGAGTATCTTTGTATCATTCACACATACAACCCTATCACTGCTATCATGTTTCCTAGGGAAATGTGTGTAAAACTGAAGTGTCAACACTTCAGACACTACAGTCTAATTTTTGCAGCAATGTCAACCATCTTCTGTTACTGAGTAAGAAGAATCTGATCCGTAATTGCTCCAATAATATATTTTCTAGTTGGAAATGTTTTCATACAAAAGATAATTGTTTATAATTAACAAGTCTTTTTCTATTTAAAATAATTGTCACAAAGCAAACAAAGAAAAAAAAAGCTCAGAAAATCAGTGAAATCACTAAACACTCAGAGAACTGAAGATTTTTCAGCTTTAAAGTGAAAACTGAAAAAAAAATTTTTGACGATTGTTTTGGCATTTTTTTTAATCAGGAAGTTTAAGTTTTGAGTGGATGTTTTTAAACATCTGTTTGGGCATCACACATGCCCACTTGCCTGTAGCAGCTGGACTCTGGCCAGACTCTTTCCTATGATGTACTGGGACCCAGGAATCACCAACACACAGGGCACCTTGCGCAAAGGGACACTAATGGTGCAACATGGGAAATGTAGTCAGCCAGAACACACAACATTTCCAAATGACAGCTTTTGGAGTTTCAAGCCAACATTTTTCACCACTCCCCAATGAAATGAGGAATATAAACACAGCCTTGTGAACCTTCTACGCACCAGGGCTACAGCCAATGATAGACAAATAAAAATAGAGAAACATCAGTTATCCATTTCTAAATGCAACTGCTGCGTTCGCATTCACCAGACCAGCACAAGGCTTCATTATTCAAAGTTCTCACTCAAGAAGTGGTCTGCCATCACATGCCAGACAATAAGTAAATAAAAACTGATGATTAGTGATCATCTTTTAGAACTGAGGAGAGTTCAGTGCGTACATGTAAAACTAGAGCAGCTGCAGTTTGCCGCAGAGTCGTGCTCTTGCTGAGCTAGAAGGAAGTCCTTCATAAGATCTGCAAGCAATGGAGCAAGAAGCAGGCAATAGCCATGATCCCCGGGAAAGACAGACAGAATTGGCTTCAAACTGCATGGGGCATCAGTATTACTCTATTGCAAATTGGCTATGTCTATGTCAGCAAGTACCATAGCCCAACCAAAACAGAGCAAAACAGGAAGGTGCTGGAGATCGTATGTCAATGCTATATGCATTTTACAGGATTTTACTTCAGACCAGCTCTAGTCCAGCTCCATGAACTGAATTTCCAGCAATGACTCAAGAACATCTTCCAGTTTAGATTCATCCTAAAGGAATCCAGCTGGCCCACTATGAGATGTATGCGAGATGGACAGTAAGTGAGAATAACAGGGAGACTGGCTTTAAAAGTGCACTCCTGATATGAATCACAACATTAACATAAATGGATAAGCAGCCCAAAGAGCATCTGTGAGAGTGAAGTGAAAGAGCTTATTGTGCTGTTCTTGAAGAGATGCTTCAGATGTGCAGTGACTCCTCAAATTCATAGTACTATACAATCTTCTACTAAATTTACATTGAAATAATTCTAGTTCAAGCATCAGACACTGGTAAATTGGAATTTGCCCATTAACAAATTTATCGAGTAAAACCAAAACAGGACAAAACTATTTATTACAAAAGAGGATGATCAGGATCTACTTGATTTATACTGTCATAGGCACTGACAAATGGTGACAAACAGTTTCCAAAGGATGGGATTTATCTAGATGTCCAGCTGGCATTTCAGATTAACTTTTACCTTCACCTGACACTAGGCAAAAAAACAAACAAAAAAAAATCCCCTCTGCTTAATTCTGCAGCATCATGTGCTTTTGTTCTATTCCACATTAAAAGTCATGTTTCATGACCATAAAGTCTATTTAAAAGACAAATGAAAAGCAAATACATCAGCTAAATCAATCAGCTCAAAATACAAGGTGAACGGATTTTAATGTTGTGCCACCCTTTTAGAGATCCTATTAATGTAATTACAACACATGCCACTTACTTGGCATCCTGCAACAGAAGGCTGTTACCAAACGTACCTTCTCCCCGAGTACCTGAGCTTTGCACACGCAGTGGGCTGCAACACATGTGAGAAGGCAGAATGAGTGAGAATTTGAGCAGGTAGAATTCTGCAACAGAGATGTAACAAATAGGTCCACTCTCTTCAGTCTCACAGTAACCATGTGCAGACTTTTAGAACTTAGGATTTAACTGCACCTCTTGGATGATAGTACTTTACTTCATGAGGGTCATGTAAGAAAAGTGAGAAAGGCAGGTCCCTTTCTCAAAGCCTTGAACACTGAAACAGAACCCTGATGTCCTAACTCTCAGTAATGAGCAGATTGCTGCACCTTACTTCTATGAAATCATTCTCTCAGGGCTCTGCTTTAAAATCTTAGAGCATTATTATTTCTCCTTAATTTTAACATTTGGAAAAGAGATGAGGAAAGGCCAAGCTGAAAACCATGCACCAAGTTTAGCAAGTAAAGCATTTGCATTAAAATAAAACAGTCTAAATAAATATTTCAGATGGTATCTAATTCTTGGAGTTTAAGCAACAAATAAATCCCCTAAGGAAACACAGTACCTGTATTGTATCTGCAGTGGTGAGAGCCTTGAAGCGGCCTGATAAACAGCTTGCTAATTAGGGCTCTGAGCAGTCGCTGCTTGTTCTTGCACCTGTTGCTATACTATTCTCACAAGGACTGTGCGGATTCTTAACCTGTAGGTTTCCCTTATAGGAATGCCTGCCAGAGAAATTTGTTAGGACTGAAGTTCACCCAACTGTTTGCATTGGGCTTTCACCCAACTTATTTCTCCTTTTTCTGAAAATGAGAGGTTTAACTTGTTATGAGCTGCTAATTTTGCCCTCAAAAATCCACCAAAAGTTATATAACCACTTTCACAATAGCGTGCTAAAACTAAGAGTTGTTCAGCCAAATGCCACTGCAGTTTTTTTGTAAGACCTATAACTCCAATTCTGCAAGACCTGTGAAAGTGCAAATATTAAGCTAGCTTTAGTAGAAAGTCAAGCAGGAGCTCCTTGTGAGACAGACATGTGTTTGTATTATTATAATCCTTATCTGCAAGGGGGGAAAAAAAACAGTGTATGTATACATATATACACATACATATATTTCCAACTCATGCCTTAAAGTAATGCTATTTGCTCTTGGAGCTGATCCCTCATGGGGTTTCATAATCACAAGCCACCATTAACCCAAAGCAAAGAAAGAAAGGTACAAAGGGGCACAGGTTTCAAGCATGTTCCCCCCCCCCCCCCGTTTTTTACTTGCGAGGCAGTATGGAGGAGGGACGGACACGCTGCCTGCTACTTCAAACCGCAAGGGATTTGGCCGTCCAGTTAACTTATCTTACCGAGCGGCTAAGGGCGACGCGGCGGGACGCGGGCGCCGCTGGCAGCCCGCTCCCGTCGGTGCTGCTACGGCCTCCGGGAGCGCCCCGCGGGCGCTGCGGCCGCCGGGCGGCACCGCCAGCCGCAGCCCGCGGCGCGCACGTGAAAGCGGCCGCCCGGGCGGCGCGGCGGGGCGCGGAGCGGCTGCGGCGGCCCCAGGCGCTGCCGGGCGGCCCCGGGCTGTCACCGCCGCCGCGCCCGCGATGCACCTTCCCCTCCACCTCTCTGCACCGCGGGGCGGCAGGGCAGCGCCGAGGGAGTAAGCGGCCACACGAGCAGCGCCGTGCCCGCCCGGCCCCGCTTCGCCCCGTACCTGCAGCGAGACGGGGCAGCGGCCGCAGCTCGCTCCGTCCGGCCAGTTATAGATCCAGAGGGGCGGCGGCGCGGGGCCGCGGCCAGCGCCGGCTGCCGGTGCTGGTGGCGGCGGTGCGAAGCCCTTGCTCGGCCGGGCGGCCGCGGGCGCCCATAGGCGCGGGCGGCGGCGGGAGGCGGCGGGCGCCGCGCGGGGTCCCGGCTGCCGAGGGGAGCGCGGCGCTGGCGCTGGCTCCGCTCCGCCGCTGCCCGCGGACAGGCTCGAGCCCGGCTTGCGCTTGGCTCCGGTGGCCAAGCAGCCCGCACCGGCCGCCCTGCCCGCCCGCCGCCGCCGCTGGCCTCCGCGCCCGCCTCCCGCCGCCGCCGCCGCCGCACGCGCTGCGCTCCGCTCCGCTCGGCGGCTGCTCCTCTGCTGCCTGCCAGCCTGCAGATTTACAACCTGGTGGGCAGATCTAGCCCTCCTCCCCCCCGCTTCCCTAATAAGACGTCCAATCCCGAGCCTTTTGTTTATGCAAGGACATTCTCACCCTCGAACTGACAAAAAACACTCATTCCCTTCAGATCTCCTTTGGCTGGAGGACCCGCAGCTTTAAGCGTTCATGACATTTTGTGTCATGCCCAATATTCAGATGCGTTTGTTCTCTGGACATTTTTTTAATACCCCTAGCTAGTAAAATTAAAAGCATGCAGAGCCTGATCACCTGAGGGCTAAATCTGTAGTAGGACAAAGCATTCTTTGCCTAAGTTTAGTTTGATTTCCTTGCACTGCTTGGGTTCCTAGCCCTACTTTTGTTAAATCCACATCAAATCATGGCATGCACAGAAAATAAGATCAGGATGCTAAGCTCGCTCTTCCTGAGTCTGGTGTTATTAAATCACAGCAACTGTGACTGCTGTTTCTTGGTGCATCTTTGCCGCTGCGAGTCGTTTTGCTCAGGATGACTTCAGTGGCTTGTAGAAAAGCGCTCTTTCTCACCCACGGATTAGTCCTAAGTCAAATCTTAGACCTGTCTTCTGGGGGAAATGGCCATCCTTTGCTTTCCATGTAACCCTCTATTTAAACAAGAATACAGTTGAACCAGATAAATAGGCCCTTTGGGTTTTCTCAGTGCAGGAAGATGTTGTAATATTTCCAGTAAACATGTTGGCAAAACTGCATATTAAAATTAGGGAGAACAAAATGATCTGTTGTAACAGATGCACCCTTAATTAATGCAATGACCTGCATTTGACTGATGCTGTTAAGTAACGTCTATGCCTGCCTAATGGTACATCAGTTGCCATTAAAAGTCAACATTTATCCAAATTTGGCAGACTGTAGTACTTGAAACATAGAGAAAGGAGTTGCTGAGATGCCTTTATATGGCAACAATATGTAAATTTTTAAATACCAACCTCCATAACATTTTTAATTTTTGTTCACACAATCAGCTAATATTTTTCACTTTGTAGAAAGCATGCATACTTTTGTCTCTTTTGAGCATAGAGATCTCTTTAACAAAATGTTCTTGTTTATTATTTGTTCAGGCAAAAGTCAGAAAAATAAAAATAGAAATATTGAGAAATATAAAAAAACACAGATATTTAGAAATATCCACACTTGGGGTGTAATCCATCCCTCATTTTACCAGCTTTATCACTGAGTTTGTCCCTCAGTGAATTCAGTGGAGCTGCACCTCTGGAACAGAAGACTAACTATAAAATAATCATGTTTCTTTTTATTATTTATTTTTCCTTCACATGTTGCCTACTTATTTTTCCCTCAGAGAAGTGAAGTTTTAAGCTTAGAGACCAAGCTGCATTTCTAGCAGTGGCCCAACAGGCACAGACACAGCAACCAGCAACCAGCTCCACCACCTCACTGACACCTTCCCAGCAGCCATATTTCTTCCTGCATGTTCCTGCTGCAAATGACTGTATTATTTTCTTTCAGTGTTTCCTAAGCGAAGAAGTGGCACTTTCCTGCCATCGCAGACATTTTCCTAGGAAGAATGCTTACCCTTGAACCTTGCTTACCCCCATTTTGAAATCCTTTCTTTAGCCCTTTTTCTTCCTTTTTGTTCCTTCATAGCTGTGTCATAGCTGTGTCCCACGCTCCAGCTGAGCAGTTGTTGGAGCAAGCATGGTGGCAGGCTCTTCCCTTAGGCCTCCTTCCAGTTACTAGTTTTCAACCATATTATCTTATAATCTCCACACAACTTTTATTTCCTGCTTTGTGTTTTTGGGGTGAAAAACTTTGAACTTCCTATAGCAATTTTACTGTAGGGAATTCTTTGTGCTTCTCCTCATAACCTAAGAACTTTCTGTGTAGTAAAATGACTTGGGATACAATTTTTTACTTCCAAAACTGCTACATCCTATTATCCATTGCCAACATTGCGGTGACTTCCTTCTATTTTAATTTGGATTCCTTTATAGTGCTGGTTAGGTTTCCCTCTAGTCTTGTTCAATTTAATAGCTTTTAACCTGTCTGTTTTATTTATGTCTGCTTAAGTGCTTATTTAATCTTTTCCTTTATAACTATAATGACCTTCCACAGGTTACTATAATCCTAGAAGGTATGTGGGGAATTTAAAGATTTAAAAGTTGTTTGACTTCATAAATATTTTTTGTTTTCTCATCACATGCCTTATTTTTAAAACAGAAACATTATATTTTATATTTGATCAATTACCAACTTTTTTTATTCACACATATTCCTCCCACATATCTAGTAGTAAGGCTAATTATAACATTTTGGATCCAAAAACACTTTTATTTCTTTACAGTTTAATTACTGAGAACTGCCAAAGGTGTTGAACAGACATAGAAAATATATAGCATGTTTATTCTTTGCTCTGGTCTGCACCATGATTTCAAGCCATAATAATTATGCTAGTTAGCTGTGTGGGGTTTGTTTTGATTTTTAAAACCAAAGAAGTTACACGCTGCAGATAGCAGCAACCCTGGTATAAAGTACCCTGAACCACACTACCTTACTCCTATACCTATATGGACTAGGGACATCTGTATAAAGCACATTCATACTGATATTACTGCATCTTTCCTACAGTATGATTGCCTGACTTCTACTGTATGCCTTAGTTAAGCTAATAGTGAAGCCTTCTAACATCCCCTGGCAATTACAGAGCCTGCAAATCAGCAAGCTGTTGAAGCATATACCTACTTTTAATCTATGCACAGATTTCATAGCTATATTCTACTTCTGATGTAGCCACATTTCAGGAATGGCTGTTATCCATATTTACAGACCTGTTATGTCTCACGCTGAGATGAAACTCAGACAACTAGTGCCCATCTCCTTCACAGCAAGGCCTAGCTCCCTGTCACCACTGTTACAGAAACTCTTTTCTGCTTTGTGGCCCTGAACAGAGATTGTCTTGATCTGTGAACACATCTGGCAGGAGAGCTTAGAGAGCGAGAAGGATTGCAACACAGTCCTGCAGCCAAGGAGATCTGCAAGATGGTGCACTCCTTCATCACATACCCCAACCTCACTCCTGTCCCAAGACGTGATACACAGAGTTTCGTAAGATGGAACAGAAGAAACTTGAGAGGTCTATTGATTCCATTATACACATTTTCCCTGCATGTAAATTGACATATCTACACTGAATGAATAAAGCTGATCACGTGCTTCGAGTTAGACACATATCAGCCTCTGTCAGACCCTGACTAAGCAATCAAGCACCGTCAACAGGAACTGGGCTGAATCACTCCTCTACAAGGCCAGTGTCTTGATAAGCCTGACTAGCTGAGGGCTGCTATATGTTTCTGATTTCAGGTACAGGAGGCAACCCCACAAATTGCTTTCATTGCCCTGCATCCTATTTGGCTGTGTCTAAATCTCCTACCCTGTTCATACCTCTTGACTAACTGTCTTTATCTTGTAATAGTCTTGACTTGTCTTTACCCAGGACTTTGCCTTGTAGTACAGACTAATTTCTTGACCTTGCTCTTGGTTTGCCCTTTGGTTTGGGGTAGCCTTGATTTGAACATTTTCCTGATCATACTTTCCATCTGGAGCCTTGGGCTGTCTGACCCTGGAGACAGATGCCTGACTTTGAGTTTCCTCAGTCTCAGTGCCTGGCCCCAACCCAGCTATAGTCACTGTATGTAAGCATTCCCAGTTGTGGGTCCCTAATAACACTCCTTAAAACCACCTTGCTAAATGGGAATTATAATATGTAATCTCACATTGCTGACGCAGGTAGTTTGGCATATAGCTTATCTGCATGATAATTCAGCCACCTCTGGAATAGATCATAGCAGCTATTTTAACAATATCCTTCAATATTGGGTAGTGGTTTAAGATCTGGTATGTATAAGAATGTCATGTCCTTTTAAGATTTATCACACTTGCCAAGTTCTTCAACAGCTCATACTGTTTGCAGAGACAGTTAGGCACCTAAATGCCTTTAGACATATTGCACCTGTTTTTTAATTTGAAATTCTAACACTGTGGATTCAAGCCAGAGAAGTGCTCTAAAAAGTGGTAATTTGCATTCTGTTTTTTCAGTACTTTACCTCTGCTATCAAAAGCAGCTCTAAAATATGTCTCTAGCTGAGACAGGGCAACATCCTGGCCTGGACATCAGTAAATATTTCATCCAACCACAAGTAATGAAATTCATTAAAATGGATAAAACTATTCCCATCAGAAATACTATCTTTGTATTTCACAGCACATGTGAATGAATCTTTCTCAGTCTTGCCTGATTATGACCTCAATTATAAATTACTCTGTGTACTCCCATCCTTTTCTTTAAGCTAACAGTTAGAAGGAAAAGAAGCTGCTAGCCCCTTTCTCTACCATTACCTTCTGCCACTTCTTTCCCAGTGCAATTTCATTTGAGCTAAGCTCTATCCAGACCCCCAGAGCCAATCTACACACTCTAAGAACTTAGGTTTTAGATATCTGAAAGTGGCCTCACCTCTTTTCTGTGTGCTTTTTTGGAGCAGAGTATTGCTCCTCACACATCTACCTTTGAAAACTCTCCAGAAAGCTCACAGAAAGTTTACTAGACTAAAAAAGATGAGTTTCCACAGAACCTGAAATAAACTTCTCCTTGACTGGAATTTTTTCCTAGCTGGGGGATGGTTTCCACTTGGCCTAATGAAGTCTTAATGATTAAGTCCTTTAATGATTAAGACTTCATTAGGCCATATTGTTTTTGAGGGCACTGTAGTAAAAAAGGCATAACTAGTGAAGAACAGAAAGAAACTGAGAGAAGGAGTGGTATGAAATGTTATCGCTGACACTTTCTTTTAAGACAAAGTGAGTTTGTAAACGCTCACTGCACCTTTCTGGCAAGTGGCAGTAGATATGATAAAGAGCCCAAACTGAGCCTCTCAATACCATTTTTAAAGCTGTGGTTTCTTAAAACACAAACACTTTACAAAATCCTTGAATTCTCAAAAATAGTTGAAGGGCCTTAAGACACCTAGAACCCTTTGAAATTTGCTTATGTATAGTGAGAGCAGTGATCTAATGTGCCGGAGCATTACAAGTGGCCAGACCTACGTTTCTGTTTCATGCACTCTCTGACATTGGGAAGATCTGGATTTTTCCTTGGAACAATTAAAAGAATAAGCAAATCTCAAGTTATATGAAGTCTCTCATTTCACTTTTCCATAATAACCTCAGAGGCTCCTTTTTTACCCTGTTTTGATAATGCTGTAATGGTTTAAGTGCACATGATCCTGCCTAAGTCCAGGAGGAAGTGAATGAATGAGGTGACTTGTCAAAGCCCACCCATCTCTGTTTCCTCTCATTGCACTGAGAGACTACCTAGCCAGAGAGAAGAGAGCTGAGCGGCAGAGAGCAGAAATCCATTTGGGATTAGTTCTGTTCCTTCTTCACTGTCATAGGGGCTGTGGGGACATCTGGATCTCTAGGGAACTTCACTAAATAGGACCAGATAACCTCAGAATATTAGAGCCAGACCAGCTCTGTCATGTATGATTCACTTGCTGTATAACGACTAATAAAGGCAATGTGTGTGGAACCAGGAAGCAAGCCAATATAGCTTCTTCCAAGAACTGTGAGTAATTAGCTAGGTCCCAGCTTAATTTCTTTCATGAAATGTGTTGAGTGAGATTCTTACAAGCAGTGTTCTTTGTGTGATGGCTCCCTCTACTCCTAAACAAGTTCATGCAATTGAAAAGGAAGAAAAAATAAAATAAAAAGTTTAAAAATCTTGGGGGTATTTTTTCTCCAGCTGTGTCAGTGCTAACATTTCCTTGCTCCTCCTTAGTTCTTGATCTCCTGGTGATTTTCTCAAAACCTGTTCTATAACCTGACTAAGCGTACTGTATTCTCATATAACTTGTGCTCCAGCTTCTTGCTTTAGTTTGAGGTGTTTCAAATCTCCAGTGCTTCTGAGCCAAATATGTTCAAAAGTTCCCTAAGATGGAAGAGGGAAGAAATCTACTTACTTGCAGCCTGTCCCAAAGGAGGAAAAACTCACCCAAAATGTTATTTTGCCCTTGTTTGTGGACTTCATATCATAGCAACTATGAAGAAGAGGAAAATATGTTGCTCAACTTGCTGATACATCTCATTAAGAAAGCTTGGGGTTGTTTTTTTGCTTTGCGTAACTTAGGCTTTCTCCTATTACTGCTGCTGAGGAAGGCCATATTTGTCCATGACTGAGACCATGTCTCCTTCAAACTTAACAGGTATTTTCTTTCTTGCTACTACAGAGTGAGCAGGCTGTTGAAGATGTCTGAGTTACACAAAGCGAACTAAAAGGAAAAAACAAAACAGCAGTGGAAGATGCTCAAAACAAATAATTATAATGCTAAACTATTCAATCTGAAGGCAGGGCAGATTTTAAGTGACAAGAATCCTGTGAGGGATATGTTCAGTATGGAATACATATGATAATAATTTAATATATACAGCACACAAGGGAAAAGCATATTAACATCACATGGTGCAACTGAATTAGATATTTTAATTAAACTTGAATAATGACACTTTGACAATGAATATTTTGGGACTTTGGGGGGACTTTGATAGTGAATGTTTTGGGAAATACACAAGCATTTCACTGAAATTATTGGTTTAAACAAAAGGGAAGTATCCTCTTTCAACATTTCAAACATATTATGAACACAGCAGCTAAATATGATGAAGAAATAATATTAGGCTGCTACTGAAGGAGCTAATGAAGTGACAGAGCACAGAATATCCTGTATCATATCATATGTTTCTTTCTTACACAAATTAGTGTCACTGAAAGTCCTTTCTTTAGGAAGCCTCTTAAAGATAATGGCCAGTCTACATCCTCTATGATAATTTTTTAATATATTTTTCTCATAGTTCTGGGAAATAAATAGATGTGATCAGTGCTCAGGAAAACTGAATAACAACAAAATTTGTATCACTGTGAAAACATTCACATGTATTGCATGCACTAGAAAGGAACCAAAATTTGGCCAAAACAAGTGGAATGTATGATTGGTTGGAAATCTAGGAAGATTTCTGCTTTATTTTTAAGTGAAATGTAACAGCTTGAGTAGCACCAGTTTGTTTTTATTGCATAATTTGACTCTGTGGATTGAATTATTTTTGCCAAGTTTTGCCAATCTTCCTGGCATGTTTTGTACAATTTGTGCACAGTTAATACATCATTAATCAACTCCACGAACATGATGATAATTTTTTTTTTTGCCTTCTCTCTACTCCTGATGTCACATAATAATGTCTGCCCAGTTCTGACTAAATTATCCAGCTAAACTTTTAGAAAGATCTATATATGTATATATAAAGTAATGTAGCATTTCATTTTTTCATTCCTTCAGCTTCTTTATTTTTTGTTATCAGGTTCCAGTTCATAACAGATCTTTGTCAGCTGTGAGTTGGTTTGGTTCACTATGAAATGTCTTCTTCTAAATAACAAAATGATCTCACATTCTGTGTCACATATAAAGACAATGATTTATTTTCTATATATAGAGGATATTTACACACAGTGATTTTAAAGGAAAAGAAATAGACATTTAACTTTTCCTTTTTTGGAGAAGCTAGGAATTTCTTGAATTTGAGCTGACTATGTCCTTTTCCCAAATGGTACAAATTTAAAGTTCAAACTGATAAGAGAGCAGAACTATAAAATAAGATGTCTTAAGAGAAAATTTTTCATCTGAAGAACTCTGTCACTTTCCCTTCCTCTGTCACTTCCCTTTCATGGGGGAAAATCTTATTTACTTTGAACTAAGGACGCAAACGCTAAGAGGATGGGAACTGCAGGAGTCCAGTCAGTAGCAGTTAGTGGTTCAGCTGGCCTGGCTTCCGTGAGAACTACTCACCACTGGCATAACTAACTTGCCACTTCATGTGAGTGTGGGCTGGAACCTGAATTAATGTACATATGTATTTACCCTCAAAGAACAAGTAGCCTTTATGAGTACTCAAGCAAACTATTTAGAGAATTTCTCAGTGGCAGAGTGGGATTATTGCTGGAATATTAGACATCAAAGTATGGGATGCTGCAGTGCCTCAGGTAGCTATATCTAACAGATAGTAAATATTCAATTTATAGATAATGAGATGGCTAACTGATGCTCATAAGTACATAATGAATGCACAAGCCTAACTGCAGCAGTAAATCCTTTGTGATATCCATAATCCATAAAATATGATATATATTTTAATTCAGCTTAAATTATGTGGGGACAAGAAGGGAGAAATTTGCTTGCTAATGAAGCAAGATTAGAGCACTAAAATCATGCTAACAGTAGGAAGGCAAGATCTTCATAACTACCTTTCTTCTAGTCCTAGGTCTATCTTTCTCCTTGAGCAATCATATGAGCCTTTTCCTTGCTGAGAATGTTGAGTGTGTGTAGTAGAGCAGTACAATTCATACTGTTGACTTGTATTAAACCGAGTTGCATAATTAGAAAAAACAGTATATATGTGTGTTTATCTATCTTCTGAGTATATAAGCACGTCTTCAGGTCTGTTTTCAATACCATCTTTATCTCTTTAAATATTATATAAGAAGATTGCTTAGTACCATTGCCTCTAACTGTTAGGAAAATTGGAAACAAGCTTTTGTTGCTTACTGTCTGGAAATAAGGATTACCATTTATGCAGTTCTTGAGGTGAGGTGGGTAACTTATAATGTCAATATTAATCCCATGTACTCTATTCAGATGCCCTGGCCTTCTGCAGTGGAAAAATGCACTGCAGATGAGCAGAACTGCATAGCATAGCTAGAGCAAGGTGACTTGCAAATATGCCTCCTCATTTTCCCAAAGAATATACTTTTATAAATCTGTGGGCTGTTGGAATGGAATAACCGGGAACTGGAGTGGTCATGGGAGGGAAAGAGGCATGAAGAGGGATATGAAGAGTCCGAGAAAGCTCTGGGAATGGAAGGGCAATAGCAGGGTTTGGCAATTACAAAGTTATATTCAGAGAAGAGAGGGAGGAACAACAGGTAAAAAAGAGGAGATAGGCAAGATACCATCCAGGAAATTACATGTAAAATAGAACAGGACACTGGAAGTCTCTGATGTATCATATCCTCATGCCACTTTCTTCTGAATGCTCATTGTATTGCTGCAAAGTACTCAGGGAATATTTTCTAGGATTGTAAATAATTTCTCTTGCTCATACACTTTTTCATATTCATTTCCTGTTAAGCAATTATGTTTTACTCAAGCAAACATCTGTGGATGCCAAACTCCAATCTGAACATGCAAGATTTTGCATCGGTTGTGTTAGACCACTCATCCACTCAGGTAGCATAAACAATGCTGTGTAACCAATGCATTAGAATATCAAATATAAAAAAAAGGAATGTTCTCAAATGTGCTTCATGATAAGTTCCTTGAATGAAAACACAGCTGAGCAAATTGAAATATGGACAAAATCTGATAAGCTTCTGGTCTGCAAAAGGATACTACATAAGTATAGAAAGAAAGAGTCCTTGAGTAAATCGCTTTTTTTTTTCCCAGCATAATTTCTTCCCAATACACATTACATTGATCTCATGACTCTCTGTATAAGTTCGAAGTTTTGATCATAAATTATATCCCTACTGCAAGAAGAAAAGAGAAAATATAATTTTCTATCTATAAGAACCCCAAAACATAATTTAAAATAATCAATTATCATAATTCATCCAAAGCTTGGCTTGGGTTTTCCTTTGGGTATGAGATTATTGTACCAACTGTTGTGTGCACACTGAACAAGAGAAGACATGAGTCATAAAGCTTGCAGTTAAGTACCTCACTTTTCATTGACTCAGAGACTGTAGAGACCCAAGAGGAATCTGATGAATTTTTACAAATTTCAACCTCACATCCGTAAATTTGGTTAAGCAGAGGTTGATCTTTTTTACAAAATAACACAGTGTAAATTCAAAAGTTTGAGGTGATGGAGAATCTAACACATCCCTGCCTACGTAATTCTCATATTCCTTATTTCTAATCTGAATATTTCAAAACACAGCTTTCTGGTACTGGATCTTGTTATGCCTTTGTCTGCTGGATTAAAGAGCTCTCAAAGCATTCCTCAAGCAGTTTCCTGAACTCTTTCCATTTTTTCAAAATCCTTTTGAAGGTGTAGATACTGGGGCTGGACACAGTATTCCAGCTGACAGTTAAGTTTCATTACCTTGAAATAAGG
Source organism: Apteryx mantelli (assembly GCF_036417845.1). Lineage (NCBI taxonomy): Eukaryota > Metazoa > Chordata > Aves > Apterygiformes > Apterygidae > Apteryx > Apteryx mantelli. Next base: position 51,394,913 of record NC_089980.1, on the reverse strand, counting down.
ATTAACGGGGAGCTCAAAACTACATAACTTGGTGTAGTGACGTTTCACCTTTGGTGACTCAGGTTTAAATTTGTGTTTGGTCAGCAATGGAAATTGTTTTACTAATCTTATCCTAGCCCCTTCTGACGTTTTTCCCTATCAAAAAAAAATCACTTTCATTGGCATAATTTTCTTTCTCAGCTAAGGACAGGCCTCGTACTTGGGTGGCTGAATAATAGGTCTGAATGGCAAGGACACAAGTGTGAGGTAAACTGACAGAGCTGTGTCTGTCTCTGGCGCACACTATCAGCTCCCGTGCTCCCAGACACAAACATGTTCTGAACAAATGCTGTGTTTACATGAATCACAATGGCTCACTTTGCTCTGCTCTGACCTCAGGCACAGCCAGCACAGTGCCTAGCAGGATACTTTCTCTGCTTTGCTTGGTGGTCCTGCCTGAACAACAGAGAAGGAAACAATTTTCTTTACAGCCCTTAGAATGAAATGATATTTCACAGCTGCAAAATTATATAGAGACTTGAGACTTATAAGCTGAGCAACAAGAAGTACCTGAATTTTAAAACCACTTTTGCACTATAACAATATGCATTGCCAAGCAATATGCAGTGAACAGAGAATGAGATGTTTCCAAATGCTATTTCTTCAATAAGTCAAAAAAACTCTGATCACATATGCATTATTTAGGCAGTGATGACTTCCAGATTATGGAGAGATGGAAAGGCAGGTCAGAAAGGAAAGACACAAAAAACCCCTACCTTGATGCAAATTAGTATAATGTAGTTGTACCTATTTGGGGGTTTAGATAGACTCATTAATATTTAAATGCTTATCCATCACATGTGCATCACTATATTCCTGATAGAAAGCTTTTTAAACTTCATAAAAATATTTTTTGGTTAGATGCTAAAGCTAAGTCATAGCTGTTGGGATTCATCTGACCTACTTTAGCATTCCCACAATGAGTTATCTACTCTTAATTAGTCATCTAAGCCCCCTTTTATTATTGACAGAGAGATAAAATATCTCTAGAGAGTTCTTTATGACACAGTCTTACATATCTCTTCAAATGAAATATTTTACACTCTGAAAATGCTTCTCTCTCCATTGAGTTGAGAAAGAGCTAGAGAAATAGTTTAGATTTGATGCTTAATTTTTACAAAAATGAAGTTAGGTGTGATGGACCCCCTTCCTTCCACCCATTCAGACTAGAAATGTGTGTGGATGTTAATGTCTATGCTCAAACTGTTTAATCAAAGAAAAAATAATCATCAACTCCGGCATAGTACATTTTTAATAAAATGGTGCACAGTTTTGTCAAGTAAACAAGATTAGAGGTTGTTAAAGGACATGTATGAGGCCTCTATACTCTACGCTATAATTGCAGGAGCTATTGATATGAGCACCTGATGTTCACATCATGTGATACTAAACCAATACTCCAGCAATGATATTAAGGGGTAGTTAATACAGTCATAAGTGTATCAGCAATGAACCCATATTTTGTGCTCATATTTTGTAGCAAGTTAGGAGTAGGATATCCCGGTCAAACTCGTGTTTGGAAAGTTATGATATGCCAGCTTCATCTCTTCACGGTTTTAGTAGGAAAAATAATTTGATTGCTGATGAATTCATGCCTTTTGGTGGCAGAAGACACGCTTCTCATCTAAATACCCTGTAAATTCTGGTGCAGTACTTTTGAACAACATAAATGAATTATTGGCCAATATCAGGACTAGTGCTAGGCCTGGGCTGGATACTACTGGGGAAGTGAGGCAGAAAAAGAATAATGGACTCTGCCTATGCCACAGCTCTAGCATCTGGTTGCTTTTACTGTTTTGCTGAAGAAAGAGCTAGAATGTGCGACGTTGTCATGGTCCTGGACTGGAAGCAGCCTTACTGGACCCAGTTTCCCTGTCCCCCTAAAAGCATCTGGAGGACCAAGCCTGAACCTCTAATGGTTTCCCTCAGTTCTTCATCCCAGTTATGCTCCTTTCCACTCTTCCTCTCCTCTCCACAGCAGGAATCGCTTGGCGCTCACCCCTTTCCACTCTTCTTGTAGTGGCAAAAATCAGCTTGCTTGCACTAAGACTCCATGAGCCATCTCTGATCATTAAACCCTGAGAGTCTTGAAGTAGGTAGGTGCAACATTTGGCATGAGCATTTGGCATAAGGCACTTCTATAGAAGTGGTTGAAATATTCTTGAATGTAAAAACATTGGTTTTATTTCAAATTGATATACTCTACATTGAAATGACAACTTTTTTCACAACTTTCCAGAAGACCTTTAATTTCCACTAACCAGTTATAAAATCCTACATGAAATGGTGTTTAAAACTCAAATGATTAACTAATAGAAAATACATTTATAATTTTTTGTTTTAAGCAGTAACTTTACTGCCTTTTCTGTCAAAATGCCATAGCAGAACTTTTAAAATAAATACATCGTTGTGTTTCAAAGTTTTTATTTTTTTCTGAATCCATTCAAAACTTCCTGGAAAAAATACAAGATTATTCTTCAAGCAGAAACATTCCTCAACAACATTTTCCTTTAAAAAGTTCTTGATGAGATATATTTGGATTTCTTACCAGCTATTGCCTTAAATCATTTCATCACTGAGCACAGTAAAAATGAGCCTCATTTGGTGAAAAAGAAATAACATCCAAGCAGTTTCATCTGGAAGGATATTAGTGGTAGCAAAGATCCACAAGAATTATGACATTCATTTAGATAGTAGATCTTCAGAGTCTGGGAAATAGAAATAGTTCCTGCTTCAGAAGGAATGATCATTAAAATTCATTGAAGATTATATTATAATCCAGCTCAAAGGTGAGAATATGAATGAGTTGCATACTTCCCTGCCAGTTAATTACAATAGGAGGCAAGGGTTCTCAGGGTTAGAACAGAGGTAGATTAGTCAACTGATCAAAGCAGTTTATCAAGCAACTTTAAATTTTGGTAACAGTTTCATGTATATGCAGAATTGTAACAATTACAAAAATAATAGTGCAATAAATTTTATGTATATATTCTTACCTGCAGGGTATTTATCAAAATACATATCCATATGCAGCAGGTTTTCAGAAGCCCTAACTGTTCTCTTATTGTCAGCTGTCAATTTAAGGCAATATTAAAACTTTCATAGTTGGAAACAGAACTGGGGCAATGCTGAACACATCTGGAAATCTCTCCTGTGCTGTGAAAACCATGTAAGCGATAATATGCAGCACCCCAAGCTGCAAAACTTTGTGAGTTCCCCCTGTATTATCATTATATAATTAGTTGGGTAGAGGATGAGAGTTTAGTTGTCCATAAGAACAAATATAAAAGGCATGTTAACAGAGTAAAAGAGAAACAGAAAAGATGGAATATCAGTTAACTCTTTCAAGGATGTTATCACCATCAAATATTAGTGATCTAATTTAGATGCCAAAACAAAGAACCTATGTACCTACACAGTCACAGCATAGAGACTTTCTATAAAATTTAGACTCCTTATTTACTCATCTAAATTGGATGCTGGGAGACAAACAAGGTAAATATTCCTTTTGGATTATGAAAATGTACAAGCCAAGAAGTTCATGTGCTACAAATCCACTGAGTGAACCCCAGTTACAAATCAATATGGCATACTGAACAGGGCTCTTTCACTCCGTATAGATCCATATATGCTTGGTTTTGAGTGTAGGCTCATTTTGATATAGGAAATGGATGTGTTTCCACCCTAAGACTATTAAATCTACAGTTTTGGCTTTACTCCATCTAGTGGTAACCGGACAGAAATTTTCTTCTCTCTTTTCTACCAGTCACAAATGGCAAGCTTGAGCTATAGCCCAAAGTTGGTGCTTGATGTACTTGGCATTGTTTGGGCGTGTTTGTAGTTAGTGAAGTGCAAACGAAGTCAATGATTGGCTCTGATGTATTCACCACTAGCATAATATATTTCCCATTACAGCACACCACCCTTAGTAATGAAGCTCTTACAAGTGTTAGAAAGAAGACAAAGGTGAAAGTGTTCGATACATATTGAAGCAAAGGTCTACTAGATAAATATAAGCAAGGTGTGTTACGTTACAAAGGTTTGAGAGAAATGCTTTCTCAGTTTTTGCAAAAGATTTTGTGCTGGATTTAGATACATTAGATGGTCTGTGCAAAATGTAGCCAAATCCAACACAAATCCAACACATGAATTTGAAGATCTGGGATCTGGCAGCTTTAACTGAAGTTTGCTTATTTTATATACATGCTTATATATATAAAATATGCATGCATGTGTGTGTGCGTGTATTTATGTATGGATGGATGTATGCACACACATATGCAGTAATGTAGCTGTTTCCTGGAGATCGTAGCAAAGGATCTGGGTCTCATTCTGCTATAGTTTGTATAATGGATAATTAAAATATGATCCTCTGGGGATTTTGGATAAAAGCAGATATAGGAATGCATCTTATATGACCCCTCTCTCAATCAGGATAATAATAAAAAAAAACTTTAAATCATTTCTATAAAGCCTCACTGAATCATGCCTCTGTTTCCATTCAAATCATATAGTAATTAGTAAGTGATGATCTGGTTTAGAAGAAAGAACATATTGTTTTTGTACACTGTGCTTTGTGTACTGTTTGGGCTAAATTAAGACAAATAACCAAGACAATATTTTGCTTTGATATCAGTAAGTATTGGCATCAAAAAACCATTGCCCCATTATTTTTAATGGGAAGAATTCCATCTAAACCTTTTTTTCATCAAGTTAAGGAGGTGATGTCATATGGTAAAGGCTAGATATTCAAAATAAATCACTAGCAAGTCATTTTGGCTGAGCAGGATGTGTACCAGATATGCAATTGAACATGTCTGGAAGAAAATGCATTACTGTCATAAGACTTAAGAGTCAGAGCCTGATGAGTTGTATATCTTGCAAACAGTTACACAAGTAACCAGACATTTCCTGCACAACTCAACATTTTTCAGGGAATATCCCAGGCTTTATAACAGATAACTGTATTATACACTTAGATCCTGATTTAGCACCCACTGCTGTGTGTTTTTGTCTGTTTCTTCAAAGTTCATCACTACATAGTTGTCAAATATGTGTTGCAAAATCCATTGCAAAATCCAAAGTGAGCAAGCAACTGCGTATTATATGTTAGTGTGTTCCATAGTGTGATTCCTGGAAGCACTGCAGCAACTTACTTAATAGCTACATGCCTTTTTCTGTACTATGTTCAGTCTGTGATCCTGATTGTCCTCAGTGCTTTAGAGCACAGTGACCACAATTCCCTGTTACCCAGAAGAAGCTCCGGTGTCCTTTGCTTGTTCACTCCATTGCGAACTCATTCCCCTCTTCAGAATTACACAGTCTGCACACCCACAGCCACTGCTGTAAGGAGGAAATATTATTTTGTCTGTTCAAGGGCTTCAGTCCACACAATGCAGGTCAAAAGGTGTATAGGTGTCTGGCTACAGGTGTCTGGCTCCAAAGCGGAAACCCTGAATGATGAGTTAAGCTCCATATAGGAAGTGTGGGGGAGATTTAAGTGCCTCATATACAGTGTATGATACTCAGAAGTTCTCAGAGTAATTATTAAAACTCCTTGTTAGTCTGAGCTACACTAAATTCTAAAAGGTTTTATCAGCAGGAGGCATATATATATAAGCTCATTACTCTTTATCACAAATCACCTATGATTTTTTTTTTCCTATTAGCATATTTCACTACCTAGCCATATGGATTCTCAGAAAACAGAGTATCAGTGGACAATTTGTTATCTCTTCCTCATAACAACATAGGAGAGATCGCTCCAGAAAAGGACTTATACCAATATAAATTTGGTTTAATGTAAGACTCAAATTTTTCAGTAGGGATACCGCAGCTCTACCCTGCAGAAAATCAGAGCAGATGTGTATTGTCTGTGTGGAAATAGGAGCCTTCCTTTCTAATCCACCCTGCAGTGATACCTCAGACATGGATTAGAACCCAAGCAGGGCATTTTTCATGCTATAAATTCTGGAGGTGGGTGAATATTTTCACAATCAAAGTGAGGCTGGGAAAAAAAATAGCTTGTCTCCAGGAAGTTCTGTTTTTCATTTCACCTGAACTGTTTAGAATTTTTACAACTGAAAATTGCTTCTTTCCATCTGTGAAGCATTTGCTTCTTGGAAAAGATGCACAAAGCCAAGACATGAAAGACATTTGAAATAAATAAAGTAATGCATTCTTTGGAGAATCCATGCTGTTTCCCTACTGCTCCCCATTTTCTTGTGAAGACCTTTACGCAGATGGAGGGCAGCCGTGGTCTCTTCAGCAATTGCAAGGGATGGAAAATAATTCCAGTAAGTAAATTACAGTAGCTAATACTTCTGCAGTCTTAATAACTTTATTTCTAAAGCGTAGGTCACAAACTAGTTTAGAAAGGAGAGAACATCTTTCATACATATGTATTCACAAATGTCATAATTTCCAAAGAATAATTTACCTAAAGTGATTAGCTGTGAATAGTACTGCTGATATAAATGTTTCGGACAGGAATAGCATAGAGGATGTCATGCAAGAGTTAGGCTGTAGCATGCATTTCAGGGGAAATTCAGGGCTGTGCTCCTTCTGACATACAGGCAGCTGCAGACTGACTATTATTTTATATGGATAGGTAGAGACAGAGATATGAAAGTATCTCTGGGCTCTCTATAACCTCTCAGTACCCAATAATAACAATAAAGGTGCAATGGTGGCTTAAAGTCACCTTCAGATGGCCGCCTTCTGCACTGTGACTTCTATTGGCATCCCTCTTAGGAGGCATCACACAAAAACTTATCTAGAGACGTTTCTGAATTGAAAATGTGTCTGGTAATTAAGGATTTTCCACTGCCCTTTGTTCTGAAATGATTATAGTAAAGCAGAAGGAATAATCTGCAAGTATGGAAAGCAGCGAGGGCCAGATACTCCCTTGGAATGAATCAAAGTCATTCCACTGGCTTCAGCTGACTGGTGCCAGTTCATTTCAGCTGTAAATCTTACCCTAAATATTTCTCACCAGAAAGGAGTTACAAAGCTTTCTTCCATATGCTTCTGTTAGTGACAACAATCATTTGGTGATGGTCATCAAATTCTGTCTGCCCAGATGTAGGGATCTATGTGCGCTAAATATTTTGATGGATTTGGATTCAGAAAGAAAGAGAGGTTATATTAGTAGAAAACAGAAGTTGTTCTTGTACTTTCCTTTCATAAAATAGTTAATTATTTAATTGTTGCTTAGCAGCCCTGAAATAATAAGAGTTATTTCATAAAATACATAAACATTTATTTCACAAAATACATAACACCATTCTATAAAATGTCAGATACAATAATTTGCAGCAAGATGGACAGTACTGGCCTCCAGGGTCCACAAAATCAGAGGCTAAATTTCCTTCATGATTTGTATTGTTATAAGTGTTAGGGCTATGATTAGCCTGTGTTTGAAGAAGGAGGAACAGTAACCAGGTTCTCCAAGGAACACCTGAGGAATCAGCTTCTTACTAAGGCTGAAAGTTTGGCTGGTTATGAAAAGATCATAAAAGATTCACCATCTCCTCTATAGCTGCTCTGGAATATCAAAAGCATGGGATCTGATCTCCTTTGGAAGTTCATGTCTTTTCCTCAGCTCACAGAAATTTTGGATATACAAACTATCAAGCTTTGAGCAAAATAAAGAACATAAAGGCAATGTATTTGATACCAGGCACAGCAAGGCGGTGTACTACAGATGAATTTGCAGACCTCAATTATATTACTATGCAATTGTCAGAGCTATCAGACTCTCCTTAATGTGTTACACAAAAGGCCTTCAGCACACACAGCCTGGAACACATCAGTTTACAGATCCCAAGAGGGTCCTGTGGAGTCTATTACTTTGATGAAGTGGTATTTAAAATTGCATTACCCAGCAGTTCTTTAACCCTCCAGATGTTGCCCCTGTGGAGTGTTTAATACGACGTGAAGCGCTGGTAAGCTAGGCCATAACCTCATGTCATCTTTTCAGCAGGTCACATCAGGTCTTACTATCTTCTACTAAATCAATACAGGATGACCTGACATAGCAATTTTCCTGCTCTGCTGTGCTTTTGTGCAATGGTGAGTAGAAAAAAAGCAGAAGGAAACAAAATCAAGGCAATAAAATAGGAAAAATGAGGGAGATCTGAGAACAAATAAACTCTAGGAAACTGTTGTTCAGCTAGGTTCATATTTTTTTTTCCAAGTTTGCTGTAACAGCCTAGCTAAAGCAGCCTAATGCTGCCATCTGCTGTTTTCCCTGCTTTTGAAGTGTCCCATCTTTTTGAATGCATCACCAAGAAGCGACTAAAAGAAATCAACATCATGAATAAATAATCCCTAAAGGGGATTAAGCAAAGAGTCTGCCACAGAACATAGTAATACTTAGCATATAAATTCCAGCAGTATTTCTGAATCTTTATACAAAGCACTAATAGCAATTCCTATGATCACCAAAAACAGGAGGCACGTCTGTGAGTTCAAGTTAATTTTATTTCCTTATGATCAAGTCAAGTTTTGGAAGCTTTTACTCAGAAATCACATATGGCTTACAGAACAAAGAACTGATGCTCCATAGTGTCTGTTATAGTTTAGATATTTGGTGTTATAGGTATTTGGTTTACAGAACTGGCTTCAAAAGTCGATTTAAAGAAATGGAAAGACTTCCTCTGATTTGAGCAGGCTTTATTTAGGTTAGATCTGCAAACAGAAAACTTTCTGTCTGAAGGCTGAATGTTCTCTAAGGATTTTCTGGGGTTCAAACCAGGGCTTGACCTACTAAGTTTTTAAGAACACAAACAAAATCCCTCCATTCACTAGCAGGAATTCCATTAGTATATGATGCATCATCATCCATCATTACAATATCTGATACATAGTTAGATAATGGATTTGCCAACATTTGTGTTAAAGTATAGTCCCATCAAGTTTTCTGCTTTGGGGGACTGATAGAAATGAGGATACAAGAGTGATTTTTTTGTTTGTTTTTTGTTTTTTTTAAATTATGGGTACATCATCACGAATGAACTTGAACTTCTATAAACTAAGGACATTAACATCTAGGGTACTGAACAGCAAGAATATTTTACTCTATTTTTCCTTTAATTTTCATCTTTTGTGTGAAAACCTAGCTTCTCTTCTCAGTCAAACTTCTATCATGGTTTTCAACAGGGCCAAGATCTCATCTATTGTTAAGCAGTGCTAGCGCAAATGTATTTGCTGTTACTATGATAACTTATAAAGTGAATAGTGCTTAAGTTAGAGAGAACAAAAAAGAAATAGTCTCTAGGTGTTGTTTCATAGTCTATTGACATTTCTTTCAGTGAAGTCTGTGAGAGTCAACTATCAAGTATGTATGCATGTATTGTACTCATTATGCTAGCACAAGTAATCTCTTGACATATGACAGCAGCCACAAAAATCAATGCCAGTATCAACCTATCAGATTTCAAAGTGTTGACCGTTTCCTTTCACTGTTTGAAAAACCTGAGCAGCAATGTAAAGAAGGCATCCGTAGTGCATTACAGCATAGGAATGGGTTGCCTAACACACAAAACTATTGACAGACGTGCTTTCCATCAGCTGGATTAGCCTTCTGCTGTTTTACTAATAAGCAGTCCTACAGAGTGAGGTGTTCTGCTCATGACTACTTATGGCTTTAGTACCTCTTTGCCCAGTTCTACTAGCAGCAGTAAAGTAGCGTTCTTTGTATCTAGAGGTTTTCTTTAATAAATAAAGCTGGAGCTTGGGGATCTTAACCAGAGATGTGCTGTAATTTCTAGCTCTGAGGAATGCTCCTTCTCACCTTTGCAGACCAGTCTCCTCCGTTACCTACCTCTTCCCCAAATCCTTTGCATTTGGGAGTCCTCTGCAACAAGAACTACATGTATATTCACATCATCTCAGGATGAAGGAACAAAAGTCGAAAGAAGTCCTTTGTTTGTGTATGTGCACTTGTGTGAAAAGAATCAAGCAAGTTAAATGAGCAGATTGTTGCTTACAGAGGGGCAGAGCTCTTGCTGCTGCTGTTGTCAGTGTCAATAGCAGAGAAGGGACTTCAGGAAGTGACTCCATCCATGTACTCCAGTCCTGGGAAACTGCGTCACCAGCGCCAGTGCTGATATGCAACCACCACTGAATCTGAGCCTGAAAATTTGCTGTCAAAGACTCAATAGGCCCACACTCTGGTAGCCCAGCTTATAATTGCTACTAATACCCTCAGATCTCATTTTAAATTCTCTCCTCTCTCCTCATTTCCTTCCTATTATTGTTGTTGCGCCCAAAAACCAACAGTTAATGTAGGCATTTAGTGTAATGTAAAATGTAAAGTGAATTGGAAATAATCTTCATTTGAAATACCGATTTATGGAGATAATATTTTTAAAGAGAGAAAACTTCATCAATATATTTGAGTTGCAATTGGAACATGACTGGATGGGGAAGAAATAATACTTTTTAACTCATCTTACCAGATTCCTAATTCTGGAGTCAGTTGTGTTCCTAACAGACCTGTGGCTGTAGGCTTGTAGTGGAGGTTATGCTCAAGTATATTGGGCTCATTCTGGCAAATAAATATCACCTTCACTGTGATGTTATAGATATAATTCATGTTGTTTGCTTGGTAATATTTGTGCATCCTTGTCTGGTGCTTTGGGGAGAGAGAGAGAAAACACACAGGGCTGTAGGTTATATGACACACAACAGCCGTTGTAGGCTATATGACAACTGTAGGCCAGATAAGCACTCCCCTCTTCAGACCAGGAATACACTTGTTTTGTGCCGCTGCAATAGTTCAAAGCAACCAGAGGCAGGTGGTCTGACCTTTCAAAATCATTTGCACAGACAGCAAGATTGCATTTGCATTGTCCCTATCTATCTTCAGTGCTGACTTGCTATTTTTGTGAAGGCTGCCAGAAAAGTTTGTGAAGAAAGCATTCAGATAATTATTTTGGAAAAGAAAGACAGCAGTAGTTCACTTGCTCCCCACAGTCCTCCCGTTTTGCATTCTCCTCCTGTTCACAGAATAATCTGACTTCAAGTAAATAGGTCACCTGATCTTGTAGAGCTGTTATTCACATGGCAGCCGTTCATCAGGGTACTCAACAGGCAGGAGCTAAAGAGTTTACATGAAAAGTTATGCCTGTGGAAATGGAACTGTAGCTTTGGTTCTTCAGCTTTACTTCTCAGCCTCATATATTATGTCAGTTCCCAGTACTCCCAAACCACCTTCTCCTATAGCTGTATCTGGTAACATCTTCTTGGGATCAAAGACTATTTACAAAAAAATAGATCTTGCTGGATCATATTGCATGATTCAATTTAGTGTGCGGTACCAATATCCTATTTAAATGCTTTATATATTAGTTAAAGACAGCTAAATCATTACTTTATCAAACATTGGTCTGATTTGACCTGACAGTTCCCATTCTATTATCCGTGTTTTTTGGTATAAGTCTTCTTAGAGTAATTCATTTTTTGAAAATCCAAGCTTCAAAAGGTTAAAACTTCTATGGTCACTGTCCCGTATCTGTTAGAAAAAAAATATTTTTACTACAGAGGAGAATAACTTGTTTCTTGCTTCTCATATATTATCTTTATTAAATCTTTGGGCAGATATTCATCCATTTATTATATAAATAATCAACAGCGTCTTAATCTGCAAATGCTGCTTGAAAATTCAGAAGAGCGGAATTTCTGTGAACTTTCTGTATTTATATGTTCAGTCTTTGCAGTAAATCCTGAGACTGTTGCCTGCATAGCAGTATTTTGCACTTTACCCCAATGGCTAAAATATGGAAGCTAAGAATTATTTATCTGAATATTTCAGAACCTCTGAACAGATTGAATGTAGTTTGATTTTCTTCTTAAATAATGAAGGTTGTTCTGAAGAGAATATATAGTCATAATTATCTGATAGTCAAATCCTTAGTGGGTAACATACAAAGCTCAGCTATTGCTCACTGCTAATAGAGATTTGATTTGAGCAAAGTTTTGAAGCATTTTATAGTCACTAGAAAAAAAAGTGTTCTTTGTGCATGCTCTAGTTCAGCACTGCAAGGTCTTTATAAATGATTACTCTCAAAACACTGCATAAGTTTCCAGTTTCAAGGTGGCTGCTAGGAAAAATGAATGTAGTGGTCCAGCCTGGGAGGAGAGAAATTGGAAAGGGAGCATCCTCGACCTAGCAGCCTATGTCTACCTTGTGCAGGTCTGCAGTAAGTTACCAGTAAGTGCTAAGCTGGTTTAAAAAAAGGAAAAAAGGTGAATGTTGATCCCAGTAAATACAACTAGCATCAATGAATTCACATTCTCGATCACAGTAAAACTCCTCCAGTGTTATTTGTCAGAGTAAAAAGATTTTCAGATTATAAAACCAGAAGTCACCATGTGGTCATCTAACCACGTAATTTAGGGCACAGAACATCCTTGACTTAGATCCAGTTTAAACTTGACTACATCTTTTAGATTAAAAAAACCAACAACATCTATTCTTGATTTAAAAATTACTAATGGTAGAAAAGCCACAATAGCCCATTGCGATCCATGCCAACAGCTAAGTATTTCACTGGCAAAATGTGTAACCTTTTCCTCATCTGAATCTGTCCAACTCCAGCCACCAGATCTTTTTATATCTTTATTTGCTAGACTGGAAGAGCATTATTCCTGAAGTAAACACTTACAGGCTGTAATCAATCAACCTTTAACTTTTTATTGATAAGCTTGAAAGGACTGAGTTCCTGAAACTTCTGCCAGAAGGTTTTGTCCAGTCTTTGGGTTCCACTCACAGCTGCACCGCTGTGCACAGCTGCACCCTCTGCATTTTCAGGCAGTCATTAGGGAAGCCAGCAGCATACTCAGTGCAGGTACAGAGGTAACATGTTCATAGACCCAGGAATCACATTGAGTTTTGATCAGTTTTAACCTATGAGTTCACATCCAGCTGATATTCTGGGCATGACTTACTGTGTTTGGTTTAAAATCACTGTTTCTTAATGGAGAGTCCTCCTCCCAGGCAGTACAGCCTATATTCTTTGTTTCTCTATAGACAGCTTCACATTTGCCCACAGTATAAATGACTGTTGTTTATCTGCCATCAAATGACAAAGCAGTTCAAGTTTTCTGTACGGAAGATCCTTTACTCTTCATTGTATGTGATAACCCTAATCTTTGTAATACCTGCAAAGTTTTAGGTCATGATTTTATTCTCTTATTGATCATTAATAATACTACCGTTACTAATAGTAAAATTGGTACCATAATTGTGCAGGATACTATCAGAAACAAAGCTGCTCGCTGCTGAATTGTTCTGCTGCAGAAATGTTAGCTAGTATAATCAGTACTCTGTGCAACCTCATTTCCTTGAAGTGACATATTATTCACTTCATGTCTAAGATATTATTGCAGAGTCACTGTGCTGCATTTTCACCTCAGAGATGTTTCTCTCAAGTGATGTAAGGAAGGCTGGCAAGCAGAAATACTAATCATTTTCTCTATTTCTGTCATGCTTCTCAGGTGAGAGTGCCAAAGATACTTATAAATTTATGAGTTCCATCTACTAACTGAAATAATATATCATGCAGGAGTAAACCAAAGCCACAACAAAGGTAAATAAAAGTTTCACAAGAACTTAGTGACAGAATTTGAAAAGGACCCTGGGAGAAACAACACTCCGGCACCTTATTTTATTCACAAAGCCAAATTCACTTTCTTTCTTTCTGAAACTGGTTTGTATTCAGCCTTGACTGTGTGTGTCATTTCAGCTCTATCTCTTTTCCCTCTTTCAAATGCTGAGCATTTTTTGATATGTTTGATAAATCTCTATTAAATAATTCCCATCAGGGTGCCAAAAAGTCACACATGTCAAGTAGTTAAAAAATCTCATGGCTTTTCTTCCATGTGGATTTCTGCAAAAATAACCAGCTACAAATAACCAGGGATGCATATTTTCCATGATTCATGCTACAGAATTCACCATAGACTGTGGAACTGGTGTACAGAATCTAAGCTTTCATATAAAAAAATGTTACCAGCCTCTAGGATGGTGAAGAAAGCCTTCCAAAACAGGAACTGAATATGAATCAAGTCAGGATGACTCAGATTGTTTTTGTGATTCTGCAAAGAGACAATCTGAGATAATAGTTGGGTTGTGTGAACTATTGCTATAATTTATAACAGTGAAAATTCAAAATACAATGACATATTCATATTACTGTTGTGAGTTAGGTTTCTATTTTTAGTATATGTATCAAGAACTCTGTAATACTTATATTACTAGACCCTGTGTGTGAATAAACACATAGAAATATATATATAAAAGCCATCTCTATACTTTGTAGGCAACATGCATAAATCCTGACAAACATAACAGCATCCTTTTTTTAGGCTGAGTGGAGTACATTTTGATAAGAAGACAGTAACGTCACATCAGGACTGAATTACTGAGGTACGTAGCCAGCCTTAGGATAGTGAGGAATTTATAATACAATTGTTACATGTTGAATCTTGAAGCTTATGACAGAACAACATTTCCTTTCCAGATGGTGCAAAAAAAGAACCACTGGGAAAATAAGCCGGAGCCTTTGGTTAAATATATAAATTAGATTTGTGCTGCTTTTATTAAAAAGAAAGAAATAAACCCATACTATTTTGTTACACAAAATAAAATTACTATCCAAGCATTGTAACTAGTTTAGTGTAGGCAGAACAAGGTATCAGTACAGCTAAAAGATCTCTATGAGTTTTGTGCATAGTACAAGCAGGTTAAGTAAACGGTTTTAATTTAACCAGCCAGATCTCATGACTCAAGGTGAGAAAAATTCTTCTTGAGTGCTGTACTGTATCCTTTGCCAGAAAGCTGTTTTCAGTCAAAACTATATTTATCCATTATTTACCAGTTTAGTCAACTGAGGACAAGTTGTTCTGCAAAAATATTTTTTTTTAAATTAGCCAGCCAGGCAGCAATCAGAATGAGGAGAGGAAAAAAAAAAGCAATAGAAAGAGTCAGAAGAAGCACATCTAAAATTCCAGGGGAAACCTTTCTGTTGACTTTGTCAGGATTTGGCTGAAATCTAAAGTCAGCAGATGAGAAAGATGGTTATTAAAATAGTAAAGACTCTAAAGAAAGAAAAGGCAGCGATAGAGAAACAGTAAAAAGCAACATAAGCAAAGAAAAAGGGAGAAATTGAGGTCTAGCTGCTAACAAATAACAGATGTATGTGAAAGAAAACTGCAAAAGTGAATTAAAAGATGTGTGAATATTGATAATAATGAATAGAGATAAAAGGCTTTGGCCTTGCCTGCAGCTTTTCCTAAATGAGTACTAGAGCCACCAGGTTTGTTCAGTATGGCTGAGAGAGAGATAAAAATAGCTGCAATATTCAGGGAGAGTTTATTCATACCTGAAGCTTGTGGTGGATCACATCTAGGTAATAATAAAAGGAAAGAGTTATCTTTCATTTTAAATTAATACCAGTTTGGAAATGACTGGGGCATTCTTGTTACAAAATTGTATTTGGGGTCCTCCCACTGAGATGTTTTAATTTGCGTTTTAACCCCAACAAAATGATTTTGCTACAGATAATTAGTGCAATAAGTATGCGTTAATAATGATGATGAAATGATAGACACTGCACAGATAAACAAACCCATAGTAAGCCTTATACAATTCAGGAAGGTCAGAGTTTAAGTTTAATCACAAATAAATCCAAATATAGTAAGAAATGTGACTGAGCTAATTAAGGGACTAGCAAATCCTCCAAAAAACAGTCTTTGCTGGGAGAGTAAATGTGGAAGGCATATTTTCTTCTTAATCCATAACAGAGACTGACACATCTTTTGAAGAACAAACTGCAAGTCTCCCTAAACTATGAAGCCTGGGCTGGAGACCAGACACAGATTCACCAGCCAGGCAAACAGTCCTTCAGCCACTTTCTTCTCGCCCCAGCAATATCTCCCCATGCAGCTCCCTTCTCTTGTTTTCGTGCTCGCCCAGCTGCAGCAATCAGCAGAGTTGCAGCCAGGTTGCTGGAGTCTGGAAGTCTGCCTGCAGCGCGACAGCGCAAGCACATCATTCGCAGCTGGGATTTTCGGGGCAGACATGGGAGCCAAATGCACAGTATGTCACACGGTGTAGCCGGGACTGTGCACCAACTCATGCCTGCTTTAATCCAGACTGTCACACTCTGAGCAAATGTATAGATGTAACAACCAGTTTGCTAGGAGCACTTCTTAATCCAAATGATATTTAACAGTCAGACTGGCCTTACATCATTATGCTTTTGTGTTTAATGAATTTCTGTCTTTGTTGCAATGGTGAAGTAACAACAGAATCTACCTTGGATTTCCCTTGATTTATTCCTTCTCAAAGAAGAATTGAAAGAGTTCCTCTTCTTAGTTAAAGATACCCAGATAGATAGTAGATAGATAGGTAGGTAGTAGATAGATGCTGCTTGGTTTTTTCTCCCACAATTTTCTATTTTGTGATGCAGTAGCTTTATTTTCTTTATTGCTTCTGCCCATTGATGATCTGTCCTTCCTGAGTCAGCTTCCAGTGTTGTGAATGGTTTCCAACTTTAATTTACCGTAAGTAATTACAGCTTTCCCAGTGGATGTAGGCACAGAGCTGGCAGTCATGACAACCACATTATAAATGTTGGAAGCACATGCTGTCGATGTTCCTATATACTGGAAGTGTATAGGCCTCTAAATCTTTTCAGGGTTTAGGACACAAAAAAGACCTTTTTTCTTAGTCTTCCAGATATGAATCAGGATAGAGATGACTCGTCACAATAAATATCTTTTTATTTACCAGATCTAATTTTTCATGGCCAACACATTCTCACAGCACACCCAACTACTAGTCAGTTGGGTCCATGAAAGCTCTCTAGGCTGTTTTCCTGTGTCTTGGTCTGGCACTGGGGTGAATCCCCCAGATTGCTATCCAAGACAGTTAGATGGCTTGTGCTTCTCCTCCACACATACAGGTACCATGGTCAGATTGCCTCTGTTTTTCAGGTGAGAAGTATATCATTCTTTCCACCCCTCTATGTACATACAAAGTGATTTTTAGACAGAGCAAAAACAAAGAATAATCTTGCCAAAAGCTCTCCAAATTCTTAGGAAACACAATAAGGAGAGCCCAGCTGACAAGAGCTACCCTTGAAGAGGGGCAGAAGGTGTTACAAAATTGTTTCTTTTCCTAGTACAAAACTCAATTTGCTAGAATGGACTTTAATTTTCAAGCTACACTGTTAGTTCCCAAATGGTAAAAGATCCTTATAGACACACACTGAAAAGCTATGTAAAGCCTTGCTATCAAAGGGAAAGAGTACTCAGTAACAATCTCCCAAACAGTTATGCTTCAAAAGCATCTGCTCTGTCAGTAAATGGCCTGCAGGAGTCACAGTAACCTTCAAAAATCCAGCGATTCCTTGGTTGTGATCAGGTCTTCCTTTCTTCTTCAGCTGACATGCTTTGAGCCAGGAATGTTTCCACACAAATCAGTAATAATGATGATGATGACGATGATGATGACAGCAATAATAATATTGCTTGCCCTCTCATTCCCCCCCCCCCCCACTGCTCCACACAGAACAGTTTGCCAGCAGAGCTGTGCCAGCTCCACCCACAGCAGACAGGTTCAGTGCACATCTGTTTCAAAGGACCTGCCATCAGCAGCAGAGCCACTGCCATAGGAAATGCCAGCGCACTAAAAGGCACCAGCAGACTTGCTGTAGGATCCTATCGGATGAGGATGTTGTCTCTCCTGTGACCAGAAACAAGATCACACAACCTGTTTGACACACAGGTAGCAATGCGTAGCCTGCACCTGTCTGCTCCTGCTTGCCATGCCATGCACACTGCACCACACAGCCATGCTCAAACATTGGGTTAACAGTGATTCATATTAGCATCTTTTTCCTCTATGAAGTATGTTTCTACATTGCCACCATACATTTTTAGTTGTCATGTCTGTTTTTGTAGAACTGGGATAAGGGGCCAATAAAAATCATCTGGGACTACTTTTCCTAAGTTCACAAAACACAACTTTGATATAGGTATGAATGTCCAAACAAGTGTCTATACAAAATGGCAAGCAAGAAGCAGACACGTTTCCCTGGTCTAGGAGGCATTCTCCAATCTCTTAACCAATTGCCATAGCTGCCCAGGACATAGCTTGATCATTGAGGAAGCAGGCCTGGAGGTGGCAGTGGTGCAGATGACAGGAGGATATGGGGCAGTTTCATAGCCCCAGCTCCATCACATGAGCTGGAGCACAGCAAACACCTCAGCTCGGAGTGACGTCACGCAGTGACAGCCCTCTGCTCCCATGGTAAGTCAGCACCTCTCTAAGCTGTGGGAGAACCAGGACAGGACCCTGCATTTTCAATTTCTACTGCCTGCCTAGCCACACCACCAGGCTGTCTCACTTTTAGCAAATGGTGTAAGCATCAGTGAATTCTCCAGATACTAAAAGAATATCCTTCAGCCTGCTACGCCACCTCTGAATGTGACCCCCCACTTAGACTGCAACCCTTCAAGTTATCCTTCATTTGTTTGTTGGTGTGTTCTCTTAGATCTGCAGATCGCTTTGATTAGTTGAACATCTGGAAGTTGTCACATGCTTTTGTTGACCATGACCATCTGAAATATTACCCAGCAGGACATGGGGGGAGACTCAGTAAGGAAACAAAAACATCCCACTCGTAAGAACATGTGGCAGAAATTATCAAAAGACACCATCCCAAATGGGGGTGCTATACTTCCAAGGAAAAAGAAACCTTCTCTCCATCCCCTAAAGGAACAATTGCTTTACATAACATCCATTCCAGACATAAAAATTATTAAGTATAAATGCCTAATACATTTTCCATTAAACATTGTGTTAGGAAAGTTGGCTGTCTATTACCAATGACAGGGCTGGAGAAAAAGTATTCCTTTCGTCCTCTAAGTTTCAAAGATAAAAAGTATCTCTCCATGTATGTGATTCTCCATAGATTATCTTCCCCAAAACAGTTCAGCATCTAAGAATGTTAGCTTGGTTTGTCTGTTGTCCTCACATGCTAAGTGCAGGCACTTTGGGAAAGCTGGAGTGGGATATGCAGAAAAATTAGATGGAAAATGTTGAAATACATAAAGTCAGAGCTTCTCAGCAATCCCAACACACTGCTGGTCAGGGACTAGGGGTTGTGGAGAAGAGGGGAAATGCAGGCTAAAGTTGATGCAAATAAAACCTACATATTTGCAAAATATTTTTCAGCAGCCACAAATGTCATTTAACTATGCAGCTGCAAACAAGTGATCATAAAATTCAAGCACAGTTTTCAGATTTGGTTTGGTTTCTCATTTTCAGCTGGAACTGAGTGTGGAGAACCATAAAGACGGGATCATTGTGCATTGGCAATGGTTTTCCAGTGATATTATAGGCTTTGCCAGGAGGTTTCCCTTAAAAACAGACCTAGCTGGATTGCAGTTTTTTTCTGGCCAGCCTGTTTGTTTACAGGCCACACACATGAAACTCCATTGCCCTGGATGTAATCAGGGGAAGCAGCAGGGAGCAGTTGTCCTGTGCATGACTTCACAGCCAGCCTGTCCCATACATAGTCTGCTGGAAGGAAGCTCCCTGCTGGGGCTTCTGCCCAAAGACACCCTCACAATTTCTCTGTCCTTTCAAGCAATTAGTCAGGCCCTTGCAGTCAAATTTGCATAACTACTTTTCCAGTCAGCCTTCAGCCTGCACGTCTCAAGAGTCTAACTGGACCTTGCTGTACTGGCTTTGCCAGTGGCTGCTGTTGCTTTAGCTACCCCTGTACAAAGGGCCCTCTTTGCTCTTGATCCTGCATTTATTTCTTCTTAGTTTGGGCTACTCCTATATTGAGGCACAGCACCGTGATTTTTCATCATTTAAATCAATGCTCATAGCTTCTTAAGTCAGTGCTAGACAAGCTAGACAACGTGTCCTGATACAACCCCACTTACCTAGAAGGAATTCTTTGTATTTCAGCTAAATCGCTTTCCTGGAACGACCTTAACAAAGACGCTCTCCTCTGACGCTGCTCAACAGAAATGTCCCAGGTCCTTTGCACCGGGCCGCCGGGGCCGCGCGGGGTCGCCCTTGGGCAGCGAGCGGCGGCGCGGAGCCGCCCGGGCCCCGCGGGGCGGCGGCGGCGGCGGCGGCGGCGGCTTTAAGTGGCTTGTCTTTTATATGTATTATAGTATGC
The DNA here is from genome assembly GCF_036417845.1 of Apteryx mantelli. Classification (NCBI taxonomy): domain Eukaryota; kingdom Metazoa; phylum Chordata; class Aves; order Apterygiformes; family Apterygidae; genus Apteryx; species Apteryx mantelli. The sequence continues at coordinate 51,374,664 of NC_089980.1, read as the reverse complement.
ATTATTTTTGGCAATGTTTTTTTGGTTGCTAATACCGAAAGAAAAACTTGCAATTGCTTTCAAGTAACATTTAACATTGCCACAGCTGAGGATTTAGCATATGGGGGGGGGGGAATCAGTTTTATGTACTTTGTATGATTATCATTCTCAGCAAATAAGTCAGCAAGAATTGTGCAGAAAAGAAGGTTCTATGACAGAGACCAAAATTCCAGTAGAAAGAAGAGGAAAACCATCATTTCAGAACTCTCTGAGGAGAGGGGGCGGGAGGGAGAAGGGGAGAAGGGGACTTTTGAAAGTGCCAAACTAGTTTGTTTTACTATGATAAAGAAAATTGCTTTGACTTATCTTCCTTCCCTTGGTTTTGATTTTATATATATATATATTTTTTTTTTAATGGTGAACTATAATGAATATTAAAAATGTCCCATCCAATAAACTTTTATAATTCATATTTTAATACATTATACAAGTCAAATTAAGCAGCAGCTTTCAGACTACACCTTTTTCCTTAGCAGAATTACAATCTTGATATCATCAGCACCAATCAGCTCTGATCTGCTGGCCACACTCATGCTGTCATGGTCAGAACTGATAAATGGAGAGTAATGCTGCCAAGGGGAGACAGGTGTTGAAAGAAACCATTTCTGCATTGCATTAAGGACTGATGCTGATACTACGTCAGTCAGATGCTGTTCTGTCAGAGACGACAGGTCCTTTCTGACAGAACAACAAGGCATCCTTATCTGCCTCTGCATACACAAGACCGCGAGGCCTCCAGTAATGAGGAGTAATGAGCTCCTTCCTAATACAGGAGCTCTCAGGAACTGGGGAAGGACAAGATTTATAAGTGCAACATTAGAGTTCTTTGCTGCATTGGGTATGCATGGGTCTGGTTTGTTTTTTTTTCCTTCCCCTCTTTCTTTTACATGATGCAATGAGGGCAACACATTCAAAATGTGTATTTAGCTGAAAAATAAAAACAGCAAGCTCTGCATGGTTTGAAGGGGACAGAGGTCAATTACCTCCTGTCTTCCCAATCCCTGAGCTTGGCCTTTTATTTTCCAGTGCTGAGCCCAGGACAGGCAGATCCCCCAAACACAGGCACCTTGGGGGGGGGGGTGTCTCTCCTCTTTTGCTTACACCCAACTCTTTGCTGGTGATAGTATCAAACACACAGGGTCATAAGGAAAACTCTGAGGATACAGACACTAATCAATATACCATGATGAGGGGACTGGTGGAGGGCCTTGTGTAGCTCAGTTGTTATTTTTATCCTCTAGCTACCCCTCCCACCTCTCTCTCGCTCTCTTTTTTTCTTCTTTCAGGTCTGCCAGCCTCTGACCCCTTGCTTTTTAATTTTCTAGTGCTCATTTAAAGATACAAAGTGATCAAAGCCACTCTGCCCAGGCCATGCCATTGGTGGAAAGAGGTTGCCTTCAAAAGCTTTCTAAGATGAAACGTGTTCCCCGGATGTGCCATGGCTTGAGGAAGGGAGAGTAGGAGGAGCAGTCAAAAACATCTTTCAAAAAAAGCCCCATCCTTCCATAGTGACCCAACTGACAAGCTAGCAAGCACAATCCTACCTGCTGAGCAAAGGGACAACTAGGCTTTAATGTCAGTCTTAAAGGTTTCCCATCTCTGATTTCAGTGGAAGCATGTTGGGAGTTTGGGGCAGGAGAAGCCAGGGGAGCTGCCAGAGGAGGCCCTGGAAGAGCAGGTGCTCGGCTCACCTTGTGGATGGCAATCCAGGAGTGCAATTTCAACACAGCAGTGGGGCTTGAGTAAAGGCTAATTCTTTTTCTTTGGTTCCAGTCAGCTCTGAGTAAGAGCAAAAGAAATATCTAGAATTCAGAAGTTTCAGGGCTTTTTTCTCCCCTGCCTTTTTCCCAATAAAATGTATGAGTGTCAATAATACACAAGTATACAGAAAATGCAGATCATAAGGGTTTAGGAAGAAACCCTTCGGAACAAAATGAAACTCTTCCATTTTAAGTGTTCTCACTGCAGGAAGAAAAGAAACATATAAATTAAAATCACCCCCTGCACATGAACACACCACTGGCAGAGTAGCTGCAGTCACTCCCTCGGTCCTGAACAGGAACACAGAAAAGACTGAGGAAAACGACTGAGATGGAAAACTAGAGAAGAGAGTTCTGACAAGGCCCCCAAGCCAGGGAACTCGCAAGGTAAAAGTGAAGTAATTCAGGCAGGTGGAGCTGTGGTTGAGAAAGGTGAAACGAAGCAATCCAAACTGACTTAGTAATTACAAACTGAGCTGTTCCCCAACAAGTCCCCCTGACTTTTTGGAAGTCAATTCCATCATTAATTGAGCATTATCTATTCAATTACCTGCACTGTATAGTGAGCAGTTTACTTTGCTGTGTTTCCTTTTAAAACACCAAAATATTTAAAATAAAGAATATCTACTGATGAAATTCCACACTTCCACTCTGTCCCCCTAAGAACAATTGCAATCTGCAATTTAGCGTACAATACGGGCTCCCATAAGCCCATTCACGGGGAGCTCCCTGCCAGACCAACATGCATCAGGACTTAGAATTTTTTCCTAGTCCTGGGCTTTAATCTTCCCTCCTGCCTCCCACACACGCTTTCTTTGATAAGTTACCTAAGTGACCTAGATACTTTGCATCACTCTGTGGACCCTGCTGTGAGTGAAACTCAAGCTCCCCATTCACTCTGAATGTATACACTCAGTGGCGTAAGTACCTGTCCCACGTCCTTCAGCCGGCCGAGGACAACCCAACCCAACTGCCTTTTGTTGGTGTTCAATGCAGCTAACCTAAAAGAATAACTCAGCTCCCTCTTACCTCCTTTAAGCTACACAGCAATGCCCTCCCCCAAAAATGAGGAGGGAGCTCCCTGCCATATAATGGCACCCCTCTGCAGGCACCTGCCTCTCCTGGACATCACCCCAGGCCTTTTCTCTGTGGGTCTGGAGCCCTGCCCCCAGGGTCTTAGCTCTCCAGCTGCTCTGCACCATCCACACCAGCTGTTCCGGTAAGGCCCCTGCACATCTCCCCTGCGTTTTTCATGTATCTAATTTATATCCTGTTTACCAATATTAACTTGGACATTTGGGCCAAGTTTAATTGGGAAGGAAGGCAGAAAAGGTCAGATGTTCCAGATCTCCACTCCTGTTTTGGCAGGTTCACGCTCTTGTACAGACTTCCGGACAAGTCAGAGGGGTCCTGGTGAGGTGTGGGAGTCTGTCTATGGGGAGAGACTTGGAGTTAGAACATTTCAGCAAAGGTGACTTTATTAACAGCAATTCTGTGCCCTGCTACCATACTATGTGATACCACACTATCCTTTGAATGGATACCTTAACCCCTCTGCTATAGGGAAGTGAGGAATTTATTAAGGGAGGAACTGAAGCGCAGAGGGAAGCCAAGGAAGTATCTTAGGTGTTTAAAAATGTCTAATTATGGTTATGTTCTGAAGTCTCACTGACATCTCTAAAAGAGGTGAGTTTGAGACAACAGTGGCAGGAAAAGTGAAGAGGCTGATGGGAGCAGGGTGGAGATGGTACCTTGGAGGCAGGAAGGCCCTGTGAGATCAGGAGATGTCATGGCCAGAGAGAAATTCTGCATCATCCCTAGTCCTTACTGCTGACCAGCCTTCACCTTAATGTCTTCTCCTGTTTCTTGTAATTCTTTTAATTCCAAGAAAGATAAAACAGAGGTAAGGTAAGGGTAAAGAGCATTTGTGGTCATCATAGAAACATGCAAGAGGGATCGATGGAGCGAGACTCAGAGGACCAAAGGAAAAGAACTATGAAAAGACAGAAAATCCTAAAAAAAAAAAAGATGTTACTGATGGGGAGGGAGAAGGAAGAAAGAGAATCTAAAAGAAAAGATCAGCCAGATAAAGAACTGTGCATTAAAAGAGATGCACTCAAAGAAAGGTCACAGCTTCCAGGTTATACATTACTCTCAGCGAAGAGGTGGAAAAGCAAAAGGCATATTAAAAATGCCAGAGCACTGGATCCTTCAAAAAGGAAAGGGAGAAGGGAGTAAGGAGGTGAAGAGACAAGTGATATGAATAAAGAAAAGCTTCTTTTATATGATATACAGGAAAAAAGCAGCCATATGGCTAATAGCAAGGGAGGTAAATAATATCTCATTTGAAAGCTGACATCAATGATAAACCTAATACAAAATTTCAAAGTCTAGATAATTTTAAAAAGAGATAGTGAAAGTGAATGTGTCTGAATATATTTTGGGAATGAAGAAAAAAATACAATAAACATTTTGCAAATGCCACTGTCAAGTTAAAATTTCAAAAGCGCTTTAATGTTGTTTGATATTTACTGTCCATGTCTACACTTGTACATATGGGCTATCATCTAGAATCTGTGTAGCTTCTCAGAGATTATTGTCATGGAAATTTCTCTTAACAACTTACACATACAGATCCTCTGTGGCAAATGCTGCTGCTGATAGTAACTATCATTTGCACATTTGTGTTAAAGAATTAGTATCTGTAAACTGGACACAATTCAGTAGCAGCCATCTATTGTGGAAAGGGCAAGCCCCGTACTTGCGCATGGAGGCAGAAGCGCAGCCTGCCTGAGCCACGCAGTGATCCCCTCCTCTCCTCTCGCACAACCGCATCCCGCCCAGGGCACTGCTCTTTAAGAAAGCCGTAACCCAGTTCCAGCCTGGAGGAGGGCAACAAAATCAATCAACACTTCAGAAAACAGGAATGAGAAAACTAAAGGAGGCTGTAATGTTGCAACAGCCATTTATGTCTTTGAGCAAAGAGGAGGGAACATTTTATTATTGCGATTGTAGTGGCCAAGTCAAAAAATAGAGGGACAGATTGAGGCAAAGAAGGTTTAGTTTAGATATTAGGAAAAAAACTTTCTAGTGGTAGAGATGAAGACTGTCTGGAGAGACTGTGGAGTCCTGAGCTGGTGTCTGTACAAGCAAAAAACATTTGTTTGCAGGGACGTCAGTTGAGGATGCTGCAGTCAGGAACAGCACAGCCGTGGGGAGCCAGATCTCGCAGAGCTCATCCCCCCTTCCCCTCCAGGTCTGCCGTATCGTGACTTCTTCAGTGTAGCTCAGACTCACAGGAGACAAAAACATTAATCTGTTCAGTATAGTCAGATTGAAAGCAAATTTGTATGATTCAGAACTACTTAATAACTCACTTACTTAAATGAATTGTGGATACCAAATACATTCAAATGAATTGTTGATATCTTCCCTTGAACATTTGAGGATTAAATCTTTGTTTTATATTGGTCCCTATAACTATTAACTTTTTTTTAGCAAAATTTATGTTTTACACACTTAATATATTGTTCAGTAGTGTTAGTTCTATATAAGACATCTCTAGCTAGAAAGGAAATGAAAAATGATAGATTTTACAGCTAAATTCTAACAGCTGTTAATCACTCAGGATAAAAATAAATGGAGAGCCACAAATAAATCACTGGTGATTCCCAGCTCCTCATTAAAATTACTTTAAGAACAACAGCCTTCTCTTCCTTTAATTGTCCTTTTTGGCTTTTATTCTTTTTTTTTTATAACTAAACATCCTGAAAGAGGTGATTCTCTAGATTTGATATGAAGAGCCTCCTATCAGAACATGCTTCTGTTGGGTGTTTAAGAACCAGCCACACTTTGTCTTGTCTGATAATTTCTTTACATTTTGATTCCAATTCTGTATGGCTCTGGCTAACAGACTGGCAATTCACCAACTGAATTTCAGCCTCTCTTGATCCTAATTATTCAATTCCCAAGTTCTCCTCCCCTCTCAGTTCCGTTCTGGTCACCACAATTAATTCTCATTTCTTACTTCTGTATTCACCTTCAGCTCATTAATTTTTGGCCAGTCTCCACTATTCTTCTGGCTTAGCATTTTGCTTTTTCTCCCTTCACTGGTTAAGGCCTTTTCCCTCTCTCTTTGGTTTTGCAGAGTTAAAGGGCAGTTTTAATTGCACCTTAAGGAAAAGTGGTGTCCGCTTTGCTGCTCCCAGGTAGATGCCAAGGAAGCTCCTGTCTCTCCCGTTGGCCATTTTCCTGCCCAGGCTGGACTGGGAGCACAAGTCAGTCTCAGGTGTGCAGCAGCATCAGTGTTTCTCTCCCCTCTAGGCTGCATTATGCACAAGGATACGCATGGACAGAGAGTGTCCTGGGAACCCCAAATCTCAGATTAAAAAGTTCCCCAAAGGGTTCTTGGTTACTCTAATGAACTGAGAGCCAGCAGAGGAAATTTTCAGCTTCCTGGGAGGAGCCGAGAGGCACTGATTGCTGGCTTTTCCCCGGGAGACAAGAAATGTCATCAGCCCAACCTGGCTTTCTCTCTTGGTCCTTGTTTTTCCTCAGCAGACACATAAGCTCACTGCAGTTCTTAATGGCTATATCACTGTGTAACCAAACCATATGGTAACACTTTGGTGGTTGCAACAGTAAGAACAGATATGCCTCAATTTGAATTAATCTTAATTCCTGCAAGTGGCTCTTCATATACGTTTGAAAACAAACATTTCTCTTTTCTCTGTGGGGGAATAAAAGGAAGTGTATGACTACTTGGAATTTCCATTCCCAGTAGTGTATTGCTGATACATGATGATGATTAGGATAGGTATGGAAAGATCTCAGATAAACCCTTCAAAAATCAACTGGTTGTAGAACAGGTTTTGTTTCATCTGCCTGGGCCAAATTCACATGATTGATAACGTACAACAGTAGAATAGCATCACTTGAAATGAGGCTCAGAGGAAACCTTAATACAGCTGACTACTTTGAAATTCTTATTAGTAATCTCTATTTTTCCTTTGCATCCATTGTGTTAAGTCCTGTGCAAATACAGGAAAAGACAGCCATTCAATATAGACTTCATATTTATTGAAAGGAAGGAAGAACTAGAATAAGTACAAAATGGGTCCAGGAAAATAAATGCTCCAAACCTTTTTATTGGCCTGTCAGTGCTGCAAAGTGATGGGGGGGGGGGGAGGGGAATCGTGTTCCTAGGATAAAGTTGCATGAAATAGTGCATGAATTTGAAATTTTACTTAACTGGAACCAAGTGATGTTTCAAAGCAGACTCTGGCAGTTAATTAGTTAACTTCTAAGGAAAAGCAGGCAATATACCAGCTGATGCAATTGGTGGCAGCAGGAGTTTGGAAATAAATATCTCTATTTGTCACTGAGAAGTGTAACAGAACTCAAATTTCTGTGGATTGCCTGGCCCAAGGTTCATGCTTCAGCGCTTGCATTTATGCAGTAAAAGAAAATTAAATCTCAGAGTTTAAGATCTGGGTTCAATGTGGATATTTATTAAAATTCATCCAGCCTCCCTAGACTGTGAAAATCTTGAAATGACCTAGATGGAGCACTTGATAAAATCAAGTTCTCATGGGGCATTTCAAGTGTTTATTGATAGAATAAAGCTCAGAAAAATTGTGTGAACAAAACCTGGGACACCTTAAAACAGTGATTACTATCCTTTTTAGAAACCAGAAACACAGTGGCATGTAAAAATAACAAACAAAAATCCCAAATCCCCAGAAATCCTAACTAAGCAAAAATTGGGGAAGAGCCATTCAGAGTGATTTGTAATGATGTGTTTGGTCCTAGGTTCATTCTGGGGACCTTCAGAAGCTTCCTGAGATGCTGAAGTGAGGGTTACGGCTGCACTGGGCTCCCCGCAGGGCTGGCGGCGAAGCACGAGCTCCCTGCAGCAGGCGACTCGGCTCTCCTCCAGCCTTGCTGCTCTGCACTGCAGCCTCTTCCCACCAGCCATGCAGCGCAGCCACCCTAGCCACCAAGGTGATCAGACAGCTCAGGTGTCTGATGTTAAATGAGATGGCTCCAGCATTCATGTATTCAGATTTATTCCCTGCTCTCGGAAAATCTGAGCCTGACTGTGTCTATTATTGTCCCACTTTTTTTTTTTGGGGGGGGGCATGTGTGTGAGTATGCATTTTTGGGTTTGGTAGTCCCTTCAAAACAAGATACCTGTTTCTCAATAGCAAACGAGAGTCAGTACAACAGATGGTACTGAATTTGGCTCTCCCGCATCTGTCCTGTGCATTGCTAAAAAGGCTCTTTCAGCGCAGCTGTCCTACATACCATATAATGCTCTGAAGGTATCAGCACTTGCTTGTTCAAAGTCGTTCATGACCGCTTTTCTCCTCAGAGATCCTACCTACTGTCCTGATGTGGTCTGGATCAGTTCAAAGTGCTATTTCTCCAGTCAAGCAGAGATTTTCTGGTTCCAGCTCAAGTCAGCTTCAGACTGCTCCGGATCTGTCATCTCAAGGACAACTGCGACATGTTTTTGTAAACTTCATCAGCAGGTCTTTATGCAAGTAATCTCAGTACTAGACATACAACAGTGAACCTGAATCGAGCTCTTGAATTAAAATTGCAGCTTCCTGTATTTACTGCCCAAGGTTTGCTTTCTACTAAGAGTATTCTGAAGAACCCCCAGCCACTACCTTTTCAGCTTAAAATTGTTGTGTTTTATCACAAGTGACAGCATGGAGAGGAGACACTTTCTTATTCAGCAAATACATACTTGCCAGACTTGTTTTTAAACAAATGCAGTTAAGTTCACTCTTCTTGGGTAGCAGCCATCTGATTACATTGTACCACCGGAGCAGACTTTGGGGACTGAAGTATTAGAAAACTAGCCTAGCTTTAAGAAGTGTTTACTTATGTGATGATGAGCAAGCTGGAAAGGTCTCACTGCTGCTAGCTTGATAGAAAGAAAATAAAGAGTAAATAATTATCAATAAAGTGTGTTTGATTAGGCATCACTGAGAGAAAGAAAATGCCGAGGTCCAAATGCCATTTCAATGTCACTTTTTAGAAAGCACAAGGTATATAACTTTTGGGGATGATTTTGGTCTTGACTAATCTTAAGGTTCAATATTAAAATCTCAAGCTTCCCAAAGGAAAGAGATTCTGCATCTTTTAATGAAAGATAAAACAACAATATAAACATACACAAATTTACAGAGAAAGGATCAACTTTAATACATCTGGAGTAAAAGGTGTTCTTTTTTAAATATGGTATAAAAATAAATGCAAGAAACATTAACAGAGAATATACAGACAACAGACAAAGACACAGGCTTTCCTTCTCAATGTGAATACATCAGTGAAATGAAACCTTCTGTGCTAATTTATTGTGCAATAAATGTGATGCCATATGTATATTTATTAATATATGCATTTTTTACATTTCTTCCAGTTTTTGATTGACGTATTTTTTTTAATAAACTGTGTCTAGCAGAAGCTTTTTTTTCACTGTACTTGAGCTTGCAGAAAATAAAAAGACACAGATCCAGCTTGATATGAAGGAGGAAGTGAGCAGACAGTTTTCGAAATGGAGGCATCGAAAGGCTAGAGAGTCCCTCGGAGTCTGTAATGCCTTAGTATACACAAAAGAAAACAAGTCAGGTCCTTGCTCATGCAACATCTTGTTCTACTGTCCTCTGATTCAGGCAATCAGTGAGCTACAAAGTATGTGTAATGATTTGAGTCTGCTTCCATGCTACAAGGCGATCCTTTTAGTAGGACTGCACTAGACTGGTTAACCTCTTTGATGTGAGCGATTTCCCCTGAGGAAAAGATAAAAACAAAAAACAAAAACAGAAAACAGAGGTATGATCACTGCAAACCTGTTCATCAGCAACCACTCAGTGTTGCCACATCACTGTCAAATAGCTAGGGGCACCGACTGGAGTCTGTCAATCTTAAACCACAGGAAGCCCTGACATTTAAATCATCTGCACTGCCAGGCAGCCAGATTGTTTCATAGCATAATCCAGCAAATTTAAAGGCCATTTCTGGATGAGATTGGTTTTGGTTGATAAGAAACTACTGCTGAGCTTTTTGCTGTTGGTCATAGCCAGCACTGATAATAACTTCAAGACTGCGAGGGTGCCTTATGCTACAAGGACGAATGTGCAAACTGCGGTAGCTCTTGTCACAGATGAGGAAACGCCACTTTAAAGTTCAGGTAAGAAAGCAAGAGGCAGATTGCATACAGGCTGGAAAACAGCACCTCCATGCACTCAACTCTACGTTCACTGAGACTGTATTTACTACTTTTAAGAAACGCTGACCAGGTATATCATATGTGATCTGCTGCTGGGAAGGTCTTTGGGTTTCCACGTGGTTATCTTCCTCATTACTCCTCCTGTTGCGAGGATGCTGCTCAGCTTTTTAGCAGGTTCTTTTGACAAGTGTAATGACTGTCCCACAAGGGTTAGGTCTACTCTGTGGGGTCTGTCTCCATGCTGTATCTCAGGCAGATCTGAGCTTTATCTGAGCCAGGCAAAAGCCATGAGACCATGTAACATGTCAGCTAATTCTCTCAGTGCCATCCTGTTGTGGCTCTGATCCAACAGAGGAAAAGCTGGCACAGCAAGTGGGCATCACTCCTCAAAATATCACAGGCATACCCTGATAATGTGACATAAATAGTTCACAAAACATTAAATAGCAAATGGTTCTGTCTAACTCTCCAGTTAAAGGATATCTAATACTTACATTAATTGCGTTATTCATTTTAAGTGCACAATTCAGAAAATGAAACTGATTTCAGGAAGACTACTGTGGAAAAACTGTAACTACGAAGAGATGCTACATCTTCTGCAGTAAATGGTAAATGACTTTATTCTGCCATGTCAGTGAGTTGTTATCTGCTGTCTTATGACTCAGTGGAATTATAAAATTTAGTATCTATTTTCACTATCTATTAAATGTATCCTTACAGGGATACATAACTTCGTTGTGAGCATTTGTGAGCATTTGCTCAAGATATATCAGAGTGGGTCTTCACAAAAAAAAAAAACAAAAAAAACCAAAAAACCCCACAAACTTTTATTCTTTGTGCTCTGAAATACAAGCTGAACAAATTAGGATAAATTTTTCCTTTATAACAGAATTTTGAAGGGAACTCATGATCTGCAATGTTGGATTAGTCTGCTCATCTATCAGGATCACTATACTGCCTTTGACAGTAATAATATTTGCTTTTTCAAAAGAAGGAAAGTCTCCCTGCAGGCAAGCTCTCTTCCCTTTGTCTAGCTTTAACTGTCACTTTCTACCTTCATTAAATTTCACAGTTTCCTGGCACTTGTTAAATCTTAAATTATGTTTTCCTCTAACTGTAACAGGTAAACTGTTCATAGCACTCTGTTATAATAATACACCTCTACTTTTCAAATAGTCAGAAAAGTCTCAATAACTGTGTGGCACTGGAATACAATTTAAAACAACATGTCTGAAACTGTTAAGGGTTTTGTTAGGTGATTCATGATTGTCAGCCTTGGACATAATCTAGGAAAATATTGAGCATACATTTATTTTTACCTTTGATGAAGTTATTCATGCTTAATTTTAGAGGCTATAGGATTGGTTACTTTCCATTAAGTACTGAAGTATATAAAAAAATTAATTCCCTACCAGGAGTTTTTCATCAGTTATTTAAAAAAGCTAAATACTGCATCTGAAAACTGTGCAAGCTTTTGCTGTGTGACAAAATCTGTGAAATAACTTTGTATTCTTATCTGCAACACTTGATTGTTTGAGAGTTGTAAATTCCATGGAACTTTAAAATGAACCATAACCAAGTTCTAGTCTCGCAGGAATGAATTTGTGGTATAATACAAACTATGAAGTTTTCATCTAAAAGAAGGCAAAAAACTAGTAGTTATTGAGTTGATCTGACTTGTCTGATCTTATTCTGTGGACTATTTCAGATTTTCCCCATAGATGCAGTGAGCTGTCATGACATTTTTTGGTGTTCTATATCACTTGTTCCCCAGATGTTGCTTCCCACAGTAAGCTTCCAGGCTTTGGATGCTTTTTCTCTTAAGCCCTACAGCGATAAGGATTTCTCTGTATGCTCCTCTCCTCCACCTCCCTCCCCTGCCTCAGAGAATATCACACTGCTTAAAAGAGATGAAATCTCCATTGGGTAACTGAGCAAAGTGTGTAAAGCTTCACATGCCCTTTTTCCATGTATTAAGAGATACAATGTATCTTGAAGTTGTGTTTATAGTTGGAAAAGTGACAATTTAAAACAAACAAACAAACAAACTTTCCTTAAGAGATCTGCTTCCATGTTTATTCTGACTCATATTTCTTCTTCTTACTGCAAAAATAAGCTTTTAATGCACAGAATCCATAGCAGCCCCAAATGAGAGTAATATCCCACTTTCTGATTCACATATTAAGTCATTTGTTACTCTCCAGTTTGCAGAATATTCTTTCAAACTGTGTTCCAGAAAACAGAGAAAAAACAAACTCTGTTCTAAAATGAAAACTATTATTTAGATTTGTACAGTAGGATTTCATAATTATCATCTCTAGAAGATTTCCAGATTTCCTCAGTTTACCAAATTGATTTTAGGACCATTCCTCAGGAGTCATAATTTAAGATTTGAGCTTAGCTATTTCTTTCTGATATAATGTTAACAAAATTTCCACAATCCAAATTATGATTTCGGCTACTACATCAAATATTGAGAGGTGTCACAGATGACTAATGGATGACATAGGAAAAATATCTCTTTTGCTAGTCAGATTAAAGAACAATTGAAAAAAAACCCACAAAAACCAGCAAATTTTCCTCTGAAGAATGAAAAGGAGATCTTTAATATTTTTAATATATTTTTTGCCATGAATGGAAGTGTATGGCCAAATTCTAAACTGGAGTAGGATTTTTGTCTGCATAGGTGCACTTTGGACATACGAATTGAACCTAATTAATAATTTTATTATAATATACAAGCCCAAATGAAGCTCCGCATGCATAACCTGAAAAGGGAGTCAGAGAACAAGGAGTCAGCACAGTAGTCAGCATGAAGAAGTACACCTACGAAAACTATATCAATTGATTTAAGTGCTCGTGTCCCTACCTAGCATATTTGCTTTTCAACAGTGTTGTCCTTCCAACTGTGCTTTAAGGGAGTTTAGGGAGAGAATTACAAAGTAATGTGCAGATTTATGAAGCGCTAAATACAAATGTGCTGACCGTCTGACCTGTTTATGTAGCATGACACTAACACTTCAGATAATCTGGCAAACACATTAGCAACAATCTCAATAAATACGTGACTTATAAGAAGTCAATATGAAATTTGTGTAGGGGCTGGAGCTGCAAAGCACGGTAGAGGAAGATCAAGTCTTTTTCTTTTAGAAGATGAATTCTCTAATTCTCATCCTTTCTGCTAAGTAACCCCAATGGCTACTTTTTTATGTTTCTTTATTGTTAAGACAGGTGCTACTCGCCAGGATGAATACTGGAAGAACTAGAAGTGGAAACTCCACACATCTGACTGGGTAACAGAGAAGGTGTGAACCCCAGCGTGAGCAAAGTGAGACAACCCAACTGGACTTGGCCTCTTTGCTCCCCAGTTGCCCATCTGCTCACGCGCTGCACGCCTGGGCATGTTGGCAACCCAGCTCCTATCAGCAGGCAAAGCTCCCAAGTGACACCCCAGGGCACCATAAACAGAGCCTGCACCTAAACGCCCACTGACAGAAGCACATCTGGGGAGAAAAAGGAGCAGAAACAGTAACAAGTACCTTCTCAGGATTTAGCTGGCCCTGGCTCCTCTGACACCAGGGAGCTGCTCTAGCATTGCTCACCGGGGCGCAATTCTGCTTGGATTTCCACAGCAGCACAGGACATTGCTCTCACTAAGCCAGGCCACTGTGCTGCTCTTTCAGCAATGTGAGGAAGGGGATGAGGTTAGCATTTACTGAATGTGGGGCACGAGTTCTCACCACAGCTGCAGCGTTAAGTGCATGCATGTGCAGTGAAATCCTTCAACCTGCTGTGGGGATCTGCAGCCCTGCGTTCTTTCCTCATTACTGCCACACCATTTCCTGCAGCAGTCTGTAGGTAAGACTGCATGCCCATTTCTGCTAATTCCAATTGGGTGATGCTCCCTCTTTTCTTTCATCCCCACTTATCTTTACATTTACTGATGAGCTGCTCTCAGTTGTGGTTAACCTACAAGCTTTTGCCAGATTCAGGCTGGAACTTGAATAACTAGCTGAAGTATCGGGTAAAACATTAAGATTTTTCCTGCTTTCCAATGCAGTAGACAAATATTTTTCCTGTGTGTTTTTGAGGCCTGGCCCCTCAGGTTTGTACACCACCCTGCTGTTCTCGTTCTTGCAAAGAGCTTAGGACACAGGTAGATGTTTGTCAGTTGGGAACTGGCGGACACTGATCTAAAACCTGAACACGTAGGTGTAGGCTCCTCTCATGTGAACCTGGCTGTGCAAGTACTACTCCTCAATTTTCTCTTCCAGCAGAAAGCGAAGCAGTTTAGCTTCAGTTGCTGCTGAACATGACTAGGAGGCCAGTCATTGACAGCATGTCCTAGAGCTGCTCTTTTTCGGTTTTCCTCATGAGGCTGGGCATCACTCCTAACAAAAATAAATGCTACCCTCATCTCCCCAAAAGGGGCGAGCAGAGTTTAAACAAGCCAGGAAGAGAACCAAATAATTACAGGAGACAAAAGCAGGAGGAAGAAGAGAGCTGAGGGTCAGAGGATTACGAATGTGGAGCTGGGGAGGAAGACAGGGTGCCAGGCAGGAGCGCAGGCCGGCGTGGGGCTCTCCCGCGGCCTCGCTGGGCAGCAGGGACGGGGCAGAGGGGAACAAGCCCCGCAGTCGCCCCACCAAGGTCCACTCGAGCTGCCACCTTCTGCCGCAGGCATGGCCGGCCTGCCTTGGGCCAGCCAGCACCGGAGGTGCTCATCTCGTTCCATGGCTTCACACGGGAGGCTACAAATGAAAAGAGGAGGGGAAACATTCAGCGACAACCTCAATACCACTGTTCAGGAAGAGCCAGAAGAGGGCCCACAGCTTGGCACTCTCTCCATACGTGTGTGCCAAGTCCTTCCCCTTGCCACAGAAGTGGCACAGATCAGGGACCCCAGGGAATAGCTGTCTCTGACCATTGGGTACCGGCCTCTTTGAGTGCTTCTCTTCTGTTCTACTTCTTGTCCAGTGAGAAAAAAAAAAAAAAAGATTTTGTGAAATAACAGAAATAAAAAAATTCAGAAGCACTTCAGATCATTCAAAATGTTCCATTTAGATAATTCAGAGGGTTTTCAGTAGTTCAGAAATATACAAATATATGCAGCCTGCGTCTCAAAGGAAAATTAGAAAACTGGATTTTTCTTTTTTCCAAAATATGGAAAATGCCAAATTTTTTCAATTATTTCATCAGTTCTTTTCAGTCAAACATTAATAAGCCATCTCTTTCTGGAAGAGGGAAAAGCCTTCATTTCTACTACTATTATTATTATTATTTTGTATATTTCAAACAAGAAGTTTTGTGATTTTTTTGAACAGTTTTTTTTAAGTACAAACTTTCAGAAATAACTGTAAGTAAATTTCAAAAGTGTAATTAGGAAATCTTCCATGGGTCTGTGCAGAACATGAGATTCCACAGGTGATATTGCATTAAGGCTTATTCACCATGCCATGCTGGAGAAAAATATAGCCCTTGTTTGGATTTTGGGGCTAGGTGGACTTCTGGTCTGAAACAGTAGAGTTCTTAGGTACATAACAAATTTTACCTGTTCATATACAAAGATTCCTAAACTAACAGATGAAGTTAATATATTATCTACACTGTTCCTCAAAAAAGGGACGGATTTTAATACGGCAAGAGATGACGTCAATTTAAGCATGGAGAAAGTATTCCCACTGGTAAGAAGTGAGGAAGCTATTTTTAAGAGTTAAGTTCCAACTCTAGGCCATAATTTGCTATGTCAGATTTAGTGACATTGTATTGAGCACTGTGAAAATGTGCTGTGTTCAGTGGCCTTAACATTTCTCATCTCATGTATGAAATCCTCTAAAGTTACTGGTTTGGAGGAGAAAACATCAAAGGACACTGTTATTTTTTACAGCTAGGTGGGAGAAGACAACTGGAAAGGGTATGAGTAATGGAAGATACGTTTTTAAACTCCAAGTTATTAAATGGGGTCTTGTTTATGAGGCAAAGAGTGAAGATAATTATCATATGATGGCTGTCTGGTTTAATACATGGATGGAGTTTGATCTATTCTGTAGTGGCTGTATGTCCATAAAGCATCGCAAACTTGCACTGAGCACAGTGCTTTGCTTTCCTACGGTTAGGCGCCCTAACGCTGACAGTGGCTTCTGAAGCTGTGACACCACCACGTGATGCTGGAGTATCTGCCACGCTGGGCGGCTCTGAGGAGGGAGACTGCACCTCCTTGCTCTGCTAACTTGGGTCCTGGTGAGACAAGAGAACTGCCAAGGAGTGGAAATGAAATAAGCCTACTCTGCTGTAAAAGAGAGCCCTTCAGTTTAGGTTTCCAGGGTGCTGGTCACAGCTAAGCACCAGGCCAGCGTTCCAGAAGGCGTCTTGCTCGGACTGTCACTCTGCCACTTTCACAAATCCTAAATGCACATGAGAAATTAAAAACAAATTCTTCCTTAAAGACCTCCTTGTTCCTGTCAAAGTCATCAGTGCACCTTTTCTTTTTTTATTTTCCTGCAGTGCAAATTTTACCACTTGAAGTAGAGCAAGTTTCCTGATATTTTTTTAATAGAGAATTTTTTTTCATGTAAATTCCTCAAAAGAATTTTGCATTGTCATAAAAAACACCTACTTTCCTCTCTCTGTTAGTGTGGCAAGCAATGAGTAGTAGACAGAACCCGGATTTTCCCTGCTCTCTGACTTACGCCTTGGTCTTCCCTACTCACCTACCCAGGGAGCTGCAGGTGACTAAACCTGCATTTTTCCAAAACAGAAACCCCAGGGGCTGCGCAAGGAGCACAGAGTGCCGTCACTCTGTGGGCAGCTGACTCCGAGCTGCGACAATTCTGTTTGCAGGTGTTATATCACAGCAAAGCACTTAGCCAACGTCATCATCCCAGTAGCGCTGAAGTGTGCGTGCCCTGTGTTTTCACCCGTGACCTGGGATTGTGAATAAATGAGGCAAACCAAGAATAGCCATGTTTACTACTCAGAGTCAAACTATAAACTGTTCAGTAAAAAATATTACATATAGCAAATACCAGTTTATTACTATACCTATATTGTACATGAATGCAAATGTGTTTATAACATTATTGTCTATTGCAGACTGCCAAAAGCATTATAATTTTGCACTGTAAAATCTACAGAGCAAGCCAAATATCTGATGCTTTTAGCTGTGCATTTAGGGCTTTCATAAAGTGCATTGAATTATTGAAAGTTTTCTGGAAAGAAAACTCTCCAGTGTGAAAGAAATACAGAGCTGAACTTAGTTTCCAGTATATATAGCTCCCCTTTCATTTTTTCCCCACCAAGCTAGAAAAATGATTCATTATATTAGGTGATTTCTATTTAATTCAAGGAATACTATAGAGGGATTACTGCTGCAAGGTAACTTTCTAGTTTAGCAAATGCTTTCTGTAGCAAGTGTAACCCACTTTCAACTATCGCTGATTTGTCTAACAAAAGATTCAGGAACTTCTTACAGCCTCCAGCTTAACAAATCAGGTTATGAATTACAAGGTTGTCCTCTCAGGTTTGGTCCCCACAGACAACCAAGCTTTCAGTTTTTTTGAACACTTCATATGTAAAATCAGAGGTCCAATATAGTTCAATACAAAACCACTTTGATATAAGAAACAGAAAAACAGAGAAAATGAGTCTAAATTTACTAAAACATCAGAGTAGAAGTGAAAATATAATTTTCTTCTTACTCAATCATTCGGAGACCACAGCATTTTCCCAGGTTCTCAGAGACCTGTTTCACACCTATTCTCTGCAGTAATCAAGAGGAACAGATCTATACCACAGTCTCTCAGTTGAACGAGTTAAGGCCTATGCTCTAGGATGTTCTGAGAAACATCTCCTTCATCCCCACTGCTTGGGACCACTGTACGAAGGCATATATTACATATTATAAACAAATTGAAATCAAGAACAAGAATGAAAATGCCTGCTGGCCAGGATCCTGGGGTACGGGAGCATATGAATTTGTCCTCTCAGAGAAAAGGTTTGCACTTGAGTACCTTGACACTCTATATAAATTTGCAAGCCTCAGAGCTACTGATCTAACAGAGAATAGGTCTAGCAGTGAGATTTTCCACTTTCAAAGCTGACCCAACTTGACAGACTCCACCCAGATTCTCAGGTAGCATTTTGAGCAAAAGCAAAACGACATTTATTATTTTACAGCTTGCTCAGTGAAAAACAAAGTGCTCTCTTCTGCTGAAGAAGTACCAGTGCTTCAAATCCAGAAATGCTCGTTCTCATTTCTAGCTCACACCGTGTTTATTTGGCCTTCCCTGCATCATCAGCATCCTGCTGCTCTGGTGCTTACACGCAGAGGTTAGCGGGCAGAGCAGGGCATGCCTGCAGGGCCTGATGCTCGAGCACTTATGCACAGAACTGCTGGCTTATCCATAACACCGTCTGAGAGAGATTATCGGAGACCAATTCTAGTGCCTCCCAGTCTTTCTTTGCTTTCTGCTTTTTTTTTAATTCTCCTGACATCTTTCTTCAGCTTGGTATTTCTCTCCTTATAACCACTCATTACCATAGCCCATTCTTGACCTTTTGCCTTGGCCTGGCTCTTTAAACTCCCGTGGATAATCTCGCTGTTGTAGCTTGCCAGTCACTTTGACTGGGGAAAGGCTCTCAGAGGTGCAAGAGGTACTCCTTGCTTTCTCCATTTTCTTTTAGTAACATGGCCTTGGTTATTAATATGGAACTTTCCATTAAACACCGCCGTGGAAGAAAGTAGGATTATCATGTATAATGTTGTTTTATAGATCAACCTGTTCAGACAACACACAAATCACACTGCAACATGCTATGGCAACATCACCATGCAAAAAATAGGGGTTTTTGTTTCAAACACTGGGATAGTTTACTTTGTGGTTGCTTATATACTTTTAGTGTCTTTTACTGACTTTGTTTGTCCCATTGAATCCAAATTCGCTCCTGAATTTACAAACAGCAGACTTGATGCATATTACAGGAAGCCTTTACCTATAAGAAAGTTGCGAAAGAACCACAGTTTTGTTTTAACATGTGAGATATTCCCACAGCCTCACAAAACCTTGTTCTTTCACTGCATTCATTTCTTTTGTGATTACTGGAAAGTATATGCTTTTAAAATGCTTGAGGAAAAATTCTTGAGCCTCATTACACAGGAGGCAGTTTCTGAGAACTGCTTCTCCCGCTCTAGAAACTAAAAAAACAAAAACCATGATCTTTGCTGAAAGCTCCACTGAAATATTTTTTATTTCAACGCACACAGCTCCACTAACCAGGTCACAGACAAAGCCACAAACACACACACACACACAGCAGCGTCAACTGCACAATTCAACGGACAATGCAGACAAACTTGAGTATAATCCAAGATCTTTCTACCTCTTTTCATAACAGGTTAGTGCTCGCTCTCAGTGTTGGTGTACAGTTTTTATGGCATGGGAAAATAGGGATGTTTCTGCCCTACAAAAATAAATGTGTTGAATGCTTTAGTTTGAACTTTCACAATGTTAAAAAAAAAAAAAATCCCAAGACACTGGATAAGTAAAAAGAATCCCCCACATCAGGAAAGCAGCAGCTCTTTCAGCTGGTGGCAAGAAAATGCCCATAGGAAATTTGCCAGCGTTCATTTTTTCACCTCAGTGAAATCTCTCTCTCAAAAAAAATATTTTTTAATCAGTTTTTGTAGTCTGTTATCCAAATGAAATCCCAGTCAAACCCCTGTGCATCATCAACATGGATTGTTCGGTCCTGAAGAAGCTGTGCTAGACATTAAGGAAGATGGGGATATTATTATAGTTTAGTTTTCCCTGTGCCCAATTATAAAAATGGGACAAACTCTTTTCCAGTAAAATAAACAGGAGACAGGAAGGAAAGCCAGTGTATTCAAACTGTATCGAACTTAGTATTTTGGGAGGCACCAGAAAAAGGAACAACATCAACCAGGTTTTCACAAATTCTTTACTACCATTTAAAAAAATGGAGAGTGGATCATTCCATGCTTCTTAATGCAAAAAGCATGGCTCCTAAAGGTCCCTTCCTCCATGGGTGACTACTGAGGTCAGTGGGGAAGGGACTAGGGAGAAGGAGTTGTAATGAAAGCATATTACAAAACTGTCATTCCTAGGCAAAGTCACAAACTGGTATAAATACAATTTTAACTGTCATGTTAGAGAAGCAAAAAGGGAAAGGAGGGATTGGTGAGGGGGGGAGAAGGATGTTCCATCAGGTTTACTAGTCTTCCAAGGCAACGAACTTACCACATTGCGTGTGAATTTCTCAAAAGATGTTCGACGATCCAGTGTGTTTTCCAACTTAAATTTAAAATAAAAAAGAAAGAAAAAGAAAAAAGGGGGGGGAAAGAAAAGCGAGAAAAAAATGGAGTAGAAAAGAAGGAACGATGAAATAATGGACTGCAAAACAAAGTCTGTATAAATCAGGAAGCAAACACAGGTATGAAGCTGTAATGGGACTTTGCTAAACAGTGGATGGGCAAAACGGGTATAGTATTTGACAAAAATCATTTTTCATGGGGATCAACTGGTTTGATTTAAAAAGAAAAACTGAAAATAAAAAGAAATAATGAAGTGCACATCTTGTGTTAATGAACTGACATTCACAAACTCAAGGACTTCACACGGACAGTTGTAGCTTTCTGGCATTTTCAACATCTCTCTCTATATTGGATCTTCAGAAATCAATGTTTGAACAAAAAACAAAATCACACAGTACTTTCATATAATTTTAGGTTGTCATTATAAACAATAGAATGCTATGGTGTTAAAAACTACCTTATGCTGGCAATAAGCAGGGCCCTGATTTTGCAGACACAGAGCTTCAAACTGATTCTAGGAGATCACTATTTAGAGTCCACTAATAGAAAACTTTTCGTTATAGAAATCTGCATTGTACAAGCTGCTCCACATAATCTGGCCTGTGTCTGTTCAGAAGTCCTCCCATGACTGGACTTTTTAAGCAAATATTACATATGAAGATACGAGCCTTCGTTTGCAGAAGTGTGACGTGATCTCTCTTTCAAATTAGATTCCTAGACTAATCAAAACTATTCATGTAATAATAGGGAAAGAAATGGAAGTAAGCCCTATTTTTACAGCTGAAATTAGAAGTTATTCATATGAATGAGATGATTGTTTCTAAACACATTCTGTAGCTTTCGTAAGTGGAAATAACGAGAACAACAATTATTACATAAGCAAACTTCCAAACATGAAAGACTATTCTTCTGGGATTTTATTTTATTTTTTAATGTATTTGTAAAGCACTTTTCAATTTAAGGTGCTTCATAACAGAGAAAACAGTACAATATGAGATGTAAAAATAAAAATAAGTTTTGCTAGATTAACTTATTAAAACATGCCCGCATGCAGGATATATACATGTATATGTATATTGAATTCCTGTGTGTATGTGACCCTCCAAACACGCCAAGCTGGTCACCTACCAGATATCCAGTTGCACTGGCACAGGGGAGAGAAGACTGAGTATTGTTGCAAACATAACCACCGCTTTGCACAGTGGCAAGACAAAGGCAAGATGGACCAATACCTTTTTCTTGGCCTGTAGCAGCTCCTGGTAGGCACTGGATCGTATAAAACGAGGATAAGAATCACTTTTCATCAGTTTGTAAATGTGCTCCTGAAAGGGAAAGAAGATGCGGTTATTCTCATAAAAGAAGACATACTGAAAATGGGGTGCAGTCACGTATTTTTAATTGTATAATGATACCAGCTAGCACTATTTCAAATGGATAATAGGAAGTCTTATTATCAGATAGCAGGTTGCTGTTCAGCAGGTAAGGCTGAGTTGCTTTCTATTCTTAAAGCAAAAATTCCACCTATCTATTATGTATAAAGAACACAGCACATCTTTCTTTAATTTATAGCCCCTATTTTCACCCTAGAATTATTTTGCTAAGAATTTACAACAGAGTTCTTGTAATTGAAACATTTCTACCTTAAGGATCAGCTTCAAGATTAGTCAGTTAAGAGACTAAATCTGGAGCCCTGGATCCTTCCTTCTTCATCAGATTTTGTGAATTATTTTCTGGAGATGGTTTTCTTACTTCATAAGCTGGAGAAAGGTCCTAAGCTTCTAATTCAGCACTGCAGAGAAGTGTTTAAGTTAGGGAGGATGTGCCCTGCCATGGCTACTCTTGAAAACATTATTTGACAGATGTTTGTTCTGCTATCCAGCTGACAATATAAAAAGGAAAATACATATGCAAATTGAAGAACAGTTTCAGGTTAATCTAATTTCCAAGATATTTATTCTTCAGAAGCACAGGAAAATTTGTAAACCCTGATCCAGAAAATAAATGATGTAGAGCTTTTCTTTTTGGAACATTCTCATCTCTGCAATATTGAAGAAACTAAAAATCTATAATGTAGGGTATTTATGATTTATAATTCTGGTTCTGGTTATAATGTTAGAAGAGGAATTTTTAGAAAAAGCAATCTGAATAGGAAATACTCCCATTAAAATATTATAAAAATTCCACTGAATTTTGTTATTTGTGTTTTCCTTTGGACGTGAACCCTACCTTCTAGTACAGGAAACTTATAGCACAGCAACCCTGAAACAGCAAATAAACTTTAAAGTAAATACTGTTTCTAAACTTGATACTGCATAAGACCAGTGAATAGAAAAAAGCACCTTTGATGAAAATTATGGCAAAATAAAATTAAAGCTGATTTTTAATCAGTGTTATATTAGAATCATTCTCCAGATTTTCTAAGTGCACTGCACTGTACTTTCTAAACTAAACAGAGAAATTCTGGTGTATATATAGAATTGAAGCTGGGGAGCTTTTATTCCATTCAGTTTCTATGAGAGCAGCCAATTCAGCCAAGACAGCAAAAAGGACTGTGTTCCTATCAATGTTGTTGGGCATTGAGATGCTATATCTGCGCAAAAAAAAAAAAAAAATCTGTAAAAATGAGGATAAATTAAGCTGCAATGTATTAGAATTGCTAATGTAGAATAAGGAGTTGAAGCTGGATGTGAGTTAATAAAAACGCTATTTTTACTTATGTATCACTCTCATTTGATATGGAGTTCCATGATGCCACCCATCAAATCCAAAAAAAAAAAACCTTTTCAAAGCTTTTTAAACCAAAAGTAAGTCATTTGCTGACTCTAAAAATGCTTTTAAGTTGTCCCTTTCCAAACTGGCAGACCAGTAAGAGCCTGTTTGAAAGGCAGAGCTCCGCTCCCGACAAAACCCTGCCACTTTAGGTAGGACACAGTGTAAAGGTCCTAAAGCATCTGATTCAGAACATGGCAGGTACGGTCTGCCCTGTTTCCTCTGAGGAATGGAGGCTTCCAGGGTGAAATTGTATGCTGAACTGGATCAAATAAGCAGAGGTCTGACAGGAGAAAAAAGTCCAGCTCGCATAAAGGGATCTAGAAGTAAAACGGTGTTGAAATTTTAGATCTATTTTTACAAAACAAAATCTGGGTACTGCCAAAGAATTTAATTTTCCTTTACTAACTCAGCTGTGAAGATGTGTTTTCTTTCAGATCTTTTATACTGATGGAGTATTTATTTGTGCAATTTATGCCTTTCTTTGATGTGCACTGCATTCTTAAATCTCCAGTGTGGCTCAGCAGATGCAAGAAAAAAATGCATATTTGGCTTAATGCAGAGTACTACAAAACAGTGTGTATAATATAGTGTCTCATGAAAACTTTATTGCTGCATCACATTTTGCTGTTCTCATAATAGCAAAATGAGAGCACAGGAATTTTCTTTTTCCTTTCTTTCTAAAGGTGGTAGAATTATTCTCCCTCCTATCTAGGGTCGAGGCACTTTCCCAAAAGGCAGGAAGCCCAGATTTTATTCCCTTCTCTGCTTCACAGGATTTGAAGCTGCATCTCCTGACTCCCGAGATGACGTCCTAATAATCAAGCTGTAGAAAATTCTGCAGGGATATGATCTCAATCTCTCCTTTTGACACAATTTTACTTTGCATTAATAATTAAATTTTCATCACTGGGCTGCTGATAAAAATGGAGGAGGATGGTACCAGTTCTACTTTTACTGTGGATCCAGTTCTTTCTATTGCTTTTCCCTGAAGTCTGCAAAGATGAAATATTTAGTTACAAGTCACATGAAATGTCCCATTTAATATAGAAGTACTTGTTTTTCTTTTTACTTCTAAGGAAAAATGAGATTTTTATTTTCCCCTTTTATTTTTTAACTTTTGCTTCCAAATTCAAAAAATAAAGTATTTCTACAACCCTAGATCTGACCAAATCTTTTCATTACAGTATTCAAGATATGACTCCATCAGTCCCCAAAGAGCATCATAAGCCATTTAGAGACTGTTCTTTACTCCTGTAATACTTTTCATGGAAAAGTACTCTTAGAATCCTTGCCTGATGTTCTGTAGATAGTACTTTAATAAGATTTAAAAAGTACATCATCCATGGAACATGACACTTCAGCACAAGCCTCTACAAAATGTTATTTCTCACGAGTCATACTCTGTCCACGGTGAGAACCTATGACTCCTATAAATGATAACAAGAGTTTTGAACATGCATTGAGAGAGCAGATATTGAGTCCTTCAGAGGCAGATCTTGAGAACCAGAAACTCATGTGGAAAGGAAGCTTTTTTCTTAATGCAACTGGATTAAGCTTATTTCTTAATGCAAAAGGATTAAGAAAACAGGAACATGAAAATATCATTTTTATTGCATTATGCACTTGGCTCTATTTGAAGCCAACTTGAAGCCTCTATACCAAGCAGAGAAGTTTCATGAAGAGCTGTAGTAAACCACAGGCCTCATGAAAGAAAGAAATGTTGCCCATTTGCATTGCTGGAATTGCATTTTAGGAAACAGATCTTTATCACTTCATTCCCAATATATCTTATGTCAGTATATACATTCTACTAGCCAATATTCTATTTCAGACGCCCCTAAAGAAGATTGCAAACTGACCTGAGCATCTTCAAACGTGTATCTTCCAGGGTCCTTTACGTTCTGTGTTGTTTTGTCATAACTTTTTGAATCTAGATTGATGGCACTGGGTGCACCCGGAGCAAGAAATTCTTGCCAGATTTCCTGGACACGAGCAGGAACTTCACGAATAGGCCTCTTCTTCAGGTCTTCTACTGCTAACCAGAACCTATGGCACAATACAGCATCTTGAATTCCAATTCAGTTTAATTATTAATGAAGCAGTCCTCTGCTCTTAAAAAGATAAAGTAACTGTGAAGATTTCATCTCAAACATGCTAAAATGAGCAAAATCCATAATTTTATGTTGAGATCAGGATTTTGGTGTACTGTTTCAGGTAATCCATCTATCTTAAATAGCTACCATTACAAGAGTCTTCATGAGATGAGTAAGAAATCCTTCATTATCTATGTATGGCTAACTCACTTACAGGAAGGTTTCTATTCAACCAGAATTAAACTGAGATTTCTTTTCATCTGAGCCACAATTTCTTATATTGCTTATAAACCTACTGCTTTTTGATATTCCTTCAAAAGCTAAGAACTTTTGTTCTTATTATCTACAGACATCTCTCTGAATCCTGCTAAACTATCACTGTATAACTGTAACTGTAATTTTGTGACTATTATTCCACAATTCATGCTGGAAAAGCATTTCCTTTGCTCACTGATATTTCATTTCTTTCTTTAGCATTGCATTTCTATAAGTACTTTTACTAAGGAAATGCCGAATGGAAGTTCCCATGCTCTCTCTCTCTTCTGCTGCAGAGCAAACAAACATCAGGCAGATACATACAGTGCAGGCTGGTTCATGGGATACTTCTCACTCAATCTGGAAGAGGATCATTAAAAAGGTCTATAAGCTATAAGCTCAGCTATTCAATTGTCATTTGCTATTATGGTCTCTGTACGGTTATCTCTGTTATGGGTGTACCAAACTTTCAGACTGCACAACACAACTCTAAATTCAGCTAGGAGTCCTACACTGAGACAAGGTGTAGACCATAAATAGTCTTTTTTTCTCCAAGAGCTCCACTACAGTATGACTTTTATGGTATTAAATAACCAATATTCACCATCACAACTTTTCAGTATTGTTTTGACAGGGCTGATCCTATGAAATAGATGAGCTGAACTTTGAAGTGAATTAGCTGTGACACAAGTCAGATTTTACAAGGCTGCCAAATAATTTGGATACACCTTTAAATTGTGGTTTAACTGCTTACACTTTGAGATCAAACTGAGCTCTCTTTAGCTCAGTTAAACAGGGGTGGGATAGGAAAGAGGAACATGGGAACTGAACTCATTTCCCTCAAGAATGCAAAATGATACTGCCCTAAGTCCAAATTCTAATATAGTTATTGCAACAGCTTTCCTGAGAGGCTAATAAAACATAGCAAAGAAAACTTTACAGCATTAATCTTATAAGCAGTTCTTCACATCAGATGATTTACCTTCTGCGAAGTAATTAGTCTCTCACAATCTTGTTTTGAAACTCCTATAGCAGAGGTGGAAGGAGCCTGTGCTCTCTTTGTGGGCTCCTCCTATGCTCTCACCTCATTCCTCTTTTTTTGGAAAGATGCTCTATTCCCATTTTCCAGAGGCACTGGATCTGACTATTCAGTGTATCTTCTCATCACTCACAAGCCACTGCAGTCAGCTTCACTCTACTGAGATGACTATTTCAGGTATTTCTACACCCTCCAATTTCCACAGTATCTAAGAATAGCTTTTTTGTCTGTAGGTCCCTTAAAATTTTCCAGGAGACAAAGAAGTAATATTGTCTCAGTTTTGCAAATACATTAATAATGTACAGTCATTCCTCCAAGGTCACACAGGGAGTCTGTGCCAACACAAGAACTCCAGTTTCAAAAATTCTGAGGTAGCGTCACTTATCTCTGAACTGCAATGTGAACATTGATCTACACAGAGCCTAGTGACTTACTTTGAGAATCTGATAGCTATGCAGCAACAATAGAGGGCTTATAACTCAAGTTTAAAAACTGCACAGCTCACAAACTCTAATTCAGTTTATGCTGTCAAATTTGGGCAACCTACTTTGGTTTCCTTAAGCTGCTTTTGATATTTGCATTTAAAAGTGTATATCCTGCAGTGCCAACCCTTTCAGATGCATCCTCTGGGACTGGCTGATTATTCATGTGTATAGAAGTCAGGTAAGGAACATAAAAATGAGAGGGAAGGATGTTCTTTGTAAATACATGTTTTCTATCACCCTGCAGACATCCTGAGGATCTAGCTCAAAGCTGTCACATTCTTGTTTGCTCCTTTATATCACTGCCAATATTTCTGGAAGACACCACAAATATGCCTTAGGATGCTATTTTCTTTTGCAAGTAAACTGTTTCTATATAGTAGGTTATGCTCAATTATGGGGAAATAGATGGAAAATAAACTGAACTTCTTTGAGGAAACATGCAGCTTCCAGCTTGCAATAGGAAGGCTGTATAGACACATGCTTATAGGCTGAACACAAGCTCTTCAATAGATTAATTTTATTTTACTCTTCTAACATTAGCATTCAAAACCCCTATGGAAATTGTGAGGCTTCAAATATAGAAACCTCTTTAAAAGTAGGAAGAAAATGCTGATTTCTGCAGTATGTTACGTCTAGAGAGCTTACTTCACAGCCAACACACATTTTAACATTTTAATCTACTTATTGAGCTTTCAAGACAAAATGTATGCCCTCCTCCCACAGAAGAGTTAAAGTCAAATATGCACAAGTTAGGAAATGACAAAATTGGACTGCCACTTCTTGCATTTTCAAAAATAACTTTTCCAAGTATCGCATGGCAACCAACAGCACAATGAAGTTCAAGTCTCCAAGACCTCAGTGCAGGGCCTCAAATCAAAAAGAGCTCCCTGTCCCTTTTGACAGCTCTCTGCCTCATTAGCGGTGAACCAAGCAAGGGAAGACTCCTGTAGAAAGCAGCATGTGATGTGCCACAAAGAGCATCTGCAGGGCATCTCCTGCAAGGGCAGGAGAGGGGATGGGGGGGAACCAAACTGCATTTCCTGGACAATAATATACATACACTTAGTGCTAGTTACTGGAAGTGACTAGAGTTCAGTCTCTCTGCCTTTGGATGAATGTCCTTCTCCCCCGACGAGGGAGTTTGCGTCCGCCCAGGAGACACTCCCTGGTGGGTGCTCAGAGCCGTCTCACCGAACGGGGCCTGAGCAGCTGCACAAAGCTGGCTGCCGTCCCCCGTCCCAGCGTTTGGGCTGCCACATGCTGGGTCACACGCCAGATGCAGAGCTGAGTGAGAGTGCACAGCATCTGATGGTCGTACATCCAGTCACATGCTATGGTAAGACACATGTTACAAGACATCTGGAGATTATGTCTTCCAGCTGGATTACTTTCAAAGTGAGGGTGGCCTTGCCAGATAAATATCACAGCTGCAACACAGCTTCTGTCCCATTAACTGACCTAAATGTCAGATGCAGCCATCAGCAGATCCCAGATCAAGCTAATCAGTTAAATTTAGCACAGCGTGAGAGAGCGGCTGCAGTGATTCTCCACAAATGTGTGAGGTTTTATGCAGAGTGTGGAGAAAATGAAGTGGGAATTACATGCTCCTTGTGCCCAGTGCCTGTGATACAACAGCTCCAAGGAGGACAGACCTGTCTGCATTTTCAGCAATAAACCATAACAAACTCTACGCAGAAAATCAGCTAACATTTTTCTAGAGGCAGGAAAGACCACTCTCAGACTCCTAGAGTCCACTTTCTTGCCAAATACAACTTCAAGCTTCAAGACATAGTGCTAAAGGTCTTCAAGAAAATGGCAGAGAAAACAATTAAATCTTACAGCTAGTTCCTTCCGATCTGATCTGCAGAAATAGCTGTATTTCTGGGAGTTTAAGCTTGAGACTGAAGCAGAAAAAAGCATGGGCAACTTCAGTCTCAAGAATTAAATTTTGGCAAAGTTATTAGCAAGCAAAATCTGGGGCTCAATCAACAGTGTGAGGGATAAAAATTACCAGTGTCCATACTGCGTGAGAAAGTGTCATTACCAATGCTTCTGTTCAGGCTTGTAACAGAATCAAGTATAGTTAATTGTTCTTCATACCTTATAACAAGCAGAACTCCCTTCTCCCCCATCAATGAAGACAGAAATGTCTTGCATTTAAAATCATCAAGAATGATGATCAATAGTAAAGAGTAACAAACAAAAAAAGTGAAACAGGATGGATTAAAAAGAAAAATTAACCTCTTTATCATGCCCCCTCTCCTCTAATAAAAGCTCTGTCATGGTGTAGTGAAATGAATAACCAGAACCATTAAGCTGAACATAAAATTAAGCCCTATGATTGAAATGTTTTGTAGGCAATACTGCAAATTTTTAGCAGTGAATGTGGGGGTTTTATTTATTTGTTCTACAAGATATAATTTGAAGCTTGTATCTCCAGAGTGGAACATTTTTACAGTAACTGGTTTACAAGTCCAAACTAAACACCTCACAAAATCTCAGCTTGCAGTGGGTTGGTCACAGAAACTTTATCCAGAGAAAACGTCTCAAATCTAGCTACCTTCTCAGTCCCTCTCTTATTTTTCCCAGACAATCATAACTCAAAGCCCCTTTTTCCTAAACTGTCCCACACATTATGGAAGCTCATAATTGAGGATCAGTGGAAGGGGCAAGGGTTCCAGCAGCAAAAGTCCATCACAGAAGATGCCCTGCCTTCATTAACCTAGGAGACTTTTGCAGCCTGAGCACTGCCGTGGAGGTCACGCCTACTGCAAAATTGCATAATGACTTGGACAGACTTTCAGATTGGCAGGACTGAAACCATTTAGATCTTCACAGGCTGCAACTCCTACAAAATAACCGTTTGGGAACAAACATACAGTCAGCATATGAATACTAGCTTTTCAAAGAATTCTGCAGCATGCAGACAAAGGAAGGATATAGAGAGGAATTTGGATTTGCTAGAGATGAAAGAAATTAGGTCTCCAGATGCCACATTTCAGTAAGATTCATTTCATTATCTCACTCTTTGAAAATTCCTTTTGGAGTGCTTGGACAGCTTTGTGACCAAGCTCTGTAGTACCGGATCATGCTAAAACTTAAGTCTTGTGAATTTTAAATACTGGTCACTGTTTTTGTATCAGGCAGTGGGAATTTTACAAATCTATTATTCAAATCATGTGCTGCTTAGCTATTTGTCCTCTTGTAGTGAACAGAGTACAAAGTAGCCCTTCCAAAAAAGCTGCACGGTAATGGAAGATTACAAGTCATGGCGTATGTTAGGTGAATACAGCATCCATCCTGGGTGTTAGCAAATTGTAATCATACTGTAATGAAACTACCACACTTACAGACCTTATTAGGCTTTTTCAAGAGGACTTTACTAAATGATCAAGCAGGACAAGACTCACTGGGGTCATTCAGAGTAAGATGCCTCAGCGCCCTCTCCCAGTAGAAGGATATGTTTTATCCATTTGCTACCCTTTATAACACCCTTGATAGAATGAAACATGATTAATTCCAATTTACAGGCAGAGAAAGAGAGCACAGAGAGAGAGAGGAGGGAGTTGAACCCTGGTCGCATTCCTAATCATTGCATAGTGCTTAGTTCACGACTCGAGCGACTTCATCCCTGTTCTGCTTCTTAAGACAGGCTCCATATCCACTAAGAATCAGGTTCTTGGCCAGCTTAGATGCTCTTAGTTCAAGTTAATGAAAGAGGAATACTGGGAATATTAACTACATAAGATAATCACACTTGAATAGAAATGGTGTATCTGGTAGGTTTTATCTGTTGTTTTATATTTCCAGCATTTCTTTCATTAACGTGAGCTTTAAGACTTCTAATTACCTAATACTGAATCTCTCTGTAGTGCCTGCAGTCTCCTCATGTATCCTATGTATGGTATTTGTTAGCTTGAATCCAGGGTCCAACCATGCTATAGGTTTGACGGTGCTTGATGTAAATTTTATCATGATTAGACCTGCAAAAGGACCAGAAGTGATAGATACAGACTTGAAGTTACTTTGTTGCAATGGGAAGATGTGGATGGAAATAAATCCTTTTCTCAAGGTGGCTGTTAAATCAAAAAAACCAACAAACTGTCACAGTGTGGTTAACTGGCGAGCAAAGAAATACGTGGTCTTTTAGACTTAAGGTTTATTTAACAAAAATGCTTGAAACCAACATGTCCAAAAAGCTTTCAGTTTCTGTCACTGATCGGTAATGCTTTGACTTCCATATGTAACAGGCTTTACAAATTCAGGCTTTCTAACCTGAAACTTCTAACTTTACTATGTGAGCCTAACTGTGGATTCATTGCCCCAAAATTTGAGAATTCATAAACATAATTCTGAGCTTGTGAGACAGTTTTCCTTCAGTTAATCATCAGAGAAAGAACACTTGCAGTGTGAGTTTGTTCTTCTGTCTGATCCTTCTCTGGGACAGCCTATAAATTCATATTCACTGTTGCTCAGATATTGTATTTTATATATATAAGAATCTAGAGAGAGAGACAGAATAGTAGATTGCATGTCAAGGAATCAGCTCCTTAACATATTTCTCTAGGGTATTTTTCTGGATCAGTCACTTGCAGTCTGCCTGTGGTTAGTGTTGTAAATAGGATTAGAAGAAAGAGCTAGGGATTATGTGGGTAACAGTCTAGTTGGCAGAGAGACAAATTAATAAAAAAAAAAGCATAGAAACCACAGCATGCACTAGACTAAATAGGTTCATGTTTGAACAGCTGCTCTGCATAAGGAACTACCAGGGTGTTTTGTAAATAAAAAATTACCTTTCCTTTTTTTGTATTACTCTGATTAAAAAGTTTTTATTTTAGCAGTTACTTGAATTTCTTAATGAGAAACAAATCTACACTTGTCACTGCTGAAGTCATTTATCAACATATACACACAGCTAGGCTGTATATCAATGGGAGCAAAGGCAAAAAAGTCAGCTAGGAAAATCATAAGGTCTAGAGTGTCTAATATACATCTGTGATACAAAGTTCACCCTTTGAACAAGACCGTGGCCAGCAACTTGGAGAAAACCATCTCCAGCTACTCTGCTGACAACCTTCAATAACAGCAGTGAGGTCTGTTCCATTACTCAGCCTTTAGGAATCAATGCCTCAAAATGCTGAAGGCCTCTTGCAAAATGCTACATAAATATAACTCTACTATGCGTGGCTATGCTGCACCGCTTAGGAGTGAGACCTGGCATAGAAAAAAAGGAGTTTAGGATTTCTCTCAGTTAGAGCATGCATGCAAATAAGATTTTACACTCTTTAGGATGGAGGTCAGTGGAAAGTGTCATAGATTACATCTGACAAGAAGATGGAAAAAAGAGGAAATTACATTGTACATACTTTTGTACTTCATACAGTCTGACTGATCTACAGAAATGTTGTTATCAGTCCCTCTGGAATGATTCTAACTGTAGTACGGCTTCCTTAGAATAGTGACAACAAAACATACTGTTAGATGAATTATATATATTTTTAAATGAGGTAATATTTCTCCCTCACTTAAAAAGAATATTGTTCATATATATATTTTTGATGTAAGCTTTATACACATCAGCATCTTTTCATTATGCCGTTAGTGAGGAATTTGGGAGATAGATGTCACACTATTTCTACTGTGCCTGATCCACATCAGTAGCAAAATTTTTTAAACATCTTGGTGGAGATTTTCAAAAGACCAAAGATCCATAGGAACCTGACCAACAGTGAAAATTTGTGATTTTTACTTCTAAATTCCTCAGGTTTTTTTAACAAATTCTTTAATTTTACTGTCTTCATATTATTGAACTTAATAAATGATATCGAACAGGCTTTGAGTTCCTCAGTGTTTTAAAGATGTGTAAAAAAATCAGCTGAGAAGAAAGCTTTTACAAGAGTACTTTGACCAAAAGCTGGGCATGACTGGGAGAATATGCTTCATGCGAATCTCTGTTAACTATAACAATTTATCTCAGATTGAGCATGGGAACATGCAGCAATCTGAGAATGGACTCTGAAGGACAAGACATAGGAAAATTTTTGCAGGCGTCAAAAACTAGCAAGAATGGTATCAGACAAAAAACTATCTTAGAATCTATTTCTCTCACATTTACCTTAAGTTTTCTGAACTGAATTCTGACTCCAGGAATTTAAGAAACTGCTCTCTTCCCACAGGGTCTTTCAAAGCTTCATCCATGCCAAACCCCCATCGCTTTACCCTCTGCTGTCCTGGCTCTTTACTACAGAAGAAAAAACAACAAAACCCACAATCAGCAAAACTTCAGTATCCTAATACTTTGTGTTTATAATTCAGATTAAGTCCCAAAGTTCAACCACAGATACTCCATCTTCCCAATCACTCATATCAGTGCAGCATTCAGAGATGAGCAACCAGATGGTCAGTACTTACGCAGTACAAAGGTAATATGCATGCACTTATGTAAAAGATTAAGGACTTATAACTGGGAAATGTTACCAGATTTTAAAAGGTGCCTTTTTTGTCAGTTTACACAGATTTATTAATCCATATCTCTTCCCACACTATAAAAGTGTAAGACTGGAAAGACCAAAAGAATACACATTTCCTTCATTGCTCTCCTGCCTCAGTACTACACTGATATACAGAGATATACCTCTATCTGAAATCTTCATATTTCAAGGAAAGCCTAAGTTATACCACTTCACCCCAAAAGAAGAAATAAAATTATTTACCTCGCCTCCAGCTCCCAGAAAGTAGTGTCATCTGATATCCATGGATTTGAGGGATCAGGGGGCACGAGAAAAGGATCATATTCCAAATACTGCTCTGTATAAGCTAATAAACTAAGAAAACAAAAGCATCAAACATTGTCATGTCACGGAGCAAGGAAACCTGATCAGGTTACCACAACTAACAAGTTACCTTCCATCAACTGAACCACGGTAACCAGCTGTGCACACACTCAGAAGTCACCTACAAGCTCAGACTAAAACAGATTTGCTCAAGTCTCAGTTTAAGAGTGCCAATGATTCAATTGTCTCCGAATCTGTGGCCTTGTGAAGGAAGGGTGTTTCAGATCTTTCTTATCAAGATCCGAAATGAAATAAACTACAGACTTTTCTAATATCTCTAAATAGCTTTTCATTAAAGAATATTTAGAGCTCCTTAATGCACTAATGAATTAAATCTAGCATCCTCTTCCATGTTCATTTGCTTTTATAAAGGGACATATTTTAAATCCCTATGGTTTTAATGATCATCTCCTTTAAAATCTGTTCTAAAACACTGCATGCTATTTAAGTCACAGTCATTGGCCCTGTGGCTGTAGGGTCTATATATTTCTCCTTTTAAAATACAGTTAATATTTGTATTGTTTCCCAGTCAAATGGCACTACTCAAAACCACATCAGTTTTTTCCAAAGTCTTCAGTGTTCATAAAGTGGTCTGACTGACTTGAACACACTTAAAAATTTGCTTGTGTTCTGGTAATTTCCATCTCCCATACCCTTATTCTCTCTTTCCATCTCTCTTTTTGCCTCATCATCAACATCATTAACCTTATTGAGAAGTGAGGACACATATTCACCTTTTGGTCCCTATTTGTATTCGGTCTGTATTCCATCCTTACTGTACAGCAAACACAAATTCTTAACCTGTCCTCTTTATAAATATACATTCATATGTGCTCCTGTGTGTGTGTGAGTACATACATACATATATATAAGCACACACCTGTGCACATACACATATATGAGGGGATGAAGAACAATTTCTATTTAATTTCTTTTACTAGCCCTTATACAGCTTAACTTTCTGCAATTTTCACTTTACCTCTGTGCTTCTTCATGTGTAAGATACAGCAATTCTTTTCTCTTCCTTTTGTAAGCTGTGGTTAGTCTTCTAAGGGGTGTTTTGTTTGTTATCTAGCCCCTTCCTTACATATTTTGGTGCTATTTAGAGACCAAGTCCTAACAGTGTTACATCCGCTGCCCTGAAGGAAGCTCAGAAGCACTGTGTTCAAGTGCAGAGCTCCTCCCCTAGCCAGCTCTCCTAATCACCTCCCTTGCTTTATCAGTATTATTGCCCTTTTCAAATACCAAAACAGTAATTCCAGATGTATTTCTGTTCAGCCTCCTGTAAGGTGAAACTCATGACCACTTATCAGAGGTTCCTTCTGTGACTCTTGGATTTATCAGCAAATGTATCAAGGAATATCCGGGCCTTCTCTTATCAATAAAAGAACTTCATAGCTCACACTTAAAGTAAACTCTCACCACTTATTTCTGCGACACCCGAGCTCCCTTGTCTCTCTTTCTTTGCAGCTATTTTATATTGATATTTTCCCAAGAGTTATCTGTGTAATTGAAAAACCAGAAGATGTGACAATATACTTACCTCTCTGCAACTTTTGACATTTTTAATCGATGTCTGTCTAATTGCATTTGCCAGTGCTTAATCTGCACAAAAGGAAAGCAAGGAGTGTTACGAGTAATTCATTGCTTAACTCTGTTTCCATAACTTTTTTATTAGGGCTGTAATTTAACCTTTATTTATCCTAAGGCACAGAAGAGAAGTATATCTTAGTGACAACAACATTTCAGTATTATAATTCTAAAGTAAATGGAATTTTCCATCAACCAGAAAACATTTTTCAGAGACAAAAAAGGGGCCAATCTAACATTTTCCCTACAGGTTCATCAAAAGAAAACCAAATAGCATTTTTTTTAGATTTTTAAAGAAAGCTGCTAATTCTTCAGACATTTACCTTCTCCCAACTCTAACACCTCAGGAGAAATCAATGAAGCATTTATGGCAGGTAAATGTGTGAACAGATACATCCATATGCTGAGATGTAACCATGCCCCCAAAACTCATACTGAAGTGTTGAAAGGAAGAGTGAGCAAGCTATCTACTGCTAAAGGGACTAACGGGCTTAACCGTACAAAGAACCCACTAAGGAGACTGTTTCTAAAGCCCTTTAACTGTTTAATTCAAGACACAAAAAGTGTCAGTGTTTGTCTCATTAGTTTTAACAGAAATTACATACCTAAATCCATACATCCTGAAATGAGGAAAACATTCACTAAACATTTAATAGATCTGTTCTGAATATACTTCCCAGTCCTGATAATTCTGGTTTAATACCTACTTTCTTAAAAAGTTCACATAAAAGTATATGCTTATAGTTATTTTTCAGACCTCTTGGTGCAGTTCGTCTTCTGTGGGTGGCTTAGTCTCTGGTACTGGTGTGTGGGTAGGGCTGTGACTTCGAATGTCGTTTTGTAAGCCATAGACAGACTGTGCAAAAAATATGGAAAAAAAGCTGCTTTCAGACAATTTCTTTCTATACATACCAATAGTAATTGTACAGTTTTTGTACTCATACTCAAGAAGCTAGCCCATATCATCTATTTCAAAAGAAACTGTAAATAAACTATGCACTCAGATAAAATTCTGCTTCTATACCATGGTGCAAAATAAAGACTCTCAAAAGGGCCCAGTTTCATAACACCACAGAATAGGATCTACTTTTATTTTGTCTTTATATTAACAGCATAGCAAATATGGGGGTTGACTGAAAGGCAACTACTACAGTAAGTGGAAACGGCTGGTAGGAAAGGAAGAAATAGCACCCTTAAAGGTACGCTATCACAATGGATTATTTGGATGACTCCCAAATTTGTGATTAGTGCTTGATAAATTACTATAATCTGGAGCTTTCACTACCGTAAATAAGCTATGCTAAAACTTTCTATAAATCCAGTTTCCTTTTTAAAACAGATTTTTCCATGGGTTGACACTAGAATATACATCGAAGGGAGTACTTTAAAGTTGGACTCAATCTACATTATTATGCTACAGAGGATTTGATAGAAAGTGTTGGTCCAGTCTATTTATAAATCCTTAGAGAACCTGTACAGTTCATGTCTGGAACCTAATTTAGATGAAGCCTATTTCCTCTACAGTTTCTGGTCAACCATTTGGGGGATATCTGTAAACTAGAGATACCCTTTTCATTCAGGACAGCACAAGAAGTACTGCTATTATAGATTATATAGCATTTTTCATTATTTTCCTCAACTACTGATAGAAACATTTTAACATGCTTTATTCAATCTACTGAACAACATGCATAAGGCATGCAAAATCGGTTACATTTTCATAGTCTCTGTGTATTTCTCCAAAGCCTTCTTATGTGATAGCACTTTATTATTAGCAAATTTGTTAATACTGAGTAATTTAAGAGCTTATGAAATAACAAAATATGTTCATGTATCTGTTCACTGGAGTGAAAGAACAAATTATTTTAAGAAACTGTGGAACTTCACACTGTAAATCCCCCCCTCCCCCTTCCTGCTTTTTATATAATAGTACTAGTTACCTTTCTCGTTTTATGGGGATTTCTCATTCTTGAAGACTTTTTTATATCCACTTCAGTGGTGTTTACACATCCAGGCTATTAAAAGAAAAAGAAAAGAAAGCACAAGGATAAAATCTGAGAATGAACTCCACGCTATTTTCTTTGAGATTCTCCTCTTCAGTTTGTAAGGGTAAGAAAACAGATAACCAGCGGCATATAGCAACTTGATGTCCTTCTGCAATAGTTTCTAGAGAAGACGTGCTAAATCCTAAATAACATGGCATCTAAGGAAGCACTGCAAGTACCATTTTGTGTGGCTTATTGTAAAGAGATTCTTTTGCTAATCAGCCTGCTTTGCTGGACCCCGTGATGACTTTTATGATGTTTTACTGTGTATCTTCATGCTGAAAGTACTAAGAGCAATGTATAGAGAAGCAGAAGATATCCAAATGATTACTATAAGAGGCCTTTGCAGCACAGAGGGGTGCTAGTTTCAGTTAAATTGTTATTGGCAGTATTTGGGAATTTGGGGATGAGTCACTGAAGCCCATGTGCTTAGAGCTCCTGACATCATGAATCTGAAATAAAATAAACTCTCAGGACAACAGAAATAAGTCATGTGTTTCTGCCTTGGTTTTTAAGAAGCATGGGCGACCTAATGAGACAAAATAAATAGAACTGTGCAATATCCGCTTCAGCTATGAACCCCAGGCTTCCTTCAAGAGTCTCTGCTTCTGGATCGCTTTCTTAAAGATGATCTTTTTTAAAAAATGAGAAAATAAAATGGCAAAATGGGATTTGCTTCTTCAGAAAAGAAAAACAGGCTTCAACAGCCTCAACAGAAGACTGGCTGTCTAAACAGAATGACTCTCCAAAACATTCTATTTGGCTTTCAAAGATTCAGTCTCACAATGCTGTACCTTCCCAAAAACCACAAATCCCTAGTTTCTTCTAATTTTCACACCTCTCTGTAAGCATGAATTTTGGGTAGAAAAGTGTTCGCTGGAAGCAACTAAAAGTATTATGCTCTCAGGTGAGTTTTACCAATTGATTTTAATGGGAGTAGATTTCCCACTGAGAGTTGGAAGTAGGAAATCTACTCTCTAGTGTGAGTAGATCTTTAGTGGGAGTAGATTTCTTTTTGTGGCAGTAGCTACACTTAGAATTTACTTGCCAGACAATCAGACTGGACTGATTATCATGACAATGATACAAGCCATGTCTCCTCAATGTAATGTAAAACCCTTGATATCTGTGGCTGTATATCTTTTCAGATAAAAATTTTAAACCTTTCCTAGACAGGTGGAGTCAAGAAACTAACATATTTCATTAAACAGGCCAATGATACAAAAATATTTTAAATAACATATCAATTTTTAGCCACTGTGTTCCTTAAATTTATAAATAAGCTTTTACTTTAAAATAATATGTTAATGTATGCTTTGACCACATTACATTAGCAGCATAAACTGTTCTTCCTTCCTTACCAAGAATAAAAATAGGCACTGAGAAAATATCCTTGCGACTGCATCTTACATGTCTATTGAACTAGATTTGGGTAGGCACACTTTGTGCCTGTGAAAAGACAGGCACAGTCTTTTAACTCAGAATATCTTTCAACTCTCAAAGAAAAAGGTGGGTTGAAAAATATGAAACTCTGCATGACAGTCAATTTAAAGGCAGAAAGCAATTTCACAGGGCAGTATACTGAGATATAAAGTTAAAAAGAAAACAATGCATCTACTTTAGGATTATGCCAGAAGCTGGCAGTGAAGAAGGCATGAGCTTTTAATAATATCTACGGCCTTTGAATGCAGCAATTCAAATAGTAGCCACGCTTACATAAGGCACAAGCTGTTATTTGGTTTTCAGTTATGCTTTGTTAAAAGTATGTCCTAGGGGAAAAAAAAAAAGGCGTAAAACTCTTCTGAAGCCCCTTATTCTGAAAGATTTCAAGTCCACCAGCAATCAATTGGTACGAACAGATCTATGACGCTGGCCTGCTTTGGCAGGGGTGCCAGCAAGAAGTGGTCAAGGCAGATGCCGGCCCTGGGGCATAGCTGAGTGGGAGGCGACAGGAGGGCAGGGGCAGGCAGGTACACGCAGCGACAGGTCAGGAAGCTTCAGGACAAAAGGGAAAATACCTAAAGGACATACCAGTACCCTGACAACCTGTGGCAACAGTAGGAGTTTAGGACATAGATCATTAGCATTTATAATACTGTTCTCCTAATCTGACTGAAATTATATTATTGGAAGCACCTAATGGAATTGGGGCCATAATTCATACTGACTTCTCAACCAAAGACAATCTATTAAGATGATACTGAAGGCTATATGAGATTTATTGCTTCTCTGGTGATGCCACATTTCATCTGTCATTATTTAGGAATAAACATCAAACATATTTTGAATTAAAATGAAAACAAAAGCTTCCATTATTTGAACATATTGCTAAAACTATTCAGAGTCTTTGTGGGAAAACCTTTGCTGGACCACACTGCATTTTATTCACATGCCCCCATTAACATAATAAGTATGTGTTTGGATACAATTACATCCAGCTGTGTTTTCTTTTTGTGTTGCTTTTTTAACCGGACTACCATGGTTCAAATAGTGAGATGCCTGTCATAGCGTTCTGCTGCAAGATTCCCATTTAGTGTGTAGTATATAATTTGCATACTAATACTGTAAATAGTTTTTAAACAGATTTTCTGGAAGATGTGAAACCTTCTCTATGTGAATAAACAGAATGCTTATTTCTTTCAGGGCTAATATTCTATATGAAAACAGTTCTGCCCCCCAGGGAAAGTCCAGTGACCTTCTTGAAATTATCATACAGAAATATCATAACCAAGGTAGAATTTGACCCTCTTCTGTTTTGAAATAAGCTTGCTGAAATGATGTCATATATTCAAAGGAAATTTAGCTTCTTTTCATCTATTAGTTAACATTCCCATATCCCAAAGTATAAATGCCATTGTATTAATTTACCACAGAGAACCTGTCACTCCAATGATGACAAATTCAGTGCTTGGATAAATGGATGCAACTAAATAATATCAAAGAAGTTTTTACTACATGTATGAGATTTTTCTTAATCCCTTCTTCAATTACTGAATTATCATGCAGATATGAAGTCCTAACAGTACTACTTTCTGTCGATGCTCCCTAGGAAGCTATATAACAGGAATCCTCCAAGAAACACAGCTGAAGGATGAAGCCTCCCTTGCCTTGCTTCCACCTGTTGGTAAAGTGGCAGATTTAGATCCTGCAGTTCTTGGGATTTGCATGCTTGCATCTGACTTGAGTCAACATTTGACAACAACGACCACCTGGGGGTATGTTTAGTTAAAAAAAATGCACTTGATAATCATAATCTTTCCCTGATAACAGCGGCAACAGTGAATTAATTAACTAAGCTCTTGTACTAGCGCTAACAGTGAATTAATTTTTGACACCTGTAATAACTGTTTGGAAGCATTTATTGTGTACATCAAATGGGAA
Organism: Apteryx mantelli; assembly: GCF_036417845.1. Classification (NCBI taxonomy): domain Eukaryota; kingdom Metazoa; phylum Chordata; class Aves; order Apterygiformes; family Apterygidae; genus Apteryx; species Apteryx mantelli. Next base: position 51,333,800 of record NC_089980.1, on the reverse strand, counting down.
ATGTGATGCTTTAGCCATGGTAGTTTTCTATCCAGGTAGTGCAGAATTGCTAATATTTAACGTCTGTTCACTGTACATCATTACACATTCCAAGGGCCTTGTATAAACAAAATGGTTTGTATCTTCCCTGTTTCCTCTATACATAGTGTTTCTATTGCCTGGCCACATAGCCAAAAGCAACTGCTACCAACACCTTTTTATGTAAAAAATTCTTTGCTATGACACACTTGCAATGCTCATAAACGTGAAATCCTCACCAGAAAGTAAATTAATTTTCATACTGAAGGCAACTGGACTTTTTTTTTCTTAAAGAATACAGCTATTTAACTGTGAATCTACTCAACGAAGAATAACCAGAAGTTTTGCTATATTTGAGACAAACGAATCCATGTATGTGGGAGGGAATAACCTCATGCATGGGAATAGGCTGGGTACAGAATGGCTCGGTCACTACTCTGTAGCAAATGATCTGAGGCACAAGAAGCTGAACATGAGTCAGCAGTACATCCTTGCAGCAATAAAGTATAACCACCAACCAAGCTGCCTTAGTAATAGTGTAGCCAGCAAGCAAAGGAAGTGGTTATTTCTTTCTGTTCAGCATCATGAGGCTGCATCTGGAATGCTGAGAGCAGATCTGGGTCCCTCAATCAAAACAAGGAATATATTTAAAATATAAAAGTCCAGGGGACGAACAGTAAGATGATTAGGAGGCTGGAATGTGTGACATTCAAAGAAAGGCTGAAGAAACCGAGTCCTTCTAACCTGCAGAATTGGGGAGTAACTGTTCTCTTCCACTATCTAGTGGGGGGTTACAGAGCCCAACTTGTCTCAGAGGTGCACAGTGAAAGCACAAGAGGCAACAGTCAGAAATTGCAGTAAGGGCTATGCCAGTCAGATACACAGGAAATATTCTTCACAACAAGAGCAGATAAATACTGGAATAAGTTGCCCAGAGAGGCTGTGCAATCTTCATCCTTGGTGATTTTCAGAAGGTGATTAGATAAGGCCCTGGGCAATCTGATTCAACTTAGCACTGCTCTGAGCAGGAGGTAAGACTAGATGACCTCCAGAAGTCCCTCTCAGCCTAAATTTTGGTATGATTCTAGCCTATGATATTCTCATGTTGCAGGGACTGAAATTCAAAAAACAGTCTATGATGTGTTGTCAACCCATACGGACAAACCTAATGATGACTTAAGGAAAATTAAATTTCATAGCTTCGTTAGCTAAAAAGACACAGGCAATATTTAAAAGAATCACCTCATTTCAGTATGCACACCCATAAATTCAGGATGCATTAAAGCAGTAAATATTTAGACAGATTGATTTGCATTCCTTGCACAAGGACTTGTCAAGCATTTCAATGTTGGTTCACTTTGAAATAGATTTGTTATATTTGTTTTACAGGCATGTGCTAACTTGCTGAGATTAGCTGCAAAATATTTAATTTCAAGATCTCCAGGCTGAGTGAGCTCATCACACCTATTTCAAATTTAAACACTACAGGTTTAAATAATGTACCCAGACACAAACATGGCAGATCCTGAGTTCCAACTGGAAAAGGTAAAAAAGAGCAGAACAACTCAAACACACACAAATGTAAAAGAGAAGGCACAGATTGAAAGTTATCTTTTACATTATCTGTAATAGCAGACTATCAAAAATATATTAAGTTTAAAACTTGAAATTTCCTATGTGTCAAATATTAGTGTTGCCTCCTGTACCAATCTATTTTGCTCTTTCTGTCGTTATTGCTGTTTCTGTCATTTTGCTAGGAAGGGAGTCTTCTAACCCTGAACAGTCAGTATTCATATTACTCACTTCTAAGTGAATGATAAGCAGAATACCAGTGCTCATTTTATTTGTAGTTTTTGTATTCCAGTATACTTGTGTATACTGTGCATAGTTAAATATCAAAGCAGAGTAAGAGGATGAAAAATTATAAAACAAGAAATGAGGCAAAGAATAAAATGCCAGTAGTGCTCAGCTAAAAAACAAAGAATTTATTAGTTGGAGGAATAAACAGCTTGACTCTGGCTCTGTGGGAACGTTTATTTTTCCTCAGACAAAGTCTAGCATCAAAGGAGATATTAAAATCCTATATTGAATGAGTTGCCAATAATGGCTAGGACTGAGTCTCTCACAGAGAAAAACACAGACTATATTCTCCTGCAATGCAGCAATCTTTCATTTTCCATAGATGGAAGTTACTGGAGTGTGTAGGACCTGCCAAGGCTTTTAAGGAAAGACTGAGGTTTAGGTATAGATTATTTGGATATACATATTTTTTACCTTATCTTACTGTATGTTATGTACTTTGGGGTCAAAAAGTAAAAAGGCTTTGCTTTGAATGAGCTGCAGCCCTAATTACTTTGCTGGCATAAAAGAAAGTCTCAGAGAAACATTACAAGTGTGCTGAACACAAGTGGCAACCCTTTTAAGAGGATTTGGAAAGCCTGGCTGTTACCGTAGGGTCCAGTCAAAGGAGAGATGTACATTTCCAACCTTTAAAAAGGTTTCAGAAAATTGTTTTCCTGGTGGTTATCTGATAGGCCCTGGAAGTTGTTTAAAGCCTAGCTCACTCTATAACTGTTCTATCAATCATCTACCCTAATTAGTGATGAAAAAAATCCAGTAGCCATAGTTGCCAGAACCTGCAGATATGTAGGAACGTGTATTGGTACCGCTATAGCCTCTGTTGGCCTCTCTCAGAGCATTGAAGAAAGTAGAGCCAAACACAGTGATTACAGGAACTGGGCTACAGAAACATACAGCCAAAGAGAATCACTTCCTTTGGGTTGAAAAAAAATACTGTTACATAGAACTGAAGCACTTCTTCATTTGTTTAATTTGCAATTAACTAGGTGTAGCTAATTTGAAGAACGCTTACAGATTTTCTTAGCCTCCCCAAAACTCTATGGTTTAATTACAATTTCCATATGCCTCAGCAGTTCTTCAAAAAAAACTTTGAGAAACCAAAGTGTGTAAGTGTTGGGACTTCTGTTGACAACATCTCTAGTTCCAAGATCCGCAATAAATTATCAAACATGCTTGAAGAAACAGGAGCAATCTTAAAGTGAGCTTAATTATTAGGATACAAGTGATGGACTCCTTTTTTAAAGAAAAAAATTGCAACTCTTCTCCCATCTATCACAAAGCTAGTATCATCCAAAAATTACAAACCCCAAACTAAGTTGAGCACATATCCCCACCACAAGGTCCAGATATGTAATGATCATGGTCTTTGTTCTCCTGTTGCAACTGGTGATACCAGATACTTTTGCTCTTCCCTGATACTAGTAGCACCTTAAGTTTTACAAAAGTATCCAGATCCATTATATAATGGAGTTATTATGATGGAATTAATTAATTATAATGGAATTATTTATTATAAAAGGAGTGATCAGCACCAAGTTTTCTTCTCTCTGCCTGCCTCTCCAAGAGTATGCATTTCTGTCACACTTTTCTTCTTTTTTTAAAAATATCTTATTCCCAGCTTCTGCATGATTACTTTTAGCACAGATGCCTCTCTAGAAACACCACCATTTGATTCAGGTGTATGACTTACACACAAGCATAGGGGTTTGGCGTTAGGTACCTGGCGTGAAGATAACTTCAGATAACTTCAGTGCTTTTATGGAGGTACAACTTGCATTACAACTTTATTAAAAAGCAAACATAGAAAGATAAATTTTTTGGATGACAGTCCATGGCCATGGTAACTTTATGTATAGATTGCAGTAAGTCTGATGATGACCATATATACAGATACAATCAAGTTCTTTCATCTCCCTAGAACTCCAGACCAAACTTCTCTAAAATCAGCTCATAATTTTTCTAGCTTTTCCTATGGACTCTCTCTTCTGTTATAAATTAGCTCATCTGGGAAGTACAGCTACACCTTCCAATTAACATCTATTAATCATAGTTGATTAGGAAGCAAAATCCAAGATTATTTTCAGATATAAATTTCTTTGGCAAGATGTTTCGGATTTCATTCCCATATGCCTCAAGTTTTATGCCTCGTAAATTTGGTACATAATCAGGAAAAAATTATTGAAACTCGCTTGATTTACTAAAGCACTAGGTATTTCCCCCAGTTTCTTCAGCCTTTTCATTGTTTATCTTAAAAGAGATGCATTGTACTACTAAATAGAATCTTTATGAAACAGCAGACAGGGTAAATCATTACAGTGTGTGGATTCAGTGTGACACTGAAATAAGTAAATACAATTTGGAAATGGACTTGCACAGACCAGCCTCAAATTTGCTTATATTCTGTAATATGGATCTATTTTTAAAAATGTGATACATCTAACAAGATGCTGCAAATATGCCTGAAAATAATGATCTACAGTCAAGTAACATCATTGAAACAAATTAGTCTTACACAGCTTAATTACTAATACTTGTCTACATCAGCTGATAAAGACAACCTGTTGGCTTTTAAAAATGTAAGTACAAGTCTTCATTTTTTCTTATCCATTTATTGAACTTCTACTTTAGGCTCAGGAATATTCAGTGTCAAATCTTAGTGAACTGATTACTACAAAGGAAGGGATCATCTTGGTAAGAATTAATAAAAGCTTTGTTAGGATTAAGTGTTCTCTCTTGTTGGTTTTAGTAGAGAATTATGCAGGCAGCATAGAACGAATTTAAATGCTTAATATGTGTCTTCATTAGCTAATTTCATTTTGACTCATTAAAGAACAGAGATAAATAATATATAGTTCGAGACTCATTTATTAAATTGAAATGAATGAGCAATAAACCTGATTGTCTCATCCACTTCAAATATACTGTTGCAAAAATAATGAATTCTGGATAAACTACAGATGAAGGCATAAACATTTAAGTGTAAGATAAGCCCACTACAGACAGTCCCTCCTGAAGGAGAGACTCCTTACTATTTGAGCCAATTAGTAAAATCAATACATGCTTTCTTCAAGGACTTCTTTGAAGATCTCCGGCTACTATTAAAATTGCAATAGGTCCCCTGTTGCTCCACAATATAGACTTAAACAAAACATGGCAGGGAGTGCAGTCAATGGATAGAAGTTCAACTACAAGTTGTAGAGTTGTTTCTCTTGTTTGGACAAGAAAAATGAAATTCAAAGACCATCAGATGAAGAACAGATATTTGATCAATTAGTTTTACAAACTTCAGTTATGTTTGCAGTACAATTAAACTCACTCAAGTCTCTTAATGGAGAGCATAACTTAGCATGGAACTTAGGATCACTTAATGCTTCAAAGTTTTTCACATCTTTCCAAAAAAAGGAACCTAAGCTGTACTAACTTACTATTTATACTTATTTGTCTTTTCATACTAGAGCCCACATCTTTTCCCTGAGTAGTATCAGACACACACGGAATTCAAGTGGCTGTGCAAAATAAGAACCTACTTTGAACAGTAGGAGAAAATAAAACTACATAGACATTTTCAAGATTTAATATTAATTTATCAAATTTAATATTAATTAATTATACATAGAATTAATGCATATGAGACAGAGCACCTTAAATCTTAGCATGGATTCTCACATTCTCACCTCCTTGCTTGTTAAGGACAGATCTAGTGCAAAGCTGGACTTTTACCATAAGAGAATAGGCGTTTATCATACTGTTTTTGAATTTTTTATTTTGACTGGTTCATACATCAGAGAAATGTATAGCACTGAATTCATACAATAAGGATGCTAAAATTGAGTTTTTGAAACTTATATATGTAAAACTAGAAGCAGCACTAAAGAATATACTACTACATTGGCAGTGAAGTGAGGGACTTAATTCTTTTGAAAGATAACTTACTTTCTAATTATTCTTAATTTAAAATAGATTATTTTAGTTGTAGTGACTGGTTTTCAGAACCAGAAATGAGCCATGACTGAAAAACTGTTATTGAATAGTATTAATTTTAATTAAGGCTGTATTAATGTGATTTTTGTGGTTGTGAAAATTCCAGTATTTGCAACACTGGTACATATGGAAGCCTGTTAAATTTATCTGTTTTGCTGCCTCTATGCTAAATACTCATAGTCATTATTACTTAATTTTTTTGACTCCCCCAAGAGCAGACACCTGCAGTTTTACTGATTCCATACAGATGGATTTAGGTTTTCACTTGCAAGATAACTTTTAACAAAAGGAAAGTCTGACCACATCTTTCTGAAAATTAAGAAGGAGAATATAGGTGACATTCAGAAATTAATTGTCTGCATCTTGACTTACGAGAAAATCCTTGACAGAATGCTTTGGATTAACTTCACTCACACAAAAACAAAATTCAGTGTATAAGGATTGTAATTATTCTAGAAATTCCTTATTCCTTATCTTTACTTCTTTGCCTGTTTGTGACCTGAATTGGTTCTTAACAAAAACCAAGAACCTCATCTCATTTTTCAGTGTCCTTCTATCATCTCATCAGTTAGCCATTTCACAGTTTGACTTCTTCATAATCTTCCATTTTCACTTGAGTATTTTCAGTTTGTTGCGCTGTTGGGGAAAAAAAAGACAGTTTTCTTTTTCCCCATCCGTCCCACCCTTACTCAAGTATCATAGCGCATTACAGTGCTAAATAACCTAAGTACAAATTCTTCCTTAAAGGCTGGTCTTAGCAGGCTAACTACAAGGTTTATAAATATCTGTCTCAAACAGATGAGAGTATGGATCAGAAAGGCTAAACCATTTTTCTGAGAAGGACAGGTTGCACAAGGCTTTGTTGCATTAGCACTAGTCTAATTATGTGAGAGCGCCAATAGCTGCATTGGCTGCGTTCCCTGGCCACTGGAGAGGTAACTCCCTTGTAACGATGCATTATGAAACAGGTGCAAAAGAAAACTTGGAAATTGTATGCGGATATATCACTAGAGAAGTTGGATGGCAGGATTCACATTTATTTCCTGGAGATGTTTAATAACTTCAAAAATATTATGATATAGCAGACAGACGTGTTCTGTGCGAAACAAATAATTGGCCCAGAAGAGTCTAGGATTTGTAGCATGCGAAGTGTGAAATGAAGGATTGCTCCACCTTAGCCAAGTTAAATTCGTCTTTTTGCCAAGTCTTTGAGGCTGTCTTGAAGGACAGGACGGAAAAGTCATTAAAAATAAAAGCATCTAAAAGCAAGAAAAGAAAATCCAGAACAAACAACCACAAGTATCTCCTGCCTGACTCTAGATACTTGGCAATCTTACATACTGGCTCAGAGGCTGAGGGTCATGTTCAGACCACAGAGAATGTAATTTTAAAATGTAAACAGGAACTGTTAGATTAATAGAGATAGAATCCTATAAAAAATTAAACAGAGAGAAAAGTTCAAGGTGTGAGATGTGTGACAAGGTTCTAAGAAATGAAAAGAGTACATTTTACTAACTTGCTACCAGGAAACAGTGGCATGAAACCCCAAACCCAGAAATCATACATATTTCTGAATCTTACATCATGAGTGAATTAATTTTAAGCCACACTTGCCCTTTACACTGCTGCTGTCCCTACCAGCTGTACACACCCCAGCTAAGTGGCCTTTCTGCATAAAATCACACAAACACTGTTTTGTTTTAGAGAAAGATATCTGTTTTAGTTGATAAGCATACAGATGACTTTCAGGAGAAAAGGATGCTTTCCCCATTATCTTCTGAATTAATTTGAATTTCAACAACTAGCCAACAGGCCTTTGTTTTGCATTTGATTTGAATTACATTAATGTGTAAATCAAGAAGAAAAGTGAATCCATTTAATAGTTTGTAGCAGTAATACATCAGCTGACCTTGCTTGCTACCTAAAAGAGTTAATTTTACAGCAAGCCATAAGATACTCTGCTGCTACTGTATTTGATGTAGGTTTGAGAACCTTTCAGGAGATTTACTGTTTTAGTACCTGTTACAGTTGTTAAAACAGCACAAACATTATGGGTTTTAAACTGACATAATAATTCAGGAAAGCTATGAGTTTTTTTACAAAGTTTTTAATCAGGAGTTTAACATTTCTTTTAAAACAAGAACAGCTTCTTAATTTCTTTTGCCTGGAAGCAACTGACTTCCATGATTTAGCTTGATTTGTTACTGCTTGTTGACTAAAGCTCTAATCCTCCTAACCAATTTTTGCTCAGTTCTGTAGTCTTTTATTTATAGAAGTTACAAAATTATAGAAATTACACTCTTTCAGGGCAGATGGAAAGAAAAGGAAGGCTTTTTAGATATCTTTATTCTGCTATCACGAAAAAGAAACATGTCATTATACGCGAATACATCTCAGACCTATTTTAGGTACTGGCTTTACTGTGGAAGTAATGGCATAGACTTCACTCTAAGTCTGCTGCTTAGGATCTCTAGGCAATTTGTACAGCTATCCCTGACATATGTCTCCATGGTTTTACTGTGACTGGTATCGAACTAGTAAGAATAAAACTAGTTCAGGTATGCCTCCAAATGCTGCAGTCCATACCTAGAGTTGGCACTCAACCATGCTCTTTGTAGCTGCAAGCTAAGGCCTTTCTACATAAAGCATCAACTTGAATTTACAGAAATGACAGAGATTATCCTCCACATCACACTAAAATACATAGAATAAAAAATTAAATACATAGTGAAATTATAATAAAGTAAACACTGAAATGGAAACTGAATAGTGTGATAGCAAAACTATTCTCTTAACTTCCTCTCAACAGAAAATTTAAGCACAGGTGACCCTATTTGAAAAAACTCCTCCCCAAATCCACTGTCCCTGGTTCATCTCCAAACATCATCTCAGTCTGAAAACCTTGGAAAAAGTTTTGTGTGCTAGCCAGCCATCTGGTCAAAAATAATGGCCATGATGACTTTCAGGCATCTTTCTGTCCCTCAGAGAATACCATTTGTCTTGTATGGGCTTCTGTAACTACCTGTAGGGTGGACTTTGACGTGGCAGCTATGAAATATAGGTGTGTTTGAGGCAAATGCTCTTGACACATCAAGCCCTGTCTCATTTTCTTCATTTTAAACTTATCGGTCACAGTGACATTTCTGACGCCCAAATCATGGGCTTCCACTCTCCCGGTTTCACTGTCATACCACCACTCTTTTTTCATGGCCCCCATTCCTATAGTGTACTGCTTCACTATCCCTCTGGATTGATTCCTTGCTTCCCTCCTCTATCACTTTCATCATCAAGTATTTCTTTCTGAAATCAAATACAAACTTAATATTTACAGATTATATTCTATGAGTACAGCTTCTGCACCAGCACTGTAGCCAGGTGAGAAATAAAGCAACTAGGGACCAGGAAACTGCAAAAAGCCCTGAATAATATTTCTTTACTCGCCCAAAGAAAAAAGCTAGGATAAAAAACGTGTTTCTCCAAATCCATTTGCAGTTAAAAAATTGAATTTGGGGTAGATTTTGAGCAAAAAATTGTCCCTGTCCCTGCCCCTGTGCCTAGTGTCTGAATTTTTAAGAAAAGTCAAAAATTAATAAATAAAAATAATCATAAACCCCCATATTCTTATCCAATTCTTAGCTAGTATTCCAAATTTTTCTCTCCAGACTTGCAGAAACATTTCTGTGAGTTTTTGGTGGGCATTTTTTGGCTTGAGAAAAGCCACTAAAAATGGTTATTAGCTCTACCATCACCTTCCTCTTTTAAGCCTGTTCCTCTTTTATTTTTTTTTCTTTGTTTTAAAATAAGCTTCTGGCTCTTACTCTGACTGTATATCATATTTGTTTTCAAAATTAGTATTTCACTAACTAGTAAGAACAGCTGTTTAGCCAAAATGTCATTGTTTCCCTCTCCTTTCTTCTATTCATCTCTCTTAAAGTCAGGAGCCTAGATTGCTGACTCCAAGCCAAAGTCTTTTGCCTCTGATATTTCCTAGGTCTGTCCACAGCCAGATTAAAAACATCTGCTGGGCCAGGCACATTTAACCACAGCTCAGTCAAAGCTTTTAATCACATTTAATTTCCTCTCGTGCTGGTCCCTTTAATTCCCTCCTTATTTGCTGCCTATATCTTAACTGGAAACTTCAATTCATCTTCTCTTCCAAACTTGGAAATAGTGTCTCGTTATCAGATTCAAAACCCTCAGCTCCATTTCTGCAGCTGGAACAAAAGCTGTCTGAGTCTTCAAATTTCTCCAATTCCTAGAAACATTCTGTGTCTATTCTGTTTGTAGCTCCCATGAACATCAAATGGACGATTCTTTTCTGTCCTCCTTCCTTATTTTATGCTAGTGACTAGACAATAATTTTCTAGTCTTCTTGTACCTAATGCCTGCTATTTGAATCTTTCACTTTAAATGATTTTCTCTACCAGACATTCTAAATCCTACTTAAAAATCCATTTCTTCTACCAATCTTCCAATTCCATATTCACAAACGCAGTTTGACCCTGCCCAAGTTTACTGTTTTTTCTTCACTACATCTGCCTTTTCTACAGACATCATTAACCTAACTTTACTTCCCAGAAACAGTTACTAGAAATGAATTAGAAAAAATGTTGTTATAATTTCAGTCATCTAAGAACCAGCAATAAAAATGAGTACGTTTTAATTATTTTTTGTCAGTGTCCTTATGTGTCCCTGGAAGTTATGGTCCATATTCTATTTCACTGGTACTCATGCCATCCTCAGTATACAGAAAATGAAAACTTAACTCTGTATAAGGAAAATAGATAGCTATAGCTGTATAGGTATATAAATCTGTAGTAAAGCAAAACAGTGCCATTATTCAGCTCTCACAGTTTAACTGAAAGTCTTGTGACGTTTGGCATTCTTTCTCAAAGTCTTAACTCTGAGTTGATTATGTAAGACCCTTTATTTCTTCTTTTTAATTTTATTTCAGATGGACTTTGACAGGGAACTCTGACAAATCTTGTTTAGTCAGTGTAAGACTCCCCACAGCTCAAAACCAACAATATCTAACCTTTATGTACATTAAAAAAGCTTGAAAATATGACCAGAGTGAAGTTTAAATGCTTAGCAAGGAAAAATCAGATTAAAAAAAAATTCAGATTTATTTAAAAATATTTTTAGCTGTACTGATAATTTTGGTTGTGTGACTCATACATTGGGAAACATGTGAGCTGGTAATAGTCAGAGACAGCTATTTTTCTGATTTAAAAATTCAGCCACAACAAATCTATTCACTCAAAACCCAAAACTGAGTGCACACACACCTGCAGACTTCAGTAGCAGAATGATATAAACTACAGATCCTACCAAAAATGGAGGTGGGCCCCAACCTCCACCTCAAAGTAGGGGGTTAACCACCCACTTTTACTTCTTCCCAAATTTTCACAGCTTTCCATGGATGCTGACATTTACCACACATAATGCTCACACATGGAACAGTCACACACATACTCACCACTGGCCTGTGGACATCCCAGAAGGCTCGCTCCTGGCTATCAAGAATCTTCCTTTCTATCTTGTCTCTTTTCTTGTCCACTCTGTCAGAGTTGTAATATATTTAAAAGAAACATTGTTAATGACAGTAATTTTAAACACATGAGATGACAAGTCTAATCAACCTTCCCTCCCTTTCTCCATTTGCGAAACAAGCAAAACCAAAACGCCTCATTTGTCTTTGCCTCCTCTTCAAAGGAACTTACTTTGCTTGTGCTTCAGCTTGCATAAATATGAACTCCCATTTCCGAGCAAATGCTCGCTGTAGCCTGGCCAAGCTCTCCTGAAAATACATCACGATTATAGTTGGTTAGGTTGTAAGTTATTCACTGTTTAATAGTTTTTAGCTTATCTTTCTCTTCTCAAAGGAAAAAAAAAAGATGCAATACAAGTCATGATACCTGTGCTAGTGTAAATGTACCTTTACTTATCTGATATAAAGCGTCTGTTTGATATCATATAGATTAGAATATTAGGTATATCTGGTTTTGAATGCCCTGCCTATTTTAGTTTTGAAACTGTGGTGATAAGGGTGGATACCACCCTTCTTAGCAGAATACAGGATTTCTGAAGCATTTTTATGTACTAGCTGCTAGCTGAGCAATTTTTAATAATTCAGAGAAATGTTCTTCTCAAAAATACCTAACACTGAAAGATAACAGAAGCACATTCCATACCCGATGATCCACACTACAATTTCCACCAGTCTTCTGTACAAACTGTGGTGAATACTGCTGGCTACGTATCAATTTATTTGAAGTATAATAATGAGAAACTATTAATGCTTTGGCAATATAGGAGTCTTCCAAACTATCCACAGTTATCCCCCTTAAAAAAACCCACAGACTACAGTTCTTCACTGCTGTACAGAAAAGGTATACATGCTACAGCCTACTAAATAATAACAGGAAGAAGATTTGCAAAACCTTAGCAAAATTCTTTCCTGAGGTGATGCTGGAACAGCTTGACCGTCTGTAACAGAGCTTTTCCAGCCTCTCCCCAGCTTAAATGACAGCAACACGCAGTCTCTTAACATGGAGAAGGCTGAGGTTCCTACCTTTCTCCAGAAAGAGCCCCAGTTACCTTTCCAAACTACTTCTACTGAGATTAAGTGAAAAATTGTCTGCAAACCTCCTATCAAATAGTGTTATTTTAAATGTATTTCTGTGTATTTCAAAAGTATTTCTATGACATACTTACTGAAAATAAAGACCACAAATAGTAGAGAAGATACAGTCTAGAGATTGTCAGTATCAGAGCCTTTTATAAAGCTCTTGGGGATTGGATACGAGAGGTGAATTTTCTAAGGCATGTATGTATAAAATTATGCATACCCCACAGTGCAGTACACTGAAAAGCAAGCTTGTGCCAGAAGAAGCAATAAAGTGTGTCAGCATGGTGCTGTGGCTGGAGTATTTGGCATGTTGAGAGGCCTGGCTTACTAGTCTGCTATCATGTCATAGTAACACAGCTGGACAGCTTTCAGAGCACAGCTAGGATAGTTCATGAATTTTATGTTGACATTTTCATGAAAAATTCAGAAGCTTTTGGGGGATAGGGATGGAATTCAAGACATCTCACCCTCCTTAGTGAGTGCCATCCTCATCACCTAGGCAAACCCCCTCTTTCTCGTGTTCATCCTTTTGAGGATGAGATTTATATTTCTACAGCTACTAAGTGTTTTTGAAAATGTTGCTAGAGCTCCTTCATTCAAACCCTACACAAAGTAGAGATACAATCACTTTCAAATATTTGAGGCATAGCTGAGATTTGTGAACAGTTGTTTCTGATCCTGGCATGATGATCTAAGCCAAATAAGATTAGAGATGGACCAAAATCTTAGCTCTCACCCAGCCGGCCTTCACTATGGTCTCTCAAACAGCATTTATGACTCCTGAGCACTGTCAGACCCACGTGCTGGCAAAAACTAGATAATTAATAAATCTTCACACATAATGCCTATAGTCCTCATGCTTAATATTACTTTACATGCTAAGTAGGCCCGGCAAACAAATTTACTTTTCCCCAGGTACTTACAGCTTCATAGTCTGCTAGCTCTAACCTTGCTTTGTTTTGCATTGTCCGCTTGCAGAGGTAAACCGCTGGAACAGAATAAAATAATACATAATTTGCTACTGTCTCATAAACACAGGAAACTGGAAATCAAGAGGCTTCATCTACATTTTACTGCTAGTTTTTTTTTTTTATTTCTCCCTCTGCTCTAAAGAGCTTTAAAGATGGGATCAATGCTACAAGTATTATAACTAAAATGATGGGTCAGATACAGTGATTCATTAAATAATTATAAATCCTGCTTTATATAACAGACATAACATGCAAAATGCATGAGACACTTGGCGTGAGGTTGTTTCATGGCCAGGGAACTAGTGTGTTAAAGAGAAAACAGCAAAAAATATTTTTTAAACTGTGTGTGTATTATCCATAAAGTGTAACAGTTTTATCAGGAGATGTTTCTATACTAGTCAAATAGGTTTTTTGAGAATGTGTATATATATATATATATATAGTTTTATTTCTCCCTTTCATAGAAATTATTAAACTTCAGTCTGAGAAAATCATTTCTAAAAATTAATTCTGTAAGAATTCACATCTCTTATAGTATAGTCTGCTATAATCAGCATTTAAAATAGAAAATAATGTGAGACTGAAAAATGAAAAAGGAGTATCATATACAGTGATACAATGAGAAAACATATTCTTTTATTAATTTTCTAAATCGAAAATCCTTCAGCACAGCTGTGCTGGCTTCACCCCTTTCTCACTGAACAGAATATTAATTAATAGAATGTAATACAGACAACTAAATACTGAAAAGATGAATGGATGAAAATGAAACTTAAGACTACATAAACAGCACAGTGGTTTGCATTACATTAAAACATACTGATTTCTTTATGCACTCTATTCCCCTTGAAGGAAATACATTTCCAATAGGCTATATTTAGCAACAAATACTTCACACCGAGTCTGAATATTGCACAGGTTTCCCCACTAGTAAGATGAGGAGAGCAGTAGAATTCCTCCTACTAAGGTCTGGGAGCAATATTTTACTCATTTCAATTCATCAGAGTGCCTTCACATGTGTGAGATGGAAGAATCTCTTGATCTGTGCAGCTAAGAAAACCTTAGATTATCTGTCATCCTTTTAATTAGCCAAAAGAGCCTGCATTCATTGGGTTGTACTTAGGAATGGACCACGGTTCCTGTCTCCTGACTGCCAGCTCGTCCACTACAGACACAAAGAGTAAGAACTTCATATAGGAACTGAACTCTTGCAATCACTTGGAATGAAGTACTTATCTCAAATTGAGCTTTGCTTTTTAAAGTAGTCAAAGCAATTATATTTTACAACTCCATAGAAATATATTTATTTCAGATGAATCATCTGCAAATGCATGGAAACCCACTCCAATGGATTTAGATTATTTCAGTGGAACTGATGACAAGCACTTCTAATAACTGCAACTGGGGCTCCAGGTGATACTTGATGGAAAATGAAGTTATGCCTGATACAGTTTTTGTCTTCTTTTTTTTCATTTTGTGTGTGTTATCATCTGGTCGATTTTCTTTCATACTTTCTCACTTTCCCTTAAGAAGCCATAGCCTCTTACTCTACTCTTATAAGCCCTCTGATTCCAAAGTATCTTTGTGTCTGCAAAGTCTATAAATACAGATACAAATCCACACATCAAACAAGTATAGCAAGAGGATGCAGATTTATAGGCCTCGGTTTCAATGTATTTTAAAATCAGTGTACAATTGCACTCCAGCATTGGAATGCATGCTGAAATGTCACAACAAGATGAGGGAATGAATTCCGCACCCTTTGTACCTAGGCTGCATCCACACTGGTAGGAGAATATTGAAGACAGAAATTGTCTTTGTCATTTAGCTCCTCTTGCAATGAAGCATTATCTCTCTTTTCTTTCAAAATTACTTGAATTATTTTCATTCAAAATTTGATTGAACAAGAAGAAAACCAAAACCTTTGAAAAAAATTAGCATTAAAATACATATTTACTAGAAATGATTAGATGGCTCTAAGAATTCCAGGAGTTAACTCCCTGCTCTCTACATTTGGTTAACCTCTTGAAAAACACATTTTCATGGTCTCTGTATAGGTTTCTCCAGCTCAAAGGCTTTTCCAGATCACATTCCATACACTGTAAAGTCATAAGCCTAGGACATTACTTTTATTTGGATGTAGCCTGAAACATAAGTACTCCCTACCCAAATCCAGGGTACTCCTCTTGGGTTGCTAAATGTGATGCCCAGCAGGTCCAACGGCCTTGGCACTCACTGTTTCCCTCAGAGTATCTCTGGACAGTAACAGTATTTAGCAGTACAGGCTCAAATTTCTCAATTTCTCAAGGTCAGTGTTCCATGGGGAAAAAAATGCTTGAAATCCTTGAAAAATGGATTTTAAATAGGGAACATCTTGATATACCAAGACTTGCAATGCAATGTGTGGTAACTTTGATGGTCTAAGGACACAAGGGAACAAGATCTGCAGGGAGAAGTAATATGACTGAAAAAGTAGACAAGATTTTCAGCTCAGAAACCTTTAATTAGATTAGCACTTCCTTGAGTCCAATTCTGCATATATTTTGCATTGTGCATATACTCTTCCCTACTACGCATCTTTCTATCAGGACAGGTTTTAACCAAAAAGCATCTTTAGATCACAGAGTACTCAGCACTGGCAAAACAACCACCAGGTCATCACAAGTAGGAAAGAGGAATTAGCTTACCACATTATTTACCTAATATTGTGTCTGAGAAAACCTGGCTTCACTGTGTGACTGTACTGCAATATCTTCCCTGCAGAGTTCTTTTAATGATACTTTTTGCTCCAGCTCTATAGCAAATAGTCCATCATAAACAAGCATGCTTTTTTTTTCCCAGTATTCGCATTTCTTAGCCAAGATTTGAAAAACTATGCTCATCCCTCAGACCTTTTTCTCTGGAGTACCCAGAT
The DNA here is from genome assembly GCF_036417845.1 of Apteryx mantelli. NCBI lineage: Eukaryota > Metazoa > Chordata > Aves > Apterygiformes > Apterygidae > Apteryx > Apteryx mantelli. Next base: position 51,317,425 of record NC_089980.1, on the reverse strand, counting down.
TCCCTCCCTTTCAAGAGCCTAAAGACTGCAATACCTGTGGCTTGGATTCTTTATCTTAAAAGTGTTTCCATGTGCCAGAGTGGATAAGGCAGAGTATGCCCAAGAAAGATTTACTTATCTGGGAAAAAACGTATCTATTAATGCACAAGAAAGTAGTCCTAAAGGACATTCCTACTCTTTGGCTCAATCTACTGCCATTGCTGTGTGCTAACAATTAGACCCTTATTATAAAAGTGCATATTTAAGGATCTATTTAAGAGCTACTGTAGTCACATGAGAAGCTGGCAGCAGCTCAAGAATTTGAGTTGACCAGTTCACAGTCTCTTAATCGTAGGTCTTTGGCTTGTCTGTAACAAAATCTACTAATATGTTGGAATACAAAAGAATTGGAAAATCACTCTCATTTTCAGGCAGAGCCTTGAATGCACAGAGAAATGAAGTTTTGGTTTTTTGGCACTAAGAACACCGAGATCTGAAATAGGGATGCTGCCATCTTTCTTAAGTACCACTCTTTTTCTGCACTGAAATGTGTGGGAAGTAACTATATGTCTCCAGCAGCCTGATCTGCAGCATCTGGAGAGGACGTGAGTCCCCTGTTTCCCTGTTAAAGCAGAGTCATGAGTCCCCAGCATTTCAGAGAATGAAAATGTCTGCTTTTCTAGTCCCAAAGTTTGTATGGATTGTCAGTGTTTTTAGAGCTTGATATGGGAGTAAAATCTGCAGGAAGGTTTTCAAACTGAAAGCTATTCTATTTTCATATACACTTTTCTGTCCAGGAAGCATGATGACCTAGTACCCAACATTGTTTCCCATCTTTTCTCTAAAAGCATGAACATCTGCACTTGTAGAATGGAAATTAAAATAATGGAGAAGATATACCAGCTCAGTACTGGTCATTTAATCTTCTGTTAATGAGAGATGTTTGGAACTGCATCTTCCATTGAATTATCAAACTCCATCATTATCAGATGGTCCTCAGTAATTGTGCTGTATTGGCAGGTTGACAGAATCTGGAAATTTTGCAGTTTGCTCTAGTGCCTGAAGGAAGCAAATTGTCAAAATAATCTATTTCTGTTCTTATGTATCTTCCTGTTACCCTACTGCTCCATATTAGAACTCATGGTATTTTCCAGCCAGGAATGCTTATGCTTAAAAGCAAGGATGCTGACAGAGTGAGGAAAGGATGATAGACTTTGAAGAAGGGGAAAAGTATCTGAATTTATTCAATAATCACCATTTTTGAAGGAGAATGTCTTCTCTGCATTATGGTGCAAGTCTAGATTTCATTTTCTTCCCTAAAAGTTTGAGCAGAATGCACTACAAAATGCACTATAAAAGCAAGAGTTAATGGAGAAAAAGGGAGAGGGGAGGCTCTATTCAGGTCTGACTGAGACCATGGGTAGGACTGATAAATTGATAGTTCAGGTTAACCTGAAATATGCTGCAATGTTTGTTGCTTCTACAGTTAAATGTGAATAAGTTAAATAAATGCAAATTCTACGTCCTGTAATGGACAATGGGAAATGCAATATGTATGTATAAATACATTTTGAAGGGCATTAAAATATCACTTTTTAAATTCAGTAGCTTAAGAATTTTTTGTATTATTGACTACTGATATGTTACACTTAGAGAACCTATGTGTGATACATAATGTTTGTGGCTAAACTGAAAAATGAAGCAAATTCATTGCTATTGTATAAATTCATCTCAGAAATTACTTGACAGGCATAAGCCTTCTAAATGGTGCAAAATGCAGCTGGGGTATCTCGTCTTTTTCAGAAAAAAAGTAGTTAAACCAACATCATTTCTATATACTGCATAAATGTTTACGTGAGGACCAAGAAAGTAGAACTGTAGCTCAATCAATCCTGAAGCAGATTCTGGTTCTGTGCCTACATACACTGGAGGCATGCTGGTATCCAGCTCTATACCTTACTGAGGCTGACTTGATTTCCTGGTTTGACTTTGGACCTGCCTGGACAGTAGACTTTTTTGGTGAGGACACTACCCCTACCAGCACTGTTGCCACTCTTGGCTCTTGCTCACTTTCCCCAGCAGAGCAGCCCACTCTTGCTTCTCCCTGACAAACCTGCTGAAAAATGCTTAACATATGGATTAATGATATGCAATGAACAAGGTCTGATTAATAACCTTAATTTACTAAATATGGACTGCCACGTACAGTCTTATTTTTAGAGCCAATGTATTCTGATGGATTTTGCAATCAACATAATTGCCTCCACTAAAGTGAATTATACATTAGATGCTACAGCTTCTGCTTTAGAACTGAGTATCGTGAGAAAACAGATTTAGCAATAATTTTAAAGGCAGTATTAATATAAAACATTTCATAAAAAAAGATGGCCAGCAATGTATATAAATGGGCTTTAGAAAAATGAACCAGTGCTAAAATACACTTTGGTAGCTATGGAGTAAATATAGACTACTTGTTTTTGAAAATTCTGTTTGACTGTGCAAAAAATCTGGGCAATTTGAGAGTTTAAAGTGGGATTGTCAAGTGTTTTACTGAGAGTTGCACGAAGAGGTCATTTGGGCATGGAAAGGTTATTTGGGCTTTTCCTGCTGCAAGTTTTTAAATCTATTACATCCATTTTCATGGTTAGCTGTTTTTGATTTCCTACTCTTGACTGTTCAATTGTACTTCAAAGCTGATATGAAGCCTCTATAGATTTTTTTTCTTTAAAGAAGATCATAGTGATAATTACAGGTTTCATTCTAGGATCAAGAAACTGGACTGATTACACATTTATTACATACACTTACTGAAGTTTACCCAAAGTTCCACCCAAAGTTTAAAGCTGGGAATCTAAGCTCACTGCTAAAAGAGGACTAAATCCTCTCTCTCACTACAGCAGAGAAAAAGCTTCAATTAACTTCAACAGAAATACAACAGGGCCTCTGAAGATCACAGATAACACCACCTACACATCCACCACCAGGTACACAAACTAAAACTCCTTTTATAATTGTCCCAGTGCCAATAGTGTTACAGTTTGATTTAGCCCCACACTGTTGGTGTAATTTTCACTGAACATTCATTACCCCTGAGGCCAGATTAGATTTATACCATCTGCAAGACAAAATTCTGGTTTCAGAGACAGTGTGTAGATGCATATGTATAGTCTGGATTTAAAGAGCAAAGAAAACAGAAAGTACTGTAAAGTCTAAGGGTTTCAAATTGCCCTGTGGGCAGACTGAATTCTCAATTTGTGAATGTCTGTGTCAGACAGAATCAGAATTAAAGGACAATTGGCACAGAAGATGACTACAGACTAGAAAAACTGAAATCAATATCCTATTTAAACATTACGACATTCTGGGCTATTTATACCATCTTTAAGTCACTTCTGCTTTTACCCAGTAAACAATAATTTTTGCTTTTTGGGCCAGTTATTGAGGCTCATTTATTCTTAAAAACAAACCAAGATGACAACGTTCAGGTGGGCAAATGGCTCACCATTCAGCCTCATAGATCTATAAAAGAATTACACTCTTTAATAAATGCAAATAACATTAACTACAAAGAAAACTAAATCGCTAAAACATTTAAGGAACACAATTAGATTATAAATCTAGAGAAGGGGTAGAGGGCTTTTTTATATAAACCAAGGGCAAGAAAGAATGCAATTTAAAACTACCAGAATCGAGAATTTGAAAGAGAGAGATCCATCCTTAACACATGAAAATCCCCAGATGATGTTGCCTGGAAAAGCTCTGCAGGGAGACAGAAAGAGGTATGGAAGAGAGGCGATCCAAGCTACCTAAAATATTGGCTCAAAAAATGGAATAACCTGTAGTCAGATCTAATTTAAAATTGCCTCCACTGAATTATTGCATGCTTCTTGATGTTATTATCATCATGCTTCCAATTTTGCATTCAAGAATTTAACCCTCACCTTTGACTGAAAAAAAAGCTTTCAGGTTCTCGTATCCGAAGGGAACTCATATGAATTTGCTACAAAGCTTCCAGGACAAGGAGGTGCAACAAATCCAAATCCACAAGCTTTGCATACAAAACTCTTAGGGCATGTGCAATGCAAGGCAAGGCTGGGGATCTCAGAGGATGGAGAGTGTTTTCTCCTAAACTACAAAAATCAGCGAGAGAGGTGGCATCAGAAGGTGTCCATTACTTGAAAAAGGTGGCAATTGCTCAGTGTCCGCTTAGCAAAGGGCTGGCACCGGCAGGGCAGTGCACGACTTCAGAAATAAGCATTTGTTGTCACTGTTCCTTTCACAGCCTGAAAGCTCTAATTTCCATATTAATAATGGAACAGGCAAACCCATTTAGTTTACTCAACATGGTGATTTGAAAGCAATTCTGAAAATTATGAGTTATGTTTATATATCTCTGAACTTATTTTGATAAGAAGTTATGTCTCTATTTATAGGGGACCTAGATGCAGATTATCAATGCTCTTGAAGTAATGCTTTTAAAGTAATGCTACAGAAAACATCTACTTGGGTCAGTTACCTTTTCATATCTGTGTATATGAATGTATTGGCAAAATACATTTCACATGTTACCCATATTAAGGAAATGATTACCCATTCACAGAAAGAAAAATTCCTGTAGTAAAAAACTCTGAAGTGGTGAGATCCTATCTTTTCTACTATAGATGAAACTGTTTCTTCTGCTATTATACTTTACTAATCTGCTTGCCAAAGCACCTTAAACACTGGAAGAAGGTAAAGTTAGACAGGACTGATGGGAGAACATTTTCTGGAAATGCTTCCTGCTCACAGAAAGCCCTCACTGTGATGGCTTGTCAATGTCAGCATTAGCTAGAATCAGAACAAAATTCAGGACATGCTTGCTGAAGTGAGACTTTCTTTTCACCATCTATGTGACAGAGAGCTCCTAGTGAGTGAAATATATAGCTCTGCAGAGCAATATAATGGCATATGAGTATATATTTCCAGAGTGGAAAAAAATCTTGTAGGTCACCTATTCCATCTTTCTGCTAATGCAAGTTTCTTTCCAAAAGCACATTTGATTGGGTTCTGCCCAAATTAAATTTTATGCATAACAAGCACTGGAACCAGCCACATTTTCTTGAGGGACATTTCTCCTTGACAGACTGTGCTCCTCACTTAGTTCTTCCACATACACTCTGTACATGCAATTTCTCTGGTAACTAGTTGCCAAAGAAAAAGCAAAGTCACTCATTTAAGGAGCCACAACCCAGTCTCATGGATAAATTAATAAATTACTTAGTTTGAGTCTAGTGGAAAGAGTCTATTTCTTACTACACCTGGAAATCCAGCAAATATTGAGAAACTATGGGGCAGGTCCTTAAAAGAGGTATCTCTATTAAGGGCCTAAGAAGATTGCTTGCAGGAGTCATCGCTGAAATACTCTGGATAATACAAGCCATTGAAAAAAGGGGAACTGGACATCAAGATTCACCTATTACAAAACTGCAGAGCTATCCACAAACTATTTACACTATATTGGTAAATGTCTCTGCATTCTCACGGCATAAATTTTAACATTCATTTTTATTCATATCTGACAATTTTTATTGAAGAAAATGCTACTCTGCTAGCAATTTTGCCCCAAGCCACTGACTCATATTTACGGATTGATTTCCAGAGATGCTGAGCACATGCAGTTTTCCAGCAGAGTTCAGGCAGGTAGCAGGGCTTAATAGTTCTCAAATCCACACTGCTAACCACTAAGCAGTCGCCGAGGGACTCCTGCCTGAGCATTTGGGCAAAGAAAGCCTACAATGCCTACACTGTACTGTCCTCCTTCCTGCCAGCTTCTCAGTGGAAAACAGTGCAGCAAGATGAGTAAGAAAGAAAATTCTTGAAATAATCAAATTTTCACAGAGGGATTTGAAGCTAGGCATGCAAAATAAGTAGGCAACAAACTCTACATAGAAAATTGTATGAAAATTTTCAGTATGTGAAAAACATGATACATGATTGCAATTACTCTTTGTGCGTTATGTACCCAGGTTTTAGTAGAGGTGAGGAAGATGAGCCAGTTGTGATGACTCATGGTCAGAACGGAGCAACAGAGGCTGAACGCAGGGTGGTCTTTGTCCCTTTACTCTTGTGTGGTAAGACAGTATCATTAGAAAGGAAGCTTTGGAGGACAGACTTGCCAGCTGAATTATCAAGAAATTAGTACTACCATTTTAAAAGGACAGACTTTTACTCTCACAAAAAAGCTGGAGAGCCATAGTTATGAGACAATAACTTACACAGAGCAAAATAATTTCTGTATTTTATTACAACTCAGCCTGGATAAGAGAGTCATGAATATTTACAGAATTACCACAGAAGTTTACAGGCAGTACTTATTCTTATCCAGACATGGAGCTTATACTTTTAAAGGGAGCAATTAATTAAGGCTTATTTCCTGTAAGTGCTCGAATTTCCTAGAACACTTCTTTTTCAGCACATGACTTTATCTGGAAGGCTACTGAAAATACGTACATCTTGAAAACTTGTTCTTCTTCATAACACCGGAATTTAAGATTTTTTTTTTTTTGAATACATAGAAATACAGACTCATTTAGTGGCATTTACAGAACACATGGACATGTGCTCTTAAACTCGTGTGGCAACAGCACTTATTTAATGTGTTCTACATAACCTACCAAGATTCTGCAAAGTCTTTAAGCACATTTTAAGTATCTTGTGAATTCAGGTTACTGGCAGTCCACCATTACTGAGTAACTTGCTCACTTCCAGGAGCACACAGTGAAACAATATTACTGCCCAAAATTCCATTATATCTTCTCCATTAACTTACTGATTTTGAACATGACACTTGACACAGGCATGCATTTTGCAGTTATCTCCCAATTAATACTAAAACCTTACTGAACCCTCACATATTGTGCCTGCTATAAAAATTCCTACATTTCAACAAAAATGAAAGCAAACACAA